>NC_067401.1:265094572-267682072 GCF_016432865.1 Antechinus flavipes
AGCCCCTTTCAGTAGTTTTTCTATTAATTGTCTTGCCTGGCCTGTTTGCTCTTTTTTTCTGACTTTATTTTGGTTGTTAGTAGATGAAGAAATGGGTTGTAAAAATAAGAGGAGGATTTCTCATAATAAACCAATCCGTTCCCAGTTTCAACTTCTACTCCTTCCTTAATCAGCAAAGAAACTTTCAGGGACAAAAGTAAATGAAATAAAATAAAATAAGGGTTCATACTGTACTCCTAACAGTATTTTGCTCAGTCTATAACTAAAGTATTTTTTAATGAGTAGTAGTAGTAGTAGTAGTAGTGTGCATGTGTGCGTGAGTGTGTATTTGTGTGAGTCATATATTAAGTGTACATAAAATGAATGAGGATTTTGAAGCATATAAGATCATTTGGGAAAATCAGTTTTTCATAAAATTGAAGTACTTTAAAATTCAATAGAGTAGAAAATGAGTCTGTGTCCAAATCATTTTATCTTGTCTTAGAATTAGTTTAAAGGTCATTGAATATAGAAATTGAATAACCTGTCAGAAAGCAACTAGATTTGGAAGTGATTATATAGAGTTCTAGGGTTGGCTTGCTTACTACTTTCCCACTTTCCCTACTGCTTTCCCTAACAATGTTCCCTAAGTGGTATAGTGGTAAATGTTAGGAATTACTTTGGGTTCTATTTTCAACTAGCTCACTAGTTTTGCAACCTTAGTCAAATAACTTTAATTTCATAAGGAAATTTCAAAAAAAAAAAAAAAAGTATTTTCCTCTCTTGTAAAACAAGGATAGTTAATATTAGGTGCTTTGAACATTTCAGATAAACTGTGAGAATAAGATGAAAGAATCAATGTGAAAACTCTGAATCACCAAAATGTAAGGTACTTTGATTATATGAACATGATAGAAATATGTTTGTCTCCATAAACCATTTCAGCAGTTGCACTGAAAATGAGTCAGGGGACAGAGCCAATATGGTGAAGAACAGACAATTCTTTGAGCTCTTTCTGGTATCCCTCAGATTAACACCAGATCGAGCCTCTGAACTTGTTTTGGAGTGACAGAACCCACACATATTTGAAGTGTAACAAATTTCTAGCAGAAGATATTTTGGAAAAACTTCATAAAAGGTCTGTAGAGGTGGCTGAGCTCAGGTGCAATGCAGGGACCGAGGGTGGTGTGGTGTCCCCATACCTGGGGAATCTACCAGAAGGCTCTTAGTCAAAATACAGCAGTATTGGTTACTCTATTTTGGTACAGAAGCCAGGGAATCAGCAGATTATCTGTGAGTTATTCAACACAACTGAAAAAGGCAAATAGTGGTCCATTGAACCCCAGAATATCATGAGACTTTGCCACATCCACCCAGCATAGGAACAAAGTCAGTTGCACTGGTGCCAGGGGAGCATGAAGCCCCACTTGCTTGTAGAAGTTTAGAACAATCTCCCCTTTGCTCTAAGAGCAGACCTCAGCTTTTAAATATGAATAAAAAAGCAAAAAATAACTCTGAGGATAGATAGCTTTTATGGAGACAGAGAACAGACCTAAAATTCTGAAGACACTAAAAGAAAATCATTTCCAGATGAAAGCTCCAAGGGTGATATAAGTTAGTCTCTATTTCACAAAACTTTCTTGGAAGAAAAGAAAAAGAATCTTAAAAGAGCTTTAGAAGAAAAACGAGGAAAGGAAATGAGAGTTTGGAAAAGAAAACAGAAATTATCTGAAGAAAACTCCTTAAAAGTAGATTTAGTGAAATGGAAAAAGCATATAAATCCTTACAAAATAAATGGAAAAAAGAAGCCAACTTGTTGAAAAATGGAATTTGTGAAATGGGGGAAAAAAGAAATCAGTGAACAAAATAACCCATTTAAAAGTTCAACTAGCCAAATGCAAAAGCTAACTGAAAAAAACAATTCACTAAAAATTAGAATTGAATAAATGGAAGTGAATGACTCAATGGGACATCAAGAATCAGTCAAACAAAACTAAAAAAAAAAAATGAAAAAAATAAAAGAAAATGTAAAATATTTCATTGGAAAAACAACTGACATGAAAAATAGATCTAGAAGAGAACAATCTAATAATTATGAGACTACATGAATATCCTGATGAAAAAAGAGTCCACACAACATCTTTCAGGAAATCATCAAGAAAAACTATCCTGATGTCCTAGAACCAGAGGGTAAAATAGCCATTGAAAGAATTCACTGATTACCTCCTGAAAGAAAACCTAAAAAGAAAACTCCAAGGAATATTGTAACTAAATTTCAGAATTATCAGATCAAAGAGAAAATATGCAAGAAACCAGAGAGAAACAATTTACATATCAAGGAACTACAATCAGGATTACCCAGGACCTAGCAGCTTCCACTTTAAAAGAAAGAGGGGCCTGGAACATGATATTTCAAAGGGCAAAGGAACTTTGATTGCAATCAAGAATCAACTATCCAGCAACATTAAGCATTATCTTTTAGGGGAAAAGATGAACATTCAGTGAAACAGGTGAATTCCATCTGAACAGAGCTGAACAGAGAATGTGATCTTCAAATACAGAACTAGATGCATAAAAAGAAAAAAAGAAAAAGAAAAAATTGTTTCTTTTAAAAGTTAACAATATACGCAAAGATTATATGTTTCTCTTTTGAGAACTGTATCTGTGTTATGAATATATTTAGAGGATATAAGTATAATTTGATTTTATTGGGATGATATAAAAAAGAAACTAGAGGTGTCAAGGGGATTACACTGGAAGAAGAAAATGGAGTTTAAATGGGTTAAGTTACACAAAAAAGACCTATTGCAATTGAGGGAAAGAAAGGAGGGGGATGAGCATTTTATGAACCTTACTCTCATCAGGGGAGAGCAATTAAGATAGGAATAACTGCAGGTATAATTGTTCAAATGGTTTCGACTTCTTGAGCGTCTATAGTACTAGTATGGGTTAATTTTGTTGTGAGTATGAGAATTAACACATAAAGCACTAGTGAGCTAAATAAGAAGACAATTATTTCACTCAAAGAGAGTACATTAGGCATATTTAGCTTCACACAAAAACTTTCAAGCTGCAAGCAAAATTAGAGAGCAAAAACAGACTAGTGAGGGAATTCAACTTTGCTCTGTCAGAACTAGATAAATCAAACCACAAAATAAAAAAGAAAGAAGTTAAGGAGGTAAATAGAATTTTAGAGTAGTTAGGTATGATAGGCCTTTGGAGAAAATTGAATGGAGACATTAAGGAATGTACTCTTTTCTCAGTAATATATTGAATCTGCACAAAAATTGAACATGCATAAAAACCTCACCATCATACACAGAAAAGTGAAAATATAAATGCATCTTTTTCAAATCATGATGGAATAAATATCATATTGATAAAGTGCCATGGAAAAATAGATAAATATTAATTAGAAATTACATAATCTAATCCTAAAGAATGAATGGGTGAAACAATGAATGATAGACATACTTGATAATTTCATCTAAGAGAATGACAATAATGAAACAACATACCAAAATTTATGGGCAGCCAAAGAAGTTCTTAGGGGAAGTTTTACATTTCTAGATACTTACTTGCTTAAATAGTGAAAGAGAAGATCAATGAATTGGGCTTAAAACTAAAAAAAAAAATTAGAAAATTAACAAATTTAAAACCTCCAATTAAATATCAAATTTGAAATTATGAAATTAAAAAGGAAGATTAATAAAATTGAAAATTAAAAATCTCAAGAATATACAAAACTAAGAGTTGATTTTGTGAAAAAAAAAACATCAAATAGATAAACATTAATTTGATTAGAAAAAAGAAAGAAGAAAATCAAATTATCAAAAACAAAAAGTGTAAAATTTCCACCAATGATGAGGAAATTAGAGCAATAATTAGGAGCTAATTTGCCAATTTTATGTCAGTAAATCTGATAATCTAAGTGCAATGGATCAATAGTTACAAAAGTATAGATTGCCCAGATCAACAGAGAAGGAAATATATCAATTAAACAGTCCTATTTTAGGAAAAAAAGAGAAATTGAACAAACTATTGAACTCCCTAAGAAAAAATGCATACCAGATGGATTTATATGTGAATGCTACCAATCATTTAAAGAAGAGTTAATTCCAATACTATGCAAAGTATTTGGAACAATAGGAAAGGAGGAGGTCTACCAAATTCCTTTTATGACACAGATATGGTGCTGATACCAAAACCAAGTAGGACCAAAACAGAGAAAGAAAATTATAGATCAATTTCCCTAATGAATATTGATGCAAAAATATAAAATAAATCATTAGCAAAGAGATTATAGCAAGTTATCCCCAGAATAATGTACCACAACCAACTAGAATTTATATCAGGAATGCAGAGCTACTTCACCATTAAGAAAATTATTAGCATAATTGACTATATTAATAACCAAATGAATAAAAATTATATGATTATCTCAATAGAGGCAGAAAGAGAATTTGAAAAAATCCAACACCTATTTCTATTAGGGAGTATAGAAATAAATGGAGTTTTCCTTAAAATGTTCAATCGAATTTATTTAAAACTATCAGTAAGCATTATAGACAATGAGGATAAACTAGAACCATTACCAATATCATCAGTTATGAAACAAGGTTGCCCACTATCACCATCACTATTGAATATTGTATTAGAAATGTTAGCTTTAGCCATGAGCAGAAAAAGAATTAAAAGATTTAGAGTAGGTAATGAAGTAACCAAATTATCACTCTTTGCAAATTATATGATGCTATACTTAGAGAATCTTAGAGAATAAACTAAAAAACTACTAGACACAATTCACAACTCCAGCAAAATTGCAAGATAAAAAAAATCCACATAAACCATCAGCATTTCTATATATTATTGACAAAGCCTAGTAACAAGAGAAAGAAAAATTCCATTTAAAATAACTATAGAAAATATAAAATATTTGGGAGTCTACATACCCATGGCAAAGTCAGAAACTATATGAACACAATAACAAAACACTTTACACACAAATGAAATCAGATATAATCAATTGTAAAAATATCAAGTGCTCATGGGTAGGTCAAGCTAAAATAATAAAAATGACAATACAACCTAAATTAATCTAGTTATTCAGTTCCATGACAATCAAACTTTCCATGAATTTTGTAGAGTTAGAAAAATTAATAACAAAGTTCATCTGGAAGAACAAAAGATCAAGAATTTCAAGGGAATTAATGAGAAAAAATGTAAATAAAGGTGGCTTACCTGGACCAGACACCAAACTATATTATAAAGCAAGCATCATAAAAACCATATGGTTTTACCTAAAAAAATAGTATAGTCCATCTGAGGAATAGGTTAGAGTCATATGACACAACAGTTAATGACTATAATAATCTGGTGTTTAATAAACCCTAAGAACTCAGCTTCTGGGATAAGAACTGGGAATGTGGGAAAACTGGGACACTAGTACTTTGTTGGTGGAGTTGTAAACTGATCCAATCATTCTAGAGTGTAATTTGAAACTATGCCAAAAGGGCAATCAAACTGAGTACCTTTTGATCTAGTAGAGTTTCTACTAGATTTGTGTCCCAAAGAGATCATAAAGAAGGTAAAAGGACCCAGATTTATAAAAATGTTTATAGCAACCTTCTTTGTTGAGGCAAGGAACTAGAAACTGAGTGGATTTCCTTTTTTGTTCTGATTTTTCTTGTGCAGCATGATGATTGTGGAAATGTGTACAGAATTGCACATGGTTAACATATCTTGGATTACTTATCTTCTAGGAGAGAGGTTAGAAGAAAGGGAGGAAAAATTTTTGGAATATAAGTTTTGTAGGGGTGAATGTTGAAACTTATCTATGCATATGTTTTGAAAATAAAAAGCTTCAATAAAAAATTAGAAAAAAGAGAATGAGTCAGAAGAAACAAATGCATATGGAAAAGTTAAATCTTTGTTCATAACAATGCTTATTTCTTATGAGATGCAGGCCAGGATTAGAAACCTTCATCTCCACATTGCTGGCCATGATAATCTGTGCTTCAGATTGTTGATTTAATATTAGACAAAGAGAATAACCCGACAGTCTCTTAGCCTGGGGCAAAATAGAATTAATGATTTATATCTTTTTTACTTTTCAAAATCACATGGCAGATGAACAACTATTCATAAGATTATGGGTGGCAGTTATATTTGCTTCAGTTTATAACTCAGAGTCCCAGAAAAAGAATGGTAATTGCATAAATTACATGAATATTGACTAATGCCTATGTCTGACAAGTGGCTACCTGGATGCTTCAGAATTTGGTTCTTTCTCTAGCTGATTTCCATGAATTGAAATCCTGCTTAAGTAGCCTCTAATGTTTTAGGAAATTTGCATTTTTAAAAATTTTACAAATAGAGTAAGAGAAATTTAATCCTTGCTGAAATGCTAGTGAGATACATTCAAAACATTCAAAATCTCTAGTTATGTCATAACATATGATTTAAAAAAAAAAAAAAAACAGATTCCATATTTCTTAGCTGGGCAAAAAATGAGCAATCCTAACCAATAAAATTTAGTAAGCATCTATAATCTGTCAAATGCTGTCATAAACTGGGAACACAATAAAAAGAAGATTTTTTTGCCTTTAATCAGCTTCTAAAATAATGACAGAGGCAATAAACGAAAGGACTCAAGAAAATTAGGGAGAGAAACTCCAGATGATACTGGACACAGGGACATTTTATTCAGTGGAGTTGAAACTAGTTGGGTTAGAAGATGCAAAGTGGAGTGCATTGAGAGTCAAATTTGTGTCATCTTTAAAGGAAAACAGTGTGTGTTTAAGACTACTCTCCAGGTCTTCAAACAGGAGAGAAGGCTTTGAGAGATAAAGACAATCAAGGCTTAAATTAGCAGAATGATAAGAGTTTAGAAGTGATGACCTTATCCTGGGAGGGGCCAGGCAAGGCAGCAGATAAAAATGGAAATAACTGAATGTATAATGCAATGATCAGGGTGAATTGGAATGGAGTGGAATAACTTCACGTAAAAATAAAGATATGAAGGAGATAGTTCTTTTTGAATGCCATTTATTATAGTATAGGCAGACTAAATTGTTAAATTTTACCAAAACGAATATAAAAATGTTAACACAGTTTTTCCAAATTACATTTTTTTTTGGAAACTTTTCAAATACCACTTATGGAGGCCATATGCAAGAACAACAGGCAAATTATTTTATGACATTCAAAACACTTTGAACTATGAAATACACTGATGTAGTTAGAAGAGAACAAACTAATTTGGAAAGTCAGAGAAGAAATCTCAAAATTATTGTTCTTTCGATATAATTCACTAAAAAAAAAAAATAAAGCTTCCTGCTTGGTGATACCTAGAGATACATACATGCATAAATATACATATTTATTTGAAAAAACATATAGGCAAATTTACATAAATATTGTGTTTTTTGGACTTTTATATTCTTAGAGTTGTTCTTGGCTCTTGAAATACACATGCAAGCATTTCCTTTGTGTGTGTGTATATATATATATATATATACATATATATATATATATATATATATACACATGTATAAAATGTATTGAGGGAAGTTTAGCTCCACCAAGATTTTAAAATATTACTACTAATGAGATGAATGCATCAAAATTGGCTTGAGTCATACTATATAGCATTTTCTTTGTCATTGATTCTTCAATTAAGTTATGTACCTACTGGTCAACTTAATTAGTCAGCTAGTAAGCATTTATTCAGCTCTTATATACTTGATATTATATTAAATGAATGGAATAGATATGTAATGAGAGATAGTACAGCAAGCCCAGTCCTTGTAGTCCTAAACATAGTGCCTCCTTGCTCTCACTTTATGCAATTCTCCTGTAGAAGAGTATACTATTGAGAGATTTTTGATGATGTGCAATGAAAGTTGCTTGGAGAGACTTGGGAGCATTTATAAACATTCTGTAATTGGTTTCAATCTGTTAATCATGTAGTGAATGGCAGCCTCTTTGGCTGCAGTTAAGAAACTTTAACTAGATTAGCTTCAAAAAGCTTAAGTTAAGCCATTTCCTTGCATTTTTTATTGTATTTCTTTCTTTGATTTTAACTCCTTTGTTAATTACATCTATTGGAGAGTAATGCTATGAGAAGAAGTATTTGCTCATTCTGCCTCTTAGGCTGCTATGTGGCCAGGTGAATATGGGTTTTTCTCCTTTGCCTACATTGGTGTTTGCTTTCATGTTGTGTTAAGACTATGTTCATATTGAAAACTATGAACTTGTGAGTTTCAGAAAACCAAGAGATTAGGTCAGGAATCTAGGAATCTAGTCTATGCCAGATTTTTTAGCCAGACAAGCATTGATGAGAGAGGATTGAAGAAATAATGGCTCCCCTGTAATTTTGACTAGACTTTTCCTTGGGAAGAGCTGTTGAATTCAGATATGAAATTAGTTGGACTAGTACAACACAAAAATTATAATAAAATATAAGTTTCTTATTCTGAGAGAGCAAGGCACTATTTGCAAATACAATGTTTCTGAGGTCTTAGAGGAAATATTTGCACTTTTGTTTTTGCTATATATATTTGAATTAAATATATCTTTGAAAATATCAGATTGATGCTAAGGTTTTAACTAGAACTGTCAGATCACAGTAGCTTAAATTCTCGACTAGAGAAACAAGCTGGAAATGCATATAGATGTAGATAGATATAGATATCTATCTATATATAAAAGACTCAGATAGATACAAAATATTAGGGTAAAAGATATATGGCAGGGAGAGAGACTAAGACCATACATAGAAGATAATACTTGTATTATGCTGTAAAGTGAATAAGCATGAGGAACAGCTAATAAAAAGTCAGAGGCTCCTTTCAATAGAGGTTGATATATGAAGAATAGCAAGAATGTGGTTAGACCACAGAATGCTTGCTGGAACATGATAATGTTTCAATAAGGCTAAAAAAGTCAGTTGGAGACAAATTATGATAGTTTCAAATGACAAACAGAAAACTTTATATTTTATCCTAGAAGTAAAATGGTGGAGTTTGTTGTGAGGAACAATTACATGGTTGAAATAGGCTATAATACAATCAGTTTGATTGGTATCTAAAGGAGGATTTACAGAGGAGAAATATTTGACTCAGGGACATCAAAGAGAAAACTATTACCTTATCAGTTGAGGAGTGATGGAATATGTACATGGGTTCTGGTTGTCTGAGGAAAGCAAGGGAGATTAATCAAAGAGATGCTGTGAAGGGAGAAATGGAAAGATTTAGTACCTAATTGAAGATGAGACATGAGAGTGAGGAGTTGAGGAAGACACAAATCTCATTTACAAAGAAGAATACAGTGGATTGAAATAGAAATTTTGAAAAGGGGTAGATTTAGAGATAAGACCAATTCTTGACCCACTATAATTGAAATATTTATGGAGATTGATTAAAAGAAAATGATGAAAAACCATTAATAAGATGCTACATTGATATATAATCTGAGTTCTTAATTGTTTAGGAAAGAATAATATCCCTCAACTGTGTTAGAGTTCACATAATAGAAGAGTAGATTTAGCCTTGGAGGTTATTAACATTCAATTCTAGATCCTATCTAAGAGTTTGAACTAATCACCCAGAAATTCTCCATGGTACAAAAGATTAAATATATCACAATTCACTATTCAGGGAATATTAACATCTTTTAAAAAAGTATAAATAACAATTTATTTTGATTTGCTTTTATGTTAGCAATTAGTTTTAATATAA
This sequence comes from Antechinus flavipes, assembly GCF_016432865.1. Classification (NCBI taxonomy): domain Eukaryota; kingdom Metazoa; phylum Chordata; class Mammalia; order Dasyuromorphia; family Dasyuridae; genus Antechinus; species Antechinus flavipes. Next base: position 265,104,292 of record NC_067401.1, read on the forward strand.
AAATCCAGTTGTGCTTTATAAAAAATGTTTATATGAAGCAATTCACAAAAAGTCTTGAGACTGAATTATTTTTCCTTTGAGAACTTATGAGTTATACATTTCTAGATTTGACCCATAAAACAATTCCATCTCAGAGAGGTTACAAGGAGCTAACCATTTATGGATTCATCCCATAATTTACAAATGTCTTGAAATTCACTACCATTTTTATTTTTCCTTTTAAAGATGTCTGTACATTAGCATCTTGTTTTCATTTATTGCTAACATCTTTAAAGACAGGAAGCATCAACCAATTTAATCATTTAACTACATCACAAAAGGAAATTTCCAAGACATTATTGTTATTATCTTTTTCGGAGTTTTCCAAATAACTTAATGTCTAGGCGAATTAGGTTGGGAAAAAAAAATATTAGTCTGCAGGAGTCCATTGATCTAGATACTGTGCTAAATAAAGTACAAGGATGACTCATTTGAGTAGGGAATTTAATAACTCCCAATGTACTGGAGACAATGTCACCTTGTAACAAATGAGCACAATTGAAACTTAGGGAGCACTTCATAAAAGACATCTACTTGTTTAGCCTGGTTCGGTAATGTGAGGGAAGCACATCCTATAGGGGAACAAGAATACAGGCCCCATGTGAATAAAGGTAGAGAAGCAGCATCAGTCATATATAAAGAAATCATAGATTCTTACATTTTTTATGGAGTTGTGACCATTTGAAATGAGAAAGCTGTCAGGTGATGTTGACTATTCTAAATTTTAAACTCTATTAGATTTCCAAGGGAGTGCAGTAATAAGAAGTTTCAAGTTCAGCAATGCAAGACAGAGCCACGTGGCCAAGATACTGTTAACATAAAAATGATCTGGTTAGATGGAATGCTCCCTGGGATGAAATTTTAGCTTTCCCTTTTGGAACTGAATACAAAAATAATGCCATTTTCTCTGTCACAGAGGTACCCTTTTAGCTGGATTTTCTGGTGAAGCTACAATGAACCCATATGGATGAAATAAACAAGTTTCCTTATTCAGATCCCTAGTGTATAATCCACATCAACCTAATGTTTCCAATCGACATAAAATAAAATTCAGATGTTTGAAATCTATGGCTATGGGAGAAGTGGGGGTGGGAGGGGTAAAAATGCCTACAAAATCCATAGAAGAGATGAAAGGATTTTTAAAATTGAGTACTATATTTTCATAACTTATGAAGGTTTATAGTAAACTATATATATTTATGTAGTAAATATATATGTACATAGTAAACATATGTTTGTGTGAGTTGTGTGTATGTATAGGTGTTTGTGTATAGCTAAAGATATTAGATATAGACATAAGTAAAAACATACATAAATTATACTAATTATGTGAATGTATCAATTCTATTCAGTTCAAACTGAATAGTAGAGAAGTTTTTTTTTTTTTTTCCTGGGGGTCAGGAATAACAAACTTTGACAAAAGATAGTTAAAAATTATATTCTGTAGTTTTAAGAAGCAAACAAAAAATAAAAACCCCAGTGATGCAAATATAATTTTATATTTCTATGGTATTTAATATTAGTTATGTGTGTTTTTTCTTTTGTATACATGTTTTTTATTGTTTATGGATATACAGAAATAGTTATTGTTGCTATCAAGAATATATTTGATTTTTCCCATTTAACCTTCAAATGCAGCTCATGAATTTATTACTGTTGTGGATTACTGTAGTTTATGAAATGTGATATATATATATATATATATATATATATATATATATACACATATATATATGCATGCACACATATATATGCATGCATATATTTTTCATGTGAACAAATTAAATACCAATGAGAAGTTTGTTCCCTTGATAATTTTTAGATAATGTTAACTTAGTTAGACAATTTTACTTTATAAGCTTTGTCAGAGTATTGTGGGTTGACAGTAAAGTGAATTATTTATTAAGCAATAATTGGTAATATACTAAAATGCAAATAATTGTGGATTTGTAATCAAATGACTTAGGAGCTGAAATTCTGTTTCTGCAATTATTACTTATGTGACTTTGAAGAAGTCATGCAAGCTCTCTTTATCTCAGTTACCTCTTTATAAATGAGGTAGTTGGACTAGCTGATTTTTATGGTCCTTTTCAGCTTTAAATCTATAATGGAAAAGTTAGAAATATGGGTAAAGTTGGAAAAGTTCCTCCAGTTTCCTAAAATTACCCTCAGGGTTACATTGATGTAACATTTCTAGCATACATATGACTAAGAGAACCTTGTTTTCTAATATATTTTGATATTCAAGCATTTTATATCATATAACAATTGCATCTTTCAACACTAAAAAGCACAATATGGTCTCTGCAAAATATCTGGAAAATGTATTGAAAAAACAAATCACTTAAGGCTTTTGTAAATTCTCTATCACTTCTGTATTGAAAGACGAGTCTCAAAAATACTCTCTAGATTTCATCAAATAGATATTAAGTTCTACATTGACAATGAAAAAATAATCATTCTATATGACAGACAATAAAAAAAAAAAAACATCATCACAGTTAACAAATAGAAAAACTGAGGTATGAGTGATTTTTCAATGCCACTATTCACCACAGGTTGCTACATGGTGAAGTAAGAGATTAAGTCCCTCACATTCTCACATCCAGTATCCTGTTCTAGCAAACAGACCATTATCTCTTACTGACAAATAAATAAATCATTTTATCCAACACGGAGAAATTAGAGAGAGAAAGAGGTACCCAAATCCTAGCTTCCAGATTTAAGCTTCTTTAAGGGAGTGCGTTATAATATCTACCTGCCATAGCCTCCCAAAAAAGATAGATACTTAAGATAGATAGCACAAGGGCTAAAGACTTGTGCTGTAGCAACTCAAAGTCCAAGGATTTATATATAACATGTGTGTGTGCGTGTGTATACACATCAAATATATATATGTATATATATATACATATATATATATATCAATAACTGATAATTCTATCTTTTCTCCTTGTCCCCTAATGTTTCACTTTGTTAGCAAATCTGCATTTCACATATTCCTCATTTCTTTTGTATTAAATTTAAAAAAAATAATGCTAATAGAATCTTACTGAGTTTAATGTAATCAACTTTGGATAAAGTGGGAATAGGTTACAGGATGGAAGTCAAAGTTAAGGAAGCTTACATCTACAAAATGTTCAAGATAAAAATTGAAGGCTTCAGCCCATTATCTGCTATTATGAAAAATCAAATTGATTGATTTCCCATTTTTGCCACAATGAAAGCTGCTAAGTTGACCATGGGTTTTTGACAGGACATTCATTGTGATGAATTTAGAAAACTACCCTGCCTCATTTGGGCCTCCATATATGGTTCTATTATTTTTTCATGGTTGGTTATCTGTATCTCCTATCCCAACCCTTTATATATGGCTGATTTGTATATAATTTTTTGCTCTCCCCATTAAAAGAGAGTTTTACGAGGACAAAGGCTATCTTTTAAGTTTCTTTGTATCTCCATAGCTACTACAGAGACTGGAACATAATGGCACCTAATAAATGTTTATTACTTGATTGATCCACCAATACAGAGTCTGTTAATTGCCCCATACTCACAGCCTTTAAAAGGAGAGATTGAAACCAAGTGAAATGGGCCTTTGTCCTAGTACAGAAAGTTTAGAAGGTGCTAAAAGCACTTGTACACTTTTAATGAAAAACCACATTTGGAGGCCCAAATAAGGCAGGGTGGTGACAAAAGCCAGAAATGGACTCCCTGATATTAGAGGGGCTGAATTATCATTCTACTTCTGTTTTGTGGAAGGGGTTCTTTAAACAAATATGAGAGAGTGCAAAGACTGTGCAGAAACTCTTATCAAACCTAGGGAATGAGGAGTGTGGGCTTACCTGGTGCCACTCCAGTGAGCTAATCTTTGATTTTCTAAATTACATGATGGGGAAGGATAAGTAGAGGCAGTCAATGAATATATTGTCTCTTCTTATATACACATACCATCATTACTAGATTCATGCTGACTCAGGATAAGAGCCTTCCTTTTCAAAAACATTTAATTATTTACTGTGTGGATTACCTTTCCAAATACGACCATCACCTTCAATATTTTTTTGAATGCCAAGTTTAAATAATAAACTTTAGCATCTAATTAGCTAGAAAAATGTTTCAAAAGAAAGCTACCAGATGTCCTATCTCCCATCCTAGGAACAACCTCTCTGTTGTTGTTCAGTCATGTCTGACTCTTCATTATCTCATTTGGGGTTTATTGGCAAAAATGCCAGAGTAGTGCTGAGGAAGCTAGGATGGAGACAACCAGGATCACATATCTAGTGTCTGAAGCCAGATTTGAACTCAGGAAGATGAAGTTTCCTGATTCCAGACCCAGGACTCTATCTGCTGTGCCACTTACCTGTCTTAGCTAGAGGCAGCCTATTCATTTATTGACTACCTTCCCAGACAAGTTGATTCCTTTCTTTCTTCCTAAGTTAGTATCTTTTCTGCCACTTGTCCCTGGCTTGGATTAAAGACACTTTCCCCAGGTGCAAAAAATTTAATTATGCTATGCATTTCAGCCAGACAGACCATCCTTAGGCTTTCTTGTTTCCTGTAGGATAGCTTTCCAGAACCTAGGTGCACTTGCAATTCATAAGAAACTGTTGAGTACAGGTAATTACAAGCAGCAACATGCTCCAGAAATAAGAAACTGCAGGAATTTTATAACCCTTCCATGAATAATCAACAATGGATCATTTTTGTTAGACTATTTTGAATGACTTTTTGATTGAAGAGGAGCTGAAAAAAAGACCTTCAAAATCCCCTTCCCTGAGATAGACAAATACTGTTCCTAATTTTGATAGAGAACCCTGATGCAGAAATGTAGACCTAGGAGCTATACTATGAAAAATTCATTTGATATTCAAATCTTTTAAAAAACATCTTTTCAAAGAAATCATTTTTAAAAAGCATAATAACTAAGAAAATCTTCATACTTTTGTGCATTCAGAGTGTTATCTATATACTTATGCAATGTTTTTTTGTTGGATAGTAAAATGTCTGAGATTCTTTATCCCCCAAAATGTCCCTGCTGTTCACGTGGGTAATGATCAAGTCAATTAGTGGCACAGAAAGGGGTACTTTTGAAATCTGGAAAGTGGGTAGCAGGTGTACCAATAATCACATGTCTATATTAACTTAGGACACTTAGGTGGGTTAATGAACTGGCAGCTGTGAAATTTGTACTGAGGATCTGTTTATTCTGAAATTAGGAGAGAGATAAGTTTTCATAGAGAAAAAAAAACCCAGCATTTTTTAATGCTTTCAGTGATAAATTAATATTCTGTTTGATAGTACAATACAATTTATTTTCTATGGTTGGTCTATCATACCTGGTATCATGCCTAGGTTTCTTGATGATGTTGTATAAAAGATAATGCTGTTGTACATGTGAAATCACCTCAATGAGATTATGGCATGTTTAGTAAAATTTAGAAATTTTTACAATTTCTAGTAATAAGCAAGCAAGAAAAAAACCCTTGAACAAAAACAAACCCTTTTTATTAATCGCATGAATATTGTTATACAGTAGTAAATTTGGAATAAACAATAATAACAAAACAAAAAAACCACAGTTCAGCAATGCCTGACTTTACAGTTAAAATTAATTGTCGCCTTTGTGTCTTTGTGTTATAATTTAAAGATTTTAGGAAAACTTCTTCTCCTCAAAAATAATTTCCAAATAGAGAAATGCTTTAAATCTCTAATCAGAGGAGAAATCCAGAAATATCTACTAGCACATCTATTAGTAGAAGACACTTCTTGAAGTGTAAAAGTACAGATTAGAATCACAGTAACACTATTCTATAATAGAAACCTAAGTAATAAGGACAGAACAGGTAATAATAATGGTATGTTAAAAGAGAAGCTTCAAGGGTAATTTGTAAGATGCATATAAAGGGATTTCTTGTCTTTTCTTGGCATGCTGTTCACCAGAACAGAGTTGCAGAGAGAGATGCTTTGGTGGATGAGGTGATGTGCTTTGACAGGCAGAGTGCTAATATGCAGGAGTAAGCAGGAAGGGTAATGTTTGTAAACTACCAAAGTTCTAAGTGCTTGGTCCTGGAACCTGCAAAGGTCAAATGGATCAGTTCATTGGAAGTTAAGGCTTTTTTTAGGATAATAGGAAATATCAGCTTAATTTCTCGCAGTTATTAGAGGTAAAAGCAAAGAATTTATAATTGGTAAATAACTCAATGGTCATCTGGTTCAACTTCCTTATTTTTCAGATGAGGAAACTGAAATCTATAGAGATTAAATGACCTCTGTGTGATACAAAAACTATAGGGAATAGAGTTTGGTTAGTGTTAGAATCCATGCAATCTGACTTTTAATCAATGCTATTTGTGTTATATCATACTGCCTCATTTAGAGAATAGTAAACCATGTAATAGACATCATTTCTTTTAATACCTTATTTTCAATGTTTTCCTTTCTGATGTTATATAGCTGTGAGTGTCTTTCTACATGTATATATAGATATAGATATATGTGTCTATGTATGCATATATACCAGATTTACCTATAACTAAATCTCTCTATTTATCTATATATGCTATATATGTATATATGTATGTAGATAGGTAGGTAAGTAGGTATCTAGCTAGTTAGCCAGCTAGCTATCCATCGAGCTATCCATGTACTGCATCTAGTAATATATGTCACAATTCTTTCATGGTTCCTAAGACTGTGAAATTCAGATCCATGTTACACTGTAAGTTTTCTTTTAAATATTCATGCAATCTTCCTGATATATTTTTCTCCCATTCTCTTTTCTCATGTTCCCCTTGTTCTCTCCTTCTGCACACCCAAAGAAAATTTCCAGAAGACAGTTTCTTTCAAATTTTCATGGTTATCATGAAGAAAAGTGAAGTAAAAAATCACAATATTAACATATCATATTCAAATATTCTTAATTGTTAGTTTATTTCTAATTTCTTATCATCACATTGCCATAATTTGTTTATACATTTGGGTCTTTTATAATATCAATTTAATATACAATAATATAATTTTAGTAAAAGAATGTCTAGGGAAAAGGCAAAAAAAAATTTTGTAACTTTTTGTATAATTCTGAATTTTTTTCAAAAAATAATAGAATACATTTACAATTGAACAATAGTGAATTAGTTTGTCTATATTCTTCCAGTTACTTTAACATTAAGCCATCTCATCATTCCAAATATTATGAGAGTTATATAACTCAATAATGTCTTGATTTACATGTCTGAATTTTTTGTAACCTTTAGCATCATCAGGTACTTATTGGTAGTTTGTATTCCAGCCTTTGAAAAGTTTTGCTATCTCTTGTTGAAAGTGTCAGCAATGCCAAAGTCTAGAAAGGCTCATCATCACAATATTGGCCAATTAGTAATGAGTCTTTGTTGTTTTGTTTTTTCAAAATGTTGACTAAAGCAAGCAAAACATAAAAAGTATTCTCAGTTATAGGAATCCTTTATGCATCCTTAATCATTGTGTAATACAAAGTGTCAAAAGATACAAAGAATCATACGGTTATTTTTAAAATTCTTACTATTTTCAAAAAACCACAAATCATTATTACACAAATAAAATATTTCCTGTGTAAGACATTTCAGCAAGTAACCCCATACTACTAAATCAAAGCAGAAATATGGTTTCCAATAAGATACTGCTTCTAGGACCATAACTGTTGGCAGCAGAACAAAGATGTGATAGAATTAGTTTGATGGTGAAAGAATTCAGTTAGAATGGGACATAGGTGTGCATGTGTCACTTCACTGTCACTGACATATATAAAACTTTTCTACTTCTCTCTTGTGAAAGCAGAATAGACAGAGATAGGGCTACTGAACCTAACAGTGAACTCTAATATTCTTCCCTGGAGTTTTGTTGATTGCTTAACGTGTAGAACACAATGTGAAAATTGCAATTGAAGAAAAAAAAGAACATATCCTTCAAATTGTTGGCATTGCTGTGTTCACTGTATTCAGTGAGATGAATTCCATTTTTTTGTTGCTTGACTGAAGGTTGAACTCTGGCTGGATTATAAGGCTATGACCCAGTGGAGCACACTGAGATTTAACATTTATCCGTGAGTTCAATGCTATGAAATGATATTAAATTAGATCAAAGAAAAAAAATGTTGATATGAGCATACAACACTTTATTAAAATGTATGGGGTAAGAAGTTGACATAAACATTATTATCTATGTTAGATTAAGTCTTAAGTCTTTTGCTACGGAGTACAATATGGTTAATGACTTTAGAATATACCCATGGACAGTAGTTATAAAGAGAAATAGAATATAGGGATAGGTTTATTTAGCTAATTAAGAACATATTAAATAATGATAAAAAATGAAGTGGGAAATTGTAGAAAACCTCAAATTCATATTCCCATTTAGTATAATTCTATAGATTTTTATAAACTAATCAAACTGTCTTTTTATCTAGACCAAGATGCTAGTAGACCCAAGTCACTGGAATTAACCTTCACATTTTTATGATACCAACTTAGAAAGTTTGGAGCCAGGGCATTAAAGAAGAGATCAAAAGAAATTTGAGTTAATTTTATCCACATATGGGTTGACCTGAAACCCAACTGTGAGCCCTTTTGGAAGACAGTATATAAAGACCACTCTAGGGCTTACAAGAAAGCTTTTAAGCTCCCCATAGAAACTTCTTGTGAGTTACTCTTACCTGATGGCCACAATGTACATTTTTATTAAGGTAATTATTTCTCTGATTGTTCAGATTATAAGTTAATGGTCCAATGCATAAAGCTATTCTTAAGATCCTTTGATTTATGACTATCTACTAAATGTTAGTAGTTATCATAACTCTGTTCAGGACATTGTTTTAATTTTCATTTCTCTATTTAGATACATCATTATACAATTACACACACACACACACACACACACACACACACCCCTAAACTTAGAGTTCAGAAAATATACTTGGATTCCTTTTAAGACAATTTTTAGCTTTCACAAATGGAAAAGTCATTTTTGCTTTGTTGTGCCCTCAGTTTCCTCATCTGAAAAATGAGGAGGATAACAATAACATCTTCATTGTAAGATTGCTGTGAAGGTTTCATGAGATAGTATATACAAAACATGTTGAAAACTCCAAAATGCTATATACTATACACCACATATTGATACTGGCTTATTAAATGAACTTTTCAGTCGTTAACTTTAAAGGAAACTACGGTATGCTGTAACCTTGTTCCTTTATTTCTAATTATTTTTTGCTTCAATCCATTTTAGGCAACCCATGGAGCACTCCACAGCAGGATTCACCCTAAACTCTACCCATACACAGATAAATTGTAGTAACCAAAGAGAGATAATATAGTAGCATTCAAGAAAAGTGATAAAAGACGTTTTGAGCATATAAGAAATATTTTAAAATGCTGATGCTTGATTAATTTAACAAAAAGACAAAACGAAAAAAAATGTTAGCTGGCATGCTTATGATATTAGTTATTTAACATTCCATCAGATGCTTAATCAGGTGCAGATAGATCTGCCAGTACATCTCATCTTAATGATTAAAACCTGATACTATTCCTGCTGCTCAATTTTATTCTCAGAGGGCCTATTTACAACATAATGTAAAGACAAATTGAGAGAATGAGGAAAATTTTACAAACAGGTGTCTTACGGTATAAATGGTCCCATGTTCTCCATTTTGTTCAGGAGTACTCTAACTTGCATTTCTTCAAAACAATTTAACAGAATCTTAGAGTCTTTGATTCAGGAAACTTGGAATTGTCTAGCTTACTTCTCTTCTCCAGTAAAGAATTTCTTTTACACGTATCTAATAAGTCATCATATTTTTGCTTGATTATCTTTGATGATGTTGACCTCAGTATTTGTCTAGAGAGATCATCCTATTTTTAGGCTGTTCTAATTTTCTCCAAAGGGACTTCTCAACATTGTATAAAAGGTTATTGTAGGTGGTGCTATGGGAAATATTTTCTCTCTTTTACTTAATGTTGGCAATATTCTACTTCCTATTGCTTTGGCTTTTATGATTCAACTTCAGATGCACCAGAAAACTTGGAAACAATTGTAATTGTTTAGACTCCATTAACTGAGCGATGTTTTTATTTTATGAAATATTTCAAATTATTATAGATTATTAAATAATAGTTCATATGATTTACTTATATTATTATTTATCTAAATACATGTATTAGTATTCTTATATCATGATTATATTTGTTATATAAAAGAAATACGGTTAATTAAAAATATATATTAATGCTAGTCAAACTAACTCTCATTGTACAAACATTTACATCTTTTTAAATCTTAGTCTTCCTCAGACATGTTATCTTGGGCAAATTAAGTTGCCCCCAAATTAAGTGAATGCAACTGTTAGAATATATTAATCTCAGTTCCAAAAGGCTTGTTGTTATGGGCCAGAACTCTGTATTTAAAACAAGGATTCTTACAAGGTGCTAATTTAGTGGAATTGATGAGACAATGGTTATCTAGTTTAGCATGGTGATTAGTAGTTCAGCATGATTGATTTAATCTTATAACAAATAATGGTTTCCTAGTGATATAATGATTGGTTTATATTCAGTGTAGAGCATATAAGCTGAGAGGCAGAGACAGATTCATTCCATCATCCACCTTTGTGGTGGCTGGAGGCTGAAGTATAAACCCTTGGACTCAGAGAGATTCATTCACTTCATTTCACACCACCTTGGTGGCAGGCTCTCCTCCTTCGCTTCTCCACTGAAACCAAGTTATTATTTATTATATTTGAAATGAGTCTATATTCATAATAAATAACAGGCATAATGAATGTGTAGTCATTTCAATTATATTCATCAATTAATGGAATCTATCATCTATCTACCTGTCTGTCTACTTATCTGACTGTTTATTTTTGTTTATACACAAAAGTTACAGTAAAAATATTCAAAGAGACAATTGATATTTATATCATGCAATTTTTTTTCAACATCTTCTAAAGGCCTGTGAAATATATGTGCAATCTTCAGCTATGTAAAGAAAGAAACACAAAGTATCAATAACATCTTTCCTATTAAATTTCCAGTTCATCTATGATAATATCATGTTAACCACTTTCCCTATATTCCTGTACTTTAGTCACTTTGACTTTAGAGTTAAAAATAATATTGAAAATTGGGTCAAAGGAGAGAGGAAAAATTGATCTAGAATATGCTTGGAATATTATAGACTTTGTGATTTTTCTTTGTACTTGTGTGTATGCATGCGTGTGTGTGTGTGTGTGTGTGTGTGTACTCAAGTTGCTCATTCTGCCTGGAGAGTGATTGTAAAAAACCAGAGAGGAAGCAATAAGAGAACATCTTTCCTGAGAGAACAATTCTTCTTCAACACTTTTAGAGAACTATATTGAACTCTTATCCCATAGAGAAGATATAGTGTGGAGAAGATTTCCTCTAACTGAAAGATTTTGATGGTCATCCTGAAAGAACTAAATGATGAGACTATTGTTCTAAAGCTTGTAAAAAAAGTCCCACAGTTGTAGTTGACAGAGGCCTCATTATTCCAAACTTCCCTCAGGATTTCCATCAACCACACTGGGAACATAACAGGAACTTTACAAATGCCTGCTGACTGACTAACTGAGCCTTTTCTCACAGCTGATAAATTATTGAAATATTTGTCTTTGTCTTTTTATTGATTGTTACACTGTTAATAAGTTGTATAGCCAGTAAGATTGCTGTTCATTTAAAATCATACCACTGGGACCAGGGGATTGATACTGGTAAGTTATCAAAAACTTATGGGAAAAAGCTGTTTCTCCATGTTATTAATAAATGGAAAAGGATATTCATAACTTACTGATTAATGAGAGAGATTTTGCATTTTAAATGTTATCAGGGAGTACTAGAACATACCCTTCAATTGACTTAGAATCTAAGTTAAAAAAAAAAAAGGAAATAGCAGTTAAAGAAAAGCTGTGACTATCTCACTTAGATTATTGTCTGGACCATCATTTTGAAAACTTGCTGCGTGTTTGTAGGAATGAAATTAAATCAGTGTCTTTTAAATTTAAGGCATACAAAGAAAAAAACCTGGGCTCATGGAATCCATAGAAATCTAAATTACAATAAAAATCCTAAAATAGCATCACTTCCTCTTTTTTAAGGGAACAAGAAATATTGCTAGATCTTAACAAACAATATAATGCATTCATGGACTTTGTGTTATAATTGTGTATATCATTTTAAATAGACCTGTAAAGAATATGCTCTCCCTAACTTATGGGGTCTATTTATTCTTAAATATTAAGTGGGCTTATAAAACACAGTCAAGATTCTTTTTTCTTGATTTTCTAGTATGAATTGCATTTTGGTAAATTTAAAACTAAACTGCTCTTTTTAACTGAATATGAAAATATTTTTTCTGCCTCATTTCAGGTCTAGCAAATCTCAGTAGAAAAATGTTTTCTTTGGAAATATAAACTTTAAATTAGGGTAGTATGATAATATTGTAGAAGCCAATAGAATGTGTTGATGTGCTTTACTGATTTGTCCTCTTGTTTTCTCTATTTTCTTTTTTATTACAAAAATCCTTAGTTTTTAAAAGATAAGTTGTTGTCAAGAAAAGATATAAAGTTTTTAAATTATGCATTTAAATTATAAAAACTAAAACTTATCAATGGAAATCTATTTAATTAAGAAATTAGTGGAATATAAGAACTGTGAGGGTAGGTATAACTTTTTGGGTATGTTTTTAATACCTATCATATGGTAGACATTTGATTAATGCTTATGCAATTGAATTGAAAAGATAGTCATTATTCATATATACCTGGATAATAGTGAAGACAAAAAAGAGAATTGCTGTCCAAATGAATTGCTACATACAGAAATTTTTGCCCTATTGGGATTGGTCTTTTTTTTTTTTTTTTTTGAGATTATTCAGACTGGAAAATGCAATAATAGCATGAAAATATGTTATGTGAAAAACAAAGCCCATAATTCTGCAGTTTCATGCAGAATGAGCATTATCATTACAGCCCTGCTTAGTCAGTAAATTTAGTTAAGGCTGGTTCTGCTTCTTGAGACTGGGGGGTTTGCATGGTTCTCATTAAATGTGAATTGTAAAGAATTAAAAGTCAAACATGGGAAATAATTTGTCCTCCTGTGTTATATTACAATGTTTAGAGAAAGAAGAATTATATTCATAATTGTATAGTGAGGCTTGCTCATGACTCTTCATGCTATGGTGAAACAGGCAAAATGGAAAGCAGAAGGCCTATGAGAAAAATAAAATTGCAACAAATACATTATTTGGGACCACATAGAGTTTAGAGTTAGAAATGAGCAAATAGTTCAACTTGCTTCCCTTACTGATGACAAAATTCTTACTCGCAGCTTTACTAAAGGTTTTACAGCTAATTACATAAGATTGCTCTTTATAAAATAATGTTTTCTGCCATCATTAACATATATAGGCAAGAAAACACACACATCTGTTCATGACAAGAGCATAATTATAAGATTGAAATGCGAGGGAGATGCATTTCTTTTATATAAATCACAAAATAATTTTAAGTATAAGCTGAAAAATAACAGCTGATTGCTGAAGATGTAATAAAGAATTTAGGACTAAAAGTTTGTAGTAGTAGTAAGCTCCATATTTTCTCTCTCAGAGTTGCTTATTTAATGGGTTTTTACATCAGTACTAGGAAAAGTGTCACTGATTGTTGTCACTGTTGTTGTTTGTTTGTTTTCCTTTTTCTTTTTTTTTTCTTTCTTTCTTTCTTTTTTTTTTTTGTTTTGTTTGTTTTGTTTTCCTTTTTCTTTAAGAGAGTATCCCAAGAATCTCTACTCTAAAAGTAAAGGTTTTTTTTTTTTCCTTGAAGAAACAGTCAATACTCCATTCCCATCTTCCTAAAATTTCCAAAGCATAGTCTGCCATAATCCAGTATAGAATGCTGTTAAAACAAAAAATTAGACGAAAAACACTTTTGAGTGAGCTTTGAAAAAATACGGGGGAAGTTAAAATAGTATTTCCTTTTTCAAATTTCTCATGTTATTTTCTCTGAATCCTTACTTGGAATACCATATTTTGTTTTACGTCAAAAATATCAGTTCCTAAGCAGGTGAATAGGATCCTAGAAAACCTAGTCATGATAGCCTGCTGGAGAAAATTGAATAGAAACAGAAAGGAATGCACCATTTTCTCGGTAGTATATGGCACCTACACAAAAATTGAACATGTATTAGAACATAGAAATTAACTAATCTAATTCTAAAAATTGGGTGTGTCAAACAACACATCACAGAAAAAATCCATAATTTCATCCAAGAGAACGACAATAATGAGATAACATACCGAAGCCAAAATAGTTCCTAGGGGAAATTTTATATCACTAAATCCAAACATGAATAAAATAGAGAAAGAAGAGACAAATGAATTAGTAATGCAAATAAAAAGAAAAAGAAGAAATTAAAAACTGTCAATTAAATACCAAATCAGAAATCCTGAAACTCAAAGGAGAGCTCAATTAAATTGAAACTAAGAAAACTAATTGAACTAATTAATAACACTAAACTAATTAATAAAACTAAGTGTTGGTTTTATGAAAAAAATGAATAAAATAGATAAACTTTTGGTTAATTTGATTTAAAAAATTATCATCATCAAAAATGAAAAGGATGAACTTATCACAAATTCAAAAGAAAGTAAAGCAATAATTAAGAGCTTTTTTTTGCCCAACTGGATGCTAACAATCTGACAGAAATGGGATGAATATTTACAAAAATATAAATTGTCTGCTTATCAGAAGAGGAAATAAATTACTTAAGTAGTATCATTTTAGAAAAAGGTACTAAGCAAGCCAATAAAGAATTTACTAAGAAAACATTACCAGGGCCAAATGAATTTACAAGTGAATTTTACCAAACATTTAAAAAACAATTAATTCCAATACAACGTAAACTATTTGGAAAAATAGATTAAGAAGGAGTCCTGCCAAATTCCTTCTATAAAACAAATATAGTGCTGATATTGAAACCAGGAAGTGCCAAAACAGACAAAGAAAAATTACAGAACACTCTTACTAATGATTATTGATATAAAAATTGTAGGTAAAATATTAGTGAAGAGAATATAACAATTTATCAGCAAGGTAATACACCATGACCACATGGGATTTATACTAGAAATGCAGGGCTGGTTCAATATCAGGAAAACTATTATCATAAGCAACCATATCATATGATAATATCAATAGACACAGAAAAAACATTTGACAAAATTCAACATCCATTCCTATTAAAAATAGTATGAAACATAGGGATAAAAGGAGCTTTCCATTAAATATTAAGCAGCATCTATCTAAAACCAACACCAAGCATTATTTGTTTATGTTGGAGATAAGCTAGATGCATTCCCAGTAAAATCAGGATGAAGAAAAGATCGTCACCAATATTATTCAACATTGAACTAGAAATGTTGGTATGAACAATAAGAAAAGAAAAGGAAATTAAAGAAATTGGAATAGGTAAAGAGGAAATAAAACTATCACTCTTTGCAAATTATACAATGATATACTTAGAGAATCCTAGAAAACCACCCAAAAACTTACTTGAAATAATTCACAGCTTTTGCTGCACAGAGTTGCAGGATATAAAATAAACCACACAAATCATCAGCATTTCCATATATTACTGAAAAATCTCAGCAGCAAGAGATGGAAAGATAAATTCCATTTAAAATTATTGTAGACAAATAAAATATTAGGGTGTCTAACTTCCAAGACAAACCCAGGAGTTATATGAACACAGTTACAAAACACTTCACACAGATAAAGTCAGATCTAAACAATTGGAAACATATCAATTGCTCATGGCTAGGCTAAGTTAATATTATAAAAATGATAATTCTGTCTTCATTGATCTACTCATTCAGTGCCATACCAATCAAATTGTAAAACATTACTTTATAGAGCTCGAAAAAAATAACAAAATTAATGCGGAAAAACAAAAGGCCAAGAATATCAAATGGATAATGTTTAAAAAAAAAACAACAACAACATATAAAGGATGGTGGCTTAGCAGTACCAGATCTAAAACTGTATTGTAAAGCAGCAGTCATCATATTCATTTGGTACTGGCTAAAAAATGTTGCTGTAAAAAAAGTGCTGGATTAGTGAAATATACTAAACACATATGATAATCAAGACCTATAGTAATATAGTATTTGATAAACCCTCAAACTCTAGCTTTTGGGATATAGATTCAGTATTTGACAAAAATTTCTGGTAAAAATGGAATATAATATGTCAGAAACTTAACATTGACCTACAATCTGACGCCTCATACCAGAATAAGATCAAAATTGGTACATGATTTGGACATAAAAGGTGATACCATAAACAAATTATAGTAACAAGGGATAAATTACCTCTCAGATCTTTGGATAAGGGAGGAATTTATGATTAAAAAAATTAGAGAACATTATAAAAGGCAAAATGGACAACTTTGAAAAAAGTTTTACATAAAGCCAACAGAAACAGAATTAACAGGGAAAAGGAAAGTACAAAGCTGAGAAAAATAATTTACAGCCAGTGTGTCTATAAAGGTCTCATTTCTAAAATATATAAAGAATTATGTCAATTTTTTAAAAATTCAAGTCATTCCCCAATTGATAAATGATCAAAAGATATGAACAACTTTCAGATGATGAAATTAAAGTCATTTATAGTCATATGGGAAAAAAAATACTCTACTTGCTGTTGATTAAAGAAATGGAAATTAAAACAACTATGAGGAACCACTTCACACTTCTCAGATTGGCTAAGATGACAGGAAAAGATAATGATAAATGTTGAAAGATATGTGGAAAAAATGAGACGCTGATACATTGTTGGTGGAGTTGTGAACTGATACAACCATTTTGAAGAGCAATTTCAAATTATGCCCAAAGTGATGTCAAATTGTGCATTCCCTTTGATCTACCCATGCCACTACTATGTCTGTATTCCAAGGAAATTATAAAGAAGGGTAAAGGACCCACTTGTGCAAAAATATTTGTGGCAGCTCTTTTTGTGATAACAAAGAATTGGAAAATGAATAGATGCCCATCAATTGGGGAATGGCTGACCAAGTTGTAAAGTAATGGGATACTATTCTATAAAAAAATGATGAACAAGATTATTCTTGAAAGGCCTGGAAAGATTTACAGGAACTGTTACTGGGCAAAAAAAGCAGAACCAAAAATATATTGTACCCAATAACAGCAAGAATGTGCAGTGATCAACTATGAAAGTTTTTAGTGGTTCTTAGTGGTTCAGTGATCCAAGGTAATCCCAGTAACTTTGGATAGAAAATGCCATCTGCATCCAGAAAAAGATCTGTGGAGATTGAATGTACATTAACACATGCTAATGTTCCCTTCTTTTTTCTGTGTTTTCTTTTCCCTCACCCATGGTTTTTTCCTTTAGTTCTGATTTTTCTCTCCCAACATGATTGGTAAGGCAATGTGTATTAAATTTAATAAATAAGTGAAAATTGGGGGAAAAAAGTCTGTTCTATCATAGCATCATAGACTTTAACCCAGGATAGAATACAAATATCATCTGATTTATCTTTTTCATTCTGTGGATTAGGAAACTAAGCCCCCAGGAATTTAGATGATTTAACCAAATTTATGGATATAATAAATTGCAGAAAGAGTTATAGAAACAGGTCCTCTAACTCTAAAGTTAGTCTTTGATTTTAAACTGTACTATACTGTATTATTTTATATGAGTAGAAGATGACTCTCTCCCCTAAAGAGATGACCTGTTTCTTAAGCCATCTTTTTTATTATCATTGCCTAGACAGTGTATTATATAGTCTTTCTATATTGAGTTATAATCATTGAGACATAAAGACATAGCTGATCCATCATCACCTCTAGTGAGTTATCAATCAGGAAGTACTTGCTCTTAGAGTAAAGGAGGAGTTAGTCAAAATCATTTACCTATTTTAATATTATTGGATTCTGTTTTCAATAAAAAGACAACATGAGAAAAGTAAAAGAAGACTGCTAATGTTCAACAGAAAGTTGCAATTCAATTACAATTGACTGACATCATTTACTTGTGTGACCTTGCATAAGTCACCTTTACCTAAATTTCCTCAGTTAGAAAATGAGGAACTTGAATTAGATGACTTCTAACTTTCTTTCCAACTTTAAATCTATGATTTGATAACACTCACCTGTGTGACTAAGAAAGTAGTGTTGTGTCTTTGGGCTTTAGCTTCCTTACATATAAAATGAGGCAACTCTATCTAAATCTATGATTCTTCCTGCTAAATCATCTTAATAAAGTAATATTCCCAGGACCCATAGTGGTTATTGTTTCATAATTTTCAGATTAATGACAATCTTTCTGTAGAAAATCATGATATTCAGATATGATAAAAGTGATAACAAACTTGATATTTTAGATAACGAAAAATGTTAAGTTTTGATAAATGGTAGGAGAGAAAATTCTCCAGAATCATGTATATTTATGCTTCATTTGGCACTTACTTATTGTGAACACTGTAAGACTTGGCTACTGATTATCTCATGAAATGATGCTTCTTATTGTCTTTGGATGTGTAATAAAACCAACTCTGCCAAATCCATTTTTTGTCTCTACTCAGTGAACCTGTGAGTTATGTTCCCACTGAGCTACAACTCTCTTTTGTCTTTTGGGTAATTGTACAGATATTTCATCTAGACTGTTATGATTCAGCTTCTCCAGTAGAATGTTCATTTAATAATCAGAAAAACATATCATATTAGAGAGTATTTATAGATTTTCTAAACTTTGCCTTTTTCATGTAGCATGACATTTGATATAAAATATCAATTATGTAAAATATATTTATTATAATATATATTAGTAATTAATATTATATATGTGCTCGAAATTGCATTTATTATTATTAATTGTAATTAATATGAATTATTACTATATTAATACACAGAAGAGAACACCGGAAATTCAGAAGAAAGCAGAGAAAAAATGAATTTTCAATACAACACTTAATATCTTTGTTAAATGTAAGTATTATGAATGAGAGTTAAGTTTTATATAAGATTCATTTTTTTTTCCTGCTGTGCACTTGGAAATGGTTTGGAGTGACCACATAACAAATACAATGTAGGATCACTAAGCCAAAGTTAGGTTACTCTCAGAAATCTGGTTCTAAAATGTTTACTGCATGAGGATTTCAATGTTATTCTCTAGTCATTGATTATAGAGGGTGGATTTTAGGAATCTCTAATTCAGGAATCTTGTTAGGTATCTTGGATTAGAAAACTAGGTCTATTTAAATATTTAGCATTGGGCAGTAAGAACAAAACACCTCAGCCACACAATAAAGTTAGAGGTTCTCTCTCTCTCTCTCTCTCTCTCTCTCTCTCTCTCTCTCTCTCTCTCTCTCTCTCTCTCATGCCATATCACCTCAGGATCAGAGGAGAGTGAGAAAAGATTAATCACAATATCTATACTGCTTTGGAATCACCAAGTTCCTATCATTTCCTTTGTTGTCAGATGAGTTTTGATCTCAGCTATTTCTTGGCTTCATTTCAAAGGTAAAGGTGTTTTTCAATCCTTGAGAAATGGACTTAATTTCAAACTCCTGTAACCATATTATTCTCCCACTAATTTGCAAACAAAGCAAACAGTCAGAGTTGTATTAAAAAATTCACAGGTCAGTTTCAGAGGTAGAGGAACTAAGGCTTCAACACTTACAATGATATTTCTCAATGGTTTTAGTTAGAGCAGTCAAATCAAAAACTATGGTTTTTATGATTTTTATGGAATATAAATAGTGTGACTAAATAAGGCCTTTTGAAAGCATCTTTATTTCTAGTTTTGCAACTGCAGTCAGTTGCACTGATCAAATGAATGTGAATGACATGAACTCTCCCATAAAACCGAAGCAGAAAGCAGGCTGGATTAAAAGCCAAAATCCAACACTTTGTTGTTTACAAGAAGGTCATTTAAAGCAGAGTAATACATTTAGAGTAAAGGTGAAAGCCTGGAGCAGAATTTATTATGCATCAGGTGAAGTAAAAAAAAGCAGGGGTAGCCATCCTCATCTCAGATCAAACAAAAGCAAAAATAGATCTAATTAAAAAAGATAAGGAATTCTACTTAAAGATACTATAGATAATGAAGCAATATCAATACTAAACATATGTATCAAGTGATATAGCATCCAAATTCCTAGAGGAGAAGTTAAGAGAGCTGCAAGAAGAACTAGACAGCAAGACTATACTATTGGGGGATCTCAATCTTGCTCTCAGAACTACTTACATCGAACCACAAAATAAATGAGAAAGAAGTTAAGGAAATAAATAGAATACTGGAAAAGTTAAGGATGATAGACCTTTAGAGAAAATTGAATGGAGACAGAAAGGAATACACTTTTTTTCTCAGAAATACATGAAAACTATACAAAAATTGACCATATATTTGAGCATAGAAACTTCAAAGTCAAATGCAAAAAGCCAGAAATAGGAAATGCATTTTTTTTTCCAGATCATGCTACAATGAAAATTACATGCAATAAAAGGACAGGGGAAAAACACCAAAAATTAATTGGAAACTAAAAACTCTAATCCTAAGGAATGAGTGGGTAAAATAACAATTCATAGACACAATAATTTCATGAAAGAGAATTACAACAATGAGACAACTTACCAAAACCTGTGGGTTGCAGCCAAAGTAGTTACTAGGGAAATTTTTATATCTCTAGTTGCTTACTTACATAGAGAAAGAGAAAATCAATGAATTGGACTTACAAATAAAAAAGTTAGGGGAAAATAAACAAACTAAAAGCCCCAATTAAATACCAAATTTGAAATTCTGAAAATAAAAGGGAGATTAATAAAATTGAAAATAAGAAAACTATTGAATTAATAAATAAAGCTAAGAGTTGGTTTTATATAAAAAATATATATAAATCTTTACTTAATTTGATTAGAAAAAGGAAAGAAAAAATCAAATTGTTAGTCTCAAAAATGAAAAGGGAAAACTTTCCACCAATGAAGAGGTAATTAGGAGTTATTTTGCTAACTATATATATGTCAATAAAGTTGATAATCTAAGTGAAATGGGAAGAATACCTACAAAAATATAGATTTCCCAGATCAACAGAATAGAAAATGAATTCCTCAAATAATTCAATTTCAGAAAAAGAAATTGGACAAGCTATTAATCAATTCCCTAAGGAGTTGATTTCCCTAAGGGGAAAAAAAAAAACTCCAGGACCAAATGGATTTCCATGTGAATTCTACCAAATATTTAAAGAACAATAAATTCCAATACTATGTAAACTATTTGAAAAAATAGGGAAAGAAGAAGTCTTACCAAATCCTTTTATGACACAATATGATGCTGATGCCTAAACCAGTCAGAATCAAAATAGAGAAAGAAAATTATAGATGAATTTCCCTAATGAATATTGATGCAAAAATCTTAAATAAAATATTAGCAAAAAGATTACAGAAATTCATCCCCAGGATAATACACCATGACCAAGTAGGATTTGTACCAGGAATGTAAGACTAGTTCAATATTAGGAAAACTATTAACATAATTGACTATTGTAACAAAAATCATATGATTATCTCAATAGATGCAAAAAAAAAAAAACACTTAATAAAATCCAATACTCATTCCTTTTAAAAACATTAGATAGTACAGGAATAAATGAAATTTTCCTTAAAATGATCAGTAGCATCTATTTAAAACTATCAGCAAGTACCAAATGTAATGGGAACAAACTAAAACCATTCCCAATAAGATCAGGGGTGCAACAAGGTTGCCCACTGTCACCATTACTATTCAGTCTTGTACTAGAAATACTAAGATTTGGCAATAAGAGAAGAAAAAGAGATTAAAGGAATTAGAGTAGATAATGAAGAAACCAAATTATTATTCTTTGCAGATGATATGATGATATATTTAAAGAACCATAGAGAATAAACAAAACAAAACAAAACAAAAAAACCTACTAGAAATAATTCACAACTTTAGCAGAATTGAAGTATACAAAATAACTCCACATAAATCATCAGCGTTTTTATATATTTCCAACAAAGTCCAGCAAGAAGGGATACAAATAAAAATTCCACTTAAAATAACTATTGGTAATATACAATATTTGTGAGTCTATCTGCCAAGGCAAAGTTTGGAATTATATGTATACAACTATAAAACACTTTCCACACAAATAAAGTCAGATCTAATCAATTGGAGAAATATCAAGTGCTCATGGGTCAGCTGAGCAAATAGAATAAAATGACAATATTACCTAAATTAATCTACTTATTTAGTGCCATACCAATCAAATTCCCAAGAAATTATTTTACAGATGTAGAAAAAAATAATAAAAAGTTCATCTGGAAGAAAAAAAAAGATGAAGAATTTCAAGAAAATTTAATTTTAAAAATGCAAATGAACATGGCTTAGCTCTGCCAGACCAAAAACTATATTATAAAGCAGCAGTCATCAAAACCATTTGGTACTGACTAAGAAATAGGCTAGTCCATTAGTGGGAATTGATTAGATTCACAGGACAAAATAGTCAATGACTATAGTCATTTTTGACAAACCTAAGGACCCAGTTTCTGAGTTAAGAACTCACTATTTGACAAAAACTACTGGAAAAATTGGAAAATAGTTTGGCAGAAACTAGGAATTGACCCACTCCTAGTACTGTATAGCTAGGTAAGGTCAAAATAGGTTCATAATTTAGACATAAAGAATAATATTATAAGCAAATTAGAAGAAGAAAGGATAGTTTACTTCTCAGATCTGTGGAAAAGGAAAGAATTTGTGACCAAAGAAGAACTGAAGCTCATTACTGAACACAAAATAGATAATTTTGGTTATATAAAGTTAAAAAGCTTTTGTACAAACAAAACTAATGCAGACAAGATTAGAAAGAAGGCAATAAACTTGGAAACATTTTTACATGCGAAGGTTCTGATAAAGGACTAATTTCTAAAATATACATATATATATATATATATATATATATAGAACTGACTAAAATTTGTAAGAATCCAGGCCATCCTCCAGTTGATAAATGGTCAAAGGATATGAACAAAGGAAATGAGACAACTTTCAGATGAAGAAATTGAAATCATTCCTAGTCATATGAAAAGGTGCTCTAAATCAATACTGATCAGAGAAGAGCAAATTAAGATAACTCTGAGACACCACTACACACCTCTAAGATTGACTAAAATGACAGGAAAAAATAATGACAAATGTTGGAGGGGATATGGAAAAACTGGGACACATACATTTTTGGTGGAGTTGTGATGTGATCCAACCATTCTGAAGAGCAATTTGGAACTATGTCCAAAGGATTATCAAAATGTGCATACTTTTTGTTTCTACTGTGCTTATATTCCAACGAGATCTTAAAAGACTCAAAGGGACCCACATACACAATATGTAGCAGCCCTTTTTGTCGTGGCTAGAAACTGAAAACTGAGTGGACGCCCGTCAATTAGAGAATGGCTGAATAAATTATGGTAGATGAATGTTACAGAATATTATTGTTCTATAAGAAATGATCAGCAGGATGATTTTAGAGAGGCCCAAAGAGACTTATGTGAACTAGTACTAAGTGAAATGAGTAGAATCAGTAGATCATTGTACACGGCAACAACAAGATTATACAATGATCAATTTTGATGCATGTGGTTCTTTTCAACAATGAGATGATTCAGGCCAGTTGCAATGATCTTGTGATGAAGAGAGTCATCTACACCCAAAGGGAGGTCTGTGAGAACTGAGTGTGGATCACAACATAGCATTTTCATTCTTTTTGTTGTTCACTTGTATTTTATTTTCTTTCCCATTTTTTTCCTTTTTGATCTGATTTTTCTTTTGCAGCAAGACAAGTATATAAATATGTATACACGTATTGGATTTAACATATATTTTTACCAAGTTTTGCAAGGGTCAATGTTGAAAAATTATCCAAGCATATGTTTTGAAAATTAAAAAAAAAAACTTTGATTAAAAAAAGAAAAGAACAAAGAATAGTAAATTCATAATTTTCAGTCTGGAAATTACAAAATTTATAGTACTAAAAAACAAAATATGTTTCCTTTCTCTCCTCCTCACTTTCTATCTCTACTACCTATCCTATAGCAGATTCAAAGACTATTTGCAAAAGATTCTCCTCATTGGTGCAGAATGAGTACATGCTTAATTCTTCCAGGCTTGTTTGAGTCCCACATTTGATGAGGACCAGTCCAGAAGAGACATCCAAGCCTTCTAGCTTAAAGTTTTGAGAATGATGTCAACATTTCTAGATCTTGATATTGCTCTCTCTAGAAGATTCTGGGGACATTCTCATAGTATATTTCAAAGCTTGAGGTCAAAAGACCTGGACACCTCTCTCCAGTCTTCATCAAATCTGTGTCTCACACAGGCATAAGATTATTGCAGACTTAATTAATCTCCTCCAAATAAGAAGTCTTATGCAATTAACCTTTGAGTGAGAGGTTATATAGACATAAAAATGTCTCTAGATTGTTTGATGTAGTTGAACTATTAAATAAAAATGAAGACAAAGGGGTGATTTTATTTGTTTGAAGTTACACAAGTATCAAAGAATAAGATATGGATTCTATGCAAAAATCATCTGGTACCAAATCTTGTGGGCTTTCTACTAAATCATTTTCTTACCATGTAATTGAAAGTATGGGAAGTAAATTCTTTAATATATTTAAAAGTAAACAAAACTTGAAGAACAGGCTCCAAAGAACAAGAAAAAATCGTTATTGACAAGTATATGTATGTGTGTGTGTAGGTAGCTGGTAGCATTCAGTCATTTTTAGTCATCTCTGATTCTTCATGACTCCATTTGGGATTTTATTGGTGCAGATACTAGAATGGTTTGTCATTTCTTTCTCTAGCTCACTTCATAGATGAAGAAATGAAGCAAATAGGGTTAAGTAACTCACTCAGATTCACAAAGCTAGTAAGTATTTTATTCAGGAAGGTGATTCTTCCTGACTCTAGAACTGGCATTCTATTCACCATGCCATCTCACTGTCCTATTATCAAATAAATATTTTGAAGATGAAAAAAAGTTGAAAATAATATATAATTTAATAAAATATGCAAATAATAAAATTAGATAACATATTATCATTTTTATTTTCAAGAAAATAACTCCATAAAGACATGAAATAATTCATGTTTTGGATGTTTTAGTTAACTATACAATCAGTCTCTTTTATAGAATATCTATCTATCCCTGGAATCAATTGGAGTGTTTGAATTCATTAGTATATTTTAATATGTTGCATTTTTTTGTGCAAAATACATTTTATCAATATGCTTTGATTATTTGCTCAAGGAAGCATTGAAAAAGTATATTTGTTTATGACTGAAAGGAATTTGTTTTTCCTTTCCTTAGAGGATGACTTAAGTTTTCTAATGTTCATTTAAACTAAGATGATTGATATAATGAATATGGTTCAGTGAACAAAAATTTTCTATTTTACATAATTTTCTAAATAAATATATTTATATTAATTTTTTGATTTCAAGAATAAAATTAAATACCAGCAAATTTAACCCCTTATTATTTTGATATAGTGATTAAAAAAAAAGTGTGGGTGATTAATATTGATTACAGAACTTTTGAATAAAGTATTTTATCCATAAATGTCAACAAAGAAAAGATAAATCTTTACATGAATAAAGAATAAGCAAGTGAATAACTTAGAGATTATGTATCTACATATGCATCTTTGATGCATATGTATACAAATGTTTGAAAATATATAGAAAGCAAATTTAATTTTTATTGCTTTAGCTCAAATTGCCTAGAATATTTTTTCTTTTTTTTTTCTTCAGAATGCCACTTATATATTAGATTCAGATTTGTTTAGAGTAAATCTAAACATCTAAATTAGACTTGAAGGGATTAATACATAACTCTGGAATTATTTAGCGTATTTTAAATTAACAATCATAAGAAAAAAGAACATCAATTAGATATCAGGAAAGAGATTTTTCTTCCACTCTATATGCTTAGGTCACAAATAGAATTCTTTTCTATTTGTTGGTTTGTTTGTTTGTTGAAGCAATTGGGGTTAAATGACTTGCCGAGGGTCACACAGCTAGAAAGTGTGTGTGTATGTATATATGTATATGCATATATATATCTTTTAATTTACAAGATATATGCATGGGCCATTTTTCAGCATTGACAGTTGCAAAACCTTTTGTTCCAACTTTTCCCCTCCTTCCCTCCACTCCTTCCCCCAAATGGCAGGTTGACCAATACATGTTAAACTTGTTAAAGTATAAGTCAAATACAATATATGTATACATATCCATACAGTTATTTTGTTGTACAAAAAGAATCGGACTTTGAAATAGTATACAATTAACCTGTGAAGGAAATCAAAAATGCAGGCAGACAAAAATATAGGGACTGGGAATTCTATGTAGTGGTTCACACTCATCTCCCAGAGTTCTTTCACTGGGTGTAGCTGGTTCAATTCATTACTGCTCTATTGGAACTGATTTGGTTCATCTCATTGTTGAAGAGGGCCATGTCTATCAGAAGTGATCATCATATAGTATTATTGTTGAAGCATATAATGATCTCTTGGTCCTGCTCATTTCACTCAGCATCAGTTCATGTAAGTCTCTCCAGGCATTTCTGAAATCATCCTGCTGGTCGTTTCTTACAGAATAATAATATTCCATAACATTCATACACCACAATTTACCCAGCCATTCTCCAATTGATGGGCATCCACTCAGTTTCCAGTTTCTGGCCACTACAAAAAGGTCTACCACAAACATACTTGCACATACAGGTCCCTTTCCCTTCTTTAAGATCTCTTTGGGATATAAGCCCAGTAGTAGCACTGCTGGATCAAAGGGTATGCAGAGTTTGATAACTTTTTGTTGCTCTTCATTCTTGAAGACGACCAAAATGGCATCATTATTTTGGGATCAAGAAACAGTGTGTCCAACTACAGACAATAAGATCAATGGTCATTGGGAACCTCTAAAAATATGATTTTGTGGGGCAGCTAGGTGGTGCAGTGGATAGAACACCAACCCTGAAGTCAGAAGGACATGATTTCAAATCTGACCTCAGACACTTAACACTTCCTGTGTGACCTTAGGTAAGTCACTTAACTCCAATTGCCTCAACAAACAAACAAAAAAAGAAAATATGATTTTGCAAACTATCTCCCCAAAAAGAAAGGAATAAGGTGCACAAAGGAGACAAGACTGATGAAAGCAAAGAATGGGGCATCTTACAAGTGCCTGGATGATTGATTTCTCATGAGACTTTCTTCAGCTTTGTGTTCCACAGGGGTTTTTATATTGCTACACTTGAAGACTTTCTACATCAAGAGGCCCTATTTTGGTCATTATTTTCTATCAACAAATTTTAAAACCTGATGGTCAATCCTCAAACCCTATACCACAGTTGTCTTGTATCAAATGAAAGTTTGGACTAAGTGGACAGATAAAATCTTCTGGTTGACATTCAAAACCTTTTTAACCTCCTACCTTTCTAATTTTCTTGCATATTTTCCTCTCCCTTCCTACCTCCAAAATTTCCTGATATTTCTATCTTACTTTTACTTCTTCCTGTTTCCCTTCTTTGTTTATCTGGTACAGAGATAATAGACATCTCTCTGTTTCCTGAAAGACCCTCCATTTTTGGACTCCTGAAGTTTTCATAGACTGTTCCTCATACCTTAATTCTCTCCTTATTTCCACTACCTGGATAGTCTGTATTCCTTCAAGTTCTAGTTATAATCCATCTTCTATGGAAAGCCCTTCCTGATGCCACTTAACACTAGTCTTCTACTTTTATTGAATATCTCCAATTTATCCTTCATATTTCTTGTTTATATGTAGTTGTTTTCATAGTGTCTCCCTCATTATACTGTGAGCTTCCTGACAATAGGGAATGCTTTCTCTCATTTTTGAGCCCACTGCATTAACTTAGGGCTTGTCTGACATAGAAATTGCTTAATAAATGCTAATTGACTGAGTGAACATACTTATTTATTATGTAAGATAATACATACATATACATATACTCACAGAAACACGTGTGTGTATATATACACATAAAATCTTTGACTCAACTTTGACTCACTTTTATAACATGTAGCTGGGTTATCTTGGAAACAAAGCCAGTAACTTTTCTTCTAAAAATCTCATACTTCCTTAAGAGTTGAAAACAGTGTCACCTATACACTCTTAATAAATATTAAATAGCAGGACTAATTAGAAATATGGAAGCATGCACTTCTAATTACAATTGAGGATACAATTGAAGAGGAGAAGGTTTAAGTTAATTAAATATTAGGAACATTTTTCCAAGATCATAGACATCTGACTTAATTCAAAGTCCAAAGCATATTGTGAAATTTCATGAGAGTTTAGAGATTAAATTGAAGAAAATACAACATAATAGAAACATCTTTCCCTTGGAAAGATCTGGATAGCACCCTGGAGGCATATGTTTCCTACTTCTAGCTTCTTCTATTAACCTATTTCTGATTTAAAAGCTTAAATGTCAAAAGATGATACATAAAATCCACTGGTATTTTTTAAGGTATTTTTTTAAAAGTGTCATTTGCTGCAAGGCTTCTGAGTATATCAACATAATTAAAAAGATATATAAATAATTAAAATGAGGTAAAATCATTAAAACAAAACATCTTCAAGCATGATGAAGCAAAAGTCTCACTAAGGCTATATGGAAGATTCGCAGTCAGATAGCATACCAACCTCCTCAAGGGTACAAGGTTAATTAGATCTGCAGTGAACTGGTGACCAGTATTATAAACTCTGATAAACAACCTCCTGTGGTACTGTTGCTCAGGCAAACAGCTTTCCTTGTAATGTTGAATGCTACAGTCCTCAGGTTTATTTTAAAGAAGGAGTCTAAAATGATTGTAAGTTCCCATCAAGCCAATAGGCGAATTCATTCTGCAATATGCACTTCTGCCAAATGAATATCTGCCCTAGGAAACAAGGTCTTCATCAGGATTTTATTAATGTCTAATTGTCACAATAGAAGTTGAAAGATACATCCAGAATAAAAGCTGAACCAGAGTGTCTCAATAAGGAAGTGAGAAAATGGCAAAAATATCATATTAAATGTTGTTGTTTAGTTGTTTTTCAATTGTGCCTGACTTTATGATTCTTTATTGTTATTCAATCATTTCAGTCTTGTTTGACTTTTCATGATGTCATTTGGGATTTTCTTGGCAAAGATATTGAAGTGGTTTGTCATTTCCTTCTCTAGTTCATTGTAGGGATGATGAAAGGCAGGCAAACAAGTGACTTACCCAGGGATTGAAATGAGGAGAGACTTGCGGCAGGCAGGTTATTACAATAATGGTAGGCATGAGTGATAAAGGCCTACACCAGTGTAATGGTTGTGAAGACTGAGTTAGCAGCCTGGATACCTTAGAATCAGCTGGAGTTAGGATAAGCAAAAGTCCTTGGTCTTTATTCTTGGTCTTTAGGGGTAGAAGTGAAATGGATGGACACAGGATCTTCTCGACCTTCCTTTTCCACCATTACTGTAACTCTGGTTTGTCTTATTCCACCCCCTAATCCTTCCCACAATTCTCTGTATATACCAATTATTAAGCCAGCACAGAATAGTGGGAAGGGCCATTTTCCAAGCATATGCTAATAGATTATATTTAATTTATGCATGCTTTTTATATTTCTCTATCTTTCACAGAATTTTTCTCTCTCTCTTACTTTCTTAGCTGAGAACTTTGTCTTATATTTACAGAGAAAAAAAATGAAGTCATTTTCCAAACATTTCCTCTTCTCCTCTCCCTCATTTCTTATCACTCTGATACTTTCTCCTCTTTCATTCTTATTTTTCACAAGATGAAGTGACTTTACTCCTTACAAGGCTAATCTCTTGTTCAAGTCAATTTCATTATATCCCAACTCCTCCCTCTGTTACCTACACTCTTTCACTTATTTTCAGTTTTTCTCTCTATACTAGCACCTTTCCAGCTGTCCACAAATATGGTCCTCTCTTCCCTATCCTAAAAAAAACAAGACAAAACAAACAAACAAAAAAAAACCTTGACATAATCTTTCCATCCTGTTAGCTATCATACTATTTCTCTTCTGTCGTTTACAGCTAAGTTCCTTTAAAAGACCATCTACTAATGTAATGTAATAGACTCCAATCGGTAGTTAGCCTTAAATGCTCAGTCTGTCAATTCAGTTTCAGCCCTTTACAAGAGGTAATGTCACAAGAGAGGAAGGGGAAGATACAAAGATGTAAAACATTTACAGAGATGTAAAATATGATGTTAAAAATAGGTGTGAACTATTTCAAAGTACAATTGTTTTTGTACAGCAAAATAACTGTATGGACATGTATACATATATTGTATTTAACTTATACTTTAACATATTTATCATGTATTGGTCAACTTGCCATCTGGGGGAAAGGAAGGGGGGAAGGAGGGGAAAAATTTGAACAAAAGGTTTTGCAATTGTCAATGCTGAAAAATTTTCCATACATATAATTTGTAAATAAAAAGCTATTAAAAAAAGCAGGAAAAAAATAGGTGTGAAATCTGCAGGCCTTGGTAACAGTTTGTATGTGATAGGGTAAACAATAGTTAGGAATATAGAATGACTCAGAACAGAAGCCTGAGGGACTCTAAGGATGGTGTTGCCCTCTACAATAGAAGGGCCATATTTGTGGACAGCTGGAAAGGAGCTAGTATAGAGAGAAAAACTGAAAATAAGTGAAAGAGTGTAGGTAACAGAGGGAGGAGTTGGGATATAATGAAATTGACTTGAACAAGAGATTAGCCTTGTAAGGAGTAAAGTCACTTCATCTTGTGAAAAATAAGAATGAAAGAGGAGAAAGTATCAGAGTGATAAGAAATGAGGAAGAGGAGAAGAGGAAAGGTTTGGAGGAGGAGGTAAAGGTTTAGAAAAAAATGAAATGAATTATGTTTTGAATATATTGAGTTTAAGATGCCTACTGGACACTTAGTATGAGATGTCTAAAAAGCATTTAGTATTGTGAGATTGAAGGTCAGGAGAAAAACTGGGGAAGAGAAAGTAGATTTAAGAATCATCAGTATAAAATATCAATTCCATGGGACCTGATAAAATCATAAAGTAAAGTATTATATAAAGAGAAGACAAGCAGACTCGGGGTAAATGACAGAATACCAAAGGACATTTATAGATAGAGGGCATAATCTAAAGGAGAATCCAGAAAAAAAGAGATAGATAGAAAGGGTGGTCAAATAAGTAGGAAGAAAACCAAAAGATGGTGGTAATCCAAAAACTTGGGGAGAAGAGAGTGACTAAGATAAATGAATGTTTCACACTGTCAAAGGCTGCACAGAAGTCAAGGAATATTGAGAAAAGACCATTAGATTAAACAACTGGGAAATCATTAGTTACTTTAAGTAGAACTATTTCAGTGAAATGGTAAGACTAGAAGCCAAATTTTAAGGATTTAGAGAGTGAAGAAGAGAGAAAGTGGAGGCACCATTACATTAGTAGATTTTAAAGGAACTTAGCTATAAACAACAGAAGAGAAATAGTATGATAGCTAACAGGATGGAAAGATTATGTCAAACTTTTTGTTTGTTTTTTAGGATAGGGAAGAGAGGGCCATATTTGTGGACAGCTGGAAAAGAGCTAGCATAGAGAGAAAAACTGAAAATAAGTGAAAGAGTGTAGGTAACAGAGGGAGGAGTTGGGTTATAACGAAATTGACTTGAACAAGATATTAGCCTTGTAAGGAGTAAAGTCACTTCATCATGTGAAAAACAGGAAGGAGGAGAAAGTGTCAGAGTGATAAGAAATGAGGGAGAGGAGAAAAGGAAATGTTTGGAAAATGGCTTCAATTTTTTTCTCTGTAAATAGAAGACAAAGTTCTCAGCTAAGAAAGAAAGAGAGAGGGAAAAATTCTGTGAAAGATAGAGAAATATAAAAAGCATACATAAATTAAATATAATCTATCTGAGGAAGAATTCCTAAAGAAACTAAAATAATGTTTAAAAATGTTATATTATTCAGTATAAACAATAAGTATATTAGAGACAGAGACAATGGAAAGAATGCAGAATTTGTAGTGAGGGAAATTGGGCTGATATCACATACTTGGTTGACCTTCAGAAAGTTATCCAGTGTCTCTGGTTCTACATTTCCTCATTTATAAAATGAACTCTCAAATCCATTCCAGTTCCAAATATACAATTTTATGGTCCTAAAGTCAAAGGAAAAGTTGGGAAGTGGTCAATCAGTCAATGACCATTTTTGCAGTGAATATTATGGGTTTTATATAGTGATAGGTGATATCCAAAGACAGAGAAAATTTTTCTATAATAAAGAAGATATATTGAATGAAATGTCATGTATACAAATAGGTGGATATAAAATTATGCACTTATTATTAAAATTCTAATCCATAATATTTATATTTAATTATTAATGCTATTTTGTACAGAGAGGTACAAATAGTAGAGAATATGGTGATGGCTTCTTGTGAGAAATCAGTTACTGAATATTTATTAAATACCTACAATGTGCCAAGAACCGTATTAAGCAACAGGGAAAGGAGGGTGAAAACATTTCCTGCTTATAAGGAAGAGGTACTTAAATGTGAAAGAAGGTAGAGATTCTAGCAGGTAGATATGATGAAAAAACATGTTCTAAGTATGTGGAAAAATATTGCACTTACCTTGTGGAAAACATATTTCAAAATCACTCTGTTGTATCACTTTTCTGTCATATTCAGCTACTCATACTTTTCCTTGTAACATATAAGCTACTTTATAAAACCCCTCAAAGCCATATATACCTGTATCTATACCTACATGTATATATATATATATATATATATATATATATATATTTTGTTTGCATGTGCATGTATAAAAATATGTAATGTATGCATACATATATTGTGTATGTTTTTGTATATGCCATTTCCCCCATTTAAATATATTGCATTAGAATAAAACCTCTGAAGACATTAAACCAAATCATATCTAATGGATGTTTGTGTTTTGGGAAACACTAATTTTTTACAATTTAAGATTGTTTGCTTTTAGAGTAGATACTGTGTCTCTTTTACATTTCCTACAATGTTGAGTAAACCCTCTAAGCTTGCTAAATAATAAACAACCACAACTATCTGAGGAAATCATTCAAGTTTTAAGTTGCTCTCAAAGAACAGATAGTACTTCATGTGAACATCCTGTCAATTAGTAATCTATCAAGGAATTTTCAAGAGTATAAATTAGGAATTCTTGAAGAGGAAGTCATATAAACTCTTCATATCTTGAAAGCATCTTGTCTCCTTCACAGATGTTCATATCAAGTAGTTATTGCTAGTATATAAGAAGCATCATTTTGAGTTGACTATATTACCAATGAATAGTTTGAAATATAATGTGATTTTGTAATTTGGGTCCCATGAAATAGCTTATCAAATTGACTAATTTACCATATTTTATTATCTTTTTAGTAGAAATGAATGGAGCATATTAATTATTTTACATATATATTTATAACAGCATTTTAATCTTCAATTAAACATAGTTTTTTTTTTTTTTCCCTTTATGTCTACATAGGCAACAAATGTAGAATGTGGTTGTCCCTTTGTTTACGAGGAGGACTAAAATGAAATCACTATGTTAGGGTCAAGGTACAGTGTGTTTAGCCATGGCAGATCAGACCTATGTGAACACAGAGGGGTCTATTATAAGTCATATATGAACATTTGGAGTGGAAATGGCTCTAAATTTGTGCATCTTATGTTTCCTTTCAGCTACAATTCTGCTATGCTCATAAATCAAAGACTTTTTTGATATATAGGCATGCCATGCTGGGCAGTCCTATGCCAGTGTCTCTCATGATCACAATAAAAGTCAAAGTTCTTCAGAGAAACCTTGTATTACAAACATTTGCCAGAGGCAGCTAGGCGATACAGTGGCTGTGATGTTCTTGTTTGGTTTTCTGGAGGAAAGCCTTCCTTTCAATTCAATTATTACCACAAGAATAGCCAGATGTTAAAGTCCACAAGTCTTTATTGTCTCCTGTGCTCAGCTAGCTTTCTCTTGGCCTTCAGAGGGGACTTGGTTTCAGTGGAGAAAATTCAGGAGGCCAGGCCAGCTACCACAAGGCTGATGAAGATGGAAATGAATCTCTTTCTCCTTGGCTCTGAGAGCTTGATCTCCCTCCTCCAGTCTGCTTCTTCTCTGCCCTCTCTGGCTGAGGCTCCCGGCTTATATGTTCTACACTGAGTATAAGTCAATCATCATATCACCAAGAAACCATTATTTGTTGTAAGATTAAATCAATCATACTGAACTTTGAGAACTATTAAGCACCATGCTAAACTAGATAACCATTGTCTCATTAATTCCACTAACTTAACATCTTGTGAGAATCCTTGTTTCAGAGTTCTGGCCCATAACAAGTGGATACAGTACCAGCCCTGAAGTCAGTAGGACCTGAGTTCAAATCTGGCCTCAGATACTTAACACTTTCTAGCTGTGTGACCCTGGGCAAGTCACTTAACCCCAATTGTCTCAGAGGGGGGAAAAAAAAAAACCTTGCCTGGTGTGAGATCTCCATTAAATAATCTTTAAAAAAAAACATAATCTTGGCATTCAAACAAATGACTAGTAGAGTTTGAATGACTATCAGTTCAGCTTCAGAAAAAACCTCAGCACACTAACATTATCTTTCCAGGTAATCTTCAGAATGTTCCTGAGACAATTCAAATGGAAGAAATGGAATTGGCAAACTTTTGCAGATTTCATAGGCATACAACTATGATATCACTGTATCAGCTCAGCATATCTTTAATTTGGTAGTCAGTTATACCTCTTCTCTCACACACCTTTTTTTAGAGTCTCTCAAACACTGAGCTAACTCTGGCAATGCATGTTTCAACTTTATCAGTTATGTGTACCTCCCTGGAAGTATTCACCCAAGGGAAGTATCCTTATCCACAGCACTCAAAATTTCTCCATTGATTTTCATGATGATTCCGAATATAGATGGTATAGTGCTAGCTAGTAGAGGCTTTGTTTTTTATATTAATTGTTAGGCCAAAATAAGCACAGGTAGCAGAGAATTGATTCAAACTTTGTTGCATTTCAGCCTCAAAGGCTGCATTGGGAGCAATATCATCTGTGAACAAAAAAATCATACACCAGCTCTCTCCATTTTAGTCTTGAATTGCAGGCTTTTCAAGTTAAATAATTAATTATCTGTGTAGGTACTGTGTTGGAATACACAGGAGAGCTGTTGGAATACATGGGAGCCACCTGGCAGTGGCTGCTGGAAATCAAACCCAGAATGGATCTCCTCTTGTGAGAGGATGATACAAAGAGAATGAGAGGCAGTTGCTGTTCTCTGACCTCTCTGACTGAGAGGTTGTTGCGTTGTTTGACCTCTCTCTCCTCTTCCCTCTGCCTCCAATTTATCTCATTCCCAGTCCACAACACCTGTGTCAGCAAAGGCTGCCCTGCAACTCCTTCAGATGTTATGATCCACAGCTGTGGAGGCTCTCTTAATATTGCTGACCTTGTGGTCATTTTTTCCCTCATCAGAGGCATCAAAAAGTTACTGAAAAATATGCTAAAAAGAATGGGAATATGCACACAGCTCTGCTTCACTCCACAAGTGAATGGGAAAGTGTGAGAGCATCATTCATTATCCAAAACTGAGGCAAACATTTTATCATGAAACTGAAGCAAAACATTGATGAACTTCTTCAGGCAACCAAATTTTGTCTTGATTTTCTACAAACCCTCACAACTGATGGCATCAAATGTCTTGGGATGTTGTGTACACAGCTCTGTTCTGCTCCTGGCATTTCTTCTGGAGTTCTCAGACAGTAGACACCATATTAACAATTCATCAGTTCTTTCAGGAGTCACACTGGCTCTTGAGTACATGACCTTCTTCCAAGTAAAGGATCAGTCTTTTAAAGAGGATTCTGACAAAAATCAATGCCTAAGAGAGGGATACCCTTGTGATTGTCATGGAACAACTTATTTCCTTTTCTTTTATAGATATGGACAATGGAAATACCCTTGAATTCCTGGGGATAACCTCCTCTTGCCATATAACCTGGAAGATGTCAGTCAGCTTTTGTATGAGCAGTGGACCCCTTGCCTTGTAAATCTCAGCTAGAATTGAATCACTACCAAGAGTTTTGCCACAGGAGAGGAAACTAACAACATTTAAAACCTCTTCTTCCATTGGAAGTTTGGCTAGAGACAGTTTGATTTGAATGAGGTATACAGTCACTGGCTTCAACATTGATTGATAACAGTCTGTTGAGAATTCTATGAAAGTATTTAACCCATTTCTCCAGGATTATGTTCTTATCTTTAATCAATGTGGCTCCATCAGCATTAAATAGTGGAGATACACCATAGATCTTTGGCTCATAAACAGTCTTCACAGCATCATAAAAGCACTTTGTATTGTTATTATCTGTATAAAACTGAATTTCATCTGCCTTCTTTCTGAGCCCTGAGGTTCACTTACATTTTACTTTTGATAAAGTCAAATATTGCCTCTTTAGAAACGTATGAATTATCCTGCTGGAAACCACTATGGAGTTTTCACATTTTTATTTTAGCAGGTTATAAATTTAAATCATTTTTATCAAACCAATCTTGAGTTTAGTTGTTTTCTGGCTCAGATGAGTAATATGATGCTATACACCAAATCTGTGAAAGCTGCCCTCTCTTTTTCTCCTCTGCTGTTCCTAATAGTGTGTTGGTTTAGTTTTCTGTGCACATTAGCAATGAACTATTCATGTTTGGAGAAGTACTATAGTTTGTTGGAATTAAGTCTTCTAGTAGTTATCTTGCATTAGATGACTTAGAGAACACATCTGCGATCAATGTAGCAGTGTACCACACATTGTAAAAAAAAATAAAAAAATAAAAAGACGACAGAGTTTAATAAATATTAAAACAAGGATGTATCCATGGAATTTCATTACATTTAGGTACATGGAAGCCAGTATTGATGATGAGAAGTTTATGATGCACAAGTTTTCAATAATAATTTACTCTTGCTA
This sequence comes from Antechinus flavipes, assembly GCF_016432865.1. Classification (NCBI taxonomy): domain Eukaryota; kingdom Metazoa; phylum Chordata; class Mammalia; order Dasyuromorphia; family Dasyuridae; genus Antechinus; species Antechinus flavipes. The sequence goes on from NC_067401.1 coordinate 265,141,470, forward strand.
TTGCTGTTTCTGACTGCATGTCTTCCAAGAATTCCCTGCCACATGTTTGTTATGATGTTAAAATCACACAGAATTATAAGTCTATACTTTTTCAGCACAGTGATGATGAGGGTCTCCAGGTCGTCATAAAAGTTTCTGTCAACTTTATCAAAGTTTCTCACAGTGGGATCATATGCACTGATAATGGTGGCATAACGATTTTCTGCAAATGACAATCACATTTCCTAAGTCCACTATTAACTCCAGTTGAGTGGCAGCTGTTAACTAAATTAGTTTTCTATCACAAAATCTACAATAGCTTTATGACACTCCCCATCACAGTGAACTTTGCAGAAAAAACAAACAAAAATAAATAAATTAAACCACACATATTCAACTACAGTTTTCAATAAGTTAGTCTTTATTTTCTAGACTTTTTTCAGTGGGGCTGCTATTTGTAGAAGACACCTTCTTAGTTATCTCATGACAAGTGCTGTTCACCTTTCAGATATATTGGATTTCTCATCCATAATTGTATATTCAATGTTCTGATGGTGAGTGAAATAATATTTGTAAAAATTCCGTGTGTGTGTGTGTATGTGTGTGTGTATAAAATACGGGATGGATCCCCTGCTACTATGGTAAATATGCCAGGGTTGGGTAAAGCAGACACTTTTTAATGCACCTTTCTTAGCCTTTTCCTCTTGACAGGAAGTGAGTAGTGTGGTCCTTTAAAAACAAAAACAAAAACAAAAAAAAAACCTCTGATGCACAAAAGGCTGCCGAATCCCACTTAATTTTTAGTCCAATGAACAGATGACTCTGTGGTCTAGTCCAACTCCCAGGATATCTACACCTATCCTCACAGGTCTTTGAAGCACTTAAAAATTGTAAAATTATATAGATGTCTTTTGAGTCATACATAAGTTGGATTTAAGTGATGCAGAGGTGCACAAACTTATTTGACCTTACTCTCTCTTCCCTGAATTACTGAAGCCCAGTGGCAAAACAAAAAACATAATGAGTGGTGACAGTTTAGAATGCAGTGTGTATCCTTGATATTTTTAGTGTCTAACTAAGGCTAAAAACTCCACAAAGCCTGCTTTAGCCATCTTCATAGCTGTCGATTCACCTCTTTTGCAGGGTTTGGGATGTTAGGGAGTTTCTTCATAGACCCCTAACTGATTAGAATTGTTATAAGTATCCAAAGATGCAATATCTACTTAAATTGCTTTCCAGAGTTTATAATTATATATAAATATGGGCTGTGGCGGTCATATATAAAGCAGGAAAGAAAAGCAAGAGGAATGAATAATGTGAAAGAAATAAACTAAAGAAAAAGAATTTGAATCTTCAACTGATCAATGTTTAGAATCTATTTTTTATTTCAGAAAATGCTTCTACACTCCATTATACTGTTTAAATTTTTGAAGGCTAGAACTAAAGCTCTAGCATAGTTATATATAAACTAAACATAGAGATATGGATAATTAATTGTTAGACAATCAATGTTTGAAGACTATCAAAGATTGGAGAGAGAAATTCTCCATCAATATGTAATTATCTTATTTTAGATTTTTTTTGGATTAAAAATGCATGCCTATTTGCTTTCTTTTTTATTATAACTTTTTATTTACAAGATATATGCATAGGTAATTTTTCAGCATTCACAGTTGCAAATCCTTTTGTTCCAACTTTTCCCCTCTTTCTCCCCACCCCTTCCCCCAGATGGCACATTGACCAATACATTTTAAATATGTTAAAGTATAAGTTAAATATAATATATGTATACATTTCCAAATAGTTATTTTGCTGTACAAAAAGAGTTGGACTTTGAAATAATGTACAATTAACCTGTGAAGGAAATAAAAAATGAAGGCAAACAAAAATAGATGGATTGGGAATTCTATGTAGTGGTTCATAGTCATCTCCCAGAATTCTTTCTCTGGGGGTAGCTGGTTCAGTTCATTGCTGCTCTATTAGAACTGATTTGGTTCATCTCATTGCTGAAGAGGAACACATCCATCATAATTGATCATCATATAGTATTGTTTTTGAAGTATATAATGATCTTCTAGTTCTGCTCATTTCATTCAGCATCAGTTCATGTAAGTCTCTCTAGGCCTTTCTGAAATCATCCTGCTGGTCATTTCTTACAGAACAATAACATTCCATAACATTTATATACCACAATTTATTCAGCCATTCTCCAGTTGATGGGCATCCACTCAGTTTCCAGTTTCTGGCCACTACAAAGAGAGCTGCCACAAACATTCTTGTACATACAGGTCCCTTTCTCTTCTTTAAAAATCTCTTTGACCCCTGGATCAAAGGGTATGCACAGTTTGATAGCTTTTTGAGCATAGTTCTAAATTGCTCTCCAGAATGGCTGGATGAATTCACAATTGCACCAACAATGTATCAGTGTCTTAGTTTTCCTACATCCCCTCCAACATTCCATATTACCTTTCCCTGTCATTTTAGCCAATCTGACAGGTGAGTAGTGGCATCTCAGAGTTGCCTTAATTTGCATTTCTCTGATTAATAATGACTTGGAGCATCTTTTCATATGGCTAGAATGCGTATTTGCTTTCAAATAAGGCAAATACAGCTTACTTTATGTGTATTTAATTTTGTATGTTGTTTATTTGGCTACACATTCTTAATCACTCTACATTTTAGAAATGATTAAAATAATTATGTCAATAAAAATAGCATTTTTGTTGTTTGAAGTGTTTGAAATAATCCTATGTAAGGTAACAAAAGTAAAAGAACATTTATCCTCTCCTCCCCTCAATGATATAAATAGAATATTCTGTTTTCACTTCTTAGAAGATAGCAACTCTTCAGTACCCTCAGTGATGATGCTACTTAAGTCAAAATATCAAGGATTTCTGATTTATGGCTTGTATTGACACTACATTAATCCCTTTATGTAGATTACATCTTCTTCATGATTTTGCATGAGATTTAATGACTGAGTTCATATTGTATGTAGGCATGTCTATATGCCTATATCTGCATAGCAAGTTGCCAATAAGGTATATGCAATTTTAAGATATTAATGTTTAAAACTGCCCTAAAATGGAACATATTATTTGTATCTAAGATGTGAGAGCATATGCACATCTAATATATAGTATTCTTACTAGCCAAATAATTCTCTAAGAACAAATATCCCTTAAACTTAGCTAAAATGTTCCTCTGAATAGAGAAGCTGAGAGTCTATCCACTTGAAGATTTTAAATAAAGGTTGGGTAAGGTTTATTATGTTTGTTCACTTTTACTGTTACCTATTTTGTCTCCATATTGTACTTTTGAATTTTGTTCTTTGTGTGGAATTGTGAATTAAATCTATTTAATTTCATTTTAGAATTAGCAAATTGTTCTATGATGTTGAGTGTGTGTGTGTGCGTGTTTGTTTGTTTGTTTGTTTTTTACCTTCATCCCATTCTTTACCCTTAATATAGTTAATCAAAAGAGAAGCATTTTCAAAGGTCATTGAATTCAGAGACCAGAGCAATAGTTCAGGTCCAGACTAAATTAAAATACAATTCGAAATGTTTAACAAAGTAAAAAATAATAATAAAATGAAACATTAGTAATGCTAATTTGTAGTTTTCTAAGTTAATATGTATCCCCTTTCTATTTGAATTTTATGCCCCTACTCTAATTTATCCCATACTTGTGGAATATTTTCCTCTAAAAAAATCCCAGACTCTTTCATTCTTTCGGTCTATTGTCACACTTTCTTACTCTGTTTATTCAAACTCATAGAAAACAAAAGCAAAAACAAAAATAACAATCTAAACTCTTTCTCCATTTCTTCTCCCCAATCTTTTATAATCTAGTTTATGAAGTCATTGCTCCATAAAATAAAAGCTCTCTTCAAAGTTATCACTGATGTCTTTACTGTTAAATCAGATGATTTTTTTTTCATGGCTTACCCCTTTGAACCTATCTATTGTATTGTGCCAAGTTAAACCCCTGTCTTATCAACTCTCTCCTCTTTTGACTTTTTCAGACTATTTTCTCCTGGTTTTCCAGCAAGCTATCTAGTCACTTTTGATCATCCATCATGCAGATCATGGTCTCTAAATGGAACTCAGGACTCCCTCTTCAGTCTCTCACTCTTCTCTCTCTGCATTCTTTCTCTTAGTGACTTTATTAGTTCTCATATCTATCTTTATTTTTTTCCTGATCAGTATACTATTTCCCCACTAAAATTTAGTCACAGATCACCAATTATCTATTGAATATTTAAATTGGATGCCCCTAAACAATTTCCAGATCAAAATGTTTAAAAATAATTTGTCATCTTTCTCTTCAAATGCATCTTGCTCAAAAGTTCCTTATTTCTTTCAAAGCTACAACCATTATTCTAGTAATACAGTTTCATAACCTTGACATTCTCCTCTACTCCCCATTAATTTTATCTCAAATATCTGTTGATATTTCTATCATTACAATATCTTTCTACTCATAATGCTAATATATAAGTTCAGGTCCTCATCACCTCTTATCTAGATTGTTGTAAAACGCTTAATTGGTCTCCCAATATGAATCCACTGATAATTTTATCTGATTTTATTTTTTCCCAAAAAATTAGATTCTGTTCATTCTTTTTCTTTTTTGTGCTTAATAGTATTTTTGCAGTTACATGTAAAGATCATCCCAATATTCATTTTGTAAGATTTTGAGCTCTAAATTTTCTCCCATTTTCTCTTCCCTCTCCCCTGCCCAAAATAACAAAGATCTTGGTATAAATTATTCATCTACAATGTTGTTAAACATTTACAATGTTCACATTAATTATGTTTTTAGAAACAACTAATAAAAAAAGGAATTACCATGAGAAAGGAAAAAAAAAACAGTGAAAATACTATGATTTGATCTGCATTCAGACTCTATATTTCTTTTTCTAGATATTTCCATCATGAATTATTTTTTAATTAAATCGGATCATTGTATTAGTGAGAAGAGCTAAGTCTTTTATAGTTATACACAATGTTGCTGTTACTGTGTATAATATTCTGCTGCTTCTGTTCAATTCACTCTGCATCACTTCATACAAGTCTTCTCATGTTTTTTTCTGAAATTTACCTGTTCATCATTGCTTATGGAATAATAGAATTCCATTATTATAATATATTACTTTTGTTCCATCAATTGATGAGCATCCCCACAATTTTCAATTCTTTGCCACCACAAAAGGAGATACTATTTTTAATATGTGGGTCCTTTTCTCTTTTTTTTTATGATAACTTTGGGATATAGACCTGGTAATGGTATACTGTGGGATCAAAGGATAAGCATAGTTTTGCTCTCTGGTCATAAGAAAAAAATATTAATAGTTACTTGTGTTAGTTTTATTACACTCCAGTTTATCAATAACTTCCCTAAAATTTTATAACTATAGAACTTTATATGCCATATCATCATATCATCTATAGCAAAATGATAATCCCCATTATAGACTCTCTCCCTTTTTTTCTTGAAATTTATAAATCTCATTAGCTTGTTTGTTAATTAATAATTATTGAATTGAATTGTTAGCTGTACTACAATTATCATTCATTCTGAAATTAGTGTCAGCTAAAACTAATGAATTGTTTTATGATGACATGATTTTTATTATGCTTCAAATCTTTATGTCATCTATAAATCTAATAGCATATCATTCTTCTTCCAGGTCTGCATCATATTTTTATATCCACTCTTTATTGCTACCTTTTGATTTCATCGTCTGTACATGGCTTTTAAAAATGTCAGTTGATTAACAAATTTCCTGAGCATTTGCTTTTCTTTTTTTTCAGAGATTTCTTTCACCTAAACATATTTTTTTCAGTTGTTGGATTGCTCTAATTATTGGAAAACTCTTATGCTGAGCCAAATTCTTCTCTTGTAATTTCTACCCATGTGTCCTCATTCTGTCTTATAAGTCAAGCAAAATTACTGTTGTCTTTGTTCAGTTGTATCCAACTCCTTGCAATATCATTTGAGGTTTTCTTGGCAAAGATACTGGAGTGCTTTGCCATTTAATTATCCAGCTCATTTTAGAGGCAAACAAGGTTACATGACTTGCCCAGGGTCATATAACTAGTAAGTGTCTGAGGCCATAGTTGAATTCAGGAAGATGTGTTTTCCCCATTCTAGAACTGACACTCTATCCACTGCACCACCTAGTTGCTCATACAGAATTAACTTATTTTGTTAAGCATAATTTTATTCATAAAATCTTCTTCTCATTTACGTCCTACAGTCTTTTATTGTTACATGCTGAAAACTTAACCTTACCCTTATCTTGTCCAATAGAACAGCTCTTTTTTATGAAGTTAAATTACCAATTTTTTTTTTACATTTTAAAGTTTGTGAAAATTGAATGTAGTATCTTCTCTACATCTAAAACTGATCAATTCAATATAAATGTACTCATCTAAAAAACTAAATCAAAGTAAACCCATTGTTTCCTTTCCTTAATTTGAAGATTTAGCACACATAAAAGAATTCTGAATAAAAATCTGAATAAAAAAATTCTGAAAAAAAAAAAGAGGAGCATGAGAGTGTGAAATAAGTAAATGCAAGATGAGTCAGTAAACAATGGTAAGTGTGAAATTGAAAAAAAATGACATCTCAATTGAAATTAGTATATATCTGCCATTACAAGTAACACCTTGTTTTAATCCTTATTTCTCTTCAATTCCCTCCCCCATAATTTCTTTTCATAATTATTAATTGTGAAAATTTAATTAAATGTCTTGTTTTGTCTTTTTTATGTGTTTTAGCACACTGCTTACTAAGGGTCTCTATACAATGATGGATTATCTTTTGGGATGACTGAGAATCTTAAAAGGTAGATTATTCACAGATGTAAAGGAAAAATAAATTCAGAGGTTCCATAATCTTGAACAAAGTTTTTCTATTTGTAAGGGGTTCTAGGGAGTGATGCAAAGAAGGAAGAATGTGACTTAAACAAATGGACATGCACACAAATGGACATAAGTGAGATGTCAGTCATGTGATCTGAATGAACTGGAACCAGCAATTATGAAATTTAGTGAGACTATAGTGCACTCAAAAGACTCATGTGTGTGTACATGTGCTCATACATGTATGTGTTTGTGTTTCTATGCCTCTTTTAATTATATATAATTCTTATTGATTTTTCACCCTGAATGTCAATTTTAATTCTCTCTCTCTTTCTGCCTCCATCTGTCTGCTGTCTCTTTCTGTATATGTGTGTCTCTGTCTCTGTCTTTGTCTCTATCTTTGTCTTTGTGTGTGTGTGTGTGTGTGTGTGTGTGTGTGTGTGTGTGTGTTTATTTCTCTCAGAATAGCCCAGATTAGTTAGTAGGAAGATGTGAGAAAGAGGAGAGAAATATCAGTTTTAAATTAATCATAGCTGATAGTTTTATCTTCTGGGTAATTTACTGTCATTATTTTAGACCATATCCTATATTTTGAATATGAATTAGTAGCAAAAACAAATGTGAGTTGTAGCTAACTCTGAGTACAACTGAAAGGCTACATTGCATCACATACTCAAGGCCTCAGAGATACATGATGTTAAGCCAGAATTTCTCAACTAATAAGAATGCTGTCTCCATTGTACCACTAGGAGATTTTACTTTCAAAATTGGCATATAACTTGCACACTTCTCCCTTTTTCCATTCCCAGCATTGATCTGCTTGCTTAAAAGAATGAAAAGGACCTTTTCATGACCCACCTCTTTTTCTCTGGATTCAATTCAAAGTAATAAGAAATAGTGTATTCCTAGACAATGTATTGTGGATATCCTATTGCACTTATATCTATAAATAATTTTTCTTTATCAAGTGAATGAGATTTTAGAGGTGTAAATATAAAACCCAGTGCATGTTAGTAGATCTGGGGAGGAAGAAACACAGTCCTGAAGACTCAATTTTAATGAAATGATATAAATAATTTCTTTAATCAGGTTTAGAATTTTCATTTATGAAATATTATTCAAAATAATTTTAATAATAGTAATGTTAATTCCTTTTAATCTAAACCTATGGGATTATTAACTCCTCCCATTTTGCTGCAAAAGTCAAGAAAAAAGTTTGGGTAAATTTGTTGGTATAATGCTTTGGATCCAATATTACACTCTAACTTTTTTCCTCCAAAGAGATCTGAGAATGTTTTCTTTAATGCTTACATCAAAAGAAATTCATATCTCCATACTGTATGCATGAATATACTTTTAATCTAAAGTTTGTTGTAAGATATAATTTTATAAGAGTAAGGAAAAGATCAGTAAGCAAAATAAATGGTGGAACTTCAAGGAAGAATAATAAAACAACAGAAAAAAATGTCTTCTAGTGTAATTCTAAGCTCAATTTTAATTTCTCTACTAGACCTTTAGGATAAAATCTCACACATGTCTAGATCTGGATATTAGTATTCAGTAAATATTTAAATTGGTGAGCAAGAGAGTGTACTCTGCAAACTGTGTTCACTCATACATAACTTCTTTCAGCTTTTAAAAAATTCTAAGATACAAACACTGATTCTTATTGCTCTTAACAAGTTCTTTTTAAAAACTTGCAAAATGTGTTTAAATGATTATGTTTGCATAAAGCTGAAACTTATATCAATGTGCCAAAAGTTATGCTAAAGACTTAAGACTTTTTTCCCAAAAGGCTGATAAAACAAAGTTTAAAAACTAGATGCTTTACCTGAATTGAATGACAGAACAATGATATTTTAGAATGTAAGGATAAGAATGTGGTTTCCTCAATGTGCTCCTGATCTGATACTAGTTTTCATATGTGAAATTGAATGATTTCTCTTATATAGATGAAGAATTTATATTCTTTTCAACTTCTACTCTCTGAATATTTACCTACTTCTATAAGCTAAATGGTTGGAATACAAAACAGCAATTAATTAACCTCTTTGGGGCCTGATATTTTGTGTTCAGTCAGAAGGAGTGAACTAGACTGCCACTAATTATATAGAATGAGAAAGTCATTCAGACTTAGCTATTTATACCTTTAGTTTATAGGTGACTATTTAGAACCCATTTGGTTATGGAACATTGTTCCACTTTCTGCTTTTTACCTATTTTGGTCTGGCAGTAATCAGGTAGCGAAGCCATGATTTTGGAAACAAAGGTTGAGTAGAATCAAATCCACTGGCATGTTTCCTCACCTAAATATAGGTTTAATGTATGATTTTTCCATGCTATGGATATAGGACTATCTCTTCCATGTTATGTTGGATAGATGGGAAAACTTTACAAAAATAAAACATTGAAAAGAGCATCCTTCCAAAATAGTTATAAAATGATTATAAAACATCTTCCTGGCAATCTCCAGTGTTGAGGAACAATCATTACCTGAAGCAGCCCAGTCCTTTTTGGATAGATCTAATGACATTGAATGTTTTTACATAAAAACATTTTAAGTAGTTTGGTTGTTGGCATAATATTTTAACAGTTGATAAATGTTTTGTTCTGTACTTTTCTGAATTTAACCTAAAGTTAAAAATAATTTTCAAGGATGGAAATAAATTTATTTTTTTTAATCTAGAAGAAGCAAAGTATGTTTAGCAGAGTAAAACAAAGATATGAGAAACAAAAGGCAAGCATTTTTATACAGTATATATTTTAAGTTAAATATTAGTTTTTCAAAGAGAGATTTCAGTTTATAGTTTGGGTTTGATGTATTTGATATTCCATAGAATCATCAACAGTTTTGCCCCAAATCTAAACCTTCTTGTTCTCTTTCCCCATTATTATTTAATAGTGTAGAAGGACCAAATTATAAATATGAGGCTTTACTTGAAGGTAGTGAATCTGTGTGTTTTCAATTCAAGACAAAATTAATAATATATAATCTTAAGCATAATGAGAATAAACCTTTTCCTTCTTTTTTCCTTTTGTTCAAGAAGAAAACAAATTCTTTGATACTATATGTACTAAAAGAGTATACCATGCTTAAGTTTTAAAATTTTGAAACTGGTTACTTTAGCATTATATAGACGACCTCTGATTGTTTTTTGAAGGCAGCACAGTGCAGTGAAAAGCATGTTACATTGGAAGTCAGAGCATCTGGATTCAAATGCTGGTGTGCATATTTATATGGTCTGGAGCAAGGAGAAACTTTATATATATATATATATAAAATGAGCTATCTGTATTCAAGGTGCCTCAAAACCATTTCTGGATTAAGAAACAACATTTTGGAAATATCTAGTCAAAAGAACTTAGAATGTAACTGTGCTAAAATGCCATCTTCTAGGGAAAAAATGTTTATAATAAGTTTCAAGATTATGGGGAAAAACAACTGCATACATTAAACAAATGAGAGACTGAGTCCTTGATACAATGAGCATTCAAGTGTCTTGTTCTCATAATGGAAAGATTGAAAGAAAACATATTAGAAATATCTCAAGGTGGTAAGGATCCACAGATTGTGTAAGATAGAAAAGTAGATAGATAAGTAAACTGTTAATGTAGATAGATAAATTTATGTATGGATAGGAAGGGCAAGAGGTAGACAGACAGACAGATACATAGGCAGTTATAACAGAGTTGAACTTTGAGTCAAGATTCGGATCAGGTCTCTGTCACTTATTAGATGTATGACTCTAAACAATTTGCCTAAATTGTCTAATTTTCTTATTTTGCTCATCCCTAAAATGTCCAAGATAAATTCATACCTATCTCCCAGGATTTTTTGAGGATTAGGTGGATAATTTCTTTGGGAAATTTAAAATGCTTTATCAGTGCTGTCTCTCGTTATTACTATATCTAGATACAATGCCTGTTAAGTGTTTGTTTATGACAAATAGTGGGCTAAGGAATGTGAATCCAAGTGCAAGCAAGTCAGTATTTGCCATTAAGCAGCTTACATTCTACTTGGAAAATAATAAATTTTCTAATGCCATGGGATGAATATGATGGCTTGGGTAAGGGCTATATTATGAGGACTAAAAGCAATCCAATTTGTAATAAGTTAAAGGCAGAATATGTTCATTTTGTACTGACTAATTCAATTTACACATTCTGAGGTTTATTTTTAATTTATTTCATTAATGACAAGTAGTATTTCTTACAATGAGCCCCATCTAAAAATACAACATCTTGTCTACCAAGAAGGACTTTCTGGAACAACAATAACAACAATAAAATTAATCACAGATAGTTTTGTTTGATACTCAACATTTGTATTTTTAAAAATATCGATTGTTGACTGAATTTTCTACCTTTTATGAAGATGTATGCTATTATTATCCACAAATACCTCAAGATGGCTTAGTGTGATGTTTTGCTTATATATTTTTTCTTTGTCTTCAATTACACACAGGTACACAAAACAAAAATAAGAAGTAACCCTTAAACTGTTTCATCAAACAATCCTTTCAAGTTATATGAGTGGTGTCATTTAATTTTATGAAAGTATCTTTGTACTCTACTAATCGTATTTTTAGCTTATTATAAATAGCCAACATGGATCCCTGTGTAGTAGTTTTACCTTTTAAATATATTTTAATTCAAAAACTAAAATAATTAGCTGATAAACCACATTTTTTTTGCTACCTCCTATTTTATATACTCAAACTTGCATAATTCTGTTTAAAGTTTCCTTTTCTGTTACCTTTCCCCATTTTAGTGCAATATCTCTTTATTGCCTCTCCTTTTTATTTCTGAATACTAATTTTCCTTGGTAATTTTTGGTATTAAAAATAATAGCATAATAACTAGGTGTTTACATTTTAAGTAAAACACTGCCACTGACTTTGTATGTGAGGCTGTAAGGTACAATGGATGGAGTTCTAAACCTGGCATCTAGAAGATATGGGTACTTATCTTACCTATATTGAAAAGTCTCAACAGTGTGATACTTGGAAGGTTTTATAAACTCCATGAGGCAGAGTTGTCTGTATGAAATGGAGATAGCTCCTCCATAATGATGTTAAAAGGATCAAATAGAATAATACACAAATACAATACATATATGTGTTTATGTGGTTAGAAAGGAAACAGAGGGATTAATTATATACTACTTTTTTTGTGGGTATGTCTATATACATACATATACACTATGTAATTTGTATGTATATATGTACATATGTGGCAGTAGGTTATTGTTTAAAAATGTTCAATCTCACTGAATATCAAATTTCAGCAGATAATTAGACTTCACATTGTATGGATTTTACAGATTTATACCATTACATATCAAGTTCAGATATATAAATCTTAAGTAACTAAGGTTGAATATGCAATTGTACTCTATTTTAGTGAAACAAATCAAATCAAATTATACATATAAATGTGTATAATCTGTACAGTCATTTTAAATATATTCTGAGATACAGAAACACACTACACAGAAAGTGAGAGACAGAGTTAGAATGCAGCATGCCTTATCAGTTAGTGGATAGAAAGCTGGTGCTCACAGAAAGGATTTTCAATTAAAATCCTGCCTCTGTAATATATCATTTTGTATTCCTGAGCAAGTTCCTTGAATTCTCAATGTCCAAAATAATCTCTCTGAGATTCTTGGGACTTTTGTGGAGCTCTAGTTGCTCAGGGCGCATAGAGGGAATTTACATATTGGAAGTTCTATAAATATATATATATATATATATATATATATATATATATATATATATATATACATAGATATATATACACACACACACACACACACACACACACATACACATTGTGGTTGGATATATGTAGGTATGTATATATTATGTATGTATAAGTAGAAAAGGTACTTTTGTGAGTCCTGATACTCCAATAGATCTGTAATTTCATCTATGTAATATACCTTGACCCATAACAATGCAGTTCACAAGTCATCCATGCTGACAGTCCTTGACAACACTTCTCCATATCCTTGTATATAATTAGGATTTTCCCAAGAGTTTCTAGGAACCTTCCTAGTGTTTTCTTGATACATCAAACTCAATATATTCAAAACTTGGCTTGTTCTTTCTTTCTATTCTAGTTCTCACTATCTTATTTCTCACTATTATTTAAATACTTTCACTACTACAACTCTTCAACTATGAAATAATATATTTTGACATGTTACTGTCTCTTCTCTTTGAATTATCTGATATTCCCCTGTATTTTGTCTTTTCTTTCTCTGTGGATTATAATTTTAGGTAGCATCTACCACTTGCCATTTTTTCTTCCTACATCTGAACTATGCTAACATTGAAAGAAAAAAATAAAACAACTTAATTTACTGTATTGCATGCTATATAATCTCAAGAAGATTCTGTCTCCTTTATGGCTTTTTTAAGTCTTTTCAGTTGTATTTAACTCTTTGTGACTATTTGTCTTTGCTCAACTATCAATCACACCACAAGGACTCTTTCAAATTTTCTCCTGTTTGTTTAAATCCTTTGATTACTTGTCTATCAGATGATAATCCCACCTATTAGTTTACTGAAAGTTTAAGCTTTTCTGTCATGAGCTTCATCATCTCTCATCCTTCTTATTTCAATGCTCCTTTAGGTTTAATCATACTTTCCACTCTTCCTCTTGACTAAAAAAAAAAATGAACAGATAATAATTTTTTTCAAGTTAACTATTTCATTGAGTCTAGCTTTATCAGTCATTCCATTTTCTCTAATTTTGTGAATTTCCTTTTTAAATTAACTTTCCTTTTCTAGCTATAAACATTTTCAGATGTTTCCTAACCTCAAACAAACAAATTTTTTCTTGACATTTTTAACCACTAACCTATAGGTAACCTAACTATTCTCCATTTTACTGAAACCCATTTGAAAAAATATATAATTAATTCCTTTGTTTCCTTTCTAACTACTTATTATTCAGTTTTTTTTTCTGTTTCACAAGTCAATTGAAATTTTTCTCTCTAAAGTCATAAGTAACCTATTAAATAATAAATGTAATACTCCTAGCCTAACATTTAATGTTATTCACAGTTTGGTTCCAATCTACTTTTTCGTCCTTATTTCTAAGTATTTTTATTATTTCCTTAAATTCTGAAAAAAATAGATTCAACACTTATTATCTATACATTGTCCTATGTTCTCCCATTACAATATTACAAATTCATCAATATTGTTTCACATACTTTTCCCTTTTCAAAATCCAGAATAGAAGCCATCACTCTCTTTGTTTACCAATTAGAAGTAATCCCGCTTGCCTTAAAACTCTCATGACAATATTTTACATCTCCTGAATATTTTATTAGAACATAGATAACATGATTTATTAGATATAATCCATCAAGTACCACTTTTCTCAAATCATGGATGTGTGACTTTGTGTTTCATTTAATCTGTCAATGTTCTAGTCATTTCACTAAAATTGTAAGTTGTAGTGAAAGTATTGGTCTACACTGGTAAAAGAACAATGAATTCCTTATCTCAATACAATCATAGTTCTTTTCCCATCCTATGCACTTAATTATTTTCTAATGATAGTAGATTACCTTTTCTATATTTCATCTTTTCTATTTGATTAACAACTAATTGAAATCAGGAACAATATGCTTCATCTGAATCTATGGTATATAATACAGCAAATGGACATAGATATTTGATCAGTGGTTTTTGATTAAATTACATTTAATTATATATTGGTATTAAACAATTTTCCTATACACTAGTTTCTAAATTTTAAGGGAGAGACAGACAGAGACAGAGAGACAGAGAAATGGAGAGAAAAGACAGAGGGGAAACAGGGACAGAGAGAAACACACACACACAGAGACAGAGAGACAGAGACAGAGACACATAGAGAGAGTAATAGAGAGAGAAGGACACAGATAGAGAGAGGAGAAGAAGAAAATGAAGAAGAAGAAGAAGAAGTGGAAGAGAAAGAAGAGGAACAGAAAGGGAAAAAAAGAGAAAAAGAGAGAGAGATCATTTAATGTAATGTCCAAACTAGCTCTCTGGAGTTCCTCAGAATCAGCCTGAGTCCTTGGTCTTAGTGAAAGAGTGAATGAGGCAGGAAAGCTGCCATGTGGCTGGTCAAAGATGGAGTCTGGAATGTGGCTTCTTCTCTTGTGTCTGTGGCTGAGAGCTGTGGCCTAGGGAGTGTTCCCAGTTGTTCTAGCCCTTAAATACTTCAGTAGGATTAAATCACCACACTAAGCACATGCAACCATTATATCATGTTAGAGAACCATTATCTCACATTGAACAGGTAAGTACCTTGCTGACCTAGATTTAAATATGCCTTTTCAGAGTTCTGACTCTCTACATCTCCTGTTTTCTTTTGTTTTAGAAAACAGGTGGTCACAATCTACCCTGACTTCTCAGGAAGGGAGATCAAAACACCAAAGGGAAATGGAGACTCAATCCAGATATTGTTAGCAGGTTTCCTCTGGGCTGAAATTGAAACAGGTATGCATAAATTCATCATCATTAATAGTGACATAACTAACAACATAAAGCAACATAGTGATATAACAAACAATATGAATATACATGTCCATAAGTCCTAGAAGAAGCATATATAAATAGCAAACATACATACACCTCCTTCGGCAGCCAAGAGATAGTCCAAAATCAAGATACTGTCCATTACTTCAAATCTCTCTCTCAGTGGGGAAGTTAGAGAACAGTACCTACCTCTCAATCTTTTCAAATCACCACCATCCTCTCACAAGAGGAGAAGAAAAGGTCTACCAGAGGTAAAGCAAAGTTACATATTGTGTTCCCAACAATTTAATTCTTCATTGTCCTTTCTTTGCAGTTCTGTGTTCATATAAGATGTTTTTCTACCACTGATAAAATAATCAGAATATAACTTCTCCTTACCCCCTGTACATTTCTCTTTTTATATCTTGATACTGTTACTCAATCATTTTTTATTCATGTCAGATTTTTGTGATAACATTTCAGTTTTTTTTTAACAAAGATATTACATTAGTTTGCTATTTCTTTCTTCAGTTAATTTTGCAGATGAGAAAACTCAAATAAACAAGATTAAATAGTTGTCCAGTCACATAGCTAGTGTTTGAGACCACATTTGAAATCAGGAAGATGAGTGTTCCTGACTCTAGGCCTAACATTCTATCTACTATGCCACCTAACTACTAATTATATCTAGATTTAGGAGTATCAGTGGAAAATGAATGTTAAAGATTACATAAAACACACACATATTATCATTATTGCTTCCAATATATTGCTTAATTGTCATATTCTGCTGGGTCCTGCCAGCAAAATGTGTGGTGTTCAATGAAGGAACACAGTTACTGGAAAATGCAAGGTTTTGTTTGGTTTCTTGATTTTTCTCCTCTTCTAACACTCAAATTGGCAGTATGTAAGTCATCTGCTGATCATAGGTAAAACAATGTTCGTGCATTGGACAGCTCAAAACAATCTGGGACTTAGTCATAAAACCTATTTTCATATGTATTTAATATCTGATAGGGGAGAACAAAGGAAATGAGTCTTTTGATACATAATTAGATCCAGTGTGATTAATGGTGTATGTATGTTACATATTTATATGTACACACATACATAAGCATTCCTGTATTATGTGAATATATTTCATTTGCTTAACAAGACCCATTTATTGAGAATCTAAAAATAAGGTGAAGCTGATCTTAATACCCAAATATATTTTGCACAATTTTAATCCAACATCTATTTAGATTTTTAAATAGAGTCAATGTATTTGAACAACCTACATTTCTCACAATGCAGCCTTGAGACTATTGTTCAATGTTAATAATAATAATTTTCTCAGAAGTATTACATTTTTCTCCTCACAAATGGAGTCTATTATGCAGAACTGTAAGTTCAAATTACCTTACAAAACTATAAAGTGAACCATTTATAATGAAGAAAAGAAATACTTGTTTCTGAGAAAATGATTATTATTAATGTTGAATTAAAGAACTAAAATAATGTTTCCATGACTATGAGTCTAACTTCATTAAGTCTCTTTACTAGTTGCATAATATGTTTTAGCTCTTGTATTATGTTTCCTAAAAAACATCACACATATTGCATTATGCCACTTACAGAAAGACAAAATGAGAAAGATAAACTACGATTTCCAGGCTGAATAGATTGTCCCAAAAAGTTGGAATAGATGAGTAAGCAATTGTATTTATTTTTTGCCCTTCAACATTTCTTTTTCATATTTATCTTCATAGATATTTTAGGGACACATAAAAATTCAGAATTGTTATTTCAAAATATAAACTATTTTTAAAACATAAAGACAATGGATGACATTATTGACAGCTAATTATTATTAAGATGATGGCAGCTGATATTCCATAATAAAATTCCCGAGAAGACCACTGGTTGAATTAAGCAAAAAGGAGCAAATTGAAAGTTCATAGAATTAGGATTTTGACAGGAGACCAAGAGTAATGAATGATTGTTAGCTTGGGGAATCGAAATTTAATATAATAAATAAGAATAAGCCATCATAAATATTGAGGAACTACTATTTTTTCAAAGTAAGTATTTAGTGCCTTTTTATTCATTTATTTCATTGTCAACTAGAATGTGAGTTCTTTGAGGGAAAAGCCTATGCCATATTCATTTCTTTTTAAATTTTTTTTTTATTATAGCTTTTTATTTACAAGATATATTCATGGATAATTTTTCAGCATTGACCCTTGCAAAACCTTCTGTTCCTACTTTTCCCCTCCTTTCCCCCACCCACTCCCCAGGTGACAAGTAGACAAATATATATTAAATATGTTAAAGTGCCATATTAATTTCTATCTGTATCACAGCTTAGTGGAAGACAAGGCTTTGCAGAAATACATAAAAAAATGTTTGTTGAATCAGTGAAAATTTACACTTAGGAAATGAGGATCACAGAAACCATATATAGCCTCTCCCTCTCTCTCTCTCTCTCTCTTTCTCAGTGTGTCTGTGTGTCTCTGTGTGTGTGCATGTGTGTTGTGTGTGTGTATACATATATACATACATACATATATATATAACTTTGAATTTGTCCCTCTTCCCTTTATTTAATTACTTTTCAGGGAGCACTGGACTTACCCCTTCTGCTGCCCTTGACTTATAACACAGTTCCTTGAGATCTTACTGTCTGCTCTTTTCTTTTCTTTTTTAAATATGTTAAAGTATATATTAAATACAATATATGTATACATGTCCATACAGTTATTTTGTTGCACAAGAAGAATCAGACTTCGAAATAATATACAATTAACCTGTGAAGGAAATCAAAAATGCAAGCAGACAAAAACAGAGGAATTAGAAATGAGTGGTTCACACTCATTTCCCAGAGTTCTTTGGTGGGGGTAGCCAGTTCTATTCATTATTGAACAAATGGAACTGATTTGGTTCATCTTATTGTTGAAAAGAGTCACATCCAACAGAATTTATCATCATATGGTATTGTTGTTGAAGTATATAATGATCTCCTGGCCCTACACTTTTCACTCAGCATCAGTTCGTATAAGTCTCTACAGGCTTTTCTGAAATCATTCTGCTGGTCATTTCTTACAAAACAATAATATTCCATAAGATTCATACACCACAATTTATTTAGCCATTCTTCAATTGATGGGCATCCACTCAGTTTCCAGTTTCTAGCCACTACAAAGAGGGCTACCACAAACATTTTTGCACATACATGTCCCTTTCCCTTCTTTAAGATTTCTTTGGGATAGAAACCTAGTAGTAACAGTGCTGGATCAAAGGATATGCACAGTTTGATAACTTTTTGAGCATAGTTCCAAATCACTCTCCAGAATGGCTGGATATATTCACAATTCCACCAACAAAGTATCAATGTCCCAGTTTTCTCATATCCCCTCCAACATTCATCATTATTTTTTTCTGTCACCTTAGCCAATCTGACAGGTGTATATCTCAGAGTTGTCTTAATTTGCATTTCTCTGATCAATAGTGATTTGGAACACTCTTTCATATGAGTGGTAATAGTTTCAATTTCATCACCTGAAAATTGTCTGTTCATATCTTTTGACCATTTATCAATTGGAGAATGGCTTGATTTCTCATAAATTTGAGTCAATTCTCTATATATTTTGGAAATGAGGCCTTTATCAGAAACTTTAACTGTGAAGATGTTTTCCCAGTTTGTTGCTTCCCTTCTAGTCTTGTTTGCACTAGTTTTGTTTGAGGCTTTTTTAATTTGATATAATAAAATTTTTCTATTTTGTGATCAGTAATGGTCTCTAGTTCATCTTTGGTGACAAATTTCTTTCTCCTCCACAAGTCTGAGAGATAAACTATCCTATGTTCCTCTAATTTATTTATAATCTCGTTCTTTATGCCTAGATCATGGACCCATTTTGATCTTATCTTGGTATACGGTGTTAAGTGTGGGTCCATGCCTAATTTCTGCCATGCTAATTTCCAGTTATCCCAGCAATTTTTATCAAATAATGAATTCTTATCCCAAAAGTTAGGATCTTTGGGTTTGTCAAATACTAGATTGCTATAGTTCACTATTCTGTCTTGTGAACCTAACCTATTCCACTGATCAACTAATCTATTTCTTAGCCAATACCAAATGGTTTTGGTGACTGCTGCTTTATAATATAATTTTAGATCAGGTACAGCTAGGCCACCTTCATTTGATTTTTTTCATTAATTCCCTTGAGATTCTTGACTTTTTATTGTTCCATATGAATTTTGTTGTTATTTTTTCTAGATCATTAAAATATTTTCTTGGAAGTTTGATTGGTATAGCACTAAATAAATAGATTAGTTTAGGAAGTATTGTCATCTTTTTGAGCATAGTTCCAGATCACTCTCCAAAATGGCTGGATATATTCACAATTTCACCAACAATGTATCAATGTCCCAGTTTTCTCACATCTTCTCCAACATTCATCATTATTTTTTCCTTTCATCCTCGCCAATCTGACAGGTGTGTCGTGATATTTCAGAGTTGTCTTAATTTGCATTTCTCTGATTAATAGTTATTTAGAGCACCTTTTCTTATGTCTAGAAATAGTTTCAATTTCTTCATCTGAAAATTGTCTATTCATATTCTTTGACCACTTATCATTTGGAGAATGGCTTGATTTCTTATAAATTAGAATTAGTTCTCTATATATTTTGGAAATGAGGCCTTGGTATTTGACTGAAACCTAGTTTATTGTTTCCCTTCTAATCCTGGCTGCATTTTGTTTATACAAAAGCTTTTCAGTTTGATATAATCAAAATTTTCTATTTTGTGATCAAGAATGATCTCTAGTTCTTCTTAGGTCACAAATTCTTTCCTCCTGCACAGGTCTAAGAGGTAAACTATTTTATGTTCTTCTAATTTATTTATAATCTCATTCGTTATGCCTAGATCATGAACCGATTTTGAACTTATCTTGGTATATGGTGTTAAGTGTGAGTCAATGCCTATTTTCTGCCATGCTAATTTGCAATTTTCCCAGCAGTTTTTGTGAAATAGTGAATTCTTATCCCAAAAGCTAGGGTCTTTGGGTTTGTCAAACACTAGATTATTAAAGTTATTGACTATTTTTTCCTTTGAACCTAACCTATTCCACTGATCAACCAGTCTCTTTCTTAGCCAATACCAAATGGTTTTGGTAACTGCTGCTTTATAATAATAGTTATAGATCTGGTACAACTAGGCCAGCTTCATTTGATTTTTTTTTCATTAATTCCCTTGAAAATCTTGTCCTTTTGTTCTTACAGATGAATTTTGTGGTTATTTTTTCTAGATCATTAAAATAGTTTTTTGGTAGTCTGATTGCTATAGCACTAAATAAATAGATTAGTTTAGGTGGTATTGTCATCTTTATTCTATTTGCTCTTCCTATCCAAGGGCACTTAATATTTTCCCAATTGGTTAGATCTAACTTTATTTGTGTGGAAAGTGTTTTGTAGTTTTGCTCATATAGTTCCTGAGTTTCCCTTGACAGATAGATTCCCAAATATTTTATATGATTGGCAATTACTATAAATGGGATTTCTCTTTGTTACCTAACTTGGATTTTATTAGTGATATATAAGAATGCTGATGACTTCTGTGGGTTTATTTTGTATCCTGAAACTTTGCTAAAGGTATGGATTATTTCTAATAGCTTTTTAATAGAATCTCTAGTGTTCTCTAAGTATACCATCATATCATCTGCAAAAAAGTGATAATTTGAAATTGTGGTATATGAATATTATGAAATATTATTGTTCTTTAAGAAATGACCAGCAGGATGATTTCAGAAAGGCCTGGAGAGACTTACATGAACTGAGGGTGAGTGAAATGAGATCATTATATACTTCACCACCAATACTATATGATGATTAATTCTGATGGACATGGCCCTCTTCAACAATGAGATGAACCAAATCAGTTCCAATAGAGTAGTAATGAATTGAACCAGCTCTACCCAGCTACAGTCTGGGAGATAACTATATAGAATTCCCAATACCTCTATTTTTGTCTGCCTGCATTTTTTATTTCCTTCATAGGCTAATTGTACACTATTACAAATTCTAATTCTTTATGTACAACAAAATAACTGTTTGGGCATGTATACATATATTGTATTTAACGTATACCTCAACATATTTAACATGTATTGGTCAACTTGACATCTGGGGGGAAAGGGTGAAAGGAAGGAGGGGAAGAATTGAAACAAAAGGTTTTGCTATTGTCACTGCTGAAAAAATTACCCATGCATATATCTTGTAAATAAAAAGCTATAATAATAAAAAAAAAGAATTAAAAAAGTGATAATTTGGTTTGCTCATTACCTATTCTAATTCCTTTAATCTCTTTCTCAACTCTGATTGCCTAACCCAGCATTTGTACTATAATAATCAATAGCAATGATGATAGTGGGCAACCTTGTTTCACTCCTGATCTTATTGGGAATGGTTGCAGTTTTACCCCATTGCATATGATGCTTACTGATGGTTTTAAATAGATGCTGCTGATTATTTTAAGGAAAAGTCCATTTATTCCTATCCTCTTGAGTGTTTTTATTAGGAATGGATATTGAATATTAAGAGATTGGTCTACAATTTTCTTTCTCTGTTTTCAACCTAAACCTCTGTTTAGGTATTAGTACCATGTCTATATCATAAAAGGAATTTGGTAGGACTCCTTCAATTCCTATTTTTTTTTTTTCAAATAGTTTATATTGCATTGGAGTTAATTGATTTTTAAATGTTTGGTAGAATTTACATGTGAATCCATCTGGTCCAGGGAATTTTTTCTTAGGGAGTTGGTTAATAGCTTTTTTTATTTCTTTTTATAAAATGAGACTATTAGCATATGATGCTTACTGACGGTTTTAAATATATGCTCCTGACTATTTTAAGGAAAAGTCCATTTATTCCTATCCTCTCAAGAGTTTTTATTAGGAATGAATGTTAGACTTTATCAAATGCTTTTTCTGCATCTATTGAGATGATCATATGGTTTTTGTTAATTTAGTTATTAATATGGCCAATTATACAGATTGTTTTCCTAATATTGAACCAGCCCTGCATTGCTGGTATAAAACCTACTTGGCCATGGTGTATTATGCTGGGAATGATTTTCTGTAATCTTTTTGCCAATATTTTATTTAAGATTTTAACATTAATGTTCATTAGGGAGATTGGTCTATAATTTTCTTTCTCTGTTTTCAACCTACTTGGTTTAGGTATCAATACCATGTCTGTGTCATAAAAGGAATTTGGTAGGAGTCCTTCATTCCCTATTTTTTCAAATAGTTTATATAACATTGGAGGTAATTTTGGTATGTTATTTCATTGTTGTCATTCTCTTGGGTGAAATTCTTAATTGTATCTATGATTTGCTGTTTCACCCATTCATTCTTCAGGATAAGATTATTTAGTTTCCAAATACTTTTTAGTCTATTTACCAAGCTTTTTGTTGAATGTCGTTTTTATGGCATTGTGATCTAAAAAGAATGCATTTACTAGTTCTGCCTTCCTGCAATTAATTTTGAGGTCTTTATGTCCTAATATATGGTCAGTTTTTGTGTAGATTCCATGAAGTGGTGAGAAGAAAGTATACTCCTTTCTGTCTCCATTAAGTTTTCTCCAAAGATCTATCATACCTGATTTTTCTAATATTCTATTTACCTCTTTAACTTTTTTCTTATTTGTTTTATGGTTTGATTTATCTAGTTCTGAGAGTGCAAGGTTGGGTTCTCCCTCTATTATAGTTTTACTATCTATTTCTTCTTGCAACTCTCTTCTCTTTTAGGAAATTAGTTGCTATACTACTTGGTGCATATGTGTTTAGTATTGATATTGCTTCATTTTGCATGCTACTCTTTAGCAAGATATAGTTTCCTTCTTTATCTCTTTTAATTAGATCAAATTTTGCTTTTGCTTGATCTGAGATAAGGATAGCTAGCTACTCCTGTTTTTTTTTTTTTTTTTTTTTTTTTTTTTTACTCCACCTGAAACATAATAGATTCTGCTCCATCCTTTTACCTTTACTCTGAATGTTTTTCCCTGCTTTAAATGTGTTTCCTGTAAACAACACATTGTTGGGTTCTAGTTTTGGTCCAGTCTGCTATCCACCTCCACTTTATGGAAGAGTTCATCCCATTCACATTTATAGTTAAAATGACTAATTCTGTATTTCCTGCCATCTTATTATCTCCAGATTATGCTTTCCTTTTTCTTACCTCCTTCCCTCCTCCCCAGTATTGAACTTATGGG
Organism: Antechinus flavipes; assembly: GCF_016432865.1. NCBI lineage: Eukaryota > Metazoa > Chordata > Mammalia > Dasyuromorphia > Dasyuridae > Antechinus > Antechinus flavipes. Next base: position 265,165,084 of record NC_067401.1, read on the forward strand.
CATCACTTGCCTCACAGCTCTCTCTCTATAGAATCCCTCCCACCCCCTTTGAATCCCTTCCTCTTTTTTTTTTAACCTTTCCCTTATTATTCTTTTCCTTTTTCCTTTTCCTCTCCCACTTTTTAATGAGGTAAGAGAATTTTCTCTGTAAACCAAATATGTCAATTATTTTTTCTTTGAGCCAAATCTGTTCAGAGCAAGATTCACACAATGTTTCTCCCCCTCCCTAAATTCTCTCAGATATGATAGGTTTCCTTTGCCTCTTTGTGAGATGTAGTTTCCCTCTTTTTATCTCCCCTTTTCCCTTTTTTCTGATACTATCCCCTTTCCATTTCTACTTCCCTTTTTTATATTATATCAATAAAATCAAATTATGCATGTACTCTTTATGTATGTCCATACCAAAAATATAGTTCTCAAAAGTTCTTTTTACCTTTTTCTACTTCTCTTGAGTCATATAGTTGGAGGTCAATGTTTTTGTTTAGTTCTATTTTTTTCATTAGAAACAGATGGAATTCACCTAGTTCATTAAATGTCGATCTTCTTCCCTGGCAGAAAATGCTCTGCTTATCTGGGTAGTTTATTCTTGGGTGTATTCCATTTTTTTTTTTCTTTTCAGAATATCTGATTCCAGACCCTTCGATCTTTTAATGTGGAAGCAGCTAGATCCTGAGTGATCCTTATTGTGGCTCCTCAATATTTGAATTTTTTTCTGGCTTCTTGTAATATTGTTTCCTCAGTCTGATAGTTCTGAAATTTAGCCAGAATATTCCTTGGAAGTTTTATTTTAGGGTCTCTTTCAGAAGGTGTTCGATGAATTCTTTCAATGCCTATTTTGCCTTCTGATTCTCTTAACTCTGGGCAGGTCTCTTTGATGATTTCCTGTAAAATAGTGTCTAGGCTCCTTTTTTCATCTTAATTTTCAGGAAATCTAATCATCCTCATATTATTTCTCTTAGATCTATTTTCCAGGTCTGTTGTTTTTCCAAGAAGATATTTAACTTTTTTTTTTCTATTTTTTCATTTTCTTAGTTTTGCTTGACTGATTCTTGATGTCTCAATGAATCATTTATTTCTCTTTGTTCAGTTCTGGTTTTTAATGAGTTATTTTCTTCATTAGCTTTTTTACTTCTTTTTGTATATGTCTAATTGAGTTTTTAAATGAGTTTCTTTGCTCTATGGAGTTATTTTTCCATTTCACTATTTTTTTTTTACTGAGTTATTTTCTTTTTCCAGTTCACAAATCCTACTTTCCTGGGAATTATTTATCTTTTCCAATTCATAAATTCTGTTTCCCTGCACAAAGACCCATCAGAATGGTCTACTCTCCCAGAAATACATAGACAGTGCCAGTTAACTAAGGTTCATATACCACTTATTAGTGGAAAAGGGATAATGGATCAAAATAAATAATAAAATGAACCAAAAGTAATATGAAATCACTTGAATGGAAGAATTCCTCTGAGTCATTTACTTAGAAAAGTTCCTCAAGTATTCTATAAGCTTTCTGATTCAGTCACAAGTCATCAGTATAATGCAGATTTCCAACATTAATGAATCTTCTAATTTATCTTTCGAACATTCTATATAGGCTTGTATTTGGGAGCCACTGGCTCCAAATCTATAAAAAGCATTCAAATTGGTATACTCACTTTCTATTCCAATGGTTTTCCCTAAATTCTTGAGCTATGTGAAAATGGAAGTAGGAAATGGTCACTTTTGCATATCCTACTCACTGAGAGGAATCTGGGAATCATGGGCTAACATATGGACACTGGGCACTAATCAGTTTTATTAAGCTAAAATATAGAAATGATAGTAGGAAGGAGGATGAGGGAACACATGAGGCAAACTTCATTTTTTCTGGGCTGAGTGGGAATGTCTATTAATTGATCAACAAATACTTATTAAGTGCCCATTAGATGCCAATCCATTATGCTAAACTTTTCAAGAAAAGTTTTACAGTATGATAGGAGGGCATTTTTAAAAATTCAGATACTGCTTAGACTTGGACATTTCTAACTTGGAGATTCTTTTATTCCAAAAGAATTTAAACTTATCGAGAACAAGCACAATTTTTTTTTTTAAAGTTTGTACCTAGCACAGTATTTGGTGTATAGTAGTTTTTTCACAAATATTTTTATCCATTTAATTGTATCCACTAAACCTGAAACATTTTTATTGTTGTTTTACTCAAAATATTCTATTTCAATTGATTTAAATCTATCAACTTATCCAAGGACACAGGAAATTTGTTGAAACTTGTAAGACTAAACCATAAGTCTTCTGGATTTTTTTTCCTTTCTTGCGAACACTGTCTTAGGAAATTTAGCTTTGTATAGAAATGTAAGTTACTCTTTGTGTTACTTTATCTTTCAGTGCCCAAGCAAAAGTAGATTTAAACAAATACAATACTAACAGTGATAATTATCATTTATGTAGTATTTTAAGATTTATATAATGCTTTGCATATAATGTATATGACAGCTCATTTAAAATGCAAAAATATATATGTTAAGGACTAACTTTAGCTTATTTTAAAGTCTAAAACATAATTTTTAGAAAGTCTCATTTGAATCCCTTATTTATATCCTACTTCACTAAAATTCAATGACAAATAAAAGAAATATGTTGCAAAAAGGTACATTTTACTATTCCATTGAAACAAGAACTTTACAGCTTTAATTGATCAAAATATGATTATTATATTCATTTTTGTATTACTATACATCATTTTTGGAAATATATTCTTATGACAAAATTGAATGGTGGCATTGTCTGTTTCCATGGAAGCCCAGGAATAATCACCAAAAGACATCTAAAATCTTCAAAGAGAAGTAAATTTCCAACAAGAGTCTCCATTTTTTTAAAATATTAAAATTTTGTCTGATATGAGAATATCTTTCTGCCTTTGGAACTTATCTCACATATACACATTGCATTGTTTCACAAAGTATAATGTGGTATATTTGCTTTTGGGAGAAAGAAAAGCAAAATATTTTTCATAGAAGATTCTTTTTTTTTTCAATAAGATCTATATGTGAAAAAATGTGGCATTAATAAAATCCTAAATATTTTAACTATGGAGATTAGGAGATAGCTCAAGATCCCTAGTATCCTAAGCTTCTCTCATCTGGTTCAATTGTTTTTCAGTCATGTCTAACTTTCTGTGATCTTATTTGAGGTGTTAATGGCAAAGGTACTGAAATGGGTTATCATTTTCTTCTCAATTTTACTTTATACATAAGGAACCTGAGGCAAAAAGGGTTGAGTGACTTGTTCAGGGTAATACAACCACTAAGTGTGTGAGGCCAGATTGAATTCAGGAAGATGTCTTCATGACTCAAGATCTGGCATTCCATCCACTGTGGCACTTAGCTGTTCTAATCTCTATAGGAATAATGGCTTTATTTTTAAACAATAATTACTTTTTAAAAAATTAACAACAATTTTTCCCAACCATCTTTTCTCATATTAAAAAAAAAAGGAAAATATATGCAAAGTTAAGCAAAATAAATTCCCACATTGGCTATGTCCAGAAATGCATATCTAATTCTGCTTATTCAGTTCAGCATTTTCTTGACAGGAGACAGGTAGCATCCTTCATCTTTAATTCCTATGGAATCTTTGTTGATAATTGTGTTGAATAAAGATCTTAAGTCTTTCAAGGTTGCTCATTTTTAGGAGGGAGCGTAATGCTTTTCTTTTAAAATTCTCCTTGAAGTTGCAAAGAGCCCTAAGGCAGTGAAGATCACAGGAAAAAGGAATACAATGCTAGCACACTCCAAGATCTACCTTCTTAACGAAAGAGAATCTTTGCAGCTTTTGTGAAGTATGTAGTGTCCAGTAAATTGGGGCTCATTCTGAGAAACAGCTAGGCACAGAGTGACAAAAGCAATTTTGCTGGAATGACCTGTTTTAAAATTTATAGAAAACATGGAGACAATACCTTCAAATTTTTTTTCCCAAAAACTCTTTCTGTTACTCAAAGATACCAAAAGAAGTTATTACTAGTTGGAAGAGCCTGTTAGGGAAAGAACTACACATTGTAAACAAATTAAATTTTTGTTTGTTCTAAAGTGAAATAATTGATGGCAGGAAGTTCAGCTCAAAGAATAATTGGAAAAGCTCTCCTTTTATTTGGAGAAAAACCATCACTATGAATTGCATCATCTTATTGACAATGCATTATGAATTTTTATTTCTTTTTTTTCCATTCTTCTGTGATACATAGAGAGGGAGCAGGAACTCTGTGAGCAAAGACAAGAAATAATATAATGTGAAGGCATTTTTACAATTAGCTTAAAAAAACAGAGGCTAGTTGAAACCACCTGTAATTGAGACAGAGAAATATTGGCTCCTCCTGAGAAATAAGTAATCTAGGAATGATCTGATATTAAGAAAGGTTGAAATTTGAAGAAAATGTGTGGTTTTTTTAAACCATGTGATAGATGATTAAGTGGCCTAATAGAGGATTGGACTAGAGTTAGAAAACCTCAAATTCAAATATACTGTCAGATAACCACTAGCATTGTGACACTGTTCACCTTTTACATTTTTTAGTTATAAAGGAAAGCTGAGGCATTGTGGGGAAAGGAGCAGATTTGCAGTCAGTTTGCATGAATTTGAGTCCTGACTGCTACTTACTATTTGAACTTAGTTAAACTGTTTAACCTCTCATAGACAATTTCCTTATCCATGAAATGGAGATAATAATATTTGCCCTGCTTTTCTTCCAGGGGTTATTATAAGTTCCAAGGAGGCAATTTATGACAAACACTTTAGCAACCTTCAAATATTCAGTTATGACTATAAGAGTCAAAGGTTTCTCTGGAATTGTCCCACCAGCAGGCATCCATCTTATTCTGCTAGGGATTGGGAACTGGCTGCTATAATGGAAAAATGATAGGAAAAAGGTTACTCCATTGTAATAACAAGAGTTTGTCCTATTCCTGCTTACATGAAATATAGCTGAGTGTAATTCACTTCTAATGTCTAGCATAATGCTTATTATCCCTAGTAATCACTTAATACATCCTGTACATTGAGTTTTTTATCCTGTATGATTCTCTTGATCAACTTCAACAATAACGAATAAACAACAACAATAAAAACTGTGGATTGATTTACTTATCATCTCCATATCATTTGGTTTATACATATTCTTCAGCAAATTCAATGCAATAAAAGTATTGATTTCATACTATGTTCAGGCACTAAGCTAAATGAAAAAGATATGAAGATAAAAAATGTCATCATTCCTAACCTCAAGTAGCTTATATTCTATTATGGAGAACAAAATATATTTACATAACAATTCTATAAATTAAAATGTTCTAGGTGCAAAGATGTCAAACAATGAGGCATGAGAGATTTCTGAAAAGAAAAATCTCTTTTCCCTGGAGAAGTATAGGGTAGTCTCTTCAAGAAAATAAAACCCAACTAGGACTTTACCTTGTTCTTTGAAAGAAGGGAAAGATATCAATAGGTGAAAATGTGGATAGATTCTATTCTAGCATTAGGAATGGAATATGCAAATGTACAATGGCAGAAGGGCATGTCAAGATTGTGGCTAGCCATCCAGTTTAACTGAAACATAATGTGTCTGAAGGGATATAATATGAACAAAAGGATGGAAAAACAGATCAGAACCAGATTAGAAGAGCCATAACTGTTCCATTAAAGAGTCTGTATTTTATCTTTAATATAATAGGAAATCACCAAAAGTTTGTGTCGAAGAACAAGATGTGTTCACATATTTTTCTTAGCAGAAGGAAAACGGTCATTTATTATCGTTTCCTTATAAAAGAGAGTTCACTGTGATAAATCTAAAATCCAGTATTGTAGTACTAATACATAACATAATACATAGAATGCTAGACTTAGAGAAATAAAACCTAAAATGAGAAAAGCATGATAGTTCAAATACTGCTAAAGCACTTACTAGCTATATAACCCTAGGCAAATTGCTCAACCCTTTTCAACTATAATTTTCTCATGGGTAAAATGGGGATAATAACCACACCTACCTCATCTATATAATGGAGAATGTAATAAAACCTCCCTCCCAGGGTTGTTGTAAGGATCAAGTGAGAAAATGCTTGCTTTGCAAACCTCAAAGTATGATATAAATGCTAGCAATGGTGATGAATCAGGATTTGGGGGGACCCTGCATTTAACTTCAACAATGAAGACTTCAACTAGGATAAAAATAAATGGAAGTATTGAGTCTACATAATCAGTGTTTTCAGCTCTCTTTTGTAAATTCAATCCTTTGAAAAAATGTGAACTTTTCCTACATGTTACCTAATTTTTAATCTAAATTCTATTAAATGGGAAGGGAATAAGTATTTATTAAATATCACTTTTGTATCAGTTTCTGTGTTAAATGGCATAAAAATATTATTTCATTTGAGCTTCACAACAATTTCTGGGAGATAGATGATAATATTAGTATTTGTCTTTCTTTGAGGAAACTAAGACAGAAATTAATGCTTAACTAGAATCACCCAGTTAGTAAATACCTGAGAAGGGATTTGAACACAAGCCTTCCTTGCGTAAGAAACAGTGCTCTATCCACTGAGTCATTTGACTGCCTCATATGCAAGATGACAAGTTTAATTTAGCCCACTTTTGCCTCAATTCTATGGGTGAATAGAACTTTGGGACAATAGACTTGCATTTGATAAGACAAAAGAAACTTTGAATAAGGCTCCTAGATTCTTTAAAATAATAATTACTTCACTATAACATTGCTTGTATAGGTGTTTATATATATTCAGTAATTTTTTGCAGACATTATGGTGTTGAAATATCAAGCAAAATGTTGGACAATAATAGGGATGGCTTCCACATGAAAATAACAGAATCACAGAATTTTAGAGTTAATAAAGATCACAGTGGACATCTAATACAACTTCTATCTCCCAAAATAATTCCTTGACATGATTCAATGACAAGTGGTAATACAGATTTTTAGGAGAAATTAGGTGGTGCAGTGAATAAAGTCCTTGTTGGGCCTGAAAGCAGGAAGGCTTATCTTAGTGAGTACAAATCATGACTCAAATACTTACTATCAGTAATTGATATGCCATCTCCTTCTCCAACCAAGTGAGTTAAACAAGCTTGAGTACTGACATAAGTAGAAAACAACAGAAGATGGTTGGTAAATATATTACACTATGACAACCTCCTTATCATAAATGTTGATATACTTAAACAATCTAAAATAATGTGTACATGACATGTACAAGTAAGAACAGATTTCATTTGAGTAAAAAGGAAAAGATGACAGATGCTTTCTTAGGCCACAGTCAAGTTCCCCAGACAAGCCAAACTATGTGCTGTTTAATCTCAGAGAATCAGGGAGTATACTCTAGTTTCCTTTAGATTTGAACCTCATCCTTATGAAAAAAATTTGCAGCTAGATAAAACCAACTGGTTCTCACTTCTATAACTTTATCATCCTAAATAGGAAAGCAATAGTCTCAGGTTTAAAATAAGAGGCTAAGAAGGTGAATCTCATAGAAATGTATAGTTACATGGTAAATTTATTTTTATCAAATGAATATAGATGCCATTATTTTTAAATAAAAAATCATTGTTGAAGATTAGGATCTGAATAATTAGATTAATTAGGATATCAAGTTTTCAGAGCTATAAAAGACATTCAAAGCTACCTATGCCAAACATTCATAATTACAGATAGGAAGCCAAGGCCAGGAAAAAGCTAAGTGATTTGACTAAGATCATATGTACAAAAAATGGTTGATTTTGGTTAGAACTCAAGCCTGGTATTTTAAAAATCAATGCTCTTTCCACTATAGTACTTTGTTATTACTAAGAACATGGTGAACTCCATCAGTGAAACACCTAACATAATGTACAGATAGCAATTGGGATCAGTAATCATTTTGATGAAAGACTCATTATTTTTGGCATAGATCGACTATTATAAAGCAGAGTAGTGGAGAGAAGTGCCCTTTTGATGTCTATAAGAATAATCTTTCACAAAGAAAAGAAAAAAGTCTAAGAGAATAAGATTATGTGACATCTCTGGAAACAAATTAATATGGAACTGAGCTAAATTAATCTAGTCCCTGGAAAATGTGACTTTAATTAGAAAAACAAACTTGAGTGTAACTATGGATTATTTAATGAGTTAACATCCAAATAAATATGACCTCTGTCTTCCATTTTACCTTCCCAAAAGAAACATTCTTCTGAATGTTTTCATAAATTCAAAAAATATAAGAATACATTGTATGCCAATGGGCTGTTTATAAGTGATAATTTGGAAAAGCACATGAAATTTTAACAGTTTTAAGTCTATGACTTTGTTAATTCACTGAGTACTGACTGGAAAATACCTCACCTCTTCACAAACACTATTTTTAAAATAAGTACCCATTTTTATTTACCAGTGTTTTAGTATTGGGGAGGTGTGATCAAATGCTTTATAAGTATTTGTATTAGTTATATACAATGTTATGCTGGAGTCAGTTCCCATTAGCTTATTCTTCTCCTGATTGTCTAGGTTTAGAGAAGTGATAAAAAAAAATTTAATAATACAGTTTAAACTTAAAAGTAGGTCAGATTAACTAGTTGGTAAACATTTATGAGAATACATCTGGTTGTTTCTGATAAACAAAGTATCAAATATTAGAAAAAAGAATTATTTTAAGATTATGTTTTTAAAAATAGAGCTTTTTCTAGAATTGTTAAAGATAGAATTCACATGCTGTGCCTCTTAATGTATGTGCATTTTTAAATATATAAAGAGAATCAGAGAGAGTTATAGTTCCATATTTTTTCTGACTAAAGTTCAATATTTCTTTTCATTTACCTTATTAACTGACCTGTGACCAGTTTACAAACTCATCAACAATTGATTGAATCAGAAGTATGATCAATACAACTATGTCATCAAGATAGATATATACCAGCCTTATTTTAGTATTCAATCAAGTGTTTTTCATCCCATATGTATGTACACTATATGTGCTTTTCTGTGTTTTTACTTTAAAAAACCCCATTTGTACACATCAAATCAGTCTGAAGTTTGTTCTTCCTACCAATCAGGTACACTGTTTTGCTCCAGCTGTTTAATGTTGTGGTTGCATGTTCACTTTAAGAAGGTAACCAGACCAAATTTTAGAGAAGTCTATTCAAAAGTGAATATCAACTTTTTGTGACTTAATACATTCCTGAAAATTGAGTCCAAAAAGACTCAATACATTACAGCAAATATCTTACTTCCTCCCAGACAAAATCATAAAATTTAAAAGTTGGAAGAGCCCTCAGCATTCAGGAATTTCCACTATGATATTCTCTGCAGTAGTCACATCTATTTGCTTAACAATAACTTTCTCATTCTGTTTGTCTTAGTAGGATAGGAAATACATTTTATTCCCCTAAGAAGAGGTATTTTATTGTGAGTCTCTTCCATTGTTGCCCATTGGTCCTCCTTACTCTAGCTATGACTACTTCTTTTTTTTTCTTCATTTCCTTTTAGATTAAATTTCTAAGATACAACACATTTAAATCGATTGATTAATGTTTATTAGTTTTAATACCACAATTATAAGATTCAACTGAGTTGTCCTATTTCCCTCATCATCATGACTGCCTCATCCTGAATTAAACATCTTAGGTATCAATTGTATGGGCTATTATTTCTTTTTATATCTTTTTGTAATTCAATCTCAATTAGCCCTTTGAAAGCAAGTAGAATTCAGCTTTGGGTTAATGCTCATAGGCTAATAGTGCTCATGATATTAATTCCTAGAAATCCCAAATTAACATTTTAAATATAACTCATAGGTAACACTATGAGTTTCACTTATTGAGTTTTCTTCTAAACTATTCTTTGAACTGACAGTTCAGAAACATGCAGCTAAAGCAGCTCACTGATAACTAAATGTGCATTACAATGAACTCTACTCATTGGCCAATTCACAGATTCAGATCTCACCTTCTTCACTGAGGCAAAAATGAAAAGAGAAGAAATACATTCTCCCCTCTGTAGAACATTTGACCTCTCACAAAGGGTTAGATGTTAGTACAATATTTTCAAAATGTTTGGAGTCATCAGAATAGAGACTCACAAGGAGATAATGAAATAATCATTTGATCCATGTACCAAATTGCTCAAAGCAATTAAAAATGTAAAGAAATTAAGCAGGGGATTAGAAATGTAATATGCAAACTTTCAGCTGTAGCATATTATTTTCAAATTAGAAAAATTTTACAAAATAAAAAACTGATTACATTTGACTATTGTTGAAAGACTTTTCAAGGAAATTTTTCTTCATTACCTCCTTGCATGAAGACCTTCATTCCAAAATTTATTGAATTTAATTAAAATGAAAAAATATTTGGAATGTTTAATCCATCTACAATCCACTAAGAAATATTACCTACATGTTTATCCTTTGTGGAAGACCAGTTGTACATTTGGAATAATTTTATCATATTTTCCAAGTCTTTTCCATTTACACAATAAGTGAAAGGGAAAGGGGAGAGGAAACTGAATTATGTGCAGAATAGCATGGTTGATTAAGTCCTGGGCTTGTGTTCATGAAGAAATGAGTTTAAGTCTTATCTCTGACATTAATTAGGTAACACTGGACAGAGCTATTTAGTCTTTATATGCCTTAGACAAGTTTAGGATTCATTGCCTTTCCTAAATGAGATTCCCTAAAATGAGTAATTTTTGGATGCTTTACATATTATATAACTAGCTTTACATTTATTGTATCATCTACTTCTTCCCTAAAACTGAAGGTGGGGATTTGATGTGAGGGAGATTAAAACTTTTTTCTTGCAATATGTTTGCAATTTTTCACTTCTCATTTATCATATTTATACCATAAAAGCAAGGCAGGAGTTTGAGTCAACTATACAGATAATTAATGAAATTACATTTTTGTGAGTGTATTAATCCTTAAATTTCTTATTTTGATTTGTTTGAATAATTTGCACAATTATAATTATATATGTATATTTATTTATATATTATTATTATATATGCTTGAATAACTATTTGCAAAATAAGTTTAGATGTCTACATAAATATGGCACTAAGATATGTACATTTTATATGCATTCATTTAGTAATTGTACCATATATCAAACATACATGAAACACAATGAGAAATAGTAGGAAGAATGTTAGCCTACTAAATCAAAAGAAGACTTGGATTCTCTGATAATAATCAGAATAGCCTTCTGACACTGAGCAAGTGATATAACTTCTCTATACCTCAGTGAACTCTCTAGAAGAATAGTAGTAGGAACAGCAATAACAAACTATAAAAATCAATAGAGAATACTTGAAGGTTTGCAAAGCATTTTAAAAATTGTAACCAATTAGATTTTTTTCACTTTTAAATTATCTATTATTTATATAATCAGTTATATTAATCATTTTCCTGATGTTAAACTATCCCTGTATGGATACTTTGTCATAAAGTATTATCTTTGTAATGCATTGTTTTAATCTTTTAGTAACTATTTTATTTAGAATTATTGCATCCATATTTATTAATGAAGTTGGTGTTTCATTTTCTTCCTCTGTTTATCCAAGTTGATTTAACAATAGGTGGAGGGAAATGTTATTATTCTATTTTACAATTGAGAAAACTGAGGAAGATGCAAGTTAAGTGCATTATTTCAGATCACACAAGTAATATGTGTATGAGACAGAATTGAATTTTTATCTGTCAAGTTGTTGGAGAGGTATAAGAAATAAATGGGGGGATTCTTCAAGTCAAGAATTTATATTATTGATCAAAAAACCTCAGATTTTAAAATTTTTACTTATATGAATATATCTGGCTTTGTTCCATTTTAAGAGTGTATCTATGTTCATAGAAAATGTGATTTTTTAAAAGTTGGACTTTATTAAAATTAATTATATTAATTATATTAAATTTTATTTTTCCTTTTAATGGATCATTATAGAAATCTTTTTATGTATCTTATGCACATTGTCAAGTATCTAATGATCTATGCAACCATCTATCAATCTATCATCTATCTATATTCCATTTATCTATTTTTCTGCAGTAGGCTTGCCTCTGTACATTTATTATCTCCTTGACTAAATTTTAAGTTCTTTGATGATATAGAGTGCATTTTTCCTTTTGTCTCTCAGAAAAATGTAGTTTTTTGTTGCTAATAGTTACTCTCTCCTCAAATTGTACTATCATTATGTACCAGTTTAAATTCTGTTTTTCCATTAATACAATATAAGCCTTTTATTTAGGCAGGAAATTTTTTCAATCTAGTGTGTAGCTTAATGCTTTTTTCAGTGTCAACATTTAAAGATATATGAATTTGCTCAAGTACATATATATGTGTTTATAATGTGTATGTATACACACATATAATATGCATGCATATTTATAGGCATCAATATATGTAAAGCATCCAAAAATTAAGGCTTAAAAGAATCATAAAATGATAAACACAAAAGTAATTATAAACTATTTCCTTTTTTTTACATTTCCATATAGGAAGCTAATACATATCGTCTCTAGGAATTTTATAATTTTAGGGGCAATTTGAAGGAGTCTACATAAACAGAAGGAATGAGTAAGAGTTGATTATGTTGAGATCACCTCCAAAAAAATATTGAGGTGAGAAAGAGGAATACACTATAAAAAGGGGAAGGGTTAAGTAGAATGAGAAAATATTTCCCACATAAAAGAGGCATCCCAGGAAGAGCTGTTATGTGGTGAGGAAAGTGAAATGGTAACAGGCAATGCTTGGACCTCACTCTCATCAGAATTGTTTTAAAGGAGGAACAATACACACACACATATGCATACACATACACACACACACATGAGAAAAATACAAATAAGAGAATTTTGTGTGTACTGACAGATGTTTTTCTAGTACATGTGACAGTTTCATTAAACTTTTTCCATCTTTTTTGCTTTTTAATTATTCATTGAAAGGTAAAGTTTTCTGGCAGGGGAAGAGAGAGGGATATAATAGGAAACATAAGAAATAAAAATACCAAAATATTTAAAAGAAAAGGAGAGATGCAGTTCAATATAGCATCTAGACAACTGCCCTTGAAATCAGGAAGCAGAGGTTTCAGGCTTTTTTTTTCCTGACATATGATGGGTATGTGACCAGGCAGCTCTCTTTACCTCTCAGAGGGTTTATCTTTGCAAGGCAGTAAGTTATAGAGTAGATATCAGTCCACATAGGTATATGACAAATATTCTAAATATTTTGTTGTGGCATAAATAATTTTGACAGTTGGTAAAGCTAATGAACTGTCCTTAGAGTAATGCTTTAAAAGTATTTCAGATAATGGTAAATGTCAGTTACCATATGAAGTGTTTTTATTTCCCCTTCACAAGTTTATGGAACCCTTAAAATTTATTCACAGAATGGTAGAAACAAGGTTACAAAAAACAACAACAAATCTGATATGAGGAATTACTTCATTGGAAGTAACCTACGCCAAATAACCAGAGATTCAATGTCTTCACTTCCTCTGACAAAAAAGACAAAACAAAAGTCCATGTGGTTAGAGACAAGCACAGAATTCACTACACAAAAAAAGTTTTAATCACAGAAGTAATAGCAAATATGTGAGTTCTGTAGCCTGAGAATGTTCTGTTGTACATGCTATTTGAATATATTAATTCTCCTTTTTGGATAGAAATCTCTATGCAACCCTGATATTCAGATTGTCTTTGTGTGCTTAAGCATTATTTTTACCAGTTTTTAGACCTTCCATGAGATGGTCCATTGATTACTCATTCTTTTGAGTGACTTTTACTGGCTTAAAACATCAAACTTTACACTTTATATCTTGAACATGGGCTAGTTCAATTCTTATTTTATAGATGAAAAAAATAGGAGTTTAAAGATAAAGATACTTCCTTCATTTTATACATCTAGTACTATGTCTAGAACTGAAATGTTCTGCTATCAACATTCTTTCCACAATGCAACATTAATTGTTCTTTAACATCCTCTGTTATGTGGAATGGTAGAAGGTAGCAGTTATATCTGTGTACTTTGACAACCTCTTTTCCCCACTCAGACAGGGTCTTAATATTAGCTACTCCAAAGATTTTTTTAACTTACGAAATTTTTTTTATGTTGTGCAAGTAGTATTTTTGAAAATATGAAACATGGGGATGAATTTGAATATCTATATTTATGCAGAAGAAACCCTCTCCTTCCCTCCTGCACTGGGGCTAGCTTCTAGACTCATTCATTTTGTGATGGCTTGACTTAACAGGGTACTCCCACAATGACTTGCAAAAATGCAGATTCTATATATTTATCCTAGAAGAAGAATAGAAAAATAAACAAATATCATTCAGAATATAAATTAGGAGACAAATGATTAACTGAAACATATTCTCATATGCAACAATTTTCTAGCATGCACCTTGCTTTTCTATATTTTAGTTGCTGAATATTTATATATCCTGATAGCTGTGAGCTTGTTCTTCATGAGAAAATAAATGAAGCCCCTTTCATGGAGAAAATAGTCAACTCTCCATTAACTTGTCCTCTGGTATTGCACATATAATTCTTATTATCTGACACTGAAAGCTAAGTTTTCTTTGCAAATTGTAATAAAATCCACAGGTTTCTTGCCTCAAATTGAACATGCACATTGTCAAGTGTTTACTTTACTTTATTAAGTAAACCATTTCTTTGCAAATACAGCCCTAAATAGCTAATTAGATTTCCTAATAGCACTAGAAACCATCATGGGGATAATGTACAAGAATTGTTCTATCAGCAAAATTAAAGGGGGAAATTCACTCCCAATACTTTTGTTTTATTTTGTTTTACAATTTCAGTTTCAGTGATTTCATTTTCCTATGAATATTTGTGAGATACATCTATCTTACCATTGTTTCCTCTAGAGCTTATATTAATGAGTAGGAGACCAAACTATTAAGTGGAGGCTAATTTGTGGCTATTGCTTTACATATTAATTGGAGAGATTTCCCTCATATTAGGGCACATTCACTCTTCCCAGCTCATTCTTTGAGTCTTGATTCTAACTGCCAAGACTTGATGGTTAAATGGCTCATACAAAAGAAGATTATTTAATTGGAGAAAAGATATTCCCATGAGAAGCATGGTGGCAGCAGCTGTTATGAATGTCTGGGCAAGGAGGGAGCAGAAAGAAGGAAATACTGTAAACATAATAAGATGAGAAGAGGAATTACAAGGTTTACCTAAAGGATGTCATTGTGATACTGCCATATAAAAGCAAAGGAAACTTCTTCATGTGCAAACTGTTTAACTTTCCACAAAAGCAGAAACATATTTTCCAGTTATGGTTGACAAGCTATATAAACCATAGTGCACATCTTTGTTTTCTTTATTATCATCCCCCAGAATGGGTTTGTTTATATATGCAGACTGTATAATGAGAAACAGGAAAAGAAGAGGGACAGGAAGAAAGAAGAAAGCCAAGATAGATGACATTGCTTTTGAGCTCTTTGTAATTGCATATAGAGAGCATGTCCACAAAGAAGTGGATTAAGACAAAATGCTGCTCTGAAGATGTGGCTACATACTTTTTTTATTCCCTTGAATACTAACCTAAACAGTGGGGAAACTGAGAATGCTTTTGGCAGTGCTCCGCCTCACATGTAATGGAACAGTTAAACAGGGAGCCTGTCTCTCTCTCTAATACAGATGAATGCTAGTATTCAACGACAGTATTAAATTCTCTTTTCAGTTTTACTTGTAAATAGACTTCTGAATTCTTTAAAATTAGTAAGGCTAATAGGTCCAACCCTCAATCATGAATCAAGAAATATGAGGTCCAATACAAACTATGACATCTATTTTGTGACCCTGAGCCATCCTTTTAACCTCTCTATGCCTCAGTCTTCCTACATATGAAAAAGAATAAGGAAAAATAAATTAATTAATTTTTCTATTCCAGGAGCTAGTTATGATTAATGGCATAGTATCCACAAGGTGCTTGAAAATGCTGAGATGGGAGGGGTGATTCCCCTGAAAATGACTGTATCATCAAAAATATATCTCCTTCCATCCAATTTCATAGATTCAGTTGAACCCTTACTTTTGTCTTCTGTACAAAAAAGCATCCTCATCGTCTAATTCTGCTATTTTGGCCAAAGAACTTTAGTTTAATGATTAATAATAATAAAAAAAAATTACAATAGGATGTCATATCATTCTTGCCCCCCACAAAGACTGCTTGATTCAAAAACAGGAAAAATCTTGCAATTTGGGAGTCAGAGTGGAATCAAGATAACTAAATAGCATTTGACATGACACACTCTCTTGATTCTTCACTTTATTTTCATTATCACTCTCTGACAACAAGAGATAACGTTTTTCAATGCAATTCACTAAACATGGATAGTATATCCCACAAATACAGTGCATTCTTCTAGGCACAGGTTATTCAAGGTGAAAAAGAATGAAGTCTTTATCTTCCAAAGGATTACTGAGAATGACAAATAGATGCAAATAATATTCAATTCAATTCAATAAATATTTATTTAATGCCTTTTATGTGTCAGTCACTTTGCTAAGTACTGGTGATATAAGTAAGAAAAGGATAGTTCATGACCTCAAAGAGCTTAAAAGCTAATGGGAGAAGAAAGCATACAAAAGGGAGCTAAAAAGTAAAGGGGAGTTGAGGTGTAGTGGGTGTCCAGAAAATGCTATACTTTAGTTAAATAAAGTTCAGGTGGAGCAAAATTTCAGATAGAAAGTGGAAAACTAGCCTCTATAAAAGAATACTTTTGGTAGCATTCATATACATATTCAATGTACATATTTGTACACATGTATGCACATACACACATGTATGCATATATTGCATATATATGAAGATGTACATTTATTTTATGTATGCAAATGCCTGTTTGTTAACGCATATATACGCAGAGAGAGACAGGCACAGAGATGATGAGAGAGGGTGGGAGAGAGGAGAACAGAGAAAACATATGCACACACAGAGACATATGCACATACACACACATGTGATTCCTGCATTTCTTCGTTAGTACCAGAGGACAGAATTAGAAATAATGTTTGAGAATTGCAAAAAGGCATTTTAAAGTTGAAGTAGGGAAAAAATTCCCTAAATCTAGAAGCATTCAAAAATGTGATAGCTTGTCTCAGGATGTGGAGTGTTTCATTGCATTCAAGTAGAGTCTGCATGATTGCTTGTCAGGTATGTGACAATAGAGATTCCTGTTGGGTAATGGTTGGGCAAGATTGCTTCTATAGTCACTTGTAAATCACAAGTTCCATTAGAATCACAAATTACAAATTTGTTACCATCACAAATCTCTAATATTAAGTAGTGCAAAGCCCCAAGATATTCTAATAAACCTCATTTCCAAGAGATCTAGATCCTTTGATAAGAAGTGTTCCTTAATAATAACAATTCCCAAAATAATAAGTTTACTAATTTGAATTAAAAGGGGAAGATATAGCTTTTTTTATAAGAGGCCTTTTCTATAAGGTTGTGAAATGTGGTTCCAAGATATGTTCTCATATTTAAAAAAATCTAATTCATAAAGGCAACTAATATATAAAAGTGGAAATAAGAGAAGAAAAAGAAAAAAAAACCCTGCATTTCATAACTATTACTAGGTCTTACATATTATTGTTATTTGTATATGGATGCTATCATGAACTCTCATTACTCCCCTAGCCCTAGTCACTACTGTAATTTCAGAAATATAAAAATAATAAAAATTTCAGAAGAAAACCTGGATCGCTACCGGCACAGGAGAGATAAAGTCTGTGGCAGATTAAGTTTTGACATATATTATTTATACTATATTTTGAAATTGTTATTTGTTTTCTTTAAATGCCATAATTTTTTGTCTAACTAAAATTCACATGAACATTGTTTGGAAGAGATAGTGTCTACCATAAAGATATAAGAAAAAAGCCATAATTAATGTCTATTTGACATTTAGAACTATAGCTATTATTGATATACAGGAATTTCTGATTTTAAATTTACTTTGCCCATTTTTTTTTAAACTGAGTCTTTCATGAGGTTGGAATCAAGTGTCATCAGTTTATAAGCAAGTAAGTACTTCATTAACATGAAGTTCACCAGCTAGAAGGAAATTACTTAGTGGTTTGGACTGACTTTATAATGTCCCTTGTGACACTCCATTTATTAGTCAAAATATTTGAACAGACAATATTCATAGGAAGAAATTAAGTCATTTGTAGTCATATGAAAAAATTATTTAAATCACTATTGATTAGAGAAATGCAAATTCAGACAACTCTTGAGGTATCACTTTACACCTCTCAAATTATCTAAGATGACAGGAAAAAATAATGCTAAAATTTGAAGGAGATGTAGGAAAACTAGGATATTTATGCATTATTGGTGGGGTTGTGAAATGATCTAGCCATTCTGGAGAACAATTTTGAACTATGCTCAAAGAGGTATCAAATTGTGCATAATCTTTGATTTAGTACTCACTACTGGATATGTATCCCAAAGAGAACATAAAAGAGGGAAAAGAAACCACATGTACAAAAATGTTTATAGCAACACTTTTTAGTAGCAAGGAATTAGAAATTGAGTAGATGCTCAGCAAGTAGGGAATGGCTGAATAATTTATAGTATATCAATATAATGGCATATTGTTTTTCTATAAGAAATGATGAGCAGGCTGATTTCAGAAAACCTAGAAAGACTTACGTGGACTGATGCTGAGTGAAATGAGCACAACCAGAAGAACATTGTATACAGTAACAACAAGGCTATGTGATGATCATCTGAATGGACTTGGCTCGTCTCAGCAATATGGTAATTCAAGACAAGTTCAATAGAAATGGGATGAAAATGCCATCTGCATCCAGAGAGATAATTATGGAGACTGAATGTTAATAAAAACATATTATTTTTTTAACCTTTTTTGTTTGTTTATTTTTTCTTTTTAATTTCCCCCCTTTTGGTCTGATTACAGTCTGTACAATAAAAATCAGAACAGTATTATTCAGTAATTTGAAGACTGAATGTGCCCTAATATGAGGGAAATATGTTTAAAAGGATTTCATAAACTTAACTTTTATCACTTGCTTGCTGTCTTGGGGGGAGGTAAGAGAGAGAAAAGGGTAAAAATTTTGGAACTCAAAATCTTACAAAAATGGATGCTGAAAATTATCTTTACATATATTTTGGGGAAAATATTTTTGAGGGGAAAAAAGACTTCATTTATCTACGAGCCATGGCAAATTCCAAAAGCAGGACTTTTCATGGTGAGTTCCCAAAATTACTTACTCAAATTTATCTTTTGTCTATGAATGAGATAAAATAATCCTACCTGTTTGTATTCCAAAGAGAATTCTTCAATAATACTACAGCACATTAATAAGTCATTCCACAGTTCAGTTAGACATATTGGAATAAACATAGAAGGCAAACTGGAGTTCCCAATTACCTGTAACATTTTTCTATAGATAAATTCTGTGTGATATACAATATTAAAAAAGTCATTTAGTGCCTAAAAATCCAGATACCCTTTGAAAGTTGAAAAAGGAAGCATTGCTATTACACTAATTTTTACCCAGACATTTCTTTAAAAAGCAACAAAAAATAAAAACTTCACTGGTGTGTTTTCAGAATTTTCTTCCTAATCCATCTCATTTTCCTGAGTAGGGAAAATAATTAAAACAAGAAAAAAATTCAATTAACTCCAATTTTCATTTTTCTTTCACCCATAATCTCAAAGGGATGCTGAAGCAATTTCCCCCATTCTATCACTGTACAATAAAAGATTAAAAGTTTTATATGGGAAAGGGACCTGGACATTTTAAATCACAGGTAGTTTGAATGTGTGAAGTAAGTTCTATAAAATATGTATTAATTGCATTTATTCCTTGTCTACATTTACACAAAGAAGTAAGGTGGTATCCTGAAAAAAAGATTTAGACTTGGAGCATGAAGTCCATTGGTGTGAAATTTCATTTGTAACACGTATTAGACAAATGTGTAAGCAAATTACTTATATTAGTCTAAATTTCCTCATTTTTAAAACTTGCCATTCACTTTCCATCCACCAAGAAGCCCAGGCATGAGTAAGCAGTAAATCACTGTAAGTTTCCTATATTCACCTCTAAACAACAATAAAAAAGATCCCCAAAACAAATCTTGGAACAATAGAACAAACAAAAGTATAGAATGAAAAACTATGTGCTTAAGAAAATTGGAAGATGAGCAGGAAAGATCTGTCTCCTTCTGGTAAAAAAAAATTCCCCCCAGGACAGAAAGTGTTACAGCAAGTCAGCAGCAAACCCCAACTCATTAAAACCAGTAGATCTTGAATTCTAGTATGATGGAGCAGACAAAGGCCAACACTGGGACATCTGTGTCAGCATGGCCAAGGAAATCCATAGACTTCAAGTCTGAAAAATGTCAAGTGCTTCAGTTTATCCCTAGGTGAACAAACATACTCCAGGGACTAGACCTCCACTTGCTTCAATGTAAACTAAGGCAAACAAGTAGATACTAACCCTATGAATGTCCAAGAAAACAGGCATTCACCAGTAAAAAGTCCTTACTTCTGGGCCCAGATAGAGACAGCCAGTGGCCAGACTGTCATGGGTTTTAGTGAAGTTCTTGGAAAATGCAGAAACACCCTACCTATCTCAGAACACAAGAGATACCTGCAAAAGGATCCTGCTCAATACTAGGCAAACTGCCAAACCCTTACAGCCTGCAGCAGCACCAATCATCCACTGAAGCCATCCACTTAGCAGAGTACTAGACAGGAGATTCCCCCATGGGCTGCAGGGCAACATCAATGCAGCATCAACAGCCAGGATCTATAGACCCTGCCCCAAGAAGCCTGAGATAAAGCTACTTTCACCCCTGAAGCAAAATTCAATTTGCTTTTAAAGGGAAAAGATTAAAAAAAAGATAAGAAAAAAATTAAAGAAGAAAAAATTTAATCACATAAAGTTATTATGGTGATAGAGAAACTTGGAAGAGGACAGCAACATCAAAACCCTTATGGGAAAAACCCTAAAGCAAAATGGGAAATAGTATCAACCTCAGAAAGAACTCATAAAAGAACTCAAAAAGAAGCTTAAAATCATGTAAAAACAAAGCAAAAAAAGAAATAAAATAAGGTGAAATATTTCATATAAAAGAAGCAAGAAAAAGCTTTTATAGTAGAGAAGAGGAAGTGGGTAAGGCAGAGTAAATACATTTTACTCTCATTGGAACTGGCTCAAAAAGGGAATAACATCCACACTCAACTGGGTATAGAAACCTATTTTACTTTATAAGAAAGTAGGATGGTAAGATGATAAAATGAGAGGGGGAAACAGAAGGGAGAGTAGATCAGGTAAAGAGATAGAAGTAAAATGCTTTTGAGGAGGGAAAAATGAGATAAAAAGAATGAGAGAAGATAATAAATAGGAGAATAGGATGGAGAGAAATACTTAGCAAAAGTAACTGTGAAAACAAAATTTGAAGCAGTTTTTTTCTAATAAAGACCTCATTTCTCAACTTATAGAGAACTATGTCAAATTTATAAAAAAAAATGAGATATATAAAAATGAGATATACCCCAAATGATAAATGATTGAAAGGTATAAGCAGTTTTCAGGTGAAGAGATCAAAGTTATCTATAGCTTTATAGAAAAAATGCTCCAACTCACTACTGATTGAGAAAGTGACAAATAGTGGAGGTGTAATAGGGAAAATGAGACACCACTGGAGTTGTAAACTGATTCAACCATTCTGTAGAACACTTTGGAACTCTTCCCAAAAGGCTATAAAACCATGCCCTAGCATGGTTTACCTAGCAAAACCACTACTAAATTTGTATCCCAAAAGCAATTAAAAGAGAAAAAAGGAAAAGAAAAAGGCCTTATTTAACCAAAACATTTATAGCCATTCTTTTCTGGGGACAAAGACTTGGAAATTGAGGGAATGCCATTAATTGGGAAATGACTGAACAAATTGTGATATGTAATTATGATGAAATCATATTATGTTATAACAAATAATGAGCAAGGTATTCTCAAAAACTGGAAAGATTTATGAGCTGACGAAAAGTGAAATGTATTCTGTACAAAGTAAAAGGAATATTGTAAGATGATCAGTTGGAGCAACTTAACTATTCTCAGCAATACAATGATCCAAGACAATGCTGAAGGACTTATAATGAAAACTATTATCCACCACCCAGAGAAAGAACTGATGATGTATGAATATAGATTGAAACATTTTTTCTTTATTTTTCCTGAAGGATTTTTTTGGTCTATGTTTTCTTTTAAAAACATGACTATTATGGGAATGTTTTGTATGACTACACATGTATAACTCATATCAAATTGCTTACCTTCTCATTAGGATGGCGGGGGGAGGAAGAAAGAAAATTTGGAACTCAAAATCTCTTAAAATGAATGTTTAATTGTATTTACTTGTAATTGGAGAAAATAAAATACTAACGAATTTTTTAAATCATATAAGGAACATAGAATAAAAATTGGGAAATAACCTAAAAGCTATGCAAGAGAGTTACTGTTAAAAAAAAAAAAAGGTAAAATAGCTTCTTAAAAAGTGGAATTGGCCATTTAGAGATACAAAGATCCACTAAGGGAAAAAAAAACTCAAAAAGTACAATTGGACAATTGTGAGCTAATAATTCTATGAGACATTAAGTCTAAATCAAACTAATTCAAAGGATGAAAAAAAAAAACAGAAGAAAATGTGAAATACCTCATGGGAAAAACAACAAAAATCCCAAGGAACATTATAGCCAAATTTTAGAAATATCACATCAAGGAGAAAAATAACACAAATGGTTGGCAACATATACAATATCTCTGAGCTAAAAGCAAGATTACACAGAACTTGGTAGCGGCAACATTAAAAAAAAAACTAGAGGTTACTTATTAATCTGGCAATATTAAGTATAATATGTTGAGATGAAGAGAATGGGTTAGACATGGATGGTTATTCCATGAAATAGAAGGATTTTCAAATTTAATTGATCTCCAAAATCAAGATACAAGAGAAAAAAACACGTAAAAATGGAAAAGAAAACATAAAGGATTCAATTGAACTACCTATTTATATCTTTACATGGAAAGATGCTACTTATAGAAGATGGCGGAGAGGAGGAACATAGCTGTGTAAGCTCCCTGTTTTCTCTCACTATCCATTTCATTACAAGTTTCTGAATTGATGCTTGACTGAAAAAAAAAACCCACAAATAGTTAACAAGAGAAGCCATCCTTAAGACTCGTCAAGAAAGGACTGTTTTTGCACCAGGGCTGGGACGGTTTTGGATTGGGTGCAGGGTGCAGGCAGGTGGCTGAGAGCACGGCAGGCAGCTCACAGCCAAGCAGACTGGAGAGGGGGAGGGGAGTGATCGCAGCCGTCTCTGCGGGGAGAGCTTCGCTATAGGATTAGATACTTTGCTCCGGCAGCAAACCAGCAGCCCAGCAGAGAAGCTAAAAACACTGGGGGGGGGGGGGTAGGGGGCGGTAAGAATACAAACCCAAACAGCTGGAGTCTCTCCAGACATGGCCACCCCCTTCTCCCCCCACAGAGACTCAGCACACTCTGGAATCTCAGAGCGCAGGCGCAGCACAGTCGGGCTAGTACCTCACTGCTGCCCCCACAGTCGGTAGAGGAAGCTCGGTAACACCACCCAGCCCCTCCCCCCAAAAAGCAGACTCCAATTAGGGGTGATTTATTTTTTTCTTTTTGCTAGTTTGTCTTTGATTCTTTGACATAATGAGCAAAAAATTGACGAGGACTTTAACACTTGACAGCTTCTATACAGATAGAGAGCAGACTCTAAATCCTGAGGAGACTAAAAACAGACAGTCTCCAGGTGAATCCCCAAAGGAGAAGATCATCTGTTCCTCAGCACAGATGAATCTCATAGAAGAAATTAAAAAGGCTCTCACAAGAGAGCTAGAAGAAAAATGGGAAAAGGAGAGGGAGATTTGGCAAGAGAGTCTGGGGAAGTCATCCCACTCATTTAAAGAGAGACTGGATAAAGAAATAAAATCCTTGAAAAATAGGATTAGTGAACTGGAAACAGAAAATTGCTCTCTAAAAAAATAAAATTGGCGAAATGGAAAAAAATTCCACAGAACAAAATAACTCAATGGGACAATTAGAAAAAGATTTTAAAAGAGTGAGTGAAGAAAACACTTCATTAAAAATCAGAATTGAACAATTGGAATTGAATGACTTGAGAAGACAAGCAGAATCAGTCAAGCAAATCCAAAAAAATCAAATAATGGAAAAGAATGTGAAATACCTTTTGGGGAAGACAACAGACCTGGAAAACAGATCCAGGAGAGACAATCTGACAATTATTGGGCACCCAGAAAAGTATGATGAAAAAAAGAGCCTGGACACGATTTTCCAGGAAATTATCAAAGAGAACTGCCCAGAATTCATAGGAACAGAGAATAAAATAGACATTGAAAGAATTCATCGATCACCCACTGAAAGGGATCCTAAAATCAAAACACCAAGGAATATAGTGGCCAAATGCCAGAACCCTCAGATGAAGGAAAAAATACTGCAAGCAGCTAGAAAAACCCAATTCAAGTATCGAGGAGCCACAATAAGGATCACCCAGGATCTGGCAGCATCCACATTAAAGGATCGAAGGGCCTGGAATATGATATTCCGAAAGGCTAAAGAACTTGGTATGAAACCAAAAATAACTTACCCAACGAGAATGAGCATCTTTTTCAAAGGAAGAAGATGGACATTCAACGAAGTAAGCAAATTTAACCTATTTTTGATGAAAAAGCCAGAACCTAACAAAAAGTTTGATCTACTAATCTAAAAAGGTAAAGATTAATCTTGGGAACTATATTTCTGATATAAAGATGTATAAAGAATACATGTATACCTTGTTCTAGAAACTAGATGTGGAAAGGACATTGTATCAGAAAGAGGATAAAATGGGGTACTATATCTCATGAAGAGGCAAAGGAAACCCATTATATCTGAGAGAAAGATTGGAGGAGGATGAATATAGTGGATATCTTACTGCCTTCAGAATTGGCTTTAAGAGAAAAATTTTAGACATAATCAATTTATGGTGAAACTTCTCTCACCTCCTTGAAAAGTGAGAAGGGAAAAGTGAAAAGGGAAGGAATAAGCTAAGCGAAAGGGAATATGGAAACTGGGAGGGAAAGGGGTAAGATAGGGGGAGGAACTCTAAGGCAGGGGGAGGGATACTAAAAAGGGAGGGCTGTGACAAGCAAGTGGTGCTCACAAGCTTACTACTGGGAAGGGGGGTAAGGGGAAAAGAAGAGAGAAAAGCATAAACCGGGGTTAACAAGATGGCAAGTAATACAGAATTGGTCATTTTAACCATAAATGTGAACACTGTAAACTCCCCCATAAAGAGGAAGCAGTTAGCAGAATGGATTAAAAGCCAGAATCCTACAATATGTTGTTTACAGGAAACACACCTGAAGTGGGGAGATACATGCAGGTTAAAGGTAAAAGGCTGGAGCAAAATCTACTATGCTTCAGGTGAAGTCAAAAAAGCAGGGGTAGCCATCCTGATCTCAGATCAAGCTAAAGCAAAAATTGATCTAATTAAAAGAGATAAGGAAGGGCACTATATCTTGCTAAAGGGTAACATGGATAATGAAGCAATATCACTATTAAACATATACGCGCCAAGTGGTGTAGCATCTAATTTCTTAAAAGAAAAATTAAGAGAGCTGCAAGAAGAAATAGACAGCAAAACTATAATAGTTGGAGATCTCAACCTTGCACTCTCAGAATTAGATAAATCAAACCACAAAATAATAAGAAAGAAGTCAAAGAAGTAAATAGAATACTAGAAAAATTAGATATGATAGATCTCTGGAGAAAGTGTAATGGAGACAGAAAGGAATACACTTTCTTTTCAGCAGTTCATGGAACCTATACAAAAATTGACCATATATTAGGACATGAAACCTCAAATTCAAATGCAGTAAGGCAGAAATAGTAAATGCATCCCTTTCAGACCACGATGCAATGAAAATTACATTCAACAAAAAGCCAGGGGAAAGTAGATCAAAAAATAATTGGAAACTAAATAATCTTATACTAAAGAATGATTGGGTGAAACAGCAAATCATAGACATAATTAATAATTTCACCCAAGAAAACGATAATAATGAGACATCATACCAAAATGTATGGGATACAGCCCAAGCAGTAATAAGGGGAAATTTCATATTTCTAAAGGCCTATTTGCATAAAATAAAGAAAGAGAAGGTCAATGAATTGGGCTTGCAACTAAAAATGCTAGAAAAGGAACAAATTAAAAATCCCCAGTCAAATATTAAACTTGAAATTCTAAAAATAAAAGGAGAGATCAATAAAATTGAAAGTAAAAAAAAAAAAACTATTGAATTAATAAAACTAAGAGATGGTTCTAAGAAAAAAACCAACAAAATAGACAAACCCTTAGTAAATCTGATTAAAAAAAGGAAGAGGAAAATCAAATTGTTAATCTTAAAAATGAAAAGGGAGAACTCACCACTAACGAAGAGGAAATTAGAGCAATAATTAGGAGTTACTTTGCCCAACTTTATGCCAATAAATTTGACAACTTAAATGAAATAGAAGAATACCTCCAAAAATATAGCTTGCCCAAACTAACAGAGGAAGAAGTAAATATCCTAAACAGTCCCATCTCAGAAAAAGAAATAGAACAAACTATCAATCAACTCCCTAAGAAAAAATCCCCAGGACCAGATGGATTTACATGTGAATTCTACCAAACATTTAAAGAACAATTAACTCCAGTGCTAAATAAATTATTTGAAAAAATAGGGATTGAAGGAGTTGTACCAAACTCCTTTATGACACAGACATGGTACTGATACCTAAACCAGGTAGGCTGAAAACAGAAAAAGAAAATTATAGACCAATCTCCCTAATGAATATTGATGCTAAAATCTTAAATAAAATATTAGCAAAAAGATTACAGAAAATCGTCCCCAGGATAATACACTATGACCAAGTAGGATTTATACCAGGAATGCAGGGCTGGTTCAATATTAGGTAAACTACTAGCATAATTGACTATCAATAACCAACCAAACAAAAACCATATGATCATCTCAATAGATGCAGAAAAAGCATTTGATAAAATCCAACATCCATTCCTAATAAAAACACTTGAGAGCATAGGAATAAATGGACTTTTCCTTAAAATAGTCAGGAGCATATATTTAAAACCATCAGTAAGCATCATATGCAATGGGGAAAAACTGGAACCCTTCCCAGTAAGATCTGGAGTGAAGCAAGGTTGCCCACTATCACCATTATTATTTAATATCGTATTAGAAACACTAGCCTCGGCAATAAGAGTCGAGAAAGAGATTAAAGGAATTAGAGTAGGCAATGAGGAAACCAAACTATCACTCTTTGCAGATGATATGATGGTATACCTAGAGAACCCCAGAGATTCTACTAAAAAGCTATTAGAAATAATTTATAATTTTAGCAAAGTAGCTGGATACAAAATAAATCCCCATAAATCCTCAGCATTTTTATACATCACCAACAAAACCCAACAGCAAGAGATACAAAGAGAAATTCCATTCAGAATAACTGTTGATACCATAAAATATTTGGGAATCTATCTACCAAAGGAAAGTCAGGAATTATATGAGCAAAATTACAAAAAAGTTTCCACACAAATAAATTCAGACTTAAATAATTGGAAAAATATTAAGTGCTCTTGGATAGGCCGAGCAAATATAATAAAGATGACAATACTCCCTAAACTAATCTATTTATTTAGTGCTATACCAATCAGACTTCCACAAAAATATTTTAATGATCTAGAAAAAATAACAACAAAATTCATATGGAACAATAAAACGTTGAGAATCTCAAGGGAATTAATGAAAAAAAAAATCAAATGAAGGTGGCCTAACTGTACCTGATCTAAAATTATATTATAAAGCAGCAGTCACCAAAACCATTTGTTATTGGCTAAGAAATAGATTAATTGATCAGTGGAAAAGGTTAGGTTCACAAGACAGAATAGTCAACTATAGCAATCTAGTGTTTGACAAACCCAAAGATCCTAACTTTTGGGATAAGACTTCATTATTTGATAAGAACTGCTGGGATAACTGGAAATTAGCATGGCAGAAATTAGGCATGTACCCACACTTAACACCATATACCAAGATAAGATCAAAATGGGTCCATGACCTAGGCATAAAGAATGAGATTAAAAATATATTAGAGGAACATAGGATAGTTTATCTCTCAGACTTGTGGAGGAGAAAGAAATTTGTGATCAAAGATGAACTAGAGACCATTACTGATCACAAAATAGAAAATTTTGATTATATCAAATTAAAAAGCCTTTGTACAAACAAAACTAATGCAAACAAGATTAGAAGGGAAGCAACAAACTGGGAAAACATCTTCACAGCTAAAGGTTCTGATAAAGGCCTCATTTCCAAAATATATAGAGAACTGACTCAAATTTATAAGAAATCAAGCCATTCTCCAATTGATAAATGGTCAAAGGATATGAACAGACAATTTTCAGATGATGAAATTGAAACTATTACCACTCATATGAAAGAGTGTTCCAAATCATTATTGATCAGAGAAATGCAAATTAAGACAACTCTGAGATACCACTATACACTTGTCAGATTTGCTAAGATGATAGAAAAAAATAATGATGAATGTTGGAGGGGATACGGGAAAACTGGGACACTGATGCATTGTTGGTGGAACTGCAAACGAATCCAACCATTCTCGAGAGCAATCTGGAATTATGCCCAAAAAGTTATCAAATTGTGCATACCCTTTGATCCAGCAGTGTTTCTATTGGGCTTATATCCTAAAGAAATACTAAAGAACGATAGGGACCTGTATGTGCCAAAATGTTTGTGGCAGCCCTGTTTGTAGTGGCTAGAAACTGGAAATTGAATGGATGCCCATCAATTGGAGAATGGCTGGGTAATTGTGGTATATGAATGTTATGGAATATTATTGTTCTGTAAGAAATGACCAGTAGGATGAATACAGAGAGGCTTGGAGAGACTTACATGAACTGATGCTAAGTGAAATGAGCAGAATCAGGAGATCACTTCACATTTCGACAACGATATTGTATGAGGATGTATTCTGATGGAAGTGGATTTCTTTGACAAAGACTCAGTTTCAATTGATAAATGATGGACAGAAGCAGCTACACCCAAAGAAAGAACACTGGGAAACGAATGTGAACTGTTTGCATTTTTGTTTTTCTTTCTGAGTTGTTTTACCTTCTGAATCCAATTCTCCCTGTGCAACAAGAGAACTGCTCGGTTCTGCAAACATATATTGTATCTAGGATATACTGCAACATATCTAACATATATAGGACTGCTTGCCACCTAGGGGAGGGGGTGGAGGGAGGGAGGGGGAAAATCGGAACAGAAGTGAGTGCAAGGGATAATGTTGTAAAAAAATTACCCTGCCATGGATTCTGTCAATATAAAGTTATTATAAAATAAAATATTCAAAAAAAAAAAAAAGACAGGAATGGAAAGCGCAGGAAAAAAAAGATGCTACTTGTAATTCTTAAAACTTTCATCATTAATAATATATCTAGAAGCAATATGCACAAATCGGGGAGGGTATGGATATAAAATGAATTTGAGAAAATAATATAAACATAATTAGAAGATGGGAAAGAAGAATACACTGGGTGCAGAAGGAAGGAAAAAATAGAATGGGATAAGTTATTTGAAATGAATAGGCATGAAATTATAGTGGAGAAAATTATAGATGGGAGAGTGAGCCATGGGCATCTCTTGAACCTTTCTCTTATTAATATTGGCTCAAATCACACACAATCATTTAAATTTAGAAGTGTATTTTACCCAACAAGTAAGTAAGAGAGGAAGAGATTAAAGGAACTAACACAAGGGCAGGGAAATTGGGGGAAGAGGAAAATAGAAGCAAAACTTCTGGTGAGAAATGAAAAGGTGAAAGGAGGGAGAGAGCAAACACGAACAAAACAGGATGCAGGTAAATACACAATTAGTAACCATAACTGTGAAGGTAAATAGTATGAAAGCTTCCACAAAATGGAAGCAGATAGCAGTATGGATTAAAAGCCAGAATCCTACAATATATTATTTACAAGAAATAGGTTCAAAGGAGACAAATAAATGGAAAATAAAAGTTAAAAATAAAAGCAGTATTTATTATGCTTCAGCTTAAGTTAAAAAAAAAAAAGTTTGGGTAGCATTGCAGGCTAAGCAAAGACAAAAATATACTTGATATAAGGAAGGAAATTACATTTGTAAAATGGTATCATAGACAATGAAGCCATATTAATACTAAACATATATGCACTGAGTAGTACAGCACCAAATTCTTCTTAAAGGATAAATTAAGTATATTACTGAAAGATATAGACAGCAAAACTGTAGTATTGATGGACCTCAACTGTCACCTCTCAGAATTTGAAAACTCCAACAAAAAATAAACAAGAAAAAATGAGAAAGTAAATAAAATATTAGAAATGTTAGATATGACAGACCTTTGCAAAAAAATTAATGGGAATAGAAAGCAATATGCCTTATCCTTAGAGCATATGGAACCAAAACAAACATAGATCATGTGTTGGAGAATAAAAAAGCTTCAAAAAGAAATGTAAAAGTGCAGAAATATCAAATTTATTTTTTTCAGATCATAGTGGATTAAAGTTCCATTCAACAAAAGTCAGTGGGAAGGTAGATTAAAAATTAATTAGAAAGTAAATAATACAAACTTAAAGAATAATTGAGTCAAAGAACAAATTAGAAATAATCAGTAATTTCATTAATGAGAATAAAAACAATGAGGCAAAATACTAAAATTTATGGGATGCTGGCAAAGTAGTGCTTAAAGGGAAATTTATTTTTCTAAATTCTATTTCAATAAAATAAATAACAGATTAATGAATTAAGCATGCAAACCAAAAAGTAGAATAATAAAAATAATATATTAAAAATCCTTATTTAGCACCAGATTGAAAATTTTGAATATAAAAAGTGAGATTGGAAAAAAAAAATATATGTGTATATAATGTGTGTATACACACACATATAAATATGTATATATTTGTATATGCATAGAATTATAGGTGTATAGATATAAAAATACATATAAATTATTGAGATAATAAATAATTTTAGTACTGGTTTTATGGGAGAAAAAACAATAAGATAGATAAAACATTGGTTAATTTGACTTAAAAAAACAACCAAATATTCAGTATCAAAAATGAAATTGATGAAACCGCTACAAATGAAGAAGAAATCATTAAGAAATGTGAGTATATTTATATGAAAAACATCTGGTAATCTGAGTGAATTCAATGACTATTTACTAAAATATAAATTATCCAGATGAACAGATTAAAAATCAAATATTTAAGAAATCCTATTTTAGAAAAAAAAAGTAACTGAGCACAGCATTGATTACATACCTAAAAAAAATAAATCCCCAGGAGCAAATGAGTTCAAAAGTGCATTTCACAACTAATTCTAATACTAGATAAAGTATACAGAAAAAATAGAGAAGGAAGGATTCCTACCACATTTGTTTAATGATACAAATATGATGCTGATATTTAAACCTGACAGAACCAACCCAGAGAAAGAAAATTATAGAGAAGTTTCTCTAATGACTATTGATATAAAAATTTTGAACATGATATTACCAAGGCAATTATAATAATATATCACTAATACAATTTATACCAGCAATGTGGAATTGGTCAATATTAGGGAAACTATCAGCATAATTGACCATATCAATAACAAACCCAGAAGAATTTATAGCATTATCTCCACAGATGCAATACACACACACACACACACACACACACACACACACACACACACACGTATTTTTAACAAAATACAGCACTCATTCTTATTAAAAACACTAGAGAACAAAAGAACCACTCCTTAAAAATAATAAATAATATCTATCTAAAGCCATTGGCAAGTGTTATTTATAATAAGACTAAGCTACAAGCCTGCCCCATATCAGATGTAATGCAAGAATACTTATTATCACCACTATTATTCAATATAGCACCAGAAATGTTAGCTATGGCAATAAGAAAAAAGAAATTGAAGGAATTCGATTAAGACATGTGAAAACAAAACTATAATATTTTGTATATAATATGATGTTATTTAAAGAATCCTAGAGAATCAACTAAAAATATTTTAAATAATTCTGATATCAGATAAAGCAAAAATAAAAATAGATTTTATTAAAAGAGATAAAGAAAGAAAGTACATTTTGATAAAATAGGTCATGAACAATGAAATAGTAATAAAATACTAAATGTGTATGATAGCAAGTGGATGAGCAGCCTATTTTCTAAAGAAAATTTTAAGCCAGATACAGAAAAAAAAATGAACAGCAAAACTTTGCTAGTGGAGGACCTCATCCTTACCTTCTCAGAATCAGACAAATAGAATCACAAAATAAACAAGAAAGAAACTAGGAAGGTTAATAGAATCCTGGAAAGCCTAGATATGATACCTCTGAATATTGACCTCTGAAGAAAACTGAATAGGGACAGAAAGAAATATACCTTTTTTTTTGCAATACATGGCACCTAAACCAAAATTGACCATGTATTAGGGCATAAAACCTTCCAATTAAATGCAGAAAGGCAGAAATAGTAAATGTTTCCTTTTCAGATCATGATGCAAATAAAAATATTCAATAAGGGGGCATGGAATGATAGACTAAAAACAAATTGGAAATTAAACAATCTAATTCAAAAAATGAGTGTCTAAAAACAAATTACAAAAACAATCTATAATTTCATCCAAGAGAATGATAATAATGAGACACCATATCATAACATATGGGATGCAGCCAAAGCAGTTCTTGGGGAAAATTTTATATCTCCAAATAGCTACATGAATAAAATAATGAAGAGGTCAATGACTTGACCGTGCAACTAAAAAACCTAGAAGAAGTATAAATTAAAAGCTATATACCAAGTTAGAAATTCATAAATTCAAGGCAGAGATTAATAAAATTAAAACTAAGAAAACTATTGAACTAATAAATAAAACTAAGAGTTGATTTTTGGGGAAAAATAGATAAAGCTTTGTTTAATTTAATTGGAAAAATAAAAGAAATAAAAATAAATCACCATCATCAAAAATGAAAAGTGTGAACTCACCTACCACCAATGAAAAAAGAAATTATAGCAATAATTAGGAATTATTTTACCCAACTATATGGCAGTAAATTTGACAATCTAAACTAGATAGATGAATATTTACAAAAAATATATATTGCCCAGATTAACAGATGAGGAAATAAATTATTTAAATAATCCATTTTTTTTTTAAAAAAGAAATTGAACAAACCATCAATGAGTTCCCTAAGAAAAAATCTGAGGGCAATATGGATTCACAATTGAGTTTTATCAAACATTTAAAAATCAATTAATTCCAATAGTATGTAAACTAATTGAAAAATAGGTAAAGAAGGAGTCCTACAAAATGCCTTCTATGACACAAATATGGTACTGATACCTAAACCAGAAAGAACCAAAACAAAGAAAGAGAATTACATATAAATCTCCCTAATAAAAATTGATGCAAAAATTTTAAATAAAATGTTAGCAAAAAGATTATAAGAATTTATCAGCAGGGTAATTTACTGTGACCAAGTGGGATTTATAGTAGGAATCTAGGGCTGGTTCAATATCAGGGAAACGGACTTCCGGCCAAGATGGCGGAGAGGAGGCACACAGCTGTGTAAGCTCTGCATTTTCTCTCAGAATCCATTTCATTACAAGCCTCTGAATTAATGCTTGACTGAAATAAAAACCCACAAATAGTTACCAAGAGAAACCATCCTTGAGATTCGCCAAGAAAGGTCTGTTTTTGCTTGAGGGTGGGAACGGTTTTAGATTGGGCGTAGGCTAAGGGCAGACAGCTGAGAGCACAGCAGGCAGCTCACAGCCGAGAAGATCGGGGCGGGGTGGGCTGTGATTGCAGTCGTCTCTGCTGAGAGAGCTTTGCTACAGGATTGGATACTTTGACCTGGAAGCTAGTCAGTAGCCCAGCAGAGAAGCTAAAAACACTGGGGGTGAAGAATACAACCCCAAACAGCTGGAGTCTCTCGGGACCTGGCCACCCCTCCCCCACAGCATCTCAGCACACTCTCGGAGTCTCAGAGCGCAGGCGCAGCACAGTCCTGTTAGTGCCTCACTGCTGCCCCCTGCAGTCTGTAAAGGAAGCTCGGTAACAACACCCAGCCCCTCCCACAAAAAACAGACTCCATTTAGGGTTTTTTTCTTTTTTTTCTTTGCTAGTTTGTCTTTGATTCTTTGACAAAATGAGCAAAAAATTGACGAGGACTTTAACCTTTAACAGCTTCTATACAGATAGAGAGCAGACTCTAAATCCTGAGGAGACTAAAAACAGACTGTCTCCAGGTGAATCCCCAAAGGAGGAGATCATCTGTTCCTCAGCACAGATGAATCTCATAGAAGAAATTAAAAAGGCTCTCACAAGAGAGCTAGAAGAAAAATGGGAAAAGGAGAGGGAGGCTTGGCAAGAGAGTCTGGAGAAGTCATCCCATTCATTTAAAGAGAGACTGGATAAAGAAATAAAATCCTTGAAAAATAGGATTAGTGAACTGGAAACAGAAAATTGCTCTCTAAAAAACAAAATTGGCGAAATGGAAAAAAATTCCATAGAACAAAAGAACTCAATTGGACAATTAGAAAAAGATTTTTAAAAAGTGAGTGAAGAAAATACTTCATTGAAAATCAGGGTCAAACAAATGGAATTGAATCACTCGAGGAGACAAGAAGAATCAGTCAAGCAAATCCAAAAAAATCAAACAATGGAAAAGAATGTAAAATACCTTTTGGGGAAGACAACAGACCTGGAAAACAGATCCAGGAGAGACAATCTGAGAATTATTGGACTCCCAGAAAAGTATGATAAAAAAAAGAGCCTGGACACCATTTTCCAGGAAATTATCAAAGAGAACTGTCCAGAAGTCATAGAAAGAGGGTAAAATAGACATTGAAAGAATTCATCGATCAACTACTGAAAGGGATCCTAAAGTCAAAACACCAAGGAATATAGTGACCAAATGCCAGAACCCTCAGATGAAGGAAAAAATACTGCAAGCAGCTAGAAAAACCCAATTCAAGTATCGAGGAGCCACAATAAGGATCACCCAGGATCTAGCAGCATCCACATTAAAGGATTGAAGGGCCTGGAATATGATATTCCGAAAGGCTAAGGAACTTGGTATGCAACTAAAAATAACTTACCCAGCTAGAATGAGCATCTTTTTCCAGGGAAGAAGATGGACATTCAACGAAGTAAACGAATTTCACCTATTTTTGATGAAAAAGCCAGAACTTAACAAAAAGTTTGATCTACAAATATAGAACTCAAAGAAATCTAAAAAGGTAAAGATTAATCTTGGGAACTATATTTCTGATATAAAGATGTATAAAGAGTACATGTATACCTTGTTCTAGAAACTAGATGTGGAAAGGACATTGTACCAGAAAAACGGTAAAGTGGGGGTACTACATCTCATGAAGAGACAAAGGAAACCTATTATATCTGAGAGAAAGAATGGAGGGGGATGAATATAGTGGGTATCTTACTGCCTTCAGAATTGGCTTTAAGAGAAAAATTTTAGACATATTCAATTTATGGTGAAACTTCTCCCACCTCATTGAAAAGTGAGAAGGGAAAAGTGAAAAGGGAAGGAATAAGCTAAGTGGAAGGAAATACGGAAACTGGGAGGGAAAGGGGTAAGATAAGGGGAGGAACTCTAAGGCAGGGGGAGGGATACTAAAAAGGGAGGGCTGTGACAAGCAAGTGGTGCTCATAAGCTTAATACTGGGAAGGGGGGTAAGGGGAAAAGAAGGGAGAAAAGCATAAACCGGGGTTAACAAGATGGCAAGTAATACAGAATTGGTCATTTTAACCATAAATGTGAACACTGTAAACTCCCCCATAAAGAGGAAGCAGTTAGCAGAATGGATTAAAAGCCAGAATCCTATAATATGTTGTTTACAGGAAACACACCTGAAGCAGGGAGATACATGCAGGTTAAAGGTAAAAGGTTGGAGCAAAATCTACTATGCTTCAGGTGAAGTCAAAAAAGCAGGGGTAGCCATCCTGATCTCAGATCAAGCTAAAGCAAAAATTGATCTAATTAAAAGAGATAAGGAAGGGCACTATATCTTGCTAAAGGGTAGCATGGATAATGAAGCAATATCAATGTTAAACATATATGCACCAAGTGGTGTAGCATCTAAATTCTTAAAAGAGAAATTAAGAGATCTGCAAGAAGAAATAGACAGCAAAACTATAATAGTGGGAGATCTCAACCTTGCACTCTCAGAATTAGATA
Organism: Antechinus flavipes; assembly: GCF_016432865.1. NCBI lineage: Eukaryota > Metazoa > Chordata > Mammalia > Dasyuromorphia > Dasyuridae > Antechinus > Antechinus flavipes. The sequence continues at coordinate 265,201,538 of NC_067401.1, forward strand.
AATCAAATCACAAAATAAATAAGAAAGAAGTCAAAAGAGACCTGTGTTTCAATTGATAAATGATGGACAGAAGGAGCTACACCCAAAGAAAGAACACTGGGAAACGAATGTGAACTATTTGCATTTTTGTTTTTCTTCCCAGGTTATTTTTACCTTCTGAATCCAATTCTCCCTGTGCCAAAAGAGAACTGTTCAGTTCTGCAAACATATATTGTATCTAGGATATACTGCAACATATCTAACATATATAGGACTGCTTGCCATCTAGGGGAGGGGGTGGAGGGAGGGAGGGGAAAAATTGGAACAGAAACAAGTGCAAGGGAAAATGTTGTAAAAAAAATACCCTGGCATGGATTCTGTCAATATAAAGTTATTATTAAATAAAGAAAGTCTGTGCACTGTGGTGCCACGTAGGAAAAAAAAAATCAATATCAGGGAAACTATTACCATAATTTACCATATTAATAACAAAACCAACAGAAATCATTTGATAATTTCAATAGATGCAGGAAAAGCTTTTGACAAAATACAGCATCCATTACTATTAAAACATGACAGAGCCTAGGGATAAAGGGAGCTTTGCTTACAATACTAAGGAGTATTGATTTCAAATCAACAACAAGCATTATTTGTAAAGGAGAGAAGCTATACCCATTCCCAGTAAGATCAGGTGTGAAACAAGGATGTTCATTATCACCAGTATTCTTCAACATTGTACTAAAAATTCTGGAATTGACAATAAGAAAACAAAAAGAAATTAAATGAATTAGAATCATCAGTGAGGAAATAAAACTAAAAAATAAGCAAAATAAAATTGAGGAATATATATATATATGTATATATATGATATACTTAGAGAATCCTAGAAAATCATCCAAAAACCTACAGGAAGCAATGAACAGTTTTAACAAAGTTGCAGGATATAAAATAAATTCACACATGTCATCAGCATTTCTATATGTATTACTGACAGAGCCCAGCAGCAAGATATAGAAAAAGTAATTCCATTCTAAATTACTGTAGCAAAATAAAATACTTTGATTGTCTACCTGACAAGAAAAATTGAAGAACTGTATGATGACAATTGCAAAACAGTTTTCATGCAAATAAAATCAAATCCATATGACTGGACTATATCAATTGCTCATCAGTAGGTCAAGGTAATATAATAAAAAAGGGCAATAATACCAAAATTGATCTACTTTTTCAGTGCCATAGCAATCAAAACTGATAAAAAAAATAACAATATTCATCTGGAAAAAAAGGTCAAGAATATCAAGGGAATTAATGAAAAAAAATACAAAGGATGGTGGCTTAGAAGTACCAAAGCTAAATCTATATTATAAAGCAGTCATAAAAACCATTTGGTACTGGCTAAGAAATACAGTGGTGAATTAGTGGAATAGATTAGATACAAAAGACACAATAATAAAGGCCTACAACAATCTAGTGTTTGATAAATCCCCCAACTCAAGCTTCTGGAATAAGAATTCACAATTTGACAAAAAAAAAATTTGCTGGGAAAATAGAAAAATAATGTCAGAAAGGCTGTATAGATTTATCTCCTACCTCATACAAAGGTAAGGTCAAAATGGGTACATGATTTGGACATAAAGAGCATACCATAAACAAATTAGGAGAACAAGACACAATTTATCTATCAGATTTTCAGAGAAGGGAAGAATTTATGATCAAAGAAGAACTAGAGAACATTTTGAAAGGCAAAAAAACAACTTTGATTGCATTAAATTAAAAAGGTCTTTGCCTAGAAACAAAATTAAAAGATTAAGTATAAAGTGGGGAAAAATCTTTATAGACAATATTTCTGATAAAAGTATCATTTCTAAAGTATATAAAGAACTGTGTCAAATTTATAAGAATACAAATCATTTCTCAATTGATAAACAATAAAAGGATAAGAGCAATTTTTAGATGATGAAATTAAAACCATCTATAGTTATATGAAAAAATGCTCTAAAGCACTATTGATTAGAGAAATATAAATCCAAATGACTTTGAGGTACCACCTCACAACTTTCAGATTGATTGAAGTAAGACCCTTCAGTCCAGAGGAAACCTTCTAATAATATCTGATGTGGTGTTCTGATCTTCCTGAGAAGTCAGTGAGGTGTGATCACCTCTTTTTTGGTGTTTTTGTTTCCCTTCCTAAGAAGTCAGGGAGGGCATAACCACCTGGGTTCTAAAACAAAGGAAAGCAGGAGATGTAGAGGACTAGAATTCAAGTATACTTGAAACAAGGTGTTAATGGAATTGATGACATGATGGTTCTCTAGTTCACATATATACTTAATACCTAGTATGGTGATGTAATGGTTCCCTATTTCATACATATTCAATATACTGTAATGATGTAATTATATTAAGGTATATAAAGGTTAAGGAGGACTGAAAATTAGGTGATACATCTTTGACCAGTCTCGTGCTGGCTGTCCTGCCTTCTGTACTCCTCCATTGAAAGCAAGGCCATTCTGGAAGTTCTCTTGAAAGCTAGAACAAACATTACATTCACCTCCCTTTTTGAGAAATCAGGGAGAGCATGACCACCTGTATTCTGAAACAAAAGAAAGTGGGAGATGTAGAGGGTCAGGAACTCTGAAAAGATGTACTTGAATCTAGATCAGCATGGTGCTTATAGTTATGATGATGTAATGACTGTGTGTGCTCAGTGTGCTGTAGTGATGTAATTGTACTGAGGTATTTAAGGGAGTGTCAGACACAGAAGACACTCTCAGCCATACCTCTCAGCCACAGACTCAAGAAAAGACATCATACTCCAAATTCCAGGTTTTGAATTCCATCTTTGACCATCCTCTTGGTTCTCCTGCTTCCTACACTCCTCCCCCAAGACCAAGGCCTCAGGCTGATCCCAAGGTCCTCCAGGGAGCTAGTCCAGACATTACATGAGATAGCACCTCACACCTCTCAGACTGGCTAAGATGACAGGAAAATATAATGATAAATGCTAGAGGGAATGTGGGAAAACTGGGACACTAATGCATTGTTGGTGGAGTTGTGAGCTGATCCAACCAATCTGGAGAGTGATTTGTAACTATTCCCAAAGCACTATCAAGTTGTGTATATCCTTTTACTCAGCAGAGCCACTACTGGGCTAGTGTCCCAGAGGAATAATAAAGGAGAGAAAAGGACTCCCATGTGCAAAAATGTTTGTAGTAGCTCTTTTTGTGGTAGCAAAGAATTGGAAAACAAGCCATTGGAAAATGGATGAATACATTGTGGTATATGAAGGTAAAGGAATATTACTCTTCTATTAAAAATGTGAACTAGCTGATTTTAGAAAGGACTGGAAATATTTTCATGGACTAGTGCTGAAATACATTATACACAATAACACAAGAATGTGAAGTGATCAACTATGAAAGACCTCGTTCTTCTCAGTGGTTCAGTGATCCTAGGCAATCCCAATGAACTATGGATAGAAAGTTCCATCTGTATTCAGAAAAAGAACTATGGACATTGAATGCCAATCAGCCCATGCTATGTTTACTTCTTTATTCTGTTTTTTTTCCTCTCCCTTTTCCCTTTTGTTCTGATTTTTCCCTCCCAATATGATTCACAAAACAATGTGTATTAAAATTTAATTAATTTTTTTAAAAAAAGAAAGAAATGGGAAGTAAGCCATATGTGAGAGGAGACAGAGAATAACCAAAAGAGATATTTTCAATGAAGAACTTACTGTGAACTGTTTCATTCTCTCTCTCTCTCTCTCTCTCTCTCTCTCTCTCATTATTTGTGTGTGTTTCTCAAAACAATGCTATTTAGCATTGGTTAGAACTTAAGGAATTCAGATCACACATTTTGAGCTCTCTTTCTTGAAGTTAAATTATGTTTTTCCATGAGAATATAGTCAAAAATATTTAATGATTCCCAACTACATAGTAAGAAACTTGAGCTAACATTCAAAGTTCTCCCACTAACTAGCCAAATCTGCCTTCATAGTCTATTCACTAAAATCTAATATTTATTATTCTCTGATTTTATCTTCCATTTCTATGCTATTATGACTGTATTTACATCTGTGATTTCTTCTGACACTAAAACCATCTCCACCTAATGATATCTTTCAATTCAAGTTTTACTCCAATGATACATTCCCCCACACACTTCACACAGATGTCATCTCATTCATCTAAATGGAAATCACATTTTATTTTTACAAAATTTATGATATTTGTTTTTTCAGTCTTATTATCTATAATAGGAAGATAGGAGAATATGTTGAACTATAAGATTTGATAGAAGAAAATCTTGGGTTCACATCCTATCTCAAAAGTGTCCATCAGTTAACCTTTCAGTCTCAGTTTTATTATCTGCTAGGGGAAAACAAGTCCTACCTCACAAGTTGCTTAATAAAATTTAAAGCATAATAGAAATGCCAGCTGCTAAATTATAAATTCATTGAGATCTGGAAAATTATTTTTATCAATTGTATTCTTATTAGTATCTAGCAGAGTACCTTACAGGATTCTAATAAATTAATAAATAAGAACAAATGAACAAAGAAATGAATGCAGAAATGAATAAATGAATCTAGAAATATTAGACCAACCCCTCATTATTATTGGGATCAGCCTAGGCAAATGACGCCAGAAACATATTCCGAGTTCATATCTGATTGCCTTAGGCTCGACTTCCTTAGTATAAATATTTCACATGGACATTCCAAAGAGAGAATTATAGAGGATAGGTTAAAATATGTCAGTAACAACTTCATTAATAAACCAACAAGGCAAGGAAACTAAACCAACTCTGGACACATTAATCAATAACAGAAAAAAAAGTCCAAATAAATATAAAATCCCAAGTAGGATAGAAAGTAGAGAGGAAAGAGAGTTTGATTCAATAGACAATATACAAGCAGCACACATTTTTGATTTAGAGGAGTATGGAGAATTCCAAGTGTTCACTGTGTTTTTATTGCTTAATTTGTTACTGGATCCTAATCTTCTAAAGGATATGAAAGCCGAATCTTTGCTGCTATTTGCCTGAAGATGATAGGTACTTTCTGTGAATTACTCCATGTGTTGATCTTTGCTTTTGAATTTTTTAAAATAAAAATTTCCATTGGTTTTCCCTAAGTGTTTCCTCTGTTTCTGTGAGAGCTTTGTATTTTATTCTCAAGTGTATATGTTTTAATTATTTTCATGATTTTCATCAACGTTTTGAAAAAGGGGAAAAGGCAAGTTCATTGAAACGAAATTGGGCCTGAAATAGAATACATATGTATATATAATGTATAAAATATCATAAATGTAGAAAAGGTTATTTTTTCTTTTGTGCAAAAAATGCTGCATCTTTATTCTTTAGGTAAGATTCATATTAAAGGGAACATTCTTAAAAACATCAATTCTCAAAGTATTTATTGTAACATAAATAACTTCAAAAACAGATTAGAAAATGACTCATTTGTTTGAAACCAGCACACCAATACCATTATTCATAATAATTATAATTAATTAACTTTTTGAAACTCCTTACCTTTATTAATACCATTCCACTTTTATTTCTCCACCTTTAAAATTAACTGGCTCAGGTTTTCACCAAGAACATGTGTATTTTCCTTCAATAATTTCAATTATTTTTTCAAGTTTAATGTGCAATCCACAGGAAGAGAACTGGGCTGAAGAGTTCAAGGTTTGCTGAGTATTATAAATATTCAAATCTACTACAAAGAACCTATGAAGAAAGATATTCTCTACTTCCAGAGAAAGAAATGATGATTATAATGTTAGAATAATATAATATGATTTTACATATTTTTGTATATATTACATATATATATATATATCTATATATCTATGTATATATATATGTATATGTGTGTGGGTGAGAGAAAGAGAGAGAGAAAGAGAAAGACAGAAAGAGAGAGAGAGAGAGAGAGAGAGAGAAAGAGAGAGAGAGAGAGAGAGAGAGAGAGAGAGAGAGAGAGAGAGAGAGAAATAGAAGCAGACAGACAGACACAGAGGGAGAAGCAGATAGAAACAGGAGAGAAGAAAGAAATAATTGGTGGACTTTTCTAGTGCATGTTAGGGAGAAGGAGAGGGAAACAGTTAAGAACTTAAAATATAACAAAAATAAACTACATTTTAAAAATAATGTTGTATAGAATGTTTTCTTCTAATATATATTTATTGGGGAGAGATAAAGGGACAAGCATTCATTCAATTCTTGTTGTATGTCAGGTATTATGCTAAACACTAAAGATACAAATACATATATAAGACAGTCCCTGACTCCAAGAAGTTTTCATTGAATAGGGAGAAGACAACACACAAAAAGGATATGGGGGGAAAAAAAAATGAGTGTCAAACCCAGTAAATCAAAAGCACAAGAAGGAAAGGAATGAGGAAGTGATTTGAGCTCCATCCTATATAGACAAGATGACTAATATTCTGAAAAACATTCCAGGACGAGAAGATTATAGGGAAAGATAGTTGTGGCAGAATGAAGAGAGGCATTGAGGGAAGTTTCAAGGTGAGAGAATAGTTGAAACATGGTTTTAATTCTTGAAAATTAGAAGCAGAACGAGAAGACAGCATATAGCAGAGAGGTAGCCTCAAATCCAAAACTTTACTTTCTCTCCCTCTCTGCCTCTTTCTCTGTTTCTGTTTTTGTGTGTGCCAGTCTCTCTCTTTCTCCGCCTCTCTCTGTGTGTCTCTGTCTTTCTTCTCTCACTTTTTGGTAAGAAAATTGGGGTTAAGTGACTTGCCTAGGTTCACACAGATAGTAAATGATAAGTGTCTGAGGCTAGATTCACATTCAGGAAGTCCTGATGTCAAGGTTGGTGCTCTATCCACTAAACCATTTAGCTGCCCCCCATCTTTTCTTATAAACACTAGTCATGTGACTTTATTTAAGTCACTTCATTCTTTAATGTCCCAGGCAATCTATACTTCAGTGAGTCTTTCTGTATCAAGGAAATGACAAGTCACATTGAAAACCACACCAAAGAACAAAAAAACAAAAAAACTGTTGATTTTAATAATTTAACATGCAATTTGTACTTTTCTTTTCACTTGTAAACAAGCTAAATAAAAATGAAATATTTTAAATGTTTTATTTAAAGCCATTCTCCAATTGATAAATGGTCAAATGATATGAACAGACAATTTTCAGATGATGAAATTGAAACTATTACCACTCATATGAAAGAGTGTTCCAAATCACTATTGATCAGAGAAATGCAAATTTAGACAACTCTGAGATACCACTACACACCTGTCAGATTGGCTAAGATGACAGGAAAAATAATGATGAATGTTGGAGGGGATGCAGGAAAACTGGGACACTGATGCATTGTTGGTGGAGTTGTGAACGAACCCAACCATTCTGGAGAGCAATCTGGAATTATGCCCAAAAAGTTATCAAAATGTGCATACCCTTTGATCCAGCAGTGTTTCTATTGGGCTTATACCTCAAAGAGATACTAAAAAAGGGAAAGGGACCTGTATGTGCCAAAATGTTTATAGCAGCCCTGTTTGTAGTGGCTAGAAACTGGAAAATGAATGGATGCCCATCAATTGGAGAATGGCTGGGTAAATTGTGGTATATGAATGTTATGGAATATTATTTTTTTATGGTCATCTTTATTTTATTTTATTTTTTTATTTTTATTTAATAATTACTTTATATTGACACTCGTTTCTGTTCCGATTTTTTTCCCTCCCTCCCTCCACCCCCTCCCCTAGATGGCAAGCAGTCCTTTATATGTTGGATATGTTGCAGTATATCCTAGATACAATATATGTTTGCAGAACCGAACAGTTCTCTTGTTGCATAGGGAGAATTGGATTCAGAAGGTATAAATAACCCGGGAAGAAAAACAAAAATGCAGATAATTCACATTCGTTTCCCAGTGTTCTTTCTTCGGGTGTAGCTGCTTTTGTCTGTCATTTATCAATTGAAACTCAGGTCTCTTTGTCAAAGAAATCCACTTCCATCAAAATATGTCCTCATACAATATCGTTGTCGAAGTGTATAATGATCTCCTGGTTCTGCTCATTTCACTTAGCATCAGTTCATGTAACTCTCACCAGTCCTCTCTGTATTCATCCTGCTGGTCATTTCTTACAGAACAATAATATTCCATAACATTCATATACCACAATTTACCCAGCCATTGTCCAATTGATGGGCATCCATTCATTTTCCAGTTTCTAGCCACTACAAACAGGGCTGCTACAAACATTTTGGCACATACAGATCCCTTTCCCTTCTTTAGTATTTCTTTGGGATATAAGCCCAATAGAAACACTGCTGGATCAAAGGGTATGCACAATTTGATAATTTTTTGGGCATAATTCCAGATTGCTCTCCAGAATGGTTGGATTCGTTCACAACTCCACCAACAATGCATTAGTGTCCCAGTTTTCCCGCATCCCCTCCAACATTCATCATTATTTTTTCCTGTCATCTTAGCCAATCTGACAGGTGTGTAGTGGTATCTCAGAGTTGTCTTAATTTGCATTTCTCTGATCAATAATGATTTGGAACACTCTTTCATATGAGTGGTAATAGTTTCAATTTCATCCTCTGAAAATTGTCTGTTCATATCCTTTGACCATTTATCAATTGGAGAATGGCTTGATTTCTTATAAATTTGAGTCAGTTCTCTATATATTTTGGAAATGAGGCCTTTATCAGAACCTTTAACTGTGAAGATGTTTTCCCAGTTTGTTGCTTCCCTTCTAATCTTGTTTGCATTAGTTTTGTTTGTACAAAGGCTTTTTAATTTGATGTAATCAAAATTTTCTATTTTGTGATCAGTAATGGTCTCTAGTTCATCTTTGGTCACAAATTTCTTTCTCCTCCACAAGTCTGAGAGATAAACTATTCTATGTTCCTCTAATTTCTTTATAATCTCGTTCTTTATGCCTAGGTCATGGACCCATTTTGATCTTATCTTGGTATACGGTGTTAAGTGTGGGTCCATGCCTAATTTCTGCCATACTAATTTCCAATTATCCCAGCAGTTTTTATCAAATAATGAATTCTTTTCCCAGAAGTTAGGGGCTTTGGGTTTGTCAAACACTAGATTGCTATAGTTGACTATTCTGTCTTGTGAACCTAGCCTTTTCCACTGATCCACTAATCTATTTCTTAGCCAATACCAAATGGTTTTGGTGACTGCTGCTTTATAATATAATTTTAGATCAGGTACAGCTAGGCCACCTTCATTTGATTTTTTTTTTCATTAATTCCCTTGAGATTCTTGACTTTTTATTGTTCCATATGAATTTTGTTATTATTTTTTCTAGATCAATAAAATATTTTCTTGGAAATCTGATTGGTATAGCACTAAATAAATAGATTAGTTTAGGGAGTATTGTCATCTTTATTATGTTCGCTCAGCTGATCCAAGAGCACTTGATATTTTTCCAATTATTTAAGTCTGATTTTATTTGTGTGGAGACTTTTTTATAATTTTGATCATATAATTCCTGACTTTCCTTTGGTAGATAGATTCCCAAATATTTTATGGTATCAACAGTTATTCTGAATGGAATTTCTCTTTGTATCTCTTGCTGTTGGGTTTTGTTGGTGATGTATAAAAATGCTGAGGATTTATGGGGATTTATTTTGTAGCCAGCTACTTTGCTAAAATTATGAATTATTTCCAATAGCTTTTTAGTAGAATCTCTGGGGTTCTCTAGGTATACCATCATATCATCTGCAAAGAGTGATAGTTTGGTTTCCTCATTGCCTACTCTAATTCCTTTAATCTCTTTCTCGACTCTTATTGCCGAGGCTAGTGTTTCTAATACGATATTAAATAATAATGGTGATAGTGGGCAACCTTGCTTCACTCCAGATCTTACTGGGAAAGGTTCCAGTTTTTCCCCATTGCATATGATGCTTACTGATGGTTTTAAATATATGCTCCTGACTATTTTAAGGAAAAGTCCATTTATTCCTATGCTCTCAAGTGTTTTTATTAGGAATGGATGTTGGATTTTATCAAATGCTTTTTCTGCATCTATTGAGATGATCATATGGTTTTTGTTTGTTTGATTATTGATATAGTCAATTATGCTAATAGTTTTCCTAATATTGAACCATCCCTGCATTCCTGTTATAAATCCTACTTGGTCATAGTGTATTATCCTGGTACAATGTCCTTTCCACATCAATTTCTAGAACAAGGTATACATGAATTCTTTATACATTTACATAGTTGAAATATAGTTCCCAAGATTAATCTTTACCTTTTTAGATTTCTCTTGAGTTCTATATTTGTAGATCAAACTTTTTGTTAAGCTCTGGTTTTTTCATCAGAAATAGATGAAATTCGCTTACTTCATTGAATGTCCATCTTCTTCCCTGGAAAAAGATGCTCATTCTCGCTGGGTAAGTTATTTTTAGTTGCATACCAAGTTCCTTAGCCTTTCGGAATATCATATTCCAGGCCCTTCGATCTTTTAATGTGGATGCTGCCAGATCCTGGGTGATCCTTATTGTGGCTCCTTGATACTTGAATTGGGTTTTTCTAGCCGCTTGCAGTATTTTTTCCTTCATCTGAGGGTTCTGGCATTTGGCCACTATATTCCTTGGTGTTTTGATTTTAGGATCCCTTTCAGTGGGTGATCGATGAATCCTTTCAATGTTTATTTTTTCCTCTGTTCCTATGACTTCTGGGCAGTTCTCTTTGATAATTTCCTGGAAAATAATGTCCAGGCTCTTTTTTTCATCATGTTTTTCTGGAAGTCCAATGATTCTCAGATTGTCTCTCCTGGATCTGTTTTCCAGGTCTGTTGTCTTCCCCAGAAGGTATTTCACATTTTTCTCCATTGTTTGATTTTTTTGGATTTGCTTGACTGATTCTTCTTGTCTCCTCGAGTCATTCAATTCCACTTGTTCAATTCTGATTTTCAGTGAAGTATTTTTTTCACTCACTTTTTAAAAATCTTTTTCTAATTGTCCCATTGAGTTCTTTTGTTCTGTGGAATTTTTTTCCATTTCGCCAATTTTGTTTTCCAGTTCACCAATCCTATTTTTCAAGGATTTTACTTCTTTATCCACTCTCTCTTTAACTTTCTCCAGGCTCTTTTGCCAAGCCTCCCTCTCCTTTTCCCAAGCTTCCCTCTCCTTTTGCCAAGCCTCACTCTGCATTCCCCATTTTTCTTCTAGCTCCCTTGTGAGAGCCTTTTTAATTACTTCTATGAGGTTCATCTGTGATGACGAACAGATGATCTCCTCCTTTTGGGGATTCACCTGGGGACTGTCTGTTTTTAGTCTCTTCAGGATTTAGAGTCTGCTCTCTATCTGTTTAGAAGCTGTCAAGGGTTAAAGTCCTCTTCAGTTTCTTGCTCATTCTTTCTAATAATCAAAGACAAACTACCAAAGAAAAACAGAAAAAACTGGATTCTTTCTTTGGGGGAGGGGCTGGGTATGTTATCGAGCTTCCTCTACAGACTGCAGGGGGCAGCAGTGATGCACTAGCAGGACTGTGTGCGCCTGCGCTCTGAGATCCCAAAGCATGCTGAGTCACTGTAGGGGGGGGGGGGGAAGGGGGAGCGGCCAGGTCCCGAGAGACTCCAGCTGTTTGGGGTTATATTCTTCAGCCCTGGTGTTTTTAGCTTCTCTGCTGGGCTGCTGACTTGCTGTCGGAGCAAAGTATCCAAACCTGTAGCGAAGCTCTCCCCGCAGAGACGGCTGCGATCACTCCCCACCCCCTCTTCAGTCTGCTCCTGTGCTCTCACTGCCGCTGCCCTCAGCCTGCGCCGATCTAAAACCGCCCCAGCCCTCCAATAAAGACAGACCTTTCTTGGCGAATCTCAAGGATGGCTTCTCTTGGTAACTATTTGTGGGTTTTTTTTCAGTCAAGCATTAATTCAGAGGCTTGTAATGAAATGGATAGTGAGAGAAAGCGTGGAGCTTATGCAGCTGTTTGCCTCCTCTCCGCCATCTTAACCAGAAGTCCCCGTTATGGAATATTATTGCTCTGTAAGGAATGACCAGCAGGATGAATACAGAGAGGCTTGGAGAGACCTACATGAACTGATGCTAAGTGAAATGAGCAGAACCAGGAGATCATTATACACTTTGACAACGATATTGTATGAGGATGTATTCTGATGGAAGTGGATTTCTTTGGCAAAGAGACCTAACTGAGTTTCAATGGATAAATGATGGACAGAAACAGCTACACCCAAAGAAAGAACACTGGGAAACGAATGTGAACTATTTGCATTTTTGATTTTCTTCCCGAGTTATTTTTACCTTCTGAATCCAATTCTCCCTGTTCAACAAGAGAACTATTCGGTTCTGCAAACATATATTGTATCTAGGATATACTGCAACATATCTAACATACATAGGACTGCTTGCCATCTTGGGGAGAGGGTGGAGGGAGGGAGGGGAAAAATCTAAACATAAGCGAGTGCAAGGGATAATGTTGTAAAAAATTACCCTGGCATGGATTCTGTCAATATAAAGTTATTATTAAATAAAATAAAATTTAAAAAAATGTTTTATTTAAAAGGAAAAATCCATCAAATCTAATACTTTCAATATTTCAGAGGATATAGCATAATAGGTACAATGTAAATGTTTAGCAAAACAAGCAAAAGTCCATTCAAGTCCTTGTTATTAAAATGTTAAGTGCAATGTGAAGATTTAAAAAAAGTTTAATTATACTTAAAATAATTCACTGGAATGTTCTTACTTTACAAAAAGAGTTAGAGTCAAGAATATATGAAATACAAATGATCATTATATCATAAGGATCTAGATTTAGAGTGAGAAGAGACCTTAAAAGGTCCAACTCTTCATTTTACAGATATGGAAAATTAGGCAGAATAAATTTAAAGTGAGTTTACCAAGATCACAACACCAACTAATTATAATAGAACAAAAATATTTCCAAGTTAAAGATAAGCAGAATTACACTAACAACATTTACACTATTGCATAAGATAAATATAGGCTCACTATGTGAAACAGCAAATAGAGGCTGGGCCCAGAGTTAGGAAGACCTGAGTTTAAATCCTATCTAAAGAATTATTAGCCAGAAAATACTGAGCAATTTATTTAACCTTATTTATCTCTATTTACTCATCAGAAAATTGAGCCAGAGAAGAAAAATGATAAATAATTCTAATATCCAATATCCAATATAAATCCAAATTAATGAAAATATTAAATTGGTCACAAAGAGTCAGACATGATTGAAACAATTGAACAATGAAATGAATGTTGGCTTAAATGAATAATATTTGTTATTTTAAAGGCAGTCTACAATAGAATAATAATAATGCTAAAGGAATAACAGGTGACAAGTCAAAGAAAAGAAATATTATTAAATGTTTACTAGGTACCAGTCATTTTGCTAAGTGTTAAGGATAAAACTACAAGAAAAAAGAAAGAAAATCCCTGTGCTCATGGAGTTTACATTCTAACGGGAGACAAAACACCCAAAGAAGAGCTGGAAAGGGAGAAGAGAATGTACTCAAAAGGAAGAATAAGGGATAAAAGAGCTAGGAGATAAAAGAAAGTTGGTTATCATAGGCTTCTCTTCAAAATGTTGGCTCCATAACAACTGATGAAAGGGAGAAGAGATCTAAGATGTCATAGGGATGTTCCAATATAAATAAGAAAGAGAGGATGAGAGAGGTCCCAGGTGAAATGACAATGATTGCCATGGTGTCAAATTAAAAAAAAATCAGAAGCAAAGTTAAATAAAACTTTGACTTCCTGAATCTGTACTTAAATATGGAGGCTCCGGGAGAAAACTAGTAATGAGAGAAACAGTCAACAAGCAGACTGTAATGATAAAGGTTCTATGTTCTAACATGAGAAGACCTAGATGCTGAGAAAATTTCATGGATGGAATGGCAGCAATAGCATTGAGTCAAATTCCAAAAAGTCAGAAGGAAAGCTAGGAGGTAAATGAATGTCCTGGGATCCTTTCCAAATTCCAAGAGGAATTTTCTAATCTTACTGCTTCACTAAAAATGTTTTAAATGTCAAGTTTTTAGCTAGATTACATTTGCCACTCACTAACTTATTTTAAATATATATTTTTATTCATTTAATTGAGCAGCAACTTTTGCCTCATATATTTATTGATTTATAAAAAAATTTTAAAGTTTTCTAGTTCAGGGACAATGAGATAGCATAATGGATAGAACACTAGCCTGAGAGTTACTTGTACCCAAGTTCAAATCTTATCTCAGATCCTTGACATTCACTAACTATATGACCTGAGCAAGTCACTTAAACTCTATTGCCTTGTACACACACACAAAAAGAATTTTGTTATTTTTTTCTGTCTCTATAAATTTTTTGATAGTTTGATTTGTATTACATGTGATAAATAATTGAGGTAGAATTTTCTTCTTTTTTTATATTAGCTTAGTTATCATGAGCAATTGACATTTGTCCAATTGTTTGTGAAAAGTTTTTACAATAATGTTTTATAATTCCTGGGATTATCATGGCAGGCAGATTTCCAATATTGTATGTGGTTATTTTAAATGGAATTTCCCCTTCTATTTGATGCTGCTGGGATTTGTTAGTTAGAAATGAAAATGATTTTTGAGGGTTTATTTTATATCCTGCAACTTTACTAAAATTGTTAATTATTTCATTTTTAGTTGATTCACTAAAATTTCTAAATGTAACATCATATCATCTGCAAATATATTCTAATTTATTTTTCTTCTCTTATTAAATCTAATATTTCTATTAGTATATTGAATAACAGTGATACCAAATGGCAAAGAGACATCTACATACAATAGCTTGTTTATGTGATACCACATGTGCAGTATATCATTAGCTCATGCACAATGTGCTTTGGTTATGTAAGGGTATTAGGGTATATAAGGCTGAGAGAATTTGGAATAAATGGACTTCATGTTTGACAATTCACAGGAGTCCTACCTCTTCACTCCTCTTCTAAGACCAAGAATTCAGGCTGATACCGAGCTCCTCCAGAGAGCTAATCTGTACACAACATTTAGCACCTAAATGTGGGGCTAGCTTCCCAGCAGCTCGACTGATTCAATCAGTGAGTTCAGTGGAGAAGTCCCTGTGATCCATACGAGGTTAATTATAAAGACATGTAAGCTGGAAGATTCAGTAAAGGCTAATCCAATTACTTTAGTTTTTTCAGCCAAAATGGGGCAAGTGCTAAAAACAGAGCCTCCCTTTGGAGGGAAGTATGAAACATGTTTAGTTGGTAGAGAAGCAAGGTTTGTTGGTTACTCACTGATCTCTCAGATGCTCTGGAGTGCATGTCTCCTTGGTTCTCTAAGGAAGAGAGTTTGGAGCCAGAGATATGGAAGGTAGTGGGAGAACAACTAACTGAATTCAATGGGATAAAATTGACTGTAAGAAATCTCACATATAAGAAAAAGAAAGCTTTTAGCGTGGGATGTCAAACAAGGAAGCATGAGGAAAAAAATAAGCAGAGGGTTAATGATTGTAGCTACAGAGGGCAAAGCACGTGGGAAGAAGCTAAGGAAGCCTTTTTCGCTATTTTGTTGATTTATATTGTTTGTTACTGCTTTTGGAGGTTTGAGAGGCATGGGGAGCTGGATAGAAGGGAGGTAAGAACTGCTCTAGGAGGTTTGAGGGGTGTAGTGCTTCTCTGTTTCTCAGGCCATCTTCACTTCTGTCAAAGCCCACACATGAGCCTTAGGGATGTTATCTGCTTCCTGATCCTACTCCTCAACTCTGCCTTCATGGAAGGGAGAAGGAGGAGTGGGAGAGGCTGTGATACCATGGGTCCCACCAGCACAGTTTAGCCTTCCTATTCCTGGAGGAGAGGCAAAAGAGAAGAGGCATTTTACTTCTATTAGAATTACTATTGACCACTTCTGCTTTTCAGGTAGGGTTGCTGATAAAGGCCTGCCAACCCTTCTACCAATCCTCATCAAATGGAAAATTGATTCAGTGTTGTAGATGGAAAAGTGGTTCTTAAACAGTGAACAAATTCAGTCTTTATTAGATATATGACAGGAACAATGTAGCCAAGGACACCTGTAACCTTCTCTAAGTCCTTGGAACTTCCCTGTGTTTACTATTAAAAAAAAAAAGAAATCTGGAAAATGGAGAAGGTTGACTTATTTGAAAAAAGTAAATGAACAGATGGAAACTATGGGAACTCTTTAGCCTGGACTTCCATCTCCTACTCAATTGCCTAGAGAATGGCCTCTTTGGGTTATAGACATTAAGGATTGTTTCTACTCTATCCCTCTGGATAAGAGGATATGACAAGATTTACCTTTTCAATGCCCAATGTTAATTCAGCTGAGCATTATAAAAGATTTGAATGGACAGTTTTGACACAGAGAATGAAAAATAGCCCTACTATGTGTCAAATGTATGTGGTTGCTGCTCTTACTAGAGTAAGAAAAGCATTTCTGAAAGTTATGTTGTACATTACACGGATGATATCTTGGGATGTGCACCTGAGGAGCAAATGTTAGAAGCATGTCTACAAAAAAACACAGAAACACTGAGGAACTGCCAATTGTATATAGCCCCAGAAAAATTCAAGGTATTATCCTTTTCAATATTTAGAATATGAAGTATATCCCAAGGTACTTAAGGGATCAAAACTTTCTTTAAGAACAGAGAAGTTGAACACCTTAAATGACTTTCAGAATTGATAGGAGATATCTAATGGTTGTGTCCAATGTTAGATTTTACTACTTATTGATTAAATCAGTTTAAAGGGAGACACTGATTTAGACTCACCACACCAGCTTACAAAAGAAGCCCAAGAGACTCTGAGAGAGGTTGAACTGGCTTTATCCAGTGTGGTTGAAAGAGTCACCCTTGGGCATATCAGTTTTTGTTACAAAAGAAGTACCTTCCTCAGTCCTTCAAAAAAGGAGACTGTGATTGATTAGAGTGACCCTCAAGCACAACCAGACCAAAACTTTATTCCTTACCCAGTGCTTTTGGCTATATTTTTTTTTCCTTGAGTCAATTGGAATTAAGTGACTTGCCCAGGGTCACTCTGCTAGGGAGTGTTAAGTGTCTGAAGTCAGATTTGAACTCAGGTCCTCCTGTCTTCAGGGCTGGTGCTCTATCTACTATACCACCTAGCTGCCCCAGTTTGTGTCTATAATCTTATTAAAGGCCCCATTAAACAACTAATGCAATTGTCTGGGATAGGACCTCACAAGATATATGCCTTCTATACCAATGCACAAACCAATGTATGTTGTGAAATCATCCCAGAGTGGCACATTTTATTGGCCATGTCTCCAAATTTTAAACACGGGTCCCCCTTAAAGATAACCCAGCTATTATATAATAGGCCATGGATTTTTGAAGAAAAGGTTTCTAAGGTTCCTCTTAAAGGACCAACCATCTTTACAGATGCAATCAAACATAACATGACTCTCATGAGTTAGCTATAAAAAGAGTAGTCAGAACTTCCTTTCAGTCCACTAAGTAAAATGAATTATAAGCAATTTTGCTAGCTCTTACTTATTATCCAGGAGATGTAAGTATAATAACTGATTTGGCTTATTTAGTAGGTGTGGTACAAAAAAATTTCTATAACCCAAAGGAAATTTGTAACCTCTAACATATATTAGCTTTTTAAGCAACTTCAGGAGCAAGTTAGAAAATGTCCAGTTATTACCTCTTGCATATCTACTCTCATATGGGACTTCCAGGTCCTGTTTTTTTAATATTTATTTATTTATTTATCTATTTTTTATGGAAACTTAAAGGGAGATTGCCTTCTTACCATATTAACTACCACTCTTCTATTTCAGGTAGCCCACATATCTCATTTTAATTATTATCAGGCTGCTCGAGCTTTACGTTTGCAGTTTGGGATAACAAAAGAGGAAGCTAAGAGCATAGTAAAAGCTTGCATGTCTTGCCTTCCTTTCCATGCTCCTACACTCCATCCAGGGAAGAACCCTCTCATGGTTTGGAACTGATTGAAATTTGGCAAATGGATGTGACCCATTATAAATCTTTTGGTTGCCTGTCTTTTGTCCACATTGTGGTAGACACCTTTTCAGGATTCACTTTTGCAATACCAGCAGCAAAAGAGACAGCCCAAGTGGTCACTGAATTCCTTATATAGGCTTTTGCAGTTATGGGTGTGCCACAAGCAATAAAAATAGATAATGGACCTGCATATACTAATAAGCATTTTACACACTTTTGTGCACAGAATCAGATTTTACACACCACTACCATACTCTTTAATCCTCAAGGACAGGCAATAGTAGAGATGAGGAACAGAGACATCAAGATGCCCCTCCCAAAACAAAATAAATAAGAAGCCACAGGTAACCCTAGAGAACTTCTAAACTTAACCCTTTATATTATTAATTTTTGGGGGTTTTGATGAGGATGTGCTGGATCCAGTAGATAGGTTTCATAACATGCTGCAAGGGCAGTCTCCAGTGAGAACAGCTCCACTATCTTTAAATAATCTCCAGTTGATATGGAGAGATCCAGAAAGTGGTGAATGGAAGGGACCAGATAACTTAACTGCTTGGGGGAGAAGGTTTACTTATATCTCTACAAATGGAGAAGGAATCATATGGGTGCCAACCAGTCATATTCACTTTGTCCATTGGAGAGATAGAAAAAGAGAAGACCCTTGAAAGGCAAGTGAAGACCCAAGAAACATCAGGTAGTTCCATCTCTGACTATGTACACCACTGAAAGAGCCTGACAGTAAGCTCTATGAGTATGGTAATTGACTAATGAACATCAAAAATAATTGTTAATGAGGTTAATGCAGGACTTCAAAACCTGCAGGAATCATTGGATTCCTGAAGAGACATGAAGTGATGGACAATAGATTGGCTTTGGATTATTGCTTCACTGCTGAAGGAAGTGTATGTGTGGTTGTAAATTGGCAGTTATTTTCTATACCTTTCTTCTGGGACACATAGAAGTCTTTTATAGTATCTTGTTTATTCATATTGTTCATTATATTACATTACTACTTCCCTTTTTAATATTACTACTTGCTTGTGTGATTCTTCCCATGCTGATGGATTTAACCATTGATGTATCCCTGATTCAATTAAAATGAAAGAAAGGGAGAGATGTACAATAGGGGAACCCTGGGTGAGGTATAAGACTCTTCAGAACAGAGGGAACCTGCTGACAATGTCTGGTTTGGTTCCCCATCTTCCCTAAGGACTCTTGGCTTTCCTGAGGTCAGAAGGATAACCTATGTTGTAATTAAAGCAGAGTGATTCCAAGTGGCAAAGTCATCTAGAAACAATAGCAAATTATGGTCCAGCTTGTGCAGTGTTGCTTTGGTTATATAAAGGTATTACAGTATATGAGGTTGACAGAATTTGTAATGAACAGACTCTATGTTTGACCTTCCACATGAGTCCTGCCTCTTCACTCCTCTTCTAAGACCAAGGACTTGGGCTGGTACTGTGGTCCTTATTTTTCTTTGTCTCTTCCTGGTTTGGTTATCAGTACCATATTTGGTGGTTGACATGCAAAAAGATATGGAGATTAGAGATGAAGGCAAAAAATATTTTTGGAGAAAACTTTCATACCACTGGGGATTAGTGTTCAACTCATTCATACAATTATAATAGTCAAGCAACAGAAAATTATCATTTTTTTTCTTCAGGATGCATTGTGATAAATAAGTAATTTACAGCAAGTTCTTTTGGATCTAAATTTATTAATAAATATTGCCAACTTCCTGGCAATTTAGTACCCACTATGTGCCAATACTTTACTAAGAGTTTTACTAATATTAATTCTTTTAATATAACAATCCTGAAAGGTAGACTCTATTATTATCCTCATTTTACAGATGAGGACCTGAAACAGAGGTTAAGGGTCACCTCTTGAAGCTGGATCTGAACCTATTTTCCTGATTCTAAGTCAACACTCTTATTTACTGCACCACATAATGGCCTCTGTTGAATGAACAATCAAGATCATCCATGATGATGTGTTGATGTTGCAACAATTTGTAGAAAGATTTGTGAGAGTTATTGAATCCTGTGCTCTGTCCAAATGGCAATTCTTTAGAATGTGTCATCCACAGTTTTAAAATGTTATAGAATTATTCATGATCTAAATTGTCTGAATTTCATCCTGAACATATGAACAATATACAATGTTTTTATGTTTTGATTCTATATTCTAAAGAGCTTTCTGAAATGAATTATAATTAGAGAACTATATTTTAGTCTAGGGTCTACCACTAACTAAGATTTGGGGCATTGTGTCATTTTCTAATCCTCTTTGTATCTCAATTTCTTGATTCACAAAATAAAAAAAAAGACTGTATTAAAAGAATTCTAAGTTTCCTTCCAAATTTTCTATTCTATGGATTAACTATTCCAATAAATTTTCCTAAAATGAATATGTGAGAGTTTAAAAGTTTCTTTTTAATGCCTACTATAATTATTTTATTTAGTTGTTTGGTAGGTGAAGATTGCAGTTTATTAAATAATAATTAAAAACAATAACTGTCATATTTTGTTATTGCTTTCCAAAAACAAAACAAATTTGTTTTCTAAGTATTACTATAAAAAAATCAATTGATCTTAAATGCAGAAGTGAATTGTTTAGATTTTCACATGATCATTACATTAAGATCCAAAAAGAGCCAGTCCACATATCAATTAAAATAAAAACCTCTAGGAACCTCCAGTCTCTTCACAGGTCTCTTTGTCACCTAATTACTTTTGTGATTGTATATCATTCACAGTAAAATCCAAAGGGTGAGTTCAGTTAGACTCATAATATTACTCTAAGTGCTACAACACAGTAGGGCATTAGACAGGCAAAACTCCCACAGATGTCAATTAGAGTTTTGTCTGCCTGAGGGTTGCAGAATCAAGCCCCAGGTCATCTATTACAAATATTTTTGTCATATCAGATTCATATACATTCATCTTTAACTGAACAGGTAAAAAGGAACAGATTTTCACTAGTTATTTCATGCCTTGAAGGAAAGCTGTTCTGTTTAAATGACATTTCTTTTTGGCCTTCGATGCACTTGAGTTTTGTGGCAGACACCAAAGGCACAGACCTACACCTGGAAAGAGATGAAGAGTATTTCTATAGAAAGATATAATTTCCCTGCTCAGACAGACTCTAGTGAAATGGACAATTTTTATTCCTAACAATTTTTGGCTCACTCATAAGAACACCTCAGATAATGAAAAGAAAATAAACCATATAGATATATGCATATACTTTTTATGACTACAAAGGCATATACATTTTCTCTTGATTTAAACAGGAGATTCTTAGAAAAATGAAACAGAAGAAAAAAAGCAAATTCAACTCATAGCCAACTCTCCCTGTTGTTTAATAGACCTAGAATTTTTCTTCTATTTTTTTCATTTCTTTTGAAGAGACAATGTTCACCTGCTTTTTAAAACTTGAAAATTTCAATTTAAGGTACTGAAAGGCAAATTTTCCTTTAAGTGATTGACTAACATATATTTTCTCCTCCTATCCAAAGCATCAGAAATAGTTCAGACTCTGTAAGAAGTGCATAATGATGATGAAAAGTTTCCCTATTTATTGACATAAGATAAATAAGAATTCAACAGTTGTATTTGTTTGAATTGTTCCATGCTTTTCTTTATATGCCATTGAATAGCATAGCAAAGTTCTTTTCATTAAGAATGTCATACTTGTATCTTTTCAGTAAATCAAATGTACCTTCTTTTGTCACTCTGCATTTTAGGAATATAACAGAAAAAAACAAACTTAATAATGGAAATGTCTTGCAATTTTCAGTATAGTATAGTAGAGGAAGAACTAGTTTTGAAATCAGATAAACAAAGGCCTAAATCCAACTTCCAAAGTGAGGGAGAGAAACCTAGGATAAGTCATAACATTCATCTGTGTAAAAGTGATTATAATAAATATAACACCAATCTCAGTGTCAATGGGACCTCAGAAGCCACCTGGTTCATTCTTTAATTCTAACAAAAACAGAAAAAAAAGTTTGATACAGATTACTGCTTAGATTCTATGAATAATATTTGAAAAAAATGTGAAAAATCTGGTTGGGTAAGATTGGAGATTAATAAATATAGTACTGGGGCAGCTAGGTATTGCTATGAATATGGTACTAGGCCTGGAGTAAGGAAAGTCTTCTTTCTAAGTTCACATCTGGTTTGCACAAGTTACTTAATCATGTTTCCTTCAGTTTCCTCATCTGATCAAAAGAAGGAAATAGCAAACCACTCTAGTATCTTTGCTATCACAAAATTTGTACATGACTGAAAAACAACTAAACAACAAAGAAACATTGCACTGATTTTTAAAAAGAAAATAGTGAGTGTAAATCATAAATTGATTGTTTGACTTTGGCTTATAACAAAACTGTAGAACTTATTTTTAAAAGGATCATATAATGAACATTCAGAAGAAAATCCAATGATTGTACAAAGCCAAAATGAATTTTAAAAATTCTTGAGTAAACTTATTCCTCTCTGTGAAAGAAATATAACACTGGTAAAAAAAAAAAAAAAAGTAATTCTGGTGATATGATATTCCTGGATTTAGTAATGCATTAATAGTATCTCTTATTCTTGTGGGAAAATACTAAGTATTTTGTTTAGATTAGAATATATTTATGAGTTTGGTTAAATTGTTGGAATCAGAGAGCATACTTAATAATTTCATATCAAATTGGGAATTTGTGCTTGGCCCTATCTGGATCAAGGAATGAATGATGTACTGGCCAAATTTGCTAATACTACAGAGTTATGTGGGATATATAATATCCTGAAAGCAAGAGCAAGGTTTCAACATAAGCTCAATGGTTTAGAACAATGGTCCAAATTCAGTAAGAGGAAATTTAATAGTAATGAATATGAAATCTTACATTTGAGTTCATCCAGGCTAACTACTACAAAAAAAAAAGAAAACTATGGCTAAAAAGCAATTCATCTGTAAAAGTTCTGGGTGTTTTAGTTGACTGCATGTAAGATAGGTTAATAATATAATACAGCTGACAAGAAAGGTAATACAATCTAGGCTACAATAAGAAAGATAGTGAACTGAGATAGTCCTTTCTAAGGGGAGATAATCCTGTCATAATTGCCCTTCTCATAAAATAAATTGATTATTGCATTAATTTGTGGGTACTATATTTCAATAAAGGGATCAATAAATTAGTGAAAGATCATCCACAGGAATGATAAACAATAAAATAAATATATAAATATAAACAATACTGAGTAGTTGCTCAGTTACATTCTACATAGTATTCCAGTTAAAATGAAATTGGAATGTTAACCTTAGAGAAAATTTGCAGAAAGATAATAATTGGGTTCCAGAATTTGAGGAACTTTCAAATGCAATGAACAACTAACTTGTTCAACTTGGTTCTAGAGAGCAAGTCCAAAAACAGAAGCACTGAGTATAAGTTACAAAGACACAAATCTAGCCTTAAGGTAAGAACAAACTTCCTAATAAACATACAAACCAGAAAACAAATTGGGCTTCCCCAGAATTATAGCAATTTCCACACACATGCAAAAGCTAAAGGACCCCTTGTTGATTTTGTTTTACCAAGGCTTTATGTTTAGATATAATTTGAACAATTTATTGAAACAAATAGATTCTAAATTCATTGTAACACTGAAATTCTGTGAATTTATGATAGTGAACATATAAGGAACATTATAAGCATTTATTCAATTAAATTGATGGCTGTTTTTTAAATTGTTTAAAAATGTAAGAAATAGACAATTTGATTTAGCTAACTTGTTTTTTATATAAGATACGCAATATTGTATTAAAACATTTGATTCTTAAAAGTGGTTTGAATAAATGACATGGTCTGAATATATCAATGTCACTTCATATAGGATTTAGATACTGGTCTCAAAAATCTCCACAAATAGAAGTTTTTTGGCTATATCTGTCTCATATATGTATGTGTGCTTGCATATGTAAAATATAGCCTTTCATCATGCAATAACTAAATAGGACACCAATTCTGTCAATTCAGTGAGAAAAATATTGTTCAGACTTATTTTGCCAATGGCCCGTCCACTAGCCCTTTTAAAACCACAAATCTAATTTTTAACTTAAGTATCTCAGTTTTGGTTTTTTATTTAGTATTCACTCCATAAGGCACTATATAAAAGTGGCAAACTCCATATATTTCCTCTTATGGGAAGGAGGAAAGCTAAAAGTGGCATTAGGTTTGGGGAACTCTATAGAGCACTTTAGAATCACATGGCCATAGCAGATATGATGAAAACACAGCAATCAATCATTCTGACAACTGTACTTCACCTTTAACCATGAAACCCACAAAAATCCAACAATATTCCTCCATCATGCTGATATTTCATCTCACGTTTTCTTTACAATAATATTAAGCATTTTATAGCAAATGTTAGTTGACAGCAATCACAGTGTTCCAGCTGTTACATATTCAAATGCTATCCTACAACTGTCCCAGTGGTTTAGCAGGGAGAACCTTTTGATACCTTATGAAAAATGAGCATTTTGCATTTACCTAGGGAACCAGTGTACCATTTGTTATGGGTCCAGCTGTATAGCACTAATTACAGTTTCCTTCTAGTACTTGTCAGGGGAAGACCAACTAAGTCCTTTAATGTGGGTCTTTGGGAATGAATGGAATGAGGCCATCTATCAAAAGAAACATGACAGTCATATGCAATGATATAGAATAAATTTTGAGATATTTCTCTTTCTTTCATGGTAATAATTTTTAAAGTTTTTACATTTCCTCCTTTTCTTAAACCATAGCATTAGAATCTCAGAGTTGTATGGGAACGTAAAGACTGGTTCAGCAGTGTACTGAAGGCAAGAATCAGCCTTATTGAATGGCTAAATAATCATTATTTTTCATTTGAGTGACTCCAGTAGAAAGGGACTCATTCTCACATGAAAGAGAACATTACATTTTAAACAATATTAATTTTGGGAATATATTGAACTGAAATCTGCTTTCCCTAAAACAAATTTCCTTTCATTCTAACCTATATTCTTTTCCCCCAATGCCCTTCCAATGTGTAAAATTAGCCATCATGTTATAATAGGTGATATTTATTTAATTCTCTATAGTTTATAATAATCTTCACATACATTATTTTATTAATTCTTTCAACTTATGAGGTAATAAAATATCATTTCCCTTTAACAGATGTTAAAAACTAAGACTAAATAAATTAGTAAAGATCATAATGAAAATAAGTGACATGATTATGAATAGAAGACAGGTATTTTGATTTCTGATGTACTTATATTTTTATTAAGCTGTTATTACCTCTCCCCCCAAAAACAAACAGTTTAATATTGTTTCTTGAAGTAAATATTCCCAGTTCCCGACTTTCCCTAAAAGATATTATTTTTGATATTTTCACTACCACAGTCACCTTTCTCTGAAAATATTTCAGGTTGTCAATGCTCATCTTAAAAGATTCCTACAATGTAATACCATGCTTCAGATATGGCCTGACCATAAGAGAATGATGAATACAGAGTGATGTCTTAATACATTAATTTAAACTTAAGATGAGATTATATAGACAACACAACAAAAATTTCTAAATATCTCATATGAATTGCTGCTTAGTTATATTTCCTGAGTTGAACATGTGTTACTTTGAAACCATGTGACATATTTTAAATGTCTTCTAATTAAATCAACTAATTAAATATCTCCCATAATTCCAGGATATACAGATCTTTTAGAATTTTGATTCAGCCATTGAAAAATTATCTATCCCTTCTTTTTTTTCTATGATATGTAAATTAGATAAATAAGAAAGCTGTAATTTTAACTGAGTCATTGACTTAAAAACTGATATTTTATAAGACCCAAGACAGTTTATGGCATGACAATTGGAATCTCCCTTTAAGTTCATACTCATGATTAAGCAAAACAATTTTGGCAAAATTGTCTAAAATATGAATTCAACCTATTTGTATTATATTTACATTGCATTTCTTCATTTGTTCACAAAGATATTCTGAACTTTTGGTCAAATATCTTGTTAAATAGCCAATTAATATTGTATTCA
The DNA here is from genome assembly GCF_016432865.1 of Antechinus flavipes. NCBI lineage: Eukaryota > Metazoa > Chordata > Mammalia > Dasyuromorphia > Dasyuridae > Antechinus > Antechinus flavipes. The sequence goes on from NC_067401.1 coordinate 265,227,574, forward strand.
ATTCTCTCAATGTCATATTCTAGTACTCAAATTTATCAATGGATCAATATCAATATTATTTCCAGTATATTACTACAGATTGCAATTCATAGATAGTTCTATTCATCCAGTCTTAGTCACTCACATTTTCCTTCATGAATCTGCCAGAATAGTAGGCATAATATAAATGAAAAGTTAATTATTTTCTCTTGTTTTTATATAAATAGAATACATGAAACACTTATTGACTAATTCCTGGATTTTGCTAGGAGACAGATTTCATTATACTTTGGTATAAATTTATGTGATGAGATCCTTTTTATCACTTTTCTTTTTTAGTTTATCCTGAGTTTCAATCTATATGATTCTTAAATTTGGTTTCATTTAAAATGAACAACTTGTAGTCATGCATGGTGTTTAACATATATTGGATTACTTGCTGTCTAGGGAAGGGGTGGGGACAAGGGAGGGAGGAAAATTTGGAGCACAAAGTTTTGAAAGGTAAATGCTGAAAACTATCATTGCATGTATTTTGAAAATAAAAAGCTATTATTAAAAAAAAGTAAAAATATAAAAAGAAAAAAGAAAATGCTGTTACAATTTTTTATTATAATATTTTATTACAAGATATATGCATGGGTAATTTTTCAGTATTGACCCTTGCTAAACCCTCTTTTTCAACTTTTCCCCTCCTTCCTCCCACCCCCTGCTCTAGATGGCAGGTAGGCATATGTTAAAGTATATGTTAAATACAATATATGTATACATCTCCATACAGTTATTTTGCTGCAAAGACCTTAGATATAAGGTAAAAATAACCTGTAAAGGAAATAAAAAATGCAAGTGGACAAATACAGAGGTAGTATAAATGCTATGTTGTGGTTCATATTCATTTCCCATAGTTCTTTCATTGGGTATAGCTGGTTCTCTTCATTGTTGAGCAAATGGAATTAATTTGGTTCATCTCATTGTTGAAGAGAGCCATGTCCATCAGAATTGATTATCATATAGTATTGTTGTTGAAGTATATAATCATCTTCTGGTCCTGCTCATTTCACTCAGCATCAGTTCATGTAAATCTCTCCAGGCCTTTCTGAAATCATCCTGCTGGTCATTTCTTACAGAACAATAATATTCCATAATATTCAGATACCACAATTTATTCAGCCATTCTCCAATTGATGGGCATCTACTCAGTTTCCAGTTTCTAGCCACTACAGAAAGGGCTAGCACAAATATTTTTGCACGTACATGTGTCTCTCCCTTCTTTAAGATCTCTTTGGAATATAAACCCAGTACTAACACTGCTGGATCAAAGGGTATGTACAGTTTGATAACTTTTTTTAAAATAACTTTTTATTGACAGAACCCATGCCAGGGTAATTTTTTACAGCATTATCCCTTGCACTCACTTCTGTTCTGATTTTTCCCCTCCCTCCCTCCACCTCCTACCCCAGATGGCAAGCAGTCCTTTACATGTTGAATAGGTTACAGTATATCCTAGATACAATATATGTGTGCAGAACCGAACAGTTCTCTTGTTGCACAGGGAGAATTGGATTCAGAAGGTATAAATAACCTGGGAAGAAAAACAAAAATGCAAGCAGTTTATATTCATTTCCCAATGTCCTTTCTTTGGGTGTAGCTACTTCTATCCATCCTTGATCAATTGAAACTGAATTAACTCTCTTTATCGAACAGATCCACTTCCATCAGAATACATCCTCAAACAATATCATTGTTGAGGTATATAATGATCTCCTGGTTCTGCTCATTTCACTTAGCATCAGTTCATGTAAGTCTCACCAGTCCTCTCTGTATTCTTCCTGCTAGTCATTTCTTACAGAAAATAATATTCCATAATGTTCATATACCACAATTTACTCAAGCATTCTCCAATTGATGGGCATCCATTCATTTTCCAGCTTCTAGCCACTACAAACAGGGCTGCCACAAACATTTTGGCACATACAGGTCCCTTTCCCTTCTTTAGTATTTCTTTGGGGTATAAGCCTAGTAGTAACACTGCTGGATCAAAGGGTATGCACAGTTTGATAACTTTTTGAGCATAGTTCCAAATTGCTTTCCAGAATGGCTGAATGTGTTCACAATTCCACCAACAATGTATCAGTGTCCCTGTTTTCCCACATCCTCTCCAACATTCCACATTATCTTTCCCTGTCACTCTAGCCAATCTGACAGGTGTGTAGTGGTATCTCAGAGTTGTCTTAATATGCATTTCTCTAATTAATAATGGTTTGGAGCATATTTTCATATGTCTATAAATAGTTTCAATTTCTTCATCTAAGAATTGTCTGTTCATATTCTTTGACCATTTAAGTTTGATAACTTTTTGAGCATACTTCCAAATTGCTCTCCAGAATGGTTGGATTCATTCATACTTCCACCAACAATATATCAATGTCCTAGTTTTCCCACATTCCCTCCAACATTCAGCATTATATTTTCCCATCATCCTAGCCAATCTGACAGGTGTGTAGTGATATCTCAAAGTTGTCTTAATTTGTATGTCTTGAATTAGTAATGATTTGGGGCATTTTTTCATATGGCTAGAAATAGTTTCCATTTCTTCATCTGAAAATTGTTTTTCACATCTTTTGTCCATTTATCAATTGGAGAATGGCTTGATTTCTTATAAATTAGAGTAATTTTTTCTATATATTTTGGAAATGAGGCCTTTATCTGAACCTTTGACTCTAAAAATGTTTTCCCAGTTTATTGGTTCCCTTCTAATTTTTCTTCATTACTTTTGTTTGTACAAAAGCTTTTCAGTTTGGTATAATCGAAATTTTCTATTTTGTGATCAATAATGGTCTCTAATTCTTCTTTGGTCACAAATTCCTTGCTCTTCCACAGGTTTGAGAGGTAAACTATCCTATGTTCTTCTAATTTATTTATAATCTCATTCTTTATGCCTAGATCATGAACCCATTTTGACTTTATCTTGGTGTATGGTGTTGTGTGGGTCAATGCCTAGTTTTTGCCATACTGATTTGCAATTTTCCCAGCAGTTTTTGTCAAATAGTGAATTCTTATCCCAAAATCTGGGATCTTTGGGTTTGTCAAACACTAGATTATTAAAATTATTGCCTATTTTCTGCTGTGAACCTAACCTATTCCACTGATTAACTAGTCTCTTTTTTAGCTAATACCAAATGGTTTTGGTGACCACTGCTTTATAATATAATTTTAGATCTGGTACAGCTGATTTGATTTTCTTCTTCATTTGATTTTTTTTCATTAGTTGCCTTGAAAGTCTTGACCTTTTGTTCATCCAGATGAATTCTGTTGTTTTTTTCTAAGTCATTAAAATTGTTTTTGGGGGAATCTGATTGGTATAGCACTAAATAAATAGATTAGTTTAGACAGTATTGTCATCTTTATGATATTCACTCAATCTCTGACTTTATTTTTGTGGAAAATGTTTTGTAGTTTTGCTCATATAGTTCCTAACTTTCCCTTGGCAGATAGCTTCCTCAATGTTTTATATTATCAGCAGTTATTTTTAATGGAATTTCTCTTTGTATTTCTAACTGTTGGATTTTGTTAGTGATATATAAGAATGCTGATGATTTATGTGCATTTATTTTGTATCCTGCAACTTTGCTACAGGTATGTATTATTTTCAATTGTTTTTTAGTAGAATATCTGGGATTCTCTAAGTCTATCATCATATCATTTGCAAAAAGAGATCATTTGGTTTCCTCACGACCTACTCTAATTCTTTAATCTTTTTCTCAACTCATTGCTGAAGCTAATGTTTTTAATACAATATTGTATAGTAATGGTTATAGTGGGCAATCTTGATCTCACTGGGAATGGTTCCAGTTTATACCCATCACATATGATGCTTACTGGTGTTTTTAAATAGGTGCTACTGACCATTTTAAGGAAAAGCCCATTTATTCCTATCCTCTCAAGTGGTTTTTATCAGGAATGGATGTTGGATTTTATCCAATGCTTTTTCTGCATCTATTGAGATGATCATATGGTTTTTGTTAATTTGGTTATTGATATAGTCAATTATGCTAATAGTTTTCCTTGAACTAGCCCTACATTTCTGGTTTAAATCCTACTTGGTTGTGGTATATTATCCTGGAGATGATTTTCTGTAGTCTTTTTGCTAACATTTTATTTAAGATTTTAGCATCAATATTCATTAGGGAGATTGGTCTATAATTTTTGTTCTTTGTTTTCAACTGACCTGGTTTAGATATTAGTACCATGTCTGTGTCATAAAAGGAATTTGGTAGAAGTTCTTCAGAAATTGTATATTCTTATTAACTAATATACTTCTAATAAAAAAGGTTCCAACTAAGAAAATATATTTAGGTAAACACTTTTTTCTGTGTTAGCAAGGATCTGAAAACAAAGTAAATCCCCTATTTTTGGAATATTGGTATAAATATCAGGATAATATTGTGGGGTTTCTTTTTTCTTAGATATGTTTTTAAACCATCTAGATTTTCCATTATATTCCTACCAACCTCTTTTCTCTTCCAGAGATCCATCCTAAAAAATATAAAAAAGTATTTTTCTTAATATTCTTTGTGCTTTTGGAACTTTATTTTTCTAGAAGAATATTGGTAATAAAACGATAGATTTTGAATAGCTTCTCAACACATTTTGGAGTGACAAAGCACACAAACACTTGGAGTATAATTATTTTCTAGCATAATATATGTTGGAAAGATTTCATGAAAGGTCTGTCTTAGTTGGTCAGAATGAAACATGGACTAGTTGCAATGTGGGAAGGCCTAGGGCAGAAAGTCTTGATGTGGGGAATCTAGTAGAAGGCTCTTAGACAAAATAAATCATGGTTGAATACTCTGTCCTGGTCCAGAAAACCAGTGGATTATCAGATTAGTTTTGAGACTTCCAATGCAACTAAAAAAGGGAAAGAGTGAGGCAGTAAATTCCAATATAATAGGGAGTACTTGGCCTGGTCAACCTAGCTCAGTGAGGAAGCATGAAGTACCACAGACCCCAGCACAATCCATAAAAACCCCCTGTAGAGGAAACCCAGACAATCTCCCGTGAGTCTTAGGAGCAGGCATAACCATTTAAAAATGAGTAAAAAAGAAAAAAAAAAAAGACTCATGACCATAGAGAGCTTTTGCATTTGCTTATTGCAAGCAGCCAGAAAGAAACAATTGAAATACTGAGGAGCCACAATCAGGCTTACCCAGGACCTAGCAGGCTTCCATCTTACAGGATCAAAGGGCCTGGAAACTGATATTCTAAAAGGCAAAGGAACTTGGATTATAACCAAGAATAAACTACCAGATAAAATGAGCATTATCTTTCAGGGAAGAAGATGGTCATTTAATGATATAGATGAATTTCACCTGTTTCTGATGAAAAGATCAGAATAGAACAAAAAATTTATCTCCAAACACAGAACTCAAGAAAAGCATAAAATTGTAAAAAGGAAAGAACTCTGGAGAACTGTATTTCTGTTATGGATATAATTAAAAGGTGCAGGTATAATTTGATTTTATTATGATAATATGAAAAAGAAACTAGATGTGGAAAGAAGAATGTACTGATTAGTTCCTGGGTGGGGAACTCTTTCCCAGAGCACTCCAGTACCTTGCTGCTTTTTGTAGCTGGCTGGCAGGACAGCTAACCATATGCACACCTTTCACTGCTCTGCAGAGGAAGCTGGTAACCTCCTGGCTCTGAAGGCAGACCCTACAGTCTTTAACAAAATGAATAAAAAAATCAAAAGAACGATTGATAGTTTCTATACAGAAAGAGAACAGCTTTTCAACCCTGAAGAAACTAATAGCAAACAGTCTCCAGACAATTATTGGTCCCCAATACAAAAGGCTCTCCTAGAGGAGACTACTAAAAACCTTAAAAGAGAACTAGAAAAGAAATGGGGAAAGGAAAGAGAAGCTATGCAAGAGAGTACAGAAAAGACATATAACTCACTAAAAGAAAAATTTGATAAAGTGGAAAAAGAACTGAAATGTGAATTGGAAAAGGTAAAAAAAAAACTCCCTAGAAGTACAGGGAAACAGAATTTGTGAATTGGAAAAAGAAAATAACTCACTAAAAAAAAAAAAAAAAAAAAAAAAAAATTAGTGAAATGCAAAAAAATTCCATAGAGAATAACAACTCATTTGAACATATACAAAAAGAAGTAAAAAAAGCTAATGAAGAAAATAACTTATTAAAAATCAGAACTGAACAAATAGAAATGACTGATTCATTGTGACATCAAGAATCAGTCAAGCAAAACCAAAAAAATGAAAGATTCGAAAAAATGTCAAATATTTACTTGGAAAAACAACAGACCTGGAAAATAGATCTAGGAGAGACAACCTGAGGATCATTGGACTACCCGAAAATTATGATTGAAAAAAAGAGCCTAGATACTATTTTACAGGAAATCATCAAAGAGAACTGCCCAGAAGGTAAAATAGGCGTTGAAAAAATTCATCAAACACCTTCTGAAAAAAACCCTAAAATAAAGACTCTGAGGAATATTGTGGCCAAACTTCAGAATTTTCAGACTAAAGAAAAAATTTTACAAGCAGCCAGGAAAAAACAGTTCAAATACCAAGATGTCACACAAGATCTGGCTGCTTCAACATTAAAGGATGGAAGGGCCTGGAATCAGATATTCCAAAAGGCAAAAGAGCTTGGAATGCAGCCAAGAATAAATTACCCAGCTAAGCTGAGTACTTTTTTTCCATGGAAGAAGATGGACATTTAATGAAATAAAGGAATTCCATTTGTTTCTAAGGAAAAAAACCAGACTTAAACAAAAAATTTGATCTCCAACAATAGGACTCAAGAGAAGTAGAAAAAGGTAAAAGGAGCTCTTGAGAACTGTATTTCTGTTGTGGATATACATAAAAACCATATGTATAATTTGATTTTACCGATATAACATAAAAAAGGGAAGTAGAAATGGAAAGGGGATAGTGTCAGAAAAAAAGGGAAAAGGGAAGATAAAAAGAGGTTAACTACATGCAACGATGAGGCAAAGAAAACCTATCATATCTGAGGGAACTTGGGGGGGGGGCATTGTGTGAATCCTACTCTCATCAGAGTTGGCTCAACGAGGAAATAATTGACATATTTGTTTTTACAGAGAATCTTCTCTCACTTCATTAAAAAGTGAGAGAGGAAAAGGAAAAAGAGTAATAAGGGAAGGGTACAAGAAAGGGGAAGGGATTCAATGGGAGGAGGGAGGGATACTAAAGAGGGAGAGTTGCGTGATGCAAGTGGGATCAATAAGTTTAATATTAGGGAAGAAGGGAAGGAGGGCAAGAAAAAGAAAAGTATAATCTGGGGATATTAAGATGGCAGGAAATATTAGTCATTTTAACCGGAAATGTGAATGGGATGAACTCTCCCATAAAGAGGAGGTGGATAGCAGACTGGATCAAAAGTCAGAACCCTACAATATGTTGTTTACAGGAAACACATTTAAAACAGGGAGAAACATACGGAGTAAAGGTAAAAGGCTGGAGCAGAATCTATTATGCTTCAGGGGAAGTCAAAAAAGCAGGAGTAGCCATCCTTATCTCAGATCAAGCAAAAACAAAAATTGATCTAATTAAAAGAGATAAGGAAGGAAAGTATATCTTGTACTATAGACAATGAAGCAATATCATTATTAAACATATATGCACCAAGTGGTATAGCATCTAACTTCCTAAAGGAGAAGTTAAGAGAGTGGCGAGAAGAAATAGACAGCAAAACTATAATAGTGGGAGATCTCAATCTTGCACTCTCAGTTTTAGATAAATCAAATCACAAAACAAATAAGAAAGAAATTAAAGAGGTAAATAGAATATTAGAAAAATTAGGTATGATAGATTTCTGGAGAAAACTGAATGGTGACAGAAAGGAGTATACTTTCTTCTCAGCAGTTCATGGAACCTACAGAAAAATTGATCATATATTAGGACACAAAGACCTCAAAATTAAATTCAGGAAGGCAGAAATAGTAAATGCTTTCTTTTCGGATCACAATGCAATAAAAACTACATTCAACAAAAAGTTAGGTGTAAATAGGCCAAAAAGTAATTGGAAACTAAATAATCTCATCTTAAAGAATGATTGGATGAAACAGCAAATTATAGATTCAATTAATAATTTCACTCAAGATAATGACAATGGTGATTTTATGGGATGCAGCCAAAGCGGTAATAAGGGGAAATTTTATATCCTTAGAGGCTTACTTGAATAAAATAGAGAAAGAGAAGATCATTGTATTGGGCCTGCGACTTAAAAAAGATAGAAAAAGACCAAATTAAAAACCCTCAATCAATTACTAAACTTGAAATTCTAAAATTAAAAGGAGAAATTAATAATATAAAAAGTAAAAGAAAAAACTATTGAACTAATAAATAAAACTAAGAGTTGGTTTATGAAAAAACCAATAAAATTGATAAACCTTTGGTAAATATGATTAAAAAAAGGAGAGAGGGAAATAAAATTAGTAGTCTTAAAAATGAAAAGGGAGAACTTTCTACCAATGAAGAGGAAATTAAAGAAATAATAAGGGGTTACTTTGCTCAACTTTATGCCAATCAATTTGATAACCTAAGCGAAATAGATGACTACCTCCAAAAATATAGGCTTCCCAGATTATCAGAGGAGGAAGTAAATTGCTTAAATAGTCCCATTTCAGAAAAAGAAATAGAACAAGCTATTAATCAACTCCCTAAAAAAAAAATCCCCGGGGCCAGATGGATTTACATGTGAATTCTACCAAACATTCAAAGAACAATTAGCCCCAATGCTTTATAAACTATTTGAAAAAATAGGGAATGAAGGAGTCCTACCAAATTCTTTTTATGATACAGACATGGTACTGATACCTAAACCAGGTAGGTTGAAAACAGAGAAAGAAAATTATAGACCAATCTCCCTAATGAATATTGACGCTAAAATCTTAAATAAGATATTAGCAAAAAGACTACAGAAAATCATTCCCAGGATAATACATCACGATCAAGTAGGATTTATACCAGGAATGCAGGGCTGGTTCAATATTAGGAAAACTATCAGTATAATTGGCCATATTAATAATCAAATTAACAAAAACCATATGATCATCTCAATATATGCAGAAAAATATTTGATAAAATTCAACATCCATTCCTATTAAAAACTCTTGAGAGTATAGGAATAAATGGACTTTTTCTTAAAATAACCAGTAGCATCTATTTAAAACCAGTAGTAAGCATCATATGTAACGGGGACAAACTGCAACCATTCCCAATACGATCAGGAGTGAAACAAGGTTGCCCACTATCACTGTTAATATTTAATATTGTATTAGAAATGCTAGCTTTGGCAATAAGAGTTGAGAAAGAGATTAAAGGAATAAGAATAGGCAATGAGAAAACCAAATTATCACTCTTTGCTGATGATATGATAGTATACTTAGAGAACCCCAGAGATTCTACTAAAAAGTTATTAGAAACAATCCACACCTTTAGCAAAGTTGAAGGATACAAAATAAACCCACATAAGTCATCAGCATTCTTATGTATCACTAACAAAACCCAAGAGTTAGAGTTACAAAGAGAAATTATATTTAAAGTAACCACTGATTGTATAAAGATAATGCAGAATGTTGGAGGAGATGTAGGAAAACATGGACACTGATACATTGTTGGTGGAATTGTGAACACATCCAGCCATTCTGGAGAGCAATTTGAAACTATACTCACAAAGTTATCAAACTGTACATACTCTTTGATCCAGCAGTGTTTCTACTGGGCTTATACCCCAAAGAGATACTAAAGAAGGGAAAGGGACCTGTGTGTGCCAAAATGTTTGTGGCAGCCCTGTTTGTAGTGGCTAGAAGCTGGAAAATGAATGGATGCCCAACAATTGGAGAATGCTTGAGTAAATTGTGGTATATGAACATTATGGAATATTATTTTCTATAAGAAATGATCAGTAGGATGAATACAGAGAGGACTGGCGAGATTTACATGGACTGATGCTAAGTGAAATGAGCAGAACCAGGAGATCATTATATACCTCAACAATGATACTGTTTGAGGATGTATTCTGATGGAAGTGGATCTCTTAAATAAAGAGAGTTAATTCAGTTTCAATTGATCAAGGATAGACATAAGCAACTACAGCCAAAGAAATAACACTGGGAAATGAATATAAACTGCTTGCATTTTTGTTTTTCTTCTTGGGTTATTTATACCTTCTGAATCTAATTGTCCCTGTGTAACAAGAGAACTGTTCAGTTCTGCACACATATATTGTATCTAGGATATACTGTAACCTATTTAACATGTAAAGGACTGCTTGCCATCTGGGGGAGGGGGTGGAGGGAGGGAGGGGAAAAATAGGAAAAGAACTGAGTGCAAGGGATAATGTTGTAAAAAATTACCTTGGCGTGGATTCTGTCAATAAAAAGTTAAATTACCAGAGACAATTCACATCTTTAGCATAGTTGCAGGATACAAAATAAAGACAAATAAATCATCATTTTTGTCTACTACCAACAATGTCCAGCAGCAAGAGATACAAAGAAAAAATCCATTTAAAACAGGTATAGAAAACAAGATAATGATGAATTTTGGAGGCAATGTTAGAAAACTGGGTCACTAATAAATTGTTAATTGAATTGTGAACAGATTCAGTCATTCTGGAAAGCAATTTGGAACTGTGCCCAAAAGGTTATCAAAATATGTATACCCTTTGATCCAGCAGTGTTTGTACTGGGCTTATATCCCAAAGTGATCATAAAGGAAAAAAAGGGCCTCATATGTGCAAAAATGTTTGTGGGAACTTTTTTTGCAATGGCAAGAAACTGGAAACTGAGTGAATGCCCATCATTTGGAGAATAGTTGAATAAGTTATTGGGTATGAATGTTATGGGATAGTATTGTTCTATATGAAACAGTCAGCAGGATCATTTCAGAGAGGCCTGGAGAGACTTACATGAATTGATGCTAAGTTCAATGAGCAGAACCAAGAGATCATTGTACACAGCAACAAAAAGATTATACTATGATAAATTCTGATGGACATGGCTCTTTTCAACAATGACATGATTCCAGTCACTTCCTTGTGATGATCTTGTGATGAAGAGAGCCATCTACACCCAGAGGGAGGATATGAGAACTGAGTGTGGATCACAACATAACATTTTCATACTTTTTTTATTGTTTGCTCATATTTTATTTTCTTTCTCATTTTCCTCTCTTTTATCTGATTTTTTGCAGCAACATAATTGTATAAATGTATATGTATATATTAGATTTAACATATATTTTACCATGTTTGACATACATTGGATTACTTACCATCTAGGGGATAGAATCTGAAGAAGGAGGGAGAAAACTGGAACACAAGGTTTTGAAAGTGTAATTGTTGAAAAATTACCCTGTATATGTTTTGAAAATAAAAAGCTTTAAGAAAAAAAGTTAAATAACTGTGGATAATATAACATATTTGGGAGTCTACCTGCCAAGCCAAAGTCAGAAACTATATGAACACAATTACAAAACAGTTTGCACACAAAGTCAGATCTAATCAATTGGAAAAATGTCAAGTGCTCATAGGTAGACTGAGGAAATATAATAAAAATGGCAATATGTAAATTAATCTACATATTCAGTGCCATATCAATCAAACTCAAGAAATTATTTTATACATCTAGGAAAAAATATTAACAAAGTTCATCTATAAGAACAAAAGGTCAAGAAATTCAATAGAATTAATGAGAAAAAAATGCAAATCACAGTGGTCTCACTGTACCAGACCTAAAACTATATTATAAAGCAGCAGTCATCAAAACTATTTAGAAATGACTAAGAAATAGAGAAGTCGATCAGTGGAATAGTTGTGGTTCACAGGACAAAAAAGTCAACAACCATAGTAATCTAAGCTTTAACAAACCCAAAGACCATAGATTCTTTTTTAAATTTTTAATAAATTTTTTTAAATCTTTTTTTTATTTTTAAAAATATGCATAGATAATTTTTCAACATTGACCCTTGCATAGCCTTCTGTTTCAGATTTTCTCCTCCTTCCCCTGACCCCTTCTCCTAAATGGCAAGCAATCCAATATATATTATACATGTTACAAAATATATTAAATCCAATATGTGTAAATATATTTATACAATTCTCTTATTGCACCAGAAAAATCAGATCAAAAAGGAAAGAAAACGAGTAAGAAAACAAAATTCTCAAGTGAAACAACAAAAAGACTGAGAATATTATGTTGTGATCTGCATTCAGTTCCCACACTCCTCTCCCTGAATACAGATGACTCTCTTCATCACAAGATCACTGGAACTGGCCTCAATCATCTCATTGTTGGAAAGAGTCATATTCATCAGAATTGATTGTCTTATAATATTGATGTTACTGTTTACAATGATCTCCTGGTTCTGCACATTTCATTTAGCATCAGTTCATGTAACTCTCTACAGGACTCTCTAAAATCATCTTCCAGATTGTTTCTTATAAAACAGTAATATTCCATAACATTCCTATATCATAACTTATTCAACCATTCTCCAACAGTGGGCAATCACTCAGTTTCCAGTTTCTTGCTACTACAAAGAAGGCTGCCACAAATATTTTTGCTCATGTGTGTCCCTTTCACTCCTTTAAGATTTCCTTGGGATATAATCCCAATAGAAACACTGCTGGATCAAAGGGATGAACAGTTTGATAGCTTTTTGAGCACAGTTCCAAATTGCTCTCCAGAATAATTGGATCTGTTCCCAGTTCATCCAATAACATATCATTGTCCCAGTTGTCCCACATCCCCTCCAACATTCATCATTATCTTTTCCTGTCATCTTAGCCAATCTGAGAGGTGTGTAGTGGTATCTCAGAGTTAAGACCCCAGCTTCTGAGATAAGAATTCACTATTTGACAAAAGCTGCAGGGAAAATTGGAAACTAGTGTGGCAGAAACTAGGTATTAACCCACACCTAACACCATATACCAAGATAAGATCTAAATGGGTTTGTGATTTAGACATATTGATATTATAAGCAAATTAGAAGAACATAGGATAATTTATCTCTCAGATATGTGGAAAAGGAAGGAATTTGTGACCAAAGAAGAATTAGAGTATATTATGGAAAATAGATAATTTTGATTATATTAAGTTAAAAAGTTTTTATACAAACAAAATCCATGATACAAAGTTAGAAAGGAAGCAATAAACTGGGGAAATACTTTACACTTCTGATAAAGGTCTCATTTCTAAACTATAGAGGTAATTTGCTCAATTTATAAAAAAAAATTCAAGCTATTCTCCAATTGATAAATGATCAAAGAATATGAACAGATAGTTTTAGATGAAGAAATTAAAACTATTTTAGTCATGAAAAGTTGCTCTAAATCACTATTGATCTGACAAATTCAAATGAATACAACTCTGAGCAAATGAAAGCTAATGATTTTATGAGACATGAAGAATCAGTAAAACTGAAAAGAATGAAAAAAATGGAAGAAAAATGTAAAATACCTCATTAGAAAAACAGTCAACCTGGAAAATAGCTCCAGGAGAAACAATTAGAAATTATTGATGTACCTGAAGACCATGACCAAAAAAGAGCCTGCATAGCATTCTTCAATAGATCATCAAGGAAAACTGTCCTATTTACAAAAATAAGAAGAGCAAATAGGCATTGAAAGAATCCATCAAAGATCTCTGGAAAGATATCTCTCAAGGAAAACCCTAAGGAACATTTTGCCAAACTACAAAATTTTAATCTGAAGGAACAAATACTGCAAACTGCCACACAAAAGCAATTCAAGTATCAAGGAGAAACAGTCAGGATTGCTCTGAATCTGGCAGCATCTACAATAAAAGAGTGAGAGTCTGGAATATCATATTCCAGAAGACAAAATACCTGAGTTTACAATGAAGAATTAAGTACCTCAGGGGAGGACATGGATCTCCAAGGAAATAAGAGACTTTCAATCATTTCCATTGGGGGAAAAAAAAAACAGAACTAAACAGAAATGTTGATCTTCAAACACAGGACTCAAGAGAACCATATAAATGTAATCAGGGGAAAATATACATTAGTTAAAGGCTGAACTATTTACATGCCTAGATGTAAAGACAGATCTAATTAAAAGAGAAAGAAAAAGTGCATATACATTTAGTATCATTATCACTTCAATGTTTATAGTGCCCTTTAAAAAAAAAGAAAAAAAAACGAAATTTAACAAACCATCAGTGAACTCCCTAAGAAAAAAATCTCCAGGGCCATTTAAAAAACATTTAATTCAAATACTATGTAAACTATTTGGAAAAATAAGTATTGAAGGAGTCTTGCCAAATTCCTTCTATTACACAAATATGGAACTGATACCTAAACCAGGAAGAGCAAAAACAGAGGAAGAAAATTATAGAACAATTTCCCTAATGAATATCTATGTAAAAATTATAAATAAAAAATCTCCTGACAAAGAGATTACAAGAACTTACCAGCAGGATAATACATTATGATTAAGTGGAATTTTTACCAGGAATGCAGGGCTGCTTCAATATCAGGAATGCTATTACCATAATCAACCATATCAATAACTAAACCTACAAAAATCCTATGATAATCTGAATACACACAGAAAAAATTTTGAAAAAATTTGAAAAAAATACAGCCTCTATTCCAATTAAAACACACTAGAGAACAAAGGGATAATGGAACTTTACATAAAATAATAAGCAGTATCTATCTAAAACCTTCAGCAAGCATTAATTGTAAAGGACAGACACAGGACACATAAGATCAGGAGTGAAATAAGGATGCCCATCATCACCTCTATTATTCAACATTGTACAAGAGATGTTGGCTTGAGCAATAAGAAAAGAAAAGGAAATTAAAGGAATTAGTATAGTCCATAAGGAGATAAAAATATCATTCTTTGCATATGATATGATTATATATTTAGAGAATCCTAGAAAATCATTCAAAAACTTACTTGAAACAATTAGCAGCTTTAGCAAAGTTGCAGGATATAAAAATAAACCCACATAAATGATTGCATTTCTATCTATTAGTGACAAATTAAATTCTATATATTACTGGCATCAGATAGAAAGAAGAATTGCATTTAAAATAACTGCAGGCAAAATAAAACCTTTGGGGGTATACTTGCCAAGGCAAACCTAGGACTATATAAAGACAATTACAAAAGACTTTTCACACAAGTAAAGTCAGATCTAAAAAAAAATGGAAAAATATCAATTGCTCATGGGTAGGCTGAGCTAATATAATAAAAATGATTATTCTGCCTAAATTGATCTACTTGTTCAATGTCATACCAATCAAAATGCCAAAAATACTCTATAAAGTTTTATAGAGTTAGGAAAACAATAACAAAATTCATCTGAAAGAACAAATGGTCAAGTATATCAAGGGAATTAATGACAAAAAATACAAAAAATGGTGGCCTAACAGTACCAAAACTCTATTATAAAGGAACAGTCACCAAAACAATTTGGTACTGCTTACAAAATAGAATGGTGGATCAATGGAACAGATTAGATACAGATGACACAATAATCAATGACTACAAGTAATTCTGTATTTGATAAAAACCCAAACTCCAGATTCTGGGATAAGAACTCACTATTTCATAAAATTGCTGGGAAAATGGAAAATAATATGTGAGGAACTAGGTATAGACCTACACTTTACACACTAAACCAAAATGAGGTCAAAATGGATACATTATTTGAGTGTAAAGGGTGATACCTTAAGCAAAGTAGGACAACAAGGAATAGTTTACCTATCCAATTTTTTGGAGAAGGGAAGAGTGTAAGAACAAAATAGAACTAAAGAACATTTTGAAAGGCAAAGGGGACAACTATTATGATTACATTAAATTAAAAAGTAATTTCCACAAGCAAAACCAACAGAAACAAGATTATAAAAGGAGTAGAAAGCTGGAAAAAATCTTTATAACCACTGTTTCTGATAAAGATCTCATTTCTAGAATATATAGATAACTGTCAAATGAATAAAAATACAAGTCTTTCACCAATGGATACATGATCAAAGGATATGAGCAGACAATTTTCAGATAATGAAATTAAAGCCATCTATAAGTCATTTGAAAAAATACTGTGAAATCACAATTGATTAGAAAAATGCAAATTAAAACAACTCTAACATACCACCTCATACCTCTTAAATTGGCTAGGATGACAGGAAAAGATCATTATAAATGTTAGAGGGGGTGTGAGAAAACTGTGATACTAATGCATTGCTGCTGGAATTGTTCTGGAGAGTAACTTGGAACTATGCCCAAAGGACTATCAAACTGTGCATCCCCTTTGTCCCAGTAGTGCCACCACTGCATCTGTATCCCCAGGAAACTATAAAGGAAGAAAAAAGACATATACATGTGTAAAAAGGGATGAAGCAGCTCTTTTTGTGGTTGCAAAGAATTGAAAAATGAGTAAATGCCCATCAATTGGGGAATGGATGAATAAGTTGTGGCATATGAAGGTAATGGAATATTATTGTCCTATAAAAATAATGAACAAGCTGATTTTAAAAAGGACCAGAAAAATTTATGTGGACTGATGCTAAGCAAAACAAACAGAACCAGGAATATACTGAACACAGTAACAGCAAGTTTGTGTATTGATAAACCATAAACAATTTGGTTTTTCTTAGTGGTTCAGTGATTCAAGGCAATCCCAATAAACTATGGATGGAAAGCATCATCGGCATCCAGAAAGAGAACTATGGAGATTAAATGTGAATCAACACATGCTAAGTTCATTTCTTTTTTCTATTTTTTTTCTCATGGCTCTCCCCTTTTTTCTGATTTTTATTTGCCACATGATTCATAAAGAAATGTATATTTCTTTATACACATATAACAAGAAAAAAAACAAGACAATTCATAAAGGAAAATAAAAATAAAGGCTTCATTTTTAAATTTATAATTTCAAATTTGTAAGTATTTAAGCCCTTCCTCAATTGATAAATGGTCAACATATATGAACAGAAAAATTTTAGACAAAGAAATTAAAACAATTTCTAGTCATGTAAAAAATGCTCTAAATCAATACTGGTTAGAAAAATGCAAATTAACACAACTCTGAGGCACTACTTCATACCTCTCATATTGCATTGAAGGGGTTGTGAAAAAGCTGAGACACTAATACATTGTTGGTGGAGTTTTGAACTGGTCCAGTCATTCTAAAGTGCAATTTAGAACTATGTCCAAAGGATTATGAAAAACGCCCATACCCTTTAATTCAGCACTGTCTCTACCCCAAAGAGATCAAGGTCATAAACAAAGGGAAAGGAACCATATATACAAAAATGTTTGCTACAGCTCCTTTTGTAGTGGCAAGGATTTGAATGTTGAGTAGTGGATGCCCAATCAGTTTGGAAATGGCTGAATAAGTTACGGTATAGGAATGTAATATAATATTATTGTTCTATAAGAAATAATCAGCAGGCTGATTTCCAAAAAGTCTGGAAAGGCTTACATGAACTGATGATAAATGAAGTGAGTAGAACCAAGAGAACATTTCAGCAAAAACAAGATTATGTGGTGACCAACTATAATGGACATGACTCTTTTCAACAGTGACATGATTCAAGATAATTCCTGTAGTCTTTGGGTGAAGAGAGCCACCCACATCCAGTGAGATAACTGGGAAGATTAAATGTAGATAAAAGCATAGTATTTTGACATTTGTTGTTATTATTGTTTTTTGTTTGTTATTTATTTTCTTCCTTATAGTTTTTTTTCCCCTTTTGATCAGGTATTTCTCACACAGCATAACAAATGTGGAAATATGTTTAGAAGAATTACACCTGTTTAAACCTATATTGTATTACTTGATGTCTAGGGAAGGGGAAGGGAGGAAAGGAGGAAAAAATAATTGGAACACAAGGTTTTGGAAAGGCAAATGTTGAAAACTATCTTTACATTTATTTTGAAAAATAAAAAGCTATTGTTATTTTTTAAAAAAATAAAACTCTCTTGTAAACAGTGTATTGTAGGATTTTGCTTTCTATATTTTGAATCACACCTATGGCCTCTGGATATGAATTGTCCTAATAATAATAAAGTTCTTAAGAGTTACAGATATCAAGTTCCCACATAAGAATGTGAAGTTTAAATTTATTAAATCTCTCATTATTATTCTTTAAGTTTTAACTTTTTAAGCAGCAAACAGAGTTAAGTGACTTCCTTAGGATCATAGAACTAGTAAATATCAGAGAATATATTTGAACTCAGGTCTTACTGACTCCAGGCCCATTTGTCTTTGAGGCTTTCTGTACTTTCACATTAATTTATGTGTGGGTCTTTCTTTCCATTGTGGTAACATTTTATGGTCAAGTTCTTCTTTGTTATTTTATTTGTTTGTTTTGAGGCTATTTCCTGAATTTGAACTTTATATTAAAGTTGCCCTCTGCTCACCTGGAATTGAGTATTGTTCCAAGCTTCAGGCCTTTCTGTACAATTGTTTTCTGAGTTAGTTCTGAGTTTCTAAAAGATTTTGGTGTTTTTAATGTTGTGTGATTTTGAGAAATATGATCATAACTCTCCTAATATTTTCACTCTAGGCTTTATCTAATAGGAGCCAATAGTCTCCTGCAGCTGCAAATACCATTTCTCTCTTCACTTTGAAACTCTGACCAGGTCCCCTTCTCCTTTCGGACTGTCCATGAGCACTCCTCTCTGCCTTGAGACTGAGACCTGGGTCTTTATAAGGGCAGTAGAATAGCCAGTCAGTACCTGTTCTTTTCTATTCCAACAGAGGTTCCCTGTGATCTCTTTTTTAACAGTTGCCCACCAAACTTACAGTCTCTGGGCCTTCAAAGTTGCTGCTATTATTGCTACTATCATACCTACTGCTGCTGTTCCCTCTGCCTGCACTTTAGACCAGCATCTATCCAGGTATTCTAGACATCTCTTCCTGACTTTCTAATTTTTTTATACTGGAGACTGGGAAAAAGAAAAACAACTTTACAGTGTTTCTGACAAAAGCCTCTTTTCTCAAGTATATGGAAAACTGAGTCAAATTTAAGAAACTACAAGCCACTCCCCAAATGGGAATTGGTCAAAGGATATAAATAGGCAATTTTCAAATGAAAATTAAGATAGCTTATAAGCATATAAAGGACTTTCAATTACTTTTGATCAGAGAAATGAAAATTAAAACAACTCTGAAATTCCATCCCACATCTATCAGATTGACCAATATGACCAAAAAGGAAAAGAATCACTGTTGGTTATGGTATGGGAAAATTGGAATATTGATATAATGTTGACAGAATTGTGAATTGATCCAAACATTCTAAAGAACAAATTCCGAGAATTTGGAACCAAACCCAAAGAGCAACCTGTATACACCCTTTGATCTAACAAGACCACATCTAAGTCTTTATCCCAAAGAGATCACAAAAAGAGAAAAAGGACCTACATGTAAAAAACTATTAGGAGCATCCCTTTCCATGGTAACAAAATATTGTAAATGAGAGGATGCACATCCATTGGGGAATGGCTAAACATGCTAAAATATGTAAATGCAATGAAATACCATTGTGCAAAAAGAAATGAGAATTAAGTAGATTACAAAAACAGCCTAGGAAGACTTATATGAACGAATGCAAAGTGAAATGAGGAGAACTAGGAGAACATTGTACACAGTAAAATTGTGGGATGATCAATTATGATTGACTCAGCTCTTCTCAGCAGCACAATAATTCTTGACAAGTAAAAAAGACTCAGGAATGTTATTCATAATGAAATAAAGAACTGATGGCCTCAGAATGCAAACTAAAGAATATTTTTTCACTCACTTTATTCTTTTGAATTTTTTTAAATTTTTGATTCTTTTTTTACAACTATGAATAAATGGAAATATGTTTTACATGATAGCACAAGTACAAAACTATATCAAACTGCCTACCAACTTAAGAAGAGGGGAAAATAATTTTAAATTTGAAATCTTGTAACAACAAATGATACAAATATTCTTCCCATATAACTGGAGGAAAAATAAAATGCTATTAATTCTTATTACACTAGAGAAATGTCTCAATC
Source organism: Antechinus flavipes (assembly GCF_016432865.1). Classification (NCBI taxonomy): domain Eukaryota; kingdom Metazoa; phylum Chordata; class Mammalia; order Dasyuromorphia; family Dasyuridae; genus Antechinus; species Antechinus flavipes. The sequence continues at coordinate 265,247,629 of NC_067401.1, forward strand.
TGATTTCTTGTTGGCTATGCCACTCAAAAATTTTATTTGAGACATTATTTTGAAGTTGTTTTGAACTTCATGAAAATGTCACTGTGTTACTGCTCCTTACCCATCATCTTTAATAGATAAGCTTTAAAGGCTGCCTATAGTCTGGAAAATATTTAATATTCAGTTGAATCATTGTAATAATAATAACTTATTTTTAATGATATTATTCTGGTATGATTTCTTTTTTTAACTGGCTCTTATTATAATTTACTTTATTTAAAGTGACCAAATCATCTGCTTAATAATCCCATGTAAAATGTTTCTGGGGAACACAGTTATTATCAATACTCTTTAAAATGTAGAATTAAAGGATTTTTCCCCTAAAATTATGATAATACTTAAATATCAGTCTCTTAAATATGAAATAATGGTTTTATAATAATAATTTTTTGGGTATTTTGAGATGTACAAGATAAAGAGATGACTGAGATATAACTGTTTTATTACATTGAATCCATTCATTATCAAGGAAACAAAAATAAAACCCTCTCAGCATATTAGAGGGAACCTTTGTCTAAATTTATAGAAGGACATGAAATAAATGCAAAAATACAACTTTTAGTGTAAAAATGTTGTAAAATCAAGACTTTAATAGAAGAATACAAGAAGGGAGAAAGAAAGGATGAAAATAGGGAAGTGATGGTGAGGGAAATGAATGGGAGGAAAAGAATAAAGTAAAAACTAAGTGCTGCACAGCACAGAACAAAACAATCAAGCAAAGAAAAGAGGGACACTTTTGAATATAACATAATATAATATCTTCTATTATTATATGTCCTTTCTTGAACTTGGAATATATTGCTATATATTTTGAATCCTCTTTGATGTTCTGCTGGGCACTTGAGAATGTTCTGTTCTATTTTGTTTTGTTTTCCTTTTCTGGTTTTTCTGTTTTCCATTCTTTCATTAATTAAAAAAGAAAAAGAGAAGTTGACCAAAGGAACAGATCAAAGGAACATAGATTATTCCAGAATAAATTAATCTAGGTGCCTAATATTTAGGTACACCAAAAAACCACAGATAATTCAGTAAACACCCACTATTTAACAACAACAACAACAAAAAAAAAAAAAAAAAAAAACCTTCTGGGAAAACTGGAGAGCGATTTGGCCAGAAGCAGATTTAACCTAATTTCTCATAGCACATGTTAAGAATTGTTTCAAATGTATATTTTGTCCCTGTGGAAACAGATTAGACATTCATAAAGTAATTAATAATAATATTAATAATAGAAAATAGAAAAAACTTGAGCCACAGGCAAGTTGGCAGAGAGAAGCCTGAAAATTCTCTGAATTTTCTCCAGTTTCTCTCAGAAACAATACTACATCAAACCTCTAAATGAATTCTGGCCTGGCAGAACCCAGAAAAAATTCAGAATGAAGTGATTTTCTAGCTTAAAAACCATAGAAGGACTTCAGGAAAAGTCTGTCTTACTTGAGTGGAGGGGAAACAGAGGCACAGTTCAAAGAATTTAGTGGGAAACTCTTTGCCACAGTAAAGATCAGCAGCTGAGATTCCTCACTTCTGGTTCAGTAGGGCACTGACTCAAATAGCCAGCTGTGAGACTTCCAAACTCAGTGTAGAAGGCAAACTGTGAGTGCCTGAACCCTTGCACAATAGGCCAAGCCAACCATGAACAGCGAGAAAGCTGCTAGATCGTCCAGCACCAATGTGGTAAGTCAGAAAGATTCCCCATCCCCTCCCCACCCCGAAAAAGGAGCTTGGGACATCGTCCTCTGTGCCAGAAGAGCAAAGATCAACTTTTAAAAAATCAACAAAAAAATTAAAAGTATCATGACCATGGAAAGTTACACCAGGGATGCAGAAGATCAGAACACAAACCCAGAAGAAAATAGCAATGAAGACTATGAAAACTAAAAGGAGAATATAAATTGGTCTTAAAATCAAAAGGTTCTCTTGAAGGAGGTCAAAAGAGATTTTAAAAATCAAGAAAGGGAGGTAGAAGAAAAATGGAGAAAAGAAATGAGAGGCAAGATGGCAAAGAGGATGCAGGCTTCATTCTGAGCTCCCTTCTACTCTCACTACTGAGTACAAATGATTCAAAGGGATATCAAGAATCAGGAATCAAAATTTAAAAAAATAAAAGAACATATAAAATATCTAATTGGAAAAACAACAGACCTGGAAAATGGATTCAAGAGAGCCAATTTAAGAATTATTACCGCTAGTGAAGTCAAGAGGACCTTATTTCAAATCAGGTATCAAATCCTTAACACTTCCTAGTTGTATGAGCCTGGGCAAGTCACTTAATTCCAATTGCCTAGCCAAAAAAAAATTAATAATAATAATAATTGGACTACCTGAAAGCCATGATAAAAAGGAACCCGAACAACATCTTTCAAAAACTCTTCAAGGAAAAGTACCCTGATATTCTAGAACCAGAAGCTCATATACTCCTTAAAGAAACTCACTAATCACTTCCTGTAAGGGACCCTAAAATCAAAACTCAAAGAAATGTTGTAATTAAATTTCACAATTATCAGATCAAGGAGAAAATACTGCAGGTATCCAAAAAGGAACAACATAAATATCAAAGAGCAATGGCCAGAATTACCTAATAATTAGCATCTTCCACATTCAAGGACTGGAGGGTCTGGAATATTATATTCTAAAAAGCAAAGGAGTTTGCATTACCACCAACAATCAATTATCCCATAAAACAGGATAGTCTTTCAGTGGGGAAAATAGAATTCTATGAAATAGGAAATTTTCGATGATTTCTGATGAAAGGACCAGAGCTGAACATAAAATTTATGAACAATAAAACATGAACATATTTAAATATGATTTAAGAGAAGCATAAAAATGTGAACAGAAAAGAAAAAAAATTACTTAAAGTTTAAACTATTTACATTTTTACATGGAAAATTGATACTTTGTCACTCTTGAGAATGATATCTTTAGGATGGCCAAACCAAGATGTCAGAGAGTGCCAGGTCTTTGAGCTGTTTCTGGCTTTCCTCAGATCAATACCAGATCAAGCCTTTGAACTGGTTTTGGAAGGACAGAATCCACAAATATTTTAAGTGTTACAAATTTCTAGCAGGAAACATTTTGGGAGAACTTCAGAAAAAATCTATTTCAATCTGGCATGGGTGAGGGACGATAGCTAAGTGCAGGTGCAGCACAGGGACCCAGGATGATGTGGTGTCCACCCAACAGTGAAATCTTCTGAGAGACTCTTAGCCAAAATACAGCAGCATTGGCTACTCTGTTCTGGTTCAGAAGCCAGTGGATCATCAGACTAGTTATGAGACATGCAACACAACTACAAAAGGCAAATAGTAAGCTCCTGAACCCCAGCATAAATCAGCACTTGAACACACCTCCCAAAATGCAAAGGTAGTCAGCAACACCAGCCCCAAGGCAGTTTGAAGTCACTCTTCCCTATAGAGTAATCTTGAGACAATCTTTCCTTAGTCATAAGAACAGATTATAAAGTTTAAAAGTTAGCAAAAAAAAAAAAAAAAAAAAAAAAAAAAGAAAAACTTTGATCATAGATAGCTTTTATGAAGATAGAAAAGAGACCTCAAACCCTAAGGACATTAAAAGTAAATCATTTCCACATGAAAGCTTCTTTGGAAGATTTCAAAAAGGACATTAAAAGAATGGTAGAAGAAAAGTGGTGAAAGGAAATGAAAACTTTGCAGGAGAGTTTGGAAAAGCCAACACAGAAATCACCTAAAGTGAGCTCCTTAAAAATAGATTTAGAGAAATGGAAAAGCATATAACATAGATTTGATGAAGTGGAAAAAGAAACCACCTCATTGGTCTGCCCTCATTGGGGCAGAGGCAAAATGGCAGAGAGGATGCAGGCTTCATTATGAGCTCCCCTCTACTCTCACTACTGAGTACAAAATTCAACCTCTGAAATGGTGCTTGACTGGTAGAATCCATGAATATTGGGAGTACAACAAATTACGAACAGAAGATAATCTGGAAGATCACCAGGAAAGGTCTGTCTTGATCAGGCAGGAGGAGGCCAGTGCAGCCAAGGAGGCAGAACATGGAGGCCAGCACATGCTGAGCAGACCCAAGGCAGGATGCAGTCTCTAAAAGTGAAGAATTTACAGGGAGGACTTTACCATCAGTTGGTTGCTTCTGCTTTGGTTGCAAAGCAGTAAATCAACAGAGAAGCTACACAAACACAAAAGGTAGAGTTACTCTAAATACAACAGAGTTTCACAGGACCTGGCCACACCCACCTAGCACTGGGAGTGACTCAGCATGACCACAGCACAGCCACTCTTCCAAGGGTAGTGGCACTTCCACAGTGCTCTTTCTAGGGCAGTTGCAGTTCTGCAGCACAGCCACTCTTGGCAGCCTGTTCACAGGACAGCCACTGTCCATTGTCATCTGTCCCTGTTCTGTAGAGGAAGCTGAGAAATTCCTTGACCCAACGGCAGACACCAAGGGTTTAAAAAAAGAGTAAAAAAGAAAAGAGAGCTCTAACTATAGACAGCTTCATACTGAAAGAGAGCAGATTTCAAAACTTGAGGAGATTGATAGTAGTCTCCAGACAAAATCCCAAAGGAGGATATAACCTGGGCCCCACCACATAAAGCTCTCCCAGAAGAAATTTTAAAAGATCTTTAAAAAAATCTAGGAAAAAAATGGTGAAAGGAAAGAGAAGCTGTACAAGAGAGTATAGAAAAGGCATATAACTCATTAAAAGAAAGATTTGATAAAGTGGAAAAAGTAAATAGCTTCCTGAAATGTAAAATGGAAAAGATAAGGAACTCCCAGGGAACCAGAATTTGTGAATTGGAAAAGATAAAAAACTCCCAGAAAAGTAGGATTGTGAAATGGAAAAAGAAAATAACTCATTAAAAAAATTGTGAAATGGGAAAAAAAATCTATAGAGCAAAACAACCCATTTAAAAACTCAACTGAATATATACAAAAAGAAGTAAAAAAAAAAATGAAGAAAATAACTCATTAAAAATCAGAACCGAACAAATGGAAATGAATGATTCATTGATACATCAAGGATCAGTCAAGCAAAATTAAAAAAAAAAAAAGAAAAAAAGAAAAAGAAAGAAAGAAAAAAAGAAAAAAATAGAAAAAATGTTAAATACTTACTTGGAAAAATAACAGACCTGAAAAACAGATCTAAGAGAGATAATCTAAGGATTATTGATCTCCCTGAAAACCCTGATGAAAAAAAGAGCCTAGACACTATTTTTCAGGAAATCATCAAACAGAACTGCCCAGATGTAATAGAATCAGAGGTTAAAATAAGCATTGAAAGAATTCATTGAACACCTTCTGAAAGAGACCCCAAAATAAATACTCCAAGGAATATTGTGGCTAAATTTCAGAATTATCAGACCAAAAAAATATATATATTACAAGCAGCCAGAGGGAAAAAAAACCAATTCAAATACTGAGGAGCCATCATAAGGATCACTCAAGATCTACCAGCTTCCATATTAAAGGACCATAGGGCCTGGGATCTGATATTCTGAGAGGAAAAAAACTTGGAATGAGCCAAGAATAAACTAACCATGTAAGCTGAGCATTTTCTTTCAGGGAAGAAGATGGACATTCAATAAAACAAGTAAATTCCATTTATTCTTAATGAAAAAAAAAAACAGAACTAAACAAAAAATTTGACCTCCAAATATAAGACTTAGGAGAAGCTTATAAAGATAAAAAGAACTCTTGAGAACTGAATTTCTTTTACAGGCATACGTAAAGAGTGCATGTATAATTTGATTTTATTGTTATAATTTAAAAAAGAAAATTAGAAGTGGAAAGGGAATTTACATCTCATGAAGAGGCAAAGGAAAACTATCATATCTGAGGGAATTAAAGGAAGGGGAGGAATATTGTGTGAATCTTACTCTTATCAGATTTGGCTCAAAGAGAAAATATTAGATATATTTGGTTTTACAGAGAAACTTCTCTCACCTCATTAAAAAGTAGGAGAGAAAAAGGGAAAAGGAAAAAAAAATAAGCTAAATAGAAGGGAATATAAAAATAATAAGGAAAAGGTATAAGAAAGGGGGAGGGACTCAAAGGGGGTGGGAGAGATTCTAAAGAGGGAGAGCTGTGTAAGGCAAGTGGTGCCCATAAATTTAATACTGGGGAAGAGGATAAGGGGGGAAAGAAAGAGAAAAGTATAATCTGGGGATAATAAGATGGCAGGAAATAGAGAATTAATAGCTTTAACCATACACGTGAACGGAATGAAGTCTCCCATAAAGTGGAGGCAGATAGCAGATTGGATCAAAAGCCAGAATCCTACAATATGTTGTTTAGAGAAAACACATTTAAAGCAGGTTGATACATACAGAGTAAAGGTAAAAGGCTGGAGCATAATTTATTATGCTTCAGGTAAAGTAAAAAAAAAAAAAAAAAACAAAAACAGGGGTAGCCATCCTTATCTCAGATTAAGCAAAAGCAAAAGTTGATCTAATTAAAACAAATAAGGAAGGGCACTATATCTTGCTAAAGGGTAGCATAGATAATGAAGCAATATCATTACTAAGCATATATGCACCAAGTGGTATAGCATTTAAATTTCTAAAGGAGAAGTTAAGAGATGTGCAAGAAGAAAAAGACAGCAAAACTATAATAGTGGGGGATCTCAACCTTCTACTCTCAGAATTAGATAAATCAAACCAGAAAACAAATAAGAAAGAAGTTAAAGAGGCAACTAGAATATTAGAAAAAATAGGTATGATAGATCTTTGGAGAAAACTGAATGGAGACAGAAAGGAGTACACTTTCTTCTCAGAAGTTCCTGGAATCTATACAAAAATTGACACTATATTAGTGCATAAAGACCTCAAATTCAAATGCAGAAAGGCAAAAATAATAAATGCATTATTTTCAGATCACAATGCAATAAAAATTACATTCAACAAAAAGCTAGGGGCAAATATGTTGGAATCCTTACTAACTGCTAACTAATTAGAGTTGATCTAATCTTACAAGAAGATGTTTTGGGCAGAACCTGAAACAAGGTACTAAGTAGAACTAATTAATACAAGGCTTGTGTTCACACCTTTACTCATTGGAGTCCACAAGTATGCTAGCTTCACAAAGTACACTTTCTAACTTCAAGGGAGTCCACACCTCCCTTAAAGCTCATTGGGCCAGAGAGCACTATGGGAGAAAACCCATAATCCCATTCTCTCAGAAGAGTCAGATAAAAGACCAGTGATGAGGGATCTATGGCAGAATACATTTTTCTTCTTGGCTGGCTGGCCGCAGAAGAGAGCTCAGCTGGACTCGAGAGGAGCGACTCTGGTGGCAGACGAAGGGTTTTCAGAGGATACAGCTACGAGTGGAGAGTTCAGTGGACAACCAGATTCATCTTCATCTCACACCACTGTAGTTGGTGGCTGGGCTCCCCAGAAGGAGTCAAGAGAGACATTCCATCTCTGTGTTGGTTGGAAACTGAAGAAAGCAGAGGCAGAGGCTGAAGGACAGAACCTTTGGATTTGGAGACATCCGAAGGGCTCTAAGCCTCTAAATCGGCTGTGCTTTGAGAAGAACAAGAACTCCAACATTTGAACTCTAACACAAATAGACCAAAAAGTAATTGAAAACAAAATAATCCCATCCTAAAGAATGATTGGGTGAAACAGTAAATTATAGGCACAATTAATAATTTCACCTAAAAGAATGACAACAATAAGACAACATACCAAAATTTTTGGGATGCAGCCAAAGTGGTAATAAGGGGAAATTTTATATGTCTAGAAGCTTACTTGAATAAAATAGAGAAAGAGATCAATGAATTGGGCTTGCAACTTAAAAAGCTAGAAAAAGAGCAAATTAAAACTCCCAATCAAATATTAAACTTGAAATTCTAAAATTAAAGAAAGAAATTAATAAAATTGAAAGTAAAATAAAACTATTGAATTAATAAACAAAACTAAGAATTTATTTTATGAAAAATAAATAAAATAGATATACCTTTGGTAAATTTGGTAGAAAAAAGGAAAGAGGAAAATCAAATTGTTACTCTTAAAAAATGAAAAGGAACAACTCTCCACTAATGAAGAAGAAATTAGAGCAATAATTAGGAGTTACTTTGCTCAACTTTATGTTAATAAATTTGATAATCTAAGTGAAATGGATGACTACCTTCAAAAATATAGGCTGCTTAGAATAACAGAAGAGAAAGTAAATTGCTTAAGTAGTACCATTTTAGAAAAAGAAATAGAACAAACTATTAATCAATTCCCTAAGAAAAAATTCCCAGGGCCAGATGGATTTACATGTGAATTCTACCAAACATTTAAAGGACAATTAAATCCAATGTTATATAAATTATTTGAAAAAATAGGGAATGAAGAACTACTACCAAATTCCTTTTATGACATAGACTTGGAACTGATACCTAAACTAGGTAGGTTGAAAACAGAGAAAGAAAATTATAGACCAATCTCCCTAATGAATATTAATGCAAAAATCTTAAATAAAATATTAGCAAAAAGTTTACAGAAAATCATCCCTAGGATAATATACCATGACCAAGTAGAGTTTATACCAAGAATTCAGGGTTGGTTCAATATTAGGAAAACTATTAGCATAGTTGACTATATCAATACCCAAATTAACAAAAAACATATGATCCTCTCAATAGATGCATAAAAAGCCTTTGATAAAAGCCAACATTCCTATTAAGAAACACTTGACAGTATAAGAATAAATGAATTTTTCCTTAAAATAGTCAGTAGCATCTATTTAAAATTGTCTATTTATTATAAATTTGAGTCAATTCTATATATAGTTTAGAAATGAGGCCTTTATCAGATCCTTTGGATAGAAAAATGTTTTCCCAGTTTATTGTTTCCCTTCCAAGTTAGTTTTGTTTGTATAAAAACTTTTTAACTTAATATAATCAAAATTATCTATTCTATGACCAATAATGGTCTCTAGTTCTTCTTTGGCCACCAATTCCTTCCTCCTCCACAAATCTTCGAGGCAAACTACCCTATGTTCTTTTAATTTATTTATAGCATCATTCTTTATGTCTAGATTATGAATCCATTTCAATCTTATCAAATATACAGTGTTAGGTGTGGCTTTCTGCCTACTTTTTGCCATATTACTTTCGAATGTTCCCAGCAGTTTTTGTCAAATAGTGAATTCTTATTCCAAAAGGTGGGGCCTTTGGGTTTGTCAAATACTAGATTGTTATACTCATTGGCTATTTTGTTCTGTGAACCTACCCTATTCCACTGATCAATTTCTCTATTTCTTAGCCAGAACCAAATGGTTTTGATGATTGCTGCTTTATAATATAGTTTTAGATCTGGTACAGCTAGGCCACTTTCATTTGCTTTTCTCTTTATAAATTCTTTGAAATTCTTGACCTTTTGTTCTTCCAGATAAGTTTTGTTGTTATTTTTTCTAATTCAGTAAGATAGTTTCTTGGGTGTTTGATTGGTATAGTACTAAATAATTAGATTAGATTAGAGAGTGTTGTCATCTTTATTATATTTGCTCAACCTATCCAAGAGCACTTAATATTTTTCCAATTGTTTCGATTTGACTTTGTGTGGAAAGTGTTTTATAGCTTTGCTTATATAGTTCCTGACTTTCCCTTGGCAGTTAAATTCCCAAATATTATTATATTATCAACAATTATTTTAAATTGAATTTCTCTTTGTGTCTTTTGCTGTTGGGAATTGTTAGTGATGTATAAAAATGCTGAGGATTTATGTGGATTTATTTTGTATAGTGCAACTTTGCTAAAGTTGTGGTTTATTTTTAATAGCTTTTTAGTTGATTCTCTGGAGTTCTTTAAGTATATCATTGCATCATCTGCAAAGAGTGATAATTTGTTTCCTCATTATGTATTCTAATTCCTTTAATCTTTTTTTTTCTCTTATTGCCAAGGCTAGCATTTATAATACAATATTGAATAGTAATGGTGTTAGTGAACAACCTTGTTCCACCCTGATCTAATTGAGAATGGTTCTAGATTATCCCCATTACATATAATGCTTGCTGATGTTTTTAAATAAGTGCTACTGATGATTTTAAGGAAAAGTCTATTTATTCCTATGCCTTCTTGTGTTTTTAATAGGAATGGGTGTGGGATTTTTTCAAATGCTTTTTCTGCATCTATTGAGATAATCATGTAGTTTTTGTTAATTTGAGTATTGATATAATCAATTATGCTAATAGTTTCCCTAATATTGAACCAGCCCTGCATTCCTGGTATAAATTCTATTTGGTCATATTGTATTGTGCTGGGGATGAATATCTGTAATCTCTTCTAATATTTTATTTAAGATTTTTGCATCAATATTCATTAGGGAGATTGGTCTATAATTTTCTTTCTCTGTTTTCATCCTACCTGTTTAGACATCAGTACCATGACTGTTTCATAAAAGGAATTTGGTAGGAGTCCTTCATTGACCTTTTTTTTTTCAAATTTCAAAAATTTTTCAAATAGCTTAGATACTATTTGAGTTAATTGTTCTTTAAATGTTTGGTAGAATTCACATGTAAATGCATCTGGTCCTGGGTAATTTTTTTAAGAAGTTGATTAATAGCTTGTTCTATTTCTTTTTTCTAAAATGGAACTATTTAAGTAGTTTATTTCCTTTTCTGTTAATCTGGGCAATCTATTTTTTTGTAGGTATTCCTCCATTTCACTTAGGTTGCCAAATTTATTGGCATAAAGTTGGTCAAAGTAACTCCTGATAATTGCTTTAGTTTCCTCTTCATTGGTGTATAGTTCTTCCTTTTCATTTTTGAGACTAACAATTTCATCTGGATAATAATTATATTCCTTTCCTTGAAAGAATGCTGCTTTATATAATAAAAGTTCAGTTGTATAAAAAAACTTTTTAGAATTTAAATATGTATAATTCCTACCATTCAGTCCTTTGAAATGATGACTGATCATAAAATTGTTCAGTAATATTAATAATCACACATTTTATTATTTCTTTAAAATGCTTTTATTATACATATCTATCTAATTTTCTCAGTTCAGCTCCCTTTACTTTGTATCAGCTCACAGAAGTCTTACCAAATTTTTCTGAAATAATTAAAAAAAATTATTTCCTATAGTATTGTAGTATTTCATTGTAATCACATTCCATACATTGTTCAGTTGGTTGTTGTCATTTATTCTCAAAATGGAGCAAAAAGACATCACTATGTTAGAGTCAAGTTAGTGTGTTTCACAGTGACTATTCAGACAAATATAAATTTGGAATGTTCTGCCACAGAACATCCACAAATAGTACCTATGAATATGAATCCTCTAAATTTGAGTGTCTCACTTTTCTTCTGAACTAATTCACATCTGCTTTGCTCAAATAAGATAGTATCATCTCTGGTGAGATCATGTCATGATAGGCAGTCCTGTGCCAGTGTCTCCCATGTCATACTGTGGAGGTTATGGGGTATAGTCAGACTCTCTGCTACCAGGCCACCAAAATTATGGAGATATCTACCAAAAGATAGGATTTAAAAAGTGATACTTCAAAAATATATTGGGATTCTAGTCTAGTAGTGTGAATCATGTCAAAAGAATTGTAAGCTTAGATATACTCCAGCCAAAGGGCAAAGATTTTATTAAACTGCTAAGAGTGGGCTAAATTCCAAGAAAAGATAGTTGACTAACCTCAGAAAGGATATATCTATAACAAAGAGTTAGATATCATTAGGCCATTCATTCATTCCATTCAATATCCATCCATTTATTCACTTATTCATTTAATTATTCAGCATTTTAAGTACTTATTTGGTGCTTGGAATTACTATGTTAAGTGCAGGGGATTTAAAGACAAAAATGCAATATTTCCTGCACACAGGGCAATTACATTCTATTATGTTATTCTGTGTGATCAGATTCTCCAAAAGGGAAATATTTCTTAAGAATAAGACAGGAAATATTTTTTTCAATCAGACCCAGGCTATCTATATAACTCACTGCAAAATCTAGGCTTATTGATTTTATCTGTTATGTTTTTTGATTCCTACTCCTCCCAGCAATGGGGACACAAAAATCAGACATGGCTGAAAACAACATAAAGTTCTGACTTCCAAATCAATGGCCTTTTTAGCTTATCTGGTAGCTTTCAAAAGATTGGAGAGTTATGGGGAATTTATTCATTTCTCTGGCATTTAACATAGAAAGATTAATCTTGATTACTTCCAAACTCTCAGTTATCTAAAATTATTTAAGGAATTAAGTAAACTCATTTGTTCTTTTATTAAAATACTTAATAAACAACTTAGAAGAATTGTATGAAGATATCTGTGAGTAAATGAATTCATTTTTTACTTAAGTTTTTATAACTAGAAGCTAAATATCTCTAGATTAAGACTTTCTGACATTTTTTTTACAAGTTTTAAGTTTTTGCTTGCATAAAGATGCCAAGATATCACCATAAGATTCTGGTGAAATTATTGTCCTTGTTTTTAAGTTCATAGTTTCTTCTCCTCTTTACATTTATCTATAATCCAGACAACTAAGAAGCAAAAATATGTGTATATATATATGTTCAGGAAAGTATTTGAAAAAGACTCTTATCTTTATACAAAATATATCACAATATGGCTTAGATATTACTACAGAAAAATAAAATTTTAGTTGGCAAAATAGACTAAATTCAATTTCTTTTGATTAATGGTTCAGAAATAAACTGGAAGGAAATCTCTAAAGAAGAACCCCAAGGAGTTAAGATTTTGACTTATTCCATTAAAATTTTCTACCAATAGTTTCACTGAAGATATAGATGGCACATTTTTCAAATCTGAAGTTGACATGTATCTGGGAGGGACAGCTATTATGATATATTACTGAATCAAGATTATTAAATTATCTTGATGGACTAGAAAACTAAACCTAAAATAAACAAGATTAAATTTAACATGAATAAATGTGAAGTCATATTCAGATTAAAAATCAATTTTATATGTAAAGAAAAATAAAGATTTGTACTGAAATTATTTCATGTGAGAAAGATTGACTAGTTTTAGCTGTCCACAAGATGAATAAGAATCAACTAAGCAAATATACTAAAAGGTATAATGAAATTTTAAGCTAAAATAAACAGTTATGAATATTATTTAGGGGATAATTGTAATTTATATACATAAAATTATGTATATATAAATGTGTGTATTGTGGCTAATATATTTTCTCAGGAAATTTCACAAAAAAGAGGGCTTTGAGAAGAGGGAAACATTGATGTTAACAAAAAAAGAAAAAAGTGATAGGACATGTTTATACTGAAGAAAAGACAAATATGAAGACTAAAATGAGATGACAGATGTTTTCAAGTACTTGAAGGATATACCTATGAGAAGCAGAAAGCCCATATTGATTTAGATAAAATAACTATAATAAATGGGTGAAAGTTAAAAAGAAATGTTTTACCTCAACATTAAGGGAGAAAATATTAGCTAAAGATGTAAAGCAATAATGTAGGATGTTCCTTCTTTTCATTAGATACATTCAAGCAAAAGCTAAATAACATTTTACTGAAGAATTATATATATTGTAGAACTACTAATGAACATCAAGCTTAATTTACAGTAGAAGAAAAAAGTGGATTGAATTTCATTTTGTACAACATTGTATTCTGAATGATCTCATATGTGTTTCTAGAATAAGAATCTATTCTTAACGAAAACCATTTTCTCTGTTATATAATTACTGAATTATCATCCCCAAAGAATTTGAATCACACATATGTTAAAAGAAAACATGAATATAAATAGGTTGTAGAATATTTTAAATTATTATTTACATCAAAGTTAAGGTAAATGGCAACATTACAAACACATAATCAGAAAAAATCTTCCATCAGTCATGCAGCAAAAGGGAAAGGTAACAGATCAACAATCCACATTCTCCAATGGCATCTATGACATAATAAAACATGCAGAGGAATTAATCCAGCCTACTTGAGAGATGTTCTCTGAAGGATTTGTGGATAGGCATTCATATGAATTATTCAAGATAAATGATGTGTGCAGGGCTATGATGTGTGGAGGGATTAGCAAACTGGAACATGAATCCATCAAAACATTTTAACATACAGAGAAAATATAATTTTTCAAGGGCTATTTATATAATCTACTTCAACAAAACCACCATTAAAGAGTTTTAGTTATGTTGCTTTCTTCAGATAACTTTCTTTGAAACTATGGATATACAAGAAATAGATTACTATCAAATCAATGAATGATAAAATAAGCCAAGTTAAAATGAAACTAGAGAACACAATGTTATTTATGCTCTATATAAATAAAAAATTCAATGTAAGATAGATGACATAGATTATCTATTAAAAAGTATGAATAGGAGAAAGATTGCTTGTCAAATTTCTCATCACATTCAAAAATCAGATATGATTCATCATTGCTGAAATTCCCAAGATTTTTTTCATAATAAATAAATTTTCTTCATATACATACACTTATACATACATCTACACATATGTATGTAAATATATATAAAATACACATATACACACTTGGTTGACAAAGCATTCTATCTTTATAATTTATAAAGTATCAGATACTTAAAATATAAGGTAAGAATTCAAATTCCATCAATATCAAGACAACAGTAAAAAAAAAAAAAGCCAATGAAGTATACTCCCTCTGAAATCCCAAATGTATATGAATATCTTATAAATTTTCAACTAATTTTTTTTGTTTTATTTTTGACTGGTAGAAATAGAGCAGTACTTGTGCTAACCTCTGTAATTAGCTCATCTAGACCCATGAGATTATGCAAAATATTATGATTCAGGTGATATTTGATTAAAGTTCAAATAATTTTTACCTTTAAGTAATGAATGGTAAGTGTAAGAAGAAAAAAAAATTAATCTACTTTTCCATATTCCATAGTCAAATACAATTTACTTAAATCTCTATTATTTTTTCCTTGAAAGTCCTTTAATTTGAAACTTGAGATTATATATTTTCTGGTCTTTATTTCATATTTAGAATCTATATGGATACATATTGTACCACTAATATAGATAGTATATTATACACACACACACACACACACACACACACACACACACACACACATAAATGCATATGCCTCTTTTTCCCTACCTCTTTCTCTCTCCCCTCTGTGTGTGTGTGTGTGTGTGTGTGTGTGTGTGTATCTTTGTGTGTGGTTTTCTAGAGACTGAAATGAAAAACAGACATATTTTATGACATAACTGGTGGTTGAAGAAGAAAGACTACCACACATCAAAAAAACAAGTGAAAAAATCTGATACATAATTTGTTGTAAACATAATTACTTTGATTCAAACAAAAGAGAACACAAGCAGAGAAATTGAGATTTTGCCAAATCCTGCTTTTCACCAAGCTAAATATAAATTGTTACAAACAGGAATTACATAGACCAGGCTGCTCAACTTCTAACTGTGATCATATCAATTTCCCATATGGACCAGACTAGAAAGAGGTGTATGTTTTTTTTTTCTTGTTGTTTTTATTTAAATAATAATACACACATGCATGGGCAACTTAGGGAGGACTACAGCTGTAGCTACATGATACCAAATCAACCCATTTGAAATGAAACATTTATGTCACTCACGCAAATGGTTTTTGAACTAGTCATTTCATCCATATAACAAAACCACTTGTCAGCTTGTTTGGCTGAGCTGATTGCTGCTTTTGGCATTGCATAAACATAACTAGAGAAGGACTCCCTGAATACAGTGATTACTAATACAATCTGGCAGATTTGGAAAAAAATCCTAGAAATTCAGGCAGATTGAGTTTGTTGTGGCTGGTCTTATTTTTATTCATAAGTAACAAAGTGGTCAGCAGTTCTGGTTTTTTTTTTTTTTTTCATCTATCAATCTTCAAGGATCCTAAAAAAATAATGCATCATGCAAGTTTTAGATACTCAAAGATAATACCTCAGATACACATACACATATTTATGGAGAAAGAGAATAGAAATATTGAATATAGCTGTTGACAATTAAACATAGAGAGCTTTGCTTTCTCCTTATTCTCTCAAATGTTTATATCAATGAATGGAATTATACATATAGTTTATAAGATTCTTTGAATTAAATAAAAAAACTAACATGTTACAAAAGAGGAATAGATAGAAAAATGAATAGTCTTGATGGAATCTGTGTGTTTCAGATTTGCTTAAAGAAATAGGTTTATATCTCATAGCACTAAATATTTGAATCTAAGTAGACAAACACAGATTTTGGGATGGAGTGAAGGAGGTGGAGCAAGAGAAGAATTAGGTGACTAAAATGACTCAATTACATTCCTTGTGAAGCATGCATAATTAGTCTCCAAGTTACTCAAAGGCAGTTTGTTATAACAAATTGTCTATAACAATTTCTAAAAGAATTACAAAGAAAGTAGTTTATAATGGTATCTGAGATGAAAGTGAATAATGAAACAGTTCCAGTCACTTGAAGTATATGGTATGTTCAATTTACTAATAAAAGTGCTCATCAAATACAGTCTTGTTAACAAAATCAAGACAAGAAATGTGTCATTTATTCATGAATTTCTTTAACTAATTAATTTTACTTTGTCTACTTTCAGATTACTCCTTCAATATCTAACATATTGTATTGAATTATACAATGGATGTGAAATTCCTGATTGAATGAATGAATTTGCATTATAATGCTAAAACTGAAAGTTCATTTCTCTTCTTGAGATAAAGGTAAAAGTCTTTAAAAATATTCTTTTATGATTTAACTTAATAATGGAACGAACACTTTCTATACAGACTAAAAGAAAATCTTTAAAAAGCTAGCAAGAAAGAAAAAATATTTTCAGGATCCAGATGATGAATCAAAATCAGCAGCAAGCATTTTCTAAATGGAATAATAGAACAAAGGAAAAAGAAGAGTGTGGTAGAATTCTTTACCATTCAATCTATAACTGTTATGTCTCTTCTAATACATATGTTAACTGTATATAGTCAAGATTCTCAAGGAACAAGAATCATGCTCATTAAAACAAAATTGGGGATTAATCATCACAGATAAATGGAAAGAACTCTGATTCTGATATCTGGAGGGAATGCCAAAGGCCATCTTTTCTTACCTATATATGAATAATAATTCTTCTACCTAGTTCCAACTTGAAGAAACTCATGAGTCCCTGATAAAGGTGATCATATACTGAACTGACACTATTAAAAGGATTATTTTTTATCTTTTCAAATAGAAAATAAGCACCTAGATGGAAACTATTGAAATAATTATAATTTCATACCCCTATTTTACTTCTCAATAAAGTGGGAATATATAATGCAGTGAGAAATTCTGTATAGGAAACAAATTGTTTTCCAATTGAAGATCATAGCCTTTACAGGAGAAATAGGATAATGGAAACAAGCTGAATATTATTCAATTATAAAAAGCAAGCTTACCCACAAAATGATGATAATCGCATATATAAAAGACAATATAATATGTAAATATAAATGTACTTATCTTTTACACATACATGTATATGTGAATTGTTTGTTGTTCTGTTGAGCCTAGGTTGATGGTCCTTGAATATCTAATATATATATATATATATATATATATATGTGTGTGTGTGTGTGTGTGTAGCTTATACAGTTGTCCCTTCAACACCATGATTTTTTCATCTCAGTTTTAATATATAGGAGGCTGGCATAAGACATTAAGTGATAATATTTGTAAAGTTTTTCTGAAGGTGAAGAAGACATGTTAAGGACAACAAATGATACAAAAAAAGTTTAGAAACTCAGAAATGCATAAAATATATGGATAGTATTGTATAATATAGCCCACAAGCAAATACTTAAACCACATTTTATAATAAAGTACTGTAAACACTCCAAAAAAGAAAAAAAAAATCAGACTTCTCTGGCAAAGAGGAAGACCAAAACTTTTTATGTGGATTTTCTTGATCATGGAGACACCATTGCCCTAATCCCCATGATGTAGAAAGAAATTGTACATGGAAAGAGGCCTAGATCTATTCTATATCTCTAATGATATTTATATGCACATATTTAATATAATTATATTTAACTATACCTGCATATAGTTATATAATCTTTAGTGATGGTAGCATAAGGGGAGATCAAGGAATCAAAATGTTTCAAAATCTCATGAAATATTTATTCACATTTTCTTTATTGTGATTGCCACATTGGAAGATGCCCAATAAACAATGAGTAGAAAAACTATGGAAGGAACTGAAACACATCCATTTTACCATATCATAAATGAAATCCATAGACAACAGGAAGTAAGAGCTAAATACGTTTGCAGAACACATGATAAGCATTTGCACAAAAGGTAGCCATGAACAAATAGGTGTTATGCACAAACATTAGAGAATATAAGAAGTCAAAGAAAAGCCTGGAGTACTTGATAAATCTCTCCAAAATAATTCAATGTATGTCTTATTACTCAGTGATTTCGGCGGGGTAAGAATCCTAATGAGAAAAATAGTATGAGATTATATGAATGGCATTCCCACAGATAAAAATGAGAATTATTAGAAACAAAAACTAAGTTTATAGAATGACAAAAACTCAACAACTAAGCCATGTCATTCTAAGGGTGATTAAAGATGAAATTAGAAAAACAAAAATATGAAAAAATGAGATTACTATATGTATGTATATATTTATATACATGTACATATGTATATAAATATACACATATATTCCAAAAGAGGGAGTACTAAATTTATCCAAAAGAACTTTATTATAAAAATAGGAAGCTTAATTTATAATAATCCCAAAATACATTATTACAAATAAATTACCAAGAAATTATTAATAACCACTCATTCATAAATCTTCTCTATCACAACTACAAAATATGTCCATTTCATCTCATAAAAGATTTAAAAGAATGATATACTTATAAATGGATAACTTGAGGATGTGCTTGTTGAAGTTATAAGAACAAATTAGGCAAGCTTTGAAAACTTAGATTCAATAGCAGGCAACATTTTTTGAAGTCACACAATGAACTAAGGTTCAATGAAGAAAAAAGGCTGCTTTTTTATTTTATTTATTCACTATTAAAAATATAGATAGCCTCCTATGTATATTCAAAATCATGTATGATTCCTTGATTAATGTTAAAATACCATTTTCTTTTACAAACCTATGATTAATAAGAGAATGAGATATATATTCAGCAAAAATATTTTCCAGTGTCCTATATAATTTCAAACACAGAATCCAAATGGAAGAGAATCTCCATAGTAATATTATCCAGATTTTTTTTGTGACTGACAAAAAGAAAATTGCAATATGATTCATTTATACTATAGAAACTACTAGATGAAATCCCTAATCACTCCATGGTTTGGCCTAAATATCTACAGGTGGAAAACCAAGTGAATGACAAATATTTATTATGTTATTCATAATATAAAATAAATGGCTCACATGTGGAAATTGTGCATCATTATATATGTATCTCAGAGCATGTGATGTGATGTTATAATTCTTACAAGGTACTAAGACAGTGGAATTGATAGAGACAATAATTATCTAATTTAGCATGGTTCAGTATGATTGATCTGATCCTACAAGGAGATGTTATGGGCCAAAACTTGAAACAAGTTACTAAGTTGAATTGTGGAGACAATGTTTAAATCCAGTTTAGAACTGATTTAATCCTACAAAAAATAATAGTTTCCCAGTGATATGATGATTGGTGAGTGCTCAGTGTACAGAATATAAGCAAGAAGCTTGCAGGGCCAGACACACAAGCTCACTCTCAGAAGTGGAGTCAGGTTCAGATTCATTCCATATTCCATCTTTGTGCTAGCTGGAAGCTGAAGCTGGCAGAGGCAAAGGATTAGTGGCAGGAGCTCTTGGAACCAAAGAAAAAGATAGGCCTCTAAGAAAGCTAACTGAGCCCAAAGAAGGAGACAATAAAGATTTGGACTTTAACTCCTGGCTGCATTTGAGGTGATTACTTTGAACCGAAACTAAGGCTGCTTCCAGAAGCTGCCTGAGAAACCTGCTCTCAAAGAACATTATATTTTAGAAAAGAACATTATAATGTGAACTCAGAATTAGACAAAAAAATCAATAGGAGAATGATTTGTCCTTGGAAAACTGTGCAGGATTTTTTTTTTTTAATAACCTCATGTCTTTCCTCTGAAATGAGGAAATATTTATATTTTTCAACATTTATTGATTAAGGAAGAAATATTTATTTTTTATTTTATTTATTATTTTTAATATTTATATTATTTTGTGATGCTGTATATTTTTGAGTCATATAACCATATATCTATTGGAGAATTAAATTTTAGGTGACTCACAGGACAATGAACAATGCATGGCAAGCTTGAATACTATGAAACACATTACCAATAAAGGAATATTATAAAAGAAAAAAATTATTCATTTTGCTGAGAAAATTGAGTTTTAGCAACTTGCCCATGGTCACATAGCCAAGAAGTATTAAGTGTCTGAGGCTAGATTTGAACTCAGGTCCTCCTGACTCTACAACTAGTGCTCTATCCACTGCATCACCTAGCTGCCCCACAAAAGACACAATTTAAGGGATATCAAGAGAAAAATGTGATTGGAAAAGGATGTTGTCTGGTTAAATAAAAAGAGCAAGAAATAACTGATTCACATTGCATATGAACCATTAATAATCACGTAAAGCAAATCAATATTACAGAAGATAATTGATCAAAAAGATTCAGCTGGATGGGATGTAACCTATATTATTGGAGTTGTTCCCACACTGATGTTATTATAGACACATTAAAATATTACACTGCAAATATGTAGAGTTTAAGGTGCTAGTGGAATATCAAGATATAGCTTTCTTATGAGCAGTCAATAATGATGGAGTGAAGAAAAGATGAAAATTCTCTAATACAAAATGGTAATATGTGATTAAAGGTGAGAATTGAAGAAAAATGTTAATGGAAAAGACTGCTAATATAGAGGGCTAAAGATAAATTCTTTGGGCAACATCAGACCCAAAAAGTGAGAGAAGAAAAATATTTAGAAATATGTTTCTGTAGATGAAAAAGGAGAGGAACCAGTAGAAGAAGGCTATTTATGGGAGAGAGAGAAAGAGAGAAAAATCCAGACAGTAACAGAGATGGATATAGATTATTAGATATTGACAGAAATATATTAATATCTACTTTACTAATCTATATGCTACATTATAGTATCTGTATATGTGTATATACATGTGTATACATGTTTGTGTATTCATGTATGATCTATACATATGGATACATGTATTACATATTATATAATACATGGTGCACACATGTGTAAATACACATACATATAAGCATTCCCTGTGGAGAAGACAAGTAGAAAAAAGACTGATTTTATGAATTTGATCTAATTTACACTAATGGAAGAACTCACTGGAAATCCTTGAGAGATTAGGTTCAGTAAAACAATGAGAGCAAAAGATTAGAGAAAAGAATAAATGGTAAAGAAGTGGGAGAACTGGATACAGAAATCTTTAAATAATTCCTTAGGGACAAAATGTCCAATAGTTTGGAACTATTTTTTTTGTGTGTGTGAGAAACAACTAAACAAGGTAGTTGAGTACTTAGAATGCCAAACTTGAAATCAGTAAAATGTGAAATCCTACTTTGGATTCTCACTAATTGGAAGCAATTAACCTAAACCCTCTAAGTCTCAGTTTGTTCTGATAAAAGGTTATAATAATAGCACCTCCCAAAAAGTTATAGTGCAGCTTTAGACTTAAATCACTTCAGAAGTATACATGCTAAAAACTAATAAGAAATGCCATTTGATAGTTTAATTATATAAAATTATTTTACCCATTTTTAAATTTTTCTAAATTTTGATTAACAAATTTTTAAGCAATAACTTAAGAAATTTAATTTAAAAAAATGTTTAAAAGAGTTTGGAGGAAAAATAATGGCGAAAATGAAGACAGTATGAAAACAAGTCAGGAAATGTGAGTTGACTAACCATAAAGACTAGCCAATTTTAAAGAAACAAAATCAAAGCATGAATTATGTGCATGCTATTTTATGGATGCCACTTTGTTAGATAATTGGACAGATAAAGAAGTTATTTTTTATTCATCAATTAATCTCTCCCCATGAGATATTTTGTGGGATTATCTCTAAACTGTTATGTATGCATCAAAAACTTTTTCTTTTGAATTATCTGAAGGATATGTTTTCAAATGCAATCCTTCCAGATTAAGCAGCAATTAGAAAAAAAAAAAAGAGACAAGAAAAACATAAAGAAAAAAAAAAAAAGGAATTCTGGTTTATTGTAAGGAATAACAAACAGTTTCATTCTTCAAAAGTGTATACTTAGGTTCCAAGAGTCTTTTAATGAAAATTTTGCTTCTGAAAATTGTTTCTGTCACCATTGTTATCCTATGATCTTGTTAGCTTTTCTTGTCACCAATAGCTTAGCAGTTTAACACACTAATAAGACAAGATCATATAATCTTATTTAAA
Source organism: Antechinus flavipes (assembly GCF_016432865.1). Classification (NCBI taxonomy): domain Eukaryota; kingdom Metazoa; phylum Chordata; class Mammalia; order Dasyuromorphia; family Dasyuridae; genus Antechinus; species Antechinus flavipes. The sequence continues at coordinate 265,270,132 of NC_067401.1, forward strand.
AGCTTTGGAATGATCACCCTAATCAAAAGGTTGACTATCTGGGAATATATACAAGGAGGATAGTCCATTCAGAATATTCATTTCAGAATATTATAGAACAGAAACACTTAATTTTAGGATTGAAAGCTTAGCTCTTCTAACTCCAGCATAAAAAGTATGTTAGTTGATTTCTGAATCGTCATAAGTAAAATTGAAATATTATAACTTGTAATGTTATTGAAAAAATTTGATCACAGATTGAAACACCCTTGTTCAGAGAATAGTTATGGTTTGCCAAAAACAAACAAACAAACAAAAAAAAAAAAACTCTGTTACTATGAGTTCTAAACTATTTAGCAGTATTTTTCAAATAGAACATTTGAGAAATAAGAAAGAGCAAGAATGATCTTGAATTTCTGTACTTGAATCCCATAGCCCTTATCCATTGCCCTCTATTTATAGTGTCCTCTACTTTTGTCTTATTATATACCCAAATTTCTTCCTTTATTATTACTTAATAATCATTTAAAAATAATAACACTAGCATTTATATGAAACTTGAGGGTTTGATGTAAACTTTCTATTTGTTTACTCATTCAATCCCTGCTTGAAAATTAATTTTTAAAATAATAGTTAACAGAGTTTGGAGGTAAAGGGCTGTAAAACCGTGCACATCATTTGACTTAGCATTTCCACCACTGGGTCCATATTCAAAGGAAATCATGAAAAAGGAAAAAGAACTTACTTGTTCTTTTTTTTTTTTTTCTCTCTCTTTTTTTTTTTTTTTTTTTTTAGTGGATGGTCTCAGTTTTTTTTTTTTTTTTTTAATATTTTATTTTATTTTATAATAACTTTATATTGACAGAATCCATGCCAGGGTCAGTTTTTTACAACATTATCCCTTGCACTCGCTTCTGTTCCGATTTTTTCCCTCCCTCCCTCCATCCCCTCCCCTAGATGGCAAGCAGTCCTATATATGTTCAATATGTTGCAGTATATCCTAGATACAATATATGTTTGCAGAACCGAGCAGTTCTCTTGTTGCACAGGGAGAATTGGATTCAGAAGGTAAAAACAACTCAGAAAGAAAAACAAAAATGCAAATAGTTCACATTCGTTTCCCAGTGTTCTTTCTTTGGGTGTAGCTGCTTCTGTCCATCATTTATCAATTGAAACTGAGTCTTTGTCAAAGAAATCCACTTCCATCGGAATACATCCTCATACAATATCGTTGTCGAAGTGTAAAGTGATCTCCTGGTTCTGCTCATTTCACTTAGGATCAGTTCATGTAAGTCTCTCCAAGCCTCTCTGTATTCATCCTGCTGGTCATTTCTTACAGAACAATAATATTCCATAACATTCATATTATAATGGGCTGAGGCTTGAGTTGATGCACTGAGGTCCCAAGCACATGAGGCTAAATAGTAATTGGACCATACTCTTATTAATATATAAGCTTGGAGAAAGAATGGCCCCCGCCCACTCTTTATGCAAGTCCTGATGTGTTGTATAGGAAATGACGATTTTGGTGGGTGGAGGCAGGGGAGTGGAAAAGGAAGGAGAAGAAGAGACTTTTGGCATTGCCATTGCAACTGTTTGCTCAGCTCAGATCTCTCTCTGTTAGCTGGCTTCCCGTCGCAGCTGCCCATATTGCTATTGCAATCTTTCTTGCCCATATTGCTATCGCAATCCTTATTCATCTCTTCACTTCAATAAATATTGAAGAGTTTTCCCTTAACCTGAATTCCTGACTCCAGCTGATTTTAAATACGCAGTCATTACATTTGGCGCCCAAGTGTGGGAACCAAGGACCCTACTTTCACTGAAGAAATCTCCAGTGACCAGGAACTTAGATGAGTATAAGACAAACAGGGAACTTAAAAGACTAAACTAGTAACTTTTTGGATGAAATGGGACAGTTCCTAGGTAAAGATTCTCCATCCCCTACCCCAACCCCACTACCCTCAGCCCCACCCAGGAGTGGTGCTATAGAAAGCCTGCTTAAGCTGATAGAAGATCAAGGGCTACTTATACTTCAGCAACAGGCAGCTACACTTCTGAGTACATTAAAACTCACCTCCTCTTGGTTCTTAGAGGAAGAGCAAATCTCTCTAGATAAATGGGTATTGGTTGGTCAACAGCTCTCCGCATATAACAATGAAAATGGTCCTCATTCAATTTCCATTGAGGCATTCAATTTATACAATATAATACAGTTGGCCTTAAGATACCATATAAGTTCTAGGAGAAAAGGAAAAAACTCTAAGAATAGCCAAATGGGGAAGCCTGAGTTAAAGGAAGAAGACAAAGAACAGATTAATGGCCATATCCCCACAGGGCATGGAAACTTAAGTGAGGCTCAAGGGTGGGGTGAATCTGAGGCAGCTTCAGCCCCACCTAAGGAGCAGGTAATTGACTCTCCTCCATCAACTCCATGGTTCCAGATGGAGGGAGGAGGAGTAGTGGGGGGTAGGGGGGCAGTGACAGCACCAGCACCTCCCCCCCAGCATCCAGCACCTCCCCCCCAGCATCCAGCTGCTCCTTTTAGTAGATTGCAAAAGGGACTAATTAAGGCCAAAGAAGAAGGGAGAAATGTATTGGAATCTCAACACCATATTTATTCAACAGTTTAATTCTTCAGGTCAAGAAAGGAGAAGATACTCTCTTTTTGATATAGATATCCTCAAAGACCTGAAAAAAGCTTGCATTTTTTATGGGGCTACATCAGCTTATCTTAAGATGCTATTACAAAATTTGGCTTTTGAAATCTTGACCCCTAATGACTGTAAATCTATAGCAAAGATATGCCTAGAACCTGGACAAAACTATTTGTGGCTTTCTGAATATAGTGAGCTTTGTAGAATACAAGCCCAACAAAATAGTCAAAGTGGAGTTCATGCTGCAATCACCTATGACCTACTAACAGGTGTAGGTCCTTATGCAGATGTCGCAGTACAGATTAATTATTCTATAGTAGCATATGAGCAAATTGCTGCTAATGCTATCAAAGTGTGGGCTTCTCTCCACAATGAAGACGACAAGGGTGGGGCCTTCACAAAAATAACACAAGGGCCAAATGAACCCTTTGCTGACTTTGTGGGACTCTTGCAGACAGCTATCACAAGAACAAAAGGAGAAAATCCAATAACAGACGTTTTGATAAGGCAGCTTGCTAAGGAAAATGCTAATGAGGTTTGCAGAAGAATTATACTAGGACTGCGCAGGGATGCTCCTTTAGAGGAGATCATAAGACGCTGTGCCACAGTGGGCACAGGTGCCTTTTATACCCAGGCTATGGTGCAGACTTCCCAAAATCCAAATATGGGAAGTCTCTTGGCAAGGGACTTCCAGAGAGACTCGTAGATGCTTTCAGTGTGGAAAAGTAGGACATCTGAAAGCTCAATGTTGGTATAGAGATAGAATGGGAAAACAAGATGGGAGAACAAGACCCCAAACCCCATGTCCAAAATGCAACAGAGGCTTCCATTGGGCCTCAGAATGCAGACAGATTCAGGGAAACAGGATGAGGGGCCCAGTCCCAGGGCCCAAGGCAAAAAACACTTGGGGCATGATGGCAGCCAATGGGGCACCCAGGGAGGGCCTAGAAGTCCAGTATCCAGACATGACCAATCAGCCAGAAAGCCATATGATGGGAGAAGGAGATTACACAGTCAACCCAGCCAGGAAGCAACCTGATGGCAGAAGGGAATTACAATTGGGGAGAATAGAGCTGTATGCAGCTGGGACAACTGAGATACCCCCTGGAGAGGTGAAATCTGTTCCTCTCCAGCCTATGGATCCCCTACCTCCAGGCACAGTAGGCTTGACCATTTCACCTCCTTTTTGTATGTACAAAACAGTGTCCATTCATACACTGATGTGGGAAACTGGGGAATGTGTAGATAATATCCCAGTCACTAATACAGGTAGACAATGTGTGACATCACCCAGGAGACGTAGTAGCATCAGGTTTACTCATACAGAATCCTAATAAGCAACCTGGTGATAGTTACCCAGGTTCTGACTCCAGACCACAAAATCCAGGAATTTACTGGACAGCAGCTGTAACAGCTGACCGACCTATGCTCACGATCTATATAAATGGCCTACCATTGGAAGGATTGGTAGACACAGGTGCAGATCGTACAGTTATTAGAGGTGCCAATTGGCCCAGTCACTGGCCAAAGATTAAAGCAGACACCTATATGTCTGGAGTAGGAGGATCAATAGCAGCTGAAGTTAGTGCTGCCCCTATGAGATGGACTTTTGAAGGCAAAACAGGAGTTTTTACTCCTTTTATAGTTGAAAAAATCCCCATCAATCTGTGGGGAAGAGATGTTTTACAACAATTAGGGTTAAAAATGAGTACTTCGGTTTTTTAAGCAGGGCTGCTGTTGAAGGCCTGCCAACACTTTCACCTGTTCCTATCCAATGGAAAACTGATACACCAGTGTGGATAGAACAGTGGCTCTTCGGTAGCGATAAAATTCAGGCCTTATTAGATATAGTACAGGAACAGCTTGAACAAGGACATTTACAACCTTCTCTAAGTCCTTGGAATTCCCCAGTGTTCGTTGTAAAAAAGAAATCGGGAAAATGGAGGATGCTCACTGATTTAAGAAAAGTAAATGAACAGATGGAAACTATGGGAACTCTTCTCAATTGCCTAGAAAGTGGCCTCTTTGGGTCATCGATATTAAGGATTGTTTCTATTCTATCCCTCTGGATAAGGAGGATATGAAAAGATTTGCCTTTTCAGTGCCCACCGTTAACTTAGCTGAGCCTTATAAAAGATATGAATGGACAGTTTTGCCACAGGAAATGAAAAACAGCCCCACTATGTGTCAAATGTATGTTGCTGCTGCTCTTGCTCCAATAAGAAAAGCATTTCCAAAAGTTATGCTTTTACGTTATATGGATGATATATTGGGATGTGCGCCTGAGGAACAAATGCTAGAAGCATGTCTACAAAAGACCATAGAAACACTAAGATACTACAAATTATACATAGCTGAAGAGAAAATTCAAAGACATGCTCCTTTTCAATATTTAGGATATTCAATATAAGCACCCTAAGGTGCTTACAGTACAAAAACTGTTCTTAAGAACAGAGAAGCTAAACACCTTAAATGATTTTCAGAAATTGATAGGAGATATTCAATGGATACAACCAGTGTTAGGCTTGACTACCTATCAGTTACAACCATTATATGATATTTTAAGGGGAGACAGTGCTTTAAATTCACCACGCCAACTTACAAAAGAAGCTCAAGAGGCTTTGAGAGAAGTTGAACTGGCTTTATCCAATGTGGTTGAAAGAGTCACTCAAACACCCTTGGAAATATCAGTTTTTGCCACACAAGAGGCACCCACAGCAGTCCTTCATCAAGGAGACAGTGTGATAGAGTGGGTGAACCTCCCAGCACAACCAGAACAAAGCCTTACTCCTTACCCAGTGCTTGTGGCTAGAATTTTGTTAAAGGCCATTAAGCAAGCAGTACAATTATCTGGGGCAAGACCTGATAAGATATACACTGTTTACACCAATACACAAATTAATGTGTGTTGTGAGACCATCCCAGAATGGCAAATTTTATTAGCCATGGCTCCAAATTTTACACATGGGTCTCCATTAAAGATAACCAGACTTTTACATAATTGGCGATGGATTCTTGAAGAAAAAGTTTCTAAAGTTCCTCTTAAAGGACCAACTATCTTTACAGATGCATCCAAACACAATATTTGTGCTGTATACTCTCATGACTTAACTATAAAGAGAGTAGTCAGAACTCCTTTTCAGTCCACTCAGCAGAACGAATTATATGCAATCATGTTAGCTCTCACTTATTACCCAGGAGACATAAATATAATATCTGATTCAGCCTATTCAGTAGGTGTGGTACAAAGAATTGCCACAGCCCAAATAAAAGTTGCAGCTTCTAATATATATCAGCTCTTTAAGGAACTTCAGGAGCAAGTGAGAAAACATCCAGGTAAGATTTATATCTTGCATGTCCAGTCACATAGTGGACTCCCAGGCCCTATTTTTGATGGGAATTCAAAGGCAGATAGCGTTTTAACTATGTTAGCCAGTACACCTTTATTTCAGGAGGCCCAGGAATCCCATTCTAAATACCATCAGGCTGCTTGAGCTTTGCGTTTGCAATTTGGGATTACAAAAGAGGAAGCTAGGAGCATAGTAAAAAGCTCTACAGCTTGCCTTCCTTTCCACGCTCCTACACTGCCTCCAGGGAAGAACCCTCGTGGTTTGAGACCCAATGAAATCTGGCAAATGGATGTGACTCATTATAAATCTTTCGGTCGTCTGTCTTTTATCCATGTTGTGGTAGACACCTTTTCAGGATTCACTTTTGCCATACCAGCAGCAAAAGAGACAGCCCGAGTGGTCACTGAATTCCTCACGCAAGCATTTGTCATCATGGGTGTGCCACAAGCAATAAAAACAGACAATGGTCCTGCATACACCTCCAAACATTTTGCACACTTTTGTGCACAGTATAAGATTTTACACACCACTGGCATACCCTTTAATCCTCAAGGACAGGCAATAGTAGAGAGGAGAAACAGAGACATTAAGATGCTGCTCCAAAAACAAAAGAAAGGAGGAGCCACAGGTAACCCTAGAGAACTACTAAATCTAGCACTTTATACTATTAACTTATTGATTTTTGACAAAGATGCACTGGCTCCGGCAGACAGGTTTTATAACCCACCGGAAAGGCAGTGTCCAGTGCGAGCAGCTCCAGTATCTTTAGATAATCGCCAGGTGATATGGAGAGACCCAGAAAGTGGTGAATGGAAGGGACCAGATAGGCTAACTGCTTGGGGAAGAGGGTTTGCTTGTATCTCTACAGGTGGAGAAGGAATCAGATGGGTGCCAACGAGCCGCATTCGCCTTGTCCATCGCAGAGAGACGGAGCAAACTCTTGAAACGAAGAAGACCCAAAAAACATCGGGTGGTTCTGTTGCTGATTGTGCTCACCATTGAAAGAGTGTGGCAGTTATGGCGTTTGACTCATGGACATAGAAAATCATTGGACTTCAAAACTCTCAGAAATCATTGGATTCTCTGAGACATTAGATTGTTGTAGGACTTTAAATCCCTCAGGAATCATCGGATTCTTTGAGACATAAGACTTGAAAGCCCTCAGGAATCATTGGATTTTCTGAGAAATGATAAGACTGTTACAGGACTTCAAAATCTGCTGCAATCATTGGATTCCCTAGGACATAAAAAGACTTTTGCTGGACTTCAAAAACTTGGTGGGATGATGGGATTCCCTGATATGTGAAGCAATGGACAATAGATTGGTTTTGGACTATCTCTTGGCTGCTGAAGAAGGTGTATGTGTTAACTACTATTTACATACTCTCCTTCTAGGACTTCTAGCAATCTTTTACAACACAATGTTGATTTGTATTGTTTGTCATACTGTTACTTGGGTGTATAATTCATGTTTGTTACACCACATCAAGCCTGCACTGATTGTGGGGAGAGTCATCACTAATAGCCTCTGCGTTGTTGCTATGTGTTTGTGTAATACTTCCCATGCTGATGGGTTTGTGCATCATAAGACCCTTCAGCCCAGAAACCTGCTAGCAACCCCCACTTCCCTTTGGTGCTTTTCATCTCCCTTCCTGAGATGTCAGGTAGGGTGTGATTATCTCCTTTTTAGTGCTCTCACCTCCCTTCCTGAGAAGTCAGGGGGGTCGTGATCACCTCCTTTTTGGTGCTTTCACCTCCTTTCCTGAGAAGTCAGGGAGGGTGTGATCACCTCCCCTTGGGGGCTCTGACCTCCCTGAGGAGTCAGGGATGGCATGATCACCTGTGTTCTAAAACAAAAGAAAGCGGGAGATGTAATGGGCTGAGGCTTGAGTTGATGCATTGAGGTCCCAAGCACATGAGGCTAAATAGTAATTGGACCATACTCTATTAATACATAAGCTTGGAGAAAGAATGGCCCCTGCCCACTCTTTGTGCAAGTCCTGATGTGTTGTATAGGAAATGACGATTTTGGTGGGTGGAGGCAGGGGAGTGGAAAAGGAAGGGGAAGGAGAGACTTTTGGCATTGCCATTGCAAGGATTTGCTCAGCTCAGATCTCTCTCTGTTAGCTGGCTTCCCGTCGCAGCTGCCCATATTGCTATTGCAATCTTTCTTGCCCATATTGCTATCGCAATCCTTATTCATCTCTTCACTTCAATAAATATTGAAGAGTTTTCCCTTAACCTGAATTCCTGACTCCAGCTGATTTTAAATACGCGGTCATTACATCATATACCACAATTTACCCAGCCATTCTCCAATTGATGGGCATCCATTCAATTTCCAGTTTCTAGCCACTATAAACAGGGCTGCCACAAACATTTTAGCACATACAGGTCCCTTTCCCTTCTTTAGTATTTCTTTGGGATATAAGCCCAATAGAAACACTGCTGGATCAAAGGGTATGCACAATTTGATAACTTTTGGGGGATAATTCCAGATTGCTCTCCAGAATGGTTGGATTCGAAGAACTTACTTGTTCAAAAATATTTGTAGCAACTCTTTTAGTAGTGGCAAAGAATTGTAAAATTAGTAGATTCCCATTAAGTGGGGAATGGCTGAATAAGTTATGTTATATGAAAGTAATGGAATAGTATTCTATAAAAATGATGAGCAAGCTGAATTTAGAAAGTCCTAGAAAGATTTATATGAACTGATGCTGAGTGAAACAAGCAGAACCAGGAATACATTGTACACAATAATAGCAAGATTGCATGATGATCAACTATGAAAAACTTGGTTCTTCTTAGCAGTTCAGTGATCCAAGACAATCCCAATAATCTGTGGATGGAAAATGCCATCTCAAACCAGAAAGAAAACTATGGAGATTGAATGTAAATCAAAACATGTTGTGTCCACTTTTTTCTGTTTTTTTTTCTCTTGTGATTTTTCTATCATGTTCTAATATTTCTTTCCAACATGATTCATAAATATGTATTTTTAAAGTTAATATACATATATAACCAGAAAAATATAACAATTAACTAATAAAAAGAGTTTGGAGGCAAACACAATAACAAGAATAAAGATACTTGGGAAGCAATTCAGAATGTGTGTTAGAAGTCAACTAAAAATAAATATTTGCAATAAACTTTTAAAGAAATAGAAATTCTCCTAAAACTTGTACTTTGGTGTTATGTATCCTGGAATAGTTAGTCAACCGCTATTGAAAATATCCTTTTGGTTTTATTATAATTTTAATTTGAGAATGTTTTAATGAAAATTTCACAACCTTATAGAAAAGTCAATTTTATTTGCATCCTAGAACACTGGTAACCTGCCTTAAATGCATTCTTCTTGGCAATACACTTTTCAACAAGGTTTGACCTCTGATTTTAACATTTGAAATACTAATAGCCTACCAAATGATCCCTCATAAATGGAACACACAATTCTTATATTGTAATACTTGATGAAAATAAATTTCCATATGAATTCTCACAAATATGATTTTCAATTTGAGAAAAAGTCAAAAGGTGACATTAGATGAAAACATCACATTAGTCAAATAGATTTGTCATAAGAAAAATGAAAATAACAAGAAAATGCCTTTATATTTATTGAGTGCAGATGATAAATGGGAAACATGTATACTGCTTTGCATTTTCATATTTTAACTTGGTCACTTAAGAGACACTAAGTCACATTTTTGCTTCTGACTTTTGTATAGTTTATATGATTCTATTACCACAGATAACTAAGATAATCCTATGTTGATAATAGTTTACATGACATTCTTCTTTCATTAAGATTCTGGAAACATCCTTGAATACTTGGAAGGAATATAGATTATATTAAAGAACTAATGTGTCCATAGATAGAAAATTAAGTCTTTCTTGTGATTAACCATATGAGGAAACTGTTAGTGTAGGAAAGAACTAGTAGTTTCAATAAGGGGATATCAAAAACTATGTCAGTATAAAATATGCAAGTTGGTTGTTGAAAATTCAATTTTTCTGAGATTTAAAAATTATCATTAGAGCACAAAAGCAAAAATCATACCATAGAAATAGTAATATGAATAAATTGTTTTTTAAACTTATCTGGTGATCTCTAATAATTATTTCAAACTTTGGCACTATTCCCCATTTGGAGGACTTTTGTGGAAAATTACAAGATAGTGGATAATGCTAATATGGGTTAAATAGCAGGACAAACTGAAGGCAGCTTGTGACAAATTAGTCAAACCACCAACACTACTTTTATCTACATTTGTACCCTTTTGGAAAGGGACTAAGAACTTGAACCCAAGATCCTTGGAAACATCATTTTCTCACAAACCACCAGACTTGCTTCTAGCCCAATCCTTGCAGCACCATTTAAGGGAGAAATTAATGTGGAAAAGTGGTCCACCTTCTTCATTACCGCCAACAATCCGGACCAGCTACCATGGAAAAACAGATAAACCAATGAAGAAAAGTAGAGAGAATTTCATCTGAGACTCTTACTCCAAAATTAAGCAATTTGTCCCTGAAGAGAAAGAAATAAAGGTCTAGGCCAATTTCTATTTACTTCTTCCTGCACTAGAAATGTCAATTTCCTGCTGTACCAGTTTTATCTCCAACTTCAGGTGAGAACAATGAGACCATCAGTGAAGCAAAGCACTTTCCATTTCCCAATTGTCCATGTCCTTGAATGAAGGTTGTTAGGTGCCTGCAGATCAAATTTCCATCTAGTCAACCCAAAGAAATTTCCACCTCCTGTTTGCATTCTGAATGAAATCTTTTATTTTCTGGTCATCCTTTCTCTTTAGGGAAAAGAAAAAGGAAAACAATTAAGTGGGACTTTCATCTTCTGCTATACAGTCTTCTTATATCTAATTTTCCAGCCTTCAGAGGGAGAGAAGAGTTGTGAAATAAGACTCACATCTGTTCAAGTGACATTTACCTTATATCTCTTCCAGTGATTGTCCCTTGCCTGGTCTCCAGCATTTCTGAGAAGAAGAATGGTGTCTCCCACTCAGTGATGAACATTATCACTTGTGGTCAAAACAACACATCTCAATAATTGTGATCCCCTGTAGGTATTCATCCAAGCTCATTCATCAGCTCCCAGACCTAATTTTTTATTTTCATTCTACTTCCATAGCTGTCAAATTCTTGTCTCCTAGTAGGAGACTTCAATATACATATTAACTCTCACTCAAACACTTTAACCACCTAGTTATTCAACCTTTCACTTTCTACAACATCCATCTCACCTCAGCCATGCAAAAAGATGATCATACCTTTACCTTTTTCATCACCCACAAATGGACTACATTCATGTTCTAGAATTCCCAATGCCTTTTTTTCTCAACATAATCAATTGACTTTCTGTTAGGATTCTTACAAGGTGCTAAGTTGGTTGTCTAATTTTAGCATCATGCTTAGCAGTTCTCTGGGTTCACTAATGTATTTAGTACTCATTCGAGTTCTACAAGATTCATAAGTCTAAGAGATTCACATGTTCAGTGGAGGAGATTCACAAGTCACAGCTCCCACAATCCCACTCTCAGAGGAGGAGTCAACATTGAGTTCACACCTTTAAGAGATCATATATAAGGAGCTCCCACAAGCCAACTAGAGACTTTTGGGAGATTGAGAAGCCAGGATTCAGTTGGGCAGAATGAAGGATTTAGAGAGCTGGAGGCTGAAGCTGGCAGAGGCAAAAGAACTAGCAACAGGAGCTCTTGGAACCAAGGAGAGAGATAACCTCTAAGAAAACTAACTGGGCTATTTGGAAAGAGACAATAAAGGATCTGAACTTTTAACAGCTGGCTGCATTTGAGGTGATTATTACTCTGAACTGAAACTAAAGCTGCCTCCAGAAGCTCCCCAAGAAACCTGCTCCCAGAGAATGATTATATTTTAGAGAAGAGAACATTACAACTTTCTACTTATCTCTCTTTCTTCTCTTACCCAACATTATATTTTATTCAAAGCATGATCTCAGATCTCTCAACTGCTCTGAGGTCATTTGTCAGAAATGTTTCTTGCTCTCTTTTTCTTCATCTCAAGATATTATTCATTTATCCTCTACCATTATATCCTCAATTACCTCTATTTGACATGATGAGTTGACGTTATTCCTTCCCAAGATCCACCTACACAAGTGGTCTCAAGACATCCCATATCTTCCAGTACTTTGTCTTTTTATCATCTCTACTTGGTTACTTATCTTCAGTGTCTCCTTATCTACTGGCTTTTCTCCCTTTTCTTTCCTACCTCAAAAAAATTTGATCCTTCCACACCCATCTTACTATTGTACAATATTTCTTATTCCTTTTGTAGATAAGTATATTAAATAAAACTATATAATAAGTATTTTCATATTTTCTCTTCTTTTTCTCACCTTACTCCCTTACAATCTTACTTCAAACTTCAACAAAGTTGACAACAAAGTCAACCAAGATTGCTCTCTCAAAATTATCAATGATCTTCTATTGTCCAATCTAGTTCTCCTTTTTTTTGGATTCCTCTGAAGTCTCTTGTACTGTTAATCATCCTCTGCCCATGATACTCCCTCTTTTAATGTTTTGTTTTGAACACCATTTTCTACTGATTTTTATCCTACTTATTGGACTTCTCGTTTTTAGTTTCCTTTGCAGGATTCTCATTTAGGTTACATTCTCTTCTTCTTTTTTTAATTTTTTTATAATAACTTTTTATTGACAGAACCCATGACAGGGTAATTTTTTTTTTTTTTACAACATTAACCCTTGCACTCACTTCTGTTCTGATTTTTACCCTCCCTCCCTTCACCCCTTCCCTTAGATGGCAAGCAATCCTATTTTTGTTAAATATGTCGCAGTATATCCTAGATACAATATATGTGTGCAGAACCAAACAGTTCTCTTGTTGCACAGGGAGAATTGGATTCAGATGTTAAAAATAACCTGGGAAGAAAAACAAAAATGCAAACCGTATACATTCATTTCCCAGTGTTATTTCTTTGGGTGTAGCTGCTTCTGTCCGTCATTTAATCAACTGAAAATCAGTTAGGTCTCTTTGTCAAAGAAATCCACTTCCATCAGAATACATCTTCATACAGTATCATTGTTGAAGTATATAATGATCTCCTGGTTCTGCTCATTTCACTTAGCATCAGTTCATGTAAGTCTCTCCAAGCCTCTCTGTATTCATCCTGCTGGTCATTTCTTACAGAACAATAATATTACATAACATTCATATACCACAATTTACCCAACCATTCTCCAATTGATGGGCATCCATTCAATTTCCAATTTCTAGACACTACAAACAGGGCTGCCACAAACATTTTGGCACATACAGGTCCCTTTCCCTTCTTTAGTATTTCTTTGGGATCAAAGAGTATGCACAGTTTGATAACTTTTTGGTTGTAATTCCAGATTGCTCCCCAGAATGGATGGATTCGTTCACAACTCCACCAACAATGCATCAGTGTCCCAGTTTTTCCGCATCCCCTCCAACATTCATCATTATTTTTTCCTGTCATTTTAGCCAATCTGACAGGTATGTAGTGGTATCTCAGAGTTGTCTTAATTTGCATTTCTATGAGTGGTAATAGTTTCAGTTGCACCATCTGAAAATTATCTGTTCATATCCTTTGACCATTTATCACTTGGAGAATGGCTTGATTTCTTATAAATTTGAGTCAATTCTCTTTATATTTTGGAAATGAGGTCTTTATCAGAACCTTTAACTGTGAAGATGTTTTCCCAGTTTGTTGCTTCCCTTCTAATCTTGTTTGTATTAGTTTTGTTTGTACAAAAGTTTTATAATTTGATATAATCAAAATTTTCTATTTTGTGATCATTAATGGTCTCCAGTTCATCTTTGGTCACAAATTTCTTTCTCCTCCGCAAGTCTGAGAGATAAACTATCCTATGTTCCTCTAATTTATTTATAATCTCATTCTTTATGCCTAAATCATGGACCCATTTTGATCTTATCTTGCTATTCAGTGTTAAGTGTGGGCCATGCCTAATTTCTGCCATACTAATTTCCAGTTTTCCCAGCAGTTTTTATCAAATAATGAATTCTTATCCCAAAAGTTGGGATCTTTGGGTTTGTCAAACACCAGATTGCTATAGTTCTTGTCTATTTTGTCTTGTGAACTTAACCTATTTCACTGATCAACTAATCTATTTCTTAGCTAATACCAAATGGTTTTGGTGACTGCTACTTTATAATATAGTTTTAGATCAGGTACAGCTAGGCCACCTTCATTTGATTTTTTTTTTTTCATTAATTCCCTTGAGATTCTTGACCTTTTATTGTTCCATATGAATTTTGTTATTTTATATTAGATCATTAAAATATATTCTTAGAAGTCTGATTGGTATAGCACTAAATAGATAGATTAGTTTAGGGAGTATTGTCATCTTTATTATATTTGCTCGGCCTATCCAAGAGCACTTAATATTTTTCCAATTATTTAAGTTTGACTTTATTTGTGTGGAAAGTTTTTTTGTAATTTTGCTCATATAATTCCTGACTTCCCTTTGGTAGATAGATTCCCAAATATTTTATGCTGTCGATAGTTATTTTGAATGGAATTTCTCTTTATATCTCTTGCTGTTGGATTTTGTTGGTGATGTATCAAAATCCTGAGGATTTATGGGGATTTATTTTGTAGCCAGCTACTTTGCTAAAGTTATGAATTATTTCTAATAGTTTTTTAGTAGAATCTCTGGGGTTCTCTAGGTATACTATCATATCATCAAAAAACCACAAAAACAGACCTTTCCTGGCAAATTTCAAGAATTTCTTCTCTTGGTAATTATTTGTGGGTTTTTTTTTTTTTTCAGTCAAGCATTAATTTAGAGGCTTGTAATGAAATAGATTCTGAGAGAAAACATGGAGCTTATGCAGCTGTGAGTCTCCTCTCTGCCATCTTGGCTGGAAGTCAGGTTACATTCTCTAAACATGAATGTCTCTCAAGTGTTTTTTGGCCTTTTCTTCTCCTTCTATACCATTTCATTTAGTGAACTCATCAGTTCTCACAGATTATATTATTGTCTCTATGTTGATGATTCTTTAAATTACATTTCCTACCCCAAACTTTTGTGGACCTCTATTCTCATGTGTCAAACATTTCAAATTAGATGTTCAGTAAACCTCTTAAATTAACTATATCCTAAACTGAACTTATCATTATTCACATAAAACCTCCTCCCTCCTAAATTCCCTATTATTTTCAAAGATAACACCATCTTCCTAGTTCTTTAGCCTCATAACCTGTGTCACTCTGACACTCTTTCTAAGTTGCCCCTATATTTGATCTATTTCAGAGTTCTATCAATTCCACATGTCTTAAATATAGCCCCTTCTTTTCTCTGAGAGGAAGTACCACAAAAATTCCTCGCACTATATAACTAGCAAAGACAGAAGACCTCTAAATCTAGGCTTTATCCTGCCAGACTTTGACCTCCAACATAGTCTCAAATTCAGGACTGAATTCTTGGGATAAAAATTATTTCCCCAATACTAGAGGAATTAATGTATTCTGTATTGGAATGAGCTATGTACCATAGCACTAAATTGCCTGGCAAATTGGGGATAAGATTTTAAAATAAACCCAAGTTTTCTATAACCATCCAGTTTCAAGGACATTGCTCTTCTGTTTTCCTGGCCATTCATTAGGACCAATAATTTATTTAACTTGAAAATAATTGTTTATCATATTTGCTGTTTTCCACTTCTTGATCAGATGTTGATAATCAAATCAACACTATTATTGCGTCTATAAATGGTCTGACATTCTACTGTCTTCTGGATTCACTCAGAATCCCTGTGAATCCTTAGAACATATGTGTATTTTTCTCTTTTTTATGATCTCTTTGGGATAAGACCCAGTAGAGACACTGCTAGATCAAAGGGTATGCACAGTTTGATAGCCCTTGGGGCATAGTTTCTAATTGTTCTCCAGAATGAATGAATCAATTCACAACTCCACCAACAATGTATTGGTGTCTCAGTTTTCCAAAATCCCCTCCAACATTTATCATTATCTTTTCTTATCATCATAGCCAATTTGAGAGATGCATAGTGGGACCTCAGATCAACAAGTATTTTTAAAAAGATGTCTTAATAGACTCATATTTATTTGTCATAAAATGGGTTAACTACGTAATTCACTTGTTTTGTTCCTAGACATCCTATCACATAGTTAATTATAAAGATCAATTATGAGTGTATCCCTAATTTCCCTGTTTAGTTAAAAGCAAAACTTGTTCTGATACATGAAACATTTTTATTATTCCCAAAACATGGGAATTGACATATTAATTTGAAAGGCATCCAAGAAGTTCATTGTCATGACTCATACTACTATGTCATCTTTTATTTTCTGTCTGACTGATTCTGTATATCCTGAGATATAATATGGATAACCAAAGTGGTTTATTCCTTTTTATTTATGTGTCCTTTCACATAGAACCTACTCCATATTTAGGAGCATAACATGCACACGTATGATACTGTGTGATTCTATATGAAGCGGTCTGTTCCTCAATTAGAAAATGCGTGCTTTGCTAACTCCTTCAATTGCATGTTTTAGAACTCTACTAGAAATGGCAAGCTATTTGCTTTCAATGATTTACAGACATGTAATAAACAAATTACAATGTTTGTGAGAGTAGAAGAAGATAAATTTTTAAAACTAGGAAAAAGGGAACATAGATGGCATCTGAGCAAAGGGAATTTAAAAAATAGGGAAAATGAGTTGATTAAAATGGAGTAAAATAAATAAATCTGTATTCTTTTTAAAATGATTGATCTCATGTGGTTATTTACCTTCTTTGTCCTCCAATTTTCTTAATTTCTAAAGTTAAAATATTATTCCTTGTCATGTTATTATCAATAAAATCAAATTATAATATTTACACATGGACAAAGTGAATAGTTATAATAAAATACAAAAGTAGTTCACCCTTTTTTGAAATGTTAATTCTACTAAAAACATTATAGTTTTCATTCATTTTAATTTGGGGGAAAGCTGAATGAACCTTCACACCTTCTGAACGATGAAACAGTTTTGCTGAGTTCCCATCAAGGTGAAACAGGATAGGAAAATTCCACATGTGGTGCCTATCTGAATATAATTCAATTAATAGTGCAAAAAGATTTGAGTGATTGAATTTTCTCTGACTTCTAATGAAGGGCAAAAGTCAGACATTTTATGATTAGCTAAGTACAAGTATTTGAGGGAATACTTATATAGTAACATAAATTATAAGATCATATATTTATAACAGGAAGAAACCATAGATGTTATCTTAGCCCTCCAGTTTGGGAGTTTTATTTTTTGTATTTGTATCCCAAGAATCTATTACAGCTAGGCAAGTGTTGGCATAGTGTAGGCACTTCTCTGTTTTAGTTTTGACAATCTGTATGACTCATTATATGTGACATGATGGGGAAAAAAAAATGAATGTTTTAGTTAAACAATATCCAATGTTTTAAGAAATTTAGCTTAGGTTGAAAGATCTAGCCTACAAGTGCTTTTCTATCTTTCTTTTTTTCCTGCTTCCCTCCCTCTTTTCTTTTTTCCTTTATTCCTTCTCCCATCCCTCTTTTTCCCTCTTTCCCACTCCCTTTCTTCTTCTTTCCCTCTCTCCCTTCTTTTATTTCTTTTTCTTTTTTTTCTCTTTTTCTCAGTGGAAAAAATAAATAAATAAAAATATATTCTACACTCTCCCAGTTAGGTAGTAATGAATCACTTTTATAGGGCATCTACCAAGCTTTCTTGTTAGAAATTGTTAGTCTGTCACATTGAATCCATGGGTCTAACCTCTAGTGCTGACTTCACCAGGTACCAGCCATGTGACTCTGACCAAGTTACTTTAACTTTGGGGCCTCAAATTTCATCCTGTGTAAAATGAAGATTTGGGTTAGATTAACTCTAAAATCCATTTCAGTTGTAAAATTCTATGATTTTTAAAATAAGAATCTGACAGCTCAGCTAATTTTAGTGGGAAAAGATTGGACTGCTCAGTATTTCTCTTAGCTCTGTCTCCAAAAAACTGTTCATGATAGTTTACCTGCTGAGAGCTCTAATAACTTTTTCAAGGAACTTGTTCAAAGCTACTTGGAGCAGCAATAGAGAAACAAGGCTTTATAATAATACCTCATAGTGCTATGGTTCTATCTATTCCCTCAGCAAATGTTGGGTTTCCTTAGGCAAGACAGAGATCCATTGATTTGTTTTTAGCTTACTATGATTTTATTCTTTCCAAGGAGACCTTTCTGGGCTGCTGCAAGTTAGGCTCTTACTCCCCTCTCACAAAATCTGAATTTAAATATTTAGGAAAGTTGACAAGAGACTCAAATTCATCTGCTTGATATTCTTTCTTGGGAGAGACAATTTATACAACTGTCATTGTCAGTTCTGAATATTCTATGGATTCTCAAGGCAAATACACAGATTGGTTCAAATAATAAACTTATGCTCAAATAATAAACCCAGATTTCATTCTCCTCAATACTTTTTTGGATCCATAATTTCATTGTTGTGGGTATTCTTTCCATGTATGTAGATCCCAATCCTACCCTATTTAGTCATCCTAAATGTAACAAGGTTTTAATGTTGATCAAATACATGTTAAGCAGTGTGATCCAATGATTAGGCAATTGGAATCAAAACTACTTAGATTCAAATACTGTTTCAGAAATTTATTAGCAGTGAGGTCAAAATGGTAGAATAGAGGCACCAAACTAGTTGAATTCTTTCAATAGTCCTCCTATAAACATTAAAATATCACCTCAAATCAAAATTGAGCCGGATAGAGATCAAGATGAGACATTATTCCAGCCTAACACAACTTAGGAGGTCAATGGAGAGGTATGTGATACTGAGATGCAGTATGGCCTGAATTTATCAAGCAGCAGTAACAAAGTTAGGCTTCAGAGAAGGCCATGACAGTAGTGACAGCAACTTCAGGAATTGTTGTCCTGGAAATGGCAAAGAAATCAGACAAATGATTAGAAAGAGATTAAAAGAGACCATTGGATGGAAGTGGGTGCAGCAGGTACAGATTGGAAACTCTATTGCCCATAAGCAGTTCTAGGTCACAGTTCTAGCATGGAAAAGAGAGAATGTAGCTAATTAGAAGAGAGAGGGGTCATTTTTCATGATTCCAAGGCAGAGTGCTAGAGCATGTGACTTCAAAGAAAATGAAGGCTTGTCCTACTTCCAGGATCAAGAGAACCACTAATTGCAAAGAGTATCAGAGAGAAAAAATGGTAAAAGAAATGAGAATTATGAAAGAAAATTACAAAAATAAAGTTCAGTTTGTCAAAAGAGAAACAAAAATTAATGGAAGAAAAGAAGTTAAAATTAGAATTGGTCAAGTGGAAGAAAATGGCTCCATTAGACATCAAGAAAAAACCTCAAAAGAATGAAAAAGTAAAAGAAAATATAAAATATTCCATCAAAAAAATTCATGTGGAAAAAAAAAAGATTGAGTAAAAACAATAATTATTGGGCCACTGAAAGCTATGATTAGAAAGCAAAAAAGAGCCTAAATATCATATTTAAAGAACTTATAAAGGAAAACTGCCCAGATACTTTAGATCCACAGAGGGAACAATACACATACACACAAATACATGCCTATGTTTATATAGATGATATATACATATATGTATGTGTATTGTGTGTGTGTATATATATATATATATACACATACTTATTAAAAGAATCTTGAAAGAATTTAAAAATGAAAACTCTCAGGAATATTATAATCAAGTTCCAGAGTTCCTAAGTCAGTAAGAAAATCTTGCAAGCATACAGAAATAAATAATTCAAATAACTTAGAGTCATAATCAGTATCATACAAAATTAGTAACTTCCACATTAAAGAAGCAGAGGACTTGTTATATGATATTCTGAAAGGCAAAGGAACTAAAATTGCAACTGAAATTGCACTTCTCCACTAAAATTAAGTAAATCGACATTTAATAAAATAGAGAACTTTTAGTCCTTGTTTCCAGGAATTTACGTGGGTGTGTGTGTGTGTGTGTGTGTGTGTGTGTGTGTGTTATATATATAACTTATTTATATGTAACTTATTTTTTTATTTTGAATTCCAAATTCTGTCTTTTTTTCTAGTTCCTTCAACACACCGAGGAGGCAAGGAATAAGATACTCATTATATATGTGAAATCATCCAAAAAATATTTTCCTATTATCCATATCTCAAAAGAAAAACAAAAAAAAAAATCCAGTGAGACAATTACACAATAATTTTTGCTGTATATGTAGATAGCAATTATCACCATGAATTTTTTCAAATTGTCTTGGATCATTGTACTGAGCAGAGTTTCACACAGTTGATCACCATTACAATTTTACCAGTACTATATGAAATGATCTTCTGGTTCTGCTTCTTCATTTTGGATGAATTCATATAGGTCTCCCCAATTTTTTTTCCTAAAATGCTACTCCTTGTCATTTTTATAGCACAATAGTTTTCCATTACAATCTGTACAATAATATGTTCAATCATTCCCCAAGGCAGGAACATCCACTCAATTTTCAAAGCTTTGTAATCTCCCCAAAAGATTCTTTTTTTGTTAAACATGTTAAAATATGTTAAATCCAATATATGTATGCATATTTATAAAATTATTGTGCTGCACAATAAAAATCATATGAAAAAGGGAAAAATAAAAAAAAAATAAAACAAGTAAACAACAAAAAGAGTGAAAAACGCTATGTTATGATCCACACTAAATTCTCACAGTCCTCTCCCTAGGTGAAGATGATGCTCTTCAACACAAGATCATTGAAACTGGCCTCAATCATCTCATTGTTGAAAGAGCTACATCCATCAGAATTGATCTTCATATAATTTTGTTGCCATATACAATGATCTTCTAGTTCTGCTCACTTCACTTAAGTAAGTCTCTCCAGGCCTCTCCTATTGATTATTTCTTATGGAATAATAATATTCTATAACATTATTATACCATAACTTAGTCAGCCATTTTCCAATTGGGCATCCAGTCAGTTTCCAGTTTCTTGCCACTACAAAAAGGGTTGTCACAAACATTTTGCACATGTGGGTCCCTTTCCCTATTTTATTATCTCTTTGGGATATAAGCTCAGTAGAAACACTGCTAGATCAAAGGGTATGCACATTTTGATAGTCCTTTGGGCACAGTTCCAAATTGCTCTTAAAAATGGTTGGATCAGTTTACAACTCCACGAACAATGTATTAGTGGCCCATTTTCCCACATTCCCTCCAACATTCATCATTATCATTTTCTGTCATCTTAGCCAAACTGAGAGTTGTGTAGTGGTAGCTTGGAGTTGTCTTCATTTGCATTTCTCTGATCAATAGTGAGTTAGAGCACTATTTCATATGACTGGAAATAATTTCAATTTCTTCATCTGAAAATTGTCTGTTTATATCCTTTGACCATTTATCTAATGAAGAATGGCTTGAATTCTTATTATATTGAGTCAATTCTATATACATATTAGTAATGAGGCCTTTATCAGGACCCTTGAATGTAAAAAAAAAAAAAAATTCTAGTTTATTGCTTCCTTTCTAATCTTGTCTGTATTGATTTTGTTTATACAAAAACTTTTTAACTTATTATAATAAAAATAATTATTTTGTGTTCAATAATGTACTCCAGTTCTTTTCATCATAAATTTCTTCCTTCTCTCCAGATCAAAGAAGCAAATTATCCTTTGTTCTTCTAATTTGCTTTCGTGGTTGCTTTAATTAGTGATTAGTCATTGTCTATTGTTTTTAATTCCTCTATATTAGTAATTACTAAATGATTCATATGACTGATGCTTTGTAATGAAGTCTAATATAGCTAGGCCACCTTCCTATGTATATTTTTCATTAATTCCCTTGATATCCTTGACTTTTGTCCTTTCAGATGAATTTTATTATCATTTTTAGCTCTATACAATAGATTTTTGGCAGTTTGATTAATATGGCACCGTCTAAGTAGAATTGTTATTTCTGTTATATTAGTTCATCCTATTTATGAGCAATTGATATTTTCCCAATAATTTAGGTCTGGTCTTATTTCTGTGAAAAGTGTTTTGTAATTGTGTTCATATAGTTTCTGGGTTTGTCTTGGCTGGTAAACTCAATTTTGTATTGTTTAGTTATTTTAAATGTAATTTCTTTTTCTGTCTCTTGCTGCTGGACTTTGTTGCTCATGTGAAGAAATGCTGATGATTCATGTGAATTTATGTGAGTTCATTTTACATTCTGCAACTTTGCTAAAGTTGTTAATTGTTTCAAGTAGTTTTTTTAAGTTGATTCTCTAGAATTTTCTAAACATACCCTCATATCATCTGCAAAGAGTGATAGCTTTCCCATCCCCCTCACATCTCTTATTTTATATTGTACTTTTGTAACTGAGTTTGTAATCAAAGTTGTTATAGAGTCACTTCTTGTTCTTTAAAGATCTCTACATTTTAATAATTATTCGTGTTTCTTTTGTTGCATTTTTTTATTTTATTCATCTTTTTAGCTTTATTTTCTGAGTTGAAGATTTGTTTTCCACTCAGGCTTCCTACCTTGCTGGGCTTTTTGTGGTCAGCCCTGTTTAATCTTATCCTCTCTACCAGTGATTTCCATGTTAATCTTTCCTAGTGTTATACCCTAATGAGTCTTTATGGTTTGGAGTGCTAGGGTTTTTTTTTTTTTTTTTTTTTTTTTTTTGAAGGGATTATTAGGACAGAATATTAGGCATCTCAGAATTCATAGGCTTAAGCCTATATTAACAATATGATGATCTTTAGTGATCACATGATTTCCAAGATCCTGACCTTGAAGATTCTGAATGCTATGGGGGTTTCTATTCATCTTAGGGCTTCTTTAAATGGGCCTTACATGCTTGCTTTCTCTTGACCCAACTTTTTGTAAGCTATACTTGCTCTTTCTGCTTGTGCTTTGAAGATACTCTACTGATGATAATTTTGCTGACAGGCCCTTTTTTGACTTATTACAAGCTTCTGGCTCATTTTTTGTGTGGCACCCCAGTGAATATAGTCTTTTCTGGGGATTCTCATTGCATTTCTTAATTGTTATTCATTTTTCTATCCAGTTCAGGATTTTTCTTTAGAAATAATGTAGAAGTTAGGCTACTTCCACTGACTCAACTTTACCACAAGTCCACTTTTCACTCTATAAAAATGAATGGCTTATTTTTTTTCAAGCCATAAGTAAATACAGTTTTAGATTCATTTTTGTGTAGCTTGAAGTTCAGCTAAAATGTTACCAGTTAATAACAATTAAGTTGGGTAAGTTACACAAACACGTTAAGGTTCAGTTCCTTCATCTGCAAAATGGTGATAATAATGCTTGCAATATCTACTTCACAAAGTACTTGAGAAGAATGTATTTTGTAAAATACAAAACATTGATAAGTACTGAATAATTATGAGCTATTATCTTAATATTTCTTACATGCAAGTCACTGTTGATGATATGAACAGACTGGTTACATTAAACAATTTTTTTTCCTTGTTGCCTCTTGATCTATTTAGTAATGCTCCTGAGACAAGGATGTTCTATATGCTTCTGTCTTGTTGCATAAATAGGAGATAATGCATGTAAAAAACTGGCTTTTACAGTTAGAAGCAGTGTGGGACTACTGAATCCACTGTGCAGTTTTGCAAATTCAATCAAGCTTGATTTCCTCCTCCCTGTCAATTTCTGCTACTTCATTATTACCTTCAGGGCTTACCCAGGATATATATTTTGATTATACTAGTTTAATAGAGTAAATATCAAGCAACATGTAATATTCTGCTTGTACATTTTTTAAGTGCTTCCTTGTTATATCATATGTGACCAGAATTTGGTTTGAACTCTGATACTTTCTCCCTTTGTGATTTTAGACAATCAAGCTTTTACTAAAAAGATGTTAGATATTCTGGGTTACTGGGGGTTAAAAAAAGAAAAATGAAATAGGCATTTCACTCACTGCACCTCAATTTCTTGTAAAGTAAGAAAATTGGAGTAGAAATTCTATAAGTTACATTCCATCTCTGAATCTATGATTGTATGATTTCTTTTGCTTTCCTGTAACTCTGGATTGTTTCAAATCTCTATGCAAGTAACTTAATATTACCTTTGATATAAGGGAAACTTGTGGATAGGTAGAAAATAATTAAGTGGAGTTTAAAAAAGAAGAAGAAGAAAGTACCAATAAAACAAAGTAAACTTCTTTTGAAAATCTTTAAAGTATGCTGTTTTTTTTTTTATTCAGAACTAATGATCTTTTAACGCCAAAATCACTTCCAATTAAGTTATTCTCACAAACTTTCTTTTCCATCTAGAAACACAATCAAGCAAAACAAAATGATTAGCACAACTTAAAAAATAAAAGAGAAAAAAATTAGACACATATCACAGTTATGGTGGGTGACAGAGGGATCCCTCAAACTGAATAAAACTATGATTTTGATTACAAATAATAGTAAAGCTTTTAAGGAAATAAAATCAACGTAGCTAGGATAATATAGAATATCATTTAGTAGAAAGAACAAGTAAACAAATATTTATGTTAAAGAAATAAAAACAATTAATATTCTTAAAAAGGACTGAGATGAATTTCCAAATGTATGAGGTCAAAGAACACATATTATATGACATTTCAGCAAATGAATTTGAAATAGATTTTAACCTATTTGATAGTTGTCTTATACGATTCAAATTTTAATTGCTTTGTTAATTTAATATTTCATTTTCTCCAAATACACATAAAAACATTTTTTTTTTAAATTTGAGTTCCAAATTATCTTTCTCCTTCCACTTCCCCTATTGAAAAGGCATGAAATTTGACACAGTTTATATCTATGTACCCCTGCAAAACATGTTTCCATATAATGTTGTGAAAAGAAACACAGACCAAAACATGCACACACATGCACAAATGCATACTTGAAATATAAAGAAAAGCATTCTTCAATCTGTATTCAGGCTCTGTCAGTTCTTTCTAGAGAACTGGGTAGCTCTTTTCATTACAAGTCCTTCAGAATTCCTTTTGGATCAATATATTGCTTAGAAATGTTCTGATGGCTGATTCCCCTTCCTGTAAGTCATTTTTTCCTTATTCTTTCTCATTGAATGTGTCACTTCTCTCAAGATAGAGCTCAAACACAACCTTGTGCACAAAAATTTTCTTAATACATTCAATATCTAATTCCATTGCTTGCTAACTACCTCATAATTCTGGAGGGGGGGCGGATTTATTCTGATTGTATTTATATGTGGATATGTCCACATCCACAGGATACAAGCTTTTGTGAGAATTTTTTTTTATTTTTTCTATTTATTGCCTTTTCATGCCTAAATCATCATCATCATCAACATCATCTTCATCATCACTTCCTCTATCACCACAGCAATTAAAGCTTGCACAATTCTTTAAGTTTTTAAAGTTCTTTACATATAAAACCACATTTTTATCTTCTTTGCAACCCTTTTATTTTAGAGATAAGGGTGACAGAGTTTCTTTGGCTTCCCAAGATTTACAGGTTGAAAAGATCTAAGGTTGAATTTACACTAATGTCTTCTTAATTTCGGTCAAGAACTCTTTTCCTTGCACTACCTAATAGCTTCATAGTAGGCACTTAATAAGTGTTAGTTGATTGAATTCATTTTCCTGTTGTTCCATACAGTCCTCAGAAGTCACGATGCTTTCTGGACTTTTTATTAAAAATTCCAATGACTCAGCAATAATTTCCAGCCACCAATGTTACTGCTAATATAGACATTTTGTAAATTATGTTTGATACTATAAAACAAAAAATGGCTAGTGGTATCTTCAGACTTACAGAAAGACTAAGAACATTTATGTTTATATTTATATCTCTTATGCAACCTTCTTTCTCATACTCATACTCTCATCCACAATATCAAGAAGCTTTTCAGAAAATACAATGAGCATAAGTGAATTTGAAAATAACTTGAATTTGTTTGTGCACATGTCTATTGATTTTTCTTGTTTGTTTTAGGGAAATGCTTTGGTTTCTCAGAATTGTAAATGGTGAATCCACCCTACGTAGTTGGGAAAAACTTATCATTGGAGTTAATGTAGGGATCAAGCAAGGATGATATAATCCTTGACTTGATTTGATAAAATCTCCAAAGGAACTACAATAACTCAGCAAGATTCATTTTGAATTTACTTTAGAACACAGTTTTATCACAGCAACCCTCACTCAGGTAGCCTTTGCAGTCTTTGAAATTCACAAAAGGTACTTTCCTTCTTTGTTTTAAATTTAAATTTATATATCCATTTGACTCAGTTATGACAATTTTGTTGAAGATATAAAATGGGTATAGTACTTTTTACATGAGATTCAACAGGGCTCTCTCTCTAAACTCCCACACTGAATAATTTGTATCTGCTTAATTGCAGCTCTTTTATTATACTTTTATACTTCTAACTTAATTATATTTATTTTTGTTTATAGTTCCCTGAGCATAAAATATGCCTTAATCATCTTTGTATTTTGTTCAAGAACAGGAATATTATTTTCATAGTTGTTACTTCCTATAATATTAATTAATTATCCACAAAAGTCCCATTTTGGTACCTCACTAAAACAAAGAAGAGATCCTAGATTATCTAGCCTGTAGAAAGTTTAGCATATCTCACCAAATGCAAAAGTCTTCCTGAATCCAATGATAAACTGCACCTTCTTATCTAAATACATATACCAGACTAGATAAGTTTAGTGCAAATGTGCTTCTCACCAGTGGTTCCTACATTCAGTGATAATTTTTTTTGACATATAACTAGCATTCTGATGAAATTCAGGAAGACTATGTTGTAAGTCTTTGTAGATAAATACATAGATAGATAGATGATAGATAAATAGATAGATTTATATATAATATATATTGATTGAACATATAAGCTATGTATAATTGTCTCTACATCTAGCTATATATATGGGCATATATGCATTGTGTGTGTGTGTGTGTGTGTGTGTGTATGTGTGTTTGTGTATGTGTGTGTGTGAGCAGCAAAGTCCCTAAATGGAAAGGATAAAGCAAAAAGAAGTTATGTAACCATTATTATAATTGAGAAATATATATGTGTATATACACCATTCATTTTTTTTTGATATATGGTAACTGAAAATATTTATCAATCCACAATCCAGCAAATAACTTTTATGGCAAAATTGTCATAAAGAACTTAGTAAGTCTAACATTTCAAATATAATTTCTTGTAGAATTTTCAATTGTACTTCCTAGTATGGCCTTCTTTTAGGAGCCTTTTCTGTACTTTTATGTGAACTTTATTTTTGCATATAACAATCAGTCTAAATCAGTCTTGTGCTTTACACATTAATATATCATTGAAAATTCACTTATGTTAGTTAAATATATAGCAAAAGAGACATTTGCGCCATACCTGTACCTAATCATCCAATGGCTTGGTGGGTTGTGTCTGCAAAAAGAAAAATTCAATTTTGATGGCCTAGAAGTTTTGGCTCAGTGACAAAATAAAATCAGGGTTTACTAGCCAAGCCTTGTTTCACTTGAACCATCTTTATGAATTGTATTTGAACATATAAATTTTGAAATTGTGTTACCTTTTAAACTTTTGAAAAAGTATCAAGTTGCTGCAAATACAAGCACAACACTACTTTCTGGGTGGTGTTATGCTGGAATACATATGTGAAGTGACAACCAAAGAAACTTGATCCCATCATACTTTATTATGTCATATAAAAGTAGACATGGTGATTGAAAGAAAAACAGTTATTTTCAGTTTTCATATGAGTACTGTACTGAAACAGGTTGTTATTCATAATTTTACTAAGCAGACCTGACAATCCTGGAGTAATGTATTCAAATTTAAAGGCATATTTTACTTTGACTACAACCTACATATTAAAATGGATATTCACATTGACATGGGCAAAGCCAGATGGGTCTTCTAGCCTTATTCTATAATAATTCTTTAAGAAAATATTATTGAGTGAGAATTCATTAATTAAAAGAAGACATATGATTTCTGGCAG
Source organism: Antechinus flavipes (assembly GCF_016432865.1). Classification (NCBI taxonomy): domain Eukaryota; kingdom Metazoa; phylum Chordata; class Mammalia; order Dasyuromorphia; family Dasyuridae; genus Antechinus; species Antechinus flavipes. Next base: position 265,298,164 of record NC_067401.1, read on the forward strand.
AAGTATTTTGCTAAAAATTCTGAAACTTTACAGTCAAGTACAGTCTTTCTGGGTTTCTAGAACCTTGCCACCAAGTAGTGGAAATAAAAATGTTGAGAGGATTTGGGGGCTCTTTACCAAAATTAGCTAGCAGTGTTTAATAGAAATGTTCCTAAATGGAGACTATAGAGCAGAAAATGGCTGGTAACTATTAATATCATTGAGAGACATGCTACACAAAGATATAGGAATTTTTCAGTTTATCTCTATTCATTGGTACAATAAATGAGTGCCATTACTGACATGTTGAGTAAATAATGGACAAAGTTTCATTTACATTATTTTTTACATCTTTAATGTAATTCCAAACTTCCTCTACTGTGCTTTTAAATTAAATAAACAAAAAATACTAGAGAGTGGAGGAGATTCAAAAAAGCTAACAGATGCATTGATTGAATGAGTCTGACAGTATATGAAAAGTTTCACAACTTTATTCACTCAGTTTGCTTAGGAAGGGAAATACAGGTATATAATCATTTCTTCTTTGGACCAAGCTTAGTCATTAAAATTTCACACAATTTAGTATCAGTTTTGTAAATGTACTTTCCATCTATATTGTAATTGTTTTGCATACTATTTCCTTATTAACATTACTTAAATTATTTTAACCTTAAATAAAATGTTTTGTAAAAATATTTTTCTCCTTTTAAATGATGAAAATCAAAGTCAAATATTTTCAATTTTACTGGTTGGATTTTTTTTTTCTACTTTGAATTTACAATCTGAGACTCATTATGAAAATAAAGTAGGAGAAGAAAACTAGGTCAAATGAGATTGCTTTAGAGGTAAAGTTATTTGTATTGAGGCCTAAATCATAGTTTTCAGTCTCATAATTTCTTTATGCTACATGTCTATATGAGAAAGATTTGTGCAAGAAATAAGCCCCAATAAATAAACCAGGTGACTAAATAGAAGATGTCATGTCTAACCACCTTTGTTTTAATATGTAGATATAACAACAGAAGTTAATATATATTTGTATGTGTGGTTTTTTTTATATTAAAAAGAATCAATCTTATGTTTTTTGGAGATGTACAAATTATTTATATTAAGAATATACTATGAAAAAAATATACTTTTTTTTGTGCAACTCTGATTTATTTAAATCTAATTCTCACATGAGTCAAGACATCTTTGGTACTTTTTGAAACAAAGGACAAACAGCAATCTTTCTTAAAAGGAAGAACTAAATATAGTCATTTTGTCTATAAAACAGCTTAACACTTATTTTTGGGTACTTTGTATGACTTGAAGCCTAAGAGACAATTAGTTTTTTTTTTTTTTTTTTGGTTTTTTTTTTTTTTTTTTGACCAATTGTATTTTAAAATCACATGTCATTTTTCTTTTTTCTTTTTTTTTAAATTTTATTTAATAATAAATTTATATTGACAGAGTCCATGCCAGGGTAATTTTTTTTACAACATTATCCCTTGCACTCGCCTCTGTTCCGATTTTTCCCCTCCCTCCCTCCACTCCTTCTCCTAGATGGCAAGCAGTCCTATATATGTTAGATATGTTACAGTATATCCTAGATAAAATATATGTTTACAGAACCAAACAGTTCTCTTGTTGCACAGGGAGAATTGGATTCAGAAGGTAAAAATAACCTGGGAAGAAAAACAAACATGCAAATAGTTCACATTCCTTTCCCAGTGTTCTTTCTTTGGATGTAGCTGCTTCTGTCCATCATTTATCAACTGAAACTGAGTTAGGCCTCTTTGTCAGAGAAATCCACTTCCATACAATACCGTTGTCGAAGTGTATATTGATCTCCTGGTTCTGCTCATTTCACTCAGCATCAGTTCATTAAGTCTCTCCAAGCCTCTCTGTATTCATCCTGCTAGGCATTTCTTACAGAACAATAATATTCCATAACATTCATATACCACAATTTACCCAGCCATTCTCCAATTGATGGGCATCCATTCAATTTCCAGTTTCTAGCCACTACAAGCAGGGCTGCCACAAACATTTTGGTACATACAGGTCCCTTTCCCTTCTTTAGTATTTCTTTGGGATATAAGCCCAATAGAAACACTGCTGGATCAAAGGGTATGCACAGTTTGATAACTTTTTGGGCATAATTCCAGATTGCTCTCCAGAATGGTTGGATTCGTTCACCACTCCACCAACAATGCATCAGTGTCCCAGTTTTCCTGCATCCTCTCCAACATTCATCATTATTTTTTCCTGTCATCTTAGCAAATCTGACACGTGTGTAGTGGTATCTCAGAGTTGTCTTAATTTGCATTTCTCTGATCAATAATGATTTGGAACACTCTTTCATATGAGTGATAATAGTTTCAATTTCATCATATGAAAATTGTCTGTTCATATCCTTGAACCATTTATCAATTGGAGAATGGCTTGATTTCTTATAAATTTGAGTCAGTTCTTTATATATTTTGGAAATGAGGCCTTTATCAGAACCTTTAATTGTAAAGATGTTTTCCCAGTTTGTTGCTTCCCTACTAATCTTGTTTGCATTCACTCTGTTTGTACAAAGGTTTTTAATTTGATATAATCAAAATTTTCTATTTTGTGATCAGTAATGGTCTCTAGTTCATCTTTGGTCACAAATTTCTTTCTCCTCCACAAGTCTGAGAGATAAACTATCCTATGTTCCTCTAATTTATTTATAATCTCATTCTTTATGCCTAGGTCATGGACCCATTTTGATCTTATCTTGTTATATGGTGTTAAGTGTGGGTCCAGACTAATTTCTGCCATACTAATTTCCAGTTATCCCAGCAGTTTTTATCAAATAATGAATTCTTATCCCAAAAGTTAGGATCTTTGGGTTTGTCAAACACTAGATAGCTATAGTTGACTATTCTGTCTTGTGAACCTAACCTTTTCCAGTGATCAACTAATCTATTTCTTATCCAATACCAAATGGTTTTGGTGACTGCTGCTTTATAATATAATTTTAGATCAGGTACAGCTAGGCCACCTTCATTTGATTTTTTTTTTCATTAATTCCCTTGAGATTCTCGATTTTTTATTGTTTCATATGAATTTTGTTGTTATTTTTTCTAGATCATTAAAATATTTTCTTGGAAGTCTGATTGGTATAGCACTAAATAAATAGATTAGTTTAGGGAGTATTGTCTTCTTTATTATATTCGCTCGGCCTATCCAAAGCACTTAATATTTTTCCAATTATTTAAGTCTGACTTTATTTGTGCGGAAACTTTTTTGTAATTTTGCTCATATAATTTCTGACTTTCCTTTGATAGATAGATTCCCAAATATTTTATGCTATCAACAGTTATTCTGAATGGAATTTCTCTTTGTATCTCTTGCTGTTGGATTTTGTTGGTGATGTATAAAAACGCTGAGGATTTATGGGGATTTATTTTGTATCCAGCTACTTTGCTGAAATTATGAATTATTTCTAATAGCTTTTTAGTAGAATCTCTGTGGTTCTCTAGGTATACCATCATATCATCTGCAAAGAGTGATAGTTTGCTTTCCTCATTGCCTACTCTAATTCCTTTAATATCTTTCTCAACTCTTATTGCAGAGGCTAGTGTTTCTAATACAATCTAATAGGAATAATAATGGTGATAGTGGGCAACATTGATTCACTCCAGATCTTACTGGGAAAGGTTCCAGTTTTTTCCCATTGCATATGATGCTTACTGATGGTTTTAAATATATGCTCCTGACTATTTTAAGGAAAAGTCCACTTATTCCTATACTGTCGAGTGTTTCTTAATAGGAATGGAAGTTGGCTTTTATCAAATGCTTTTTCTGCATCTATTGAGATGATCATATGGTTTTTGTTTGTTTGATTATTGATATAGTCAATTATGCTAATAGTTTTCCTAATATTGAACCAGCCCTGCATTCCTGATATAAATCCTACTTGGTCATAGTGTATTATCCTGGGGATGATTTTCTGTAATCTTTTTGCTAATATTTTATTTAAGATTTTAGCATCAATATTCATTAGGGAGATTGGTCTATAATTTTCTTTCTCTGTTTTCAGCCTACCTGGTTTAGGTATCAGTACCATGTCTGTGTCATAAAAGGAGTTTGGTAGGACTCCTTCAATCCCTATTTTTTCAAATAGTTTATTTAGCATTGGAGTTAATTGTTCAGTTTTTACTTTTAAAAGAAAACTAATTTCATTTTTTGAAAGTTTTCCAAAAGGGAGAAAAACTGCAAGGGACAAACCTTGTCAAATATGTTCATCATGTTTAAGGCTTGAAGTGAGAGATTTAGGAGATACAAGAAAAGGGGAAAATCAGACACCAAAGTCATGCATGTTGAATTATGAAATGAAATAAAATTGACCTGGATGTGAGGACTGTCTAGTGGATCATAAGCTAGCTAGAAAACTATAAACACAAAATAATGATAAATGTCAACATGTCAACATGAGAAGAAATATGTTTGACATTACCACATGGATTAACTTTGGAATTGTTAGATAAAATTAGACTGTGTAAATAAACTTTAGAATGAATAAATATTTTGAAGAAAAAATGACACCAAGTTTAGCTACAAATTTACTATGGGTAACAATAGAAAATAAAAATAATAAAAGGAATGCTTAATATTTAATTATAATATAATACAAAGAACTTGGCAAATTTTTCAATTAATGTTCAGGTTATTGATACTCTTTATGTAATGGGCCCATCTGTGTTTTTGAATCTTATGAGATCACAGCATTACATGATTTGCAATTGGGTAGATAAATTGGAGAAATAATAGTTTTTTAAAAGATGGAAATTTGTTGGAGTGTTTTGAGATCACTAAATAGTTATGCAATTTTCTAAAGGTAGTCTGAGCCTCCAGGCTACCTTCTTCAATTTAGCTCTGGGTCCACATCAGGGTTGATCAGTAGTGAATGTCCAAGACATATAAAGGTGACCTATCTACCAAATGTAATCTCAGAAATAGAGTTTAGTCCATTTTTTAAAGTTTAGATTGTTGTAATGACTGTTCCTGAATGAATATTGATTTTTTTTTTAAATTTATAGCATTGATCCAGTGTAATTATCAAACAGAATACTCATAAATTTTTGCTGTCAATAATGAACTCTCCTTTGATATGGATCTGTACAAGAAAGTTTTCATGACCTTAATCCTTAGATGACTATAGTTATCCTGTTTTAAAATCAAACTTGACTTTAATATTCAAAGGTTGAAAAAAAAAACACTTGTGACCTCAGTGAGTTTACCTATCACAGAAACTTTAATGTGTCTGTTTTTTATATCTGCATGAAAAATATTTTTAATTTAAGGTCAGCATTTAGATTACGGAGTGAAATGATTTTATAAAATTCTCTGTCAAACTAGATATATAGAATGCAGTTAAATCAATTCATTAAAATTGAATTGTTAAATTTTCATTGTGAGCATTTACATATTAGAAATTCTCATTGTAAAAATAAAAATTGTTTTATTTTTGTTGATTGTCTAGACTTTTTTAAAAAGTGAAGGGAAAATGTTGATAATGAAGAATAAAGTCCAAAATTGTGGCATATATGCATTTTCTCCAGAGTTAGTTGTTAAACTTTTATCACAACATATTTGCTGGAAAAGGAATGGGATCTTTTATTATATACACTTTTTATTTTATTATAAATATTGTATATACATATATATATATATATATATACATATAATTAACAAAAACCATATGATCATCTCAATAGAAGCAAAAAAAGCATTTGATAAAATCCAACATCCATTCCTAATAAAAACACTTGAGGGGATAGGAATAAATGGACATTTCCTTAAAATAGTCAGGAGCATATATTTAAAACCATCAGTAAACATCATATTCAATGGGGAAAAACTGGAACCTTTCCCAGGAAGATCAGGAGTGAAACAAGGTTGTCCACTATCACCATTATTATTCTATATTGTATTAGAAAAGCTAGCCTTGGCAATAAGAGTTGAGAAAGAGATTAAAGGAATCAGAGTAGGTAATGAGGAAACCAAACTAGCTTTCTTTGAAGATGATATGATGGTGTACTTAGAAAAACCCAGAGATTTTACTAAAAAGCTATTAGAAATAATTCATAACTTTAGCAAAGTTGCAGGATACAAAATAAATTCACATAAATCCTCAGCTTTTTTATATATCACCAACAAAATCCAACTGTAAGAGATACAAAGAGCAATCCTGTTCAAAATAATTGTTGATAACAGAAAATAATTGGGAATCTATCTACCAAAGGAAAGTCAGGAATTATATGAGCAAAATTACAAAAAAACTTTCCACACAAATAAAGTCAGACTTAAATAAGTGGAAAAATATTAAGTGCTCTTGGGTAGGCCGAGTGAATATAATAAAGATGACGATACTCCCTGAACTAATCTATTTATTTAGTGCTATACCAATTAGACTTCCAAGAAAATATTTTAATGATCTAGAACAATAACAACAAAGTTCATATGGAAAAACAAAAGGTCAAGAATTTCAATGGAATCAATGAAAAAAAAAATCAAATGAAGGTGGCCTCACTGTACCTAATCTCAAACTATATTATAAAGCAGCAGTCACCAAAACCATTTGTTATTGGCTAAGAAATAGATTAGTTGATCAGTGGAAAAGGTTAGGTTCACAAGACAGAATAGTCAACTATAGCAATCTATTGTTTGACAAACCCAAAGATCCTAACTTTTGGGATAAGAATTCATTATTTGATAAAAACTGCTGGATAACTGGAAATTAGTATGGCAGAAATTAGGCATGGACCCACACTTACACCATATACCAAGATAAGATCAAAATGGGTCCATGACCTAGGCATAAAGAATGAGATTATAAATAAATTAGAGGAACATAAGATAGTTTATCTCTCAGACTTGTGGAGGAGAAAGAAATTTGTGACCAAAGATGAACTAGAGACCATTACTGATCACAAAATAGAAAATTTTGATTATATCAAATTAAAAAGCCTTTGTACAAACAAGACTAATGCAAACAAGATTAGAAGGGAAGCAACAAACTGGGAAAACATCTTTATAGTTAAAGGTTCTGATAAAGGCCTCATTTCCAAAATATATAGAGAATTGACTCTAATTTATAAGAAATCAAGCCATTCTCCAATTGATAAATGGTCAAAGGATATGAACAGACAATTTTCATATGATGAAATTGAAACTATTAGCACTCATATAACAGAGTGTTCCAAATCACTATTGATCAGAGAAATGCAAATTAAGACATCTCCGAGATACCACTACACACCTGTCAGATTGGCTAAGATGACAAGAAAAAATAATGATGAATGTTGGAGGGGATGCAGGAAAACTGGGACACTGAAGCATTGTTGGTTGAGTTGTGAACGAATCCAACCATTCTGGAGAGCAATCTGGAATTATGCCCAAAAAGTTATCAAACTGTGCATACCCTTTGATCCAGCAGTGTTACTACTGGGCTTATACCCCAAAGAGATACTAAAGAAGGGAAAGGGACCTGTATGGCCAAAATATTTGTGGCAGCCCTGTTTGTAGTGGCTAGAAACTGGAAATTGAATGGATGTTCATCAATTGGAAAATGGCTGGGTAAATTGTGGTATATGAATGTTATGGAATATTATTGTTCTGTAAGAAATGACCAGCAGGATGAATACAGAGAGGATTGGAGAGAGGCTTGAACTGATGCTGGGTGAAATGAGCAGAACCAGGAGATCATTATACACTTCGACAACGATATTGTATGAGGATATATTCTGATGGAAGTGGATTTCTTTGACAAAGAGACCTGAGTTTCAATTGATAAGTGATGGACAGAAGCAGCTACACCCAAAGAAAGAACACTGGGAAACGAATGTGAACTATTTGCATTTTTGTTTTTCTTCCCGGGTTATTTTTACCTTCTCAATCCAGTTTTCCCTGTGCAACAAGAGAACTGTTCGGTCCGGCAAACATATATTGTATCTAGCATACACTGCAACATATCTAACATACATAGGACTTCTTGCCATCTAGGGGAGGGGGTGGAGGGAGGGAGGGGAAAAATCGGAACAGAAGCAAGTGCAAGGGAAAATGTTGTAAAAAAATTACCCTGGCATGGATTCTGTCAATATAAAGTTATTATTAAATAAAATAAAATAGTAAAAAATAAAATAAAATAAAATAAATGACCAGCAGGATAAATACAGAGAAGTTTGGAGAGACTTACATGAACTGATCCTAAATGACATGAGCAGAATCAGGAGATCATTATATACTTCAACAATGATACTGTATGAGCATGTATTCTGATGGAAGTGGATTTCTTTGACAAAGAGAAGATCTAATTCAGTTCCAGTTGATCGATAATGGACAGAAGCAGGTACACTCAAAGAAAGAACACTGAAAAATAAGTGTAAATTGTTTGCATTTTTGTTTTTCTTCCCAAGTTATCTTTACCTTCTGAATCCAATTCAGAATTCCTGTGCAACAAGAGAACTGTTTGGTTCTGCACACATATATTGTATTTAGGATATACTATATCATATTTAACATGTATAAGACTGCTTGCCATCTATGGGAGGGGGTGGAGGAAGGGAAGGGAAAAGATGGATCAGAAGTGAGTGCAAGGGATAATGTTGTAAAAAAAAAATTACCCAGACATATGTTCTGTCAGTAAAAGATTACAATTTTTTAAAAAAAGTAAGTTACCTGTTTGTCTATTAAAATACTCACCCTATTTCCTGTTCACAGGTGGACTTCTTCAGTGAAATTAGGGTCTTTACGACACGTTGGGTGCCAAATGTAAAGTATGGGCTAGCTCCCTGGAGGGCCTCAGGATCAGCCAGAGTCAGGATAAATTAATGTCCTTGGTCTTTAGTGGGAGAAGTGAAGGATGCAGGCAAGCAGAATCCTGGATCCTGGAGTCCTGAGTCACTATCCTCTCTCCTCCTTGTCCTGCTGCCAAGTGATTCTGGCCTCTCTCTCTCCACCCTCCAATCCTTGACTATGATTATCTTAACACCAAACATTAAGCAAGCACCAAAATTGAGAAGAATCATGTATCCAAATATATGCTAATAGAATCATTTTCTTACATCAAATAAGTAATTAGCCTTAAGTGCTTAGTTAAAGCATACCCTTTTGGAGTTTCAGCCCTCTACATAGACCCACAAATAACACCATATGCCAAGATAAGGTCGTAATGGGTTCATGATCTAGACATAAATAATGATATTATAAATAAATTAGAAGAACATAGGATAGTTTACCTCTCAGATTTGTGGAGGAGGAAGGAACTTGTGACCAAAGAACTAGAGATCATTCCTGATCATAAACTAGATAATTTTGATTATATTAAGTTAAGAATATTTTGTACAACAAAACTAATGCAGACAAGATTAGAAGGGAAGTAATAAACTGGGAAAACATTTTTAACATCCAAAGGATCTGATAAAGGCCTCATTTCTAAAATATATAGAGAATTAACTCAAATTTAGAATAGTTCAAACCATTCTCAAGCAATAAATGGTCAAAAGATATGAACAGTCAATTTTCAGGTGAAGAAATTGAAACTATTTGTAGCCATATGAAAAGATGCTCCAAATCACTATTGATCAGAGAAATGCAAATTAAGACAACTCTGAGATATCATTACACACTTGTCAGATTGGCTAAGATGACATTAAAAATAATAATTAATGTTGGAGGGGATGTGGGAAAACTGGGACATTGATGCATTGTTGGTGGAGTTATGAACGAATCCAACTATTCTGGAGAGCAATCTGGAATTATACCCAAAAAAGTTATCAAACTGTGCATACTCTTTGATCCAGTAGTGTTTCTACTGGTATTATATCCCAAAGAGATCTTAAAGGAGGGAAAGGGACCCACATGTACAATAATATTTGTGGCAAGAAACTGGAAACTGAGTGGATGCCCATCTATTAGAGAACAGCTGAATGAATTATGATATATGAATGCTATGGATTACTATTGTTCTATAAGAAACAACCAGCAGGATTATTTCAAAGAGTCTTGGAAAGACCTACATGAACTGATGCTAAGTGAAATAAGCAGAACCAGGATATCATTATACATGGTAACAACAAGGCTATATGATGATCAATTCTGATGGACGTGGCTCTTTTCAACACTGAGATAATTCAAACCAGTTCCACTTGTGCAGTGATGAAGAGAGCCATCTATACCCAGAGAGAGAACCATGGGAACAGAATGTGGAACACAACATAGTACTATCACTCTCCATGTTGTTATTTTCTTACATTTTGTTTTCTTTCTGTTTTTATTTTCTTCCTTCTTGATCTGATTTTTCTTGTGCAAGAAGACAATGGTATAAATATGTATTCATATATTGGCTCTAACCTGTATTTCAATATATTTAACATGTATGGGACTATCTGCCAGCTTGGGGAGGGGGTGAGGGAAAGAATGGGGAAATTTGAAACAAAAGGTTAAGCTTTGTAAATAAAAAGCTTTAATAAAAGAGAAGAAGGAGGAGGAGAAGGAGAAAAAGAAGAAGAAGAAAAAGGAGGAAGAGGAGAAGAAAAAGAGAAGAAGAAGAAGAAGAAGAAGAAGAAGAAGAAGAAGAAGAAGAAGAAGAAGAAGAAGAAGAAGAAGAAGAAGAAGAAGAAGAAGAAGAAGAAGAAGAAGAAGAAGAAGAAGAAGTAGAGCCACTGTTATTGGAGTAAAAAGGGTGGTCATTCCTGCTCAGATGTATTCTGGGAAAGTTGGTGAGAGTGTCTTAATCATTGCAAATCAGCAGCTAAAATCCTCTGTCCTGGTTGAGTAAAGGAGCAAATCAGGAAGGCAGCTTCCAGTCCCACCTCAGAAAGTAAACTCTGGGAAACCAGGCTGTTTCCTGAGAAGACCAGAAAAAAGCTAGCCCCTGGAAACACAAGGGGTTCCTGTACTCAGAGCAAAGGCTCAGAGCTTCACAGGAAGTTTGGGACAATGCCTCCTTTACTCCAAGGAGGAGAGCTCAACCATAAAAGTAAAAAAGAGGAAATGTCAAGAGAAAAGGACAGAAAATGAGCAAGAAATATAAAAGAATCTTGACCATAGAAAGGTACTATAATGACAGGGGAGACCAAAACACAGACTCAGAAAAGGACAAAATGTGCACCTGAAGAAATCTCAGAGAGTAATATGAATTGGTCTCAAGTCCAAAGAGGCTTCTTGGAAGTACTCATAAAAGACTTTAAAAACTAAATAAGAGATGCAGAAGAAAAAATGAAAAAGAAGTGAGAAATATGAATGAGAGATTCAACAGCTTGGAAAAGAGAAGAAAAAATCGACTAAAGAAAACAACTCCTTAAACAGCAGAATAAAACAAATGGGAAAAGAGATACAAAAGACAACTGAAGAAAATCACACATTAAAAACTAGAATAGACAAAATGGAAGTTACTGATTTTTGTGAGACAGCAAAAATCAGTCAAACAAACTAAGAATAATGAAAAAATGGAAGAAAATGTGAAATACCTCATTGGAAAAACAGTCAATCTGGAAAATAGATCCAGAAAAGATAATTTAAAAATTATTGGCCTATCTACAAGCCATGAAAAAAAAAAGAGCATGGATAGCATTCTATAAGAGATCATTCAGGAAAATTGACCCAATCTTGTAGAAACATAAGAGGAAATACTCTTTGAAAGAATCAATCCATGATCTTTGAAAAGAGATCCCACAAGGAAAACCCCAAGGCACATTGTTGTGAAATTCCAACACTACAGTCTCAAGTTAAAAATACTGCAATCTGCCAGAAAAAAAAATTCAAAAACTAAGGAGCAACAGTCAGGATTACCCAGGATCTGGCAGCTTCTACAATAAGGCTAAATGAGAGGATCTGCAGTATTCTGAAAGGCAAGGACCTAGGGTTACAATCAATAATTAACTACCCAACTAAATTTAGCATCATCTTTTGGGGAGGTAATAGAGCTTCAATGAAGTTAGAGACATTCACTCATTTCTATTGAAAAAAAAAACAGAACTAAAAAGAAAATTTAATCTTCAAGTACAGGACCAAGAGAAACATAGAAAGTTTAAGATAGGGAAAAAATATATATATGTATATATATATTCCATCTTTTGGGGAGGTAATAGAGCTTCAATGAAGTTAGAGACATTCACTCATTTCTATTGAAAAAAAAAACAGAACTAAAAAGAAAATTTAATCTTCAAGTACAGGACCAAGAGAAACATAGAAAGTTTAAGATAGGGAAAAAATATATATATGTATATATATATTCCATCTTTTGGGGAGGTAATAGAGCTTCAATGAAGTTAGAGACATTCACTCATTTCTATTGAAAAAAAAAAAACAGAACTAAAAAGAAAATTTAATCTTCAAGTACAGGACCAAGAGAAACATAGAAAGTTTAAGATAGGAAAAAAAAAATATATATATATATATATATATATATATATATATATATATATATATATATAATATATATATATATATATATATATATTCCCATTTTCCCATAAATAAAATATATTATTTAAAGTTTAAACAGTTTACATCCCTAAATGGGAAAGTGATATCTGTAACTCTTGAGAATTGTATCTGTCACTGAGGCAGATAGCAGGTGTCTGTGGAATTAGGGTGTGATTGTGAATGGACTCTAAGGTGTAGACATTAGAAAAAGACATTAAGACATGGAAAAAGGCCTGCACTGGAAAAAGAGGAAAGGAGAGGAATAATGGGAATATTAATTTACATGAAGAGATGCAAAAGACCTATTACAACTGAGATCAAGATGGTTGGGGTTGAGCATTGTCTGATGCTTGATCTCACCAGTTTTGGCTCTAAGAAGGAATAATTTAGTCATTCATTTGGATATAGAATTTATCTAATTCTATAAAGAAGTATGAGATGAAAGAGGAGAAGAAAAGAAAAGGACAGAATAGAAGGAAGGACAGAAACACAAGGAAAAAAGTTAAGAGGAGAAGGGTTGATAGAAGATAAGGTAGCTGGTGGGGTGAGTAAAAAAACACATTACTAAAAAACACTATTAAGCACATGAGGGAAAGAGAATAAAAGTATATACAGGGTAGAAAATATGATGGAGAAAAATACAGAGCTTGTAATCATAATTGTGAATATGAATGGGATGAACTCACCCATAAAATGGAAACAAGTAGCAGAATGGATTAAAAAACAGAATCTTACAATAAGTTGTTTACAATAAACCCTTTTGATGCAGAGAAATGCATGCAGATTAAAGGTAAAAGATGGAATAGAATTTATTATGGTTCAGCTGAAGTTAAAAAAAAAAAGGAAGGGTAGCAATTCTGATCTCAGATAAACAAAACTAAAAATAGATATTATTAAAACAGCTAAGGAAGAAATCTTGACAAAGGTTATGTAAGTAATGAAGTAATAATGTTACTAAATATGTATTTACCAAGTAGTAGAGCAGGCAAATTCCTAAAAAAAAGATTTCAAGCCAGTTACAGGAAATAACAGACAACAAGGTAATGGGATATTATTGGATAAAAAACGATTAACTAGCTGATTATGAAAACATCTGGATTTACATGAACTGATGCTGAACAAAACAAACAAAACCAGAGATACTTTGTACATAATAACCGTAAGAATGTGTGGTTATCAACTATGAAAGGTTTGGTTCTTCTCAGTAATTCAGTGATCAAAAGCTATCCCAGTAGTGTACAGAAAATGCCATCTGTACCCAGAAAAAGAACTAAAAACACGAGATTTAAATCAATACATACTATGTTCTATTTTTTCCTATTTTTCATCTCTTCCATAGTTTTTTTTTTTGTTTGTTTCGTTCTGATTTTTCTTTCCCAACATGATTCATAAAGTAAAATAAATAAATGAATGACTTTTTAAAAAATGAGTCCTTTGGAATCTTCTTGGATCATTACTTTAATTAGAATAGCCAAGTCTTTCATATGTGATAATTACATTACTGTTTCATGCACAATGACCAACTGGTACTTCTCAATTTATTTTACAACAATTTATATAGCTCTCTGCCTATTGTTATTCCTTCTAATTTTTCTAATAAATATGAAGTTATAATGATTACTTTTTTGTTTCTCTTGAGTGTCAAATTTTCTATTTTGTTCTGGTCTTTTTATTAGGAATGATAGAAAATCCATCATCTCATTTAATATCCACTTGGTTCACTGGAAGGATTAGACTCTATTTTGCTGTATAGGTCATTTATGGTTTCAATCCTAGTTCATTTGCCTTCTGAAATATCTTCCAAGTCTTCCATACATTGAACATAATAGCAACCAATATTTGTATGTCTGAATGTCTCAACAATATTTTATATTTTACAGTATTTACACTCTTTTCTGTTTGACCTGGAAGTTCTGGAATTTGGCTATCATATTCCTTGGAGTTTCCCGCTGAGAATCCCTTTCAGGAGATCATTGGTAGATTCTTACAGTTTATTTTACCATCTGGTTCTAGAATATTAGGGCAATTCTGCTCGATCATTTCCAGGATCTTTTTTTAACTTGGTTTTCAAGGAGCAAGAATTTTCAAATTATCTCTCCTTCATCTGTTTTATGCATTAATTGTTGGGGGGGGGTGATAGAGTGTGTGTTTTTTTATTTTTTTTTTTTTTGGTTAATACCTTTTTTTTTTTTTTTGAAATTTTTAAAATAGCTTTTTATTTACAAATTATATGTATGGGTAATTTTACAGCATTGACAATTGCCGAAGCTTTTATTCCAATTTTTTCCCTTTTTCTCCCCACCCCTTCCCCTAGATGGCAGGATGACCAGTATATGTTAAATATATTAAAGTATAAATTAGATACACAATAAGTATACATGACCAAACCATTATTTTGCTGTACAAAAAGAACCGGACTTCGAAATATTGTACAATTAGCCTGTGAAGGAAATCCAAAATTCAGGCAAGCGAAAATATAGAGATTGGGAATTCAATGTAATGGTTCTTTGTCATCTCCCAGAGTTCTTTCACTGGGCATAGCTGGTTCAATTCATTGTTGCTCCATTGGAAGTGGTTTGGCTCATCTTATTGCTGAGGATGGCCAGGTCCATCAGAATTGGTCATCATATAGTATTGTTGTTGAAATATATAATGTTCTCCTGGACCTGCTCATTTCACTCAGCATCAGTTCGTGTAAGTCTTTCCAGGCCTTTCTGAAATCGTCCTGTTGATTATTTCTTACCTAACAGTAATATTCCATAATACTCATAAGCCACAATTTATTCAGCCATTCTCCAATTGATGGGCATCTACTCAGTTTCCAATTTCTGGCCACTACAAAGAGGGCTACCACAAACATTTGTGCACATACAGATCCCTTTCCCTTCTTTATGATCTCTTTAGGATATAAGCCCAGTAGTGACACTGCTGTATCAAAGGGTATGCACAGTTTGATGACTTTTTGAGCATAGTTCCAAATTGCTTTCCAGAATGGTTGGATGTATTCACAATTCCACCAACAATGTATCAGTGTCCCAGTTTTCCCACATCCCTTCCAACATTCCTCATTATCTTTCCCTGTCATTCTAGCCAGTCTGACAGGTATGTAGTGATATCTCAGAGTTGTCCTAATTTGCATTTCTGATTGATAATGACTTGGAGCATCTTTTCATATGGCTGGAAATAGTTTCAATTTCTTCATCTGAGAATTGTCTGTTCATATCCTTGACCATTTATCATTTGGAGAATGGTTTGATGTCTTATAAATTAGAGTCAACTCTCTATATATTTTGGAAATGTATTGGAAATGTTTTGACTGTAAAAATATTTTCTCAGTTTATTGCTTCCCTTCTAATCTTGTCTGCATTAGTTTTGTTTGTAGAAAAACTTTTCAGTTTAATATAATCAAAATTTTCTATTTTGTGATCAATAATTGTTGGAATCCTTACTAACTGCTAACTAATTAGAGTTGATCTAATCTTACAAGATGTTTTGGCCAGAACCTGAAACAAGTTACTCAGTAGAACTAATCAAGACAAGGCTTGTGTTCCCTCCCACCTTTACTCATTGGAGTCCACAAGTATGCTAGCTTCACAAAGTAGACTTTCTACTTTCAGGGAGTCCACACCTCCCTTAAAGCTCATTGGGCCAGAGAGCACTATGGGAGAAAACCCATAATCCCATTCTCTCAGAAGAGGCAGATAAAAGGCCAGCGATGAGGGATCTATGGCAGAATTCATTTTTTCCTCTTGGCTGGCTGATCGCGCTGGACTCGAGAGGAACGACTCTGGTGCAGAGAACACTTTGACGGATTTCAGTGGAGCTACGCCAGAAGCCCTCTCTCCGCGGCAAGTTGGTGGCTGGGCTCCCCAGAAGGAGATAAGAGAGACCTTCCATCTCTGTCTTGGTTGGAGGCAGAAGAAAGCAGAGGCAGAGGCTGAAGGACAGAACCTTTGGATTTGGAGACATCCGAAGGGCTCCAAGTCTCTAAACCGGCTTTGCCTTGAGAAGAACAGGAACTCCAACATTTGAACTCATAACATTTGGCGCCCAAGCGTGGGAACCAAGGACCCTACTTTCACTGAAGAAGTCTCCAGTGACCAGGAACTGAATGAGTACAACCTTTTTTGGCTGAAATGGGACAGATCCTAGGTAAAGATTCTCCATCCCCCACCCCAACCCCACCAACCCCAGCCCCACCCAGGAGTGGTGCTATAGAAAGCCTGCTTAAGCTGATAGAAGATCAAGGGCTACTTGTAACTTGGGGACAGGCATCTAGACTTCTGGCTACATTAAAACGCACCTCCCCTTGGCTCTTAGAGGAAGAGAAAATCTCTCTAAAAAACTGGGCATTGGTCGGTCAACAGCTCTCCGCATATTACAATGAAAATGGTCCTCGTTCAGTTTCCATTGAAGTATTCTTTTTATACAATACGATACAGATGGCCTTAAAATACCGTACTTGTTCTAGGAGAAAAAGAAAAAACTCTAGGAATAGCCAAAGGGGGAAGTCTGAGATAAAGGAGGAAGACAAAGAACAGATTAATGGCCATATCCCCACAGGGCAGGGAGACTTAAGTGAGGCTCAAGGGTGGGGTGAATCTGAGGCAGTCTCAGCCCCACCTGAGGAGCAGGTAATTGACTCTCCTTCATCAACTCCACCCTCCGGGATGGAGAGAGGAGGGGTAGTGGGGGGGGCAGTGACAGGACCAGCACCTCCCCCCCAGCATCCAGCACCTCCCCCCCAGCATCTAGCACCTCCCCCCCAGCATCCAGCACCTCCCCCCCAGCATCCAGCACCTCCCCCCCAGCATCTAGTACCTCCCCCCCAGCATCCAGCACCTCCCCCCCAGCATCCAGCACCTCCCCCCCAGCATCCAGCTGCTCCTATGAGTAGATTGCAAAAGGAACTAAATAAGGCCAGAGAAGAAGGGAAAAATGTATCAGAATTTCAACACCACATTTTTCCTGTAATTCAACAGTTTAATTCTTCAGGTCAAGAAAGTAGAAGATACTCACCTTTTGATATAGAAATCCTCAAAGACCTGAAAAAAGCTTGCACTCTTTATGGGGCTACATCAGCTTATGTTAAGATGCTATTACAAAATTTGGCTTTTGAAATCTTGACCCCTAATGACTGGAAATCTATAGCAAAAATATGCCTAGAACCTGGACAGAACTACTTGTGGCTTTCTGAATATAGTGAGCTCTGTAGGATACAAGCCCAACAAAATAGTCAAAGTGGAGTTCATACTGCAATCACCTGTGACCTACTAACAGGTACAGGTCCTTATGCAGATGTCGCAGCACAAATTAGTTATTCTGTAGCAGCATATCAGCAAATTGCTGATAATGCTATCAAAGCGTGGGCTTCTCTTCACAATAAAGACGACAAGGGGGGGGCCTTCACAAAAATAACACAAGGGCCAAATGAACCCTTCGCTGACTTTGTGGGACGTTTGCAGACAGCTATCATAAGAACAAATGGAGAAAATGCAATAACAGACATTTTGATAAGGCAACTTGCTAAGGAAAATGCTAATGAAGTTTGCAGAAGAATTATACTAGGACTGCGCAAGGATGATCCTTTAGAGGAGCTCATAAGACTCTGTGCCACAGTGGGCACAGGTGCCTTTTATAGCTAGGCTATAATGCAGACTTCCCAAAATCCAAACATGAGAAGACAGAGTCCCTCTTGACAAGGGACTTCCAGAGATATTCGCAGATGCTTTCAGTGTGGAAAAATAGGGCATCTGAAAGCTCAATGTTGGTATAGAGATAGAATGGGAAAACAAGGTGGGAGAACAAGACCCCAAACCCCATGTCCAAAATGCAACAGAGGCTTCCATTGGGCCTCAGAATGCAGACAGATTCAGGGAAACAGGATGAGGGGCCCAGCCCCAGGGCCCAAGGCAAAAAACACTTGGGGCATGATGGCAGCCAATGGGGCACCCAGAGAGTGCCTAGAAGTCC
This sequence comes from Antechinus flavipes, assembly GCF_016432865.1. NCBI lineage: Eukaryota > Metazoa > Chordata > Mammalia > Dasyuromorphia > Dasyuridae > Antechinus > Antechinus flavipes. Next base: position 265,316,560 of record NC_067401.1, read on the forward strand.
AGTACCCAGACATGACCAATCAGCCAGAAAGCCATATGATGGAAGAAGGGGATTACACAGTCAACCAGGCAGGAAGCAACCTGATGGCAGAAGGGAATTACAATTGGGGAGAACAGAGCTGTATGCAGCTGGGACAACTGAGATACCCCCTGGAGAGGTGAAATCTGTTCCTCTCCAGCCTATGGATCCCCTACCTCCAGGCACAGTAGGCTTGACCATTTCACCTCCTTGTATGTACAAAACAGTGTCCATCCACACACTGATGTGGGAAACTGGGGAATGTGTAGATAATATCCCAGACACTAATACAGGTAGACAATGTGTGACTTATCACCCAGGAGACGTAGTAGCATCAGGTTTACTCATACAGAATCCTAATAAGCAGCCTCGTGATAGTCACCCAGGTTCTGACTCCAGACCACAAAAACCAGGAATATACTGGACAGCGCAGTAACGGCTGACCGACCTATGCTCACTATCTATATAAATGGCCTACCATTGGAAGGATTGGTAGACACAGGTGCAGATCGTACAGTTATTAGAGGTGCCAATTGGCCCAATCACTGGCCAAAGATTAAAGCAGATACCTATATGTCTGGAGTAGGAGGATCAATAGCAGCTGAAGTTAGTGCTGCCCCTATGAGATGGAATTTTGAAGGCAAAACAGGAGTTTTTACTCCTTTTATAGTTGAAAAAATCCCCATCAATCTGTGGGGAAGAGACGTTTTACAACAATTGGGGTTAAAAATGAGTACTTCGGTTTTTTAAGCAGGGCTGCTGTTGAAGGCCTGCCAACACTTTCACCTGTTCCTATCCAATGGAAAACTGATACACCAATGTGGATAGAACAGTGGCCCTTAAGCAGCGATAAAATTCAGGCCTTATTAGATATAGTACAGGAACAGCTTGAACAAGGGCATTTACAACCTTCTCTAAGTCCTTGGAATTCACCAGTGTTCGTTGTAAAAAAGAAATCGGGAAAATGGAGGATGCTCACTGATTTAAGAAAAGTGAATGAAAAGATGGAAACTATGGGAACTCTTCAGCCTGGACTTCCATCTCCTACTCAGCTTCCTAGAGAATGGCCTCTTTGGGTCATAGACATCAAGGATTGTTTCTATTCCATTCCTCTGGATAAGGAGGATATGAAGAGATTTGCCTTTTCGGTGCCCAGTGTCAATTTAGCTGAGCCTTATAAAAGATATGAATGGACGGTTTTGCCACAGGGAATGAAGAACAGCCCCACTATGTGTCAAATGTATGTTGCTGCTGCTCTTGCTCCAATAAGAAAAGCATTTCCAAAAGTTATGCTATTACATTATATGGATGATATATTGGGATGTGCACCTGAGGAACAAATGCTAGAAGCATGTCTACAAAAAACCATAGAAACACTAAGATACTACAAACTTCATATCGCTACAGAAAAAATTCAAAGACATGCTCCTTTTCAATATTTAGGATATGAAATATATCCTAAGGCACTTACACTACAAAAACTGTCTTTAAGAACAGAGAGGTTGAATACCTTAAATGATATCCAAAAATTAATAGGAGATATCCAATGGATGCGTCCAGTATTAGGTTTAACTACCAATCAATTGCAACCCCTATATGACATTTTAAGGGGAGACACTGCTTTAAATTCACCATGCCGGCTTACAAAAGAAGCTCAAGAGACCTTGAGAGAAGTTGAACTGGCTTTATCCAATGTAGTTGAGAGAGTAACTCAAAAACCCTTGGAAATATCAGTTTTTGCTACGAAAGAAGCACCCACAGCAGTCCTTCATTAAGGAGACAGTGTGATAGAGTGGGTGAACCTCCCAGCACAACCAGAACAAAGCCTTACGCCTTACCCAGTGCTTGTGGCTAGAATTCTATTAAAGGCCATTAAGCGAGCAGTACAATTATTTGGGACAAGACCTGACAAGATATATACCTTCTATACAAATGCACAAATTAATGTATGCTGTGAAACCATCCCAGAGTGGCAGATTTTATTGGCCATGGCTCCAAATTTTGCACATGGATATCCATTAAAGATAACCAGACTACTGCATAATTGGCAATGGATTTTTGAGGAGAAGGTTTCTAAGGTTCCTCTTGAAGGACCAACCATTTTTACAGACGCAGCCAAACAAAATATTTGTGCTGTATACTCTCATGACTTAACTATAAAGAGAGTAGTCAGAACTCCTTTTCAGTCCACTCAGTAGAACGAATTATATGCGATCATGCTAGCTCTCACTTATTACCCAGGTGACATAAATATAATATCTGATTCAGCCTATTCAGTAGGTGTGGTACAAAGAATTGCCACAGCCCAAATAAAATTTGCAGCTTCTAATATATATCAGCTCTTTAAGGAACTTCAAGAGCAATGAGAAAGCATCCAGGAAAGATTTATATCCTGCATGTCCACACACATAGTGGACTTCCAGGTCCTATTTTTGATGGAAATTCAAAGGCAGATAGCCTTTTAACTATGTTGGCCAGTACGCCTTTATTTCAGGAGGCCCAGGAATCCCATTCTAAATACCATCAGGCTGCTCGAGCTTTGCGTTTACAGTTTGGGATTACAAAAGAAGAAGCTAGGAGCATAGTAAAAAGCTGTACAGCTTGCCTTCCCTTCCACGCTCCTACACTGCCTCCAGGGAAGAACCCTCGTGGTTTGAGACCCAATGAAATCTGGCAAATGGATGTGACCCATTATAAATCTTTTGGTCGTCTGTCTTTTATCCACGTTGTGGTAGACACCTTTTCAGGATTCACTTTTGCCATACCAGCAGCAAAAGAGACAGCCCGAGTGGTCACTGAATTCCTCATTCAAGCATTCGCAATTATGGGTGTGCCACAAGAAATAAAAACAGATAATGGATCGGCATATACCTCCAAACATTTTGAACACTTTTGTGCACAGTATAAGATTTTACACACTACTGGCATACCCTTCAATCCTCAAGGTCAAGCAATAGTAGAAAGAAGAAACAGGGACATTAAGACACTCTTCCAAAAACAAAAGAAAGGGGGAGCCACGGGTAACCCTAGAGAACTTCTAAATTTAGTTCTCTATACCATTAATTTTTTAATCTTTGATAAAGATGCACTGGCTCCAGCAGACAGGTTTTATAACCCACCAGAAGAGCAGTGCCCAGTGCGAGCAGCTCCACTATCTTTAGATAATCGCCAGGTGATGTGGAGAGACCCAGAAAGTGGTGAATGGAAGGGACCAGATAGGCTAACTGCTTGGGGGAGAGGATTTGCTTACATCTCTACATGTGGAGAAGGAATCAGATGGGTGCCGACGAGCTGCATTCGCCTTGTCCATCGCAGAAAGATGGAGCAGACCCTTGAAACAAAGGAGAAGACCCAAGAAATATCGGGTGGTTCTGTTGCTGATTGTGATCACCATTGAAAGAGCATAGCTGACAAGGAGACTGTTAAAAAAGACTTTTAAATCTTCAGGAATCATTGGATTTCCTAAAACAAGATGAAACTGCTTTAGTTCTTGAAAAACCAGCAAGAATCATTGGGTTCCCTGAGATGAAAAATTGTTGATGAGACTTTTTGCAGTACTTCAGAGCTTACAGGAATTATTAGATTCCTGGCACATGAACTAATGGACAATGGATTGCTTATGGACTATTTCTAGGACTTATGGACATGTGTAAATTTTCAGATTGATTCTTGTTATTTGTTACATTACTACTAGCCTGTGTTATATTGCTATGTGCTCATGTAAATTATGTATAATGCCTCCCATATTGATGGATTTATGTATACCATGTATATCTGTTACAAAGTTCTGGCCCATATTGATGGATTTATGTGTACCCCCTCAGAAACCCCCTATGTTTTAAAACAAAAGAAAGGGGGAGATGTTGGAATCCTTACTAACTGCTAACTAATTAGAATTGATCTAATCTTACAAGAAGATGTTTTGGCCAGAACCTGAAACAAGGTACTAAGTAGAACTAATCAAGACAAGGCTTGTGTTCCCTCCCACCTTTACTCATTGGAGTCCACAAGTATGCTAGCTTCACAAAGTAGACTTTCTACTTTCAGGGAGTCCACACCTCCCTTAAAGCTCATTGGGCCAGAGAGCACTATGGGAGAAAACCCATAATCCCATTCTCTCAGAAGAGGCAGATAAAAGGCCAGCGATGAGGGATCTATGGCAGAATTCATTTTTTCCTCTTGGCTGGCTGATCGCGCTGGACTCGAGAGGAACGACTCTGGTGCAGAGAACACTTTGACGGATTTCAGTGGAGCTACGCCAGAAGCCCTCTCTCCGCGGCAAGTTGGTGGCTGGGCTCACCAGAAGGAGATAAGAGAGACCTTCCATCTCTGTCTTGGTTGGAGGCAGAAGAAAGCAGAGGCAGAGGCTGAAGGACAGAACCTTTGGATTTGGAGACATCCGAAGGGCTCCAAGCCTCTAAACCGGCTTTGCCTTGAGAAGAACAGGAACTCAAACATTTGAACTCATAACAAATAATGATCTCTAGTTTTTCTTTGGTCACAAATTCCTTTCTCTTCCACAGGTGAGAGTGTGTGTTTTAAAGAAATATTTCACTTTTTCTTTCATTTTATTAGATTTTATTTTATGGTCACTTGTTCTTTTATGGAGTCATTACCTCCAATTACCATTTTTAAGGAACTATTTTTGGTGAGATTTTCAACTCCTTTTCCATCTTTATTCAGTATTTTTTGCCACTGTTAACAACCTGTTAATTTTCTTTTCATCATTTCCTTGAATTACTCTTATTTTCCCAATTTTTCTTCTGCCATTCTTTTCTCTGTCTTTAACACTTCAAACAATTCTTGGTACAAGTAGCATTTTTGTTTGAGGCTTTGGTTATATTTATTTTCAAGTTGTTCTCTTCCGAATTTATGTCTTCATCTTTCCATCTACCATAATAGACTTCATGGTTAACTTCTTGTTGTTGCTTTCTAAGTTTCCAGTTATTTCTTGACTTTGAACTTCATATTAAAATTGTGTTTTAGTCTCGTGAAGGTGAGGAGACATTGTCCCAAGTTCTAGACATTTTTTTTTCTCTAGCTATTTTTAGAGCTAAGTTTGGGAGTCCACCAATTTTCAACATTTCTGGCATGGTGTTATCTGGGGAGAGATGTTCTCAGTGATATACTGTCTTCAGCTAGGAAGGCCACCATTCCCCTGTAGCCATAAATGTTATTGCTCTTCTTGGTCCTGTAGGATGTGTTCTCCTGACTTCTTATAGCCATAAGTGTTATTGTTCCTTTCTACCTTAAAAATAGGACCAGGGCTCCTGATCCCTTGTAAAAGTCACTAAGCTCCCTGTAAATAAGATTTAGAATTATTTATCGGCAACTGCTGATGGTGCCACTGGGTGAGCTCCAAGCAGGTCATCTCCAGATCAGCATCATTGCCTACTGACATCTTAAATGATTAAGGCTGGTAAGATGTCTCAGTCTGACCTTTTCTTGACACTGCTGCTGCAAATTCTTATTTGAGGAGTTTTTTGAAAGTTGTTTGGAGGAGGACTTCCAGCCAAGATGGCAGAGAGGAGGCACACTGCTGTGTAACCTCCACATTTTTCTCTCACTATCCATTTCATTTCATGCCTCTGAATTAATGCTCGACTGAAAAAAACCATACAATTAGTTACCAAGAGAAACGATCTTTGAGACTCGTCAAAAAAGGTCTGTTTTTGTGCGAGGGCGAGAACGGTTATTAGATCGGAAGCAAGCTGCGGGCAACAGCGGCAGCAAGAGCACGGAAGGCAGCTCAGAGCCGAGCAGAGCGGAGAGGGGGTGGGGCGTGATCACAGCTGTCTCTGAGGGGAGAGCTTTGCTACAGGATTAGATACTTTGCTCCGGCAGCAAGTCAGCAGACCAGCAGAGAAGCTAAAAACACCGAGGGTGAAGAATACAACCCCAAACAGCTGGAGTCTCTCGGGACCTGGCCACCTCTCCCCCACAGTGTCTCAGCACGCTCTCGGATCTCAGAGCGCAGGCGTCGCAGCACAGTAGGACCCGTGCCTCACGGCTACCCTGCCCCTTCCCCAAAGAAAGCAGCTTCCATTCAAGGGTTTTTTTCTTCTGTTTCTTTGATAGTTTGTCTTTGATTATTAGACAGAATGAGCAAGAAACTGAAAAAGACTTTAACCCTTGACAGCTTCTATACAGATAAAGAGCAGACTCCAAATCCTGAGGAGACTAAAAACAAACAGTCCCCAGGTGAATCCCCAAAGGAGGAGATCATATGTTCCTCAGCACAGAGGAATCTCATGGAGGAAATTAAAAAGGCTCTCACAAGAGAGCTAGAAGAAAAATGGGAAAAGGAGAGGGAGGCTTGGCAAAAGGAGAGGGAGGCTTTGCAAAAGAGCCTGGAGAAGTCAGTTAAAGAGAGAGTGGATAAAGAAACCAAATCCTTGAAAAATAGGATTGGTGAACTGGAAAACAAAATTGGCAAAATGGAAAAAAATTCCACAGAACAAAAGAACTCAATTGGACAATTAGAAAAAGATCTTAAAAAAGTGAGTGAAGAAAATACTTCACTGAAAATCAGGGTCGAACAATTGGAATTGAATGATTCGAGGAGACAAGAAGAATCAGTCAAGCAAATCCAAAACAATCAAATAATGGAAAATAATGTGAAATACCTTCTGGGGAAGACAACAGACCTGGAAAACAGATCCAGGAGAGACAACCTGAGAATCATCGGACTCCCAGAAAAGTATGATGAAAAAAAGAGCCTGGACACTATTTTCCAGGAAATTATCAAAGAGAACTGCCCAGAAGTCTTAGAAACAGAGGGTAAAATAGACATTGAAAGAATTCATCGATCCCCTACTGAAAGGGATCCTAAAATCAAAACACCAAGAAATATAGTGGCCAAATGCCAGAACCCTCAGACGAAGGGAAAAATACTGCAAGCAGCTAGAAAAACCCAATTCAAGTATCGAGGAGCCACAATAAGGATCACCCAGCATCTGGCAGCATCCACATTAAAGGATCGAAGGGCCTGGAATATGATATTCCGAAAGGCTAAGGAACTTGGTATGCAACCAAAAATAACTTACCCAGCGAGAATGAGCATCTTTTTCCAGGGAAGAAGATGGACATTCAACGAAGTAAGTGAATTTCACCTATTTTTGATGAAAAAGCCAGAACTTAACAAAAAATTTGATCTACAAGTACAGAACTCAAGAGAAGTCTAAAAAGGTAAAGATTAATCTTGAGAACTATATTTCGGCTATAAAGATGTATAAAGAATACAGATATACCTTTTTCTAGAAACTAGATGTGGAAAGGACATTGTACCAGAAAAAGGGGAAAGTGGGGGTACTACATTTCATGAAGAAGTAAAGAAAACCTATTATATCTGAGAGAAAGAATGGAGAGGAATGAATATAGTGAGTATTTTACTGCTTTCAGAATTGGCTTTAAGAGAAAAATTTTAGACATATTCAATCTATGGTGAAACTTCTCCCACCTCATTGAAAAGTGAGAAGGGAAAAGTGAAAAGGGAAGGAATAAGCTAAGTGGAGGGGAATACAGTAACTGGGAGGGAAAGGGGTAAGATAGAGGGAGGAACTCTAAGGGGGGGGGAGGGATACTAAAAAAGGGAGGGCTGTGAGAAGCAAGTGGTGCTCACAAGCTTAATACTGGGAAGGGGGGGAAGGGGGTAAGAAGGGAGAAAAGCATAAACCGGGGTTAACAAGATGGCAAGTAATACAGAAATGGTCGTTTTAACCATAAATGTGAATGGGGTGAACTCCTCCATAAAGAGGAAGCGGTTAGCAGAATGGATTAAAAGCCAGAATCCTACAATATGTTGTTTATAGGAAACACACCTGAAGCGGGGAGATACATGCAGGTTAAAGGTAAAAGGTTGGAGCAAAACCTACTATGCTTCAGGTGAAGTCAAAAAAGCGGGGGTAGCCATCCTGATCTCAGATCAAGCTAAAGCAAAAATTGATCTAATCAAAAGAAATAAGGAAGGGCACTATATCTTGCTAAAGGGTAGAATGAATAATGAAGCAATATCTATATTAAACATATATGCACCAAGTGGTGTAGCATCTAAATTCTTAAAAGAGAAATTAAGAGAGCTGCAAGAAGAAATAGACAGTAAAACTATTATAGTGGGAGATCTCAACCTTGCACTCTCAGAATTAGATAAATCAAACCACAAAATAAATAAGAAAGAAGTCAAAGAGATAAATAGAATACTAGAAAAATTAGATATGATAGATCTCTGGAGAAAATGTAATGGGGACAGAAAGGAGTACACCTTCTTTTCAGCAGTTCATGGAACTTATACAAAAATTGACCATATATTAGGACATAAAAACCTCATACTCAAAGGCAGTAAGGCAGAAATAGTGAATGCATCCTTTTCAGACCACGATGCATTGAAAATTACATTCAATAAAAAGCCACAGGAAAGTAGACCAAAAAATAATTGGAAACTAAATAATCTCATACTAAAGAATGATTGGGTGAAACAGCAAATTATAGACATAATTAATAACTTCATCCAAGAAAACGATAATAATGAGACATCATACCAAAATGTAAGGGATGCAGCCAAAGCGGTAATAAGGGGAAATCTCATATCTCTAGAGGCCTATTTGTATAAAATAGAGAAAGAGAAGGTCAATGAATTGGGCTTGCAACTAAAAATGCTAGAAAAGGAACAAATTAAAAACCCCCAGTCAAACACTAAACTTGAAATTCTAAAAATAAAAGGAGAGATCAATAAAATTGAAAGTAAAAAAACTATTGAATTAATTAATAAAACTAAGAGTTGGTTCTATGAAAAAACCAACAAAATAGACAAACCCTTAGTAAATCTGATTTAAAAAAGGAAAGAGGAAAATCAAATTGTTAGTCTTAAAAATGAAAAGGGAGAACTCAACCACTAACTAAGAGGAAATTAGAGCAATAATTAGGAGTTACTTTGCCCAACTTTACGCCAATAAATTCGACAACTTAAATGAAATAGAAGAATATCTCCAAAAATATAGCTTGCCTAAACTAACAGAGGAAGAAGTAAATATCCTAAACACTCCCATCTCAGAAAAAGAAATAGAACAAACTATCAATCAACTCCCTAAGAAAAAATCCCCAGGACCAGATGGATTTACATCTGAATTCTATCAAACATTTAAAGATCAATTAACTCCAATGCTAAACAAACTATTTGAAAAAGTAGGGATTGAAGGAGTCCTACCAAACTCCTTTTATGACACAGACATGGTACTGATACCTAAACCAGGTAGGCTGAAAACAGAGAAAGAAAATTATAGACCAATCTCCCTGATGAATATTGATGCTAAAATCTGAAATAAAATATTAGCAAAAAGATTACAGAAAATCATCCCCAGGATAATACACTATGACCAAGTAGGATTTATACCAGGAATGCAGGGCTGGTTCAATATTAGGAAAACTATTAACATAATTGACTATATTAATAACCAAACAAATAAAAACTATATGATCATCTCAATAGATGCAGAAAAAGCATTTGATAAAATCCAACAGCCATTCCTAATAAAAACACTTGAGAGCATAGGAATAAAAGGACTTTTCCTTAAAATAGTCAGGAGCATATATTTAAAACCTTCAGTAAGCATCATATGCAATGGGGAAAAACTGGAACCTTTCCCAGTAAGATCTGGAGTGAAGCAAGGTTGCCCACTATCACCATTATTATTCAATATTGTATTAGAAACACTAGCCTCTGCAATAAGATTCGAGAAAGAGATTAAAGGAATTAGAGTAGGCAATGAGGAAATCTGCACTCTTTGCAGATGATATGATGGTATACCTAGAGAACCCCAGAGATTCTACCAAAAAGCTATTGGAAATAATTCATAATTTTAGCAAAGTAGCTGGCTACAAAATAAATCCCCATAAATCCTCAGCATTTTTATACACCACCAACAAAATCCAAGAACAAGAGATACAAAGAGAAATTCCATTCAAAATAACTGTTGATAGCATAAAATATTTGGGAATCTATCTACCAAAGGAAAGTCAGGAATTATTTGAGCAAAATTACAAAAAAGTTTCCACACAAACAAAGTCAGATTTAAATAATTGGAAAAATATTAAGTGCTCTTGGATAGGCCGAGCAAATATAATAAAGATGACAATACTCCCTAAACTAATCTACCTATTTAGTGCTATACCAATCAGACTTCCAAGAAAATATTTTAATGATTTAGAAAAAATAACAACAAAATTCATATGGAACAATAAAAAGTCTAGAATCTCAAGGGAATTAATGAAAAAAAAAATCAAATGAAGGTTGCCTAGCTGTACCTGATCTAAAATTATATTATAAAGCAGCAGTCACCAAAACCATTTGGTATTGGCTAAGAAATAGATTAGTTGATCACTGGAAAAGGTTAGGTTCACAAGACAGAATAGTCAACTATAGCAATCTAGTGTTTGACAAACCCAAAGAATCTAACTTTTGGGATAAGATTTCATTATTTGATAAAAACTGCTGGGATAACTGGAAATTAGTATGGCAGAAATTAGGCAAGGACCTACACTTAACACCATATACCAAGATAAGATCAAAATGGGTCCATGATCTAGGCATAAAGAATGAGATTATAACTAAATTAGAGGAACATAGGATAGTTTATCTCTCAGACTTGTGGAGGAGAAAGAAATTTGTGACCAAAGATGAACTAGAGACCATTACTGATCACAAAATAGAAAATTTTGATTATATGAAATTAAAAAGCCTTTGTACAAACAGAACGAATGCAAACAAGATTAGTAGGGAAGCAACAAACTGGGAAAACATCTTTACAATTAAAAGTTCTGATAAAGGCCTCATTTCCAAAATATATAGAGAACTAACTCAAATTTATAAAAAATGAAGCCATTCTCCAATTGATAAATGGTCAAAGGATATGAACAGACAATTTTTAGATGATGAAATTGAAATTATTACCACTCACATGAAAGAGTGTTCCAAATCACTATTGATCAGTGAAATGCAAATTAAGACAACTCTGAGATATCACTATACACCTGTCAGATTGGCTAAAATGACAGGAAAAAATAATGATGAATGTTGGAGTGGATGCGGGAAAACGGGGACACTGATGCATTGTTGGTGGAGTTGTGAACGAATCCAACCATTCTGGAGAGCAATCTGGAATTATGCCCAAAAATTTATCAAACTGTGCATACCCTTTGATCCAGCAGTGTTTCTATTGGGCTTATACCCCAAAGAGATACTAAAAAAAGGAAAGGGACTGTATGTGCCAAAATGTTGGTAGCAGCCCTGTTTGTAGTGGCTAGAAACTGGAAAATGAATGGATGCCCATCAATTGGAGAATGGCTGGGTAAATTGTGGTATATGAATGTTATGGAATATTATTGTTCTGTAAGAAATGACCAACAGGATAAATACAGAGAGGCTTGGAGAGACCTACATGGACTGATGCTAAGTGAGATGAGCAGAACCAGGAGATCATTATACACTTCGACAATGATATTGTATGAGGATGTATTCTGACGGAAGTGGATTTCTATGACAAAGAGACCTAACTGAGTTCCAATGGATAAATGTTGGACAGAAACAGCTACACCCAAAGACGGAACACTGGGAAACGAATGTGAACTATTTGCATTTTTGATTTTCTTCCCGAGTTATTTTTACCTTCTGAATCCAATTCTCCCTGTGCAACAGGAGAACTGTTGGGTTCTGCAAATATGTATTATATCTAGGATATACTGCAACATATTTAACATATATAGGACTGCTTGCCACCTTGGGGGGGGGGGTGGAAGGCGGGAGGGGAAAAAACGAAACATAAGCGAGTGCAAGGGATAATGTTGTAAAAAATTACCCTGGCATGGATTCTGTCAATACAAAGTTATTATTAAATAAAATAAAATTTAAAAAAAAAAAAGAAAGTTGTTTGGAGGAGACTATTGACAGAGTTCAGCTGCGTTATTGTCTGTACTCCATCTTAATTCCATCCTTCTCTATCATTTCTTAAGTATACACCATATATTCTAACAAATTTTCCATTTTACTCTTGTCTCCATTCTCATTTACATCACAGATCACCAAGTTTAACTTGATTTAAATTTGATAATATTGTTGATGATTTTTTTAAGTAAAAGTTATATTTTTTACTATTTTCTTTAAGAGATATTGATGATAGGCTATAAACTATATATATCTCTGTGAATGAGCAGTTAAGTTACGATAACCATCTATCTAGGTTAGATAGATCTGTTATCTAATAGCACATAGAATATTAGGTTTGGAGTCAGGAAGTTCTGAGTTCCATTTAGGCTTCAGACACTTACTATGTAATAGTTGGCAAGTCACCTAACCCTGTTTGTATCACTTTCCTCATCTGTAAAATGAGTGGAGAAGAAATAGCAATTTATTTCAGTGTCTTTGTCAAGAAAATCACAAAAAGTGATCATAAAATGTCAGATATATTTGAAAAATAGCTAAATAAACAAATAAATTTCTGTGAATCTGTTTCATTTTTATTATTTTGACCATCCTGGATAACACAGGATAGTATGTTGAGTCTCCTATATATGATATTTCCTGTTGCCTCTATGCCCATCTTTATACTAGCTATAATAAGTTCTATATTTTGTTTCACAAAGTTAAAAAGAAGTCAACTGTTCATGCACTTGGTTGTATTTTCTTTGTCTTTTGGTTTTAATTATGGTGATGATAGGCATGTGCTATATCATATTTCTATATAGATTTCACCATATCATCAAAAAATTGAAAAAGGTATTTCATTGAGTATCATTCGTTGGAGAAATGGTTATGTACAATAACAAACTTCATAATTTCAAAGATACAGTCCTCTTCCATTTTTAAAACTACCCTACTTCTGTTAAAACTGCTCAGAACTTAAGAGCCTATTGATTTTTTTTTCTTTTTCAATTGAAGAACATACAATATAAGGGCAACCCTACCTCCATTGATGATCCTCTCCTCACTTAGCTTTTTTAAGTCATATATACACACACATGCACACACACACACATACACACACACATACATCTACATACCACATATACACAAAAGAATATATATCTCTGAGAAAAATATATATGTTTTATAATATATAGATAGATATAGATGATATTGATTTATGTATGCTTACATATGTGTATGTATGTATGTATGTCCTAGAATATGTCACAATATTATATATAATATCTATCTCATATAGTATATATTTACATATGTGTGTGATATATAGCAATCAAAAATATTCTCTTCTAAAAAGCTGTAAAAACAGTTTTCAAGTGATATAAAAGAAAACTAGAGAATATACAGTCATACATGAATTAATTACTTACAGCATCAATGATCATAAAAATAAAAACTACTATTTAGCATATGAAATTATATTTAAAATTTTCTAAGTAAATCTCCCTTAAAAATTCAGTACTATACATAAGAAAAATGGCTATTACCTCACTTTTGAGAACTGCTTTGGTTTTGGGAAACACAGTTCCAAATAAAACCTCTAAGCCATTGACATAGACAGATCATATTGTTTGAATGATGCTTTTAGAATAAGCCTCAATCCATTTCTTGATTAGAGTGTATTCACAATGGAATTCAGTATTGATTAGCTACAATGGAATACAATTAATAAATCAAATGTTTTGTCAAAATTCATTGTTATTATTTTATTTCTTTAACCCATGATATATTTTCCATTGAGAAATGCTGCTCATGCCACATGTTTTTACTAAATGCTAATAAATTATATTACCCATTTCCCCTTCAATTGCCACCAATAGTTAAAATCTTCAAGAATTTTTTTTACAAGTTTCTTAAACAGAAGTATCATGTATGTGTATGTGCACACATGCATGCATGCATATGTGTGTATTCATTATTATGAACCAGCAATATTCTGGATTCTATGAAGATACCTGAAAAGCATCATCAGATGGAGTTACAATATTCAATGAAAACAGTTGTTCTTAACATTCATCTTTTTAATGGGAATTTCTTACAGTCTATGATAGGTAATTGATTCGTGGACTGATTTTGTTCTTTTCTAATGTACATCAGTGTGAAGTGATTCATGGGTTCATTTCAAAATATTTGATCAAAGGGACCTGCACCCCTGAGCATTAAACATTTGATCAATATAAGAGTTTCAGGATAGAAAATAGTGCTAAAAGTTTATTCATTCAGTGCACTCTTTAAAGATGATTAACTGTCTTTATTATATTAAAGCAAACCCAAAGCCATCTGCCAAAGGCGATTGTGTCCAAGCACTGAAACCATTTCATGTGAAAACTCATTTTCAGGCTCCTAATTATTTTTCATTATAGTGGCAGTGTGGAATAGATTGGAATTGGACAGTAATTGCCAGGTCTGAGCAGTGTGGACCATTGCAATGTATCAGTTTAGATGAAGTGTGACAAGGATACATCTAGCTACTATATAAGTTCCATTAAGCAACTTCCCTGTCCCTGATCATGTAACACTTCATAGAATGTGGTCAGCACAAGGTCATAATAATGGGTTTCTGACTGACTTCGAGTATTTTGTACAAGTGCAAGCTGTTAACCCCCTGTGTTAGCATTGTTCTAGTAATGTCCTGTTATTACACTTGTCAAAAATATCTATTTCTCTACAAAGAGAAAGTGAACTTTAAAAGGGACATCTTTCTAAACTTGTGCAACTTCTCAGATACTTCAAAGTTCTGTCTTTTCAAGTCTCTAAGGCTAAAACTGTTTTTTTAAATGAAATTATTTCAGCCAGTTAATTAATATCAGTAGTTGTCTTATGTGTTGTTCCTAAGAAATTAAAAAAAAAAAAAAACAAATTAAATAGACTTGTTCTCCAAAAACAGAATGGTTGATCATTTTGACCAAATTGATCAGAAGATAATAGGTTTAAGGTAGAAAGGAAGTCAGAAGTTGTTTACACATCTCAGTTGTTATTTGTTCTTCATTTTCAAAGAGGACCATGGCATCAGGATAGTGATGCCATGGTATGCAATTGAATTAAATTCTCAGTTACACAAAAGAGAAAACTGAAGTTCACTGTGGTGACTGTCCAATGTACCACAGGCAGAAAGTGGAAGATTTCAGATTCATTTCTAGGTAATACACTTTATACTGAAACACCAAAAGACCCAATTTCTTGGGCTTACAGATATAATCTTAAATATAGCCTTTATTGAAAGAATATTATGGTGATTGCATAAATGTCCATTTCCTTTCTCTCTTCTCCTTTCCAAGATAAAGAAAGCTTATTATTTTCTCAGTTACTAACTGCTTCTTACATCTCAGTTTGCTTTAAAATAGTCTTCCCTTACTAAGTTACAAATGATGATGGATTTAACTCCTATAATATTCTTATAGGTTAGACTGTAACTACTTAGTTTAACATATTAACAATACTGCTTGATGTTAAGTCAGCTTTTAAATGTTTATGTATGTAAGAAATTTGGTCTTGTCTTATCTTCTTGGAGTGACTAATATTTCTTCTTCTTTGCCTTTCATTCCTGCAGTATAGTTCATGTATAAGGGCTTTCAAGGTCATTAAGACCATTCACTAAATTCTATTGATAAGAAAATGGAGGAAAATAGCCTTGTTCAATTTTAAACAGATAACAAGTAGCAAAGTTTAGATTTAACATACTTCTTCTGCTCCAGCCTACAGCTACCTTCATATTATATCATACATTTTCTCTAATTTCAAAGCCATTTTATAGTATCACTATAATCATAAGTTAATATATTTGTTCTAATATTTTCAGTACAAGATTTTTTTCAGTAGCTAGTTATACATTGATTTTCCCCAAACAGAATAACAATTCTTTTACAGGAATTGGGAAAACATGTTATCTAAATTCTTCCTATGGTCATTTACCACTGAAACCTATTATGTCCAAGAATTCTTATAATATGATAAAAGCAATAGAAGGAAATCTTTGAAAATACTAATCAAAAAGTTGTTGTTTTCATTAAAAGTTGTTCTCATTATTTAAAAAAAAGGGATGAAAATATTCATAATATAATTGCTTAAATTGATAATGTCTGTTCTTCCAATCAATGTCATATGTCACTTTATAATCTCCTTTGACTGAGTTTTAACAACTACAACTTTCCAAAAAGTAGAAGTTGAGTGGTTTAGTATGGAAGACACAAGTGAAATGATAGAGAGAAAATAATTTTCTTTAAAACCTAGCTTAACTCATATGATTAGGAAGAATAATAATTGAGAAACTTAAAGCACCCAATAAGACAGGTTCAGTTCAAATTGCCTAGAAAGACAAGAGATAACAAATCAAATCAAATAGTAGAGTTCAGTAGATAAAATAAAAAGCCCAATTTTGTTTTCTTTATGTAGATCCCACCATATCTCCCACTATAAAATTATTAGTTTAATTAATCAACACTGAAGTTTAGGATTTAGTCACTTTAATCCAACAGAATTATAAAATATTTGTGACAAGTTAAAAAGACATAATGCAATGTTAACAAAAATTGTTAAATAACAATTCATTCATATTAAGAACAAAAGAAAGTATATCCATAGGAAGAACTTTAAAATTATGATAAAATTAATTTGTCTAAAATTAAAAGCCATCATTATTGAATCATTAGATACTTAAACAATAATGATATGGTAAAAAATAAAAATTAAAAAAAAAAACTTTCAACTACAAATGGTAAAGGAAGGATACCTGTTTTTCCAGTTGTGATTCTACATAATTATATAAATTACAGCAGTATGAAAGTGCCAAATGAAATTTATCCACAAAAAGAAAGCAAAAAGAAATCCAAAAATATACATATGTATTGATGGCCTTATGGCTTACTTAGAAAAATCTAAAAGAATTATAAAAGAAAGAGAAAGTAAAAAAAAAAATAAATAAACCCACACAAGTAAACATGTGTCTATATATGTATGCATATATTTAAATATAACCCAAATTTAAGGAGGGAATAAATGACAGAAAATATTTGGGAATTCAATTGTTAAGGCACACTTAAGATAGATAGATACAAAGATGGATAGTTCCATTTTCTTAAAAAATAGAATGGTTTAAAGAAAGGGATGCTCATGGCTTAAGGTTAAATTATATCAGTAAATATGGTCATAATAGTTGATATAGTTAGTGCTTTCCTAATTAAACTAAAAAGGAATGTTTTGTAAATGTAGACAAAAAATAGCAAAATGGCATTTGTAGAAACAAAACACATAGTGTCTTAAGGTAAATCATGATTAAAAAAAAAAAGTATAAGAGAAGAATTCTGGGAAGATGGGGAAGTAGGCCAGAAACTTTCAGTTCTCCAAATTTTCTTCACAGAAAAAATAGAATATTGCCTCAGAAGGAATAAATAGTAATTGAAATAAACAAAAGTCAAGGTAAAGTAGTTGTCTCCTAAAGCAACCTAGGAACTCCCCCTCCCACCAAAAGATCTGACCTCCAAGGGCAGAAGTTCCATTGAGTAAAATGCAATTATCTCCAGGCTAACTCTGTGGAATCAACATAAAACAAGTCCTGGGGGCAGCTGGGGGTGGAAGGCAGCTTTAGTCCTTGAAACTTTCATTTCACAGACAAATATGGGAGTCTGACCACTGAATGAGAGAAGACTGAAGGACTTTCCACTGCCAATTGATGTGAAGTACAGCTGAGCTGAATAGATATCCAGAGATGGGTCACCACTAAAGTGAACAAGGAACTAGCACATATCTGGTGAATGCAGTAACAGAGGGATGGGTATCCTGCTGGCTATGGGTACTTGTAGGTGAGCAAAGTCCCTGATCCAGGGGGAAGAGGATCTGTAGTTTGTAGCCACTGAAAAAACGGCAAGGAGTGAGATCATTTTAGTACTTTTGAGGCACAACATGATGGACATAGGACTGAAAAGGAGAGCTCAAGTTTGAGTCTTAAGAGAAACAATAAAATAACAGAAGTACCTGATGCTCAGGGCATAATGCTCCATACCTTGACATTAGAACATAGATCACATCAATAGCTGCTAAAAAGAAAATAAAACAAAAAAGAAAAGAAAAGAAAAGAAAAATGAGCAAGTAAAGGAGAAAAAGCCAATAAAATAGCTACCATGGGGTCAGAAAATCCATAGTCAGAAAAAGATAATGGAGCTCTAAAATAAAAATAAAAGTTGCTTCTGTTTAAATGAGAAAGATGAAATGGTCCTAATTACAAAATGATTTCTAAGAACAACTTTGGAAGGACTTTTAAAATCAAGTAAGAAAGATCAAGGAAAAAATAGACCTAAAAAAAGCAATCCAAAAAAAAAAAAATCAAGAGAATGATTAAAAGTCAAGCAACTTAAAATAGAGAAACAAAAATGTAAGGAAGACTGGAACTGTGTAAAAAGCTAATAACATTATAAAAACAAAAGAAATAAGAAAACAAAATCAAAAGAATGAAAAAATAGAAGAGTATGAAATATCTCATCAGAAAAACAATGAATGTGGAGAAGACATTGAGAGAAATGATATAAGTATAGTCAGAGTGCCTAGAAATCATGATTAAAAATAATTTTTATATAATATTATAAGAAATAATTAAGGAAAATTGTCACAAAATTCTAGAAGGAGAAGGCAAAGCAGAAATAGAAAAAAAAAAAAAAACCATTGATCACTGCCTGAAAGAAATCCCAGATACAAAACTTCCAGGAATATCATAGACAACTTTCAAAGCTTCCAAGTTAAGGAGAAAATATTGGAGCAACAACAACAACAACAACAACAACAACAACAACAACAAAAATTCTGGAGCTACAATAAGGATTGCAAAAGAACTAGCAGATATAACATTGAAAGACCTTAGATCTTGGCATACACTATTTTTTAATTAAAGTTTTTTTTTTTTCAAAACATATGCCCTTACAAAACATATTGTTCCAAATTTTTTTCTCCCTCTCTTTCCCCTTCCCCCTCCCCTAGATGGCAAGTAATCCAATATGTTAAAAATATGTGCAATTCCTATAGAATAATTTTTCTTACATATATTTCCATAATTATTATGCTCAAAGAAAAATCAGATCAAAAAGGAAAAAAATGAGAAAGAAAACACAATGCAAGCTACAACAAATAAGTTGTGCTCCATATTCAGACTCCACAATTCTCTCTCTGGGTGCAGGTGGTTCTCTTCATCACAAGACCATTGGAACTGGTCTGAATCACCTTGTTGAAAAGAGCTATGTCCATCAGAATTGATTATCATATAATCTTGCTGTTCCTGAGTACAATATTCTTCTGGTTCTACATATTTCACTCAACATTGGTTCATATAAATCTGTTCAGAGCTCTATGAAATCATCCTGTTGATCATTTCTTATAGAACAATAATATGCCATAATTCATATATCACAATTTATTCAACCATTCTCAGATTCATAGATATCCACTCAGTTTCCGAGTTCCTTGCCATTATAAAAAGGGCTACTACAAACATTTTTGCACATGTGGGTCCTTTTCCATTTTTATGCTTTCTTTGAGATATAAGTCCAGTAGAGACATTGCAGGATCAAAGGGTTTGCACAGTTTGATAGCCCTTTGGACATAGTTCAAAATTGCTCTCCAGAATCTTGGATCACTTCACAACTCCATCAAAAATGTAATAGTGCCCCAGTTTTCCCACATCCCCTCCAATATTCATCATTATCTTTTCCTATCATCTTAGCCACAAAAGTATGTAGTGGTACCTCAGAGTTGTCTTAATTAGCATTTCTCTGATCAATAGCATTTAGAGCATTTTTTCATATGACTAGAAATGGTTTTAATTTCTTCATCTGAAAGTTGTCTGTTCATATCCTTTGACTATTTATCAATTGGAGAATGGCTTATACTCTTATAAATTTGAGTCAATCCTCTATCTATTTCAGAAATCAGGCCTTTATTAGAACCCTGGGACATAAAAAATTTTCCCAGTTTATGGCTTCCCTCCAAAACTTATCTGCATTGGTTTTATTTGTACAAAAACTTTTAAACTTAATATAATGAAATTATTCATTTTGCAATCCATAATGTACTTTAATTATTCTTTGTTAACAAATTCTTTCCAAAGATCAGAAAGGTAGACTATCCTTTGTTCTTCTAATTTGCTTATAGTATCATTTTTATGTCTAAATCATGAACCCATTTTGACCTTATCTTGATATAGAGTATTAGGTGTGAATCAATGCCTAGCTTCTGCCATATTGATTTCCAATTTTCCCAGAAATTTATGTTAAATAGTGAGTTCTTTTCCCAGAAGCTGTGGTCTTTGGGTTTATCAACATTAAATTAGTATAGTCATTGACTGTGCTATTTTGTGAACCTAATCTATTCCACTAAATGAATACTCTATTTCTCAGCGAGTACCAAATAGTTTTGATGTCCACTACTTTTTAATATAGTTTTAGTTCTGGTACAGATAGGCCCCATACATTTGTATTTGTTTTTATTAATTACATTTAAATTCTTGACCTTTGTTCTTTTTTTCCCCGTTTTTTTTATTTTTAGTTTATTTATTTTTAACATACATGTTTTGCGAATTATGTTGGGAGAGAAAAATCAGAGCAAAAGGAAAATCCATAGGAGAGATAAAAAGCAGAAAAAAGAAGTGAACACAGCATGTGTTGATTTACATTCAGTCTTCTTAGTTCTTTCTCTGGCACTTTCAGTCCAAAATCTATTGGGATTACTTTAGATCACTAAACTGCTAAGAAGAATCAAGCCTTTCATATTTAATCATTAAATACATTTTTACTGTTATTGTGTAGAATGTATTCCTAGTTCTGTTTGTTTCATTCAGCACAAATTCATATAAATCTTTTGTGGCCTTTCTATAATCAGCGTGTTCATCAGTTTTTATATCATAGATCAGTGATATTCCATTACCTTCTTATACCACAATTTGTTCAGCCATTCCTCAATTGAGTCATTTTCCAATTCTTCGCTACTGCAACAAGAGTTATTACAAACATTTTTGCACAAATGGGTCCTTTTCCCTTCTTTATGATTTCCTTGGGGTACAGATTCAATAATGACACTCCTGGATCAAAGACTATACACAGTTTTATAGCTCTTTGAGCATAGTTCCAAATTGCTCTCCAGAATGGTTAAATCAGTTCACAACTCTACTAACAATACATTAGTGTCCCAGTTTTCCCACATCCCCTCCCTTTCCTGTCATTTTAACCATTCTGAGAGGTGAGAGGTGGTACCTTAGAGTTGTCTTAATTTGCATTTGTTTAATCAATAATGATTCAGAGCATTTTTCATATAAGTATAAATGGCATTACTTTCATCATCTGAAAATTGTTTGTAAATACTATTTGACCATTTATCAATTGGGGAATATTATGTATTCATATAAATTTGACATAGTTTTTTTTAAGACACCTTTATCAGAAATACTCTCTGTAAAGACTTTCCCCCAGCTTTTTACTTCCCTTTTAATCTTGGTTTTGTTTGGGCAAACCCTTTTTAATTTAATGTAATCAAAGTTGTCCATTTTGCCTTTCATAGTGTTCTCTAGTTCTTATTTGGTCATAAATTCCTCCCTTCTCCAAAAATCTGATAGATAAATAATCCCTTGCTCTCTTAATTTGTTTGTATTATCATCCTTTATGCCCAACTCATACCTTTTTTGACTTTATATTGGTACAGATTGTGAGATATACCTGTATGCCAAGTTTCTGACATATTTCTTTCGAGTTTTTGCAGCAGATTTTGTCAAATAGTTCTTCCAGAAGCTGGATTTGGGGGGTTTATCAAATACTAGATTGCTATATACCTTCCTTATTGTGTTATTCCACTGATCCACCACTTTATTTCTTAGCCTGTACCAAATATTTTTGATGACTGCTGCTTTATAATATAGATTTAGACTTTGTACTGCTAAGTGGCCATCCTTTGTATTGTTTTTTTTTTTTCTTTGATATCCTTGACCCTTTATTCTTTCAGATGAATTTTTTTTTTACTATTTTTTCTAGTTCTATAAAATAATGTTTTGAATTATTTTATAATTTTATAATACCATAATGGCATGGCACTGAACAAGTAGACCAATTTAAGTACAATTGTCATTTTTATTACATTAGCTTTGCCTATCCATGAATGATTGATAGTTTTCCAATTATTTAGATCTGATTTTATTTATATGGGAAGTATTTTCTAACTGGGTTCATGTGGTTCTTAGGTTTATCTTGGCAAGTAGATATCCAAGTATTTTATTTTGTTACAGTAACTTTAAATAGAATTTCTCTGCCTGTCTCTTGCTGATGGGCTTTTTCAGTAATATATAGACATGCTGATATTTGTGTGCTGATATTTTGTATGATTTTCTAAGTATATCATCATATTATCTGCAAAGAGTGATATTTTTATATCCTCATTGCCTATTCTAATTCCTGTAATTTCTTTTTCTTTTCTTATTGCTAAAGCCAGCATTTCTAGTACAATGTTGAATAATAGTGGTGATAATGGCCATGCTTGTTTCACCTGTTTTTACTGTAAATGCATCCAGCTTCTCTCCATTACAAGTAATGGTTTTAAATAGACACTGCTTATTTTAAGGAAATTTATTATTTAAGATTATTTTTCTTATCCTCTCTAGTGTTTTTAATAGCAATGAGTGCTATATTTTTTCAAAAGCTTTTTCTGCATCTATTGAATTTATCATATGATTTCTGTTAGTTTTGTTATTGATGTGGTCAATTACGGTAATAGTTTTCCTGATATTGAATAAGCTTTGCTTTTCTAGTATAAATGCCAGTTGGTCACAGTGTATTATCCTTCTGATAAGTAACTGTAATCTTTTTACTAATATTGTATTTAAAATTTTTGAATCAATATTTATTTTCTTTCTCTTTTTTGCTCCTTCCTGGTTTAGGTATCAAGGCCATATTGATATCATAGAAGGAATTTGGCAGTACTTCTTTACATATTTTCCCAAATAATTTACATAGTATTGGAGATAATTGTTTTTTAAATGTTTGGTAAAATTCACTTGTGAATTATGTATTTGATATGTATTTGATTCTGGAGATGTTTTCTTAGTGAATTCATTGATGAATTATTCAATTCCTTTTTCTAAAATAAGGCTATTTAAGTATTTCATTTCCCCTTCTGTTAACCTGGGCAGTTTATATTTTTGTAAATATTCATCCAATCCATTAGATTGCTGCCATAGAGTTGGGCAAAGTAGCTACTAATTATTTCTCTAATTTCTTTTCCATTGGTTGTAAGTTCCCCCTTTTTATTTTTGATGCTAATTATTTGCTTTTTTCCTTTGCTTTTTCTATTCATATTAACCAACAATTTAGTGATTTTGTTATATTTATAAAACCAATTCTTAGTTTTGTTTATTAGTTCAAAAGTTTCCTTAGTTTCTATTTTATTAATCTCTCCTTTGAGATTCAAAATTTTTTAATTTGGTATTTAAATGGAGAGGTTAATTTGTTCTTTTTCTAACTTTTTTGTTGTATGCTTAATTAACTGATTTCCTCTTTATTTTATTTGTATAGTGATTTAGAGATATAAAATTTCCCCTAAGAACTAATCTGGTTGCATCTCATAGGTATTGGTATGTTTTCTCATTATTGTCACTTTCTTGGACAAAATTATGGATTATCTCTGTGATTTGTTGTTTGATCTACTCATTCTTTAGAATTAGATTATTTAATTTTGAAATGGTTTTTAGTCTCTCTTCCACTGGGCTTTTATTGAATATAATTTTTATTGCATTGTAGTCTAAAAAAATAAAGCATTTACTATTTCTGCCTTTTTGCATTTGATTGTGAAGTTGTTATGCCCTGATACATGGTCAATTGTTTGTAAGTGCCATGTATTGCTGAGAAAAATATGTATTCCTTTTTGTCCCTATTCAATATTTTCCTGATGTCTATTTTATTAATTTTTCTTGGATCCTATTATGAGCCTTTCCAAGAATTTATCTCACTCTTTGAGATTTCTTCTGTGGACAATCTGTCTTTCTCTGAGCTTGTGTTTTGGTTTGTCCTGTCACCATAGTTGCTTTCTATGATCAAGATTCATTTTTGAATCTTGTCTTTTTTTCTTTTGTTATTTCTTCTTTTTGACTTTTAAGGCTGAACTGTGCTCCTGCCCCAATATGGCAATATGGCACTGTCCCAAGGTTCCTGGGCAGCTCTGAGCCTTGGCTTTAAGCACAAGAAACCCTTGTGTTTATAGGGCATAGATTGGCCTGCTCCACTGAGGAAACAGCTTGGTTTCTCAGAGTTTGCCTTTTGAGCTGGAACTGGAAGCTGCTCCCTCCCACCTTGTTCCTCTACTGAACCAGAAGTGAAGGTCTCAGTTACTAAGTTGCTGTGATCAAGATCCTCTCACTAACTTTCCCAGAGTGTATCTGAGCAGGGCTGATTACTCTTTTCACCTTAGTAAGACTGACTTTTGTTGAAGTTTTTTCATCTACCTTGAGCTGGAGAGTAGTTTCATTTCATCAGATTCTATTCACATTTTCATGTGGTTTTCAAGGGAAACTGGGAGAGTTTAGGCAACTTCCAGATTTTACTTTGCCATCTTGGCTTCACCGACCTTTTGTTCTTTAAGATGTGGAACTGAATAAATATATTAATGTAGGTACTATTGTCATTTTATTATAACAGCTCAGCCTACCCATGAGCATTTGATATTTTCCCACTTGATTAGATTTGACTTTATTCTGTGGAAAGTGTATTGTAATTTTATTCATATAGTTCCTAACTTTGTCTTGGCAGATAGACTCCAAAATATTTTATATTATTTACAATAATTTTAAATGGATCCATTTAAAATTACTGTAGATAATATAAAATATTTTTAAATAAATAAATAAAATAAAAGAGATTCTTTTTGTATCTCTTGCTACTGGACTTTCTTGGTAACACATAGAAATGCTGCTGATTTCTGTGTATTTATTTTGTATTATGCAACTTTGCTAAAGTTGTGGAAAAAAAGACTTATTACAATAGAGGGAAAGAAGAAATGAGGATGAGCATTGTATGAATGTCAAACCTCATTGTATTTGACTCAAAGAGAATATCAGACATGCTTACTTTTATAGAAACTTCTCTCATCTTACAGGAAAGTAGCAACAGAAAAGGGAAAAGGAAGGGGAAAGTAATAGAAAAGAGAACAAAAGTAGAAGGGGAAAGATATGAGAAGGGGGAGGGCCTGTAAAAAAGAGAGGTCAGATGGAGGGAGGTTGTAGTAAAAAGGAAAACATTAGGAGGAAGGGGAAAAGAGAAAAATATAACTTGGAGAAAATAAGATGGCAGTAAATACAAAGTTAGTAATTTTTATCTGTGAATATGAATAGGATAAACTCCCCCATAAAATAGAAGGGAATAACAGACTGGATTAAAAGACAGAATCCTGCAATCTGTTGTTTACAAGAAACACATCAGAAAAGAGTGATATATACAGAATAAAGGTGAAAGTCTGGACCATAATCTATTATGCTTCAGCTAGAAAAAAATCAGGGGTAGCAATTATTTGGAAAGTAAATAATCTAAACCTCAAGAGTGAAAGAACAAATCATAGAACCAATTGATAATCCAAAAGAATGACAAAAATGAGACAACATAACAAATTTTATGGGATGCAGCCAAAAGATTTCTTAAGGGATGTTTTATATCTCTCAATGCTTACCTGCATAAAATAGAAAAAGAAAAAGTCAATAAATTGGGCATGTAACAAAAAAGCTAGAAAAAGAACAAATTAGAACGTCTCAATTTCAAGAAATTACAAATTAGAAAATGGTTTTATAAAAAAAAATCAAATTGTTAGTATCAAAATGAAAAAGGAGAACTTTCCACCAAGGAAGAGGAAATTAGAGCAATAATTATGATTTATTTTATACAGCTACATGTCAGTAAATCTGATAATCTAAATTAAATGGATGAATATCTACAAAAATACAGATTGCCCAGATTAATATAGGAGGAAATAAATTAGTTAAATAGCAGTATTTTAGAAAAAGAAATTGAACAAGCTATTAATGAATTCCCTAATAAAAAATCTCCAGGGCTAGATGGATTTACATGTGCATTTTATCAAACATTTAAAGAATAATTAATTCCAATACTATTTAACCTATTTCAAAAAACAGGTAAAGAAGGAGTCCTAATAAATTCCTTTTATGGAACAGATATGGTACTGATAACTAAAACAGGTAGGGTCAAAACAGAGACAGAAAATTATAGACTAATTTCCCTAATGAATATTGATGCAAAAACCTTAAATAAAATATTAACAAAGAGATTATCCCAAGTTATCACTTGGATAATACATCACAACCAAATAGAATTTATACCAGAAATATAGGGCTAGTTCAGTATTGGGAAAACTATTAGCATAATTGATAATATCAATAACCAAACTTACAAAAATAATATGATTATCTCAATGGATGCAGAAAAAGCATTTGACAAAATCCAACACCCATTCCTATTAAAAATATTAGAGAATATATGAATCAATGGAATTTTCCTTAAAATTATCAGTTGCATCTATTTAAAACCATCAGAAGCATCATATTTAATGGGTTCAAACAAGAACCATTCCAAATAAGATCAGGGATGAAATAAGGTTGCTTACTCTCATGACTACTATTCAATATTTGTATTGGATTTGTTAGCTCTGGCAATAAGTGAAGAAAAAAATTGAAGGAATTAGAGTAAGTAATGAGGAAACCAATTTATCACTCTTTGCAGATGATATGATGATATAGTTAGAGAATCCTAGAGAATAAACTAAGAAAAAACTACTAGAAACAATTCACAAATTTAACAAATTTGTAGAAGACTTATGATATTTTATAGAGCAAAAGAGCTAGAATTATGTCCACAAATAGCTTCCCCAACAAAGCTAAATATAATGCTTAATGACAAAAAATGGACATTTAACAAACTGAAAACCTTTCAAATATTTTTGACTAAAACAGAATACAAATTTCCCCAAATGCAAATGAGAAAAAAAAAGTAAAATTAGCTACATGTAATAGATTCATGGTGGGGAGGAAAAACAGATAGTGCCAAATCTAGCATTAGCATTAAAAATCTAGAAGAGCATAAAACTCTTCTAAATTCATAAAGTAATAAGAAAGTAAAGGGGTGAGGTGCCAGGAGAAAATAAGGGAAGAATTATTTGAATAAATTGAAGTGAATAAAAGTCTTCTATATTGAGAAAGAAATGAGGGTAAGGGAATAGAGAAGTATAGAAGCATGTCTAGGTTAATGGGAATAGGATAATGAAGGAACAGCCTACTTGGAAGGGGATAAAAGTTTTCTAAATTCATCTAGAAATAAGATAGCAAGGATATAGATTAGGGGAAGAGAATGAGGGAGGGATTCTTGGAGAAGGATAGTTTAAGTAATAGGAGAGCAAGGTAACAGGTAGAAATAGAGGAATCAGGAGAGATAGGAATAGGTGAAGGGTGGAAACAAAGCAGAGAAGTGAGGGGGAATAGGAATAGGGATATCCTACATACAGTTTTACAGCATAGACACACACACACACACACACACACACACACATATATATATATGTATACACATATATACATACATATATGTTTATATACAGATATATACAAATATGTATGTGTATATATATATATATATAAACTTGAAAATTAGTAAAGATGATCTCTATATGTGTGTGTGTGTGTGTGTGTGTGTGTGTGTGTGTGTGTGTGTGTATGAAGGATAGTGAAGAAAATAGGAAGGAGGAAAATAAACATGAAATTATACCTTAAATTGTGAATTGGATTAATTCACCCAAAAATGGAAATAGTAAATAAAAAACTTGAACTCAACAATATAGTGCTTTCGGGAAATATTATTTAAAAAGAGATATAAAAATAAAATAAAGATCAGAAGTATAAAAAGAGAATGACTTCCAGATCTCAAATTTTAATCCAATAATTTTCAAAATTATTTGCTATTAATTACAAATAGAAAAATAAAATACAATATATTAGAAAAAAAATCTGAAACAACTCAATTCAATATCCCAGTCTTCAATTATATGAGTAGCCATACTCCTTGAGGAAGTACTTATGATTTGATAGGAATTCTTGAGAGAATTGCAGAACAGGTCACAATTTAAGTTTACACTAATATCTTGTAATATAAATGACAATAAACAAAAAAAAATATGTGATTTCAATATCAATGTTCATTCTATTTAGAAGTAGAAAAGAAATAAATCAGATAATTTCCATAGCTGTGTTAGTAGAAGCCTTCTTATCCAAATATACAATAACAATTCTCATAAAAGACAAAATAGATTACACTTAAATTGTAATGCCAGAGAAACTGAAGGAAGATAGAGATTAGAGAGTATTTAATAATTTATTTAAAGGGAGAGATTTACTGGGACCAAATGGATCCATGGTTTGGTCCCAGGATGAATGAGACTCTCGCCTCCAAGAACCCAGATGTTGGAATCCTTACTAACTGCTAAGTAATTAGAGTTGATCTAATCTTACAAGAAGATGTTTTGGGCAGAACCTGAAACAAGGTACTAAGTAGAACTACCCATAATCCCTCTCTCTGGAAGGAGCATAAATAGGCCAATGGGCCAGTCGGAGAGTTCGAGAGAGGAAGACGCTACAAGTCGAGATTTCACCGGAATGACATGAAGAGTTGGAGCTGGCTGGAGGCTGAAGAAAGCAGAGGCAGAGGCTGAAGGACCAGACCTTTGGATTTAAAGACATTTGGAGAGAGCTCTTGGAACCAAGCAGAGAGATAGGCCTCTAAGCTAACCGGGCTATATTGGATATAATAAAAGATCTGAACTTTTATCACCTGGCTGCGTTTTTGAGAAGAAAAAGATCACGACACTTTGGCGCCCAACGTGGGGCTGATTCAGATCCATCTGAACTAGATCACAACATTTTGGCGCCCTGAACGTGGGACAAGCAGACCCCTCAGTGGATTTCAGTGGAAAAGCTCCGATCCTGATTCAAGTGGAAAAGCCTCTTATCCTGATCCAGTGGAAAAGACTTCAACCCAGAAATTAGGGTGAGTGCAACAAAGAAATTTTGTTAAAAGAGTTAAAGTAGAATTTCTTCTAAGATGGGACAGATATTTAGAAAACAGCCTGTTTCTGTTCAAGGAAAATGTTTAGAGAGCATTGTCAAAGTTATGGAAAGCCAAGGTTTAATTATAAGTTTACAGCAAATCACTGAACTTTTACAAACTGTAAAGGACATATGTCCTTGTTTCTCTCTTGACATCTCATGACCCTTCCCCCGCAATTAACCCTTCATGGGTGGAACAAGGGGGAGGGAGAGAGACAGAAACACAGTCAGCTTCTCCTGTAAAGCAGAATTTGACAAGATTAGAAAAAGCATTAATTAAAGCAAAAAATGAAGGAGAAGATATATCTGATTTTATAAATGCATATCCTGTGATTGAAGAGCTCAACTCCTCAGGTCAAAAAGAGAGAAAATACACTGCTTTTAATTTGGGAAAAATTAAAGATTTGAAAAAGGGTTGCACTCTTTATGGGGCTACATCATCTTATATGAAGATGTTACTGGATAATTTGTCTTATGAAATCTTAACCCCGAATGACTGGAAATCCATCACTAAAACATGTCTTGAACCGGAACAAAATTTATTGTGGCTTTCAGAGTTTCATGAATTATGTAGGATTCAAGCCCAATGCAATAGGCAAACAGGAGCTATTGTACAAGTTGCTTTTGACCAAATAACTGGAGAAGGTCAGTATGCAGAGAGTTCAGAACAGATTTATTATCCCATAACAGAGTATGAGCAAATTTCTGAGGCTGCAATAAAAGCTTGCGACATAAATATAATATCTGATTCAGCCTATTCAGTAGGTGTGGTACAAAGAATTGCCACAGCCCAAATAAAATTTGCAGCTTCTAATATATATCAGCTCTTTAAGGAACTTCAAGAGCAAGTGAGAAAGCATCCAGGAAAGATTTATATCCTGCATGTCCATTCACATAGTGGACTTCCAGGTCCTATTTTTGATGGAAATTCAAAGGCAGATAGCCTTTTAACTATGTTGGCCAGTACGCCTTTATTTCAGGAGGCCCAGGAATCCCATTCTAAATACCATCAGGCTGCTCGAGCTTTGCGTTTACAGTTTGGGATTACAAAAGAAGAAGCTAGGAGCATAGTGAAAAGCTGTACAGCTTGCCTTCCCTTCCATGCTCCTACACTGCCTCCAGGGAAGAACCCTCGTGGTTTGAGACCCAATGAAATCTGGCAAATGGATGTGACTCATTATAAATCTTTTGGTCGTCTGTCTTTTATCCACGTTGTGGTAGACACCTTTTCAGGATTCACTTTTGCCATACCAGCAGCAAAAGAGACAGCCCGAGTGGTCACTGAATTCCTCATTCAAGCATTCGCAATTATGGGTGTGCCACAAGAAATAAAAACAGATAATGGACCGGCATATACCTCCAAACATTTTGAACACTTTTGTGCACAGTATAAGATTCTACACACTACTGGCATACCCTTCAATCCTCAAGGTCAAGCAATAGTAGAAAGAAGAAACAGAGACATTAAGACACTCCTCCAAAAACAAAAGAAAGGAGGAGCCACGGGTAACCCTAGAGAACTTCTAAATTTAGTTCTCTATACCATTAATTTTTTAATCTTTGATAAAGATGCACTGGCTCCAGCAGACAGGTTTTATAACCCACCAGAAGAGCAGTGTCCAGTGCGAGCAGCTCCACTATCTTTAGATAATCGCCAGGTGATGTGGAGAGACCCAGAAAGTGGTGAATGGAAGGGACCAGATAGACTAACTGCTTGGGGGAGAGGATTTGCTTGCATCTCTACAGGTGGAGAAGGAATCAGATGGGTGCCTACGAGCCGCATTCGCCTTGTCCATCGCAGAAAGATGGAGCAGACCCTTGAAACAAAGGAGAACACCCAAGAAATATCGGGTGGTTCTGTTGCTGATTGTGCTCACAAGAATTATTAGATTCCTGGCACATGAACTAATGGACAATGGAATCCTATTGGACTGTTTCTAGGACTTATGGACATGTGTAAATTTTCAGATTGATTCTTGTTATTTGTTACATTACTACTAGCCTGTGTTATATTGCTATGTGCTTTTGTAAATTATGTATAATGCCTCCCATATTGATTGATTTATGTATACCATGTATATCTGTTACAAAGTTCTGGCCCATATTGATGGATTTATGTGTACCCCTTCAGAAAACCACTAATCTGATTAGATTTCCTATTCCCTTTGGTGTTTTCATCTAACAAAAGAAAGGGAGAGATGTTGGAATCCTTACTAACTGCTAAGTAATTAGAGTTGATCTAATCTTACAAGAAGATGTTTTGGGCAGAACCTGAAACAAGGTACTAAGTAGAACTACCCATAATCCCTCTCTCTGGAAGGAGCATAAATAGGCCAATGGGCCAGTCGGAGAGTTCGAGAGAGGAAGACGCTACAAGTCGAGATTTCATCGGAATGACATGAAGAGTTGGAGCTGGCTGGAGGCTGAAGAAAGCAGAGGCAGAGGCTGAAGGACCAGACCTTTGGATTTAAAGACATTTGGAGAGAGCTCTTGGAACCAAGCAGAGAGATAGGCCTCTAAGCTAACCGGGCTATATTGGATATAATAAAAGATCTGAACTTTTATCACCTGGCTGCGTTTTTGAGAAGAAAAAGATCACGACGCCCAGACAACAATGTGAGTTCTCAATGACCTATTTATACATGGCTCAGACTCATAGGGTAGATTGAGGCAGGAGCAGAGTCAGAGTGCTGAGAGGGGGAATGGGACTCTGACAGGGTGGGGTGAGGTTCCAAAGATGGGGGGAAGCCTCTTGATAAGATGGTATCTGACATTCAGATAGCTTGGGATGGGGAGAAGCATTCTGATAATCTAAAACTAAGATCTTTTATCTTTATCAAAAATTCTGATAAAGAGGGAGGGGAGGTTTTGCAGGACTGAGCTTTGAGCTGATAATTATAGACTGAAGTTGAGAAATGGAGTCAGGACTGAGTCAGGATAATTAGGGAAACTGATTCAGGACAATAAAAGAGAACTGTGGCATAACAAAGTGAAATTGAAAAAGGTTTTATGCTAGCAAAATTAAGAAGAAAAAAGGTAATATGTTGTAGCTCCTAGGGAGAGTATAGCAATAATCCTAACGATAACCCTCCTTGGGAGTGCCACAAACAATTCTGGCTGTCAAATAATAATCAGTTGATCAGTAATAATCAAGTTTCTGAGAATAGTGGAGTGATTCCATATGTCTCAACTCCACCTCTAAGACCACTTCTCAATTCTAACTCTAAACCATAGAATTTGATAATGAGTGTAACTCATTAGCATATCAATGTCTTAAAGAACTTGATCTTTGTTTTTGTTTTTTTTTTTTCCTGTAAAACTATCTTCTGGCTCTTGATCTTTGCTAAATTACCTTGCAAATTATGCTGCTGTCAGCAGCATAATAAATCTTTGTCCTTTAACTTGGAGACAAACTGAATATGCAAATTCTTTCCCCATATCCCATACCCACCACACAGATCTGGCAATCCTAATACTGTTGGGGTATCTTCCACCTCACCTCAACATAAGCATGTATACACACACACACACACACACACACACACACACACACATATATTATATAGCAAATTAACAAATATGCAAAGTATTTGAACAAACCATTGTTTAAAAAAACTTAAATGAAAAAGTATTTAATTCTTAATTGTAAAAGAATTACAAAACAACTATTATGTTTTACTCCACACCTCAAAAATTAGGAGAGACAATGAAAAATAGTAATAATCAATTTTGAAAGTGCTGAGATTCAAAAGAAGATTCCAAAATGTTGGGGTCACAGACCAGTGTCACAAGATGTCTCAAAAGAATTTGCAGGCTTAAGCTGATTTACAAGTTAAGGGGCAAAATTTTTGTTATTGTAATGTCAATTCAACCTAGGAAATTCCAAAAGAATTTAGCAAAGAATCAGAAGCAAGAAAATAAATTTATAGGAAAAGACAAAGAGATCTGATTTTTCATGTCACTGATATGTTAATTTTATGGCCCAGAGGTAGAATTGAAGAGTGGTCTGGTATACACCTCACCATTGTGTCAGAAACCCTATTATCTCTGACCAGCAGATTGCTATCTTGTAGAAAGCAAAATTTCCAGGATTATACACTACATTGTGGTATTCCTAAGTCTTGGAGACTTTAGAATCATTGACAAACAGATTGTTAAAACAATAACATTGTTAAGATCTGGGGGAGTATTTGGATGACTAGCCAGATTCCTAGTAAGGATCCATCAGGTAGAAATGTTGGAGGGTGCTGGGAGCTCAAGGAATGCATGGTTGACATTTTTTATGAGGGGATGCATTTCACATAGGTTGGTCATTAATTTTTGTAGGTGAATTACAACTGCTGTACTCAAGAGGACTGCTATACTTCTCCTAGAAGCTGCACACTTTTCAGAAGGACTCTGGAAAAACTTAAACACCGATATGATCTTGATGGAGCTATGTTTGATTTGATCTGGTAAATAACTTAGAATTTTTCTAAGGAAGTAATTAAAGTTTCAATATTTGTGTCATACAGATATCTTTCTAAGAATACCTACAAGAGGCACAATATTTTTAATCCAAGAACAAGAAATGCTCATTGATTGGAGAATGAATGAACAAGTTGTGTAACATAAATGGATTGGGCTATTATGTGTTAGACTTTTTTTTTTTGCTTTAGCTCTATTTTTTCCTGCTTCTCTCTGTCTCTGTCTGTCTGTCTTTCTTTCTGTGTGTCCATTTCGTTTTCTCTGTTTCTCTCAGTGTGTCTCTTTGTCTCTGTCTCTATGTCTCTGTTTCTCTCTGTATCTATTTTTTCTCTGTCTGCCTGTCTCTCTTTGACTCTGTCTCTCTCTGTCTCTCTATCTTTCTGTCTCTGTCTATCTGTCTATCTGTCTATCTGTCTCTGTCTCTGTCTCTGTCTCTCTCTCTCTCTCTCTCTCTCTCTCTCTCTCTCTCACACACACACACACACACACAAAAACACACTTTAAATTTCTGAGGACATTTAGCATTTTTAGGAGTCTAATTGTTCTTTTTGTTTGTTTGCTTGTTTATGTTTTGCTCCCAGACATTTTCACAGAAATTAAGTGAATAGTAGAGGGCTATTGAATGGCATTCAATTGGGAAGATTTACTTTAAAAGGAGATTAATATTGTGCATTTTTTAAAGTGGAGAAAATGTGAAACAGCTAACTATGTGATTTTCAAATTCTTCAGTTCAGTGATTTCATTGAGATAAATACCATCACTTGATTTCAAACTCTGTTAATGAATTTTTCCCAGTTTAGTTAAGTTGAATGTCAGATGAGATACTATCATTGAGGCTCTCCTGAAAACCCATTCAGGTTATAAAGAACCAGAAAAGTTTGCTCTATCCTTCAAAATTTTTGTGCACCCAGCCTTTCCTCTATATTAGATTGTAATGTTGGAGAAACTGAGGCAAGATAGAGATTAGAGAGTATTTAATAATTTAGTTAAAAGGGAGAGATTTAATGGGACCAAATAGATCCATGGTTTGATCCCAGAGCTGAATGAGATTATCATCTCCAAGAATCCAGCAAACAATGTGAGTTCTCAATAACATATATGCACATGGCTCAGACTCAGGGGATAGACTGAGGTAGGGGCAGAGTCAGGGTGATGATAGCGGGAATGGGACTCTGACAGGGTAAGGGAGCCACTGGAGATGGGATGACATAACGCAGGAGGAACCCTGGAGATGGGGAAAGGCATCTTAATAAGAAGGTATCTGATATTCTGATAGCTTGGGATGGGGAGAGGCATTCTGATATTCTAAAATATAAGATCTTTTATCCTTATCAAATATTCTGATTAAGAGGGAGGAGTGCTTTTGCAGGATTGAGCAGAACAATTATAAACTGAGGCAGAACAATTAGGGAAACTGAGTCAGGACAATAAAAGAGAACTGTGGCATAACAAGACAAAACGCATCAAAGTAATACTTTAGAATTGGATGATATAATTTAGGACAGATATAATTTTGGGGGAAAAGAACATCAATAATCAAGAATAATAAATTGCTTACATAAATAACATGGTTTCTTTCTCACTAATTTTTAACTCACTAATCAGTTTAATTTTATAGAATACTTGGGTAATAGGACCAAATACGACAAAAGTGATGGAACCTTAAAATTCCATTTAGTTGAAACTTTTCATTTTACAGATGAGAAAAATGAGGTATATAGAAAGTCAAGTGACTTGTACTAGATATTTTTAGAGAGTTAAGTGAATTACACAAAGTTAAACAGTTAATATGTGTGTAATAGTCATCTGGATTTATTAAATATTTATTAGTGCTATGGATATATTGCTATTAATATATTTTTCTTTTCTTTTCATTATAATACCAATGTTTATCTCATAATTATTTGTCATCTATTGCTCATTTTAACAATAATGTAACTATAGGATTTAGTGAGTGTTTTTGTAATTTTTTCTCCTTTAATCTTTTTTTTAATCAATCTTCAATTCTATTTTAGGATCAAAAGACATTTTAGTGATATTTATAAAACTACCACAGATATTCTTCACTCACTTTTCTATTATTAAACTTTTTGGCAATCTTTGGATTCATCTATGGATAAAATTTATGTAACCTTTTTCAGCATAATGTTTTTAAATGTATAAATGAAAATAAAATTAAACTAAATTAATAAAAATTATCAAAATGTGTGTGATTAAAAATTTCATGGATCCAAGTTAAAATTCCCTATATTTAGAGCTTCTTCATTTATACCAAGGATTAATCCATAATCCATCCCAGGAGTCTTTCTTTTTCAAAGCCAAAGACTTTAACTCCACTTGTATGAAAGCAAAATACCTACTCATAAATTAAT
Source organism: Antechinus flavipes (assembly GCF_016432865.1). Classification (NCBI taxonomy): domain Eukaryota; kingdom Metazoa; phylum Chordata; class Mammalia; order Dasyuromorphia; family Dasyuridae; genus Antechinus; species Antechinus flavipes. The sequence continues at coordinate 265,352,504 of NC_067401.1, forward strand.
GACAGGACAGGTGTTGCTGCCAGAAATTAAGATGCTATGTCCACCTTTCTGTTCTTAGTTTTTCTTTCTTCAAAAGAGCAGTATATTAGGAATTTAACCACACAGTGTTTGGGTATCTTTGTGTGCATATGTCCACATAATTAAACATATATATATGTATATATATATGTATGTATGTATGTATATATATATATATATATATATGTATATATATATATATACACACACACACGTATACACACATATAGATATAGATATAGTAGTGTGTGTGTGTGTGTGTGTGTGTGTGTGTGTGTGTGTGTGGTTTTTCTCAATTCAGATTAAGGTTGTCATTTAATTTCCCTATACTGTACTTTTAATTAAAATGATATTGGATCTATTGCTATGTGAAATCTGAATCCAGCTATTCCCTTAACAACCAATATTTTTATAGCTAATCTGAAGATATATACTGCCGTTTTTATTAAAGGGATCATATATTTTTTTCTGGTAATGAATTTGTCATTCAAAACATGTCAAACAGAACCCAAGAAAAAATATTAATTAGCAATCATTCATGTTAATGTCTTTTTTCAATTATTTGGGGAATATTTGGTAGAGAAGATAGCATTACAAGGAACTAAAGCAGTAAGTTGCTTAATAAGCTATTACATAGAGGCCACAAACACACAAATTTTGTTTTAAAAGAAGATTCCAAGTTTCAATTTGGGATGATTGTAAAAATAGTGTTGGATCTGAACACAATGGAAAGATTGAACCGTGAAGCAGGTTATGTTTTTCAATAGCAGACAATAATTCTATCTAGGTTAGGAAAGATTCAATTTTATTTTCTGTGAGGTTATTCAGAGGAAAGGAAAGGGGTGAGGGAGCATATTTATAAGTCCCACCTATGTTTGGAGCACTGTGCTTGGAATTTTACAAATAATTTATCATTTGATCCTCATAACAACATTATAAAGTAAGTATTCTTAATATATCCATTTTCCAGTTGAGAAAAATGAAGGAAACAGAGGTTAACTGTCATGCCCATTATCATGCAGAAAATAAGTGTCTAGGACTAGATGTGAACTAAAGTTATCTTAACTCCTTGCTGAAGATTCTATCCACTGTTCCACCCAGTTGTTTCTGGGGTTTACCACATCCATTGCTTTTTATGTCCCTATGAAAGTAATCATGATTCATAGTCATGATCTTTGTGAAGATGGCATCTTTAGTTTTTAAAAGTGAAGAAATATTTTCCTGCATGTGCTGTATCACCATTTATTTTACCCACCTTTACATTTTTGATTTGGGTTTCCACTATTTGGGAATCCACTATTTCTCACTTCATTGTTTGCCATGGATATTAGCATAAATTCTGACCCAAATCTGACTCAAGAAAGTTACCTGGTTCTTTATGTTTAATATTGGAACATAATGAGGCACTTGCATTTGATTTAAAAGACAAAAGATTTACTAATTGTATCAATACTACCACTACAAAAAATGATGTGTCAATCAATTGTCCTTTAACTTCCCTCACCATCCTTTTGATTTCCTAGTCCCAAACATTCTTCACTGGTTGACACTGATCTACATCAATTATTTTCCCTTAATATAAGGCAAGATCCTTGAGAGCAGGGACTGAATTCTTTTAATTTTTAAATTCATGTTTGTATTCCCAGTATCTGTTGGAGCGCAGTGAATGCCACAAAATAATGCTTAATAGAACTTAATCATTGAATCAACTAGTAATCTATAAACATTTATTATATTTCTGACATTGTTATGCATTATAGAAACAAAGGCCAAATAGTCCCTAATGTCAAGAAACTCACATTCTAATGTAAGCAGTAACAGGCAAACAACTATATACATATATGTATGTATGTATGTATATATGTTTATGAGTATATGTATGTATGATGAAGTGGAGATAAGGTCTTTTGTGAAAGACAGAATTTGATCTGAAGCTTAGAGAGAGCAAGGAAGGCCACCAGCCTGATACAAAGATGAAGAACATTCCAGGCAAGTGAGACGGTAAGCAAAAAGAAATGAATTGGGAACATGGGTAATCATTTGTGAGGAAAAGCTAAAAGGCCAGAATCTTTAGAATATAGATTATGTAGAAGAGAGAAAGCACAAAAAGTACTGGAGAAATAGAAAGATCTATTCATTCTATTTAAAATGTTATTTTCACTTTTCTTCCTTTAAATAAATTCATGAATTTTATGGCTCTCAAATTTGTTTTCAGCTTTTGTATTTTGTATTAGTTAAATACCTGGCATAGAAACTGAATATATAAAGAAGAAAAATGAAATGAAGCTCTCTCTCTATATAAAGGCTACATCAACATAATGAAAAATACTCATTGAATTCCAACACAAGTTGAAGAATAAAGCCTTAAGTTATATCTCCTATTCTTTCTGGTTTATATTATTCCAAATAAATGAACTTCTCTGTTACATAGCATTCAGATCATTCCATTAAATAATGCTTTTGCACATTTTCAACATAAAGATGTTTTATATTCATAATACTGACCCCAAGATACTGCTCTATATGAGTCAATTAAAAAGTATGTTCAGTGTATTATACATATATATATATATATATATATAATCACAATTGTAGTTAGATATTTTATTATGTCTTGAATCTCTGAAAATTGGCAGTACAGAGATAGCAAGTATGCATTAAGTTGAAATAATATATCTTAAACTCCTCAGTCATGAGGAATAATAGATCGCTGAAACTAGTTTATCTATTTATAATATTTCTTTTAAATTATTGCATAAATGAATTTTATTAATCCTGTTTGCTTTTTTAAAAAGTTTAGCATTGTACAGATATGACCTCTATAAAAACCTAATAAAATTGGTTTTGGTATTTCTATTAGCTAATCATACCAATGATAAAACTATCCAATTTTACTTATACATGGTGAAAAGGACCATTCTAAAACAGTTTGAACCTCAACAAATTCTAGTGCTCTGCTCCTAAACGTTCTAGAGAGCTGATCAAGTTTAAAGTCTCTGACAATAATATCAGCATATATGTAGTCAGGGCTTGGTATTTTAATTTAACAAAATATTGTGTTTTTTTTGTTTTTGGTTGTTTTAATTTTATTTAATAATAACTTTATATTGACAGAATCCATGCCAGGGTAATTTTTTTTTTTTTACAACATTATCCCTTGCATTCACTTCTGTTCTGATTTTTTCCCTTCCGTCCCTCCACCCCCTCCCCTAGATGGCAAGCAGTCCTATATATGTTAGATATGTTGCAGTATATCCTAGATACAATATGTTTGCAGAACCGAACAGTTCTCTTGTTGCACAGGGAGAATTGGATTCAGAAGGTAAAAATAACCTGGGAAGAAAAACAAAGATGCAGATAGTTCACATTCATTTCCCAGTGTTCTTTCTTTAGATGTAGCTGCTTCTGTCCATCATTTATCAATTGAAACTCAGTTAGGTCTCTTTGTCAAAAAAGTCCACTTCCATCAGAATATATCCTCATACAATATCGTTGTTGAAGTGTATAATGATCTCCTGGTTCTGCTCATTTCACTTATCATCAGTTCATGTAAGTCTCTCCAAGCCTCTCTGTATTCATCCTGCTGGTCATTTCTTACAGAACAATAATATTCCATAACATTCATATACCATAATTTACCCAGCCATTCTCCAATTGAAGGGCATCCATTCAATTTCCAGTTTCTAGCCACTACAAACAGGGCTGCCACAAACATTTTGGCACATACAGGTCCCTTTCCCTTCTTTAGTATTTCTTTGGGATATAAACCCAATAGAAACACTGCTGGATTAAAGGGTATGCACAGTTCGATAACTTTTTGGGCATACTTCCGGATTGCTCTCCAGAATGGTTGGATTCATTCATAACTCCACCAACAATGCATCAGTGTCCCAGTTTTCCTGCATCCCCTCCAACATTCATCATTATTTTTTCCTGTCATCTTAGCCAATCTGACAGGTGTATAGTGGTATCTCAGAGTTGTCTTAATTTGCATTTCTCTGATCAATAATGATTTGGAACACTCTTTCATATGAGAGGTAATAGTTTCAATTTCATCCTCTGAAAATTGTCTGTTCATATCCTTTGACCATTTATCAATTGGAGAATGGCTTGATTTCTTATAAGTTAGAGTCAGTTCTCTAGATATTTTGAAGATGAAGCCTTTATCAGAACTTTTAACTGTGAAGATGTTTTCCCAATTTGTTGCTTCCCTTCTAATCTTGTTTGCATTAGTTTTGTTTGTACAAAGGCTTTTTAATTTGATATAATCAAAATTTTCTATTTTGTGATCAGTAATGGTCTCTAGTTCATCTTTGATCACAAATGTATTTCTCCTCCACAAATCTGAGAGATAAACTATCCTATGTTCCTCTAATTTATTTATAATCTCATTCTTTATGCCTAGATCATGGACCCATTTTGATCTTACCTTGGTATATGGTGTTAAGTGTGGGTCCATGCCTAATTTCTGCCATACTAACTTCCAGTTATCCCAGCAGTTTTTATCAAAAAGTGAATTCTTCTCCCAAAAGTTAGGATCTTTGGGTTTGTCAAACACTAAATTGCTATAGTTGACTATTCTGTCTTGTGAACCTAACCTTTTCCACTGATCAACTAATCTATTTCTTAGCCAATAACAAATGGTTTTGGTGACTGCTGCTTTATAATATAATTTTAGATCAGGTACAGCTAGGCCACCTTCATTTGATTTTTTTTTATTAATTCCCTTGAGATTCTCGACTTTTTATTGTTCCATATGAATTTTGTTGTTATTTTTTCTAGATCATTAAAATATTTTCTTGGAAGTCTGGTTGGTATAGCACTAAATAAATAGATTAGTTTAGGGAGTATTGTCATCTTTATTATATTCGCTTGGCCTATCCAAGAGCACTTAATATTTTTCCAATTATTTAAGTCTGACTTTATTTGTGTGGAAACATTTTTGTAATTTTGCTCATATAATTCCTGACTTTCCTTTGGTAGATAGATTCCCAAATATTTTATGCTGTCAACAGTTATTCTGAATGGAATTTCTCTTTGTATCTCTTGCTATTGGATTTTGTTGGTGATGTATAAAAATTCTGAGGATTTATGGGGATTTATTTTGTATCCAGCTACTTTGCTGAAATTATGAATTATTTCTAATAGCTTTTTAGTAGAATCTCTGGGATTCTCTAGGTATACCATCATATCATCTGCAAAGAGTGATAGTTTGGTTTCCTCATTGCCTACTCTAATTCCTTTAATTTCTTTCTCGACTCTTATTGCCGAGGCTAGTGTTTCTAATACGATATTAAATAATAATGGTGATAGTGGGCAACCTTGCTTCACTCCAGATCTTACTGGGAAAGGTTCTAGTTTTTCCCCATTGCATATGATGCTTACTGATGGTTTTAAATATATGCTCCTGACTATTTTAAGGAAAAGTCCATTTATTCCTATGCTCTCAAGTGTTTTTATTAGGAATGGATGTTGGATTTTATCAAATGCTTTTTCTGTATCTATTGAGATGATCATATGGTTTTTGTTTGTTTGATTATTGATATAGTCAAGTATGCTAATAATTTTCCTAATATTGAACCAGCCCTGCATTCCTGGTATAAATCCTACTTGGTCATAGTGTATTATCCTGGGGATGATTTTCTGTAATCTTTTTGCTAATATTTTATTTAAGATTTTAAGCATCAATATTCATTAGGGATATTGGTCTATAATTTTCTTTCTCTGTTTTCAACCTACCTGGTTTAGGTATCAGTACCATGTCTGTGTCATAAAAGGAGTTTGGTAGGACTCCTTCAATCACTATTTTTTCAAATAGTTTATTTAGCATTGGAGTTAATTGTTCTTTAAATGTTTCATAGAATTCACATGTAAATCCATCTGGTCTTGGGGATTTTTTCTTAGGGAGTTGGTTAATAGCTTGTTCTATTTCTTTTTCTGAGATGGGACTGTTTAGGATATTTACTTCTTCCTCTGTTAGTTTGGGCAAGCTATATTTTTAGAGATATTCTTCTATTTCATTTAAGTTGTCAAATTTATTGACATAAAGTTGGGCAAAGTAACTCCTAATTATTGCTCTAATTTCCTCTTCGTTAGTGGCAAGTTCTCCCTTTTCATTTTTAAGACTAACAATTTGATTTTCCTTTTGCCTTTTTTTAAATCAGATTTACTAAGGGTTTGTCTATTTTGTTGGTCTTTTTATAGAACCAACTCTTAGTTTTATTCATTAATTCAATAGTTTTTTTTTTTTTTTTTACTTTCAATTTTATTGATCTCTCCTTTTATTTTTAGAATTTCAAGTTTAGTGTTTGACTGGGGGTTTTTAATTTGTTCTTTTTCTAGCATTTTTAGTTGCAAACCTAATTCATTGACCTTCTCTTTCGCTATTTTATTCAAATAGGCCTCTAGAGATATGAAATTTCCCCTTATTACTGCTTTGGCTGCATCCCATACATTTTGGTATGATGTCTCATTATTATCGTTTTCTTGGGTGAAGTTATTAATTATGTCTATGATTTGCTGTTTCACCCAATCATTCTTTAGTATGAGATTATTTAGTTTCCAATTATTTTTTGGTCTACTTTCCCCTGGCTTTTTGTTGAATGTAATTTTCATTGCATCGTGGTCTGAAAAGGATGCATTTACTATTTCTGCCTTACTGCATTTGAGTTTGAGGTTTTTATGTGTCTCATCCACCGAGACCTAGTTACTCGTTGGGGTTTCGAGGAGGATCCAGCCTGAGGAGAAACTGGCGAAAAAGAGGAGGGAGACCAAGCTGATTGTTGCCAAGGACTCAGTTTATTGCTCTCAGGGTACAACTTATATAGGAAAAAGCATGGGAAAGAGAAGTAGGGTGGTCTGGGAAAGGAACATGGGTTATAGCTGGTTCAGTGAGCAGGAACATAGTGTGGTGACAACTCAAGATTGATTCTCAAGAGTTTTGCCCGGTTGCAGTTCTCAGGATTGTTTGACCACCTGCGCGATTCTGTTGCAGCAAGGGGTGGGGAAAATGCACCTTGGCGAGGGCCTTCGGCTTCCAACATTTATGTCCTAATATATGATCAATTTTTGTATAGGTTCCATGAACTGCTGAAAAGAAAGTGTACTCCTTTCTGTCTCCATTATGTTTTCTCCAGAGATCTATCATATCTAATTTTTCTAATATTCTATTTACCTCTCTGACTTCTTTCTTATTTATTTTGTGGTTTGATTTATCTAATTCTGAGAGTGCAAGGTTGAGATTTCCCACTATTATAGTTTTGCTGTCTATTTCTTCTTGCAGCTCTCTTAATTTCTCTTTTAAGAATTTAGATGCTACACCACTTGGTGCATATATGTTTAATACTGATATTGCTTCATTATCCATGCTACCCTTTAGCAAGATATAGTGCCCTTCCTTATCTCTTTTAATTAGATCAATTTTTGCTTTAGCTTGATCTGAGATCAGGATGGCTACCCCTGCTTTTTTTGACTTTACCTGAAGCATAGTAGATTTTGCTCCAACCTTTTACCTTTAACCTGCATGTATCTCCCTGCTTCAGGTGTGTTTCCTGTAAACAACATATTGTAGGATTCTGGCTTTTAATCCATTCTGCTAACTGCTTCCTCTTTATGGGGGAGTTTACCCCGTTCACATTTATGGTTAAAATGACCAATTCTGTATTACTTGCCATCTTGTTAATCCCAATTTATGCTTTTATCCCTTATTTCCCTCTTACCCCTCTTCCCAGTATTAAGCTTGTGAGCACCACTTGCTTGTCACAGCCCTCCCTTTTTAGTATCCCTCCCCCTGCCTTAGAGTTCCTCCCCTTATCTTACCCCTTTCCCTCCCAGTTTCCATATTCCCTTCCACTTAGCTTATTCCTTCCCTTTTCACTTCTCACTTTTCAATGAGGTGGGAGAAGTTTCACCATAAATTGAATATGTCTAAATTTTTTCTCTTAAAGCTAATTCTGAAGGCAGTAAGATACCCACTATATTCATCCCCCTCCATTCTTTCTCTCAGATATAATAGGTTTCCTTTGCTTCTTCATGAGATGTACTACCCCCACTTTACCCTTTTTCTGGTACAATGTCCTTTGCACATCTAGTTTCTAGAACAAGGTATACATGTATTCTTTATATATCTTTATAGCTGAAATATATTCCCAAGATTAATCTTTACCTTTTTAGATTTCTCTTGAGTTCCATATTTGTAGAGCAAACTTTTTTGTTAAGTTCTGTCTTTTTCATCAAAAATAGGTGAAATTTGCTTACTTCATTGAATATCCATCTTCTTCCCTGGAAAAAGATGCTCATTCTAGCTGGGTAAGTTATTTTTGGTTGCATACCAAGTTTTTTATCCTTTCGAAATATCATATTCCAGGCCCTTTGATCCTTTAATGTGGATGCTGCTAGATCCTGGGTGATCCTTATTGTGGCTCCTCGATACTTGAATTGGGTTTTTCTAGCCACTTGCAATATTTTTTCCTTCGTCTGAGGGTTCTGGCATTTGGCCACTATATTTCTTGGTGTTTTGATTTTAGGATACCTTTCAGTGGGTGATCGATGAATCCTTTCAATGTCTATTTTATCCTCTGTTTCTATGACTTCTGGGCAGTTCTCTTTGATAATTTCCTGGAAAATAGTGTCCAGGCTCTTTTTTTCATCATGCTTTTCTGGGAGTCCAATGATTCTCAGATTGTTTCTCCTGGATCTGTTTTATAGGTCTGTTGTTTTCCCCAGAAGGTATTACACATTCTTTTCCATTGTTTGATTTTTTTAGATTTGCTTGACTGATTCTTCTTGTCTCCTCGAGTCATTCAATTCCATTTGTTCGAACCTGATTTTCAATGAACTATTTTCTTCACTCACTTTTTTAAAATCTTTTTCTAATTGTCCAATTGAGTTCTTTTGTTCTGTGGAATTTTTTTCCATTTCGCCAATTTTGTTTTTTTAGAGAGCTGTTTTCTGTTTCCAGTTCACTAATCCTATTTTTCAAGGATTTTATTTCTTTATCCACTCTCTCTTTAAATGAGTGGGATGACTTCTCCAGGCTTTTTTGCCAAGCCTCCCTCTCCTTTTCCCATTTTGCTTCTAGCTCTCTTGTGAGAGCTTTTTAATTTCCTCCATGAGATTCATCTGTGCTGAGGAACAGATGATCTCCTCCTTTGAGGATTCACCTGGAGACTGTCTGTTTTTAGTATCCTCAGGATTTAGAGTCTGCTCTCTTTCTGTATAGAAGCTGTCAAGAGTTAAAGTCCTCTTCAGTTTTTTGCTCATTTTGTCAAAGAATCAAAGACAAACTAGCAAAGAAAAAAAAGAACAAACCCCTGAATGGAGTCTGCTTTCTTTGGGGGAGGGGCTCGGTGGTGTTACCAAGCTTCCTCTACAGACTGCGGAGGCAGCAGCAAGGGACTAGCCGGACTGTGCTGTGCCTGCGCTCTGAGACTCCGAGAGCGTGCTGAGACACTGTTGGAGAGGGGTGGCCAGGTCCTGAGAGACTCCAGCTGTTTGGGGTTGTATTCTTTACCCCCGGTGTTTTTAGCTTCTCTGCTGGGCTGCTGGCTTGCTGCTGGAGCAAAGTATCCAGTCTTGTAGCAAAGCTCTCCCCGCAGAGACGGCTGAGATCATACCCCACCTCCTCTCTGCTCTGCTCCCGTGCTCTCACTACCACTGCCCTCAGTGTGTGCCCAATCTAAAACCATCCCCACCCTCGAGCAAAAACAGACCTTTCTTAGAGAGTTTCAATGATGTCTTCTCTTGGTAACTATTTGTGGGTTTTTTTTTTTTTCAGTCAAGCATTAATTCAGAGGCTTGTAATGAAATGGATAGTGAGAGAAAACGCAGAGCTTACACAGCTGTATGCCTCTTCTCTGCCATCTTGACCGGAAGTCCCCAACAAAATATTGTTAAAGAAATTGTACGTGTTCTGCTTCCAAAATGAGAAAAAAATATATTAAGTGATTATTTAAACAGGAAGTTTTTTGCTTTATGTAAACATAGTATCAAATTCCTCCACTTTTAGAATGCTGGGCGAGTTAACTTTTTATTAAAGCAATATTCAACAAAAGTGAGATGTGTTATGCAGTTAGATATACAAATTTCAATTCAATTCACTTTGATGATAATTTCTTAATCAAGGAAGGATATAAGAAGCAAAGAAATAAAGGTTTACTGTAGATTTTGTGTTAGGAGGGGTATCAAAGGCCATCTCACCTAATCTTCTCTTTTTAAACATTAGAAAACAAGCTCAGGGAGGTTAAATTGCATAAGGAAGATAACACAATGATAAATATAATAGGTAGGACTTCAACCCAGGTCCCCTTCCTCCTAAGCTAGTGGTCTTCTCATTTTTCCATTCTTATGGAATACATGTTATTCTCAAGGACTTTATAGCCAAAATAGTAAATACAAAGAACTATGAAACACACAAAAAATATGGTAGACATAAAGGAAGACTCCAGATAAAGAGTTATAAGAAAACTGATTTTCTTTCTCCTTTTTGGGAGTTCTTGGGACAAGAGAGATTTCAAGTAGGAAGGAATACCACTATTGGGAATTGGTAGAACACAGAGATGGGGGCAGGCGCACAATTTGGAAAAAAACAAAAGAGAAGAAAAAGATGTAATTTTAGTTATATCCCATCATAGCAATTCCTCCTTGAGGAAAAAGTTCTGAATTGTTTTCTTTAAGTTGAAGAAAAACTAAACAAGTCATTTCATATGACTAATATAATACTATGGTGTCAAATATAATAATGAAGGAAGTGGTTTCAGAGAAAACTGAATGTGCTTGTAAAAACTCTGTAGATTATAATGAGCAGAACCAGGAAAAAACTTAGTACTATTATAATGTTGTAAAAACAAACATAATTAAAAGACTTATGAGGTCTTCTCAATTAAAAAAAAAATCATTCTGCAATAGTAACCCATCTCCTAAGAGAGAGATGATGAATTAAATGTACAGAATGAGAAAAATTTTTAAATATGGAGAACATATAAGTCTGTTTCACCTGAGTGTGCATATTTATTATTATGGTGGAAAAAATTGGATGGAGGAAAAGAAAACAATTTTAATACAACAATCAATTTTTGTTAAAATGATTTATTAAATAAATAAAATAATAAAATACTTTTTAATAAAATAATTTAATTGTATTTTTCAGTCAACAAAAAATCTCCTTTCTTTTCCTATCTACCAATTCTCTATTTCCAATTGAGAATGAAAAGAAAAACAAAACCCTATTAAAAATATCTATGGTGTAAAACATAAAAAGTTTGCATTGGTGATAATGATATTATTCCACAATATTTATATTCTATGACATACTCAACCCTTCCTTAAATTATGTTTACATTTATTATTGTTATTATTATATTGTTAAATATTATATTTATATATTCTTCATATTTCTGTGCTTTGCTATTTCAATTTATATATGTACATGTGTGTATACTGTTTTTCTTAAGACTATTCATTAAAATTTACCTTTCTTTGAATTCCCTCTTTTCTCCCCCTTTCTTTTTTGTTTCTTTGTTGAGTGAAATGTGTTCAAGTGTCAGCTATTCCTTTTGCCTGTTCCTATTTGTTTAATATAGACTTTCACATTGTAACCATGCAAGAACATTTTTTCCTAATCTTCCTATCTCTTTTTCCATATAATATTCTTTTTCACCTTTCTACACTTTACTTAAGATCATCTAGACATAACCAAAGCACTTTTACACATTCTCATTAGATTCCATTGACCATTTTTAAACTTGTGAGATTCATAATAATGATTAAATAATAAAATATACTAAATCAGCATTTGGTTGGAAGTAATTTATCCTTATTCATTCCTTTATGTTGCTTACTTAAAAAAAAAATTAACTCCTATATTATAAAGCAGCAGTCACCAAAACCATTTGGTATTGGCTAAGAATAGATTAGTTGATCAGTGGAATAGGTTAGGTTCACAAAACAGAATAGTCAACTATAGCAATCTAGTGTCTGGCAAACCCAAAGATCCTAACTTTTGGGATAAGAATTCATTATTTGATAAAAACTGCTGGGATAATTGGAAATTAGTATGGCAGAAATTAGGCATGGACCCACACTTAACACAGTATACCAAGATAAAATCAAAATGGGTCCATGATCTAGGCATAAAGAACAAGATTATAAATAAATTAGAGGAACATAGGATAGTTTATCTCTCAGACTTGTGGAGGAGAAATACATTTGTGATCAAAGATGAACTAGAGACCATTACTGATCACAAAATAGAAAATTTTGATTATATCAAATTAAAAAGCCTTTGTACAAACAAAACTAATGCAAACAAGATTAGAAGGGAAGCAACAAACTGGGAAAACATCTTCACAGTTAAAGGTTCTGATAAAGGCTTCATTTTCAAAATATATAGAGAACTGAGTCAAATTTATAAGAAATCAAGCCATTCTCCAATTGATAAATGGTCAAAGGATATGAACAGCTAATTTTCAGATGATGAAATTGAAACTATTACCACTCATATGAAAGAGTGTTCCAAATCATTATTGATCAGAGAAATGCAAATTAAGACAACTCTGAGATACCACTACACACCTGTCAGATTGGCTAAGATGACAGGAAAAAATAATGATGAATATTGGAGGAGATGCGGAAAAACTGGGACACTGATGCATTGTTGGTGGAGTTGTGAACGAATCCAACCATTCTGGAGAGCAATCCGGAAGTATGCCCAAAAAGTTATCAAACTGTGCATACCCTTTGATCCAGCAGTGTTTCTACTGGGTTTATACCCCAAAGAGATTTTAAAGAAGGGAAAGGGACCTGTATGTGCTAAAATTTTTGTGGCAGCCCTGTTTGTAGTGGCTAGAAACTGGAAATTGAATGGATGCTCATCAATTGGAGAATGGCTGGGTAAATTGTAGTATATGAATGTTATGGAATATTATTGTTCTGTAAGAAATGACCAGCAGGATGAATACAGAGAGGCTTGGAGAGAGGCTTGAACTGATGCTGAGTGAAATGAGCAGAACCAGGAGATCATTATGTACTTCAACAACAATACTGTATGAAGATGTATTCTGATGGAAGTGGATTTCTTTGACAAAGAGAAGATCTAACTCAGTTTCAATTGATTAATGATGGACAGAAGCAGCTATATCCAAAAAAAGAATACTGGGAAATGAATGTGAACTATTTGCATTTTTGTTTTTCTTCCCGGGTTATTTTTACCTTCTGAATTCAATTCTCCCTGTGCAACAAGAGAACTGTTCAGTTCTGCAAACATATATTATTTCTAGGATATACTGCAACATATTTAACATATATAGGACTGCTTGCCATCTCGGGGAGAGGGTGGAGGGAGGGAGGGGAAAAATCGGAACAGAAGTGAATGCAAGGGATAATGTTGTAAAAAAAAAAACTACCCTGGCATGGGTTCTGTCAATATAAAGTTATTATAAAATAAAAAAAGAAAAGGAAAAAAAAAGGATAGATTGGTGTAGGTGGGGCATTTTTCCACTCTCTGAGTCAAAACTGTAAGGTTATGAACATCTAGACAAGCCTATGCCTGGGACATGTGAGATCTTCAAATACAATTGGCATCTTTTCCCCAGCTTCTAAGTAACTGAGGATGTGCTACTGGAGAAACTGTGATATAGCATAATTTAATGAATAGCCATGCAAATGTTCTACCAAGTCATTAACCTCACCTTTATAATCATCCTATGATTTATCATTGTTTGGCATTCTCCTTTTGGTATAAAAATAAAATTGTCTGTTTGATAAGCAAAAAACAAACAAACAAACAAAAACTCCTTTGTTTGAACTTAAAAAATTCTATAACACTGTGGTTATATCAAAAAGAATGTTCAGAAGTTATTTCACTAAAGATCAATTTTTGCCCCTGTAGGAATTATATTCAGGGTTTTGTTTTTTGGGGTTTTTTGGTTTTTTTTTGCCTGGGTGGTATGTTATTCTTTCCTGTAGGTCTACAAACTTTGGAATATTATATTTCAAGACCTCTATTTCTTAAAAGTAGGGATGCCAAATTATATATAATGCTGATTATGATTCCTTCTTATTCCAATTCTTTCTTTCTGGCTGCTTATCATATTTTTCTGTGACCTGTATTGTTCCTCTAAATTTTGGCTCTAGTGTTCTTGGATATTTTCATTTTGGGATTTCTTTTAATAAGGAACAGGGGAAGATTTTTATTTACACACAACCTTCTGGTTCTAAAAAAAAATAGAAAAATTTCTCTTAAGATTTCTTGAACCAAGGGATGTGTGAAAACTGGAATACTAATACTTTGTTGGTGAAGTTGTGAACTGATCCAACCATTCTGTAGAATAATATGGAACTATGCCCAAAGCACTATCAAACTGTGCATACCTTTTGAGTCAGCAGTGTCTCCACTGGCCCTGAATTCCAAGAGATCATAAAAAAGGGAAAAAGACCCACATGTGCAAAGATGTTTGTAGCATCCTATTTGTAGTGGCAAAGAACTGGAAACTGAGTGTCTGTCCATCAGTTCGAGAATTGCTGAATAAATTATGGTATATGAATGTTATGGAATTTTATTGTTCTATAAGAAATAATCAGCAGAATCATTTCAGAAAGGTCTGGAGAGATATTGAAGTGATACTAAGTGAAGTGAGTAGAACCAAGAGAACACAATACACAACGACAACAAGATTTTACTATGATCAGTTTTGATGGACATGGCTCTTTTAAACAGCAAGGTGATTCAGGTCAGTTCCAACAGGCTTTTGATGGAGGGAACTATCTGCACCCAGAGAAAGGACTGTCTGGACTGAGTATGGATCACAGCATAACATTTTTCACTTTTTGTTGTTGTTGTTGCTTACATTTTGTTTTCTTTCTTATTTTTTCTCTTTTTGATCTGTTTTCTTGTGCAGCATGATAATTTTGAAAATATATATATACAGAGAAGAATTGCACATGTTTAACATATATTGTATTACTTCCTGTCTAAGATAAGTAATGGGGGAAAAAAGGGAGGAAAAAAGTTGGAACACAAGATATTGCAAAGAGGAATATTGAGAACTATCTATGGATATGTTTTTGAAAATAAAAGGCTTTATATAAAAATTTTTCTTGAACTATAATGTAACTTGTATTTTTTGTCTAAGTAGTTTAGTCATTAAGTTTTTTCCTACTGAAATCAGAATGTTTTCCTATGAGAAACATTTCTTTATTTTTAAATCTTGAATTTGTTTTAATATTTCTTATTATCTCATAATTATCTATTATTACATATTATCTATTTTTTTGTTAATAGCTTCTATTTGGTCCATTCTAATTATCACAAAGTTTGTTGTTTAGGGAAGGTTTTTTTTTTATTCCTTCTTGTGCTAATCTATTCATTCTATAACCAGTTCTTTCATATATTTTCAATATTTTTGTCTACATCTCTTATTTAATTTATAAACATTTTAAAATCTTCATTTATTCTAAAAGTTCTAATTCAACTCTACTAGCCAATGTTTCGGGGGCTTTTCTTGCAATGTTTTGGAATTATTTCTTTTTGGAATATTTCTTGAGCATCCCCATCATCATAATCACTTTTTAAAGTGGTGATTTTGTCGTTGTTATTGATGTTATTTACTTGGTCATTCTTCCAGCCTATTATCTGACACAGAACATGGTTAGAGTCCATTTCTGTGCACTCTTTGTTGAAAGGTTTGAATTAGTCTTACATTTTTTGCCAGGTATTGACTGGTTTGTTAATCCACCCTTTCATTCACAGTTTAAATAGGGATGATAGCATCCAAAGCATTATGATCAAAGACAAAGTCTATTATTTGGGCCCTTCTCTGAGCTCTGAAATTGTCCAACTTTGATTTAGTTGACACATCAGTTGTAATGGGCTGAGGCTTGAGTTGATGCACTGAGGTCCCAAGCACATGAGGCTAAATAGTAATTGGACCATACTCTATTAATATATAAGCTTGGAGAAAGAATGGCCCCCACCCACTCTTTGTGCAAGTCCTGATGTGTTGTATAGGAAATGACTATTTTGGTGGGTGGAGGCAGGGGAGTGGAAAAGGAAGGGGAAGGAGAGACTGATTGCATTGCCATTGCAACAGCTTTTCAGCTCAGATCTCTCTCTGTTAGCTGGCTTCCTGTTGCAGCTGCCCATATTGCTATTGCAATCTTTCTTGCCCATATTGCTATCACAATCCTTATTCACCTCTTCACTTCAATAAAGATTGAAGCTTTTTCCCTTAACCTCAATTCCTGACTCTGGCTGATTTTAAATACGCGGTTATTACAGTCAGTAGCTATCACTCATACTTGAGCAGCTCTATTTGAGTTATTAACATTTTGAATAAGAAAACTGAGGAATTTCCATTAGTCAGGATTTCTGTCTTGGTACTTCCACTGCAGGCCTCAGACTATTCTGGTAGGTGGAGGAGACCCTACTCTATTTCAGATGTCACAACCACACCATTGTTGTTTGCTTCTGAATTTATTTCCATTTTCATAACTAGTTCCATAGGCCTGTGACTACTTCCCACTCTTAACTAAAGGTTTTTTCCTCAGTTTACTCTGAATTTGTGAGCTACAACTGAACAGTGGGATAATAACTTCCTGTTTCCAACCATTTCCTAATTTTTCATGTTGGAGCCCCAGTATTTGTCTGGTACCTCCTCTTGAAGTAGAATACAGTGACTTCATGGAAATGAATTGTTCCAAGGCTGCTTCTAACTAGACTCCAACTTCAGTGTCCCCAGATCAATCTTTCAATGTTAAATATTGGCTCCAAAATTTAAAATTAACACCAAAGAATCACTTTTGAAAAAATTTGGATAAAATTTTCTGGATTTAATACTTTAAAAATTGTAGGAAGCTAAATGTTTGAACTAATTAAACATGAATATATATGTATATATAGTGAGTGTGTGTTTGTGTATTAGTAAATATTTTAACAGCAGCCAGCATGGCATATTGGCTTTGATTTCAGGAATGCCAAGAATAGTTTAAATGAGAGCCCTCACTGTAAGCATTTGTGATGAGGGCTTCATATATTCGTGAATTTGAAAAATTAGGAAGAATTTGACCAGTCTCTCTCACTCTTCAGTTTCTTTAACTGGCAGCAAGTCTCTCTCCAAAAGACTGATTATTGTGATAGTCCAACTATAGACACAAAATAGAAGAAAATAAAAGATATGAAAAATATCATGTGTACAAAGGAGATTTTTGAGAATCTAAAAGCTGTGTCCAGATTAGAGAGTTAGTGTTTTAAAGCCAGTCAGTATGGTGATCTTAAACATGACTTTCTAAATTTCCAATTTTGTAAAGAAGTCCCAAGTTGGAAATGGTTTGCCTAAGTACCATTTTGATGGTAATTGATAAAAACAAAACAATAATATGCTGGTAAATATCCAACAATTGGTTCTCAGGGTAAAATATACACACAATATGCTTTTAAGTTTCAGCTGCATCATTAACATTATTCTATCACTTTTCTGTCATTGTCATAGACATTTAATAAAATAATAAATCGTGCCCTACTCTGTAATGTTTCCATATTTCTCAGGAATAATGTAATAATAATAAGTTTAGCAATCGATCTTTTGAATTCGTACTAAGCTGACTTTAACATGCTATAATCTGCTACATCCAACTATATATCTATACTTTGGGATCTTTCAGTATAGTAAACAGTTGAGGAATGAGAGTAAAAATATTACTTGATTTATTCAAGATTGGGTAACAAAAATATGTGGGGGTTTCTATAATATTATGTATAATGGAATTGAGTTGATAATGATAATTTATGAAAATTAGGAAGAGAGGAAGATTCTTTCTTGGCTTGTTTTAGTGATGGCACCAAAAAGGGAAGAAACAACACTTAGAGGATAGATACTAATTACCTGGCAAAATCCAAGGATATGATTTGGGGTCATTCCTTCAAGGAAGGAGTCAAAGTCATATCTATCTATCTATCTATTTATCTACCTTTAAATTCTACAAATGAATCAACAACTCAGATTCTTTTGAGAAGAGTCATTAAGTTAGTAACCAAGTATATTTTAAATTCTGCCAAAAAAAGAGGATTGGGGCAAAACAAGAAGAATAAACTATTAATACACAAACAAAGAGATATGGCTGTCAAGATGGCAGAATAAAGGAAGAAACTCAACTAACCTCCCCCTCCCAAACCAATGTAAATTTCTTTAAATAATGACTCAAATCAAAACACCAAAAACAATAGAGTAGAGCATTTTTCAGCCCAAGATAACCTAGAAGGCTAGCAGAAAGATCTCTGGAAACAAGGTAGGAATTCAGTGTACAACTCCAGTGCAACCCCAGCCCTAGCACTAGCCTCAGCCCCATACCAGCAAAGCAGGAACTGGTCCTAGGGATCTCTGAATCAACAACAGTACTGGTGGCTTTCAGAGTTCTCAGCAGAGACACCAAAGACAACTTGCAAGGTCAGCAGAAAAGGTCTGTAATGTCAGGTTGGGACTCCAGCATGCAATCACAGTATAGGATGTGCCAATGCAGGCTGGTCCCAGCCCCAGCTCCAGCATCAGCAAAGCAGGATCTCTGAATTAGCAGCGGCACTGGCACTTTCTAGACCTCTCAACCCAGAGGCATCAAAGACAACTTGCAAAGTCGACAAAAAAAAAAAAAAAGGCTTGTCAATAAGGTGAGAGGGCCTGGGAAATCAGCAAACCAAGAGTGTTTGTAGGCAAGTGGTGGCAGTTGCACCTTCCAGAGTCCTTGGGGATTTTGAAAAGAAAGAAAGAAAGAAAAAGGGAAAATTAGGGTAAAAAATTGAGAGAGGCAAAAAAGAAATAAAAAACTAATTCGGAGAAGAATGCCTTAAAAAGCAAAATTAGTCAAATGAGAAAGGAAATACAAAAGCTTATTGAAGAAAATAATTTCTTAAACATTAGAATTGAGCAAATGGAAGCTAATGACAGGAGAAATATGCAAGTAAGATTTTACATTTTAATATAGCATGGAGATATCTATGCAAGAATATGTTTCCTTTTTTAATTTTCAGAAGTAATTTATTAAAATATAATCATATTAACCAGAAGTATTTACTTCATGCATTAATTTATCACCTTAACTAAGTGTTATTGTACAGAGACATGAAACAGGTAAGTTTTGATGCTGGAAAGAAGGTTGGAAAATAGGACCCTATCTGTCCAGTGGATGTTAATATCATCACCATTATCTTCATATTAATACAGCACTTAACAAATATTATCTTATTTTATCATTACAACAATCCTGGGAAATAGGCACTTATTATTCTCATTTTATAGATAAGGAAATTGAGGAAGAAAGGGGTTATAGTGATGCAAAAATATATTTCAAAGTAAATGATATTGGTTCATTTGTTGAAGAATAGAATAGCACAGCTGCAAGGAAAGACTTTGCTGCTACAAGATGCTATTTATTATCTACTTAATAAAACATGTAAAAAGAGTGGGATCACACATTATAGAAACATGATAACAAGTAAAACTTGCTATACCATAAAGTCATAGCTATACCATATACTGTCTAGGTGACCTTGGGCAAGTCGTTAACCTCTCATTCTTAAAAGTGACCTTATAAAATATAATTTGCTGAATATATGTGAATTTACAAAAAAAGAATTAAAGTTCCTCAACTTTTGTCCAAAATTCTTGTCCAAAATAACAAAAAATAAAATAAAGATATGGTAGTTATTTTTTTTTTAATTTTGCTTCAAGGAAGTGCAGTGAGTGACCCTCTCCCCAAATTCAGTTAATGACATGATCAGTCATCAATGATCCTGCAAATTGGAAATACTCACAAATGTTCAAGAAAGCCAGTGAATTCATTAAAAACTTCTAAATTTAGTAATCAGTCAATTTTCTCTGTAGTTTAACTGCAGTAGTAATTTCAGGAAGTCTTTTTCTTAGTAGAACTCAGAATGAGATGTTTTACTGGCATGAACTTAAAAAGGAACTGTTCTTCAAATTCAATTGTATGTAATTAGAAATTATAGTATCACTATTATTGTATCATTTATGAAGAAATAGTGTATCTCTAATTCATCCATTATAAGACCATTAGAGAAATAACATTTTATCTGTTTAAAATGTCTTAGTTGATAGCTGTATTATTTAATAGAAAAATTGAGTTTAGAAATGGGAGAATTAATACAATAAGCCACATATCCTCCACATCATCAGTGTCTTAGCTCATTTGAAAGAAGCCTGCTTCAAAAATCAGAAAACAATCTATAGAAATACTATAATTATTATTCTATTCTTTCTCTTAGGTTAAAAAAAAAAAGAAGGGAAAAAAAAAAAAAAACTTTACAGCAATTTCTGTTTCGTCCCTTCCACTTTCTTTCCCCTTCAGAGGCAATGTAAATATAGCTTAGAACATTGAACTTGGAATTAAGAATAACTTAGAGTGAATTTCCACCGTACTCCTGCAGATTTATTTACCTACTCTCTCTTTGTGTTCTCTACTAACAAGTTAAAAAAAATAGAGATTACTTACATTACTGACCTCACAACATTTTTATAAACTCTATTTTCTGTAAAACCTAAAACCTTATTATAATGACTACTGGTATAAACTAGCATAAACTATTAATTGAAAATGTTTTGCATCATGAAATTTCTTTAAATTAATTAATATTTAAATCCAGGGAATGGTAATTTGAGCATGTCTATATGTATATGTGTATATGTGTATAGTTATCTCTGTGCTCAAGTGGCTGGATCAACTAAAAAAATTACCTAACCTTGTAAATATTTCCCAATTAATTTATTCCTATCTAACAAATAAGTTAATAGCCTTTCTAGTTGTAGAGTTCATTCCAGGAATAGTTATAAAGTGCTGAATAATGATAGCAGTGCTCCTACCACCATCTTTCCTTTGAAAATGGTACTAATGAGGTCACATTCTTTCACTTCTGACCTTAAGAAGTTAAAAATCTTTCTAGGGCAACATTAAGACTTTATTCTAGTATAGCTATTCTAGAAGTTGATTCTATATTACCTAATAAAGTTATAAATATATTTTAAAAACCTTAATATAATATACGTATTGTTAATTATAACAGCAATAAACACACACACACACACACACACACACACACACACACACACATATACAGAGAAAGAGAGAAAGAGAGAGCACTTTAAAGTTTCCAGAGTACTTTACAAATATTATTTCATTTGATCTTCTCAACCTCGGAAAGTAAAAACTATTATCCCCACTTCATAGATGAGGAAAATGAGGCAAATACAGTAAATTATTATTTCCATGGTCACATGGGTAGTTAATAATAACTTGTGATTTGGATTCAAATTTATGTCTTCTTTATTTCAGGTCTAGAATTATATATTAGTCTTCATGTAGTGCCTCTTGAATTAAAAAACAAAATCCCTTCTGGTTCTGGTAAAAAAGAAGCATTATCTTGAAGATTTCCTTTTACATTATTTCTTCTTTTACTCTTTAAAATTTTTTTCATAGGATACAGCCTAAAGAAAAGTGGCTTTTTCATTTTTCTTTGTGTTCATACTCTTGGCATAAAAATAGAAGCTAAACGATTGATGAGTCAAGTTCAGAATATACTATCCTGTTCCATCACTTTAAACTTTTATATTTAGATATCTGGAGGGCTTCTTATGTTATCATTTATAAATCATATGTAATCATAGCAATTTGAGGTTTACAAAATGCTCTCTTCACAATAACCTCATTTGGAAATGAAAGTATCATTTCCATTTTATAGTGAAGCAACTGAGACTCAGACAGGTTAAGTGATTAGCCCATGGATGAACAAGTTATCAAGTGTCAGACCCTGGAGTGGACACAGCTTTTCAGAGTTCCTAAATTCATTCACCTTCTTGTTGGTGGTTAATGATTACAATGATGTAATTGTAGCTTAGTACAATTACATTATTACAGCATACTGAATATGTGTGAACTAGAGAACCACCATATTAAGTACTAAGTATATATATATATATATAGCCCTCATGTTAGGCATCATGCCATACCTTGGAAACTTCAAACCCTGCCCTAAAGGAATTTTATTGAAGGGTTATTCACACATACCCCCACCAAGGAATCTATGAACTTGTATAGGAAGAAATATATTTTTTCTCCATCCTTTATTTCCATTAATCTCCAATTGAAATCTCCTGTGTCCTTAATTTATTTTGTTTTAAATACAAAATTTCAGTTTGAAATTCAAAAATTTCCATTTAAAATTCAAAAATATTTTGAAAAATTAAAATTTATTTATTTAGCTCAAATATTTTAATTAAAAATTATTTTGGGAAAGGGACCCTAGGCTTTTGAAGACTACTTGAGGGGTCCATAAAAATTAAAAAATAAAAACTTTTATATTAGATATTTCAAAGAAGTTTAATTCATATTAAAGATCTGCATAAGAAATGTACCAGATGTGCTCAGGCATACCTCAAAATATATGTCAACATTTTGTTGAGTAGGTATGGGTTTCATTTTTAAGTTAATATTTAAATAAAATTTAAATGTTAATTCCAATAAAATAGTTTAGCTTTGGTCTGAAGATGAATAAAATATTTATTGTGATTACATATTATTTAAAAATAAAATACTCTGGATATGTACTCTAAGGAAAGATGTAAAAACACTTGATAGTTCACATGTTAATAATGTCTTTCCAAAAAAGAGTCCAAAATATATTCTTTGACCATTAGTACAAATATACAGAGAATCCAGAATGCTATATAGCTGTGTGTATGCTCTAAAATATATTAGCTTGTTGTTGTTGTTGTTGTTTTTTGCTAAGGCAATTGAGGTTAAGTGACTTGCCCAGGGTCACACAGCTAAAAATATTAAGCATCCCAGGCCAAATTTGAACTCAGGTCTTCCTGACTTCAGGGATGGTGTTTTATCCACTGCACCACTTAGCTTCCCCAATCCATTAGTTCTTAACAATATGTATTGAGAAACTAATATTTTTGTCTTATGCAATCTATAAAAATGTCCTGCATATATTCCATGTTAATATATATGTATGTGTATAACATGCAACACATTATATATTATATTTGTATACATGTATATATATATATATATATATATATATATATATATATACATATATATGTGTATTCAAACAGTTTCATGGATAAAATTATACATGTGGAAAAAGCACATGGCAAAATTATAATTTTTTTCTGAAACCTATTTCCTCTCTGTCATAATCAAAATCAGATGGTACTGAGAATGTCTCAGGATAGAATTTAAACATTAATCTCCACGTCTCATTCTCTCCTGCTCTGTTTCACTTTGGTTTGCCAAGGACACAACTATTTTGGATTCCCAGCATAAAAATAGTGTCAGAAATTGCTCTCCTGTTTTTTCTCCCCTCTGACTTCTGACAAGTCTAAGTTGAGTGACAAAAAAAATGCCAGGTGGGCTTCAGAGATGAGTGAGTTGGGAAGAGAAGGGGAGTCATGAGAGGAAAGACAGGCTAAAAGGAAAACAGAAAGGAGTTAGGACAGCTAGGTTCTAGTTCTAGTTTGCTACTAGGCAAGTTTATCATCTTGGATGGATAACTTCCTCTAATATTCAGGTTAGCTTTCTGAGGGCTACCTTTCTGGAGGTCCTTGGGATCAGCCCAAGTTTTTGGTCTTAGTGGAGAAGTGATAAAGGCAGAAGAGCCACCACAAGGCTGGTCAAAGATGAAATGTCTCATTTCCATCCTTCTCAGCCCTTACATACCTTAGTACAATTACATCATTACAGCATACGGAATATGTGTGAACTAGAGAACCGTTACATCACCATACTAAGCACTAAGTATATATGTGAACAAGAGAACCATTATCTCATCAATTTCACTGAGTGAACATCTTGTTTCAAGTATACTTCTCCAGTGTTCCAGTCCTCTACAGAAACCAAAGCTTATATTCTTGAAAATGAAAAGTCTCTACAAAAATTACACAACCAACAAGCCATCAACTGAGAAAACTAAATTCAATTTCATACAAAATTATTAAGCACCTACAGTGTGTCCTGTGTGCAGTATGATTGCCTCTGGGATGATTAAAAAGTTTAGATTATACAAAACCAGTAACTTCATATAATGTTAAATAGAAATGGTAACAGTAAAGCTAGAAAAAATATGAGAAAGAGAAAAATAGGAAAAGAAAATAGTCATTTAAATTTGACTATAGGAAATTAATTAATCATTTTTATTTATTTATACTATTCTCCTATGCCAATACCACCTCTCATTGAATCTTCCTTTGCATCTAAGAATAATAGTTAAGCAAAATAGTCATTTCAGTAATCTATGGTATCTTTGGAGAATTTCTATATATGTATAACTGACATGTGTAATTTTTTTCTATCTATTTTATAAGAAGAGAAAACTATATTTTACCATTGGTTCTATGAAACCACATTTTTCATAGCTCAAAATGTAACTGATTTTTAGTTTAGTTTAGTTTTTATTTACATTATTTTGATCATTACATAGGATAGCCTAATGCATAGAACCTTGTGCCTGGTGTCAGGAAGGTCTTAGTTCAAATCTAGCCTAGGATATTTATTAACTATGTGACCTTAGACAAGTAAATTCACTTCTGTCTCTGTTTCCTTAATTGTTTAATGGAGATAATAATAGTACTCATCCTTTAAACTTGTACTCATCTTTCAGACTTGTAAACATTAAGTTATTATTTAGGTAGAATTTAGAACTGTGCCAGCTATAAAGTAGGCATTAAATGTTGTTTTCCATCAGTTCATAAAAGTGTTAAGAGTGAGGTTTTCTCCCATCATATCAGTTAATGTAAACACAGAAGCTTGAAATGCTGATTAAATCAAACAAATTAATAAAAAAAGATAAACTAGATATACACAGGATTTATACAATTTTCGAGGTGAGAGTGCTATTATCATTGAATAAAGATATATGACCAAACAAGAAATAGCACTTAATTGGCTGAATTAGCAGTCATGAGCGTAATGGATAGGGAAGTTCTCATTTCTTAATCCCATATTTAAGAGTGCATCATTTTGTGAATTTATTAAATTTGGGATTATAAAACTTCTACCAGCATTGGTGGAAGCCTCTGAATAAGCAGAACAAGTATCCCTAGAGTAACAGTAGCTGATTGCAGTCTCTTCATTGGAAATGTGAGAAAGAATTCTTAAAGAAAACCCAAAGGAGGTGATAACACAAATTAACTTATGCATCTTTGAATTTCTCATCCTCATAATTTCTTACAGTACAATAATGATCCCTTATACTCAAATACTATGGTGGGGAGAGAGACCTTCCCCAGATAATGAGATACATTTTTTCTAGTTTTTTTCTTTAACAAAAAGTGCTTTTATAAATTTTTATAAATGTAAATATTATTCTTTTCTTTGTGTCTGATTATCTTGTGGTTTATGCCTAATAATGGAAAATCTGGGAGCAAAAGGGATAAAATTTTAAATAAATTTTCTCACAATTTATTATTCTATCTGATTTCCTACCTGGCCTAACAAAACTATCATTCAAGAAAAAAAAACTCAGCACATATTTATCAAAGCCCAAATAAAAGCCAATAACTTAGCATGACATTGAGGAGAAAAGTACTCTTTGTGTTTTTATTGTTATTATATTTAATCAGTTGAAATTTGTAAGAATTTTTAAAAAGTCAGATAATTTAGTAAGGTAAATGTTTTAATTTACATTTATCTTACTAGTGATTGTGAGAAATATGTTGTATGATTTTGATAATTTGTCTCTTAGATAAGAATTGAGAGAGAAGAAGGAAAGAAGGATGGAAGGAAGGAAGAGAGGGATGGAGGCAGGGGAGGGCTTCATGCTCTATCCATTGCACTACTTAGTTGCCCATGGACTTTGTTACCTGCATGAAAATGCAAGGAAAAAAAGAGGGAAAAAAAGCCAGGTCTACAATTAACTTCATAATTTTGTTAATGTTATTGTTGCTTTTAATCATGGAGATTTCTTTTTATAATCATGCTCCTTTCTTTTCCCTTTTCATTCCTGCTCAGATCTTTACTTGTTTTGTTGTTCTGTTTCTATATATTTTATACTTATTTGGCTCAGCCCCAACTAGTAAAAATACAGCCCTAGCTCTAATTTTTAAATGATCTTTTCATGTGGTATATGATTTTTCTATCATTTGTTAAAAGTTCTTTATTTGACTTTTAAAAAATTCATTTAACTGTTTCTTCATTTTTTAATAATTAGAGACATTCTTATTATCCTTACTTTTTGACATTGCATCCTATAGAAAGTTTGTTACATTTAAATAAACTAGATTTTCAAAGATAAATTATATAAGAAAATGGACTAACAAAAAAGATGAAAATTGGAAAAAGTTTTTCACTATTTTTAAATTTATGTATTTTAATAATTTATTCCTTGGAACCACCATGTTTGTCATCAAAATAATTGAGATATTAACATTGAAGAAGATAAAGTTTGCATGGATATTCAGATCAGAACAAATACATGCCGAAGAAATTTATCCTGATTTTGAAAGTATTAAAGAAGTTATTTTTTTCTAAAGTAAGGTACTAATATTCCATATCACAAAGAATATCTATATCACAAAAATATCAATTGACCATATCCCTAAGGAAACACTAAGAAAGGATTTGACTTTCTATACTTCAATGCCTTTATTTCCACAATTCTGGGGAAAAGAGCACATGTTGGCAAGTATATTCCTTCCCTTGAGAGTACTTTTTTAAAGGATTGTTTTGGTGTGACTAGATATATCCTGGCAATCTCTGGAACAGAAGGAAGTAGAGAGTTTGACTTTCGCTCAAAAGAAATGGAAAGCTACATAGAAATTTTGATTCATTTTATATATTTTATAACATTCAACAAATGTACTGAAATTTATAATGTTGACCAATCACAAAGTCAAGATAGATATAAGAACCTTGATTGAATAATAGTAGGAAGTCAAATACTGCATGACAATATTGGATTCAAATTATATTGCAAATGGGGCAAGATAGACACTGAGTAAACATATTGTAAAATACTAGCTATTGGGAGCCATGGAAAAAGAAAACAGATTTATATTCTGCTTGTGTAAATTGAATGAAAGTGGCTTGAGGTTTCAAGATCCTTCATTACCTGTTCTTCTATGTAGATTCTGAATAATGAATGTCTGTATTTGATTGTCAGCCTATCATATGTCTGACTATATGTTTGACTTTTTACTTATGCACTAAAGATTATAGATTCTATAAAGTGAAGCAATGTTTTCCAAGGTAAAAATCATCAGGCTTTGGAGGATTCAAAATCAGGAATCCTCTCAAATCTTATAGTAGAGATCCTCTATTATTACACACACACACACACACACACACACACACACACACACCCCTTATATGTGTAAGACAATTTTTTTTGAAAGAAAGCTTATAAATCATATATTTTTTTTCAGATTTCAAAATAAAGCCTCAAGTCTCTAGAAGCAAGAAATAAAAGAGAGGAAAATTACACTACTTTTTAGAAATACATAATTTATGAATTCATTATTGGAAAACTTTATTTAATGATTCATTTGGGGGCAAGGATTAAATTAAAGTATTTCTTGTCTAATGAATCTGATATTACAATACCTGTCATTTGCTGCACAGAATCTCTTTCCAATACAAACTGATTTATAGAATGCAGGATGTATTAACAATGAATAAGACAGTCTAAAGAGATAAATGTACATTTTTATTAAAATTATGACTTTTAGAAAGAAAAAAAATTTCATGTAATTTCCCCAAAGCCATTCTAAGCTCACATCTGTTTGCTGACTTTTCACATTACTAAGCAGAAATAAAGTCATTTGTAATTTTAACTGAGCTTTGCAATTGTTTATTTCCCCTTGAGTCTTCTGAAGAAACTAAAATCTTTCCTAATATCTGACCATTAGTTTGAATGTAGCTTTGTGCATAAGTCTGGTCTTTTTCCTTCCTTTTGAAGAAGTTTTTTTTTTTTTCTCAATTACATTTAAAAACAATTTCAACATTGTTTTTAAAATAATCTTATAGTTTCAAATTCTCTTCCTTTTTGCTGTCCCCCTTACTTGAGAAGAAAAACACTTTCAGATGGATTATACATGCACAATTATGCAAAATATATTTCCATATTAGCTCTGTTGCAGAAGAGTACACAGAAAAATAAAGCAATGATTTCATGGGCAACCATCTTTTTATTAATTCTACTATGTCACAGAAATAAATTCAAATATAATAAATAATTGAAAATTCATAAAATACAATGACTGTTTTTCAGTACTTATCCTTTATCACTTGTAGGATTTCACACTATGTTTACCACCTCTTCTATATACTCTCTTCACCTTGGGTTTTCAGAACACTTAACTCTGATAATTTTTACCTCTAATCACTCTTATGTTGGATCATCACCTTTGTCCTATCTTATAAGCATGATTGTACCTAGAATTCTATTCCTGATTTTTTCTCTTATAACTTTATATTGACTCTTTTCATTGATATGAAGGATTGAATTATCATCTCTACGCAGACAACTCCTAGATCTATGTATCTAATATCAATTTCTTTCCACAGCTACAGTCCCACATAATTAACTATTTACAATCTCCAACTGGATGATTTTTTAAATCTCCAATTAAAATATCTAAAGTAGAAGTCCTAATTCCTTCCCAAATTCTTCCATTTTCTAATCTTCTTTTCCTAATGAGGATATCAACATCTTTCTAGCCAACCAGATTTACTATCCAAAACAATGTTCAACTCATCCTCACTCATCAATCCAGTTGGCTATTAAGTCTGATCATCTGTTTTTTTCCCTCCAATCATAACCACCATCATAGTTCAGACCCTAAAGAATTCTTCTGAATGATCTCTAAATTGGTTTGCTAGTCTTTAATTTTTATTCTTTTCTGAACTTGCAAATAACAGCTAAATTGGTCATCCTGAAGCATGTCTAACTATCTTACTTTCCCTATAGTTAAATTTCAATGATTTCTTATCTCCAGAATAAAATGCAAAAACATTTTAAAACCCTTTAGAAGGGGATGAGGGGTAAATAACACTAATGAACTGTTAGAATGATGAACCAGTCCAGGCTTTCTAGAAAATAATTTAGAACCATGTCCAAACGACAGTAAAATCCATGCATTGCCTTTGACCCAGTGATACCACTTCTAGGTCTATAAGCCAAAGAAATCAAAGAAAGAATGAAAAGGATATTTTGGTACAAAAATCTTTATGACATCTTTTTCTATGGTAGCAAACAATTGGGGATTGAGAGAATGCTCATCAATTAGAAATGGTTGAACAAATTATGGCACTTGTTTGTTATAGAATATTATTGTGTTGTAGAAAATGATGAGGGATGTGCTTTTAGTGGGAAATAACATGGCAAATCATATATGAATTGAAAAAAATTAAAATTAGAAGAACCAGGAGATTACTGTCCACAGTAGCAGATATGTTGTAATGGTGATCAATCATGAAAGGCATGGCTCTTCTGATCAATCCAATGATACATGACAAATACCAAGAACTCATGATGAAAAAATATCAAAAAATTGATAAACTCTGCAAGTTGAAGTATAATTTTTCATTTTCATTGTTCTTGCTTTTTAAAAATAGGCTAATATGGAAATATGTTTTTCATTATTTCATATATAGTAATTGAAATCATATTTCTTGCATTCTCATTGGCTTTGGAAAGATGGGAAGGGGAGAGAATTTGGATCTCCAAATCTCAAAATTTAAAAAAAGAACCCTAAATATATATTACCTCCACAATTTGCCTCTAGCCTACCCACTCTACACTTATGGAATATTTTGCTTCACATACTCCACAATGATGAAAGCTTTAAAAAAGCATGTTTTGGCCCTATTTAGTTCATTCTCTGCAGGTGGATAATATTTTTCATGATATGTATTTTGAAATTGCCTTTATCATTTTATTACTGAAAATAGAAAATGGTTCCTTCACAGTTGATCATTGTACAATATTGCTATTATTTTGTACAGTGATCTCTTGATTCTGCTCACTTTATTTTGCATCATTAATTGATGTTTTCCTAAGTTATTTCTCAAAATATAATGCTTGTCATTCCTTGTAGCACAATAGTATTTTATCACAATTCTATAACACAATTTGTTTAGCTAGTCCTCAACTGATGGACATTGCTTCAAATTCCCATTCTTTGCCACCACAAAAAGAAATGCTATTAATATATTTTATATATAGCAACTTTTCATTTTATTTGTCCTTGATTGCTTTCAGAAAGAGATGTAGTAATGTTCTTACAAGATGAAGAGTATATACAGTTTTATGTCCTTTTGGACATAATTCCAAATTGCGCTCCAAAATGGTCAGATCAGTTCACAATTCTACCAAGAGTGTTTTAATCTTCCAATTTTCTCACATTTTCTTCTATATTTGGCATTGAGAGATGATAAATCAGAGTCACTTTAATATGCATTTCTCAGTAAATCTTAGTGATTTAGAATCTATATCTTAATATAACTCTAGATAGCTTTGATTCTTTTTCTTAAAAAATACCTTTTTGTATCCTTTGTTCATTTATTGATCATGAACTGGCTTGCATTCTTATAAATTTAATTCAGTTCTCTAAATATGTGAGAAACAAAGCTTTTCTCAGACTAAAGTGCTTAAATTCTCCCCTCCCCCACTTTCCTGTTTTCTAATCTGGCCTGGATTGGTTTTGTTTGTACAAAAGCTCTTAATTTCATGCAACCAAAATCATCCATTTTATATGCTTTAATGTTTTCTATCTTTTATTTGGTCATGATTTCTTCTCTTATCCATAGATCACACATGTAAAGTGAGATTTCCTAATTTATTTGTGATATCATCCTATATTTCTAAAATAGCCATTTGACCTTATTTTGGTATGCAGCACTAAATGTTGGTCTATACCTAGTGTTTGCCAAACTGTTTTTCAGTTTTCTCATCAATTTTTGTCAAATACAAATTTTTTTCAAAGGAAATAGGTTGTAAAATATTTAGTCTATTTGATTTGCTTTTGCCCTAAACTTTTTCTAAATATAAAAAGACTAAAATCATATGTCCACTTACTTAGTAATATGTAAATAGTATACCGTATACAGATTTCATTCTCTTCAGAAAGAGTAAGTACAATACTTGACTAAATGTAGAAAAATATCAATGTCTGATGCTTGAATATTGGAAATAAGAATTTCTTCCCATCTAACAAAAGTAGAAACAAGAATTTCTTATTTCCTCATTTTTACTTGCTCTCATTTTCAGCTTCTCTTTGCTTTGATATTAATCACATCATGTCAATTTATTTTTCCAGAATAATGTTCAGATAGTTCTTTCTTTGTCTAGATTCAAAGCTACTGTTCTATTCTTTATAATGTCTAAATTATTCCTACAACTTGTTCCTTGAGTCACTCTGCATTCATTTATCTAATCACAATCTATTGGGGAAAAAAAACAAAACAAAACAAAACAAAACAAAACAAACCAAAAAAAACGTTTCAACTACTTACCTGCACTCCTGCATTGTTCTAACCAGGTTTGTCTATTTTATATTTCTCAGTCATGATATAATTATCCTCACTTTATGTCCCTAAATTTGTTATTCCATGTGCTATGAATGTTTTCCCCCCTTCCAGAGATAGAGGAAAGAACATTAGGTTTGAAAGCCAAAGACCTGGGTTCAATTAACAACTCTGACACTTACTGGATATATGACCCTTTACAATTCACTTAACCTCTCTAAACCTAATTTTTCTCACATGGAAAATAAGTATTGTTATAACAACTAAATCATAGCATTAATTTTCAAGATTTAATGAGATCATTATTTCAAGTGATTAGAAAACCTTAAAGCACTATATAAAATTTGCTTTTTAGCAGTTTTGTTCCCACTCAATTTCCATACTTCTTTCAAACTTGAATCCACAATGCAATCCTTAATGAAGAATAAGGAGGAATGATGCATGCATAGAATGACAGCAAAGCATTTTGTGATATTTTTCATTTAATCATTTTAATTATATTTGAGGTATATGTTCAAGTGATAAAGAAGCCACATTTTTATTCACTAAAAGACCAGTAATAGAGCCTAAATAAATAAAGTAACTTTTAAAAAAGGATAATAAGAAACCTATTACTAAAACAATGTTTAGATTTGTCAGTCAAAGGGTGTTTGGACATAAAGAAGATTCCCTGAGAAAACATCTTCTCAACCCCAATTTCAAGTCAATTCAATTACTCTATGTTGATGATTCTTAGACCTACTTATTCTGCTCTAACCTTTCTGTTGACAGAGATTTTCCAACTTTTCACATTTCCATGGGCCTACTAGAGATCTCAAATGATATTTCTCAAAGAAATCTTAAACTCATTCAAAACTAGACTTATTTTTCCCTAAAACTAGATCCCTTCTAAACTTCACATTGCTCCCAGTCACTCAGACTGACATTCTGAGTGTTATCCTCAGTTCCTCACCCTCTCACCTTCAATATCCCATCACATGTTAAGCTACAACATTTCTACCTGCATAATATCTCTTCTATATTCTTTCTTTCTTATGATACAGCAATGAGTCTAGTACAGGATACCAACACCTTATAGTTGGTCTATGAGTTAATTGCTGGTTCCTCAAGCCTCCACCACTCAATCCATCTCTACTCATTTGTCAAAGTAATTTAAAAAAACAATTATGTCTGTATTATCTCTTTAATAAATTCTAGGGATTCCCTCTGACATTCAGATGGAAATATAAAATCATCTATTTAGCATTTAAAGTTTTTATAATCTTAACTTTTCTCTTCTTTCCAATTTTTTTATGCCTTACTCATTCCCAAATATACTGAGATTTAGTGATGTTGGTAACCTTGCTATTCCCCATATAGAACAGTCTAACTCTTGATTCTGTATTTTCACTGGCTACCCTCCAAATTGGAAAATTTCTTTTTCATTGTCTTTATGTCCTGGATCTCCTGATATCTTTCAATTCCCAGCTAGAACCTCGGTTTCCAATAAAATTTTTTTCTCTCTCCCACTTAATGCTAATATCTTTACTCTGTTGATTATCTTTAATCTACTCAATATATCTTATTTTTTCATAATAACTGTTGTATCTTGTCATTCTCATTAGGCTGTGAACTTCTTAAAAGTAGGGACTGTTTTTATCTTTCTTTGTATCACCAGTGATAAGGACAATGTCATTGGCATATAATAAATCTTGATCGACTAACAAGAAAGCTTAAGGAATTGTTCTATGTAGAGTGGTTGTAATAGAATTCTAGTTCTGGAACGCCCTTGTTATGCAACTTTGATCACTCATGTAATCATGCTGGGATTTAGCTTCCTCATTTATAAAATGGTGGAGGGGGAGATAGGTGAGATGGCCTCTAAAGTCCCCTGAATCTCCCAAATTGTGAATCCTTTGATATTTCAAGTTTACATTGTAAATGTTATCTGATCTTATCTATGTCAGCAAAAAAGAAAGATAAAATTCATAATCACAAAATAAATTAATAATTAAGTTAATTATCTTTAACATGCTGGGGGAAAGTATAAACAATAAGAAATTATGGCGTATGAAATGGCAGACACATATTTGGCTGACACCATAAAGTTTTAAAAATTATTTGGTATCATTAATGAAGTGTAATTTAGACATACCTACACACACAAACACACACACAAATTCTTGTCTGTAATGAAAAAGCATATACATATATGTACATGTATATTTTTCTTTAAATCTGAATATTGAACTATTATAAAATGTTAAATTTTCGTTATTTTTAAATTAAGCACTAGAAAATAATAAAATCTTTAAAATTTGTCCAAATAAGCATCATATCTATTACTAACATACTGCTTTAAGATATGTAAAGAATTTCCATTATTTCCTCTCATTGTAACAACCCTAGGAGATAATTGCTATTATTATTCCCATTTCACTGATTAAGAAACCATATGATTAAGGAAATTGCCCAGAGTCTCAGAGCAAGTGAGTATCAGAAATCGCTTTTGACCTGAGGGATTCTTGTCACCAAACCTAGTCCTCTACATATTAATCCACCAAGCTACCTATAATTAATTTGATGGGCTGTTCTGAAACAAGAATTGATTAATGGATCACTGAATATTTTCTATGAGTGAATAATCTTTGTCATCTGGTGTTAGAGTTCAAATGTTGGAGTTTGTTCTCAGAGGACAGCCGGTTTAGAGGCTTAGAGCCCTTCGGATGTCTCCAAATCCAAAGGTTCTGCCTTCAGCCTCTGCCTCTGCCTTCTTCTGCCTCCAACAGAGATGGAAGATCTCTCTTATCTCCTTCTGGGGAGCCCAGCCACACTTTTGCCGCGGAGAGAGGGCTTCTGGCGTAGCTCCACTGAAGTCCGTCAAAAGTGTTCTCTGCAGCAGAGTCGTTTCTCTCGAGTCTAGCGCGATCAGCCAGCCAAGAGGAAAAAATGTATTCTGCCATAGATCCTTCATCGCTGGCTTTTTATCTGCCTCTTCTGAGAGAATGGGATTATGGGTTTTCTCCCATAGTGTTCTCTGGCCCAATGACTTTAAGGGAGGTGTGAACTCTCTTGAAGTTAGAAAGTGTACTTTGTGAAGCTAGCATACTTGTGGAGTCCAATGAGTAAAGGTGGGAACACAAGCCTTGTCTTGATTAGTTCTACTTAGTACCTTGTTTCAGGTTTCAGGTTCTGGCTAAAACAACTTCTTGTAAGATTAGATCAACTCTAATTACTTAGCAGTTAGTAAGGATTCCAACATCTCCCCCTTTCTTTTGTTTTAAAACATAGGGGGTTTCTGAGGGGGTACACATAAATCCATCAATATGGGCCAGAACTTCGTAACAGATATGCATGGTATACATAAATCCATCAATATGGGAAGCATTATACATAATTTACATGAGCACATAGCAATATAACACAGGCTAGTGGTAATGTAACAAATAACATGAATCAACATGAAAATTTAACTACTGCAAAAGTCTCATCAACAATCTTTCATCTCAAGAAATCCAATGATTCTTGCAATTGCTTAAAATACATAAGCACATAGTAATATAACACAGGCTAGTAGTAATGTAACAACATAAATCGACCTGAAAATTTACAAATGTCCATAAGTCCTAGAAATAGTCCATAAGGAATCCATTGTCCATTAGTTCATGCGCCAGGAATCTAATAATTCCTGTAAGCTCTGAAGTACTGCAAAAAGTCTCATCAACAATTTTTCATCTCAGGGAATCCAGTGATTCTTGCTGGTTTTTCAGGAACTGAAAGCTGAAGATTTTAAAGTTCTTTTGACAGTCTCATTGTTAGCCATCTGATTCCTTTTCCACCTGTGGAAATATAAGCAGATCCTCTTCCCCAAGCAGTTAACCTATCTAATTCTCTTCTATTTACCACTTTTGGGATTTCTCCTCATCATCTGGTAATTACATTGGAGCTGTTTGCATTGGATATTGTCTTGTTGTCTTAAAAGGCCTGTATTCTTCCCAACTGTAATCCTGATTGCTTTTCTGTTGGTTGATGACATCAGAGTTCTGAATTTCTAAAGTCTCTCTGGGTGTAACCTCAGCTGCTATCATGCCCCACCTGTCCTTTGATTGATACTTTAGAGCTGAGCCCTGCCTCTCATTCCTCTGGGTCAATATACATTTAGAGGCCCAGTGAAAGCCTCCGTTACATTTTGGACATGGGGTTTTGGGTTTTCTCTCACCCTGTCTTCTCACTCTATCTCCATATCTACAATGAGCTCTCAAATGTCCAATTTTTCTGCACTGAAAACATCGACGAGTTTCTCTAGAATTCCTCTGCCAAGAAGGACCTTGTCTTTCCATGTTCATCATAGTCTGGGCATAATAAGCATTTGTGCCCACTGTGGCACAGCGTCTTATGATTTCTTCTAAAGGAGCATCTTTGCGCAGTCCTAGTATAATTCTTCTGCAAACCTCATTAGCATTTTCCTTAGCAAGTTGCCTTATCAAGATGTCTGTTATTGCATTTTCTCCATTTGTTCTTATGATAGCTGTCTGCAAGCGTCCCACAAAGTCAGCGAAGGGTTCATTTGGCCCTTGTGTTATTTTTGTGAAGGCCCCCCCTTTGTCGTCTTTATTGTGAAGAGAAGCCCATGCTTTGATAGCATTATCAGCAATTTGCTGATATGCTGCTACAGAATAACCAATTTGTGCTGCGACATCTGCATAAGGACCTGTACCTGTTAGTAGGTCACAGGTGATTGCAGTATGAACTCCACTTTGAATATTTTGTTGGGCTTGTATCCTACAGAGCTCACTATATTCAGAAAGCCACAAGTAGTTCTGTCCAGGTTCTAGGCATATTTTTGCTATCGATTTCCAGTCATTAGGG
The DNA here is from genome assembly GCF_016432865.1 of Antechinus flavipes. Lineage (NCBI taxonomy): Eukaryota > Metazoa > Chordata > Mammalia > Dasyuromorphia > Dasyuridae > Antechinus > Antechinus flavipes. The sequence goes on from NC_067401.1 coordinate 265,388,897, forward strand.
GTCAAGATTTCAAAAGACAAATTTTGCAATAGCATCTTAACATAAGCTGATGTAGCCCCATAAAGAGTGCAAGCTTTTTTCAGGTCTTTGAGGATTTCTATATCAAAAGGTGAGTATCTTCTACTTTCTTGACCTGAAGAATTAAACTGTTGAATTACAGGAAAAATGTGGTGTTGAAATTCTAATACATTTTTCCCTTCTTCTCTGGCCTTAATTAGTCCCTTTTGCAATCTACTCAAAGGAGCAGTTGGATGCTGGGGGGGAGGTGCTGGATGCCGGGGGGGAGGTGCTGGATGCCGGGGGGGAGGTGCTGGATGCTGGGGAGGAGGTGCTGGATGCTGGGGGGAAGGTGCTAGATGCTGGGGGGGAGGTGCTGGTGCTGTCACTGCCCCCCCCACTACCCCTCCTCCCTCCATCCCGGAGGGTGGAGTTGATGAAGGAAAGTCAATTACCTGCTCTTCAGGTGGGGCTGAGGCTGCCTCAGATTCACCCCACCCTTGAGTCTCACTTAAGTCTCCCTGCCCTGTGGGGATATGGCCATTAATCTGTTCTTTGTCTTCCTCCTTTATCTCAGGCTTCCCCCTTTGGATATCCTGGTATTTTAAGGCCATCTGTATTGTATTGTATAAATAGAACACTGCAATGGAAACTGAACGAGGACCGTTTTCATTGTTATATGCAGACATCTGTTGACCAACCAATGCCCAGTTTTTTAGAGAGATTTGCTTTTCCTCTAAGAACCAAGGGGAGGTGCGTTTTAATGTAGCCAGAAGTCTAGCTGTCTGTCCCCAAGTTACAAGTAGCCCTTGATCTTCTATCAGCTTAAGCAGGCTTTCTATAGCACCACTCTTGGGTGGGTCTGGGGTTGGGGTGGGGGATGGAGAATCTTTACCTAGGATCTGTCCCATTTCAGCCAAAAAAGGTTGTACTCACTCAGTTCCTGGTCACTGGAGACTTCTTCAGTGAAAGTAGGGTCCTTGGTTCCCACGCTTGGGCGCCAAATGTTAGAGTTCAAATGTTGGAGTTTGTTCTCAGAGGACAGCCGGTTTAGAGGCTTAGAGCCCTTCGGATGTCTCCAAATCCAAAGGTTCTGCCTTCAGCCTCTGCCTCTGCCTTCTTCTGCCTCCAACAGAGATGGAAGATCTCTCTTATCTCCTTCTGGGGAGCCCAGCCACACTTTTGCCGCGGAGAGAGGGCTTCTGGCGTAGCTCCACTGAAGTCCGTCAAAAGTGTTCTCTGCAGCAGAGTCGTTTCTCTCGAGTCTAGCGCGATCAGCCAGCCAAGAGGAAAAAATGTATTCTGCCATAGATCCTTCATCGCTGGCTTTTTATCTGCCTCTTCTGAGAGAATGGGATTATGGGTTTTCTCCCATAGTGTTCTCTGGCCCAATGACTTTAAGGGAGGTGTGAACTCTCTTGAAGTTAGAAAGTGTACTTTGTGAAGCTAGCATACTTGTGGAGTCCAATGAGTAAAGGTGGGAACACAAGCCTTGTCTTGATTAGTTCTACTTAGTACCTTGTTTCAGGTTTCAGGTTCTGGCTAAAACAACTTCTTGTAAGATTAGATCAACTCTAATTACTTAGCAGTTAGTAAGGATTCCAACAATCTGGGAATTTAGATCTTTTGTTAATTTTAAGTAAAAGATAATCATTTATTAAGTATCATTTATAAGGATTGAGGGAGACAGAAAATTTTTTTCATAAGATTTCTCTCAATCCTTTTCACTCTTGCTGTCTTAATTTTCTTTAGGTTTATTAAACATCACAAATTTTCAAATGGACTAAAACTCAAGTCAATCATTTAATTTGATTTATGGACTTTTAAGATAAGCAAGGAATGATATATATTATCTTAGGATATTAAATTGCATTTTAAATAAATATAACTCCCAAAGTTAAGATAAGGAGCAATATAATATTAATTATATAATAAGATAATGGGTTAAGACTTTTGTATTTTAAAAGTCTGTACTTCTAAATTAGAAGGGAGTCTATATATCAAACAACAAAAGATAGTAATACTCTCTACAAGATCTTTCCTATTGTAATCCTTAATTCCATCACCATTTTAAGAAAAATTTAGTGTAGAATGATTATATCCATATGATGATTTCTATTCATTTTTACTTAACTGATCAATGTGTTCTTTTATAAGACCCGTTTGATGTCAAGAAAGTAGAGTGAGTCCTTTTTCCCTTAGGCTTTTAGAATGCATTTTTTTCCACTTAGAAGTATTTGGCAGTTTATAAATCCCATCTACAAAAGCCTAAACTTGGGTTTAAAAATCTAAACGGAAATAAAGCATAAGGTCCAAATGGATTCTACATTATCAGGTTAGTAAAATATCCCTTGCATAATTATATTTTTTCATTTTGTTACTAAAAGTATAACCATGCTTTTTATCTTAAAAGACAAAAAATAAGGTTAGAGTACATAGACATACATATGCATTTATGCACATGTAATAATATCTTGGAGAGATATTCCAATATCTTGGAATAGCAACGGAGATATTTACAAAACAAAAAAAAAATAAATAAACTCTATAATGTTAAATTATAACAAGACCTTTGAATAGGCATCCTAGCCCTTTCCTTTAATAAATGCAAATACCACAACACTGCCTTCTTTCACATCTGACAAACATTTGGTTCTCTCAGTGAATTAGGAAAGTCTGGCATTCTGAACTGAGCACCTGTCTTACAGGAAAGAAACATGGGATGACTTTCTGAGTTCCTTTCAGTCTTTTGGCAAATTACTTAAACATCTCAGAAAATATGTACTTTGGATTAAGTAGAGAGTTGAACTTTATAATCATATGGTGAATCTAGCCTACATAAAAAGATATGTACATAGGGCAGCTAGGTGATGCAGTGGTTAGAGCACCAGCCTTGAAGTCAGGAGCACCTGCGTTCAAATCTGGCCTCATATACTTAAGACTTCCTAGCTGTGTGACCCTGCGCAAGTCACTTAACCCCAATTGTCTCAGAAAAAAAAGATATATACATGTATATATGTGTATTTTTTTTGTGTGTATATATATATGTATATATATATATATATATGTTTTTTGTGTCTATATATATAATACATATGTATGTACATGTGTATAAATGTATATGCACACATATTCATACACATACAAATGTGGGTGAGTATATATAAAATTTTGTACTAGAAGTCCCCTTAAAGTTGTATCTAAGGAGAATGCCAACATTTATAAATCATTTTATGTCCATGGCACTCATTGTGTACAGCAAATGTTCCAACTGTTCATTGGACACACATTAGTGCTTTATTGCTAGATTTCTTCCTTGATGTAGAGCTATCTGAATGAGAAATATTGTAAAAAGGGTAAAAATATGATGGAAGCAAAAGAAATGGGGCAAGTCATGTAGTGAGAACCATAAATCAACACAAAAATCAAAGATATCATGGCACAGTCATGCTGATCTTGTCAAAAAGATGGTGTCGAGTTACTCTTCAGCCTCTAAAGATTATGTGCATTTTCTCTTCACTGTATCACTTTTTGACCCTGGGTTATTCTAATATTTATTTAAGTTCCAACATTCTAAGATTCTATTCTCTCATCCCGTCTCAATTTATTTACAGTTAAAAACCTTATCTCCAATGTAGATCTTTCACTGCTTATCCCAGGTGGAACTGACCTCAATGACCTGTGAATATCAATTGAATTCATGTTACTTTTGTCACTCACATTCATTCACTCATCAGTTCATTTATCTATCAATGCCTATGTATATACTTATTACTAGAAATATCAATATGAAATATAATACTGCACTTTCCACTCACTTTTCTTATGGTCTCTTGAATGAAATTTGGTATACAAATAAATGCATTTAAAACAAAATGAAGTGTGTGAGTGGTATTTTAGAAAAAAATATTCTAGAAGAAAATTTGAAGAGGAAGAACACACTTTCATCCAGAGGAATCCACAAAACTACAAAGATAAGGAAGGAGGTGGGTAAGAAAGATGAAAATTATTTTAAAGGATGTCTATGAAGGAAAACAATCTTCCAGACAAACAAAATAACTATTTTAAAAGCAGAGAAATTTGATTAATATTAGAGAACAAATACTATTTTAACTTTTCTATAACAGTAAATAGAGTGGTATGAAGTCTTTTCAATGCCCAAGTGTCTGACACCTAGTAGGTGCTTAATGAATGCTTGTGGATTGATTGATTAATGCATTTTATGTATATATATATATATATATATAAACATATATATGTATATGTATATACACACACATATACACACACAAACATATATATGTATATGTATATATACACACATATATGTATATATGGATTAGAATCATATTTGAGAATAACTTCAATAGAAGACCAAGGAATTTGTATACTATTGATTTTTCAATTTGGAAATCCTGACTTTTTTGAGTGGAAATTGACTTGATCTGACACTGGCATTAGGAATATTACTCTATTACTTTTGTAAATGATATACTACATAGGAAAAGATTTAGAGACATGAGGAATGGAGACATGGAGATTGTTCATGAGATTTTTGTAATAATGTAGACAAGAGGTACTAAGAATTGTTAAACACACAATTCAAAAATGCTATAGAGAGAGAATTGACAGGAGTTACAAATTAATCCAATGTAATGGGGATACCTGAGGTCAGAAAGAAGAAAAAGTTAAAGATGATATGAAGATTTTGATGATGATGCTAGGATTCTCACAAGAATATAGAATATATCATATATAAGCTATATTATAGTTATTAATTTTATTCAGATATTTTCAGTTGTCAGATAAGAAATTTCTTTTGAAAACTTAGAACCATATTTCATATATAGCAGTTTATTAATAAATGTTTGCTTATTTTCATGATTTATCAGTACCACGAATATTACATTCTATTAATATACATAAGATGCCAATTAGTAGGTAACAAGTATTTATTAAATATTTAGATTATGACATCCCCTGTGCTACATTCTAGGGATCTAAATAAAGCAAAAACTGACTTCTCAAAAAGCTTATATAACAAAGACAAAATATAAATAATAAGGGGCATATAGGCTATATACAGAGGAGATAGAAGATAAATCACCAAGGGGAAAGCACTAATGCTAGGGTTACTGGGAGAAGCTATTAGAAGAAAGTCCTGGCTCAGGATCACCCAGCAAGTAGCAAAAATGAGAAAGTTCAAGGTCAGGTTTTTATAATTCTGGTTACCTCTTTCTATTCAGTACATCATTCTGCCTTCTTATATAGTATTATATGAACTACATTATCATATCAAAGGCATCAGTGATGGAACAGAGCATTATAGGCATAAGGTGGGAGCAAGAGCACAGTGAACTGAGATGGAATTTCACATGCCAACCACATCAAGTAAATCAATGAAAATGATTCTTAGAGAACATAGAGAAAAGGAAAGTATAAGAGGACCAGAATGACAGAAAGGGCTAAGTTAAGAATGAGTGTGAAAGTCTATTAAAATTCTTACAAGATACTGTCTATTGATAGAGACAATAATTATCTAATTTAGCATGGTGCTTAACAGTTCTCTAGTTCACTAATGTACTTAGTACTTATTAGAGTTCTACAAAATTCACACCTTTAAGAGAGAATATATAAGGAGAAGCCCACTAAAGGACAAGCCCACTCTCAGAGGTGGAGACAGATTCATTCCAACTTCCACCTTTGTGCTGGCTGGAGGCTTTGCTTTCAGAGAGAACTAGAGGCAGAAGCTGGAAGAAAAAAAAGGACTAGCGGCAAGAGCTCTGGGAACCAAGGAAAAAGATAAGCCCCCTAAGAAAGCTAACTGGGCTATTTTGAAGGAGACAATAAAGGATTTGGACTTTAACCCCTGACTGCATTTGAGGTGATTATTACTGAAACTGAAACAAAGGCTGCTCCCAGAAGCTCCCCAAGAAACCTGCTCCCAGAGAACATTATATTTTAGTGAAGAGAATATTACAAAAGTCAATATAGATAATAGAATATAATATTCAAGATAATAGTCTTTGCTTGAGAGAGAGGATGGGGAAGGGAGGTATAGAGGAAGGTAGAAAAAATAAATTAGGGATATAATTTCACCTTTTTGTAGTAAGACAATTTTCATAACTGATATGATTAATTAAGAAGCAAGATATTTCAAGATATTTATCCCAATTTAATGAAGAGGATATAAAGTTCAATATAGGACAAGAATGCAAAATTTGACAAATTATTTCAGGGAATTCAAGCTATGCAGAGAGTTTGCAATTGAAGCAGTGATAGACAACAAAAATCCATTCATCTCTTGTGGAAAGCAATAATGTCATCTTCTTTCCAATCATTTCTTAGTTTCTTTGTGATTTTGTTCCCAATTTTTTGTATCTTGCTTTATTTTCAATGATTTCACTTAAGTATCAATAATATGAAACTATAAAATTTGCTTTTTTAAACAAATATTTATTTTTGTTTTCTCCAGTTACATATAAAAACAATTTAAAGTACATATATGTATACTTTAAAAAATATTTCTTTATGAATGATGTTGGGAGAGAAAAATCAGAAGAAATGGAAAAAAAAAAGAATGATAGAAAAAAAAAACAGAAGAAAAAGTAAAAAAGTGACCAAGGCATGTATTGATTTATATTCAGTCTCCATAACTCTTTTTCTAGATGCAGATGGCATTTTCATCCAAAGTTCATTGGAGTTTTCTTAGCTCAGCAATTATAGCTGACCATTGAACAATACTGCTTGTTCTGTGTACAATGTATTCTTGGTTCTGCTTGTTTCTCTCAGCATCAGTTCATGTAAATCTTTCCAGGCCTTTTTTAAATGAGCTTGTTCATCATTTGTTATAGAACAAAAATTTTCCATTTCTATCATATGCCATAATTTATTCAGCCATTCCCCAATTAATGGGCATCTACTAATTTTCCAATTCTTTGCTATTACAAAAAGTGCTGCTACAAACTTTTTTTTTTTTTTGGCATATGAGTCCTTTTCCTTATTTTATTATTTCTTTGGAATACAGATCTAGTAATGTCACTTCTAGATTAAAGGATATGCACAGTTTGATAGCCCTTTGGGCATAGATCAGAATTGTTCTCCAAAATGGTTGGATCATCACAATTCCACATTACAATGCATTACTGTTCCAGTTTTCCCACATCCCCTCCAACAATTATCATTATCTTTTTCTATCATCTTAGCCAATCTGATAGGTATGAGGTGGTACCCCAGAGTTGTTTTCATTTGCATCTATTTAATCAATAATGATTAAGAGCATTTTTCATATGATTGTAGATGGTTTTAATTTCTTGTATTCCAATAAAATGGACATATTTTTAATATATTTTAGAAATGAGGTTTTTTATCAGAAACACAGATTGTAAAACATAAATTTCCTAGTTTTGTGCTTTTCTTCTAATCTTGCCTGTGTTGATTTTGTTTGTACATTTTTTTAATTTAATACAGTCAAAGTTGTACATTTTGCATTTCATAATGTTCTCTAGTTTTATTTTGGCCATAAATTACTCCTTCTCCAAAGATCTGATAGCTAAACTATCTCATGATCTCCTAACTTTCTTATGGTATCATTCTTTATGACTAAATTGTGTCAATTTTGATCTTATTTTGGTATAGGGTGTAAGATGTAGATAAATATGTAGATAGATCTATGCTGAGTTTCTGACATTATTTTACAGTTTTCCATCAATTTTTGTGAAATAGTGAAATAGTTTGGAGGTTTATCAAATATGAGATTACTATAATCATTGATTATTGTTTTATATGTATCTACCTTATTCCACTGATCTACCACTCTCTATCTTAGTCAGTATTATATGTTTTTATGACTACTGCTTTTTAGCTAATAATGCTAGATCAACATGTTTTATTTTTTTCATCAATTTCGTTAATATTCTTGAGCTTTTGTCCTTTGAGATGAATTTCATTATTATTTTTTCTAGCTCCATAACAGTAATTTTTGGCAGTTTGATTAGTATGGCACTGAATTATACTAATTAAATTAGTTTAGCCTAGCCATGAGCAATTGATATTTTTTGTTTAGATTAGATTTTATTTATTTCAAGTGTCCTTTAATTTTGTTTGCATAGTACCTGACTTTATCTTGGCAGGTAGGCATCCAAATATTTTATTTTGTATGGGATTTTATTTTAAATGGGATTTATCTTTCTATTTCTTGCTGCTGGGCTCTGTTAGTAACATATAATAATGCTGATGGTTTGTATGAATTTATTGTATGTCTTGCAATTTTGCTAAAGCTGTTAGTTGTATCTAGATTTTTGATAAAATTGATGTATTGATCTGTAACTAGATTCTGTTTATTTCAAGGCACATTTAAGTATTTTCTTTTGTATTAAACTTTTGCTGTTGTGCTTCTGAATATTTTTATTAAGACCTTTTAGTCAAACTCCTTATTTTCTTAGAGGACCTAGAATTCTGGAATAATAGTGGCATTGATTAAAATTATGAATTATTTATTATTTGTTTTTTATTTATTTTAAATTTGTAAATATACATGAAAGGTACAGTTTCTGGTATCATTTTCAAAAAAAAAAAAGAGAATTACATTGACTGCAAACAGTGCTTACTGAAGGAAAAGAATTGGATTTTTCCAATCTCAATAGGGATAATCAAAGATTTACACAAAAGATATCAGTCATTTCCAACTTTCTGAAATGTTATATAAAACACAGAATGAAATTTATTATAGGAATAGAAGTAGAATCACATCAGGACAGAGTTTTTTGAAGGTACACTTCTAATTCTAATTCCAACTCAAGGTGCTGTAACATAATGGATTGTATTAGATTTTGAATCTGGGATCCATCAATCAACAAATATCTATTAAGTAATTACTATGACCCAAGTAATAGATCTTTGGCCATAATTTAACCTTGTTGAACTTAAGGATTTTTATCTGAAAAAATAGGCATAATATTTATGCTCTTAGGGTAGTTCTGAATTTCTTGTTAAACACACATTTACTTCTCTGCAAACTTTAAAATTTTAAATTAATATCAATGATTATTTTTCTGGATTAAAATACAATTTTTATTTGTTTTCCCTACCTCCTCTCATAGCAAAACAAATATATATATATATATATATATATATATATATATATATATATATATATATTAGATTGACTGAGGATAGGCAAAATTTGTTTGTTTTATTTTGTTTTAGCTGATATAAATAATTGACCTTTATTTCTATTTATTTGAACCATCTATCCAATGAGGAGTTTGATCTCCTTGCTCTAATTATATCATTTCCTTTCAGTAAACTCCAGACCACAGATAGCCACTTAATGGATTTGAAATACTGTTAGAAATTATATATGAAGTCTGGGATTGAGAGCAGAGGCAGAATCTGGGAATTGTGGGAACAAAAATTGGTCTGTACTTCCTTCATCCAAATGAAGGTTGGTGAAATCAGATCATTTTCCACCCTATTCAGGCTTTTAGTCTCTAGATGGAGTAAAAAGGGCATTGTATCAGAAAAATAATCAAAAAAATAAGTCAGATTTAATAACAGAAAATATTATATACTCAAATTTGACCATCCAAGACGCCTGGATTTAGATTATTCCTGTTTCTAACAAAACCATTCAATTTTCTTCCCTATCTCTGTTATCCTGTGCCACCAGTGGTCTCCAGATGATAATTTGTGATGCTAAACTCTGTTTTTTAGGGATAACAGAATCAGGAAGGAATCAGCTACTTCAGGAGTCCAGTGTTCATTTTATTCTAAAAGATTTTTTTTCTCATTAGGCTAGTCCATTCAAAAAGTGTTTCCAAGTTTTCATAGACACACACAAAAGTATGTGTATATGTACATTTGTTTTTGTTTAATCATTTCTCCATTTCACGAATGAGAAAACTGAAGCAAAGAGGCCCAGGGTCACACAACTAATAAATGTCTGAAGTCAAACTTGAGCTATCTTCCTGACTACAATGTTCTACATATAGATATAGATATAGATATATAGATCTAATGGTTCTAATGCTATAATCAATGATTATAGTAATCTCGTATTTGATAAACCTCCAAACTATTTCACTATTTCACAAAAATTAATGGAAAACTGTAAAATAATGTCAGAAACTCAGCATAGATCTATCTACATATTTATCTACATCTTACACCTTATACCAAAATAAGGTCAAAATTGACACATGATTCAGTCATAAAGAATGATACCATAAGCAAATTAGGAGATCATGAGATATCTTTGGAGATAGGAGTAATCAGATCTTTGGAGAAAGAGTAATTTATGGCCAAAATAGAACTAGAGATCATTATGAAATGCAAAATGAACAACTTTGTATTAAATTTAAAAAAATTGTACAAACAAAATCAACATACATACACATATATATTTGTTTTTGTTTTTTTTTTAATATAATGGCTAAATGCTAGATTTAAAATTTAATTTCTAGCTCTGATTCTGATAGTGACTATATGTCCCTGGGCAAGTTACTTAATCACTGTCTGCCTCACTTTCCTTATGTGTAAATGGGGATAGTAATAGTATCTACCTCCCAGATTTATAATAAGGGTAACTAACATAAGAAAACATTTATAAAGCACTTTCCAAACTTTAAAGCACTTTATAAATGCTGGTGTTAATGTTATAGCTATAATGTGATAGGCACTAGATAAAATAGATTCTCTTTGTTTTCCTCATGTTGCAAACTGAGATTTCCTTAATATTAATGAAAACTCAATAGACTGATAACAGGGAAAAATGTAGAATCTTATTATTTTTATATGTGTTTCCATAGTAAAAGGTGAAAAGTAAAAAAATTTAAAATGACCAAAAATGAGTGCTTACAAAATAAATTAAAGTGATGGAAGAAAAATTATTTGAAGCTTGTAATAGCACAAAATGCTGCTCTAGCACCATACGGTCCTCTTGTTTCCTTATCTTTCCTATAAATCTGCTCACATAGATTATTGTACTTACAAAAAACAATCTTATTAGATTGAGTATCTTCCTGACATTACATAACAGGAGTCTGAAGACATCAGGAAAAAGGGATATTAATTTGATAATAGAACTTGCCCTGGCCAAAAGAACAGCTTTCTGCATTCTCAGTCAAGAAGGATCTTCTCAGGAATGTAACTTATTCCACTGATATGTATGGGCATCCTCAATTATCTAGGGACTAATTATTCAATTGAGGAAAATCCAGGCACAGCTTCTTTTTTTCTGTCTACCATATACCATCTGCCATTTTATTTTTTAGTTACCAAAAAAGAATGAAAGCTTTTAAAATTTAAATTTGTGAAATCTTGTTATCAATAAGACTTTTTATGAAAGTATGAGAATGAAGGCATTTGAAGGAAATAGCAGAAATGAGGTTTGGGGATTGTCGGTAGATTTCATTTATCCTGGTTTTCTTCCCTATGAGTACAGGAAATTTAGAGTGGATTGAATAGACTGAGGGATCCACGTACACTTCTATTTCTTGACTTCACATATTTAACACATTTTCTTTTATCATTCACCACAGTTGGAAAAGATTAATGTTGTATTTCCTATTGAAGTTTCAAGTGTCAGTACATTATATAAAACAGTAAGTGAAATATACAAAAGCCATCACTTTCTAAGCCTGTGGACATGAGTTTATAATCAGTTTTGTGGAGAGGTTTTCATATTCTCCAAATGACATAATATGCCTTATATTTCTTACCTATCTCAGAAGGATCAGATCCAGAGCCCCTGACAAAAGTGAAGTCAGTTTAATTGAAATACATCTTTCTCTTGATTCAATTCTAAGTTAAAATTTCTTCCTGTTCAACATTTTCATTCATGAGGAAAGGTAGTGAATTCACTATTCCACTAGAGCTCACTCCATTTTTTCCCCTGAGAAACATTCTTCCAGTCAATTACAATATAATGTGGCCTATTTATTAATGTATTTGGAGGAAAGAAGAAAGAAAGGAAAAGAGGTAGGAAGAAAGGAGAGAAGTTTAGAGGGAGGAAGGAAGAAAAGAAGAAAGGAAAGAAAGAAGGAAGGAAACCAGGAAGGAAGGAAGGAAGGAAGGGAGGGAGGGAGGAAAGAAGGAAGGAAGGAAAAAAGAAAGGAAGGAAGGAAGGAAAAAGAAACTAAATTCTCTGATTCTGTAGTAATATCAGTTATGGCAAAGATAACTTGAATTAGAAACAGATTTCCCAGTGTATAAATCCTGATTCTGACAAATATGCCCTATGTGACCTTGGGTAAGTCATCAGGTTTTTCAGGACTTATAGTTTAATCATTTGTTAAATGAAGAGGTCCTTTAAAGTTCTTTCCAGGTCTAAACCTTTGATCCTATGTATTACATATAGGAAATCATGTTGTAGTCAAGGTTCCCTATCTTGTGCAATTAAGTTAAAAAAAAAAAAGTCATTTTTCTGAAGACATATTCCAATAATCCCAGGTAGAAGCAATTACTAAGATGGCTAAAAGCATGTCAAGAAAATAGATACATATACACAAAACACATACATACACACAGAAAGAGAGAGACAGAGACAGAAAGGCAAAGATACAGAGACAGAGAGAGAGAGAATGAGGAAGAAAGAAAAAAAAGTGAATGAGAGAGAGAAAGAAAAAGGGAGGGCAAGAGGGAGAGAGAGGGAGGGAGGGAGAGGAAAGGACAGGAAAGAGAGAGAGAGAGACTAGAAAATAGAAATATTTCTAAAAATATTTCTAAAAAAATAGAAAATTGGAAAACTTTTTTCTACCCTTCCTGTTGGATAAGTACAGAGCTGAACACCACATCTATTCATTTTGGGAAAAGTTAACTTGAATTTTCCCAGGTCTGCACTATAAACAAATAGTTTTTGACAGTCACAGCTGATGCTATAGAAATATGGGGATTGAGCCATCCTCATAAAGTAAAGTCAACAATATTCTTGACCCATTATAGTTCTCTAAATCTGGACCTTATCAGAGGCAAAATGAGACCTATTCTGATACTAATTTTGTACAACCACAGCTGCACAACTAGAGACATGCCAAGAAAGGGTACATTCCCTAAAAGTGACAGTGTTATCCCTTTGTCAGTGATTGAACCACATATAGAGAAGAGAAATGAAACAAAAGTAGGATTAGTGTTAGTATAAAGAAAGTGTTTTTTATATGTTATAGTTTTTTTTTCAATTAATGAGCACATATATAAGTACTTATGAAGTGCGAGAAATTATGCTGCTATACAAAGGAAAGCAAAACAAATAAGTAAAACCTTGAAAAATGAAGGTTTTTTAGGTTGTAAAACCTAAAAACTGAGAAACTCTCATTTTAAGGGTGACACCTGTATTTAAACAAAAATAAGTATTAGATATAGCCATATATGTGCCAGGGATTTTGCTATGCATTAGGGATACAAAAAGTGAAAAAAAGACATTCTTTTCTCAAGATATTTATATACTAATGTGGAAGAAAACATGCAAATAAACATATAAACAGGAAGCTACATAAAGGATGAATAGAAATAATTAACAAAAGGAAGGTATCAGAAATAATATTGGTTTAGGAAGTCTTCTTGTAGAACATGCAATTTTATTGAGAGTAGCAGTAGGAGATAAAGCTAGGAATAAAAGAGCAAAATATCTATTAAGCAGCATCAACTGGTAGCAGGATTACACAGAGAAAAAAAGAAATAAACCAGATTACTAATTAAAACAATGAATCCTAATAGACAAACACAGAATTTCAGACACCAAAAAATAAAGATCTGGCTTTCCTATCTCCCTGCACAAATACTTTTAGCCTTTCTACCTTCCGAGTTTATGGATATAGATACCATATAAGACTGCCTCGAAAAACAGTAATACCTAATGACATCATAAACAATAATAATGTATTATATATAAACAGTCACTCTAGGCTTACAAAAAAACCTTGCCTACACTATCTTGAGGCATATAATATTCCCATGAATTTTGCACTACTGATTTGATTTTTGTCACTTTACAGGGAAAGAAATCGAAGCTCAGAAGATAAAAGCAACTTACTCACAGTCAAGCATATATTAAAAGTCAGAAAGATCTGAATGCAAATCCTAACTTCACTGTTCCACTCAAATTTTACTTCTTATAATCAACTATAATAATTCTCAGTATCAATGGACCTGTAATTTTAGGGATTGTAGGAATTACCTTCAAGGGTACAAATCCTGATTCTTTATTCTCTTTTCATTTTCCACATTTCTCAATCTTCACTTACTGATCTTCTACCAATGTGTCTAGTAGTACTAGAACATTGACTGTAAATCTGTTATTGCTTGTCTTTTGCCATATGGCCTTCTTTAGGTAGTCACCACCCATTTCCTTAATGGTATCTCTTATTCTCCTTATTTTGTATAGGTTATCACTAAAAATATGCTATAGACTACTAAATCCATCTTTCATATCTGCATTGCCCTTTAAGTGAACTTGAATTTTTATGCTTGAGAGATTGTGATATTCATAGAATTAAAAACATAAATAAATATACACATATATTCAGGAAAACATTTGGACTGAAAAGATTGATTTTTATTTTATTTTGTCAGTTGTTCATTTATTAATGTATTCATGTGTGTATGTGTGTGTATATAATCTTGAAACAGCTCAGATTATTTAAATCTACATGATATCTCAAATGCCATCTATTCTTCTGTTCTCTTATCAATTTAGATTCCAACTTATTGTTCCTCTTAAATTCCTGTCCCAGATTCATGTATAATGTATTGACTTAGTGGAATGGACATTCCACTTCATGCCATGCTCTGAATAATAGGTATTTTTCTTCCTATATTTCCTATATAGATTGTTAGGTCAGTCACTTATAAATATCAATGGATGTTATTGAGGAGACTCTGTGATATTCTGGAGCATAGTATGATCTACAAACAAAAATAAATGAAGGACTAAGGAATCTTTTTTTCACTTGAACTTGAGATATAGTTCACAATAGTGGCTTATATCTTTGATAAACATATATTTCCCTACATCTAAGATAATTTTCCTTTTACTGTCAAGAGCATAATCATCCTTCTAGTCTCCCAGGCTCACAACATAGTTGTCATTCCCTACTTCACATACTTGGCCCCAATATCCAATCTTTTGCCAAGTCATTTCAATCCTATGTTCATAAAATCTCTTATTTATGCCTTCTCTTCTCTGATAGTATCACAATACTTGTCCAATATTTTGTGACCTCATGTCTAGACTATTCCCCCAATAACAAATCATTGAATATTTTTTTCCTTCTATACTTGAGAATTATCTTATACAACTCTTGTCATTAGGCATTTTGTGCCATAATGACATGGTGCCTAGTAGAGAATCCAGGACACCCTATATTTGTTATGGAATTCCTTTTCTCCTAATATCTTGTTTAACATGGCAACAATAATACAATAAATCACATTATGACAGTACCAAATAGCACAACATAAAAAGTTTAACAGGACTCAATGCATTTTTTAATTACTCTCCCGCTTCCAATTAGAAGATTTTTCCCCTTTCATGGCCAAGGATACCATGATTCCACATTAAAACTTTTCTCTCCAAATGTCTAATAGCGCTAGACTATTATATCACTCTTGGCCAGTGGATATGCTCCCATCTGGCATGATGAGTTCTGTTCTAGACTGGGGGGAAAAAAAAATATATATATATATAAAACATGGAAGATGGATGTCATAGGAAGAAGAAAATGCTTGAGTTTCTAATTCAATTGATTCTTTTCCCAAACTTTGAAATTCTGCATGGTGATATAAACTATATTCTAATCCAAAGTTAAAATATACAGATTTGACACACTGTGCATAGGGTAACAGGCTTAGTGTTAGAGGATTTATAAAGGAATTATAAGACTAGCTTTCTTATTCTTGTTTAGGGAATAAATGTAAAAGGAGAATAACTGTGTAGTTAGGCAATGGATCAAATCGACTTGCCACCTGTATCTGACTTCACACTGCTGAATGACACCATACTGGTTTGGATTGGATAGATATCTATAAGAATTCCAGCCATGTGTTGTAAAAATCATCCTGCAACTGGAATTACAACAAAAGCTTAAAAATACCCAGAAAATTATTTTAATTTATCTATTTTATTTTTAAAGTTTCTACAAAATTCTGCAATTCACCCTTCCAATTGTAGCATATGGATTTTAAATAATTATTAATGGAAGCACTGATAAAGTTTACTTGGCTAATAATAGTGGGGCACTCAAGTCTATTTCTATTTTTTGTCTCAACTATTACAAAACCATTGTGAAGAATTAATTTTAGGTTAATTTAAAATAATATTGCAGAGTATGTGAAAGAAATAAAATGCTGTATAAGTGGTAATTGCATCTGTGTAGAAATATCAATATACAGGATATACAAAATTGGCAAAATGTTCAAAAATAAATATTTCCAAGAAGAGATTATAAAAATTTAAGGTGTAAAACATTTATAACATTCTTACCATGATATTATTCATTATTGTTTTGAAAATAAATGGAAAATTATGAATGATAATACAACTCTTAAGTAATAGATTTGGAAATTTAAACCTTAAATTGAAATTGCAGATCTGCTACTTTCTAGCCGTGCAAGCTTTTGTAAGTCACTTCACTCATGAGAGTCCAATATTGGTCATTCAGAAAGTGGGGATAATATTATCCTTTCTATCGTATAGGTTATGAAGCATCAATTATGATAATAAATGCTCTTATTCATCCTTCATTTTCAAAGAAAATCAGTGAAATCAGGTGTTGTTTTGAAGTGTATATAACCTGAATTTAAATGAGGCAGAATTGTACAAAGTCAACATCTTCACTCTCTTCTAGAGTCATCAAAGTCCAGTAACAAGACAAAAATCAGGACATGACCTTGAAATTTTGAATGTCTGACCAAGTTTTCAGCACTCCACAATGTCTGCTTTAGTTACCTTCATGACCATTGGAACAAATACTTCTCATTCACCCATTTTACCCAAGAAGTCTTCACATACTTGGGAGAAAAAAAATTCCCAGACAAAATAATGAGTTTGTGAGCCCAACCAGTCATACATTCAACATGGCCAAGAGTCTCACTAAGATGTAGCTGCTGCTCATGCTATAACTTCTTGAAGCCATAGTTAAGAACTGACAGGTGAGCACCAAAGGTAAATAAGCAGTCTTCATTAGGATTTGGCAAGTCTTCATGCTAAAGGCATTAGTTTTCCCTGAATACCCCAAACACTCCTATTAGCTGGTATATGTCAGCAGCAACTTTAGTAATGATAATAATATCACATATATGTGTATATATAGCATTATATAGAAATTGCAATACTAAACAACATAAATTAGTCATATTGTACTTAGAATAAATATCAGTAACTTGTTTGAATAAAGAGAATTATATTTTACTGTTTTTTAATAAGCAATACCAATTTAAAATTCAAGGTCCTTTGCCACACTACACATATCACCCACAGGTTGTATTCCCATTTTCATACATTTTATTAACACTAGAGTTACATTAACAAAGAAAATCTCTAACATCAATATTAAGTGTTTATTACTTGCCTGCATAAATTTTAATTAGAATACTGTGTTAAATATTCAAGCAACTACAGTATAAGCAAAATAACAATTAAATACCTGTTAATGCAATCATAAGCTAATTATCTCTTTTAATTGAATTGCTCATTATTAGAAAAGCAGCAATCTTCAGGAAACTGACAAAAGTATTATTTTAATATTTTCTTAGAGATCAACAGAACAGACCAATGCCATGTATAAAGTGCTGAGTTATTGACCCCAAAATTCAACTTATGAAATCATAATAAACACATCTTTCAACATCCACCCCATTACATACATTATATTCAAGAGTCATGTAAAATGGAACAAGAACAAGTTGGAAAGGCTCCAAATATGAATATATTTTAGATGACATTAGCCTTGTTTATGACTTAACAGCCAGTCTTGAAACTACAAAGACTTAGGTCCAAGTTCTGCCTTTGATACACACTGCTTGTGGGATCCTGGAAAAGTCAAATAAGCTTCAAGTGCCTAAAGAAACTCTTTGAGTCTATAGAATTACAGAGGTAATTGGATTAATAAAAGAAATTTCTCAAATTTGGGAATTATTTATATTAATAAAGTCATAGGTACAGTCTCTATCCCAACCCTTATTATATTTGTGGATAATTATATCTTAATTTTATCAGGCTTTCAATAATAATGTGTTTAATTAATTCCATTCAAATTAATGCACTTTGTTTCTAATGCTCATTTCATTCTTATATACAAGGTATTATGATTCTAAAATGAGAAACCATATATTTCCTCAATTAAGGTCTATACCTATTTATGTTATAGTCATTGGTTTCTATTATAGAAACAACATATTTTTCACACAAACACTTTCTAAATAAGTAGATTATAGCCTAAAGAGATTATGTGCTTTATTCAAAAGTAATTTGTTCACCAGTGACAAAGGATTATCTAAAACTTGAGCATTATTTGCATTGTGTCACTTTGAAGGAACCATTTACAAATCAATTCTATTTGGTTTTCAGAAATGGAGATATCTACTCAATGAGAAAGTATATATCTCCCAAGTTGTGATATACAACTATCTTTCTGACAATTTAATCCCAACCCAGTTTGTCATGGCAATAAGATTTTACATATCCTGAGTGTATACCTAACTAAGGAAAGACAGAAAGGAAGCTCTAATTTGTAAGGAGATATTCATAGCAAGGAACATGACACAAAATGTGTCTCTATCTTATGACAAAGTAACTGGAAAATAAAAACAACTGCAGCATAAAATCCAAAACATATTATTGAGCAATAAGAAAAGCTGATGTGAAAAAATTATGATAAACATAGGAAAATATATATGAATAAAGGCAGATTGAAATAAATAGAAGCAAAATCACTATCTAAAATGACTTTATATTGCACGTTCTCTCTTTGAACTAATGACTCAGGAACAGAGAACTTCTACATAACCCCTCAAGGCTCTAAAAGCTAAGTGTATTTTTTCCTAGTACTATCAGCTTGAGCTTTGATTCCAGTGTATATTCCTCTCAATATCAATCATCAATTATAGTTATTATCTCACTTATATCATCCCAATTATCCAGAAATTTAAAAGTCTTTCAGTCAGTTAAAATTAATTACCTTTTACAGAGATATTTATTGAGAAGACATATCAGGAATGAGTTGTATGTAGGTATGTATGCATGCATGTATATATGCATTACATACACATACATCTACCCTCATATAGACATAGAGAGAGAGAGAAAGAGAGAGATAGAGAGAGACAGAGAGAGAGAGAGAGAGAGACCTAATACTCAGCAGCATCTTTCTATACAGATTCTAAACTCAAACTTATGCAATTATTATAACTCATTTACCCTGCCAACTTAATTTGAAATATGATAAAGATATGAGTGAAATTTCTTATTGTAAAGATCTAGAAGCTTGGTTTCTGGATGAAATGGATTCTGGGCTGCACCTCTCTCTCTCCTTTAGACAAATACTGATGGACTAGGTTAGTTTGTCCACATATACCAAAAAAAGTGCTAAGAACTTCTGTCCTAGTATCTTTGATATTCTCATGTGAATTGTGAGACTCATAAGCTTTATACCTGTGTTCAATCTACAATACTGCCTTATTTAAGGCAGAAAAGAATAAATGCAATAGGACTAAAAGTAACAGTAGGGCTTATTAATACCTTTGGTGAAAAAAGTAAGCCTTGTGAGGGAAAACCATTAGTTAACAGCTTCAAGCTATCTCTTAGTGAGACAGATTACAAGACTGATTCTACTCCTGGAGGTCTGTGGTTCAATCCTTCCAGTTTTCTTGCCAAAGATCCGTTTGCCATTTCCTTCTCAAGCCTAATTTTACATATGAAGAAACTGAGGCAAAGAGGGTTAAGTGATTTGCTCAGTCACATAGTAGATGTCTGAACTAAGATGTTCCTTATCCCAGAACCATCACTCTATCCATCATGCCACATGGCTGCCCCTTCCATATGCCCATAACAACTCATTATCCTTACTAGCCAAAAGAGAAGGAAAATAAATAAAATGAGTTTTTTTCAGGATAGTGGGGGAGGGAGCTCTGTGACCAGTACCCCTCCCCACTATAAGAAAAAAAAAAGAGGAAACAGGATTTTTTTTCACCTTTTCCTTTCTTGCTATTTTGAATTGGAAAATAAAATTTTCAAAGTCCAAAACATGTTTGAAACTAAAAGAACTTTGAAAATGATATGTGTTTATTAAATTGTATTACCCTGTATTTAGAAGTAGAGAATATTGTTAATTACTGAATTTCTTGATGAACTACAATATATAGACTTTTTCTGATATCTTTGGCATAATATACTGGGGAAGGCATTCACAAAGATAATGTAGATTTTCTCCAAGCAGATCCTTCAGACTGAATGACTTGGTCAAATTATATGCTTTGCCAAACACACTCCAAAGATGCAGTAGATCAGTTGAAGATAGGAAACCTCAAAACTGGTCTCAAAAAATATTTATGGTAATTGGCTGGGTAAATCAATCAGATTATCCCACTCCACTTTAAAGTAAGTAATAAACTGCTATATCTAGTTATCTTGACTAAGTATGGATTTGAATTGATTAAATTAAATTTAACAAATACATCCTTACTGAATATGAAAAGACTTGAATTTAGATGTCTTTGATGGCTATTTGGTGAAATGTAAATGATATTTCCCAGGGGAATGATCATATTGGCTCAAATAATTTAGTTATGTTCAAGAGATTATCCCCCCCAAAAATTAGAAAGTCTCAGTTTAAAGAAGTTTTAAAGTCAAGTTAGCATTTGTTGGTGGAGAAAAGAGAAAAAGCTATCTCTGAGAAAGAATGATTTGTTCAGAAATCAGTTCAGGCTTTGAACTGTGCTTTCTTCTACTCCATATGAGCTACAGCAGAAGCTTTTAAACTTTGAAAACATAGAAGACATTTTATCATTCTTTATGAAAAAGAAATCAGCAATATCTGCATTGGAAACCAAAAATAAACTGGATATAGACTAGCTAACTAAAATTTCTTGAGTGGCACACAAGAGAGAGGGGGAGAAAATAAAACCTTTCATTGAGACCAGAAACTATGTTACTCCTTTGATTGAGCCACATATCCCCTGGCCTCTGTATATAATTGTAGCACAGTGGATGGCAAGCTGGATTGGAGTCATGAAGATCTGAGATCAAATGTAACATCAGAAATTTTCAAACTATGTGACATTGGGAAATCACTTAGCTTTCGTTCATCTCAATATTTACAACTATACAATGGGGATAATAATAATACACCTAACTTTCAGGATTGTTGTGAAAATGAAATGAGATAAAACTTGTAAAATGTTCAGTATAGTTCATGAGATATAATCAGAGTTTACTATATATTTGTTTCCTTCCCTTCCTTCCTTTAAGATGCGTCACAGATCTTTGGAGAGATGTTTTATTTTTTTCCATTTTTAAAAGTTTTATTTTCCCCAGTTATGTATAAAACATTTTTTCTTATACATGTATTTATTTCCATATGAATTTCCATATAATCATGTTGGGAGAGAAAAATCATAATAAAAGGGAAAAACCATGAAAAAAACAGAAGGAAAAAAGTGAACATAACATGTACCAATTTTCATTCATTTTCCATAGTTCTCTTTCTGGATGTGATTGACATTTTCCATTCAAAGTTTATTGGAGTTACCTTGGATCACTGACCCATTGAGAAGAACCAAGTCCATCATAGTTGATAATTACACAATTTTGCTGTGGCTATGTACTATGTTTTCCTGGTTCTGTTTGTTTCACTCATTATCAGTTTATGTAAATCTAGGCCTTTTGAAAACCAGTCTGTTCATTTTTATAGAAAAATAATATTATATTACTTTTATATACCATAACTTATTTGGTCATTCTCCCATTGAGGAGCATCTACTCATTTTCTGATTATTTGTCCCTACAAAAAGATCTGCTACAAACATTTTGCATGTTTGGTCTTTTGCTTACTTTTATTGGATACAGACCCAATCGTAGTATTTCTTGATCAAAGGGTATGCACAGTTTTATAGCAATTTAAGCATAATCCAAAATTGCTCTCCAGAATGGTGATTTTATACTTATTGTTTTATACTTACTGTTCATATTATCCTACTTTAGTATATACATTTTTTCTAAAATTTAATGGAATATAATGATGTAAGTGATGGTCAACTCACAATCATGATAAGAAACATACTGTTAGACACTAGTGACTTTATGCATTAGAGAAAGAATCCCCAATCCTGCAATACTATCCCTAGTAACTAAACTCTGAGAACTTGACTTTTAATGCTAAGGTATAATAGTATCCTCTGAAAATTAGTCTACAACTACAAAAACACAAATCAAAACAGCACTAAAAGGAAGCTGACTTTCTTCAAGGGTACTAAAAAGACATAATAGTATTAATAATATCAAATGCTATTACTGTAGTGCAAATATTTACTTATTTCTTTGTCTTATCAAGGAGCATTCAATCTTGGTAGGTAGAAATAAGGGAGATGTTCTATTCTTCAGAAATGATTTTGATGTCATTTCTCATTATATTACAAAAGATATAAATAAAATATGTTTTAAATAGAACTATTAAAGATTGGAAAAAACTAACACTTTTTAAAAAAAATTGTGGTTAAACTATATCAGATTGCTTGCTGATTTGAGAATGGGGAATGGAGAAAGAGAAGGAGAAAAATTTGGAATCCAAGGTTTTGCAAAGGTGAATGTTGAAAACTATCTTGGCATCTATTTGCAAAATACTATTAAAAAACAAAAACAATGTGGTTAAAGAAAGCCTGACTTGTTTAGAGGTATACAATTGTTGAATACAAGAACTGATTTTGAATAAGCATTATGTTACATACTAGTTGGTACTTTAATATCATTTCCAATGGATTGATGGTTTGATTGTGAACAGTAAAGCTGTGTCTATTTTCAACAATTGAAGTGTTAGGAAAAATAATGCCATATCCTTGATTTTTCTTCATTTTTGTAAAATATAATCAAAGGAAAAATGGAAAGAATCTGCAAGGCTATTTGTTGAAAAACGTCCATGTCATGCAGACATTTTTAATAGCAAACATATTCTATATGTAATTTATGGAAAAGAAACCAGAAATAACCTAATCTACAAGTAATTACAGAAGAATATATATCACTGGGGTCAATGAATTTCTCAGTCTATGTGTTTCTTGTTTTAGGGCAAGGTATTTGGCAGGTGAGATTCATTTGTATGTTTCTTCTAAGTATATAGCTTTCCTTGATTTTCTTTCCAATTGTTGGGGTATAAGCATTTTGTGACCAAAATGAAAATAAAAACTCTTTATTTAGCAATTTCTTTCCTATTTTTTTTATTCAGGTCCATGGTATTAATTAAGTACATATACATAGGGAGACACTTGCACAAAGTGCTATTAAAAATTACTATCACGCATAAAATGCTGATTTGTGATAGTCTTTGATAATGCGGGACAGGTGAATTTACGTTCCAACCAACAGAGCTACAATTACTCTGCAGAAACCTTTCCAAAAGCCATTGTGAATTGTCTTTAAAATGGGATGAGTAGGTATGGAAAGATATCAAGGTAATATAATAATAATAGAGTGCATCAATTTTTAAATTTAACTGGATGAAAAATGGAAATGCTTCATTAATTCAATTTGGGTCACACACATAAGTGGAGTTTCCCTCTTCTCTTCTTAAAAGGGTACAAAGTGTTATAGTAAAAAATTTGCATGAAGCTTTTCAGTGAAGCTATTTAAGGCTTTTAAAATGAAAACTTTTAATTTAATTCTTTTCTCCCCACCCTCTCAAGGGAGCAAAGTGTTCAAAGTAAATAGTTATGAATGGTTATTGCATTAAAGTGGGCTCTATACAAGTACAGCAGAATCTAATGTGACTGAAAGTTCTGTAAGCTCTAGTCATTGAAGTTTGTTGATATAGCTCCCTGAGCACTGAGAAATGTAAGCATTATTATAGAGTCCTTTGCTATCATTTTTGAGAAGTCATACAGGACAGGCACTATCCCTGACAATTGAGAAAAACATAATCAAGAAGGACACGTATGTTGACCTTCATTGAAATATGGGAAACAATGATTAACCTACTAATTATAAAATGGTCAGTTTCATCTCAACATCTGGCAAGATTCTGGAACAAAACACTCAGTAGAAATTAACATAATTCTTAAAAAATAATAATAACTGGTATAGAAAACATATTTAGCTAGAGATGATTTTTGTCGTTAAAATTATTTACATGTCTATTTTAAATCTATTGGTTTCATTGTCCTAGATGTCTTCCATTTTACTATGCTATACCTAATATATGATGGTAATGTATAGAGCATTCATTTTTTTATTTAAGTACTGGAAATGACCTCAAAGGAAGGGGGTCTACCTCCCTGATTCATGAATCATTCTTATCTATCCAAATACCCACCTCACTTCATTTTTGAATGCCTCTAATCATTTGAGAGTTTTTCCTTAAGAATCATCAAACATACATTGTTGGTGGAATTGTGAATGCATGCAGCCATTCTGGAAAGCAATTTGGAACTATGCTCAAAAAGTTATCAAATTGTGTATATCCTTTGATCCAGCAGTGTTTCTACTGGGCTTATATCCCAAAGAGATTTTAAAGAAGGGAAAGGGACCTGTATTTGCAAGAATGTTTGTGGCAGGTCTCTTTGTAGTGGCCAGAAACTGAAAACTGAGTGGATACCCATCAATTGAAGAATGGCTGAATAAATTGTGGTATATGAATGTTATGAAATATTATTGTTCTGTAAGAAATGACCAGCAGAATGATTTCAGAAAGGATGATTTCAGTAAGAGACTTACATGAATTGATGCTGAGTGAAATGAGCAGCACCAGGAGATCATTATATACTTCAACAACAACACTATATGATGATTGATGTGGCTCTCTTCAACAATGAGATGAACCAAATTAGTTCCATTTTTCCAATAATGAAGAGAAACAGCTACACCTAGCAAAAGAACTCTGGGAAATGAGTGTGAACCACAATAAAGCATTTCCCCTCCCTCTGTTTTTGTCCACTTGCATTTTTTTATTTCATTCTCAGGCTTATTTTACCTTATTTCTAAATCCGATTTCTCTTGTGCAGCAAAATAACCGTATGGATATGTATACATGCATTGTATTTAACATATACTTTAACATATTTAACATATATTGGTCTATCTGCCATTTAAGGGAGGGGGTGAGCAGAAGGAGGGGAAAAGTTGGAACAGAAGGTTTTGCAAGGTTCAATGCTGAAAAATTACCCATGCATATATCTTGTAAATAAAAAAAAAACCTGCAATAAAAAATTTTAAAAAGAATGATGAAACAAGGTCTTAATGTAGAAAATACATATTCATTGCAGTTCTACAATCTGAATCCAATAAGAATTAATATGTTCCATTTCCTTTAATGAAATTCTCCAAATATTGAATAGAGAGATTATTTCACTTTTTATTTTGGGGACTAACTTCTGCAAGCTTCTTTAAGCTTTTCTGACATGGGAAGATATCAAATCCTCTCACCATTCTGGTTGCCTTTATTGTGGATATAATAAGGAGAATAAAATAAAGGATTTGTAAATGACAAAGCAAAAATACAATAAGTTTTTAAGGAGTATTGTTAAAATAGTTTTTGTATTCTGTATTCAAATTTGAGGTCAAGTAGTAGCATGTATATATTAATCATCTTTGCCCCTCTTCATACAACAAATTTAGCTCTGTTAGGTAGGACTAGAATTTCCTCAATAATAGCAAAGGCAATAATAAAGTCTTCCTAATTCTGTATGTATTTGAAAACTAGAACAAATTGAGAAAACAAGACAGTCCTTTCAGAGGGAAAAAAAACTAATATTTATCACAAATAAACAAAAATGTCAGGATTTTCAATTGGTAAAAAAATTATAATCAAATAAATATTAAAAATGCCAACATGAAAAGAGTATTTAATTGGTCTAGTCTTGCCTCCGGCATTAACTAGTTGAATGACTTTGAGCAAAATGCTTTAATTTCCATTTCTGTTTTCTTATTTATAAAATAAGGAGGATGGATTTGATGATATCTTCTATTGTAAAATTTCTATGATTATATGATATATGATGTGAGATTCAAGTCTTTGAAAACCAACAATAAGAATCCCAAAAAATCCTAATGAGATATTTTAATTAACTCAAGCAGTTTGTAGCTGATACATAACTCAGAGGTTAAAGATATGGTGTACATTTACATTGCAACAAATTCAGGAAATTCAGAGAAAAACTGACATAAGCAGAATGATAGCACGATGATGACGATGAACAATATAGGGAAGTAAAGACGTCAGAGAGAGCTATGGGAAAGGGGAAAAAATGCAGTAGTTATAGAGTTCTTTTCAGCCAAACCATTTTCTCATCTAGAAAGGATAGCTTATTAACTTTCATTTTAGGTGTTATTAATTTTAAATAGTCTAAGTAACCCACATCTATTCAGTGCAAGGGAAAATGACAAAGAAAAGCCTGACTGTGAGAGCAAATTGTAGAGTTCCTCTGAAAGATATAGATTCACAATTTCACATACAAAAAGTAGCTTATAAGTTCCTGAAATCTATGTTTTGCTATTTAGCTCTAAGGAAAATCCCTTTATCTTGGAAGAGGTTGACACACATCATCTTTCTATGGATTTGAAAGCAAGGTCATTGCACCTGATTGAGTTCACACTGGTTAATTCCTTGTCTGGTTATGGATGGCATTCTGGGCTATGAAAACTGAGTTCAGATGGGGGAAGTTTAGGCAATTGATGTATACAGATGGAAGATTTTTTAACTTACTTGCCAGAGAATATTCACAGACCCTCAACAGACCCTCACTCCATCACCCCTGATAACCTTCTATCTTGATCAATCCTGTGGCATAGCATGATCCCCTTCATAATCAGTGCTAGACTCTAATGCAATGGTTAGACAGTGACATGAAAAAGATGTCAAGCTGATTGTCTTCACTAAATTAGTGTCCCAGATAAAATAATTTTCCTAGAACTGGGAAGTCTAAAGGATAGCACATTTTCTCCTTTTCAATTCACTTGATGCCTAAGAATTTCTAGACTTACTGGAATGACTATTAAATTCATAGATATTTCAGCAATTATTTTCCCTCAAAGCACTTTTTAAACTAACTACAAGGCAATGAAAATGGTTACATTTACATACTATCCTCAGGACTGCTTAGTTCTCTTACAGAGATAAATGAAGCCCCAATGGTCTGTAAAGCCCAGAAGCTTCACTATATGAGTGGTGACCAATGCTGATCACTGAATGCCCTAAGTGATTGGATTATTCCCATCCAGTACCTCAGATAATGACAAAAAAATTGTCTTCTCCCCCTCTAGGATCTCACTCTCCAGGCATATCTCCAGCACTTGAAACTTCAACTTCACTGCTGATTTCTTCCTCCTCAAATTGGTGAGTATTATGCTCTATCTTCCCTAAAACCAGATCTTAATATCACTTCTTATTGTCTTCTAAATCTGTATATCCTCTCTATCAATTTCCAGGATCATTTATTTGATGTTTTCTTTCATTAAAATAGGAGCTCCTTGATAGGGAATGTTTTGTTTTGTCATTATTTTTTTTAATCACATTCCTACTACTTAACACCATTCATAACACAAATTAAATAATCTCTCTCTCTCTCTCTCTCTCTCTCTCCTCTCTCTCTCTCTCTCTCTCTCTCCCCACACACACAAATGAGTGTGTGTGTGTGTGTGTGTGTGTACACATTCTATATGTACTCTGTATATATGTATGTACAATTCATATATATACATATATATGTTTATAGTTTTAGAGCTGCAAGAGATTATAGATTTCATCTAATCCATTTTACAATAGTGAAAACTGAGACAAAAGGAAATTGAGAAATTTACCTAAGGTTACACAGAGTCTGGGGCAGAATTTAAATCAAAGATCTTCTTGACACTAAATTCAGTTCTCTTTCCATAGTATTTTGAATGTGTTATGTTAATTAACTAATAATACATAACTTCCTATAGACGACTTGGCAAGTCTGGACACACTTTCCAGTACTGATTGGATTTGATCTTCTCCCTCTGTTTATTCACTGATTATGGTGGGAGAATATTCTCTTTTCCTCATTATCACTGCCAGAATGGCTTTTCACAATCATTCAATAACATCCCTTCTTTTTAGATTTATTTTCAAGTTCAAATAAAATAGCAAAAATAATTGTACTGTCTAGAACATTATCTTTTCTTCCTCAAAGAAACTAGCACATGAATGATAGTATTTTTTTTTCTGTTCCTTGACTCTTTTCACTCCAGGGTACAGAAATATATCACATGTGCACATATACACAAATGGCATTACAATGTATCATACACATATATTGATAACTTTTTTAAACACCCTCACTTCTCAGTTCTTCAATTTATTCATATACTATGTCTTACTTCTCTATTCCAATGAACTACGCACAGAAAGCTACACACACACACACACACACACACACACACCTTGATTATGAATTTTTGCAATTCATTCATCTAATCAAATATTTGTTATTCCAACTTTGCTTCTGTCTTATATAACTTAATCTTGAATAAATCAATGATTTCTAGGAAATTCTTGGAGCATGGAGTCCACAGCTAGAATCCCCTTTGTTTTCTGGGATATCTTTACTTTACATATATGATATTTTCCCTTTCTCCAAAGGGAAAATTAATCTGTTTTTGAGAGTGAAAATCAGAAAATAAACATAATATGTTGAAAGTTTAAAAAAAATAATCTATCTGATTTTAAGTAGAGGATGCATAACCCCTTGAGGGGAAGATTATTAGTCAGCTATTGGTTAAATAAGATGAAATTTGGGATAGTTGTTCAAATGCCATATTTGGAGTTTAAAAGATCTAGGTTTAAATGCTTCCTCTGAAATCTATTAACTGCTAGACTTTAGACAAGTCATCTGATCTCTCTAGGCTTCTGTTACCTCATTTATATCTGAGGGATGGCCTTTAAGCCCTCTTCCTCTTCACCTTCATCATCTGACTTCCTTCAAGTATCAGCTGAAATTAAACCTTCTGTAAGAATCCATTCATGGAACTCTTAAATTTGGGACCTTTCCTCTGAAAAATATTTCAAATATATATTTATTTATATCATTAGCTACTGCTATCAGAATGAAAACTCTTTGAAGGAATGACTTTTTTTTAAAAACTTTCTTTGCACCATTGTCATTTAGTACAATGTCTGGCAAACATTAAGTATTTCCTGAATTCTTGTTGATTTGATTTCATTAGGTGCAGATTTTCAATGATTAATTAAAAATTTAAGTCTTTCATAGGGAAAAATAAGAATAAGAAGTTAAATTCTGGTATCCTCTGTTTAAAAGTGCTAATAAAACCATCAGGAGTTTATTTTAAAAATCAAATAAGAGTATACAATGAAAATAAAATATAATTGATGGCAAAGTATTGGTGATGAAATATAGAACAAAGAAAAATTATTCCCATCTAGCAGGAAAAAAAATTATTTGAAATTATTAATCAGTATATGGTAATTTTAACACAAATTTAATAAGCATTATCCAAAACAAATGATCAAAGAAATATATAAAATGATGAGTAAAATTCTTTAATAAATTCTTGCATTTTACATGCATTAGATAAACCTAGCTCTGTCACTTAAGACCTATGTGACTTTAAATGAGCTACTTATAAACTAGTCTTTTTTTTTACTTAAAGCTAAGTACAAAATAAAAAAAAAATAGAAAAAGAAAGACAAAAAAAGAAAAATTAAAAACAGTAACAACAAAATCCTGTTCTGTGCCCAAGAGAACATCAAGAAAATTCAGATTATGTAACAATAAATTTCCATTTCAAAAAAGCATATATACTAGAATAGATTTTATGTTCATAACTGTCCATCTTTTCTTTGCTCTTCATAGTTTTTTTTTTTTTTTCTGTTCGCTTTTGTTCACTTTCTTCCTTTATTCTTTTTTTCCCCATTCATCCCTTTTACCTCTCCCAAGTGGGCTATAGTTAAGCATGGATATCTATGCATACATGCATACACACACACACACACACACACACACACACATACACACACATATACATACATACACATTAATATATGCAATACTTATGTATATTACATACTCACACCCACATACATGGAATTATATACATACACCTACATACATACATATGTGCACACATGCATAATCTACATATACATTTACATGTATGTAGGCATGCATCTAAAATATTAATATGGCTGACATAATGTAGATTTCTATATTTTTTATTCTTTGAAGACAAAATATACACATTAGGAAAATTGATAAGATGCTTTTTCTAGATAGATTGTAAATAATATGTAGTACATATCATTATATTTTTCTTTAACTGCATAGTGACTTTCTTAGCACTTTAAAAGCTTTATTTCACTAGCAGTTTATCATCTGTCAGCCTTTTGGACAGTAATTAGAATATTAGATTTTAGTTATATACTGTCAGACCTTTACCACCTTCCTTATCCTATTACCTATGTTATAATATAATCAATATGGTATAGACTTTCAGATTTGTTAGTCATAAATATCATTGTAAACTTACTTTGTTTTCATTTTGCCTTGTGGATGATCATTTTGGGGTTTCATTTAAATGATGCCCAACTCTATATAGGATACAGTAGGAAATCAGAAAGAATTGTATTCATTTTCTATTTGATCGGTCTTGAGTTCTCTGGAGGGATTCTTGTAAATCTTCAATCTGGGGATTCTTTCAGCATCACAACAATATTTTTCATTATCTCTTTTCCCTTTATGCCAAATATAATTTACAAATCTAACCTACTTTCACTGTCTTTGTATTATAAAAAATGTTTTGAGAAAAGTATCGTAATTCTGAACTAGTATATAATTTTGTGTAAATCTTTTTTTCATGTGTCTCTGTGGCATTTAAATGGCACATCTGGCATTCTGTGCGCTTTGGTAAAAGCAATGTGTAGGATGTCAATATATGTAAGAAAATCTTTCTTCACAATTACCCCTAATATATGTTTCTGCTTACAATTTCTTACTATCATGCCCATTGCATATTTAGTTTAGTATTTACATTATTACTATCTTTGTTTATTTTTATGCACTCAAATAAGTGTAAGTGACCCTGCCTAGATAGTAATCTGAATTTACATCTTCTTGCTTGTGCTGTGGACATTCAGAGCTAATGCAGCTGTTTTTAACTGTTTTCTCTAAAAAAGCCTCACATGAGTAACATGAAATAAAGGTAAAGCTAAAAAAGAGCAGAAAGATCCTGTAATACAATCCATTAATACTGGAAATGAGAGAAAGAAGTTGAGATATGAAAAGACTCAAAGAAATATGACCAGATTTTCTGATATTTTCTCTGATTTTTCTCTAATTCTCATGACTTCTCCAACCTCTTCAAAATAAGAATTATTCCCAAGAGATAAAGCAATTTAAACTATATCTATAGTCAAGGAACCAAGGTCCCAAATTAAGTTAAAGCAGCAGCAGCAACAACCTAATTAAGAACAGAGAAGTCAAATTCCTAATTTCCTCACTTTATATCTTATACTTTAATACTCAAAATGAAAAGAAATGGAGAAGCCAACTCAGAGACTAGAAACCATTTCTATCCTTCTCTTATTTCAGTACTAGGGAACAACATAAGACAGAAATTTGCCTTCATAGATTGTAAGGATAATCCCCACTAAAAGTTTTAAAATGTCAAAAAAAAATGTGATCTCTGTATAAATAAAACATACTGATTTTGAAGATAAGAAATGAAAATACAATGTATGTTTATAGCTATTGCTACTCTCTAAAAAAAATAACAAGTCAAAAAAACATGGAAAGCCTAATGCAAGGAATGCAAGAAATAATAAAAGAAAATTGCCTAGGATTTCTAAATACAGCATACAATCTGCCAAACAAAAGAATTCACAGATCATCTGCAGAAGAAGAAAAACTCTTATGTTGTAAACTGCATGACAAGTTGTACTTAAGCTTGAAAATTCCAAGGGTAAAAAAATAATAATGCTAAAATCTATAAATGGACAGAAACATATTGGAATTTCACATAATTTAAGCCTTTGCCAACCTACAAAGGAACCTGTATGTTTGTGTCTGTGGCTGTGTGTGTATCTGTGTGGTTTTGTTTGTGACTAAACTAAAGAAAGAGAAAAAATTAAGAAACTTAGAGACACCATCTTAAATTAGAGAATGGGATAACAAATGGGATTATGGGAGCTTGAGAGTGAAGGAGCAGTGTGTCTGTGTAGTATTACCTTAAATTAAGTGAAAATAACTGAAGAAACAAAGTATTTTGTTTACAGAAGAAGAGGAAAAACATCTACATTTGGAAAAAAAGAAATACAAGTAGGAAATAGAAAAAAACTGTAAACTAAATTCATAATTTTATTTTATTTTTATTAAATCATCTTATTTTCCCAATGACAATTTTAGCATTCATTTTTATAAGATTTTAAGTTTAATTTTTAATTAATTTAATTTGTTTAATTTTTTCCCCTTCCTTTCCCCTGTTCTCTTCCTAAAATGGTAGCCAATTTGCTATAGGTGTTGTTGTATAAACATATCTCTATATTAGTCACAGTTGGGATGGAAGAAACAGATGAAAAGGGAAAAAACACAAAAAAAGATTAAATGAGCCAAAAAAATGTATACTTTGATAGGTATTCAGAGTTAATCAGTTCTTTAATCTAGATGTGGATAGCATTTTTTTTTTTTGTGAGTGCTTTGTATTTGTCTTGGATTCTTATAGTTGCTGAGAAGAGCTGAATCATTCATAGTTTATCATCATACAATGTTGTTGTTAATATCTACAATGTTTTCCTAGTTCTAGTCATTTCATTTTACATTATGAAGATCATTCAAGTATTTCTTGTTTGTTGTTGTTGTTGTTTTCTGAAAGTTTCCTGTTCATCGTTTCTTTATTGTACAAAAGTATTCCATTCAATTAGAACTTGTTCACCCATTTCCCAAATGATGGCATCCTTTCAGTTTCCAATATTTTTCCACAGTAAAAAGAGCTGTCACAAATATTTTTGCATATGGAGATTATTTTCCCTTTTTATGGACTCCTGAGGATATAGATCTGGTCATGGTAAGTTTAGATCAAAGAATACACACAGTTTAGCTGCTCTTGGGCCAAAGTTCCAAATTGCTCTCCAGAATAGTTAGATCCATTCACAACTCTAAGAGCGATGCATTATTTTCCCAATTTTTCCATATCCTGGTCCAACATTTATCATTTCCCTCTTTTGTCATATTAGACAAACTGATAGATGCTAGGTAGTATCTCATAATTGTTTGAATTTGTATATTTCTAATGAAAAGTGATTTAGAACACTTCTTCATGTTATCTGTATATAGCTTTGATTCCTTTATTTGAAAAATGACTGTTTATGTCATTTACCCATTTATCAATTATGGAATGGTTGCTATTCTTATAATTTGAATCAGTTCTCTATATATTTGAGAAATAAGCCTTTTATCAGACACCTGTTGTAAAAATTATTTTGTAGCTTTCTACTTTCCTTCTAATTTTGGTAGCATTACTTTTGTTTGTGAAAAAGCATTATGTTTTAATAATCAAACTTATCTATTTTATATTCTGTATCACTTTCTATTTCATTTCATATATTCATATGGGGGGAATTCTCCCTCCCCCATAGTTCTGACCAATGAACCATTCCTTGCTCTTCTGATTTGCGTCAGATTTGAGTCACCATTAAGTCTAAATCATACATTCATTTGACTTTATCTTGGTATATGGTACAATATGCTGATCTATACCTAATTTACAGGCTATTGTTTTCCAGTTTTTCAAAAGAATTTTTTGTCAAATTGTAAATTTTTATCCTCCAAAATGGAGTCTGTGGGTTTATCAAACACTAGATTACTCTGGTCATTAACTACTGTGTCTTGTATATCTAATGTTTTCCATTGATCTGCCATTCGATTTCTTAGCCAATACCATCTAGGTTATATGATTACTGCTTTATAATATAGTTTGGTATTGCTAGGTTACCTTTTTTTGGATTTTTTTCCATTAATTCTCTTGATACCCTTGATTTTCTAGATGAATTTTGTTGTTCTTTTTCTAGCACTCTAAAATAATTCTTTAGTATTTTGATTGGAGTGACACTGAATAAGGAAATTTTTGTAGGCATAATTATCATTCTTTAAAATTGGCTCAGCCTACATATGAATAATTGATATTTTTGCGGTTGTTTAGCTTTGACTGTATTTTCATGAAAAGTTTTTTTTTATTGTACTTTTAGAGCTTCTAGGTTCATCTTGACTGCAAATTTCCAAGTATTCTATATTGTTTATAATTATTATAAAGGAATTTCTCTTTTTCTTGCTGCTAGACATTGTAGGTCATATGAGAAAGGCTAAAAATTCATGTGGCTTTATCTTATGTACTGCAATTTTGCTAGAGTTGTTAATTATTTCAAGTAATTTGTTAGCTGATTCACTAGGGTTCTCTAAGTAAATCTCTAAATTCTGTTATTTGCAAAGAGTCTTAGTTTTATGCCCTCACTACCTTTTCTAATTTTTGACTTAATTTTCTTCTCTTATTACTAAAGCTAATATTACTATTATTATATTGAATAATTGGCATAATAATGGGTATACTTCTTTCACCCTTGATCTTATTGTGAAGGCTTTTTACTTATCCTTATTATAGATAATGCTTCTTATTGGTTTAAAAAGATACTTCTTATCATTTAAAAGAACATTGCCATTATTCCTTTGCTCTTTTGTGCTTTTAACAGAAATAGATTACATTTTTTTCAAAAGCTTTTTGAGCATCTGTTAAGATAATCATATGATTTCTATTGACTTTTTATCAATATGGTCAATTATGTTGATACTTTTCCTAATATAGAGCCACCTTGCATTCTTAGCATAAATCCTAGTTTGTTATAGTATACTTTTGTGATGATAGTTTATTATAATAATTTTTCTAGTAGTTAATTAACATTATTTTTGCATTGTTATTCATTTGGCAAATTAACATAAATTTTTGTTTCTGTTTTAGTTCTTCCTAGTTATGTATCAGCATATTTCTGCCATAACAAGAGTTTCATAAGACTCTTTTCACTTATTTTTCCAAATAATTTTATGTAGCATCAGAATTAATTGTTCTTTCAGTGTCTGTAGAATTTACTCATGAACCTAGTTTGTGCTGAAAATTTTTTCCTAGGGAGATTGTTAGTGGCTTGTTTAATTTGATTTTCTAAGATATGGTTATTTAGGCATGTTATTTTCCGATCTGTTAGTCTAAGTAATTTATATTTTCATAAGTATTCTTCAATGTCATGCAGATTGTAATATTTATTGGCATGTCATTGGGCAAAATATTTACTAAGGATTACTTTAATTTCCCCTTCATTTGGTGGTAGTTTCACTGTTTTCACTTTTGATCCTTTATATTTGTTTTTCTTCTTTCTTTGCTTAAATCAAATTAACCAATGGCATATCATATTGGGTGCCCCCTCATAAAACCAGTTCCTAAATTGATTTATTAGCTCAATAGATTTAGAATCAAATGTAAAAAGGTAGACATATTCAATATACTTTTGGGATCATAATGCAATAAAAATTACATCCAATAAAGGGCAGTGAGAAATTAGATTAAAATTAATTGGAAACTAAATATTTTAATCCTAAATAAATGGATCAAAGAACTAATCATAGAAAAATCAATAATTTAATTAAAGAGAATGACAATAATGAGACAGCATACAAAAATTTATGGGACATAGCCAAAAAATGACTTAAGGAAAAACTTATTTCTTTAAATTCTTACATCAACAAAATGGAAGAAAAACAGATCAATATATTGGACATGCAATTAAAACAATAACAACAACCAAAAAAGAATGTTTAAAATCCTCAATTGACCACCGAATTAGAAATCCTAAAAATCAAAAATCAGATTAATAAGATAGAAAGTAAAAAATTAAGCTAATAAATCAATTTAGGAACTGGTTTTATGAAGGGGCACTCAATATGATATGCGATTGGTTAATGTTGAGAGTGAGTTCACCTTTCCATCCAAGGCATCCAAGTGAGGCTTATTCTATCCTTCCCCTCCACAAGAATAGTTTTTTTTTTTTTTTTATACCTCTTCATATGAGATAATTTACAACATTCTATCTCTCCCTTCTCTCTGTATTCAATGTACTACGCTTTCTTACTCCTAAATTTTATGACATTTCTTCATTTTCACCTTATGCCTGTCTATGTTCTGTCTATGTATATTCCTTATAACTATCTTATTAAAGATGCAGTTTTGTTCACAAAGCATATGCATGGGTAAGTTTTCCAACATTGACCCTGGCAAAAAATTGGAAACAACTATGGCAGAAAGTAGGAAAAGACCCATCCCTAACACCATATACTAAGATAAGGTCAAAATGGGTTCATGATCTAGACATACAGAATGATATTATAAACAAATTAGAAGAACATAAGATAGTTTACCTCTCAGATTTGTGGAGGCATTTTAGCAAAGATGCAGGATACAAAATAAACCCAAATAAATTATCAGCATTCTTATATATCACTAACAAAATCCAACAGCAAGAAATACAAAGAGAAATTCTATTGAAAGTAACTGTCGAGGACTTCCGGTTAAGATGGCGGAGAGGAGGCTCACAGCTGCATAAGCTCCACGCTTTCTCTCACTATCCATTTCATTACAAGCCTCTGAATCAATGCTTGACTGAAAAAAACCCACAAATAGTTACCAAGA
The DNA here is from genome assembly GCF_016432865.1 of Antechinus flavipes. Lineage (NCBI taxonomy): Eukaryota > Metazoa > Chordata > Mammalia > Dasyuromorphia > Dasyuridae > Antechinus > Antechinus flavipes. Next base: position 265,425,792 of record NC_067401.1, read on the forward strand.
GAAGCCATCCTTGAGATCCGCCAAGAAAGGTCTGTCTGTACTGGAGGGCTGGGGCGGTTTTAGATCGGGCGCAGGCGGCGGGCAGTGGCAGTGAGGGCACAGGAGCAGACTGGAGAGGGGGTGGAGAGTGATCGTAGCCGTCTCTGCGGGGAGAGCTTCGCTACAGGTTTGGATACTTTCCTCCGGCAGCAAGTCAACAGCCCAGCAGAGAAGCTAAAAACACCGGGGCTGAAGAATACAACCCCAAACAGCTGGAGTCTCTCAGGACCTGGCCGCCCCCCCCTTCCCCCCCTCAGTGACTCAGCACGCTTTGGGATCTCAGAGCGCAGGCGCAGCACAGTCCTGCTAGTGCCTCACTGCTGCCCCCTGCAGTCTGTAGAGGAAGCTCGATAACACACCCAGCCCCCCCCCAAAGAAAGACTCCAGTTTTTTCTGTTTTTCTTTGGTAGTTTGTCTCTGATTAATAGACAGAATGAGCAAGAAGCTGAAGAGGACTTTAACCCTTGACAGATAGATAGAGAGCAGACTCTAAATCCTGAGGAGACTAAAAACAGGCAGTCCCCAGGTGAATCCCCAAAGGAGGAGATCGTCTGTTCCTCAGCACAGATGAACCTCATAGAAGTGATTAAAAAGGCTCTCACAAGGGAGCTAGAAGAAAAATGGGGAAAGCAGAGTGAGGCTTGGGAAAAGGAGAAGGAGGCTTGGCAAAAGAGCCTGGAGAAAGTTAAAGAGAGAGTGGATAAAGAAGTAAAATACTTGAAAAATAGGATTAGTGAACTGGAAACAGAAAACAGCTCTCTAAAAAACAAAATTGGCAAAATGGAAAAAAATTCCACAGAACAAAAGAACTCAATTGGACAATTAGAAAAAGATTTTAAAAAAGTGAGTGAAGAGAATACTTCACTGAAAATCAGAATTGAACAAGTGGAATTGAATGACTCGAGGAGACAAAAGAATCAGTCAAGCAAATCCAAAAAAATCAAACAATGGAGAAAAATGTGAAATACCTTCTGGGGAAGACAACAGACCTGGAAAACAGATCCAGGAGAGAAATCTGAGAATCATTGGACTCCCAGAAAAACATGATGAAAAAAAGAGCCTGGACACTGTCTTCCAGGAAATTATCAAAGAGAACTGCCCAGAAATCATAGGAACAGAGGAAAAAATAAACATTGAAAGGATTCATCGATCACCCACTGAAAGGGATCCTAAAATCAAAACACCAAGGAATATAGTGGCCAAATGCCAGAACCCTCAGATGAAAGAAAAAATATTGCAAGCGGCTAGAAAAACCCAATTCAAGTATCAAGGAGCCACAATAAGGATCACCCAGGATCTGGCAGCATCCACATTAAAAGATCGAAGGGCCTGGAATATGATATTCCGAAAGGCTAAGGAACTTGGTATGCAACCAAAAATAACTTACCCAGCGAGAATGAGCATCTTTTTCCAGGGAAGAAGATGGACATTCAACGAAGTAAGCGAATTTCATCTATTTCTGATGAAAAAACCAGAACTTAACAAAAAGTTTGATCTACAAATATAGAACTCAAGAGAAATCTAAAAAGGTAAAGATTAATCTTGGGAACTATATTTTGACTATATAGATGTATAAAGAATACATGTATACCTTGTTCTAGAAATTGATGTGGAAAGGACATTGTACCAGAAAAAGGGTAAAGTGGGGGTAGTACATCTCATGAAGAGGCATAGGAAACCTATTATATCTGAGAGAAAGAATGGAGGGGGATGAATATAGTGGGTATCTTACTGCCTTCAGAATTGGCTTTAAGTGAAAAATCTTAAGACATATTCAATCTATGGTGAAACTTCTCCCATCTCATTGAAAAGTGAGAAGGGAAAAGTGGAAAGGGAAGGAATAAGCTAAGCGGAAGGGAATACGGGAACTGGGAGGGAAAGGGGTAAGATAGGGGGAGGAACTCTAAGGCGGGGGGAGGGACACTAAAAAGGGAGGGCTGTGAGAAGCAAGGGGTGCTCACAAGCTTAATACTTGGTAGGGGGGGAAAGGGGAAAGAAGGGAGGAAAGCATAAACTGGGGTTAACAAGATGGCAAGTAATACAGAATTGGTCATTCTAACCATAAACGTGAACGGGGTAAACTCCTCCATAAAGAGGAAGCGGTTAGCAGAATGGATTAAAAGCCAGAATCCTACAATATGTTGTTTGCAGGAAACACACCTGAAGCGGGGAGATACATGCAGGTTAAAGGTAAAAGGTTGGAGCAAAATCTACTATGCTTCAGGTGAAGTCAAAAAAGCAGGGGTAGCCATCCTGATCTCAGATCAAGCTAAAGCAAAAATTGACCTAATTAAAAGAGATAAGGAAGGACACTATATCTTGCTAAAGGGTAGCATGGATAATGAAGCACTATCTATATTAAACATATATGCACCAAGTGGGGTAGCATCTAAATTCTTAAAAGAGAAACTAAGAGAGCTGCAAGAAGAAATAGACAGTAAAACTATAATAGTGGGAGATCTTAACCTTGCACTCTCAGAATTAGATAAATCAAACCACAAAATAAATAAGAAAGAAGTCAAAGAGGTAAATAGAATACTAGAAAAGTTAGATATGATAGATCTCTGGAGAAAATATAATGGAGACAGAAAGGAATACACTTTCTTTTCAGCAGTTCATGGAACCTATAAAAAAATTGACCATATATTAGAACATAAAAATCTCAAACTCAAATGTAGTAAGGCAGAAATAGTAAATGCATCCTTTTCAGACCACGATGCAATGAAAATTACATTCAACAAAAAAGCAGGGGGAAGTAGACCAAAAAATAATTGGAAACTAAATAATCTCATACTAAAGAATGATTGGGTGAAACAGCAAATCATAGACATAATTAATAACTTCACCCAAGAAAACGATAATAATGAGACATCATACCAAAATGTATGGGATGCAGGAAAAGCGGTAATAAGGGGAAATTTCATATCTCTAGAGGCCTATTTGTATAAAATAGAGAAAGAGAAGGTCAATGAATTGGGTTTGCAATTAAAAATGCTAGAAAAGGAACAAATTAAAAACCCCCAGTCAAACACTAAACTTGAAATTCTAAAAGTAAAAGGTGAGATCAATAAAATTGAAAGTAAAAAAACTATTGAATTGATTAATAAAACTAAGAGTTGGTTCTATGAAAAAACCAACAAAATAGACAAACCCTTAGTAAATCTGATTAAAAAAAGGAAAGAGGAAAATCAAATTGTTAGTCTTAAAAATGAAAAGGGAGAACTCACCACTAACGAAGAGGAAATTAGAGCAATAATTAGGAGTTACTTTACCCAACTTTATGCCAATAAATTCGACAACTTAAATGAAATAGAAAAATACCTCCAAAAATACAGCTTGCCCAAACTAACAGAGGAAGAAGTAAATATCCTAAACAGTCCCATCTCAGAAAAAGAAATAGAACAAACTATCAATCAACTCCCTAAGAAAAAATCCCCAGGACCAGATGGATTTACATGTGAATTCTACCAAACATTTAAAGAACAATTAACTCCAATGTTATATAAACTATTTGAAAAAATAGGGATTGAAGGAGTCCTACCAAACTCCTTTTATGACACAGATATGGTACTGATACCTAAACCAGGTAGGCTAAAAACAGAGAAAGAAAATTATAGACCAATCTCCCTAATGAATATTGATGCTAAAATCTTAAATAAAATATTAGCAAAAAGATTACAGAAAATTGTCACCAGGATAATACACTATGACCAAGTAGGATTTATACAAGGAATGCAAGGCTGGTTCAATATTAGGAAAACTATTAGCATAATTGACTATATCAATAACCAAACAAACAAAAACCACATGATCATCTCAATAGATGCAGAAAAAGCATTTGATAAAATCCAACATCCATTCCTAATAAAAACACTTGAGAGCATAGGAATAAATGGACTTTTCCTTAAAATAGTCAGGAGCATATATTTAAAACCTTCAGTAAGCATCATATGCAATGGGGAAAAACTGGAACCTTTCCCAGTAAGATCTGGAGTGAAGCAAGGTTGCCCACTATCACCATTATTATTTAATATCGTATTAGAAACACTAGCCTCGGCAATAAGAGTCGAGAAAGAGATTAAAGGAATTAGAGTAGGCAATGAGGAAACCAAACTATCACTCTTTGCAGATGATATGATGGTATACCTAGAGAACCCCAGAGATTCTACCAAAAAGCTATTGGAAATAATTCATAATTTTAGCAAAGTAGCTGGCTACAAAATAAATCCCCATAAATCCTCAGCATTTTTATACATCACCAACAAAACCCAACAGCAAGAGATACAAAGAGAAATTCCATTCAGAATAACTGTTGATACCATAAAATATTTGGGAATCTATCTACCAAAGGAAAGTCAGGAATTATATGAGCAAAATTATAAAAAAGTCTGCACACAAATAAAGTCAGACTTAAATAATTGGAAAAATATTAAGTGCTCTTGGATCGGCCGAGCGAACATAATAAAGATGACAATACTCCCTAAACTAATCTATTTATTTAGTGCTATACTAATCAGACTTCCAAGAAAATATTTTATTGATCTAGAAAAAATAACAACAAAATTCATATGGAACAATAAAAAGTCAAGAATCTCAAGGGAATTAATGAAAAAAAAATCAAATGAAGGTGGCCTAGCTGTACCTGATCTAAAATTATATTATAAAGCAGCAGTCACCAAAACTATTTGGTATTGGTTAAGAAATAGATTAGTGGATCAGTGGAAAAGGCTAGGCTCACAAGACAGAATAGTCAATTATAGCAACCTAGTGTTTGACAAACCCAAAGCCCCTAACTTCTGGGAAAAGAATTCATTATTTGATAAAAACTGCTGGGATAATTGGAAATTAGTATGGCAGAAATTAGGCATGGACCCACACTTAACACCATATACCAAGATAAGATCAAAATGGGTCTATGACCTAGGCATAAAGAACGAGACTATAAATAAATTAGAGGAACATAGAATAGTTTATCTCTCAGACTTGTGGAGGAGAAAGAAATTTGTGACCAAAGATGAACTAGAGACCATTACTGATCACAGAATAGAAAATTTCGATTACATCAAATTAAAAAGCCTTTGTACAAATAAAACTAATGCAAACAAGATTAGAAGGGAAGCAACAAACTGGGAAAACATTTTCACAGTTAAAGGTTCTGATAAAGGCCTCATTTCCAAAATATATAGAGAACTGACTCAAATGTATAAGAAATCAAGCCATTCTCCAATTGATAAATGGTCAAAGGATATGAACAGACAATTTTCAGAGGATGAGATTGAAACTATTACCACTCATATGAAAGAGTGTTCCAAATCATTATTGATCAGAGAAATGCAAATTAAGACAACTCTGAGATACCACTACACACCTGTCAGATTGGCTAAGATGACAGGAAAAAATAATGATGAATGTTGGAGGGGATGCGGGAAAACTGGGACACTAATGCATTGTTGGTGGAGTTGTGAACGAATCCAACCATTCTGGAGAGCAATCTGGAATTATGCCCAAAAAATTATCAAATTGTGCATACCCTTTGATCCAGCAGTGTTTCTATTGGGCTTATATCCCAAAGAAATACTAAAGAAGGGAAAGGGACCTGTATGTGCCAAAATGTTTGTAGCAGCCCTGTTTGTAGTGGCTAGAAACTGGAAAATGAATGGATGCCCATCAATTGGAGAATGGCTGGGTAAATTGTGGTATATGAATGTTATGGAATATTATTGTTCTGTAAGAAATGACCAGCAGGATGAATACAGAGAGGACTGGCGAGACTTACATGAACTGATGCTAAGTGAAATGAGCAGAACCAGGAGATCATTATACACTTCGACAACGATATTGTATGAGGACATATTTTGATGGAAGTGGATTTCTTTGACAAAGAGACCTGAGTTTCAATTGATAAATGATGGACAAAAGCAGCTACACCCAAAGAAAGAACACTGGGAAACGAATGTAAACTATCTGCATTTTTGTTTTTCTTCCCGGATTATTTATACCTTCTGAATCCAATTCTCCCTACGCAACAAGAGAACTGTTCGGTTCTGCAAACATATATTGTATCTAGGATATACTGCAACATATCCAACATATAAAGGACTGCTTGCCATCTAGGGGAGGGGGTGGAGGGAGGGAGGGGGAAAAAAATCGGAACAGAAACGAGTGTCAATATAATGTAATTATTAAATAAAAATTTTAATTAAAAAAAAAAAAGAAAGTAACTGTCAATAGTATAAAATATTTGGGAATCTATCTGCCAAGGGAAAGTCAAAAACTATATGAGCAAAATGACAAATGAAGGTGGCCTAGCTGTACCACATCTAAAACTATACTATAAAGCAGTGCTTATCAAAACCATTTAGTACTGGCTAAGAAATGGAGAAGTTAATCAGTGGAAGAAGTTAAGTTCACAGGACAAAATAGTTAATGACTATAGCAATCTAGTATTCCTTAGCATTCATATACCATAATTTATTCAATCATTTTCCAATTGAGAGGCAATCACTCAGTTTCCAGTTTTGGTGACTGGTGCTTTAGAATATAGTTTTAGATCAGGTAAAGCTAGGCCTCCTTCATTTGATTTTTTTCATCAGTTCCCTTGAAATTCTTGATCTTTTTTTCTTCCATATGAATTTTGTTGTTATTTTTTCTAGATCATTAAAATATTTCTTAGGAGTCTGATTGGTATAGTAGTAAATAAATAGATTAGTTTAGGGAGTATTGTCATCTTTATTATATTCACTCAACCTATACAGGATCACTTAATATTTTTCCAATTGTTTAGATCTGACTTTATTTGTGTGGAAAGTATTTTGTTGTTTTATTCATATAGTTACTGACTTTCCCTTGGCAGATAGATTACCTAATATTTTATACTATTGACAGTTACTTTAAATGGAAGTTCTCTTTGTATCTCTTGCTATTGGATTTTGTTAGTGATATATAAGAATGGCAATTATTTATGTGGGTTTATTTTGTATGCTGAACCTTTGCTAAAGGTGTGGGTTATTTCAAATAGCTTTTTAGTAGAATCTTTGGGGTTTTCAAAGTATATCATCATATCATCTGCAAAGAGTGATGATTTGGTTTCCTTATTACCTCCTCAAATTCCTTTAATTTCTAATGGTTAAAGTGGACAACCTTGTTAGGTGCACTACTGATATTATTGGGAATGGTTCCAGTTTATCACCATGATGTATGTGCTTACTGGTGGTTTTAAATAGATGTTATTGACTATTTTAAGGAAAAAGTCCATTTATTCCTATACTCTCTACTGTTTTTAATAGGAATGAGTGTTGAATTTTATCAATGCTTTTTCTGCATCTATTGAGATGATCATATGTTTTTTGTTAAATTTGTTAATTGACCATTAGTCAATTATGCTAATAGTTTTCCTAATATTGAACCACTGCATTCCTGGTATGAATTCAATTTGGTCATTGTGTATTATACTGAAATGATTTTCTGTAATTTGTTTGCTAAGATTTTATTTTTGATTTTTGCATCAATGTTCATTAGGGATATTGGTCTATAATTTTCATTTTCTGTTTTCACCCTACCTGGCTTAGATATCACTACGCTGCCTGAGTCATAAAAGAAATTTGCTAGGACTCCTTCATTCCCTATTTTTTTAAAATAGTTTATATAACATTGGAGCTAATTGTTCTTTAAATGTTTGGTAGACTTCACATGTAAATTCATCTGGTCCTGGGGATTTTTTTATTTAAGGAGTTGATTAATAGTTTGTACTTTTTTTTTCTAAAATGGGACTATTTAACCAATTTACTTCTTTTTCTGTTAATCTGTACAACCAATATTTTTTTCTTTTTTTTTATTATTATAACCTTTTATTGATGAACCCATGTTGGGATATTGGGAAGTCTACATCATAGCCTGGCTATAAAAGGCACCTGTGCCCACTGTGGCACAGGGTCTTATGAGCTCCTCTAAAAGAGCATCCTTGTGTAGTCCTAGTATAATTCTTCTGTAAACCTCATTAGCATTTTCCTTAGCAAGTTGCCTTATCAAAATTTCTATTGCTGCATTTTCCCCATTAATTCTTGTGATAGCTGCCTGCAAACGTCCCACAGAGTCAGCAAAGGGTACATTTGGCCCTTGTGTTATTTTTGTAAAGGCCTCATCCTTGTCATCTTTATTGTGGAGAGAAGCCCACGCTTTGATGGCAGTAGCAGCAATTTGCTCATATGCTGCTATGGAATAATTAATCTGTACTGAGATATCTGCATAGGAACCTACACTTGTTAGTAGGTCACAGGTGATTGCATCATGAAGTCCACTTTGACTATTTTGTTGGACTTGGATCCTACAGAGCTCACTATATTCAGAAAGCCACAAGTACTTTTGTCAAGGTTCTAGTCATACTCTTGCTATAGATGTCCAGTCATTAGGAGTTAAGATTTCTTTTTTTTTTTTATTTTTATTTAATAATAACTATATTGACAGAATCCATGCCAGGGTAATTTTTTTACAACATTATCCCTTGCACTCGTTTCTGTTCCGATTTTTCCCTTCCCTCCCTCCACCCCCTCCCCTAGATGTCAAGCAGTCCTATATATGTTGGATATGTTACAGTATATCCTAGATACAATATATGTTTGCAGAACTGAACAGTTCTCTTTTTGCACAGGGAGAATTGGATTCAGAAGGTATAAATAACTTGGGAAGAAAAACAAAAATGCAGATAGTTCACATTCGCTTCCAAGTGTTCTTTCTTTGGGTGTAGCTGCTTCTGTCCATCATTTATCAATTGAAACTCAGTTAGGTCTCTTTGTCAAAGAAATCCACTTCCATCAAAATATGTCCTCATACAATATCATTGTTGAAGTGTATAATGATTTCCTGGTTCTGCTCATTTCACTTAGCATCAGTTCATGTAAGTCTCGCCAGTCCTCTCTGTATTCATCCTGCTGGTCATTTCTTACAGAACAATAATATTCCATAACATTCATATACCATAATTTACCCAACCATTCTCCAATTGATGGGCATCCATTCATTTTCCAGTTTCTAGCCACTACAAACAGGGCTGCTGCCAACATTTTGGCACATACAGGTCCCTTTCCCTTCTTTAGTATTTCTTTGGGATATAAGCCCAATAGAAACACTGCTGGATCAAAGGGTATGCACAATTTGATAACTTTTTGGGCATAATTCCAGATTGCTCTCCAGAATGGTTGAATTCGTTCACAACTCCACCAACAATGCATTAGTGTCCCAGTTTTCCCGCATCCCCTCCAACATTCATCATTATTTTTTCCTGTCATCTTAGCCAATCTGACAGGTGTGTAGTGGTATCTCAGAGTTGTCTTAATTTGCATTTCTCTGATCAATAATGATTTGGAACACTCTTTCATATGAGTGGTAATAGTTTCAATTTCATGCTCTGAAAATTGTCTATTCATATCCTTTGACCATTTATCAATTGGAGAATGGCTTGATTTCTTATACATTTGAGTCAGGTCTCTATATATTTTGGAAATGGGCCTTTATCAGAACCTTTAACTGTGAAGATGTTTTCCCAGTTTCTTGCTTCCCTTCTAATCTTGTTTGCATTAGTTTTATTTGTAAAAAGGCTTTTTAATTTGATGTAATCAAAATTTTCTATTTTGTGATCAGTAATGGTCTCTAGTTCATCTTTGGTCACAAATTTCTTTCTCCTCCACAAGTCTGAGAGATAAACTATCCTATGTTCCTCTAATTTATTTATAATCTCATTCTTTATGCCTAGGTCATAGACCCATTTTGATCTTATCTTGGTATATGGTGTTAAGTGTGAGTCCATGCCTAATTTCTGCCATACTAATTTCCAATTATCCCAGCAGTTTTTATCAAATAATGAATTCTTATTCCAGAAGTTAAGGTTTTTGGGTTTGTCAAACACTAGATTGCTATAGTTGACTATTCTGTCTTGTGAACCTAACCTTTTCCACTGATCAACTAATCTATTTCTTAGCCAATACCAAATGGTTTTGGTGACTACTGCTTTCTAATATAATTTTAGATCAGGTACAGCTAGGCCACCTTCATTTGATTTTTTTTTTCATTAATTCCCTTGAGATTCTCCACTTTTTATTGTCCATATGAATTTTCTTGTTATTTTTTCTAGATCATTAAAATATTTTCTTGGAAGTCGATTGGTATAGCACTAAATAAATAGATTAGTTTAGGGAGTATTGTCATCTTTATTATGTTCGCTCAGCTGATCCAAGAGCACTTAATATTTTTCCAATTATTTAAGTCTGATTTTATTTGTGCGGAGACTTTTTTATAGTTTTGCTCATTCCTGACTTTCCTTTAGTAGATAGATTCTCAAATATTTTATGGTATCAACAGTTATTCTGAATGGAATTTTTCTTTGTATCTCTTGCTGTTGGGTTTTGTTGGTAATGTATAAAAATGCTGAGGATTTATGGGGATTTATTTTGTAGCCAGCTACTTTGCTAAAATTATGAATTATTTCTAATAGCTTTTTAGTAGAATCTTTGGGGTTCTCTAGGTATACCATCATATCATCTGCAAAGAGTGATAGTTTGGTTTCCTCCTTGCCTACTCTAATTCCTTTAATATCTTTCTTGACTTTTATTGCCGAGGCTAGTGTTTCTAATACGATATTAAATAATAATGGTGATAGTGGGCAACCTTGCTTCACTCCAGATCTTACTGGGAAAGGTTCCAGTTTTTCCCCATTGCATATGATGCTTACTGATGGTTTTAAATATATGCTCCTGACTATATTAAGGAAAAATCCATTTATTCCTATGTTCTCAAGTGTTTTTATTAGGAATGGATGTTGGATTTTATCAAATGCTTTTTCTGCATCTATTGAGATGATCATATGGTTTTTGTTTGGTTGGATATTGATATAGTCAATTATGCTAATAGTTTTCCTAATATTGAACCATCCCTGCATTCCTGGTATAAATCCTACTTGGTCATAGTGTATTATCCTGAGGATGATTTTCTGTAATCTTTTTGCTAATATTTTATTTAAGATTTTAGCGTCAATATTCATTAGGGAGATTGGTCTAAAATTTTCTTTCTCTGTTTTCAGCCTACCTGGTTTAGGTATCAGTACCATATCTGTGTCATAAAAGGAGTTTGGTAGGACTCCTTCAATCCCTATTTTTTCAAATAGTTTATTTAGCATTGGAGTTAATTGTTCTTTAAATGTTTGGTAGAATTCACATGTAAATCCATCTGGTCCTGGGGATTTTTTCTTAGGGAGTTGATTGATAGTTTGTTCTATTTCTTTTTCTGAGATGGGAGTGTTTAGGATATTTACTTCTTCCTCTGTTAGTTTGGGCAAGCTGTATTTTTGGAGGTATTCTTCCATTTCATTTAAGTTGTCGAATTTATTGGCATAAAGTTGGGCAAAGTAACTCCTACTTATTGCTCTAATTTCCTCTTCGTTAGTGGCGAGTTCTCCCTTTTCATTTTTAAGACTAACAATTTGATTTTCCTCTTTCCTTTTTTTAATCAGATTTACTAAGGGTTTGTCTGTTTTGTTGGTTTTTTCATAGAACCAACTCTTAGTTTTATTAATTAATTCAATAGTTTTTTTTTTTTTACTTTCAATTTTATTGATCTCTCCTTTTATTTTTAGAATTTCAAGGTTAGTGTTTGACTGGGGGCGTTTAATTTGTTCCTTTTCTAGCATTTTTAGTTGCAAGCCCAATTCATTGACCTTCTCTTTCTCTATTTTATACAAATAGGCCTCTAGAGATATGAAATTTCCCCTTATTACCGCTTTGGCTGCATCCCATACATTTTGGTATGATGTCTCATTATTATCGTTTTCTTGGGTGAAGTTATTAATTATGTCTATGATTTGCTGTTTCACCCAATCATTCTTTAGTATGTGATTATTTAGTTTCCAATTATTTTTTGGTCTACTTCCTCCTGGCTTTTTGTTGAATGTAATTTTCATTGCATCGTGGTCTGAAAAGGATGCATTTACTATTTCTGCCTTACTGCATTTGAGTTTGAGGTTTTTATGTCCTAATATATGGTCAATTTTTGTATAGGTTCCATGAACTGCTGAAAAGAAAGTGTATTCCTTTCTGTCTCCATTACATTTTCTCCAGAAATCTATCATATCTAACTTTTCTAGTATTCTATTTACCTCTTTGACTTCTTTCTTATTTATTTTGTGGTTTGATTTATCTAATTCTGAGAGTGCAAGGTTAAGATCTCCCACTATTATAGTTTTACTGTCTATTTCTTCTTGCAGCTCTCTTAATTTCTCTTTTAAGAATTTAGATGCTACCCCACTTGGTGCATATATGTTTAATATAGATAGTGCTTCATTATCCATGCTACCCTTTAGCAAGATATAGTGCCCTTCCTTATCTCTTTTAATTAGATCAATTTTTGCTTTAGCTTGATCTGAGATCAGGATGGCTACCCCTGCTTTTTTGACTTCACCTGAAGCATAGTAGATTTTGCTCCAACCTTTTACCTTTAACCTGCATGTATCTCCCCGCTTCAGGTATATTTCCTGTAAACAACATATTGTAGGATTCTGGCTTTTAATCCATTCTGCTAACTGCTTCCTCTTTATGGGGGAGTTTACCCCGTTCACATTTATGGTTAGAATGGCCAATTCTGTATTACTTGCCATCTTGTTAACCCCGGTTTATGCTTTTCTCCCTTCTTTCCCCTTTACCCCCCTTCCCAGTATTAAGCTTGTGAGCACCACTTGCTTCTCACAGCCCTCCCTTTTTATTATCCCTCCCCCCGCCTTAGAGTTCCTCCCCCTATCTTATCCCTTTCCCTCCCAGTTTCCATATTCCCTTTCGCTTAGCTTATTCCTTCCCTTTTCACTTTTCCCTTCTCACTTTTCAATGAGGTGGGAGAAGTTTCACCATAGATTGAATATGTCTAAAATTTTTCTCTTAAAGCCAATTCTGAAGGCAGTAAGATACCCACTATATTCATCCCCCTCCATTCTTTCTCTCAGATATAATAGGTTACCTTTGCCTCTTCATGAGATGTAGTACCCCCATTTTACCCTTTTTCTGGTACAATGTCCTTTCCACAACAGTTTCTAGAACAAGGTATACATGTATTCTTCATACATCTTTATAGCCGAAATATAGTTCCCAAGATTAATCTTTACCTTTTTAGATTTCTCTTGAGTTCTATATTTGTAGATCAAATTTTTTTGTTAAGTTCTGGCTTTTTCATCAAAAATAGGTGAAATTCACTTAGTTCGTTGAATGTCCATCATCTTCCCTGGAAAAAGATGCTCATTCTAGCTGGGTAAGTTATTTTTGGTTGCATACCAAGTTCCTTAGCCTTTTGGAATATCATATTCCAGGTCCTTCGATCTTTTAGTGTGGATGCTAGATCCTGGGTTGCTAGAGTTCAAACGTTGGAGTTTGTTCTTCTCAAAGCACAGCTGGTTTAGAGGCTTGGAGCCCTTCAGATGTCTCCAAATCCAAAGGTTCTGTCCTTCAGCCTCTGCCTCTGCTTTCTTCTGCCTCCAACCAAGACAGAGATAGAAGGTCTCTCTTATCTCCTTCTGGGGAGACCAGCCACCAACTTGCCGTGGAGAGAGGGCTTCTGGCGTAGCTCCACTGAAATCCGTCAAAGTGTTCTCTGCATCAGAGTCGTTCCTCTCGAGTCCAGCGCGATCAGCCAGCCAAGAGGAAAAAATGTATTCTGCCATAGATCCCTCATCGCTGGCCTTTTATCTGCCTCTTCTGAGAGAATGGGATTATGGGTTTTCTCCCATAGTGCTCTCTGGCCCAATGAGCTTTAAGGGAGGTGTAGAAAGTGTACTTTGTGAAGCTAGCATACTTGTGGACTCCAGTGAGTAAAGGTGTGAACACAAGCCTTGTCTTAATTAGTTCTACTTAGTACCTTGTTTCAGGTTCTGGCCAAAACAACTTCTTGTCAGATTAGATCAACTCTAATTACTTAGCAATTAGTAAGGATTCCAACACTGGGTGATCCTTATTGTGGCTCCTTGATACTTGAATTGGGTTTTTCTAGCCGCTTGCAATATTTTTTCCTTCATCTGAGGGTTCCGGCATTTGGCCACTATATTCCTTGGTGTTTTGATTTTAGGATCCCTTTCAGTGGGTGATCGATGAATTCTTTCAATGTTTATTTTTTCCTCTGTTCCTATGACTTCTGGGCAGTTCTCTTTGATAATTTCCTGGAAAATAGTGTCCAGGCTCTTTTTTTCATCATGCTTTTCTGGGAGTCCAATGATTCTCAGATTGTCTCTCCTGGATCTGTTTTCCAGGTCTGTTGTCTTCCCCAGAACATATTTCACATTCTTTTCCATTGTTTGATTTTTTTGGATTTGCTTGACTGATTCTTCTTGTCTCCTCAAATCATTCAATTCCAATTGTTCGATTCTGATTTTCAGTGAAGTATTTTCTTCACTCACTCTTTTAAAATCTTTTTCTAATTGTCCCATTGAGTTCTTTTGTTCTGTGGAATTTTTTTCCATTTTGCCTATTTTGTTTTTTAGAGAGCTGTTTTCTGTTTCCAGTTCACCAATCCTATTTTTCAAGAATTTTATTTCTTTATCCACTCTCTCTTTAACTGAGTGGGATGACTTCTCCAGGCTCTTTTGCCAAGCCTCCTTCTCCTTTTGCCAAGCCTCCCTCTCCTTTTCCCATTTTTCTTCTAGCTCCCTTGTGAGAGCCTTTTTAATTTCCTCCATGAGATTCATCTGTGCTGAGGAACATATGATCTCCTCCTTTGGGGATTCACTTGGAGACAGTCTGTTTTTAGTCTCCTCAGGATTTAGAGTCTGCTCTCTATCTGTATAGAAGCTGTCAAGGGTTAAAGTCCTCTTCAGTTTCTTGCTCATTCTGTCTAATAATCAAAGACAAAGTAGCAGAGAAAAGAAGAAAAAACTGGAGTCTTTCTTTGGGGGAGGGGCTGGGTGGTGTTACCGAGCTTCCTCTACAGACTTCGGAGTGCAGCAGTGAGGCACTAGCTCGACTGTGCTGCGCCTGCGCTTTGAGATCCTAGAGCGTGCTGAGTCACTTTTGGGCGGGGGGGGGGGGGGCGGGGGGAGCAGCCAGGTCCCGAGAGACTCCAGCTGTTTGGGGTTGAATTCTTCACCCCCGGTGTTTTTACCTTCTCTGCTGGGCTGCTGACTTGCTGCCAGGGCAAAGTATCGAATCCTGTAGCATAGCTCCCCCGAAGAGAAGGCTGCGATCTCTCCCCACCCCCTTTCCAGTCTGCTCCCATGCTCTCACTGCCGCTGCCCTCAGCCTGCGCCCTATCTAAAACCGTCCCAGCCCTCCAGTAAAAACAGACCTTTCTTGGCGAATCTCAAGGATAGCTTCTCTTGGTAACTATTTGTGTGTGTGTTTTTTTTTTCAGTCAAGCATTAATTCAGAGGCTTGTAATGAAATGGATAGTGAGAGAAAGCGCGGAGCTACACAGCTGTGTGCCTCCTCTCCGCCATCTTCTGGAATCTATAGGGGTTAAGATTTCAAAAGCCAAATTCTGTAATAACATCTTAACATAAGCTGATGTAGCCCCATAAAGAGTGCAAGCCTTTTTCAGGTCTTTGAGGATTTCTATATCAAAAGGAGCATATTTTCTACTTTCTTGACCTGAAGAATTAAACTGTTGAATTACAAGAAAAATGTGATACTGAAATTCTGTTACCTCTCTCCCTTTTGCCTTGGCCTTAATTAGTCCCTTTTGCAATCTAGTCATAGGAGTGGCTGGATGCTGGGGGGAGGTGCTGGTACTGTCACTGACCCCACCCCCCCACTACCCCTCCTCCCTCCGTCCTGGAGGGTAGAGTTGATAAAGGAAAGTCAATTATCTGCTCCTTAGATGGGGCTTAAACTGCCTCAGATTCACCATATCCTTGAGCCTCACTTAAATTTCCATGCCCTGTGGGGATATGGTCATTAATCTGTTCATTGTCTTCCTCCTTTATCTCAGGCTTCCCCATTTGGCTATTCCTAGAGCTTTTTTTCCTTTCTTCTATAACTTATACGATTTCTTAAGGCCAACTGTATTATATTGTATACATAGAATGCCTCAATGGAAATTGAATGAGGACCATTTTCGTTGTAATATGCGGAGAGCTGTTGCCCAATTAATGTCCAATTATCTGGAGAGATTTGCTCTTCCTCTAAGAACCAAGGGGAGGTGCATTTTAATGTACCCAGAAGTCTAGCTATCTGTTCCCAAGTTATAAGTAGCCATTGTCCTTCTATCAGCTTAAGCATGCTTTCTATAGCACCACTCCTGGGTGGTGGTGGTGGTGGTGGGGGGGGGTTGGAGCATCTGTCCCATTTCAGCCAAAAAAGGTTACTACTTTAGTCTTTAAGAAAATAAGTTCCCTATTTGTCTATTATACTCACCTGAGTTCCTAGGCCATTCTTTCTCCAAGCATATATATTAATAGAGTATGGTCCAATTACTATTTAGCCTCATGTGCTTGGGACCTCAGTGCATCAACTCGAGCCTCAGCCTATTACACTTTTTAGTAGAATCTCTGGGGTTCTCTAAGTATACCATCACATCATTAGCAAAGAGTGATAATTTGGGGCAAACTATATTTTTGAAAGTATTCGTCCGTTTGATTTGTTATCAAATTTATTGTCATAAAGTTGGCAAAGTAGCTCCTAATTATTGCTCTAATTTCCTCTTCATTAGTGGAAATTTCTCCCTTTTCATTCTTAAGACTAGCAATATGATTTTTCCTCTTTTCTTTTTCCAGTCAAATTTGCCAAGGGTTTATCTATTTTGTTGGGTTTTTCATAAAACCAAGTCTTAGAATTATTTATTAATTCAATAGTGTTTTTTTTTTTAATTTTCATTTTTGTTGATATCTCCTCTTATTTTTAGAATTTCAAGTTTAGTATTTGATTGGGGGTTTTTAATTTCCTCTTTTTCTAGCTTTTTTGGGCATAAGCCTAATTAATTGATTTTCTTTTTCTCTATTTTATGCATTTAAGCCTCTAGAGATATAAAATTTCCCCTTATTAACATCTTGGCTGCATCCCACACATTTTGGTATGAAGTCTCATTATTGTCATTCTTTAGGTGAAATTATTAATTGTGTCTATGATTTTCTGTTTCACCCAATAATTCTTTAGGATGAGGTTATTTAGTTTCCAAATACTTTTTGGTCTATTTTCCCCTGACTTTTTATTGAATGTAATTTTTATTGCATTGTGATCTGAGAAGGATGCATTTACTATTTCTGCCTTTCTGTATTTGAATTTGAAGTTTTTATTTCCTAATATATGGTCAATTTTTGTATAGGTTCCATGAACTGCCAAGAAGAAAGTGTACTCCTTCCTGTCTCGATTCAATTTTCTCCAAAGATCTATCATACATAATTTTTCTAGTTTTCTATTTACCTCTATAACTTCTTTCTTATTTAATTTGTGACTTGATTTATCTAGTTCTGAGAGTGTAAGGTTGTGGTTTCCCACTATTATAGTTTTGCTATCTTTTTCTTGCAGTTCTCTTAACTTTTCCTTTACAAATTTAGGTGCTACTCCACTTGGCGCATATATGTTTAGTATTGATATTCCTTCATTATCACCTGATTTAGCAAGATATAGAGCCCTTCCTTATCTCTTTTAATTGGATCAATTTTTGCTTTTGCTTGATCTGAAATAAGGATGACTACCCCTGCTTTTCTAACTTCACATGAAGCATAGTAGATTCTGCTCTAGCCTTTTACCTTTATTCTGTATGTATCACCCTGCTTCCAGTGTGTTTCCTGTAAATAACATATTGTAGGATTCTGGCTTTTAATCCGGTCTGCTATCTGCCTTCACTTTATAGGGGAGTTTACCCTATTCACATTTATGGTTAAAACTATTAATTCTGTATTTCCTGCCATCTTATTATTCCCCAATTATGCTTTTCTCTTTCCTTTCTCCCTTATCCCTCTCCCCAGTATTAGACTTATGAGTACTACTTGCCTATGCAACCTCCTTCTTTAGAATCCCTCTCTCCCCCTTGAAGTCCCTCCCCTTTTTTTAAACCTTTTCATTACTATTTCTGTATTCCCTTCTATTTATCCTAATCCTTCCCTTTTAACTTTTCCCCTCCCACTTTTTGATGAGGTGGGAGAAGTTTCTATGTAAACCAAATATGTCTAATATTTTCTCTTTGAGTCAAATCTGATGAGAGCAAGATTCATGCTGTGTTGATCCCCCTCCCTTCATTACCTGATATACAATAAGTTTCCTTCACCTCTTCATAAGATGTAGTTTCCCTCTTTGTAACTCCACTTTTCCCTTTTTCTGGTATAATTTCTTTTCCACTTCTAGTTCCTTTTTTATATTATAATAGTAAAACCAAATTATACATATACTCTTTATGTATAACCGTAACAGAAATACAGTTCTCAAGAGTTCTTTTTTTACCTTTTTATGCTTCTCTTAAGTCCTATATTTGGAGGTCAAACTTTTTTCTTTCGTTCTGGTTTTTTTCATCAGGAAAAAATGGTATTCACCTATTTCATTGAATGTCCATCTTCTTCCCTGGAAGAAAATGCTCAGTTTGGTTAGGTATGTTATTCTTGACTGCATACCAAGTCCTTTTGCCTTTTTGGAATATCAGATGTACTTAAGTATATATAAAGTATATACTTAACTACCTTGTGTAGGATTTCATTATTATTTGAATTACTATTACTATTTGAACAATTTGAATAGTATCCATAGAGGTCTTCTTTTCTCATTCTTTTGAGTTTTTAATATCATTATCAAAACAATCTTCCTTATCCAGATATACGATCATAGGATTATGCCCTACTCAAAAGTAATTTATTTACCAAATAAGTTTCCAGATATTTTCTTCTGACATTTAAAGTCTTCCATGATCTATACTCACCTTTCTTTTCTAGGTCTGTCTAATTTTTCCCTTACATAAATGTATTGTAGTCATAAACTTACACTACCAGCAACTAATTGACACAGTACATAGAGCAATCAGAAAGACCTAGTAAAATATAGCCTTAAATAATTACTTGCTAATATATCCTTGGGCAAATGATTTAATCTTTGCCTCACTTCTTCAACTGTAAAATTGGGAGATTTATAGTATCTACTTCTCAGGATTGTTGGGTTGTGAAAAATTAATTGAGATAACCTTTGAAAAGTGCTTAGTTCAGAGCCTGACCCACAATCATCACATAATAAATACTTGTTTCTTTCCTTCCAAAATATAGGATTAGATGATCAACGGGTTAGAACTGGAAGCAACCTCAGTTTCCAATATACAGTATCCAATGTTCAAAATAATATTCTTATTTTAGGAATAGCAAATGGTGTTATAGAGTAAGGTCCAATAATTTAACCACAGTTATACAAATATTAGTTATATGATATAGTATTTGAACCCAAATCTTCTTATTCAAAGTCTAGCATTTTCTCTGCTAGGTTTTTCTTCCAACTATGTTTCTCCTGATCCCATAAAAAAATTAACTCTGACCTTTGCAATATGTTTCATTTATACATCTCTAAAGCAATTATCATTTAATATTATATAATACAATCACATTTTTATCATTTATTTTTAGGTCTTTTCTATTTTACACAGTATGTTTCTTGAAAACAGAGCTTCTATCTTATCTAAATGTTGCTTTGAACCCAGACTCTGCCACAGTACTTTATAAATCATCAGTGTATTAAGTGTTAATTGCTAAATAACATTTGACAATACTAAATGAGAAGCAAAAGTGGTATTTATTTGGTGCTAGCTTTTCTGTTTCTTTTAAGCTCATCATCTGGAAGCTCATCACAATGGAGATTTCTTCAGCTTTGAAATTCTCACTTCCCCATTCTGGAGATCAAAACAAAAATCTCTTTCTATTGTTTTCCTTCACAGAAAGCTCAAAATCCTAAACATCTTTTCCTTCACCACCAACTGCTCTGCTTTGTTTCCAGTCCACTATCATTATCAAGTTCTGATGCCAGGTTATCTTCTGGTCCCTCCCATTTTCTTTTAGCTTCTGTTTGTGTTTTGTTTACCCCCATTAGGTTGTAAGCTTCTTCAGGCAGGGACTATGTTTATTACTTGGCATCCCTAATCCTTGGTATACCATATTATCATATTATATTATAATAAAAATTTATCATATATCATGAGGTAGAAGCAGTATGCTATAGTAATACTGTTTTTATTATTGTTCTTAAAGCATCAACATTTGCTTTCATATATAAATGTAAATTAATGTTATCCATTTTTTTGAACCAGTTACCTTCCTTAATCCCAATCAGATTAATATAAAAAAAAAAGATCTTATTTTCTAGCATTTAATATTAAAAAACTTCAATTCATATATGTATGCATACAAATGATACAGATATATTATATATATGTATGTATATATATATATATATATATATATATATACAGAAAAAGAGAGAGAGAGAGAAACAGTTTAATAAAGCATAATCTCAGGCCAATTATCATTTGTCAACTTTGATGTTCTTAATTTCCTTTAATTCTTTCAGAAGTGATTTTTTAAAAAATAGATCATTCCTCAGAATATACTGGAAAAATTACCAAAATTATTGTTATTTAATTGTTAGATACATATAAGCCATTCTTATACTACATCAATTGGTACAGTATGATAGAGCAGTAGACTCGAAATCCAAACTCAGATCATCAACTGTATGATCCTGGACCAGTTGTTTTTCATCGGTCTTTCTCATTTTCCTCATCTGTTTCAGTAGTATAAAAAAGTATAAACCTTCCAGAGTAGTTATAAAGATAAAATGATACATCTTTCAGGCAATCTGCAATTGTTAGAGAGCTATATAAATATAACCATTGTTATTAAAATTAGTCATGATAATCCTTTAAATGCATAAATGCACACACATATATACATATATGTGTATTTTATTGTTTTTCAAAGTATTTTCTTCATAACAACTCAATGAGTCAAGGATTGGAAGTATTATTATTCCCATTTTTCAGAAGAGGAGGAACCTGAAACTCAGTTGTCATTTTTCTACTGAATGTAGAATCATAGATCAAAGGCTAGAATGGACCACAGAGGCAATCTGAAATAACCTACTCATTTTATAGTATAGAGAGAAAAAATGAGGCACCAAAAGGTTAAAATACTTAACTATGGTTGTATAAATAATAAATTTCAAATTTGGGGTTGGAATCCAAGTTGCTTGAATGTGGTAGAACATGAACACAAACCAAGATATTAGAATGTTAAATCTATTATGATTACTAACATATAAATAGAATGATATAAATATAAATACATCCTATTGCCACTCTACTATACGCAATTGTGTAGATAGTACACTTTGTAGCTATATACAGTGTGTTCACTGATTTGTTCATCCATGTCTGCTGTGTTTATTAAGGTACATAAAATGATTTCAGAAAAAAAAGAAATTGGAAAAACTTACATAACCTGATGCATAGTGCAATGACAGAACCAGAAGAACATTATACATAATAACAGCCATATTGTTTGATGAATAACTGTGAATGATAATTATTCTCAGTAATACCATGATCCAACACAATCATAAAAGAATAATGATGAAACATATTATCTGCCTGCAGAGAAAGAACTGACATTATTTGAATAAAGCATGTTATTTTTCACTTTCTTTTTTTTCCTTTTATCTGAATCTTCATGTACAAAAATGACTAACATAGAAATGTTATACATGACTATACTTATATTAACTATAAGGTTTCCTTAAAATGAGGAGCATTTGTTTTCATTATTGCAAATAAACAAAAAATTCTCTTTAGAGAAAGTAGTATGAGAAAAAGCAAAAATATATACATTTTATATTAGTGTTTTCTAAAACTATGTGTAGATATATAAAAAATGTTTATTTTTTTATTTATAGTCTCTAAATATAAATCTCAAAGTTGGAGGAGGGTAATGAAGGAAGGAGAGAGGAATAGAAGTTGCAACCCAAAACTTTACATAAAAAGGTTTTTTTTAAATTATCTTTGAATGGAGGAGAAAGGGCAAGAGCATAAGCATTTATTAAGAATTTACCACATGCTAGACTGATATAAGTGCTTTGTAAATCTTATCTAATTCGAGCCTCACAACAGTGCTATAAGGAAATGACATATCAATTGTCAAATACTTTACCTTTTCCTTTTACATTAGAGTATAATTGTCTTACTTGAATCTCTAACAAGCCAATGTCTGAGCTTTATATTTCACCAAACAGCAGTTGCAGCCTGTTTCCCACTAATTTTTTAACCAATAAAATGATGCTCCTCCACTTCACTTCACATATTTTGAATAAAATAAATTAATAGGTTCTGCTTCTTTAACAACACAGTATAAGCTTAGTAGAAATCCAAATAATTTGCAGAGTCAATAAGATTAGGCTTTGACTGTATTTAAAATTGGACAATAATGCTTTCAACATCCAACACATTTTATTCTTCAATCAAATTCAACAGGTTTGTTACTTTGATTTGACTATATACCCATAAGAATATTATGGACTCTATGAGGAAAAGATAGAATGCAACAAAAAAAAATCTCCATTAGAAAAAAAATGAGATTTTGGATTTGAGTGCTTGTCCATTAGTGACATAAAGTGCTGACAAGCAGAATAAACATTAAGAAATATAATGTTAAGGTCTCTAGTGAAATGAAGTTTCATAACTTCCCTGGAGTTGATGGATGGGTAATGATGACATTTTCAAGTGTAAGGATATCCAGTATTGGGAAAGTGGATGAAGCATTTCACATATACAGTGTTTGTTACTGCTTGGATGGTCAGCAAAGTTGACTAAATAGCTTAAGAAAAGAGTCATCTGTTTATAAATGTTTAATCAGGCTAATATGCGGCTGCTCTTTAACTTGCCAGAGGACTTTACATTTTTTGAGTTTAATAGTTTAGGCTGGAATTCATTCAGACAGTGAAAAGGCTGTGGAGAATTCTACAGCATCAAATACTCAGAAATTTGACGTTAACAACATTGTAAATCTGACAAGAACAATTTATCAATTTTGCCATGATTTTACAAGGAAACTTTGCTAAAATGCATTCCTGTGGGTGCTATCTGCATGGTAAATAATCCTTGAGGTCTCTGCTGAATGCAGCCTACCTTCTCTTCCATAGATTAAATCACAAATGTAACCATCATCTTTAAACCAGTCAATTGAGAAGGAACTGTGTGTCATTAAATTGTGTCTTATCCTCAGAAAACAGGTTGCTGAAACATGAGGAATAAAATGGATGGTTTTCAGTAGCTACATGCTTATGTTGAATCCGTTTAGACTTCAAGAACAAACCAGGGAATCTTGTTCTTTTTGAAAGGGGAGGATTGCTCGCATCAAACCTCACCTCAGGGAACTCAGAATCACAATTTGCTGAAGCTATTTTTACAAGGCTTTGAGCTACTGTTAGGATGTTGCTGGGGATGTTTATGGTCTCTTTGTATATTGATTCCTGGGAACCATGAAGGAAATGATATCTTATCTGAGTGATCAAAAATGTAGGAAAACATCCTGCAAAATAATTCTACATATTTTAAGATGCATTTTTGTTAATGATTCCAACACTGATTACTACTTTATCATTACTATTTATTAAATCATGTGATGAAATTTCATAGATGTTTAAAAATGCAAACTTATTGGAAAATCTATTTCTGAAAGTAAATTACAATCTTGAATTTGATTGAAAATATTGGAATAAAGACAAAAGTTTTCCTTAAAATGAGGAGGTTTTGTTTTCTTTATTGCAAAAATATTCTCTGTAGAGAAAGCAGTTTGAGGGAAAACAAAAATAGAATATATACATTTTATATTAGTATTTTCTAAAACTGTATATGTATATATATATAATGTATATTTCTAAATTTATATTTCCTAAAACTGCCATAAACAAATATATACACACATGCACATATTACATATATACTTAAATTATTTTTATAGAAAAATGTTTATGCAGTAAATGATGCTACTATAAACCTCATTTTTTTCACAAATTTGTTATCTCTGCTAAAACAATAACTACAACAAAATAATCTCTATTATATTCATATAATATACATGTCACTCTTGCTCTGTGTTTTTAAATGACAACAATCTTTAGTTAGTCAAGCAGGTATAATGGTTTTGCAAATACTAAGGTCTGTGGACTGGTTCAAGATAGATTTAAATCATTAATAGAATATGTTTCTGTGTCTAGTTTTAAGTGCTCATTTGTTTGTATTTGAGAACTAATAGCCAATGGAGCATAATTTAACATGATAGACATTCTTCCTGGGAACTGGAGTATGGAATCACTTTGAAGTGTGGAATATTGCAGACAAAGTTTCATTTAAAGGAAAATAAAGCAAACATAGTTCCCTCTCTAAAACAATTTAATTGGCTTAATATATGATTTCAAGTCAAAAGAGGGTTGATTCAGTTTAGCACATAATGTCCAAGTCCATCTAGCTAAAGAGGTGTGAGGTGTCAAGTGTATGAGAAAGCTTCCATCACACCTGTCCTTTTTTTTCGTAGTTCCATCTAGAACTATTATTGTCAACAGCTCTGAAGTACACAGTTGGCTTTTCCCTGCTCAGGAAAGCACACTCTTTTATAGCATTTATTGCTTGAACTTAAAACTCAATTTCCTTAGAAGGATCACTAGGATAACGTCATAGAGAAAGCTGTAGAGATACTGCCACAGAAGTATCAATTCTTCCTTGGAGTAAGATTTGGAAATGACATGAAAATATCACCAGTTACTTTGGGGACCAAGCTTTTTAAAAAGGACTGGAATTGACTGCACATCTGGTGGTATTGCTTCATTCTGTCAACTGCTTTCATATTGTCAACTCAGAAATGCACTTTTGGAAACCTTCAGAACCTGCAGGGAGTGGAACTATGATAAAGAACATAAGTATCTTTATTAAAATCTCTAGAATTTAGAAAGATATGCATTAGTATTCCATACTCAGAAACATTGTCCTCACCCTCATGTAAAAATGACCAAAAGTTTATTGTGTTGTTGTTTTCTCACAGAGACTAAAAGTTGCCACAAATGAATAATGTAGATTGATACGCAAACTTATATTTTGTTGTGAGAGAAACTAATTACAATTTTCCTAGCAATACACTTTTCACCTCAAATTAGAATTCCTAATAATAGAACTATTCAAATGTTTTCTTTGGTTGGATAAGATGAGGTTAAATTTAATGATTGATTCCTTTCAAGTTGTGCTTAGTTCCATGAACTCCCATATACAACATATGGTCAACCATATACCATCTATTTGGTATTCCTTACAAGGAAATTTATATAGAAGAATACAACTAATTCGTTGGGATTTAATCAGTACTATGGGAAAAACAACAGAAATATCCTTTCAGTATTAAAGGTCAAATGTTAACTTTAAGTTCCCTAAAATTAGATTATACAATTTATTCTTTAATGTATTTCACATAACCTGAACTATTCTAGGAAGGACAAATACCATACATGCACTAATTTTAAATAATTTTATTTAAATCTGTCCACTGAATACACTCAAAAATGGTCACTAGTAACATGTGTATTTCATTGTAAGAAGTTGATCCTTACAAAAATAAATTATTTGTTCTTCAACATTACTTCCATTTAGATAATATTGTTTCTTCCTACTTCAAATTCATGAAGCAAATCTTTTCTGTACTATTAGATTTGATTGAGATTTCAATAATACATAGAAAAAATTAAAAGCACTTAAGCAAAATCTATTTAGCTATAAAAATGTGTGAATAAGATTATTTTAAAATAAAGTATGTCTTACTTCTACCATGATCCATCTCCAAAGTACTGTCAGTATTTCAAGCACCATCTGTCTAATTCAAGAAGAAATGTATATTTTTTTAGTGTTTAAATTTCATTACTGTAAAATGTGTCTCAACATTGTCCCTGTCACTAATCAATTCATATTTACATGCACTTTTACCCTCAAGTATTGTTTAAATAAGTCTGAAGGGAAAGAAAAGCAAAACAAAGAGATAAAAAAGAAAAAGAAAAAATAGCAAAAGAAACCCTTTAATGTAGAATAGTAGGATATGCTGCCAGAACTTTTACTGCTTTCTAAATATTAAGACTATTTTCTGTCAGTCTAGGCAATAGTTTAGTTTGGGATAAGAATCCCATTAACAATTCAGGATGACTAAAAATATTTATTATGGTCAAAAAATTATGTGCATACACACACACATACACATACACACACCAGTATAATCTGTTTGCCACAAGCTCCTTAGATCTAGTTTACCAAAGACTGTTATATAAACAGAAAAGCAAAGGCAAGAGAAGAATCAACGCAATTATATAGACAATGGGAAATATCCCAGGGGAAAAACTCATGATTTTTTTTTTCTTTTTCCTCCCCTACTTTTCAAAATTCAATACCTGGATAGGCTTTGAGTAGTGCAGAGAAGCATATTTCAAATCCAGAAGGCCTGAGTTCAAGTTTCTCCTGTCTTCAGCAAAAACTGATTTTTTGATTCTGGGATTCATTGCTTTAAACAATACTTTGACTATAAATTATAGAAAATGTGCTGACTTGTATTCTTACCTAAAAGTTCAATATAAGGAAGGCATTACAGGTTCATTCCCAACTCATTGATGGTTTTAATCATTTTGCTAGTTCACTTTACATACATGGAATCAGCTTAAAGATAAACAATGGTACAATGCATATATTCCTATATGTTAAGTTTCACGAAAAGAAGCCTACTTACCTACATATTTGCACAACAAGTGAAGAAAATAGCCCAATAGAAAGAATTAGTAAGAGTCATTTAAAACCAAAGTGTTTTAAAATATTGTACCTTCCCTTTTTTTAAAAGACCTAAAGTAAAATAAACCTAGAGTTACTTACAATTTGACTAATAAGCAATCAGTCCATTAAAAGGTTGTCAAATTATGGTTTTGATGCTTTTGAAAAGAGGAAGGCTTGGAGGTTTTTTGTTTTCTTTTTTATTATTTGTTATTTTTTGCTTGAATTTGTTTAAGGATTTTTGAATTTTGTTTTTGTTTTTGTTTTATTTTTCCTTTGTTTAAAATAGAAGTAATAGTCTTCATGGTATTAGATTGGTTTAGAAGTTAGCTCTACTTTGAACAGTGCCTATTTTAAAAATACATAGTTGACCACATGTTTATCATGAAATACTTGACTTATTATATAATGTATTCAATTATTGATTGATCTAGTTTGTGCTTTACTGTATGCTATCATTCAATGAACATTTATTAAATGTCTATATGTGCTAGTAATTATATTATATAATGCAAAGACAAAAATAAAACAATCATTACTCTCATGAATCTTACATTCTATGAGGAGCAAGAGAGAGAATATGTGCATTTATATAAGCAATATGCAATATCTTCAGGAAATTAATATCAAGTAAATGAGATAGAAGGTTGGTACCATTATCTGGGAGAATAAGAAAATACTTCATGTAACAAATAGCATTTAAGTCCATATTTGAAAGAAAATAAGGATTCTAAGAGTAAGAGATGATGAGGGAATCCATGTATATATCATGGAATACAGAATTAAAACGTCAAATGAGTGTAGCGAGGAAGCCACTTTGACTACAACAAGTATTCAAATGAAATTAAGATTTGAATAATAAGTGCAATGTTAATAAGAAGAACTAAGTGCTCTAGAAGCAGTAGCAGATATGATTATAGTATCAGACTTCAATGACTTTGTAATCTAACTAAATTCTTGCCAAAATCTTACTAGTTCAGTTATTTGTGACACATCATAAATAGAATAGTTTAATAATAATTTAGAATTCTTTTAATAGCTAAAGTTATTTATAGAATAAGAAATTCAAATACTGTCAATAAGCAGTTATTTAGCAATAATTATGTATCAATCATATTAAATGCTGAAAAAACAGAAAAAGGAAAATTAAAGCATAATTAATAATAATAATAATAATTCCTGACCTCAAGGAACTCACAGTCTAAAAAGGAGGCAACATGCCAACAACTATGAACAAACAAAAAATGTACAGGTTAAACTGGATATAATTTTTTTTGTTTTTTTAAATAGCCTTTTATTTACAAGTTATATGTATGGGTAATTTTACTGCATTGACAATTGCCAAACCTTTTGTTCCAATTTTTCTCCTCCTTCTCCCCAACCCCCTCCCCTGGATGGCAGGATGAAAAGTAGATGTTAAATATATTAAAGTATAAATTAGATACACAATAAGTATACATGACCAAAACATTATTTTGCTGTACAAAAACAATCGGACTCTGAAATATTGTACAGTTAGCCTGTGAAGGAAATCCAAAATGCAGGCGGGCAAAAATATAGGCATTGGGAATTCAATGTAATGGTTCTTAGTCATCTCCCAGAGTTCTTTCACTGGGCATACCTGATTCAGTTCATTGTTGCTCCATTGGAACTGGTTTGATTCATCTTATTGCTGAGGATGGCCAGGTCCATCAGAATTGGTCATCATATAGTATTGTTGTTGAGGTATATAATGATCTCCTGGCCTGCTTGTTTCACTCAGCATCAGTTTGTGTAAGTCTCTCCAGGCCTTTGTGAAATCCTCCTGCTAGTCATTTCTTACCGAACAATAATATTCCATAATATTCATATACCACAATTTATTCAGCCATTCTCCAATTGATGGGCATCTACTCAGACTGGATATAATTTGACATAAAAGTCACTACCATTAAGGGGAAATGAAAAAATATTATCTTACATCTGATTTCAACCTTTATGGAACTTTTCCACACTGTTTCTTTATGGATAGGAACAGTATGGAAAAATTCCAATGTATACTATTATATTTCAGTCTGATGCTTTTGTCATCAGGATGAGATCTCCAATTTATAACCATTGATTGGATGGAATTTACTTTTGTATTATGAACAATTTATTCTCAGAATTTAATGTGTGTACCTTATTTCTTAGAATATATATTAAGAGAACCTTTGACATACAAATTTAAGTTAGAAAGGAAGTTTTAGATTCCCTAAACTGAAAGACTTACTTGGATGATATTTGTGTGCTATAAATAAATGTCAAAGGTTATAACATTTCATCAGCCTTAATTTGTATAGTATGTCTACATAGCAACCTTTTATGACTATAGGCATAACTTCCTCTCTCACATGGCACTAAGATAACCCACAGTGAATCAATATGACTAGATATTATTGTCTTGCATCCAGTTCTTTGTAGTCATGTCAATCAAGATGCCATTTCTAATATGATTTAGTCTAAATTCCATTCTTTAAAAAAAAAAGAATATAATGACTTTGTCAGTGATAATTAACTTAGAAGCAGAATTCACTTTTTCAATGGAAACAAACACTTGCTTAAGTATCACCAGATATAACCCTAAAATCTATATATCATGATAATTATTTGGTCCAAGGGGATATCAAGTATAAATAGTGTTTTACCTCAATTATATTTATACTCAATTATTTAAATTTCTTGAAACCTTTTCCAAGGAAAGCTATAATAGCATAATCGATTCTGCAAATCAGTCAAAAATTGATATAAAAAATTGTTTTGTATTTATTGAATGATAAAACTATAAGAAGTTTACAAAATAAGCAAATCAGACACATTATAGAAAAAGCAAGCTCATACATTTGAAAAGAAAAAGCTATTCAAAACAAAAGGGCTCACATGGGAGATGATACTTAGAAAATAGTGATCATATGAGGAAAAATAAATAATGGATAGCAAATTTGAGGCAAATTTGGTAGATGGTTATGATAAAGGCAAAGAAATTTTGCACCACAGAGGCAGAATTATTTTAACAAAATGGGAAGATAATCTACCATTCTCTTTAAGGGATGGTAGTAGATAAACGGCATTGTGGATTTAAGTCTGGACAATATGTTCAGACATATTTAAAGTAAAGAAAATTCATGAAGTCTGAAAAATAAGTGTTCTTTTTTTATTATAATAGAGAGGACATTAGTGTTCTAATTTAATTTCCTCCCTTCCTTCCTTCTTGAAATATAAAATTTTGTAATGTAATATAAAATATAAAAGATATAAATGACAATAAATTCTGTCATTTAAAAACTATTAAATATAGTATGATTAACATTCACACATTCATATCAATTATTAATCAAAGACTGATTATCATGCATTATTTTAATTTTTTTTAACAATTTTTTTTTTTTTTTTGCTGAGGTAATTGGCGTCAAGTGACTGGCCCAACGTCACACAGGTAGGAAGTGTTAAGTGTCTGAGAACGGATTTGAACTCAGGTCCTCCTGATTTCAGGGCAGGTGCTCTATCCACTGCACCATCTAGCTGTCCCTATCATGCATTATTTTAAAAGAATATCATGACTGATTAAAACATTTTTAAATAATACCAATATGTCAGTAGAATGCATTACAACTAAGAGTGAGTACATAACAATAGGGATAACTAAACCCAGAAATAGCAATGACTAAAGGATTACTTATTCTGTACCACTAACAGAGGCATATTATTCTTTTGTTTATATTTATATCCTTTTATTATTTTCAGCAACTTTTGACATCAAGATTCCACACCTTCCTTATGAAGCCTACTCCCATGTTTCATCAACATGAGAGTCAGTAATTTCTTCTTTATTTTGAACTAATCTTGAATTACATCATTTCCTCCTTATTCTGTGAAGTGGGAGGCTTCAAACTTGATGTCTCTGTTAATTAAAATACTTGAAGAGAGTTATTCAATTTCCTTTCTTTTTTTTTTTTGATGCTCAAGATAAAACAACCAAATCTCTATTTTTTTTATTTCTCATACTTACTTTTTCCTTAATTATTAGTACACTACTTTATTGAGTCTACTTCACTTCCCCCCATGTTTCTTTTAAAATATAAATATTAAAATTGGATATTAAAGCTTAATATCACTCAGGTGGGATGGATGATAATGAAACTTTCTATCCTAAGAATAAAATGTAGTCTACTGCTTTTGAAGTGGTCTAGACTAAGATTGTGTTATATCTATCATGCTAATAATAGTTTGAAGAATTGATTTCTCACAAAACAGAGTCCCCCCCAGTTTGCATCAACACTATGCATCAAAAAATGAAATATTTTATTATTAGTAATGAATAATATTTACTTAGCACCTGATTATTTTTAAAAGTATTTCAAAATAACAATCTCATGAGGTAAGCTGTATCAGTGAAATGCTCCTGATCTCTCATTTGACAACACAAATTCAGAAAAGTTCATGATCTCACAATTAATAATGGTTAGGATTAGGATTCAAAAATCCTAATTTCCTGACTCCAAACCTAACACTCTTTCAAATATGCCATGCTGCCTCTGTTTACTTATTCTTCTCTTCGTGTTTTAGAAAAACAATAATAGTTGCCATCCTTTGAAAGAATTTACAATATTAAGTGTACAAACTTATTTTATATAGCTAAACATAAAATCCTTTTGAGTAAAGATTGCTTCAATATTTGTATTTGTATCCTGATATCTAGCATAGTCCTGTCACTTGAAGGATGCTTAATAAATGTACTTTGAATTCCTTCTAAAGGCTGTAGACAATTGAATTTTAATAAAATAAATAAGGCAATTTACATTAGACATAAATATTAGTTCCAACTTGAGTTTTACTGTTTTTGTAACCTTAACTGTAACTTATGTTCCTCATATGTTCAAAAATGTGGTAGGGGATTCAATAAAAAAACACTGGAAAATATACTATTTATTTTTGCTATGTAAACTCTTTTTATAAGATGTAACGTTATATTTTAAGAATTTTCTAATTGTTTTTGCTGTTGATTTTTTTGTGTGTTTTGCTTCTTTCCTTTGTGGTACAGCATGGGAGGGATTGTATTGGGATTTATCCTAATTAATGGGATGGCTGGTGATTTATTTTTTCAAAAAAATCAGCCGAGTATTTTTATGACTATTTGTTCAGCTGTCCTAGAATTCCATTCTCAGTTAAATAAGTCACTGCCTGCTTAGGAAAGTTAGGCATAAAAAATATTTCACACTTTTTTATGTGACACTAAGCTAAGATGGACTAACATTGATAAAATAAATATCTCTCAAGAAGATTCCTTGAAACAAGTCAACTATTTGAGATGAATATTAAATAAAGTGCAAAAAAGAAAGCTTTGTAATTTGGGTTCTGCCTTTGTCATTCAAAAGAAACTTCTCTCCAAAGTTACCAATGATTTTTTAATTACTAAATCTGATGGTTCTTTCTCAGCCCTTATCCTTCTTGACTTCTATGTAACATTTAACAATTTTGATTATTCTCGCTAGATACTCTCTTTTTATGGTTTTCTGACATAGCTTTAAATGTCACTTTTATTTTAAACCATCATTTATTTTTCCCAGCTGATATGAAGTTCCAAACTCAATGCTGGGACTTCTTTTTTTTTTCCTATGCTCTCTCCCTTGGCCTTATTAATTCCCATGGATTTAATGACGATTTCTATACGTGGCATATGTATATAGATGTATCATTAGGTTATATTGCATAATCATATATTTACATTTATAGATATAGAGATAGGTTTTTATTATATTTTTTTTAAAAGAGAAAAAAATTAAATAATCTCAACTCTTGAGTTTACAGTCTAAGGAAGGAAACAACACACACCAATGTAGATATACATATAGATATATTCAATCAAAAAACATTGTAAAGCCCTTACATGAGCTAGGCTAAGCACAAAAGACACAAAAAGAAGCAAAAGATAACTCCTACCCCTAGGTACCTCATAATTTAAGGGAAGAGACAAGATGAAAATAAATAAATAGAAATCACTTGCTTATAAGATAAATAAAACATAATTAACAGACGGAGGAACTTCCTTTGGAGAAGACTTCCTGTGGAAGAAGAATTCTAGTTGTAATTTAATAGAAGCCTTAAACTTCAACAGGGAAGACTTGAATAGTTTTCTAGGCATGGGAAGCAGCACGAGAAAATGTCTGAAGATGAGAAAGTAAATGTCTTATTTTTTGAAACTACCAAAAAATCAGTGATACTGAATCAAAGACCAAGGGATATGAAATAATATATAAGACTGCAGAGGCAAGAGAGGTCTAGATTATAAAGAACTTCAAATACAACAATTTATATGTGTTCTGAAGGTTATAGGTAACCACTGGAATATATTGAATAGGAGGATGTATGTTTGGATATATGATTTAGGAAAACCAATTCGGGGACTTAATGGAGAGAAGCCAAGATGGCAGAGTGAAACCATGAAGCTGCTAAAACTTGCCAATGTTCCCTCAAAAACTACATGAAACTGAGTCTTTGAACAGAGCCTGATTGATTGAAATCATTTTCTAGATCAAGATAGACTGGAAGGACTTCAAGAAAGATCAGTCTCACTGAGGTAAAAGGTAAATTCATACCAGCTCAGATGATGCCTGGGAAAATCAGTGAAAGTGTCTTTATCACAGCAGATCAGCATCCTGGCTCAATAACAGATCAGAGCAGTGGGGCATCCTCAATTAGAATCAGCATCCTCATCCACATTACAAGGCAAATTGCCAGCCTGGGAAACCAGACTGTTCCCTGAAAAGAGCTAATAGGGCTACCCTCTGCTCTGAGTAAGGCAACAAATACAAAGGCCTCTATGCCCAAAGTCAAGGCTCAGAGCTACACAAGAAGCTTCAGGACACTGACCCCTGTATCTCAGGAGCAGAATTCAAAGTCACAAAATAGGAAAAAAAGAAAGAAATGAGCAAGAAAAAAGAAAAAACTCAATGATACAAAGCTACTATGGTGATTGGAACAGCAAAACACCAACTCAGTCTGGAAGTCAAAGAATCTGGATTAAATGCAAAAATTAACTCTCCCAAAAAAATAAATAAATAAAAATTAAATAAAATTAAAATTAAATAATAAATAAATAAATAAATAAAATACAATTAACTCGCCAGCAGGTTCTTGTTAACTATATCTGTTATTGGGGCATTTAGAGAAGACATACAGGTGTAGATATAAGTACTCTTAGATAATAATATCAAAGAAAATATATCAAGGGGTAGGAAATGATTTTACTGAAAGAGGAAAGAGAAGGAAAAATGTGATTAATTAGATCATATAAAGAGGCACAAAAAACCTATTACAATAAAGAGAAAGTAGAGAGGGGCATGATCATTGCCTGAAGCTTAATTTCATTAGTTTTGGCTCAAAGAGGAAATAATATAATTACTTAGTTGAGTATAGAAATTTATCCTATGCTATAAAGAAGTAGTAGGAGAAAGAGAAAAGAAAAAAAAAAAGAAAAGGGAATAGCTAGATAGAAAGGAGGGCAGAAACATGTGGAGAAATGGGTAAGAGATCAGAGAAAATGAGAATGTTGATTAAAAGCAAAATTACCACTAAGGAGGGACAGGGTGGAAAGAGAGAATAAAAGTATATATATAGGGAAGAAAATATGATGAAGTGAAATACAGCTGGCAGTCATAACTATGAATGGGAATGGGATGACATCTCCCATACAATGGAAGGAAATAGTAGAGTAGATTTTACAAAACAGAATTTCATATTACGTAGTTTACATTTGAAATAGAGACACATACAAAGTAAAGGTAAATGGCTAGAGCTGAATTTATGCTTCAATTGAAGAAAAAAAGCAAGAGGTAGCAATTCTTATCTCAGATAAAGTAAAAATAAAATAAATCTAGTCAAAAGACAATGAAGTAGTATCAATACAAAATGTGTATGTACCAAGTAGTACAACATCCAAATTCTGAGAAGTTAGGCCTCGAACAGGAAGAAATAGATAGCAAAACTGTATTAGTGGAGGACCTCAATCTTCCCCTCAAAGAATTAAACAAATCTAACCACAAAATAAATAAGAAAGAAACTAGGAAGATTAATAAAATTTTAAAAAACTTAGATATGATAGATCTCTGAATAAAATTGAATAAGCACAGAAAGGTATATATCTTTTTCAAAGGAATTCATGGCACTTATACAAAAACTGACCACAGATTAGGGCATAACAACTTCACAATTAAATGCAGAAAAGAAGAAATAGTAAATGTTTCTTTTTCAGACCATGATTCAATTAAAATTATATTCAATAAAGGGCCAGGGAAAAATAAACTAAAAGCCAATTGGAACTTAAATAATGTAATCCTAAAAAAAAAGATTGCTTCAAACAACAAATCATAGAAACAATCAATAATTTCACCCAAGAAAATCACAATAATGAGACAATATCCAAAAACCTATAGGATGCAACCAAAAAAAATTATAGGGAAAATTTCATATCTCTAAATAATTATATGAGTAAAATACAGAAAGAGAAGGTCAATGAATTGGCCATGCAACTAAAAAAGCTAGAAAACAAAATAAATTAGAAAATTCCAATTAAATACCAAATTAGAAATCCTGAAACTCAAAAAAAAAAAGAGATTAATAAATTTTAAACTAAGAAAACTATTGAACTAATTAATAAACTGAAGAGTTGGTTTTATGAAAAACTTAACAAATTAGATAAACTTTTAGTTAATTTGATTAGAAAAAAGAAAGGAAAAAACAAAACATCAGCATCAAAAATGAAAAGGGAGAACTTACCATCAGTGAAAAAAGAAATTAAAGAAAGAACTAGGAGCGATTTTGCCCAACTCTATGCCAGCAAGTCTGACAATCTAATTAAAATGAATGAATATTTACAAAAATACAAATTGCCAAAATTATCAGGAGAGAAAATAAAGTACTTAAAAAATCCTATTTAAAAAATATTGAACAAACCATCAATGAACACTCTAAGAAAAAAATCTGCAGGCTAGATGGATTTATAAGTGAATTCTACCAAACTTTTACAGAACAATTAATTCCAATACTATGTAAAGTATTTGAAAAAATAGTTAAAGGAGTCTCGCCAAATTCCTTCTATGACACAAATATAGTACTGAAACCTAAACCAGAAAGAGCCAAAAGGGAGAAAGACAGAAAATTACATATTAATCTCCCCAATGAATATGGATACAAAAAATTTAAATTAACTATTAGGGAAAAGGTTACTAAGATAATACACTATGACCAAGAGGAATTTATATCAGAAATGGAGGGCTAGTTCAACAATATACGTGTGTGTGTGTGTATACATGTATATATGTATATATGCATACACATATAATATCAATTACAAAACCAATAGAAATCATATGATCTCAATAAATGCAAAAAAAAGTTTTTGACAAAATTCAGCACCCATGACTATTTAAAATACTAGAGATCATAGGGATAAAGGGGTTTTCCTTTAAATGATAAGCAGCATCTCTCTAAAACCATCAGCAAGCATTATTTGTAATGGAGAGAAACAGAACACATTTCCAATAAGATCAAGGGTGAAACAAGGATACCACTTTTAACCAATATTATTCAATATTGGACTAGAAATGTTGGTTTTAGTAATAAGAAAATAAAAAGAAATTTTAAAAATTAGAATTGGTGATGAGGAAACAAGACAATCACATTTTGCAGACAATATAATGATATACTTAGAGAATCCCAGAAAATCATTCAAAAACTTGCTTGAAAAAATTAGCAGCTTTAGCAAAGTTGTAGCATATAAAATAAACTTCTCCACAAATCATCAGTATTTCTATATGCTACTGACAAAGTCCAGCAGTAAGAGATAGAAAGAGAAATTCTACTTAAGATTAGTATAGAGAAAAAATATTTGGGTATCTACCTGCCAAGAAAATCTCAGGAACTATATGAACACGATTACAAAACACTTTTCACACAAATAAACTCAGATCTAAACAATTGGAAAAAATAATAATTGTTCATCGGTAGGGGAAGCTAATGTAAAAAATGCCAATTCTCCTAAAATTGGTCTACTTTTTCATTGCCATACCAATCAAATTGCCCAAAAATATTTTATACAGCTAGACAAAAACCATTAACAATTTTTTTTTCTGGAATAAAAAAAGGGAAAGAATATCAGGAAAAATAATGGTAAAAATTTGATGGACAGTGGCCAGACCTAAAGACCTAGTACCATACCTAAACCTCTAATATAAAACTTCAGTTATCAAAAACATTTGGCACTACTTAATAAAGGGTGGTGGATCAGTGGAATACATTAGATATACGTGATGCAATTGTCAAAGTCTATAACAAGTTAGTATTTGATAAATCCCCAACTCCAGCTTCTCGAATAAAACCTCACTACTTGACAAAAATTGCTGTGAAAAATGGACAATAATATGTCAGAAAATCAGCATAGACCTATATGTCAGACTTTATACCAAAATAAGGTCAAAATGGATACATGATTTGGGCACAAAGGATGGTACCCATAAACAAATTAGAAGAGGTAGGGGTGATTTATCTATCAGATTTTTGAAGAAATGGAAAAATTTATGACTAAAGAAGAACTTGAGAACATTATGATAGGCACAATGGGAAAATTTGGTTACATTAAATTAGAAAGGTTTTGTGCAAACAAAACCAAAGGAAACAAGATTAAAGGCAAATACAAACCTGGGCACAAATCTTTACAATCAGTTTCTGATAAAAGTGTCTTTTAAATTTTTTTATTAAAGTTTTTTTTATTTTCAAAACATATACAAGGATATTTGCCTTCTGATTCTAGGACATCAGGGCAGTTTTACTTGATGATTTCCTGAAATATAATGACTAGACTCTTTTTTTCCATCATTTTCAGAAAGTCCAATAATCTTTCCTAGATCTCTTTTCTAAGTTAGTTGTTTTTCCAATAAGGCATTGTACATTTTATTTTTTTTTCATTTTTGGTTTTGTTTGACTGATTCTTGATGTCTCATTAAGTCATTCTTTTCCATCTGTTCAGTTCTAATTTTTAGAGAATTGTTTTCTTCACTTGCTTTCTTTAGCTCCTTTTGTTATTGGTCAATTGAATTTTTAAATGAGTTGTTTTGTTCTATGGATTTTTCCATTTCAAAAATTCTGTTTTTCAAGTATTGTTTTCTTTTTCCATTTTGTCAAATCTGTTTTGTAAGGAGTTATATGTTTTTTTTTTCCATTTCAGTAAATCAATTTTGGAAGGAATTTTCTTTAGATAATTTCTGTTTCTTTTTCCAAACCATCTTGCAAAGTTCTCATTTGCTTTCCTCATTTTTCTTCTAACTCTCTTATAAGATTCCTTTTGAATTCTTCCAAGAAAGCATTTTAAGATTCTTATCACCCTTTGTGGCTTCATCTGTTAATAATCTGCTTTTAGTTTCCTGAGGGTTTGAAATCTGTTCTCTTTCTCCATAGAAACTATCTGTGGTCTGAGTTCTTTTTCGCTTTTTTGCTCATCTTTAAAGAGTGAGATCTCATTTTAGGGCAACAGGGAGATTGTATAAGCTTCCTCTATAGGTGACAGTACCTGTATTGATTCAGTGCTAACATTTCCAATGCTGGGTGGGTGTAGTCAGAGCTCATGATATTCTGGGTGTTAGTGGCTTACTTTCTGCCTTTTGCTTTTGTTTTGGATGTCTTACTGCTAATCTGATGATTTACTGCATTGCAACCAGGACAGAATAGACAACATTACTATAAATTCCTCCCTGTAGATTCCTGGCATAGTGGGATGCCATGCCACACTGGGTCTCTGGTCTGCCTGTGCTTGGGTGCCTGCATTCAGGTGACTGCATTTGGCTGCCTGTGCTTGGCCTAACTCCCTTCATGACTGATTGAATCAGACCTTTTCTGAAGATCTTACAAATTATCTTCTGCTGGAAATGTATTATACTTCAAATATTTGTGGATTCTGTCACTTCAAAACTAGTTCAGAGGTTTGATTCACTGTTAATTTGAGAGACAATGGGGAACAGTAATGATGATAAGTAATAAGAATAATAAGTAATGGAAATTTGAAGATGTTATGGAAGTAGAATAGACAAGATTGGCCACTGGTTGAATGCAGGAAATAAGGAGGTATAATGATTAAGTGTGACTATTTGACTAAACCAGCATGATTGGAATGATGAGGCTGTAACAGTTCAGGATATTCAGAAGATAGATAGGTTCTGATGGAAAAGATGAGTTCTTATGAATTATTATCTAAGTAGCTACAAGTAAAGAGTTTACCTAATCCTAGACTACACACACACACACACACACACACACACAGTACACACACACATACACACACAGAGTATAATTTGATATCTGGTATATGGTAGGTCAAGCCAATTCATATTTCTAATATTGCTATTTTTCTGTTCACAAAACAACAATAGAAAGATATTCTCATCATACCTTCAGAACTCTCAGAAAACTTGTTTAGTGAGATTCAAATATGGTGGCCATTGTACAAATATGCCCCCAAAGAAAAATATAACAAAAAAAGCCAAAAATATATAAAACTTTCTAATTAGAGACATTTATAATACTTTTGTATGATTATTGGGAAATAAATAATAACAAGTCTCCAGGCTTTTCTGAACTCTCAAAGATGTGTTAATACAATTGCCTCCTTCTTAATAGTAAAGCATATTCTATACATATGCAAGCATTTTGAAACAGATTTTTTTGTGGAGCAATAGCATCTGAACATTTTGAAAAGTGTTTTCTTTCCAAAAATTCTTTGAGATCAGTAATATAAACATTATCATGCACAATTTATAAATAAGGATGGAGGAAATATGACTTAGCTAATGTCACACAGTTGTTAAGAATCAGAGATATGATTTAAATCCAGGTTTCTTACTCCATGGTCAGTACCTTTTTATCCTACAAGTACCTTACAATGATACAACTGATCCATCAGGGTTGAATAATTTTTTCTAATTGAAGTGATAGATATGTTCTACTCTATTCACACTTTTTAATCTATGAATAACATATTTTAAATAAAATTTTGTTTCAGGCACAAGAATCATTTTCTCATTTCTATGATAAAGAAAAGCATTGCATTAAATACATATAATTAAACAAAACATTTTATGACATTGGCCATACAAGAACACAAACATGCATAGACAATATTGTCATTGATTTTGCTTGATTATATATAGTATGTATGTATGTATGTATGCACATTATAACAGAAACATTCATGCAAATATATGCATATATGTTTATATATATCTTTTGGCTATTTATCAATTAGAGAATTACTATTATTCTTAAAAACCTTGCAAGTTCATACCTTTGTCATAGAAACCTCTTCAAATATTTTCTGTTACCTGCTTAACTTATGTTAGCTGCACTGATTTTGTTTCATAATAATTTTATAAAATCAAAATTGTCCATTTTATCGTTCTGATCCTCTTTATCCCTTTGAAATAAGCTCTACTTATAAAATACCTGTCAATGGCAAATGGTATAACCATTAGTCATTAAACAGGACTAAGCCTATAGATCTAGAAAAAAAAGTTATTTCATTTCTTGCCCATTTATCTTTTACTAGAATTTAGTATCATTACTTTCTTTGTTGTTTTCTATGTTTTATCTTTCCCATGAGAATGTGAGATCATGAGAACAGGGATATTATTCCTTTTTTATCTATATCCTTATTGCATAAGATTGAATTTTTCATAGAGCAAACACTTACTAAATACTTCATTCATTCAATTTTCAATCATTCATTCATTCAGAGAATATTGTTCACATTTATGGCTCAAGTGATCTTTTTAGACCTTAATAAACTTTGAAAAATCTTTAAAGCACAATGGAAAAAATACAGAAAAAGATACAAACAAATGTGGCAATTTTGATTTTGTTCCAAATATTTTATATATGTATATAATATTTGTGTATTTATGTATGTACATAGTATGTGTGCAAACATATATGTATAGTTATATGGCACAATTGTTTGTGTATATATATACATGAGCAATTTTATGCTGTATAATACAATCCTATTTGAAAGGCTTGTGTTCATGATTAAGTTCAAAATAATTTTTTTAAAAAAATACTGCATATGAAACCTATTTCTCAGGTAAATCTATATGAGGAGACTATAGTTTTGAAGAGTACTTGATTCTCTGTGATGAAATTTATACTCACTTGAAATGCTTTTGGGGGACTGGAGGAAGAATGTTTTCATTAAGATAACTAGCATGCAATTTAGAAAGGGAGCTATGGAAAAGCTAATTATACACTAACTTTAAAACATTAGAACTAAAGCATTTGAAAGCCTGATTGTAAGGTTATATTTGTAGTATGTGAAGGGAGTAAAAAAGAAAGAAAAAGAAAGAAAGAAAAAGAAAGAAAGAAAGAAAAAAAGAAAGAAAGAAAGAAAGAAAGAAATTTAACTAAACATGTAAAACATGCTCTCTGACATGTTAAGGGAAATGGTGTGTGTTTCTAAATAAATCTAAAACTGAAAGCATTCTAGAGTTTTAAAAATTAGTTGACTGTTTTTAGTATCCTACAGCTTAATTACTAAATAACTTTTAATGCTGCTGAAAATATAAAAGAAAATTTTGTTAATGGCTAATTTGACCTTGTTTTTTTTTTTTCCCACTTATCCATGCCACTGTCACACTGGTTATAATTAAGCAGTTCTAAAAGCAAATATATTTCAGAAGCTTATAATATCAGAACAACAACAAAACAATAACAACAACAA
The DNA here is from genome assembly GCF_016432865.1 of Antechinus flavipes. NCBI lineage: Eukaryota > Metazoa > Chordata > Mammalia > Dasyuromorphia > Dasyuridae > Antechinus > Antechinus flavipes. Next base: position 265,467,370 of record NC_067401.1, read on the forward strand.
CAAAACAACAACAGCAACAACATGGCTTTCAAATTGAGATCAGAGTACCACTGTAAGGGATATGCATATGGAGGGGACTCTGATTAATAAAAGTCAATTTTCAATGAATTTTGACAAAACTTCAAAATGAAAGCTACAACTTTTTTTAAAGCAGCAGCAAAGGCCGAACATGTTTCGCATGGTCAGTTGGAGGAAGAGGTTTCAGTTATATTTGCATATTTATTTTATTCAGAACAGCCTTTATGAAAACTTTGGGTTGCAAAGTTTTAATCTTAATTATTTGAAAAAGAAAAGCCAACACCTCATGTGATGTGATCAATACATAAAGAATAGAATATTGAATCTCCCCAATAAACACATTTGATCTAAACCTTTGAATTAGCATTAATCATTATTTTATAGATTTTTAAATGAAATTTTACCAAGGAGAACAAAATTATTTTGATTGCATTTTTCAGAGAGGAAAGTAAACCTAACAAAAGAACTTGCTCCTTTGTGTACTAGATAAATATGGCAGATGCTCAAAAAAGGGGGAGGGATCTCACCTAGGATTCATGAATCAAAGAGTGAGAAGAAACAGCTACTTTTACTTCAAATAATAAAAGTCAGAAAACATAGTAAAATGTTGGTTTTTTACTCATTCAACTATGTAGCCCCCAAATCCTCATTTTGCTGATAACAAAAATGAAGCCAATAGACATTTAAAAAGTTGCGTGAAGTCATAAGTAGTAAGGGCAAAACCAGTATTTGAACTAAATCCAGTATTTTTGTGACAAGATCGCATTAGTTATTTGCTTCTCTTAAGAACACCATAGCTGAATGAAGACTATTTGTTCCTCCCTGGAACTTTCTCAGCCCATCATATTTTCTTAAAGAAAAAATAAGCCCAAAGAATAATAGCTTTAGAACAGGAACAGATGTTAAAGGGTACCTAGTTAAACTCTCTCCATTAGGTAAATGAGTTACAGATAGTTTAATTGACTTGTCCAAGGTTGCACAGATAGTTAACAACAAAGCTATGAAAAGAAACCAGCTCCTTCAAATCTGGAAGCAGTAAATTAGATTGCAGAACAAATTTACTTTTTGCCCCCATTTTTAAACATTTTTGTTCCAAATTCTATCCCTCTCTCCTTTCTGAACTCTCAGCATTCTTTATATGGTAAGCAGTCAAATATTGGTTATACATGTGCAATTATATAAAATATTTCCATTTTTACAGAAAGACTAACAAAAGAAAAAAATGAAAAATAAAAGCATCCTTCAGTCCATGTTCAGATGACATCAGTTCTTTCTCTAGAGTCAGATAACAAGTTTCATCATTGTCTTGTATCATTGTTTTGAAGAGAATAGCTGTCATTCACAATTTTTTTTTTTAAGAAAATAATGCTGTTGCTGTGTAAAACATTCTCCTGGTTCTGCTTACTTGACTATGCACAAGTCTTTTTAGGTTTTTCTGAAATAATTATAATTTCTCATCACAAAATAATATTCCATTACAATAATACACCACAACATGTTTAGTATTTCCACAATTAATGGGCATTCTTTTGATTTCCAATTATTAACCACTGCAAAAAAGAGTTACTATAAATATTTTTATATAAATTGGTCCTTTTCCTTTTTTGGGACATCTTTAGACTATAGACTTAAGAGTGGTATTGTTGATTCAAAGTATGCACAGTTCTATAGTTCTTTGGGCAAAGTTTCAAATTGTTCTCCAGAATGATTGTATCCTTTCCCAATACCATTGCATTAGTGTCTCAGTTTTCCAGCATTCCCACAAACATCCAAAATTTTTTTTGTCATATTTTAGTCAACCTGATTGGTGTTACCTCAGAGTTGTTTTAATTTTCATTTCTATTAATCAAAAATGATGTAGGGTTTTTTCATATAAATAGAAATAACTTATTTCCTTGTCTGAAAAATTCTTGCTCATATTCTTTGACCACATATCCATTGTGGAATGACTTGTCTTCTTTTATAATTTTCACTCAGTTCTCTATATATTTGAGAAATGTGCCTTTTTATCATTTTTAATTTGGGCTGGATTTGTTTATGTATAAATATTTAAATTTTGAATATCAATTTTATCTACCTTACATTTTGTAATGATCTCTATATATACATAATTCTACAATAGATTGCAATATACATATGTGCATGCATATGAATGTTTATAGATCATATGCTTTTATATACATAGGGCAGCAACGTGCATAGTAGTGAAAGTATCAGTCCTGGAGTCACAGATTCAGCTTCCTGACTTCAATTCTGGCTGTAGACAACTTCACCAGCCATATGACTCTGTCAAATCATAACACTATTTGCCTCAGCTTCTTCATCTGTAAAATTAACTTGAAAAGAAAATGTCAAACACACAAGCATCTTTGCCAAGAAAATCACAAAAATGGGATCATAAAGCATTAGACATGATTAAAAGCAGCTGAATAATAACACAATGCATATTCATATACTTTTCTAAGATCTAAGTTACAACCATTCATTTTAAAGTTCTCTCATTATTCAAAAATCTTTAAAATGAATATTTAGATGGTAAAATGTTTTGCACTATGGGAGAGGTTATGGAATATCTATTATATTCTAGATTTGATCCTTGACTCACTTTCTAAAAACTAAAGAAACACCTTTCCTATACACACTCATTTAAATCATTATTGGAATTGTGCACAGATTTTCTTTTCAACATTCTGATATGTGCTTTCTATCTATCCTTACAATTTGCATTAATATTAATGTCATAGGCCTCTCTGACCAATCTCTGCAAGCATTCTCAGGGAATTCATATTACAATCTATGATAACACCAATTGAAAGATGAAATTTTAGCAATCATGATAAGAAGGATTTATTGCCCTACTCTGTTCTTATTTGGGACTATTCCTACCATCAAAACAGAACAGTTAAGTTGAGGAGAAAATGGGAAAGCATCGAGATCCAGAAAGAAGGAGGTGGGAGTGAACATAAATGTGTATCAAATAGAAAAGGAAGTGGAGTATATATATATATATACATGCAAATAAATTTGGGCAGGTGGGATATGATTTACATGATCTAAAGTTATCCCTCTCCTAATTATAATTTTCAAAATTTTGAAAATTCATGTGAATTCTCAAGTTGAACAAATATGTAGCTGTTTTCAATTGTTTGGTCAAATATTAGTTATGTGTATTGTTTTTCATTACATATTGCCACCCATGCTTTCCTTTGACTACATGGATGTCTGATCTTAGCTGAAGCAATAGAGATTTTCTTTCATTGTTTCTCTGATTCTCTCTTCTTTTTCTTATTTTGCCTCTACCTTCTTATTTCTATGTCCTTTTTCTTTCCTGTCTCATTCCCTCCCTTCTCCCTACCTTTCTCAACTTTCTCTCTGTCTCTTGTCTTTATCTCTGTTTATCACTGTCTCTACTTCTCTCTGTCTCTTTTGCCCATTTCTCTGTTTGTCTTTCACATACATACAGAGAGACATACATGCACAGAGAGACACATGAACACTTTTATCTCTGTTATGGCTTTATATTTTCTTTCAGTATTAAGACTAGAATGCTTGTTTTACAGGATTCACAATTTCTCTTTGGGGTGTATCAGGCTACTGTCACATTTTCTCTTTATCCCTCTAGGTTAACTAGACCCAGAAAAAAGATATGTGAACAATTCAAGTACATAGCTATTTTACCCCTGGAAAGAATCGAGTGAGAACATTTCTGGAGGTTAACATGGCTGTTGTAAACCTCATGGGAGATTTTCACCCTTACATTGTGGAAATAACTTTTGTGCTCACTGCATACCGATAAGGTTGTAGGAAAAGTAAACATATTAAAACCTAACTTACTCCCAGAAGACACAATAACAATTTTAAAACCAAGAAAATCACAGAAAAAGAAATGTGTTCATCTAAAAGGAAAATAAAATATTTTTCCCATAAATCATTTGAAACCTTTACATAGGCACTGAAGCAAAGCTAAAATACTATGTGAATGACAGCAAGAAACATAAAAAATATTCAAATATCCAACCACAATTGCTGAAGTACCAATATTCTGCTTTCTTGAAAGAGACATTAAGAAGAACTTTCAGCTCTAGATAATTCAAAATAGATTTTTTAAATTGATAGGAATTCAAAATAAGTAATAAATAACAAAATTAAACATGGAATCAGCATACCTAGGTTCAAATCCTCACTCCACAGGATTGGTGTTTTGGTTGTTGTTGTTGTTGTTGTTTTTTAATTGGTATTGAAACCATGGAATATTATTGCTCTGTAAGGAATGACCAGCAGGATGAATACAGAGAGGCTTGGAGAGACCTACTTGGACTGATGCTAAGTGAGATGAGCAGAACCAGGAGATCATTATACACTTCGACAACGATATTGTATGAGGATGTATTCTGATGGAAGTGGATTTCTCTGACAAAGAGACTTAACTGAGTTTCATTGGATAAATGATGGACAGAAACAGCTACACCCAAAGAAGGAATACTGGGAAATGAATGTGAACTATTTGATTTTTGATTTTCTTCCCGAGTTATTTTTACCTTCTGAATCCAATTCTCCCTGTGCAGTGGGAGAACTGTTCGGTTCTGCAAATATGTATTGTATCTAGGATATACTGCAACATATTTAACATATATAGGACTGCTTGCCATCTTGGGGGGGGAGGAGGGAGGGAGGGGAAAAAACGAAACATAAGTGATTGCAAGGGATAATGCTGTGTAAAAATTATCCTGGCATGGATTCTGTCAAAACAAAGTTATTATTAAATAAAATTAAATTAAAAAAAAATTGGTATTGAAACCATAGCAATCATTTAAATGAATAAACCCCAGGTTTCTTCTATGCAAAACAGGGATAATAATACTTTTATTACCTACTATAGACTATTGTAGTGAGGAAATTACTTTATAAATCTTAAATGGATATTTAATTATGAGTTACTAGTATTCATTCCCCAATGGATTAATGTTGTAACAATGATCTATTTTTTCCAGACTTTAGTTTATCAACTACTTTCTAAAAACATCACCAGTCTTTCACAATTTATCTTTTGAGTGCTTTTGATGAATTGATGAATCTGTCCTGTCAAGAAAATGGATGCTCAGTCATTTGTTTATTTGAATTTAACAAATACCCTATTAACAGCCTTTTGTGTGTAAAATATTGTAATAAAAAAGAAGAATAATTAAAGAGGTAAAGAGGACACATTTTTTAAATTAATTAATTAATTAATTTGTTTTTAATAACTTTTTATTGATAGAACCAATGCCAGGGTAATTTTTTACAATATTATCCCTTGCATTCACTTCTGTTCTTATTTTTCCCCTCCTTCCCTCCATCCCCTCCCCCAGATGGCAGGCAATCCTTTACATGTTGAATAGGTTACAGTATATCCTGGATACAATATACGTGTGCAGAACCAAACAGTTTTCTTGTTGCACAGGGAGAATTGAATTCAGAAGATATAAATAATCTGGGAAGAAAAACAAAAATGCAAGCAGTTTATATTCATCTCCCAGTGTTCTTTCTTTGGGTGTAGCTGCTTCTGCCCATCTTTGATCAATTGAAACTGAATTAGCTCTCTTTATTGAAGAGATCCACTTCCATCAGAATACATCCTCAAACAGTATCATTGTTGAGGTATATAATGATCTCCTGGTTCTGCTCATTTCACTTAGCATCAGTTCATGTAAGTCTCACCAGCACCCCACCCTATAATTAGAGGTACTTACACTAATACCTTTCATTAAAAAAAAAAAAGGAACCGGCAAAGAAGAATCTCACTGTAGAAACTTACTATAGGAACAGGGAAGACTGGAATTTATTTTCAAAGGAAAACACTGAAGTAAAAGAGTTTCTTCTACACCAAAGAGTAATATAAAATGACTTCCTGCCTAGAGAGAATCTGAGTTTTATAGAACTCAAAAAAGAAATTCAAAAATTGTAAAGGGCTGAAACTCTGTATGATTGATTTAAACAAGGTGCTAACTCAGTAGAATTGACGAGACAATGGTTATGTAGTTTAGCATGGTGAGGAATAATTCTCTAGTTCAGTATGATTGAATTAGTCTTGCAACAAATAATGGTTCCCTAGTGATGTAATGATTGGCTTATAATCAGTACGATGAATGGATTTAATTGTAATAGAGTATTTAAGAGGCCAGAGTCAGACCTAGAGGGGGTGACTGGAACAAACTCGGGAAGACAGAGGGCTGGAGGCTGGAGCACAAGCTCCTGGACTCAAGGAGACTTCAAGACAGATACTCTTGTGGTGGTCCTCCTGCTTCCTCCCCAGAAACCAAGACACATTCCGGAGGACCTCCAGAAAGCTAGCCGAGCCCTAGTCAAGAAAACAGACTGTGAAAGAGACAATAGAGATTTTTGGACTTTATCTCTGGCTATTTTCGTGGTGATTATTCTGCTGAAACAAAGGCTGGTCCAAAGACCTCCAGAAAATCAACCAGAACCTTAAAAAAATCAAATGAAAAACATTGAGGAAAAAATTAAAAAAAAAAAACAAAAATCATTTAAGAAAAACAAGACTATGAAAATAAAAGTTAACCAACTAACAAAAGAGAAAGATTCTCAAAGATGAAAATAACACTTTGAAAATAAGAATTAGTCAAGGGGAAGCCAATGAAGGTATGAGATACCAAAAAATAACAAACCATTCTAAGGAATGAAAAAGAAAGGGAACAGAATGTGAAACATAAGATAAATATCATATCTGGAGAACTGATAAAGTAGAGAACATATAAGATTAATGGAACTGCCTGAAAATTATGAAAAAAAAGAACCTTTAAACAACAATGAAAAAAATAATCCAATAAAATTGTCATGAACATGAGGGAAAAGTAGAAACAGAAAAAATCCGCCAATCACTATCTCGAAAATTTCCTTTCTCGAAAACATATAGGAATATTATTGTCAAATTTCAAAACCTCCAGATCAAAGAGAAAATTTTGCAAGAAACAAGAAAAAGAAAAACAATTCATATACACTGGAGCTGCAATTAGAATTGCATAGGACTTATCAACAGCCACAATAAAAGATCACATGTCTTGAAATCATATCTACCAAAAATCAAAAGAACTAGGCCTGTGGCCAAAAATATCACATCCAGCAAAATTATTTATAATTTTGAAGGAGAAAAAAAAATGGATGTTCAAAGAATTTGCAGATTTTTAAGACTATCAAGCAAACCTGAACTTAATAGAAAATTTATCATAGAAAAGCCAATATCAAGCATCAGTTTCAAAGAACTCAATATGGATAAACTATTTATGGTTTTTTTACATGAAAAATGTATACCATAGGTTTAAAACATTTTCCTGGATCACTCAGCCTAGTGATATATAGTAGACAGGTATATGTAAAAATGATTCATTTTCATTGTACTTTTGTTTTTTAACACACTGAACTTCTCTGGAACATATCATCCTCATGCTAAGTAGAGATTGTTTCAGGGAAAGAAAAAATCTATAAATGATATTCTTTTCAAAGCATAAAAACAAAAATCTTTTAATTGTCTAGTGCATTGTTAATGTATCCAAATGAACTTTTTTTTTTGTCATGAGAGACACTATGGCATACTGAATATTGAGTATCAGATTGAGTCAGGAAAACTTAGGTTAAAACATTACCAGTAACAGTTTCTAACATTATCACTCTGGGTAAGTCACTTTTCTCCATTTTAGTTTGCTCATCTATAAAATGAAAGGTTTGACCTTAGTGGAGTCACCAGTCCCTTCCAGATTGAGAAATATTATTACACAATCATATAATTCTAGAATATATTAATATGAAATCAGCATACAACATATGTATGCAGGTTATAAACTATATGTAAGCTCATCACTGTAACACAATTATCTTTTCATTTATGTAATGCTAATGTGACAAATGAGGGAATATATATTGTTTTACCAGAATTGAGAATACATGAATTGTATTGAATCAGAACTGACCTATAAATCTACAGAAAAAAAATAGAAAACCTAATTTGCCCTTAAATATTAATAATTAGTGGCCTACACATATTCCTTTGCTAGCCTCAATAGTATACATTGCATGCATGCATGTATGTATGTACATCTGTGTATATGTGTACATGTATATATATATGTGTGTATGTTATATGCATGTGTTTACATACATGCCCATGAGTTAATGAAGAAATATATGTTAATGTTTAGAATAATTTAAATGCAATCTTTGGTTTACATATATACATACATACACACATACACACATACATGCATGCATGCATATATACATGCATATAGATAACCCCAAAAGTCTAAATGTTATTTTAGTCTTATTTATTGCAAGAACTACATATAGGCTTAATAATATTACATAACTTTATCTTCATGTGAGCCACAGAAGAGCATGAAGGGAATATATGCAGGAGACAAATATATGGAATAATTTTAAGGTAAGTTTTAATTTTATATGCTTTTTTGTAGACATATGGGCCAATCTAATTCAGAATGATTCATGTGTATTCAGTACTAGTAAAACCTCCTCTAGCAAGTAGCATTCTTTTGTTTATTTCAAAATGTTATAATGATATTTTTCATTAATTCCAAACTCTGCCTAAGGAAAGATTAGAAAATGAAAGGATCCAGTTTTCCATTTATATAAATGTTATTTGTGGTGAACCTTGAATAACCTCTTCTAAAACACCAAGTCTCACCTTTGACAAGAGATTCATAGCAAGGGTCAGAAAAAGATAGCCACCCTCCTCATGGGACCACCCACCTCTGCCTGACCAGAGTAATCAGTTTTGAAAAATGCTTTGAATTATACATGCAGCAGCATAGACAAGCCACTGTCATTTAGCTAGCTCTAAAAAAGATTTGGTGCACAGTAAATACAACTGATTTTATGTATCTTGGAAGATGACACTTTATTATAAAGTATGTCACAGTCATCCTCTCTGGCTGTTAAGACATCCAAAGTCATGTCAGTTTTACAACCTTCCCTACCGATTACAAGTCTGAAGGGCAGTTAGTGACAAGTCGGCAATGTTTTGTCAAGCTATTCAGTTTATACAGATGGAACTGCATTTCACTCACAAAATCCATTACAAGTGCAAATATGGGACTAAATGGGGCCAGAGTTTGTTAGAGATGTGAATGCAACCAGAAACAGAAATGTTCTGAAATGAATACAGATATATGGTAAGCACTATGACATTCAACACTTGTCTCTTAAAATGTTCACTGCTGATAAACATCGTTGAATTTAAGGTCATTTGAAAGTAATGCTAGTCAATTCTGACTAGGACTCATTCAGGTACATCTTTATTTAAATTTTAAAAGTTGTGTTAATTCCTTTGCTATTAAAGTAATAGTGATTTTCACATGTAATCGTTACTAATCCGCTCATCTTTGCAAACCTTCTATTGAAGCAAAAGGGATTTAAAAATCAAATTAAAAACAATTAAAGTATTGAAGCTATTTCACAACATATTCAACCTAAGTTAAATAACTTAAGTATTCAACCCATAATATATCCATTAGTTGCCCTACATCTTTTACAAAAACAAAAAGAATCATTTTCTCACCACTTCTTTTTCTTTATTACCTTATTACTGGTCATTATAATGAGATAGATTCTAGCTTCATTTTGTTCTTTGAATTAAACTTTATCATCAATATGACTATAATTAGCTTATTTTTGTTTACTTTACTCTGAATTAATTCTTGTGTCTTCCTATTTTTATTCCAATTTTATATTAGATATTTCTTATGGAACGAAGTATTTACTTTTGTTTCTGTGCCATAATTTGATTATTCATACTGCAGTTGTTAAATATCTAAAAGACATCATCACAGAACTATATGATAGGAAGGGAGAATGAACTGATCATATAGCCAGAAGGAAATGTTAAATGTAGATAATCAGAATATCCTACCTTTCTGATTTTTAGGCAAAAGCAAGGAAGATCGTCACTATCTTAAGTGAATTTTAATCTGGCAAAATTATGAGAAGAAAAGGTTGTCAAGCAAAATGCCAATAAAAGGTTGGCATTACTGAGGAAATTATAAATTTATAGTTCACAGATTCATTTGAGAATCTTCCATTTTGTTTTAAGAATTTTGCTAACACATGAATTATTGCTATTGGGATTTTCTTATATATAGACCCTTTTTTTCTGTCTTTGATTTCCTTAGAGTATATGCATAAAAATTTAAGTTCAAAGTCAGATTATGAAATGGTTGGTCATTTAAAAATTAATTAGACAAAAACATACTCTCACCAAAAATATGAATTATTGCATCTATATCCCCATTGCCTCTTTACCATTATTTCAACCTTTTCTTCATTTTTGCCAATTTGCTGAAAATGAGAAAAAAACTCAAGTATTTCGATTTATATTTATCCTATTGTTAAAGGGTCACATTTTTACATGATTATTAATAGTCCACAATTATTTTCACAAATGTTCATATCCTTTTATTAGCTACATTGGAACCATTATTTTTATTATATTTATAAAAATTTCTAGTTTGAATGAGTAATATGTGATGGAAACATTTTCTTCAAATGACTAATTTTAACTATAATCCTTGTTGCATGTATTTGTTCTGATTATTTTTATTTTACTTTATTTAATCAAATAATTTTATGTTCTATATCTGTGTTATTTTCTTTCTTCTTTTTCTCCTTTCCTGGCTTAGATATTAAAACCATTTGTAACCATTTGTCTTGCCTCATAAACTGAATTCTCTGTATTTATCCCCCCAATTATTAAAAAATTATTACCTAAATATTATTTAAAACATGTAAATTTAATAAAATTGAATGATAGATCCTTTGAGATCATTCATTTTTATTTTAGTATTTCAAAAATGGTTTATTCTTTTAAACATTCTGAAATTAAGACTTTTATTCCTTGTTTTATATTAATATTGGAATTTTATCTTATTATAAGTAATCATTCATGCCCTATAATTCTTGGCTTTATAAGTATAAAATTTATATATTACAGTCTTGTTGTTTAATTCTTAACACAAAATTCTTAATCACTTTTTCTTAACTTGAAAACTTGAGTTTCTCTCTTTTTCTCTCTTCCCTCATTGAGCACAAGATATTTTATTGATTTAAAAAACATTCCCTTAAGAATCAAATTTTAGTTTTATTTATTTTTCTGGCTACATTATCTTATTTTTCATTCATTCTTCCCCTAATTTTAAATAATTCATATGTTGTGATTACTGTACTTTTTATTTCTTCATTTTATTTTTATTTTTGGTTAATTAATCTCCTTTTTTCTACATTATTAAAGTATGTTTATAATTTTTTTTCTTTGAGGACTGTTTAAGCTGTACTGGTATATTGTCTATTATTATTATCTTTTATATGTTTTTAAAATTATTACTCAATTCTTATAAAAATCTATTCTAATAAAATTAATTAATTTAAAGTTTAAATTGAGATCTATATTTTGTACTTTTTCACTAATTTATTTTGGGGGGCATATGGAGAGTTGTGCCTGGTTAGCAAAAAGTGTATTTCATATCCCTGCATTTTCACATTTATTATTTTTCTCTCCCTCTATGTGTATGCCTATGTGTATGTGTGCCCACTGACATATGGGTGTTCTTATGAAAACACTGCTTTCTTTGTTATTGATTTTCCCTTAGTATTTTAAAGTCAAAGCTTTTTTTCTGGGATAATTTTTCTTTTCTTAATTTGATATTAGTCAGTTTCCATATGTTGTCTTCCTCTTCTGCTTATTCTCTTATCACAATTTCTTCAAACTACTTAAATCTTTAATTTCTTCTTTGTTTGGTAATTGATCTATTCTATTCTCTCTTTTCTTAACCTTGCCCTTCCTCTAACTGGTTCAAAATCTACCCTTTGGCTTTTGTAGGCAATCTTTTACCTTATCTTATTTTGTAATGTCCCCTTTAAAAATTTTTTTCTTTTGTCTTTCTCAGTAGTTTATAATACTCATAGTCTATTTTGAATTCTGTTTCCCAGTTTGTGGAGCATGTTTTTAATTGTTTAATCTTTATTCCCTCTATGTCATTCAAGAAAGGAAGAACTTCTACAATACCAAGTTTATCATTTCTATATCCCATTTCCTTGTTAGCTTATGTCTGTTTTTATTAAAGTCTTCATTTGTTGTGCTTCTTTACTAGAAATATCAGTTCACCATACCACACAGACAATGCAATGTAGTGGGAGGCAAATTGTATGTTAATTTAGCTCTAAGTGCTACTATTACTAGAAACATTCATCTCCTCAAAATTTCTGTATATTCGTCCTCTGTATCTGTTTCCACATAGATTTTGACTGGACACAAAAGAAAAACTGATGTATTACTCCTGTTGAGTACATTTGGTTAGAGAAACAGTCTTCCAGGTTCTACATTTACCCCTTGCCCCCACACAAATAATTAGTAAATCATGTAGAATATAACTCCTGTGGAAATATTTTTGAATGCTCCCTTTCATTTCCCCTCCTACCATTTCTCCTTTCTGTTCTATGCTCTCTTCTCTCTTTTATTGTTTTCCTCTTCCTTTAATGCCCTCTTTTTCTCTCTGTTTCTATTCTCAATCTTTCTGTCTCTTTCTCTGTATTTTTCTGTCCCTTTCTGTCTTATTCTGTCTTATGTGTGTGTCTTTCTCTCTTTGTCTCTCTGTGTCTCTTCCATTCAAGATTTTTAGAGATGGAAGAAATGGCCTCTTTCTGTTCACCTTCAGTATATCATCAGTTCTCCACTTCTTTTTTTTTTCTCCCTACTTTCATGACTAACTCTTGTACTGCTATCCTGTGTATGTAAAAAAGATACCAATTCAATTATAGCAGAAAATAAGATTTTTCTCAAATAATATTAATTCAGTCATTTCTCCTTTTTCTTAATTCTTTAAAATATCCTTGTCTTTATTCTCTCAAATAGTTTGTGTTTCTTGACATTTCTTTTTTTTTATCAAAAATTCAGATACTTTTCTTTGAAATGAATTCTAGATACATGAATGGAGTTCAGAAGTTAGATTTTTTTCTTTATAAGTATGCTTACTTACTTGCACTTCATATGTTTCTTTTTGACAGCAAAGTGGCACAGTGGATAGAGTATTAGGCCTGGGATCAGAAAGAGTCACATCATTGAGTTCAAATATGACCTCAGAGACATACTAATTATATGAACCTTGGTAAGTCACATAATCCTGATTGCCTCAGTTTCTTCATTTGTAAAATGAGCTGGAGAAGGAAATAACAAATCAATATCTTTGCCAAGGAAATCCCAAATGCAGTTATAAAGAATTGAATACAATAGAAATGATTGAACAAAAATCTTTTAGCTAGATAGAATTGAAAAATCATTAGTTTGGAAGTGTAGTATTCAGTCATTTTTTCTGAACTATCTTACTTTTCATGACCTCTTTTGAATTTATGCCTCACACATATATATACACACACATATATGTATGTATGTTTGCTTGTGTATTTGTGTGTTTAACTGTTTGCTACTTGTTTCTATTTTCCTGTAAAATCTGTGTTTTTATTTTAAGATTCTTTCCATACCTAATTTATATTACACATTGAATGACACTGTACTCCCTGCTTTGATGAGATCCTAAACATGAACCAAAAATCTAAACTTTAAGTGACTTCCCCTTTACCTCCCCCCGACTCTGGATATAGAGTATTTATATAGAAGGACAAAGATTGTGAGAAAGTCTGATACAAACCATTGGAGGTCTGCTTCCCTCCCAGAGAGAATGCCTCTTTGGATTCCAAAATTAAGGCGGTCCCTTTGGTAAAGAAGAAAAAAGTAGCATTCTCAGTTCCTATGGATCCAATGTTTATTGTTATACTTGACTGGATATGTCAGCCACATAAGTATAGATCCAACAACAGGAGAGAATTGGTATTCTAAGTATTTCATATCTAATAATCCAGAACTGTTTTTTTAACCCTGAGTGATCTTTCTATATTTTTTAATCATTTAAAATTATTATGTGGCATTTTTCTAGTCACAGAGAATTGCCTAAAAGAGAAATCTACAATTTGGTCAACTATGTAAATGATAAAAAATGTTTCAAGAATTTATGTTAATTTCCATTTCTATAATTTTGAACATGCACATACATACACACACAGATATGCATACAGACATATATATATATATATATATATATGTGTGTGTGTGTGTGTGTGTGTGTGTGTCTATCCATATGTATGAGTATATTGTATATTTTTGTGTATATATATATATATATATATATATATATATATATATACACATATATATGTAAATGTATATAATTCAAAAGCATCTTTAGGGAATGTTGAATCTCTTGTTTATAAGCAAATTCAATGAAGGTTAACTGCTATCAAAATTTATGAATATAAAAACCCTTTTATGAGACATCCCTTAGTATACTAGAATAATTAATGCCATTGAAGAGTTAAGAACTTGCACACAAATAATATTGTTTAGAGTTACTAGTTGTGTGAAACTGAACAATTCAGTTAACCTCTCTAAATCAATTTCCTCATCTATTTAATAGGTATACTTATTACCAATAAGCTAACACAGTTTTTGACAGATTTAAATGAGACAGCATATGTAAAGCATTCTATAAGCTTTTAATCACTATATTGTTATTCATTCATTTCAATCATTCCAACTCTTTGTGACCTCATTGGGATTTTCTTGGCAAAAATATTAGAATTGTTTGCCATTTCATTCTCTAGCTCATTTAAAAGATGAGAAAACTGAGGCATACAGGGTTAATTGACTTCCTCAGGATCACACTGTAACTAAGTGTCTGAGGCCAGATTGGAACTCATGAAAATGAGTCTTCCTGAGTTCAGGCTTGACTCTCTATGTAGCTGTCATTTTAAATTAAGAAGAAAATGTTCATTACAATTTTCTTCTTCAAAAAAGGAGAAATACCATAAAATGTTTTAAAAATTACTTGGCACAGAAAAATAATTGCCACATCAGTTATTTAAAATCTTATTTTCAGTATCCTACCACTAAATCAAGATGTAGTGAGTAATGTACAAGAGAAAACAAAACACTTTGTCCCTGAATGCAGAAATTGCACGGTAAGCACCAAGTTGGTGGGTTCCAGAGTCATTAATCTTTTCCTACAGTGCAGCTGTCACCCTCCCTCTGCTAGTGACACATGGGTCCTCAAGCCTACATTTACAACCAAGGACCACTTTGCCTTGCTTTGAAATCTGTCTACTTTTATGGCTGTACTGCCCTTTAAACATACTTGATAAAAATCAAAATAAATCCTTTATAATGGATAACGGATTCAGATAATGGATGAAAACTTTTTCTTTATTTTTTGTAAGTGATTTAGTCTACTTTATGTCTTTCTGAATCATAGTTAAGGTCTCGTTGATTTAGCCAAAATGTACATTAAGACTTGATAGATCTTCAAGTAATGATCTTCAAGAAAACTAAGAAATGAAGATGCAGATGTTTCATCTTCATGCAATGTAAACTTAATGCACTCTCTTTTTTTGGAATTTGTAGCTCTAGTTAATTTTCTTTTAAAAAAAATAACAGAAATTGTGCCCTAAATACCTATAATTTTTCCAGTTATAACTTCATTTTAAATTCCTTAATTAGCAAAATATAATTAATTGAATGATAATAAAATGAATATTGTAATCATAAGGCTTTTTATACAGGTTTGTGTGATTTAACTTTTTTTCTTCCATTATCTGTCTTATTTTTCATTTCAGTGTCCTCTGTCATCAGATAACCACCAACCTGATGGAGATCATAATTAAAAGAAGTGATGCATCACAAAATCTTCATCAAACCTTCCCAAAGAATAAGCCATTTCTCAAAGGATGGAGCGCACCATTCAGCAATAGCCAAATTGTCCAGTCTTGCTCCAAAGAACAACTGCATAAATCCACCATATTTATTTGTCCTGAATGCTAGATGAGGGGAAAAAGAATGATTCAGTGAAGGGGTGAGTAGAGAAAGCAATTGGGAGGAAAGTGGTTGAATGTGGACATGGTGAAGATGACACCTTGCATTTATCAGGCAATGTAATGACAAAAGGCAGACTGTGGATATTATTCTTAAGAGGAGATCCTATTCTAGGAAACCTCCAAAGTAGGATTTCTGTGTAGAAGAGCAAACCAGTGATATTTTAACATAGAAAACAATGTATGAGTTAGCTGGTATAGTACTGATTATTGGTATTTTTAAATGCAAATCAGTAGTCAATAGAAATTAAGTTCTGTTTCAAATTTAGAAGATCTAATTTTGTAGCTTAGTATAGGTTCCATAGAATGTGAACTTTTTGATGAAAGGAACATTATTTTGTCTTTATATCTCCAATGTCTAGTACTGAGCCTACCTGATAATATATGGTTACTATGTAAGAATGTTGAATTTCAATGAAAAGTTTAATTCATCCATGCATTGAAACGTTTTACTAAGCACAGAAACAGTAGATTGTATATATTCCTTTTCTGTTGTCCCTTGGGTCCAGCGTTAAGTGTAACTTGAAAAAGAATGTTTAACTTACTTACAGTGACCCCTATTCTAGGATTATGCCTCCTCCCACACCATAAGGGGCTCTGGGCTCAAACAAACTTGGTTCAATGCTGAGGGCATTATCCCAGGAGGGGTCTATTTCTTTCTGTCACCTATCCATACAGTAAAGTGAAACTTCAGGGGAAAATCTAAAATGGAACTATGGATCATGGCTAGGGATTTTTAAAGGTAGAAAATACATTGTTGGTCACAAATATAGTACCAGAAAAGTATTCAAAATATAATTTCAATGCTAATTTTCACTGCCATAGAAATTGTATAAAATACTCAGGACTCACAATTTCTTACGAACAAAACAGAAACACAAAAAAATGCTCATTATACTAATTATAGTGCCTCATAATACAAAGTTTCTTTGTGGATCTGCTGAACAGGAAAGTAGAACAATTCCAAGAGAGATGATCAAAGCTCATTTCCATCATTTATAACTTATGTAAAGTCCATACAAGTCATATGATTTCTACGGGTTTTATTTCCTTAACCAGTAAAATGAAGTATATGGCCAAATGGTTTTTAACCTCTATTTTTAACTTTAAATCTAAGGTCTTATGATTTATATTTCCCATTCACCACATATTTTTACTGGCCTAATGTAGAGGGCCACAGATAGTGCGGAATCCTAAGCAAGATATAAGACCCTTCAGCCCAGGAGGAACCTGTTAACAGTGTCTGATTTGGCTCCCCATCTTCTCTAAGGGCTCTCAGCCTTCCTGAGCAGTCAGGAGCAGTGACTCCATGTTTGACCATCCATGTGAGTCCTGCCTCTTCACTCCTTTTCCAATACCAAAGCCTGAAGCTGGTACCAAGATCTTCCAGAGAATTGTGTCTGGACACAACATTTGGCATTTAGCATGGGGCCATGCAAAGCAGGGCACAAAGTAGCTTGACTGATATGATTAGCAAGTTTGGGAAGGAATCCCTATGACTCACATAGAGGAAGTATAAAGATAGGCAAGCAGGAAGATTCAGCAAGGGCTAATCTAGTCACTTTTGTTTTTCAGCTAAAATGAGACAGATAGTAAGAAAAGAGCCTCCTTCCCGAGGGAAGCATGAAGCACGCTTAGTTAGGTTAGTAGAGAAGCAAGGTTTGTTGGTTACTCAGAAGCAGATCACTGAGCTCTCAGATGCTCTGGAGTGCATGTCTCCTTGGCCCTCTAAGGAAGAGAGTTTGGAGCCAGAGATGTGGAAGGTAGTGGAACAACTAACTGAATTCAATGGGATAAAATTGATTATAAGAAATCTCACATATAAGAAAAAGAAAGCTTTTAGCGAGGGGTGTTAAACAAGGAAGTATGAGGAGAAAAATAAGCAGAGTTGTGCCCATAGTCATAGAGTACACAGCATATAAGAAGGAACTAAGGAACTCTTTTTCAGTATTTTGTTCAATATATATATATATATATATATATATATATATATATATATTGAGGAGTTTGAGGGGTGTAGTGCTTCTCCATTTCCCAGCCCTTCTTCACTACTGCCTAGGTCTGTGCATGTGGCCTCAATTCCAGCTCCCTGGGTAGGAGAAGGAGGAGCAGCATGTTTAGTGACACCATGAGCACTGCCAGCACAGTTTTGTTCTCCTATGTTCCCAGGCAAAGTAAAAGAGAAGAGATATGTTACTGCACTTAGAATTACTGTTGAGTACTTTGGCTTTTTAGGCAGGGCTACTGTCAAAGGCCTGCCTGCACTCTCACCTATTCCCATTCAATGGATAACTAATACACCAGTGTGGGTGGAACAGTGGCCATTAATCAGTGACAAAATTCAGGCTTTATTAGACATAGTACAGGAGCAACTTGACCAAGGACACTTACAACCTTCTCAAAGTCCTTGGAATTCTCTTATATTTGCTGTAAAAAAGAAATCTGAAAAATGGAGAATGTTGACTGATTTGAGAAAAGTAAATGAACAGATGGAAACTATGAGAACTCTTCAGCCTGGGCTTCCATTCCTTACTTAATTGCTTAGAGAATGGTCTCTTTGGATTATAGTCATTAAGGATTGTTTCTACTTCATCCCTCTGGATAAAGAGGATATGAAAAGATTTCAGTGCCCAATGTTAATTCAGCTGAGCCTGATAAAAATATTTGAATGTACAGTTTTGCCACAGGGAATAAAAAATAGCCCTACTATGTGTCAAATGATTGTGGCTGCTGCTCTTAGTCCAGTAAGAAAAGCATCTCCAAAAATTATTCTATTACATTACATGGATGGTATCTTGGGGTATGTATCTGAGGAGCAAATATTAAAAGAATTAAAAGAGCAAAAGACCATAGAAACACTAAGGAACTACCAATTGTATATAGCCCCAGAAAAAATTCAAAAGCACACTCCTTTTCAATATTTAAGATAGGAAATATATCCAAAAATACTTATAGTAAAAACAACAACAACAACAACAAATACCATTTTTTTAAGAATAGAGAAGTGTTGGAATCCTTACTAACTGCTAAGTAATTAGAGTTGATCTAATCTTACAAGAAGTTGTTTTGGCCAGAACCTGAAACAAGGTACTAAGTAGAACTAATCAAGACAAGGCTTGTGTTCCCACCTTTACTCATTGGAGTCCAGAAGTATGCTAGCTTCACAAAGTACACTTTCTAACTTCAAGAGAGTCCACACCTTAAAGCTCTTTGGGCCAGAGAGCACTATGGGAGAAAACCCATAATCCCATTCTTTTCAGAAGGTTCACATATAAGGCGAGACAGCCATTCCAGAATACATTTTTTCCTCTTGGCTGGCTGATCGCGCTGGACTCGAGAGGAACGACTCTGCTGCAGAGAACACTTTGACGGATTTCAGTGGAGCTACGCCAGAAGCCCTCTCTCCGCGGCAAGTTGGTGGCTGGGCTCCCCAGAAGGAGATAAGAGAGACCTTCCATCTCTGTCTTGGTTGGAGGCAGAAGAAAGCAGAGGCAGAGGCAGAGGCTGAAGGACAGAACCTTTGGATTTGGAGACATCCGAAGGGCTCCAAGCCTCTAAACCGGCTATGCCTTTGAGAAGAACAAACTCCAACATTTGAACTCTTAACAGAGAAGTTGAACATATTAAATGACTTTGATAGGAAACATCCAATGAATGCATCCAGTATTAGGCTTAACTAGTTATCAATTACAATCATTGTATGACATTTTAAGGGGAGACACTGCTTTAGTCTCACCCTTACAAAAAGCTTACAAAAGCTTACAAAAAGAAGCATAAGAGACTCTGAGAGAGGTTGAACTAGCATTATCCAATGTGATTGAAAGACTCACTCAAAAACCCTTGGAAATATCAGTTTTTGCTTCAAAAGAGGCACTTACATCAGTCCTTTATCAAGGAAACATTATGATCAAATGGGTGACCCTCCAAGCACAACCAGACTGAATTCTCACTCCTTACCCTAGAATCTTATTAAAGACCATTACATGAGTAATACAATTATTTGGGATAAGACCTGACAAGATATATACCTTTTATACTAATGCACAAATTAATGTATGCTGTAAAATCATCCTAGAGTGGCATGTTTTATTGGCCACAGCTCCAAATTTTACACACGGGTCTCCATTAAAGATAACCAGACTATTACATAATTGGTGATGGATTCTTGAAGAAAATACATACATACCTTTAACCTTTTTAATGAACTTCAGGAACAAGTGAGAAAATGTCCAGGTAATTATTAGCTCTTGCATGTCTACTCTCCTATGGAACTTCCAGGTCCTTTTTTTTTTTTTTTTTTAAATGGAAACTCAAAGGCAGATCTCCTTCTCATCATGTTAGCCTATACTCCTCTATCTTAGACAGCTCAAAAATCTCATTCAAAATTTCATCAGGCTGCATGAGCTTTACGTTTGCAATTTGGGATAACAAAAGAGGAAGCTAGGAGCATAATAAAAGCTTGTACAGTTTGCCTTCCTTTTCATGCTCCTCTGCTCCCTTCAGGAAAGAATCCTCATGGTTTGTGACCCAATGAAATTTGGCAAATGGATGTGACACCTAATAAATCTTTTGGTTGTCTGTCTTTTATCCATGTTGTAGTAGACACCTTTTCAGGATTCACTTTTGTAATACCAGCAACAAAAGAGACAGCCTGAGTGGTCACTGAATTCCTTACACAGGCCTTTGCAATTATGGGTGTGCCACAAGCAACAAAAACATATAATGGACCAGCATATACTTCTAAACATTTTGCACACTTTTGTACACAGTATCAGATTTTACACACCACTAGTATACCCTTCAATCCCCAAGGACAGGCAATAGTAGAGAGGAGAAACAGAGACACCAAGATGCTCCTCCAAACACAAAAGAAAAGGGGGGACATAGGTAACCCTAGAGAACTTCTAAACTTAACTATTTATCCTATTAATTTTTTTTTTCGTTTTTGGTTTTTGATGAGGATGCACTGGCTCCAGCAGACAGGTTTTTCTAAATTACCAGAAGGGGAGTGTCCAGTGAGAGCAGATCTGGTATCTTTAGATAATAGTCAGGTAGGGGAGAAATCTGGAGAGTGGTGAATGGAAGGGACCAGACAGAGTAACCATTTGGGGCAGAGGGCTTGTTTGTGTCTCTACAGATGGAGAAGGAATCTGATAGGTGCCAACGAGTCATATCCATGTTATCCATCAGAGAGAGGCAGAAAAACAGAAGACCCTTGAAAGGAAAGAGAAGACCCAAGAAATACTGGGTGGTTCCATCTCTGACTACATCTGCCACTGAAAGAGCATGGCAGTTAACTCTATGTGTATGACAATTGAGTCATGAACATCACCATGACTATAAAATTAATTGTTAATGAGACTGATGCAGGACTTCAAAACCTGCAAAAATCATTGGATTCCCTGACACATGAAATGAGGGACAATAAATTGGCTTTGGACTATCTTGGCTGCTGGAGAAAGTATGTGTAGTTGTGAATTAATAATTATTTTCTATACCTTCCTTCTGGGACTCATGGAAATCTTTTATAGTATCTTGTTTATTCATATTGTTTGTTTTATTACAATTTGCCTGTGTGATTCCTCCCATGCTGATGAATTTAACCACTGATATATACCTGCTTCAATTAAAACAAAAGAAAGGAAGAGATGTAGAGGGCCACAGATAGTGGGGAACCCTGGATGAGGTATAAAATCTTTTAATCCAGTAAAAGAATCCTTGCTGATAGTGTCTGGTTCAGATTCCCATCTTCCCTGAAGGATAATTGGCCTTCCTGAGAAGTCAGAGATCAGTGACAAGCTGTTGTAATTAAAGCAGAGTGATACTAAGTGGAAAACAGTCACCTACATACAATAACAAATTGTTTATGTGGTTCTGCATGTATGCATGCACATGTGCAGTGTGCTATGGTTATATAAGAGTATTAGGGTATAAAAGGCTGAAAGAATTTTGAGTAAACAGACTCCATGTTTGACTACTCCATATGAGTCCTCGTTCTTCACTCCTCTTCTAAGACTAAGGACTCAGGCTGGTGCCAAGATCCTTCAGAAAGCTAGTATGAACACAATAGCCTAATAACTTGCAAGGTAACTTTGCTGACTCCTCAGCAAAATGACATTTCTTTTATTATTTTTCTCCTCTAAGAAGCATGAACTTCAGGAACTGATAGACTTGTTAAGATCCATGAGGTATTCCACAATATTATGTCCATTTCTCTCAAATAATAGTCACTGATATTTGCTCAGAAAGGTAGACAAAGGCAATAATAAATTCTTGGTACAACATCCAGTTCTTCTGGATAATCACAAGCCACATGAAGCATATATTTCTGTTATAAGCCATCACTGATATTGATAAAGAAAAAAAAAAAAGATGGAAAGAGGGGGAATCCATTCCTGCTATTTTGTTAGATAACCATCAAAGGGAATGAACTTTTATGAAAAGAGAGAAGATTGACCAAAAAAATAGGTTGAGAACAGCTCTTTTGTCTCATTCTCATAAACCACAAGGAAAAATACATTCATATTCTAACACTGATACATGTTAGCAATCACTCAAATGTTTAGTCAACTCTAAAAAATTATAAGATGAAGAGAAATTGCTGAACTTCCTGGCAGAATTTTCCTCATGTTAAAGTTACCTATAGCAATAAAATCACAAATCTAGTCAATAATTCTTTATATTATAAACCAGAGAAGAGTAAAGGTCACTCCTTTCACAAGACTTGATCTCCTGCATCTCAATCAATTAATTACAGTTATTATAATATGGAATCAGTCTCTGGTAACCAATAAAAGAATACACTATGTCTTCCCAACAAGGATTAAGGATTTCATTCCACAGAATACTACTTCTCTGTCAAAGATTTAAAATATTTCAATGTCATCAGATTAATTGATGAAGTGACCAAATTGTTCAGAAGTTTTCCTGGTCACCTCTGCTACATGTATATATGAAAATAGAATAAATCATGAAATATGGAATTTTTTCCTCAAATAACTCATTCTTTTAATTTAACTATTTTTTTCAGGAAATAATCACAAAGTTATAATTTATATATTTTCAGGCAGTGAATTGTATCTTTCTCCATTTTATACTATAGCTCTTAGATATCTGGATAGTTTTCTGATTTCTTGAAATATAGACTTTGGCTTTATTTTTTAATCTTTGTTTTTTGAGGAACTCCAATGATTCTTTTTTTTAAATAATAGTTTCATTTTAAAAATATATACAAAGATAATTTTCAACATTTACCTTTGCAAAGCCTTCTATTCCATTTTTCCTTCCTCCCTTCCCCCTATCTCCACCCATAGAAAGCAAAAACCCAATATATGGTAAACATGTACAGTTCTTCTGTATATGTTTCCACAAATATCATGCTACATAAAAAAATCATATCAAAAGGGAAAAATAGAAATAAAACAAAAAGCAAGAAAGTAATAACAAAAAAGATGAAAATACTATGTTGTAATCCACATTTAATCCCCATAGTCTTCTTTCTGGATGTAAATACTTCTTTCCAACACAAGTCTATTGTAATTGGCCTGAAGCATCTCCTTATTGAAAAGAAACAATACATCACAATTGATCATCATATAATCTTGTTTTGCTACGTATGAAATGTTATCCTGGTTCTACTCACTTCAATTAGAATCCATTCATATAAGTCTCTCCAGGACTCTCTGAAATCATCTTAGAGATCATTTTTGTAGAACAATAATATTCTATAACATTCATATGCCATAACTCATTCAGCCATTCCCCAACTGATGCGTTTGCTCAGTTTCCAGTGCTTCACAACAAGAAAAAGGTGTGTGACAATATGTTTGCATATGTCGGTGCTTTCTCCTTTTTTATGATCTCTTGGGATGCAGACCCAATAGAGACACTGCTCTATCAAAGGGTATGCACAGTTTGATAAACCTTTTCCAATTCACATTTCAGGTGTTGTTTTCTTTTTCCACTTTATCAAATTTTTCTTTTAGTGAGTTATGTGCCTTTTCTGTACTCTCTTGCATAGCTTCTCTTTCCTTTCCCCATTTCTCTTCTAGCTCTCTTTTAAGGTTTTTAATAGTCTCTTCTAGGAGAGCCTTTTGTATTGGAGACCAACTATTGTCTGGAGACTGTCTGCTATTGGTCTCTTCAGGGTTGAAAAGCTGTTCTCTTTCTGTATAGAAACTATCTATTATCCTTTTGATTTTTTTTTTACTCATTTTGTTAAAGCCTGGAAGGTCTGCCTTCAGAGCCAGGAGGTTACCAGCTTCCTCTGCAGAGCAGTGAAAGGTATATGGATGGGTAGCTGTCTTACCAACTGGCTACAAAAAGCAGCAAAGTACTGGAGTGATCTGGGAAAGAGTTCCCCACCCAGGAGTAACTCAGGCCTGCAGGGCCAAGCTGGGAAAGTGCCCTGAAAAGAACCCCCACTGTGTGAGATAACGACTGCCCTGGGGCTAGACACTGAGCAGTGAGTTTCACTTCCCAAGCCAAACCTTGCCCTGGGGCTATGGGTATTAGCAGCTGAACAGTAAATGGATTTGCAGGGATTGGAAGTGTCTGCCAGGGGATGCCAGTCAGCTAGGGAGCTTCTATTGCCCCAAGCTGAGCCCCCCATTCTGCCAATTAGAGGCTGCCCAGGCTGTGCCCCCTTGCTGTGCAGATTAGTAACTGCCCCTGCAAAAGCCCCGAACTGCAGGATGTGGCCACAGGGCTGCGGTAAAGTCTGCCTGAATCACTTCCGGGTTTGAGGGGTTACCGCCAGATCTCGTTCTGGCGTTTGTATCCTCTGGTTTAAGCTTTAATTTCTCTGCCAGTTTACTGCTTTGTAATCAAGGCAGAACAGTTAGCCTATAGCAGAGTCGTCTCTATAACTTCTCTAGCCACAGAGATGACCCCCACCCCTGGTCTGCTCAGGATGATAGCCTCTAGCTGCCTGTGCTAGTCTTTTCCTGGCCCCTCAGGACAAACCTTTCCTGGTGATCTTCTGGATTGACTTCGGCTGGTAAATTGTAGTGCTTCTAATCTTCATGAATTTAAGCAGTGAAGAGTTATTTTTGAGGCTGGATTAAATAGTTGGTTATGAGGGTAATGAGAGGAGCTTAGAGAGTCGTGTGTGCCTGCTCTGCCATCTTGGCTTTGCCCCCCGGAAGTCCTATTTTATATTATTTACAATTATTTTAAATGGAATTTTTCTTTATATCACTTCTTTAGGACTTTGTTGGTAATGTGAAATTGCTAATGATTTATGTGTATTTATTTTGTATCCTGCAACTTTGCTGAAGTTGTAAATTGGTTTTAGTCATTTTTTAATTGATTCTCTAGGATTCTCTAAGTATACAATCATATCATGTGCAAAGAGTGATAATTTGATTTTCTCATTACAAAAACTCTAATTCCTTTAATCTCTTTTTCTTCTCTTATTGCCAATGCTAAAATTATTAACAAAATATTGATTAGTATAGAAGATAGTGGGCAACCTTGTTTCACCCTTGATCTTATTGTGACTGGTTCTTATTTATCCCTATTACATATGATGTTTGCTGATGATGATTTTCAATAGATGCTACTGATCATTTTAAGGAAAACTCCATTTATTCCTATACTCTCTAAAGGTTTTAATAGGAATGGGTATTAGATTTTGTCAAATGCTTTTTCTGTATCTGTTGAGAAACACTGTTTCTGTTAGTTTGGTTATTGATATAGTCAGTTATGCTTATAGTTTTCCTAATATTGAACCAGCCCTGCATTGCTGATATAAATCTGACTTGGTCATGGTGTTTCATCATAGTGATAACTTGCTGTAATCTCTGCTAATAATTTATTTAAGACATTTGTATCATTAGAGAAATTGGTCTATAATTTTTTTTCTTTGTTTTGATGCTACCTTGTTTAGATATGGAATTTGGTGGCATTCTTCTTTTGCTATTTTTCCAAATAGTGTGCATAGTATTTCAATTAATTGTTCTTTAAATGTTGGCACAGATCTGGGTAAAATAGTCTTTAAGTATTACTCTAATTTCCTATTCATTGGTGGAAAGTTAACCTTTTTCATTTTTGATACTAACAATTTGGTTTTCTTCTTTCCTTTTTCTAATCAAATTAACTAAAGGTTTATCTATTTTGTTGAATTTTTCATAAAACCAACTCTTAACATTGTTTATTAGCTTAATAGTCTTTTTTTTCAATTTTATTGATCTCCCCTTTTATTTTCATAATTTCAAATTTGGTATTTAATTGGGTGGTTTGTTCTTTTTCTAACTTTTTAGTTGCAAGCTCAATTCATTGATCTTCTCATTCTCTATTTTATGCAGGAAAGCACCTAGAGATATAAAATTTCTCCTAGGAACTGCTTTTGCTACATCCCATAAATTTTAGTATGTTGTCTCATTGTAATTCTCTTGGATGAGATTATTCATATTCATATTCATAATTTCTTGGATGAAATTATGAATTTTTTCTATGATATGTTGTTTTATCCAATAATTCTTAAGATTAGCTTATTTAATTTACAAATAATTTTTGTCTATTTTTACCTGGCCCTTCTATTACATAGAACACAATTCTATTGCATCATGATATGAAAAATACATTTGCTATTTCTGCCTTTCTTCATTTGATTTTGAGGTTTTCATGTCCTAATACATGATCATTTTTTTGTGTTCCATGTACCACTGAGAAAAAAGCACATTCATTTCTGTCTCTTCAATTTTCTCCAAAAGTCTATATTTTTAAAAAAAAATTCTATTTATCTTCTTAACTTCTTTTTTTGTTTATTTTGTGGTTCATTTTATCTAGTTCTAATAGAGTAAGGTTGTAATAGAGTAATAAGAGTAATCTATTTTTAAGGATTGGTTTTCTTCTGACAATTTCTGTGTTTCCTTTTCTAAACTCTCCTGCAAAACTTCTGCTTCTTTTCCCAACTTTTCTTCTAATCCTTTTTACAGATGCATTTTGAATTCTTCATATCTCCATCTGAGAATTCATCTGGAGACATTTTGCCTTTAGCATCCTCATGATTTGAGATTTGTCCTTCCCTGTCTCCTTAATAGCTATTTATTATCAGAGGGTTTTTTTTTTTTTGCATGTTTTGCTCATTTTTAAAAATTGAATTCTGATCTTATCACAAATCCCAAACTTCTTCTACAGGTGACATCTGGTGTCATTGCTGCCAGCTTCCTCATCCTACTAGGTAGGCACGACCAAGCCCCACTTGTCATGCTAGAGTTCAAAAGCTCACTATTTGCCTTCTGTATTTGTGATGAAAATCTCAGAACTACTCTGCTGATTCACTGTCTTCTGTAACAGAGCACAGTAGCCAAGACTGCTGTATTTTGGCAAAGATCCTTCCATTAAATTCTCTACCCTGGGCCTCCTTTGAGCTGTGCCTTTGTTGGGCCAAGTCCTTCCCCACCCCCTCATGCCCCCACCCCCATCTAATTGACTAGTCTAAGGATTTGAGGACTTGGAATATTATAGTACAGAAGACAAGGAGCTAGAATTACAACCAAGAATCACCTACTCCGCAAAAGTGAGTATAATCCTTCAGGAGAATACTTATCGATATTTAATGAAATACAGCAAGCATTACTGATGAAAAGACCAGAGCTGAAGGAAAAAAAAATTACTTTCAAATATAAAACTAAACAATAACATGAAATTTAAATGGGAAAGAAAAGTAATGGAGAAATCAATAAAGTTAAACTGTTTATATTCCTATATGAAAAGATGATACTTGTAAGTCCTAACAATTTTAAATTCAAAAGGGAAGTTACAAGGAATATAAATAGACAAAATGAATGTGAATTATCTAAGAGAGGACTATATAAAAATTAAGGGGAGGACAATAAGAGATGCACTAGAAGGAGATGGAAGAGGTAGAATGGGAACAATTATTTCTCAGAAAAGAGATAGAAAAGAGCTTTTACACTGCAGAGGTAAAAGGGTGAATGGTGGTCAACACTTGAATCTTATTTTCATTAGAACTGGCTCAAAAAGAAGGATGTAGAAATATTGAGACATCAATGTAATATTAATGGAATTGTGAACTTGTCAAACCATCTTAGAGAATAATTGCAATCATGTCCATAGAACTACAAAACTGTCCATACCTTTTGATCAAACAATATCATTATTTTGTCATTACCTTAAAGAGATCAAAGAAAAGAGAAACGGAACTCTTTGGGCAAAAACATTTAGAACCATATTTTTCATTGTGGCAAAGAATTGGAAATCAAGGGGATATCTATCAATTGGAGAATGTGTATAACTGTATATAATTTGTATGCAATTGTGATAGAATACTATTGTTCTTTAAGAAATGATGAGCAGAATGATTTAATAAAAACCTAAAAAAGACTTAACAAGAATGGTTCCAAAATGAAGAGAAAAGATCCAGGAGAAAATTTTACACATAAACAGAAATATTGTAATCTGATTAACTGTAAAAGGCAGCAATTCTGATCAAGATAAGGATCCAAAAGAAGGAGACTTCTGGTGCCAAGATAGTGTAATGAGGTAAGAATTTCCTGGAACCCTCACAAATTCTCTTTCAAACAACTTTGAAAATCATCTCAGAACTAATTTAAGAATGGGGGGAAAAAAAAACTTATCAAATCATCAGGAAAGGTCTGTCTCACAAGAGTGAGAGAAGAGCAACAAGTAGTATGTAAACAAATAATATGGCAGGTGGCCCCCCATTTGTGAGAAGGAAAGGGTGAAAGGTGAAGGAGGGAGAGATATAAACATAGGGAAAATAGAATGGAAATAAATACAAAGTTATCACAATAAATATACCATAATGGAATTAAAATTGGAATCCTGCCATGTGCTGTTTATGAAAACAAACAAACAAAACACAGAGAGTAAAGATAATGGGTTACAGTGAAACTATTTTGCTTCAGCTGAAGTAATAAGAATAAAAAAAAGCAGGAGGAGTAATAGTCAAAGCAAAAGTAAAAACAGATCTAATTAAAAGAGATAAGGAAAAAGAGTATATCATGCTAAAATTATCATAACTATGAAGTAATGTCAATACTAACAATATATGCACCAAATAGTATAACATTTAAATTGTTAAAGAAATTAAATAAGTTGCAGGAGAATATAGACAATAATACTATACTAATGGAGGAACATAAGTTTTCTTCATTTAGAACTAGATAAATTCAAAGAAAAATAAACAAAAAGAAGTTCAGGAAATGAAAAGAATATTAGACAATTTAGATGTGATAAATCTCTGAAGAAACTAAATGGAAATAGAAAAAATATGTTTTTTTTTGTAGCACATGGAACTTACACAATAATTTGACATGTATTTGGGTATAAAAATCTTACAACTAAATGTAGAAAAGCATAAATATTATACACATTCTTTTCAGATCATAATATAACAAAAATTACATTCAAGAAAGGACAGTGAAAAGATAGATTAAAAATCAATTGGAAACTAAATAAGCTAATCCTAAATAATATGTGGGTCAAAGAACAAATTATAGAAATAATTTAAAAAGCATGACAACAGAGAGATAACTAAAATTTATTGATTATAGCCAAAGAAATGCTTATATCAATAAAATAAAGAAAGGACAGATCAATGAACTGGACATGCAAGTGAAACTACTAGGGAAAAATAATTTTAAAATCCCCAATTAAATTTTCACCAACATGAAACTCCTGAAAATCAAAGGAGAGAATAATAAAATTAAAAGTAAGAAAACCATTAAATAGATAAATAACAGTAGGAGCTATAGTTTTATAGATAAACCATTAGTTAATTTGATTTGTTAAAAGAAAGGAGAAAACTATCAAAAATGAAAAGGGTAAATTCAATGCTAACAAAAATAAAATTAAAACAATTTATAAGAGCTATTTTGCCCAATTATATGCCAATAAATCTGGCAATCTAAGTGAAATGGATGAATATTTACAAAAAGATATAACAGAAAATAAAATAAAATACTTATATAACTATGTCTTAGAGAAAGAAATTGAATAAGCCACCAATTAATTGTCTAAGGAAAAATTCCCCAGAATCAGATTAATTCACAACTGAATTTTTTCAAATGTATAAAGAAAAATTAATCTCAATATTATATAAACTATGTGGGAAAATTAAGGAAAGAAAAGAATCCTAACAAATTTCATTTAGAAACAAATGTTATTATCTAAAGCAGAAAAAGTAAAAACTGAGAAAGAAAACTATAGAACAGTTTAGTTAATGAATATAAGTACAATAATTTTTTTTAATTGTAGCAATGAGATTACAATAATATATAAAAAGGATTATATATTATAACTAGATGGGATTTATATAAGGATTACAGGGCTGGTTCAATAGCATAAGGGGGTAATCAGGAAAGAAAAATCATAAGGGACTTAAGTTTTGTCTGTTTACATTACATCTTCTGCATTCTTTAGAGGATGATACTTGCAATTCATAAGAACTTTCTTATTATTAGGGCAAATTACAAGGAGTATGTATAGTCAGAGGGTAAAAGTATGAGTTGTATATGAAGAGATAATACCTATATTTCTATCTATCTATCTATCTATCTATCTATCTATCTATCTATCTATCTATCTATCTATATGAAGGGGTGATAGAGGAATGCAATGGGTGAAAGGAAAAGGAGAAATGAAACAGTCTAAATTATTTGGCATAAAAGAGGCAAGAAAAAATGTTTACAGTAGAGGTGAAGTGGAGGGAGAGTGAGTGAACTTTATTCTCATCAAAATTGACTTAAAGAGGGAATAATATGCAGACTCAATTAGGTATAGAAACTTATCTTACCTTAAAGGAAAGTGGGAGGGGAAGAAGATATGAAAAAAAAAGGGGGGGGTGATAGAAAAGAGTGCATATTGGATGAGGGGTAGTCAGAAGAAAAATATTTTTTAGCAGTGACAAGGTAAATGGACAGAGAGAATAGAATAGATGGGTGGGGAATATATCCCATTTAATTGTGATAAATATTTTGAAGCAAGTTTCTCTGATAAGGCCTCATTTCTCAAAAATAGAGGGAAATGAATCACATTTATTAAAGAAATAAAATAAAAACTATTCTCCAATTGATAAATGATCAAAAGATATGGACAGTATTCAGATTAAGTAATAAAAATATTAAATGAAAAAAATGATTGGAGAAATGCCAATTTAAACAATTCTGAGGTACTATCTCCTATATATTAGATTGATTAATAGACCAGAAAAAGGAAGTAACAACTGTTGGAAGGAATGTGAACAAAAATGAAACATTAATGAAATTATTGGTGAAATTGTGAACTCATTAAAATACTTTGTAGAGCAATTTGGAACTATGCCTATAAAACTATCTTTACCCTTTGACTTAATAATAGCACTACTAGGCAAGTATCCCAACAGAGATTTTTTTTTAACTTTTTTATATTGTTTATTTAAAAACAGAATAAGGAAAAGAAAAACAAAAAAGGAATACAAAACAAAACAAGACAAAACAAAACAAAAGAGAACATTGTCATGTGACCACCAGAACATCAGGGAGGATTCAAAATGTATAAAAATGAATTACCAGTTCAAGAAATTATATATACATATATGTAGAAGAAATTATATTCATGAATAACCATTTTTCTTTACTTCTTTGTAAATTGTTCTTTTATTTTTTGCTATGTATAATTTTTACTTAATTCTTTTTCCCCTATTTCATTTCCTTCACCTTCCTCCAGCAGGCTATGGTTAAGAAAATATATGTTTATGTATACACGCGCACACACACACACACACACACACACACGCACACACCTTTCCTATGCCTGCTGGCTCTTTGCTTTAATTCTGCTCCTTAACTTACCTTGTTATTACTTAACCTCCTCCCACCTATGTGTCCCTCCCTTTTTTTTCCCTCGCACCTCTACCCATCCCTTCTTCCCTATTACACAAAAGAAAATTTTTTTTGAAGAAAAGGAAAAAGACCTATATGTTCAAAAATATTCAAAGCAGCTTTTTTTTCCCTCGGGGAAAATAATTTGAAACTGAAAATATGCTTATCAGTTGGGGATTGGCTGAATAAATTGTGATATGTGATTATGATGAATATTGTGCTAGGAGAAATGATAAGCAGGTTCCTCTTTAAAAACCTGGAAAGTGTGACATGAGCTCATGCAAAGTCAAGTGTACCATGTACAAAGTACAAGCAATAATATAAGATGATCAGCTGTGAATGACTTTGCTATTCTCATCAACACAATGATCAAAGACAACTCTGAAAGACTTATGATGAAAACTGCAATCCAAGCCTAAAGAAAGAGCTGATGGTGTCTGGATATAGATTGAAATATATTGAAGCACATCTCTCTCTTTTTTTAACTGTATTTTTCTTGAGGTTTTTTTCTTTTTTTTATGCAGGGGGAGGAAGTTGGAGATCTATTTTTCTTTCACAACATAATTTTTTTAAGATAACTTTTATTATGATAGCTCTTTATTGACAAAACATATGCATAGGTAATTTTCCAACATTGATGCTTGCAAACACTTCTGTTACAACTTTTCCCCTCCTCCCCTCCACCTCCTTCCTTAGATAAAAGGCAGTCCCATACATGTTAAACATGTTAAAATATATGTTAAATACAATATATGTGCAAATATTTATACAGTTCTCTTGTTGCACAAGAAAAATATGATTTAGAAAGGTAAAAATAACCTGGAAAGAAAAGCAAAAATGCAAGCAAACAACAACAGAAAGAGTACAAATGTTATGTTGTGGTCTAAACTGATTTCCCAGTGTTCTTTCACTGGGTGCAGCTGGTTCTGTTCATCACTGATCAATTGAAACTGAATTGGATTCTCTCATTGCCAAAGATAGCCACTTCCATCAGAATTGATCCTCATTTGGTATTGCTGTTGAAGTGTATAATGATCTCTTGATTCTGCTCATTTCACTTAGCATCAGTTCTTATAAGTCTCTTCAAGCCTGTCTGTATTCATCCTGCTGGTCATTTCTTACAGAACAATAATATTCCATAACATTCATATACCACAATTTACTCAACCATTCTCCAATTGATGGGCATCCATTCATTTTCCAGTTTCTAGCCACTACAAACAGGGCTGGCACAAACATTTTGGCACATACAGGTCCCTTTCCCTTCTTTAGTATTTCTTTGGGGTATAAGCCCAGTAGAAACTCTACTGGATCAAAGGGTATGTACTGTTTGATAACTTTTTGAGCATTCTCCAGAATGGTTGGATCTGTTCACAATTCCACCAACAATGCATCAATGTCCCAGTTTTCCCACAGCCCCTCCAACATTTTTCATTATCTTTTCCTGTCATCTTAGCCAATCTGACAAGTATTACAACATAACTTTTATGGAAATGTTTTGCATATCTTCACTTGAATCTTCTCAATGAGGGGGTTGAAGAAAGGAAAGGAAATTAGATGGGATTTAAAGTTTTAAAACATATTTAAAATTATTTTATATGTAACTCGGGGAAAATAAAATAAAAATAATCAATTTAAAAAATATGCCATAAGCAAAATTATTTCAAAAAAAAATCTGGAAAGACTTACATGAATTGACACAAAGTGAAGTGAGTAGAATCAGGAGAACACTGTACACACACACACACACACACACACAAAAAAAAAAAACAATACAGCACAGTAACACATACCATATCGCTTGCTTTCTCAGGAAGGGGTGGGGAAAGGAAGGGAGGGATAGAATTTCGAACTAAATTTGTTTTTTAAAACCATAAATGTTAATAAAAATATTTAAATAATATTGTTAAAATTATTAAATGATTAAATAATTAAAAGTAAAATATTTATTAATAAAATAAACCATTTAAAAAAGACATTGATTCAAGACAATTTCAAAGAACCTGTGATGAATAATGCTATTCACCTCCAGAAAGAGAAATGAGATCTCTGAATACAAATTGAAGTATATTTTTATATTTTTTAATCATTTTATTTTGTTTATATATTTTTCTAACATGGCTAATATGGATATATGTTTTGTATGGCTTCATGTATATAATTAATACCAAAATTATTTCTATCTCAAGGAGAACAGAGAATAGAGATGGACAATGATGATTTGGAACTCAAAATTTTTATTGAAATATGTAACTAGATAAAATAATTTTAAAAGAAAAAAACACAATTGATTCTTAAGTAATAATTTAAAAGGTTGTGGATGAGGAATGTATGTTTAAGGATCACAATGATGAGTGCCAATTTTTTAAATTTATTTCTCATATCTTAGAGCAATATGTATTTTTCATATTTTTAGAATTCAGAAACCAACAGCCTTTCAGATTAAATAAAGTTTGGGAAATTTTGGACTCATTGGAGAAGAGCATGTACATTTTCTTTATTAGTCAGTTAATTAAAATAGCATATTGTATGATTGCAGAAAGCAGGGAATGGAATTTGAACTGTATACTGACTGGTATTGCCTCTGCAGTACCTCTAGTGTTATTTGGGAACCCATTTAATACAGATTTATCCTGCATCCATAATCATATAGGTCAACCCTGTCATTTTACCAGTGAAAAAACTAAGACCAGGACAGTATTCTCAAGGTTATACTGGTAGTAGCTAGGAGAGTTGAGATAATTCTTATGTTTCATAAGTGTACCTCCTCTATTTCACCACATCAAGGGAAGGAGATCGCTTGTCAGTCTTAATGCAATTTTCTAAAAGACAGCATATATTTTGTAAAATGTTAAAGAAAAATCAGAATGTCCCATCTACTCAAATGCCATAGTAACTACTCAGCAGCTGCACAGTAAAAATAATTATATTGCAAATTATCTTTCTTCATGGGAAAAAATGATTTTAAAAATCCTGTCTTTTCTATATCACTTTCTACATAACTATAATAAGGCAAATTATTCATTTGATTTCAGAACATAAAATAATAGTTTTTCTAAACCTATGAACACTGAGCAACCTTTAATACTTCCCTGGTTTTCTTCGTATCACACTGCTCCCTCTTCACAGCAATATACCCAATGTTAAGCTGGAAGGTGGCTCAGATTAGAACCATTATGCCATAAATAATATGCACAATTATAAGGAATCACATTTGGCACCCTTTCTGTTCTAAAGTAGAATTGAAGAACTTTGTTTTCTGTTCTTCAATTATATTAGGTTTGACAGGACAAATTGCAATACTTTTTTCATAAAATATTTCCTAATATTAGCCAGAAAAACTAACCTTCCTTAACATTTATGCAGGCAACATATGACTTGGAAACACCCCTCATATCAAAGGAACTACAGTTACTACTTCCCTCTCTATCCCTCCCTTACTTTACCCATGTTACTCTATCCCATAAAACTGAGTGTTATGGGAGTCATTTTAGAGAAAAAAATACTTTACAATATCAGAAATTTTATTTGGTTATAAGTAAAAGAAGAGAGATAAACTGGAGCCCAAAGGGCAACTGATAGTCTTTAATAACACAGGACAACATAAACAACACATTTAGTCAGTAAGAGTAAAAGGGGAAGATCATGAAGTTAATTCTTGCTGATCCAAAAGTCATCTTTTTTAGTATCTTAAAATCCTAGCATTTAGTAACCTTTTTATTTAATAAATACCATTGTTTCTTTTGTAAATGTTAACATAGATGTAGACAGACACAGAGGAGATCTTCTCTGTCTCTGTCTCTCTCTGTCTTTGTTTCTGTCTCTCTCTCTCTGTCTCTCTCTTACACACACACACACACACACACACACACACACACCCCGTGTGTAAAATATTAAGCCTTATTCATCCATTAGGACACATTTCTTGAATCAGTTTTACAGAATGATAAGAATCTCAAAGTTGGAAGGGATCTCAACAACCAATATTCAAAATAAATCTTCAATATAAGCAGAGATGACAAATAGTTGACAAATAGTTGACCAGCTTCTTTTTGAAGACCTCCAGTAGTGGAGAACTCACAATTTTGCAACTTCTATCAGTTACTCTTTTTGTCAGAATAATCCTCCTAAAAGAAGGTTTCTGTTTTCTTTTTATCCCAGTGTCAAAAGCCCCATCTACTTTCAACATTTCTTATATGCTATGAATTCTAGGTACTTCCTCATCCAGATTGACCTGCACTTCATATTTTGTAGCTTTTTAATACTTTTTATAAACTAGAGTGCAAAATACAGAACTAAACAAAATTCTAAGAATGTGAATAGAATATAACAGATCTTTTTTATATCATTGGAGGAGCATAGATATTATTTATTGCCTACTATGTGCCAGGCCCTATAGTTACTGTTTTTCAAATAGTTTCTCATTAGATCCTCACTACAACTCTTGAGAAGTTGGTGCTATTATCATCCTTATTTTACAATTGAGGAAATTGAAGCAAACAGAACAATTCATTGTCCAGAGCCATGTGACTAATAAATACCTGAGATTAGATTGAAACTCAAATCTTCCTAATATTCATTCCAGCACTCTTTGCCTTTTTCCATTTAATTTCTGAGAAATTAAGGTGTAAAATCATATTAATTTGGGGGAGATACTTTGTTTTGCTTTGTTTTAGTTTTGGCTCCTGCAAAACACTGCTAAAATGCTATGCTAATAGTTCAGTAAAACTATAAAATTTTTCTCAAATAGCAGTCTAATAATGCCTGCCCAATACAGGTATTCATGAAAATGACTTTTGAACAAAACTTAAGAGACTAAGCAATATTAATTTTATTGTTTATATGAAAAAAGTATCTGAATTACAAAAGACAACCAAAAGATGATATTTTGTAATATGACATCTGTATTAGTTAAATAATTCATATGTAGACATATGCATATATAAGAACATACACATATATTTTGTATAGATAGATATAAGTAGAGTTATTTGTTTTAATCATAAGAAAATGACAGCATTTTAAAGGCCAAGTTATATTGTAGCTTATACTTCCTTTTTATAATTTAATATTTTTATTTTTCTTATTTACATGTAAGAACAATTTTAACATTTTAAAAAATATTTTAAATGAATAATTCTTCCCTCCACTCACAATTTCTCCTTCATTGAGAAGGCAAGAAATTTGATATAGGTAATATATGTGTAACATATTTCTACATAATTTATGTTGTGAAAAAAAAAAAAAACCCAGGAGAGAATTCTGGGAAGATGGCAGAGTAGGTAGCAAAATTCCAATTCATCAGATTTCCCAAAAAAACCAAGGCAATATTACTCTTTTCAACTAACATAGAATAGTTAAAAATAAATAGATAAGAGTTGGGGCAGAATAGTATCCCTCCTGAGACAATCCAGAATAAATCTGAAAAAAAAGATACTAGGTTAAACTTTGGGCTTACTCCAATGAAAACAATAAGCAATGAACTCTAGGACTAGATGGATTGGAAGAAGTCTCAATCTCAGCCACAGGAATCTTTGATTCCCAGAGTGGAAACTGACCTAAGTCAGAGAAGATAAAAGAGGATACTGAAACAAAAAAACCTCTCCTACCACAAAAAGATAACATCATCTGCCCAAAAAGAATTTAGAAAACTTAATAAAGATGTTAAAAATCAAATGAGAGAGATTGAAAAAAAATAAATTTCAAAAAATCCAGGAAAAATAAGAAGTTTATGAAGCAAAGTCAACCAATTAGAAAAGATTCATAATCTCAAGGAAGAAAATGACTTCTTAAAAGCAGAATTGAAAAAGGGAAAGCCAGCAAAGTTATGAATCAAAAAATAATAAAACAAAATGTAAAGAATGAAAAAAAGAAGACAATGTGAGACATTTTATAAGAAAAACAACAGATCTGTAGAAGAGATCAAGAAGAGAAAACATAAGAATAATTGAACTACCTGACAGCTATGACCAAAAAAAGGATCTCAGTATGATTTTACAACAAGTAATCAAAGAAAATTGTCCTGAATTAATACAACAAGAGGGAAAAGAGAAATAGAAAAAAAAAATCTACCAATCACCATCTGCAGAAATCCTATAAGAAAATCCTATATGCACATCATAGGTAAATTCCAGACAAAACAATTCAAATATGACAGACCTACAATTAGAATCACACAAGACCTAACAATGGCTACATTAAAAGAGCACAGATCTATATATCAAAGTGTAAAAGAACTTGGATTTTGGCCAAAAATATCAAACTTAGGAAAATGAAATATAATCCTGAATGGGAAAAAAGCACGCTCAATGAATTTGTCAGATGTTTAGGATTTTCTTGCACTAAAACATGATTCAATCAAGAGAAAAATAGAGAAACTACACTATATGTTAGCCATATTAATTTAGACTATTTAAAGCAACTATTGCTATGGTATAGGAAATGATGATTTGGTGAACTTACACAACTATGGGAATCAGAGCCAAGATGATGGAGAGTAGACAGGTCTTTTCTGAGCTCTTCCTGCCCAGATTAACACCAGATTAACTCTCTGAACAGATTTTGAAGTGACAGAACTCATAAATATTTGGAGTGTAACAAATTTCCAGCAGAACATATTTTGGAAGAACTTTAGGAAAAGTCTGTCTTACTTGAGCAATGGTAGGGAGAGAAAATGAGGGAAAGGGGGTTTGCAGGCAAGCGCAAGTACAGTGCTGTGCAGAGACACCCAGGGTGGAGAGGCTTCCCCATGCTGGGGGAAATTAATGGGAGGCTCATAGTCAAAACACAGCAGGGTTTGCTATTCTATCCTGGTTTAGAAGCCAATGGATCAACAGACTAGCTGTGAGACCTTCAGTGCAACCACAGAAGGCAAATAGTGAGCCCCTGAACCCCAGCATGACTTGACCATGCACATCCAGTATGGTAAGGAAGCCCACAGCATCAGTCTTGGGTATCATGCAACCATAGAGAAAGCTTAGAACAATCCTCTCTTTGCTCTAAAAACAGACCTAAACCTTTAAAGATGAACAAAAAAGCAAAAAGAGCTCGGACCATAGATAGCTTTTATGGAGACAAAGAACAACAGACCTGAAAAGCCTGAGGACACTAAAGGAAAAACTTCTTCAGAGGAAGCTTCAAAGAGTGATATGTCTCCATCTCACAAACCTCTCTTGGAAGAAATCAAAAAAGATCTTGAAAGAGAGTTATAAAAAATTGTTCCAGAAATTGTTTGAAACAATTAACTTCTTATAGACAATTTTTTTGGTGGAGAATTCTGGGAAGAATGCAGAGTAGACTGATAAATTTCAAACTCTTCTGATTTGTTTCACAAATAAAACAAATTTTCACCTCAGGTCAAACATGTACTATGAAAAATCAAGAAGATGGCGGAGAGGAGGCACACTGCTGTGTAACCTCCACGTTTTTCTCTCACTATCTATTTATTTCATGCCTCTGAATTAATGCTCGACTGAAAAAAACCATACAATTAGTTACCAAGAGAAACCATCCTTGAGACTCGTCAAGAAAGGTCTATTTTTGCGCGAGGGCGGGAACGGTTATTAGATTGGAAGCAAGCTGCAGGCAACAGCAGCAGCGAGAGCACGGAAGGCGGCTCAGAGCCGAGCAGAGCGGAGAGGGGGTGGGGCGTGATCGCAGCCATCTCTGTGGGGAGAGCTTTGCTACAGGATTAGATACTTTGCTCCGGCAGCAAGTCAGCAGCCCGGCAGAGAAGCTAAAAACACCGAGGGTGAAGATTACAACCCCAAACAGCTGGAGTCTCTCGGGACCTGGCCACCCCTCCCTCACAGTGTCTCAGCACGCTCTCGGATCTCAGAGAGCAGGTGCCGCAGCACAGTAGGACCCGTGCCTCACGACTACCCTGCCCCTCCCCCAAAGAAAGCAGCCTCTATTCAAGGGTTTTTTTCTTCTGTTTCTATTTGATAGTTTGTCTTTGATTATTAGACAGAATGAGCAAGAAACTGAAAAAGACTTTAACCCTTGACAGCGTCTATACAGATAAAGAGCAGACTCCAAATCCTGAGGAGACTAAAAACAAACAGTCCCCAGGTGAATCCCTAAAGGAGGAGATCTTATGTTCCTCAGCACAGATGAATCTCATGGAGGAAATTAAAAAGGCTCTCACAAGGGAGCTAGAAGAAAAATGGGAAAAGGAGAGGGAGGCTTGGCAAAAGGAAAGGGAGGCTTGGCAAAAGAGCCTGGAGAAGTCAGTTAAAGAGAGAGTGGATAAAGAAACCAAATCCTTGAAAAATAGGATTGGTGAACTGGAAAACAAAATTGGCGAAATGGAAAAAAATTCCACAGAACAAAAGAACTCAATTGGACAATTAGAAAAAGATCTTTAAAAAGTGAGTGAAGAAAATACTTCACTGAAAATCAGGGTTGAACAAAAGGAATTGAATGACTCGAGGAGACAAGAAGAATCAGTCAAGCAAATCCAAAAAAATCAAACAATGGAAAAGAATGTGAAATACCTTCTAGGGAAGACAACAGACCTGGAAAACAGATCCAGGAGAGACAACCTGAGAATCATCGGACTCACAGAAAAGTATGATGAAAAAAAGAGCCTGGACACTATTTTCCAGGAAATTATCAAAGAGAACTGCCCAGAAGTCTTAGAAACAGAGGGTAAAATAGACATTGAAAGAATTCATCGATCCCCTACTGAAAGGGATCCTAAAATCAAAACACCAAGAAATATAGTGGCCAAATGCCAGAACCCTCAGACGAAGGAAAAAATACTGCAAGCAGCTAGAAAAACCCAATTCAAGTATCGAGGAGCCACAATAAGGATCACCCAGGATCTGGCAGCATCCACATTAAAGGATCAAAGGGCCTGGAATATGATATTCCGAAAGGCTAAGGAACTTGGGATGCAACCAAAAATAACTTACCCAGCAAGATTGAGCATCTTTTTCCAGGGAAGAAGATGGACATTCAACGAACTAAGTGAATTTCACCTATTTTTGATGAAAAAGCCAGAACTTAACAAAAAATTTGATCTACAAGTACAGAACTCAAGAGAAATCTAAAAAGGTAAAGATTAATCTTGAGAACTATATTTCGGCTATAAAGATGTATAAAGAATACGATATACCTTGTTCTAGAAACTAGATGTGGAAAGGACATTGTACCAGAAAAAGGGGAAAGTGGGGGTACTACATTTCATGAAGAGGCAAAGAAAACCTATTATATCTGAGAGAAAGAATGGAGAGGGATGAATATAGTGAGTATTTTACTGCTTTCAGAATTGGCTTTAAGAGAAAAATTTTAGACATATTCAATCTATGGTGAAACTTCTCCCACCTCATTGAAAAGTGAGAAGGGAAAAGTGAAAAGGAAAGGAATAAGCTAAATGGAAGGGAATACAGAAACTGGGAGGGAAAGGGGTAAGATAGGGGGAGGAACTCTAAGGGGGGGTAGGGATACCAAAAAAGGGAGGGCTGTGAGAAACAAGTGGTGCTCACAAGCTTAATACTGGGAAGGGGGATAAGAGGGTAAGAAGGGAGAAAATCATAAACTGGGGTTAACAAGATGGCAAGTAATAGAGAAATGGTCATTTTAACCATAAATGTGAACGGGGTAAACTCCTCCATAAAGAGGAAGCGGTTAGCAGAATGGATTAAAAGCCAGAATCCTACAATATGTTGTTTACAGGAAACACACCTGAAGCGGGGAGATACATGCAGGTTAAAGGTAAAAGGTTGGAGCAAAATCTACTATGCTTCAGGTGAAGTCAGAAAAGCGGGGGTAGCCATCCTGATCTCAGATCAAGCTAAAGCAAAAATTGATCTAATCAAAAGAGATAACGAAGGGCACTATATCTTGCTAAAGGGTAGAATGAATAATGAAGCAGTATCTATATTAAACATATATGCACCAAGTGGTGTAGCATCTAAATTCTTAAAAGAGAAATTAAGAGAGCTGCAAGAAGAAATAGACAGTAAAACTATTATAGTGGGAGATCTCAACCTTGCACTCTCAGAATTAGATAAATCAAACCACAAAATAAATAAGAAAGAAGTCAAAGAGATAAATAGAATACTAGAAAAGTTAGATATGATAGATCTCTGGAGAAAATGTAATGGGGACAGAAAGGAGTACACCTTCTTTTCAGCAGTTCATGGAACTTATACAAAAATTGACCATATATTAGGACATAAAAA
This sequence comes from Antechinus flavipes, assembly GCF_016432865.1. Classification (NCBI taxonomy): domain Eukaryota; kingdom Metazoa; phylum Chordata; class Mammalia; order Dasyuromorphia; family Dasyuridae; genus Antechinus; species Antechinus flavipes. The sequence goes on from NC_067401.1 coordinate 265,509,404, forward strand.
CCTCAAACTCAAATGCAGTAAGGCAGACATTGTGAATGCATCCTTTTCAGACCACGATGCATTGAAAATTACATTCAATAAAAAGCCATGGGAAAGTAGACCAAAAAATAATTGGAAACTAAGTAATCTCATACTAAAGAATGATTGGGTGAAACAGCAAATTATAGACATAATTAATAACTTCATCCAAGAAAACGATAATAATGACACATCACACCAAAATGTATGGGATGCAGGCAAAGCGGTAATAAGGGGAAATCTCATATCTCTAGAGGCCTATTTGTATAAAATAGAGAAAGAGAAGGTCAATGAATTGGGCTTGCAACTAAAAATGCTAGAAAAGGAACAAATTAAAAACCCCCAGTCAAACATTAAACTTGAAATTCTAAAAATAAAAGGAGAGATCAATAAAATTGAAAGTAAAAAACTATTGAATTAATTAATAAAACTAAGAGTTGGTTCTATGAAAAAACCAACAAAATAGACAAACCCTTAGTAAATCTGATTTAAAAAAAGGAAAGGGGAAAATCAAATTGTTAGTCTTAAAAATGAAAAGGGAGAACTCACTACTAATGAAGAGGAAATTAGAGCAATAATTAGGAGTTACTTTGCCCAACTTTACGCCAATAAATTCGACAACTTAAATGAAATAGAAGAATACCTCCAAAAATATAGCTTGCCTAAACTAACAGAGGAAGAAGTAACTATCCTAAACACTCCCATCTCAGAAAAAGAAATAGAACAAACTATCAATCAACTCCCTAAGAAAAAATCCCCAGGACCAGATGGATTTACATCTGAATTCTATCAAACATTTAAAGATCAATTAACTCCAATGCTAAATAAACTATTTGAAGAAGTAGGGATTGAAGGAGTCCTACCAAACTCCTTTTATGACACAGAGATGGTACTGATACCTAAACCAGGTAGGCTGAAAACAGAGAAAGAAAATTATAGACCTATCTCCCTAATGAATATTGATGCTAAAATCTTAAATAAAATATTAGCAAAAAGATTACAGAAAATCATCCCCAGGATAATACACTATGACCAAGGAGGATTTATACCAGGAATGCAGGGCTGGTTCAATATTAGGAAAACTATTAACATAATTGACTATATCAATATCCAACCAAACAAAAACCATATGATCATCTCAATAGATGCAGAAAAAGCATTTGATAAAATCCAACATCCATTCCTAATAAAAACACTTGAGAGCATAGGAATAAATGGACTTTTCCTTAAAATAGTCAGGAGCATATATTTAAAACCTTCAGTAAGCATCATATGCAATGGGGAAAAACTGGAACCTTTCCCAGTAAGATCTGGAGTGAAGCTAGGTTGCCCACTATCACCATTATTATTCAATATTGTATTAGAAACACTAGCCTCTGCAATAAGAGTCGAGAAAGAGATTAAAGGAATTAGAGTAGGCAATGAGGAAACCAAACTATCACTCTTTGCAGATGATATGATGGTATACCTAGAGAACCCCAGAGATTCTACTAAAAAGCTATTAGAAATAATTCATAATTTTAGCAATGTAGCAGGATACAAAATAAATCCCCATAAATCCTCAGCATTTTTATACACCACCAACAAAATCCAAGAACAAGAGATACAAAGAGAAATTCTGTGGTGAGCTTTTTCTTCTCAAAACGCAGCCAGGTGATAAAAGTTCAGATCTTTTATTATTTCCAATATAGCCCGGTTAGCTTAGAGGCCTATCTCTCTGCTTGGTTCCAAGAGCTCTCTCCAAATGTCTTTAAATCCAAAGGTCTGGTCCTTCAGCCTCTGCCTCTGCTTTCTTCAGCCTCTAGCCAGCTCCAATCTTCATGTCATTCCGGTGAAATCTCGACTTGTAGCTTCTTCACTCTCTGAAGAACTCTCCGACTGGCCCATTGGCCTATTTATGCTCCTTCCAGAGAGAGGGATTATGGGTAGTTCTACTTAGTACCTTGTTTCAGGTTCTGCCCAAAACATCTTCTTGTAAGATTAGATCAACTCTAATTACTTAGCAGTTAGTAAGGATTCCAACATCTCCCCCTTTCTTTTGTTTTAAAACATAGGGGGTTTCTGAGGGGGTACACATAAATCCATCAATATGGGCCAGAACTTTGTAACAGATATACATGGTATACATAAATCCATCAATATGGGAGGCATTATACATAATTTACATAAGTACATAGCAATATAACACAGGCTAGTATTAATGTAACAACATGAATCAACCTAAAAATTTACACATGTCCATAAGTCCTAGAAACAGTCCAATAGGATTCCATTGTCCATTAGTTCATGTGCCAGGAATCCAATAGTTCCTGTAAGCCCTGAAGTACTGCAAAAGTCTCATCAACAATTTTTCATCTCAGGGAACCCAATGATTCTTGCTGGTTTTTCAAGAAGTAAAACAGTTTCATCTTGTGTTAGGAAATCCAATGATTCCTGAAGCTTTTAAAAGTCTTTTTAACAGTTTCATAGTCAGCCATCTGATTCTTTCTCCATCTGTGGAAATATAAGCAGATCCTCTTCCCCAAACAGTTAATCTAATTCCCTTCTATTTACCAAATTTGGGATTTCTCCTCATCATCTGGTAATTACATTGGAGTCGTTTGCATTGGATATTGTCTTGTTGTCTTAAAAGGCCTGTATTCTTCCCAACTGTAATCCTGATTGCTTTTCTGTTGGTTGATGACATCAGAATCCTGAATTTCTAAAGTCTCTCTGGGTGTGACCTCAGCTGCTATCATGCCCCACCTGTCCTTTGATTGATACTTTAGTGCTGGGCCCTGCCTCTCATTCCTCTGGGTCAATATACATTTAGAGGCCCAGTGAAAGCCTCGGTTACATTTTGGACATGGGGTTTTGGGTTTTCTCTCACCCTGTCTTCTCACTCTATCTCCATATCTACAATGAGCTCTCAAATGTCCAACTTTTCCGCACTGAAAACATCGACGAGTTTCTCTAGAATTCCTCTGCCAAGAAGGACCTTGTCTTTCCATGTTCATCATAGTCTGGGCATAATAAGCATTTGTGCCCACTGTGGCACAGCATCTTATGATTTCTTCTAAAGGAGCATTTTTGTCTAGCCCCCATATAATTCTCTTGCAAATCTCATTGGCATTTTCCTTAGCCAAATGTCTAGTCATTATTTCTGTTGCTGCATTGTCTCCAATGGTTCTTATTACAGCTGTTTGTAAACGTCCCACAAAATCTGCAAAAGGTTCATTGGGACCTTGCTCTATTTTTGTGAAAACATTATTTCCATCTTTCTGTCCAGGGAGAGAATTCCAAGCTTTTATTGCAGCCTTAGAAATTTGCTCATACACTGTTATGGGATAATAAATCTCTTCTGAACTCTCTGCATACTGACCTTCACCAGCTAGTTGGTCAAAAGCAACTTGTACAATAGCTCCTGTTTGCCTATTGCGTTGGGCTTGAATCCTACATAATTCATGAAACTCCGAAAGCCACAATAAATTTTGTCCCGGTTCTAGACAAGTTTTCGTTATGGATTTCCAGTCATTTGGGGTTAGGATTTCATAAGACAAATTATCCAGTAACATCTTCACATAAGATGATGTAGCCCCATAAAGAGTGCAACCCTTTTTCAAATCTTTAATTTTTTCCAAATTAAAAGGAGTGTATCTTCTCCCTTTCTGACCTGAAGAGTTGAGCTCTTCAATCACAGGATATGCATTTATAAAATCAGATATATCTTCTCCTTCCTTTTTTGCTTTAATTAATGCTTTTTCTAATCTCGTCAAATTCTGCTTTACAGGAGAAGCTGACTGTGTTTCTGTCTCTCTCCCTCCCCCTTGTTCCACCCATGAAGGGTTAATTGCGGGGGGAGGGTCATGAGATGTAGAATCACCTAATTCCTCCTGCTGTGAAGTATCATACTCAGAATTGTAATTAACTCCATTCTCATCTGATTCGTCCTCCTTTTCACCTAGTAAAGTTGGCAATTCTTCCTCCTGTACTCTCCTTTTCATCATTCTATCACTTAAATAACTTCTTATAGCCAATTGTATTATATTATATGTATTAATTATTGAGTTAGGCCCATTTTTATCATAGAATTGACAAAGATCCTCTCCAACCAATTTCCATTCATTTAGATCTAATTCCTTATCAAGAGAGAAACAAGGACATATGTCCTTTACAGTTTGTAAAAATTCAGTGATTTGCTGTAAACTTATAATTAAACCTTGGCTTTCCATAATTTTGACAATGCTGTCTAAACATTTTCCTTGAACAGAAACAGGCTGTTTTCTAAATATCTGTCCCATCTTAGCTGAAATTCTACTTTAACTCTTCTAACAAAATTTCTTTGTTGCACTCACCCTAATTTCTGGGTTGATGAGTCTTTTCCACTGGATCAGGATCAGAGGCTTTTCCACTTGAATCAGGATCGGAGCTTTTCCACTGAAATCCACTGAGGGGGTCTGTTAGCCCCACATTCAGGGCGCCAAAATGTGGTGAGCTTTTTCTTCTCAAAACGCAGCCAGGTGATAAAAGTTCAGATCTTTTATTATTTCCAATATAGCCCGGTTAGCTTAGAGGCCTATCTCTCTGCTTGGTTCCAAGAACTCTCTCCAAATGTCTTTAAATCCAAAGGTCTGGTCCTTCAGCCTCTGCCTCTGCTTTCTTCAGCCTCTAGCCAGCTCCAATCTTCATGTCATTCCGGTGAAATCTCGACTTGTAGCTTCTTCACTCTCTGAAGAACTCTCCGACTGGCCCATTGGCCTATTTATGCTCCTTCCAGAGAGAGGGATTATGGGTAGTTCTACTTAGTACCTTGTTTCAGGTTCTGCCCAAAACATCTTCTTGTAAGATTAGATCAACTCTAATTACTTAGCAGTTAGTAAGGATTCCAACAAAATTCCATTCAAAATAACTGTTGATAGCATAAAATATTTGGGAATCTATCTACCAAAGGAAAGTCAGGGATTATTTGAGCAAAATTACAAAAAAGTTTCCACACAAATAAAGTCAGACTTAAATAATTGGAAAAATATTAAGTGATCTTGGATAGGCCCAGCAAATATAATAAAGATGACAATACTCCTTAAACTAATCTATTTATTTAGTGCTATGCCAATCAGACTTCCAAGAAAATATTTTAATGATTTAGAAAAAATAACAACAAAATTCATATGGAACAATAAAAAGTCGAGAATCTCAAGGGAACTAATGAAAAAAAAAAAATCAAATGAAGGTGGCCTAGCTGTACCTGATCTAAAATTATATTATAAAGCAGCAGTCACCAAAACCATTTGGTATTGGCTAAGAAATAGATTAGTTGATCAGTGGAAAAGGTTAGGTTCACAAGACAGAATAGTCAACTATAGCAATCTAGTGTTTGACAAACCCAAAGATTCTAACTTTTGGGATAATATTTCATTATTTGATAAAAACTGCTGGGATAACTGGAAATTAGTATGGCAGAAATTAGGCAAGGACCCACACTTAACACCATATACCAAGATAAGATCAAAATGGGTCCATGATCTAGGCATAAAGAACGAGATTATAAATAAATTAGAGGAACATAGGATAGTTTATCTCTCAGACTTGTGGAGGAGAAAGAAATTTGTGACCAAAGATGAACTAGAGACCATTACTGATCACAAAATAGAAAATTTTGATTATATCAAATTAAAAAGCCTTTGTACAAACAGAACGAATGCAAACAAGATTAGTAGGGAGGCAACAAACTGGGAAAACATCTTTACAATTAAAGGTTCTGATAAAGGCCTCATTTCCAAAATATATAGAGAACTGACTCAAATTTATAAAAAATCAAGCCATTCTCCAATTGATAAATGGTCAAAGGATATGAACAGAAAATTTTCAGATGATGAAATTGAAACTATTACCACTCACATGAAAGAGTGTTCCAAATCACTATTGATCAGAGAAATGCAAATTAAGACAACTCTGAGATATCACTACATACCTGTCAGATTGGCTAAGATGACAGGAAAAAATAATGATGAATGTTGGAGGGGATGCGGGAAAATGGGGACACTGATGCATTGTTGGTGGAGTTGTGAACGAATCCAACCATTCTGGAGAGCAATCTGGAATTATGCCCAAAAAGTTATCAAACTGTGCATACCCTTTGATCCAGCAGTGTTTCTATTGGGCTTATACCTCAAAGAGATACTAAAGAAGAGAAAGGGACCTGTATGTGCCAAAATGTTGGCAGCAGCCCTGTTTGTAGTGGCTAGAAACTGGAAAATGAATGGATGCCCATCAATTGGAGAATGGCTGGGTAAATTGTGGTATATGAATGTTATGGAATATTATTGTTCTGTAAGAAATTACCAACAGGATGAATACAGAGAGGCTTGGAGAGACCTACATGGACTGATGCTAAGTGAGATGAGCAGAACCAGGAGATCATTATACACTTCGACAACGATATTGTATGAGGATGTATTCTGATGGAAGTGGATTTCTATGACAAAGAGACCTGAGTTTCAATGGATAAATGATGGACAGAAACAGCTACACCCAGAGAAGGAACACTGGGAAACGAATGTGAACTATTTGCATTTGTGATTTTCTTCCCGAGTTATTTTTACCTTCTGAATCCAATTCTCCCTGTGCAACAGGAGAACTGTTTGGTTCTGCAAATATGTATTATATCTAGGATATACTGCAACATATTTAACATATATAGGACTGCTTGCCATCTTGGGAGAGGGGGGTGGAGGGAGGGAAGGGAAAAACAAAACATAAGTGAGTGCAAGGGATAATGTTGTAAAAAATTACCCTGGCATGGATTCTGTCAATACAAAGTTATTATTAAATAAAATAAAATTAAAAAAAAAAATCAAGAAACCTTGGGTGATCTGAAGAAAGACCCAGGCCAGGCTTAACCTTTGTGAAGTGCAAACACCTCCAAGATATCTTCCTGAAATACCAAGTGGGGATGTGCTGGGAGAGCTAGATGTGCTTGGAGATGCAACCAGAACCACAGAAACTTTTACCTCTGAGATTGTTTTTTGAGTTGGGATTTAAGTTTGGGAACACTGAATAAACCTTTGCTAATCATGAACACCAGGCCCAGTTGTCCTGCAGAGACACAATCCTGGATGAGAAGGGAAAAAAAAACTGTCTGAAGAAAATAACATTTTCAAAAGTAGAATTAACCAAAGAGAAAAGAAGATATAAAAAACAAAACTGAAGAAAATAACATTAAAAATACTAGAAAAGAGCAAATGAAACTAATGATTCTATGAGACAGCCAGAATAAGTCAAAAAAAAACTAAAAAGAATGAAAAAGAAAGAAAATGTGAACTACCTCCTTGGAAAAACAACCAACCTGGAACATAGATCCAGAAGAGACATTACTGGCCTGAATGAAGGCCATGGCCAAACAAAAGAGCCTGTTTTCTATATCTGTCTCTGGGGCAGAAAGGAGGGCATTACATGGCCTAAGGGTATAGTTGTGAATGGACTTTAATGTGATGACATAAAAGAAAAAGGAGTGGGAAAAGGTCTGAACTCTAAAAAAGAGGAAAAGGGAGTTATAATAGGAAAATTGGGTCACATGAAGTGGTGCAAAAGACCTATCATAATCAAGGGAAAGAAGCGAGGGAAATGATGTTTTTATGATGCTTGATCTCATCAGTTTGGGTTCTAAGAGGAAATAACTTCATCATTCATTTGAGTATAAAAGTTTATTTAATAAAGAGGTAGAAAGAGAAAGAGGAAAAGGAAAGGGAGGGATACGCTAGGAGGGAGGGCAAAAATACTAGGGGAAAGGGGAAAAAGGGGGGAAGGGTTGATCGAAGATAAGATAGTCGGTACAGTGAGTTAAAAAAAAAACACTACTAAGAGAAAAAAAATGGGTTTTAGGAGATAAAGTAGTATATGGGATGAAATAAAAAACACTTGTAAGAAAAGGGAGAGGGATGATAGGAGACAAGGCAATGGGTGGGGTGGACTAAAAAAAAGCACAGGATTAAGGACATGATGGAAAGAGAACAAAAGTCTATACAGGAAAGAAAATAGAATGGAGAGATATAAAGAATTATTATAACTGAATGAGAATATGATGAACTCTCCCAGTTCAATGAAAAACATTAAAACAATAATTTAGAGCTATTTTTATTCAAATATATGGCAGCATTGTTTGTAGTGTTGTGAAATGATCCAACCGTTCTGGAAAGTAACGTGTAACTATGTCCAAATGGCTATAAAGCCATGCATACCTTTTGACCCAGCAGTGCCATTACTGGGTCTATATCATAAAGGAAGAAAAAGGACTCACATGTGCAAATGTATTTATAATAGTTCTTTTTGTCATAGCAAAGAACTGCAAAAGGAATAGATGCCCATCAATTGGGGAATGTCTGAAGAACTGTGGTACATATAGGTAATTAAATATTATTGTTCTATAAAAAATGACAAACAAGCTGATTAGGGAAAGCCTGGAAAAATTTACATAAATTATGCTAAGTAAAACAAGCAGAATCACAAATACATTGTACACAAGTGTGATGAGCAACTATGAAAGGTTTGGTTCTTTTCAGAGGTTCAGTGATCCAAAGCAATCCCAATAGACTTTGGACAGAAAATGCCATCTGCATCCAGAGAAAGAACTAGGGAGACTGAATGTAAATCAATTCATGCTATATGTTCAGTTCTTTTTCATGTTTTTTTTTTTAATTTCTCCCATGGTTTTTCCCTTTTGCTCTGATTTTTTTTTCTCTCAACATCATTTTTTTTGATAAGGCCTCATTTCTGAAATAGAGGGTGAATTCTAGTAGAATTTATAAAAAAATAAAAGCAATGGTCCAATTGATAAATGATCAAAATATATGATCTATGCCCAAAGAACTATAAATTCACATAAATTCTTTTACCTAACAACATCAGCATTAGGCATAAATTTCAAAAGTGATTTTTAAAAAAGGAAAAGAATCTTTATATACAACAATATTTATAGCAGCTCTCTCCACAAAACAAAACAAAATTGGAAATCAAGAGGATGCTCTCTTTCTCTCTCTCTCTCTCTCTCTCTCTCTCTCTCTCTATCTCTCTCTCTCTTTCTCTTCCTCTCATTTTTAAATTGTTTTCTTCATTTTGAAAGGGGTTTTTCTTAGAGTGGGACATCTATGCTTTCTTTCATATAATTTTTTTGGAAAGGTGTTGAACAACTTCACATGTGATTTCTTAACAAGGCCTGAGTTTGGAGATAAGGAAGAAATTTTGAAATTCAAAAGTTTCAAAAGCAAATATTAAAAATGTTTTAAGTGTAACTGGGGAAAACATTATTTAGAAATATATATGTGTGTATATATATATATATATATATATGTCAGAGATTGCAAACAATCTTAAACAAAGCTAAAATAAAAATATTAGAGAGTAGTAGGGAAATTACCTTTTATTAAAATGTAACATAGACAGTAAAGTAAACTTTTTATGCACAAAATGTCATAGCATCCAAATCCTTTAAAGAAAAGTTAAATTAATTAGAAAATGAAATAAACTACAAAAATATACTAGTGGGGAGAAGAGAATAAACCTTCTTCTCTCAGAATAAGATAAATTTAACCATCAAATAAATAAGTTAAGTAGACAAATAGAATATTAGAAAAGTAAGATATGATAGACAATAACAAAATATTTTGAGTACATAATGTAATCCTAAAGGATGTAGAAATGACACAATGGATATAGTGGCACAGGGGTTCACTGGATGGAGTACCAGAAATAAAATCAAAAAGACCTGATTTAAATCTGGCCTCAAACACTTACTAGTTCTATCACTTAACCTTGTTTGCATCAGCTTTCTCATCTGTAAGATGAGTTGTAGAAGGAAATGAAGAACCATTTCAATACCTTTGCCAACAATACCTCAAATGGGATCAACAAGAATCAGACACAACTGAAATGAGTGGGAAAAATGAGTCAAAGAATAAATCACAGAAACAATCAATAATTTCATTAAAACAAAGGACCACAATGAAACAATATACCAAAATTTGTGGGAAGTAACAAAAGCTATATTTAGGAGGAAATACACTTCTCTAAACATGTATATCAATAATAAAAAGAAAGAGTTAATCAGAGAGACACTCAATGAATTAATTGAACATGAGGCATGAAAAAAAATTAAAATTCCCAAATCAACACCAAAATGGAAATACTGAAAATCAAAAGAGATTAATAAAACTGAAAGTAACATAATGAACTAAAAAATAAAGTTAGAACCTAGTTTTATTTTTTTAATCGATAAAATGGAAAAATATGGCTAGTTTGATTTTTTTAAAAAAAAGGAAAACCAAATTACCAGCATTGAAGACAAAAATGGTAAATGCTTCAACAATGAAGATTAAATTAAAGCCATTACAGGAGTTATTTTGCTCAATTATAGGTCAGTGAAACAAAATCAAAATGAAATTGATATTTAGAAAATGATAAATTTACAAATAGAGCCAATAGAATTCTTAAATAACTCTACCTTAGAGTAAAAAAATTAAGAAACCAACAATGAGATCCTGGGGTGGGGGTGACCCTAGGATCACATAGATTTACAAATGAAATCTACCAAACATTGAAGGAAAAATAAATTCCAGTACCATATAAACTAAAATAAACAAAAAAGTTAAAGAAGAATTGTAATGAAATTATGTTATGATGTAAATATTTTTGATCTCTAAACAGAGGAAAAAAACAAAAAGAAAATTATAGAATAATTTCCTTATGCATATCATGCAAACATTTGAATTAAAATACTAACAAGTATTTAACAATACTAACAATATGTCACAAAGATTATCCTTTGATCTAGTAAGACTTAAAAAGGAATACATGACTAGATCAATATTAAGAGGGAAGAAAAGGAAGGAGGGAAAGAGGGAGGAAAAAATGGGGAAGAGGAGAAAGGGTAGGGAGGGGAGGGAAAGGGGGAAAGAAGAGTGGGAAAGGAGAGAGGAGAGAATCTAAGAATCCTAAAAGTAAAGTAACTTTTCTAAGTTGCACAGCAGCAAAGTTGGACCTAAACTCAAGTTCTCTGACTCCAAATCCAGCAGTGTGAAAGAAAGAAAGGAAAGCAGACTACATAGATTTACCATGGTCTTTAAAGAAAAAAAAATGCTATTTGAGAGCTTTGTTAATATGAATTTAGAAATGTTCTACATCATTCATTCATTCCTCATTCAGCTTCAATTCTTCATTCATTCAAATAGAATTTGAACAATTGACTTATGCACAAGGCACAATATTTATTATATAAAGTTGCTCCTTTCTGCTCATTTAGTAACATATCTTGACATAGAAGACATGTTTACTCCCACCACAAAATCAATATTAAATATACATACCACCTTCATTCGATTACATTTAATTTTAATGCCATTGGAATTTTCTGCCTTTTGGAACCACATAACACAAATGGTTTTAATTTTTTAATGTCACAAGTCAGTGAATTTTTTATTTCAATACTTAAAATGTCTGTTATTTTGTATCATTTTGCCATAACTTGATGTTTGTCTTAATTTGATCTAAGTAATGCAAAGAAAACTAAATAACAACAAATCATCTACAAGCTGTAAGAAGTGAAATTAAACATTTCATTATGACCATTAGGCCATTTTGTTTTTATCAAGCAACAATGAGACCAGAGGGAAGACTGGAATTCATTTAAGATAATCAGGGGAAACTTGCATAGATCACAGAAATGTTCTCTAACAGATCCTCAATTAAATTTAGCCAGGGCAAAGACTCACTTCCTGACCTTGTCCTGCACACTTACATGGAGAGAAAGGACTTCAGTTCAATTTCCTGGGAATGTAGCATTGAAAGAGGTAACCAACTATGTTATTATCCATAATTTGCAAATAATTCCTTAGAACATTTTAAGATCTGGAAATATCATAGGTGTTAAAGAAACAAAGTATTTTCTTGTTTCCTCTAAACCTAGTTCCCTTTAGGCCTATAATTGTTGTTTTACAGTAATAACAATAATAATAAAAGCGACAACTTATCTGACAAAAATATAATATTTTAATGTTGGTGAACTGTTTTACATAAATTATCTCATTTGTGATATGTTCCTTTGTCTTGCAAACGTGTTTAATAAATATTTATTTAATTAATTTGAATAGCATTGTGAATATTAAGCAGAGGTTAATATTTCTTGTCTAATGTCATGTAAAATATTATTACTTGCTAGATTATTATAATTAACATGTCTTTATAATGCTCAATTAAGTATTATTATGTGTTATTTTTGATTCTCTAAACTCATTATTGGGGAAGTGAAAGAAAGTGACCATGGTAGAAGGACTGTAAAAAGATAAGTTGAAAATAGAAGCTGTCATTCAAGGAGTTAAAGAACCATTTTTATTTGATTTCCCTTTTGCTAAATGAAATTATAAAAAAATATGCCAGAAAAAAGAAAGTTTCATTTAATGTCTTATTCTTTATCATTACCTTTCAGAACTTTTTGGAATCCCGATCTTCATGATCCTTATTTTTCCCTATTAAGTAGTCCACAATCCAGTGATGTTAGCCCTCTTGCTGTTCCTCCCATGATACTATATCATCTAACTCCATATATTTTTACTGGCTGTCCTCCAAGTGTGGAATTATTATCTTGCCTCATCTCTTCCTCCTAGCTTCCCTGATATCTTTCTATTCTCAGCTAAATCTTCACCTCCCATCACCAAGGAGCTTTTCAGTTTTCTTTTAACCTTAGTGCTTTTCTTCTAAATCTACCACAACCCCCCCACACACACACTTTATCTTCCATGTTCTTTGTTTATACATAGCTGCATTGTTTTGTTTTCTTGTGATATACAGTACTTAGAACAGTCTGACACAAGGTAGCCTAGGCATTTAAATACTAGTTGAGAAAATGATCAAGAGCTTTGTCCTTCAAAATTTTCCACATTTACCAAAAAGTAAATATTTGGAGTCATAATTTAAAAAACAAATTCAATCAATGCTTATTTAGATTATCTTTTTAAATAATTTATTTAGTATTTTATTTTCCTCACATACAAAAACAATTTTTATGTTCATTGTTTTTTTTTTTTTAATTTTAGTTCCAAATTCTCTCCCTCCTTATACTTTGATATGTGATACAGCTGTAGTCATGCAAAACATGTACACATTAGTCATGTTGTAAAAGAAAACACAGACCAAGAAAAATAAAGTTTAAAAATATGCTTGAATATATATTTATATTCTAATAGTTCTTTCCCTGGGGATGGATAGCATTTTTCTTCAAAAGTCCTTCAGAGTTGTCTTGGATCATTGTGTTGTTGAAAATAACTGTCATCCACAGTTGATCATATACAGTATTGCTGCCATTGTATACAATGTTCTGGTGCTGTTCATTTCATTTTGCATCAACTCATGTAAGTTTTTCCAGTTTCTTTTTTTTTTTCCTATTCCTCTTACACAGTTTAATAAATACACCAAGCATGAATAAACAAATGAATGAATACATTGTATATAGCTACAAAGGTGTGCCGTTTACACAACCACATGTGGCAGAACGACAGCAGGATATATCTATATCTATCTATATCTTAGAAAGCATAATAGATTTGGCCTTTGAATATTTGATTTTGTGTTCATATTCATGTTTCACATTCTAGCAACTTGGATTCAAAACCCACCTTTGAAATTTACTATTTGTATGACTGTAAACAAATTAATTAATCTCTCTGTACCTCGATTTCTATTTCTATGCTATAAAACAAATAGGTTGTATCAGATTTCTTCCCCTCTCAAGATAGCAAGTAATCTGATACTGTTTAAACATGCACAATTCTTTTAAATATATTTCTATATTTGTGTGCAAGAAAAATCAGATCAAAAGGGGGAAAAACAAGAGAAAGAAAATCATACAAACAAACAAAAAGATGAAAATACTATGTTTGATCCACATTCAGTGTCCATAGTTTTCTCTCTGGAAATGATTGACATTTTCCATCCCAAGTCTGGAAGGCAAGTCAATTGCCTTGAATCCAAGGTATTGTTGAGAAGAGCCAAGTTCATCACAATTTATCATCACATAATCTTGTTGTTACAATCACCTAATACAATGTTCTCCTGTTATGTTCACTTCACTCAGCATCAGTTCATGAAGGTCATTCCAGGTTTTTCTGAAGTCTGTGTGCTCATTATTTCATATATAACAATGGTGTGCCATTACCTTTATATACCATTATTTATTCAGTCATTCCTCTCAAATGGCCATCCATTCAATATCCAGTTTTTTTTTTAATTTTACTTTTAAAAAAACAGAAAAATAATACAACACAAAATAAAACAAAACAAAACAGAATATCATCATGTGCCCAGTAGAACATCAGGGGGGATTCAAAATATATAATAACAAATTACTGGTTTAAGAAAGTATATATTAGTAGAAGAAATTATATTCATGAGTGCTAATCTTTTCTTTTTTAATTAATTAATTAATTTACTTTTAATTCACATTGCATTATCAATTATGTTGAAAGAGAAAAACCAGAACAAAAGAGAAAATTCATGAAAGAGAAAAAAAAAACAGAAAAAAGAAGTGAACATAGCATGTGTTGATTTACATTCAATTTCCATACATCTTTTTTTTGGATACAGATACCATTTTCTATCCAAAGTCTATGGGATTGCCTTGATCACTGAAGCTCTGAAAAGAACTCAAATCTTTTTTTAATTATTATTATAGCTTTTTATTTACAAGACATATGCATAGGTAATTTTTCAGCATTGACAGTTGCAAATCCTTTTGTTCCAACTTTTTCCCTCTTTCCCCCCACCCCTTCCCCCAGATGGCAAATTGACCAATACATGGTAAATATGTTAAAGTATAAGTTAAATACAATATATGTGTACATGTCCAAACAGTTATTTTGCTGTATAAAAAGAGTCGGATTTTGAAATAGTGTACAATTAGCCTGTGAAGGAAATCAGAAATGCAGGCAATTGGGGATTCTATGTAGTGGTTCATAGTCATCTCCCAGAGTTCTTTCCCTGGGTGTAGCTGAAGAACCCAAGTTTTTCAGAGTTAAACATCACACATTCTTGCTGTTATTATGTACAATTATTCCTGGTTCTGATTATTTTGTTCAGCATCAGTTCATGTAAATCTATCCAAGCCTTTCTAAAATCAGCTTATTCATCATTTTTATAGAACAATAATATTCCATTATCTTCACATCCACAACTTATTTAGTTATTCTCCAATTTATGGGCATCTACACATTTTCCAATTCTTTGCTACCACAAAGAGCTGCTATAATCATTTTTGCACATGTAGATGATTTCCCCTCTTTTAAAATTTTCGTGGTATACAAACCCAGTAGTGACACTGCTGGGTCAAAGAGTATGCAATTAAATAGTTCTTTGGTAGATGGATTGGTATGTCACTGAACAAATAAATTGACTTGAAGAAATTCTCATTTTTATTATACATATTCATACTAATAATAAGTAATTACTGTAAATCCAGTTTGTACCTGTCTGTGTTAGATGAAAAGTTTTTGGTTATTGTGTTGATATAGTACCTCAGTTTTTTATATTTTCTGTAGTTTTTTTAAGTTGAATTTCTTTCTATTTCATGCTCTTGGACTCAGCCAAATTGTTAATGGTTTATGTGGGTTCATTTCATATCTTGTACTTTTGCTGGAATTGTTAATTGTTTGAATTAGTTCTTTAGTTGCTTCTCTATGGCTGTCTAAATACAAGACCAAGATCTCTCATTTCATTCAGGACCATCTCCAGTTGTTTTAATCTATATCTTGCCATTGAATCCAGGTGGCTCTGGAGGGGAAAGTGAGGCAGTTGACTTTGCACAGCTCTCCCTCAAATCCAATTCACTTACATGTCATGGCTTCATCTCATGATCCTCTTCGAAAACAAAGGGCAAAAAACAACTACAATAACTTCCTTAAAAATTTGATAGAAGTCATTTGTAGATACAGCTAATCCTGTGATTATTTTTCTTGGAAAACTTACTGATGACTCATTTTTTTTCAAAGACAGTAAGTTAGGTATTCTATTTCCTTTTCTTTTAAATTGACCTGTTTTGTGTTTTTTGGTAAATGTGTCAATTTCATTTTATCAGATTTACTGCCATATAATTGCATAAAACAAATCCTAATAATTACTTTAATTTCATCTGCATTGGTGAAGTGATATATACATATGAATATAATTTCTTCTACTAATATATACTATCTTAAACCAGTAATTTGTTATTATATGTTTTGAATCCTCCCTGATGTTCTGCTCGGCACATGATGATATTCTGTTTTGTTTTGTTTTATTTTGTGTTGTATTATTTTTCTGTTTTTTTTTAATTAAAATAAATTGAGTGGATTGCCACTTTTTCATTTTTTTAAACTTTTTCAATTATAAATAAATAAAACTTTAGCATTATTATTATTATTATTATTATTATTTTGATATTAAGATGGGAGCCATGACTGAGAAGTTGTTCTATGGATCTATAATAAATGTAAGTTACCCTGGATGGATTTAAACCACAAAAAAGCTCTAACTATCCCATGGGAAAATTTATATGTGACCTAATTTACATGTGACCTTAAGTCATCCCTGGCATGTTTGTTCTACTTCAATATAAATTTGACCTAGTCTGTGGGTGGTGTGGGGATTTGTTACTCTGTCCTGTTATCACCCAGAACAGCCAATATAATGAATAAATGCCACCAAGTAACAGAATAAGCCATAAAAATTTACACACATATTCTCATGCTGATGGTGATAGTCCTTTCTTTGGTACATTGGTAGTCTCTCAGAAAGTCTGCAACATTACAATTGGCATAATTAAGGCAGAACAGATACATGTCTTTACATTTGAGATCCCATTCTCTCCCTCATTTCCATCCCTTTTACTCAAGAAGAAAAGCAATTTAAGAAAAACTATACATCTCTAGTCCATGCTAAATATTTTCCAGATACATTGGAAAAGAAAACACAGGGAAAAAATGAATAATACATTTAAATAGTATAATTTAATCTTCATTCAGACCACATCAGTTCTTTTGTTCAAGTGTATAACATTTTTAATCATAAGTACTTAGGAATTTTTTTGTACTTCTAAGAATAGTTAAATCATTTACAGTTGATCATCATATAATATTGGTGTGTTCAATGTTTTCCTGGTTTTGCTCACATTGCTTTGCATGAGTTCATATAAGTCGCTGACTTTTTTTTTCTGACAGTATTATGCTCATTATTTCTCATAGTTCAATAACATTCTATCACAATCATAAACTACAACTTGTTCAGCTATTCCTCAGTTGATGGGTATCTGCTGAATTTCCAGTATTTTAGCACTGCAAGAAGAGCTATTTTAAGTATTTTTGTTAAAATTTGACTTTTTTATTTGACCTCTTTAAATATGCAGAAATAGTAGTATTATTTCTGTGTCAAAGATTATGCATAATTGTATAGCTCTTTGGGCAGAGTTGCCATTGCTTTCCAGATGATTGGATTGGATCACAAATCTACCAACAATGTATTATCATTCCTAATTTTCAATTGTCTCCTCAATTTTGTGAAATATTCCTTTTCTAACACATTAATCAATCTGATAGGTCTGAAATAGTAACTCATTTATTTTAATTCTTACTGTTTTCATTTTTGTACTTTATTTAGATTTTCCCCAGTTATATGCAAAACTTTTTTACATTTGTTTTTAAAACTCTGAGTTCCAAATTCTATCTCTTCTTCCTCCCTCATTGAAAAGGCACATGTGAAGTTTTTCAAAACATTTCCATAAAAGTCATGTAAAAGAAAACATATCCCCCCCCAAAAAAAAAACTCAAGAAAAATAAAGCAAATTTAAAAAAGGAAACTTCAATTTGTATTTGTTCTTTCTCTGTGTATGCATAAGGAAGTCCCTCAGAGTAATCATGGATCCTTATAATTGCTGACAACAATAAAATCGTTCACAAAATTGCTATTATTTTGTACATAGTACATTTCCCTTCTTCTATAACATCTCTCTTCTTTACCCCTTAATTTTTAAAAATATCATCTCATTCTATTTAACCATGCCCATCTCTGTATCTGACCCTTAATTTTATTTTATTTTTTAGATATCATCTCATAAGTCATCTCACATCCCTTTGTCTAGTCTGTACTTCTTCTAACTGTCCTAATAATGATAAAGTTCTTAGAAGTTATGATTATCATCTTTCCATATAGAAATGTAAACAGTTTAAAACTTATTTGTTCCCTTATGAGTACTCTTTATAGTTAGTTTTTTATGCTACCTTTGAGCCTTTCATTTGAAAGTCTAATTTTCTAATCAGCTCTTTTCATATAGAATGCTTGAAAATCCTCTCTTTCATTAAATATTTATTTTCCCCCAAGGGATTATATTCAGGTTTGCTGAGTAGGTGATTTTTGGTTGTAATTTTAGTTTCTTTGCCTATTAGAGTGTCATATTCCAAATCCTACAATCTTTTAATGTAGAGCCACTAAATCTTTTGTACTCCTAATTGTGATTGCACAATATTTTAATTTTATTTCTTGATTGCTTGTAATATTTTCTCCTTGACCTAGGAGATTTGGAATTTGATTATAAACTATCTGAAAGTTTTCTTTTTGCGGATCTCTTTCAGAAGGTAAATCAGTGGATTCTTTACATTTCTATTTTTCCTCATTTCTTAGACATCAGACCAGTTTCCCTTCATTTATTTATTGAAATATAACATCTAGGTATTTTGACCATATTTTTCAGTACCATAATTCTTAAATTATCTCTCCTCCATCTATTTTCCTGCCAGTTGTTTTCTCAATGAAATATTTCATGTTTTCTTATTTTTTCATTTTTAAAAAACTTTGCTATATATATATATTTTTTTTTACATTTCATGTAATTCTTAGTTTTCTCTTGCCCAATTCTAACTTTTAAAGAATTATTTTCTTCGGGGACCTTTTATATCTCTTTTTCAATCTGACCAATTTTATTTAATTTTTTTTTTCAATTCTGTTTTTAAGGCATTATTTTTTTCAGCATTTTGGTACCTATTTTCACAAATTATTTTCTTTTCATAATTTCCTTGCACAATTCTTATTTCTTTTCCCATTTTTCCTCTATCTCTCTGATTTTATTTTCAAAATTATTTTTCAGGTATTACAAAAGTTCTTGGGGGGGGTGACACCAATTGTCATTTTTATGAGGTTTTATTATTTTGTCTTCATTGTCCTTTTCTGTGTTTGTCTTGATATTCCCTGTCATCATAACTTTTTCTGGTCAGGTTTTGTTATTGTTGTTGTTTGCATTTTCTCAGTCAATTTTTTAAAAAAAATTTAATTTTTTAAAAAGTTGACTTATGCTCCCAAAATGCTATGAGCATTCCCCAAGCTTCAGGCCATTCATTTCCAGAACAATGGGGAATCTCAAGATTTTCAGTGGTTCCAAAGTGATATGATCTAAGAAAAGGTGGTCACTGCTCTCCAGGTCTGTGCATTTTTTTATGGCTTTGGGACTGTGACAATGTCTCCTGCCCTTCTGTAGTCACAGCTGCTAGTACTCTACTCTGTCTAGGAACTGAGACCAGGGTTCCTAATTTCCTTGTGAGCAGCTACAAGCACCCCAATCTGTACTGTGACTTTAAGTGCTGTCACTTTTTAAACCCTGGTATAATAACACAGAAATATGTATGGGCAATATCACAAAGTCCTAGACCTAATGTCAGTAAATGGTAGTTTTCCATATCCTTCCAGCCAGTTGTTCAACCTTGCCACTGTTCCATTGAATCAGAATTTCTATAGCTATTGTCACCACTAATTCATACACTTCTGAACCATGCAACTAGTTTGCTGGTCATGGTTTGTTCCATGTAGTTGTTGCCTGTGTTCTAGTTCTACCAGACCACCACCCTGATAAGAGAAAGCTTTTTTCCTGACCTCCTAAGTTGCCTTGGGAAGAACAATTCTTTTATCCGATTTTTTCTTGGTTTTGCCACTCTAGAATTCAATTTGAAATATTATTTTAGGGTTCTTAGAAAGAAATTTAGGGAAAATCAATTGAAGTTTTCTCTACTCCATCTTGTTGTCTCTTTTTTCCTTTTCCCTTTTATTTTGGATACTAGTAATTTGCTTTTCTTCTTTTGTTTTTAAATAAAATTAGCCAATAGTATAACTATTTCATTGTTTTAGGTTTTATTTTTCATAAACCAGTTCCTAATTATTAGTTCCATGGTATTTTTTTACTTTCAATTTTATTAATTTATCCCTTGATTTTCAGGATTTCAATTTGGGTTTAATTGTAAAATTTAAACTTCAATTTCTTCTACATTTAATTTAGTTTCATGCCCAACTCAATGATCTACACTTTTTTCTCTTTTCTTGATAAATATTTTAAAGATATGAAATTTCACCTAAGTGTAGCTTTGACTGCATTTCATAAATTTTAGAATATTGTCTTCTCACTCTCTTTAAAGATATTAGTGATTTTTTCCATGATTTGTTTTTGACCATTTCATTTTTTAGTATTATGTTATGTACTTTCCAATTAACTTTTAATTTATGTTTTCATGACCCTTAATAAAATGTAAATTTTATTGTATTAGCTGAAAAGAGATCTGAAAAGAGAAAGAAATTCTCCTTTTCCACATTTCTTTGGAATGTTTTTATGGGTAATAGTCATTTTTTTTTTTTTTTTAGTTTTTATTGATGACTATAGTAATGGTTAAAATGGCAATGATGATGATGATTACCAACATAGTTATTCATCTCCTTTCTATGTCCCTTCTCATAGTTTGTCTACAATTGTTTAAATTTAATCTCTTAACCTTATTTCAACTTTTTGGAAATCTTAGCTTCCCTGAGGGTAATAATCAAATGACACTTAAACTTTTAATGATCTCCCAACTAACAACTATCATTGTACCCTTTAGACAAAATAGTTTATTTAACTTGCAGCTATGTTCTATTACCCCCCAGAAAAATATAAGCTTTCTAAAAATATGAAATGCTTATTTTCCTGTTTGGAGGGTAGGTAGGTTGTATAAACAGATGAAGTGCTAGACCTGGATTTAGGAAGAGCTCAGTTTAGATCTGGTTTTAGAAACTTATTAACTGTGTGTCCCTGGGCAAGTCACTTAAAGTCTTTGTCTGATGTAGTTTTCCCAACTATAAAATGGTTATTATATTGAACACTATGAGAGAAAGCCAAGATGACAGAGAAAAGGCAGGAACTCACCTGAGTTCTCTCTCAAACCCCTCCAGATATTTTTAAATAATGACACAAAACAAATTCTAGAGTAGCAGAACCCACAAAAAGATGGAGTGAAATAATTTTCCAGCCCAAGAAAACTGACCTGAGAAGCTGAGGAGGAAAGGTCTGTTGTACCAGGGTGAGAGTGGAGAAGTGGAGCAATATCTAGCACAGGTCCTGCTAGCACAGGCCTCAGAAAACCAGAAGCAGACTTTGGGGATGACTGAATGAGAAATCCCAGTGGCATTTTCCATATCTTTCAGTCCACAAATGCCAAAGACAATTTAGAAAATCAGTATGAAATCTCTGTCCCATCAGGTTGAGAATAGAGTACAATCCAATACAGGCTACACCAGCAGAGAACTAAGCTCAATAAACCAGAAGCAGAGGAAACCTTGGAAACCATTAAATCAACAGTGGCAGTAGCTGCTTCAAGAGTTTTCACCCCACAGACAATAAGGAGATCAAAAAATGGTCAAAAGGAGATTACAATAAACGTCCCTTTGCTAGACCCAAAGGAGGATTGTGTTACTTTGCCTATACTTAAATCGTGGTCACAGTCTTGGGTGACACTCCCAGGATAAGGAAGAACACTAGTATACCATAAGTTGCAACCACATTGGAGCAGGGACCACAATTTCAGGGAAGAAAAGAGGTCTTGTGGTCACTTACAAACCAGAGCACAAACCAGGAGAGTAGTAAATGTGTCTCCTTGGATCGTATTATCTTGGAAGAACTGAAAACTTTACAAGTCTTTAGAAGTATCTCTAAAAATAGCTGCACAAATCCCCTGAAGCTTAGGAAAGCATATCCACCTGCAAGTAGAGTCCTACTTTAACAAAAATTTAAACATCAAATAACAGGCTGAGAAAATGAGAAAACAATAGAAAAATTCTGACCATAGAAAGTTATTATGGTTATAAGGAAAACCAAAATCCTTTCAGAAGATGACATAATGTCAAAACACATTCAAAGCTTCTAAGAAAAATATGAATTAGTCTCAGGCCATGGAAGAATTCAAAAAGGATTTTGAAAAAAAAAAAAACCATGAGAGGTAGAGGATGCAAGAAAAACATAAAAATTGAACCAACTCCTTTGTAAAATATTATAGATGTGGCTGCTGGGTATTACAGGAGCCACCTGCTAGTGGCTGCTGGGGATCTAATTCTGACCAACAGAATCCCTTCATGTGAGAGGATGACAACAATACACGGAGACTGAGAGGCAGTTGCATTCTCTCTGACTTCTCTCCTCTTTCCTCTTACCTCCAATTTATTTCATTTCCAATTCTCAAGCAACATCTGTGTCTGTAAAGGCTGATTTGCAATTCCTTCAAGTGTGTTATAATTCACAAACAAGCTTTCTGGAGAAGTAACTTGCCCTTTCACTCTTAGGCAAGTCCTTAACAGTAAAGGACACGTATATACATACACAAAGACACTACTGAAGAAAACAACACCTTAAAAACAGACAAGGATAGTCTAAATTACAAAAGATTCATAATGGAAAATACTATTAACATATAGAGTCTATGGAGTCTGAATGCAGATCAAAATATATTATTTTCTTCTCTTTTTCTTTCTTGTGGCATTCCTGTTTGTTCTGATTCTTCTTTCTCAATATGACTTATATGGAAATGTGTTTAATGTGACTGTATATGTATAAACTATAGCACATTGCTTGTCATCTTAAGGAGGAAGTGGAGAGGAGAGAAGAGAGGGAGGAAAGGAGAAAAAAATCAAAAGTTTATAAAAATAAATGTTGAAAAATACATTTACATAGAATCAGAAAAATAAAATACTATTAAATGGAGTGAGAAACAGACTATATCAAAAGGAAAAGAAGATAGAAAGAGCCAATGAGGATAAGAATGACTTGAAAAGCATAAAATGCCAAAAGGAAAGAGAGGCACAAAAATTCATTGAAGAAAAAAAAGAACTCATTTAAAAGTAGAATTGGCCAAATTGAAAAGAAGTTACAGAAGCTCACTGAAGAAAATAATTCCTTAAAAATTAGAATTGAGTAAATGTAAGTTAAAACCTTTATGAGAAACCAAGAAACAATAAAACAAGACCAAAATAATGGGAAAAAGTAGAAGGTGATGTGAAATAACTCACTGTAAAAACAACTGACCTGGAAAATAAATCCAGAAGATAAAATGTGAAAATTACTAGACCACCTGAAAATCATGATAAAAAAAGGTTAAACAGTTTCTGCCCTAATATTCTAAAACAAGAGGATAAAATAGAAATGAAAAAAAATTCATCATCATCTCCTGAAAGAGATTCCAAAATAAAAACTCGAAAAATATTATGAACAAAAGCAAGGAGAAAAAACTGCAGCTAGAAACAAACAATTCAAGTATTGTGAAGCCATAGGCAGGATGACACAAAACTTAGTAGCTTCTAAATTGACAAATTGGAGAACTTGGAATATGATATTTTGGAGGATAAAGGAGGTAGTATTACACCTATCCAGCAAAACCGAATATAATCCTTCAAGGAAAAAATAAACATTCAATAAGTCAGAGAACTTTCAAGAATTCTTGATGAAAAGTTCTGAGCTGAATAGAAAATTTGATTTTTCAAATGCAAAAATCAAGAGGAGCATAAAAAAGTAAACAGAAAAGGGAAATAATAAGGAACTTAATAAGGTTAAAGTGCTTACATGTCTACATGGGAAGGTGATATTTGTAACTCATTAAAAACTTTCTTATACTCAGGACAGTTAGAAGGAGTATATATATATATATGTGTGTGTGTGTGTGTGTGTGTGTATATATATATATATATATATATATATATATATATATATAAAACAGGCACAGATGTGACATGAATATGAAGGGATGATTTTTTTTTGTTTTTTTTTTAATATCTTTTTATTGATAGAACACATGCCAGGGTAATTTTTTACAGCATTATCCTTTGTATTCACTTCTGTTCCGATTTTTCCCCTCCCTCCCTCCACCCCTTCCTCAAGATGGCAAGCAGTCCTTTACATGTTGAATAGGTTACAGTATATCCTGGATACAATATATGTGTGCAGAACTGAACAGTTTTCTTGTTGCACAGGGAGAATTGAATTCAGAAGGTGTAAATATCCCGGGAAGAAAAACAAAAATGCAAGCAGTTTATATTCATTTCCCAGTGTTCTTTCTCTGGGTGTAGCTGCTTCTGTCCATCTTTGATCAATTAAGGCTCTCTTTATCGAAGAGATCTACTTCCATCAGAATACAAGGGATGATGTTTAAAAAAAAAATAAAACTAAAGAGTAAGAGCAGTTATAATCTGGAGAAAAGGAAAGGGAGAGATAGAATGGGATAAATTATATCACATAAAAGGAAAAGCTTTTGCATTGAAGGGGAAGAAGACAGACATAAGAGAGAGTAAGTAAACCTTATTGTCATCAGAATTGATTCTAAGAGATAGTCATATGCAAACTCAAATGGACATAGAAATCTCTCTTATCCTTCAGGAAATTAGAAAAGGGAAGGGATAAGAGAAGGAAAGGGTGATAGAAAGACGGCAAACTGAGGGAGCAAAACTCTGTTGAGAAAGGACAGGCTGTGGAGAGACTTACATGAACTGAAGCTGAGTGAAACGAGCAGGGCCAGGAGATCATTATAGACTTCAACAACAACACTATATGATGATCAATTCTGATGGATCGGGCCATCTTCAGCAATGAGATGAATCAGTTTCAATAGTGCAGTAATGAACTGAACCAGCTACACCCAGTGAAAGAACTCTGGGAGATGACTAAGAACCATTACATTGAATTCCCAATCCCTATATTTTTGCCTGCCTGTATTTTAGATTTCCTTCACAGGCTAATTGTACAATATTTCAGAGTCCGATTCTTTTTGTACAGCAAAATAATGTTTTGGTCATGTATACTTATTGTGTATCTAATTTATACTTTAATATATTTAACAACTACTGGTCATCCTGCCATCTAGGGGAGGGGGTCGGGGGAAGGAGAGGGGAAAATAAGAACAAAAGGTTTGGCAATTTTGTCAATGCTATAAAATTACCCATGCATATAACTTGTAAATAAAAAAAAGAGAGAGAAAGGACAGGCTGAAAGGAGAAAGAGAATAGAAGAATTAATGAGGGAAATAGGAGAAAGGAAAAGCAAGTGACAATAGTAACTATGGAAAACATTTGAAGCAAGTTTCTCTGATAAAGGTCTCATTTCTCAAACATGCAGATAACCAAGTTAAATTTATAAAAATATAAGTCATTCCACAATTGATAAATAATCAAAGATATGAACAGGTTTCAAATGAATTAATCAAAGCTAACAAGTCATGAATAAATGCTCTAACTCGCTATTGATTGGAGCAATTCTAATTGAAATAATATTGAGGTCTACCATATGCCTACTAGATTGGTCTATAAGACAGAAAAAAGAAAATGATGAATGGTGGTGGGGATATGAGGAGGAATGAGATATTAATGCATTGTTGGTGGAGTTATGAACTAAATTCAACCATCCTGTAGAGCAATTTTGAACTATGTCCATAAGGCCATAAAAACATGCATACCTTCTGACCTCGCAATAGCACTACTGAGTCTGAATCCCAAAGAGACAAAAAACAAAAAGGAAAGAGACTTATATGTGCAATAATATTCATGGCAACTCTTTTCTGGAGCTAAAGAAGTGGAAATTGAGGGATTCCCTTCAAATGGGAGATTGTTGAACAAATTGTGCTATATGATTATGATGGTATACTACTATGAATATTATTACCTTAATTTTGTCATGTGTAGAAAGAGTAACATATTAGCATTCAACTTCAATGGCATGGCTATGTAACAAAGTTACAATAGGTGAGCCTATTTTTTTTTTCCCTCCCATAAACGTACTTATATGAATTTCCCCTCTGGCATCTCTAGAAAGAAAAAATCTATGGACTACTGAGTAGAGTTACTCTCAAGGACACTCCCAATATTTATAGTGCCCAAACATTTCCCTTTTTTATAATGAGCCTAGATTTTAATATAACATTTCAGAATTCAAAAATTCAGAAGATTCTGAAATTTAAATTTTTCCTTTTAGTTGGAAATTCAGTGCTGAGAAACCTCTTTCTTATATTTTCTTTTCAGTAATATGTATAAGCACCTTAGGTTCTACAATTTATCTCTGCAGGAAATTTTGATAAACCATCATAATCTAGTACTTTGTAGTCTTGTGCTGAGAAAGTATATTCTTTCTTTTTTCATTTCTGTTCTCTCTGTGTGTGTGTGTGTATGTGTGTATACTCTTTGTCCGTATATCTAAGTATCTATACACACACACACACACACACACACACACACATAGCCTATGTGAGTGTGTTTATATGTGTGTATACATATATATGTATATATGTGTGTGTGTGTGTCTACATATCTCTATTTATAGTTATCTTTATCTATATCCCCAATACGGTATAAGCTCCAGTTTATAAAGAACCATTTGGCTTTTTTGCTTTTCTATTTTAGCACAGAACAGAACCTTGTAAATTTTAAGTTCTTAACAAAACTTATTGAATTAAATAGGTAGATACAAGATATTTTATACAACACAAAAAGAAATTGAATGGGAAAATCTGTTTTTGGAATTAAAGCAATTTTATATTTAAAATCCTTTTTTTTTTTTTTAGAAATCTCTCTCAACATTGACTGAAACAGCATGTCTTCTCTAATAAAAAAGTTATCCCCTAAGTCTTGAGGAGTTTTACCTTCTACCACATTTCATATGAATGTACATAACAGTGAATATATTCACAAATGAATTTGCTTATGTAAAATGGCTAGAAAAACACACAAGCTGACTAATACAATTCATGCCTGACCTTTGTTCTTTGGGATAATCTATAATCCATCAGGCTCAGTTCTCCCATGTTGAGGGTTTGTAGCACAAGAACTTGAATTTGAACACTGGTTGGGAATCTGACCTCATATATTCAAACAACCATTTTGTTTCTCCTTTAGTCATTTAAGGGAATAAAAAATAATATTCCCCAATCAATAGAGTTAATAGAACTGTGTCCCTAATATCAAATAGATGTTGAAAGGATAAATGAGATAATATTGGTAAATTGTTCTACAATCCCTGGGGTAAAAAAATGATACTACATAAATAGAAAGCAATATTATTACATTATTCATATAAATGTGAATGATATCACATTTCATATCAAATCAGAGCCAAGCGTTTTCTTTATTCTATAACATTAGCACTATAATAACTACAAGAATATAAGATCAAATTTAGGACCTGAATACTGAAGATTTTCTTTCTCCTGAAATTAGGTCATAGGATGTCAGGATTGGAAATGACTTCAGAGAATATCTAGTCCCCACCAGTTCATAAATGTGAATAAAAGAGTTCAGATAGATTGAAATACTTGGATTGGATCCCACATATATTTAGACAGGTTTAGAATTCTAGGTGGAACCCACCATTACATTACTGAATCACCCAGCTAGGAAAAAGAAATAGATACTTAATTTAATTTTTTTTTGGCTATACTTGTGCTGTACATCCTAAGTGAGACATGAAAAACTAAACAGATTTCAAAAAGGATACCAAAATTTAATAATATAATTCTCTTTAATCAATACTATATTTGTATATATGAGAAAACTTAGACCCAGAGAGATCATGACTTGTCCAAAATTACATAGGCAAAAAAATGTTAGAACCCAGGTGTTTTAATTTCAGAAGCAATGTATCAAAGCTTCTTAAGCTATGAATCAAGTCTCCATTTAGGGTCACATAACTGAATATGAGGGTCATGAAAAATTTGGCAATAGCAAAAGATTTCTGAATAATGTTTTGGCAATGACTGAAATTAATTCAAAATCAAATGTGTAATGGATCCAAGGTGTTTCTGACAGCCCTTGCCTGAGTTGCATCCGGCAACTTCTCTGCAGCCTTGATTTTGAACATACAAGATGCATACTTCACACTATGCATATACAAGCACTTTCACAAACACTTTGGCTCAGATTCGACAAGGTTCAGTAAAAATTTCTCAGGCAAAAAGGAAGCACGGGTAGAAAATTTTTAAGAAGTCCTGCACTATATCACACTGCCTTTTAATCGGTCTTCATAATACTGATGTCATATCATATAATATTATATATATATGCATATATATGTGAATATATGTAATATAAAGTTAGTCAATACATATATATAAAGCATTTACTATGTATCAGACTTTGGGCTAATTCCTCAGGACCAAAAAAGAGAAAAACAAAAATTGCTCCTGCTCTCAAGAGCTCACAGTAAATAAATAGGTGATAGATAGATAGATAACATATACACACATTAAAATGTTTGGACAAATATATATACTTTATACATAATGGTAATTGGATTGAAAACTCTGAAGAATTATATTAATATCAACTATCAATTACTCTACATATACAAATATAAATATAGAAAGAGATAGCAATGATATAAGGATATTTATTATTTCTAATAATAGAAATTATTTCTTTCTAGAAGATTTGGAAGTTAGAAATAAATTTAGATATGTGAGAATATGTTGCTCTATCTATGAGTGTGTGATTTCAGTATTATCTTTAAGTGTTCCTTTTCCCTTACTCCACTTTTCCAATCAGAAGTCAAATCTTGTTTTGTACCTCCAGACATTCTCACATCCAATTCCCTCTTTTTATTCACTCAGGACTGATCTTAATCAACAAGTTTTTACCTCTTTCCTGAATTATTGTAATGATCTTCTAATCAGTAACATGCCTTAAGTTTTCCCCATTTCTAACAATGACATAGCTTCCAAAGTGATTTTGTTCAAGGATAGTTCAGACTACATCACCCCACTATTCAATAAACACCATTTATCCTCTATTTCCTCTAGCAAAAATATAAAATCTTTTGACTCTTAAAGCCCTTCACAACTTGATCTCACTCTTCATCACCTTGCTTTATATAATTTCACTTCCCATTCACAATGGCCTTTACTCTGTTCCTTAAACTTGGTACTTTATATCTATCTCCATGCCTTCTCACTGGACATATCTGGGAATCATAATCTGAAATTCATCTTTTAAAATGAATCATAAACAGGAATTCTATAGGAATACAACTTCAATTCCCAGTGCCTTTTCTCACATATATGCTTTCTAAATATTTTGTATTTGTTTAAAATATATATGCATATGTTATCTCTCCTTATATGAAATAAGTTCTATGATAGCAAGAACTATTGAATTTATTTGTTTTTCCTTAATTACCAGTATCTAGTATATAGTTATTGGCACACAGTAGGTATATGTTTATGTATTAATGGACCTGTTTTATATTGAATTGTATCTTGTCTTCCATCTAACATCAAACATAGGTTTCTTGGAAAAACATTTGCACTCAAAATTTAATAAAATCATAAAGACAAAAAAAAAATCTGACATTTAAAATCCCATATTTTGGGGCAGCTAGGTGGTACAGTGGATAGAATACCAGCCCTGAAGTCAAGAGGACTTGAGTTCAAATTTGGGCTCAAATACTTAATACTTCCTAGATGTGTGACCCTGGGTAAGTCGCTTAACCCCAATTACCTCAACAAACATATAATAATGATAATGATAATAATAATAATAAAATCACATACTTCAAAAAATGATTTAAAAGGAATTTTCTTTTAAAATCCTTAAAATGAGATCACAAATTTAAATTAGTTTTGCAATTAGTATTAAGTTTTCTACATTCCTTGTATTCATATATAATGGGTCAGGTGTGACATAGCAGAAGATCCAATCATAATGCTTGCACTAGGATCTGCCAGCTCACTTGGTGGTCATTCCATGAAATTGAAAGAAAAATATTGTATTACTGAACTAAATGAATTTAGGCTATAATGTGATCCACTAATCTTCTACAAAATCCCATTTCCTATTTCTTATCATTGATAATATGCATCTGTGATAAAGATTTAAGTTCTAGACTCCCAAGCAAACTCTCATAATGGAAACTTGCTTTTACTGCTCAAATGTTCTATATTAAACAAAGGAAATAGACTTAGGACCTATGGAGAAAAGGCCAATAATCAGACTGACTGAGAAGGAATTTTAAAGAGGTGAGTGTAAAGAAAAGAGAAGGAAACATGGCAAAATGATGAAAAAACTGAGAGAAAGAGTATGAAAAATTATTAGCAAACTAATTCACTGCAAGCATTATTTCTCAACTTTTGGCAAAGACAGAAATCTTACTTTCAGGTTCAGAAATTTTCCCCTAAATGCAAAAAGATCAGTCATCCATTGATGGGGCTTAAACCAAGAACATAAATGTTACATTGTTAACTCTATTTCCTTCCCTCATCAGCAAAAAAAAAGGGAAAGTAAACATTTTTTTTTTCTTTTTCTTTTGATTAGTTTGTCTTGAAACCCAACAAAGCAGTGAAACTGGACTCAATCAATGTTAAAGTTTTTGCTACCAAGACTTCCCCAAGGTTTCCTTTCATTCAACAACTGCTAAATGTAAAATAAACAGATCATTCAAGAATATTTACGCTGACCATCATTCAATTGTCTTTTGCTGTCAAGACCCCTTTTACTTCTGGCAGGGTTGAACCTTTCAGAACAAATCATAATGATTAATGTGGTAGCGTGAAAAGAATGCTGGGCTATGATTCTGAAGACCAGAGGTTTAAATATGGACCTATTCTTAGCTAATAGGTGTCAGAACTTGAGCCAGTGACTCTAGGGATCTAAGTTTCCTTGGTTGAAAAAAATTAAGCTAGATGAAAGCTATGAGCTTCAAGATCTATCTCAAATCTGAGAAACTGGGTTATCTTATCTGGGGAAACCTAAAGCTGTACAAGGAAAAATTCAAAATATATCCAAAGACAAGAAAGAACAATAACAACTAAAACTAAGCTAGAGTAGACTAGAGATGATGTAACTCAGAGGAACATGAAATGTGGAATATATATGCACACGTGCGTGTTTGTTAAATGTGCACATCTTTTGTGCAAGTAAACTAGCATATAGAATATTTTACAATATATATAATGTATGATACATATTTATTTTAATCTCTCAAGTAATATATTCTAAACCAGTTCTCAAATCTACAATCTTAAATGTTTTATTCCTTTATGTTGATTACAATGTTATATGATATGCCTATATTGAACATTCAGTATTATTGATGCATCACTATATTGCAAATCCAATGTCAAATGTAATGTCTTATAGTTAATTTGAGTTAAGAAAAGCTTTTGCAAATAAAATCTTGCTAAGGTTTTTACAAATCATAATCTAACTTAAACATTACCAGTGGGAAAAGGGGTTTAAGCTTTAAAGTTTTGCATTATACTCTTTTTACCAATATTTTCTCATGTATTCTGTGATACGATACATTCAATTCTGCATTCTATCCCACCAGACTTAACATTACAACTTCAGCAATGATTTTGATTTTTCCAAATTCCTTGGGGTGCACAAATTTTCTTAAAGAATTTACAGATTTCACTTTATCAATATTTTCTATAATTATATTTGAGTACCCATATTAATACTGTAGAAGAGATATTGGTTTTAAATGTTCCTTTTTTTTTTTTCATTTTACCCATCTCTTCAATAACTTTTATGGGCTATTCTACATGCTACCATCATCATCTACTCATGTTTGTTTAATGGCTTTCAAGATACCAAACTCTCGAAATATTCTCTTCTTTCTTTTTTTTTTTTACTGGAAAATTACATTTATATTTTTCTGCCCTGCACTTTATGTTATTTAGGTTTATTTCTTACACAGACATTGATTTAAGGCTCATCTATCATTTGTATTGGCATATTATTCCCATAGGACTTGTTACTTTGCTTGGAAGTTCAATCATGAAGTAATAATCTTAACTCCCATTGCACTGTTTTGATTTGGGGGAAAAAAAGCATTCTATTCTCTACATGTGAGTGTGTGCTTCTCATGATTTCCTCCATCATCAGCCAATTAAACATACGTGTGTCTGGGAAACGTTCCACTTTTAATATTTGAAAATATTTGTCAATCTGGGATTTTCAGTGCTATAGTTCAATGGTAACAAAAAATATTAAAGACTGTTTTTCTGCTTCTAATGCTATTTTTTCCAAAAGAAAGATTTTCAATCCCCTTATATACTTGCCTCTTTTAAAAAGCAATTTCCTTCATTTTGTAGGCATTTCTGTGTGTGTGTGTGTGTGTGTGTGTGTGTGTGTGTGTGTGTGTTTAACAGAAAAAAAAGGCAGTTTGAATGGACCATAGAGTGGCAGGAAAGGAAGTAATGTATAATGAAACTGAAAAGATAATTATGCTCCTATTCTACCACCGAATTTGCTGAAATCTCTAGGATATTTTGGGTTTATATTCATAGAAATAATTTTTTTTCTATGAGTTTATAAAAGTGAACAAAGAAACACCAGACAAAGCTCAGGAAGTGAAGGGTTTTTAAAGTCCAAAGCTGAGTTTTAGTGTCTGATGAATTGAGAAATAAGATAGCCAGAACTATGCATAAGACAAATCACATTGGCAGCTCTTGTGGAGGATGGATTGGCAAGATTCTTGTGGAAAGGAATCCAATTAGATAGTCACAACATAGTCATGAAGAGACCTTATTAGACCTGAACTAAGGGAATGGCTATAAATACAAAGAAAAGGAAAGATATTATAAATGTTGTGGAGGTAGTCAGTCTGACTAATTGACTGAGACTGAAAGAACATTTGGCAAGTTATTGGGTAGCTGAAGTGAGGAAAGATGAGGAACCAATGATAACCTCACAATTATGAACACAAGAGAACATAGTTGCCTTTGAAAAATGGAATTCATTAAAATATATAATTTGAATATGGTAGGGCAAAAGAATATATTCTGAGCCATAGTAACATATCACTGCTTTTCAGACATTTCAAACTGAATGTCCGGTAGATACCTAGAATTCAATTTGTTCAAAACAAAATTCAGTACTTTAAATCTCTCTTCCAATCCTCTATTAAACTTTTCTGTTACTTAA
The DNA here is from genome assembly GCF_016432865.1 of Antechinus flavipes. Classification (NCBI taxonomy): domain Eukaryota; kingdom Metazoa; phylum Chordata; class Mammalia; order Dasyuromorphia; family Dasyuridae; genus Antechinus; species Antechinus flavipes. The sequence goes on from NC_067401.1 coordinate 265,542,650, forward strand.
ATAAGTTCTAATTATCTCCAATGTTCACAATGTATCATTTTAAGCGTGTGTGTGTGTGTGTGTGTGTGTGTGTGTGTGTGTGTGGTGTGTATGGCTCCTTTACACTCACACTGCTAACATTCTATTAAGATATCAAGGAGTAATTCCAAGAGGACTAATACCCAGGTGTTTTCAGGACTGCTCATTTACCTTTGGTGTCAACTTGTTACTCTATATTCATCTGTTCGTTTGTTTGTTTTTTCAGAAAAATCAACTTCTACTTTTATTATTTCTCTGGTTCTTTTTTATTCTTATCTGTCTCCTTATCTATCTCCGTTTTTGTCCCTTTCTTCTTATTCTCTCTTCTTTTTTCTTTTTCTTTCTCTCTTTCTCTCTGTTAGTGTCAGTCCTCTTTCTTTGTCTTTCTGTTTCTCTCTTTCACTCTCCCTCTTTCTTTCTCTTTTCCAAAACACTCCATATTAACTCCTATTATTTTTTCTTTGTGGTGTTTGTAGACTTTTTATCAAACGAGGTCCCAACATGATTTAAGAGACAAAAGGAATACTTTTGCTTATATCTTTGGCATTATTGTAAAAAAAATGGTCTCAATTAAATAATTTTGATAAATTTACACATTTGCATTAAGGAAAACATTTCCTTCTTGAATCTGTACTTGTTCCTTATTAAGTTTTCCTTTTTTTTAAAGAGGAAAATATTTTCTATATTTAGAACCATAGGATAATATATATATATATGCATGCATATATTATGTATATATATATGTGTGTGTGTGTGTGTGTGTGTGTGTGTATACAAACACATACTCACGTCCTTGTACATGCACATATACTCACACAAAAATATTTATATTTGAGTGTCTACTCATTTTGTGCATAGGAATAGAGATTAAATCACTAATTTCACTGTTATAAATCAATCGTAGATGAAAACATTTCCTCTATTCATTTAAGTCAGAACTTCTATATAAGTGATAGTTTTAGAGAGCTGTTTAAAGTACTAAGAAGTTAAGTGATTTGTTCAGGATTGTGCTGAATATGTGTCAGGGGAAGGATTTGAACCAAATTTAATGCCAGTCTCCTTTATGCCATTTTATCTATATATATAGAATTTATATAATATAATAATATAACTCTTTAATAAAATGGAAACATAGAACTATATTCATTTATACAGGTATGTGTTTTTATAAATTTGTATAGGACTACTAGATACTTTCCTTATCCAAATAAAATTGTATACAACTATTAAACTAATATTCAAAGTTCAGATATCAAATCAAACCTTTTTCTTCCTTGAGATAAATTCTTCCTTGATTCTATTGCTATATATCAAGAGATCCAAACTATCTTTGCAAATAAATTCACTATTAACTCACTTTCATATATCCTGCATATATGTTTGGCTTCCTGAAATTCTCTGAACATCATGCCTTTTTTAAAGTATTTCTGTAACTATTCCTCAAACAACCCTTTTGATAGAGTGCTTTTCCTTGTTTACATTTCTTTTTAGTAAAATCCACTTTATATTTTAGAGTTTAATGAAATTTTGATGTTCACCTTGAAAAAGTGAAAACTCAGGAGGCACTTTCAAAGGAAGAAGTCCATTCTATTTAGTTTTAGATTACATTTGACTAAAATTAATGGTCAAACATTGCAAAGAAACCAATTCATAATTTTTTGTGAGGAACAACTTTTTATCAGTATTATCCAACATAGATTATGTGATATAATAATGTGGAATGTTATATCTGATTTCAGATCTTCAAGTAAATGATATATGGACATTTGTCAGGTATAAAGTATAAATGATTCTTTTTTTTTCTTTTTGTTTTTGTTTTGTTCATGTTCAGATTGAATTCTAGATTATTTATGAGGTCCCATATAATCTCAAAATCCTGTAATTCTATTCCTTCTCTAAAATCATATAAATTATTATTTTATGCATCACATTTACCTTTGTAATAATATCCTTTATTAGGATTATTTTAGAATCTCCATTGTCTTGTGTTTTAAGTTCTTGAGGGATCTTTTACATTTCTGTATCCTTCATAGAGCCATATAAGCACAGGAAATCTGTCTGTGCGGAGGGGGGAACAAATTAATAAATTAAAATTAAGATGTTTTAAATGCATAATACCTAGCTGTGTCTATCCTCTTCACAAAAATTCCAGCAGTTCTCTGATGACCCAAGGAGAAAATAATAAGTGTTTTCTCTTAAAACACTTTTCATATTTTATCCCCAGATTATCTTTTCAAATTTATTGATTTTCTGAGTCAAAGCTAGCATGACCAATGTTGTGACTTCTTTTTCATATAACTTGGTCATAATGTCTTTCTATCCCATCAGGGACCTGAAGAGAATCCAGACCACTTTTCTTCTCTCACAAAAAATATAAGCCATCTTCTCACCAGTGAGGTAATTTAGGCCAGTTCCAATGGTCTTGTGATGGAGAAAGCCATCTGCACTCAAAGAGAGCCATCTGCACCCAGAGAGAAATTGTGAGCATTGAGTGTGGATCACAACTTAGTATTTTCATTTTTTATTTCTTTGCTTACATTTTGTTTCCTTTATCATTTTTTTTCTTTTTGATCTAATTTTCCTGTGTGCCATGATAATTGCTGAAATATATACATATAGAAAAATTGCACATGTTTAATATATATTGGTGTACTTGCCATCTAGGGTAAAGGATGGAGAGAAGAGAGGGAGAAAAAAGTTGCAACACAAGGTTTTTCAAGAGTGAATGTTGAAAACTAGCTATGCACATGTTTTGAAAATAAAAAAGCTTTAAAAATATGCCAGAAATCCAGTATCTTTCATCTCAAGTTCTCACTATCTTCACACCTTATGCAAATATGGAACATTGAGCTATCAACCCCTACCAATTAAGACTATTCCATGACAATTGCCCTTCAAGACAAAGATTGTACATACAGTCTATGATTTAGACAAAATGGACTTCTTCACACAATTAATTGAACAGACTGAATTTATGCCTGAAATGTACTTTTTTCCTTAATTTGTTTCTCATAATTCATAGTTATTTTCCAAACTCTTCTCAAGCATCAGATTATACATGAAACCTTTTCAGAGTTTCCTCTCCCAATTTCTAATAATGTTCTCCAAGCTCAAATTAGCTTTTAACTCATTTGTGTGTTATATATACTTTTATGGACACAAGTTCTTTCCTCCGTTATGAAATGCAATCTCTTTGAAACAATTTAGGGGCAGTTAGAAATTGCAATGGATACAGTACTGGCCATGGAGTCAGAGGGACCTGAATTCAGATGGGGCTTAATTACTTACTCCATATTTTTTTTTTCTTTGAGAACAGAATAACATGACCATGCCTGGTGAACTAGAGATTTCATTTTTACATCTGCCCCTTTAGATCAAATCAGTGTATTTGCTATAGAACTCATCAGCAGAAATTTGTGACACAGCTTAGAAATTATAGCAGACATAGAATGATGCTTGCTACCTTTCTGAAATGTAGTTTTGTTCAATATTTCAGTAAAGAAATTTGAATGCCCCCAAAGTCACTAACTTGTCTATATTTTGATATGTAACTTGCCTAAACATTTGGTTTAGTGATATCATTACTATATCTATACCTCAATGAGGTAAAATGTGGACTATTTTTCTTTTGTTTTAAATTAATAACCTTATTCTCTGTACCTGATTTTTTTTTGCGTGTGTCTATACTACTAAAACATTCAGATAAGGATATGACTCAAGGCAGCAAATATGGCTCTAAAGAAAAGCATCAAGAATATTATTTTAGGTGGAGCCAAGATGGTGGAGAGGACACTACCACAGTGTTAGCTACTCTGCCCTAGCAGCAAGCCAGTAGATCAACAGAGAAGCTATAAACACAAAGGTTTGAGACTAAAACCCCAAGACACTAGATGCAGGGGTCCTCAAACTTTTTAAATAGGGAGCTAGTTCACTGTCCCTCAGACTGTTGGAGGGCCAGACTATAGTGAAAACAAAAACTTTGTTTTGTGGGCCTTTAAATAAAGAAACTTCATAGCCCTGGATGAGGGGGATAAACATCCTCAGCTGCTGCATCTGGCCCGCGGGCCATAGTTTGAGGACCCCTGCGCTAGAGTCTCTCCAGTCCTGGCTATACCCACCCAGCACCAGGAGTATCTCAGCACAATCTCAGTGTGCAACTGCTAATCCTAGTGTAGTCGCTGCGCTCTGCTGCCACTTTGCTGCCACTACCTGTTGTCTGTTGAGTAACCTCAGCAACCCCTCATTGCCCCCAAAGCAGATTGCAGCTTTTTTTTTTTAATGAATAAAAAGGCACAGCAGGTTTTAACTATAGATAGCTTCTCTACTGAAAGAGAGCAGATTTCAAACCCCAAGGAGACTAAAAACAGTTTGTCTCTAGATGAAAACCCAAAGTTGGATATGATATGTTCCCCACCACATAAGCCTCTCATAGAAGAAATTTAATAGGCTCTTAAAAGAGAGCTAGAAGAAAAATGGGATAAAGAAAGGGAAGCTTTCCAAAAATTTGGATAAGGCATGTAACTCATTAAAAGATAGAGTAGAAAAAGAAAACAACTCCCTGAAAAAACAGAATTTATGAATTGGAAAAAGAAAATAATTCCTTAAAAAATAAAATTGGTGAAATGGAAAAAAAATTCCACAGAACAAAACAATTCATTTAAAAACTCAATTGGACAATTAAAAAAGAAATAAAAAGTAAGTGAAAAAAATTCATTAAAAATAGAATTGAACAAATGGAAATGAATGACTCGAGGAGACACCAAGAATCAGTCAAGCAAAACCAAAAAAAGAAAAAGGAAAAGAAAAAAAAAAGACCTGAAAAATAGATCTTGGAGAGATAATTTAAGGATTATTGGACTCCCTGAAAATCATGATAAAAAAGAAGCCTAGACACTATTGTTCAGGAAATCATCAAAGAAAATTGCCCAGATGTTATAGAATCAGAAGGTAAAATACACATTGAAAGAATTCATCGATCACCTACTGAAAGAGATCCCAAAATTAAAACTCCAATAAATATTGTGGCTAACCTCTAGAACTATCAGACTAAGGAAAAAGTACTACAAGCAGCCAGAAAAAAAAAAATTCAAATACCAAGGAGCCACAATAAGTATTACTCAGGATCTAGCAGCATCCTCATTAAAAGATCGAAAGTCCTGGAATCAGAGATTCTGAAGGGAAAAGGAATTTGGTAGGTAGCCAAAAATAACTTACCCACACAAACTGAGCATTTTCTTCCAGGGAAGAAGATGGTTATGCAATGAAATAAGGGAATTCCATTTAACTAAAAAAAAAAAAAAAAAAAAAAAAAAACTCAGAGCTAAACAAAAAGTTTGACCTCTTAATATAAGAATCAAGAGAAGCATAAAAAGATAAAAAGAACTCTTGAAAACTGTATTTCTGTTATGGATATACATAAAGAGTACATGTATAATTTGGTTTTACTATTAAATAAAAAGGATCTAGAGGTGGAAAGGAAATTGTACCAGAAAAAGGGAAAACTGGAGGTATTATATCTCACAAAGAGTCAAAAGAAACCTATTCTATCTGAGGGAAAAAAAGGAGAGGGATGAACATAATGTGAATCTTACTCTCATGAGAATTGGCTCAAAGAGAAAATATTAGGAAAACTATTAGCAAATTGACTATAACAACCAAATTAACAAAAACCATATGATCATCTCAATAGATACAGTAAAAGCATTTGATAAAATCCAACACATATTCCTATTAAAAAAAACACAAGAGAATATAGGAATAAATGGACTTTTCCTTAAAATACTCAGTCGTATCTATTTAAAACCATCAGTAAGCATCGTATGTAATGGGGATAAACTGGAACCATTCCCAATAAGATCAGAAATGGAACAAGGTTGCCCACTATCACCATTACTATTCAATAATGTATTAGAAATTCTAGCTTTGTCAAAAAGAGATTAAAGAAATTAAAGTAGGTAATGAGGAAACCAAATTATAACTCTTTGCAGATGATATGATGGTATACATAGAGAACCCCAGAGAACCTACTGAAAAGCTATTAGCAATAATCAACTTTAGCAACTTTAGCAAAGTTGCAGGATACAAAATAAATCCACATAAATCATCAGCATTTTTATACATCACTAACAAAATCCAAGAGCAAGAGATCCAAAGAGAAATTCCATTTAAAATAACTGCCAATAGTATAAAATATTTGGAAATCTATCTGCCAAGGGAAAGTCAGGAACTATATGAACAAAACTACAAAACACGTTCCCCACAAATAAAGTCAGATCTGAACAATTGGAAAAATATTAAGTGCTCTTGGATAGGGTGAGCAAATATAATAAAGATGACAATATTACCTAAACTAATCTATTTATTTAGTGCTATACCAATCAAACACCCAAGAAACTATTTTACTGATCTAGAAAAAATAATGACAAAACACATCCGGAAGAACAAAAAAGTCAAGAATTACAAGGGAAATAGAGTAGTCAATCAGTGGCATAAGACAGGTTCACAAGATACAATAATCAGTGACTGTAGTAATCTAGCACTTGATAAACCTAAAGACCCCAGCTTCTGTAGAAAGAAATCACTATTTGATAAAAATTGCTAGGAAAATTGAAAACTAGTATAGCAGAAACTAAGCATTGATCAACACCTAACATCCTATACCAAGTTAAAGTCAAAATGGATTCGTGATTTAGACATAAAAAGTGATACTATAAGCAAATTAGAATAACAAAAAATAGTCTACTGCTCAGATCTGTGGAGAAGGAAGGATTTTTTGTCCAAAGAAGATCTAGATTATATTATGGAATGCAAAATAGATAATTTCAATAATATTAAGTTAAAAAGGTACAAACAAGTTTAGAAGGGAAGCAACAAACTGGGGGGGGGGAGGGAGTGGAGAATATGACATCTAGGGGTTCTAATAAAGCCCTTGTTTCTAAAATATATAGAGAATTGACTCATTTTTTTAAAATAATTCAGACCATTCTCAAATTGATAAATGGTCAAAGGATATGAATGGACAACTTTCAGATGAAGAAACTAAAACTATTTCTAGTTATATGAAAAAATGATGTAAATCAATATTGATCAAAGAAATATAAATTAAGACAACTCTGAGATACTACACACTTATCAGATTAGCTAAGACAACAGTAAAAGATAATGATTAATGTTAGAGTTGATTTGGGAAAATTGGAACATTGATACATTGTTGATGGTGTTGTGAACTGACCCAACAATTCTGGAGAGCAATATGGAATTATGCCCAAAGGGCTATTAAAGACTGCATACCCTTTGATCCAAGAGGGTCTCTATTGCTCTTCTCTGCCAAAGAGATCACAAAAAAGGGGAAAAGATCCACAGGTGCAAGAATGTTTATAGCAGCCATTTTTGTAGTGGCAAAGTGAAATCTGAGTGGATGACCAAAAGTTGGAGAATGGCTGAATAAGTTATGGTACATGAATATTATGGAATATTATTTTTCTATAAGAAATGATCACCAGGATGATTTCAGAGAAGCCTAGAGATATTTACGTGAACTACTGCTAAGTGAAGAGAGTAGAACCAGGAGAACATTGTACACAACAATGTTATACAATGATCAATTCTGAAGGATGAGAGTCTTTTCAACAGCAAAGTGATTCAGGCCAGTTCCAATGGTCTTGTGATGGAGAGAGCCATCTGCAACCAGAAGGAAGACTCTGGGGACTGAGTGTAGATCACAACATGGTATTTTCACTTTTTTGATGTTAACTTGCATTTTTTCTCATTTTTTTTCCTTTTTAATAAGATTTTTCTTGTGCCACATGAAAATTGTGGATATATGTAAAGAAGAATTGTGTATGTTTAATATATATTGGATTACTTGCCATCTGGGGAAGGTGGTAGGTGAAAGGGATGGAAAATATTTAGAACTCAAGGTTTTACAAGAGTAAATGTTGAAAGTTATCTATGCATATATTTTGAAACTAAAAAATCTCTAATAAAAAATAAAAAGAATGTTCTCTTATAAAAATACGACATGACTTTCCAAACTTACCATCTTATTTGAGATCTTTGCTCTATTCTCCTCTAAATCATGAAGCAAAAAGAAAAAATAAAGAAATTCAAATTGTTGCATTCCAATTAAAAATATTGATTCAAACTTACTATTAAATTGCTATATCCATAGTTTGCAAAATCTTCATTCAATATTTGGTGTCAAATTAATTTAATATTGCAAAAAATATTTTTATAATATATTTTGGACTTTTAAGATTTACAAAGCACTTTCCTTACAATGGTCTTTTGAAACAGGTAGTGAATATATTCTTATTCCAGTTTGCAAATAGGGACAGTGATATATTCTGAAAGAACAAGTGATCACATACTTAGTCAGTGTTGGAATCATGATTTGAACACATGTAACCCAATGCTTTTTCATGTTTCAAATCTCTGAATATCCTATAGGTCAGACAATTTTTAATAGAACAGAATTTGAATGTATAATTCTAATTTTTAATGAACTATTTTCTTTTGTTAGCCTTTTTACCTCCTTTTGTACTTGGTCAATTGAATTTTTAAAGGAGTTCTTTTGTTCCATGAATTTTCTTCTCCATTTCATCAATTCTTTTTTTTTTAAAGGAAATTGGGGTTAAAGACTTGCCCAGGGTCACACAGCTACTAAGTGTTAAGTGTCTAAGACTGGATTGAGTCAATTAATTATCTTATATGAATACAATGAAATATAACAGTGTTAAAAAAAAAAGACTATTTCAGCAAGATGTGAGAATACTTATGCAGAGTGAAATAAACAATGCCAAAGACATTTTCTTTAGACAAAGAGATACCCATTGCTATAGAGATAAAAATCAGCTAGAAGGTGCTATGGATAAAATAAAGTACCAGCCTGAAATCAGAAAGATTTGAGTCCAAATAGAGCCTGTGATATTTACTAGCCATGAGACCCTAAGCAAGTGACTTAACTATTTGCCCCATTTAAATCATCAATAAAATGAACTGAAAAAGGAAATTATAAACCATTCCAGGATGTTGGTCAAGAAAAGCAAAGAGTCACAAAGTCAGACATTACTGAAAGGACTGAACAACAGACAGAACACACACACACAAACACACACACACACACACACACACACTACAAATAAAATAACTTTTGTGAACTTGAAATTCTGTTTAATGCAATGACCAGTCCTGATTCCAGAGGACCAATGATGAACTGTGATTCATCTTAATAAAATTGGTGATGCATTAAAGATATTAAAGGAAATGTTTATACACACACACACACACACAACACACACACACACAGATGTGTGTGTGTGTATGCATGTGTATAATACAGATAATGGAAATGTATTTTTCTAAATTATGTATATTTGTTACAAATAATTTATTTTTCTTTCCTTTTTCAATTGGGGATAAAAAAGGGAAAATAAATTCTCATTGCTTAAAAATAAAATAAAATTTAAAATAACATTATGAGCTAATAGCACACATTTGAAAAAAAAAATCCTCCAAGTCACTAATAATTGGAAAATGTAAACAAAAGTCAACCTCATGTTCAACCTTATAACTATCAAATTTGTAAAAAATAACTCAAAGGAAAAATGACAGTTGTTGGAAGGACTGAAGGAAACTAAACACATTGTTAGTGGAGGTATGAATAAGTTTGGACATTCTAAAAAGAAATTTTAACTATTACCCGAAAGTGACTAACCTGTGTATTTTGCCTTTGACCTGGTTATATGATTATATGATTACAAGTTCTGTGTCCCAAAGAAGTAACAGCAAAAGCTATTTATCTTGGAGTTGTGGGGATGGAGCCAAGATGGTGGAATAAAGTCAGGAAGCTTCCAGTTTACCTCAAAAAACATATGAAACCAAGCCTGTGAACAGAGTCTGATAGAATGAAACCTCTTTCCAGCTCAAGATAGACTGAAAAAACTTCAAGAAAGGTTAGTCTCTGTGGGGTAAAAAGGTGTTCTTCCCAGCTTAGACAGACTCTGGGAAAGCCAGTGAGGGGGTCTTAATCATAGCAAATCAGCAACTAAGACCCTCAATCCTAGCTCAACAGAGTAGCAGTAGGTCAGCATCCAGTCCCAGCTCATGAAGGCAAACTCTGGGAAACCAAACTGTTTCCTGAATAAAGAAGGCAAAGCAAATCATTGCAAACAACAGCGGTCCCTGTGCTCAAAGCCAAGGATCAAAGCTGTATAAGAAGCTTGGGACAGCACCCCATTTACCCCAAGAGTAGAGCTCTACCTTAAAAGTAAAATAAAAAGAGGAAATACCATAAGAAAAGGAAAGGAAATGAAACCAAGAATAACCAGAATGAAAAACGAGAATAGAGCAAATGGAAGCTAATGACTTTGTGAAACAGCAAGATTCGGTCAAACAAACTAAAAGAAATGAAAAAAAAAAAATGGAAGAATATGTGAAATACCTCATTGGAAAAAAAGCTGACTTGGAAAACAGATCCAGAAGAGACAATTCACAAGTTATTGGCTTACTTGAAAGTCATGCCAATTAAAAAAAAAAAAAAAAAAAAAAAAAGATCCTGGATAGCATTCTACAAGAGGTCATTAAGGAAAACTTAATATTCTAGAAACAGAGGGGGAAAAACTGATTAAAAGAATCCATAGATCACCTCCAGAACAAGATCCCACAAAGAAAACCCCAAGGAACATTACTGCAAAACTCCAAAATTATAATCTCAAGAAAGAAATACTTCAAACTGCTAGACAAAAACAATTCAAATATCAAGAAGCCACAGCCAGCATTACCCAGGATCTGGCAGATTCTATAATAAAGGATTAGAGAGCCTGGCATGCCATATTTCAGAAGCCAAAAGATCTGGGATTACAACCAAGAATTAACTACCCAGCCAGACTCAGCATCATCTTTCTAAAGAGGAGACAGCACTTCAATGAGGTAAAAGACTTTCAATCATTTCTATTGAAAAAAAAAAAAAAAAACAGAACTAAGCAGAAATTTTAATCTATAAACAGAATGTGAGAGAAGCAAAGCAAATAGGGTAAAAATAACATTTTTTTTGTTTTTTATTTTAAAGTTTTAAGATTTTAATTTTTTAACAAAAATATTTAAAGGCTACACTGTTTACATCCCTATCTGTAACACTTAAGAACTGAGTCACTGGAGCGAACAGTGGGGGTCATCACATGGATAGAGGATACAGTTGAGAATGGTTTCTGATGTGATGACATCGGAGAAAAAGACCTTAAGGAGTGAGAAAAGATCTATACTGGAAATAGAAGAAGGTGAAGATATAATGGGACAACTGGTTCACATGAAGAGGCGCAAAAGACCTATTATGAATAAGAGAAAAAAGGGAGGGAGATAAGCATTTTCTGAAGCTTAATCTCATCAGTTTTGAATTTAAGAGAGAATACTTTAACCATTCATTTGGGTGGAGAAATGTATCTAACCCTATAAAGAATTAGGATAAGAAAGAGAAAAAGAAAAGGAAAGGACAAGATAGAAGGGAGGGAGAAACACTAGGGGAAAAAGTAAGAGAAGGGGAGAAGGGTTGATAGAAGAGAAGGTAGTTGGCAGAGTGGATTAAAGAAAAGCACTACTAAGAGAAGGGGGAGGGGTGATGAGACAAGACAATGTATGGGGTGGATAAAAAAAGTACAGGACTAGGAATAAGATGGAAAGAGAATAAAAGTCTATACAGAGGAGAAAATAGGATAGAATGAAAAACTGAGCTAGTAATCATAACTGAATGTGAATGGGATGAACTCTCCCACAAAACAGAAGCAAATAGCAGAGTGGATTAAAAAGCAGAATCCTACAACTTGTTGTTTACAAGAAACACATCTGATTCAGAGTGACAATACAGAGTAAAGGTAAAAGGAAGAAATAGAATTTATTATGCTTCAGTTGAAATAAAGAAAAATGGGTTATCAATTCTGATCTCAGAAAAGCAAAAGTAAAAATAGATCTTATTTAAAAAAAAAAAAGATGAGGGAAAGTACATCTTGATAAAGGGTACTATAAATAATGAAGTAATAGCAATACTAAATACATCAAGTTTTAGAACATCAATAATCTAATTCTAAAGAATGAGTGAGTCAAATAGCAAATCACAGAAACCATCCATAATTTCATTCAAGAGAATGACAATAATAAGACAATATACCAAAACATATGGGATGCAGCCAAAGCAGTTCTTAGGGGAAATTTTATATCTCTAAATAGATATATGAATAAAATAAACCAGAGAGAAATGAAATATGAATGCAACTAAAAAAAGCTAGAAGAATAAATTAAACACCCTAATTAATTACCAAATTAGAAATTTTGAAACTAAAAGGAAACATTAATAAAATTGAAACTAAGAAAACTATCGAATTAATAAATAAAACTAAGAGTTGGTTTTATGAAAAAAATCAAGAAAATACATAAACTCTTGGTTAATTTGATCAGAAAAAGAAAAGAAAAAAAAGTAATTCACCTGCATCAAAAATAAAAAGGATTAACTTATACCAATAAAAAAAAAAAATTAAAGCAATAATTAGGAGCTATTTTTTTTTTTTTTTTGCTTAACTGTATTGCAGCAAATCTGACAATGTAATTGAAATGTATGATTATTTACAAAAATATAAATAATCACAAATTCATCTGGAAGAACAAAAGTTCAAGAATATCTAGAGAATTAATGGAAAAAATACAAAGTTTGGTGGCTTCACAGTACCAAATCTAAAATTCTATTATAAAACAGCAGTCATCAAAATCATTTGATACTGGCTAAGAAATAGAGTGGTAGATCAGTGGAATAGATTAGATACTCATGACACAATAATCAAAGCCTATAGCAATCTAGTATTTGATAAACCCCAAAACTCCAGCTTCTGGGATAAGAACTAACTAAATACTAAATAAAATTGAATAGCAATAGAATGGAATGCTCCTTTTCCTTAGCAGTACATGGCATCTATATAAAAATTGACCATATATCAAGGCAAAAAACCCCATCAAAATCAAATGCAAAAAAGCAGAAATAATAAATGCTCCTTTTTCAGACCATAGTGTAATAACAACTATCTTCAATAAAGGGCCATGGAAAGACAGACTAGAAACCAATTGGAAATTAATCTAAAATGGGTCAAACTACAAATCACAGAAACAACCCATAATTTCATCCAAGAAAATGACAATAATGCAGCCAAAGCAGTTCTTAGGGGAACTTTTATATCTCTAAATAGCTACATAAACAAACTCAAACAAATAATCAGCATTTCTATATACTACTGACAAAGCCCATCACCAAGAGAAAGAAAGAGAAATTTCACTGAAAATTACTGTAAACAAAATAAAATACTTAGGTGTCTTCCTGTCAAGATAAACCCAAGAACTATTTGAACACAATTATAAAACACTTCTCCCACAAACAATTGGAAATATATCAATTATTCATGGCTAGGCTGAGGGAATATAATAAAAATGACAATTCTGCATAAATTAGTAGACTTGTTAAGTGCCATACAATCAAACTGCCAAAACATTATTATATAGAACTAGAAAAAAATAATGACAAAATTCATCTGGAACAACAAAAGGTCAAGAATGTCAAGGAAATTAATGAAAAAAATAAAAAGGATGGTGGTTTAGCAGTATCAAACCTCAAGGTAGATTTTAATGGAGCAGTAATTAAAAACATTTGGTACTGGCTAAGATATAGAGTGGTGGATCAATGGAATATATTAGACACATACAACACAATTATTAAAGCCTATAAGCAATTTAATGTTTGATAAACCTCCAAACTCCAGCTTCTGTTATAAGAACTCACTATTTGACAAAAAATTGTTGGGAAAACTGGAAAATATGTCAAAAATTCAGCATAGACCTATATCTCACCCTCCATACCAAAATAAGGTGAAAATGGATACATGATTTGGACATAAAGGATAATGCCATAAACAAATTAGAAGAACAAGGGAGAATTTACTGATCAGGTCTTTGGAGAAGGGAGGAATTTATGACCAAAGACAAGCTGGAGAACAATAAGAAAGGAAAATGAACAACTTTGATTACATTAAATTAAAAAGCTTTGCACAAACAAAGCCAACAGAAACAAGATTTAAAGGGACATACGTACAGAGCTGGGGAAAATATTTAAAGCCAGTATTGCTGGGAAAGGTCTCATTTCTAAAATATATAAAAAGCTGTGTCAAATTTAAAAGAATATAAGTCATTCAACAACTCATAAATGGTCAAAGGAAATGAACAGTTTTCAGATGATGATATTAAAGCCATATGTAGTTATATGAAAAAATGCTCTAAATCACTATTGTTTAGAAAAATAAAAATTAAATCAACTTTGAAGTATCACCTTACACCTTTCATATTGGCTAAGATGAGAGAAAAAGATAATGATAAATATTGGAGGGGATGTGGGAAAACTGGGACAGTAATGCATTCTTGGTGGAGTTGTGAAATGATCTAGCCATTCTGGAGAGCAATGTGGAACTATTGCAAATAGCTATAAAACTGTGCATACCCTTTGACCTAGCAGTGCAATTACTAAGTCTGTATCCCAATGAAATCATAAAGGAGAGAAAAGAACTCACATGTGAAAAACTGTTTGTAACAGCTCATTTTGTGGTAGTAAAGAATTGGAAAAGGAGTGAATGCCTATCAACTGGGGAATGGCTGAACAAGTTGTTTTATGTGAAGGTAATAGAATATTATTATGAACAAGATGATTATAGAAAGGCCTAAAAAGATTTACATGAACTGATGCTGAGTGAAATAAGCAGAACCAGTAATACATTGTACATAGTAACAGTAAGAATATGTGATGATCAGCTATAAAAGGCTTGGCTCTTCTCAGTAGTTCAGTGATCCAAAGGAATCCCACTAGTCTTTGAACAGAAAATGCCATTTGCATCCAGAAAAAGATCTAAGGAGACTGAATGTAAATGAACACATGCTATATTCACTTCTTTTTTCTGATTTTTCTCTACCATGATTTTTCCCTTTTGCTTTGATTTTTCTCTTCCAACATGATCCATATATCAATGTGTATTAAAATAAATAACTTAATACATAAAAAGAAGGGAATGTATATAAATTGAAAGAGAGATTATTTTTCTAATGTTGTAAATGTTATGTAAGTGTACTCTGAACTCTCTTTAAGTGGAGTCAAAAAAATATACCATCAACAATAAAAGCAATAAAAAAGTTAGCTGATGCAAAAAAACCCACATTTATGCCATATGAATATAATGTTATAATTCTATAAGAATGATAAAATGGATGGTTTCACAGACAACTGATAAGACTTATATGACCTGAATGATACAGAATGAAATTGGGAAAATTAGGAGAATAATTCATATGATAACATCAGCATTGTAATGAAAAGCAATTAAAATTTTATTTTCTCTTTGATTTTCCTTTCTTGTGTCTGTCTTTATATTTAATTTGTGGTAGGAAGGATAAAAAATAAATGATTAGCAATGCAAAATTTATTAAACTATAAAAATAAAATCAATTTGAGTTCAAATGTTGGGATGAAGATGTGCACTGAGATTTTACCAGAGAGTGAAATTCACTATTGGTTAGATCTCAGAACACACACACATACACATACATACATACACATACATACATATGTATGTATATAGCACACTTATATACATTAAGATTTGTAGCCTCATTCATTTTCATCTCACAGAATAAACTGGAACTTGATGAGTAAGGAGATGGGTCAATCAACATATTGTAATTGATATTGGAGAGCAGCCTAAGTATTTGTAAGCTAAGCTCTTCTGACCAATGAGATTGGGCAAGAAAAAGTTTCTCCTCTCAATGAACTTACAATCTCATGGTGAAGATAATGTGTAAACCACATACAAACAAAATATATACATGATAAAATGAAGATAATTCATAGAAAGGCAGCTCTTACTATTAAGTGGGTGGAGAGAATAAGATCAGAAAAGGCAATTTCTTTAACAATAAGAGTTGAGAAAGAGATTAAAGGAATTAGAGTAGGTAAAGAGGAAACCAAATTATCACTCTTTGCTGATGATATGATGGTATACTTAGAAAACCCCACAGATTCTACTAAAAAGCTATTAGAAATAATCCACACCTTTAGCAAAGTTGTAAGATACAAAATAAACCCACATAAGTCATCAGCACTCTTATATATCACTAACAAAATCCAACACTTAGAGTTACAAAGAGAAATTCCATTTAAAGTAACTACCAAAAGTATAAAATATTTAGGAATCTATTTGCCAAGGGAAAATCAGGAACCACATGAGCAAAACTACAAAACACTTTCTACACAAATAAAGTCAGATCTAACCAATTGGAAAAAATATCAAATGCTCTTGATTAGGGTGAACTAATATAATAAAGATGACAATACTACCTAAACTAATCTATTTATTTAGCTCTATACCAATCAGACTCCCAAAAAACTATTTTAGTGACCTAGAAAAAATAACAACAAAGTTCATATGGAAAAACAAAAGGTCAAGAATTTCAAGGGAATTAATGAAAAAAAATCAAATGAAGGTGGCCTAGCTGTACCAGATCTAAAATTATATTACAAAGCAGTGGTTACCAAAACCATTTGGTATTGGTTAAGAAATAGACTACTTGATCAGTGATAGGTTAGGTTCAAAGGACAAAATAGTCAATAACTTTAATAATTTAATGTTTGACAAACCCCAAAATCCCAGCTTTCGGGATAAGAACTCCCTGTTTGACAAAAATTGCTGGGAAATTTGGAAATTAGTATGGCAGAAACTAGGCATTGACCCATACTTAACACCATACACCAAAGTAAGATCAAAGTGGGTTCATGATTTAGGTATGAAGAATGAGATCATAAATAAATTAGAAGAACATAGGATAGTTTACCTCACAGACCTGTGGAAGAGGAAGGAATTTATGACTAAAGAAGAACTAGAGATCATTATTGATCACAAAATAGAAAATTTTGATTATATCAAATTGAAAAGTTTTTGTAAAAGCAAAACGAATGCAGACAAGATTAGAAGGGAAGCAATAAACTGGGAAAACATTTTTGCAATCAAAAGTTCTGATAAAGGCCTCATTTCTGAAATATAGTGAGAATTAACTCAAATTTGTAAGAAATCAAGCCATTCTCCAAGGGATAAATGGTCAAAGGATATGAACAGACAATTCTCAGACAAAGAAATTGAAACCATTTCTAGCCATGTGAAAAGATGCTCCAAATCATTATTAATCAGAGAAATGCAAATTAAGACAACTCTGAGATACCACTACATACCTGTCAGATTGGCTAGAATGACAGGGAAAGATAATGCGGAATGTTGGAGGGGATGTGGGAAAACTGAGACACTGATACATTGTTGGTGGAATTGTGAATACATAGTCATTCTGGAGAGTGATTTGGAACTATGCTCAAGAAGTTATCAAACTGTGCATACCATTTCATCCAGCAGTGTTACTACTGGGCTTATACCCCAAAAACATTTTAATGAAGGGAAAGGAACATGTATGTGCAAGAATGTTTGTGGCAACCCTCTTTGTAGTGGCCAGAAACTGGAAACTGAGTACATGCCCATTAATTGGAGAATGACTGAATAAAATGTGGTTTATGAATATTATGGAATATTATTGTTCTGTAAGATATGACCAGCAGGATGATTTCAGAAAGGCCTAGAGAGACTTACATTAACTGATGCCTAGTGAAATGAGCAGGACCAGGTGATCATTATATATTTCAAGAATACTACTATGTGATGATCAATTCTGATGGATGTGGCCCTCTTCAACAATGAGATGAACCAAATCAGTTCCAACAGAACAGTAATGAACTACACCCAGCAAAAGAACTCTGGGAGATGACTATGAACCACTACATAGAATTCCCAATCCCTCTATTTTTGTCTGCCTGCATTTTTTATTTCCTTCACAGGTTAATTCCTTCACAGGAAATTGAACTATTCCAAAGTTCAGTTCTTTTTTTACAGCAAAATAAATGTATGGATGTATACATGTATACATATATTGTAGTTAACTTATACTTTAACATATTTAACATGTATTGGTCAACTTGCCATCTGGGGTGCGGAAAATTGGAGCAAAAGGTTTTGCTACTGTCACTGCTGAAAAATTACCCATGTAAATAAAAAGCTATAATAATAATAAATAAAATAAATTAAAATAAATAAAAAAGAAAAAGAAAAAAAGAAAAAGGCTAATTGCAGAAAATGGCATTGATATCTTCTGGATTTGCTACACACACCAAATCCTAGCTCATGAGCAACTGATACTTTACAGTCATATAATCAAACTTGCTTACTTATCTCAAGCAACACAGCCAAATAAATACCACCCACATATGGAAGTCAATAATAAACAAACATTTTAGCAGGTTGTACTGCTTTATGCAAAATACATGCATACATGCAAATAAATGTATGGATAAATTAATAAATAGAAATATATGCATCATATGTAAATGTGTGTATATAATTCTCTATATGTTCCTCATTCTGTCTCTGTCACTATCTCTGTCTCTGTCTGTCTCTCTTTCTCTGTCTCCCTTTCTATTTCTCTCCTTCTCCCTCTGGCACCCTCTCT
Organism: Antechinus flavipes; assembly: GCF_016432865.1. Taxonomy (NCBI): domain Eukaryota; kingdom Metazoa; phylum Chordata; class Mammalia; order Dasyuromorphia; family Dasyuridae; genus Antechinus; species Antechinus flavipes. The sequence continues at coordinate 265,561,283 of NC_067401.1, forward strand.
TCCTTTCTATCATCTCAGTTTCTCAGACTTAATATCTCAGTCTCAGTGTCTCTCTGCCTCTCTCTCTTTCAATCTCTGTCTTTGTGTGTGTGTGTGTATCTCTCTTTCTCTCTCTTCTCTCTCTCTCTCTCTCTCTCTCTCTCTCTCTCTCTCTCTCTCTCTTTCTCTCTCTCTCTCTCTCTCCCTCAGTCTTTGTTTCTTTATCCCTTGATTTCTCTCTATATCTCTGTGCATTTCTGTCACTATGTATCTGTCTGTGTGTCTGTATGTATATATGCCTCTGTTTCTCTCTCTCTCTCTCTCTTTCTTTCTTGCTTTTCCTCTCATGTTCTCTCTCTCTCCTAAAGTTGCTGCCTTTCACTAACACTGAACAATACTTAATAAAAATAATAGCTATGTGCTCTTGACATTGATGCCTGACTTCAGCTTTGGATCAGATTATTTGTTGCTACTAAATTATCCATTCAATAACATTTTCAAGAAAATATTTATTATGTAACATCAAGTCTTCAGGTCCAAGTCACTTTAAGTACCTTTGTATTTGTGACATAATACATGATTCAGAAGGTTAAGTATGAAATTCACAAAATACTACTAAAGCACCAGAAGGAACTAGTAAATACCATTAGAAATTTTTTCATTGTGGAAGTCATTAAATAGGTGCATTATTCCCTATTACTATAACAAAGATATCCTTAAACTAATGCTAGCAGAATGTTTGAACAAAAATACTAATCATCATACAATTTTACATTATTATTTTTGGTCTTTGAAGTATTTATTATTTCATTGAATATGCCAAGGACCACAAGCAAATAAAAGATTAAATATCAATTTATTATTAAACTCATTTTTGGAATAATTCTGTTTTTTTCTTAGTCTACTTTATAGCCATTCCCATTGGCATTCTGATGTATATATATATATATGAAGAATAGAGTCCTATACATATAAAAAAAATGGAGTTCCATAATCACAAATACATTGCAGAACACAAAATGGCAAATGTGTTAGTTATTAAAATAAAGGCATCAAGTACACCACTAACAACATGGAAATTAGTCTCTCACAACTTTTACAATTATGCATCATTGCACAGGCTGCCTAAACTAGAACACATGGAGACAATGAATAGCTCCTCAATATTTGCATGTTGATCTCTAAAAATCATCTTATTTATTAGAAAAGAAGAAAAAATCATTTTCATCAACTGATTAGCATTCCTACAAAGTAAGAAATACTTCCTGAACTTTTCAAATGTAGATTGTTTTAAATTCTAAAATCCATTAATGTTAAAAGGTGATAGATCGATAAAAGGGGGAATTGATATTTTGTTGGAGTTTTATCCAACATCATTAGCAAAGCCTAAACATATGGAATAATATGTAAAATTGGCACTCAAACTGATATGGAGAGGGTGAGAAATGGTGATAAAAGGCTATAATAAGTTTAATTACTTAGAGTTATGGAAAATGTTACATAAAATAAACTTTAAAAAAGAAATCAAACTGTCTGTGAGAACTTCAATTTATGATCAAATAGGTATGTAATTGCATTGGAATTTCCTTATTTTTGGTGGTGAAAAATTCACTTTGAGGGCAGGAGGATATTACCAAAGTCAAAGAATAGTAATTTTTTAAATATCCCTGGGTATTTTCTAGGAGAAATCACCCACAAGGGTTATCCATCCATGGGAAAGCATAAAGTTTTGAAAGTGACAAGTGATTAATAGTTTTATTTTCTGGTTGTGCTCTTTTGATCATTCCAAAAGCTTTCTTAATCCTCACTACAACCTCTATTTACTTCAGTCCTTCCCAATTTCCCAGGCCATCACACTATTTATGGTTTGCCTTTCCTCTATTCAAAAGTTTTATCCTATTTCTTTCAAAATTTCAACTCTGATACATTTTCATAACCTCCCTTCTCTCATCATGGGCTGTGTAAATCTAGAAACAAGTTCACAAACATCACAACTTAGTTGACTATAAATTTGTGTTTTGGAGTCTCAGCACTGTCCTCACTGTTACAGCCAATTGTTTTACTCTTACCTGATTAATTGTCTATTCTGTTTCCCAAGGAATAGTGAAGTGAAACATTCATTTTCAAGTCAGAGTATTTAAATCACATATTTAATGCTTACCTCTATGAACTTAGAGAATTCATTTAACTCCTGTACAATGAGAAGTTTGGACTAAATTGCCTCTTTGATCCTCACATGAATAAGTGATTTTGAGCCCTCTGTGATTTTTTCCTCCTTAAGCTTAATACTAGCCCTGTCCTACTTCTTGGCAAAGAGATTGCTTAATTCATAACTGAAGGGGTAGGGAAGTATGCTATCCATTAGAAATTCCTTGTTCTTCTAAGTTCTACAGTTTAAATCAACTTAAAATTATTTCTAATTTTCTCCTCTTTACCTCAAATTTCTAAAAAAAAAAAAAAAAAAAAAAGGTAAACTCTTTCCTTACTTGTAAAGGACTGAAATTCTTAAAAGGTGTGCTTGAATCAGACAACTGAACACTTAAGGCTATTGGACAATAACTCTATTAACATATACTTGGAAAAATGGCCCTTCACACTATTCCAAGCTACTCAATCTTTTGGTATATACATATAATCATAGGAGGGATTAGGGGTGTGAGACAAGGCAGACTCACTTTGCAGGAGGATGAGGAAAAGGGAGGTTGGTGGAAAGCTTGTGGCAGTTTTGTCCATCCCCTTCACTTCTCCCCCAAAGACCAAGGACTTTTGCTTATCCTGATTCTGGCTGATTCTGAGGCCTCCAGGGAGCTAGCCTGAAACTTACATTTTGGTTCCCAACATGTGAACATAGGACCCTAATTCCACTGAAGAAGTCCCCAGTGACCAGGAACTAGGGTAGTTTAATAGACAAACAAGGAAACTTACTTGTTAAGGGCTAAACTAGTAACTCTCATTTTCTAAATGAAATGGGGCAGATATTAGGGAAAGATTCTCCTCCATCCCCAACTCCACCCCCATCCCTGCCTTGAGGGAGTGCTATAGAAAGCATACTTAGGTTGATTAGCAGACAAAGTTTGCTTGTAACTTGGGAGCAATTTGGGGGACTCTTGGATACATTAGAATGCACGTCCTCTTGGTTCTTCAAGGAAGAAGAAATAGAAGCAGATAATTGGAAACTAGTAGGAGATCAACTATGTGAATATTATAATGATAAAGTTCATAATTCAATTTCTAAGAAAACATTCTATATGTACAACATAATACAATTGGCCTTGAAAAATCCTATAGAAAAAAGAAAAGTTTTAAGAGCAGCCAGATAAGTAAGTGTAAGGAAAAAGAGGAAGACAAAGGACAGATTAATGGCAATATTATCAGAGGGCATGAGGACTTAAGTGAACTTGAAGGGAGTGGTGCTTCTCACTCTCACAGCCCAGCTTCAGCTCCACCTACACCAGAGCAGGTCCTTGACACCACCCATCAACTTCACCTTCTGGGATGGAGGGAAGAGGAGTAGTAGCAGTGATATCACCAGCACCTACCCCCTAGCCATCCCCCCTCCTACAACTAGATAGTAAAAGGCATTACTTAAAGCCACAGAAGAAGAGAAATACAGTTGATTTGAGAATAGAAATGTATTCTGTGATTCAACAGTTTAGCTTTTCAGATCAAGAAAGTAGAAGATACAGTCCTTTTGAGCTAGAAATCCTCAAAGACCTGAAAAAGGCTTGCACACTTTATGGGACTACATTAACTTATGTTAAGATGTTATTACAGAATTTGGCTTATTGAAGTCTTAACCCCTAGTGACTGCAAATCTCTAGCAAGGACATGCTTAGAACCTGGACAAAACTTGTTGTGGCTTTCTGAATATGGTGAGCTCTGTAGGATACAAGTCCAGAGAAATAATCAAAGTGGAGTTAATATTCCAGTGATCTATGACCAACTAACAGGTGTCTATGCAGGCACTTCAGCACAGATTAATAACCCCATAGCAGCATATGAGCAAATTGCTTCTGCTGCTATCAAAGCATGGGGTTTTATCCCAGGTAAACAGGAGAAAGGAGAGGCCTTCACAAAAATAGCAAAAGAGCCAAATGAACCCTTTGCTGATTTTGTGGGATGTCTGCACACACCTGTCCTACAAACTATTGGTGAAAAAGCAGCAACAGATCTTATGATAAGGCAATTTGCTAAAGAAAATGATAATGAGGTTTGTAGAAGAATTATACTAGGACTACACAAGGATGCTCCTTTAGATGAGATCACAAAATGCTGTGCCACAGTTGGAACAAATACATTTTATAGCCAGGCTATGATACAGACTTCCCAAGTTCTGAACATGGGAAGACAGGATCCCTTTTGGCAAGGGACTTCCAGAGAGACTCGTCAATGCTTTCATTGTGGTAAAGTAGAGCATCTGAAAGCTCAATGTTGGCATGGAGATAGAGTGAGAAAACAGGGTGGGAGAATAAGATTCAAAATCCCATGTTCAAAATGCAACAGAGGCTTCCTTTGGGCATCAGAATGTAGACTGATTCAGGGAAACGGGATGAAGGGCCCAGCCCCAGGGCCCAAGGGAAAAAAAAAAAAAAAAAAACACTTGTGGCATTATGGCAGCCAATACTATACCCAGAGAGCTTTTAGAAGTTCAATACCCAGACATGAGCAATCAGCTAGGAAGCAATCTGATGGGAGAAATGGATTACAATTGGGGAGAATAGAATTGTATGCAGCTGGGACAACTGAGATATCCCCTGGAGAGGTGAAATCTGTTACTCTGCAGCCTATGGATCCCTTGCCTCCAGGCACAGTAGGCTTGACCATTTCACTTCCTGAGAGTATGTACAAAACAGTGTTCATCCATACACTGATGTGGGAAACTAGAGATTGTGTAGATAATATTGCAGTCACTAATACAGGTAGACAATGTGTGACTTATCAACCAGGAAAAGTAGCAGCATCAGGTTTACTCATACAGAATCCTAATAAGCAACCTGGTGATAGTCGTCCAGATTCTGACTCCAAGCAACAAAATCCAGAAATATACTGGACAGCAGCTGTAACAGCTGACCGACCTATGCTCACGATCTATATAAATGGGCTACCATTGGAAGGATTGGTAGACACAGGTGCAGCTCATACAGTCATTAGAAGTATCAACTGGCCCAGTCACTGGCCAAAGATTAAAGCAGACATCTACATGTTTGGTGTAGGAGGATCAATAGTAGTTTAAGTTAGTGCTTCCCCTATGAGATAGACTTTTGAAGGAAAAACAGGAGTTTTAACTACCTTTATAGTTGAAAAAATCCCTATCACTCTGTGGGGAAGAGACGTTTTACAACAATTAAGGTTAAAAATGAGTACTTCGGTTTTTTAGGCAGGGCTGCTTGAAGGCCTGCCAACACTTTCACCTGTTTCTATCCAATGGAAAACTGATACACCCGAGTGGATAGAAAAGTGGCCCTTAGGTAGAGATAAAATTCAGGCCTTATTAGATATAATACAGTAGCAACTTGACCAAGGACACTTACAATCTTCTCTAAGTCCATGGAATTTCCCAGTATTTGTGATAAACAAGAAATCTGGAAAATGGAGGATGTTGACTGATTTAAGAAAGGTGAATGAACAGATGGAAACTATGGGAACTCTTCAGCCTGGACTTCCATCTCCTACTCAATTGCCTAGAGAATGGCCTCTTTGCGTTATAGAGAATTGTTTCTATTCTATCGGTCTGGATAAGGAGGATATGAAAAGATTTGCCTTTTCAGTGCCAGTGTTAATTTAGCTGAGACTTATAAAAGATATGAATGGACAGTTTTGCCACAGAGAATGAAAAACAGCCCTACTATATGTCAAATGAATGTTGAAGCTGCTTTTACTCCAGTAAGAAAAGCATTTCCAAAAGTTACGTTATTACATTACATGGATGACATATTGGGATGTGCACTCTGAGGAACAAATATTAGAAGCATGTCTACAAAAGACCATAGAAACACTAAGGAATTACAAATTATACATAGCTCCAGAAAAAAATGAAAGAAATGCTCCTTTTCAATATTTAGGATATGAAGTATACCCTAAGGTGCTTACAGTACACAAACTATCCTTAAGAACAGAGAAGCTAAACACCTTAAATGATTTTCAGAAATTAATAGGAGATATCCAATGGATGCAACCAGTGTTAGGCTTGACTACCTATCAACTGCGACTATTGTATGATATTTTAAGGAGAGACATTGTTTTAAACTCACCACGCCAGCTTACAAAAGAAGCTCAAAAGGCTTTGAGAGAAATTGAACTGGTTTTATCCAATGTGGTTGAAAGAGTCACTCAAAAACCATGAGAAATCTCAGTTTTTGCTACACAAGCAGCATCCACAGCAGTCCCTCATCAAGGAGACAGTGTGATAGAGTGGGTAAACCTCCCAGCACAACCAGAACAAAGCCTTACTCCTTATCCAGTGTTTGTGGCTAGAATTTTATTAAAGGCCATTAAGCGAGCAGTACAATTATCTGGGACAAGACCTGACACGATATACACCTTTTACACCAATACACAAATTAATGTGTGTTGTGAGACCATCCCAGAGTAGCAAATTTTATTGGCCATGGCTCCAAATTTTACTCACGGGTCTCCATTACATAACTGGTGATGGATTCTTGAGGAAAAGGTTTCTCAAGTTTCTCTTAAAGGAACAACAATCTTTACAGATGCATCCAAACATAACATTTGCACTGTATACTCTTGTGACTTAACTATAGAGTCGTCAGAACTCCTTTTCAATCCATTCAGCAGAATAAATTGTATGCAATTATTCTAGCTCTTACTTATTATGCAGGAGATATAAATATAATATCTGATTCGGCCTATTCAATAGGTGTGGTACAAAGAATTGCCACAGCCCAAATAAAATTTGTAGCTTCCAATATATATCAGCTCTTTAAGGAACTTCAAGAGCAAGTGAGAAAGCATCCAGGTAAGATTTATATCTTGCATGTCCACTCTCATAGTGATGGTAATTCAAAGGCAGATAGCCTTCCAATCATGTTGGCCAAAGAATCTCATTCCAAATATCATTAGACTGCTCGAGTTTTATGTTTACTATTTGGAATAATAAGAGAGGAAGCCAAGAACATAGTAAAAGCTTGTACAGCTTGCCTCCATTTCCACGCTCCTACACTTCCTCCAGGGAAGAACCCTCGTGCTTTGAGACACAATGAAATTTGGTAAATGGATGTGACCCATTTTGGTAATCTATCTTTTATCCATGTTGTAGTAGACACCTTTTCAGGATGCACTTTTGCAATACCATCAGCAAAAGAGACAGCTCGAGTGGTCACTGAATTCCTTATACAAGCATTTATAATTATGTGTGTGCCACAAGCAATAAAACCAGATAATGGACCTGCGTATACTTCTAAACATTTTGCACACTTTTGTGCACAGTATCGGATTTTACACACCACTGGCATATCCTTTAATCCTCAAGGACAGGCAATAATAGAGAGGAGAAACAGAGACATTAAGATGCTCCTACTAAAACAAAAGAAAGGGAGAGTTACAGGTAACCCTAGAGAACTTCTAAATTTAGCTCTTTATACAATTAATTTCTTGATTTTTGATAAAGATGCACTGGCTCCAGCAGACAGGTTTTATAACTCCCTGGAAGGGCGGTGTTCAGTGCGAGCAGCTCCACTATCTTTAGATAATTGCCAGGTGATATAGAAAGATCCAGAAAGTGGTGAATGGAAGGGACCAGATAGGTTAACTGCTTGGGGGAGAGGGTTTGCTTGTATCTCCACAGGTGGAGAAGGAATCTGATGGGTGCCAACAAGCATATTCACCTTGTCCATCAGAGAGAGATGGAGCAGACCCTTGAAACAACGGAGAAGACCCAAGAAACATCAGGAGGTTCCATCGCTGACTGTGCCCATCACTGAAAGAGCATGGCAGTTATGGCATTTGACCCATGGACATTAAAAATCGTTCAAAACCCTCAGGAAACATTGGAATCCCTGAGACATGATAAGACTGTTGCAGGACAGAGGACTTCCGGTTAAGATGGCGGAGAGGAGGCTCACAGCTGCATAAGCTCCACGCTTTCTCTCACTATCCACTTCATTACAAGCCTCTGAATCAATGCTTGACTGAAAAAAACCCACATATAGTTACCAAGAGAAGCCATCCTTGAGATCCGCCAAGAAAGGTCTGTCTTTACTGGAGGGCTGGGGCGGTTTTAGATCGGGCGCAGGCGGCGGGCAGCGGCAGTGAGAGCACGGGAGCAGACTGGAGAGTGGGTGGGGAGTGATCGCAGCCGTCTCTGCGGGGAGAGCTTCGCTACAGGTTTGGAACCTGCAGCAAGTCAGCAGCCCAGCAGAGAAGCTAAAAACACCGGGGCTGAAGAATACAACCCCAAACAGCTGGAGTCTCTCAGGACCTGGCCGCCCCCCCCTTCCCCCCCCCTCAGTGACTCAGCACGCTCTGGGATCTCAGAGCGCAGGCGCAACACAGTCCTGCTAGTGCCTCACTGCTGCCCCCCGCAGTCTGTAGAGGAAGCTCGATAACACACCCAGCCCCCCCCCCCCAAAGAAAGACTCCAGTTTTTTCTGTTTTTCTTTGGTAGTTTGTCTCTGATTAATAGACAGAATGAGCAAGAAGCTGAAGAGGACTTTAACCCTTGACAGCTTCTACACAGATAGAGAGCAGACTCTAAATCCTGAGGAGACTAAAAACAGGCAGTCCCCAGGTGAATCCCCAAAGGAGATCATCTGTTCCTCAGCACAGATGAACCTCATAGAAGTGATTAAAAAGGCTCTCACAAGGGAGCTAGAAGAAAAATGGGAAAAGCAGAGTGAGGCTTGGCAAAAGGAGAGGGAAGCTTGGGAAAAGGAGAGGGAGGCTTGGCAAAAGAGCCTGGAGAAGTCAGTTAAAGAGAGAGTGGATAAAGAAGTAAAATCCTTGAAAAATAGGATTAGTGAACTGGAAACAGAAAACAGCTCTCTAAAAAACAAAATTGGCGAAATGGAAAAAAATTCCACAGAACAAAAGAACTCAATTGAACAATTAGAAAAAGATTTTTAAAAAGTGAGTGAAGAGAATACTTCACTGAAAATCAGAATTGAACAAGTGGAATTGAATGACTCAAGGAGACAAGAAGAATCAGTCAAGCAAATCCAAAAAAATCAAACAATGGAGAAAAATGTGAAATACCTTCTGGGGAAGACAACAGACCTGGAAAACAGATCCAGGAGAGACAATCTGAGAATCATTGGACTCCCAGAAAAACATGATGAAAAAAAGAGCCTGGATACTATTTTCCAGGAAATTATCAAAGAGAACTGCCCAGAAGTCATAGGAACAGAGGAAAAAATAAACATTGAAAGGATTCATCGATCACCCACTGAAAGGGATCCTAAAATCAAAACACCAAGGAATATACTGGCCAAATGCCAGAACCCTCAGATGAAGGAAAAAATATTGCAAGCGGCTAGAAAAACCCAATTCAAGTATCAAGGAGCCACAATAAGGATCACCCAGGATCTGGCAGCATCCACATTAAAAGATCGAAGGGCCTGGAATATGATATTCCGAAAGGCTAAGGAACTTGGTATGCAACCAAAAATAACTTACCCAGCGAGAATGAGCATCTTTTTCCAGGGAAGAAGATGGACATTCAACGAAGTAAGCGAATTTCATCTATTTCTGATGAAAAAACCAGAACTTAACAAAAAGTTTGATCTACAAATATAGAACTCAAGAGAAATCTAAAAAGGTAAAGATTAATCTTGGGAACTATATTTTGACTATATAGATATATAAAGAATACATGTATACCTTGTTCTAGAAATTGATGTGGAAAGGACATTGTACCAGAAAAAGGGTAAAGTGGGGGTAGTACATCTCATGAAGAGGCATAGGAAACCTATTATATCTGAGAGAAAGAATGGAGGGGGATGAATATAGTGGGTATCTTACTGCCTTCAGAACTGGCTTTAAGTGAAAAATCTTAAGACATATTCAATCTATGGTGAAACTTCTCCCATCTCATTGAAAAGTGAGAAGGGAAAAGTGAAAAGGGAAGGAATAAGCTAAGGGGAAGGGAATACGGGAACTGGGAGGGAAAGGGGTAAGATAGGGGGAGGAACTCTAAGGCGGGGGGAGGGATACTAAAAAGGGAGGGCTGTGAGAAGCAAGTGGTGCTCACAAGCTTAATACTGGGAAGGGGGGGAAAGGGGAAAGAAGGGAGGAAAGCATAAACCGGAGTTAACAAGATAGCAAGTAATACAGAATTGGTCATTCTAACCATAAACGTGAACGGGGTAAACTCCCCCATAAAGAGGAAGCGGTTAGCAGAATGGATTAAAAGCCAGAATCCTACAATATGTTGTTTACAGGAAACACACCTGAAGCGGGGAGATACATGCAGGTTAAAGGTAAAAAGTTGGAGCAAAATCTACTATGCTTCAGGTGAAGTCAAAAAAGCAGGGGTAGCCATCCTGATCTCAGATCAAGCTAAAGCAAAAATTGATCTAATTAAAAGAGATAAGGAAGGACACTATATCTTGCTAAAGGGTAGCATGGATAATGAAGCATTATCTATATTAAACATATATGCACCAAGTGGGGTAGCATCTAAATTCTTAAAAGAGAAACTAAGAGAGCTGCAAGAAGAAATAGACAGTAAAACTATAATAGTGGGAGATCTTAACTTTGCACTCTCAGAATTCGATAAATCAAACCACAAAATAAATAAGAAAGAAGTCAAAGAGGTAAATAAAATACTAGAAAAGTTAGATATGATAGATCTCTGGAGAAAATGTAATGGAGACAGAAAGGAATACACTTTCTTTTCAGCAGTTCATGGAACCTATACAAAAATTGACCATATATTAGGACATAAAAACCTCAAACTCAAATGTAGTAAGGCAGAAATAGTAAATGCATCCTTTTCAGACCACGATGCAATGAAAATTACATTCAACAAAAAAGCAGGGGGAAGTAGACCAAAAAATAATTGGAAACTAAATAATCTCATACTAAAGAATGATTGGGTGAAACAGCAAATCATAGACATAATTAATAACTTCACCCAAGAAAACGATAATAATGAGACATCATACCAAAATGTATGGGATGCAGCCAAAGCGGTAATAAGGGGAAATTTCATATCTCTAGAGGCCTATTTGTATAAAATAGAGAAAGAGAAGGTCAATGAATTGGGTTTGCAATTAAAAATGCTAGAAAAGGAACAAATTAAAAACCCCCAGTCAAACACTAAACTTGAAATTCTAAAAATAAAAGGTGAGATCAATAAAATTGAAAGTAAAAAAACTATTGAATTGATTAATAAAACTAAGAGTTGGTTCTATGAAAAAACCAACAAAATAGACAAACCCTTAGTAAATCTGATTAAAAAAAGGAAAGAGGAAAATCAAATTGTTAGTCTTAAAAATGAAAAGGGAGAACTCACCACTAACGAAGAGGAAATTAGAGCAATAATTAGGAGTTACTTTGCCCAACTTTATGCCAATAAATTCGACAACTTAAATGAAATAGAAAAATACCTCCAAAAATACAGCTTGCCCAAACTAACAGAGGAAGAAGTAAATATCCTAAACAGTCCCATCTCAGAAAAAGAAATAGAACAAACTATCAATCAACTCCCTAAGAAAAAATCCCCAGGACCAGATGGATTTACATGTGAATTCTACCAAACATTTAAAGAACAATTAACTCCAATGTTATATAAACTATTTGAAAAAATAGGGATTGAAGGAGTCCTACCAAACTCCTTTTATGACACAGACATGGTACTGATACCTAAACCAGGTAGGCTGAAAACAGAGAAAGAAAATTATAGACCAATCTCCCTAATGAATATTGAAGCTAAAATCTTAAATAAAATATTAGCAAAAAGATTACAGAAAATTGTCACCAGGATAATACACTATGACCAAGTAGGATTTATACCAGGAATGCAGGGCTGGTTCAATATTAGGAAAATTATTAGCATAATTGACTATTTCAATAACCAAACAAACAAAAACCACATGATCATCTCAATAGATGCAGAAAAAGCATTTGATAAAATCCAACATCCATTCCTAATAAAAACACTTGAGAGCATAGGAATAAATGGACTTTTCCTTAAAATAGTCAGGAGCATATATTTAAAACCATCAGTAAGCATCATATGCAATGGGGAAAAACTGGAACCTTTCCCAGTAAGATCTGGAGTGAAGCTAGGTTGCCCACTATCACCATTATTATTCAATATTGTATTAGAAACACTAGCCTCTGCAATAAGAGTCGAGAAAGAGATTAAAGGAATTAGAGTAGGCAATGAGGAAACCAAATTATTACTCTTTGCAGATGATATGATGGTATACCTAGAGAACCCCAGAGATTCTACTAAAAAGCTATTAGAAATAATTCATAATTTTAGCAATGTAGCAGGATACAAAATAAATCCCCATAAATCCTCAGCATTTTTATACACCACCAACAAAATCCAAGAGCAAGAGATACAAAGAGAAATTCCATTCAAAATAACTGTTGATAGCATAAAATATTTGGGAATCTATCTACCAAAGGAAAGTCAGGGATTATTTGAGCAAAATTACAAAAAAGTTTCCACACAAATAAAGTCAGACTTAAATAATTGGAAAAATATTAAGTGATCTTGGATAGGCCCAGCAAATATAATAAAGATGACAATACTCCTTAAACTAATCTATTTATTTAGTGCTATGCCAATCAGACTTCCAAGAAAATATTTTAATGATTTAGAAAAAATAACAACAAAATTCATATGGAACAATAAAAAGTCGAGAATCTCAAGGGAACTAATGAAAAAAAAAAATCAAATGAAGGTGGCCTAGCTGTACCTGATCTAAAATTATATTATAAAGCAGCAGTCACCAAAACCATTTGGTATTGGCTAAGAAATAGATTAGTGGATCAGTGGAAAAGGTTAGGTTCACAAGACAGAATAGTCAACTATAGCAATCTAGTGTTTGACAAACCCAAAGATTCTAACTTTTGGGATAAGATTTCATTATTTGATAAAAACTGCTGGGATAACTGGCAGAAATTAGGCAAGGACCCACACTTAACACCATATACCAAGATAAGATCAAAATGGGTCCATGATCTAGGCATAAAGAACGAGATTATAAATAAATTAGAGGAACATAGAATAGTTTATCTCTCAGACTTGTGGAGGAGAAAGAAATTTGTGACCAAAGATGGACTAGAGACCATTACTGATCACAGAATAGAAAATTTCGATTACATCAAATTAAAAAGCCTCTGTACAAATAAAAGTAATGCAAACAAGATTAGAAGGGAATCAACAAACTGGGAAAACATTTTCACAGGTAAAGGTTCTGATAAAGGCCTCATTTCCAAAATATATAGAGAACTGACTCAAATTTATAAGAAATCAAGCCATTCTCCAATTGATAAATGGTCAAAGGATATGAACAGACAATTTTCAGAGGATGAGATTGAAACTATTACCACTCATATGAAAGAGTGTTCCAAATCATTATTGATCAGAGAAATGCAAATTAAGACAACTCTGAGATACCACTACACACCTGTAAGATTGGCTAAGATGACAGGAAAAAATAATGATGAATGTTGGAGGGGATGCGGGAAAACTGGGACACTAATGCATTGTTGGTGGAGTTGTGAACGAATCCAACCATTCTGGAGAGCAATCTGGAATTATGCCCAAAAAATTATCAAATTGTGCATACCCTTTGATCCAGCAGTGTTTCTATTGGGCTTATATCCCAAAGAAATACTAAAGAAGGGAAAGGGACCTGTATGTACCAACATGTTTGTAGCAGCCCTGTTTGTAGTGGCTAGAAACTGGAAAATGAATGGATGCCCATCAATTGGAGAATGGCTGGGTAAATTGTGGTATATGAATGTTATGGAATATTATTGTTCTGTAAGAAATGACCAGCAGGATAAATACAGAGAGGACTGGCGAGACTTACATGAACTGATGCTAAGTGAAATAAGCAGAACCAGGAGATCATTATACACTTCGACAACAATGTTGTATGAGGACATATTTTGATGGAAGTGGATTTCTTTGACAAAGAGACCTGAGTTTCGATTGATAAATGACGGACAAAAGCAGCTACACCCAAAGAAAGAACACTGGGAAACGAATGTAAACTATCTGCATTTTTGTTTTTCTTCCCGGGCTATTTATACCTTCTGAATCCAATTCTCCCTAAGCAACAAGAGAACTGTTCGGTTCTGCAAACATATATTGTATCTAGGATATACTGCAACATATCCAACATATAAAGGACTGCTTGCCATCTAGGGGAGGGGGTAGAGGGAGGGAGGGGAAAAAAAAATCGGAACAGAAACGAGTGTCAATGTAAAGTAATTATTAAATAAAAAATTAAAAAAAAAAAAAAGACTGTTGCAGGACTTCAAAAACTTGTAGGAATCATTGGATTTCCTGACACGTGAAGTAATTAACAATAGATTAATTTTGGATTAACTCTTGGCTGCTGAAGTATATGTGATTGTTGTTTACATACCCTCCTTCTAGGACTTCTGGAAATCTTTTACAACACCACATTGATTTATATTATTTGTTATATCACTACTTGCACGTACAATTCATGTTTGTTACACCACATTGAGCCTGCACTGGCTGTGGGGAGAGTCATCACTAATAACCTGCTTTATTGCTATGTGCTTGTGTAATATTTCCCATGCTGATGGATTTGTGCATACCTAGTAAGACTCTTCAGCCCAGAAACCCACTAACAATATCTGGCTTGACTCCCTACTTCCCTTTGGTGTTTTTCATTTCTCTTCCTGAGAAGTCAGAGGGGTATGATCACCTCCTTTTTAGTGCTTTCACCTCCTTTCCTGAGAAGTCATGGAGGGCATGATCACCTCCTTTTTGGGGTGCTCACCTCCCTGAGAAGTCAGGGATGGCTTGACCACCTGTGTTCTGAAACAAAAGAAAGCAGGAGATGTAAAAGGCTGAAACTCTTAAAAGGTGTGCTTGAATCAGACAACCAAGCACTTAAGGCTAATTATTTATTGGACAATAACTCTATTAGCATATGCTTGGAAAAATGGCCCTTATCACAGTTCTGTGCTGGATTGATCTTTTGGTGTATACAGATAATCATAGGAGGGATTAGAAGGTGAAGTGAGACAAGCCAGAATCATTTTGGAGGAGAACCAGAAGGGAGGTTGGTGGAGAGCTTGTGGCAGTTTTGTCCATCCCCTTCATTTCTCCCCTTAAAGACCAAGGACTTTTGCTTATCCTGATTCCGGCTGAATCTGAGGCCTCCAGGGAGCTAGTCCTGAACTTACACTTACCAATACAAACCTCTCTATTAAATATATAGGATATATAAGGACATATAAGACTTATATAAAAATATAAGTCTTTGATCCTATTGAAACTTATCTCCTTTGGGTTATCTCTATAATTATCATCCCTCCAAAAATATGCATCTTTTTTTTTTCTTTTATGTCATTCTTCCAAGTATATTCTTTATATTCAGAAAGTCATTCTTATGGAAATAAATTAAGAAGAGAAAAAATTACTTTTATAAAACTTTTTAAAAATCAACCAAGGTCTATATGTACATAGTCCTCCATCTTTACTTTGAAGTTATATAAGCAGGATAATTTTTCCCTTTTCTTTGAATAAATAAGTTGTTGTTTAAAGTTCTTAGAATTCTGTCAATCAGCTTATTATTGTTGATCTTTCCATCTGCAATGTTTTACTTACATATTTTGTTCTTCTAATTTTTTATATTTCTTTTGTATATGTTCATATGAGTCATTTCAAATTTTTAAAAATTACTTATATTTATCATTGCTTATAGCTCTAATATTCCATTATATTCATTGCCACAATTTATTAGTTAATCCCTAATTTATGAGTATGGATTTATTTCAAGATATGTTTCTTTAAAAAATGCTATCATAAATTTGGGGTATTTAGGATCTTTATTTTTATTTTTTATGTTCTTAGGTTATATACCTAACAGAGCTCTATAAAGCAAAGACTATGACTCTTTTACTCATAATGTTATGCTCTGTCTACCACTGAAGATTCTGAATTTCATTATAATGGGGATCTAAAGTATAGTCCAATCTGATCAGTTATGGTTAACTAGAAGATTTAAGAAGTTTATTCCAAATCTGAGATGCTTTGATTCTAGCTCAGATAGATGAGCTACTTGATCAAGTGCTGAAGTCAGGAAAACTTGAGTTCAGATATGACCTTAAACATTTGATAGCTATGCAACTGAAGCAAGTCACTTAACTTTTGTCTCCCTCACTTTTTTCCATTAACAATAGCATTTATGTCTCATATGTACTATTTGTAAAATATTTGTAAATATTAAAAATGATATATAAATGTAAGGTGTTAGTATTATTACAAACTAACTTTTTTATCCCCATTTTACATAAAAAGAAATGGGTTCAGAGGGGTTAAGTGATTTTTTGTGATCATTCTGAAGATGGAACTTAAAAATCAGATCATCCGAATCCAAAACCAATTCTCTTTCTATCATATCAGGCTAACATTCATAGATAGATTGAAGATATGCAGTCATTAAGTATGATAGATATACATTTATAACTTCTTTAAAAGTATCTCAATAGATAATCTAAACACATAGGCATAAATTTAAGTTAATTCAGTTGCTGATGACATTTTAGAAATACCCAGGAGTATTGACAAAGTGTCAGAAAAGTCAAGGCAATCGAGAATCATCTTACCATTCTGGCTCACTAAGCCAGAATTTCCTATCACTTTTTAATAGTGCACAAACTGCTGGAGGCCCAGGTTTGGCTAGAGAGCCAACAAGTACAGATATGCTGTAAATATAAAAGCACAATCTGTCACAGATTACTTGAGAGGGGACCTAGTGAAGTAATGAGGCATAAGAAAAAGGAGGGCAATAGCTTGTCTAGTTCACACCCTTAGGGTATGCCAAATCATGGCTCTGAAGTTGCAAAGCTCAAGGTGTTTTATGCAATTATCTCCTTAGAATCATCCCCTTGAGCCATAATACCCTTAGGGAGCTACTTCTATTAGGAACAATTATTTGATGGAAAGTTTTTTTTTTTTTTCCCTCAATATCCTTTGGTCAGAAAGTTTCAACAGGGAAACTACAATTCTAACAGAAATGAAACTGTGTGACTATGAAAAGAATTAAGAGGAAAGAGAAAAATAGAATAAATTCATTTTTCTATAAATGTAACCCTTTTGGTTTTGATGTTTTGGATCGTTGATTTAAAAGCCAAAAGAGAGTGTAAAATTTACTGTTTCTGACCCCTAATTTTACAAATGAGACTAAGGTCCAAATGATTGAAATGCCTAATCCAAGGACACATGGGTAGTAAATGACTGGCTAGAATTTAAAGGTAGGTTTTCTGATTCTAAATGCAACATACTTTCCAATGAACCATATATAGACATTTTCACTTCAGTGTTCATATTTCCAGGACCCTTCAGGATGCCTGGCATATCATAGATATTTAAGAAATGCTTTATTATTATTATTATTATTATTAATTAACATGAGCTTTAAAAAAATCACTCAACAACATCATTCTAAGGTTAGAAAAAGAAATATTATTTTGTTTTTATATAATAATATAAGATCATAGATTTAAAGCTAAACACTTAGAAGCCATTTAATCAAAACCACTCACTTTATAGATGAAAAAACTGAGGCCTAGGGAAGGCCAAAAGTCAAACAGGCAGTAATCATTCCTTTCTGATCACCAAAAGTAAAATGACATACCATTCTGATTCTTACAAGTCAGACAGTATGGGAAAGATGGGTGGTAATTATTAGCCAGATGCAAGATTTTTCATTGAAATACATCTCAAAGCTCTGAGTACCCATCTCTTCAGGGATGCTCACATCTGTATTCTTTTTTATCAATCATCTTTGTATTTCTTTCTTCATTTGATTCTAAAAGGTCTTTTCAGATCTGCTCAGGGTATGACAATCTCTAAATGAAGGACTGATGTATCACCCTAGGCAATTGTTCAAGGGTGCTTCAAAATAATGCCTTGATTGGCACATTCTTTTTTTTTTTTTTAATGTAGGATGCTCAGCTCAGCTTTAGGTTTCTCACTTTCAGATTTGTCCTCAGATTTGCTCAGGTCAATAGATACACATGACACTCTTAAGGAAGCTGGGAAAGTGCCCAGTTAAAGAGCTAAATATGTTATGTAGTATGTGGAAATTCTCAACATTTTTTTTTGTCATTTCCATGCACAATAACAATGCATGACAAAATTTAGACTGGCACCAGTATATTGTCTGTCAAAGGTGCTTCAAGATTTTATTTGGCTGTTAGTCAGCTTCCATTACTTCAGGCTGCTTGATATACAGAGCACAAAGCAGCTTAACACTGTTGCTATTAACGCACAAACCACACTGAAAACACTTCATTAAACAGCCTACTGCAGTATAATTGTTTAATAATATTTTGATTAGGTTGTTTAGTAGACAATCCTTGCTGTAAAGCATACTCTGTTGTCAAGTGAGTCACTGGAGGGGAAAAAAAGAAAAGAAAAAAAAAAAAACTATGGCAAAAGATTTGAGGTAGTCTCCTCAATTTCAAAGGAAAATGCCATATTTGTTATGTCTCTACCTTCTCCCATTCCCATGTTTCAACTTGCCTTAATTAGAATTATGTAACACAAAAATCAGGATGTCTTTTGATAAGAAAATGGTTTTTTCCTGGGCACACCTCAACATCCATGTTCTACGTAAGTTTTTGTTCAGTCTGAAATCAATATTTGATTTCAGAGCTATTTCACTGCATAAGATTTTGAGAAACCTCAGCTGAGGAGACTCCCTCAATCAATACAGGTAGACACTTTCTCTGTAACTTTAGGCTTGGAGTATTGCTTCCCCATAGCACAGAGACATTATATGATATGCCCAAAGATCATGCAACTAATTTATAACAGAGGAGAAACTTCAACTTTGATTTTCCTGGCTTTGAGAGACTTTCTATTCAATATACTATTTTGTTTCTTGTATAGAGGGGAAAAAAGACAAACCAAAATCCAAATCTTGTTTTCAAGGAGTTTACATGCTACTGAGCAAAAGAAACATTGTAAACAGCTAAGTCTACATAAAACACATAACTACAAGATTTAACTTGAAGCTAAGGGCCTCCCAACAATTATGAACTCAGAAAATTAAGTCTAATCTATGACTGGTTCAAGAGTATAGGTTTTATCTCTTTAGTTTATTGCTCCTATCTTAGAATTTAAATCTGAGGATATAAAATAAGACTGAGATAAAGTTTGTGACTTTGTTTCCAGAAATGTGGCTAAGAGAGTTTCCAATATCCAATGTACCATCAAGCAAGAAGGTTAAGAGTAGAAGCATATATTTTATAATGGAATATTCTACCCTACATGGAATGATTGATAGTAACATCATTTTGGGGACAGAATGATGTGTGATACGAATGAAGGTGTGTTCAGGGAAGACTAGAATCTTGGGTATGAGTACTGCTAAGTCCTTTCAGGGCTGTTTTCCACCTTTGTTATCAACCTGATCCATCTAACTCTCACCTGTGGTTTCAAGAAGCTGTAGCATGCAGAGCAGCCACCTTTTTTGGCAGACTAGCTAAACCCAATTGAGAGTAACTAAGGGCTGTCAAACCCATTGGCAAGTTAGGGGTATCTACTACATATATGTAAAGATTTCTACTAACAGAATATGTGGATAAGAACAATTTCTTCCAAAGGCCATGAAGGCAGCTGAAGTGGGCAGCTCATAGTACTTCATTAGACACCAAGATCATCTTGATTGTGACCTGTCATTGGACTGTGATGGCTCTAAAAGAGAGAGTGAACTAAAAGACTGTGCAACTCAATCTTATTTAACTCTAATTTATGAATAAATCAAAAGTTATCCCCCCGCCAAAAAAAGAGGGCTTTGAATGGGCATACCAAATGTTGGTTTTAAAAGAACAGCAATCTTTACTGAAGCACAAACAGGCACTAATTTTCTTAAGATCCTTCTCTACATGTCTACTGACAAAATTCATGTGTGGTAAATGAACAATTTACCTTGGGGTGATATGCTAAATTATACCCATTTCTGTGGCTAACCAACTATTTTGAATAAGGATGCTTTATATTCAGGTCAGTTACCTTTCTTGATGCTGAGCAGGCAGAATCTAATTTTTATTTGTCAAATTTTCCATTTAAACTCTTAGTACCCCTCCCTCTTTTGCCTCCTTTTATTGCTGAATCCCATGCTGACACTATGAAACTGGGATATTATGATATGATATTAAGCAAATCGTCTAGTCATTAATTCAGCTAATCTGTACATTAATACCACAAAATATTCTTCCTGATTACTGTTATTTCATAAAAATGCTTCTGGAAGACATGTAAAGAAATTAAAACCTGGAATACATTTGAATATGAGTTCTTTTCTGTTGCCTTGCAAATCGGACTGCACCAATTTCAGTCCCCAAACGTGCAAGAAATGACAAATTTCCACAATAAAATTTATGACAGCTTAGGAGAATCTGTGACTGTGTTAGGTAATACTGTATTACATCTCTATAGTTTGCATTTCCATATAAAGTGTTTCTGAGCAAAGTAAGGGCATAAGAAGGGAGGATCTGGTATCTCTTTGTATGAAAAGTTGCCAATCTCCAGGGAGCATCTAAGCTTTTACATGCCACTGAGTTATAATATGATCAGAATACTTAAAAAATAATTGAGCTGCAGAAATTTAGGTACTATATACAAGTTGTTAAATCCTATACATGTAATTTTAGTTTTCTTCCTCTTGTATACACAAACAAGCATATTTCCACAGAGCTTGAAGACTCTTAAAAACAGGCAGAGTCAATAATAATATCAAAAAATATTGTATGAGTCAATTCATATAGTCAAAATATAAAAGCATATGTTTCTAAATGCACCAGCTAAAAAACAAAAGCTCTACACAATAGCATTTTTATTTAAAGAATTAGTTCTGTATAGTAAACCTATAATACCCAAAATGGTTCTGTCTTTCTGTTTCCACCTCTATTTCAAAATAATGTATTATATTGTCATATTTTTTAAACTTCTGTATGTCTTTCTCTTATTCTAGTTATATCCTAAATGTGTGTTTTTTTTAAATAATTATTCAAGAGACGCAAGTACCACTTAGCCCCAAAACAAAAAAAATTCTTGCCAAAGAGGGATGTTATCTATAATTTCATTTTTAAAAGACAGATCTAGTTTCAAATCTCAGCTCTAGTGTTTACTACTTGTATAACTATAACCACTAAAGGTAACCCAGCTTTTCTAAGTAGCCATTTTTGGATAACTAAAATTAGAGTGTCAAACTAAACTCTCTTTAAGGAAGTGATTGCACTTCTAATTTCCATAATTCTTCAAGTCATAGAGAGATAGTTCATGGTTCAAAATAAAGATTTGTTTGTTTTTTTTTTTAATCTTGGGATCTTTAGATGCTAATTGAACTTGAGGATTATAAAATGTAAAATCCCCAAAAGTCTAGAAAGTTGTTTTATACACATGAGGTATGGAAATCTTGTGTATAGTTTTCTAAATGTTCTATCCATTATAGTCCATGTGTTCCTGAAGTAATTTTTATATCATAGACTTTTTTGGCTGTCTATCCCCTCCAATATTTTTATTCCTATTTTAAGGAAATGCTAAATTTCAGTTAGACAATAGGGAATTTTTTTCATCCAAGTTATTCGTAGACTTTATATAATTGACAGATCTTAGAAACAAAAATTAAAAACACTTGCCCTAATCTTTGACCAACCTGTGCAATGCTAAAGATTCTAAAAAAATCTTCAAGCTAAAAAAAAAAAGGGTAAGGAATAGGTTGTAGTATAGTAAGATATAACATGGGGGGAAACTTTCCCAATTAAAATGGTCACGGGGTAATATCAGTAATATAAACAACTGACATTCATTCTGCATTTCAATGAATAGAAAGAAGATATTTATTGTCTCATTAAGAGCTTATGACAATCCTGAGAAGTAGGTGATTCTACCCATAGGTATATAGTTAATATTCCTTGTTTTCTCAATGAGGAAATAGAGATTGAGTGAGGCTAAACAACTTGTTCAAGACTGAATAGCTAGTAAGCGCCAAAGGTAGTAATTAAACTCAATTCTTCCTGACTCCAATTCCACCATTCTTTTTTTTTGTGTGTGTCTTATTCCCTAAATATATCACTCACTTTCTTAACTCTATACCTTTGTTTAAATTGTCTACTTTGTCTAAAAGACTCTCATTCAATACTATCATCTCTAAATGCTGAAATCTGAGCCATTATTCATACAGAAAAACCACATGGCAATTAGGTCTACATTAGAGAATATTCTTCTTTATGTGGAATTATCACAAGAATAAAAGAAGGAATCTATCTAAAGTGTTATTTTTACATTGTGGCCAATAAAAAAGGGAAGATATTAAAGGAAACAGAAAATTTTACTTTCTTTCAACTTCCATTCTCAACTGTACTTTGTGAATTTTGGAACTTGTCTAATATAAATATATTACCAAGTAATCTTCAAAACATCACTAAATAGAAATATTTTGTTTTATTTTAGTTTGGTTATAGTATTTAGTTTCTACTTCAGGGTCCCTTGACAACTCAAGTAAGTATTTAAATTCCAGTCATGTTCCCTTGACAAGTAAATATTTTAATAAATGTCATGATATATTCTTATCTGATAATTGTATGTGAAAAACCACTCATCAGAAACAAAACAAATCAAAGAAAAAAACCTTCATTTTAATAATGCCATTCTATCATTGAAAATATGACTGTGAATCAAAAATATAATGATCATAGAGAAATAAAACTTATTAATTGCTCAAAGATCAATGTCAGGACCTATGGTGGATGTAAGCAGGCTATTTCATATTATACATATGACGAGTTGTTCCTAGGAAGTAGAGTAAAATACATTACCAAGACTGTGATAAAGAAAGGCCAAGAGTCACAGACTGAAAATGAGAGATAACAGGTAGACAATCTGAATGTCTCACTTACATCCAATAGATATAAAAAGAACAAGAGAAAATCCTTCAGAATTATTAGTTAATCTTAGGATAGAAGATAAAATATAAAAAAATCACAAAAACTAACATCTAATAAGTGCAAATGAGTTATGACTTGTATCAATGGAGGGAATACTCATGCCCAGGAAATCACCCATCATTCTACACCTTCTAAGCATGATTCATGGTGCAGTTTTTGCTATCCTGTCTAGTTAGGCACCTGGCATTACATAATCTACTTTACAGGTATCCACAAGCATTTCTAAATCCTCATCTTCCTTCAATACATTGTCCTCGTGATTTTTTTCACCACAAAGTTGTTGACAGTTGGCTTCCTCTACTAACCTATAAGATACCAATGTGACATTGTTGTCACTATGGATAAACATCCTACAGAAGAAATGGCATTTGCAGCATTAAGCAGGCCAACTGCCTCATTGCTTGACAGAAATGTTGTAATAAAAGGAGCAGAATTATTTTTAAGCTGACATAATTCTAACAAAACATATTTGCACACAACTTGGGATCACTGGACAGCTCATCACTGGAATATTTACTATGACTATAGAAGACAGGGTCCCAAATGGGAATCTTTAAGTGATCTATCTTTCCCTAACTTATGTCCTAATGATTAAAGCATAATGAGAAAGCATGTTTTATAAAACTGATTTCCAAATCCCAAGTCAATGGGACAAAAATATTGTGTGTAGTTAGGTTTAAGTTCAGCATTTAGATGATAAGAGCTAATGGTACTTTCTAATGCCTTCATTACTTTAACACAATATGTTCTATTAAGAAATTGTGACTCAAGTTGTGTTCACTAAAAAGCTAAATCCAATGCCAATAGTTCATCTAACCTAAAACAGAACAGAGGAAACAATGCTGATTTAATAATGCTCTTTCCAGAAATAAACATATGCATGACAGATGCAAATGTAATTAACAATTGTAAATGGTTTTTTGACAAAAATCATAGATCAAATAATGCCCTAAAGTTCAAACCAGATTATCAGGGTTGGGTGAGGGAGAGAAACTGTCAGGATTTATTCTAGTAGCATCTTAGTAGCTTCTTCCTTTTGAACAACAATAAAAATCTGATTAGTAGCTTATCATACAACTTGGTTATAAATCATATTTGGGTACAAAGTTTGTATCCAGAAGTGTGCTGGTAAATGCTTAACTGCCATCTGTTCAGAGGAAATTTGTAAGCTTCATCTACCAATCAATACCATGTTAAGTGCTGAGAATAAAAAAATGGAAAAGATCATTTCTACCCTCAAGTAACTTAAAACCCAATGTCATATTTTTAAGTTTAATCTTCACTATTAACAATTTTCCAATGAGTTTCCTAATTCTAGACAATCAACACAATAATAAATCAAGTTCTGATTTATAGCATTTTTAATTTCCAGGTGTAAGTGTTTAAGTTGAAGTTTTAATAATTGACTCTTGAAAACCAGTAAGAGTTGACTTTAGTGTATTTCTTTCTCCTTATAATTTAAATTTCAAGGAAAGAACCTTTATTAAAGAATTTTAACACACACACACACACACACACACACACACACATACACACACATACACATACTTCTTTTCTTTTCCTTTTACTTCTTCTCTTTCCAACAAACTCACTAGAGCATTCTGGTATAAAATTTTACACTTCAATTTTCTGTACCACCTCCATAGATATAAATGTTCCCACATCCTCAAAAATGTAAGGTTACAAAATGGAGAAAAATTTACAGATTAGATACTTCCCAGTACACAAAATTATGTTATCATTTTACATTGGCATAAGTTGAATTTTGATTATTCTCCTGAGCAAAGATAAATTTCTTTTCTAATTAAGTTAGAAATGCTACTACTTCATTTAACTAAGTACAAAGATTCTATTTCTAAATTATTGGGATTTTCATATTGCTCTTATCCAATATACATTGAATAATGTTATCATTCAGAGAAACATATATCCTAATGTACATTTTAATAACAAAATTTTCACTAATAAAACTTAAGTAATCATAATAATATACCCTTTAACTTGAATAGGATAATGACTCTAAATTTAACTTGTTTGCTGTGGATACTGACTTTTCTTTGGTAATCAATCAACGATCAGTTATTAAGTATCTGCCATTGTACTATTTAAGCACTTACAAGACTATCAGAAGAAACAGTACAAGGATATCCTAAAGAACTTTGGAATTAATTGTGAGACATGAGAGGTGTTGGCATAGGAGCATCCAGTATGCCATGTCTATGTCAAAGAAGACACTGTGCTCTAAGAGCAAAACAGAATTTCAGTAGCTTAAAAGAAATGTGAAAAGCCCAAATTTAGAGGCATCTCCATTCCAAATGTTCTCATGGACTATTTGTGCCCAACCTGTGGTAGAGCTTTCCGAGATCATATTAGTCTGGTCTACCACAGTCAGACACATTGTACCTTAATCCCAACATTGAGATGTCATATTGGACCTTTTTGAGAATGAAGGGCAAAAATCAAACAATCAATTGTAAATTACTTCTCCTGGTTTCATTTGTAATGAGAACATTAATTTTTAACAGCAATATAATCTGCTTTACAGGTTGTATTCCAATAATATTTATCTTGTCCATTCACTTATATTATTCAAGATTCTTTCACTGATATAGCCACAAAGATGATATTCTTCTTTGAACCTCAAAAGTAACTAAACAAATAAATAACAAAAGATGCTCACTAAGTTTTATACCACTTTCATAAAAGAGTTCAAGCAGAGAATATTAGAGAGTGATTCCTTACGGTTAGTGATGTTTCACCACATATCGCCACATTAGGATGACACAGTGTTTATTGGTTCAAACTTTGTAACACTGCAATGTCTTCTGCAAGAGAGCTATAATAAATGATGTGCTAAAGCCAGCTCACAAGAATGAACTGCCTTTACACCTTGGAAATCAGTAAAGCCTACAAATCAGGATGTAATTTATTGTTTTGTTGATTTTTTTAATTTAATAAGTGATGACAAATGTTAATAATGCAAATTAAATTTAAAAGTGTGTCTTGTATAGAATATTTTGTAGAACTAGCTATTAAAAATCTACAAGCACACCATTATCTAGAACCATTAAAAATGGTTGATTTCATCCAGCAGATAAATCATATCTTTTATACAGATTATGACATACCATTAGTCTTGACAATCAATAGAGATTATACTTTATTACATAAGCTGGGAGAGATGGAACAAATGGTTAAGTAAGCCCCTTTATTAAAAAGAAGTACTACTAGAAATTGCAATGCTCTTTACAGACTCTAAAACTTCATGAAAACAAAGCCTTGTTTTATGTAACTAATATTAATGTTAATAATAATAATATGGTTACAAAACATGGAATGCTTCAGTACCTGAAGAATAAAACATGAATATCATATTGGAAACCAAAGAGAATTTCCTAATAAATGTAAACAAGCTGTAACTCATGAAAAAGTTGAAATAAAGAATGTCATTAAGGAGAGACATAATTAGAAAAAATAAAAAAAAGATGGGCTAGTACCATGAAAATAATGGGGAATAATAAGTGGGAAATCTAGTGGTATTCTAATGTTAGGAGGAAAATGAGGAAGATCATAGTTGTCTAAATAGAT
Organism: Antechinus flavipes; assembly: GCF_016432865.1. Classification (NCBI taxonomy): domain Eukaryota; kingdom Metazoa; phylum Chordata; class Mammalia; order Dasyuromorphia; family Dasyuridae; genus Antechinus; species Antechinus flavipes. The sequence continues at coordinate 265,587,989 of NC_067401.1, forward strand.
ATCCTGCCATGAACTTAGACAAGAATACTGACCAGAGTTCATAATAAAGGTTGGCATAAATGGATTCTAATATCCTTCATTGAAGATAGTATTCTAACATAGAAGAGATCATATATCTATTTAAATATTTGAATATGGAACATATACAAATAGTATAAAAGTAACTTTCTCTGAAAAATTGATATGATAAAATTCACAGTATACATCTTGTGGAAAAAATTAATACACTTAAAAATTATTCCCATATTTGGTAGAAAGATTGAACTCATAAAGACAATAAAAGAAGGGTAAGTGCTCAATATTGGCAGGCATTGACTACACTTCATTCTGATGCAGCAACAAAATTGTTATCCTAATCATTGCCAAGCACTTTTTGACCTTAAAAATCCAATCACATATCATGTTGCATCAATCAACATGACAAGTCTATTACACCCTGATGAGTAACTGCTCATGCCAGTTTCTGCCTAAACCAAGTTGGATTGAATATTCATTGATCGATGATCCCAAACTATTTTAGCATCCAAAGTGTAATGAATAATTATGCCATGGTATAAAGAAGAAAGTGAAAACAAAATTGAAGTGCAAAAAAGAAGGCATATAGGAGTCTAGATTCCAGAGCACTGCTCAGCAATTTAAAGAAAATGTATACTTCAGTAGGGCAAACGTGTGGCAATGGCTTTATAAATCCTCCTTTAACTCATAAAGATAATTTCTCCTGTCTTAGCAGTGTATTTGTAGAATGGAGTGGAGACAGAAGAGAAGCATGTATCAACTTGTGGTTGTCAGGTGATGAGCTCCTCCAAATTTAGATAAATTTATTCATGAACACAAAGAATACCCATTACAAAATCTTTTCCACCCTGGCAAGACCTTCTAGATTGCATTTTTTCACTGACATCTTCTTTGAGGACTCTGTATGACCTCCTTGTGATAATAAAACACTGAAAAAAAAATTTGTTGGAAATTTTTTTCTGTATTAAAGAAAAAGATTTATCATTATTTTGCTTGTTTCCTTTAAATTAAATGAGGCATTTACCATCCCTCAAATTGCCACATGTTTTGAGGAAAGTATATTATTTGAAATGATTTTGGCTTCATCTTTGAAGGAATATATATTTCCTTCCTCTTAAGATCAAGGTCTAGTAAATACTGCCTATGATCTAATATTCATTTGGATAGTTTTCATTTCCTAATTTTGAGACATTTGAAGAACATGTAAATTGTCAAAAATTCAAATCATTCTTATACTGTGAATTCTTCAAAAGAATTCAGTAAGTGATTATTGTCAAGTAAATTTGCAGTCTTTCTGGGAATCTGAGTGGCCCAAACATTTGCATTTCTCTCCGATCAATGAGTCTAGTATTTTTAATGTTTAGTATTTTTAATGTTTTCCTCATAGCTTCCTGAACATAAGTAAAAGATCACAATAAATATTAGAAGTTTTATAATAATATAGACTAAAAAATGTTTGTTGCCCCTTTCCAATTCAATTAGAACTAAGTACAATTAACTCAAGATACAAGGGAAGCGTTTTCTTCATTTTGAAACTACATCACAATATCATTATTTTCATGTCATTGGTTGTCATAGTTCAAGATAAAAATAGTTATTCAGCATATGATTATATAAGGACATAACAGCCACTTTATTAATTTAGACTTAAGGACTATTTAACTTGTATTTGATCTCTCTAAGAAGTATGGACTAGGTAAGACCCAAGTTTATGACATCAATCTGAACACTAAACATACACCACATTTTTTTCTTCTTGAACCATTTTTTATTTTATTTTATTTTTTGAAATTATTGATTTGTTTAGCCAGAACTAGCTCTTGTAATATAATAAGTTGCTAACAACTATTTGGAGTTATACTTTCATTTATTTCCACTAATTTTATCTCTGATGAACTTTTAGAAATGCTACCTATTTTCCTTTTGAAGTTTTGCTGAAAAAAAAAAGCACTTAAGTACTATTTATAATGCCATATACTATCATCTTTTCATCTTCACATTTCTAGAACTGCATCAAACATTTTCATCTTTGCCCCCTACAGTTTCTACTGAATCCATTTAATTGTTTAATAATTGAAGAATAAGAATATAATTGAATTAGAAATATAGGCTTCCAGGCCTGACACTCCCATGACTGTAGGATCTTGGGCCATATCCTCATATATTCTTTTTTTATTATTATAGCTTTTAATTTACAAGTTATATGCATGGGTAATTTTACAGCATTGACAATTTCCAAACCTTTTGTTCCAATTTTTCCCCTCCTTCCCCCACCCCCTCCCCCAGATGGCTGGTTGACCAATACATGTTAAATATGTTAAAGTAGAAATTAAATATAATATTAGTATACATGTCCAAACAGTTATTTTACCATTCAAAATGAATCAGACTTTGAAATAGTGTACCATTAGCCTGTGAAGGAAATCAAAAATGCAGGTGGACAAAGGTAGAGGGATTGGGAATTCTATGTAGTGGTTCATAGTTATCTCCCAGAGTCTTTCACTGGGTGTAGCTGGTTCAATTCATTACTGCTCTATTGGAGCTGATTTGGTTCATCTCGATTGTTGAAGAGGGCCAGGTCCATCAGAATTGATCATCATATAGTATTGTTGTTGAAGTATATAATGATCTCCTGGTACTGCTCATTTCACTCAGCATCAATTCATGTAAGTCTTTCCAGGCCTTTCTGAAATCATCCTGTTGGTCATTTCTTACACAACAATAATATTCCATAATATTCATATACCACAATTTATTCAGCCATTCTCCAATTGATGGCTATCTCCTCAGTTTCCAGTTTCTGGCCTCTACAAACAGGGCTGCCACAAACATTCGTGCACATACAGGTCCCTTTCCCTTCTTTATGATCTCTTTGGGATATAAGCCCAGTAGTAATACTACATGAAAGAATGTACAAATCCAAAAAGGCTGAAGAGCAAAAGGGATTTTTATTGGCATTGAGAAGCCAGCTTTGCTAGGAAGACAGATTCCTCAATAGCAAGAGGTCCTGTCAGAGAAATAACAAAGTTATCACTAAGAAGAGAATGTCCTCACAGCAGGCAAGAGTCCTGGTAGGCAGCTGTGCCAAGAAGAGAGGTCCCTTGCTAAAGCATATTCCTACTTTGGATTTCTGCAGATATATGGAGTTCAAAATTGTCTTTTTATTGTCAGTCTGAGGCTTTGTTCCAGTTGAAAAGAAAGTCAATGCCCCTAGACCCAGATATTATCTTGAAGCTTCAAACCAATCAAATAGGAATAACAGGCCCAGACCTTCAACTGAATAAAATCGTTTTGAAGGGCTTTTTCTCAGAGCCTGGAATTTAGGAGGATCTGGGCTACCCCTGAAAGATCAATGGAAGGTGATTTGACCAAGATCTCCATTTGAATTAAGCCACTTAACTTGTCTGGGAATATATGCTTTCTCAGACTTTTTGAAGTCTGAGACTCCAAATTTCCCTTTTACAGATCAAAGAGGACCCAATTTCAGAGTTCACCCCCATTGCTTCCCCTCCAAAAGTCAAGAGGGACAGTTTCAGATTTCACCCCCATCACTAGAATAATTCCCCTTTCCATTTGAGTATTGCCCCTCACCTTGCTGTCTCCTGCCCTTAATGGCTTGTCCACTCATCTAGTGTTCTTCCTTCCCTTATCTGCCTTTGTTTCCCTATAGCTAAAACCCTAAAAAAGGTCCCTGCCTCAGTTCTCTGAGTATCCCTTAGCTTTGGATAAGAGTCTCATTACAGCCAGCTAGCCTAAAACTCTGCTTGTGAAGACTGAGTTAGCACCCTGGATATTTTAGAATCAACCAGACTTATTCTAATCAGTCTGGATAATCAAAAGCCCTTGGTCTTTATTCTTTATCGAAGTCAGAGGAATGGACATAGGAATCTCCACAGCTCTCTTCTTCCTCTCTCGTCCAGGAGTCACTCTGGCTTATCTTACTCCACCCTCTAATCTCTCCTCTCAATCTTTCTATACACCAACATATCAAGTCAGCATAGAATGGTGGGACAAGCCATTTTCCAAGCACATGCTAATAGAGTATTGTCCAATTGGTAATTAGTCTTAAGTGCTCGGACCTCAGCGTATCAACTCAGTTTCAGCCCATTACATCTGCTAGTCTAAACTCTCCACATTAAAAAGATTAAAAACCAATTTCTGTCTTGCTTCTGTTTCTCTGACATTACAGTTTGTACTTGCTGTCTGTCCTTCATTGTTGAAAAGGGGCCTGACATAAGGGAGAGGATGTAGTGAATGCAAGTGAGGGAGGGCTGTGCAAGGTCACCCCTCTAGAGACGTTTGGCTCCAGTGGTAAAATATGGATCAGGATGACAAGAAATGGCCCTAGATGAAATGGGAGACCTTGGCCTTTTTAAGCTAAGGTCTTGAACAGGTTTTAGTTTAACTGAGGCTGTATCCAGTCTGTGGTTAAAGCTAGGTAGCAATTAAGACAAAGAATGTCCTCTTTTACCTAGTCCAAACATTCGAGATAAATAAATAAATGAATGAATGAATCTGGGAGGGGAAGACCTTCAGGGCTTTTGGCCAAAGCAGAAATAATTGCAATTTACATTCAATTTTAGTCAATTAAAATCCAAACAATGACCAAATGGGACTTGAGCTAGGACTTATTGATAGCCAACTAGAATTGGATTGGTTCTGGTTTAAGATCTGGTTCTTAAAGGATGTCCATCAATTGGAGAATGGTTGAGTAAATTGTGGTATATGAACGTTATGGAATATTATTGTTCTGTAAGGAACGACCAGCAGGATGAATACAGAGAGGACTGGCGAGACTTACATGAAGTGATGCTGAGTGAAATGAGCAGAACCAGGAGATCATTATATACCTCAACAACGATACTGTTTGAGGATGTATTCTGATGGAAGTGGACCTCTTTGATAAAGAGAGCCTTAATTGATCAAAGATGGACAGAAGCAGCTACACCCCGAGAAAGAACATTGGAAATGAATATAAACTGCTTGCATTTATGTTTTTCTTCCTGGGTTATTTATATCTTCTGAATTCAATTCTCCCTGTGCAACAAGAAAACTGTTTGGTTCTGCACACATATATTGTATCTAGGATATACTGCAACCCATTCAACATGTAAAGGACTCTTGCTATCTGGGGGAAGGGGTGGAGGGAGGGAGGGGAAAAATCGGAACAGAAGTGAATGCAAGGGATAATGCTGTAAAAAATTACCCTGGCATGCGTTCTATCAATAAAAAATTATTTAAAAAAATTAAAAAAAAAAGATCTGGTTCTTAACAGAGAAAATTTGGAAGTTCTTTACTTCATTAGGATATTATGACTCAGATGGTCTTAGGCACCACTAATTCTGAGAGGCACTACAACATGCAAGGACATTTTTTTCCCTCAGGCCAGGAATCTGCATAGGGTCACTGGACCAGAGGCAAACAATTGCATTAAAGGAGGAAAGCAGGAAAGTTAGTGAACTCAGAAACTCAGGAAAACTGATCATAAAAATCCAAAGTTAGGATGGGATCGGAGAAATGAAAATGCCTGGAAAAAAATTAATGAACACAGAACTGAGAAGATTGCCAAAATCTCATTCAAGAGTCATGGAAAAGGAGCAAAGTGGGTGAGGAAGCAGTTCAGAAAAGAAAAAAAAAAAAAAAAAGACAATTACTCCCTTCTAGTTTGAGGCCTGATTCTGTAATTTAAAACTGCTTATAGAATCTCTCTCCTTTTGGATATTTAATCCCATCACCAAAGTTGAGTCTAATACATCTATTCCTACCACCAATCTACCACAAACAAATCAGTTTCTTTTTTCATCTTCTACTTATGTTCCTTAATGACTGGTACTATCATTTATTCAAGCTCCAAAATTACAACCTGGAGCCATTACTATAGAGCAACTTCTATAACTCAATAATTTCCTTCATACCCTATATCCAACTTGTCAAAGATTATCTCTGGAATATGCTGGATTGTGACCCTGCATGAATTCACTTAAATAAGTTATTCAATCACTGCTAAATAGTCCTTTGGTAAGTATCATTAAAATGCTTACTACCCAGCAGGCATTTATATTGGTAGTTTCTTCACCAAGCATTTCCTACCAATGAAGTCAAAACAATAGTCCAGAAATAAAGACACAACCTTCTAAATTTTGTAATGCATTTCAAAAATGTCTCTCCTTTAATGTCACCTTTTCTTGTTATTTCCAAAATGTGTTATCTTATACTGGTACAACAAAAATTGCTGTTTAGCTACCAGTCATCCCTCACTTCCATTGCTTTCCCCTTCTGATACTTTCCATATGCTCCTTCTAGTTAAGAAATTAAAGAATATTAAGTGTTACTATATGATAGATACCAATCTAGGTGGCTGATATACAAAGAAGGGCTAAAATTCCCTTCATTTAAGTTGCTTACTTTCAAAAGGGGGAGACTTCATAAGCATATGTAAGATAAATACAGAATAGATTGAAGATAACCTTAACAGGGGAAGGGTCTAGCTGCTGGAGGGTCATGAAGAAAATGACATTTTCTTTCTCGATGCCAATTTCTCCCTCCTACCACATTATGTTGTTGTTTCTAAATGGCTCCTTATGGCCCATTACATTACATCCAATTTTTTTTGCTTCACAATCAAATCCATACATAATCCAACCTAACCAAATTTATCTACCATCACTCTCTAATATGTACTGTTTGCCACAATTAGGAATTTCACCATTCTCCAGAAAGCATGCAGTTGCCTTTTATTAGGACATGCCTCTCTCCCTACAAAGGCAAATTCATCTAGTCTTCAAAGGAAATCTCTTCTCATTTTTTCTAGCTTTCATAGCCTCCTCTGATCTTCTGCAAGCTCCTTCAGGGAGGACAAAGAGTGTCATTTTTATTATTTCATTCCTAACACTACAAATGTGCTACACATATAGTAGGAACTTACTACTTACTAGTTGATTGATTCTCAAAATTCTTATTTTATTTAAAGTCAATCTCATATAGGTTTAGGAAAAATAAAAGACCTGTATAGTACACAGCAAGATAACATGAGAGGAAGACCAGATATAGAGCTGTCTTTAAGAGTCAAGATCTGAGTTTAAATCCTACCTCCTACATATTCTAGTTGTGTGAACCTAGGCAAGTCATTTAACCAAAATATTGTCAACTTGTTATTCAATAAGCATTTTAAGTGCTTACTATGTGCCAGGTACTTGCATTGGCAGAGTTTCCTCATCAGTAGGGCCTTAAACCAATGAAATCAAATCTGAAGTCCTAAAACAAAGACATAGTTTTCTAAAGCACGTAAAGTATTCCACATATGTTCTTTCATTTAAATATTAAAATAATAACTTTTAAGATAATTAATCAATGTTATTATCCTCAGTATATATATATATATATATGAAAATTTGAGTTCAAAGAAATGAAATAATTTGCCTATAATTATGAGTGGTCAGAGATGGAATTTAAGTTCAGCTTTTTTTTGATGTCAAGTCCATCACTTTATCCACTACGCCTCTCTAGCTTTGAAATAATTATCTATTATGTAATTGTTCTTTGTTTGTTGTTAATTTTTTTCCTTCAAAATTATAAATGTTGTTCTTTGGTCACATTTCAGAGTTTACAATGAATTAGCTACTTTTGGAAATTATCTGGGGCAATGTATCATTGATGAAAGCAATTCCTCACAAACTTTTTACCTATTCAGAAGAGATATTATCTTTAGTTTATAGTCTTAGAGAGCTGCCTGAGTCAATAAGAGGTTAAATAACTTACCCAGGGATGCAAGTATTTACCAGAAGTAACATTGGAAACCACCTTTTACTTGATACAAGGCTGACTTTTTATTCATTAAGAAACAGTGCCTGTTAGTCTGGAGAAATTGGGTGATATTTTGAAATGAATTAGGAGTGGTCTAATAACCAATATGAGTGAGCTGATGACTTTCTATGTGTTTTCTAAAAGTATTTACACTTGCAAAATTAAAAAGAGAAGTAAGCAAGAGGAGATTATGTAGTACAAGAGAAATAATGCTGAGTCAAAAGGTAGAAGTTCAAATTCTACTTCTGAAACATATTACTTTTGTGACTTTGGACAAATCACTTAACTTCCCCTTGTCTTTCATTTCCTGGTAAGTAAAATGAAGAGGGAATTAAATAGCCTCTGATTTTCTACCTATAAAATATGTCAAATTTATCTAGCTAATTTGGATTATTAAAAAAGAGCTAAGATTCTCCTATCTGGCTTGACTTAAGAATGAGGCTTTGTAGTGACCTTTAAAACCAAGCTTTAGTTCCATCTTAACAGTTTCTTAGTCTTTTCAGCTGTGGTCTTCAGAGTATGTCTCACTCTGAAGAATTACTTTAGCAAAATCCATAGAATAATTTATGATGTTATTATTCCATTTGGATCTTGTATATAATCAGAAATATGATCTTTTCAGGTCCTCTGGGCCTAAAGCTCTTTTCTAAGTTGTCAATAATGCTCTATTATTATTTCTTTTTTTCCAAAAAAGAAAAAAAAATGAGGCTTTCAGGATCTCTTTCCAATTCTTGTTTTCAAGACTTTTGGGTAGAATAAAATACAATGAAATATTTACAGGGGTCATTCAAAACTATGAAAGAATGCATTAGGAGAAGGAGGGAGAGAAATGAAAGTCAAAGATAAAAAAAGTATAGAATAAACCCAGCTTGATTGAAATATTAACTCCATAAGCTAGGGATTGCCTCTTCTTCTCAATTCCATGCTTTTGGCACTTCTCTGTTTCTTGTCTTAGCCAGTCACAAGGCTTGACTGTCAAAGACTGAGTGGAAGATTACTGTTGCCAGTAGGCATTTTTGCTGCTAGTTTTGTTTGAAGAACAATTTGAGGAAAATGAGTTGATGACAAACAGAGCAAGTCCTTTTGAATTGGAGCTGATAAACATTATGTTTGTAAGTCCTCCTGGGAATGTTAGTATTGAAAAGTCTTTCGTGAAGAAAAGGGAAAGGTTTAGACCATCCACAATAATTAAGTATACATTGTGTTCACTGCTGCTGCAGCAAATGGACAAAAGCTACAGAACAATTCTAAACTGCTAAAAGAAAAACATTTAGTGATATAGTCAGAACTTTGAAACCTAATATTGGTCATAGGATTATCAATTTAGAACTGAAAAAGAATTCATTGATCATTGAGTCCAATTTCCTTGTTTTACAGATAAGGAACCTGAAAGCTGGATATGATTAGGTGACTTGAGCAGGATCACCTATTAATAAATATCTGATGTAAAATTTGAACCCAGGACTTCAAGTCCAGTAAGCTATCTACTCCATCATTTTGCCTTTTGTCTATCATAACTATATATAGTATTTAGATACAAAATGAAGGAAACCACATGGTGGAATAGAAGAGGTAGGTTTAGGATCCTCAGAGGCACTGATTCTCCTTTTAGCTCTCTCACCATCTATATGAACTACATCAAAACATCTAAAGTTTGTGGGCTTCAGTTTCCTCCCCTTAAATTACTACATTGGACTAGATGACTACAACATCTCCTATTCAATAATCCAAACTATCAATATTGTGTAAGTTATTTATTTTTACATTGAAACACTGAAGTCCATCTACATGGTTGACTAACAGCCAAAAAAGGTGCATGACCCATTTGTAGATTATGTAGATAACTTAGAATTATTAGAACTTTGAGAAGAATAAAAAATAATTCTAGATTATATAATGTACAGTGTGCTGGGCCTGGAGTCAGGAAGGTCTGAGTTCAAATTCATTCTCAAACAAATATCTTTTACTCTGCCTTCACTTTTTTCAACCATAAAATAGAAATATTAATAACACCTACTTGAGAGATATTATGAGGATGAAATGGGGTCATATTTATAGAGATCTTAGCACAGTATCTAGCACCTAGTTGTTACTTAATAAATATTTGTTCTCTTCTCTCCTTTCTTCCATTTTAATATAAATGAACAAACACTAGTTAAGAATGTGACTTTTCTTATGAGTACAACCCAAAAGTATATTTCTCTAGTAATTTTTTTTGTTTGTTTTTCAATATCTAGAGCATTATCTTATGGTTCTAGTATAACTTAGAAATGTAAACATTGCTAACTAGAACATGTTATAACATTGGCAACTGTATTCAAAAGTTATGTATATTTGAATAAAAATCATTTTAAATGATAGCTTCAAAATCAACATTTTATAAATAGTAATTATATGCAAAGTACTTTAATACTAAAGTTATTGTAGGATACATAAAGAATAATAAAATGTAATCCCTATATTTCATAGATATGTAGTTTAATCAGTAAAGTTAGTATGGGTACATATATTGCTATAGTTCAAGAAGAACTGGGGTTATGGAAACCAAATAGAAGTAAAACAGATTGTAAGAAAGGGATAATTGGTTGACTGATGTGGCCTCAGTAACCTGGAATGCCTATATGCTCAGACTAATAAAACTAGATACTGCTTTTCCCTCTCTACCCACCCCCCTTCTTGCTTGTGGGGCATAATTAGTACTAAATTTCCTGGGTATTGGCTCTTTGTTTCTCCTTCATTATTAGGCAATTCAGAAAATACCCTCATGTCAGTAGTTCAAATTACTACCATTCCCTCATGGATGAGAGAGCAGTCTCCTATTAGAAATAAGTAGGTTCTTTGTCTAAACCTCTATGTAAGTTTGAGCTCTAAGGAGCTTTGGGAATAAACATTTTGAACCAATCAGGATTGATGACTATGGACTAAGTCAGTGGAGGCCATCCACCTAGACTGGTATTCCACTTGTAGCAGTTCTCCTTTTCTGACAATGAGCAGAAAAGTTCTGTTAATGTCTATCTCTATGTAGAACTACTGTTTTTCAGAATCAAAATAACTCCTTCCTCTAATGTACTGCACAGACCAAGCACTTTATCAGTATTCAGTAATAGGAAAGAATACTTTCCAATGAGGGATTAAAAAAAACATCATGGAGAAAGTAACATTTGGCATGGGCTTTGAAACAGAGGATAAAAATTACACAAGTAGAATGAAGGCTAAGAAAAGGGAGTTGCATTCTGGGGAGAATATATATTCTGAATAAATTAATAGAGGTAGAAAAGTAAAAGCTATGTTTCAGGGAGGGATGGAGAGAGAAAGTGAAACGGTAAATAGCTCCAGATCATAGATAGATGAAAGGAAAGGAAATGAGAGAAAGGTAAATTAGTATCATATTGTGGAGATGCTTTATATACCTCACTAAGGAGTTTAGATTTCATTACAAAAGCAATGAAGCTATTGCATTCTATCAGAGGGGATGAGGGACAGTGGTTTAATCAATATCGTGCTTTGGAACCTATTCATCAGCCAGTAGTGCATAGGAGGTTAGTAAAACAGTATAGTTTTCATGGAAGTTAATGCTCATCTGAAACAAGGTGAGAGAAACAAAGTGGAGAGAAGAGAATAAACCAAGTTTGAGGGATATTTCAAATGTCAAACTGGCCAGACTTAGAGATTAATTGATATGGAAGTGAGAAAGTGGGTGAAATCAAAAGTGAACCCAATGTTTAAAGTAAAAGTGACAAGAAAGATAGTTGTTTTCTTAACAGAAATAATCAAGCCACTGAAAGACACATATGTTTTAGGAAGATTGTACCAACAGAACAATTAAGAGAAGATATTGAGCTAAAACTTAGAGACCATGATTTAGATCTTAGAAGGAGTGTGAGGCATATAGATTTGGGGATCTTCTATGTTGAGCATGAATATATTAATAGTGGGAAAAAAGAAAATATATATATATATTGGACTACTTGACCTCTAGGGGAGGGCTTGGAGGGAAAATTGGAACACAAAGTTTTGCAAGGGCTAATGTTAAAGAATTGTCCGTGTATATGTTTTGAAAAATAAAAAGCTTTAATAAAAAGAAAGAAAGAAAGAAAGAAAGAAAGAAAGAAAGAAAAGAAAGAAAGAAAGAAAGAAAGAAAGAAAGAAAGAAAGGAAGGAAGGAAGAAAGGAAGAAAGGAAGAAAGGAAGAAAGAAAGAAAAGCAGTATTTATATGTTAGGCATTGTACTAAGTACCAAGGATACAAATATAAAGAATTAAGAGATCTCCTGCCCACTTACATTGTAATTAGAAAAGACAACAGATAAAGGAGAAATAAAGAGGGAACAGATATATAAATAGTAGCATGGTTTGAAAATGGCCAGGCAGTGGAGTAGTGCCCTATGTAAGAGAGCAAGAGAAAGCAAAATTTTATTGATTTTAGCCCAGTGCAAAAGGGAAAGAACCTGAGTCCAGTTGAGAGAAAGGTGAGAAAGAGGGTCAGAATGCAGGTAGAAAGGTTTAAAAATGTCTGGGAAGATTGACAGGATATATAGAGAGAACAAAAGAGAGACAAAATTAGAATTCCAGGGAATGCTATCATGTATTGGGAAAGAAAGAGGAAGGAGGAAGCATAATACAAAATATTGAATAAGATAGAGAAATAATTGAAGTTAAGAGAAAAGATTTCAGAAAGTAGAGGCAAGTCAATATTAGCAATTTCATGAGATGTTCAAAAGATAGTAATTTACAAAAGATTTGGTGATTAGAAGGTGCAAAGTTATCTTAAGAAAAGAGGTTCAATTGAGATCTGGGGAAGTAAAAGGTAAATTTCAAGTAGTCAAGGAGTAATAATTATGAAGAAAAAGATATTCCAACTATAAACTAATTTTTGAAAAATGTTGGAGATGAAGGGGGAAAATAGGTGATTATAGTTCAAGGAAAATGAGTGGGATAAGGGAAATTTTCCTGTTAGTTTTATGATAGAGAAATAGCAATCTTTTTTTTTTTCAGGAAGATAGAAAAAAAGTTAAGATAAAAAGATATATTGAGATTTAAAAGGAAACAAATTTTTGAGAAATCAAGGACCCATAAAAGAAAAAAATATAAAAGGCCCAAGTAGACATGTTAATCTTGCTTTGTATTTCCTTCTATCTGACAGGACAAAAGGAGAAGATAATTGGGTAAGTCTCAGACATTTCATTCTAGAGATAAAGAAAGCTGAAAATGAATTATAGCTGACCATTGTCATATCAATGGAATAAGAGACAAGATCATCAAAATGAAATAACTGACCCAAAGATCCTAACTTTTGGGATAAGAATTTATTATTTGATAAAAACTGCTGGGATAACTGGAAATTAGTATGGCAGAAATTAGGCATGGACCCACACTTAATACCGTATACCAAGATAAGATCAAAATGGGTCCATGATTTAGGCATAAAGAACGAGATTATAAATAAATTAGAGGAACATAGGATAGTTTATCTCTCAGACTAGTGGAGGAGAAAGAAATTTGTGACCAAAGATGAACTAGAGACCATTACTGATCCAAAATAGAACATTTTTATTATATCAAATTAACAAGCTTTTGTACAAACAAAACTAATGCAAACAAGATTAGAAAGGAAGCAACAAACTGGGAAAACACCTTCACAGTTAAAGATTCTGATAAAAGCCTCATTTCCAAAATATATAGAGAATTGACTCAAATTTATAAGAAATAAAGCCATTCTCCAATTGATAAATGGTCAAAGGATATGAAGACAATTTTCAGATGATGAAATTGAAACTATCATCACTCATATAAAAGTGTTCCAAATCACTATTGATCAGAGAAATGCAAATTAAAACAACTCTGAGCTACCACTACACACCTATCAGATTGGCTAAGATGACAGGAAAAAATAATGATGAATGTTGGAGGGGATGTGGGAAAACTGGGATAAGGAGTTGTGAACAAATCCAACCATTCTGGAGAGCAATCTGGAATTATGCCCAAAAAGTTATCAAACTGTGTATACCCTTTGATCCAGCAGTGCTACTACTGGGCTTATACCCCAAAGAGATACTAAAGAAGGGAAAATGACCTGTATGTGCCAAAATGTTTGTGGCAGCCCTGTTTATAGTGGCTAGAAATTGGAAAGTGAAAGGATGCCCATCAATTGGAGAATGGCTGGGTAAATTGTGGTATATGAATGTTATGGAATATTATTGTTCTGTAAGAAATGACCAACAGGATGAATACAGAGAAGGTCAGAGAGACTTACATGAACTGATGCTGAGTGAAATGAGCAGAACCAGGAGATCATTATAGACTTCAACAACGATACTGTATGAGGATGTATTCTGATGGAAGTGGATTTCTTTGACAAAGAGACCTAACTCAATTTCAATTGATAAATGATGGACAGAAGCAGCTGCACCCAAAGAAAGAACACTGGGAAATGAATGTAAACTATTTGCATTTTTGTTTTTCTTCCTGGGCTATTTTTACCTTTTGAATCCAATTCTCCCTGTGCAACAAGAGAACTGTTTGGTTCTGCAAACATATATTGTATCTAGGATATACTGCAACATATTTAACATATATAAATGACTGCTTGCCATCTAGGAGAGGGGGTGGAGGGAGGGAGGGGAAAAATCGAAACAGAAGCGAGTGCAAGGGACGATGTAAAAAAATTACCCTGGCATGGATTCTGTCAATAAAAGGTTATTATAAAAAAATTAAGTAACTGGCATATAAAGAATGTGGTATATGGTAACATCAAGATTAGGTGATGATCAACTCTAATGAACTTGGCTCTTCTCAAAAATGCAGTGGAACCAGACAATTCCAATAGATTTGGGATCAAAAATGCCATCTACATCCAGAGAGAGAAGTATGGAGATTGAATATGGATCAAAGCATAGCATTTTCACCTTTTTTGTTTGTTTGCTTTTTCTTCCTTGTGTTTTTTTTTTCCTTTTGGTCCAATTTTTTCTTACACAACATGAAAGATATGGAAATATATATAAAAGGATAAGATTACTTGCTATCTTGAGGAGAAGGGAGGGAAGAGAGGGAAGGAGAAAAAATTGCAACACAAAATTTTACAAAAATGAATGTTGAAGACTATTTTATGTATATTTGGAAAAATAAAATATTATTGAGAAAAAAGATTTAAAAAACAATTAGAATAAGGATAGAGATGGGTGATTGAAGAGAATAGCAAAATTTAGAACAGCTATCATGGATAATGCGGTGGAGAGTCAATTAAACATGATTAACAGCAATAAACAGAAAAGGATTCACAGAAAGGCTTAAGGAGCAGTTGAGGTCAGATGTCATAAATGTTTCGTGTAGTCCAGAACTTAGGTTTTGACTATTGTAAGGAACTGGGTAAATAAATAAATGGCATTTGTCTGTTTAAGGATGATGACATAGGCATGGCAGACCAAAAAGAGAGCTAGAGATTCAAGAGTATAATTAAAATCAGTTTTTAAATAATTGCTTATGTAGGTTAGGGAACCAAATAAATCAGAAAATAGACTGATATACTAGAAAAATAGAATAGAATCAAAACCAGCAGGGGAAGAGGGATAAAAGGGAGACACAGACAGAAAGGAGATTCTATTCAGAAGGAAATTCCAGATTTTTAGATCTTGGCAGCAGGATAGTTTCCAGTGAGGACAGGGTATAAATGAAGTTAATTAGGTTTGATTTTAAAAATTAAATTAAATTAAAAAATCAAGAATCTGTGAATCCAATATTGAAGTCAGCATGAATAGGATGAAGATAGTAGATGAAACTATTCAGAATATAGAAGTACACTTTCTGGAGCATGTGAAGAGTATAAGCAAACAGTATCTCAAACAAGTACTTCATTGATATGGAAACATTTTAGAAAGTTAATTTGTTTTGCTGAAAGAAATATATTTTTCCCACCAAACTTCATTTAAAAAGAGTTGAAGATAAAAATCTGAGGTCTGAGCTTAATTTTTTTAACTGAAAATAGATGAAAAAAGAAAAGGAACTTTTTATCTCAAGATGACATTTGGCGCTCCAAGAGCAATGACAGCTCTTAGGATAAAAGAATCACAGAATATAATGTTAGAGGGGACTAGGGAGGTCATCTAGTTCAACCTCCTACTCAGTGAGGAATACTTTCTATGACATTCCTAACAGATGGTAATTCAGCCGCTGTTTAAATATCTCCAGAGAATGGAGCTTACCACCTACTGGAGAAAGCTATTACACTAATAGACAGCTTTAATTGTGAGAAAATTCTTCATCATGTTTAGTCCAAATCTGACTCTTTGCAAATTGTATCCATTAGGTTCTAATTCAATTTCCTGGGATAGCATTGAAGTCACTATCTCTTAACCCTACATACTTTTAAATAACTGTTGTTTAAATATCTAAATCAATCAATCAATAACTTCTATGTGCCAAGTATTGTGCTAAGTATTGAGGATTCAAAAAGAATGAAAAGAAAGCTCCTGCTTTCAAGAAACTTACAATATAATGGGAAAGACAGTATGAAAACAAATATGTGTATGTGTATGTATGTGAGCATGTTTTCATACATATATGCTCACATATATTTATATGTACATCCCTATATTTATACATATGGATGTGGTATGCGTGTATATATATATACACACATGCATATTAAACTATACCCTAGATAAATAGGAGGGAAATAATAGAATGAAGCACTGGAACTAATAGGGAAGAGGGAATCATTATGTGGGATTTTAGTTGGGACTTTAAAGATGAGAAGGACAGAAGTTAGAGCAAAGAATGAAGAGTAGATTTGACATGGGGGTCAGCCAAAGAAAATGCCCAAAGCTGAGAGCTGAAATGATTTGTTTGTAGAACAGTCAGAAGGTCAGTGTCACTGGACTGAAGAGTATATATCAGGGAGTAAGGTGTAACTGGAAAAGTAGGAGAGAATAAGTTTGAAAGGCTTAGTATGACAAAGGACATTTGGTATTTGCTACTGAAGGTGTGAGAAACAACTGGAATTTACTAAGTGAATGACATGATCAAACCTTGCATTTTAGTTCCATTTTAGTGGAGGATGGATTTTGGAGGAGAGAAAAGTTAAGGCAGGCAGATCTACTAGCTTACTATTGCAACAGTTTGGAAATGAGGTAATGAGTATATGCACTGGAATGGTGGCAACATCAGAGAAAAGGGGAACATTCAAGAGGTTGCAAAGGTAAAATGGACAATCTTTTCTAATACCTTGGATATGGCAGGTGGGAGTTTAAGAAGAATGTGGTAAAATTAGATTGAAAGTCAAGAGACTGGAAGGATGTTGTTGCTCTCCACAACAACAGAAAATATGTAAATAGGGGACAAAATTATAGGGGAGAATTCAAGGAAAAATAATAGATTATTTTTGACCATATTATATTTAAATGTCTACTGGTTATCTAGTTTGAGATAACTGAAAGAAAATTGTAGATTCAAGAGCCTAGGTCTGCAGAAAGATTGGGGAAGGAAGAGTAGGTTTGAGAATTGTCAGCTTAGAAATAATAATTAAATCCATAGGAGCCAATGAATTTACCAAGTGAAGTTACATAAAGGGAGAAGAGAAGAGGACTAAGGACTTATGGTTAAAAGGCATGAACTGCAGGAGGATCTACAAGAAGACACAGAGAAGTAGACATGTTGGTTGAAGGAAAATCAGGAGAGAGTAGTAAAAACTTAGAGAGAAGAAATATTAAGGAGAAAAGAGTGATCAACAGTATCAAAGTCTGCAAAAGATGTCAGGGAAAATAAATTTGGGAAAAAATGGCAAATAAAAGATCAGTAATGACTCGGGAGAGAGCAGTTTTTGTGAAATGAAAGGATCAGAAGCCAGATTGTAAGAGTTTAAGAGAGAGGAAAGAATGTGAAAGTACCTATTATAAAAGCTTTTTCAAGGAGGTTAGCTACAAAGGGCCATAGAGGTAAGAATGATAGTAAAATAGAAGACTCAAATAAGATTGTTTCTTTTTTAGAAAAGATGAAATATAGGCTTCTTTGTAGATAATAGGAAATGGGAAGACATTGAAAATAAGTCTAAGAATGAAGATGGTAGAAGAGACAATCTATTGAAAGAGATGTAATAAAAGGAATCTCTCATTTCTACTTCTTCATTTATTATTCTTGAATGAATTCTCCATTCTTTCAATTATATTTCATAGAAAACCTATATATCATCATTGAATATTCAAATATAGTTTTATGTCACTTTCTCAATCTTTTAAAATCTAAATTCACTGTTAGAATTTATGCTAACAGCAAAGTATATGGCAGTGGAAAATTAATAAAAAAATTTTTAAATACACAGAAACCAATGAAGAGAGGCAAAGTGGGAATCAGCAGACTACATTACAGAACTTAAAAGTCAATTACATTTTGCATTAAAAGATTATTGGTAATTTAGAGAGAGAAAAATTATTTTTGAATGATAAGACTGAAAGTGAGATATTAAAGGATGTGAGTGAGAGATGCAGTAAAGGTATCTAATGTGTTTGTGTTTCAAAATTAGCCAAGACGGGGAGAAGAAATATAGCATCCTAAGGAAGGAAGAAAAAAAAAAGAAAAGCATGAAAGAAAAAGAAAGAAAGAAAGAAAGAAAGAAAGAAAGAAAGAAAGAAAGAAAGAAAGAAAGAAAGAAAGAAAAAGAAAGAAGAAAAGAAAGAAGAAAGGAAGGAGGAAGGAAGGAAGGAAGGAAGGAAGAAGGAAGGAAGGAAGGAAGGAAGGAAGGAAGGAAGGAAGGAAGGAAGAAAAAAGGAAGGAAGGAAGAAAAGAAAGAAAGGAAGAAAGGAAGGAAGAAAGGGAGGAAGGGAGGAACAGAGAGAGAAAGGGCGAGGGAGGGAGGGAGGAAGGAAGAAAGGAAGGAAGGAAGGGAGGAAGGAAGGAAGGGAGGAAGGAAGGAAGAAAGGAAGGAAGGAAGAAAAGAAAGAAAGAAAGAAGAAAGGAAGGAAGGAAGAAGGAAGGAAGAAAGGAAGGAAGGAAGGGAGGAAGGAAGGAAGGGAGGGAGGGAGGAAGGAAGGATGGAAGGAAGAGAGAGAGAGAAAGGGAGAGAGAGGGAGGGAAGAAGGAAGAAAGGAAGGAAGGAAGGGAGGAAGGGAGGGAGGCAGGAAGGGAGAGAGGCAGGCAGGAAGGATGAGGAAGTAGGAAGAAGGAGAAGGAAGGGAGAAGAGAAAGAAGAAAAGAAAGAAAGAAATTCTTTATCTTATGAATGCAATTTCACTCTGTAGGAGATATCAGAAGACTAAAAAAGTAGGAAAAGGTCAGATTATTGAAGGCTTCAAAATCAAAATAGAATTTATATTTGATCCTGGGAGTGATAAAAAAAAAAGCCTATGTAGTTTTTAAAATAGGGGGATGACATCGTCAGAACCATGATTTAGAAAGATCTCTTTGAGAGTGAATGAAATATATGTAGTTCCCCTTAACAGAGCATCTAAGGACTAAAAGTGTAGAATGTTACCTATCTAATTAGTTTCATTACTTTCAGGTGTTTTCCTTAGGAAACAAGGGGGAATTGAATTTTCTAGTTGGATGATTGTAGTATATATGATTACAACATAAAATTTTTAAAAGCATTGAAAACACAGGTTTTAAATATAAAACAGAAGAGAATCCAAGCTTTCTAAAAGTTTCTTTTTATGCAGCAACTACAACTACAATGAACATTTATTAACCCCCTTTTATGTGTAAGACTGTGATAAATTCTAGGGACTTAAAAGATAAAGATAAATCAGGTAAATTACATTTTATTCTGGAGAGAAAACATATATATAGTTAGATAATAGAAAAGTACATGATCTTGAGCTCCCTTTTTTTCTTTCTAGCATCCTTTTATATCACCATTTCTAAGGTGTAAAATACTGTCCCACGATGCCTACAACTTCATTACATAAAAACATAAAACAATATGATTGCATTTGTTCCCTTCAAATTCATATTTTTATATCATCTCCAAAACAATATGATCACTTTAAAATTTCTTTCATAACTACGATCAAGATTGCCACCAAATAATTTATAAACTTTATTTGTAAAGAGGTCAGAATCCTACTCAAGATCTTTTACAATTTACTGCTCTCTTCAAATCAGTTTTTGTCGATTCAGATTAATTTTTTTTTTTTATTCCATCCCTGGACTTGATCACACTTCGTTTGTTAGCCTTCTGTCTTATGTTGTCAAAGGAATACAACAGATTAATTGGTAACCCCATATATCTCACCATATTTCTAAAACGTCTAAAAACCTATCTTGAACTTGAGGAAAAACCCTAAAGAACCTTAAAAAGTGCCTGATTAAATAAGTATAATTCCAAAATAATCTTAAAATTAATGTAGTACAGTCATTTATAAAACAAAGCAGGTGGGCTAAATGATTTCTAAGGTAGCTTCCACCCCTGACATTCTGTGACTATATGATTCTAAATTCTCTTCGAGGGGAAAAAAAAAACCTGAATTCCATTGTGTTCAGAGCTGACAAATTGAGAGAATTTACAAGATTTATAATGAGTGCTTTTCTGGAAAATTAGTGGGCTAGAAGTGGAATCCCTCTTTGAAAATTTTGCTTGGATCTCACAGTTTAAGCTTCTGCCACTAAAATGAAACTGTTCTTTTAGACTGAAATATATAAATAGAATTGTAATATTCTATTGTTTATTACAAAAACTGTAAATTTAGAATACCTATTGTCATGGTCTGGAAAGAACACTACATCCAGGCAATTCATTGATTGTACTTTGCCACTTTACTTACTAAATATACCACTTTGGTTAAATCACATTCCCTCTCTAGACCACAGATTTCTCATTTATAAAGTGAGAAGGTTAAACTAAATGTCTTCTAACATCTCTTTTAATTGTGTGTATCTTAACTGTAGAAGCTACAGTATTTATATAGTTTAATTTAATAAAAGCTTATTGTAGGGTGTGAATTAGGAATAATGAATCTCTAAAGTTATAATTTTGCATCTCTTCTTTATTTCAGCACTAAAGTAATAGAAAGATTTTTCTAAGATCTCTGCTTCTAATTCCTCATCACCCACTCAATGTTATGCCCTTTTCAATCTGGTTTCTAACCCCATCACTCTATTGAAATTGTTCTCAGAGGTTATCTGTGATCTCCTAATTGCTAAAATGGTGCCTTTTTTTCAATCCTTACCCCTTTGAACTTTCTGAAACTTATCATACTGTTGGCAACTTTGACTGCATATTCTCTTCTCTTCAATTTCATAACACTAATGTCTATTTTAGTTCTTATCTGTTTAATCGGGATTTATTAAAATGATTTTTTTTCCCTGCATGGTCCATCTCCCAAACCTAAACGTGGGTATACTGCAAGTAATCTGCAAAGCTTTGCTTTTATATCCTCTATTGATATATTTTTTGTGATTTCAGCACCTTCCATAAATTCAATTTTCATATTTATGAACATGATTACCAAATACCTACACATGTACACACATATACATGTGTGAGTATTTATATGTATATATAATCAGCCCTAATGTCTTTCTCTCTCTTTTTTTTTTTTTTTTTTTACTTCTATCCTGCATTACCAGTTGTCTGATGGACTTAGCTTTGATTATTTTGGGGACCTTAAAAATAGTACATCTAAATTTGAACGTAATATTTATCCTTTTTTTTTCTTTATATTTCCCTTTGCTGAGGAAACCATCACCATTTCAGTCATAATACTTTGAGTTTGTCATTTCCTTTACTTCAATATCCAATTTGATAGCAAACCTTGTTGATTTCTCCTTCCACATAATTCTCTTATAGCCATCCTTTTTTCGAGACTCATCAATCTTACCTTGTCTATTGTAATAATGTCCTAACCAGTATAACTGACTTCACTCCTCTCTCCAACACACTGCCTAAATAATCTTCCTAAGGCATAAAAAAAAACTAACCTTGTCATTTCCTGATGAAAAATCTACAGGAGTCCCAGGATCATGCAGTTTATCTAAAATACAAACTACTCAGCCCAACCTATAAAGCTCTCCTCAATCTGTGTCCAGCCTCATTTCTTATTACAATCCTTTATGCAATCTACTTTTCAACCAAACCAGAGCACTTGTACCTGCTCTATAAAATAAATAAGAATATTAGCTGTGTTTTTTTCAATTTATCAATGAAATACTAAACTTATTCTCAAAAGTCTGTAATTCTGTTAACATTGGCCCACCCTCCAATAACAGTCAGTAACCTTCATTGCCTTACTTAGTATTTGGTCATTGTGAATTGCTATGGTTAAAAAATACATTTTTTTAAAGTGAATGAACATTACCTAACAGGCCAGTCCTTGCGCAACAGCTGTATAGCTGATTGCTGTGACTATCTGAAAAGTTTTGTTTTGTTTTGTTTTGTTTTGCTTAGTAGAACCTGAGAAAATAGAAACTTTACTAAAATTATAGAAATAATGGGATTTCATCCTTTGTGAATCCAAGGTCAAATTCATAACAAGATAAGGCATAAGAATACAGATGTGTTAGTGGATAGAATCAAAGGACCAAGAATTTAGCATTAGAAAATATATGTTGAGATCATCTAGTCTAAACCCCCCCTCCTCATTTTTCAGATGATCCTAAAATATTTTAAAATCATTTATTTCCTTCACAGGAATAAAGAAACAGTAACAATGGTTATTTTCAGAAAGAATCTAAAGAAAATATAACACTTCATCATTTTAGGTTTGCAAATTTCATGCATATGGGTATACCCTCCATTGACTCAGTTCACTTTTCCCCCCCATGATTTAGTAGATGATTTCCAGAGTGACTGTGTTCAGATAAGAAATAGAAATGAATGTACAAACAAATGAACGAATGAATCATGAACTGGTTATAAATCGTCTGGTGATGAACTTCTCTGAATTTAGGTAGGCATATCCTTACTGCCCAAAATAGGGTATATATCAGGTCTATACTTGACTTTCCAATTTAGTAGTACCAACCAGAACCAGCATTTGAATCTTAAACTCTTTGAAAACTAAGGCTCACCCTCACTCTCCAAAGAATCATCTGAGTTGTATTAAACTGGATGAAATGTTATAAGGAAAATTTTGTAATAAAAATTGATTATTAAATATATAAAAATGCAGCACAATATTTAATGCAGTTTGCTATTTCTATAGCATTAGATATTTAAAAACTGGATAGTTCAGGGCAAGAAAACATTTCAGAATTAACACTCTAAATACACTGACTTTGGAATGTAAAAAACGTAGCTCAAATCCTAATGCTGTTACTTACTAGTCCTTTGACCTTTGCAAATCACTTAATTTTTCTAGACTTCAGTTTTCTCATATATAAAATGAAGAATTCACAATGGTTTTCTTTTAGTGGCCCTTGCAGCTCTAAACCTGTGATCTTATAACCTTTAGAAGCTGATCACACAATAAAGAGCATAGCTGCAGATTCAACTGCTTTTCAGCCGAGAGCAGTCACTGTTCTCTGACCCTCACCAATCACTAACTTTTTGCATTTTAGAGTTTTTCAAAACTTTTCAAGTCTCCTAGTTTCTATGCTTGACATATGGCTTCGGTGAGGAACTCCTGATTGCTTGGCCAAGCCTGTTATTTCTCCCACTTTGCTCTACTTTCCTCCCACAGTGCTAGCAACTGAGCACGAATAGGATTTCAAGGTTCAATATGATATTGCAGGAACTCTGCAACAACAATAATAAAAAATGGGTACTGGCTTTGTGCTTTAGGCAAGTCCTGTTTTCTGTATTCAGAACTTTTTGATGGGGAGCACTGGAAGTCAAAAATACAGGAAATGAAAACACAGCACAGACCTCTGCTTTCCACAAAGAAAACATACACACATCACACACACACACACACACACACACACACACACACACACACACACACATATGCTCTCCACACATACACACAGAAATTCTTGCCCCTTTGAAATTGGATTTTCTTCTCCATCCTGATGTAAGCAAACTACAATACAGCTTTATTTCCTTTTCTCTGATGTGAAACACCACAAACCCAGCCAAAGTTTTAAGAAATGCCATGACACACATAAAAACAGTCAATTATGTTGCTGAAATACTCCAGGCACATTTTCTCCTCTAAAAACACTCTGCTGTATTTTACATGAATAATTACTACAAATTCATGTGTCAAAAGCCCTTCCCAATGTGAACCCTAGGCTTTGTGACATCCAAGGATTAACACTTGTAGCCTTCAGCTCTAATTGGAATGAAGTTAATGTCTGACTTTTTTATTGTTTCAAGAGAATTCTTTATTTTTCCATAGACTAGAAAGAGAAGACATATTTAGAGTAGTCTTTAAGTTACCTAAATGAATGTTCTTGTTTTAAATAGTGTGCTTTATTTGACTAATAGACTCCAAACTCCTTTCCCAAAAAAAAATAAAATAAAATAAAACTAAACAAACACTCCATAAAGAACTAATGAAGAGTCTCACATATAAGTGTGAGCTGTTAGGTGGTACAGTGGATAGAAGACTGGGCTCAAAATTAGGAAGACATATTCCTGAGTTCAGATATGGTCTCCAATACACATACTTCCTGGGCTGTTTACTTCAGTTTCCTCCTCTGTAAAATGAGTTGAACAAGGAAATGGCAAATAACTCTAGTGTTTTTGTCAAGAAAACGATAATGGGATTACTTAACAGTAAGACACAACTGAAATGAACAACACTTTTCCAATTTAATTTGACTTAATTGACTTAATTTGACCATAGTAAAAAAGTCTTCAGGGAAATACTTCAAAGATCTGTTTGTTCATGTGTTGTTGCAAACAGTTAAGTGACACATTATATAACATGTTTGTTTCAAACTACTATCTGTATGACCCTAAACAAATTACTTTACTCTTGTTAGCCTCAGTTTCCTCAAACGTAAAATGGGAATAATGATAGCTCTTATGTTCCAATATTTTTGTCAGGATAAAATTAAATAATCAATGTTGACTGAATGTGGATCACAACATAGTATTTTCACCTTTTTTTTTTTGTCTCATC
Organism: Antechinus flavipes; assembly: GCF_016432865.1. NCBI lineage: Eukaryota > Metazoa > Chordata > Mammalia > Dasyuromorphia > Dasyuridae > Antechinus > Antechinus flavipes. Next base: position 265,612,800 of record NC_067401.1, read on the forward strand.
TTTTTCTTTTTGATCTCATTTTTCTTGTGCAGCATGATAGATGTGAAAATATGTTTAAAAGAAAAAAAAAAAAGAAATTAGTCATTAAATGTATTAGCACCTACCATGGGCTGGGCACTGTACTAAGTGCTGGGGATACTGAGGGAGAAAAATGCTAGTTCCTGTGCTCAAAGGGTTCACATTGTCTGGCCCACAGAAAATTATCTATTCCCTTCCCTTCCTCATCCTATTCTCCACACAATCACCCCTAAACTGATAGTTTCTTCCTTCTGAAATTACATAGTGTTTGCATATTGTCTCCTCCATTAAAATGTATTATTCTTGAGGATAAGAACAATTTTTTATTTTTATTTTTCTCTTTCTTTTTATCCCACTTGCTTAATACAATGCCTGGAACTTTGTGAGAGTTTATTACATGTTTGTTGACTGATTAATTTTTAGCTCTAAAATACTGGGCTGCGACAAATAGGCAACAAATAAACAAAGCTGAAATCCTCTAAATTACCTTGTTATAGATTCTAAGTCTGCAATTCTGCTTTCTGTTCCTAAATCTGAAAAGAACAACATACTCAAAATCCCAATCTGATTTCTCTAGACCATAAACCTTTGCATCACTTCCTTTTTACTTCATAAACCTATTCAATGAGTTCATCCCACAACACTGCTAGAAGATACTGCCCAAGTCCAGTAGTATTAAAGACACAGCTAGCTATAATTCATAGTTGATTGGAAAAGACTAATTCCAACCACCTGATAGATTAACATTGAATGTATTGCCTCAGAAGCAGATCTCTGGAATCTCTCAAGTGGGTAATTCTATTTTAAGAGTCATTATAAAAAGAATTCCCCAACAAATTGTCTATACTGATGAAGCTTTCTATAACTATCTATTATCTACAGGAAAAAATCTGACACAGTCTAACATTAAAGATCCCTTACATTCTTGCTTCAAAATCCCTTTCTTTATTTATAATGTCTTCCTTCACAATATTCTCTTTCACATACATCAAACTCTTGAAAAGAAGCATTATTTTCCCTTACCAAACTTCATCCAATCTTGTCAGTCTTAGTAAATTGGATTATGCCCTACACCTTTTATAGTAAAATAAGGTTTGGAATGTATTTTTTCTTCCTTATCAGTTCAAAACCTGTTGAAAGCATACTTGTCCCTCAAGTCCAAATATCAGAGCCATTTATTCTAAAAAGCTTAACCTAATTTCCCAGAAATAACCTCTCTCCTCTTAATTTTAAAAGCATCTTATGTTTTTCTTAAATATTTTATTTTCACCAATTGCATGTAAAAATAAATTTAATATTCATTTTTTAACAATCTGAGTTTCAAATTATTTTCTTCACTCCTTCCTCTTGAACCTTCCTGAGACAACATACAATTTGATTTAGATTATAGAATGCAAATCACGCTAACTATATTTCCATATTAGTCATTTTGTGAAAGGAAATAGAGAAAAAAATTAAAAAGTTTTGCTGTTTTGTTCAGTTTTACTGGGCAGCCAATTCTTGGTTGTAATCCTACATCTTTTGTTCTCTGGAATATCATATTCTAAGCCCTCTCATCTGTAGAAGCCCAATTATGATTTTTAAGGAATTATTTTCTTCAATGAACTTTTGTACCTACTTTTCTAATTGAACAATCTACTCTTTTTCAGGTGTTATTCTCTTTGATGGATTTTTATGCTTCTTTTTATCCTTTATTCTATTCTGTTTTTTAAGGTATTTTTTATTTCAGCATTCTTATGGATATTTTTAAACCAAATTGTTAACTCTTTCCCCATGATTTTCTTGCATCACTCTCATTTTTCTATTTTCTCCTTTATCTCTCTTATTTGATTTTCAAAATTATTTTTCAGTTGTTCTATGAATTCTTTTTTTGTTCCTGAGATCAATTCACATTTTTTCTTTGAGGCTTTGCATTTAGCTGTTTTGACTATGTTGTCTTCTGAGTTTGTATTTTAAACTTCCCTGTTACCTTGGTAACTTTCAGTGGTCAGGTTCTTTTTTTGTTGCATGCTTATTTTCCCAGACTATTACTTGGTTTTAACTTTATGTTAAAATTGGCACTTCTCCTGAAACTAAGAAACACTATCTTAAACTTTTGGGGGGGTTGGGAGGGGTGTGGCGGGTATAGAGTTTTGTGCTATTTTTTTCAGAGCTAGTTCTGGAAGTTTTTACGTTTACAATTCTTCCAAGATGGTATGATCTAAGGAAAGGTGTAGTTATTGTTTTCCTGGTCTCTAATTGGGTTTGTGAGAGATTGCAAACACTCTTCTCCCTTGAACTGTGATCAGAGCCCCTGTACTCCTGTTACTGCATGTTCTAATGTATTCTGCTTCTCTTCTCACTATCTGGACTATCATTCAGAACTTCTAATGAGTCATACAACAGAGTCCTACACCCAACAAAGTGTTCCCATAATTTCCTTCTAATCAGTTTTCCAATTCATTCTATCATCTATAGGCTGAGAGCTCTAGAAGCCACTGCAGCTGAATTGGTTGTCCCTGCTACTTCAATTTTCCCCAAGGCCTGCGGTTGGCTTGCTGAGGTATGGCCAGCCATGGATTGTACTCTATTTTCACCCCAGTGAAACAGACTGATGATGATTTCTCCTGCTGACTTTTTAAGTTGTCTTAGAGTGGGAAAATTGTTTCATCTTGTTCTGCTACTCCAGAATTTATTTTGATGCAATATTTTAAATTTATTTGGAAGAACTTAGGTGAGTCCCTGCTTTCATTGCATCATCTTGATTCTGCCCTCTGCAACAGATACGTTTTATATTTTTCTTGGTGTTTGTTGTTGTGATACGGGAACCACCTGCCACTGGCTGCTGGAGGTCTAATTCAGACCTATACTGTGGATCTCCTCATGTGAGAGGATAATGATGATACAAGGAGACTGAGAGGCAGTTGCGTTGTCTGACCTCTCTCCTCTTCCCTCTTGCCTCCAATTTATTTCATTCCCAATCCACAAGGAACATATGCATAGGCTGCTTTGCAACTCCTTCAAGTATTATGACTCACAGCTGTGGAGGCTCTCAGAGAATTGACTTTCCCTTCACTTAAACATGGTCCTTAACAATTTGTCACATTTTAATTTATGCTATATGAATTCATATATACAATATAGTACCCAATTGGACTAAAAGCACTAAAGACATATCTAGCATCCTCCTGTAACTAGTAAAGGAATTATACATGAATAGAAATGGAAAAGGCACAAGGGTATAAAACACTGAGGGGGACTAGAGGCAGGGTAACATTAGTGTTAAGTTTTTCTTCCATCTATCCATACCAAAAATGATTATATATAAGAACTGAAACTTTGTTATATCTGATTAAAAATAGAAATAAATTGTTAAACCCAAAGCAGAAGTATGAGATTATACCTCCACTTTCCCAAAATGCTGTTGCAAAAAGTTAAAATGTCCAGAGCTGTGGAAAATTATATTTAATGAAATTCACACACACAAACATTAATAAGTTTTGTTGATTTTTTTTCTTTTTTTTATATTTTGTTATAAAGTATAGCTTTGTGAGAGAAGAGAAGAAGATTTACTGAGAAAATTTGGGTGATATAAAGTCAAAGTATGTCAATAAAATCTATTTTAAAAATAAGAAATGGCTGTTAGAGTTGCAAGTATGCCAGTATGCTAATCCTACCCTCCCAGTCTTAGAATTGAACAAACTGAGCCTCAGAGAGATCTTATATGGTAGGGCTTCTTAAAATTTTCCATGCTCTACCCCTTTTTGTGCCAGAAGAATTTTTTTTCATGACCCAAGAGTAAACAAATTAAACATTTATTGATAAATAAATCATAATTTTACAACCCCCTCATTCACTTACAAGACTTCATGTGGAGTCATGACCCAAAGTTTAAGAACTATGTTATAAGGGAATTGCTATATATCACTCAGGTAGTTAGCAGCAGACCAAGCACTCTAATACAAATCACCTGCCTCTGAATCCAATGTTATTTCTTCTGTTCCACAATATATTCACCAGAGTCTAAAAGAAATAAACTCACATTAGAACATAAAGACATTTTAACCTCTCTTTTTTATTTGTTTCTAAATATCTGTAATTTCTGGGTAAAATTAAGTCTTATCCTTCCCTCTCTTATTACTTTGCCCTATGAACCTTTCCCTGGGACACAACAAAAGGACTCCATTCTGCCAGTATCCATTATGAAGACTTTAAGGAACATCTCCTAAAGCAGTGGTTTCTGAGACCATCCAGTCCAACTATTTTATATCATTAAAAAAAGTAAACTAAGGCACAACAGGGAGAAGTCATTAGTAATATTTTGCTTTTACAAAAACATATACAGAAATTACTTTTTTCTTCTGGTTTTATTCTAGTACTTACAGATAACCCTGGCAAAATCCAGAGGGAGGAGGTTGGGATATTGTTCCCCAGATTTAGCATCTTTGGTAAAAGTTGCATCATTTAGACATGTCCTTAGTGTCCTGAAATAAGTATTCATTTCAGAAGTTAATTTACTGCAGTTAGAACTAACCCAAGAGAGTTTGATAAAAAGAAGATTATCTTCACTAAAAATGCTTGGATCAATATGTTCCCTATGCTGATTTTTCATCATGATATCTTCATTATGCAAAAAAAAAAGGAAAAAAAAAAAAAAAAAAACACAGCCCCCTCCAGCTTAAGGGTCCTCTTTGCCAATCGTAGATCCTGCTGAGCTCATAGGAGATTGGTATGTTTCCCTCTAGTGGTTACAAAGCATTTTAGCTCCATAAGCCAGGTCACCTTTTGAAAAACAAAAACAGAAAAGATTATATTACTGGACACGAAGAATAGCAGGTATCATTATGCATATGGTGTGTGAGCGGGATCTACTCTTATCACTGTGGAGGGAAAATACCTGATCATTTAAGCAAGCAGATAAATTTACATAGAAAGAGTATCAATAGAAAATCTTGTCTGTCCTGGCTGATGTGAGCTGCTATTGCTGTTGAATGAGAGTAGAAAAGTCAGTGAGGAAACAATTCAAATGCTTGCTAGTCCATTTCACTTTTATACTGTACAAGATTGGTAGTGTAATCAGATTAGTCATTTTAAAGGATGTCTCACTACTTAGTGAAAAATTCCTCACAGAAATAGATTTCATTTGGGGAAAAAAAAAATTGGATGTTGTCCAATGAAAACTGCTTGCATTTTTTTTCATGATACTACAGCCTCAGAACACACAGAGAAAAATTCCAAGATATGCTAGAGCTCAAATTCACTGTAATCATTTAAGGGACATAGATCAGCGTGCAAATGACAGCCTCCCATTTGTGTTTTTTGTTGTCACATAACCTTGTGCAAGGAGAAGCAATTGCTGTTGTCTGTTCTTTGAAAACTCTGAGAGTGTGAAGACTTTCACAATGAAGTGAACAGCCATACGTCATGCCAGTTCCAAATATGTACACGGGGTTCCTTGAGCAATCAAACTTGCTGAAATGAAGGGTCAAAAGATCAGGACTGTAACTTTAAGCAACCCAGGGGAAGGCAACAATCTCCAGCTTTTGTTGTATTCTCAGACCTGGCCATGATCACAGAATGTGAAAAATAGCTATCAGGTCGCAGGATTATTTCAGAGCTAGAAAGCACCTGCAGTTATTATGTACAAAAGAAACTCACAGTACTCAGCTTTCATAAGAAAGTAGCGATACCTCCCAGTCACCCTTCTCATTGACAAATGTGCACAAAGTACTTAGTAGAGAAGAGGGCAACAATGCTAACAGGCTCAGATGTAAGTCTTTCCCTAAGTTGATTAGAGCACTAGCTGTTACTGAAGAAGAGCTAAAGACAAACTTGAAAGACAGAAATTAATAATTATAACATCATCCACAAAGAAGTTGCAGATCCTTCAAGATGAAGGCTGAACAGAAAAGAAACAATTACTCAGGACCCCATTTTTTTCTTTAACAGGTTTTATACCATGTGGCAGCTGCATTCATCTTTCCCTTCAAAGGCAAATAAGCAGATGGAAATAAAATAGCATATAATTATTGGTCATTTAACTTCACATATTTGTTCAATGTTTCATTGCTTTAATGTTTCATTGATAATAAGAGACAGAGAGAGACAGACAGACAGTGAGAAGACAAGGGACAAAGAGTAGGGAGGGATAAAAAAGAGGCAAAGGAGGTGGGAAGAAGTAGGAGAAGGAGATAAAGACAGAAATAGAAGTTATGTCCCTAAAAATGTATTACACATAAAAAGCAAAATAGATGGTACACATGTAGATCTTTTCATGAAAGAGCAATGAGAGTTTTTAAATGTTATAAGAAAACTATGAAGTTCAAAATGCATAACCTTTTTTGTACACTACTTTCTTCTGACAGAAAACACTTACAGAAGATAATAATTTTTGAGGTATACATTGAAACAAAGGTTAAGTGTGTGAACCTTAAGTTAAAGTTAAAATATAAAAAGAAACATGTTTAAATAGCTGGGTTTATATGGCACTTTACACATGCAAAAGATCCACATAACAGCCCTATAAAATTATCCTTCACGTTTCTTTACCTGAGTTTTAAAGATGAGAGTTAAATTTCACAAAGGATAAGCAATTTGTCCACAGCCTCACAAGAAGAAAACTGTATGTCAAAATTTTATAATTACCACTCCTTCCTTCCTTACTGCCTTCCTTCTTTCCTTTCCCCCACCTTCCTTTCTCTTCAATTTTTTTACTCATCTCCCTTCCTTACCTCCTTTCTTTCTTTCTTTCTTCCTCTTTTTCTTTCCATCTTTTGCCTTTTTCCTATTTCTCCCTTTACTTCCCATTCATTCTTTGTCCCTTTCTCTCTCTGTCTGTCTCTGTTTCTCTGTTTATCTATGTCTGTCTCTCTGTCTCTCAAATTGTGATTTCACTGTAAAATGTTCCCACCATGGAAAATTATTCTTTCAATAAAAAACACAAATTCTTCTTCAACTTGAAATCTTATCATCTATCTATATATGCTTTATTGTTAAATAAAATTATTGGAAATTAGAAAACAAACATGTTCTTTGTGTGTTTTTAGACACAGAATGTTGAGGAGATAGTAAGATATAAAAGTATAGGGCAGAGAAGTAAAGGAATGTGTTCTGATCTATTTTTGTCTCAAATACCTGAAATATCAACTCAGCATTCTTGCTGGCACAGCTTTAAGAATGAAATGTGTGTTCCTGAACACTGAGTGTCTGATTTAGTCTTCGAAATTGTATAAAATATGATAGGTATGTATAAACAGAAGCTATTATTGTGTATGTCACAATCACTCAGGGAGAAACCCGGTATTGGATTTGAAAAAAGAGAGCTATTAATCTCAGAGGTGTCCCTTTTCATTGGAGCATTGAGCCACGTCAGATCTCTAGCTTAAATTCCTGACAAGGTCCTTTAAAAGTGAACAAATTGGGAGATCCGGATAAAATGGAGTCTTATTATAAAACAGAAGAAGGGTTATGGGAATGGTGTGAGCTCTGGGGGAGAAAGTCTGCAGATGAAAAGAAATAAAAGGCCAACAAATGAAAATTGGAAATGGATGACAAATCCAAATCACTTCTAGAATCTCTTTCAGGATAGGTGAGGGGAGAAGAGACAAAAATGTCAGTGCATTTCAACTATATCATGCATTGCTATATTTTTTTTCTTCTTTTGTCTCTGCCAATATACTAATTTCATATTTTGAAGGGTGAGGAAGAAATTCTTTCTCTTTACAATTCCTAAAAATTATTCTGTTTTGACTTTACTTTCAGAGATTAAAGCAATAACAAAAAGAAAAGTAAAGAGAAGTTAAGGCATTAGTGTTATAGAGGATATCCATAGATTATACTTAATAGAGGGAATAAAACACTTGACTGGGATCCAGCATCTCAAACCCCAACCACAGAATGCATAGTAAATGGAGCTCGATACAACTACTAAAACAAAATGTAAATATATAAATGGACATTTGTGTGCACAAGAAAACCTCTACATAGATGATTTTGTTCTTATAGTGGTGAAAGTGGTTGGTAGTCATTAATTTCCCAGGCAATTCTTCCCTAAAAAATTGCTATTGAAAGTGTTATTTGTCTTGGGATAGGAAACTTGGATGATAAAATTTCAAGAGTTAGAAATGATAGTGAGAAGTGAAAGCATGCAACCCATCATTTCTGATCCTGTAAGATGCTGAATTTTGTTCTTGACATTTTTGTTTATTTTTCTGTGTGTGTACAATGTTTGAGGTTAGCAATTCAAATATGTATCTACAGTATCTTAGATAGGTATGTAAACTCCTTTCTGGAATTGATGTGACTGACTGATGCCTAACAAGTAATTCTGAATCTCATATTGCTTATAAGAATGAGAATGAATTTTGGTAGTCCTTTCCATGAGCTTGAATAGATTTCAGGCTGGCAACCTGACAGAAAGTTTATATTAAGGATATTTTTGTTAGGAAAATGAAATGAGGTGGGCTGATCATGTGTTGAGAGGGAAAATTGATGGGATGAACAAAATTTTCACTGATTCCTACAAAATGTAATACTCCTATATAAGAGAATTTGTCCTGTATGGAATATTCATGAAAGATGGGAAACAAGTATATAGGTTGAAAAAAGTATAGTAATTATCACCAGAGGAGGTAGTCACACTGATAAGGTCACAAATGCATGGAAATTTTCATGTATTTGTCTGGCATGACAGCAGTACTACTGGATTTAGGATTGTAATTTAAAAAATAATTAAATACTAAACTGAAAGTTTAAACTAAACTAAAAAATTAACAAATTAATCAGATATCATAGTGGGAATTTTTGTTTGGATATGAATTAGATTTAAAACTTTTATAATTCTGAAGACTCTGCATTTCTGTTTCTGCTATGTAAAATTTTGATATCATGCTCTAAAAGTAAATCATTGGTACAAAGTCTTCATCATTTCAACCTACTTGAAACAATATCTAAACTCTTGATTTCATAGATGAAGAAACATTTATTTCCCACTATTCCATTAATTGAATTAGCATCAGTAAAGTCACTTTACATTTCTAGGTCTTATTTTCCATATCTCTAGAATAAGGACTTTGGAATAGAGAAATTCAAAGATTCCTTCCAGCTCTAACTTTGTATGAATATAGCATTTGGTTATCTTTACATCAAATTTGAAATAGGAACTATGACTTATACTGTTTTTACTCCTTCAACTTCCACTATAGTACTATGCACATAGTAGTTGCTTATAAATGCATATTGTTATTGTTGTTTTCTCATTCAAGTAACTGCATTTTTTCCTTACAAACTATTCATATAAATTTTTTCTTGTTATTGTTAACATTTCAGATAATAATCTAAAATAAAAAATACAATGGATTTTTTCTATCATAAAAAAGCAAATGTGACTTCCAGAGAGTCTCTTTTTTCCTATGTCTTGATTTTTCCTTTATGAAAATGGGCCACTGATAGCCAATGAACAATCTAATTACAGAAATGAGGTTATTTGTTTTTTTTTTTAGTTTGGCCACAGTAAATTAATTGAAATTATGTATTAAGATTTGTAAGGGTTTTAACCTGCTCGGATAGGACAGTATTCAAATCAGTGAAATCATAAATCTTTTATAACAATGAACTGAGAGGGAGATTCTATAATGCTGGAGAAACTGACGCAAAATAGAGAGTAGAGAGTTTTTAATATTTTATTTGAGTTTCTGAGAGGGAGAGGTTTTCTGGGGGACAGATCAGAATCCATTATTCCCCCAGGGCTGAATTGGACTTTTCATCTTAAAGAATTCAGCATCGAATGTTTGATCCCAATGATTTTTATATAGTTTCATAGATCAGGGAAGTAAAAGGCAAGGGCAGGTGTCTGAACACTGGTGAGTTTGGGAATTTTCAGGAAGGGACCATCAATTCAGTTCTGACTGGTTAGGGGTAGGACCATAAATTCTGATAACTTAGGAGAACTTATGAGCTAGGATGCCTGAACTAGAAGATCTTCTTTTATCTTAGATTAAACACTTACAGTTTATAATCTTAGAATAGCCAGTCCTAAGGTATATCAGTCCTAATAATCAAGAAGGGGTGGGGTGGGGGAGGTTGCAACCAGGGGATTGAAGCAGAACAATTCAAGGAACAGAGGCAGAACAATTTAGGGAAACTAAGGGACAATTTAGAGAAACTGAGGCAGGATAATAAAAGGACACTGTGGCACAACACTTCTAGTCTTCTAATATGTGAACATATTTAAAGGATTGAAGTATTTCCTATAAAATCAGTATAATCAATAAATAGAATCTGTCCAGCTCTACTTTATTTTGGTAGAGGTGGCTTAAATTGCAAAAACATAGATTCAAAGAATCATAAAATCATTGACTACTAATATTAGATTACCTTATAATTCATCCAATTGTGCCGTCTACAAGAAAAAATTACCTCCACATAGATTTTTCACAGTCTTATAAAAATTTACAAATTTATAAATAAAAAAAAAAAAAAAAGTAAAATCAGAAAAAAAAAAAAAAAGATCTTGGAAATCATTTGACCCAAATCCATAGTTATAACTAGCATTTTTCTTTTAAGTATTTTTTTTCAGATACAAAATCCAGCATCATATTAGTTTGTTTTGTTGTTTTGTTGAGAGGAAGGGCATTTGTTGGTTTTCTTTTGCTTCAGGAGGAGGGAGGGAGATAGAGACAATGGGATACATATCCAAAGGGCAGAATTTTCAGGTTTCTGGGGGTAATTCTACACTGCACAAAACAGGGCTCTCCAATCTTAAATTGGGGTAAAAAGGAGGAGTTTAGTTAAAGAAACTTTTTATTTTAATGCATTATTCATACTAACTTATTACCAGGTTCAGGGGAAATTATTTTTCAGGTATAACTTGGAGTAGATGGCATCTGCACTCCCTTTTGGCTTTGAAAGTCCTGTTGCTGTGCTCCCAAATGATTTGTTAGCACAATCTAAGCTTCAAACCCTGGGGCAAAACCCTGATCACTCCACCCTAGTTGTAGTTCTTTTCGATTCTCATGAGAAAATAAGTCCCAGAGAAGCTAAATAATGTTCGTAAATTCACATAAATAGTTAGTGCAAATCTAGATTATAACGCTGGTTTTCTTACTGAGTCCAAGATTATAGAAATAAATTTTATTTTCCAGGGTTTGATTATACTGCTTGATTTTATTTTTTTTTACAGGATGAAAATAGCATCAATCATGCTACAAACATGGCATGCTGTATAAAGAAAGAACTAGAGTGGTTGCAATGTCTAATCCATGAATGAATGATAAATGTTTAATCATGTTTATTACTGTTCATTAATAATTAATAATTTACTAATAATAGTATTTAATGTATTTATTTATTAATTATACCCTGCCTAAAAGATGTGAAATACTCATGGAGGATGAGGACAGACTGAGATTAAGAACAGATGGGATCCTTAGGGGTCACAGTTGAACCCCTTTCAATATGTTAAAAGGAAAGTTGGAGCAAAGAAGCACACGTAGCTTGCCAAACTTTCCAGGATTAATTAAAACTCCCCCTTACAGTGACAGCCATCCAGCTGTCAGTCTAAATATCAGGTTGAAGACAATGTAAGGAAGTTAGTTTTGCAATAGAGGAAACCACTTACAAAACTGTGAACAGACCCTAATTATGATTATTTGGTGAGGTTATTAAGGGGACAAGAGAGGTGTGCCACAAGCATGAAATGATGCTGGAATGAATTCTGACATTAAAAAGTAATAGCCCTTCACTTAAGTTCAATGGGATTGCTGCTGAGTGGGTTAGTATTTGTCTGGTGTAAATAAAGAAGTTTTTGGAAAGTGACCTATCTTTAGTTGAAATTGGTTGATAGTTTAGAGGGAAAGGAAAGAAAGGAAAGAAGCATTTATTACATATCTGTTACATGCCAAAGGCTATTATAGATGCTTCACAAATATTATCTTATTTGATCTTCACAACTTTAAAAGACAGGGACTTCGGTAGAGGTAGAAATTAAGTGATTTGACAAACATCACAATTAGTAAGCTCTAAAATCAAGGCTTTATCCATTCTATTACCTATCCATTTCTGAGCATAGAGAGTGTAGGGGTCTCTAGACAATAATTGAGGAAGAATTATCTCTTCACCATTGATACATACTTCAAATGGTGCCTGTAGGACCTTCAAACCTGGAAGAAAAGTGAAAAATACTTATTACTTTTGGAGCCATTCTAATAAGTAAGAATTCTTAATCTAGAACTCATGAAGTTGAAAGGATTCATAGGAAACAACACATTGTCCAATAAATCCATGATCAAAAAGGAAAAGAAAAGAAAAATTTAGGAGACTTAGTAAAAGAAGAGCAATCATTTAGTTTACATTCAACAAGGGGAACATCCAAGAGGTACTAAGAATACCATCAAAGTAGGAAAATTCTGTTTTTTCACTACTATACATTGAAGTATCTGATGCATTATATCTATCTTGTTCTGCTCTCCTGGGCAACTTTCCTCAATGAAAACATCCATTGGTTTTCCTTACTTCTATTTAAAAACCAACTGTCTATTCTTACATAGATTTTATTTAGTTGGAAGAGAAGGAGGAAAAGAAGGAGGAGGAAGAAGAGGAGGAAAAGGTGGAAGAGGAGGAGGAAGAAAAAATCATTAGTAAAGAAATAAAAAAAATATAATGGATAGATTTCTTTCAAGCTAATTATTTGTTAGTTTCATTTGGTGTTGAGAAAAATGAAATATTTGTTGAACACTCAAAATTATTAAATAATGTTTACTTAGCCATACTATAGAAAAAATATTATAACATTTAACTTAGGTAAGTGTGACCTACCCACTTCCTTGAATCAATATGTAAAAGTCAGATTTCCCATTGCCTAGGAATATCTTTCAAGTCTAAAGATTCTTGTTCAATACTTTTTTTTACACCTTTGCATGACTAGGAAGCCACGTCAATACTTCTAGAGATCATCACAGAGCTGGGTCAGAAAAAGAATACTTTGAGCCTCTGGTCAATCAGTCTTTAGGAGAGCTTGGTTTCCTTTTAAAGAAACAGTTGCCTAAACTCTGAGATACCACTACCCACCTGTGAGATTGGCTAGAATGACAGGGAAAGATAATGCAGAATGTTGGAGGGAATGTGGGAAAACAGGGACACTAATACATTGTTGGTGGAATTGTGAACACATCCAGCCATTCTGGAGAGCGATTTGGAACTATGCTCAAAAAGTTATCAAACTGTGCATACCCTTTGATCCAGCAGTGTTACTACTGGGCTTATATCCCAAAGAGATACTAAAGAAGGGAAAGGGACCTGTATGTGCCAAAATGTTTGTGGCAGCCCTGTTTGTAGTGGCTAGAAGCTGGAAAATGAATGGATGCCCATCAATTGGAGAATGGCTGAATAAATTGTGGTATATGAATATTATGGAATATTATTGTTCTGTAAGGAATGACCAACAGGATGAATTCAGAAAGGCCTGGAGAGACTTACACGAACTGATGCTGAGTGAAATGAGCAGGGCCAGGAGATCATTATATACTTCAATGACAATACTATATGATGATCAATTCTGATGGACGTGGCCCTCTCCAGCAATGGGATGAACCAAATCAGTTCCAGTAGAGCAGTAATGAATTGAACCAGCTACACTTAGCGAAAAAACTCTGGGAGATGACTATGAAACACTACATAGAATTCCCAATTCCTCTATTTTTGTCTGTCTGCATTTTTGATTTATTTCACAGGCTAATTGTACAATATTTCAGAATCCGATTCTTTTTGTACAGCAAAATAACTGTTTGGACATGTATACATATATTGTATTTAATTTATACTTTAACATATTTAACATGTGTTGCTCAACTAGCCATCTGGGGGTGGGAGTGGGGGGAGAAGGGGAAAAATTGGAACAAAAGGTTTGGAAATTGTCAATGCTGTAAAATTACCCATGCATATATCTTGTCAATAAAAAGCTATAATAATAATAATAATAAAGAAACAATTGTTTAAACTATATGAAAAGGAACCCAGGTGATCTTATAACAAAGAAATGAAAAAATTACCCACATTAATAATTATCTTAAAGATCATTTGTTGCAATCTGCTCATTTTATAAATAAGGAAACTGAAACTGATAGTCTTTTAGTGACTTTATGATATATCTAGAGTCAGAGAGATGGTCTTGCCCCAAAGAAATGCCAAGTTATATGAAGAACAGAATTTTTAGCACTAAAAATGTGTATTCTCTATTGTGTCAGTATAAAGCACTAAAATCTTTGAATAATAATAGAGTCCCTCATCACACTCAGCAATTGTGTTGTGCTTTAGGTCATCGTTTATGGCACTTACTCCCAATGCCAAATCTCTTCTTTTCCTACCGTCAAAACTCAAATAGCTTTGAATCTTGGTGACCTACTAAAAAGTGCTAGCTTCCCAAATATGAATGCTAACATTTATACATTGACTTTAAAGTTCTGAACTATTTTACATACATTATCCCACTTTGGGCTATATTAATACCTAACTGTTGTTAGTATAAAGACATTGAAGGAGATTGGATTTTTTTTTATTAATTGCTTAATCTATATGTTAAAGAAATAATTGATGTGTTTTGATTTTGACCTAATGAATACTCTCCCTGGAAACAAGCTGCTAGGATAAAATTGTAATGAGTTTCACAGCTCAGCTTTGGTACCATCTCCATCACAAAACTTTACCTGATAAGCCTTTTGTTATAGCTCATTCTCCTTTGTTTACCTTGAACTATTCTTTTTGTGTGTAAATGTACTTTCAAATAGAATATAAGTTCCTTCATTACAATACACTTTTCTTTTTGTCTCTGCAGAAATTATCATAGAGCCTAGAACCAATAAGCAACTGAGTTTTATTTTATTCAATTATACATCTCAATGGAGAACTTTCATATCTGGTAGGTAAAATGAAGGAGGTTTGGGAAAATGCTTTTAAGTTAAATTAGGGGAAAGAAACAACGTGTCTGACTTGACAGATGTTAAATATTTTAAAAAATAAAATTGAGGTTAATATACCATCTTTCATCTCATTCTCCACCAAATTTCCAGAAAAATTAGACAGTATTTGCTGCTTTCACATTACTTCCTCACCTCTTTCTTGCTCTTCAACCCCTTACAATCTGTCTTCTTTCCCTTATGCTTTTAGCTCCCTCAATTTCATTTTGTGCTTGTCATGCCTCCTTTACGTGAAATTCAGTACTATCTTTTTTCTCTTATTTTTTCACGTGTTTTCTGTCTTTTTTCCTTGACATCTCTGCAACAAGGGATAGTATTGACATGTCCTCTTTCCTAAAATTTTCTCCTCCTCTACTAACTTCAATGTTGTTATCCTCCATTCTTGAAGAGAACCATGGCACCAGGAAGGGGATTCCACAACTTGCAAGTCAATCACATTTAAGTGAGGGATAACTGTTCAAAGTCACCAACCTTACTCTGTCCTATGAAGTCATCTGATTCCAGCAGTGGCAAGATATACATCAGAACAACTTGCTCTCTATGTCTTCTACTTCTCTACCCATTTCATCTTTCTCTCTTGTTCTGATTCTTCTTGTTGTTAAATATATTTGTAATTGATATTCTACAAGACATTATCAGTTCTTAATTAATTTTTTTAAAGCTCTATCTTTTCCCACTGTTATCTAGTTCATGCTAATGGTTTCACATAGCATTTCTCTATAAACAATTCTCAAATCTATATTTCCATTCTGTATTTTAGAGATGCAGTTCCATATTTTAAACTGTCTGCATCATATCTCCACCAAAATGTCCCATCAGTATCTCAAACTTAACAAGGAAAATATGAATTTCTCATTTTCCCCTAAAACCTTCCCTCTCCCTAACTTCTCAATTTCTTTTGAGTCCAAAATCAGCTAAGGCGCATGATCTTGCAAGAAATGTTGATTTTTCATGGTTAGTGTCTGTATCCAATCTAAGATCAAATCCAGTTGAATATGTCTTGGCAAAATCTATCACATCTTTCATTACTTCACTGCCTTCCTTCAAATTATTTTTTACCCAAAATATTATCCAAGAGTCGGTTTTCTTTCATAATGTCTGTCTCTCTCAAAGCCATTCTTCATGTTGCTATGTAAACAATCTTCCAACAATATTATGATTATAGGGCATCTAGGTGGTGCAGTGAATAGAGTACCAGTTCTGAAGTTAGGAGAACCTGAGTTCAAATCTGGGCTCAGACACTTAATGTCTCCTAACCTCCTAAACAAGGAGGAGTATGACTCTGTGCAAGTCATTTAACCTCAATTGCCTCAGCAAAAAAATAATAATAATAACAATCAAGAATATTATGATTATGTCTTTTTTCTACTAAAAAAAAGCTTTAAAGTTTTTCATCATCTCTTAAATACAGTGCAGATTCCTAATCCTGGTAGCTCCAACATACATATCCAGTCACATCTACTTTGTTTCACATGTTCATTATTTTAATCACATTTGAGAACTTTCCACATCAAGTTCTTCTTGTGCCCCCTCTCATTTTCCTGCCCTTTAAAAAACCTTTACCACTTCCTGAAATTTACCCAGAAAGAATAAATGAGTAAGTGAATACATGAATGAATGAAAAACAAACATTAATTAAGCATTTGCTATGTGCTAAGCCTTGGGAATTAAATGGCTGTTGCAGACACTTTTCAGATGAAGAAATTGAAACTATTTTTAATCATATGAAAAAGTGCTCTAAGTCACTAGTGATCAGAGAAATGCAAATTAAGATAACTCTGAGATACCACTCCAAACCTCTCGGATTGGCTAAGATGACAGGAAGATAATGATGAATGTTGGAGGGATGTGGGAAAACTGGGACACTGAGGCATTGTTGGTGGAATTGTGAACGGATCCAACCATTCTGGAGGGCAATTTGGAACTATGCTCAAAAAGTTATCAAACTGTGCACACCCTTTGACCCAATAGTGTTTCTAATTGGGCTTATACCCCAAAGAGATCTTAAAGAATGGAAAGGGACTCACACAGGGAAAAAATGGTTGTGGCTGCCTTTTTGTAGTGGCAAGAAACTGGAAACCAAGTAGATGATATTCATCAATTGGAGAATGGCTGAATAAGTTATGGTGTATGAATGTTACGGAATATTATTGTTTTGTAAGAAACGACCAGCAAGATGATTACAGAGAATCCTGAAGAGACGTACATGAACTGATGCTGAGTGAAATGAGTACAACCAGGAGATCATTATACACGGCAACAAGAAGATTATACACTGATTAATTCTGATGAGCGTGGCTCTTTCCAAGCTCATCATGAGATGATTCAAACCAGTTCTACTTGTTCAGTGATAAAGAGAGCCATCTACATCCAGAGAGAGGATTGTGGGAACTGAATTTGGTTCCCAACATAGCATTCTCACTCTTTCTGTTGTATTTTGCTTTTTTTTATTTTTTTTTACTGATTTGATTTGATTTTTCTTACATTGTATTTTGCTTTTTTTTATTTTTTTTTACTGATTTGATTTGATTTTTCTGGTGCAGTACAATAATTGAATAAATATGTTTCATATATTAGATTTAACATATATTTCTACCATGTTTAATGTAACTACTTGCCATCTAGGGAAGGGCATGGGGGAAGGGAGAGAAAATTGCAACACAAGGTTTTGAAAGAGTTAATGTTGAAGAACTGTCCACACATATGTTTTGAAAAATAAAAACTTTAATTTAAAAAATGGCTATTACTTTACCTGACTGGGGACACATGTACAAACATGCACACTTAGTCACTGTCCTCAAGTAGCTCACATTTTAATTAGGGAATGTACCATAACTGAACTAAAGTTGGAAAATCAAAAATGATGAATATCTGTTATTCAAAATGAATATGAATCTCTGATATATTCAAGAGAAAGTTAATTCAATTTTTTTTATAATTGAATAATGTAGTAGTTATTGGCTGACCTCTTCCACTAACCCTAGCTGCAAAGATAACAAATATTTCAAGCTCCAGTTGCATACATAGTAAATAACTCAAGGATAGAAATTTAGGTATGTTGAAAAAAAAAAAGATAACATGGTATATCTTCTATAGGATGCACAGTGATTTAATAAGACTAGAAAGATCTTCACGGTACATAATCTGATGCATGTATTTATGATCACATTTATCTAAGCACTTTTCTCTGCTTAAATAATTGTGTGAGAGTTCTAGGCTTGATGTGGTACCCAGATTTTGAAGGGATATAAGAACAATTTCAGGGAAGTGATAGAGTTCTTTTAAACTTTGAATGGGTAACTACCATCAGAATGGAGGACACAGCTCTGAGAGAAAATAGAGAAGCATGGGGAGGGAATTACATCTGACTTTCATTATATATTTTTGATTAATGTCCTCATATCTCTCAATGAAACTAAGAAAGATATAATTGATTTGATTGTAATCCAAGACTCATTGATGTTTATAACAGAACCTGGTACCCTCTGGGACAAATTCAACAGCTAATTTGTTTCATTTCGTCAAATATTAGTAAGCAATATAACCTAGATAAGTTTATCTATAGATAGCTATGCCAAATCTGTAATTCCCATTAGGATTGGACATATACTACTTGCATAATTTAAAAAACACATTTAAAGTTGAATATTACTGAAATAATTGTAGAGGAAGATAAAGTAGTCTAGATAGTCTTCGGGAAACTGTACAGTGTTTTTAATCACCCCAGTCTTCAACCTGAAACAAAAGGTCTCTCTTCTCAGCTTTACATAAATTATTGTTGACATGTTGCAATCAAAATCAGTCTGTGAGCTCCTTGAGGGCAGGGAATTTTTTTTTTTCTTTATAGCCTTAGCCTGGAATACAAAATAGACAATCAATAAATATTTCTTGATTTGACATTGATATTCTCTGAAGGACACTGTATGGCCACAAATAATGGCTAGCACAATAAATAAGGCATTAATCTTACTTTTTACTTAAAAGATAATAGGAAGGCACAAGGTGGTCTATAATATATGGCCAATGAAATAATAGAATACTTAAGATAAATAACATAAAAGTTTATCATTAGAGAAATGTATGACCAGAAAAGGAGTTCATCTAGGAATAACTATACAATCTACATCCTCCGTTAGTGTCCATTCTATGTTTAGAGTTGTAGAATAAGATCCCTAGAATATTAGGTTGATCTCTTGTAGAGGATTTATAGACAGGCAAGGACAAAAATCAAATTTCATATGACATAACTGGCTTATTATCTGTATTGTTGTAGAATGTACCCACGTATATAATTTCACAGATCCATCAGAGTACCCAAGTATATTGGGGAAAAGAAAGAAAATCTATCACAACTACCTTCTTTTCTGTTGCTGTGAGCTTTTGGATTTTTTAGTTTTGTTTTGTTTTGTTTTTTTCATAAGTACTCTGACAGTGCATAGAAATCCTGATAACAAAGCATTCAGTTGTTTCAATCCTAGATAGTTGCTTTCAAGTAAATTTAAAATCAGTTTCCTTCTTGTCAACTATAAATCAGCCACACAAAGACCTTTAGCTTAGAATTAGAATTCATCCATTCTCCACATTGAAAATAAGGTATATCAGGCTCATCCTTTTTTTTTTTTTTTCATGGTAATCTTGAGGGATTTTTATCTAGGCATGTGTTAGCATTGTAAGATGAATGAAGGGTGGCAGAAAGTAAAAGCTTTGATTTTCTTTTAGTTCCAGTACAAAGGGTCCCCAGGCATTTTCATTAATAACAAGGTATTTGGTTTTTAATCTTCTATAAGTTGCATATCTATTTTTCTTTTTCTATTTGTTCCCCCTATCCTGTTCTATGCCATGATAGAATGATATTATTTCCAATCTTTAGTTGGAGGATGGGGATGATAGGTGGGAAAATATAGGTTTTAGGTTTGTAAAAAACCAGAAACAGAGACTGAAAAATTAACCTGACAATAGGTTGTGTGCACAATATGATTTGTTGAGTCAAAGCAATTATTTAATAGGTTATTAATCATAAGTGACAGATAAAGTAATGGGATGCTGTCTTCTAAAGAAAATGCCATTGGATCATATTAAAACTTTATTCACAGATATAATAAAATCCAATTTGTTCATGACCTGCTAATTAAGAATTTGTGATAATTCATACTGTGTAAAATTAAAGACTTCACTAGAAATTGGGGTATTGACTTTCAAGAGTCAAATGATTTTTGTATATAGGAATAGGACACTGACTCATGTAACATCCTTAGACTTACTGTCCTTTCTCCTATCAACCAATCAAAAATCCTATCTATTTATATCATCTCTTTCAATACACTGAAGGCAAGTTTCTTTCCTATTGATATTCAGACTCCCTTACCCTAATGCAAATCCACCTTCTGTTATTTCTGACAATATTAATTTTTTTGGCCATATGATACATACCATATTAGTCATCTACTAGACAATTTACTAGACAATCCCCTCTTTTTGTTCTAATACTTCAGTTAATTTGTGAACTTACTCATTAGATTATTCTTTTCATTGTAGATCATACCTTCTCTATTGTCTGCCCATTCTTTATAATTCTTGTTTATGTCTTCCCAAACCCTATGTAAGTTCTCCTTACATCTTGAGGATGGAGTTTATTGTCTATTCACTGACTACCACTTGTTTTTTCTGTTTTGTTTTTGTTTTGGTTTTTTATATAAGAAACAGCTATGTGATAGTCACAAAGATATCTTGAAAATAAAGATTATTTCCATGTGGGATTTTAAGTTTTATTGAAGGCTTATGTTATTACACCATAGCATGGCAGCACATAGCTCTTCTCCGATTTTAGCTCTTAGTAAGTCTTCCCTTCTAAGAAACCAACTTATAACATCATCTATGTTGTCATATACAACATTGTACATATTTAATTTTGCTTCTCTCAAATGGAACCAAAGTTGTGTGTTTATTCACATGTAATCTGGAGCCAATTTTGGTCATTATAATTTTATAGATTTCAGATTTTTTTTTCCAATCAAATAAATCATTGTAGTCATTGTGTTTGTGAATTTGTGGGTTTATGTTTTCTGGTTCTAATTAGTCCATTTATATTAATTCATACAAATCTCCCCTTTTATTCTCTCTTGAAATTTATAATTGTCCCATAACATATCTGCCTTCAGACTATGCCTTCTCTCTCTTTTAGCCTTTATACTATATCACTGTCAAATCAATATTTGTCCTTGCACTACACTATTTGATGCTCAACAAATTTTAAGCCTTTTTGTTGTTTTCTAAATAAGCTATGAATAACAGGGAGCATGACTTAGGATTTTGGTCAGGTCTCAAACTATCCCTTCAACCATTTTAATACTAAACCCTTTCACACAACTACAACATAGCTATACTACCCTCCATTCTTTATTCGCATTCTGCTCAGTCTCAATTCCCCATGCCTGGAATGGATTCACTTAAATTTCGGTTCCTTCTACAATTAAGGCCTTGAGCCTATCAACATCAACATGCAGATCATGTGCCTCCAGGGACAGGATCTATGTAAACATATGTTTATTAAAGTCTTTCCTTTCTTCAAGGCTCAACTAAAATACTGCCTACTCAATGAAATCCTTATCTTTTCTCCCTCATCCCCACATACATGCAGTAGGAGAGTTATTATGCCTTCTAAGATATCTTACAACACTTTGATTAGACTTGCCCTTTATACATCTGGCTTTTTTCCCCACAAAAAATGTATATATCTTCCACAGTTCTGATATATGTTAATAATATCTCTATTAATACCTAGTTATAATATATTGATATGTTTTATACTTATATATTTTATGTGTTCCATATTTCTATACATAAATTTAATGTTTATCAAAATGCACATAAAATCTTAGTATCAAATCTCACTCTGACAAAAATCTTTTTAAAGAACAAAAAGAATGTTTCTATTCTCATTTCCTGTTCTAAATACAGAGTTCTGACATTTTACAAAATCATTGATCCCTTGTTCATTTTCTTCATCATGCCTTTAGATCAAGATCTTAAGATTCCCCTTGTACATATTCTATTTCCTTTTATAAAATTCTCCTTTAGTTGAGTTTTAAAAACTTGTTCTTCAAGTAAAAATATTGCATAATATTCCCCAATTCTAAAATTCTTAGTTCAAAAATGTTCTAAGCATTTCTCAATATGATGGCAGTAAATCAATTTCAAGTAATTCATTTACATATAAGGAATAAGAGAGATTTCATATAATGTTGTTTCCAAGAAAGAAAGCAACAATTCACAATTTTATTTCCCCTTTTACATGAAGGGAGGATAGAGTGAATAGTGTACTAGGAACAAAAAGAAGATGGACTAAACTGTGTTCTTATGAAAATTTCTCCTCCAATTTAGGACAGGTTTTACTCTAACCACATGGCTGTTGAATTAGTCCACCAATAGATAATTTTGAGGACTTACTTTATGCTTTGGCCTGTTTCCCCAATTGAAATTTGTTTTAAAAAGTAAATATAAAATATTATGTAAATAAAAAAATTAAAGAATTGGTTTAACTATATGAATTCTGAAGTTCCTATCAGCCATATTTTCAATGTTTATAAAGGAAATAATATAAAATATGATATTCTAGAAGTAACTAAAACTCAAAGAAAAGGAATTTGTACACTGCTATAAAGACAATATTTCATGGCATGAACTACAGTGCCTTGCAATCTGAGTAAAATTTTCATGGGTGATTATTGTTTTGTGTTATATCAATGTCATTTCTCAGCAATTCTCCTATCCCTTCTACCTCTAATGAAATTTTCTCTTGTAAGGAAAAAAACAAATTTAAGCAAAATTAATCAGCACATTGGCCAGATAAAAAAAACTTAGGGCTTATTTCATATTTTTCTTCCACTATGCAGTTAGGTGGCACTCTGGATAGAGCACCAGGCATAGAATGAGGAAAACCTGAGTTCATATTCTATTTCAAATCTTACTATGTGACCATGGAAAAGGCACTTAATGGTATTTCAATCAAGAATATCAAGGGAATTAATGGGCAAAAAATACAAAATATGGTGGCTTAGCAGTACCAGACCTAAACTATATTATAAAGCAGCAATCATCAAAACTATTTGGTACTGGCTAAGCTAAGAAATAGATTGATGCTTCAGTGGAATAGATTAGATATACATGACACAATAATCAAAGCCTAGAGTAACTATACTAGCTTAGTATTTGTTAAACCCCAAAACATAAGCTTCTGGTATGAGAACTAATTAATTTGACAAAAAATTCTGGGAAAAACAGAAAATAATAAGTCAGAAACTCAGCATAGACCTGCATCTCATACCCCATG
The DNA here is from genome assembly GCF_016432865.1 of Antechinus flavipes. NCBI lineage: Eukaryota > Metazoa > Chordata > Mammalia > Dasyuromorphia > Dasyuridae > Antechinus > Antechinus flavipes. The sequence goes on from NC_067401.1 coordinate 265,636,095, forward strand.
CCAAAATAAGGTCAAAATTGGTACATGATTTGGGCATAAAGGGTGGTACCATAAGCAAATTAGGAGAACAAATGATAATTTACCTCTCAGATCTTTGGAGAAGGGAGGAATTTATGACCAAAGAAGGACTAGAGAACATTATGAAAGGCAAAATGGATAACTTTGAATACATCAAATTCAAAAGGGTTTGCATAGACAAAACTAATAGAAACAACATTAAAAGGGAAGCACAAGGCTGGGAAAATTATTTGCAACCAGTGTTTCTGATAAAAGTAAAATACATAAAGAACTGTGCCAAATTTACAAGAATACAAGTCATTCTCCAATTGATAAATAGTCAAAGGTTATGAACAGACAATTTTTAGATGATGAAATAAAAACCATCTATAGTTGGATGAAAAAATATTGTAAATCACTACTGATTCGAGAAATGCAAATTAAAAAAACTGTGTAGTACCACCTCACTATTCTCAGATTGGCTAAGAAGACAGGAAAAAATAATGATAAATGTTGGATGTCAGGTAGGAAAACTGGGACACATGCATTGTTAGTGGAATTGTGAAACTGTCCAACCATTCTAAAGAGTAATTTGGAACAATACCCAAAGGGCTATAAAACTGTGCGTATCCTTTGACCCAGCAGTGCCACTACTGAGTCTCTATCCTAAAAAAATCATAAAGGAGGGAAAAGGACCACATGTACAAAAGTGTCTGTAGCAGCTCTTTTTGTGGTGACAAAGAATTGGAAAATGAGTAGACGCCCATCAATTACAGAATAGCTGAGCAAGTTGTAATATATGCAGATAATGGAATATTATTCTGTAAAAAAATGATTAATAAGGTGATTTCAGAAAGGCCTGGAAAGATTTACTCAAACTACTACTGAGTGAAGCAAAACCAGGAATACATTGTACACAATAACAGCAAGAATATGTGATGATCACCTATGAAAGATTTGGTTCTTCTCAGTAGTTCAGTGATCCAAGGCAATTCCAATAGACTTTAGATAGAAAATGCCATCTGCATTCATAAAAAAAAATATGGGTATTGAATATAAATTAACACATGCTAAAAAAAACACATACACACATAAAAAAGAAAACAAATGTATATAAACCTTTTTACATGTAACTTGGGAAAATAAATATATTAAATTAAAATGAAAAAAGAAAAAAAAATCCTATTTGCTTCAGTTTCCTCATCTGTAAATGAGATGGAGAAGGAAATGGCAAACCACTCAAGTATTTTTGCCAAGAGAATCCCAAATGAGGTCTTGAAGAGTTGGACAAGACTGAATAATAATAACAATCCTGCTAAACATCAGCAAGCTGGCTTCTCTGAAGTCATGATTGATCACTACATTGATCAGAGTTCAGATGGCTTTCGATGCTGCTTTCCTTTGTATACAGTTTTGGAAGATTTATTGACTTTTTTTCTTTTAAACCCGTTTTATTGATTCCTTTTGTTCTTAAATCATGCTAATTCTTGGGGAAAAGACTATCCTACAAAATCTCTCTCCATTCCACATTGAATCCTGCTTTGTAACAAACAAAACTAACCAAGTAAATTTTTCAATATAGTGAACACATCTGTTTATAGAACTGTCCATTCCAGTATTCTTTCTCTTCTCTGCCATAAGGAAAGAAGTATTTCCCTTGTTTTTTCTTGGAATTCTTCATTAGTAAACTTGTCTTAAATCTTCTTTGGGGCCAAATTGGGTCATTAAAATTTCTTTTTTTATTTGTTACTTTTTAAATTTATGTTTTATATCTACAAAAATTTTATTAAAATTTTATATAAAGCTTTTCTTTGTTATTTCCTTTCTCATCTCCTCCAACAATATTTTAAATTATGATTTTTAGATAGATAGATAGCTAGAAACCTGCTGTCTTTTCATAATCATTACTTTCCTTTTAAAATGATCACAAAACAACCATTTGATGATTCATTACTAACTTTTATGGATGTAGAATATTTGAGCTGTGGAAATACAATGCAACAGTCCCTGGGAATAGCTCTAACAATTTTTCTCCCCAACTTTGATGTTGCCTAAATGTATTAGAAAAAAGAAGGAAGATCACCTCTGGAGTGTTTTTTCTAATATGCTTTATCTATTGTGTTTATAGAGATGATTATATTGAATGAAATGAATGAGATCTCATCATCATGGAGTAATGCAACTTTAAATAAGATGATATTTCACAGTGGCTTTCTTAGATTTAATCATATATTTGTGTGAAAAGCATTATGAAATAGTTGATCGAATGCTGGACTTGGAGACAAGAAATTTGTTGTTTAGTGATTTTTCAGTTGTATCTGACACTTCGTGACCTCATTTGGGATTTTCTTGGCAAAAATGCTAGGTAGATTGCTATTTCCTTCTCCAGCTCATTTTTACAGAGGTGAAAACAGGAAGACAAGATTGAGCGATTTGCCCAGAGTCATATGGCTGGTGAGTGTCTGGGGCCAGATTTGAACTCAGGAAGATGAGTGTTCCTGACTCCAGGCTTAGAACTCTGCCCACTGCATCACCTAGTTGAATACCTGAATTAAAATCCCTGAGGGAGGGAGGAGAGGCAGGGAAGCTAAAATGATGGAGTAAAGGCAAGAACCCACCAACTTCTCTCCTCCACCACTCCAAAGTTCTTTAAATAATGAGTCTAAACAAATTTTAGAACATCAGAACACCCAAAAAGATGGAGTAGAACATTTTCTAGGATAAGGTAACTTAGAAGCTAATCAGAAAAGGTCTGTGACAACAGGGTGCAATCCCAGAGCAGGCCCAGCCCCAGCCCTAGCCCTGGCCTGGTCCCTAGCATCAGTAGGCTGGGTCTTCTTAATCAGCAGCAATGCTGGAGGCTTCTGGATTTCTCAGCCTGGGGATACCAGGAAAGACTTAGAAGGTCAGCGGAGAGGGTCTGTGGCAGCAGGCTGGGGGTCTAGTGTGCAGTGCCAGTGCAGGCTGCACCAACACAACTCCTCTTAATACAGACCCAGTTTTGATCAGCACTTTGGATCTTACTATTGGATCTTATTAACGAGGTCTTGAAGAGTTGGACAAGACTGAATAATAATAACAATCATACTAATGCTCCACATTGGAGCTACTAACAGCTCCAGGGCAGAAAAGAGTGCTTGTAATCAGATTCCTAGAAGCATCTCTGAAAACAGCAGCACAAAATCCATGAAACTTAACACTGCACCCTCCCTCTACCCTGGAAACAGAGCCCTAATTTAACAAAGAGTTAAAAGCAGAGTAACAGGCTGGGAAAATGAGCAGAAAACTGAAAAAGTTTCTGACCATTGAAAGTTATTATAGTTACAAGGGGCATCAAAACATACCTTTAAAAGATAATAACAAAGTCAAAGCTCCTACATCCAAAGACTCCAAGAAAAATAAGGATTGAGCTCAGGCCATGGAATAGTTCAAAAGGGATTTTGAAAACCATATAATAGAGATAGAGGACATTTTAGGAAAAAAAAAACTGAGAGTGGTTCAAAAGGAAATTAAAAAAAAAAAAAACAACTAATGGGGATTAGAACATCTTAAAAAGCAAAATTAGCAATTGAAAAAGGAGGTACAAAATCTCATTAAGAAAAATCATTTTTAAAAAATAGAATTGAACAAATGGAACCTAATGACTTGATGAGAAATCAAGATATAATAAAACAAAAACAAAAATACAAAAAAAAAAAAAAAAAAAATGTGAAATATCTCAGTGGAAGGATAACTGACCTGGAAAATAGACCCAGGAAAAGATAATTTAGAAATTATTGGTCTACCTAAAAGTCATGATCAAAAAAAGAGCTTAGGCATTATCTTTCAAGAAATTATCAAGGAAAACTGTCCTGATATTCAAGAACAAGAGGGTAAAAATAGAAAATAAAAGAATCCACTGATCATCTTCTGAAAGAGATCCCAAAATAAAAACTTCCAGGAATAGTATAAGTAAATTCTGGAGCTCCCAGTCAAGGAAAAACTATTGCAAGTATCCAGAAAGAAATAATTCAAGTATAGTGGAGCTACAGTCAGGATAATACAAGATTTAGCCACTTCTACATTGTAGGACCAGAGGACTTGGAATATGATATTCTAGAGAGCAATAGAACAATAATTATCGACACAGCAAAACTGAATATAATTCTTCAGAGGAAAAGGTAGTCATTCAATGAAATAGAAGATTTTCAAGCATTCATGAAGAAAAGACCAGCGTTAAATGGAAAATTTGATTTTCGAATCTGCATTCTGAAGAAGCATAAGGAGGTAATCAGTAAAGTGATATCATAAGGGACTTAATAAGGTTTATCAATTTAAATTCTTACATAAGAAGATGATACCTGTAACTCATTAGAACTTTCTCATTATTATGGCAGTTAGAAGGAGTATATATAGACAGAGGGCACAGGTGTGAATTGAATATGAAGAGATGATATTTTTTTAAATGATGAAATTAAGGGGTCATTGAAAAATGTACTGGGAGAAAGAAAAAGGGAGAAGTGGAATGTTGCAAATTATCTACCATAAAAAAGACAAGAAAATGCTTTTATAATGGAGGGAAAGAGGCAGGAGGAGAGAGAGAGGAAGTGAATTTTACTTTAAGCAGAATTGTTTCAAAGAAGAAATAATATCCATACTCAGTATGGATATAGAAATCTATTTTACCCTGCAGGAAAATAGAAGGGGAATGGGATATGGGAAGGAGGAGAGGGTGATTAAAAAAAAAAGTACATAGCAGAGGAGGAAGTAGTCAGTACCAAAACACTTTTGAGAAGGGACAGGGTGAAAAAAAAGAAAGAATAAAATAAAGAGGGGGGAAACACAATTAGCAATAATAATTGTAAAAATAATTTTGAAGCAAGTTTCTCTGATAAGGCCTCATTTTTCAAACATAAAAGGAACTTATAAAAAGGAAGAGTAAAGCCCTACTTGATAAATGATCAAAAGCTATGATCTTTGCCCAAAGGGCTATAAATTCATGCATATCCTTTGACCTAACAACACTGCTATTAGTTATGAATACCAAAAGAGATTCAAAAAAAAAAAGAGGAAAATGACCTAAATGTACAAAAATATTCATAGCAACTATCTTCTCAGGGCAAAAATATTGGAAATTGAGGGAATGCCCATCAATTAGGGAATATCTCAATAAATGGGTGTTTGGGATGGGATATTATTATTGTATGGAAAATGATGAGCAGCATCTCCCAGGAAAAAACAACAACAACAACAATCTGGAAAGTCCTCCAAGAACTCAAGCAAAGTAAAATATACTGTATCCAAAGTAATAGCAATGTTATAGGATAACCAGCTATAAATGATTTTGCTATTCTCACTAGTGCAATCATCCACAACTACTCTGAGGGACTTATGAAGAAAAGTCCTATCTATACCTAGAGAAGGCCTAAATATATTGAATAAAAGCATTCTCTCTATCTCTCTCTCTCTTTCTCTCTTTTTCTCTCTCTTTCTCTCTGTATATAAAAATTATCATTTTGTATTTTGATTTTATTATTATTTATTAACTATTATAAATTATTAATATTTATCAAAATTATGTTTAAAATTTATATATGTCATTTTTCACTTACTTTTTCTTGAGAGTTTTTATTTTCATTAGGGAGGGAGATCTATTTTTTTTTCACAACTTGACTTTTATGGAAATGTTTTGCATAACTTCACATGTGGTTTCTTAATTGTGGGATGGAGATAAAGAAGAGAACCTAGAATTCAAGAATTTTAAAAACAAATATAAAAATTGTTTTAAATGTAATTGCAGGAAAATGTTAAATAGATAAGATAAAAACAAAAACTTTCTTAAAAGAATGTTTTCTACGAAAGAAATAAGGCATAAGCAGGCCAGGAGACTATGAGATCCTGGTCTTGTGCAAGTTGGTGATTCAGTACACTTCCCAGGAGCTTTATGAAGTAAGCTACTCTCTGAAGACAGGCCCTGACAGAAGACCACAGAAAAGGCCACCCTAATTTCTTGGCTCTCCTATACAGAGATAAGAACAAATGCCAGGAACCTGTCTCCCCTTTCAATGATCCTCTGGCTATCTGGGAGAAGACCTTGAGGAAGGACCATCTAGCTGTGGCAGCTACCTCAAACAACCTGACGATTCTATATATAAAAAAGGAGAGTCCTTGTAATTGGCTATAGAGATTTAAGAGAAAGTACTGGTCAAATCCTGCTTGAATGTGGCCAAGAAACTGACTCACTTGGCCTTGCTGTGTTAGAATGAGGGAACAGCTGAAACGGCTCTGGAGACCCTAAAAAATTGACTGGGTCCCAATGACCCCAGTGTGATCAAAGCCAAGACTCCAAAACCCTATATAGGGATTTTCTGATTCATGCCTGTGACAAGGGGTTTGGCTCAGTCATTAGAGACAAAAAACAGATTTGTATGCACAGTGAAGAAAAAGAGAATGAGAATGAGCCCCACGATACCACCCTGTGGAGAATATGGCAGCTGGTATAAGACTTTAAAGTGGATAGCCCTACTGTGAACAACAAAGCATATGGGCACTCTACCAACTACAAGGGAAGATGGAGAAGACTGAACCCCTGGAGGACTGTTCCAGTTATGGAATATTATTGTTCTATAAGAAATCATCAGCAGAATGATTTCAGAAAGGCCTGAAGAGATTTATATGAACTGATGCTAATCAGAATGAACAAAACCAGGAGATCATTATACATGGCAATAGCAAGATTATATAATAATCAATTTTGATGGCTGTGACTCTTGTCAACAAAGAGATGATTCAGGCCAGTTCCAATGGTTTTGTGATGAAGAGAGCCATCTGCATCCAGAGAAAGGATAGAGGGAGTTGAATGTGGACCACAACAGAGTGTTTTCACTCTTTTTGTTGCTATTTGCTTACATTTTGTTTTCTTTCTCATTTTTTTTTCCTTTTGATCTGATTTTTCTTGTGCAGCATGATATTTGTGGAAATACATATAGAAAAATTCCATGTTTAACATATATTGGATTACTTGTCATCTAGAGGAGAGAGTGAGGGGGAAGAGAGGGAAAAAAATAGAACACAAGGTTTTGTAAGGATGAATGTTGAAAACTATGCATGTATATATTTTGAAAATAAAAGGCTTTAATTAATTAAAAACAAAAGAAAGCAGGGAGTGAATGTTGCAAGGCAAATCAAGGTGGTAGTTAGAGCCACTGAAAGATGGCAGTGGGAGTGATGATTAGTAATAGCATTTGAAAGGGAGGTGAAAGAGCTAGATCTGTGGCTGACTGAGCTGGAACCCAAAGATTGGTTTGGGGAAGACTGTTGTTTCCTTAGGAAAAGCTACTCCTTTGCGAAACACTGAGAGACATAGCACAGAAATGCTAGTGAAGAAGTTTGTGAGGTAGAGAGTGAAGGTAATGAAATGTTAATGAATAAGCTTGAGGGTGAGAAAGCAAAAGCCCCACAGTCTCAGGATGATGCAAGACAGTCCCCTCAGCTTCTTTAATTAAATCATAGAAAAGTTCAGCCAATCTGGCAAAACGACCTCTCCAACATGCTTAGTTCTAGCTCTCTTCATTTCTCCTGAAAAAAGGATACTTATTGTCTAAGAGGAAAGGATGGGGAGGGACATACCTCAGACATCCTCAGCCTGTCTTCTCCCCATCTCCTGAGCCCTCCCTTCCTGCTTGTCATGATCCATAGGGGAGGAAGCAAAGAGAGACCTGGGCATCAGTTTTAATCCCTTCCTATTTCAGGCATCCTTCTTCTGAAGGGTGTTTCATTTTTGTTTAATCTCAGGCCACCCTCTTTCCTTAACAGCTTAATAATTCTAGATTTATTTCTTTGCCTCAGACCATTCAAAATCTAACCTTGCTAATTTCAAAACCTAGAAATGTCATGTTGGAGAAAGAAAGCAGAGAGGAGGCAAATTTTTCCCTAGGTATTTATACCCCTTTTCCCTTCATCCCAGTGGAAGATATGAAGAGTGAAAAACACAGATCTAAAAGCCTCATTAGGGCCCTAGCAGAACTTTCCACATCTTTCCCTAGCCACTATCACTGGGAGGGGGTAAGGTCAGTATGACACTACTGCAGAGCTATCACACATGTGTCATGGTTTTGTCTCTGAAAGAATTCAGGCTCAGACAATCTTCAATCCAAGGAAAGGCATTTTAATGAGATTTACATACTCAGTGAGCAGGCCAAGTTCCCTGAAGGAGTCAGCAGCCCAGCAAAACAAGACAAGGATTTTGTGGAATAAATGGAGCTAATTACATTTTGAGGTTATAGGAGTCTGCTAAAATGTGGAGGTTCTAAAGTTTTGGTGGAACTGTGTGTGTTCACCCAGATTGCCTACAGAAAAGTCCACTGGGGGGGATAATAAGGTATGGTAATGTTATTATAATTAATATGGGTTTACCCAAGGACAGAAAAGAAGGGGAACTGCTCAGGCACCATGTGGGAGATTTACTGAGATTTGTAGTCCAATGTCTTGTTCTGCCTCCTGTTGCTGCTATTTTCTTATTGGTTGATTTCTATGGTGTGTCAGATGGGACATGTTTACCTGCTTATTGCTATAATGATTTCTGTGAGATTTGGGGCTAGGGACAACAATTAGAATACCATCATAACCATCCCTCAGGGAGTCACAGTAGGACTCCAACCTGGGAAAAAGAAAACAACAACCCTAATCATCTTTACCCCTTCCCCAGGCTGATGCTTCTGTACATAGAAAATATGTTATTGGATGCTTTCCTATTTCATTCCCAAATCCCTGGTCAGTATCATTGGCCCTAAAGAGAGACACTACTCTTAAGTAAGAGGCAGCCTCATCACTTGCCCATAATCTGTCCATGGCATCTCCTTTACCCTTTCCCTTATTATTTTTCCAGGGATGACACTCAGGCCTAAATCATTTTTACAAATGGATAAGCTCATATGTAGAAGAAGAAGAAGAAGAAGAAGAAGAAGAAGAAGAAGAAGAAGAAGAAGAAGAAGAAGAAGAAGAAGAAGAAGAAGAAGAAGAAGAAGAAGAAGAAGAAGAAGAAGAAGAAGAAAAAGGAGGAGGAAGAGGAGGAGGAGGAGGAGAAAGAGGAGAAGGAGGAAGTGCTGATGATTTGTGTAACATTATTTTATATCCTGTAACATTGCTAAAGTTTTTGACTTCCAACTAGTTTTGGGTTGTTTAGTTTTTTTGTGTGTGTTTTTTAAAGTTGATTTTCTAGGGTTCTTTAAATATATTAATCATATTGTCTACAAAATGTAGTTTTGGTGCCTCAATTATCCTTATTCTTATTCTTTCCATTTATTTTTCTTATCTTATTGCTATTCTAATATAATATTGAATAATAGTGGTGAAAATGAACATTTTGCTTCACCCCTGATTTTCTTGGGAAGGCATCTTCTTTATTCCCATTACAGATAAAACTTGATCTTGATTTGAGATAGATACACTTATCTATCTCAAGACAAGGTCAGTTTATTCTTATGCTTTCAAATGTTTTTAAAAAGAATAGATATGATATATTGTAAAAAATCATTTTTATATCTATTGAGATAAGCATACTTTTTGTTGTTTTTGTCATTGAAATGGTTAATTATGATTATAGTTTTACTAATAATGAACCAATCCTATATTTCTGGTATAAATCTCACCTCATTATATAATAAGGTCTTTGTGATATATTGTAATCTCCTTGCTCTTATTTTATTCAAAAACAATTTGCATCAGTATTTATCAGGGACATTAAGCCAGTCCCTACTATTTATTTTTTCACTTTTTTCTCAATTTTATTAATCTCTCCTTTAATTGTCATGATTTCTATTTTGGTATTTGAGAATTTTTATTTTTTATTTTTAAAATTTATTGTCCAATTTATTAATCCTTTATTTCAATTTTTATTGATATTATTGATTTTAGAGATATGAATTTTCTTTTGAGTACTGCTCATCTATAAAATAAACTGGAGAAGGATATAGCAAATAACTCTAGCAGCTTTGCCAAGAAAACCTCAAAAGGGCTCATTAAGAATTGGATACAAGTGAAAAATTAATTAAATTCAAAAAGTATTATTTTGGCTGCTTCCCACAAATGTTGGTGTTGTTTTATCATTGTCATTTTCTTTAATGAAATCATTGATTGTTTTTATGATTAATTCTTATTGTTAGTTTTATTGTACTATAGTCTGAAGAGAGTACATTTAATTTTTTTTGCATTTGTTTGTAATGTTTTCATATTTTATTATATGGTCACTTTTTGTGAAAAGGGCTATGTACAGCTGAGCTTTTAAAAAAGTACGTTCCTTTTTGTTCCCTTTCAATTTTTTCTAGAAGTCTTATCATATCTACTTTTTCTAAAATTCTATTCACCTCAACTTTATTATTTATTTTATTGTTACATTTTTTATTAATAAGAAGGAAAAGTTGAAGTCCCACATCAGTTTTGTTTTATTGTGTATTTCCTCCTATAACTCATTTTAACTTTTCCTTTGAGAATCTGAATGCTCTGCGATTGGGCACATATATGTTTAGTATTGATATGATTTCACTGTATAAATTAACTTTCTTTTTTTTTAATAACTTTTTATTGATAGAACCCATGCCAGGGTAATTTTTTACAGAATTATTCCTTGCACTCACTTCTGTTCCGATTTTTCCCCTCCCTCCCTCTAATTCCTCCCCCAGATGGCAAGCAGTTCTTTACATGTTGAATAGGTTACAGTATATCCTAGATACAATATATGTGTGTAGAACCGAACAGTTTTCTTGTTGCAAAGGGAGAATTGGATTCAGAAGGTATAAATAACCCGGGAAGAAAAACAAAAATGCAAGCAGTTTATATTCATTTCCCAGTGCTCTTTCTCTGGGTGTAGCTGCTTCTTTCCATTCTTGATCAATAGAAACTGAGTTAGATCTCTTTAACAAAGAGATCCACTTCCATCAGAATACATCCTCAAGCAGTATCGTTGTTGAGGTATATAATGATCTCCTGGTTCTGCTCATTTCACTCAGCATCAGTTCATGTAAGTCTCGCCAGTCCTCTCTGTATTCATCCTGCTGGTCATTCCTTAGAACAATAATATTCCATAACGTTCATATACCACAATTTACTCAACCATTCTCCAATTGATGGGCATCCATTCGATAAATTAACTTTCAACAAATTGTACTTTCCCTAATTATTTCATGTAATTAGGTTCATATTTTGGCTTTGTTTTGTCTAAGATTATGGTTGTTACCTCTACCTTTTTTTTTAACCTCAACTGAATCATAATAGATTCTGCCCCAGCTCTTTATTTTATTTACTATTTGTGTCTTTCTGTTTCAAGTATATTTCCTGTAAATAAATAGATTCTGGTTTCTAATCAATTGTGTTATCTCTCTCTCTTTTATGGTTGAGTTAATTCTCTTTATATCCACCATATGGTAAGGATTTGTTTCTTTCTATCTTAACATCTGTTTATACTTCTCTTTTTATTCTGTCCCTCCTCAAAATTCTGAATTCTGACCAATACCTTCCTTTTTGGCCCATCCTCCCTTTTATCATATTCCTTCTACTTCTCTAATCAAAAAGTTAGATTTCTATCCAACTGGAGTATGTCTATTTGTACCTTTTTTGAGCCAATCCCAATGAGAGTGAAGTTCAAATATTGCCTGCCATGCTCTCATTTTTCTCCCTATTCTGTTTGCTCAATTCTTTGTGAGAAAATTCCCCTTATTCTTCCTCTCCTTTACCTCTTTTCCCATTATATTCTTCTTTCTTACCCTTTATTTTCTTTAAGATCATCTCAACATAATAAATTCAAATCTATTTCTCCTGTCAAGATGGACTTTTCTAGCTACTCTAATGACAAATTTCTTAGGAGTTACTTATATCATTTTCCCACATAGGAATGTAAACAATTTAACTGTATTTCATGCCTCATGATTTATCTTTCACATTTTACCTTTTTATCCTTCTCTTGGCTTGTGTTTGAAAGTCAAATTTTCTAAACACCTCTGATCTGTTCATCAAGAATGCTTGAAAAGACATCTATTTTATTTATATCAATTTTCCTTCAACTGACTACACTTAGTTTTGCTGGGTAGACTATTCTTGGTCGTAATTCTAGCTACCATTATTTCTGTAATTTTATATTGCAAGCCCTCTATTTCTTTCACAGAGAAGTTGTTAACTTTGTGTGCTTCTGATGGTCAGTTAAATATATTTTTATTGTTTTTTTTTTTTTCTGTTTGCTTGAAGCATTTTCTCTTTGATCTGGAAGCTCTGGAATTAGACTATAATATCCTTTGAAGTTTTCATTTTGGGATTTCTTGCTAGGGGTGATTGGTGGATTCTTGTCTATTTGGTTCTCTTCATGTAGAAGTGCAATTTTCCCTGAAATATGTTCTCTAAGCTGTTTTTTTTTCAAGTGATTTTTCACATCACTCAATTTTTCAATGATATATTTCACATTTTCTTCTATTTTTCATTCTTTTTTATTTTATTTTGTTATTTCTTGATGTTTTTATGGAGTCCTTACCTTTCACTTCCCCAAAGCTCCTTTTTAAGGAGTTCTTCTATGAATTTTATACTTTTTTTTTCATTTGGCAAGTTTTGGTTTTTAAACTTTTTTTTACAGCATTTTTGTACCTATTTTACCAAGCTTTTAATTTCTTCAAAATCTTCTTTCACCATTCTTGTTTCTTTTCCTAATTTTCTCTTCTATCACTAATTTATTTAGTTTTTCCAGTATTTCCTGTTTGTCTTATGTCCATTATGCATTTTTTTTCCTCTAAGGCTTTATTTTCAGCTATTTTCACATGTTATCTTCTCAGTTTTGACTTTGAATTTTCCTATCACCATAAGTAAATTTTTAGGGACAGATTTGTTGTTGTTGTTGTTGTTGTTGTTAGTCATTTCCCCAAACTATTTCTTGGCTTTCAACTATATGTTAAAGTTGGTCTCTAATTACCTGAGGGTAGGGATTCATTTTTCTAAGATTCTCTCTTTTTTGATATTATTTTCAGGGCAAATTCTGAGTTTTTGTAAGTTTTCAATGCTTCTAAAGTGGTGCAATCTATATAAAGGTAAAGTAACTCTTCTCATGGTCTGCATTCAGGAAAGTGTGTCTCCCCCCCCCTCCCCCCCCCCCCCCCCCCCCCCCCCCCCCCCCCCCGGTCCTTTGCAGATGCAAGCACTAGGGCTCTTCTCTTTCCTGAAATTGCAATTAGGACTTCTGTTCTCCTGAAGAAGTACACTCACTTCTCTTCCCTGGAACTGTAATTCAGAATTTTGTATGGTCAATGGAATTGCCAAAAGTGCCTGGCCTTGTGCCAAGTGCCAGCTCAGGATCTCTTATTATCTTTTCCTGGCTATTTATCCAATCCCTCTATCATCTCTGGACTGAAAATTCCCAAAGCTGCTACTAATTTCAGCCCAAACCTTGCTAGTCTTGCTAATATGTACACTTTAAACCAACCCTACCCCCAAATATGATAGAACTCTCTTACTTCCTAAATTGTCATGGGCCAGAAAAATATCTCACCCCAAACTTTTATTGCCTTTTCTGCTCCAGGTTTTTAGTTTACTTGATATTTTAAAGTTGTTTGTTGGGAAATGTTGTAAAAATAAGCATTTTGAAGCATTTTCTCTTTGATCTGGAAGCTCTGGAATTAGACTATAATATCCTTTGAAGTTTTCATTTTGGGATTTCTTGCTAGAGGTGATTGGTGGATTCTTGTCTATTTGACTTTAGTTCACCATCTTGGCTCCCTGCTACCTAATTATTTAACAACATTCACTTTGTTTTTATTTTTGCTGTTATTTCCAATTATATTGTTTTAGTCATTGTGTATTTTTCTCCATTCTGATTACTTTACTTTGTATCAATATATATCTGTTTTTCTATATTTCTGTGTATTCATAGTCATCATTTTAGCAGTAATATTTCAAATTTCATTTATGTATCACAAGTTGTTTAGCTATTCCCAATCCATGTGCATTTCCCCCAATTCTTTACCATTAATAAAAGGTACAAAATATTTCAAGATATTTTGGGGATTTATATTTTGTCATTTGTCCTCCTTAGGCAAGTATAATTTTTGCTAGGTATTTTTAATATTTTACAAATAATTTCCATGCAGCTCTGGCTGTATTATCTTGACATGTGATTCGCCTAATTTTTAGACATTGTTTTGATATTTATGAAATGTCTGTTTTGACAGGTGACCCACATAAAATACAACTGACTTTTTTTTAGTTCAACCCAATTAGTCCATTGTCATGTTGACTTACTTTTTCATGGTTATATAAACTGTAATCCCACCATCTTGATTGGTCTTTGGCATTCAATAGTGCCATTGGCCTCTTTTATTAATAACATGCTACAATTATTAATAAAATTACTAATAACCCAGAAAGCATGTCTTTCAAACTTTTTAAATCTCACAGTAAAAAGTACTAAAAATCAAACTGAAGCACCAAGAACAATATAAGACTGTTCTTAGGGCAACACTAGCACTAGCTCTTATATTAATCAGCCTGAGTCTCAAGCATCCTGCTCTGTAGAAGTGCTTATTGATAGAGACTTACTAGATGATTAGCTTGGAGGAAGACACATAATCTCTGGCTGGACAGAAAAGGAACCTTGTAATTCTGGTAAGAAAAAGCTTATTGGAACATCTGAAATGCCAGGATAGTCATTTGTTCTTAAAATGTAACATATGCATGCTTCTATTTATAAAGTTTGATTGCATGAAGCCTAATTAATTATGTGAGGTATTCTTTTTGTTTGTTTGTTTGTTTTTGTTTTTTTCTGCCTACTAGTTAGGAAAAGTAATGGTAAATTATCTTTATGAATACCCTATACATATAATCTCAAAGGAAAGACATTAACATAGAAAACTGGTAAAAGATTGTTTAAAAAAATGGAATTTTAAGTAAGACTTGAGAGAAGTAGGGAAGCAAGAAAAGCAGGAGAGAAGTCAGGGAAGAGAGCATTCCAGGGAAAGCCAGTAAAAACCCTATCATGACTCAGTAGGAAATACAATTTTAAAAGGAGTAAAGCTGAGTGAAAAAAAGAGAAAAAAAGTTAATCAAATGTTTATTCAGTCACTCAACAGGCAGCTGTTAAGTAACTATGTATGTTCCAGGGGTAGTGCTAGCAACTAGGGATATAAAGAAAATATAAAGCATTCTTCATCATCAAAGAGCTTAAATTCTATTGAGGGGGAAATGTACACATATGAATTTATAGAAAATGTACATGTTGGAAAACAAAGAAAAATTTTGTTTATAAAGTGATGCTTAAGTTCAATAATAAGTGTGAGTGGGGGGAAGGGGGATTTTAAGAAGAAGAAATGAAGAGGTAGTTCATTGCAGATGAGGCACAATCGGAGTTATAGTTCTTAGCAGAGTTCCTGATTCATAGAAGGCATTCAATAATTATTTACTGACTGACCACTTATACAAAGGCTTGGATGTGGAAGATGGGAGTTTCATGTGTGAAGGAAACATAAAATGAGGATGACAATAGTAGCACTCAGTCCACAAGATTTTTAAATTTTTTTTAGTGAGGATTGATTTAGATTAAATATGCAAAATATTTTGCTAATCTTAAATTACTAAATAAATGTAAATGCTAGTTATGCTTCTATTAGTAACAGTATTATTAACCCCTACAAGAAGCCAAGCCAACATTTATATTATTATTGGAGGGTGACAATGTCAATTTAAGGAAATAACCACAAGCACATCCACCAGAGATTTATGAGACCACATTAAATTTTAAGACAGGACAGGAACCCTAACTTTTTTTTTCTGATCTGAAAGTTTTAATTGTAAATGTCCCTGACCTGAACCCTAACATTTTGAGTAATTTGGTTGGAACCATGTATCAGCTTGTCACACCATAGAGTGTGATATTACCACTCCTAAATCTAAAAATAATAGTGTGATCCGCACAAATCATTAGCACTTCTATATATTACTGAAAAAGTCCAGCAGCAAGAGAAAGAAAGAGAAATTCCACATAAAATAAATAAAATATCTGGGCTTCTACCTGCCAAGAAAAACCCAGGAACTATATGAACACAATTGCAAAACATGTCTCACAAAAATAAAGCTAAACAACTGGAAAAATATCAATTGGTCATGGATAGGCCAAACTAATATAATAAAAATGACTATATAATCTGCCTAAATCGGTCTACTTGTTCAATGTTATACCAAACTGCAGGAAAAAAAATAAGAAGAAAATTCATCTAGAAGAACAAAATTTTGGTCAAGAATATCGAAGTAATTAATGGGAAGAAAAATACAAAGGATGGTACCTTAGCAGTACCAGACTTAAAACTATATTATAAAGCAGCAGTCATCAAAACCATTTGGTACTTGCTAAGAAATAGAGTAGTTGATCAGTGCAATAGATTAGGTTCACAAGGTACAAAATTCAATGACTATAGTAATCTAGTGTTTGATAAACATCCAAACTCTAGCTTCTGGGATAACTCACTGTTGGATAAAAATTCCTGGAAAAAACTGAAAAAATATTATGTCAGAAACTCAGCATAGACCTACATCTCATATGCCATACTTAAATAAAGTCAAAATGGGTACATGATTTGGACATAAATGGTGATACCATAAGCAAATTAGGAGAACAAGGGATAATTTAGATCTTTCAGATCTTTGGAGAAGGGAGGAATTTATGACCAAAGAAGAATTAGAGAACATCATGAAAGACCAAATAGACAACTTTGATTACATTAAATTAAAAAGGTTTTGCATAAACAAAACTAACAGAAACAATATTAAAAGGAAAGTACAAAACTAGGGATTTTTTTACAGCAAATGTTTCTAATAAAGATCTCATTTCCAAAATATAAGAAGAATTGTGTTAAATTTTTAAGAATACAAGTCATTCCCCAATTGATAGTTAAAGGATATGAACAGAAAATTTCCAAATGACAAAATTAAAGCCATCTTTAGTCATATGAAAAAATGTTCTAAATCACTACTGATTAGAGAACTGCAAATTAAAACAACTCTGAAGTACTATCTCACATCTCTCAGATTCACTAGGAAAAGATAATGATAAATGTTGGAAGAAATGTGGAAAAATTGGGGCACTAATGCATTGTTGGGGATGTGAAATGATCTGCTATTTTAGAGAGTAATTTGAAACATGCCTAAAGGGCTATAAAACTGTGCATACCTACAGTGCAGTGCCACTACTGGGTCTGTATCCCAAAGAAATCATAAAGGAGTGAAAAGGACCCACATATGCAAAAATGTTTATAGCAGCTCTTTTTGTGGTAGCAAAGAATTGGAAAATGAGTAAATGCCCATCAATTGCAGAATGGCTGAACAAGTTGTGATATATGAAAGTAATGAAATATTATTGTTCTATAAAAAATAATGAACAAATAGGACAAAGAATAAAATAAAATTTTCATTTGTTTAAAGGGGCCTATAACTTAAGCACAATGGGTTGATGATTAAATAATAATTGGAGGATTCTACATAGCTAATAATATCTTTGACTACTTTTCTCAAAATACAATTATTCTTTCTTAGGTACCATCCTTGCTTTTTACAGATGGCCTTCAATGGCTGCTTTGGACTTCAGACCCTAAGAGAAATTTGACCCAATAAAATTTATGATTCTATATCTTATAAATTACAAAATATTATCCACAATCAACCTAGATCTCCATGAATGTAGAGTATTCATTAAAGAGTAAAAACTGTAAAGCATATCACTGCAAATAACTGTACAGCATATTGGATACCTAGAAAGACATAATTAGATGGCTAAAATTATACAGCTAAAGCTTGCTATCTAGTCTCTATAAGCTACAGACTGTAAATCCCTCTACAATAACTACAAACCCTAAAATATCCTTGCAAAGTCAGCAAAAAAAAAGCCATTGAAACCACAGCATTATTAAAGCCAAAATGGTGGCTTCCATCTGTCCAGACAATATTGTGCTCTAAAAAATTTAAGAACAATATTTTAAATACCGTTGCATTGAAATTTTATATTCTCTAAGCTATACAGAATAAAAATCTTTCAAAACAAAGAGATCTAGGAAATAGTACAAAAGTTAGGTGGTAAAGGAGGTACATATCATCTCCATTGTTCTATCTGGTCCTGGATTTCTTAAAATGTCATAAAATATTTTAATACAACAAGTTTTTTTTTCTATTTCTGTAGTAATCTATAAAACATTAAATTTTAAAAAAACAGGATAATAATTCATTAATATTTCTATCTAAACTCCATTTAAAAATGAGAACAGACTACAGGCAAGATAGTAATAGTAATAAATGTCAAGCATTAATGTTGTCATTTATAACATTTTAATATTAGTATTGTTATTAATAAATGCTCTACCCAGAACTAAATATAACATTTCAATAGGAACTTTCTGGAACAGACTATAACAGACCTATCAATATCCTAATCAGGAACTCTGTGAATCAATTAATGCATCCTCTTATCATATGTTGACTCTTGGTGAATCAATGAAACTTAGTAATAATAATGATTTATGTAAATTATTTGTGAAAACAATGTCACTCCTTGATGATTTTAGCTTATACACTGTTTCAATGAAGTTTCATAATAAAATTTCACCAAAAAATAGAATTTTTTTTAAAAAAAGCATTTTCTAATAAATTGCATGGTGTTAAGTGATTTCTGCTAATTTAAACAAAAATAGACAGGATTATGCTTTCTTTTCTTTCATTTTACAATTAAGCTGATATGTTTCAAATAACATATGTACTCCCTTCTTTTTGACCTCTCAATTCAATATATTTCCAAAGGAGATTAATAATAGTCTAATATCTTTTGTTCAACCACAAAATTTAGAGGCATGCTGTCATGAGATCTGGGTATGCATTCCAGATCTGACACTTACCAGATATATGATCTTTGTACAGTACTTAACCTCTCTTAAATACAGTTCCTTCATCTGTGAAATGGGGATACCTCTATTTATGTTACCTACCTCACAGACTTGATGCAAGAAAAGTGTTTTGTAAAGTTATAAGCACAATAAAAAGTGACTTATTGCAGCAAATGCAATTTGCTGGAGTTTGACAATGACAATTTGACAATAAAATAACTAACAGCAACAGTGAGAGCAGTTTTCTATTGCTTTTATCAAAATACTTTTTAAAATATAGAAGACAAAAATCTCTCATAGAAAATACAAATATGTCTCTTAAAATATAAGCCATCTTCCAATCGCTCTTAGCCTGGTTATTGAAGATCGGGAGAGAAGAATCAGTGACAGGATGGACATCACAGTACTTGTCTTATTCCAAGTGAATGTCAGTAAGGATAAAATATACAGCCCTAAGTGTATGCCTTTATTGTGTGTGTAGGGGGAGGGAGGCAGTACTTGACTATGACACAATGATATAGACAAGGGCTCTTGTCATTTTCAATAGTAATAGAATTTGATTTGCTCTAGGCAGCAACTTTCAGCCATTAAAAAGCCTGCTATTCTCATCAAGATTGTGCTTCAATAAATGAGAACCAATAAATTAAGGGTCACAGATTAAAGGAAATATAATACAGACAGAGCCCTGGCATTCCTGCCCCACAGGGCTGCCAAGATCTTCTTTAATCAGAAAAGGACAAGCAAGGTCATTTACCTTACCATACATAATCAAGAGAAAGCTTATTGATGGTAGCTAAGGAAAGAACTTATGAAAATGGCCTTCTGCTAGTAATATGCACAAGTTACTATATTTGGAGCTAGGCAAAAATTTCTTATCACCCTGTAACTTTAAAATATATAAAAGAAAAGACAATCAAATTGGAGGCATGATTTTACATTTGCTAGTGTTTGCAAAAAATAAAAGGCTACTGCCACAGCATAAAAGTGACATGTTCTTCATCTCTGAAAATTTCAGTTTTGTTTACATTTTATGCAAAATTTAGAGGGGACCTGAAAATCAGTCTAAGCACTTATGTCTACAGATAAGTATTTAAATTATGACAGATTATAAATTAAGTAATATATCTTCAGTTTGTCTATGTGTCCTTGTTATTACTTTGATATGAAAAGAAAGAAAAAAAGAATGAAACAAAAAAAATGCCCTCAAGCACCTTCCCCATTACTTCATCTTCTGTCCTCCAACAAAAAATCCTAAATGGTAGAATCAGATTGTGGTACAGCTAAACATCTTGATGTTTATCTATTCTGAAAAGTAAAATAAATTTAAGTACTAATTCCGAGCCCAAACTAAAGGATCAGGGTATTTCCTTGGGATACAAGGTCATCCTTGTAGACTAACATTATCTAGACTCTCCAGATCTTTCCATGGTTGCTCTAAGTCACTCTTTTTGCCCTCTATAGCTAGCAGTATAAGACCAGCAACTGAAAATAGGAAATACTGTTCAAACCACTATTGTAATGTCATTGTCAATATTGTCATTTTTAAGAAGCTGATATTAATAAATGGAAAGTTCAGAGATGGTCTATTTTCATACTTTTTCAAAAATATGTGCACAGTTCTTCAGTAAGGTTTCATCTAATTATTTAATTTATCTAATTACTAAAGTTATCCAATTCCATCTAATTATCTACAACATAACCAGCTAATCTTTTCATATATAGAATGACTTGAATAAATGATCTGTTTCTACTTTATTCTCACCAAGACTCTATAATGAAATGAAGATTTTGACTTACAGTTTTAGGGACCATAAAAAGAACATAAAATTTATACATTGCTTTAAAAAAGTTAGGACAATTAAAAATAACCAATTCTCCTTTTTAGAAAAAATCTATAAATAAATCAAATTTCTTCATATTAATAGCAGATTAAAAAGTCTTCTTTCCCTAGTCACTTTCTATTTTCTTTTTTTCTTTATTTTTTCTTCTGTGCCATTCATTATAAGGCTAATTACTAGGGATACCAATAAAAAGTAAAAATAGTCTTGTCCTCAAGGAACTTATATTTCAATAAGGAATATGTCATGACATATATATATAGTTTTAGAAGGGAGAAGGCTGGCAGCCAAAGTGATCAGATAAAGTTTTATTTAACAGAGGTTTTTAATTTGAGCTTTGCAAAATTTTAAAGTCTTTGTTTTAAATTAATCTCTTTTTTTTTTTTTTTTTTGTATTACCATGCCCCTACCCAATTAAGCAAATTAAAAATAAATAAATAAAGCCCTCAACACATAACTTGGATAGTCTGGCAAAACAAATTCCCACATTAACCAGGGCTTAGAATCTATTCTCTTTGAATATGCTAAATTATCAACTCTTCGTCAGCTGAGAGGCATGTTTTTTTTTATTCTTTTGAATTCATTGTATAAAATTTCATTAATCAGAATTGAAATGCTCTTCAAAGTTGTTTTTCTCTGTAATAATCCTCATCATCCTATTGACTTCATTTATTTTTATCTGTCAATAAATGTAGATGGGGATGCTATTTTAACTTTTTAGTTTCCTAACTATTGTAGATATCCTACGTGTTATTCTCTCCAGCACATGAGTGACTTTATTAAATTCTAGTTTTAAAAAAAGAAAATAAAACATAATATGAACGAAGTCTAACTCTTGAAGTCCAGAGGATGACAAGGAAGCAAAGGAAAGAGGTGGAGAAAGTACTGCTAGGCAATTCTCGAATAACATTTGTGTTTTAAAAGCTAGTTTGGGAACAATTCACAACTCCCAATTTAGCTTTTAAATCCAAAACTTCATTTGAAAGCAGCTCCTGCTGTCTCTAAAGTGCTGTAACATGCAGTGGCCAGGTGGGGGAGAAATACAGCCTTATCTCTTTGAAGATTGGCTGCCCACAATCAATAGCACTTCACAGGTGGTCATACTTCAAAGGAGGAAATGGTATCTGTTTCAATGGAGCTCCTGTGTAGTACCCACTCCCAACCCCCCAGTGGCCCTGAAGTTGCTTTCAAGTTTTACTTTCACTTAAGGTAAATGAGGTACCTTAAAAGCTGGTGCTAATTAAAATAATTTTAAGGCAAAGCAAGGCTTTAAAAGAAACAGGTCCTCTTTAAAGACATAGTTGAATGCATTGATTGGGTAAAAGGAAAGGTAAGCTATGGAAGGGATTTGAAAGGACAAATGCTATAAGGTTCAGCCTGGCATATTAGCAGCTAAACCTTATTCTTTTCAAACAGTGATCATGGTAGGAAGTCAGTTTTTGTTCAACTCTTTTTAAACCATTTTCAAAAATATAGGCTACTGCTCCCATCGGTTCAAACTTTCCAACATTTCTCACATGGCAATTTCTAGATAGGAAGTCCCTCACTGTGTACAATTGGGAAGAAGAAACCACCAGTAGAAATGCCTATTGAGAAATTTCTTTCATAGACCACAAGCTCTCAGAGTCATAGTTAGAACAAGACAAATAGAACTTTGGTTTTTTTCACCTAAATACTGGAGCATATATACTTCCTTCTCTTTTTCCTTTGGCTGCTAACATTCTCCAAATGGTATCTAAGACTTAGAGTTGGAGGGGCAGTAGTCTTATTGGACTACAATTTCAGTAGGTCATTTTAATTGTAGTACCTTGCTCCCTTGACCAACAGCCAAACTATCCTTTTAGTTGCTCTTTTTGCACACCTACACACACAAACACACAAAAACACACCTATGCATCACCAGCACCACCACAACCAAAGCCATAGATTCAGAAATTAGTTATGGTGATAATTGGGAAATAAACAGGAAGATTTCTCCTCATGGTCTTTTTTAGTTAAAAAAATAAAAATAAATGATTCTGTTACACTAGCTCTTTGAATACAATGGAATGCTACTTTCAGTGACTCAAACATTACTGTGTTTATTTAGACACATGTATATACTTTAATGAGAAATTTATGGGTGCATTTATTGTCTTGTTACTCAAAATTGTAAATGCCTAATTAATAATATTAGTGTTAATGTAATAAATTCAGGAGCATTTTACAAATAACCTCTTTTTGATACTAATTTTTACTGACATTGTTCTATTTCCTATAATTAAATGTTTTTAAACAATATATTACTAATAAAACCTAGTCAGATTTGTGATTTTTATTATGTTTAAATATTCAGTGAAAACATGATCTTATTAATCAGTGAGTATTTAGTACTTGCTGACTATATGGTGCTAATAGATAAGGTGCTGGTGTTAGTAAAACCCTCAAAAAGCACCTGCCATAAAGGAGCTTCATTCTATTGAAAGAGACCTATACATATAAAAATATATTATTCCTATTACCTGGCAGAGTAGTTAGGTGCCAGAGTACTTAGGGTGGAGAGCCTGGAATTAGAAGGATTTAAGCTCAAATGCAGCCTCGGACATTTATTACCTGTATGACCCTGAGCAAATCACTTAAACTTCTTTGCCTCAGTTTCCTCATCTGTAAAATAATCTAGAAAAAGATATGGCAAACCACTCCAGCATCTTTACCAAAAATAAATAAATAAATAAATAAACACCAAAAAGGATCACAAAGAGATGTATATGGCTGAAATGAGTGAACAATAATAACAACATTAGCTAATAGATTTAGGAAAACTTTATATAGAGGGTGGTATTTGAACTGATTAGAAGGAAGAGGAAGTATTCTAAGAGTATGATATGAAAAGGGAATTCATTCAAATTATGGAACTTACTGAAAGGACATGAGGAAATAAAATAAGGTATTGTGATTAGGAACTCAAGAAAAGTTTAAATATGTAATTGTGTTCTATGAAGTAGAAGTAATATAAAATCAGATGAGAAATAGAGATTGGGGCCATGTTGTGAAGAATGTTAAATGTCAAAAAGAAGAATTTTTATTTTGTACTATATGTCACTGAAGCATATTTGTTTGGGAGAATGATCAGACCAGATTTTTTTTTTCATTTTAAAATTTATTTATTTATTTTTAATACATATTGCTTTATATGAATCAGCTGGGAGAGAAAAGTCAGAATAAAAGGGAAAAACCATGGGAGAGAAAAAAAAAACAGAAAAAAAGAAGTGAATATATCATGTGATGATTTATATTCAATTTCCATACTTCTTTTCCTGGATGCAAATGATATTTTCTATCCAAAATCTATTGGGATTGCCTTGGATCGATCCCTGAACTGCTGAGAAGAACCAAGTCCTTCATAGTTGATCATTGTACATTGATCAATTTACAATATATTCCTAATTCAATATGATCTTAAATGTCTTAGGCAGTTCAAAAGAAGACTGATTAGAGTGGTGAAGGATTGAAGTAGGGAGACCGATTAGAAGTCCATAGCAATTATTTAAGGTGGTAGCAGGTGACAACCATATAAGGAGAAATTAGAAGTAAGATGTAAAAGATTTCATGGAGGTAGAAATGGGTAAGTTTTGGAATCTGTATTGTGGGAAAAGAATGAAGAGTCAAACCCAATGTCAAGGTGACAAACCTGGAATACTTATAAAGATGCTGAGCTCAAAATAAAGAAGTTTGAGACAAGATTCAGGGGTTATATTGATAAGTTTTGTCTCAAATATGATCATTTTGAGACATATATAGAATATTCAATGTAAATTTTTCAAGTTTTTTGCTAATATAGGACTGCCATGAGAAATACATATTTAGAAATTATCTACCTAGGGATGTTAATTAAATTCATGAATGCCCTGGCTCCAATGGTACAAAATTCTAACCATTCGTATCTTCTCATCCTATGTGACTTTTGAGTATATCATCCCATAAATCTTCCATAAAGAATCTACAATTCTATGAATATTAACTAGAATGAAATAAAATAATGATATTTACTGACATACAATAAATCTTACATGTTTATTTTTTTTAAATCAACATGGAATATATCTTCCTCTAGCTGAAATAAATTGTTTTAAATGAATTGACATTGAGTTCACAAGATTTTGATATGTATTATTTAATTGTTTATAATAAGAACATTGCTTTTCTTCAATGAATAGTAATAATATATTTGACAACACATTTTTCAAATGTTCTCTTGCTTTTAAAAAAAATCAAAGAGCTTTAAATAAGGATAATTCTCATGCCATAGAAGAATGTTAATCTACATTTCTTGACTAAGTTTCTTAGTCCTTTGTGGTGGGTGCAGCATTTTTTAGATGTTTCTAAAATCCTAGAAGCATTCTGATTCTCAATATTTCAATATATTAATCACAGATTATTCCCTCAGTTTGAGCAAGAATCCCAGACTTAATGAAAGTAAAAAAAAATTATGGGGAGAGATATACCATAGGTTTGATATAGCTGTGAATGAAAAATTGCGTTTTGTCAGTTAAAAAAATCAATCTTTATTACTACATTGTTTATTGCTTTGCTCATGATGAGCATGGTTTTCACAGCAATGGATAGCAATGTTTTTTATATGTCTCTGTGCATGTTTTAATAGTCTTCTGGATAATTCTTCCAACCTTAAAAAACTTATGTTAAAATATAGAGAAAGCAATAATAGATCCTTGCTGCAAGGACTCTCTAAAGATATTTCTTTCTTCTTGTTATCATTGTTGTTGTTTGCTGAGAATTACTTAGACCGTCTTTTACAAGGATAGTTTATCATTTCTTAAAGATGCTTTTTTCCCCCTTTTTTGATGGCACTTTACTTTGCCAAATAGATGATTATGTATCTCTAAAAGTCATTAAAG
Source organism: Antechinus flavipes (assembly GCF_016432865.1). Lineage (NCBI taxonomy): Eukaryota > Metazoa > Chordata > Mammalia > Dasyuromorphia > Dasyuridae > Antechinus > Antechinus flavipes. Next base: position 265,661,694 of record NC_067401.1, read on the forward strand.
TGTGCCATTCAAGAGCTATTGGTTTTGCACATTTCTTTAAAGTAATATCCATGCTTTAAAACAACTGAATTAAAAAATATGATAAAAGAGGGCAATGTAGTAACTGTATGTGGCAAAATGTACAGTGTTCAACTAATAATGAACTAACTAAAGGGAAGAAGGGAAAAATAAGCTCAATCTGCTTTTATCAGACTTGGGACTAACAAGTAACAACAAAAGCATATATTCATGGCCATTGATGTCACAAAATAAAACCATGTCAAAATTGTTGCTTGACTCAAGAAATTCACATACTATTGTATCAATCTATGCATCAAAGAATCTATCCTCTAGAAAAGTTTATTTTGTTTTGTTAAAATTCTCTTAACAGAACAAAAACTCTGTTCGGTTCTGCCAAATGATAAAGGTTTCAAGTGTGTAAATATATTCCCAATCACATACAGTATCTGCCATCTAAAGAGATATCCAACAACATATGAGAAGGTTCATGAAGAAAAGCTTGGATACCAGGGATTAATTATTTGAACATGACCACCTATGGGGAGCAGAGAAAGATTATCATAGAACTATTAAATATCTAAATTACATTTAGAAGTAAGATTTTCTGAATCTATGTGATTTTGAATTTACTTCAAAGATATTTCTAGAAACTCACTATAGGCTAATAATAAGAAAGGTTTTTAACACAACATTGAGAGAATTTAAAAACTATATTCAATGTATATAAGATGTACAAAAGATATAATACTCACAAAATGTAATGATAGGAATTCATGTTTTTAAAAGTATAATTTTTAGGAAAAAATGAAATGTAGCTTTAAAAAGAACTATGAATTTGAACCATTCAATTATTTTAAAAAACAGGAAGAATATATTTTGCAGAAGTGACAGATACAACTAATTAATAAAATTTCAAGTGCCCCAATTGCATTAATGTGATGACATTCATCTCAGATCTGTAGGAGCAGCCCAAAGCATGCAATCAGTGGCAGTGCATGGATGAATTCTAGCTCAAATATCATGAGCAAGTGCTTCAATGAAACCATGATTACACCCTTTATGAATATGAATTACGGTTCAGGTAAACCACTCCATCCTTTTGAGCAAAATCTCATAAATGGGAAAGAGTAACCAAGAACTAAATGGCTATCATAATACGATTGCATTGTTTTCATAGAGGTTCAGGTATGCACATGAATATGTTATGCACATGAATATGTTACTCAAAGGTTCCATGGGCATCATGGACTGTAAATGAAAACATTTCCCCCCTTGAGTTCGATTATAATTCAAAAAATTTAGGAATGTTTTATCTTTAGTTCTATTCATTTTCTGTAGACTGTGATTTCCAATGTTAGCTTTGTTTTTCTAGTTCAATTTCTTTCTCGTAAAATGTGTCTATCTGTCATCTCTCTGTCTCTCTGTCTCTCTCTGTTTCTCTGCTCTCTGTCTCTGTCTCTGCATCTCTGTCTGTCTCTGTCTGTCTGTCTGTGTCTCTCTGTCTCTGTTTGTCTCTGTCTCCTCTCTCTCTCTCTCTCTGTCTCTCTTTGAATCTCTGAATCTATTTAAACAATTCTAATCTCCAATATAAAAAAACTAGGCCAGAAAACATTAAAACACATAGATGAAGAATTGCAAGGCTAAGTGGCATCACTAAAGTGAGCTTGGAAGTGTGGCTAGAACAGTGGATCTGTGCAATGTTCTTCTAAACTATAAAGTTCTCTGGGAGCAGATTTCTTGGGGTGTGGTGTTCTCTTCTTTTTCTAAAATATGATGGTTCTTTCTGGGAGCAGGTTCCTTGGGGAGGTTTTCAGAGGCAGCCTTAGTATCATTTCCAAGTAATAATCATTTCAAACGCAGCCAGGAGTTAAAATCCAGTCCTTTATTGTCTCCTTCAAAGTCTTGAGCTTCAGCCCCTGGCTCCCTCCAAATGGCTCCAGCCAGCACAAAGGTGGAATATGGAATGAATCTGTCTCCGCCTCCAAGAGTGGGCTTCTATGTGGGCTTCTGTGCTTCTGTGTCTGGCCCTGAGAGCTTCTTGCTTATATGAGTACACACCAATCATTATATCACTTGGAAACTATTATTTGTTGTAGGATTAAATCAATTCTAAACTAGATTTAACCATTGTCTCCTCAATTCCACTTAGTACCTTGTTTCAGGTTCTGGCCCATAACTTCTCCTTGTAGGATCAGATCAATCATACTGAACCATGCTAAATTAGATAATTATTGTCTCTATCAATTCTAATGATTTAACACCTTGTAAAGATTCCAACACTGGGGGGCTTCTGGAAGCAGCCTTCGTTTCAGTTCAGAGTAATAATCACCTCAAATTCAGCCAGGAGTTAAAGTCCAAATCCTTTCTTGTTTCCTTTTAAGTCTTGTCTGCTTCCTTGGGCCTGGTTAGTTTTCTTAGAGGCTTATCTGTCTTCTTGGTTCCTGCCGCTAGTCCTTTGCTTCTGCCAGCTTCAGCCTCTAGCTCCCACCGAGGCTACAGCCAGCACAAAAGTGGAATATGGAATGAATCTGACTCTACCTCCGAGAGTGGGCTTGTGGGCTTCTGATTTGTGAATCTCCTGGACTGAATCCTGACTTGTGAATCTCCCAAAGGGCATCCTGGTTGAGAGCTTACATAGGCTCCCTTAAAGGTGTGAACTCTAATAAATATTAAGTACATCTAGAGAACTATTAAGCACCCTGCTAAACAGCCATTGTCTCTATCAATTCCACTGACTTAGCACCTTGTAAGAATTCTAACAGATCTGAAATAAGAAAGAGGAGACAAATGCATTATCAAACACCTACCATCTTTATAACCTTGGGAAAATCACTTAACCTCTAACTATCTCATTTTTCTCTGTAAAATAGAATAATTATAGCATCTCCTTTGTAAAGTTGTTCAAATGACATACTATTCATAAAAATGCTTAGTATATTTTCTGGACAATAATGGGCACTTAATAAATACTTATTACCTTTCCCTTCATTCATAAAAGAAATACAAGGATAAGGAAGGAAAGTGTGCTGGTTATATTTGTAAGTGAAAAGGAGAAGCAATGAGTTTTCCATCTACTTCATTGATTCCTATACAATGTCAAGAAAACTGGGCAAAAAGTCCAAGGATGCTGATTGGATCTACATTGGAACTTTACTGGAAAACATGGACAAGACACACAAAATGGTGTGGTGCAAATGAATAATAAACTATGATTTGTGTGGTTTGTATGATTGAAGGAAATATCTTCATTGATTAGATCACTAATCAATTAAAGCACTAAAGAATGCCAGTATATTGAGATGATATCCATTACTCAAAAGAGTCCTTTTCTTCAAAAATATTTAATTTTTTTGACGGTAGGAACTTTTTTTTCCTTCGCCATCTCTTACATCATAGAAACCATTCACTCTCCTTTGAAATGCGACAATGGTATCAATAATATCTTATATCTGTATCTTTTTATTCTATATAAACTATTTGTATAAATTATTGTACTTGTAAAAGAATTATATTATAGATGTAATTTTGTGATTAATTTTCTTCCCAAAATATATTTAGGTTTCTCCCAATACTAAATTAATTATATATCTATTCCTACAAACTAATTCCCACTTTATTTGGTTTTCCTTCTCCTATTTCTACCATTTTTCTGATGAATGAAAGGAAACACTTTATTGTTAGTCTTTTGAAGTCTAGTTTAGTCATTCTGCATGGAGAGCCAGAAATCTGGAAAAGTGTACTTGAAACAAGGATTCTTACAACAAAGTGGTAACTCAGTGGAATTGATAAGACAAAGGTTACCTAGTTTAGCATGTGAGTTCTCTAGTTCAGTATGATTGATTTAATCTTACAACAAATAATGGTTCCCTTGTGATACTCAATATAATGTAATGATGTAATCATAATAGAGCATATAAACTGGGGACAAACTCAGCTAGAGACAAAGAAGACTTGACCACCATCCTGGTGACTCTCCTGTCTCCACTGTAACCAAGATCCATTCTGGAGAACCTCCATAAAGCTAGCCAGACCATTACAATTCTGAATTCTTACTGTGTTATTTTTCTTTACATTATTCCAGTGATTGTGTAAATCATTTTCTTGATTCTGCTTGCTTTGCTCTGCAAAAGTTAATGCATTTCTTGCCAAGTTGCTTTGAATTGTTGAGACTGAGAATTTCTTAAGAATGAATTATATTGCATCATATTCATATACCAAAATTTGCTTACCTATACCCTAAATTGTTGGATCATTCTTTGTTTTAAATTCTTTCTTGCTATAATAAAGACACACACACATACACACATTTTTCTGTTTGTACTTTTATATATTTTATATGAATAAACATCTTTGATACTGTTGTCTTTTATTTTTAGCACAGTGTCTGGTACATAATTAGCCTGAAGAAATATCTGTTGGGGGCAGCTAGTTGGTGCAGTGAATAGAGCATCAGCCCTGAAGTCAGGAGGATCTGAGTTTAAATCTGGGCTTAGACACTTAACACTTCCTGGCTGTGTGACCCTGGGCAAGTCATTTAACCCCAATTGCCTATGGGAAAAAAAAAAAAGAAATATCTATTGATTTACCTCTTTAGCCTTTCTCTTTTACTCTGATATTTCCCCATGATTTTTTCCTGCTTACTCTTTTCAGTTTTCCAAATTTTTCTTCTCCAACAATAATTTAGCCTAGGCAGGCAAAATTTCAATATTTTCTAAGGTTCTTCATGGTTCTTGGAAATAATACAATTACAAATATTATTTTTTAAAGTTGTTAAAATATCCAATGATCATATGTAGTTGTTCTACCTCCAATAGCACATTAGCGAGCTCCTCTTCACCCAAACTCACCTGATTTGTAAAGTCATATAAAAAGCTTTATCCAATGAGAGTATATACTCATTCTATTTATATTAACCATGCATAACCAATTTTTAGGAAAACTGAAAAAAATAAGGCTTATTCACTTATATTCTATTTAGTAATGATGACATTTTAGTACTAGGCTTGACTTTTATTTCTTAATTTCTTTTTCTATTGGATTCCCCCCAAGAACTTTTTTTCTATGTCAATCTACATCTTCATTGTTATTATGCTTTTCCTTTTCTCCAACTTGAATTTGACATCAGTTTTTCTATTCTACTCCTATAACATACATTCCTGCTCCATATCAATTTTGCTTTTCCTAGTATTGTGCCATGTATGTAAACATATGCCTATGTCCAATACTTATATTATTAAGCTACAATTTTTCCTTCTTTATATTCTACTCTCCAATTTTATATTACATATTTGTGTATATTTGTACACACATACCCAAATAGACATAGACCAAATAATGTGAATAGAGAAGCCTTGATTTATTTGAAGAATCATTTTAATTTCTCCATCTTTACATTGAAAGTGAGGATGTTGTTATAGTATATTTTTAATATACTACAAATAGTATATTATATAAATTATGTAATTTATTATAGAATATATAAATATGTAATATTATATAATGTAATATAATAATAAATTATATGAATAAATATTATATATATATAAAATAAAAAATAAAATAATTTTTTATACAAGTTGTATTTTTATTGTGAATTTAATACTCATTGGCACACAAAACATTTCAATGTTTAAACAGGAGATTTGGTATAAGAGAACTTAAGTTTTAATAATAATTCCCTTTTTATTACCTATATGATCTTGTATAAGGAACTTCACCATGCTAAAAGTTACTTATATAATGAGGGAAGTAGAGTAAATAGTCTCTAAAATCTATTCTAGCCTTAAATCCTTGTATCTTCACACATTTCAGTAACTTATCTGATATATTGAATAACTTTGTTGAATCTGCCTATCCTTTGTTTAGATTAGAATTTGGACACATGTCCATACTTCCATAATGAAGCAAATTCTTTGTTTTAACAGTATAACAAATAAGCAAGAGATCCAGTAAAAGAAAAACTTACCAAGCCACCAAAAAATTTAAAAACATCATTATGTGGATACTTTTGCACAGCAATAGATGTCTGTAGCAATTGTTATAGAAGGGATTAATTTAAAATAATAATGCAGTCTATGGCACAAATGTATCACCATTCACTTTGGAAAAATGTGAATATCAGACCCAGACTCAAGTGTAACTTTTCACCATATGGAATTCACAAGATACCTTTATCATGAGAGTTAAATTGCACAGAATAACAAAGAAATATAATCAAAAAGCTATAAATCCAACTACAGAAGGCAGGAGCATTAGAGGTCTTAAAACCTTCACCTGTTATTAATGCCAGACAGTAAATTTCAAGTAACTAACTGCCACAGAGAAAATCTGCATCTTAAGATAACAATCCAAAAATGCTAAATCACCAAAAAACTCCACCACTAATTCTTAAGGAAAGAGTCCAAACAAATAATAATTCTCTATTCTCTAATGATCAAAAAACAAACAAAAAATCACCAAAGATCAGATCTATTCAATAACATTTCCCCCCAATCTCAGTGAATTATCATTTATAACAAAGATGCGCTACAAAATGGGTGTCCTAAAATGTGTAGTGAACAAACAGAAAAGATTTCCATCACAAGTAAAGCACTAAAACAATGATGCAGTTATACAACACCTCAGTAACAAAAATTTGATTTGAAGATTGATGCCAAATCAGTATTATGAAAATGAAAATAAAGTCGAATGCTTCTTGTGCTAAGGTGGTGCCAAACATAGCATCAACCTAGAAAACAAGGGCTTTAGTCACTAGAAAGAGTATGTTTTTGAGGAAAGAGTGATTGTTCCTGATCTATGAATTAGAAAGGTTAATGAGATTATAGTTAGGAGGATGGATTGGAGAAGAAAGAAGTAAACCTAAGATAAGCTAAAGAATTATTTGAAAGTGTTTAATTATTTTTTTTTCTTTTAATTCCACTGCCATCTTTTCTGGCCACCACATCAATCACAATCCTTAAGACTAATTTGGAACATAATGTTAAATTTCGTATTGGTAATTTTGAAATCTTGAAAGATAGCCTAGCCTTGATCATTAATCCATCACAATTTTCCTTTTGATTTTCATTTGAGTTTCATAGCTCTAGTTTAACCATCAGTATCAGGAATATTGTGACATAACACATATACAAATTTGAACAGGAAAGAAAGAAAGAAGAAAGGAAGGAAGGAAAGAAGGAAGAAAGAAAGAAAGAAAGAAAGAAAGAAAGAAAGAAAGAAGGAAGGAAGGAAGGAAGGAAGGAGGAAGGAAGGAAGAAGGAAGGAAGGAAGAAAGAAAGAAAGAAAGAAAGAAAGAAAGAAAGAAAGAAAGAAAGAAAGAAAGAAAGAAAGAAAGAAAGAAAGAAAGAAAGAAAGAAAGGAAAGAAAGAAAGGAAGGAAGGAAGGAAGGAAGGAAGGAAGGAAGGAAGAAGAAAGAAAAAGAAAGAAAGAAAGAAAGAAAGAAAGAAAGAAAGAAAGAAAGAAAGGAAAGAAAGAAAGAAAGAAAGAAAGAAAAAAGAAAGAAAGGAAAGAAAGAAAGAAAGGAAAGAAGGAAGGAAGGAAGAAGGAAGGAAGGAAGAAGGAAGGAAGGAAGGAAGGAAGGAAGGAAGGAAGGAAGGAAGGAAGGAAGGAAAGAAGGGAAAGGGAGGGAAGGAGGAAGGAAGGAAGGAAGGAAGGAAGGAAGGAAGAGATAGAGGGAACGAGGGAAGGAGGAAGAAAGAAAGGAAGAAACCAAAAAGAAAGAAAGAGAAAATATAAAGTTCAAGTTATACAATATATCCCCACCTATGATAGTCAATTCTCTTTGTTCTTTTCTAACTTGGGATTTATATCACTTTATTAGGACAACTAATATTGCTCCTCACTCGTCAGCAATTAGATGATAGCTGTTCTGCAATTTGCCTAATTGGTATCAAAGCAAAAATTACATGGAACTGGACAGGTTGTGAACAGAATGTAACAAAGGGGAAAAACCGTCTTCTACAGCAAATCTGTGCATCAGAGAATAATGCTGTCGCTGTCAAGGCTACTAGATTGGTTTTAAATGTCATGATGAATAATTAGGACCTGTGAGCATGATCCTAGATCACTGGGAAAATATTCTATTAAGATACTGTATGTTTCAGGTGGGAAACTTTGATTTTTAAAATTGCCTGTTAAGAGGCTTAAATGCTAAAGCAAAATGAGAGAAAATAGTCTTTCTTCTTGTTGTTCTCTCTCTCTCTCTCTCTCTCTCTCACACACACACACACACACACACACACACACACACACAAGATATTGAATTTCCCTTGCTACTTTATAGATATAAAAATATTCAACTACCCCCAAGATGAGGCACTCATTATAAATCTACTTACCCCACATTGAACTAGAGTTGAATTTTACATAATCATAATTCAAATTTTCCATCCTCTTTGAAATATAATTTGAAAAGCTAGTACCTGACATGAACATGACCATATTCTAGTTGGGTTCCTGACCCCTTTTTACTTCAAAGTCTTCTGAAAGGAATATGTATCATAGATTAATTGAACATAATCATAGGCATGTTCAAAGACCTAAATTCAAAGTATATATGAACAAAGTATACATGAATATATATATATATATATATATATATATATATAATATATATATATATATATATATAATATATATATATATGAAGGAGAGAGAGAGAGAGAGAGAGAGAAAGAGAGAGAGAGAAACTCCAGATCACCTAATTATTAGGATATATTAGGAGAACTCTTTACGAGTATTAAAAAAAGTTTTTTTTCTTTGGAATTCATTACATTATTTTTGTGAGAAAGAAAAGACAGAACTAGCTGAAAAGGGGATTGATTACTAGACTTGGAATTGGAAATAATTGAGTTCACGTCTAGTTTCAGACACTTACAAGCTATGTGACTATAGACAACTGAGTTAACCTCCATTTGCTATAGTTTCCTCAATTGCAAAATAATGATAGCAAGTACTTTACAGAGTTGTTCTGAGGAATAAATGGGATCATATTTGTAAAAGCAGTTAACAAAATATCTAGCACATAGTAAGTAACATGAAAATGCTTATCCCCTTTCTTCTTTTCCCCTTTCTAATTACATTCAACTTAAGTTAGCATTAATGTTAGCTATATCTTATTCACATGCCTTTTGAGGATAGATGAAATAGAATTAGAAATATACAAGGTACTAATGGAAACCCAAACAAGATTCAATGACATGCCACGAATAATTTACAAAATTATGTACATCTCTTGGCCTTAACTGTATATCTATAAGGTATCTATCAAATTCCAGATGGGTTGTAATCAACTTGAATACATAGAATCAGCACAAAAATCAGTTTACTGATGTATTCATTTATCTTCACAAAAATAATGCATACAAGTATATACTATTATTTAATAAGTCCTCTAATTATATATACATATATATTGATTTTGATTGATATTGCTTTAGCATTTGTTTTAAATACACATACATATGCGTATATCTGCATACATATCTATGTGTGTGTATGTGTAAATACATATATATATATATATATATATAAATATATATATATATATACACACACTTAGATATAAAGGGGGGATTCATAAACAATTTATCTACGTGTTTGTTTCCATCAAGAACCTTGTATGATTTCATCACAGATCACAGATACATTATATAATATACATTATAATGTGCATATTTTGTATATAACATATAACAAATAAAATATATAACAAAATAAATAGTATTACAATATTACAAGTAAATATATAAAAGTGTATACATATCTCTGAATCAGGGAGGAAAAGAATACAGCTACTGCTCATTAAGAGAAAATGTAGGAGGAAAAAACAAGAGATTTCCTTAATGCCAATTCTTGATCCTATCAGAATCTTGACTTAAAGTTGCTGCTCCCAGAACCCAGCCTTGCAGAGATACCACACCACACTAAAAAAAGTAAAGTAAAGTAAAGTAAAAAAGTAAAGAAAAGATCATGACAAACCCTGACACTACCTGAGCCAGGGGATTCTATCTCTTTATTTTCTCTCTGGCTCATTGATTTTGCTAAAGGATTTCTCCCTTCAGGTGTATTCCTTTCACTCTGTTTTCAGTGACTGACTACAATCCCATGAATTCATTGACTTTTTTGATCATGCAGTGTACCTCATTCTCTTTCTCTTCCCTGCCTCAGTTTGAACTACAAGTTTGGATTTCAGATTTCTGAACTCCCCAGGAAAAGAGCCCCCTTCATAGTAGCTAAGTTTTAGTGAAATTACTTTATACTGAGTAAAATAAGTGATAAAATTGGAATGAATATAATTGTCCCCCTTTCCATAAATTGCAGATGAAAGCTATCGAATAAATTACAGAAAAGAAGTATGTAATGGCAAACTAGCCATGTATAAAATGTTCAAACCCAGGCATTCCTTGCTATTTATTGTAATATTGCTATTGACATATGAGAATCACATGAGATTTCACTATCAAGAGGAAACAAATGTGAATATAAAATACCACAAATGAGAAAAGATCATTTTCAAGTTAAAACACATCTTAACATTGCAATTCAAATTTATACTAGTAAATTCATAAAAGTGTAATTCTTTCCATATTTATTAAGTGAATTATTGTGCATAAATATTTTTAAATTTAAATTAAGACTATTTTACATTTCAATGACACTAAAGTTGTTAAAAAGCACTTTACAAACATTAATTGTGCTTCACAGTATCCCTATGAGCTAGATATTATTATTTCTGTTTTACAAATGGGAAAAGAAAGGCTCGAAGAGGCTAAACTAATTGCCCACAGTCATACAGCTAATGAGTAGAAGAGATGAAAAAAGAACTGATGAGTTCTAATTCTCATTTTCCTCATCTAATAGTGATTGTGTGTGGGGAAGGAAAGACATTGCATCCAATAATGATAATTCTTTTAATTTTAATAGTCCTTTATTTAAAAGAACATAAAAATCATCAACAACAAAAAACAAAACATCTATTGAACAGTTCCTATGAGAGCTCTTCTACTTATTTTGCACTTGAAAATAAGAATGCAAAAAAGTCAGATACCTAGTTTCTAAATTCAGAGACTTTGAAATATAATTGTATAGATAAGCCATAAACAAAAGTGACTAACTAAAATGCAATGCAACACATTTTATAGGACAAATGATTGTCAAAAATAATTCTAAATAGGGAGTGATGAGGACAAGATTAGTATAGCAAGGCTTCTAATCTTACCTTTGTTTCAAAGAAGTCAGGACTTGAATTTGCACATTTTACTCAGTGCCTAATAGTTTCTGTCTTGTTTTGCCTTGAATTAGCTTCTAAAACAAATTCTGATGAAGATAGGATGCTGCAGATGACAAACCAGATGTATTCCCATTCTATAATTTAGAATTTTTACTACTTCTTAATATTTATCTGTAAGTATAGAAATCAATTCCAAGACAAAATCTTTGTCTTTGGAAAAAGTTTTCCTTTAATGTTAATCAAATCTTCCTAATTGAAACTAGCTAAAAGAATATTGGATGACCATGAGAATTAATGGGTTCTCTATCACTGAAAATTTTCCAGCAAGCCTACCTGACCACTTATAGGATATGTTGTGGTTGGGAAACATTTTTTTCAGAATGGAAAAAATCATAAATAAAGTTTGGGACAGTAATATCGGCATATCTCTCAAACAGTATTTTCAATGACCTTTTCCTTTACTCCTTCATGAAGGTCTAAGGGTAATGTTCCCTCAGTATGTGCTGATAGCCCACTGTCTTGACAAACTTATGGATCTATGCAGGGCTAGGTTACTTCGAATCCTTAAATTGTTGTTCTGCTAATATCAAATTGCATGCAATTCTCTATTATAGAGAAAAAATAAAACTTTTGAGGAATAGCTAATAAATGGTGCACTCATCTTTATAAGACATCTTAAGATTTAGCAAATACTAATTTAACTATCAATGCATAAGATATGGAATAGAGGGAAATTTTTCAGGAATTGATTAATTCAGAAAGTGATAAAAATGATGACTGCAAAAAGTAAATACATTTTGTTCATAAACTCAACATTTGATAGAATGACAAAATATAAGTCACATTTCCCACTTCACTTATACAATACCATTAACAATTAGCTTTTCTTACCACAATCTTATTCCAGCTTTACTAGCGACCAGATATTTATAGGATATGTCATCATGTCCTGAGGAGTACAGGTAATCCAGCTATGAACCCTCAATACCACATTATCCAACAAGGATAATGATTCCAAATGTAAAGGCTTTCTTAACATATTTCCCACCATCATGCATATTTATTGTATGTGAGCTGCACAAAATAGCAACATCTACCATCTGAGATGTTCTAATGTTGGTAGCACATTTGATTATACCTATATAGACATTAAACATCCTTTCACAAAATAAATGTCCCATTGAAACAGAAGGTACTTCCCTTCCTGAATTGCTAAGTGGTTTGTGATCAAAATCATTGTACTGTAAACATCTGGTAGAATTTTCCAAGATTTTGCTGTGATTCCTACACTTTGACTCATTTCTCACTGCACCATCTGTTCGACAATATATTGATCACTGATGGTTGAATTCTTGATAAATACAGTTCATGTCCAATATCCTTTGTAGGAAAATACTTTCTTTTTTATTGTGAATAATATTTTGTTTTCCCCCAATTATATGTAAAAACAATTTAAAATATTTTTTAATTTTAAATTTCAAATTCTCTTCCTCTATCCCATCTTGCCCTTTTCACTGAGATGATAATTTGATATAGATTACATATATGAAATCATGCAAAACATTTCCATATTAGTCATGTTATGAAAGAAAACAAAAATAAAACAAAATACACAAAAAACAGATAGTGAAAAAGGTATTTTTTGTTCTGCCTTCAGGCTCCATCACTTCTTTTTCTAATGATGCATTGTATCTTTCATCATGAGTCCTTTGGATCATTTTGATCATTATATTGCTAAAAATAGCTAATTCATTTATAGTTGATTATCATACAATATTACTATTACTGTGTACAATGTTCTCCTGATCTTCACTTTGCTTTGTATCAGTTCATGTCTTTTCACATTTTTCTGAAATCATCCGACTCGTCATTTCTTATATCAAAATAGTACTCCCTTACAATAATATCTGATTTGATTCCACAATTGATAGATATCACCTCAATTTCTAATTCTTTGCCCCAACAAAAAGAGCTGCTATAAATATTTTTATCCAAATAGTTTTTCCTCCTCTTTTTAAAACAATTTCTTTTGAATACAAACCTAGGATTGATATTACTTAATTAAAGGTGCACAGTTTGCTCTTTGGACATATTTCCAGATCATTGTCAGGATGAAATGATCACCCAGAATGCATACCCTGCTTTAACTACTTCAGCTCTACTTGTAAGCATTTATTTAGTTCTAATACCAAAACTTGACATTTCTAAGGAATTTCAGTTTTCCAAAGGAACCAGCCCAAGACTCAAGGAAATGTATCGGTGACAATAAGGTAAAATTATAGACAAATAATCACTAACGTTATCAACAAATATTTGTTGAAGTTTGTTTTTATCTATTTCATTTGAATTGATAACCTAAAAAAGAGGGTCAGCCTTGCGGTCAGGAAGAACTAGCTTCAGATCCTTCTAGACAAATATATTTACATGACTTTCAAAAACTCACTTTACCTCTCAGAGTTCTAGGTAATGCTCTAAGGTGAGAAATTGTAGAGAGTTTGGATGAAGTTTCATACCATAAATGATCCCAAACAACAGAAATCTCATATATGAGAGGAAAAGAAAGAAAATAGTAAAAATCAAGAAATGTCACTGATTTTTAAACTATCAAATAGCAATTTCTTTTGTAAGAAGGTAAGGAGGAGGAACAAGTACTTAAATGTCTACTATTTATTAAGCTCCTACTATGTGACATCCTCTGTGCCAAGTATTTACAAACATTTATTTAATAATTAATTCTAATTTTAATATCAGTGAAAGATCACTTCTACCATACACAGTATAATGATAATGTTTTAAATAGTGCCTGGCTTTCTAATAATAAAACAAAATTATTTCCAACATTATTTGAATCCTTTGGAAAGTTTTGCCACCTTAGGATAGGAGTTGAAACCAATATGCCACTGCTTTCTATATACTTCACACTGTATTATTTAATTACATCTGTATTCCAAACCAAACAAAACAAAAGCCAATAAACAACCAAAGAAGTTTGTCCATGAGGGTTTTTTTTTCTTTTTTCTTTTTTTCTTTTTCGTCAAGGAGATTATAGAGATTGGCCATTTTCTTCTCTAGTGAAATAAAGCAAACACAGGTTAAATTACTTGCCTATAGTCACATAGCTAATGAGTATCTGAGTCCAAATTTGAATTCAATTCTTCCTGATTCCAGATCCCACACTCTATCCATTGGCCACCTATCTGCCAGTCAGATCTCCAAGCAATTAGGTAGTATAGAGCAGAAAATGCTTCTTAAATGTTTTCTACTCACCACCTCTTTTCATCAGAGAAAATTTTACATAGTCCTAGATAAATACATATATAAAATAGGTACACAAATAAAACATATTTAGTTATGTCACACTTTTATTTCTCTTCAAATTTCATATTAATTATTACAAATGACAAAGTTTGATATCTACTGTATCCCTAGTTTGTAACCCAACTACCAGGACTTGGATGAGATTCCAATTTAATAATAAACCCATTTCCACAGGATATAACCATATTTTCCATTTTATCAATATCTTCAAAAAGAAATAAGATGACTGATTTATATAGATATATAACTAGAATATTTTGCATATTTCAAAATGGTATTTTAAAAGTTGTATTATATTAATGCTCTCTACTGGTATTATATCTCCTCCTGCTACAGGTATCTTTATTAGTCACTTTTGCCAAAAGCAAATATGTGTATGTGTTTGGGTAGGGAAAGCTTTCCCTAAATTATTCCATCCACTCAAGCTATTGCCCTTTGAATTTGGACTTTTCATCCAAACTAGAAAAAACTATCCACTTCTCTTAACTTTATTTCTGTTCTTTTTACCCCATTTTTTGGTAATCATGCAAATTCTTACTGGATTCTTAACTATTTGTAGTCTGTCTCCTAACAGAATTATTTAATTTAAATTGTTTTTGCCAGAGTTACCAAAGCTTTTAATGAGCAGATCTGATCTCTTCCATGTTTTCATTCTTCTCAATCCAACTGATACATTTGACAGTATTAATATAGTTATACCCCTGGATACCCTCATCTAAATTTATGTGATGGTATTCTCTGCTGATTCTCCTGTTTTATCATTCTTTCACCATCCCTTTTTCTTTTCAGTTCATTACCCATTTCAAGCACAGTCTTTTTCTCTAGCCTATGTCCTAAGCCCTGCTAATCTTTTCTCTTTATATTGTTTCCTGAGACCTTATCAGGTACAATGAGTTTAAAGATCATCTCTATGCTAATATCTCATCAATGTCTATATCTAATCTTAGTCTCTTCCTTGAGATTCAATTGCCAGATCCTGATATTTCTACCACACTCCTTTTACATAAAAACTATATTTGTATATCAGTCAACTCCTTTTACAAAAGGCTATCATTGTGAGTTTTTCACGTATTTTTTCACTTAATCAGTCAGTGTTAGTATGTTAGCATCCTTTTAATGAGCTAGATGAAGGGACAGCTAGATGATACAGTGAACAGAGTACCAGCCACGCAGTCAGGAATACCTGCGTTAAAATCTAAGCAAATCGCAACCTCAATTGCCTCACCAAAAAAAAAAGAAGAGTCACATTGAGCTACAACTAACATATACATATATGTAGTCATACATATAGATGCACATACATACATTGTATGTGTATTGTATTGTATATACATATATAGGTATATATGATGTGGATATATATGTAATGTGTACACATGTGGTCATGTGTATATGTGATGTCTGTATGTATGCATGTCTATATGATGTGTATATTACATGTATATATTGCATTGTATTTATATTTATATATGTATGCATTTCTAAAGTTATTGTTTCTCCTTTTTTTATAGTAATCACCTTACATATTTGTTAAATTGAAATAGTTTAAGTGTCTTGAGCACCTGAATTTAGTCAGAACCATAAATTGTGAGCAGTATAAATAAGTATAGAATATGAATTCAAATTTCAGTCTATATAAAAGTAATTCACTTACCTCATATATCAATGGTCAACATTCAATTAGAATCATTTCAATTTATTCATTTATGAATGACAATTGTACTGAGGTCATTGTGACCTAGGCACTGAAGATACTCAAATAAAACTGAAGCAGTCCATGTTTTTAAGAAACTCATATTCTACTTAGGGTATACAATATGAACAACAATAATTTGCTTTAAAATGTCCAAATATTAAAGAAAACAAAAAAATGAATTGAGTAAGGAGAAATCAAAGCAACCACATAAAGCATGTATTCCACAAGATTTTTTTTTAATATTAGATAATATCCATTACAGCAAAAGGAAAATGCCATCCTTGGAGGGAGAGGGGATTATAGAAAATATTTAGTGACTTCAAAGAACTTGCAATAGAAACAAGAAAAAAACAAATGCACCAATAATTCAAACACAAGTAGAAATAGAATAAGGAATTTAAGTTAAAAATTTAAAAATAAAAATCCTGTCATAAGATGAGACAGGATATTATACAATAAAATATGAAATTAATGCCTAAGAATATAATAAAATGTTCAGCACTACAAATAAAGCAATAAAGAATGAAAGGTTAATGGCAAAATACCATTTGGGTGTAAACATAGCATAAATCAGTTATAATTCAGTGCTACAGAAGAGGAAGAAAATTACTAAAAGCAGTGTCAAGATTTCTTAACTGTAGCCTTTGTATCTCCCTTTACCACAGAAATGAGTGCCTAGAAGTTGAGCTCTTATAACAGAAAAAAGATTGATCAGAAATAGAGCAAAACTTATGAAAATGACTTTCAATTATATTTCAGACACTTATTAGCTGAGTGATTCTGGGCAAATTATTCAACCTCTTAGTCTCATTTTCCTCATCTATAACATGAAAATAATAAAAACACTTAACTTACAGATTGTTGTAGAAATCAAATGAGAAAATATATTCAAAGTGCTTGGCAAACTTTAAAGTACTATATAATAGTTAGAAATTTATTACTTTCCATAAGTGTAAAGCCCCACTTTGCATATTTTTAATCAGATAGTGTACAATGAACATTCAAAGACTTACTACTATTTTAAATGTTACAGATTTCAATTCCAAGAATGACTTTTTAGATATTAGGTATTTCCACTGAATTACTGAAATTAATTTTAAAAAGAGAAGCTTTTCACATAATCATTGCATCTCAGATTTAGAGTATACTTCAGAGACTATCTATGCTCACCTATATATGAACAACAATCTCCTCTGATAAACTGCCAACAAATTGTTATTCAAACTTTAATTGAGTACCTCAAACAACTTTGGATCCTACACTTTTCTGGAGGCATCCCATTTCACTTTTGGTTAGGTCTGAGTCCTGAAAAAGTTTCCTTGTATTTCTTTTCCACAGTTTTCATCCATTCTTTCTAATTCTTCTCTCAAGTACCATGCAGAACATCTTTAACCTACTTTCTTCAAATTTTATTAATCACCCACCCTCCCCCCCACACCCGAGGATCCATATTTTTTCTACCAGCATAAGGATATATATCAACAATTCTCAAATTGGCATTCTAAGTTCTAGCAACATCAACTTACCTATATTGTGAATATGCAAGCAACTACTAGAAATCATATATCTCTAATCTTTTATAGTTAATATTTTTCCCAAGTTCAGTGTTTAAAATCTTAAGGTAAAAATATTGAAATAATGTCATAACTCTCTTAACTCATGTGCCACCATTGCCATTCAGCCCTCTAATCTTGCTTTTCTTTTACAGAATGACCTGAAAGAATGTAATTGACAATCAATTTACATTTAACTTAATAAAAGAAAATTAAAAATTTTAAAGGATTTCCATGATTATTGTTAGATTTTGACTTTTCTTCTTGCAAGATGCCATTTTCTCTGTTTTTACAGAGAAAACAAAAAAAAAAAAAAGGTTTTCCTAATCAAACTTTTTTTTTTTTTTTTTTTTTGGTTTTAAATGACAAGTGGGTAAAGGAATCTACTTAAATACTATCAGCTCTTACTATACTTACTACATAGTGGTAGTGATTTCCTTCTCAAATTCTTGAACACTGAATCCAGAATTCTATATTTTCATGGAATGGTCACAGAGCACATGAGTATTTATGTGATCAGATATCCCTTGGTGTCTTCTTCAAGTGTCACCACCAGTCAGATCAAAAGTTCATGTTGGTTCAGATTGTTGGGAAAGAGAAAGGGCATTAGAGATGGAGATGAAAAATATTATCTCCCTTCTAAAAAGCTCCCTCAGCTTATGATTTCTAATGACTGTTTTTTAAATCATTAAGTTGTGTCCAATTCTACAGTGTATTAGGCAAACTGACTAAAATGACAAACTTCATCAGAGTTTCACAGTCTAGTGAGTGTCTGAGGCCAGATTTGAACTCCAGTCTTCCTGACCCCAGACCCAGTGCTGGCTACCTACTGGTTACCCCAATGATTGATAACAGTTTTTTATTTTCTTTTATGTGTTTATTAGTACCTAAAGATTACAAGCATGTCAGCCCTTCTAGCACACCACATATCCTCCCCCTGTCTTCTCTCCTCAGCTTAAATATCAAAATTAAGTATCTTGAGTTTATAGAACTCATATAGCATGATATCAAGATCTGATTCTATCTTGGTTGCCTTCCTCTACACCTTCTCCATTTTGTCAATATTTTTCCTAAAATATGGTGCTCAGGATTGAACACAATACTCTAGATACGATTTTAGCAGGACATAGAACAGTCCATTATGTCAGTGGATATAAACTCTCTAAAAAAATAAAAATAAAATAAAAAATAAACACCAGACTAAGAGCTCTTGACAGGTAAATTGCTATCCTACTGGTGGATTTTATAACTTTTACAGGTTTCTCTTTTAAAGCACTGTGCTTAACCCCCTCTTTTATCCTTCTCTAGTCCAAAATGAAGAAGCACTGTCATAATGTTTTGAGGAAACAAAAAATGTAACTCTACATTGGAAATAGGGTCAAGCTATCTGAAATAGTCTAAAGAGCTTTCCCCAAATCCTGACAACAGAACCACAATTACAAGGATGCACTATCTATCATCCATGTTTCTACCAGTTGACCTCATGGAGAAACCTCAAAAAGAATATTTGATTAACCAAGCTCTAGGATTGAAAGAGGAGAAAGGATTAATGATATTTAAGGGTACAATATTGAACACACAAACAGAAAAGCAATATAAGCTGCAGCTTTCTCCTGCAGGGGAATTCAAATTCTGGCTTTTAGATACCCATAAAAATACCCTGTATCAATTATAGAAGCAGAATTCTTGACTTGAAACTCAATCTAAAGATCAAACAAATAAAAAGAATCTCGTGATGAGAAAAGAGAAGATAGTTATTATTATTTACTAAACAGAATTTAGACTAGGAATGGCACTCAAGAATCTTGTACTACCATATTTTGTATTAACTTCATGCCATGCTAAGCAATATTACATTACTACTCCATTGTTAATTTTAGCTTGGGTAATGTAAATTATTTCTTGTGTTCAATTTACTTATTGATTTGACAATTCAAAAGAAAAGTATACCTCTGAGTGTACAGTATGAAAAATGGTATCAAATATGCCTATTACTGGCCAAATATGTTTATATGAGTCTGCTTTCAATCCTCACTGTCACTTTTGTGTTACAGCTGTTACAATTCTTTCTTCCTTGTTTTCATATTGGAACCAATATTCTGGTATTTTTTCCTGACTTGTTCCATTTATTCTGTAGCTACATAGTTTTTGAAAACCAATGTAATTAGGATACTTGTTAAGAAAGAGTATTTTGAGGGAAAAAAAGCTGATATCACAAAATATATAAAATACCACTTGCAACAGATGTGATTAGCTTTTGGTTGGTAATTTTATAAGGTTATTCCATTTTCTTTTCATCGTAAAGTGAAATAGAAGGAGGAAGAATTGTTATTTTTACCTGATCTTTGATTATAAGAACAAAGACTTTAAGAAAATAAATTTTCTGTATCAGAAATTCTTAATGTTTTTCTGTGTCATGGAGTCCTTTGACAGATATGTGAAGTCTATGGCCCCCTTTCACTTCTCAAAATAACATTTTAAATGTATAAAACAAAATATATAAAATTACAAGGAAAACCAATAATATTAAAATGAAGATTTTTTTTTCTGGATACAAGTTCATGAACTCTTTGAAATATCAGTTTAAGAACCTCTGGTCTATATTATAATTATCATAATATATCTGCCAAAAGCATAAATCTTTAAGTATTTTAAGTGAATGCTTATTATTGCACCTGGTCCATAGGTCCATTACCTGCTTTACTAAATGGTTGTTGCCTTACCTTGCCTTTTTGCAAAATATTTCCTCCACTTTAGATATGTTATTTAATCACTAAAGGAAACTCCCTCTACAAAATAGATTGATAAATCATTCACAAAAACATGTCATGAAAATTTCCTAAAGAATTAAGGGATTGAGTGATTAGCCCATGGATAATTCATTTAGCATTTTACCTCTCATAGATAAGATTTGAATTCAGATCTGCCTGACTTCTAAGTTAACCCAATCTTCAATGTGCCATAATGAATAAATAACTTATCTATATATTAGCACAATTAATTTATAGAGCAACAGTACCCAGGATGAATAAAGATAGAAGTTTCAATATATTTATTCAGAGATTATGCTCATATATTCTCAATAATGTTTATTGGATGGTATTTTTCAGATAGAAATTCACCCACAGCATTCTTCTACCCTCATTAATATTTAGGCAATGGTTTAACCAAAGTATGGCTCTATTAAAATTTTAAATAGGAAAAGAACTAATATTTTAGAAAGCCTAACTTAGAGCTGAAAAATAATAATAATTATGGTGGCAAGATATTTCTTTAACATCAGCTCAAAAGCAAAGTAATTTGTTTAGGGAAAAGTTCATAGCATCATAGGAGGTCACTTGGCTAAGCCACATTCAATTAGAAAAGCTTTTACAGATACTGGAAAATTGCAGTTTGGAAAAATGTTGTTGAACTTCAAGTCTTCTGAAAGTCCCAAGATCTGAAATGGCACCTCATATTTTATAACATTTAATAACATGTTTCCCCCTTTAGAGGCCCCAGAGGTTAAGATGCCATTTAAATGTGCTCTCTGAGAAGGCATTATGTATTTTAGGTTCCATGAAACATGACCAAAGGTCTTTTAAAGTAATACTTAAGTAGAGAAGGTTCATAAAAAGAAATTTGTCATAATGGAAACAGCCTGTATAAATGCATTTAATAGTTTTAAAATGATTTCATTACAGAACCTTAAAATAATAACAATTGTGGACAACATCTCTCAATACATACTTTAAATGAATGTGCAATTTGAGCTTTATTCAAAGATAATTAAAATCAAATATAAATATATATGTCTGTTGTGTATGTATATGAATCATAGTGAGATATATTTCCATTACTATATTCAAGATAGATAAGAGAAAAAATGAAAAAAAACAAAATTACTAAGTTCTGCAGTTCAGACACTATTTTCATCAAATATTACCTCATTCAAAAAGTGATACCCCAAAGGACATTGGTGCAATATGTCAGTTTTATGATGGCACATACACAAAGTCTAGAGTTAAACAAAATCATTGAGTTTTTGCATAGAGCTATTCTCTTCAGGGATTCATCAAATTTCCAATTCAAATATTTGTATGTTAATATATATTTTAATACATATACATAATACATATGTACACATAAATACACATACACATTTATGTGTGTATATATATATATATGTGTGTGTATATGTATATATATACACATATATCATGTTTGTATGAACAAGTGCTAAAAGCATCCTTTTATCTCTACAAATGCATGTTAGCCATGTCTATAGATGTTATGTATATAAAACTGAAAGTGTAGTAATTGACAGAAGACCAGAAAATACCCTATTCTTCTTTCCCAATATACCTAAAATGAGATAAAAAATAAAACTAGAATGTGATTGTTTAAAAGACAATTCAACAAATTCAATTTGATACATATATTGAATACCTACAATTAGCAAAATACTGCACTAAGTCCTGGTTATATAAAAAGAAAATTTACAATGCCTACCCTCAAAAAATACATGCTACTAGGGATAAATTGATATGTATATGGATAGTATAATGAAAAGTAGAGTATGAGAGAAAATAAGGAAAAATCCAAAGTGATTGAATAAGATAATTTTATTTTTAAAAAGTATTTCTGTAATTTCTACTTATATGTTAAAATAGTTCCTTTTAAAAATGTATTGCTACTTGCTAAATAATTGTTATATATAAAATGATTCATTTTAATCATCTAACATTTATTAAGTATTTACTGTATTGAAGGCACTATGCTAAGTGCTCTCAAGGAGTTAAAATCTAACTAGGAGAAAGGGAAGAACAAAAATATTTGTGATAAAAAGGAGATTGAAATAAATTCAAAAGGAATATCTCTCCCCCAAAAAACTTCTTATACCAGGTGTCAGGGTTGGGGGTTTCAAGTTTATTTAATTCAATTCAACATGCATGTATTAAAATTCTGCTATATTCAAGGCATTGTTCTGGGGACACAGAGATATTTTTAAATTACCCTTATTCTCAAGACAATAGTATTCTAATAATGTAACACTTAAAAGATAAATAAATGCAAGGAAATAAAGATAAGTAAATGCAAGAGAAAATTAACTGGAATTGTAGAAAGGTATTCCATTGAAATGAAATTTAAAGGAAAATAAGAATTCTGAAAAGTATGGGTAAGGAGAAAAGGAGAGACAGTTGGTGGTACAATGGATAGAGTTCCAGGCCTTGAGTCAGGAAGACCTGAGCAGTCTTAGATACTTACTAGCTGTGTGACGATGCTCAAGTCACTTAATTCTGCTTTTGTCGGTTTCTGCACCTATAAAATGAGCTGGAGAAGAAAATGTCAAACCATTCCAGTTTCTTTGCAAAAAAAAATAAATAAATAAATAAAAATAAACAAACAAACAAAAACAAAAACCCAAATAGGGTCACAAAAAATAGATATGACTGACATCAAAGAGTGAAAAAGTTTATTCTTATCATCTGTCCTTGACAGAAAGTTTCTGTTATGCACCTATCTATTATCAGGAAAGAATCACATTACATGTTAAAAAAAAAAAAATGAAAACCAGTTTCTGACCAGGCTTGATGGAAGAAGTCCTGATTCCTGAGTCAGGCCTTGAAGAAGCAGAAGGATTTCTTGACAATGGTTGTAAATGGTTTTAATACTATGAATGGTTGGAGCTAGAGAAAGCTATTTCATTCATCAAGACAAGAGGGTGCCAGATAAAAGTGGAGGATGGTAACCTACTTTGATTTGAGAATAGAATATGTGTAAAGAATTAGGAATTAGGGCCAGAAAGGTAAAATTCAGCCTTCAACACAACAATCAGATTTTATAAATGATTTAGTATGTGATAAAGAGCAATTGAATGAAGGGACAATACCTGGATTTGTCAATAAGAAAGTCTTTAGTAACTTTTGCAGAATCCTAAATTACAAGGATTTGAGGAATAATGAGATCAGAATAAGAAGAATCTAAACTCTTGAAAGGCTGGAGGGGTCAAGAGAAGGTATTTTTTAAGCTGTGAGAGAACTGGGCATGCTTATACTCGGTTGAAAAGGATTGAACATGAGCTGAAGATGGCTGATGTATTAAGATAACAAATGAAAGAAAAAGAAATGGGACCACCTTAGTTTTTGAAAGGAAAATATAATAATCTATTCTAAAGCAGAGGACTCAGTAAATAAGAACATTGAGAAGTTGAGACATGGAGGAATTAAATGAGGAAATTAAAATTGGATGCCTAAATATTCCTAATAAAATAGTAGAAATAATCAGCTACTGAAAGTAAGGAGGCAAGGGAATATAGCTGAAAGTTTAAATACGTAAAAGATTTAGAAAAGTCATTGTGTAGAATATATTGGGGAAGCAATGAGAGAAAATTAACGTTACTCTGAAACATTGAAGGTCTGGTTGAGGAAAATATTTTTTTAAATTATTCTTTACCAATAATTATTTACTTAGTGCTTATTTGCTTGCTGTGAGGAGTAAAAAAGACAAAAATTAAATGGTCCTTTCCCTGAATTCATTTACTTTATACTGGAGAGGTTATCCTCAGTACAAAAGTTTCAAATAAATAAATATGTGTAACACTGAAAGTCAGGCAGTTGTGGATATCATTGTTGGAGTCCTAGGTCCTTTGAACTAAAAATTCCAGGAGGCCTGTCAGCTCTCAAATCCCTTTTCTATAAATATGCAAAACATTTCCCCAAAACTAACAAACAGAGAAGTTAAATTTAAGGAAAGAAAAAACTACTTTTACTTAATGGTATTAAGAAAATTTCATTAATATAATCATTTTAAGCAGTTTTGAAGGAAACAAGGAATTTTAAGAGGCATAAGTGAAGTGAGAATGCATTCTAGTGATGATATATTGTTTCTGCAAAAGAATGGAGATAGGAGATAGATTTTTTATTGGAACAGTAAAAAGATCAATGTAGTTGGAAACCATTAGAAAGAAAGTTAGAAATAAGTCATAAAAAGTTTTAAAGTTTAAGTAGCTAAGAGCTACCTCTTATTCAGGCAGGGGTGGGAAACCTTTTTTTTTCTGCCAAGGATCCATTACAGGGCCATATAAAATTATCATTTTATAAAACCCAAACCCTAGGAATTTGTTGTACCTAGCTTTCAGCTCATTATCACCTGTGGTTGATTATGTGAATGATTTTGCAGTTGGACATTTCCCCACCTTGTTCAAAGATATTTCTTGATTCTTTCACTGGATAGTACTACCACCTGGAAAAAAAAAGAATTTATTTTGTACATATTTAATGTTACTTTTCCATTTTTATGTTATTTCCTTACAGTAGAAATGTAATCTCCTTGAGAGCAGGGATCACCTTATATTTGTTTTAGGATGCTAACTGCTTAGGACAATGACCTATCAAGGGGGAAATGCAACAGATAGATAGGGTTCTACCTAGGATATCTTTCTTAAATTGAATAGAATCCACACATTAAGCATGATTCTGTAATTTTTCTCCAGAAATATCGAACTACACAATGATTATAGTTTAAGAGGCAGATCATGGAATTACAAGTTGAGCACAAGAAATATTAAAGATCTAGGGTGAGAGATTCACAGGTAAATGAGTTAAAAATTTCACTATGGTCATTGATTACATGGTTAACACTGGCAAGGGGTGAAAGGGAGATTTAACAAACTCAAAGAATAGAGAAGTATCAAGTGCCAGAGATAAGGAATGTCGGGAAGAATGGGAGTTGGTGATAGAAAAACAGTCAGGGGAGATTTTCAGAGTTGTAGATTTTGGGAAGTGGATCAGTTTTAAATGATGGTGAATTCCAAGTTGAAAAGTCTGGTTGGTATGGGAATGGGGAAGTTTAAAATTAGAGTGATATGTTCTTAGAACATTTTCATTTTCTAGGGAGCTCTCTCAAACACTGAAATGTATCTGTGATCTTATCAATATGGAGGTTCCCTCTAGTTATATGGATCATACCTCACTCCTTCTATATGATTATTGTCTATATGCCACCCATTGTGCTGGAGGTTTTTCCTATCTACTTTCCCTTTTGTAACACAGGGGGAAAAGATTAAGCAAAAAGCATCAGTAAAGAAAAAGTATTTAACATTACTTAGTATATATCATCATTGGTATCCTTGAACCAAGCTTGGCCATTACAATTGAGATCTGGTATCTTAGGTTTATTTTCATTTAAATTATTATATTTAAGTGTATTGTTTGATGTCTCCAAAAATTATGATAGAGGAAAGGGCAGATATGTGTGTTTGTGTGTGTAAAGAGACAGAGACAGAGAGAGAGGGAAGGAGGGAAGAAGAAGGGAGGGAAAGAGGGAGAGGAAGGAAAGGGAAGAAGAAGGAAAGAGGGAGAGGGAAGAGAGAAAGAGACAGAGACAGACATGTTGAGAGATCTCATATAGATGCACAAAATATCAATATTTAAATTTTTAACTGTGACTTTGTGTTATTAAAAACAATGTCCAATTTCCCAAAATGAACCTGTCTGCTCTCCTCTTATCCACCTGCAGGCCTGGTTCATTGTGTACAATTTCCATTTAATATTCATAGAATAATGGATCAGCTCTGTGTAATGTCAACACTATACTGCATGTTATTGACTAGATAGAAAACATTCTTCTTCCTCTTATTTTCTTCCCCTATGCAAATTTTTAGATTAAACTCTTTTGGATAATTGCAGATCTCATTTGAAAAACTGGGTGGGATTATCACAATATTTCCGCTATTAATAATTTTTGATTCCCTGAAGCATTTGGTATCCATTTGCTTTTCTAATATTCATTGGGAGAATCAAACCCTGTACACTGTCAAAGATTTTTTTGCCTCCAGCCTACATTTTTTATATATGTATACTTAGTCTCATCTAATGGCTTTTCTTTGTTCTCAGTTTGATTTTTCTTTTGGATAAATACAATTTTATTGTTGTATAAAAATAATTTTTCATTCCTTTAAACTATATTATGATTTGTGGTTTGGTGTTCCAAAGGATAGATTCTTTTATTCTACTAAGAAGTTCTCAAGGTCTCTGTCAGGGGTTATTTTTTGATATTGTTGATCACAATTCCCCAAAGAGGGATTCTGCATTATCAATGAATCAGTCAATTTCACTGAGTTTTTAGAAAGTGAATGAGAGTGTATTTTAAGAGCCTTAGTATAAAATCTTAATTTAAAACATTCACCCAAACCAGGATTCTCTCCTGGTATTTAAACTTAAAGTAAGAGTATAACAACAACCATGATTGTGATGGTATGTGTGTAAGAGAGAAGAGGATCATGATCATGTTCATGATGATCATTAGTAGTTTCTAAATATGTGTTGGAATATACTTCCTATTAAAGTAGACAATATAATTTGAAGGGGTAAAAAGCAAATTACTATTATGCATAGCTCTAAAAATCTCCAAGAGATAAATAGAATTATTACATCCATTCTACCAGTGTAAAAACTGTGATAATGAATAGTGAAATGATTTTGTAATGGTTGCAAATCAAGTGGAATATTTGAGTCAGTATTGAAATCAAGACCTCTTTGCATCATGTCTGATTTTTGTCTGCTATCATGAACCCTGTCCAAAAACATACTTTCCAAAGTCTATATATGCACATACATTTTAAACCCATTCAACTGTGTCCATATGACAAAAATACAACACATACATGTAAACATATGTTTCTTTTTACATACAAACATGCATTTTATTTGGGCCATGATGCAATCAAATGAATCATATGAAAAAAGTATTGACGTATCAAACTATTGAATTTTACACCTCACATAGTAAGTAATCAATCATAGTTGATTAATTCTCAGACTATGCTGCTTCTCTGTTTCTCTAATTAACTCACTGAAGATTTGACATAAATCCTCAGACATAACCCAAGAAATGTAAATAGAATAGTAAAATCATGATTTCTTCCAACAATCATAGGGATGATGATTATATGGGTGGGTGGAAAAGAAAATAGAGTTCTCCAGCCAATGTCCCTGAATGGGCTGTTATTCATTTCATTGATTAAAAAGAAGAGAATTGGCTTAACCTATAGTTAAAAGGGTACGACCAACATATAAACCATTTAAAAATGAATTCTTATTCTTAGCCAAAATCTACATCAGCATTTAAATTTCAGTATTCAAGAGCTTGTTTTCCAAAAATTTTCTGAAAGTTATGAATTAAATATGAATATTTGGCATTCACCAACACTGTATAATAATGCAGTAAAATTATGACATCTCTCCAATGGGACAGAATTCTTTTGCTTATGATAAACTATTCTTTTTGAATTGTTTTAAGATGATTTATGGGGGTTTTTTTCAGTTGTTCTCTGGAGTTGGTTCAAGTCACTTTCTGTACTTTTTGGCATTGTGGGACTTTTTCTGAGGATCAGAAAATAAACAAACAAAAAAAGTAAACTTTCAAATGATGCCTTAAGAAATGAAGCCAATCTTATATGCAAACTCATGTGTCTTTCAAGTAAACTAGAAATAGTTATTTAATTGGTTTTCTCTCTCAGGCTTCTCTTTGTTCTTTGGAGGTGGAAAGAATTTGGTACAAAATTGAAAAGAATTAAATGTATATGTAAAAAGAAAATAGGGGAAAAGAGCTTTGAGGCAGATTCCTAAATTTTAATCATGTACAGGTGGCATGTTTCATATTATTCTTGCTAAACTTCTCTATCCTAGTATTATTCTTTTATTCTCCAGATGAACATCAGTAGTTCTTACCAATAATTTGTTTATTATGTAAAGAGTAATAACACTAATCCCAAAAGAATTAGGTTATCATAGGTAAAATCAGTGGTAAAATTTTATAAACATATGTGTTTACAAAATTGTAATAATTTTACCAAAATTTATCTGGTCTTTATAAATGAGAATATTCTATTGTAATCCAACAAATATGATCTTTAGTCACTGCTGGTGCTCAACTAATAGTATTTCTTTTTCAACTTCCATAAAATCAAAGCAAAAGAAAATTAACTCATTTGTTTTTGTTACTTGACAAAAACATCAATCTTATATATAGCAAAATATTCTAAGCAATTTTTCGTTATAACAAAAAAATGGAAGTGAAATGAAAGAAATTAATGTTAGAGTAGAAAGAATATTACCTTTGAAGCAGAGGACTTTAGTTCAAATCCTGCCTCTAACCCATATATGACCTTAAGTAAGCCATTCTGTATCTTTGTTTATGTTTCATTCAATTATAAAATGCCTTTAAGGTCCTTCTAGCTCTGAATTTATGATCGCAAGTAGGCATTAATTGATCAGGCAATGGTTTTATATACAGTGATATATGAACATAACAAGATATTTCTGTGCTGCAAGAAATTGGAACGAATTCAGTCACATGATAAGATTGTTTAGATTCAAACCAAGCAAAGTAACTAGAACCAATAGAACAATACACTTAAATATAATACTTTAAATGAAAATAAACCCAAGATACCAGATCTCAATTGTAAGGGCCAAGCTTGGTTCAAGGATACCAATGATGATATATACTAAGTAATGTTAAATACTTTTTCTTTACTGATGCTTTTTGCTTAATCTTTTTCCCTTGTGTTACAAAAGGGAAAGTCGATAGGAAAAACCTCCAGCACAATAGGTGGCACATAGACAATAATCATATAGAAGGAGTGAGGTAGGATCCATATAACTAGAGGGAACCTCCATATTGATAAGATCACAGATACATTTCAGTGTTTGAGAGAGCTCCCTAGAAAATGAAAAACATTGAATTCTCTTTCCACAACATAATTTTTCTAAACATTTATGTTATTCCTTATTATATTACTGTTTCATTTGTACAAAATTTAACAAAGTGTCTAGAATTTCTACCTTAAGGGAATGAATGGGTAGGTAATGCTTATTTTACCCAGAGCCAGAATTTCAATATAGCTGTGACACTTAAGTGACTTTAATTAAAATAAATTGAGTTAGGGCTCAAGTAACTTATTCTTTCAGAAAGGGATCAGATCCAGGTAACCATTTTTAAGACACTTAGAACTAGATCAAACCTTAACAGATCATATACAATGTTTACATACTTCTAGTTTTGCCTTAAAGGGAACTGAGTCCCAGGATGTAACAAGCCCAAGACAGATATTATGAGATTCAGATTCAGAATTTAAATATGTTTTCTAGCTAGAAATTCAGAGTTACTTATTCTCCCATTACTACAGAAGGAAGTTTAATGGTACCATGGATAGAGTACTGGACTTGAAGTCAAGAAGCTCTGAGCTCAAAATAGTCTCAAATATTTTATATGTATGACCCCGAACAAGTCATTTAATCTCTATCTGCCTCTATTTTTCTCCTCTGTAAAATAGGGACAAAAACGAATACCTCCCTCTCATAGTTTGTGGTGAAGCTAAAATAAAGTAAAACATGCTCTGTGAAACTTAAAGTGTTATATAAATGCTAGCTATAATTGTTATTAATAATTTTAATAAAAGAAGAGAAAAGTAAATAGCTGAATATGTAAAAAAAAAAAAAGATAGAGATTCTATTCCAGAGAGTAGAAAGCTCTTTAACACATGATTATATGATATAGTAAACAAACAGAAAGTAAAAACAATAACAAAATTCCTGTCATCTTATGTAGCATTAAGATTACCATGATGTCAAGAGTAAGATAAGGGCATTATCCTTTCCTGTCATGATAAGAGATCATGTGTAGGATTATATTCAATTGCATGTTGCCACATTCTAGGAAGGACACTAATAGTATAGACAATATTTAGAGAATTGAGACCAGGAATACAAGAGCATAAAGGCGAAGGATTGGAAATACCTAAAGATATGAGAATATATATGAAAAAAATTTTGCAAAACAAAGAAGTTCAAATATTTTTTAGATTGTCATATGATACAAGATTTAGCCTAAGATGACAAAATCTGAAAAAGAAAGAAACAGGCACAGACTAGAGACAAAATACAGAGACAAGAGTAAAAAACAGTATTAGAGAGAGAAAAAATCCCAATATTTTTATCTATTGAAAATGGTAAAATGATATAGACTTAATGGAAGATAGTGAGCTATTCATCTCTGGTAATATTCAAGTGGAGGCTATAGAACCTTTTGCCAAGAATAATGTGGAAGGTTTCTTATTTAGATATGAGCAGGAATATGCTGGTAAATGTTTAACAACTGGCTTTCTGGGGGGGGTGAAAAGGATACATAATAAAGTTCTACAAGTAATCTGAATTATAAACATGTTCATTTTCACTTTCTCAAGTTTAAATTATCAATAAAAGAATAAATCAATCCCAGATATGTAATGCTTGATGATTTCAAGATACACCAAAAATTTAACATTTAAGGATTGATCAGCAACAATAGGACACAGTAAGTGCTTAATTAATGACTGGTGACTTGACTCAGCTTCCCCAAAGTAACTTCCCAGAGTTTCCTGACTTTTCTCCTGAAATTATTTTAAGTATACTAAGTGATATATAGAAATATTTTCTTTCCTCCAGGATTGGACCTCTATCTCCTGAGCCACCTAGTCACCTACAAGCCACCTAGTAAAGATTTGTTGTTATTGTTCCTTCAATAGTTGTATCCCACACTATGCTCAAAAGGCTACTTTGATCCAGCAGTCTTACTACTGAGTTTGTATGAATGAAAAAGGACCCACATGTACAAAACATTTGTAGCAGCCCTTTTTGTGGTGGCAAAGAATTGGAAATTGAGTGGATGCTCATCTGGTGGAGTTATAGTATATGAATATAAAGGAATATTACTGTTCTATAAGAAATGATGAGCAGGCTGACTTCAATAAAGTCTAGAAAGACTTATATGAACTAATGTTGAGCAGAACCAAGAGAACATTGTACACAATAACGATTAGATTATGTGATGATCAATTGTGATAGATTTGGCTCTTTTCAACAATGAGGTGATTCAAGGCAATTCCAATAGACTTGAGATGTAAAATGTCATCCACATGTAGAGAGAAAACAATGGAGATTGAATGTGTATCAAAACATAATATTTTCACTTTTTTATTGTTTGTTTGCTTGGTTTTTTTCTCATGTTTCCTCCCACCTTTTTTATCTGATTGTTCTTTCATAACATGACAAATATGGAAATATGTTTAAAAGAACTGTACATATTTAACCTGTATCAGATTGCTTGATGTCTTGGGTAGGGGGGGAGATAAAGGAGAGAGAAAAATTTGGAACCAAGTTTTACAAAATGAATATTGAAAACTCCCTATATTTATATTTTGAAAAATAAAATACTATTGAGAAATATATATATATATATATTTCCTGACAAAGAAACAGGAAGCATTTCCTTCTCTGCTTGATTAACACAAATAGAGACTAAATGACTTGCTCAGGGTCTCACACTTGAGTATCTATGATTGGACTTTAACTCAGGAGGTAGGTTTTGAATCCAATTACTACTTGCTTGGAATGCAGTATGATTTCCAATATATTCCATCATGTCATTAATGACAGTATATAGACTCTATTCTATAGTTCTGTTTTTTTTTCTCATGAAATAGATATGCAGTTCATATAAGTGCTGAATACTAACAAACTTCCATTCTCAGAGACGAGTCAGGTTCCCAGAAATAGACTGCCTTCATCTTATCTCCAAGGTTCTAGATGTACAAACTGAAGCAAGGGGGATTTCCTAATGCCATTAGTTCAATTATCTCAATTATTGAAAATTATGTACTCCATCAGTTTTAAGTAGTCAATTAAAAACAGTTAGTTTCAAAATATCCTCTCAAATGTCTGTGACACATTTTCCTTTAAGTATATACAAAGTTGAGAAGAAAGCAGCTTGAAACTTGGAGAATGGGGAAAATAAGGTAACTTGCAACTAATTGCTGGAAGTCATTTTCTCATTTGTCAGGGTCTCAAGGAAAATACCTTAAGCATGGTGAATCTGTATTTAGTTTATTTTTACTTACAATTACAAATGCTGCTTCCAGCTCATTCTTTTTTGGCAGACTATGAGAAGTCCCACATCCTCAAGAACCATCAAACATTAAAGGTCTGGGTGAGTTGGAAAGATCAGCCTCTGCCAAAGACCAAACTCTTCTTCGATCCCAGGTGGTCTTCTTCAGGGTTATGCTAAAACAGTTTTGAAATTTCCTTTTGTAGTTAAGTCAATACTTTTATACAAAACCAAAAACATAGTGAATTGCTTTCTAATATTTGTCAGTTGCAAAAAAAAGACTCCTTGTCTGGTTTAATTTCACTTCATCAAAGATTTTTTACACTTAGTCTTAAGGCCAAAGATTAATTGCTTGACAATTGAGAGGTATGTGTGTAATTACCCCAATTAGAAAAATATCAATCAATGTTTAATTGAATTTTTGAATCAAAAAACTCAAATTTCTATATTTTTTATCTTTTCAAATTTTCTATTATTTTCTTCCCCCCATTTAAAAAAAAAAAAGACTCTTCCAGGCTGAAAGTATATTAGCTATTCACAAGCCTAGTCCCACAAATGATCAACACAAAAGCTTTGATCTCTATTCAGTTTATAACCTAAGCTGGTTCACCCCTCCTTATGCAACATAATCTACCATATTGCTACATTTACTGCAGACACATGATCAACATTAGTACTACTAGAACTCCTGAGCTTCAATAATCTGTCACTCTTAACTTTTCCAGTCATAGGAACATAGACATAGACCATCCTGTTTCAATTTACTATTTGTGATGGAATGAGTATTGATATCAACATTATTTTAGTAATTTGTTTCAAAAAAGGAAAGTGATCATTTTGTGAGGTTGTTTATAACTTTACTCAACAGTCATCATTGCCATCTATTTTGCTTGGTTGGACCATTTCAAAGGAATGTGAGGTATATCAGCTTTGTGATGTGATTAGAAGCCTTAATAAAGAGAATGAGAGTCAAGGAAGTGAAGGCACCTAGAACAGATAGGTTTCTCAGGTAGTTTATTTGAAAGTTGGAGGAAATAGATCAAACAAAGGATGCTTAGATTAAGTGAGAATTTTAAATAATATTTAATTTTCTAAATACATGCAAAGATAGTTTTCTACATTCAGAACCTTGTATTTTATTTTTTATTCCTCCTCCCAACCCATAGACAGAAAACAATCCAATATAGATTAAACATGTGCAATTCTTCTAAACATATTTCCATATTGATCATACTGTGCAAGAAAAATCAGATCAACAGGAGAAAAATCACTAGAAAGAAAAAAAAGCAAACAAACAACAATAAAAATAAGGTGAAAATACCATGCTTTGATCTACATTCAGTCTCCATAGATCTCTCTCTGGAATTGGATGACACTTGCCATCACAAGTCTATTGGAAATTCCTTGAATCACCTAATTGTTGAAAAGAGCCAAGTTCCTTAGAGTTGACCACATAGTTTTGTTGATATTGTGTACAGAGTTCTCTTGGTGCTGCTCTAAGTGACAATTTCTTTTTTTTTTTTTTAATTTTTTATTTAATAATTACATTATATTGACACTCGTTTCTGTTCCGATTTTTTTCCCCCTCCCTCCCTCCACCCCCTCCCCTAGATGGCAAGCAGTCCTTTATATGTTGGATATGTTGCAGTATATCCTAGATACAATATATGTTTGCAGAACCGAACAGTTCTCTTGTTGCGTAGGGAGAATTGGATTCAGAAGGTATAAATAATCCGGGAAGAAAAACAAAAATGCAGATAGTTTAGATTCGTTTCCCAGTGTTCTTTCTTTGGGTGTAGCTGCTTTTGTCCGTCATTTATCAATTGAAACTCAGGTCTCTTTGTCAAAGAAATCCACTTCCATCAAAATATGTCCTCATACAATATCGTTGTCGAAGTGTATAATGATCTCCTGGTTCTGCTCATTTCACTTAGCATCAGTTCATGTAAGTCTCGCCAGTCCTCTCTGTATTCATCCTGCTGGTCATTTCTTACAGAACAATAATATTCCATAACATTCATATACCACAATTTACCCAGCCATTCTCCAATTGATGGGCATCCATTCATTTTCCAGTTTCTAGCCACTACAAACAGGGCTGCTACAAACATTTTGGCACATACAGGTCCCTTTCCCTTCTTTAGTATTTCTTTGGGATATAAGCCCAATAGAAACACTGCTGGATCAAAGGGTATGCACAATTTGATAATTTTTTGGGCATAATTCCAGATTGCTCTCCAGAATGGTTGGATTCGTTCACAACTCCACCAACAATGCATTAGTGTCCCAGTTTTCCCGCATCCCCTCCAACATTCATCATTATTTTTTCCTGTCATCTTAGCCAATCTGACAGGTGTGTAGTGGTATCTCAGAGTTGTCTTAATTTGCATTTCTCTGATCAATAATGATTTGGAACACTCTTTCATATGAGTGGTAATAGTTTCAATCTCATCCTCTGAAAATTGTCTGTTCATATCCTTTGACCATTTATCAATTGGAGAATGGCTTGATTTCTTATAAATTTGAGTCAGTTCTCTATATATTTTGGAAATGAGGCCTTTATCAGAACCTTTAACTGTGAAAATGTTTTCCCAGTTTGTTGCTTCCCTTCTAATCTTGTTTGCATTAGTTTTATTTGTACAAAGGCTTTTTAATTTGATGTAATCGAAATTTTCTATTCTGTGATCAGTAATGGTCTCTAGTTCATCTTTGGTCACAAATTTCTTTCTCCTCCACAAGTCTGAGAGATAAACTATTCTATGTTCTTCTAATTTATTTATAGTCTCGTTCTTTATGCCTAGGTCATAGACCCATTTTGATCTTATCTTGGTATATGGTGTTAAATGTGGTTCCATGCCTAATTTCTGCCATACTAATTTCCAATTATCCCAGCAGTTTTTATCAAATAATGAATTCTTTTCCCAGAAGTTCGGGGCTTTGGGTTTGTCAAACACTAGATTGCTATAATTGACTATTCTGTCTTGTGAGCCTAGCCTTTTCCACTGATCCACTAATCTATTTCTTAGCCAATACCAAATGGTTTTGGTGACTGCTGCTTTATAATATAATTTTAGATCAGGTACAGCTAGGCCACCTTCATTTGATTTTTTTTTCATTAATTCCCTTGAGATTCTCGACTTTTTATTGTTCCATATGAATTTTGTTGTTATTTTTTCTAGATCAATAAAATATTTTCTTGGAAGTCTGATTGGTATAGCACTAAATAAATAGATTAGTTTAGGGAGTATTGTCATCTTTATTATGTTCGCTCGGCCAATCCAAGAGCACTTAATATTTTTCCAATTATTTAAGTCTGACTTTATTTGTGTGGAGACTTTTTTATAATTTTGCTCATATAATTCCTGACTTTCCTTTGGTAGATAGATTCCCAAATATTTTATGGTATCAACAGTTATTCTGAATGGAATTTCTCTTTGTATCTCTTGCTGTTGGGTTTTGTTGGTGATGTATAAAAATGCTGAGGATTTATGGGGATTTATTTTGTAGCCAGCTACTTTGCTAAAATTATGAATTATTTCCAATAGCTTTTTGGTAGAATCTCTGGGGTTCTCTAGGTATACCATCATATCATCTGCAAAGAGTGATAGTTTGGTTTCCTCATTGCCTACTTTAATTCCTTTTATATCTTTCTCGACTCTTATTGTTGAGGCTAGTGTTTCTAATACGATATTAAATAATAATGGTGATAGTGGGCAACCTTGCTTCACTCCAGATCTTACTGGGAAAGGTTCCAGTTTTTCCCCATTGCATATGATGCTTACTGATGGTTTTAAATATATGCTCCTGACTATTTTAAGGAAAAGTCCATTTATTCCTATGCTCTCAAGTGTTTTTATTAGGAATGGATGTTGGATTTTATCAAATGCTTTTTCTGCATCTATTGAGATGATCATGTGGTTTTTGTTTGTTTGGTTATTGATATAGTCAATTATGCTAATAGTTTTCCTAATATTGAACCAGCCCTGCATTCCTGGTATAAATCCTACTTGGTCATAGTGTATTATCCTGGTGACAATTTTCTGTAATCTTTTTGCTAATATTTTATTTAAGATTTTAGCATCAATATTCATTAGGGAGATTGGTCTATAATTTTCTTTCTCTGTTTTCAGCCTACCTGGTTTAGGTATCAGTACCATATCTGTGTCATAAAAGGAGTTTGGTAGGACTCCTTCAATCCCTATTTTTTCAAATAGTTTATATAACATTGGAGTTAATTGTTCTTTAAATGTTTGGTAGAATTCACATGTAAATCCATCTGGTCCTGGGGATTTTTTCTTAGGGAGTTGATTGATAGTTTGTTCTATTTCTTTTTCTGAGATAGGACTGTTTAGGATATTTACTTCTTCCTCTGTTAGTTTGGGCAAGCTGTATTTTGGAGGTATTTTTCTATTTCATTTAAGTTGTCGAATTTATTGGCATAAAGTTGGGCAAAGTAACTCCTAATTATTGCTCTAATTTCCTCTTCGTTAGTGGTGAGTTCTCCCTTTTCATTTTTAAGACTAACAATTTGATTTTCCTCTTTCCTTTTTTTAATCAGATTTACTAAGGGTTTGTCTATTTTGTTGGTTTTTTCATAGAACCAACTCTTAGTTTTATTAATCAATTCAATAGTTTTTTTTTACTTTCAATTTTATTGATCTCACCTTTTACTTTTAGAATTTCAAGTTTAGTGTTTGACTGGGGGTTTTTAATTTGTTCCTTTTCTAGCATTTTTAATTGCAAACCCAATTCATTGACCTTCTCTTTCTCTATTTTATACAAATAGGCCTCTAGAGATATGAAATTTCCCCTTATTACCGCTTTGGCTGCATCCCATACATTTTGGTATGATGTCTCATTATTATCGTTTTCTTGGGTGAAGTTATTAATTATGTCTATGATTTGCTGTTTCACCCAATCATTCTTTAGTATGAGATTATTTAGTTTCCAATTATTTTTTGGTCTACTTCCCCCTGCTTTTTTGTTGAATGTAATTTTCATTGCATCGTGGTCTGAAAAGGATGCATTTACTATTTCTGCCTTACTACATTTGAGTTTGAGGTTTTTATGTCCTAATATATGGTCAATTTTTGTATAGGTTCCATGAACTGCTGAAAAGAAAGTGTATTCCTTTCTGTCTCCATTACATTTTCTCCAGAGATCTATCATATCTAACTTTTCTAGTATTCTATTTACCTCTTTGACTTCTTTCTTATTTATTTTGTGGTTTGATTTATCTAATTCTGAGAGTGCAAGGTTAAGATCTCCCACTATTATAGTTTTACTGTCTATTTCTTCTTGCAGCTCTCTTAGTTTCTCTTTTAAGAATTTAGATGCTACCCCACTTGGTGCATATATGTTTAATATAGATAGTGCTTCATTATCCATGCTACCCTTTAGCAAGATATAGTGTCTTTCCTTATCTCTTTTAATTAGGTCAATTTTTGCTTTAGCTTGATCTGAGATCAGGATGGCTACCCCTGCTTTTTTGACTTCACCTGAAGCATAGTAGATTTTGCTCCAACCTTTTACCTTTAACCTGCATGTATCTCCCCGCTTCAGGTGTGTTTCCTGTAAACAACATATTGTAGGATTCTGGCTTTTAATCCATTCTGCTAACCGCTTCCTCTTTATGGGGGAGTTTACCCCGTTCACGTTTATGGTTAGAATGACCAATTCTGTATTACTTGCCATCTTGTTAACCCCGGTTTATGCTTTCCTCCCTTCTTTCCCCTTTCCCCCCCTTCCAAGTATTAAGCTTGTGAGCACCCCTTGCTTCTCACAGCCCTCCCTTTTTAGTGTCCCTCCCCCCGCCTTAGAGTTCCTCCCCCTATCTTACCCCTTTCCCTCCCAGTTCCCGTATTCCCTTCCGCTTAGCTTATTCCTTCCCTTTCCACTTTTCAATGAGATGGGAGAAGTTTCACCATAGATTGAATATGTCTTAAGATTTTTCACTTAAAGCCAATTCTGAAGGCAGTAAGATACCCACTATATTCATCCCCCTCCATTCTTTCTCTCAGATATAATAGGTTTCCTATGCCTCTTCATGAGATGTACTCCCCCCACTTTACCCTTTTTCTGGTACAATGTCCTTTCCACATCAATTTCTAGAACAAGGTATACATGTATTCTTTATACATCTATATAGTCAAAATATAGTTCCCAAGATTAATCTTTACCTTTTTAGATTTCTCTTGACTTCTATATTTGTAGATCAAACTTTTTGTTAAGTTCTGGTTTTTTCATCAGAAATAGATGAAATTCGCTTACTTCGTTGAATGTCCATCTTCTTCCCTGGAAAAAGATGCTCATTCTCGCTGGGTAAGTTATTTTTGGTTGCATACCAAGTTCCTTAGCCTTTCGGAATATCATATTCCAGGCCCTTCGATCTTTTAATGTGGATGCTGCCAGATCCTGGGTGATCCTTATTGTGGCTCCTTGATACTTGAATTGGGTTTTTCTAGCTGCTTGCAATATTTTTTCTTTCATCTGAGGGTTCTGGCATTTGGCCACTATATTCCTTGGTGTTTTGATTTTAGGATCCCTTTCAGTGGGTGATCGATGAATCCTTTCAATGTTTATTTTTTCCTCTGTTCCTATGACTTCTGGGCAGTTCTCTTTGATAATTTCCTGGAAGACAGTGTCCAGGCTCTTTTTTTCATCATGTTTTTCTGGGAGTCCAATGATTCTCAGATTGTCTCTCCTGGATCTGTTTTCCAGGTCTGTTGTCTTCCCCAGAAGGTATTTCACATTTTTCTCCATTGTTTGATTTTTTTGGATTTGCTTGACTGATTCTTCTTGTCTCCTCGAGTCATTCAATTCCACTTGTTCAATTCTGATTTTCAGTGAAGTATTCTCTTCACTCACTTTTTAAAAATCTTTCTCTAATTGTCCAATTGAGTTCTTTTGTTCTGTGGAATTTTTTTCCATTTCGCCAATTTTGTTTTTTAGAGAGCTGTTTTCTGTTCCCAGTTCACCAATCCTATTTTTCAAGGATTTTACTTCTTTATCCACTCTCTCTTTAACTTTCTCCAGGCTCTTTTGCCAAGCCTCCCTCTCCTTTTCCCAAGCTTCTCTCTCCTTTTGCCAAGCCTCACTCTGCTTTCCCCATTTTTCTTCTAGCTCCCTTGTGAGAGCCTTTATAATCACTTCTATGAGGTTCATCTGTGCTGAGGAACAGACGATCTCCTCCTTTGGGGATTCACGTGGGGACTGTCTGTTTTTAGTCTCCTCAGGATTTAGAGTCTGCTCTCTATCTGTGTAGAAGCTGTCAAGGGTTAAAGTCCTCTTCAGCTTCTTGCTCATTCTGTCTAATAATCAGAGACAAACTACCAAAGAAAAACAGAAAAAACTGGAGTCTTTCTTTGGGGGGGGGCTGGGTGTGTTATCGAGCTTCCATTACAGACTGCAGGGGGCAGCAGTGAGGCACTAGCCCGACTGTGCTGCACGTGCGCTCTGAGGTCCCAAAGCGTGCTGAGTCACTGTGGGGGGGGAAGGGGGAGGCGGCCAGGTCCTGAGAGACTCCAGCTGTTTGGGGTTGTATTCTTCAGCCCCGGTGTTTTTAGCTTCTCTGCTGGGCTGTTGACTTGCTGCCGGAGGAAAGTATCCAAACCTGTAGCGAAGCTCTCCCCGCAGAGACGGCTACAATCACTCCCCACCCCCTCTCCAGTCTGCTCCCGTGCTCTCACTGCCGCTGCCCGCCGCCTGCGCCCGATCTAAAACCGCCCCAGCCCTCCAGTAAAGACAGACCTTTCTTGGCGGATCTCAAGGATGGCTTCTCTTGGTAACTATTTGTGGGTTTTTTTCAGTCAAGCATTAATTCAGAGGCTTGTAATGAAGTGGATAGTGAGAGAAAGCGCGGAGCTTATGCAACTGTGAGCCTCCTCTCCGCCATCTTAACCGGAAGTAAGTGACAATTTCTTATGGATGTGTAAGACATGGCTATATTTTCAGGCAACAGGAAAGAAGTCAATAGATAGAGAACAATTGGAGTTTAGAGAGAATGGGCATGACAGAGTGTTAACTCTATTTGAGAAAGTGGTAGGATATGAAGATCAAAAATTCATGTAGAGAACTTTTCCTTGTCAAGGAAAAAGCCATGTCTTCTTGTGAGATATAAAGGAGAAGATAGTGACAGATGATCTCTGAGTGAAATGAAGTGGAGGCAAGAGTAGAAAAACGTTCTTAGCCAATGAACTAAATTTGATTTACCAGCTGATAATACCCTGAAAAAGTTGATTGCATGATTCTATAATATAGGAGAAGAGACAGCCTTCTAGAGTGGATACAGGTTGATCTTAGAACGGGCCTTAGTCCAATATCTAATACATTTTCAATTTGTTACCGTGGGCATGTCATAACACTTCTTAGTGGTCCAGGAAACTCTGAAACATAAAGTTGCAGATGAGTAGTGGATTCACAACACTAGCACAAGTTTCACATAAGGAATATCTATAACAATAGATCCAGATAAAAAAAAAAGAGGGAGGGAGGTAAGGAAGAAAGAATAATCATGAATTTAGGTAGAAATTAAGGGAAAAACTTTGATAGAAACAATATAATTCAAATTTTAACAAAATAAAATAATCTCTTCAAGCTGGTATATTGGTATGACTTTAATCTATTTTATGTTCTCAAATAAAGTCAAAGTTATGGCAGCACTAACTGTACAAATCACCTGCATCAGTCAGTGAGCTTCTTCAGATGGACCATTTATATCAAGTAATGGAGTTTAAGGAAGAATTAGAATAAATTATGGCAGGAAACATGTGGACAGCTGATGTGTTCATCATAATCACTGTCAAGCTAATTAATATCTGTTAAATAATAAAATGATTCACAGTGTTGAGAGAACTCGTGTTACCTAAATATTTTTCAAATATATAGCACTACTCAATTAAAAAAAATAAAGATTTATTATTTAAGATCCTAGCTTTCTTTACTATAGGATAAAGGATAATCTTTCAATCTATGGCTAATACAAAATTATAAAATCAATATAAACATACTCTTATAGAGTCACACTAAATGTTAATCAGGTCTATGTCTCAACAGTTTATTTTGAACAGCAAGAGTTTTTTTTTTTTGGGGGGGGTTAGTTCTGAAAATAATTACACTGAAACATTTTAGAAAGCTGGATGTTAAGTTAATATTATACATGGAAAATGTTATTATTATTTTATGTATCTTAATCATCCATTCTTGACCCCTTCTCTTTGTTTAAAAACAATCCAATAGAGAAAGGCAAAATTTTGCAGTTTGTTTTTGATGCCTTTTTATTTAAACTACCTCCAATTATTCTGATGAATCTATGATTTCTTCAACTTGTATATTCATTGTATCACTGTTGCTCTTAACCTCTCAATGGCCTCAGGCAACTCTCAAGGCTTCAAGTTACAGATGAATTTGAATGATATTGGTGGAAGGTATTTCTGCATAAGGAATTCCTAAACAAATAAAATATAGGTCCCTGAAAAACAGAAGAGGGACAAAAAGGAGGGGTGTGAATTTAGAGATTATCAAACTCAATCCCTTCATTTTATAGAAAAGGAACTGAGGCATAGGTAACTAATTGATTGATTTGTATAACTATTTTATATATCTATATAGCCTATATTTATGTATACTTATAAATCTCATAAAAAGTTCTTGGGCCAAAAAGGGGTCACAATTATAAAAAAGTTTAAGTAGCCTTGTACTAAACAATCTCCTAAGGTTCCTCCCAGTTCTAAAATTCTAAAACAATGCAAAAGTCAGCAAACTTTCATGACTTATTGGAAAGACCAATAAGCTCTAGGATCATTCTCTCCTAAGTTGTAAGAAATTACCTGCCCACTATATCTTCCTTATGCCAGGTCCAGACTTCTTCCCATACCTCTTTACCATTCTGCTTTGCATAAATATAACCTATTCCATCTCTGACTTTAGGACAAATAAGCAAATCAATATTACAATTGTTTCTCCCCATATTAAAACACCCTTCCTAAGCCAACATTTCTCTGTTACTTGCCTGACTACTTCCTCTCATTAAACTGTAGTCTCCTTGAGGTCAAGACTGTGCCCTTCTTTACTATATGAATTTCCATTACTTAGAAATAATTATTTATTGTCAAATCATTAAATCAACAATTAAAATTTATGCCAGGAGCCATGTTAAGTATTTATTTCTTCAATGGAATAGGTGAAGTAGGAAGAATAAAATATTCCTTGAAAGTTATTTCTATATTCCTATATAAGCACCAATGCTAGTCATGATGAAAATTATGTTTTAGGAGGAATTCAAATTCACAAACTTTTATTAAATACACTTAATCATATCTATGGTAGTGTCCTAAGTGATGGAAAAACAAAGATGAAAAATGGAATAGGCCTTGCCCTCAAGGAGCAACCCTTAGCCTGGAGGAGAAAAGACTTAGAAAGGAGAGAAAAATGTCTCCAAATATGTGAAGAGCTGACATCTGGAAGAAAGATTCAGCTTATTCTGATTCACCCCACAAGGCAGAGCTAAGAGCAAAATGTAGACATTACAGAGGAAATATTCTGTTCAGTATAAAGAAAAACTTTCTGAGTTCTCCAATGGAGAATAAACAATCTGAGAAGGTAGGAAGCTACCTGTTATTGAAGATTATGTTAGTGGTTGCCATATTTCCATATTTACTGAATATTGTAGTAGTAATCTACTTGTCCAAACAACCCTAAATTAGACAATAATTGAGACATTTGAGAAATTAAAGTTTAGAGGCATAGATGTGGGATTATCTGCATGTAAAATGAAAAGACTGGACATGTTAATCATTAAATTTCCTTCCAATCCAATACTATGCTAATAGAGTGAATGACCTCTGCAAGAAAATTAATATATAATAAATTTGAATGTTAAAATGTAGTTAAAGGACTGGAGGTATTCTTGTCTTGTAGCTACCTCATCCTTCACTATTTCTTTCCTTTTTTCATTACTTTTCTACCCTACTCCTTCTCAGTCCTTAAATCTTTTATTTGAAATTCCATTGCCCTGTATGGCATATATTCACACAAAAGGAAAATGATTTTCTGAAGAACTCCAAAGGTTCCTGGGGATATTATCATCAGGAAAGTATTTTCATACTTTGTATTATTTGCCTGAATCTTTTCTCTTCAGTATCACTTTCCTTGGAGGCATTCAAAGAAACAATGTTTTAGAATGGAAATTTTAGTGTTAGGGATCTAAACGGTCTAAGGGACTTTAGTGGCCATGAGCCCAAGCACATCATTTTACAAATGAGGAAACTAAGACAGAGAGACCCCCAAGGGTTATACAGCTTTCTAACAGTAGGTATTTTTGAGGGGTTTCCCCAGCCCTTAGCATAGTAAGTGGCAAATAGTTATTGCCTTTAAAATATTTATTGATTCTCTAATCGGCATCTCAGTTCAATCCAAATCTTCCTAATTTCTTATATCCAAGATACTATGAAGTCTCTGAATGCCTACCAGTATCTCTTAAGTTTGGTACCTTGTGATAGAACCCTTAAATCTTCTTAGTTTTTTTAAACTGTAATTTTTAAGCTGAAGATACATATTAAAGGACAATAAGTCATTGAGATGTTTTGAGGTTTGTCTATTTATTTATGACCCAGGAGGCAAGATTAATTTCATTATCTTTCTTACTTTCTAATGCATTTGTTTCATTAAAAAATATGCTATAAACCCAGGATCTTTGATCATACATTATTTTCCACAAGACAGTCTGGACTGAGTTTTAATAAACACTGACTAAGCATAAACAATATGCTAACTATTACTCAAAATACAAAGTGTGTTTTGGATCTTATGCCATGGATCATACATCTGAAAAGTTTTAATTAATGTTTTCTTTGATCAAAATAGAATGGAAATTAATTTCTCCAACCTGAACCTT
This sequence comes from Antechinus flavipes, assembly GCF_016432865.1. NCBI lineage: Eukaryota > Metazoa > Chordata > Mammalia > Dasyuromorphia > Dasyuridae > Antechinus > Antechinus flavipes. Next base: position 265,706,291 of record NC_067401.1, read on the forward strand.
AAATTTACCAAGCTAAGAACTTACTTTCAGTTCATGAATTTTGAACCTTTTTAATTTTATATTTGAATAAAAATAATGAAACAAGTTACCACTTCAAACAATCTCTTATATCCAGAGTTAAAGGGTAATTTAAAAGGATAATTTTAAAGTAATTTTAAACATCTAAAGAAAAATTAACTTTTTGATAAAGGATAAACTAATAAATAAATTTACTTTATCAGGGTAAGTATACAATGATTTTATAATGCTTAGTACTGATGCTTACCATCATACATTTGGTTTTTATCAAACTTGCTTCTTTCTAGGAGTTAATCCTTAGAAGGTATGAAGGGCACTTTTCTTCAGCCAAGCACCTCAGAGGCTTCTTTCCTCTGCTCATGAAATGACCTTTAGAAAATGATTTATTGAATTCATATAAAGTACAGTGTCCTTTAGTGGGTTTTCTTCTTCTGGAAAAGGTAGGAATTTGGGCATAAGTCCATTAAATCCCCTTCAAGATATCAGTATTAGTATCAAATATTTATTATTATCATCATTATTTATAAATTAAAGCCATTGGAAGATTTACCTTTGTCAGTGCAGAATTTTTATTGTTGTAGTAATAGTTGAGAGAGCAAAACCTCTCTTTTGTGCCACTGAATTTTTTTGTATTTAATCCTGTGGGTTATTTGTTTGATTATTGTAGGTTTATTTTGTTTTGTTTTGCTTTTTCTCTAATGAAGTAAGATATATTGAATACTTGACCCCAAAGTCTCATTGTTTTGTCAAATTTATTTCACCTGAATAAAAATCAAACTCAATAATTAAATAGGACAGATTCATCCTACTGGCAATTTTCTGTTTCATCATACTAACAATTTTTGCCTTCTTAGTTTTTATTTATCATGTCATTAGTGATCAAATTCATTAATACACAATGACAGTCACTAATAGACCAGTACATAACATTCTGCTAAATTACCTGCTATCTTATTAGCAATTTTCATTTTACATTAGAAACGTGTGGTTTGGCTTATACTATGTGATATATTTCTACACCAGCCAACAACTTTTTTGGCCTGATGTTTTAATTAGTGACAGGCTACAGAATACAATTAATCATTGAATCTGCCATGAAAAATGAAGACAAAAATTAAAGTGTAAAAATTATGCTGATGCCACAATTTCCTTTCCACAACTTATTATTTGAGGTTCAACAATAATAATGAATAAACTACTTACATTGCCCCAAATGGTTTTTCTTCACTTGCCTCTATACTTCCACACAATCCTTTTCAATTCACTTCATCTTTTTATCAATGTTATCTTAGATTTCTTTAAGATTCAAAAAAGATATATCCTATGCAAAGTCTTTCCTGATTTTCCTTGTGGTCAGCGTTCTTTTCCTCCTCAAATTATATTGTACTTAATAAGTTTTTTACATGTTTCTTCTCCTAGAAGAATATAACTACATTGAAGGCCCATGTCTATTTTTCATTTTTTAGTCTTTACATCTTTGGTACCTGACACAATTTCTTGTATAGAGTAAGATCTTAATGTTTTCATTTTTGATTGAAATGAAAAGAAAAAAAATACAATTTAAATGACCAGCAGCAGCTTTACTATCTTCATGCATGCATAAAATGACCTTAAGGTATTTTAATACCAAAAGTCACTTTTCAGAGATGATTTATGTTCACTCACTGAGTCAATTAAAATTTACACAAATTTTAAGGATATAAGATATTTACAAAGCTGTTTGTGCAAATAATTTTCATGAAATCATGTTTGAATCTAATATAACATCAACATAGTGAAAATTATAAATACAGAAGCTATTATCAGAGCTCAATTTTTAATAGCTCTTTGGAAAGTTAGTAAAGAAGATATAACTATATATAGATATAGATAGAGACAGAGACACAGACAGACACACAGAGACAGACAGAGAAAGACAGAGAAAGAAAGAGAGAGAGAGAAGAAGGGAGAAAGGGAGAGAAAGAAAAAGGAAAAGAGAAACAAAGAAAGAGAAAGATATAGATAAAGAGACAGAAAGATGTGAAATAAAAGGATTTGTATATTAGAAGAAAGGGGATAAATCTAAGGATGACAAGTGAAGCCATTTCACAGCAATGCATTCACAGGAGACAGTAAGCAGCACCTCTCATTCTCATGAAAAGAAAAAACGAATACAGAAACCTGAAGGGTTTGACTGTTTTTCTTACAAATTCAAGAGAATTGTTGCTTTTGATGTTGCAACTGACACTGGAATTTTTAGTAAGCCCTAATCAATCATATCTCTTGAAAGCAGCTATTACAATATAATATGAAAGTGTTACTGTGTGACATGAACTTTCCTAAAACCAGCCCTGACAGCAGCTATCTCTAAGGGCACCCATTTTCTTTCTCTTTGCATGAGAGCAAAGTGGTAGAATTTAAATGTTTCAAAGTTCACAAAAAGGAGTGGTAGTAGTGGTATTTTTCACCATATAGTTTGATCTGAATGATTGGGATGTGTATTTTGTAAATAATATTTGCCAACTAGATTGATACATGTAAAACAAATATTTTCTTTTAAAGGCTATCAGGGAAAAGGTGAAAATGTATTTGAAGATGGAAAAAAGAATTGCAAAATGGTTCTTACTTTCATGAATTTTATACATGGTTTATTCTTCACTATGCAGTAAAAATAGGCTAAACTTAGTTTAACAGAAAGCGTTTACCAGAGGTAGCAGGTATAGAAGAAAAAACACTGCATGAGGAGTATAAAGAAAAATATTCTAGTTTCCAGCTCTAACATATTAGTTAATTTTGGCTACAGATTACAAGCTTTCTCAGTATCCATACTATAAATATAATAAGACTTGTGCTACCTCCCTCAAAAGGCAAGGGAGAAATGAGAATCTTAAAAGCTTAATCTAAATATAAACTGTTATTCCTTACATTACCTCAGTTATTTGGGGGAATAAAAATGAAAACCTTTTTTAAAATTTCTGTGGTGTGTGTGTGTGCACATGTTACAGAGATCACCCATCTATCTGCCCTAATATCCATTTCCTGACAGCAAAGATGAGATCTAATTTTTTTTTTGGTCTTTTTCTCATTCTTTACATAACAACATGTATGTGTGAATATTTTCTTTCCTTTTTTTGTACCAGGAATTTAATCACTATTTGATGATTTTAAATCAAGGGAGAAATTTATATATAATTATCAAGACCTTATATTAATAATCACACCAGAAGAACACAATGAAATTAGGCTTAAATTACAGTATTGTTTGATACTTGCTGGTGCTTTTGATTTGTTTTATTTTAAAAGTTCTTCAATCAAATCAATTAAATGTAATGAATTTGGAAAAAATGCATAATCTCCTATCTCTTCTTGCAGTGGAGGGTTAAATCAGAAATTGTGGCCCTACATTGTAATATTGTTTTTTTTTTTTTAAATGGAACTGGATTTGAATTTTGCCAATCTTTCTTCTTACATTATAATGCTCAGTTTAGCTAATAACAACTTACTATAACATTTCAAGTTAGAAAATATTAACTTACATAAATTATAAAAAGTAAATTTTATAATTGAGATAAGTTAATTTACAATATGATTAATTATTCTTTCCTGTAATGAATATTTCTTAACATTTTTTACTTTGACAGACATGGAATTATTTTAGCAAACTTAAGGTAAAAATCAAAGAGGTGAAGAAATAGCAATAACAAAAATATTACAGTGGAATTTCATTTTATTGCTGAAAAGATTGTAAAAAACACTTTGCATATATCTCATTTAATCTCCATTATAACCCTCATTGGTAAATATCATAGCCCCATTTACTGATAAATTGGGACTGAGAGAACAAACCAAAATCACTGGCAAATATCAAACAATACCTTAATTTAAACCAAATTTTATTATATACTCTTGGTATGATTACTAAGCTGGAAAGGCTCTTAGAAGCTAGCAAATCCAAGGTCCTAATTCTAGAGATGATGAAACTAAGGCCTAAAGAAGTTAAATATTTTGTTCAAACAACAGATATAGGATTTGAACTCAGATTGGCTCTGAGTCTGATTCTATCCTTTATATTTTATCATTTCCCTTATATTTCATTAAAACATTAAAACAACAACTTATTTATCAATAATGAAATTTCTGACATTAATTTGTTCATTCTAAATAATCTATAAATTATCTAAGATTATCTCTACCTACAAAGTGAATTGATGAAAGGAATCACAAACACCTTTAGATACTCTACCCAGATACTTTAAACAATATACTTTTCTGAATTATTTGGATGGTAGTCTTAAATTATTATTGTTTTTCAGTGTAGACAGAGAATCATGACCAATTGTGCTCTTAATACTTATTGTATAGTGTATATGAAAACATTTGAGAGAATTAATAAGTGGGACAGTTTTTTTTTTCATTTTTCTTATTGTGTATCACATTGCCACCTATTTTTCATTTTTTTTCAATACTTCAAAACACTTTTGATTTTACTGGTGTAAATACATGCCACACTGGAACAGACCACAACCCCTTCCATGCCTTATATTTATAGAGAAATTTAAGGTTTACAAAATATTTCATGTGCCTTATTTTGTTTGATCAGTATAATGATTTTAGGAGCTAAGTTTAAAGTTACTAAGTGTAAAGTGCCATTTTTCAGGTGAAGACACCAAAGTACAAGTTAAGTGACTTATATATAGTCCCACACACTAAATGTCAGAAGTGGGATTTGAATACAGTTTCCTTGCTTCCCAAGTCAAGTGCTGTTTTGTTGTTGTTTTGTTTTGTTTTGCAAAATTGCCTCCTTAAGGATAAGACCATTTTATTTTCATGTTTTTTCCAGTTTCCAATATCTAAAATAATTCCATACACATAAGGGAATATTATGGCATAACATTTAGAGTCACATTCTGACTCTGTTCTGCTACTTAATAATTTTTTGACCTTAGGGGAATCATTTAATTACTCTTGGACTTAGTTTCCTTATCTATAAAATGAAAGAATTGGACTCCATGAATTCTTAGGCATGTTTAAGCTCTAAATTGATGATTCAATAGTTATGAACCTTGTAGTAAATGTACTTACTACCTTGAAAAGATTTGTATCCAAAATACTTAATGCCCAACAGCCAGCCTTCTAAATGATAAGCATCTTTCAGCTTACTTAGGCTATATGCAGGACGATAGACTAATTTTGCCATTGTTCTATGAATAAAACCTCTATAACTTTTTTCTTTTAAATATATGTATTAGTATATTTTTTTGCATCAATTTAATTTCTAAACTTATTTGTCACCCTAGAATGCCATCTTTGACAAAAAAAAAGGAAAAAATATTTTTAGCAAAAATAACCAACATATTAGCTATCTAAACATATATATAACACCCCCAAACCATCATCTCCTCACCTTCAGAGGAAGAGAAAAAGAGAGAGCGAGCAAGAAAGAAATAGAGAGAGAGAGAGAGAGAGAGAGAGAGAGAGAGATCCATTTTTTCTTCTCTATAACTAAGAATGGTCATCATTATTGCATAACATTAACTTGGAATCTTATGGGAGAAGAGCAGGTGCTCTATTTATATTATTGTAGTCATTTTGTATTTATATTTCTATTTGCTTCACTTTGGAGCAGTTCATATATTTCCCTCTCTGAATTTTCCTAATTTTCATATCAACCATTCCTAAAAAAATTAGTGATTTTACTTTACATTCACATACTACAATTGGTTTAAGCATTTTGCAATTTTTAGAGAAATATTAACATTTGTTTTCTGCAAGTACAACCTTTGAAAAACTAAGATTATCTCCACACCAAGATGAAGCAATGGTATCCCATTTTATTATAAGTAAATAAATAAAGTTTTATTAAATTTTAGTGCACATCATGCCTCTTACTTTTTTACTATCAAATTATACAGTATTCATACTTTTCATAATATAATTTGGAAATATTCTTGTTTCTGCAATAATGCATTTTGAGGTATGCTTTAATTTTCCCTATGTATTGGTACTGACTGACATGCTAATTTTCTTCATTAAAAACTACAGTTTTATTGAGAGTTTTGCCTGAGTGACTCCCTTCTTTGAAAAAGTCTAGGAAATGCTACTTTGTTCAGCATACTACGTCTCAATGTGTAATAATAGTACTATAATTGCATTTCTCTAAATGGAAAATCATTTATTCATTCAATAAATCATCATTATTATTTTCGTTTCATCTTCTCTTGCCTGTCAGTGTTTTCTTCATCATATAAAGTAAGTAGCTACAGTAAATAAATGTCATATAAATTGTTTTAAATGCAGAAAAAAATTAAAATGAGTTTTTAATCCAAGGAATTTTAAATGCAAGTCCCCAGTGAAATTTCAAGAGAGAAGAAATACCATAAGACAGGTAAAACCAGGGGGAGTTTCTATATCACTCTGAATGAAAAACCAAGAGTTCTGGAAGTCAAATAGACATGCAGATGCAAAAGAGGTTACCTCTCTTTTCAGAAGCATCCTCCTGGGAAATGCCTCTTCTAGCAGTGTTTGTGGAATGGTGCCTGAACAAAGCTAATTGTTCTGCCCTAGTCTGATCCCCTGGGAAGCCTACTGTGAAGGTAATACTATAGTCAATATTTCTAGGACATTATTTAATATACAACCATACATGATAATATAGAAAAAATGGAAATTTAAAGGAATATGGCAAGGTTTTGCTAATCCAGATTCTGAACACAATATTTTAGCTTTGATTGATTTGGAACATATGTGGAACATAACTTCTTTTAAAAGAAAATATTACAAATGTAATAGTATTCAAGGATATAGGTTTGTTGGGATTTCCTCTCTTTTTTTATCTCCTTTACTTAACTTGGTTAGTTCTTATGCAGTTAAAACTAAAAAGTTTTCCTAGAGTAGAAACTTGCATATTACCTTGGATCTGTGGCCTCAGAAAAAGTAGAGAAGCAGTGAGGGGTAACCCTCAAATATATAGATGATAGTTCTAAAAGTGTTGGGGAAATTTGAGTCTTCTCACAAGGATTTAGTAATAGATCTGGGTATTAATTTGAGCAACATTTACTAAGATAATATCACATGAAATAAGACAGTCTCATTTTACTAATTTTTATCTAGAATTTCTCCTTTCTTATTTCTCATTTGGTTTTGTAAAAAAAAGAATGCAGAATTTTGCTTTTTATTTCCTTATTTTCAAGAGGAAAAAGTTTTGGCATATGCTCAAGCCTTGATTATTCATAGTAATATGGAAAGTTAAAACTTTAGATAACAAAAAGTACATCAAAAGTGATTTATACATTGCTTTGTAACAAGGTGATTGTGCTTACATTTGCCTGAGAGTGGGTTTCTGATGTTCTGGGAATTTGTTAATTTTATAACAATAAAAATATGCTGTGTAGACCTGACATGGGATTCTGAGGACTTAATCCTTTTCCAATCTTCCTTTTTTCCTCAATTCCTTTTTGCACCTCTCTTCATACAAGCTATAAAGTATCTGACCTTTCAAACTGATTCAAATCAGTTATCCAAGCAGAACTGCCCACTTTCAAAGTTTTCTTACAAAAGGATCAGGGCTTAATTATAGGTTTTTATTATATTATCTCAGTTGCCACTCAATCTTCAAGAGCAAATAGAAGATATATTGAGATATCCACCACCACAACAAAAATAAGTAAGCAGAGTAGATGCTGATGTGAAAGTAATATTTGCCTTAACTAAATTAGAATTCAGATAATGATCCACAGGTTTTTAAGAGTTATGATGATGCATTTTAAAAAGTAAGACTGCTGAAAAGATTTAATTTTTTTAATATTATGCCAGGATAATCATTTTTGGAAGAAAAAAAATGAATGCTGCATATTGGGCTACTTGCCATCTAAGGGAGGTGATGAGAGAAAGAAGGGAAAAATTTGGAACAGAAGGCTTTGCAAAGGTCAATATTGAAAAATTACCTATGCATATTGTTTGTAAATTAAAATCTCTAATAAAATAAAAAAAGAAGTATATCTATAAAAATGAATGTTAAAATATCATTCCAAACAAATACTTAATACTGGTTTGATAAGAACTCTGAACAATGATTCTGAAAGTACTTGGCATAACTTATCTCTGAATGGAAGGTAAGTAATTAAAATTATAGTTTGTATGATGTGGTCCAATGATACTATTTGGGACAGTCTTTCTTATAGTTTCTCATTGATTATGTAACAGATTTCTTTATGCTATCCAAATCTGATAGTTGAACAAAAAATCAAGAAATGTCATACTATATTGAATGTAAAGTCCTACTATTCTAAATGAGAATCACAGATGGTCAACATGAATGAAAAAACATCTTACAGTTATAAAAGAAATGTATTTTCTCCAAATTATTGTTCTCCAAACTATGAAACACTATCTTATAAATACTATCTTATTTCATAAACATGGAAAGGGGAAGGAATACTATATTTCATTTCTATAACTATATTCATTTCTTCCTGAGCCTCCCCATCCTCATTCACAAGAAAAATCTGCAGACTACCAGTTAATTATTTTATAGGTTAGGAAAACTAAATTTAGGATTTCCCCCCCAAATCAAAATCTCTTTAGTCTTTATATAAACATTATGATTTAACTTTACTCAACATTTTTTTTTTACATCAAGCAAAGTTGAATAGTAGTAATTAGAATCAGAAACCATGGGAGATGGGAACTGGACCTGTAATTTCATGTATATCAGGATCTCTTGAATGAGTAAACTACTTCTCCCAATGCAGATCAGCAACTATCTTACAACATGCTTTTACAATTTTTCCTGGAGAACTGAAATGTTGAAGGACTTACCCAGGGTTGTAATGCCAGAATGTTTCCGATCTGGAATTTACACCTAGACCTTGTGAGCCTCCAGGTAGATTCTCTAGTCATTGTCATGCTTTCTCTAGAAATCAGGAAGAGTTTAGTTTAAATTCTGTCTCAGATATTTAGAAGGAATGCATCCCTCAACAAATCACTTAACCTTCTGTCTATCTCAGGTTCTACATCTATAAAATGGGGATAATAACAGCACCCACCTCATAGAGTTGTTCCAAATAGTAAAGATATCTAAAGAGGCACATAAATGTTGCCACCTATTTTATTATTGACTATTGTTTCTGTGTGTAATATAATCTTATTTTGCTTCTCACTCTTGGGTTCTTAAGATGAATGACTAGACTTTTAATTTGTTCTCTAGTAAAATCAATAATTACTCAAAAAATTAGTCACTTCTAGATCCATAGATATCTATTTATCCCTCATATATATATATACATATTTGTATATATATATTAGGAACAAATAAAATTCGAATGGATTTTTCCTATCTGAACAAAAAATCCTTACAATCAAGACAGCACAATATACTGAGGCTCCTACAGTCAAACTCAAACCCAGCTCATAATAATTAGCCCAATATGTTATAAATTTAATGCTCTTCCTGCTCTAGTAAGAAAAACCACAAAAGGAAGGAGGAGGAAAAAGATCTGAGCTCTGCTGAGATTTCTGTTTAAATTCTTCTCTGTAGCAGTTTATGTGTGTTCCTTCTAATGACTCAATATAAATTCCAAGATGACCATTGTTCAATCAGACAAGCCTTCTTCTTGGAACAACAGTAAGCACAGAAAATGATTAATAATAAATGAGTAGGAGGGTATTTCCATTTCTGGTTTTTTTTTTTTTCTTTACTACTTCTTCATTATGAACTACACCTCTCTTGCGTATGTCAGAGTTTTCAGGAAAGACCAAGTTTATCATAACATAAAACTTGGCTCAATTTATTGTAACCTGGAACTCCAAGAAGACACAGAAAAGACAATTGCTAGTGTCATCTGTTTCATTTCACATCTGCTACTCTGTCTGATTATAAATAAGATGCCCTCCCAGGATAAACACATCATTTTTAAACTCACTACCTTGCCACTAACAAAAGCCCTGATTGAGATTGCTTCCTTCAGAGTATTAAACTCCTCCTAATGCCTTCCTTTATAGATGGCAGAAATTAGATTCTCAGTTCATTCTACTTTCATCTGCTACTCTATTTGGTTTTATTTTCATGGAATATATTCCTCCCCACCTCAGACATCCTTGGAGTTCTCTCAGACAGGCTTTTCTGACTCCTTTTTCTTGTTATCTTCCCTGTTAGATTGTAAGCTCCTCTTACAAGGGCAAGAACTGTCTTTCTTTTTATTAATTATGTCACCAGAATTTAGCAAAGTACTTGGAAAATCATTGGCAGTTAATAAATGTTGATTGAATTGGATTAAAGTGAATGAAATTGCCAGTGCAAGGTGGCCACATTTATTAGTTTATCATGGTCCTGCATTGACTTGCTTGCCAATGTATTCCTAGTCTTTCTTCAGTACCTCTGGAATATACATTATTTTTTCAGGCTCCTGTGATATAGCTTTGTTATATTCAATGAAAATCTTAATAGTATATGTTTTTATTTCAGAAGCCTACTTAATGCATCCCTTGTGTATGCCTGCATTTCCAATTGAAATCTGTGCTGTTTAGAACTATATCAGTAACCATAAAATGCAAGGACCCTTTTTTAATTTTGAGCATTAACTGATTCACTTATTTATAAAACTAAATGGATGCTAGTTCGCCTCTTTACCCCTACTCTTTAAAGTTGGTCCCAGCAGATTTTCAAGTTTAAATGACAATATAATGAACTGGGTTCTCCAAACATTTAAATTCTATCCTAAGGACAAATTAGGCACCTTTAGGCCCTGGATTAACTATTTAGAGAAATTGCTTAAACCATTATATTACTTTGGCTGCTGGATTACGCCAGTATTCTAAAATTAAGATGGCATTCAGAAATAGGGCTCAGAAATAAAGATTAGTGTATATATTCTTTAGTTTTGCATTGAGCATAATTTCAAGTTGCAAAAGGCATCTTAATTTCCTTTTTGCCTTTTTTCTCTCTCTCTCCCTCTCTCTGGCTCCTTTTTTCTCTTGTCTTTTTTTTCTTTTTCTTTCTTTATGCTTTTTTCGTCTTTTCATTTTTTAAAATTTTTTTCTCCCTCCTTCCCTTCCTTCCTTCCTTTTTTTTTAACTTTCTTTGTTCCTTTCTTTCTTCCTTTTTACTTTCTTTCTTTCTTCTTCCCTTTCTTCCTTCCTTTCTTTCTTTCTTTGAATGTGCTTCATGATGAGTTGAAATAAAAAAAAAAGAGAAAGGACCTTAAGGGATTATTTTGCAGATGCATGCAACTTTCAGGCCTGTTAACTTTCCTACACTGTTCATAATGGAGTTTTTGGAATACTGCCTCTGTGGTTTATAGGGATTTTCTTATTAATGAAGGATAACAAGGACTGGTTTCCATTAAGAACATTTTTTTTAATCTGTCAACACTTTTAAAATATTGCTACCTCAGTAATTTGGTTATCTGCTTTTGGATAATTGGCTGATTCTAAAAACTGAATGGACTTTATTCATGCCTCATCCATGTACCATAATAAACTAGATCACTGAAGCACTAGTCCATATTGAAAAATCTTGGAATAAGTTGGCATGGGAAAACATTTTCCAATATGGGAAGGGGCAGGGGGTTTGGTAGGAGATAAACAGTTTTATAATATACTCTACAATTTGCCAGGTACTTTGATAAGTGGCTTACAAATATTACCTCATTTGATCCTCAAAATAATCCTACAAATTACATATTAATATTATCCCCATTTTACAGCTGAAGAAGTAGAGCAAAACAGAAGTTAAATGATGTGTCTAGAATCACAGAGTCAGTATAGGTCAGAGGCAAGATTTGAACCCATCTTCCTTATCTACTAGCAGCTTTATCTACTACATTAAAAGCCAGTCATTTCCAAATCTATACATTTTCTCTTAGCTATAATTCATATTATGAGTCTTAATTATAATTTTTTCAGCCTTCTTACTTCTTGTTTTACTTCCTTAGAATATAATGTTGTAGCTAAAATTATCTTCTCTGCCAAATGCCCTAAACACACCTCCCTTCATAGTAAGCCCACATCAGTTTAAACAGTGCTAGTAGGTTATTCTTCAGTTTCAAAGTTTTCATTGGTCATCACTTAACCAAATACCCTCTTTTTCTTTCTATTATCTTGTTCATAATTTTTATAATGCTGTAGCAGATTTAGTCCTTCCTCTTGGCATAGAGACGTTAATTTCAATATTATATCAGAATCAACATCATATTCCTTTTATATTAAATATACTTTCCACCTTGGTCTAATAGTTTCTTGTTATCAATGTAAGACAGTGAAAAGTTTTAGTGTCAGATAACCTGGGTTAAAGGACCAAGGGCAGGTGATTTCTTCATCTATAAAACAAGGGATTTTGATTAGATCATCTCTCTAAACCTGTTATTATTCAAAGAGTTCGTAATATGGTCACCAATCCCTTCCCTGAATCACTGGGCCTCAGATAACACTTCCTGAACTTAACCTGTTCACATCCTTCTTTTATGTATTTCTGATATATCAACTTGTAAAGCACAATTATTATGCCATAATGTTGAAAATGTTATTTCCAAAAAATAATAATGGAGTGCATTGTCAAAATTAAATCCTATAGTAGATTTTAGTTTTTAGAGATTTCATCAAAAGTTGTCATGTAACATTCTTCTATATACATTATATAAACAATACATCAAAGCAAAAATATCAAAGGTTTGATTTTTTTATCAAGAAAATGAGATGATTAAGACAAGATGGTCTCTGGTATTCCTCTAGCTCTGATTTTATTTCTTTTTTCAGATATACCTGTTGTGTTATTTTAAGGAGACAAGCATAACTGTGTATATGGACTGGATATGGTCACATACTTGGGAATGCATTCACATTGATCCTTTCATTTTCCCCTCAAGGAAATGTTCCCCAAAGTATATCTAGTTTTGCCCACTGATGATAATTATCTATACATTGATACCTGTATCACACATCTCTTAGAAAAAAATTCTTTTGAGAGCAAATATTATATCCCATAGAGTTAGAAAATAAATTCCTGCATATTAATGTTTCATTTACCACAGAGAACAAATTGGTTATAGGTTTCTACATTCAGTAAAATTCACTGAAACTAAAATATAGAAACTAATATATACTTCAGAATGATTTCTTTTTAAGATGAACTTTTTTACTTATAACACATATGTAAATACAGGTTCTAAGTTTAAAATAATAATTATTATTACATAAATAAAATTATTAAAATGAAGATTTCTTCCATCACCACTTTATTTTCTTACTGGGATGAAAATAAATATGTAAGGATTTCTTTTATATAATAAATATATATCATAAATGTTTTAAACTATACAAAATAAGCATCATTTAAAATGCACTGAGGCAATTCACTGCTAACTAAGCATAGAATTATTTCATAAAATAACGAATTGACCAATTTACATTTTTTATTTGTAAATCTCCATTTTTAAACTATGGTTATACTGACAACCTATGATTCACACAGGGCACCATTTAACCAAACATTTTGTGTGAAATGCAAACATTATTTAAGCAATATGTTTAAAGTTAAGCCATATGGATTTTTCATTTATTAATATTACTAGAACTTTAGTTTCAGTTTAGTTCTTACTCCTTAGTAAGCAGAAGTTAGTTCTGCTCCTATGTCAACTTATTTAAGTATGAAGAGAATGAAAAACTTGGGTTGAGAGCTGCTATATTTATAGAGATTGTCAACTTTTATTTCATAGGATTATCATGACCTGAGAAAGAAAATACTAGAGATTCCATTTTATTGATTAGAAAATGAGACTAAAGTACCTTGCATTTATTTTGTAAATGTTGTAGTTGTAATTGTTTTGTATATACTTATATGACTTGCACCATGAATAAATTAGAAGATTAAGGAATAGTCTACCTGTCGTGTCTTTGGTGAAGAGGAGAATTCATGACCACATAAGTGATAAAGAACATTATAAACTATAAACTAAATGATTTTAGTTATGTTAAAATAAAAAAAGGTTTTTTTTTTAATAAGTAAAACAAATGCAATTAAGAAAAGAAAGAAAGCACAAAGATGGGAAACAATCTTTATAGCAAGTGTTGCAAAAAAAGGCCTTTCTCAGTTATATAAAGAACTGAGTCATATTTATAAAAGTACAAGCCACTTCCAATTGATAAATGGCGAAAGGATTATGAATAACCAGTTTTCAAATGAAGAAATCAGAGCTATCTATAGGCATATGAAGAAGTGCTCTAAATCACTTTTGATTAGAGAAATGAAAATTAAAACTACTTTAAAGTAGCACTTTACACCTATCAGATTGGCTAATATGTCAGAAAAGGAAAATTGTTAAGGACCATGTCTAAGTGAAGAGGCAGGTCAATTCTCCAAGAGACTCCACAGCTGTGAAAAACTTGAAGGAGTTGCAAAGCCGCTTTTACTAACACAAATATTCATTGTGGATTGGGAATGAAATAAATTGGAGGCAAGAGGGAAGAGGAGAGAGGTCAGAGAATAACATATTTCCTTATATCATTATCATCCTCTCATATGAAGGGATCCATTCTGTTGGTCTGAGTTGGATTCCCAGCAGCCACTAGTAGGTGGTTCCCATAACATCCAGCAGCCACTAGAAGGTTACTCCTGTAAAAAGAAAATGATAAATATTGGAGAGGTTTTGGAAAAATTAGTACATTAATATATTGTTGATGGAGTTGTGAACTGATCTTCTGGAGAGAAATTTAGAATTATACACAAAAGGCAACCAAACTATGAATCTAGCAATACTATTATGTCTGTATTCCAAAGTAATCATAAAAAAAGCAAGAGAACCCACCTGTGCAAAATTATTTTATAGCACCCTTTTTCATGGTGGCAAACTATTAGAAATTGAAGGGATGTCCATTATCAATTGAGGAATAGCTAACCAAGCTGTGGTATATGAAAGTAATAGAATAGTATTCTGCAGTAATAAATGATGAAAAGACAGATTTCAGAAAAACCTAGACAGTCATCTATAAAACTGATGCAAAATAAAATGAGAACCAGGAAAAGATTGTACATAGGATCAACAACATTGCATGATGACAAAGTATGAATGAAACAGCTCTTCTCAGAAACACAATGATGCAAGACAAGTACAAGTTATACAAGAAGGAAAATGTTATATACATCCAGATTAATAATTGATGGACTCTGAATATAGATCAAATCATATTTTTTTTCATTTATTTTATTATTTTCATGTTTTTTTTTTTGATCCATTTTTTCTTTTACAATTTAGATTAATATGGAAATGTTTTACATAACAGCAGATACATAACCCATATCAAATTTCCTACCATTTTCATAATAGGAGAGAGGAGGGAGAAAGAAAAACTTGAAATTCAAAATCTTTTAAAAATGAATGTTAGATTTTATGCAAGGAAGATAAACTAGAAGCATTCCCAATAAGATCAGGGGTGAAAGAAGGATGCCCTCTCTCACTGCTACTATTCAATATCATACTACAAATGTTAATTTTAGAAGTAAGAAAAGAAAAAGAAATTGAAGGAATTAGAGTAGGTAATGTGGAAACAAAATTATTATTCTTTAATAAAGTGGCATAAATCATCAGCATTTTCACATATTACCAACAAAATCCAACAGCAAGAGATAGACATTTAAAATAATTGTAGAGAGTATAAAATACTGGGTGTCTATCTGCCAAGACAAACCCAGGAACTACATTAACACAATTACAAACACATTTCACACAAATAAAGTTAGATATAAACAATTAGAAAAATATCAAATGTTTATAAATAGATCAAGTTAATATAATAAAAATCACAATCCTACCTAAATTGATCTACTTATTCAGTGACATACTAGTCAAACTGCCAAGATATCACTTTATAGAACTAGATAAAAATAATAATAAAATTCATCTGAAAGAACAAAAGATCAAGAATTTTAAGGAAATTAATGAAAAAAAAAAATGCAAAGGAAGGTGGCCTAGCTATACCAGACCTAAAACTATATTATAAAGCAGCAGTCATCAAAACCACTGGGTACTAATTAAGAAATAGAATAGTGGATCAGTGAAATAGGTTAGGTTCACAAGATACAATTATCAATGACTATAGTAATCTAGTCTTTGAAAAACCCTCAAACTCTATCTTCTTGGATAAGAACTTACAATTTGACAAAATATGTGGAGAAAACTGGAAAATAGTATGACAAAAACTAGGCATTGTTCAATACCTAAAACTCTGTATCAAGATAAGATTAAAATGAATTTATGATTTAGACATAAAGGATGATACTATAAGAAAATTAGGAGAACAAGGGATAGTCTACCTCTCAGATTTGTGAAGAAACGAAGAATTAATGGCCAAAGAAGAAATAGAGAACATTATGAAATGCAAACTATAAATTTTTGATTACATTAAATCAAAAAGGTTTTGTACAGATAAAACCAATGCAGCCAAAATTAGAAGGGAAGCAGAAAATTGGGAGGGAGGAGGAGGGGATTTCACATACAGTGTTTCTGGTAAAGGCCTCATTTCTAAAATATATGGGGAATTGACTCAAACATAAAAAATACAAGCCATTTCTCAATTGATAAAAGTCCAAGTGATATGAAAAGATAATTTTCAGATGAAGAAATGAAAATAATTTCTAGTTACATGAAAAAATGCTCTAAATCACTATTGACTAAAGAAATATAAAATAAGACAACTCTAAAGTATCACTTCAAACTTTTCAAATTGGCTAAAATGACAGGAAAAGCTAAAAATGAATATTAGAGGGAATGTGGGAAAACTGGGACACTAATACATTGTTGGTGGAATTGTGAACTGATGCAACCATTCTGAAGAGCAATTTGGAACTATGCTAAGGACTATCAAAATGTGCATAACTCTTTGATCTAGCATGTTTCTACTGGGCCTGTATTCTAAAGATATCATAACATAGGGAAGAGACCTACATGTATAAAATGGTTGTAGTAGCCCTTTTTGTAGTAGCAAGGAACTGGAAACTGAGTGCATGCCCATAAGTAGGGAAGTGGCTGAATATGTTATGGTATGTTAATGTAATAGGATATTATTATTCTATAAGAAACATTGAGCAGGCTGATTTTCGAAAAGCCTGGGAAGACTTACATGAATTGATGCTAAGTGAAGTGAGTAGAAACAAGGTAACATAATCAATAAGATTATGTGATGATCATCTGTGATGGACTTGAATCTTTTCAACAATGAGATGATTCAAGCCATTCTCCAATTGATAAATGGTCAAAGGATATGAACAGACAATTCTCAGATGAAGAAATTGAAACTATTTCTAGCCATATGAAAAGATGCTCCAAGTCATTATTAATCAGAGAAATGCAAATTAAGACAATTCTGAGATACCATTACATACCTGTCAGACTGGCTAGAATGACAGGGAAAGATAATGCGGAATGTTGGAGGGGATGTAGGAAAACAGGGACACTAATACATTGTTGGTGGAGTTGTGAATACATCCAACCATTCTGGAGAGCAATTTGGAACTATGCTCAAAAAGTTATCAAACTGGGCATGCCCTTTGATCCAGCAGGGTTACTACTGGGCTTATATCCCAAAGAGATATTAAAGAACGGAAAAGGACCTGTATGTGCACGAATGTTTGTGGCAGCCCTCTTTGTAGTGGCCAGAAACTGGAAACTGAGTGGATGCCCATCAATTGGAGAATGACTAAATAAATTGTGGTATATGAATATTATGGAATATTATTGTTCGGTAAGAAATGACCAACAGAATGATTTCAGAAAGGCCTGGAGAGACTTACACAAACTGATGCTGAGTGAAACGAGCAGGGCTAGGAGATCATTATATACTTCAACAACAATACTATATGATGAACAATTCTGATGGACCTGGCCATCCTCAGCAATGAGATGAACCAAATCAGTTCCAATGGAACAGTAATGAACTGAAACAGCTACGCCCAGCAAAAGAACTCTGGGAGATGACTAAGAACCATTACATTAAATTCCCAATCCCTATATTTTTGCACATCTGCATTTTTGAGTTCCTTCGCAGGCTAATTGTACAATATTTCAGAGTCCAATTCTTTTTTGTACAGCAAAATAATGGTTTGGTCATGTATACTTATTGTGTATCTAATTTATATTTTAATATATTTAACATCTACTGGTCGTCCTGCCATCTGGGGGAGGGGGTGAAGGGAAGGAGGGGAAAAATTGGAACAAGAGGTTTGGCAATTGTCAATGCTGTAAAGTTACCCATACATATAACCTGTAAGCAAAAGGCTATTAAAATAAAAAATAAATAAAAATAAAAAACAATGAGATGATTCAAGGCAATTTCAATGACTTTGTGATGGAAAGAGAGATATTATGGAGGTTGAATGTGGATAATTGCATAGTATATTCACTTTTTGTTGTTGTTATTGTTTGTTATTGTTCTTATTATCATTTTCAATATGATTTTTCTTGTACAGCATAACAAATGGGGAAATATGTGGAAATATTTGGAAGAAATGCTTTTTAAAAAGACCAAAAAATATAAAAGAGAAAATATTAACTACAATAAAAACAGAAAAAATGCCTCATCTTCTAACGTGTAAAATTTTGAGTATACGGTCTGTTTCATTCCTTAACATCTAGGACAGTTAATGCATGTGTCTTGATTGATTGATTTGACTTCTATGGTCATATAATTGGTAATTATGTAAAATGAAATTTGAACCCAGGTATTTTTTGACTCCAAAGCCAAATCACTTTCAACAATTTAGTATTTTGTAAGTTACATCAATGGAAGAATTTTGAGGTAGAAAAACCAATGGCTTCTGAAGGAAAATTAGAATCTGCCTTATTTGTTAGAAAATCTAATTCTCAGGAGTGGTTAAAGGCAAAATTACACCAAGAAGCTACTAGTTAAACCACTGACCATTCAATTGCCACTGATGTAGCTTCCTATCCGTTGTTTCAAATACTTTTCAAATTGATACAGTGAGATGATTGATCATTCTTGTAAGCAATTGTCTCTATGTAGAAGAGCTCTATTTGCCAATGTATATAGTCATTCTGGAACACAATCTACTATATACAAAGAATACTCTAGATTCTCAAAATAATAATAAAGAAAACAAGGAAAAACATCATTGCCTTCCAGATGCTTACCTTATTGGCTGTGGAAGTGGAGTATTAAGGCATATTTTATGATATACCTAGATAACTATATAAAATATACATTATATATAAAGCACTAGAAAGTGAATATAGGAAGAACTCATAACAATTTTCTTTTTTTTTTCTTTTTTTTTTAGAAGTCATAACTATTAAGGTAAAGATGAGGAAAATCAAGAAATGGCCCCTATAGATGGTGTTATCTGAGTTGTTATGAAGCAAGCTTTAAGGAGAAAGAGAGAAAGAAAGAAAAAGAGATAGAGAGAAATAAGAGAGATACACAAATATGGATATATTTACATTTGCATGTATATATATATATATTGCACACACACACACACATATATATGTATACATATATGTATACACCACAATCCTTTTATTATCTCTTCCACTTACTGCCCCCCAAACCTCCATAATTGTATAATAAACACATACAACATATACAAATATAACAACCAAACAGGTATAGTCCAGGTAACACATTTACCATTTCCCAAAATGGAGGTCTTATTGTGGATTTTAAAACCACCTTACTTTTTTTTTTAACTGTAAAACTGCAGAAATATCTAGGGTAATACAATTTAATAAGCTTGGTGTGCATGTGTGTTTTTCCCTTAATTGCCAAAATACCATCGTTTTCAGGGAGATTTGTGCAATGGCTTTTATATGTCCCCTTTAAATTTGAGCCTTATATTAGGCTTGTTAATTGATTCAATAATTTTTGCAAGGCAATAATAGCCAATGAGAAGTTAAGTTGTCAATTGATTCTTAATTATAGTGATTTGGAGAAGTCTGGAAGACGACCCTGGGGGCACAAGGAATCACAGATTTTCTTTATTGCATGGCTGTGGTTTTGTTAATGTGGTTTGTGGTTCTTTTGTTAATTAGGAAGAATAGTTTGTCTAAACAACTGGTTTTGAGCACATAGTGTTTTTTTTTTTTCTTTCTAACTCTTAGGAATGAATTTATTGCTTTTGTTTTAAAAGATATAATTATATGTGCATGTCAAGTTCTTGCAATGCCAACCTGAAATTCCAGTAGCAGACAGGACAAAGCCTTCTTTGATCATGTAATAAGGTTTTAAAACAGCAAATAATGGCGTGTTGTCTTCTATTTGTTCTTATTACATGTTCTTATAGTTAACTAACATTAGCAAAGCTGGATGTTTTCTTTCTCTTCTTAGGTAGTTTAAAAGATTTTAAAAAAGCTTTTTCTAAAGAAAGCTTGTTTCTTAGTATACAGAACACCCTTTATAGTCAATCGATCTATCTATAAATGCATGAATAGACATATAACCTTATGATTCCCACTTCTTCCATACCTAATAACATTCATTCCCTGGCTGAGATCCTGACCTATTGGAGTAAATTAAGTTCAAAACATGTTTTCCTCAAAGGTAGTGAATAATAACAAATACTTTTCAATTCCTAGGGGGACATTTTCCAAAGGATGTATGAGTACGTTGTTGTGTAAATGCCTTGAAATTTAAATGGGATCAAAGCTATAATTATAAGGAAAGCAAAGGCAAATGCCAATGTGGGTCTGAGTGCTTTCTTCCCTTAAACTGCAAATTTAGCTCTTTTACATAAGCAGGTTTAATTTCAAAGATTTTCAAAGTGTAGGAACTAATTAATTAGTTAATAATGCATGAAGCCAGTAGCACATTATCAGTGCTATCTCCCAGATGGAAAACCAGAACAAGTGAAGAAACTTACATTTAATTTGGACCTTTTTAACGTGCAAACTTTGGTGTTTGCTTGCTGTCATGTTACATTTTTCCAAGTTCATTCTGCAATCTTCACATATTCTTGGACACAATAGGACCCTCAAATTCTAAGAGTAAGACACTATTTTAATAACTTATTAAATGGTCTTCATTTTACTGATAAAAGGGGGTGGGAAATCTTCCCTCTCCAACAGGGCAAACTGTTTTAGGAGCCACTTTGTGTCCATTTAGTAAATTATTCCTTTTAGTAGATGAAATGGAAGCCTAGTGATATAAGAGAGTTAATGTACCTCCAAAAAATTCCCAAATGATTGGATCTTCTCTGACTTCCAAGTTCAAATCTATCTTTTAAAAAACATTCTATAAAAGCTAAGTAATAGTAGTAATTTTCATCACCAAATATATTCTATGTTCCCATCTGTTCTGATGAGGTGTGATGCTGATTTGACAAGCAAAATTTGTTTAATGTTCTGAAATGGTATTGCTGTTCAGATGTTTCTTTTCTTTTTATGATCCCATCTTTGGGGAGGGGGTAGTGCTAAAATGTAAAATGTTTTACTTTTTTTTATTTCTCAAGTTTTAGGATAATTTCAAACTTTCCCAGACCTAAATCTTAATTCAAATTGACAAATCTTATTCTTCTGACTGAAGGCAACATAGTTTAGTGCAAAGAGCAAGGCTTTTAGAGTCAGGAGAGGCCTGAGTTGAATATAATCTCTGATATATAACTGATGGCTGACTATATGCAAGCTACTTTATCTTTAATCCTCAGTTTCCTCATTATGTACAACAAGATAAATAATAGCATATATCCATTGTGATTACTAGGAAGGACAAATCAGATAATGTTTATTAAATGCTTAGTCAAGTAGAATGTTCTTTATCATTGTGAGCTATTTGTACAATTCATGAAGTGCTAACTTGGAATATCCTACTTGACTAGAAAAGCTTCAAGCACATGTTTAGTGAAAACTGTCTCTCATCAGAGGATAGGCTCACTTAGATTAGGCTCATCTCTAAAAAATTTTAAATAGGAAGCTGACTTTTTGGCCATAGCAATTCACAACTCAACAAATGCACGGGGAAGATGTAATTGGAGTAGACACTAGCAGTGCCTGTAATTTTAAATCAAATGTAATTTTAAATCATATAATAAATTATATATAAATGAAAATACATAGTTTAAGTCTCAGTCACCACTATTGTGGTGGATCCTTGAAATGCTTTTATAGAATATTTCTGAATTGCTGTAGCATCTGCCATCTTTTTAAGCAGAGGGAAGGACTCATTTTCAAAAGTCAAGGGAATCTGGCAGCTAGGTGATGCAGTGGATAGAGCACCAGCTCTGAAATCAGTAGGACTTAAGTTCAGATTTGACCTGAGACACATTTTCTAGCTGTGTGACCCGAGGCAATTGCCTTAGCGCAAAGAAAAGAAAAGAAAAGAAAAGAAAAGAAAAGAAAAGAAAAGAAAAGAAAAGAAAAGAAAAGAAAAGAAAAGAAAAGAAAAGAAAAAAAGTCAAGGTATTCCTCCATGATCCCCATTGGAAAATGAAAAATACCCATATTTTTGCAATCTAGAAAGTGTTTGCCTCAAGAAAATCTTGAAAGGTACATAGCATAAAAATTATCATCTGCATCTTACAGATGAAGAAACAGGGGTACAGAGAGATTAAATCCCTTATCTAGAACTTTCAAACCCAGAGTTAAAAATTTCCTCCTCTTCAAAACAACCTGTGATTTTTTTTTATCTTAGAAAACTAAAAACAAATACTATCAAGAAAAGTTCTTTTTCTTCAAACTGAGTTTGTCTTTTTCCACATCATTTTGGTTTGTCATCTTGTAATGTCCTATTCTAAGGTGCTTACTTGTATCATAGTAGTAAGCATGAGTTCTCTAACAGTATAAAGGAATATGAAATTTCTGGTAAGTCCTTCCTAGGTAAAAATCCTTCAAATCTATGAAAAGCCATTAAATGTGGCTGTAAACTATGTTTATTACTCATGATGCTAATATCAAGAGAGGTACTTCCTTTCCACTATAGTCCAGAAATCATTCCTTTACCACCCCATCCCACTTCATAGTTTTTCATTGCCCTGTGTTGTTTAATATCCCTCACATAGATCCAAACTCTGTTCTTTAGGATGCCCATTCCGCTCCAGAACTTAGCTTTTCCACATATATTCAAGTGATGAAAACTGGATTTTCTAGAGAACATACTACCTTCTTCCTCCCCATGCAATTTCATCTGCCTTCAGAATGTCCACTGTCACTGTCCCCACTCCTCTCTACAAGCTAAACTTTCCTCTATAGGATGACTTCTGCTCCCTAATCTCTCCACTCAAGTACTAAAAAATGTATAGCTAAAACTCTGCATATGAAACCAGCCTAAATTGGGAAAATAAAAGGTTCTTGCTTATTGCCAGAAGACTACCAGATGATAAATTATATGAACCATATCAGCCAGTGAATGGCATCCCATGTATCGGAAGAAAAAAAACCCCTCTGGATAAAAGATAACGAATCTTTTGAAGGACTAAAACATTTGAAAACTAAAAGGAGCTATTTGCAATTCCTTCTACCCTATTATTTCCAATGCTTTTAACTACAATATCTCTCTGTCCCATCATGTATATATAGTGGGATTATTTTCTTTTTTTGAAAGAAGGAAAAAATGTACATGTAGCAGGAACTTTAATAAATAACTAAGAATATAAATACATCAAGTGAACTACTCCCTGCTCTCAAGGAACTTATATTCTTTGTTAAAAATTATTTTTAGTCCTGCCTTTTGATTTTGACATTGCATACCATTTTTCTGGATTTCTTCCCTCCCCTTCTTAGAATCCCATCTAATTTATAATGGAAAACAGAGAGTGACAACGACAAAAGAGTGAGAGACAAAAACAGAAATAAATTTAAAAAGAGAAGGAAAGGGGAAGAAGTGAGGGGAAGAAAAGAAAGGAAAATAAGTTTTTACATTTTCCTCTATACTCATTGTATTCATTGATTCTTATATCATAACAATATTTTACATTTATATTTTGCAATTCATTTAATTTATCCCCAATTGATATTTGATTCCAACTTGTTTTCTTTGTTAGCACAAGAAAGTTGCTATAAATATTTCCATATATATGGAGCATTTTTTCTTATCAACAATCTCTTTGGTGTATATGCCTAGCAATGAAATCTCTAGGTCAAACTTATGGGCACTTAACTGCTTTATTTGCATCATTTTAAATTGCTTCCCAAAATGGTTATAATAAAATTATAGCTCCAGGAAAAATCACATTAATGTACCTGTCTCTCTTCATCTGTACTTCCTGGTTTCCCTGGTTGTCTTCAAATCCTAATTAAAATAACATACTTTATTATAAACTTTTCTGATGTTCCTTGTTTCTCCTTATTGATAATTTACTAATTTGCATACTGAAACAAATTATTATTAAATAATTTTTAATATCGGTGAGCCACAGAATTTCTCCCTTTATAAAATTTTATTCTCTATTAGGTCAAGCCAGCATCTGAAAGACATTGCTGAAATTGTGATTGAATTAACTTTCTCCTCTATTTTATTCAGATCCCAACCAGTTGGAGAAGCCCAAAGTGTTCTATTCAGGATTGGATGGGGATAAATTCTTTGATTAGATTGTTCTGGGCTGGGGGTGATTTGGAAGTAAAAGATGAGATCAGAGGTTCAGAGTCTAGAATGGATCCATCTCTCATTATAATATTTATCCTCTCTCATTACTTGTTAATCAATCAGAGTCAATGGCCAGCCTCAGGAACACTCACTCTTCCAAAATCATATAAATTTTGAATGGGTCCATGAGGAATGGATCTTTGGTATTAAAGAGTATCTCTGACCTCTTTAATCAATTAGACAATTAATAAGATAATTAATTATCCATAAATTATTTTTCTTCAACTTTTCATAAATCACAGTGCATAGTTGATTTAGAGTTTTGATGAAAGCAGTTGAACCAAATCACAAGAGGTCACTGTTAAATTTCTAGGGTAAATATTTATACCTTGGAAGCAAATATTAAAAATCAGAGTTTGATTTGTTGCTTTTTGTTAACTGGACTTATGGACATAATGGTGAAAATATTAATGATACATATAAAAAATTTTAAATGTTTCATGTGTATATGTGTGTGTGTGTTTCTTTTTTCCTGAAGAGATGACTGTTATGTATTCACCAGCAAATCCATGGTTGATCTTTTATATTAACTACCTCATTAGATCATGAGCTCTTTGAGAGTAGAAACTGGTTTTTGCCTTTCTTTGTATCCCCAGAGCTTAGCGTATTGCTTATTGTAATGGGTACATAATAAATACTTACTGGATGACTCACAACCACCCCATCATTAACCATTATCATTTTGGGGGGTTATTTTTGACAATTTGTTAGGTACAAAGTAAAACCTCAGGGTTATTTTGATTTGCATTTCTCTTATTTTAGTGATTTAGAGCATCCTTTTTATGGTTATTAATGGTTTGAAATTATTTTCATAAACTATTCATATCCTTTAGCCACTTATCTCTTGAGGAATAGCTTTTGATCTTAAACTTCAGTGTGAATTAAATATACTTCCAGATATCATTGCAAAATTGACAAAAAAAAATTCTAGCATAGGGTTTGCTTTGCCTTTCTCTTTTTCTGCAACAAAATAAGCACAATTATTAAATCATTATTTTTTAGGGTTTGACCACAGTAAGGTTATGTCTGAAAGAATCAGACTGTGCAAGTAAATATATAGATACTGAATTCTTTGAAATCCTGCTTGATACATCACCAAATTCAAGCACAGAGGCAAATGAAACATATGTTCATCTCATTACTGCTGCAGCAGATCTAACCCAGGGGTTTAGAGAGCTTGAAGGCAACATGAAATAAAGATTCTCTGAGTTTATTAATCTGAACCTCCGTCTTTCCTTTACTCACTTTGCCTTAAGCCCTAGGTGGCTTTTCTTCTTATCATTGCTAAAGAGAAATATAAGAATGGCAACATGCATAAAACCTAGACAGCAGCCGAGAAAATCATAGGTGTGCCTCACAGTTCACTTCATCAGGAAACAAGGACTCTTGGGAAAAATAGATCATGTGTGTAAAGTAAACTCAAATTTCAGGTCAGTCTTTTGTTCTTCAATCTCAGTAACAACCCTTATTACACTGTTTTGTCACCCAATTCTATGAAAGGTTCTTAGGCATGAGAAGCTTCTGTAATTGAGACATTGATAGAGATTTGTGCTAGAGAGGTGCATATATGACAAATTGGAGGGTTTTTGCTTTCTTTATCAATCCACAAAACAATCAACAATTTATTAAGCTTTTATTCTGTGCAAGGTGCTACGATAGATGCTTTCAACATAGAGACAAAAATGAAAGTCTCTAACCTCAAGCTTACTTTGTATCAGAGAGATAATAACTATGTATGTGTGCATATATATGTATGTATGTAGCTATAGATATATATATATGTATATATACACATATTGTTATGCCACAGTTCTCTTTTATTATCCTGATTCAGTTTCCCTAATTATCCTGACCCAGTCCTGACTCAGTTTCTCTAATTGTTCTGCTTCAGTTAATAATTATCAGCTCAAAGCTCAGTCCTGCAAAACCTCCCCTCCCTCTTTATCAGAATATTTGATAAGGATAAAATATCTTATGTTTTGGAATATCAGAATGCTCTCCCCATCCCAAGCTATGGGAATGTCAGATACCGTCTCATCAAGATGCCTCTCCCCATCTCTGGAGTTCCTCCCCCCATTAGGTCATCCCATCTCTGAAGGCTCAGCCCATCCTGTTAGAGTCCTGTTCCTGTACTCAGCACCCTGACTCCACCTCCACCTCATTCTACCCCGAGTCTGAGCCATGTGTATATAGGTCATTGAGAACTCACATTGTTTGCTGGATTTTTGGAGATGATAGTCTCATTCAGCCCTGGGACCAAACCATGGATCCATTTGGTCCCGATAAATCTCTCCCTTTTAAATAAATTATTAAATTATTAAATCAAGTACACTAACGTTCTTAAACTCCTTGAAAAATCAAAATGTTCTCTAGTTAGAGGTTCACTTGAAAAAGGGAAATATTTTACTTAGATCTTTCATTCTCATTTCTTTTTGTAAACATTTTATTTATTGTGATTTCTTAGGATTTTACTGTTTTTTTCTATGAAAAGAATAAAAAAAAAACATAAACAAACCCATAATCCTTTGTAATATAAATTGCAAACTAATACAGCAAAAGCTTCAAGAGAAGCTTTTCTGTTCAGTCAGCATTTGGCATTGGTGGCATTTTCAAGCAAAGTTTATGAAAGAAATGGGGCATATTTGGCACTAACTGCTTAGAGGATACTTATATTTGACTAGTTTGTACTGGCTCCTGCCCCACCCCCTATCCTTACCCCCCCCCAAGAAATTGGTAATTTAGCAAAGACAGCAGTTCATCGTTATAAAAAATACATCAAGGCCAGATTTACTCTCTATGTAACTCCCCAGGGGAACAACAATCAAATTTTCTAGTGAAGGTTCTATACTGACGTCTTGCAAGGGTCAAACATTTCCATGGATGCAAACATTAGCTGAAAATTACAGAAATGTGTTGCGTATGTCAGTTCAAATAGGATTTTGAAGCTTGGCATCTTTGTGGTGAGTAGGTCAACATATTCTCCAGATTATCAACTAGTCAAGTGTGGGACCAGGGTGAGGGGTGAAGAATGTTGCTAGAGGCAGGAAAAGACCTTACTTGACAACATTTCAGAAATAGATATGGGGAAGGGGGAGGAGAAAAGGGAAGAGTAGTGCTGATTTCTTACAGGTCTACATGTGACGATAGTGCTTCAGCTGTCTGTCCTCTATTGCCCAGTCAAGTGTGATTCAGAGCCTTCATACGACATTCATCTATGAGCAATTTACAATGTGTGATAAAGGGTGAATGTATGAGATAACCTTCAACTAAAATATTTACTGAATAACTCTTCCATGCAAAATTACTTCATATAAATTATATATATTTTACATGTACATAGGTTTTGCAGCTTTTCTTCCCTATTAAAACAGAGCTCCTTAAGGTCAGGGATGATGTTTTGTTTTTGTTTTGTTTTTCCTTTCTTTGTAGTCCCAGTGTTGAACATAGTACTTGATAATTATAGCAACTTAAGAAATACTTTTTTTCTTAAGAATAATGATTATTCAACTTCTCCCTTAAGCATTTCCAAAGGTATGTAAAGAATACTGTTTTTTTTCAAACTACTCACTTCCCAAATATATTTAATAATTAAAAACAAAAGGACCTTAAAATGTTTTTCAAAAAAATCAGATTCAACATTAACTTTATTCTGACATGAGTTTGAGCATTGAGCAAACCAATCCTAACACTCTGAATTAGAAAAAGAAAAATAATTTAGGTCACATTTGAAACAAATTTGAAGTTATTCATCATTGTGTATGTTTGCATTTTTTAGTTGACTGGATTAATGAATTTATGTTTAAGAAATAGAAAACTATGAATTTTGAATTCTCAAGGGAAAAAGTCTCAATTTTTTTTCATTTCCTCACATAGCACTTCTTTTCCCTTACTCTTCCAATTCGCCTTTTAAATATATGAGACTTCTTTCCTAAACAATAGCCAATTGCTTTATTTTCTAGTATTTCTAATTCAATCCATTAGACAAATCATTTATCTCTTTAGGCCTCAGTATTGTCAGACTTTCTCAGTAAGACAAGATCTGCTTCTGTACTAGTTACCCAAGCAGAACTATAAAGAGTTAAATTGCTTTGTTTCCTATTTTTAAAAAATGCTAACTTTTATTTTTTACATCAACTTAATTTCCCAATACATCCTTCCCCCTTTTCTCTCCCTAGAGAGCTATCTCTTATAACAAAGAATAAAATAAGTTTTAAAATAGCAATTCAGCAAAACTAACCAGCATATCAACCAAGTCTGACAATATATACAGTGCTACAACAAAGTCTCCCATCTCTTCCAAGGAGGGAGACACATATTTTGCACTTTTTTTTTTTTTCAGGCCACATTTATTCATTATAATTGCATAGTCTTTAGGTTCTTTTTATTCTAGGTTCTTACCTTATTTTCTTGTTATAGTCATTATGTATATTGGTTTTGCTTTGCTTCATGAAATGATAAGTTTAGAGCTAGAAGAAACCTCTGAGTCCATCTAGTTATATCCTCAAATTTTCCAGATAAGAAAACTGAGTTCCAACAAGTTAAGAATGACTTCTGTGCAAGCTTATAAAAGAAGGACTTAAGTAAAGTTTTGTACCTTACTCAGTCTAATGACTCGTGTTCTTTCCAGTGGGCTAACAAATTACCCAGGTTTTCTATCTTTTTATAATATGATAATATTCATTGCATTCTTATTCTACAATTTATTTAACCATTCCACAGTTAATGGACATTTCTATTTCTATTTCTTTGCTGCTAATAAACAAACTCTTCTAAATACAAACATGCATACATGCATATATATATATGTGTGTGTGTGTGTGTGTACATCTATATACATACAAAAATATACACATACATATACATGTGTGTGTGTAATAGAGTGCTTGACTCCAAGAAACATATCTCTAATTCACTGGTGATTTAAGAGTATCATTTTGATCAAGACTGTCTTCCCTTTCAAGTCACTCTATCTAGTCACATCCTTTGTGTATTTAGAAGATCAGACTTGATTACCAGGTTATTTTGTCCTGAAGAAATTTTTAACTTTGAGCTGTGGACAATTTTTAAAAAATATCTTAAAATTTTTATTTCAATATAACTGGTTTCTTTTATAATTATATATATTTTTATGCACTTAACAACATTCTGAGAAAATAACTGGAACAAAGAGATGGAACATCTTATTTGTGAAACAGCAAGGAGTGAAAAGTATGTGTTAGGGAGTAAAATGTAAGACGGGAAACCCAAAAAATGTGCAAGTTATGAAGATATTTGAATGTCAAACAGAAGATTTTGCAATTGAATCTGGTGCAACAGGGAAACACTGAAGTTTATTGAAATCATCTTGTTGACTAAATCAAGAATGGATTAGGGTGGGGAGAGAAAGGCTTTCAGGCTTCTCAGTAGGGTATTGTAATATTCAGATGAAAGACAATGAAGGCCTGCAGTACTGTAACAGCAATGTCAGAGGAGATAGGTGAGAAAATTTAAGTTATTGAAAAGGTAAAATTAACAGACATTGGTCACAGATTGATATGGGAGATGAGAGTTGATGAGGATCTATATTGCAAGTCTAAAGTGCAGGGAGGATGGTGTTACTCTCAATAATCACAGAAAACGAAGAATGGGGATTCTTTAGGGGGAAAGTGTTGGGTTCAAGTTTGAATATATTGAATTGAAGATCAACTACTACAGGATTACTGCAAGGTAGGTAAATTTAAGGATCATCACCAAAGAGATAGTAATTAATTCCATGGGAACTTGATGAGCTCACCAAGTGAAGTGGTAGAGAGGAAAAAGAGAAGAATCGCTAGGAAGAATTTTGTGAGATCCCAACAAGTCAGAGGATTTGAACTGGATGAGAATCCATAAAGGTAGTCTAATGGGTATGTAGAAAAACTAGGAGAGAATAGTGTCATCAAAAAAATAGATTGAAGAAAATTTCAAGGAAAACATGATTAAGAGTATCAATGGCTACAAAGATCAATAAAAAAGAAAGATAGAGAAAAAGTCATTGGATCTGGCAAGATGTTTTAGTGAAGAGTGGAACCAAAAGCCAGATCGTAAAGGTTTCATAAGAGAGTGAAAATGGAGACAGTCTTCTAGGAAAGTTTTTATAAGAAGGTTAACCACAAAGGGCAGAAGAAATATAGGTGACAGCAAAGATCAAGTATCTTTTGATGATGGAGAAGGCAAGCGCATATTTGTTGGCAGAAAAAAAGGAACTACTAGTCAAGAAAAAAATGAAAACAAGTGGCAGAGTGAATGAAGGTGAATGAATGAAGGTGAATTTTTTTTGGAGGAAACAAAATGGAATAGGACTGTTTTGTAAAATTAGAGGGATTAGCCTTGGTAAAACTAGAGTTTATGCTAGAAACTAGATAGTCAGTGTTTCACATTTTCCCTCATGTAAGAAATATAGAAAGGGCTGAAAGGGTAGGCTGATACTCTTTACAATTTAAATTCTTTGCATCAGTTGGGAGATCAGAATGGTAGCAGGAGATGGAAGTTGCCTTGTGATTACACAGATGGAAGAGTCCCTATCTAGCCACATGCTATAATTTGTATAATATGTATTTATTCAATTTTATTTTTCCATTATGGATATTCTAAACAATGCCCCATTTTATTCCTCCTAAACTGTCTTCATATATGACCAGAGGGAATGTTTAATCCCCTTTTTTGCAACTTCTTTTTGTAGGTCACAAGTTAGCAAGGCTAGCACAGTTTGTTCTTGCCTGTGCTCACTGCAGCTGAATTAGCCATTTCTACTACTTCAGGAAGAAAAGGGCAAGGATGAGAAATTGAGGGGTAGGACCTAACAACAATTAAGTGCAGCTTACTAGATTTTAAGGAAAGAAGGGAAGAAATGCAAGCTGACCACATAGAAAAATTTAACAGTGAGCAAATGTATCTTTGGTCTTTCATTTTCATACTCTATTCCCACCATGCTTGTTCAGTTGCCTTCTTTTACTGCCTGTGAGTATAATGTCTTGATGCTGCCCTTCAGCTACTTAACCCTAGTCTACCCTATCTTCTCTGAGTTATTCTCTCCCATCATATTCTATGTCCTTAAATTACTTACTATTCTTTTCCTAGCTTTGAAGTCCCATTTAAAATCCCATCTTCTATAGTAAGACTTTTCCTTCCTTTCTCATTTCTCTTCCTTTACCCTTCATGTCCAATTTATCCTGTATATGTCTTATTTATACATAGTTATTTGTTGTTTTCTTCCCTATTAGACTATAAACTCCTTCAGAACAGGAATTGTCCTGTACTATCCCCAGCACCAACCTGCAGCGTCTGTTACATAGTATGGGCTTAATAAATATTTAGTAATTGAGGATTGGACTGATTTACTCCATTAAAACCCCCAATTTCTTAATTCTTATGTGTTAAGAAAGCACCATGATTAAACTGGACAACTATATTTTCTAGGACATGTTATTTCCTCTAGTTTCCTCTTTTTTCCTTCCAGACCATCACTGGTTCCAACAGCTTCTGGATGTTAGAGTGCCACTAGGAAGCTTTTCAATTATTGTGTGGCTTATCATAGAGAGGCATACCCTGTCATTTTAGTCAAGAATTCCAGGATCATCTTTCACAGGTCAGCCACCTTTTTTTTATTTCTCATAAAGGGCTGAAGAGCAATCCCTGTACCCTCTGTCCTGGCATCCTTTGGTTGACAGATTTGGTCACTACAAAAAATAAGAAACTGCAAATGCTGCAGACAATAGAGCTCTAGGTTTCCCTTGGTTCCAAATGAGACTGCTATCTTTTTAAGATTAGACCTACTTTGGAAGAGAAAAAATCTAATCCTGCCCAATTAATAGTATGGAAGTAGGGGAGGTCTAGTTCTATGAATTTTCATCTCCCTTTTCTCCACTGCTTTTTCTATCTGACCTTAGAAGTGTTTTGTTTGCGTAAGAATAGTGCAAATTTTTCTTTAATGTAAAATAGTTACAGTATTTGTAATGACTATGCATCATTATGATATTGTTAAGTGTTTCATGTCATATTAAGTTTTCTGTAAGTTTATTTTCAAGACTAAATTTAATCTTTTGTACACGTCATTATAGTTTGTTATTCACGTAGCCTGGTAATACACTGACAGCTTTCTTTAAATTTTTTTTAGAAAAAAAGGAAATATTCCATCTTTGCTGTATACACTTACTTTACTCCAGACAGGTAGCACTGATTTCTGTATTTGTCTCTTTACAGACCTCTTATCTGCCTCCTGGCCAGCCTTAGATACTCCTTGCTCCCAGACCCTCGAACTTAAGGGAAGAAACATTCATCTTTTTAATATATATTCTACACATAACAAACCTAATCATTAAAGATATTTCTAAAAGGATCAAACAACTATAAAAATATTTTAATATAACTGTCCTAAATACAGTTTAAGATATTTTCATCACATGTGTATTTATCCCTAAACTCGTGTTTATTTGCTTTGCTTTTCCACTAGAAGACCATTATGGTTTGGTGGTCAATTAAAGCCATCAAAAAGGATTAGTGAGAAATGAATTTTCAGTTAAAATTTAAGAAGTATAAGATAAACTGTGAGAAATCACTAGAAAATCAGTCCCTAAGAAAGAAAAAAACTCATCAACTTATTTTTTACAATGTGATACTCTAAGATTAAAATTGAATTGATAATATGATAGTATTTAAACCTCATGATTACTTTAATCTTCACTGAACAGTATCTTTTCTTCAAGTGCCAATCATTCTCAATATTTTATGACACAGAAGTACACTTGCTCTTCTGCACGTGAAGGGAAGTTTGAAAGTATCTCTTATAGTTTTACACCCACACACATCATATTTACAGAATAAGAGCTCTTCCAACGAGTGAACACCTGGAAAGAAAACAAAGCTCAGCTGCAGTCCTATAGGAGATTACTCCTAACGATGCCAAGACTATATGGGAAAACAAAAAAAGGTTGGCACATCTATGAGTTCTAATTTCTCTCTTCCCATTGCAAACATTATTGGATTTAATGTAAATACATTCAAAGCTTCCAGGGTATTTGCTAAGTGTCTCAAGGGAAAAAATAGGACTAAAGCCACCCATGAGTAAATATTCCATAGCATTAAACATTCTATGGCATTTTATAGAGGAAGCAATGGGATAACAGCAAAATAGGGTTATTAAGTTCCTTTTGAGGTTAAGGTCAAAACAACAAGCTTTCCAACCCATCTATAATAGGAGATAATGTACAATTTTAATAACCAAAAAAGTAAACAGATTTTCTCCCCTAATACCATTATAGAAGAGATCAAGTTTATAAATATACTTGTCAGATTCTGGGTTTTTTGCCATCTTAATTTCTAACAATAAATGTCCAGGTATTCATGCTATAAAAGATGACTTCTCTTTCTCTAGGATATAAATTCATTCTCTTTTATACACAATCTTTTCTTTTGATAGGGGAAGCAGAAGGATGACAGGTGTATGTCGCCACAATTTAGAGACCTCTTTTCCAAATCATTGACCCTCTCAAATTAAATCTTGGTTGAAATCAGTGAACTATGTGCAGAAACAAAGAATTGTAAAACTGTAATGAATGATAATAGGTCTTAGACCAATTATCTCATTTTTCAGAAATATATAAACTGAGACCCAGGGAAGGAAAGTAGTTTGTGCTGGTACATAACTAATTTAGTAACAAAGTCACATGAGTCTCTGGTCACATATTCAACTCTAATTGAAAGAAACATGCTTTCCTTAAGCCCCCAACACAAAAACACACAGAGGAGAATTTCAAAAAGGAAGAAATGGTGTCAACTAGGAAACCATGAAGAAGATAAAAACTCTGTTTTATAGCATTTATGGAGAAACATATAGCATTCATATACATACATAAAGACATATTCTAGAACTTTTGCTTTTTTTAAAGTATCTTGTTTGCTGGATAGCAAAATTTGACAGTACTCCACAGTCTCTGCTTTAATCAAAACAAATCAAGAACAAAAAAGGGAATGTATGTCCAAAAATAGGTGGATAACTTCTGTTCTAATCAGTCTCACTTTTGTATCTTGAAGATTTTTGATTTCTTACTAAAAACATAGTTTTCTCCTTCTTAATGTAGTTATTTTCTTTTGATAAATGAATGTTAAATGATGAAATGATACTAAAACTTTGTAACACAAAGTCATGAGATTTATTGATCCACCTCAAAGCTACTAGAGATTCCACATATTACAGCTTTCTAGGAGTCATGCACTTTCCCTATATCATGTACATTAAGCTTTTATTAAAAATTCAATGAAATATTTATAACTCAGTTACAAACCCCTAATGAGTACATGAACAGAGTCCAAAGCACAGTTATTTTCCAATGCAAGTTTTGCACACAGAGCACTTAGTTATTGCATTCAGACACATATTAATTTTAAAGTTGCCATGGCAATGGGATCCTGCTACTGACACAGAAAGGATTTCTTATTTGACCACTGCTTCAAATGCCCATCTATTTTCTGTAAAGTTCTCTTGTCTTCTCTGCCTCTGAATAAATCTGGCTAAGTTCGTCTGAGCTTATATGCTCTCTTATCATAGGTGTGAATTTTGTAGAACTATATTAAG
This sequence comes from Antechinus flavipes, assembly GCF_016432865.1. Lineage (NCBI taxonomy): Eukaryota > Metazoa > Chordata > Mammalia > Dasyuromorphia > Dasyuridae > Antechinus > Antechinus flavipes. The sequence goes on from NC_067401.1 coordinate 265,741,455, forward strand.
TACTAAGTACATGTACTGAACTAGAGAACTGTTAAGCACCATGCTAAACTAGATAACCATTATCTCAACAATTCCACTGACTTAACACCTTGTAAGAATCCTTTGTTTCAAGTTCTGAATTCTGGCCCATAACACTTTTCCTAGTAAGAATTGAATTGCATGAACACTCATTTTACCTTTCTCCAGTGGATTAAAAAAAAAGTACATATTAATTTCTATTATAATTTAATTTTTTTATACTAGAGGTCCTGAGTTCCACTATATAATATCCTATTGAAGACTCATAATATCATAAAAGTCAACTGTGAGTTGTTTGCATGATATCAATATTTAAAGAAATAAGAGGTATACCTTCATACCAAAAACACACAGAATAAGAAAAGTTATTTTTAGTGTGGGTTCCATAAAGCTTCTCAATAAGTCACAGTTGAATAGTTCAGGTACAAGCTGTAAGTGGTTTGAATGTCTGTGTCTTCTACAAATGTCTATTAAGACCAGTAGAATTTTTATGTGAATGGTTTAAGAATCTATAAAACCTAGAATAAAAGTGATTTTCAAACTTTTCTCTTTTTTGCTTCCAATAAAGCCTAGATGTTTGAATTGAGCAGATATTCACTGGTTCTGCTATCAGCAATTTTAACAACTACCTTAGTTTTACAGTTTTGGGTCAAAACATAATAAAGACTGAAGAAACACCAGTAAACTGGAAACTCTTTTCTTGGCTATTTGATTTTCCTTTACTTCATAAAACACAAGTTTTTATTACTCCAAAGAACAATGTAGTTACAGAAGCTTAGAAAACAAAAAGGCAGAAAGAATGAATGAAGCAATCAATAATTTATGATGTAGCTGTCCTTGTATAGTAACAACCATATGGTAAAATACTGCTTATTTTTTCAGTTTCTAATCATTATAATACTAGTAACTAATAGCAATAATAATTGTAATAACAATAATAAGGCTAAAATAATGCTGCTAGAAGCTCATTGTCAGTTAAAAATTAACAGACAACAAATTCTCTGACTAAAAGTGAACACCTCAAAATATCCTTGAGAATTCAACATGTAAACTGTATAGGAATCAGTACATCATTAAAATAGAACTGTCACACACACAACCACCTAGACATAACAAATGTTATCATACCAGGTACTCATAATCCTCAAACATGGAATAAAAAATTTTCAAAATAATGAAACCTACAAAAATAGTAAAGCCATGTGGGGGCAGAACACTAGAATGACATCCCCACTGTATTATATACTGTAGTTGTCCCAAAAGGTGATTTTAATGAGTTAATTGTAGATGGCTTTAAATCAATGCAATTTTTTTCAATTATGAGAAATTATTTTATGTAGTGTGCAATATTCTATAGAATGCTGATTTTAAGAGAGCAATACTTAGATGGTAACTTGTCTCTATATTGTTTCCTTCTAAACTTTATCCAAAAGACAAGGATGAGATGATGACAATGATAACATCAGAAAGAATAAAGCATCTATCATACATATGAGGAATCTATTTAATTAAGTGAATAGAGGTCTGTACTTCCTTCTCTGAGCTTCATTTCTGACTCTCTGGATTCTGTAGATTAATCAGTCTATAACTTCACTCTACTCTTGTGGCTGTTCCTACTGATCGGTTAATTCCTATCATAATGTCCTCTTTAAGAGAAGTGCCTGGGTTAGCATGTTCATTCCTGTATTCTTCTCTGAATCATTGGAAAGAACTCATGAATCAATGTAAGCACTAATCCATTTGATTGTTTTTATATAGTTCTGATGTAATATAGCTTCTAGGGGAGACAGCAATAATTTTAAGGTCCCCTGACCTTAGGGGGCTTCTGTTCTAACAATAAGTCAGTGATTCTAAATCTTTAGGCTTTGGAATCTATGCTCCTGAGGCCCTCTGATCTAAGAATGCTATTGTTCTGTCAATGATTATAAAAAACCTCTGTCCTAGGAATATAATAATTTATTCCTTTAGACTTTACATAGGGAAGATATATTGGTGATCCTGAAACTATTGTTCTGACAATCTGTCTGTCAGTGATTTCAAGTTTCTGGCCTTAGAATATTCCTCCAAATATTACTGTCTGTTGGTCAATGATAACGAAATTCTTGAGACCACTCCTTGGTTATATCCTTGGGCCCTAAATTTAGCATATTTATAACAAGAAACAATAGATGCTTCTGTTTCTTTTCTAAATTCTCTTGGAATTTAGACCATTTGAAAGGCAATTGTCAAGATGGTGGAGAGCAGACAAGGCTTTCTGTGAACTCCTCTGACTTTCTCTCAAATCAACAGCAGATTAAACATCTGAACTGGTTTTGGAGAGACAGAACCAACAAATATCTGGAGTACAACACATTTCCAGAAGAAGATACTTTAGAAAAACTTTAGAATAGCTCTGTTTCAATTGGGCCAGGGTCAGTCTGCTGAGCCCACACCACAGTGCAGGAAATCCAAGGCAAAGACTTGGGATACAGAGTCAGAGCTTTGCTGCTTCCACACAGCAGGGAATCCTCTGTGAGGCTCTTAGGCTTTACTCCATCCTGGGTACAAGCAATTAGTTAGCAGATATGCTGTTAAACTCCCAAAAGCAAATAGAAAAGACAAATTGAAAGCCACTAAACTCAGAAGAACAGGAACTGGACAGGATAAACCAACTCCAAAAGTCAGTCAGAAATACTGACCCCCAAGGCAAACTAAAGCAGCTGTCGTCCTTTGCCTTAAGAACAGATATCAAACCTTTAAAAAAATGAGCAAAAAAACAAAACAAAAATATTCTTGACTATAGACAACTTTTATATAGAGAGAGAACAGAACACAAAGCCTGAGATTCCTAAAGGCTAATCAACTTCAGATGAAGCCCCAAAGGGAGATATAAGCTGGGCCCCATTTCACAAGTTCTTCTTGGAAGATCTCAAAAAGGATCCTAAAAGAGAGGTAAAAGAAAAATGGGGAAAGGAAATGAGATGTTTGCAAGAAGATACAGAAAAGGAAAAACAGAAATTATCTGAAGAAAATTCCTTAAAAAATAGATTTGATGAAATGGAAAAAGCATATAACTCCTTATAAAATAGAAATGAGAAAGATAACAATTCATTGAAAAATAGAATTTATATAAATATAAAAGGAGCTTAAAAAGGTTATTGAAGAAAATAATACACTAAAAATTAGAATTGAACAAATGGAAGTTAATGACTCAAGAAGACTTCAAGAATCAGTAAAACAGAACAAAAAAAAAGAAAAAATAGAATAAAACATGAAATACCTCTTAGGAATAACAACTAACTTGGAAAATAGATCAAGGAGAGACAATCTAAGGATTATTGGACTTTTTGAAAGCCATGATAAAAAAAAAGAACCTAGACATTATCTTTCAGGAAATCACAAAGAAAAACTGCCTTGATGTCCTAGAATCAGAAGATAAAATAGCCAATGAAGGGATTCACCAATCACCTCCTGGAAGAGACCTCCCCCTAAAAAACTTCAAGAAATAACATGGCTAAATTTCAGAACTATCAGACCAAATTAAAAATAGTGCAAACAGCCAGAAGGAACCAATTCAAATAGGGAGGAGCCATATTTGGGTAAGGATTGCCCAGAACCTAGCAGTTTCTACCTTAAAGGCTCAAAGGGCTTTTAACCTGATATCCAAAAATAAAAAGAACTTGGATTGCAGCCAAGAATAAACTATCCAGCTAAAATGAACATTATCTTTCAGGGAAGAAGATGGACATTCAATGATACAGGTGAATTTCAATTATTTCTGATAAAAAGACAAGAGCTGAACAACAAATTTGATCTCCAAATACAGACCTCAAGAGAAACATAAAAAGGTAAAAAGGAAAGAATTCTTGAGAACTATATTTCTATTATGGGTACTTAGAAAGTGTGGGTATAATTTGATTTTATTATGATAATATGAAAAAAGAAACTAGAGATAGGAAGAGGATTGTAGTGGAAAAAAAGAGGAAAATGGAGGGAAATTATATTTTATGAGGAGGCAAAGAAGACCTATTATAATTGAGGGAAAGAAGGGAAGTAGATGAAATTGTATGAAACTTGTTCTCATAAGATTTGACTCAAAGAGAAAATATCAGACATAACTGGTTTCACAGGGAAACTTGTCTCACCTTCTAGGGAAATGGGAGGGAAAAGAAGAAATGAAAGACGAAGGCTAATGGAAGGGAACACTGAAGTAGTAGGGGGAAAATGGAAGAAAGGGGAAGGAGCTCTAAAGGGGAAAGGCTGTTTGAGAAAGTTGGTGGTCAGAAGCAAAATATTAGGGAAGAGGAAAGGAGGAAAGGAAAGAGAAAAACTTGGGATAACTAAGATGGCAGGAAATACAAAATAAGTTATTTTAGCTGTGAACGTGAATGGGGTGAACTTTCCCATAAAATGGAAGTGGATAGTAAACTAGATTAAAAACTAGAATTCTACAATATGTTGTTTACAAGAAACACATTTAAAGCAGAGTAATGTATACAAAGAAAAGGTAAAATACTGGAACAGAATTTATTATGCTTTAGGTGAATAAAACAAGCAGAGGTAACCCTCCTGATCTCAGATCAAGCAAAAGCAAAAACAAAAATAAATCCAATAAAAGAAAAAAGGAAGGAAACTATATCTTGCTAAAGGGTACCATAGATAATGAAGCAATATCAGTACTAAACATACGTGTCCCAAGTGGTAGAGCATCCAAACTCCTAGAGGAAAAGTTAAGAGAACTGCAAGAAGAAATAGACAGCAAAACTATATTACTGGGGAATCTCAACCTTGCTCTATCAAAACCAGATAAATCAAACCACAAAATACATAATAAAGAAGTTAACGAGGTAAACAGAATATTAGAAAAGTTAGGTATGATAGATCTTTGGAGAAAATTGAATGGAGACAGAAAGGAGTATACTTTTTCTCAATTATTCATAGAAGCTATACAAAAAATTATCATGTATTAGGGCATAAAAACCTCAAAATAAAATGCAGAAAGGCAGAAATAGTAAATGCATTTTTTTCAGATCATGATGCAATAAAAATCACATGCAATAAAAAGCAAGGAGAAAATAGACCAAAAATTAATTGAAAATTAGATAATCTAATCCTAAAAAAATCAGTGGGTGAAACAACAAATCATAAACACAATTAATAACTTCACTCAAGGAAATGAAAATAATGAGACAACATACCATAATTTGTGGGATGCAGCCAAGCAGTTATTAGGTGAAATTTTATATTTTTAGATGCTTACTTGAATAAAATAGAGAAAGAGAAGATCGATGAATTGGGCTTCAAATTAAAAAATCAAGAAAAAGAACAAATTAAAAACCCTCTATTAAATACCAAATTTGAAATTCTGAAAATGAAAGGAGAGAGAAATAAAATTGAAAGTAAGAACAATATTGAATTAATAAACAAAACTAAGACTTGATTTTATAAAAAAAAAATCAAAATAGATAAACCATTAGTCAATTTAACCAAAAAAGGAAAGAATAAAGTCAAATTGTTAATATCAACATTGAAAAGAGAACTTTCCTTCAATGAAGAGGAAAGTAAAGCAATAATTAGGAGTTATTTTGCCCAACTATATGTCAATAAATATGATACTCTAAGTGATATGGAGGAATATCCCCCATATATATATATATGGATTTCCCCCATTAACAGAAAAGGAAATAAATTACTTAAACACTCCCATTTTAGAAAAAGAAGTAGAACAAGCTATTAATCAACTCCCTAAGAAAAAATCTCCAGGGCCAAATGGATTTACATATGAATTCTACCAAATATTTAAAGAACAATTAATTCCAATATTATGCAAATTATTTGGAAAAATGGGGAATGAAGGAATCCTATCAAATTCTTTTTATGACACAGAAATGGTGCTGATTCCTAAACCAGGTAGGGTCAAAACATAGAAAAAAAATTATAGACCAATTTTCCTAATGAATATTGATGCAAAAATCTTAAATAAAATATTAGAAAAATTACAGTAATTTATCTCCAGGATAATACACTGTGACTAAGTAGAACTTATATGAAGAATGCAGATCCAGTTCAATATTAGGAAAACTATTACCATGATTGGCTACATCAATAATTAACAAAAATCATATGATTATTATAGATGCAGAAAAAGTCTTTGATAAAATCCAACACCTATTCCTATTAAAAATACCAGAGAGTATGGGAATAAATAGACTTTTCCTTAAAATGATCAGTAGCATTTATTTAAAACCATCAGCAAGCATCACTTGATGAGGAAAAACTAGAATCAGTAACAATATCAGTAATCTCAAGTAAAAAATTTCACTAAACTGATTGATCATAGTTTCTTTCTCTCCCTCTGGCCCCTCATGTCCCTGCTGCAGTCAGGGAATGGGTTACAGAGGAAGAAAGAGACTATTTTCACTCTCTGTACTATCCTCCTCCAGGAGACCCCAGGTTAATTGACTTGCTTTGGAATCTTGAAATGATCAATTGCCAAATTTCCCAATCATTACTCTCAATGGACTTTCCTGCAGTTCCAACTTTGAGTTGGAGTATACATAAAAGTCAGCCTTTCTCTTTTTAACAAATTCTAGCTCACATAACAGACATGACAAAGACATTCTGTGCAAAGACACAAACACAGATACACATACACACACAGAGAGAAATAACTAAGCGTACTTTTTTTTTTCCCTTTCTTTTTCCTCCAAAGATTTGAGTTGGATTGTACCCTCTCAGAGAATCTAATCTAACAGCCTGATCTCCTGTAATATACAGAGTTGACTCCTCTAGTGACTCAGCAGATCAGGTTTGGAAGGAACCATCTACCTTCCTGGCCAATCACAGAGCACCATGTCCTATGTCGTTAACAGAACCTTCTTCCTGGCTCATCCTACTGGATCATCCAAGGCTTGATGATCTCAGAGCCCACAGTGCCTAATGACAGTCCAAGGACATATTTACTGACAGCGACCCCATGGATTACGCATGCATAAGTTACTTGGCTCTCTCTTACCCAGGCTTCATCTTCAGAGGCTTGTGCTTCTGTCTGTATCTGAGTGCCTCTCGCAGGCCCATTCTTCACAGAGAGGGAGGCTAAGAGTCCAATCTCAAGGATGGTTAGAAAAAACCCAACCTCGTACCTTCCACTTCCCAGGGTCCTTCTTGGATCCAAGATCCAAGCCTGATCTTCCTACTCTGGGAATAGGGATCATGTACTTAGTCTCAAATTGAGAAAACTTCATTCAATCAGTCCCACTTGTTTCTTGAACAGCCAGGAGAACGGTGTCATTGGATTGGAGAAAACATTTTGGGTAGTAAGTGTTTGGGGTTCAGCATCAAATGATGAGATTGATGTAGGCACCAAATGTTGGGGTTTGATCATATGAAGAAATCACAATGGCCATTCTCTTTGCCAAAAGGTAAGTTTATTTAGTAGAAGAGATTACTGATAAAATGAAGAGATACAATAGACACCAGGAATGGTAAATATGAAATAGAGTAGAGAGCATATACTTAGAGAGAAAAATGGTTTTAACAATTAACAATGGAAAAGGCAAGTTCCCTAGTGGAAAAGAAAGGGAATACTCCATGAAGAGAGAGTATGCCCTTAATTGATAGGCTAAATACTTAGGAGAGGTTAGTAACCTAAAATCGTTAGCTATCAAAAGCAGAAATACACCATGAGGCATGGGATAGTGGAGAGGAAAAAAACACCATAAGGCAGAACACCTTGGCAAGCTTAACTCAAAAGGGATTCAGCAAAGATGGTGAAGGGAAATTTAACCTCAGGCATTTGACACATCTTGTATTTCTGACCAGACACAGCAAGGTGGAGCTACCCAAGAACTCCTCAGAGGGTGGGACTATAAGGTTAAACTGAACCCCATCTGTGCCCTTCCCTACTTGCCTCAGGGAATAATTTTATAATACTTCAGGCTCTCTCTGCCAATCCCACCTAGTAACCCAGTCCCTCATCATTAAGGTATAAGAATACTATAAAACTAGGAAGGGAAGAGTTTATGAAAGACTTTGAATACTGAAAACAGCATTTTGTTATCAAGTGGGGTAGCAGTGTGACATGATTGGACTTGCATTTTAGTAAAATCATTTTAATGGCTGAATAGATTTCTTTAGGGGTACTGAGAGACTTGCAGATAAATGCACTAGCAGGCTATTGCAAAAATCCAAGTGTGAAGTGATCAAGCCTGCTTCAGAATGAGGACAGTGTCAGGGGAAAGAAAGAGTCTAATAAGGAGATGTTGCAAAGGTGAAATTAATAGGCTTTGTTCACAACTTATATATAGGACGGGAAGGGGAAGAAATAATGAGGAATTCAGATTGACTCCTACTTTGGAAACACAAGGGACAAAAAGGATGGTCTTGCCCTCAACAGGGATGAAAAACAAGGTATGAATGAAGGAGAATTTTTAATTCAATCATTTCAGTCATGCCCCACTCTTTCCACTCTTTGTGACTCTATTGGGGGTTTTTCTTGGGAAAGATACAGGAATAATCTTCCATTTCCTTCTCCAACTCATTTTACAGATGAGGAAACTAAGGTAAACAAGGTCAAGTGACTTCCCTAATAAGTGTCTGAGGTCAGTCCTGGCATGCTACTGCATCGCTTAGCTGTTCTGGAGAATGGTTTGTGAGGGGGAATAATGAGTTCTGTTTGGGTATTTAAGGTATCTTTTGAACATCCAGTTGGAAATTTCTGAAATGTTGATTCAAGATTTGAGGTAATCAGAGAAATTGGGCCAGGAAAGTTCAATTTGAGAATCATCAACATAGAGATTATAACTAAATCCATAGGAGCTATGAGATCTCCCAGTATAGAGGGAAAAGAGAATAAAACTCTAAGGGACTTCCACAATTAGAGGGCATAATCTAATGGAGGATATAGCAATGGAGACAGAGTAGATGAAAGAAAAATCAGGACAGTGCCAACCCAAAAACCTTAAGAAAAAAATATTAAGGAAGAGAATGATTGACTATGTCAAAAGCTGTAAGAAGACTAAGGAGAATGAGAAATGAGAAATTGAATTTGGCAACTAAGTAATCATGAGTAAATCAGAGAGAGTGGTTTTGGTGGAATGATGGGGTCAGAAGTTAGACTATCAAGGGTTAAGAAAGTAAAAGAAGAGAAATTGGAAGTACTGAATATAGACAGTATTTTTGATGAATTTAGCTACAAAGTGCAGATGCCATAGAATAATAGTTAACAGGAATGAAAAGATAAAGTGAGAGATTTTTTTTTCAAGATAGGGGGGACATGGGCAAATTTGTAGGGAGCAATCTATTGGCAGAGACAGAATGGAATAGGATTTCTCGAATAAGTAAAGAGATTAGTAAGGATATGTCATCATATGAAATAGAGATAAAGGAGGAAAAAGTGACAGAAGAGTCCTGAGTGATAGGAGATGAAGAAGAAGTGAGAAATAGGAGTTCACAGTGAGTGGCCTTATTTTTTTTCTATAAAATATAAAGAAAAATTCTCAGCTGAAGGAGAAAAGGGATGGGAGCAAAAGGGAAGAAGGATTTGAGGTTTGAGCAGAGATGGAAAGGTTTGAAAGAGTTGCTATGGAGAATGGTATAGTAGCCTGAAATCTATGTTGCTATAAAAAAAAAAAACACAAGAGACAGGATTAGGGCAGCTATAATATCAGGGTCTTGCAGAAAACCTCTGTATAGTAGAACCTATGACATGCTTCAGGTTTGTTAAACCTATTTCAGGGAACAGAACTAACTTTTGGGTGCTGATAGGGTAAGCAGGAAGCAAAGAAGGGCCAAGATTGTGACTCATATTGTATCATAAGGGAATGAACCTAAACTCTAAATATTCTGGCAAAGGGTGGATCTAAGCCTGACCTCTTTATTCAAAACCTCATATTAAATTGAATCCAGATTATTGAGGGACAGAACAAACATGATTTACTCTTACCATCCAGGACTGTGGGAAAAAGTAGTCAGGCTTGAGCACAAAGTACCAAACAAGCTAGAGATGTAAACAAAAAAGACTGCTAAAAAAATGAGGAAATATTATGAGTTGAGAGAAAGCCAAAAGATGAACTCAGAAATACAAATGGTTCTGCAAGAAATAAAAGCAAACCTCAGTGAAAAAAAAGGGACAATAAAAAATTCAATTAGAGATTTTGAGAAAAATGGAGAAAAATGGCTTTAAATAGAAAGTGAAAAAGAATTACCCAAATTATGAGACTCCTGGAAAAACAAAATTGAATATTAATTAGTCAATAATGCTATTAAGTAAGAAATGGAAAAATCCAAAGGATGCTTTTAATAAAGTGCCTACTACCTAGAAAATGAATGATAGATTAAGAAGAAGGGAAAATGGGGTCAGAATAGATCAGAAAACGTTTGGCTCTCCAAATTTCCTCCACAAAAAAAAATATCAAAAGTCACCTTCAAGAAACAGAAACAAATACAGGATAAAACAATTGTCCCCTTAAGACAAGTTGAGAAAATGGCATCCTCAGCCTTAAAAACTTCCATTTGTAAACAATGTGGAAGTCTGACAGCAGAGTAAAATAAGTTTGGATGACCTTCCACTATTGAAGGATGCTAAGCACGGCTGTCCTGACTAGATGGGTCCTTGCTGTAACTTCAAGGAAAAGGAGCTGAAAGATACCTGGTAAGTGCAGTAAATAGGGGCAGGGACCTTATGGGCTGTGGGAGAGTAGAGTGCCTGGTTTCAGCTCCAGGACAAAAAAAGGACCTGAAGCTGTAGTTTGCAGAGGGACCATAGGGAGGAAGATCATTTACTCAACAAAAGCCCAAGTTAAAGCCCAAAGCAGACTTCAAAAAATAAGATAGGACCTGAGACTTGGGGCATCAATACCTCAAAATTACAACTTGGTTACACCAAAACTGCTAACGAGAGAGAGAGAGAGAGGGAGGGAGAGAGAGAGAGAGAGAGAGAGAGAGAGAGAGAGAGAGAGAGAGAGAGAGAGAGGAGAGAGAGAGAGAGAGAGAGTTATTATGGAGTTTAAAAAGATAGGGTTCATATTCAGAGGAAAATACTCAAACTAAAAAAAAAATCCACTCCTTTTTCTTTTTTTTCAAATTTATTGTATTTAAAGTAACATAATGCAAAAAAAGAAAGACAGAAAAGGAATTATAAAACAAAATGAACCAAAACAGAAGAAAACATTCTTAGTAGACCATCAGGGAGGATTCAATAAAAATAATGACAAATACCAGTTCAAGAAAGTACACACACACACACACACACACACACACACACACACATATTCTTGAAGTATCCATATTTATTTCCTTGTAAATTATTCTTTTGTTTTCGACTACACACTTTTTTACTTTATTCTTTTTTTTTGCCCTTTTCATTCCCCCCACCTCCAAGAAGACTATAGTTAAGAAAGGATATATATATAATTATATATATATATATATATATATATATATATATATATATATATATAGTAAAGGGTTAGCAGGGATAGGCAAGATATGTGTCTCTATGCCGAGGGGTCGGCATAGAGACACATATCTTGCCTATCCCTGCTAACCCTTTACTTTAATTCTGCTCTTAACTTGCCTTGCTAGTACTTAACCTCCCCTCACCCTTAGATACCTTTCTTGTCTTCTTCCTTCACTCTTTGCTTCCTTGTCCTCCTGTCTCTCTCCCTTTATTTCTTTATAGATTTTGGAGGGTACTATACCCTTCATAGTATATGTTTAGTGTTGCCTATTTAACCCATTCCTAATGTTAGTAGGTTTTCAGAACTATGAGCCTTCCTCCTCTCTATAATGCCTATGTCTACTCTTTCTCTGTACCTCATATGTGACATATTTGACATAATTACTATTGACATAACTATCACATAATTAATATTTTTACCTTAACTCTGCCCCAATCTTTCTTTTGAGCTGTTGTATTGATCTTAATCTTAAACATATGCTATAAATTTCCCAATTTATTCATGTTAAGTTCCTTGAAATTGATCTTTGATATTGGCTGTTATATGTTAAATTTTCTATTATGTTTGTGTTTGGTTGTTAGAAAGTCCTAAAAATTTACAAGTTTAATGAATGTCCATTTTTCCTAGTTCAACATTATAAATAATTTTTCTGGATATGATATTTTTGGCCACAGGCCTAGTTCTTTTGTTTATTGGTAGCTATGATTCTAAGACCTACAATCTTTTATTGTGCAGCCACTCCTTTTTCAATGAGAAGTGTCAAATGGTCCCAAGCACAAAAAAAGTTCTTGAAAGAACTTAAAAAGCATTTTAAAAAACAAATAAGAGAGACTGAAGGGAATTTAGCGGGGGAAGAGCAATACAAGAAAAGTATGAAAATAAAGTTAAACAACTTGAAACAGAAAATCAAAAACTTAAGGAAAAAAATAATTCCTTGGGAACTAGAATTCAGCAAGGAGAACCAAATGATACTCCCAAGAGATTAGGAAATCATAAGACAAAATCAAAAGAAAGAAAAAAAGAAGAGAATATGAAACATCTCATCAGAAAAAAAACAACCAATCTGGAGAACAGATCAAGGGAAAATAATATAAGAATATTTGGGCTATCTAAAAATAAGATTAAAAAAGGAACCTTGATATAAAGGAAAGAAGGGGAAAATAAAGTAAAAAAGTTCTCAGCAGAGAACAAAAGGAAACACGGACAGCTTGGAAAAACAATGTGTACTATTTATTATGTAGATTTTCTTGAAATGAAAATTTATTATTTTATATTGAATCCTCTCCTGTTGTATACAAAGTATTTTTCTTCCTCATTTTTATTTGTTTAATGTTGTTTTAAATACAAAAATAAAAAAGAATCATATTGTCTAAAAGCCATAAACAAATAAACAAAAATCTTGGATATCATTATTCAAAAAATCAAAAATTAAATTGGTCAGATTTCTTAGAAACAGAGAGCAAAGTAAACATAGAAATAACCAATAATCAATATTTCTGGGCTATAAAAATGTACACATTTTTGATCCAACAATGTTGCTGCAAAATTTGTGGCAAAAAAGTAATAAAAGGATAGAAAAGGACCATATGTAAAAAGAAAATATTTAAAGTAGTCCTTTTAGAAGTGACAAAGTATTGGAAACTGAGGGTTTACTCATAAATTGAGGAATGAATAAACAAGTTGTGGTATATAATTGTGAAGAAATATTATTGTTCTGGGAATAAAGAAGAAAGAAATGGTTTCAGAAAAACCTTGGAGAACAGATTAATTGATACAAAATTAAGTAAACAGAACTAGGAGAATACTGTATAAGAGAAAAGCAATATCATAATGATAATTAACAAAAAAAAAAAGCTTCTCTGACTATACAATATGAAACAACAATTCCAAAGGACTTGAAAAATACTAACCACCTCCAGAGAGAGAACTGATACACTCTGAATTAGACATTTCTTCTTCATTTTTCAACTTTCAACATGGCAACTGTGAAAATATTTTACATGATTTCATATTGTGTGGCTCAGAAATGGTGAGGGGTCACCATTAAAAAAAAAAAAAGCTGGAGAGATCTCTAGGAGCAAAGCAAAAGTTTATTGTACGTTTTCACGAGAATGGGGCATCCCACCCATCCAGCAGGCAATCGAAGGTAGGAGGCACCTTTTAGGATAGGTTTGACACTTAAATAGTACCTACCACAAATACCCCTTCCACCACTAACCATTATCCTCATTGACTGAGAGTCTTACATTCTAAACGTGGCTACCCAAGAAATTGAACTTGGCCAATAAGTATATAGTTGCCCATATTTGATTGAAGTAGGGAGAAAATGATATCATGGGAGGATAGCAGGAAGGGGACTTAGGTATGCCCTTGAGTCAATACTCAAAGACCTTCAGGCCTACTCCAACTCTGAAATAGATGAAGCCTTACTCGATTTTCACAACTGTCCTGAGAGATATTACCTCATTTAGTTCAATATGGATAACGGTTATCATTTTTCTTGTCTTCTTAATGAATAAGGAAAGCTGTAAAGGAAGGAGAGAATTTAGAACTGAATTTTTTAAAGTTACTTTCACTTTCTCTAAAAGAAGTCTCAAAATGAAAATATCTAAGAATATTATAACAAAAATCCAATTTTATATTGAGGAAAAAAATCAAGTAGCAGCAAAAAAGGAGTTCAAGTACCTGACAGTCACAATTAGAATCACATAAGGCAATAACCACAATAAAAGAAAAAAATCTTGGAATATGATATTCCAGAAATAAAGGTATATATGCACATATACTGCAAAACTTTAGAAAGCCTATGAGGGGAAAACAATTTCTTAATATAATAAAAGATTAATTATTTACTGAAAAAAATAATGGAATAAAACTGAATAGAATCAATTAAACATAAACACTTAATAAAAGCATTTCTACTTGTCAAGCACTGTGCTAAATGCTGAGGAAACAAAAGGAGGCAAAAGCCAATCCTTGTCTTCAAAGAATTTATACTCTAATGAAAAAGACAATAAGAAAAGAAATAAAACTACATATAAAAAGAGGGAAATAATTAACATCATTAAATAATTTTTAAAAGGAAGGAAGTAGAAATAAGAAAAATTAGAAAAGGATTCCTGAAGAAGATAAGATTTGAAGGAACCATGAGAGTGAGTATATAGAAAAGAGAAGGTAGGTCATTATAGGCACAGGTGAGAGAAAATGCCTGTAGCTAATAGATTGTGTTTCTTCTTTAAAGAACAGGAAGTGATACCACAAGCAAATTAGGAAGTCAAGGGATAATTTGCCTATCAGAACTTTAGAAAAAAGAGGAATTTATTACCAAAGAAAAACTAGAGAACATTATGAAATGTAAAATGAACAAATTTGATTACAGTAAATTAAAAATATTTTGCAAAAATTAAAACAACACAAAAAAATTAAAAGGAAAATACAAAGCTGAGGAAAATTTATTTTACAGACAATGCAGCTGATAAAGATCTCATTTGTAAAATATATGAAGAATGATGTCAAATTTATAAGAATACAAGTCATTCCCTAATTGATAAATAGTCAAAGGCTAAGGACAGACAATTTTCAGATGAAGAAATTAAAGTAATCTATAGTCATATGGAAAAAAAGTTCTAAATCCAATACTTATTAGAGAAATGCAAATAAAAACTCTTGAGAATCCACTTCACACTTCTCAGATTGACTAAAATGACAGGAAAAGATAGTAATGAATGTTGGAGAGGATGTGGGAAAACTGGGAATACTAATACATTGTTGGAGAAGTTATAAATGGATCCAACCATTCTGAAGAGCAATATGGAATTATGCCCAAAAGGCTATCAAACTGTGCATATCCTTTGATCCAGGAGTGACCCTACTGTTTCTGTATCTGAAAGAAAGCATAAAAAAGGAAAAAAGACCTCTATGTGCAAAAATATTTGTAGCAGCTCCTCTTTTTGTGGTAGCAAAGAATTAGAAAATGAGTATATGCCTATCAGCTGGGGAATGGCTGAATAAGCTGTGGTATATGAAGTAATGGAATATTATTTTCCCATAAGAAAAGATGAACAAGCTAATTTTAGAAAAACCTGGAAAGATCTACCCAAACCAATGCTGAGCAAAACAAGCAGAAACAGGAATACATTGGATACAGTTAACACAAGATTGTGTGATCAATGATTCAGTGATCTAAGGCAATCTTGATAAACTTTGGGTAGAAAAGTCATCTGCATTCAGAAAAAGAATTATGGGGATTGATATAAATCAATACATGCTATATTCCTTTTTTGCTATTTTTTTCTCTCTTATAGTTTTTCCTTTTTCTTCTAATTTTTATCTCCCAACATGTTCAAAAATAAATGCATAATTTAAAATTTAACATACATGTATAACCAGAAAAAAATCAATTAATAAAGAAAATAATTTTTAAAAACAGGAAGAATGTCTCATCACAATATTCAAGAGTAAGAAGTGCTTGGATGGGCTGGGGGAGCCAGCTTTTTAAAATAAGAACTTCTTATTTTCAAAACATATACAAAGATAGTTTTCAGCATTCACTCTTGCAAAACCTTGTATTCTAAATTTTTCTCCCTCCCTTTCCCCCACCCACTTCTCTAAATAGCATGTAGTCCAATATATATTAAACACAGATAATTCTTCTATACATATTTCTACATATATTATGCTGCATAACACACAAAAAAATCAAATCAAAAAGGAGAAAAAAATAAGAAAACAAAAAGTAAGCAAACAATAACAAAAAGGTGAAAATATTATATTGTGATCCACATTCAGTTCCAACAATCCTTCTCATTCTGGATGCAGATGGCTCTTCCCTTCATAATCCATTAGAATTATCCTGAATCATTTTAGTGTTGAAAAGAACCATGTCCATCAGAATTGATCATCGCAAAATCTTCTTGTTGTTGTATACAATGTTCTCCTGGCTCTACTCATTTCACTCATCATCTGTTCACACAAGCCTCTCCAAGCCTTTTTGAAAGCATCCTATTGATTGGTTCTTATAGAACAATAATATGCCATAACATTCATATATCATAATTTATTCAGCCATTCCCTAACTGACCTGCATCCATTTGGTTCTTTGCCACTATTAAAAATGCTGTTTCAAACATTTTTGTACATATGGGTCCTATTCCCTATTCTATGATCTCTTTGGGATACAGTCTCAGTATCTCAGAGACAATGCTGAATAAAACGGCACAGTTTGATAATCCTTTGGGTATAATTCCAAATCGCTTTCCGGAATGATTGGATCAGTTCACAACTCCATCAACAATGTATCACTGTCCCAGTTTTCCCACATCTCCTCCAGTATTTATCATTATCTTTTTCTGTCATCTTGGCCAATCTGAGAGATGTGTTGTAGTACCTCAGAGTTGTCTTCATTTGCATTTCTCTGATCAATAGTGATTTAGAACATTTTTTCATATGCTTAAAAATGATTTTAATTTTTTTCTCCTGAAAATTGTCTGTATTCTTTGATAATTTAGAAGAGAATCGGAGCCAGCTTTTAGGAGAATCAAAATAAGGAAGATTACACACATACACACTCACACACACACACACACACACACACACACACACACACACACACACACACACACACTGCCTTTCCTAAAAACAAATTCTTGAAGTTCTGTAATTATCATAAATAAACTTGCCTTCAGACAAGAGTGGAGATCATTTATCTCCTTTTAATAACAGAGGCAGGTCAGTACATTTACTATTTGTAAAACTGTCCTTTGTTCTTTTTCCTTTAAAATGTTTGCTACAAGTGAGTATAAAATAAATGCCATAGAATAACAAAAGAAACTTAGAATGTATATAATTTTAATAAAATTTTAAATCCATATGGCCCTGGAGTTTAAAATCTACTCTCCAGCTTTTTTTTTTTTTTTTTTAGCATTGCTATGCCATAACCTAGTATTTATTTCATTTTGCAAAATTTGCACCTTACTTCCCAATTGTATCAGCTTAATCCTATCAACTACAGATGAAACTCTGAATCTCAGAATAGGTTCAAAAGGAACATATTCCATTAAAATACTAATACCTTGATTTTTAAACCAATGTCTAAGAATAAGGAGAATTATTGTTGATTCCTTTCTCATATTTTTACTTTGACATTAAAAAAAAAAAACTTTGATCCACCACTTTCCTTTTAATTCTGTCCAATGATTTTTTTTTCCTTTTGTATTTAGTTATAAGTTTTCACTCATGTCAAAATTCCATATGAGGTTAAGTTTACTGCTATGAAAGAAAATCACACAAGAAAGTAAAACGCATTAACTTCTTGCCTTGATTCAGTTAGACAGCCTCTAGTTTCTTATCATGTTATTAATTTATAACAGAATTGTATGGTGACATACTCGTGTCTATCATCTGTTTCTATGTGCTGAATTAAAAGGATTGTATATACTGGGCTTATGCCCCAAAGAGATACTAAAGAAGGGAAAGGGACCTGTATGTGCCAAAGTGTTTGTGGCAGCCCTGTTTGTAGTGGCTAGAAGTTGGAAAATGAATGGATGCCCATCAATTGGAGAATGGCTGGGTAAATTGTGCTATATGAATGTTATGGAATATTATTGTTCTGTAAGAAATGACCAGCAGGATGAATACAGAGAGGCTTGGAGAGACATGAACTGATACTGAGTGAAATGAGCAGAACCAGGAGATCATCATATAAACAACTACAATACTGTATGAGGATATATTGTGATGGAAATGATTTTTTTTTTCAACAAAGAGAAGATCTAACTCAGTTTCAATTGATCAAAGATGGGCAGAATCAGCTACACCCAGAAAAGGAATACTGGGAAATGAGTGTAAACTGCTTGCATTTTTGTTTTTCTTCCTGGGTTATTTTTACCTTCTGAATCCAATTCTTCCTGTGCAACAAGAGAACTGTTCAGTTCTGCACACATATATTGTATCTAGGATATACTGTGACATATTCAACATGTATAGGACTGCTTGCCATCGGGGGGAGGGGAAAAATCGGAACAGAATTGAGTTCAAGGGATAATGTTGTAAAAAAATTACCCAGGCATGGGTTCTGTCAATAAAAAGTTATAATTATTTAAAAAAACTGTAAATAAGCCAACTTACTTCATATTTAAAAAAAAAGGATTGTATAATTCACAGATTCGCATAAGTTTACAGCTGAATGGGACTTAAGTGATCAAATAGCTATCCTCAGAACTTAAACAAATAAATATCCACAAGAACATGTCTTGTAAGTGATTATCTAGTCTTTATTTGAAGTTCCTATAACAGGAAATCAACTACCACTCAACATCATCCATTTACCCTTTGGATTTAGACAGGGAGGTGTTTTCTTCTTGTTACTCAGTTGTATCTGACCTATTTGGGGTTTTCTTGGCAAAAATACTGGAGTGGTTTGCCATTTGCTTCTCTAGATCATTTTACAGTTGAAGAAACTGAGGTAAACAGGATTAAATGACTTGTACACACACACACACACAGAGACACACACACACACATACAAACTCACACATCTACTATGATTGGATTTGAACTCAGGAAGACAAGTCTTTCTGATTCATCATTTTGTCTACTGAATCAACTAGCTGCTTTAGGGGTGGAGGTAGAGAGCATGTTTTATTTCTCATATGATTTTGCAATCATTGAAGTTAAAAATCTCAATTAAGAAAAAATAACATATTTCTAATATTGTATTTTTTGTCTTTTCTGAATATGAAGTCCAAAGACTTTCCTTCTACAAGCACTGTGATCTTCTTACTCTTGTCAATATGGTATTCTACACATACTAATTTTTCATCTCTGTGTCTTTAGTTTGACTAAAAATCATGCCTGGAATGCTTGTCTTTCTCTCCTGTACTTCTTTCCATAGAATCTTTTAAGAATAAGCTCAAAATCTACATTCTTCAGGGCTGTCTAGGTACTGCTGCTAACACCTTTCTATCTGTAATTACCATATATCTACTCTGTATAAAGTTTTTATGTATCTAGTATTTGCAAGTTATTTCTCCCATTAGAATTGGAAATCCTAAAGAATAGACACTACTTTGGAAGCAATATACAAAATAAATAGGAAATAATTAACTACAAAGGAACCTATATACAAGATAAATAGGAGGTAAATCCTTGAAGCAAGGCACTAGAATTCAAAGAGGTTGGAGAAAACTTCCTGCAGATGGTAGGATTTTAGTTGGAACTTAGAAGGAAGGAAAATCAATAGTCAGGGCAGTGCAGGGAGAGCATTTCAGGCAAGAATAGTCAGAGAAAATGCCCAGAAATTAAAATTTCAAAAAACAAGTGCATAATAAATGTTTGTTAGCTGAATGACTGACTTAATCCATGAGTACTATCTATGAATATATTTGTAAACAGTGTAAAAGGAAGATAAAAATAAACATCATTATCATGAAATCATAATAATTATTATAGTAGGTAAGGAGATGAGATTGAGAAGGAAAATTATTTCATATAATAGGATACTAATAAACACTAGAAAAATGAGAAGGTATGGAATAGTTATAATGGGAGAAATAAGTTAGCATTGCATGATTTTTTTTTACCTAAATTGAATGAAGTTTGTTATGGTTAAATTAAAAGAGAAAGAAGTGTTTAATCCTGTAAGAGCTCTGGGCTGGAAGGAAAACAAACAGTTCTCATAAATATGGACAGATTAAACATGGAGAGAGATTTTGGCAATTAAATTTGCCATTTTAAGAAAGATAAAATTTGAGAAAAATACCATAGTACTAGAGATATATAGAAAAGAGAATCTACTTAAAGAATTAGGGAAACCTGATATGAGTGAACTTAATATGAATAAGATTTATTCTGTCTCAGAAGATTTACCTCCTTTTATTTTTTTATATTTTTAGAGGATTGGTATATCCATAAAAGGGAAATATAGTCTGACTTTGGTGTCACCGTTATTCCTCTGGTAAGAGTGTCCCTGTTTGTTCTATTATTTAGAAAGTATGTTCCCAAAAAATCTAGGGATACCTTGTTGCCGACTTTTTTCATTGACTGCTGGATCTCTCCTCTATAAATTTGTAGATGTAGCTGGCCTTCTTCTAATAGCTGTCATTTTTCTACCAGACTACATTAAAATTGTACTGAACTCATCTCAAATCTCTCTTTTTTTTCCCATAGCAAACTCTTTATAGATTTATTTTAGACACAAAGGAGAAATTTAAACCTCGAAGTAAAATGAGAGTGATGAGCAGAGAAATTCCATCATTTTGCATTTTCCATTTACTTTCCTTTTTGTCTAATGAAGAAAGATAAAGGGGAGTGGTAGTGCAGAGGGAGAAAGAACCTTGCAAGGGCTCCCAGATATCAGTTGCCCTATATCCAACACTGTCTTTGAATTCTTCTAAAAGCATAAAATCATTACACTTAGCATGCATCAGACCAAATTTGACACATTTATTATTTTTTGGTTGCATGGTGAGATATATCCATTACTCAGCTAATTATCTCAAGCCTAGCAGAACTTTTTAATCTAAAAGAGGACTGTTGCCATCTTACAAATGATGCCAGAGCAGTCCGTGCAAGGCTCCAAGTGTGTGTGAGGAGGGTGCTTGATGGGTGCATGTTTAGCTGAAAGGATGATGATGTTTTTGAATTTCAAGCTTTTCCTACGTTTATTTCTTAGCATTCATTAATGCCAGAAAATTGAAAGAAGTAAGTTGTTGGGAAACTTGGCTTTAAGGCAAGTCTGTATTTTTTTGGATAGCATCCAAAGTCTTAGATGAGATGTTATTAAAAGTATGAACATGTCTGGTTTAACTAGACATAAAATGTTCAGATTATATGTTTAGGGAAGGAATTTCCCAAGATTTTTTGTGACAGCCTTAAACTCCCTAGCTATGTTGGTAACCTTACTAAATTATCAAGCTGTGTCAAAAAAAAAAAAAAAAAAAAACCTTCTGGGTTAAAAAAAATACAATTATACACAAGTACATATACACACACATATATACTTTCCTTTCATCTTCAATTCTTTCACATATACACATGCCCATTGAATTAATTATATGAAAAGGCAAGGATTCTATTCATAATATCAAGGAACACTTTCTACAAACCTAAGGTTAAGTGATTTAATGGAAATATCATTAATTAGAGCTATTTAAAATAATTAAAAATGGAAAATTACAAGAAAATGCAAAATCCTCTATTTGGCATTCAAAGCCCTTTGTAAGCCAGGATCATCTTCTTTCTCTTCATAGTTAAATATATATATATATATAAATCTTGCTCTCTGCCACATACTTTTTAAACCAATGACACTGGATTGCCCTTGAACAAGTTATTCCATTTCTCAACTTCAGAATTTTTTTTTCTGGTTATCACCTATATTGAAAAAGTTCTACCTCCTCATTTTCACTTCTTGGCATCTTTGGCTTCCTACAATTCCCAACTAAAATTTCACCCTTTAAAAGAAGCCTTTAATTCTAGTGTTTCCCCTTTCTTAATTATTTCTTATCTATCCTGTATATAGTTTGTTTTGCACATGGTTTACTTATTGACTCTCCCACTAGATTATGATCTTCTTGAGGACAGGGCCTGTCTTTTACCTCATTTTATATCACCAGTGTTTAACACAGTTCTACTAGGTTTTTAATAAACATTCATTGACTGATTAGATAAATCACATTAAATAAGATATATATATATATATATATATATATATACACACACACACACACACAAGATGTATATAAGAAATACCAGCTATCCAAATAATTTGGAAAAAGCCTTATGATAATTAAAACCATATTACCTGTGTTCTCCATTTTCATTCATTCTTTATTTATTGAGTGCCTATTAGGTACAAGATGTCTGGAAATATGAAATATGACTTCTATCCTCTAGGATCTTTTGCACTAATGGGAAAGATAATAAATATCATTTATATAGCACTTTAAGATCTGAAAAGTCCTTGAAAATATTTCATTTCATTTTCACAACAATTCTGAGAGGTAGGCATTATTATTGTGCCCATTTTACAAATAAGAAACTAAGGCAGTTAAAAATTAAGTGATTTGTTCAGGATCATATAACTAGTACATGTCTGAGTTTAGATTTAAACTCAGGTTTTCTTAACTTCAGGTCCAGTCAGTTCTGTATCTACTGCAGTATGTAACTGGTGAGAAAAGTATACAAATAAATATATTAGGGAATAGTATATGGCAATTTTGGGAAGCAAAATAAATTAGTAGTGAGCAGGAAAAGAGAATAATATAAAGTCATAGAATTTAGGAAGAAGAAATGGCAGATTGCTGGAAGATAGTTTTCATTATAGGAGTGGGGTCATGTATGTACGGGTAGGGTAGGAGATAATACTAAACAGAGCCATATTACAAAGATCTTTGAAGACTAGTTCTATACTGATATATAGATATATTTTGACAATATCTGTGTTTTCAAAGATGTAAGGAGCTCTCTTAAAAAAACTAAAGTGAAAATAAAGATTAGCATCTGATTTGTAACTATACAGATATATAGGCACATATAACATGTATGTGCTATATACATATATTTTAGATTTATAGAAACATGTATAAACATGATTTTATTAAGTGTCTGCTGCATATCAGGTATTATGTCACACAGAGATATAAACAAAATATCAAAATAGTCTTTTATCTCAGCTTATATTCTAATGAGGGAGTCAATATTCACATATATAAATATGCGTTTGTGTGTTTACATGTACTAAGAGTTCATAATTATAGAATGAAGGGGAGAGACAACAGATTTAATGTAACATTAAATATTCAGTCCTCGTGGTGCATGTCTCAGAATCTTCTAATCAGAATAGTCAGAGGAATTTAGTGAAAGAGTCAAAGGGTAAAAAAAGGGGGAAGTTTTGGTATTTTGGCTGCATTTTTATTTTATTGATAACATCTTTTATTTTATTACCCTTTTTGTGCTGGAGAGGCTAGTCCAGATTGAAATACATATTCATAAATGTGTTATATAAATATATTATGTATATACATATGTATGTAGAGGCACATATGTAAATATATTTAAATATATAAATTAAACTTTATAAATTTAATTAGATGGCTAATTATAAATTTATAAATATTTAAATATGTATTGAAATGTATAGATTTATAAAATTTTCCCACATTCATCAACTATGATATCTTAAGAGCAAGGATACTTGGCCAATAGGAGGTAAAATTCTAAGAAATAACACTAATCAAAAGGAAATTTTAGCTCAGGCTATCCTTCATATTTAATGTTTTACTTACTTTTTTATCACTGTTATATTCATTTCTAGCCCTAATAATAATATATTTGTATACACATATATATGTTTATATGTAGTTATCTATCAAGCAATGTGTCAGCATACTAATCTTGTCTGAAAGGGTATGCCACATTCTACATTTCCAGTCTTGCTCCTTGACACCAAGAGTAAAATGGTCTACTTCTCTGTCAGTGTGTGAAGTCATTTCTTAGATCAGAGTCTTGAAATCTTTCAGCATCATTTTCCTTTAAATTATTGTATTCTTTATGAAAAATTTTCTTCTGGTTGTGCTTATTTCACCCTGTAGTAGTTCCTAAAAATCTTATTTCTCTAAAATCTTTTTCCATGTCAAAATGATATTCTACTCTATTCATATATCATATCTTACAGTCATTCCATATTTGATGGGCACTCACTTTGCTTCTAATTTTTTTCTACTAAGAAAAAGATGTTGTTATATCCCTCCTCTCACCTTTTCAATTCTTTCTAAGCAATTCATGAAGTTTTCAAAACAGATCGCCATTAAATAGAACTTGGAACCAGTTTTTAGGATTTTGTTCGGGGAGAAGGAAAGGGAGAGAATTGCCACATTTTAAACAGTACACATAAACTGGATTTTATATGAATTTTCATCTGAAAGGGAAAATTTTAAAATCGCTCAGTTTTTTATAGGTTTTTTTTTTTTAAATCACACCCAGGTCATCAATAGCAAAAGTTTTTTTTTTTTCTTTTCTCTTTGTGTGTGTGACCCATTAAAGAAGCTTTAAACCAAAAATAATATAAAGATATCCTTACACAGTAGAAAAAGTCCAATTATTCAGAGGAGGAAAAATAAAGTGGCAAATTACAGGCATGTTGCTTATGTAAAGCCCACCTCAGTTACTATATGAAGAAAAGTCTTCACAAAGAGTTGGGGCATATGGAAGGATCAAGTTTCTTAACAGGTGATTTGAATTGGGGGAAAAAAAATCTTTAAATTATTTTTCTCACCTTAATCAGGCACCTACATTTAATATTGAACTTCATTATCTTTTGATTTTTTATTACCTAGATTTCTCTATATGTTCATTCTCCCTCACTTTTGCTGACTGTCATCTTATATGACAAAGAATAACAATGCGAAAAATAATAATTTATTCAAAACTTAATAACACGTCAAAATTCAGTTTAGAATTATATAATGTTACAAATTTCTGAATATTAACTGCCATAAATAAGATAAAGAAAAGCACTTTATAATTATTCCTTTATCATTATAATTATACATTTTATTAGTTACTATTGCTATTTCTATTTTTTTATATTATGATTAGTCCCTGAGTATATTGCTTTCCTGCTTGTTTACTTCATTTTGCATCAGTAAATTGCTGTGTATCTCTGAGTTCTTTATATTTATTCTCTTTTAAAAGGCTTTTTATTTTCAAAACACGCATAGTTAATTATCAAAACTCACCCTTGCAAAATCTTGTGTTCATATTTTTTCTCCCTCCCTTCCCCCCAC
The DNA here is from genome assembly GCF_016432865.1 of Antechinus flavipes. Lineage (NCBI taxonomy): Eukaryota > Metazoa > Chordata > Mammalia > Dasyuromorphia > Dasyuridae > Antechinus > Antechinus flavipes. The sequence continues at coordinate 265,766,695 of NC_067401.1, forward strand.
TCCCTCCCCTAGATGGCAAGTAATCCAATATCTGTTGAACACATGCAATTCATATATATATATATTTCCATCATTATCATGCTGTACAAGAAAAATAAGATCAAAAAGGAAAAAATGAGAAAAAACAAAATGCAAGCAAACAACAAAAAGAGTGAAAATACTATGTTTCAATCTATACTCAGTCCCCACAGTCCTCTCTCTGGGTGAAGATAGTTCTCTCCATCACAAGACCATTGAAACTAGCCTGAATTATATAATTGTTGAAAAGAGCCATGTCCATCAGAATTGATCATCATATAATCTTGCTGCTATGTACAATGTTCTCTCGATTCTATTTACTTCACTTCAGTTCATGTAAGTCTCTTCATTTTTCAAATAATTCTGCTGACAGTGTCTTATAGAACAATGATATTCTATAACATTCATATATCATAACTTATTTAACCATTCTCTAATTACTGGGCATCCACTCAGTTTTTAGTTCTTTGCCATTCTATAAAGGATTGCTATAAATAATCCCTTTTTAATGATCTCTTTGGGATACAGCCACAGACACATTGCTGGATCAAAGGGTTGGAAAGCTCTTTGGGCATAATACTATATTGCCCTCCAGAATGGTTGATTCCATTTACAACTCCACTAACAATGCATTAGTGTCCCAGTTTTCCCACATCCCTCCAACATTCATCATTATCTTTTCCTGTCATCTTGACCATTTATTATCTCATAATGTTACAATCCTCTATTTCCTTAGTGTGCCACAATTTTTGTCTGTCTCTCAATAAATTACAATATACTTTGTTTCTAGCTGCATGCTACCTCACCAAAAAAGTTCTGCTATAAATATTTTGGCAAAGATGTTTTTTGTCTTTGGCTTCCCCAGTAAAAACTTTAGGTTAAAGAGTTTTAATCATTTCTTCACTAAAATTCCTAATTGTGTTCCAGAATAATTTGACCAATATATAGCTTCAGCAGCAGTATTAATCATATGACTAAATTTGAAATGAAAGATCCCAAATAAAATAGAAATAAGACCAAAATTAATCTTATCTGAATTTAATCTGAATATTATTTTGACCATGCTTTTGAACTTTAATTATCATAAGAAATCTTTAAATAACTATTCTTTTCAGTAGACCTAAATTAACCTAATAGATTCAACATAATAAAATGAATGAAGATCTGCTAGAGCCATAGACAGACAGCATCTGACCACCCAGTGGATAATGAAGTGGCCAACCACTCTGCTAGCCTAATTCTACTGTGTTTCAGTTCATTGATTTAACCTGGTCTTTGAAGTCTGCAAATGGTCTAAGCTTAATAATCACCTGAATAATGATGATAAAGGCTGGAAATCATTATGACCTTTGAAAAAGAGATGGATAACTTTAGTATAAAAATTTACAATGCTAGAGATGCACTTCAATGAAAGGATTTATAGAATCATAGAATCACAGAGTTGAGTGATATATAAAGAAATTTTCTAAACCAAATTCCAATTTAAACTGTGTATCCTATCAACAGATCCTTTACCAAGTCCATACAGGATTTACTTGAAGGCGTCCAATAATAAGAAACTTGGCTCTTCTTAGAGCCCAACTATTCCATCTGTGGTCAATTCTAATAATTAAAAAAAATCTTGTTTTCCTACTTTATGTTGAATCTTTGTTTATCTCCCTAGAAATTCCACCACTGGTCTTAGCTCTGTCTCTGGAATCAGTTAGAATAACCCTAATAAAAGCAAATCAAGAAATCCATCAATTCATCAATAATTATATTAATATATACCTGATACTGAGATATCTATGGGAAAATAAAATTAAGTATGAAATATTAAACTCGGAGATCTCACTGCTACAAGGATAGATAACATTTACACAGATAGCATAATTAAATACAATATAAGTACTGTGCAAAATATCAACATAGGTATTGTGCCTACAGCTGGCAAAAGAAATTCTTGGGTGAGAAAATTCTTTGCAGCACCATTTCTGTAAATTAAAATTGTTGATGATCCCATTAGATTGGTATTGATTTCTGTGTTAAAATAACTATAGAACTGTAGTTCTTCTAACATGAAACTTTAATGTAATATTAAGGATAAACACTAGAATCCTTCTATCATTAATTCAAAAACATTTATTTCACTACAGATATGACTAGAATGACTTTTCAAATATAATGAAGAAATTTAGCCAATAAGAACATATTCATGTGTATGAAATAATATGGTTAAAGTAGAGTTGTAAAAACAAGTTTGCATCTGTTTTCAGTGACCCATCATCTGAAGCATCAAAGGTTCCTACTTCTTTAGCTTGTCATTCAATAAGTAGTAAAAATAGGCATAATCTTTGATTTAAATAGCAAAAAAAAGAAAAATAATGAATAAAACAACTCTAACAAAAAACTTCAATAATTTTATAATGCAATATTTACCTATAGCCTTTATTTAAAACCTATAGCCAATATTTAAATTATCCTATACAATTTGATAAAAAACTGCTGGGATAATTGGAAATTAGTATGGCAGAAATTAGGCAAGGACCCACACTTAACACCACATACCAAGATAAGATCAAAATGGGTCCATGACCTAGGCATAAAGAACGAGATTATAAATAAATTAGAGGAACATAGGATAGTTTATCTCTCAGACTTGTGGAGGAGAAAGAAATTTGTGACCAAAGATGAACTAGAGACCATTACCGATCACAAAATAGAAAATTTTGATTATATCAAATTAAAAAGCTTTTGTACAAACAGAACGAATGCAAACAAGATTAGTAGGGAAGCAACAAACTGGGAAAACATCTTTACAATTAAAGGTTCTGATAAAGCCTCATTTCCAAAATATATAGAGAACTGACTCAAATTTATAAAAAATCAAGCCATTCTCCAATTGATAAATGGTCAAAGTATATGAACAGACAATTTTCAGATGAAGAAATTGAAACTATTACCACTCACATGAAAGAGTGTTCCAAATCACTATTGATCAGAGAAATGCAAATTAAGACAACTCTGAGATATCACTACACACCTGTCAGATTGGCTAAGATGACAGGAAAAAATAATGATGAATGTTGGAGGGGATGCGGGAAAACGGGGACACTGATGCATTGTTGGTGGAGTTGTGAAAGAATCCAGCCATTCTGGAGAGCAATCTGGAATTATGCCCAAAAAGTTATCAAACTGTGCCTACCCTTTGATCCAGCAGTGTTTCTATTGGGCTTATACCCCAAAGAGATACTAAAAAAGGGAAAGGGACCTGTATGTGCCAAAATGTTTGTAGCAGCCCTGTTTGTAGTGGCTAGAAACTGGAAAATGAATGGATGCCCATCAATTGGAGAATGGCTGGGTAAATTGTGGTATATGAATGTTATGGAATATTATTGCTCTGTAAGGAATGACCAGCAGGATGAATACAGAGAGGCTTGGAGAGACTTACATGGACTGATGCTAAGTGAGATGAGCAGAACCAGGAGATCATTATACACTTCGACAACGATATTGTATGAGGATGTATTCTGATGGAAGTGGTTTTCTCTGACAAAGAGACTTAACTGAGTTTCATTGGATAAATGATGGTCAGAAACAGCTACACCCAAAGAAGGAATACTGGGAAATGAATGTGAACTATTTGCATTTTTGATTTTCTTCCCGAGTTATTTTTACCTTCTGAATCCAATTCTCCCTGTGCAGAGGGAGAACTGTTCGGTTCTGCAAATATGTATTGTATCTAGGATATACTGCAACATATTTAACATATATAGGACTGCTTGCCATCTTGCGGGGGGGAGGAGTGAGGGAGGGGAAAAAACGAAACATAAGTGATTGCAAGGGATAATGTTGTGTAAAAATTATCCTGGCATGGATTCTGTCAATACAAAGTTATTATTAAATAAAATTAAATTTAAAAAAATAAATAAATAAATTATCCTATACAGAAATTATATATGGATATTGAAAGAATGATGTCCACCAAAGACTCACTTTTCTGACAAAAGCAACAGAAATCAATACTACTTAAGGACCAAGATGCAAGAAGGAACTACAGCAAACATATAGTTAAACTAGCTATTATTTGTTACTGTTCTCAGTTGATAATTAAGAATAGAGAAAAGGTATGGAACATCTCTATTGATGATCCAGTTTCAGCATGTTTCATATAATCATTAACATTAGTGGTCAAGCATGTCAAAACTGATGTGACACATGGGAAAAAATGTCCTGCCTAAAGATTTGTCAGTGCTTTTCCAAGTTATATTTTGGAAACATTGCAGAACAAGATGACACTGTCCCAGACAAGAGGTTTGTTCATACAGGATGTTAGGATTCCCCTGAATCTTCATAAAAGAGGTAAGTTTAAAAATGACTTTGAAACCCTAGGAATTCTCTGCCAGACACTGGAGAATCAAAATAGATAGCAGATTCTTGGAAAGGAAAGAAGAGGGTCAGCAGATGGGGTAGAGGGAGGGAACTGACTTTTACATCACTGACTTTTATTCTTAGCTGAAATAAAGCAAAGAGAATAAAGTTCTGTGAATCGAAAAGCTATAGATGTGATTATCATCAATGAATGCTGCTTGGCTTTATAGAGCATGAAATTTAAATCAAATGTTTGTACACCTCTGCACGAGGAACCCTGAAAGTCAGAGCTATTCAAAGAATGAAAACCTAAATATCTGCAAATCATTTGAAAACCAACACAAAATGTACTTTGTGTGAGTGCCTCTCTTCTGCCCCATGCTGGCCTTTTTCTAAGGCCTCCAGGAGGCTAAAAGGGAAAGGGCAATATTATATGTCCTGTCACATTCATTCACTTCTCCTCACAAGGAACCATGCAATTTGAACTCTTCGCTTGTTTGAAAGTTTATAAGCTAAAGAAAATACTTATGTAATCTAACCTGCTAAAAGCTAAGTGTTGAAGTTAAGGCTATAGCTTCAAAGCCATTTAAAAGCTTATTTTAGTTTTTCAACATTTTTACTCTGGACTCTAGTTCCAATGCATTTTATACAGCATGCTAAGTTTGGCCATCTACTAATTCAGCACAGAATTACTTTCAATTGCTCTCCCCACCCCAGTGCCTGCAATGGCCTCAGGTCATGAGCTCCTATTAGCTGAAACTAGGGGGTTCTCAGTCTCATTGCCTAGCAAGTGGGGCAGGAGTAAGGAAATAAAAATGTAGTCCTCCAGTTCACTTTTCAAAAATATATCATAGAGATATGTCCAGAGCACTATTCTAGCATTTTAAGCCAGTAACTGAATTTTAATTTGAAGAAAGAGGCTAGGGAAATGTGCACTGCTTCTTCATTCCTACATCCTTAAATCCACCCTCTCCCAAAATTTTTAACTGTGCCAGAGAGGTTAAAATAGCCAAGGAGGTTACTCTACTTGGGGGGAACCACATTAAATCCAGCCATATGAGACCTGTATCAAAGCAGCAGAGAAAAAATTAAATGCAGGCGGAAAAAAGGGCTGAAATTTGTAGAGCAAAACTGTAATCTCCTGGAAGCAAGGTCAAGGCTAGAGGAGTACATTTAGAAGAGACTCATAGAGTTCTTAGTGCCTGCAATATAACCCTGCATAGCTGATCTCCCACCTCCCTATCCCAAAATGGTTTGTGAGTAAAAAGGCCCTGAGCAAATGGAGTCAGAGAGAATTGAACTCCTCAGCTCATGCCCTGTCTGCAATCTGGAAAACCTAATGGACTAGAAGGGCAACAGACTAGTATGCCCGTACTGAGTACACTAATAGAAAACTGCTAAGATTTATTTCTGCCATTTTTATTAAGGCTTTTCATACAGCACATCCTAGTGAACACAAATGAAACTCAGAAAGTAAGGAATGAATGGATGATTGAGAAAAACAAATAACCAAAAACAGAAATAAAAACCAGTAGGTGAAGGGCCAAAAGTCTGTAATTTGGTCAGTTGAGGCAGACATATCTCCGTACTAAAGACATTGATACTGACATAACCCCTGGGGTAGTAGTGGATGGGAGCTAAAGAATTTCTATTCAAATCTTGGATTTTCTACTTCTTAGCTATGTGGCAATGAATTTGTGATTTCACTTCCTCGGGCTTCATTTTCTTCATCTGTAACTGAAGGATTTAGAGTAAATGACTTTCAAGGCTCCTTCCATCTCTACATTGATGATTTTATGACCTATTAAGGGGTGAAGGCAAGAGCCTATTGAGAGCCAGCTGCTCTCAATGACTATGGGAAACAGAGGGCTTGGCAGGCATTCCAGAATAACTACTTGTTTTGTGCATCATAAAAATGTCAGAAATCTGCCTTATATTCTTCAATATGCATATTTCTATAAATTCCACCTATGCCTGAAAAACTGTTTTGATTTCATTCAGGAATAGGCAACAAACAAAAACACTAAATACATAGTATGGTTTCCACGAGGGCCCTCCTGGATAAACCACGGAATTCACAATAAAGGGGCTTCCAAAAAGCTAGGAACAGTTCCATATAAGAGTGTGACTGAAACACTATTTTTTTTGCTCTTCTCAGTTTAGGAGGCCAACTGAATGTTAAAAGAGCAAAAGAATAGCAGGCTTTGGATGTTTCCTGTATATCTTTTCTGATAAGATGACCTTTTTGACAAAAATAGTACCATGAACTGCACTGTGAGAGCCCCATCAAAGATAGCCTTCCATCAATTCCTTAATAGATTTTTTTTTGTCTGTAAATCCAATCATTACCTCTTTGCTATTCAGTGCCAAGTTCTTTATATCTAATCAGAAAAAGGTGCCTCAAAATGTTCTTTTGAAACAAGCTGGGTCTAAACAGTTCTATACAAATAGAGTTGCTAAGCATCAATCACAAATTTCATATGTGTAGATTTTCACAGCTAAACTTTTTTTAAATTAATGAAAATGTAGATTTTCTGTCATTTTGGAGATGACTGAGAAGTTAGGGAAAGGTGGAAAATAAATTTAACTGACTATTTTGTATGATAATCAGGAAATTTAGTTCTTGACACTATATTAACATGCATGTAGCCTTAGAGACTTCTAATATTTGAACTTCTCTTCAAAACTACCTTAGTTGACTCAGATTTTTTGTTCATTATCTTTTATCTCTTTCAAGAGCATTGCTATGATTTCTTACATGTAATGACTGTTTTTTTTCTTCTACCTCTTGATTTTCTCTTGCTTCCATTCATCCTGACTTATGATTCATCACAGCTTCAGGCACCCATAAGTGTAATCCCTAAAAACATCACTCTTTAAATGAGAAGTGCAATTCTGACAGAAAAGGGATTGAAAATGTATTCATGAGTTGGAAGAGCACTCATGTATTTTCATGTAGCCACATAGAGATATAACAGACTAATTATGTAATTTTCCAAATCTTAAGCAATTGTAAAAATCAATTACCATCAGTATTTGGAGACATACCTCTACTGAGCCCTGTCTAAACAACATAGTCCAAAGATATAACCTCATGCAGAGTCAACATCACCAAAATGAATCAGATAAGTAGACAATGTTACCATGAAATATGTGCAGGCAACATAGCCAGGTAATCTAGTTAGCAAAAAATCCATTTTTCAGAATTTATTGTTACTTAAAAGGGCATGAACTAAAGCTCACTCACAAAAACCTATCAGCATTTTCAATTCCCTTGCTAATTATAGCTATGATAATTAATCATACTTTACATTTATATAGCAGTTTATACTTTATAATATACTTGCTTCACAACAACTCAGTAAAATAGATCTGGAGCTGGGAGGGATTTCATAGGCCATCTTACACAGCTCATTCCACAGATAAAAAAACTGAGACTCAAATAGTTATATAGCAAAGTCTAATTTAATTTATAGATTATTTTTAATGTCACAAATTTTATGTATAACCAACTGTCATGGATATAAACTTCCTTTCCTTTTATTCTATACCCAGAATATTAACAGACATTTCAGTAAAAGACAGAAATGTACATCTTGAACAATACAATCAATTCATTAAATCTATACATTTCGTGTTATAGGGCATTTTTTTGTTTTGAAAACAACCAGGATTGCTTGTCATCATTTATTATCCCTGTGTTATCCTATAGACCTACTAACATCGGCATTTCTACTCCACAATGAGCATTTCATAATTTTTTAAAACTCACGTTGGAATCATTCCCAGCTCTAAATAAATATGTTGAAAAAAATAGAATTGATAAAATAGTGTTTGTCAAAAGAAATTTCATAAAAGTAAAAAAGAGTCTTATATGGAAACTCATTTTTGTTTAATTAAGAATCTTTTCACCAGGTGCCTATGAAATGCCCACATAACGCCTAACAGTGAATTAACATAAGACTTGTGTAACAGACCTTTCTCCTGAGTTCACTTTGAAGATGGAAGTGGGTATAATTCCACACAGTTCTTAAAATAAAAACAGTTGGGACTATTGTATAGCCCTGGGAGCTGTGGCCTTAAGTGAAAGCATAGGAGGACTGGGTTCCATCATCTTTTAATCACAATTGCAAGAATGTTTGGGTTTTTTTAATGGATTTAGACCCCCAGAAGGAACATGTGGATTATAATTAACCACTTAGGAAAGAGATGCAGGATGCCAGTTAATACTGAAATAGGTTTCTTTCCAGAGCTATGACACAAGCAATAGCAAGCTGAATGAGGAAAAATTTCCAGAAGTCTGTTTCTACTTGAGGGCAGTAGCTTTCCTGCACTTCAGCAAATAAAAGACAAAAAAGGAGGGAAAGCACACATCAATTGCAGTTATTTTCCATATTTCTGAAACACAGAAAATGATTCAAAATGTAAGTAGGGAATTGCATGGCCTATTTGTTGTTTGACTTATGTACTGAAGTTTCTGAATATAGTCTATCAGTGTTTCTATTTAATTGATCATCACATCACAAAGTTTTTGTCATTTTTTATTCGGTGCTACAATTTCACTGGTTTGAGGGAATCCTAGTGGGGAAAATTGAATCTCCTACAGTAAGTTAATAGGTTCTCTATTATTTATACTTTTTGGAGTGGGGACACTGAAAGTTTAAGTAATTTATTCATAGTTATTCATTTATTCCTAGAAATCAAGCACCAAATGCAGTATTTGAACCCAGATCTCCTTGAAACTGAATTCAGCTTTCTATCCATGTTGCCATTATACTTCTTTTTGTGTCATTTTTATTCTTAGTAAATTACAGATATTTTGTGGTGATTATGTTGTTTCTAAGTTGCAATAAATTCTTAATAAGAATATCATTCAAATCTGGCAAACATCTTGGGTTCCATCCCTCTAAACCTATTTAGCTTCTTACTGTCCTGGTCTTAGACTACTTCCTAAATCTATGCTATTTTATAAGCTTCTGATGATTGCCACGTGACTACTAGTTGAAAAATGATGAATGGTTTAAAGTTAACCCATACACATAATGGATAAAATCATATATTCTACTGGCTGTACTTTTAAATCTTTCAATTATGCACTTCTTATCATTCAATGAAATGCCATGTATAGTTGTCCAATTCATTATGATAAGAATATGAAGATAAAGAATTTAGAGAGATAAAATATAGATAGAATCAGGTACAAGAATAGATGCAGTCTTTTTAAATTTTGGTGGAAAATGTTACGTTTAATTGGTGACCTATGCTGAAAGCTTTAAGCCATATCACTATAAGTTATCTCTGCTTCCTTTATATTCTCAGTGTATATGAAACTCTTTTTTAACAAACTCACTTGTTTTAATTGTTTCTGGAAATGTTTTAATTCTGAAACTATATTTATTTACTTATTTATCTAGATACTGAGTATCTGTTTCTCAGTTAGGCTAGAAGTGCATTAACTGCTCATAGACCACTTATACTTAGTGTTAATCATCAAGGAAACCTTGACCTGCTCCATATCTGATCTGTACTAGTTCAAGCCTCCTTAGATATCCTAGTGGCTCACCTCTTGAAGACTTACTCACCATCTTGTTAGTAAAGAGCTTCAATCAGCATTAGCTTTACTCTAGCTCCAAACTCCCCACATTAAACAATCCAACAATTTTAGCTTCTTAGGTGACAAAAATCCCAGGCATATGCCATCAGTACAGGATTATAAACCTCTTGAGAACAAGAACTATTTCTGATTTATGTTAGTGTGTCTCCCAATACCTAGTTTCAAGGTGTTTATTATAAAGTTTTGGAAAATGGAATTGAATTTCTTAATTTCAAAGTTGTTTCCTTATCTATAAAGGATTCACTAAAATGCAAGCTGACCAAGCAATAGATTTCAGTGATATGTGTTATACATGACAATATTGTAGTTTTTTTCTAAGGAAAGAAGGTATATATTGAGTTATCTTCAGCTTGAAGTTAACCCATAATAAAGGCCTAGAATTCATTGAATGTCATTTGGGATATGTTGTCATAAGCAAGCAGTAGTTCATGAGTGACTGCCTCAAGGACTTCTCAGGAGAATTGCAACCTATTGAGGTGGAAAAGTCTCTTCAGGGATCAAAATATATCCTAATGTCAACCCTGAGGTCCCTTGTTGCATAGTCAAGGCTGGCTGCATAAAATAGATTGAATAAAACTGAAACCATTAGGCTGTCCTGTTTCACAACATTAATGATGAATGGCTCAGACCAGATGCCATCAACATTAGACTGACCAGTCATTCTATCATGAAAGTTTCAAGATGTCAAAAAACTTCTTTGGACAGGCCAACTTTCACAGTAGTTCTCAGAATTCAGACTTAACTGATGGTATGAAAAGCTGAGACTAAACAATGCTCATAATTCTGTTTTCTTTTATAACTGATATTCTTAATAAAAATTTTCAGCTATAGAGTCCTTCAGCAGAACCCATCTTAACACTGAATTTATTTTAATTTAAGATAGCAAATATTAATTAAGCACCTACTATAAGTAATGGACTGTGCTAAGTATTATAGCACAAAGATAGAAGGAAAGAGAGAGAAACAAAGGAAGGAAGGAAAAAAGAAAAGAAAGAAGGAAAGAAAAAAGGAAGCAAGAAAGGAAGGAAGGAAGGAAGGAAGGAAGGAAGGAAGGAAGGAAGGAAGGAAGGAAGGAGGAAGGCAGGAAGGAAGGAAGGAAAGAAGGAAGGGAGGGAGGGAGGAAGGAAGGAAGGAAGGAAGGAGGGAGTGAGGAAGGGAGGGAGGAAGGAAGGAAGGAAGGAAAGAAGGAGGAAAGAAGGAAGGAGGAAGAAAGGAAGGAAGGAAGGAAGGACGGAAGGAAGGAAAGAAAGAAATATTGGCCTCAGATAAGCTACACTCTACCAAAATGTTTAATTAACTTATGGAGATTACCAAAAGGCACTGAATATTTTAATAGAGCCAAGAAGTGATTCAAAATGTTTTTGAAAATTTGAGGACAGAAAGATTAAGCAATTTATTCAAACTTACCCAATACTAAATAACAGTGTTGAGAGGCAGCATAGCCTAATGGATAGAGCACTGGACTTGGAATTAGGAAGACCTAAACTCAAAGAACAAGGCTCATTTATTTAATCCTTGTCAATTCAGTTAATAGCCAGTGTTAATGTATTGCCATCCTCCTTCCCCACCCAGATTTTACAATGAGGATCCTGAGACAGGTTAAATAACTTGTCCAGAATCATACAGATAAATAAGCATGTGAAATAGGGTTAGAATTCAGGTCTTTCTGACTCCAAGTCTTGTACATTAGTCACTGTATGACCTTTTGGTGCTTCAGTTTACTAAACTATAAAAACCAGAACTTACATATAATTTTCTTGAAATTTTCTTCCAGCTCTTAGTTGATACTCCAATAATTATATTACACAAATTCTTTGACTACAATTACAGAATATGATACAAAAGAATTAGTAAAGTTGGTCAAAGAATTTAGCCTTGTAGAAAGAGGATACTGATAAGCACAAAAATGAAAATGCATTGCATACACAGTATATAGCTTATGTAATTGGACAGAAGAAGGAAATGTTCGTTTGTATCATCATTACTAATTTTCTAGGAAAGAGAAAATTCACCCCAGCCCTGAATTAAATTAAGTTTATTTTATTTTACTTTTTATTACTTTATATTCTTTGCTTTTTTCTGGTTATACATGCACATTAATTTTTCAAATTTATGTTTCTTTATGAATCACATTGGGAAAGAAAAGTTAGAACAAATGGGAAACAAGCCATGAAATCAAAAAAAAAAAAAAAAAGAAGAAGAAAAAGTGAAAAAAAAGTAAACATAGAATATATTGATTTACATGCATAATCCATAATTCTTTCTAGGGATACAGATGGCATTTTTAATCCAAAGTTTATTGGGATTGCCTTGGATCACTGATCCACTGAAAAGAACCAAGTTTTTCACAGTTGATCATTGCACAGTATACACTGTACTCCTGGTTCTACTTGTTTTGCTCAGCATCAGTTCATATAAATGGAAAGAGAAAATTTAAAGAAATGTGAAATAAGGCTAGAAGGAAAAAACAGCTTTAATAGAGGGGAATAAGAACTAAAAAAAAAGCTAATGGGTAGAGCCAATATGGTGGAAAAGAGACACATCTCATTCTGAGCTCTCCCTGTTTCCCTCAGATCAATATCAGATCAAAGTTCTGCACTGGTTTTGGAGAGACAGAACTCACAAATACTTGGAATGTAACAAATTTCCAGCATATGATGTTTTGGAAGAACTTCAGAAAAGGTTTGTTTCAATCAGGCACTGCAGCTGAGTGCAAGTGAAGCGCAGAGGCCCAAGGTAGTATGGCATCTGTATACCAGGGAATCTACTGGGAGGAATCTACAGCAGTGTTGGCTACTCTGTCCTGGTTCAAAGTCAGTGAATCAGCAGATTAAGTGTAAGATACCAAACACAAACACAAGAGGCAAATATGAGCCCCTGAATGCAAGAATAATGCAGGACTTGGCCATACCTATCCAGCACCAAAAGTCAGCAGCACCAACTCAGCACCACCATTGTCACCTGTAGAGGAAACTTGGACAACCACCCATTTGCCCTAAAAGCAGACCTGAACTTTAAAAAAAATGAGCAAAAAAAGCAAAAAGAATTCTGAGTCTAGATAATTTTTTGGAGGGGAAAGAGAAAGACAGACTTCAAACCATGAGGACACCAAAAGAAAATCATCTCCAGATAAAGCCCCAAAGGATGATATGAGTTGGTTCCCATCTCACAAAGCTCTCTTGGAAGAATTCAAAAAGGATCTTAAAAAAGAGTTAGAAGAACAATAGGAAAAGGAAATGAGAATATTGCAGGATAATTTGGAAAAGGAAATACATATATTATCTGAAGAAAACTCCTTGCAAAATAGATTTAATTAAATGGAAAAAAGAAAAAAAACTTGAAAAACAGAATTTGTGAAATGGAAAAAAATATCCAATGAGCAAAACAACTCATTTAGAAATTCAATTGACCAGATACAAAAGGAGTTACAAAAGGTAACTGAAAAAAAAAATTCACTAAAAATTAGAATTAAAAAAATGAAAATGAATGACTTAACGAGGCATCAGAAATCAGTAAAACAAAAGCAAAAAAATGAAAAAAATAGAATAAAATGTTACATACCTCATTGGAAAAACAACTGAGCTGGAAAACAGATCCAGGGGAGAGACTCTAAGGATTATTGGACTGCCTGAAAACCATGACAAAAAAAAGAGCCTAAACATCGTCTTTCAGGAAATCATCGAGGAAAATTGCCCTGGTATTCTAGAACCAGAGGCCAAAATAGCCATTGAAAGAATTCAACAATAACCTTCTGAAAGAGACCCCAAAATGAAAACTCCAAGGAATATCACAGCAGAATTTTGCAAGGAGCCAGGAAAAAAATTCAAATATTGAAGAGCAACAATCAAGACTACCCAGGACCTATCAGTTTCCACCTTAAAGGATCAAAGGGACTGGTATCTGATATCTCAAAAGGCAAGAGAACTTGGATTGCTTCCAAGAATCATCTTTCCAGTAAAACTGAGCATTATCTTTCAGGGAAGAAGATGGACATTCAATGATACAGGTGAATTTCATTTATTTCTGATTAAAAAGTACAGAGTTGAACAGTAAATTTGATCTCCAAACACAGAACTCAAGAGAAGTATAAAAAGGTAAAACTGAAAAAACTCTTGAGAACTATATCTCTGTTAGGGGTATACATAAAGGTTGCAGGTATAATTTGATTTTATTGTGATGGCATAAAAAAGAAACTAAAAGTGGAATGTGGATTGTACTGGAAGAAAAGGAAAATGGAGATAAAATGAGGTAAATTATATCTCATGAAGAGGTAAAGAAGACCTATTAAAATTGAGGGGGGGAAACGAGAGGGATAAATATTGTGTGAATCTTACTCTCATCAGATTTGGTTCAAAGAGAGAATAGCCGACATTTGGCTTCACAGAGAAAACTGTATCATTCTTTAGGGAAGTGGAAGGAAAAAGGGTAAAGAAAAGGAGGAGGCTAATAGAAAGAAAAAGATAAGTAGAAGGGGAAGGATATAAGAAAGGGGTAAGGGCTGCAGCAGGGGAGGGCTGTTTGAGAGAACTGATGGTCAAAAGCAAAATACTGAGGAGAAAAGGAAAAAGATAATTGGAGAAAAACAAGACAGCAGAAAATACAGTTAGTAATTTTAACTGTGAATGTGAATAGGATGAACTATCCAATAAAAGAGAAGCAGATAACAGGCTGCATTAAAAGTCAGAATCCTACATTATATGGTTTATAAAAACAAACAAAAAAAAAAACCCCAAATAGATTTAAAGCAGAGTGATACAGAGTAAAGTGAAAGGCTGGAGAGGAATCTATTATGCTTCAGGTGAAGTAAAAAAAAATAAAAAATAAAAATTAAAAAAAAAAAGCAGAGGTAATGATCCTGATCTCAGATCAAGCAAAAGCAAAAATAGATCTAATTAGAAGAGATAAGAAAACTATATCTTGCAAAAGAGTACTATATATAATGAAGTAATAGCAATACTAAACATATATGCACCAAGTGATATAGCATCCAAATTCCTAGAGGAGAAGTTGAGATATCTGCAAGAAGAAATGGACAGAGAAACTATACTAGTGAGGGATCTCAACCTTGATCTCTTAGAACTAAATAAATCAAACCACAAAATAAATAAGAAAGAAGTTAAGGAGGTAAATAGAATTTTAGAAAAGTTAGCTATGATAGATTTTTGGAAAAAATTGAATGGAGACAGAAAGGAGTATACTTTTTTCCTCAGTAGTACATGGAACCTATACAAAAATGGACTATATATTAGGGCATTAAAAACTTCAAAATCAAATGCAGAAAGGCAGAAATAATAATAAATAATAAATGCATCTTTTTCAGATCATGAAATAAAATGTAATAAAGAGCCAGGGAAAAACAGACCAAAAATTAACTGGAAATTAACTAATCTAATCCTAAAGAATGAGCGGGTGAAATAACAAATCATAGACACAATAGATAATTTCATCCAAGAGAATGACAATAATGAGACAACATACCAAAATTTATGGGATGCAGCCAAAGCAGTTCTTAAGTAAGTTTTATATCACAAAATGCTTATTTGTATAAAATAGAGAAAGAGAAGATCAACGAATTGGGCACACAACTAAAAAAATCTAGAAAAAGAACAAATTAAATATCTTCAATTAAATATGAAATTTGAAATTCTGAAAATAAAAGGAGAGATTAATAAAATTGAGAGTAAAAAACTATTGAACTAATAAACAAAACTAAGAGCTGATTTTATGAAAAATTCAACAAAATAGATAAACTTTTAGTTAATTTAATCAGAAAAAGGAAAGAATAAAATCAAATTGTTAGTATCAAAATGAAAAGGGAGAACTTTCTACCAATGAAGAGGAAATTGGAGCAATAATTAGGAGTTATTTTGCCCAGATATATGCCAATAAATATGGTCATCTAAGTGAAATGGATGAATACCTACAAAAATATAGATTGCCCATATTAACAGAGGAGGAAATAAATCACAATAATCCCATTTTAGAAAAACAAATTGAGCAAGCTATTAATCAACTCCCTAGGAAAATATCTCGAGCTAGATAGATTTACAAGTGAAATTTATCAAACATTTAAAGAACAATTAATTTCAATATTATGCAAACTATTTGGAAAAATTAAAAAAAACAAGGAATCCTATCAAATTATTTTTATGACACAGACCATGGTGCTGATATCTAAACCATGTAGGATCAAAACAGAAAGAGAAAATTATAGACCAATCTCCCCAATGAATATTGATGTAAAAATCTTACATGAAATATTTGTAAAGAGATCACAGTGAGTTATCCCCAAGATAATACAGCATGACAAGTAGGATTAATACCAGGATTTCAGGTCTGGTCCAATATTAGGAAAATCAGCATAATTGAATATATCAATAACCAAACTAATAAAAATCATATGAGTATATCAATAGATACAGAAAAGGCATTTGACAAAATTCTATACCTATTCCTATTAAAAACACTAGACAGTATGAGAATAAATAGAGTTTTCCTTCAGCGATTAAGTAGCATCTATTTAAAGCCAGCAGCAGCATCAGATGTAATTAGAACAAACTAGAACAATTCCCAATAAATCAGGGGCGAAACAAGGGTGTCCACTATCCCCATTATTATTCAATATTATATTCGAATTGTTAGCTTCATCAATAAGAGAAAAAAAGAGATTAAAGAAATTAGGAAATCAAATTATCTCTCTTTGACATGATGGTATACTTAGAGAATCCTAGAGAATCAACTAAAATACTACTAGAAACAATTCACAAATTTAGAAAAGTGGCAGGATACAAAATTAATCTACATAAGTCAGCATTTTCATATATTACCTACAAAGTTCAGCAGCAAGAAATACAAACATAAATTCCATTTAAAATAACTATAGATGATATAAAATGTTTGTGAGTCTATCTGCCAAGGCACTTTCCATGCAAATAAAGTCAGATCTAATCTCTTGGGAAAATATCAAGTGCTCATTGATAGATCAGGATAATATAATAAAAATGACAATACCTAAATTAATCTACTTAGTGCCATACCAAACTCCCAAGAAATTATTTCACAGGGCTAAAAAAAAATTAACCAAATTCATCTAGATGAACAAAAGGTTAAGAATTTGAAGGGAATTAATAAAAAATGCAAATGAAGGCGGCCTAACTGTACCAAGCCTAAAACTATAGTATAAAGCAGTGGTCATCAGAACCATTTGGTGCTAGCTAAGAAGTAGAGTAGTCAATAAGTGGAATAGGTTATGTTCATAGGACAAACTAGCCAATGACTATAGTAATCTAGTATTTGACAAACACAAAGACCCCAAATTCTGGAATAAAAACTCTCTATTTGACAAAAACTACTAGAAAAATTGGAAATTGGTATGCTATAAACTAGGCATTGATCCCCTAACAAGACCAAA
The DNA here is from genome assembly GCF_016432865.1 of Antechinus flavipes. NCBI lineage: Eukaryota > Metazoa > Chordata > Mammalia > Dasyuromorphia > Dasyuridae > Antechinus > Antechinus flavipes. The sequence goes on from NC_067401.1 coordinate 265,784,088, forward strand.
TGAGTTCATCATTTAGATATAAAGAATGATATTTTAAGCAAATTGGAAGAACAAATGATGGTTTGCTTCTTTGATCTGTGGAGAAAAAAAGGAATTTGTGACCAAAGAACTAAAGTACATTATTGAATACAAAATAGATAATTTTAATTATATTAAGTCAAAAAGTTTTTGCACAAACAAAAACCAATGCAGACAAAATTAGAAGGGATGTAATAAACTGGGGAAAAATTTTACATTCAATGGTTCATTTCTAAAATATGTTAGAATTGACTCAAATTTTATAAGAATTCAAGCCATTTTCCAATTGATAATTGTCAAAGGATATGAACAGGCAATTTTCAAATGAAGAAACTAAAATCCTTTCTAGTCATATGAAAAGGTGCTCTAAATCTGTATAGATTAGAAAAATGCAACTGAAAACAACTCTATGGTACTATTATACTCCTCATAAATTGGCTGAGATGACAGGAAAGGTAATGATGAATGTTGGAGGGGAGGTGGGAAAACTAGGATACTAATACATTGTTGGTGGAGTTGTGAACTGATTCAACCATTCTGGAGAATAATTTGGAACTATGCCCATAGGGCTATCAAACTGTGCATACCCTTTAATCCAGCAGTATTTTTACTTAGCTTATATCCTAAAAATATCATAAAGGAAGGAAAGGGACCGACATGTGCAAAAACGTTTGTGGCAGCTCATTTTGTAGTGGTAAGAAACTGGAAACTGGGTGTATGCTCATCAATTTGAGAATGAATAAGTTATAGTATATAAATATTATGGAATATTATTGTTCTATAAGAAACAATCAGGAAGATGCTTTTAGAGAGGCCTGGAGAGATTTACATGAATTGATGCTAAATGAAATGAGCAGAACCAGGAGATCATTATAACAGCAAGATTATCTGATAATCAATTCTGATGGTTATGGCTTTTGGCAAAAATGAGATGATTCAGGCCAATTCCAATGGTTTTGTTATGAAGAAATCCAACTGCACCCAGAGAGAGGATAGTGGCAACTGAATGTGGACCACAACATAATATTTTCAGTTTTTTTGTTGTTGTTTACTTGCATTTTGTTTTCTTTCTTATTTGTTTTCCTTTTTGATCTGATTTTTCTTGTGCAAAATGATATTTGTGAAAATATAGAAGAATTGAGCATGTTTAACATATATTGGATCACTTGCCATCTAAGGGAGAGGTTGTTAAGGAAGGGATGGAAAAAAATTAGAACACAAGGTTTTATAATAGTGAACTTTGAAAATTATCCATTTATATTTTGAAAATAAAAAGCTTTAATTAAAAAGATAAATCTAAATTTTAATGTGAAAAAAGATAAGCTAATAAGTTTCTATTTTTCATGTAGACAAAGTAGTAAGCCACTGAAAAAAAAATTTTTATAATAGTGAACTTTGAAAATTATCCATTTATATTTTGAAAATAAAAAGCTTTAATTGAAAAGATAAATCTAAATTTTAATGTGAAAAAAGATAAGCTAATAAGTTTCTATTTTTTCATGTAGACAAAGTAGTAAGCCACTGAAAATTTTTAAGTAGAATAGTTTGGTCCATTGTAGGATTGACTTTAAATTTGGCAAATGTATGAAGGATGAATTAGAGGGAAAGGCAGGACTAATAGTATGGAGACTAATTATGGCATAGTACAAGCAATAATGAGAGAGAGCCACACCTATAAATGAGTAAGGAGAGGAGAGAGAAAATTGATATAAGAAATGATTTAGAGCTCAGCTTCTTAAATATGGATCACAACCCCCATATGGGCTCTTGTAACTGAATGTGGGCGTCACAAAACTATGTTTCATTTTAAAATATTTGGTTTTTATACCTATTTTATATACCTAAATGACTAGGGTCATGTAATAATTTCTTGGATGAAAAGGAGAAGTTGAAAAAATTTAAGAAGCCCCATTTTAAATGAAGAATTGATAAGACTTAACAATGCTTAGAACTTTCAATTGAATAATCAATCTATAAGCATGTAATTAGCACCTGTTGTATGCCTGGCTCTGTGGTAGATAGTAGGAATTCGAAGACAATGAGGAAAAAGTCCTTGTCCTCATGGAGCAAATAGTCTGACAAAAAAATATTTGCACACAAAAATTTACAATGCATATAGAAGGTACTTTTTGAGAGGTGGGGAGAGGAAATACCAGCTGTAGGATTAGGAAAGTCTTTAGGTAAAGGAAAACATTTATAGTTTTAAGGAATGAAGGTGAAGAGAAAGTACATTTTAAGCATTGAAGACAGGCAATACAAAGACACAGAGATTCTAGACAGAATAATATGTATAAAAATTATGAGGAATGTCAGTTTTTCTGGACAAAATGCACAGGAAGGGGTGTAATAAATAATAAGATTAGTGATACAAAAACAAAAATTAAATAGTTACAAAACCTAAGATGCTTATTATGTTCAACTGGGAACATACAACATACAGATATGTAGAAATGGGCACAAATCACATACAAGTGAATACAAGGTAATCTAAGCACCAGAAGAAAGGGAAGATGGGATATTCAGGAAAGCCATCAAATTTAGAAAGTTGTGCTTGAGTTCAGTTTAAAGAAAAGATAATGAGTTTAGAAAATCTTAAGAGACATACCCATTGAAATAATCATAAGATCTGACCAAAAATGAAAACAATGAAATGCACTGTATCCTTACAGTTAGTTTTCTCCATTCAGTCAATAAAGGCACCAACTTACTTGACATGAGTATATAGCAGATGTGTTTTCAGTAAGCCAGACCTTTTTTTTAAACACCCTTGTTAGCAACCCCACCTTAAAATTACAAAGTATTCTCAGGATACCAACTCCTCACTAATAAAGTAGTCTAATATAAATCACATTGTCAAGCTAATGACTAAATATGTGTTTCTTCATGCACCCACAGTTAATTAGTACTAGAAAGAACATATCTGTAGAAGTCAAAGGGTAACCTAGAGGAATGAATCCAGAATAGTGGGATCTAATTAATGTGTAGTAGATAGTAGTGGTTGATATTTTTGATTAGTTCCTAAAACATCACAAGTATCATCAAAAAAAACATCTCTTTCTTTACTTATGCTATATATATATTTAAAATTGTTTTTTCAGACACTAATATTATTTTGACTTGGTATTATTGATACAAAAAATATTATTATGAATTAATTTATACAAATAAATAAAAATACAGTAGCCATATTTTTCTCTTTTCCATTTATTACAGTTTAGGAAGGATAAAACTGCATTCCTTTAAAAATGCTAAATTATTTCTATATCTACTTTACATTTCAAGGTATAGCACTTTACAGATAGAAAAGATCTTAAAACTCATCTAACCCATAGCATTTTCCTTTCCTTTTTTTTTCTTTTTGGTTCAGAAGGCCATAAGTCATTCCAAAAAGTCCCAATCAATCCATAAAATATAAAATTATATTGTTGATGTGATTGAAAGTTTCTCCCAGCTTGCCATTCATTTAAATAAGTGTGCTTTTTTAAAAAAAAGTTACATTTCCCTGATCTGAAATATCAAATCTCCTCATTTCACAGGTGAGGAAAATGGACCATAAAAAGGTAACAAAATTTCTTCAGTATCATACAACTGGCAGAAACAATATAGAACTCTGGCTTTCAAAATCAGAGATCAACTTACTTTCCACTATATAATGTTGCATAGAATTGTCTTACTATCATGATGGATGTGAATGTGTATATGTATGGGTGTGTTCAAGTGGGTGGGTGAATGGGTAGTTGTGGGTGAAAGAGAGAGAGACAGAAAAAAAAGAGAGATGAGAGAGAAAAGAGAGTTATAAACTTTAAAATGTTATACAAATATAAGGTTTATTATTTTATTTCACCAAACAAAGGGTATCAAGTACATTTCTTTTTTCAAAAAATTAGAGGACACTGACCATAGATAGCTTTTATGGAGACAGGGAAGAACAGACCTCAAACCCTGAGGACACTAAAGGCAAAACATCTCCAGATGAAGATTCTAAGTGTGATATATCAGTCTCCATCTCAAAAGAAAAAAATTCAAAAAGGATCTTAAAAGAGAGTGAGAAGGAAAATGAGGAAAGAACATGAGATTTCTGGAAAAGAAAATATAGAAATTTTTTGAAAAATAGCACTCCTTAAAAAATATTTTTGGTGAAATGGAAACAGAAAACAACTCCTTGAAAAACATAATTTGTGAAATGGAAAAAGAAATCCAATGAACAAAACAACCCATTTAAAAGTTTAATTGACCAATGCAAAAAAGAGATTAAAAAGCTAACTGAAGAAAATAATTCACTAAAAATGAGAATTGAATAAATGCAAGTGAATGACTCAATGAGACATCAAGAATTAGTCAAAAAAAGCCCAAAAAAGAGAAAACAAATAGAAGAAAATGTAAAATACTTCACTGGAAAAACAGTTTACCTGGAAAATAAATCAGGAGAGCAAATCTAAGAATTATCAGACTACCTGAAAAATTACAATGAAAAAAATGAGTGTAGACAACAGTGGTCAAGAAATCCTCAAGGAAAACTGCCCTGATGTCCTAAAATGAGAAGGTAAAATAGCCATTGAAAGAATCCATTGATCACCTCCTGAAAGAGATCCCAAAATTTAAAACTCCAAGGAATATCATAGCTAAATTCCAGAATTATCAGATGAAAGAGAAAATATTGCAGGCAGATAAGATACCTGGTCCAAGAATATAGCCAAGTTTTAAAACCAATTTATTGTTATCAGATGCACCATTGTATAGGGTTCCATGTTTAGAATTAAAATTCACATCTTATAATCATTACCTGAATGATACTAGGCAAATCACTTAACCTCTATGTGTCTCTGACAATCTAAGTCATAGTTCAATCAACTCATTTGCATTTATGTTTATTTATTTATTTTTAATTTATGGAATAAAACAAGCATTTCCATAATATAATACAATGAAAAAGATGATTATAAATGAAAGTACAAATATGCTATGTATAACTTGCTATTCCTTTCAAATATACAGCAAAATTGTCATGTAAATTTCTCTTTCTTTTCCCTTTTTTTTTTCTTCCTTCATCTCTCCTAGTTCCACCCTAGACATGGCTACCATTAGACACAAATAGGTATATAGATATAGACACAGATATTCTATACTTCAATATTTCTATATATTCTATACTTCTATTTGTCAGTTCTTTCTCTGAATGCAAATAGCATTTTTCTTCATATGTCATTTATAGTTAATGTAGGTATTTATAATAGTTAATATAAATTATTCAGGGGCAGCTAGATGGAACAGTAGATATAGTACTGGCCCTGAAGTCAAAAAAAAAAAAAACCTGAATTCAAATCCAGCCTCAGAAAGTTAACACTTCTTAGCTGTGTCACTTGACTCTAATTGCCTCAAAAGAAAAACACAAAATAGCATTCATTCAAAGTCATTCTAAAATTGCTGCTACTTTATACATGTTCTCTTGGTTCTGCTCATTTTGCTCTTCGTTATTTTGTGCAAATGTTTCCATATTTTTCTAAGATTATTGAGTTCATAATTTCTTATAGCATTGTAAAATGATTAAAGGTGAAAGCAATAGATGTTAGAGAAGATGTAGAAAAACTGGTTCTAATTCATTGTTAATAGAATATTTCGCATTATAAAAGACTCTGTACTAAGCACTCTGTTAAACCCTTGAAAAACAAAGAAAAAATAATTTTAAAAAAGTTCTCTGCTTCAGGAATGTTATATTTTAGTTTGGGAGATAAAGATACAAGTAAGAATATATGAAACATAAAAAGAGTTTATGTAAGATAACCTTTGAGGCAAAGGCATAGAGAAAGGAATTCTAAGAGTCAGAAAAAAAAAGAAGGAAAATCTTCCAAGCCTGAGAAAGAGTCAGCCTGAGATTTAGGAAATGGAGAATTCTCTATAAATTACACTGAGTGAGCCATTTGACTGGACAGTAGAGTTTGTACATAGTAGAACATGCAAGACTAAAAAGATAGGAAGTAGTAGGATTGTTGACATGTAAAAAACATTATATTTTATGGTTGGTATGGGATGTTGAAAAGATTTCTGACATCAGAGTCCTTGACTTTCAATCTCACCTCTAACAGTTACGACTTAACTAGATATAAATTGGACAAGAAAAACTTTCTTGAGTCTCAATTGTTCTTATCTTATAAAATGGCAAAGTTGGACAATTTGGCCTATTACATTTCCTCTTGATTATATGATCCAATAGCCCAATAGCCCAACCGTGTACAAATTTAACTGCATATATATTTCATCGAAGAAATCATACAAATAAAAAGAATTAATGATCTATGTTTACTGGCCACTAACATACTTCAGAAAACTTACTTTACTACTCTGAGATTCAATATCCTTAAATGTAAAGTGAGAATAAATTATCTCTACATTTTCTTTCTGCTTTGACATTCTGTGATTCTAGAATGGTGTAACTGATCATACAGGCTAGTTTAATAAACTTTTGAGGTAAAAATAAAGGAAATGGGATTGTCAGAAACAGTAGTAGGATTACACAGTAAAATGAATTACTAAAAAAGAATATAGGTTAATCCTACTCTATATAGTACAGTTCCAGGGGCTTAAAAATGCTTGTGTAATTATTTTGTTTTTTTAATACACACTTTATAAGAGTATTTTATCACTTTGAGTATTGAATAGTTATGTGGAAACCAAAGAAAATGAACCTGAATTATGAATAATCCACAAATGTAACACAATATTATATTATACAGTTAATTGTATAATAAATTTTATGTACATACATATGTGTGTTTATACACATATAAAAATATACATACTTATGATTATTCAGACATTTGTAAAATAATAGCTATTTACATAATAGTAAAGTATCAGTTTACTTTTCTTTTTTTTTTTTTCTCATCTGGGTTCATACCTTCCTTTCCTTCTTCTGCTTTCCTAGAGTGGAGGAGTAAAGGAGTGCCATATAATGAATCATCAGAGGAAAATAAACCTAAGGTATCACCACTTCAGTCTGAGTTGCCACTTGAACGTCATGAAAAATGAGGATTCTCTACTTGACTGTGAAAAGACAGAGACAATGGGTAGTAGGATCTACAGCATTTAGGAGAGGGAAGGAAATATAACAAGGGAAATCACAAATTGTAATTGGAAAAGATGTTCTCATAACTATCTACCCAATACATGACTACTCAGTGGTTATACCCCATCAAAGGTGAACCATGTTAGGGAGCAATTTTAAGGGCAGTTTTGCACAGTGGAAAGAGCTTGATTTTAATCATATGATGTGGGTTCAATCTGTTTTCTGCATAGTACACATTATCTGTGTGCCCTTGAGCAAATTACAAATCTCACTGGGCCTCAGTTTCCCCAATTTGAAAATGAGGAAACTGGACTAAATGACCTATAAGACCCCTTGTATCTCTGAATAGATGATCCTATTATATACAATAAGTGCAATGACCTATGCTACAAATAACAATATGCATATTTTTCAAATTTATTGATCTTCTCAATTGCTATGATTGGCCAATGTTTCGTATCTATCAACAAAGTATAGTCAGCAAAAACTGACACATTTTATGTGGACTTCATGCATGTTCTTGTTTTTTTCAAATTTCAAATGTCATTGATCATTGAGAGAAGACTGTCTCTCCAGTGCTCGAGTGCAGCTTAAATCTCTAGAAGTTTGTGTTCACTCTCAGTTTACACAATACACACAATTCATTTAAAACTGCATTTAGACAGAATGTAATTCACCTAAGTAAACGAAAATCTGCTGATGAACAAGAAAAGAAGTTTTGTGCTCTGCCAGAACTACTCAGTTTAAAGTCAGGCATGCTGCAGTAGCTTTCATTTGGCTGTAATGAGATAGTATTCATGGAAAAGTGACAAAAAGGAGAAAATTTGTTTCTTCTAGAGCATAAAAAGGATTGTATATAGGATGACAGAGAAACCAAAAACATAACCTTTCAGTAGGGAGGTGGTGTGACGAGAGATAATCTAACATATACACTGAACTATTAAATTTTTAAAAAACAAATGAAAGAAAGAAAACCTGGAAAACCTTCTGGGACTCCAGCTGCAGGTGCGTAGTGCCTGTGGATTCCCTTCCAGATGTGTTTTCCATCAAATGAATTGGCCTATTAACCTTCATGGATAAAAATGTCAGCTATGTGAGACAGAAAGTACTAATTTCCTCAGTTCTTTAGGACCCCCTGCCACCACTCCATAACTGATAGTGGTGCTACCTTCAATCTTTAGAGTTCTGCCATTTAGTTTACATGGAGCCCACAATATATTATGCAAATGTGCCTATGGTCTAAGCTCATGTACTAACTAGCTTGGCCTTCTAGCCTCCAAGCATGGATACATTTAAATAGTCACTTTATTTTTTCTGCTACACCTGCTTATCCAGACCTCAGAAGCAGCCTCTGTAATAAGAAAGGGTTCAGTGTAGGACTTTTCCAGTGTTTCTTGTGGCATTTCTGAGGAGAGAGAGAAGCAATTTTTCCCTTTGAACTAAAGATAACACTTTTGACTATACAATTAAAAACAAAAAGTCTCTTGAGAGGCAGCATGGAGTATTGGTTATAGTCCTGGACTTGGAGACAAGTTTACTTGGTTTTGAATACATAGACATAACATAACTGTATTAATCTGGGAAAATTACTTGACTTCTACCTTAATTGTCTTATCTTCAAAATAAAAGAGAATGAATTCAATGACCAATAATGTCCCTTCTGCTCTAAATTCATAAAAACCTAAATTGCTCTATTCTTTAACATTGTATTTGTTCTTGGAGAGATTATAAGTTAGAAAAACAAAATAGACAATCATTACCTTATGGACACATGTTTATACATATACACATACATGAGGGCTACCTAGGATACACCTATTTACCTACCACCCCAAATAAGTTAGAAAACACTATAAAATGGAGCAATGACAGCAGTGATGTACTTTAATTAAAGAGAAAATAAAAATTCAAATAGCCCTCTCTTAAGTAATTCTCAAATAAATAATAATAAAAACTCCCTAGAGTATGTTGACAGTGTAGACCAGCTTTAGGGTCCCTGAGGTCCTCATAGTAGTTACAGTTTAAGACACTGATTTTTGCAATTACTTTCTTGTCAGTGTCCATAGAGGAACAACAAATTCAATACAGATAAAGGCCTGAAACTTAAGGAAAAAATATTCTGGAAGCTTGTGTGGGGCTTAGAAAAGACAATTCAAGAAAGGATAGGACCATAGGGATAACTATAAAATTTGATAGGATACAAGAAGAGCCAGGCAACTACAATAACATATAAAAAAAAAAGTTGAGAAAAAACACAGTCTCAAAAGTTTTGAAAATGTATCATCCCTAGCCAAAAGATTATTATTAAGAACAAAATTATTAAGTCAATTTAAGGATATAGCTTTAGAGCCAGAAGGAAATTTACAGGCCTTCAAATCTCACCTCCTTTTTTTATTGACAAAGAAATCTGAAACCCAGAAACTTTATAATTTGTCCAAGGACACTTACTAGTGGCAAAGATAGAATTTGAACTCAGGTCTTCTGACTTCCAAGTAAATATCCTTTCTATCATATTATGCTATATTTTTAGGGATTTCTTAGTCAGTCACAGAGAGGAAGGTAGAGTCCTAAAGACTGCAGCTTGGAAAGATAAATAGAAGAAAATATAGCATTCTTGGAGATGCTCCATAGCAATGTCCCATTTTAATTACAAGAAGGGAAAATAAACAAAGAAAAAAGCTAAGTAAATAAATAACTGCATTGAAGCAAAAGAAATCAGTGGGAGTACATGTGACAAATTCTTTAAGATCTCCTGAGAGGCAGCCAATGCAAGAAGCTTCAATGTGACTCAGGAGACCAATCAAAAAATTAAGTAAAATATTAAAGAAATAAGAATAGCAACCACAGCTTTTATGAATCAATAATTCATCACTTTTTGAGCCTAAAAAGAGTAGAATTTGTTTAAAAAAAAAGAAAACTTCTTAAACCATATTCAATAAGTATACAGAATTTGTATATAGGATGTAAAGATATAATTTGTTTTCCAGAAAATATCATAAAAAATAAAACTTAATTAGTAGTAAATCTCATAGGAAAATAGTTCAAATAAATTCAAATCAGAGTGCATAACACAGATCAATAGCAAAAGAAACCTCAATTTTAGCTTACTAAGAATCATTCTAATCAAACAAACCTCAAACAGAAAATTTTGCAAGCAATAGAAAGATTTTTCAAGTTGCAAGGACAATAAATTAGAAAAATACAGAATTATGCATGTCTATAATAAATCAAGGAGAAAATAAGTATTACATTCTGAAAAGTAAAATGTATCAGCTGGCACTAAAATTAACAAAATAAGAAACCAATATCATTGATGAAGTCATTTTATAAACTGCCAAAGGTCTTGGCAATAGAGGGGGGTGATGACAATGGAAGGTGTGGAGGAGGATTTACTAGTAAATTCTAAATTCTATCAGAAAAAAGCAACCAATGTCACAATTGTATTGTGCCACCAAAAAAAAAAAAAAAACAATAAAAACAACAACAAACAACCCCCCATATTCTCAATCTTCTTTTATGAAACCAATTATTATATTGCTACTCTAAACAGTAATAAAAAGAAAATAGGGTAGTCAAACTGTTTTTGTGTTTTAATTTCAGTATTAGATGGATATTCATGTAAAAAGTAAAATAATTTATTTACATAGAAAGAAGAGTAGCATATCCAGGAAATAATTTACTATGGCCAATTTGGATTCCTACCAAGTAAGAATGAAAAGAATGTTTGATATTGGTATTAGGTAGATAACAAATGACAACGTCATTCATATAACATTTCTTAAGCATTTGTAATGTTGGACATTGTGCTAAGGGCTAGGATACAAGAAGTCTCTGCCCTCAAAAAGCTAACAGATATTAATCTAATGGTGACATGAGTCTGGAATTATGTTAGGAAAATTACATCTTTGGCCCAGCAATTGTTATTAATACAAATATGTATGTATGTCTCTCTCTCTCTCTCTCTGTCTCTCTCTCTCACATACACACATACACACACACACACACACACACACACACACACACAGTTACAATGGTTTTTGCTTCGATACTGTGTATATTTTCACATATGGTGACTTTATCAAGTTTTTAACTTAATTTTTCCTCTCTTCTGTCACAAGAGGGGATTCAGTCTTTAGGGACAGGATGATGCTTTTGTTGTTCCCAAGATATGACTGATAAAATGACAAAGAGGATCAGCATATATATATATATATATATATATATATATATATATATATATTATATATATATATATATATATATATAAAAGCCAGATGGAGACTAAGATTATCTAATCTAAATTCCTCTTTTTCAGGTAAGGAAACTGAAAGGTGGAGTGTCTTGTTCAATTTACATAGCTAGTTAGTCATAGAATTAAGATCATCTCTTCATTATGCAATTTAGTGTTCTTTGCAATTTTCCAAGAATTTTTAGGTCAATGTTTTAAGTCAAGCCAAGATCTAGAAATTGGTGAATTTTATTTATTTATTGTCAATGTGGAAGGTATTTAGAGTTATAGTAAGGAATATAAACCTTTGTTGATTTAAAATCTAAACAACCAAAAAACTAAAATAACAGGAATTCTACTGCCCTTTATTTTACAAATAAGAGGCAAGTAAAAAGCCAACATTAGGGATTTAAATTAAAAACAAAAGCAGCTTCTTGAGTAAGTTCTGGCATCAGCACAAAATCATCCCAGTACAAAGAGGATTGATGTTCATAATGATGGCCAGGAGGCACTGCAAGCTACTAATGTACTTTCTGATTTCAGTTGAGTACCATTTTTGTGATAATTGTGTTTTCATTTGTTCTTTAGAAATTGCTAGTTCAGGAATGGTAAATTTGGTGACTCAATCAAAATACTGAATTAATAATTAATATGCTTTTAATATGTGGAGTGGTAGTTTCATTTCCAAATCATTTTGGTCAAATGGAAATTTACTGGGCTTATTATTTTGCTTAGCAGAGAAGGGAGTTGAATCTGAATAATAATTGTTTACTATGACAGTAAAAATTTATTTGGAAAATTTTAAATAATAATTTACCCTATACCAAATTTGAAGTTACAAAGGTTTTCCTTGAATCTCTTAATTTGAAAGAGGAATCTTTGAATTCTCACTGATGGTCAATGTTGAAAAATTATCCATGCATGTTTTGAAAATAAAAAGCTTTAATAAAAAAATATTTAAAAAAACTAGAGGAGAGGGTGGGAGAAAGAGGGGGAAATTTTGAAACACAAGGTTTTGCAAGGGTCAATGTTAAAAAATTATTCATGCATATGTTTTGAAAATAAAAAGCTTTAATAAAAAAATAAAATATTGAATTCTCACTGGCATTATTAAAGCTGCTAAGATCTTTTCCTCCATCTTTCAACCTGCTAAATTCCAATACAAATTCTGGTCAGTAATGAACTTTTTTCTCCTTGAAAAGAAATTCATTTTACAACCATTTACACTTATATATTATTATATGCTATCATTATCTATACATATTTCATATCTCCTTCCTATAATGTCTCTCCATGAGGGAAGAAAATATCTTATTTTCTATCTTCTCTAGCCTCTAGCCCCATGTCCTATGATAGAAAGGGTTTAATATACATTTGTTGAATCAAATTGAAACTTTTTTTTCTTAAGTAGAGACTGCTAAATATTATGTTTGTCACAATTAAAATGGGTAAAAATAATTTTTCAATTCTTTATTGTACAATTTATGAGTTTTGAATTAATTTATACATGATATTATTGAGCAATAGATTTGAAGTTTAAAGAAAAAAAAGTTAGAGGTTATCTAGTCCAACCTCCTTTGAAGATGATGAGACTAAGGCCTAGAGAAACAAAATGATTTGTTCACCAAAGTCATCAAAGTAGTGAGCAAGAGAGCTATAATTCACACTGAGTTCCTCTGATCATAAATCCTGATTATTCTTACTATATCACATTTCCTCTCTTCTAAATTCCCATTCTCCAGGTGAACAAACTGAAGTCCAGATAAGCAAAGTAACAGCCAATTATAAACAGTTGACTGGTGGTAATTTGCACTTCAGTGAAGTTCCAATGACTCTCAGGCAATTTTGACTCAACTCTGGTTTTAGAATAAAATTGATATATTATATAATATGATAAAATATGTTTAAACTGCATTATTTTATCAATTAACATTGTAAATTCTGATGAAATGAAGATAATTTTAATCTAAAAATAATCAAAATAACTACAGAAATACGCTACAGAATTTAATAAACTTTATTGTTGTTTCTAATGCAAACAAAGTTTATGTTGATATTAGAAGGCTTACCACATTTTCAACTGTATTACTGCAAAAAGTTCCAAATCAGTCTCCCTCCCTTTAGTCTGTCTTCTAATTCATTCTCAACACAGCTGTCAAAGAGATATTTCTAAATCACAGATATAACCATGCTATTCCCCTGCTCAATGAACTCTGGTAGTTCCATATTATCCCTTGAATTAAATACAAACACCTATGTTTTGCATTTTAAAGCTTTCATGATCTGGCTCTTATTTACTTTTCTAATCTTATTATACAGTAATCCCCTTCACACAATTTATGGTTCAATCCAAATGGCCTTACTGTACCTCATACATGATGGTCCATCTCTGATATCTTTTCAATATTCCTTCATAAAGCTCCCAGTTTCCTTTAAAACTCAATTCAAATATGATTTCCTACAAAATCTATTCCCAGAACTCCTTAATTGTTATTGTCTCTCTCCAAAATTCTCATTTTTATTATATGTATATTTATATACATATTTATTTTTATTATATTTAAGTGGGTATATGTTGTAAATAAATGTAAAATGTAAAGTTGAGAAAAAGAACTATTCTTTTTTTATCTTTCTATCACTAACAAAAGCATAAGGCCAAGCATGTAATAGACTCTAGATAAATGCTAATCCAGTGACTGATTGATATATCTGGAAAAGAATTAAAGAACACTGCCTCATTAAGTGGGCCTAGGGAACATACTCTTGCAGTGTCAAGAGTTCACAACCTATAATGGTGATAACATTTTACAAATGTGTTTCTCTACAGTTTAATTATCATAAGGATTTCATTACAAAACCAGTTTATTTTTTTTAAATTAAATGTTTCAAAGCAATCAGCAAATGTAACATATAAGAAAACTGATCAAAACCATGAAATTTTCTCTAAAGTTGACTGTTGATATTCATACTTGAATCTTTGACATTGTAATTCTATCCTAATCATATTGCTTGTTGTAAAACCACATGGAATCCTAAAGACAATGAAAGCTGATTTTTCTTTGTGATTTTAATAGGTTCTTTAGATAACTTTTATCCTCTCATGGTTAATTATATTCCACAGATATCCTCATCTCCTACTATCTATTGATAACAAAGGAACACTCTGAAATTATTCTTTTAACTAGATACTGAAATGAACTAAATCCACATCCGCTGCAACCAAGGACATTTACAAAGTATCACTAATACTAAGCAGATGCTGTGCCAACTGCATGATAATGATAATAATAACAATAATATCAGATCTAAGTTTCATGAGAGTAGTAATAAAATCTTATTTAATCTTTGTATCACCTTCCACAGTACCTAGTGCAATATTCTGCTTGGAAAATGTGTTCAGTAAAAGTTATATAAAAGAATGAATGAACAACTGGGGTTTCTGGGGTCCTCAAACTACCTCCCATGGACTAGATGCGGCAGCTGAGGACGTTTATCCTCCTCACCCAGGGCTATGAAGTTTCTTTATTTAAAGGCCCACAAAACAAAGTTTTTGTTTTTACTATAGTCCAGCTCTCCAACAGTCTGAAGGACAATGAACTGGCCCCTATTTAAAAAGTTTGAGGATCCCTGCATGTGTGCATATACGATGCTTAAGCTTTCCAAAGACATTTCAAATAATATGTCTGATCTATTTCTCACTCCCAAAAATCACAGTGAAGTAGGTAGGGGATGTTTGTTTAGCACAATTTTAAAGATGAAAAACAGCAGCAATGTCGAACTCAAATAGAAATAGAACTCAGCAGGCTACATATTGACTTAGAAAAATATAAATTAACATTATCTATATTTTATTGTATTTTTTATTTTTTAAAGATTTTCTAATTGCATTGTTATATGATTAAACAGGGCTGAATTTGACACTTCTGGTATAGTGCATAGAGGGCTGTCTTTGAAGTCAGTAAGGTCTAGTTTCAAGTCTAGAGTGATGGTTACCACCTCAATGCCCCAGACAGCTCTCTTATTCTATAAATTACAAATAAGTTGTCACTCTTCATAAATTGAGGTAAGTTATACACTGATTTTTTTTATAATTTTAATAGATTCTTTTCACCTCAGTTTCCTCATTTGTAAAATGAACTGAAGAAGGAAATGGCAAGCCACATCAGTATCTTTGCCAAGAAAACTCTAAATGGGGTCAGAGTCAGACAGCTTAAAAGACTGAACAACAACAATAAACAAACCATCCTTTGATGAAGGATCCCAGGAATTATCACAAAATTTTTAGAGTAATTTTCAGTTATAAAATGTCCCTAAGCATTTTTGTTTATTTTCTTTAGTTTTTGTGTGCGTGGTTTTGGGGGTTTTTGAGGAGGGGACAGGATTTCTGGTGTATGAATTTCAGATTAAAATGCTTTGCCTTTTTATGTTTTAAAGGCATAGGCATGACTAGAAATACTGAATTTAGTTTTTATTTGACAAGAATATATAAATTACTGGTTCTGCTCTTGAATTAGACAGAAGATTTGGTCTAGCTCCTTTTGATTGTATTGCTGTAGAAAACATGATAAAAATCACATGCTAAAACCACATCTTCCACCTTGTTTGCTTTTAAGTAATTTGAGTATATGGGCCTTGGTTTCTTGATCTATGAAAATAAGCTTTGAACCCTAAGATTTCAATCCACTCAGAAGTCAGCAAATGTTAGCCCATGAGCCAAATGTAGTCTATAGGTTGCATTTTGAATGACTTGAAAGCTAAGAATGAAATTGCTCTATGACCAATAGAAAAACAGGCAGTACTCTGAATTTAACCCATCTGCTATAGTTTGTCAACCCTGTCGGCTTCTCAAGAACAAGGACTATCTTTTGCTTTTCATTGTGTCCCCAACACTTAGCATAGTGCCTGGCCCATAGTAGATACTAAACAAATCTTTATTGATTGCTTGTAAATAATCTTCATTAGAATGTAAAAGAAGAAAACATGAAAAGAAATGGAGGCAATGCATAAGTAGCTCTTTAAGCAAAAGTGCTATGAAGTTTGTTCACCAACCCTTTGAGATCTCTGGGTGAAAAATACAAAGCAAGGCTGGTAGTAGACAACATTCTCAGAGTAATTTCTGTCTCACTCTTTTAAGGAGAGTTGTGAGCATCTAATACCTCTGTTGGATGAAATCAATCTTCTCAGTCAGGTCAGGTCACAGAAATACAGGTATACATGAATCAGAGTGAGAAAATAGGCAATATTCACCTGGAGGTCTCCAGGCTCCTTGATACAGGAGATATTTTTCAGGGGGTTGGAGAAGGAACTGAGAAGGAAGGAACCATTCATATGTTAGGAATAAGGACACCTAATAAATGAATATTTAATAAATGTTTGCTTAATTTGAAGCTAGAAAAATGTGTGCTAGGTTATAATACAGTATGTGCATGTGCTTGCACAGAATGTGTTTGAATGCCCTATTGATTACTACATCATTTTCAACATAGAGGAAAACTACTCATGGCTTTATACTCTGGGTGTTGTGTTTCTCCTATTCAAAAATATGTAACAACTTAGATCAAACCATAGATGACATTATTATTGAATTTGTGGGTCCTAGAAAATTCAAAAGGAGAACTAAGATATCTAATTATAGAATCAGTTTTCCCATAATCATGTAGTTGGAAGGCTCCTCAGAGGTCACGTCTCTGACCTCAATGGGTTGCAATTCTGGTTGGAAAACAGTAAAATTAAATTTACTACTGATGAATATAAAGTGCTTGAATTTAGATTTTAAACAACTGATTTTACAAGTAGAGAATGTGTCAGTTCATGTGAAAAAACCTGGGGATTTTAAATGGCCAACATTTACTTTCAGCCAACAGCTGCTTAAAAAAAAAGTCTAACATAATTATTGGAGATATTAATATAGGTATACTATCCAGATCAAAGGAAGGAAAGATTTTACTACGATCTATAAATCTGGGCTATGGTATTGAATTCTAAATATCAAGCTTATGAAAGACACTGATAAAACAGAATTTACACGGAGGAAAGTGAGCAGCATAGAAGAAATCTTGAAACTATGTTACAAGGAATAATTCATGGAATAAGGGATGTATTGTTAGGAAAAGATATTAGAAGGGCAGAAATTATGCCAATCTTCAAATATCTGAATGATTATCAATAGATGTGAAAAAAATGTACTCTATTTCTTTAAGGAGTTATTTTAAAATCAATATACATATAATTAGTTTTAGATTGCATATAGGACAATCATTACAAGAAAGTCCAACAATGAAATGGCCCAGTTCCTAAAATAATAATGTCTCCATGGCCTGGACATGTTCAAACAGAACATATGACCTACAGTTAGGAATATGGTTGTAAATATACCTTTACTGAATATAAACCCAGAATATCACGAGGTGACCACTAAAATCTGTCCTAAAATTCTGATATGGCAATAGTAGTTGTATATAAAAAGGATAGGATTACGTGAATAATTAACAATTGATATATTTTTTTTAAACATAGATAGACTGCATTGTATGGTGAATAGAGAACTGAACTCAGCACTGAGAAGACCTATATTCAAATTCTGTCTCTGATTTATACTTGAACTTTCCCAGTTTTGTAACTGGGAAAATCACTTGAACTCTAAGTAGTTTAAGTAACTAAATTTTTTAAGTTTCAGAAAAGGTGTCAACTTGAATTGGTAGAGTGAATTTCCTTCACCATAGCTTCCTCAGGTCAATGAAATCACAGGTTCAGTCCTTATCCCTATCTTTCATAGGTCTCAATTATTAAATAATTTCTAAATGTAGTTATTTCTTCTCCATTGAAGAACTGCTCAATGCCTCATGATTCCATGGCAGTGTCTCTGAGTTCTTGAAATCTATAAAGTGGTACTCAAATTCTGAAAGGATGACATAGGAGAAAGAGTATTGCATTGAGATGTAAAGAACTTACATTCAAATCATCCCTCTGTCAATTGCTATATGTATAACACAAAGTAATGTTCAAAGTTGCTTTTCCTGTTTCTGGCTAACTCCATGTGTGAAACAGCATTTGGATACAACGGAATCAACGAATGCCCTGGATGCCTCCTATTTCAAGGTAGTCTAGCAATGAAAGGACTTGAAAGATTGCTACGACCTTGCAAATGCTACTAGATAGTCTCTCTGTCTTTTTCCCAACCTGGGAGAGTAGCAAGCAATCAGGGTGGTGCATCAGTTTAAAAGGACAGAATTTAGGGCTTACTCTTTTCCTTTTAAACACCTTTGTGGTGAAAAGTGCTATTTTTCACTCTATGATAAGGTGGGAAGGAACACAGATTCAACTAGAACAACTGGGGCCATAGAGTCTAACTGCTTTTTCTCCTTTATGTTTCATTTTTCTGAGTGGGGGAACAAACATTATTTCCCCAGACGGATATGTTCATTTTTTTCCCCTTGATGAAGTAATCATAGTTAAGAAAGAGTACCACAGGTAAGTGTAAAGTGACTGAGGCCTTATTTGAACTCAGGTCCTCCTTATTTCCAGACTGGTTTTTTATCTACTGGGCTACCTAGCTATCCCTGAAATGTCCAGTTTTCGGGTTAAACTTATGAAGCTGAAAGATCTTGGTTGAATTTACTGAAATCAAAGTCAAAGTCATTTTCTCTGTCAGAGAAATGATCATTTACAGAAGAAATCATGAGATTTGGCTGCAGAGTTAAAGCAAAATACGGATTGCCTATTTGACAGGCTCACAAACTATTGTTTGTTTAGGTGAGGCTTAAATGTCATTTTTGAAAGCACATGTACCATTAATTATAAATTAAGTTACCAAATCCCATTTTAAATAATTTTTTAAACATCCCATTTAAAATAATTATTTCAACATCCCATTTTAAGTAATTCTTTCAACTTGGAAGTCTTTTGTGTCTTTTAGCATTTCTTATACATTGTATACCATATACCTTTCTATGTCCTCCTTTGGGGCAACCCTTGATATCAACCACAATGTAAGCTATAGATAAATTCTTCATGGGGAGTTAAATATGTATATATATTTAAAGTAAGCTTAATACTTTTAATTAGAGGCCAAATTTCCATCCAAGAATGAACCCTGTTTAAACTGTGTGCCTTGCTCCAAAGCACCAGTCTCACTGAGAAGAAATTAATGCAGTGCACCAATTCCACTCAGGACAGATCTAGTCCTTATTATCATATATACATAACCTTGCATAAGTTACTGCCCTTCCTGGGCCTCACTTTACTCATTTTTAAAATGGAGTTATACTAGATATTTTATATTATCCATTCCAGTTTCAAATTGATTGTCCTACAATCCTACATAGTAGGAAAGTACAATCTAAGTGGGGTATATATGATTCCAAGATCATCCTAGAAAGGTTTATCACCAGAAGTTGACTTTTTGCATAGCAGCTACACAAAAATTATCAAAAAAATTGTTCTCTCTATTGTTGAGGGAGAAATATCATAATTATTTCTAACAGGAATACCACAAGGTCATTTATAAAATATAAACCTCCAAAAATAAAAGGAAGGGCAAAAAAAAAAAAAAAAAAAAAAAAGAAGTAATAAGAGAAAAAGTATGTTCAATCTGAAACCACTTCCTTGGACCTAAGCTTTCAGCAGTTCCCAGTGGTGCTAGGCTCCCCCCTTCTCTGAAATTTGCTCCTTTCCCTCAGTTCTCTTCTTTTCTCAGTTGCAGATGTACATCACCACAACAAAAGTACCCATGCTAATTGATGAATGAACCTTCTCTTATGGGTTATGCTACCCTAATTATGAAAGCAACCACTACAAAGAGAACTGTATGAGAACAGTGTAGAATTACAACCATTTATTGAAAGACAAATGGCTTTTATTTGGGACATTTTTTCCCCCATGCTTCAGTTTCTGTAGTCACCCTCTTTGTTTCCTGCACTATTAATCAGGGAAATACAATGTTCTACCTCATCGGGTGATTATTAGGAACATTGAGGAATTAAGGTGTTGCCCTCACAAAGTCCATGCAAAGAAAAAAAAATCTTTTCAGGGTATTTCACTACGTGATTTGCCAAGTTTTCCTCCCTACTCTACTATACATGCTTTGTGTCGATTTCTACTTTTTGCATGGTTTCTGTTGCTTTCTAATTATCTTTATTTCTTTTCTTCATTTTTCTTGTTAAAGTAGTTCAATATCTCAGTCATTTTGAGGTCATCATTAATTTCATGCTCTTCCTAATTTATTAGCAAGTCTATTTTCTCTCTAATATTTCTTTTTCTCTTGATATAATTATGAAACTCTTATACTTTTTTCCTTAATGCCTTTTTACTATCCTTATCTCAGTCTGCTTTTTAAGTCTCATTATCTTTTCCCTGCAAGCTTTATTTGATGAACTATATTCTAGCTTGGTCCCCATATTGCTTAGTTCTTCTTTTCTAGTAAGTCATTACTGTTTGGGTGGTGTGTTTTTCTGTCAAACTACACTGAATAAATCTGAATACAACATATGTAATACATATATATTTATATATATATATATATAATATATATTATTGTGTGTATATATGCATATATACATATATAATAAAATCTGTGCGATTTTAAAAACACATACTTTAAATGTTATTAAAATGTCTTATGCCCTCATTTTTGCTTATTGAATGGAGAAAAGATTCAAGTTTCAAATTTGCTTCAATCCACATTGTTCAAAGGATATTCCAACATACTCTTTCTTGTGGTCTGCTTTCCTTTTCTTAGCAGATTAAATTCAATTTATTCACATGTGACATTGTCATTGGTATCTTGTTCTTTTGCATTTGGGAACACAGATCTTTAATATTCAATTATCTGAGTTTTTAGCAGTTCAAATGAAATACTTAACAGCACACTAATTTTTGACTAAAATACTGCTGAAAAACAAAATGTAATGCCCAGACAATAATACACTTAAATGGATATTTAAAGATATGGCAATAAAATGTACCTCTTTAAAAATACTAGATCTCTTCCCAAGAAGTAGTTTAAGATATAGTTGATGAGCATTTTCAAAATAAAACTTTGGATCATTAACAATTTTAAAAATAAAGGCGATTTGTCACATTGCTTTCAAGGAAAATTTTGCAGATACTGGTCAATTTTATTTTTAATGAAATACAATAACCACTGACATTTTAAAATCATACAAATTATGCTTAAAGTTTATAAAATGCTTTTTATGTATTTTTATTTGTTCCTCAAAACAACCTTATATTATTTCCATTTAGAAATTTAAAAAATAAATATTCAAAAATTTAAGTGCTATAAGTTTCAGAATCAGAATCTCAACAGAGACCTTCCTGATCCTAAGACCATAATTCTATCCTATGCCTTAAGTTATTTTCCATAAAGCATGTACCTAAAGCATGACTTTTCCTTTTGAAACTTCTTTCAATTTTTCCAAAATGTCACTATAACTGTTTATAAGAAATAATTTAACAATCCTAAATGTTGTATGGAGTCTTCTCTGAGTAAACTAGGCAGAAACCGATAAGATTAAAATGAATGGGTGGATGAAAAGCATGCACTAAGTTCTTACTATGTACCTAGTATCATGCTAGAATCTTGGTATTACAATAAAAGTAATAAAGCAATCCCTATTACTGAGAAGTTTACAATCTAATAGGGAAAGGCAAAATGCACAGGAACATAGTGTCAAAGAGGGATGCTTTGATCAGGGAAATCACAGAGATATGTTTCTGTGCTATAACCATTAATCAACTCAAATGTTAGTACTCTCAAAAGTATTTGTGAACTCATCAATGTTAGTGTTTCCTCCAAGGATGCAGTTCACAATTTATTAGATGAAAAGGATAGAAAATTAAAATTTTCCTTCTAAATCATGAAATACCATATTTTGGTGGCCATAACACAAATATTTCTCATAAAAATATTTCTTTTCTTGCCCAGTGGTGTACAAATCCCACAGTCCCATTTACAGTTAATGATCAGTGTTTATACATTTTATAACTCAAAGTTCTTGTACTTTACTGAGGTGGACAATGGTTTGCAAGTTATAGCACTTAAAAGAAAACCTCAGGTCTTTGCAGAAAGGCTAGCTGTGTTCAGGCAACACCTGAGCCATCAGGTTCAAAATTGTACAATAAGAGGAAAGGATTTCATTAAAGATTCCTGAAATGGATAAGGTGAGTTCAGCTCTGTAGGTCCCTTTTACTAACTTCAGTCAGGGACTCCAACTGATGTCACTCTGGAGTCATGAGCACTGAGGAATGTGGGATAATCTCTAATAAAGACAAAAAAGAATAGACTAAAATGAGAGCAGAGGAGGTCTGAATTTAAAAGAAATTAAGACAACATTTCTTTTATAACAAACCAGCTAGAACTTGGCAAGTAGGAGAATTTCTTTACCAGGTTTTCATTTCAAGGATGGCTTAGAATCTAAAGCTTGGGAGTAATTTTACCAAAGAAGAGGAAATAGGTTATACTTTCCTGTTGTATTTATTTACAACCCTACTTAATTGTTGTTGTTGTTGTTATTGTTGTTGTTGTTTTAAAATAGCCATTCTGGCTCTTTTGTACTGGTGATGAGGGAAGAATAAGGTTGAAATTTTGAAAGTGTTCAATCCCATGGTGGCTTAGTCAGATAACCTTCAGTGAAGAAGAGTATCAATATCGAGCTTCCTTCAGAAACATTGCCTAGAGGCTAGAATCTGCTGGTGATTTCAGAATTGGTCCAGCCAGCCCCTTCTATAAAGACAATCTGATTTTGTCTGAAGTAATTGATTCAAATACTCTCAGTTACATATGCAAAATAGGAAAGGTGACAAATATGCTTTATTCTCTCTGAACATAATTTGAGGGGTTTGTCACAATGGGGAATGGTTGCAAAATAATTGGACTAAAGGTAATTTAAAATATTGATTGTACTTTCAGTTATCTTTCTCTCTTCTATTCAATCATCCCTTCTTTCACCTCCAATGAAGCTACTGAAATGACTAATTAAAAGATTAGTAAATCAGGCCAATGATAGAATATTGTGTGTCTACATTAGCGGATGATAATCATGGAATTTAATTTTATTTTCTTGAGTAATAAAAAGTGACAAATGTGAATTAAATGGAAAGCACTCAAGTACAGTACAGTGCAAACAGTTGGAATTCAGTTGTTTATGAAAGCAATAGGCTTTTATATAAATAAAAACAATGATGATGATGAGTTCTTTAAAAGGAATGAATCAGACAGATGATCATAATTTGCTATGCAGATATGTAAGCTGTAAAGAGGATCCTGTAGATGAACTAGTCTCCCCACTGAGCTTCTTCCTTTGTATTATCTTGTACAGAAGATGAAATTTACAGAAGAAACATTTTACCTTTAATGAACTCTAATTTTGATAATCGAGTTGCCAATTAACAGAGTAATTGCGAGGGTAGATTAATGTCACAATGCTCATTCAGTTCTCTTGCAGCCTTTCTCTTTATATGCTGTGAATATTCAGCATGTTTCTTTATTCTTTTTCCCTCCTCAGCCCAGACATTTTCTTCACATAAAAGCCTTACTTAGAAGAGGCATTTTATAACAAGATACTAAACACTTGACCCTATCCGGAAGAAGAGACTAGAAAGAAAAATTGAAGTCCAAACTTTGACTGACCTGTACTGAGATGACTCAGATCATTTTGCCTCTGTAGTCACATGAAGGAGACCTTCCTGACCATTTGTCCACTTTTACTTTAATCAGTTGAACTAGGCAACTGCAAGTAACAGTTATCAATGTCATTGAATCCCCTAAAACTAGTCACATCATGGGTAGAAATTCATTGGAGAGCCTCCATCCTAAATGCTTATTCTTGAAGAGCACATAGATAAGTATATACAGGAAAAGTATATACAGGAAAAATAATCACAACTCCTTCCTTTCTCTGTTTTTTTCATGGATCTAAGTGCTGACCAGACAGTCTGTCTGGGTAGGTCCTGCTGGGAGAACAGACTATGCATTATGGTTGTTTACAGCTGCTGATGCTCTTCTACAAAAAAAAACAACAGCAGCAGGAGAATTATAATGAATCCTCACCTGTTCCAAGATTTTCTTATAGATGTATGTAGCTAACCTCCTACTGTTTCTTTCCTTTGTGAAAAGATGAAACCTTACTTTCCCTTTGGACAGCAATCCAAGTTGATGTGCACACCAGCTGCTACTATGGAAAACAAATACATGTCTTTCTCTTATAGCTTCTTATTTTCATTATTCCTTTGAAAAAGACTAAAGGAGGATGTCCCAACCTGGTCAGAGAAGTGAATTATACTGCCTATCACAAGAGACTTCACTTCTTCCTCTTTGACTTCCCATTAAGACCATTAAGTTTCAGAATTAAATTTCTTAACTGAGATTGGAGAAATGTCATCCAAACTTGGATTCATTTCTTGCAATAAAATCAGAAGAAGAGAATAGTGGAAATTTGGGGAAAAAAATCACGCATCAACAAGATTAAGTAGTAGCTCTGTTTTATTGTAAATCTTCTACTTAGTCCCTTGGGAACAAAGACAGAAAGACTTATTTTTAAACAGAGGAGATAATAGAATCTGACTCAAAGGAGGAAGGAAGAAAGAAACCAACATTTCTTAACAATTTTGTACCAGGCCTGTACTAAGAGCTTTATAAATATCGTCATTTGATGCTCACAACAACCCTGGGAATTAAACACTATTATCTTCATTTTACAACTGAAGCAACTAAGCCAAATAGACATTCAGTGACTATCCCAGGGTCACTCAACTAGTTTTTAAGGCTAGATTTGGATGAATTTCAATTACTTTTAATCTCAAAGAATTATATGCTTGCCAATTATTTTACTCCTGAGTCATGTATAAGACATTTACCAGAAAAGGAAAAAAAAACTCTTCTTGATAAATAGTCTGGAATCTAACGTGCCAAGTACTGAGTTTTTTGGGACTGGAGTTGATAATATACTAGGTACCTTAACTAAAAGTCCTATTCTTCCTCTTCATTATCTGGAAGGAAGCATTGGCAGTACATAAACCCTGATCTTCACTCTCACAGTAAAATTTACTCTCATTTCTAGCAGAATTATTTTTATGCTGATGGAGAAATAAGAGAGATTAACATAAAACCATTTCATTTTAATCCATTTTATTGGTGTTATGACTATGTTAACATTGCACTTTTTTGGCAACTCAAAGATTGCTTCATCTGTGCCAAATATTATTTTTTGGCCAAAAAGTTTGAAGTGGTGTTATCAATTTCTTCCACATTAAATTCAATATTAAACAGAGTTCCAAGAGTTCCAAACTCTTGCTAATATATTTAATAAGATTACTTGGAATTGTTTCCTATGAGCTGGTACCTGTTGCCCTTGCAAAGATCATCTTTACATTAATAATCTTCCCACCCCTTTCATAATTGTGAAATTATCTAGTGCTCGTATTTTGCAGACTATTAATGGGGACCTCCCAATGTCTGCTTTTTAGGCCAACTGCAATTTCCTTAGGGCAATGAGAAGAAAAACTTATAACCATATGATGGCTCCTCAATTACATTCGTGAAAGACATCTATCTTGTTCTTCCCAGAGGACTAATTCTACTTCTCCATCACTACCCTTCCCCCACCTCCCAATGTCTTTCTTTATTCCTGTTTCCTAAAACATTCCCATCACTAAAAAGGGTTTGAGGTTACAGGGCATGTCACTGAGGCTTTTAGTTCCTCCATAATACTATAGTTTCACCTTGGACAGCTGCCACCAGGTGATTAAGAATGCTCCAGAAGCATAGGGCAAGCATAAAGCAGTTAGGACTCTGAGTGAATAAAAACAGAGGAAAATACTTAGTATCATACATGATTTTAAAGTTTCTGAAATGCATCATATTAATTTGAGCCTAAAAACCACCCTTTTAGGTAACTATTACAGATATTATCATGTTCCCCCCAGCTTTTTTTTTTCTACAGAAAACTGAATCAGAGAGTAATAAGTGACTTTTCCTGGTCACATAGCTAGTATTTTTTTTTAATTTCAACCTGAATATGAACTTAGATTTTGTTGTATCCAGCAACAGTATTATCTAATATTCCATGGTATGACTAGCAGTTTTTATATCTTTCCCCCTGTTGTTTGTTGCTGGTTCAGACTTATGATTTTATCAGTGTCAGACATGTCTAGTAAGACCAAAAAACAAACAAACCCTAAAACAAAAAAAAAATCCCTTTACCAATGCATAGCATCAATACTTCTGCAGCTGATAATTTACTTCAGAGATTTGCTTGAGGAACTGAAAGTAGACAACATAAATTAGTTAACTTCACTTCCTATCTACAAAAATGCACAAGTAAAGATGATGATGATAATTTATGTTGCACTTTAAGATTTTTAACTTATATTGGTATTAATATCTTTTTTCTTACAGCTCCTCTGTCTCATACTATATTATTCCCCTTTACTTCTCCCCAAGTACCAATCTTCACCAAAATATGAATAAAAATGAAAAAAAAGTTCATTAAAAAGCAATACAATGAAAAGGTCTGAAATTGTAGGACATATTCCAGCTCATAACACACCACTTATTCAAAGAAGGAGGATATGCCTCTTCATATCTCTTCTTTGCAACCAAGCTTTGTCATAATATTTTTACAGCATTCACTTTTTATTGTTTCATTGTTCTTAATGATGGTGATGGTGATGATGATGATGAAAATGGGTGCTTTAAGGTTTGCAAAGTGCTTTATATATGTCGATTCATTTGATACTTAAAATAGTTTTATAAGATGATATCAATATTATTCCTATTTATCTATTTTACAAATGTAGATAGCATTAACAAGTTAAGTGAATTGCCTCAAAACATAGAGCAAGTAGGTGTCTCAGGTAGAATCTGAACTCAAGTTGCCTTGTCTCCAAATCCTTCAAGTTATATTCTATACCACCTATCTGTTTAAAAAAAAAAAAAAAAAAAAAAAACAAGCAAAGAAAAAAAAAGGTAAATTGTTGTACATTGCTTTTGATTGTATCTAAGGCTTAATGCAGTGCTTAACCTACAGCAAAAATTTAATAAATGCTTATTGACTTGACTTCAGTTGTTTTAGTCACTGTATACATTGTTTTTCTGGCACCACTTAATTTACTTTGAATCAATTCAACTCTCAAAGTGGCATTGGTAAAACAAAATATAATTAATGGACCTAAAGTCAGGAAGTTCTGAGTTCAAATTCAGACTCAGGCATTTACAAACTGTGTGACTCTGGGTAAATTATTTAATTTCTACCTGCCTTAATTGCTTCAACTATAAAATGAGGACCAAATTTATTGTTAGGTCTATATGATATATTTGTAAAGTGATTAGCACAGTGTCTGGAATGGAGTAGGCACTTAAAAAATGTTTTCCCCCTTTCCCAGCCCACAAATATTAATATGGTGCTTTAAGTCAACAAAGTGCTTTTCTTACAATAAGCAATTGAAGTAAGTAATGTGCAAATTATTTTTATTTATTGATCCTATTTTATAGTAATAGACTCAAGCACAATGAAGTTAAGTGATTTCAATGATGATACACCAAATCACATTTAAGAATTTTTCCCATGTCCCTTGATTCTTTCTATGTAGAATTCTCTATTTTTCCCTAAAACTTTCTTTCTTGCCCAAGTTAAACTATATATTAAGTATAGGTCTACTAAATACTTGTTCACTAATTTAATGATTATACTCCACTTGACTATTTATTTGCTGATCTCTTCCTCATCTACAGGCTTTCTCAGTCCACTTTCACATTTTCTGTACTAGTCCCAGCTAATATGCAGCAGCAATTTATAACACACATGTTAATTAGACCATTAAAACTCTAATTTTCCCCAAGGTATTTTAGTTTTTTCCAGCTTAAGCTATTTTTCCTCTCTCCTCCAGAGTTCCTGGCCTTTGGAATTCCTCTCATCTTCTAGAGGAATTCTTGGCAAGGAGGCTTAGCATAGAGAACAATAGATTTACATTGTTTGTGATATTTTCCAACATTAGATAATTACTTGCTTAGTAACCTAAATCATTAAAATTATCTGAGTCTCAATTTCCTCATCTGTAAAATTACAGAATCAGACAAATGATTTCTGAGATTTCTAAATCTATAACTTATGTGTTTTAAGAGGAAACAGTATGATACAATGTTACTCAACCAAAATGCCAAAATTTTATATACTAGTATATATATATATGTGTGTGTGTGTGTGTGTGTGTGTGTATGTATATATGTATGTATGTATATGTATAATATGCTTCAAAATTTCAAGGAGTCCTGATTTTATTGGCATAGATACTACTTTAACTGAATCATATAATAACTCCCCTGGTCCTGAGTAGATGCTTATCATGAGCTACTATGGCTGAAAAAATGTATCAGCTGAAGATTAGCCCTCTAATGATGAGCACATATAAACTTAGTAAAAGAGTAGCTCTGAAGCCAGTTATTTCTGTCAACACAGAGCTCCTGACAGAAGACTTTTAGATCTTTTAAGAACCTAGAATGGTCTTCATACCTTAATGAGACATAGAGTAGGGTATAAATGAAAGACATTAATACATTAATGAAGGAAGACACTAGGAAAGGAAAGTAGACACTATTTGAAGTCTGATCAGTGGTAACAACAAAGAAAATATATCTCTATTAAAGAAAATTGTAAAGCCATTCTCCAATTGATAAATGGTCAAAGGATATGAACAGACAATTTTCAGAGGATGAAATCGAAACTATTACCACTCATATGAAAGAGTTTTCCAAATCACTATTGATCAGAGAAATGCAAATTAAGACAACTCTGAGATACCACTACACACCTGTCAGATTGGCTAAGATGACAGGAAAAAATAATGATGAATGTTGGAGGGGATGCGGGAAAACTGGGACACTAATGCATTGTTGGTGGAGTTGTGAACGAATCCAACCATTCTGGAGAGCAATCTGGAATTATGCCCAAAAAATTATCAAATTGTGCATATCCAGCAGTGTTTCTATTGGGCTTATATCCCAAAGAAATACTAAAGAAGGGAAAGGGACCTGTATGTGCCAAAATGTTTGTGGCAGCCCTGTTTGTAGTGGCTAGAAACTGGAAAATGAATGGATGCCCATCAATTGGAGAATGGCTGGGTAAATTGTGGTATATGAATGTTATGGAATATTATTGTTCTGTAAGAAATGACCAGCAGGATGAATACAGAGAGGACTGGCGAGACTTACATGAACTGATGCTAAGTGAAATGAGCAGAACCAGGAGATCATTATACACTTCGACAACGATATTGTATGAGGACATATTTTGATGGAAGTGGATTTCTTTGACAAAGATACCTAACTGAGTTTCAATTGATAAATGACAGATAAAAGCAGCTACACCCAAAGAAAGAACACTGGGAAACGAATGTGAACTATCTGCATTTTTGTTTTTCTTCCCGGGATATTTATACCTTCTGAATCCAATTCTCCCTATGCAACAAGAGAACTGTTCGGTTCTGCAAACATATATTGTATCTAGGATATACTGCAACATATCCAACATATAAAGGATTGCTTGCCATCTAGGGGAGGGGAAAAAAATTGGAACAGAAATGAGTGCAAAGGATAATGTTGTAAAAAAAAAATTACCCTGGCATGGATTCTGTCAATATAAAGTAATTATTAAATAAAAATTTTTAAAAAAGGTTAAAAAAAAAAGAAAAGAAAATTGTATGTAAAATGTGGAAATACTATACATAAAGATTTGCTCAGGGGCTAATAGAAAAAGAAGATCCAAGATGGAAGCATTGATGTAGATGATGCATTAAGTCTGATCAGTAAGGAGGGGAAAAAAAAACAGAAATGAATAGATAAGCAATAACTTGATATAGCACTTCTATATAATATCAGAAAGGCACCAAAACTTTACACTAAAAATCTGACAGAAATTTATTAATTGTATAATCAGTGCAACCGAGCCCCACATTGTAAGAAAATTTTTGTTTTTGTTTAGTCTTTTTAAGTATGACCAACTCTGCTGATATATGCAAGTGATGGAATGAGATTTGTTATAAGATATGATGAGCAAGCTAATTTAAAAAACCATAACCAAAAATAAAAAAACTTCAAGTCACTTACATGAACTGATGCAAAGTGAAATGTGCAGAATCAGGAGAACTTTGTACATAGTAACAAATAATTGGAGTGTGAATGGAGATCAAAACATACTATTTTTACTTTCTTTATTCTTTGGTGAGTTTTTTAAAGTTTATTTCTTCTTTCACAATATGACTAATATGGAAATATGCTTCATATGATTAAATATATAGCCTATATCAAATTGTTTATAATTTTAGGGAGAGGATGGGTAAAAAAGGAGGGAGGAAAAATGTGGGACTCAATTTTTAAAATGACTGTTAAAAATATCTTTATGTGGAAACATAAGATACTATTTATTTAAAGAAATTTTAAAATCCAGAATTTTAAAAAATTATATCTAATTCTTAATGATCCCACTTGGAATCTTCTTGGCAAAGATACTGTTTGTTATTTCTTTCTCTAGATCATTTGCCCATTGAGGAAACTGAGGTTAACAGGGTTAAGTGATTTGTGCAGGATCACAGAGCTAGTCAAGTGTCTGAGACCAGGTTTGAATTCAGGAAAATGAATCTTCAAATATTCAATTCACTATGCCACTTAACTTCCCCTCAAGAAAATTTACTGAGGTAAAAAGCCTCTAATAACAGGGTGGGGGCTAAAGGTTGAAGGCAATTGTCCATTTGCCTACAGAAACAAAACAGAGAGGAAGGGCAGTAACAACATTATCTGGCTACAAAGAAGAAGAAATGGATGATGAATTTGGAATATAGATTTCAAATAGAGAAAAAAAAATGAATGGAAAAATTTAACTAAAAATAAAACTATTTGAAAAATTCTCAACCTGTCTAAAGAATATAATTCTTTAATTGAGGAAGAAAGGGACCAGAGAAACCATCATTATAAATGTGATCCCATAAATAAGAAGTTACTGAAGTAGAAAGAATGGGAGACTTTCAAGGAAATATTCCTTCTTAAAATGTTATAGATAATGATAGAAAACTTATGTACAGTCTGACATATGATCTACATTTTGCAAGAATAAATTTCAAAGAATTCATAGAAAAATAGATAAGCATCCACAGTCTAGAATTCTTTCTGCTATGAGTTAGACTTCCAGGGTTTTGTAACATCTCTCTTATTCACCCTTTCTCTTATATAACCTTGCCACCACCTTGGTACAGGCTCTTCTCACCTCATGCCTGGATTACTGCAGCAGTGTAATGACTGATCTTATTGCCTCAAATATCTTCCCACTCCAATCTATCTTCTACTCAGCTATTAATGTTATTCTCCCTAATTACAGATCTGACCATGTCAACACTCCTATTCAGTGAACTTCTTTGGTTCCTTACTACCTCCAAAATCAAGTATAAAATTGTGTTTGTTTCTTAAAGTTATTTATATCCTGGCCCCCTCTATCTTTTCAGTCTTCTCATATCTCAATCATTCCATATACTCTGCAAAAGTGACTCTGGATTCTTTGTTCTTGATTCAAGATACTTCATTTCTTTATGTCATTCATTTTTACTGGTTGTCCTTGATGTCTTGAATTATCTTCCTCTTCCTGTCTTCCCTAGCTTCCTTTAAATCTCAGCTAAAAAGTCTTGCCTTCTTCAAGAAGCCTTTTCTAATCCTCCTTAATGCTAGTGCCTTCCATCTGAGTTATAGCCAATTTATTTTTCATATATATTGTTTCTACATTGTTATTTCCATGTTGTTTTTTTCATTAGACTGAACTCCTAGAATGTTGGGTCTACTTTTCCTTTCCTTTTCTTTGTTCCTTCCTACTTACCACAATGCCTTGCACATAGTAGGGACATAATAAATGCTAGCTGATTTAATTTGACTCTTGATATAGAAAGCTGAAACTTTGGAATATACTTGAAATGAGGTGTTAACTCAGTGGAATTAATGCAATAATGGTTCTCTAGTTCATATATATACATAGTACTTGGGATGGGTGATGAAATGGTTCTCTAACTCACACATAATCAGTATGCTGTAATAATGTAATTACAATAAGGTATATAAGGACTAAGAAGGACTGGAAGAGAGACATTCTATCTTTGACCAGCCTCATGGTGGCTCTCATGACTCCTGCACTAAGCTCAAGACTGGACCAGAATAAAGAATCTAGACTCTATTTTTGACCATTCTTATAGTGTCTATCCTGCTGAGACCAAGGCTTTTCCAGAGGACCTCCAAAAAGCTAGCTCAAACATTATATGCTATGCCTCACAGTACAGAGCATCACTAATTGCCAAGAGACAGAAGAGTAAAATCACTTGTCTCCATCACTGGAGGCATCTCTGACTTTTACTGACAGTTACTCTGACAGAATGCATTTTTTAAATATTAAATGAATGTTTGTTGGAATTAAAGAAATATGTAAAAAAGAGCATTAGTAAATGTATTTTCTACTCCTCTCGTGCTCTATCCCTTAAAAAAAAATGATTTCTCTGAAGTGGAAATGACCATAGACTGAAAAATCTCTACTTGCTCTTAGACCATTTTTATTTTTACACATTATTGTGAATCATGTTGGGAGAGAAAAATCAGAGCAAAAGGGAAAAACCATCAGAGAGATTTAAAAAAAGAATTGATCAATGGTTGATTTACATTCAGTCTCCTTAGTTCTTTTTCTGGATGTAAATGGAATTTTCTGTCCAAAGTCTGTTGGAATTGCTTTGGATTCCTGAACTGCTGAGAAGAACCAAGTTTTTCATAGTTGATCATCACACATTCTTGTTATGATTGTGTATAATGTACTTTTGGTTCTGTTTGTTTCACTCAGCATCAGTTTCTGGAAATCTTTCCAGGTCTTTCTATAATCAGCTTGTTTTTAATAGAACAATAATATTCCATTACCTTCATGTAAGATAGTTTGTTCAGCCATTCCCCAATTGATGGACATCTACTCATTTTCCATTTCTTTGCTACCACAAAAAGAGTTGTTACAAATATTTTTGCACATGTGGGTTCGTTTCCCTCCTTCATGATTTCCTTAAGATACAGAGCCAGTAATGGTGCTGCTGGGTCAAAGGATATTTTTATATCCCTTTGGGCATAGTTTCAGATTGCTCTCCAGAAGAGTTGGATCATTTCACAACTCTACCAACAATGCATCAGTGCCCCAATTTTCCCAAATCCTCTCAAACATTTGTCACTATCTTTTCCTCTCATCTTAGCCAGTTTGAGAGATGTGAGGTGTTACCTCAGAGTTTTTTAATTTATATTTCTCTAATCAATAGTGATTTAGAGCATTTTTTCATATACGTACAAAAAGATTTAATTTCGTCAGCTGAAAAGTGTTCACATCCTTTGACCATTTAGTAATTGGGGAATGACATATTCTTAATAATTTGACATAGTTATTTATATATTTTAGAAATGAGACTTTTATCAGAAATGCTAATTGTAAAGGTTTATCCCCCACCTTTGGACTTCTCTTTTAATCTTTTTTTCTGTTGGATTTTCATGTGCAAAACCTTTTTAACTTAATGTAATTCAAGTTGTCCATTTTGCCTTTCATAATGTTCTCTAGTTCTTCAGTCATAAATTCCTTCCTTTTCCAAAGAGCTGATTTTTTCCTAATGTTTTCCTAATTTGTTTATGGTATCATCTTTTATGCTCAAATCATGTATCTATTTTGATCTTCTTTTAGTATGGAGTGTGAGATGTAGATCTATGCTGATTTTCTGACATACTTTCCAGTTTTCCCAGCAATTTTTGTTAAATAATGAGTTCTTTTTCCAGAAGCTGGAATTTGAAGATTCATCAAATATTAGATTGCTACAAGTTTTGATTATTGTGTCATGTATATTTAATCTATTTTTAAAAAAATCTATTTCACTGATCCACTATTCTATTTCTTAGCCAATACCAAATGGATTTGATTACTGCTGCTTTAAAATATAATTTTAAGTTTGGTATTGCTAAGTCACCATTGTTTGCACTTTTTTTCATTAATTCTCTTGATATTCTTTATCTTTTGTTTTTACAGATTAATTTTGTTATTATTTTTTCTAGTTCATTAAAATAATGTTTTGGCAGGTTGGTTGGCATGGCACTGAACAAGGAGAATTTAGGGAGATTAGTCATTTTTATATATTAACTTGGCCCAAGCCATGAACAATTGATATATTTATAATTGTTTAGATCTGATTTTATTTGTGGGAGAAGTGCTTTGTAATTGTGTTCATATAGTTCTTGGATTT
This sequence comes from Antechinus flavipes, assembly GCF_016432865.1. NCBI lineage: Eukaryota > Metazoa > Chordata > Mammalia > Dasyuromorphia > Dasyuridae > Antechinus > Antechinus flavipes. The sequence continues at coordinate 265,818,674 of NC_067401.1, forward strand.
GTCTTGGCAGGTAGATCCCCAAATATTTAATTTTATCTACAGTAATTTTAAATGGAATTTCTTTTTCTATCTCTTGTTTATGGGCTTTGCTAGTAATATAAGAAATGCTGATGATTTGTGTGGGTTTATTTTATATCCTGAAACTTTGCTAAATCTGTGAATTGTTTCCAGTAGGTTTTTGGATGATTTTCTAGGATTCTCTAGCTGTATTAACATATCATCTGCAAAGAACAATGGTTTTATTTTCCCATTGCCTATTCTAATTCCTTTAATTTCATTTTTTTTCTTATTGCTAAAGCCAATGTTGAATAATAGTGGTGAAATGGGCATCCTTGTTTCACCCCTGATCCTACTGAAAATGTGTCCAGATTCTCTCCATTACAGATAATACTTCTTGTAGGTTTTAGAGAGATACTGCTGTTTCTGCATATACTGAGATTATCATATGATTTCTGTTGGTTTTGTTACTGATATGGTCCATTATGGTAATAGTTTTCCTGATATTGAACCAGTCCTGCATTCCTGATATTAATCCTACTTGGTCATAATGTATTAGCATGCTGATAAGTTGTTGTAAGCTATTTGCTAATATTTTATTTAAATTTTTTGCATCAGTATTCATTAAGGAGATTGGCCTGTAATTTTCTTTCTCTTTTGGCCCTTTCTGCTTTAGATATCAGTGCCATATTTGTGTCATATAAAGAATCTAGCAGTATTCTTTCTTTTTGTATTTTTTCCAAATAGTTTACATAGTATTGGAATTGATTGCTCTTTAAATGTTTAGTAGAATTCATTTGTGAATCCATCTGACCCTGGAGATTTTTTCTTTTCAAGTTCATTAATGATTTGTTCAATTTTTTTTTCTAAAAAGGGACTATTTAAGTATTGCATTTCCTCTTCTTTTAACTTGGGCAATTTATATTTTTGTAAAGATTCATCCATTTCAGTTGGATTGTCAAACTTGCTGCCATAGAATTGGGCACAATAATTCCTAATTATTGCTTTAATTTCTTTTTCATTGGCAGTAAATTCACCCCTTTCATTTTTGATATTGGTGATTTGATTTTTTTCTTTCCTTTTTCTGATCAAATAAACCAAAGGTTTATTGATTTTGTTGGGATTTTTTTTCATAAAGCTAACTCTTAGTTTTGTTTATTAGTTCAAGAGTTTTCTTAATCTCTATTACATTCAACTCTCCTTTGAGTTTCAAAATTTCTAATTTGGTATTTAATTGAAATTTTAATTTGTTGTTTTTCTGGCTTTTTTAGTTGTATACCTAATTCTTTGATCTCTTCTTTCTCTATTTTATTTATGTAGCTATTTAGAGATAAAAATTTCCTCTAGGAACTTTTTTGGCTGCATCCCATAGATTTTGATATGTTTTCTCATTATTGTCATTTTCTTGGATAAAATTACGGATTGTTTCTATGATTTGTTGTATGACCCATTCATTCTTTAGAATTAGATATTTAATTTCCAATTGGTATTTAGTCTATCTTTCCCTGGCCCTTTTTTGAATATAGTTTTTATTGCATTGTGATTTAAAAAGAAAGCATTTACTGTTTCTGCATTTTTGCATTTGATTGTGAAGTTTTTATTCTCTAATATATGTCAGTTTTTGTGTAGGTGCCATGTACTGCCAAGAAAAAGGAGTATTCCATTGTGTCCCTATCCAGAGGAACTATTTTCTCCAGAGGTCTATCATATCTAGATTTTCTAGGATCCAATTAACCTCCCTAGTTTTTTTTTTTTTTTCTTCTTCTTTATTTTGTGGTTAGAGTTGTCTGATTCTGAGAGGGGAAGGTTGAGGTCCCCCATTAGAATAGTTTTGCTATTTCTTCTTGTAACTAGCTTAAAATCTTCTCTGGGAATTTATCTGCTCAACCACTTGGTGCATAAACATTTAGTATCATTATTACTTCATTATTTATTGTACCCTTTATGAAGATGTACTTTCCCTCCTTCTCTCTTTTAATAAGGTCTATTTTATTTTTGCTTAATCTGATATCAGAATTGATACACCTGCTTTATTTTCTTCAGTTGAAGCATAATAAATTCTGTTCCAGTCTTTTACCTTTACTCTGTATGTATCTATGTCAAATGTATTTCTTATAAATAACATATTGCAGGATTCTGTTTTTTTTTTTTAATCCACTCTGCTATTTGCTTCTATTTTGGGGGAGTGTTCATCCCATTCTCATTAACAGTTATGAATATTAACTCTGTATTTCCCTCCAACCTATTTTCTCCCTTGGATATACTTTTGTTCTTTCTTTCCACTCTTTCTTTATTCATGTGTTTTTTACTCCCCTCACCCACTACCTTATCTCCTATCACTCTTCCCATCTCTTACTCATCCCACCCACTATCTTATTTCCTATAACCTCTCCCCTTTCTTTTACTAATTTTTATTCATCCCTCCCCCTTCTCTTAGTAATGTTTTTTTAATCTACTCTACCTACTACTTTATCTTTTATCAGCCCTTCTCCCCTTCTCTTACTTTTTTCCCTAGTGTTTTTGCCCAAGTTTCTATTTTGTCCTTCCCTTTTCTTTTCTTCTTTATCCTCCTACTTCTTTATAGGATTAGATATATTTCTATACCCAACTGAATGATTAATTTATTCCCTCTTAGAGCAACAATTGATGAGATCAAGCTTCAGACAATGTTCATCATGATCATCACTCTCTCTTTTTTCCTTTGATTATAATAGGTCTTTTGAATCTCTTGGTGTGAACTAGTTGTCCCATTGTAGCTCCCTTCCCTCTTTTTCCAGTACAGAATTTTTCCATCCCTTAATATCTTTTTCTATGATGTCATCACAACACAATCAATTTACAACCACACTGTCAGTTCCTTTGATGCTCCCCTTTGTTTGCCCTAGTGACAGATACAATCCTCATGATTTATAAATATTGTTTTCCCATCTGAGGAAGTAAAGGATTTAACTTTTACATAATATTTTCCCCCTGTTTACCTTTCCTTGGTTCCCTTGAGTCCTGTGTTTGTAGATTAAATTTTCTATTTAGTTCTGTTTTTTTTTTTTTCAAAAGAAATGATTGAAAGTCGCTTATTTCATTGAAGCTCATTTCCTCTCTTAAAGAAGATCCTGAATCTCACTGGGTAACTAATTCTTGGTTATTATCCCAGATCCTTTGACTTCTGGAATATGTATTCCAAATCATTCAATCCTATATTACAGAAGCTGCCAGATCCTTGGTAATTGTGACTATTGCTCCTTGATATTTGAATTGTTTTGATTTTGTTGTTGTTGTTGTTGTTGTTTTGTTGTTGTTGTTGTTTTTTCTGGCAGCTTGTAATATTGTTCCTTGAGATTATAGTTTTGGAGTTTTGCAACAATTTTCCTTGGGGTTTTCTTTGTTGGATCTCTTTCCAGAAGTGCCTGATGGATTCTTTCTTTCTTTTTTTTTTTTTTTTTTTGCTGAGGCAATTGGGGTTAAGTGACTTGCCCAGGGTCACACAGCTAGACAGTGTCTGAGACCAGATTTGAACTCAGGTCCTCCTGACTTCAGGGCTGGTGCTCTATCCACTGCGCCATCCAGCTGCCCCTGATGGATTCTTTCAATGAATATTTCTTCCTCTGTTTCTAGAATATTGGGGCAGTTTTGATTTTGTTGTTGTTGTTGTTGTTGTTATTGTTGTTTTGTTGTTGCTGTTGTTTTTTTCTGGCAGCTTGTAATATTGTTCCTTGAGATTATAGTTTTGGAGTTTTGCAACAATTTTCCTTGGGGTTTTCTTTGTTGGATCTCTTTCCAGAAGTGACTGATGGATTCTTTCAATGAATATTTCTTCCTCTGTTTCTAGAATACTGGGGCAGTTTTCCTTAATGACCTATTGTAGAATTCTATCCCCGCTTTTATTTTGGTCATGGCCTTCTGGTAGGCCAATAATTTTTAAATTGTCTCTTTTGGATAGATTTTCTAGGTCAGCTGTTTTGAAAATGAGGTATTTCACATTTTCTTCCATTTTTTCATTCATTTTATTTTGTTTCACTAATTCTTGCTCTCACAAAGTCATTAGCTTCCATTTGCTCTGTTCTAATTTTTAATGTGAAATTTTCTTCAGTTACCTTGTGTATTTCTTTTTCCATTTGGTTTATTCTACTGTTTAAGTAGTTGTTATCTTCAGACAATTTTTTCCTTTCTTTTCCAAATTGTTGACTCTCTCAAGCACACCTTTCATTTCTTTTCTAATTTGTTTTTTTTTTCTTTTACGTCTCTTATTTGCCTTTTAAAGTCTTTTATGAGCACTTCCAAGAAGCCTCTTTAGGCTAGACAACAATTTATCTCATTTTGAGATTTCTTCTGGGAACATTCTGTCCTTTTCTCAGCTTGTATTTTGGTCTACCCTGTAATTATAGTAGCTTTCTGTGATCAAGGTTCTTTTCTGTTTCTTGTTCATTTTCTTTCCTTTTGATATTTTCTTTTTCTTTTCTTTTCTTTTCTTTTTTTCTTTTTTCTTTTTTTTACTTTTAAGGTAGAGCTCTGCTCCTGGAGTAAAGGAGTACAGCCCCAAGCTTCCAGTGCAGCTCTGAGCCTTGCCTTTGAGCCCTCTTGTGTTTGTAGGGGATAGCTTTACTTGCTCTTTTCAGGAAAATCCTGGTTTCCCAGAGTTTGACTTCTGAGGTGCGACTGGAAGCTACCCCACTGATTTGCTTCTCTACTGAGGCAGGACTGAGGGTCTTAGTTACTGATTTGCCATGATTAAGACCCTTTCACTGGCTTTTCCAGCATCTGTCTGACCTGATGCTGAGCTGAGTAGCCTTTTAACCTGATCTTTCTTGAAGTTTTTTCAGATAATCTTGAGCTGGAGAGTGGTTTCATTCTGTCAGACCCTATTCGGAGGCTTCCTTGCATATGATTTTCTAAGGAAATTGGAAGAGCTCGAGCAGCTTTTGACTTTACTCCATCATTTTCTGAACACATTTCTTAATGATTCATGAAAATTCACCCCTATCCCCTACTCAAAATCAAATGATTTTGAGCCTCCTGTTATCATTGTACAAAATTCATTCTCTATTCTTCACTACTCACTTCTTTAAACCCATCTTTCTCAATCACTTCCCTCTCCTATTGATATTTATTGGAGAGTCTCTTAGGTGAAATAAAGATTTATTTTTATAGCAATAAATAGTGAGATCTTATGTTGTCTTCACCTTTCAGGAAGCTTTATGATTGTAAAAATGTGATATGCTGAAGAATAAGATTAATTAAAAAATATCTATTCCCCTTTCAAATAATGTCCCCAAGTATGTCTTTGATGCATATACAGAAAGTTCACATAAAACAATAAAGACGAGAAGGTAGTCATACAGATCAAGAGCTATAGAATCACTGAACTGCAGAATTTGATAGTTCAAAGGGAATTTGATGGACTAGCTCAACCTTACACAAAAGGCATATTCATTATAACATATTCAACAAATAGTTATCTATCCTAATGTATTGGTCATTCATATTTTATTTCCTTTTTTGCAATAATGAGCTGCATATTTTTTTTCCCCTAAGTCTTTAGTATCATCTACATTTGTAAAGGAAATCAATCTGTTAATGCCTCTAAGTTTAATTCCAACTATGAACTTCCTCTAGGTTTAATTAGTTTACTGCAGCTATTCTTTGGATTTTTGTTTTCTCTAGTGAATTTTCTATTTTCAAATGCAAGACATATGGTTCTATTATGTATGAATGCAAATGTAGTGATACCAATGTCATTGATCAATAAATAAATAAATAAATAAGTTTTTGAAAGCCTTAAGAAATCTGACAAAGGTAACAACTAACCATGAACTTAAAAAAGATAATGAAGCCTGTAACCAGCATCCAAACAAAGTGATGATAAAAGAAAGGAAGGGAAAAGAGGAGAAAGGGAGGAAGGGAGGAAGGAAGGGAGAGAGGGAGGGAAGAAAGGAGAGAGGAAGAGAGGGAAGGAGGGAAAAAGGAAGAGAGGGAAGGAGAGAAGGAGGAATGGAGGGAAAAGGAGGGAGGAAAAGAAGAAGATAGGGAGGGAGAGAGAAAAGGAGGAGGAAGGAAGAGAGAAAAGAAAAAATGAAACAGAAAAAAGAGAGAAAAAGAAAGGCAGAAAGAAGAGGAGTTAATGTTTTGTTTTGTTTTTTAATGTATAGTTTGTGATGACCGCGTATTTAAAATCAGCCAGAATCAGGAATTCAGAGTAAGGGAAAAATCTTCAATCTTTATTCTCAGTAGAGGTGAAGAAGGATTGCGATAGCAATATGGGCAGCTGAGACAGGAAGCCAGCTAGCAGAGGGGAATTGGAGGTGAAGGGCGGTCGCGATAGCAATGTGAACAGCTGTGACAAGATGCCAGCCAACAGTCTCTCTTTCCGTTTCCCTTTCCACTTCCCTGCCTCCACCCACCAAAATCATCATTTCCTTTACAACACATCAGGACTTGCACAAAGAGTGGGCGGGGGCCATTCTTTCTCCAAGCTTATATATTAATAGAGTATGGTCCAATTACTATTTAGCCTCATGTGCTTGGGACCTCAGTACATCAACTCAAGCCTCAGCCCATTACAATAGTTGAAAACAGAAAGTTCAGGAGGAAATACAGAGAAGTAGGACAACTATGAAAGTACATGTACTTATTGTGTGTCTATATTAAAAAAAAAAAACAAGCTGCATATAATAAAAATTCAGTTTGTATTTTCATATATATTGTTGGATATAGTCACATATATTTCACATACACATAAATTCATTAAATTTAGAATTAGAAAAAATAACTTTAAAAACTCTGACAGATTTTTTCTCTTTGCTGTTTTTCTTACAGTTTCAATTGAAATGCTCTAGGGATAATTTAATTTCTACTTCTCCAAATGAGTATGGTAGTGGTACACAAAGGACCAGAAAGTTCAAAGAATCATAGGGGATTTCTATGACAGATATACATATAATAACTTAGCTATTATCATTCTAAGTGTGAGATCTTTTGTTGTTGGCCAATGAGTGGCCTTATCCTAAAAGAAGAATTGTATCATGTTGAGCTTTATATACCCAAGCACAATTGAATGACTTTCTTTAGAATTCTTTTCACTGGGTCTTTTTCAGACATTCAAAAGGATCCTAGAATGACCATTGTAGAGCTAGAATAAATCTTAGAGTCTTTCTTATTCAGCTTCATTTTATAAAGGAACTGAGGTCCAAAGAGACTAAGTGATTGGTCCAGAGTCATGCAGGTAGTGACAGGCTCCAAATCAAGGACTCTCTCCTCTATTGAATGCTGTGACTTCTGTCCTTCTGTGGGTGAAAATTCCTTATATATTTTCTTCCTGTTGACATCACACCTGGTCTACCTGGCCTTGCCTTAGATTCTTCCAGATATGTTCCTTGCTCATCAGAACAGTGTCCAGAGATGGCTCTTCGCTGCTGGAATGTCTTCTTCCTTATCTGTTTTGAAGTTCAGTCTGACATCAACAGATGGCCTTGATGCCCATGCCAAATCTTGAGACTTCTTACCTATTATTTGTAAGTTGATGATTCTCCCAGAAGAGCTTTGACAAAGATAAAAATAACACCACCATATGCTTTTACACAATCTCTTCTCCTATATCCCAACTTGATTCAGTGATATTTAAAAAAATAGATTTTGACCTTAATATTAAGTTACTTATCAATCTATTAATAAAAAATCAATTACTATCAATAAATCAATTATTCTCCTATTATCCCTTTCATATTACTTTCATAAATATTTTATCTAGTGTCTGCATCCTTGGCATAATAAATGTAGTCTAGAACACAGGGTACTATGGAGAGTAAAGACAGAAAAGGATACAGGTGGATCGTTGATAGAGATTGGATGTTCCTCTGAGATTATGTAATTTAGCTATAATATAAGTCTATAGAAAATAGCTAGATCAAATGGCTGATTGTAATGGTGCTGCTAAATATACTTTGGCAGGTTTGGGGTTGGGACAATATAATAGGAGCATTGTAGTTGTGTACTGGAGTGGTTTAGTCTCCATATGGCAGTGAACAACGCAAATGGGTACAGCTAAAGTGTATAGGAGGTGGAGCAGCCAGTTAAGGTTAAGAAGAACAGTGCCTACAATCTTGAGCCTTGCACCCTTTTGTTATTTAGGCAAGCTAGTAAGTCAGCATGTGCACTGGTATCCTTCTTGATCCACAGACATAACTCATGATGTCACAGAGCCTGTGTACAAATTGCATCACTGTTAGGGGAGTTAGTATAAGGATGTTGTGTTTCAGAATTAATCTGAATAGCTTTCTCCCTTGAGAAGGATGTGTTGGATTTATAATAGGCACCATTCAAGGATTTAAATCAAATGACAAATTTAAAATCCTTATTCACACACTTGCTTTTTGGGAGCTGATCTGATAGGATCATGACCATAAACATAGACATGAAATAAAGACATTGACATAGGCTTGGAAACTGACAAAGATGTGTACATAAGCATAGAAATAGGTGTAGATATAACTATAGGTATAACTATTACTATGGCAATAGGTGGATGTGATATAAAGACAGAGATAAAGATAAAAATGAAGATAAAAATGATGCATTTTTGCTGCCAACCTTATAAGAATCAGTGAAATGTTACAATGACCTGCATAAACATTAGACCCTCGACCAACTGTTTAAATTGAGTAATATTTGCTCATGTGAAGGTGTACAAAGTGTTTGCCTATGCAAAGAGCCCCTTTTCAGAAGAAACACACAGCAGTGAACCTGGGTGTGAATATTTAGAGTCCATGATTGGACTTCTTTGAAAATGTCAGATTCCTTATTACCATTACACTGTGCAAATTGCAGGTCTCTCCCAAGTGGTCATGAAACAACAGGAGCAATGTTTTATCATATCCTTCACAAATATATGTAGTGTTCAGCTCGATATTTGCTGGAATTCACTGATGCACAGGGTAGAAAAGACTATCAAACATAAGCCTTTTAGTTGGGTCTCTGTCAGGAATGTCGTTTTTGAATAAAGGATGACAAAATAATTTTTTTACTTAATCTGGAAACACAAATTTGAATATCTGTATAATTTATTGGTTAATGCAAAAGACATAATCCCAGACTGCAGGAACAAAATGGAACCTATTTATGGCAACTATTGCACTCCTATTGGATAAAATTTGCAAGAATCAACCAGAATTTAGAGAGGAGGAGAGGATTTACTAGCTTTAGCAGTGTAAATTATCACACATTACTAGATAAACAACAAGAGATCTTCCCCAAAAAAAGTTAAAATTATTTGACTTTCTGTCTCAGGGCAGGGTCTAGCCAGGGTGGCCCATAGATCTGATGATAAGTGAATTGATATGGAACCTTGATAGTGATATGGTGATAAATTCATCCACCCTCCCTAACCAAGAGTAATGATTTAGGTTTTTATTATCTCTAGCCAATTATTCATTACATAGTGGAAGGGTGTACTCCTGCTATGGGGACATTAAGAATGTGTTCTGTAATGAGAGTAGGAACTAATTTTCCTTTCAATTTCATCCCAGAAATATTTGGGCAGAGGAAATGACAGAAGAGGTAACATCAGAGGAAAAAATTGAGCCTTCAAAATTTTCTTTTCCCATAGCTTCTTCCCAAAGTTTTATTCAACATTTAGATCATATCTCTCACTATTGGAATAAACAAATAACTTAGCAATATCCCTTTTATGTATAGAATAATAATGATTCACATTGCTATAGTAGTTTGCAATTCTATTTCCTCACAATTCTGAAATGGCTTTTGTAAAAGTCCATGCATTACTATGCTCATTTTATAGATGAGGAAATTGAGGTCCAGAGAAATTAAATGACATAAAAAAAAAAAAATCACACAGCTGATTAATAGCAGAGGAAAGATTAAAATCCAATTCTAGCTACTAATCTGAAGATGTGTGTGTTTGTGTGTGTGTGTGTGTGTGTGTGTGTGTGTGTGTGTGTGTGTTCCATATCTCTGAATGTCATGAGAAGAGATTCCCTACCCTTCCAACCCTTTGATCTGTGGCTACATTGTAGAATAAGATTAATAAGCTATTTAGGTAAAGAATAAATGAAATTTTTGGTTATGCTCCTTTTCTCCTTTTTGATATCCTCCCTAATCAGATACAAATCCATCCTGTGTTATGACAGGATCATGTAAACCAGGGCTTTTGTTGCATTATACAGGTCAGTTAGCTGAATTTTGCATAGAGGTTTCTTGGGTCTATGGAGAAAGGACAAAAAATAGTTTATTCAAAGACTAGAAAACCAACCAGGGAAAAAGAAAGAATTCTGATTCTGCTGGTGCCTCTCAATAATTCTCCACTTGGAAATAATATGTACTAGGTTAAAAATTATATATAGAATGTTGGATTCCTCTTTCCCAAACCACCTGAAGTAGGGGGAAGGAAAAAGGGAATTGGAAGCTTCAATCAGTGTCAACATGGCATCCATTTTTAGAGTCTGAAGTAATTGGAAAGGTCCAATCAAAAGCCCAAAGATATGTGAAATTGTATCTGGTTCTTCCCACACTGAGTTCAGTAAGAACATCTGGGTTGTAGGTCTTTATTGCTAGAAGAAAATGAAAATCTAATGTGAAAGGAGTGAAAAATGTGGAAAAATCACACACTGTTAGAAAATTAGTTCCTTTTTAAAGAGAACATCCTTACAGGCTTGGATTAATCAACATGATTGAAACAATAGTGAAAGGTAAACGTACTTGGAGGGCACTAGCTTTTGTTCTCTTTCTTTCCCAGTCATCTGACTCGTGTGATGAAGTAAATTTCCCTTGATTTTTTTTTTTTTCTTCTTCTTTCATGATCTACAAGTGACTGAGCTTGCAAGCCCTGAGTGACTTAACTCAGAAGAGTTTTAATTACAAAGGCAGCCTCTATTGCAGCTCAGGATGACAGCTCTGTGTTCCTAAACCAATTGACCTGAAGCTATGGAGATGAGTTCTTCTATTTCCTGCAGCCTTTTACAGAGATAAGAGGCTGACCAGTTGCCCTGACTATAGAATTTCTTCTTGATAACAAGTAATTAGCTTGCACAGACAAAGAAGGTGAATTGTGCTTTTAAAGACAAAACTAGTTAGCAAGTTCTGGAAGACATCATCACACCCCAACCCCAACCCTGAGAACATTAGGAAGGCCAGCTTGGCAATTGAACTAATTCATTTCTTAAGGCTTTTCCTTAAACTTTCCTTTTTCTTTCTGGGAAGGGAATAATTTGATTTTACCAACTCATTGCTTCAGAACAAGAGACCTAGTTCATACTCTTCAAAGAAAAAACTGAGGCTAAGAGAAGATAAGTGACTTGATCAAGATTACTAAAGAGACAAACCAAAAATTAAACACAAGTTACCTGATTCAAAATCTAAGTCTCTTCCTACTGGTTATTTCAGACTTACTCCAGTTTTCCTTTGTAAAAATATCACAAATGCTTACTCCAACAATAAAATTAATCTATGTTGCTAAATCATTTGAGGATTATAGGTCCCAGATGTTCAAAATGCTGACACTTTTAAATATTTGCTTTCAAGAAGGTTGTCAGTTATGCTTTTATAATGTTAATTGTGTAAAAGCTCTAGATTATTTTCAATATCTCATTATATTAAGGGATATCTGCCACCTTTCTCATATTTTTCTGCATACTTGGCAGACATTTAATTGTTCTTTTTCTAATGAAGTAAGAAAAAGGCATGCTGGATTTAGGAAGGGCCAGCTTTGGAGTGAAGAAAATCTGGATTTAAGAACTAAATTTTTTGTTGGTACACCCTAGACAAATCAAATGTGCTCATTATTTCTATGACTCTTGACAAGTTACCCATTCTTTACATCTCAGTTCTCTCATGGAAAAATGAGGAGGTTGGATCAAATCTGTAGTGTCCAAATATTTTGTATAGCATTCTCCATCATTTTTTTAAAATAAACACAACTTTTCATTATGTATATCTATATATCTAACTTGAAAATGTATGCATGTGCTACTGAACAAGATGAGGCGAGATCTTTCAAGACAGTTGTGAAAATAGAGTAAGGCTTCATCTAATTCAGAGTTTGAGTAGGCATAAAGGACTTCGAAGATTGAGTAAAGAGAAATCTTAAGCCTCCTTCCTGCTATCCTCCCAGACATCATTTTCTCTCTATTTCAGTCAAATATGAGCAACTATGTACTTTTTGATCAAGTTCAATTTCTTGGATAGTTCCCACATTCAAAATGTAAAATCCTCAGCCAATGAGGATGAGGGTCGGTGGTGGGAGGGGGGATTTGTGTTAGAGATTAAAAGTGTTAACCCGATCCCAGAAGGTGCTTCCTCCCTTCCATTGTCTGCTGCAGAGGTGGGACGCCCGATTCTTGGGAGAACAATAAACTTTGCTTTGTTTCTAGAGATCTCTCCAGCTTTTTTTATTAAATGGTGAACACTCACTATTTCTGAACCACACACTACTATATAATATAAATTATAAAACTGAAATAAAATAAAAGTATAAAAGGATGAAATTTAGAATGAAAATAGCATTTCAAATAATAAATAATACAAAACATTTTTGCTCTCAAAAATTATTGATAAGAATTGCTGTCTTCATTTTATGCTGTGGACATCTGTGCAAGCCTTTTATTTATACATAGTTCTTCTATTTCCAATTTTACCTGGATATATGTTCATATCTTTTTTTTCCCCAATCTATTAGTCAGTACAGAAGCGCTAATCTCAGAATTTGGTCCAAATTGTGCCTTTTATTGTCTTCTCTAAAACTGTTCCCGATTATTCCTATATCCTATTCAGAAGGCTAATAATAAGTCATTATAATGTTCATGTGTTTCATATTTATGTAGCATTTATAATATCTCTTTTGTATTGTACTCTGGGATCCATCAAAACAAAACTAGCTCTGTTATTAATGTAAAAAGATATATAGTTATTTTAGACTTTATCAATTTTTTTTAAACTGTGTTCCTATTATTAGACTCATTCTGTCAAGTGAATTTGCCAAGATTACATCTAGCTTTCTTTTAGAAGGAAAGAATTTCAGGAAAAAGGACCCATCACAAATGCATTGCAGTTTATAAAATTTAAAGCACATTTACAGACTCCCTCCATTACTCTTTGTTTAAAATTTAAAAAAAAATAACCTAAATGAGGGGTAGAGTCAAGATGGCAGAAGAGAAGCTGTGATCCAGCTGAATTTTCCCAATATTTCCCTTCACACAATTTTAAAATAATGCTTCAAATCAAATTTTAGAATGGCAAAGACAACAAAAGGTCAGAAAGAAATCTTTAACCAATCTAATAGAATTCAGGAGGTATCCAGGAGAGATGACTGAAAGTCCAGAGGTTGGCATGAGCACCAACAATGGGTCTTGGAAACAGCCAGGACAACAACAGTAACAGTAACTGCAACAGCAAGATGTAGCATTGTTTGTTTGTTAGCACTAGATAACAATTAGCACTGATAGACAACTCTATTGCTTATAAACAGCTCTAATTTGCTATTTATAAAAGCAAAGAGGAGAGCCTATGATTTGTCACAGGGGAGCAGAGGCTCTGGTTACAGTTCCAAGATCAAAAGGAACCCTATCACTTATATCTGCAGAGGACTAGGGGCCCTTCTTAGGTAAAGACCAGAGCACAGACCAACCATGCAGTGACCATATCCCTCCTAGGATAATGCCATGTTGAAAGCACTGAAAACTTGTAGACCCTCAGAACTAGCTTAAAAAATAGAAATACAAAAAAGCCTGACGCTTAAGACAGTGCCTCTCCACAGCTAGGTGAACAGATCCCAATTTTAACATAAAGTTTAAACACAAAAAAATAGCCTGAAAAAGTGCAGACAAACAACAACAACAACAACAAAACTTAGCTATGTGAAAACAGTTAAAAGGAAAGTCTCAAAAAAATGCTAATTGAGCCCAAAGTTAACAAGAATTCCTGGAAGAATTTAAAAAAGGGATAGGAGTAGTAGAAAGAAAATTTGGGGAAAAAATAAAATACAATTAACACCTTGGTAAAAGAGGCACAAAAACACTAAAGAAAATAATAGAATTGACATAATGTTAAAAAGGGGGGCACAAAAATTCATTAAAGAACCCCTTTAAAAACAGAAGGGTCTAGTAGAAAAGAAGGTACAAACATCCACCAAATTAAAGACGATCTTAAAAATAAAAATTATCCAAATTTAAAAAAAAACACAGTAGAAATGCTTCTTAAAAATTAGAATTGGGGGCAGCTAGGTGGCACAGTGGATAGAATATCAGCCCTGAAGTCAGAAGAACCTGAGTTCAAATCTGGTCTCAGACACTTAACACTTCTTAGCTATATGACCCTGAGCAAGTCACTTAACTCCAATTGCCTCAGCCAAAAAAAAATTTAAAAATTAGAATTCGTCCTGATAGACACAACATTTTTCAACAACAAAGGGATTTAGTCCAATTTCAATGGTTTTGGGATGGAGATAGCTATCTGCACCCAGAGACAGGGACTGTGTGGAGAGAATATGAACCACAAAATAGTATTTTAACTTTTTTGTTGTTGTTAGTTTGCTTTTTGTTTTCTTTCTCATTCTTTTTTCTTTTTGATCTGATTTTTCTTGTGTAGCATGTTAATTGTGGAAATATGTATAGAAGAATTGTACATGTTTAATATATATTGATTATTTGCCATCTGAGGAGGGAGAAAGGAGGGAGAAAAAATTTTGGAACACAAGATTTTGCAAGGGTGAATGTTGAAAACTATCTATTTATGTGTTTTGAAAATAAAAAAAAAGCTTCATAAAAATATAATCGGTCAAGGGGAAGCCAGTGACTCCATGAGACTTCAAGAAATGATAAATAGCCAAAAAGAACGGGAAATAGAAGAAAATGTGAAATATCCAATGGGAAAATCAAACAAACCTGGAAAATATGTCAAGAAAAGAAAATTTAAGAATTATTAAACTATCTTAAAGTCATGATAGACAAAAAAAGCAATTAGACATCATATTTCAAAAAAATATGTATATCAAAGAAAATTACTTGAGCACATTAAATCCAGATGGTGAAATAGAAATAGAAATTGAAAGAATTCACTGATCACTTTCTGAGAAATCTCAAAATGAAAACTCTCAGGAATATTATAGTCAAATTTCAGAGCTCTTAACTGAAGGAGAAAATTTTCCAAGAGTTCCAGAAAGAACTCATTCAAATAATAGAAGCCACAAATAGAAGTCTTCAAATATTGAAGCCATATCATGATAATTCAAGATTTAGTAGTTTCCACATTAAAGATAAAGAGGGCTTGGAATATGATATTTAAGAAGACAAAGGAGCTAGGATTACAACTAAGACTCACCTACCCAGCAAAGTGAAATAGAGGACTTCCAAACATTCCTGATAAAAATGCCTGAGCTAAATAGAAAATTTGACAGTCAAGCAAAAGACTCAAGAGAATCATAAAAAAGGTAAATACGAAACCATATTCATAAGGGACTCAATAAAGTTAAACTGTTTATATTCCTATATAGGAAAATGATTTATTAGCTCTAGAGTTTTATCATTATTGGGGCAGGTAGAAGAAGTTTTCATAAACAGAGGATACAAATTTGAGCTAATTATGTTGAAATCATTTCTGCCTGCCCTCTCCACTTTGGAATGATTAAAAAAAAAAAAAAAGTAAAATGAGAAAGAGGGATATACTAGGAGAAGAAGGAAAGAAGAGGTAAAGCAGAGAAAAATATTCCCACATAAATGAAGTACACAAGGAAATCGATTAGAAACCAGAATACAAGTATGCAAAAGAAACACTTGAAAAAGAAAAATAATACTGAGTTAAAATAAAGGGCTGGAGCAGATTCTGTTATGCTTCAATGACAAGTTTTGGTGGTGAGAGATTCATTAAGAGAGGGAAGAAAAGGCTACTGGAAAAAAAAAAAAAAAAGATTGAGCCCAAGTTAGATTCTGAACCTGACACCACATTAGACTCTGATGAGAGAGATTTTGCCTTATATTGTCCTAATCCATATCTCTACCATGCTCCCTGACATTCTTCAAACCCTTCATCCAGACTTTCTCTTCTCTATTTCCTGTTATGTGCTATCTTCCCACATAAGAAGACAAATTCCTTGTGGACAGGGTTTCTCTTGCTTGCTTTTATTTATATTTCCAGTGATTAGCATAGTGTCTGTCATATTATGATGTTTTAATATGTACTTAATCTATTATTCTACTTGCTGATCTTACATTCTGAATATATTTCTATTCCTATTCCCAAAGATGCCCAAAGTCACCTGGGAGTAACAAGAGCAGGAAAATAATAATATCCAGATTTCATCAGATGAACTATAATTGCCCCTTCACTGATAAGAGCCAAAAATCACAAAAGAGGAGGTAGTACAGCTGTAAATGAGCAGTTCGGTCATTTTAAAATGTATATCCTGTTGAGCTGAGATTACAATTACTGGACATCAAAATACCTTAGTAAATATTCAGTATTCTCTACTCTTCCAAGGCAGAAAGGCCAAGGCTCTCTAACTTTACTCTTGTATGGCATGACTGCCATGATCCATACAAAGTGAACATGGTGAATGAAGTCTGGTGAAATCTCCCTTGAGTTCTTTACATTTGCTCTGCTATTATTTAACTGCAAGGACTCCTACTGAAGTGAAAACCAAAATCAATATCTGTAAAAGAGAAGGCTGTGGAGCCTTAACAGGCCTCCTAGTTCTTATCTTCCAGAAAGCCTGGGAATTTGATTGTGAACATGATTTTGTTTAGTTAGCTGTTGTTTTATTCTTTCAATATTCCCCCAACAATTTGTCCTGTTAAGGGAAGTCATGCAATTCAGCAAAAGCTGACTTTTTGTTTTGATTATATTTGTTGCCTTTATACGTCATTGCACTGTGTTGGACTGTTTCCTATAATCCTGAGCAATCTAGTTCACAACTGTAAAAGCATCATCCTCCATATGTATATTCCTCTGTCAAATTTTAGGAAGTATCATAAATGAGCTGGATTAGTGTGCTTCTTCTAAAGGAGACAGAAATTGGAGGGTAAGAGGGAGAAGAAAATCCCTGAAGTATTTTTCTTTAAGGTTCATTTATACGGATATTTAATGCACAAATTACTAGATTTAGAATGGAGACTTTTGCATTACAAATACATAAAGTAAATGGGGAGAAATGTATCAGAAGCAAGATCCTATCTTTTTTTTTTTTTTAGCTCAACATTAAAACATTCATTGGATTACCTCCTCTGATATAAAATCAATGTTGGGGATAGAAATTACTTTTCTTAATTTACATTTATCTTCTTCCTTAGCAAAGAAAATAAGAAAAAATTAATTTCCCTTGCCTTATTCCTTTCTTCTATTTTTCTTCAATCAGAGGTATTTATAATATCTTATTTTCTAAGGATTATGAGTTAAGAAATATTGATTTTTTAAAGTGTGAACATTATACATCCCACAATTTTCTAAAGTGCTTTTTCCCCCACAGCATTTTATAATAATTATAATGATATAATAAGTTCTCAAAAAGAACCCCCAATCTAATCATTTGGTATAACATTTTCAATTTAAATGTAGTCATCTAACTTGAAAATCATATTTACTGACAAGTGGACAGAAATCTTTCTAACCATGATTTACATAATACTTTGGGAGCAAAAGCTGAACTTTTAGTCAGCTCTAGAATATCACAACCAACAGAGATGTTCACTGTCTCTGATTATAGAAAACCATACAGTTCATCTTTCTGGGTGGGGAATGTGGTCACACAATAGGTTTCCTTATTACTCAGCTAAGCTATCTCTTTTTTATCTTAGATTTTAATGATGAATAGCAAGGCAGCTATAAGGCAGAGATCATAAACTCTCATGAACAAAAAAATCTCAAATTTTAGAGTTATTTCTCTTCCAAAATTGGGTATAGATCAACAGAAACTATCCAAAAATTACTTGATTTAGTATAGTGATAGTGTCTTCTAATAGAAAAAAATTAAGTTTATTTTCAAAGAATAAATATTTGGATATATAATGGATATATATTCATTGTGACACATGAGTTTATTATGTTTTATATCTGCAAAATTATAAATGCGAACTCAAAATTCCAATGGAATTTCAAGAAACACCTATTTCTTTTTAATGATTCAAGCTACCATTAGCTGATAATTTTTTACCAAATCTCTCTAACTGGAAATCATGTTTCATATTTCAAGTAAAGTGAGGTAACCCAATGACAAAGGATACTATAGGGAAAAAAAAAATTCCTATATTTAGAACAATGACCTTTCTACCCCCTTAGGATGCTACTGTACCAGCTGTGAGCATCATGCATGAACTTTTATCCTTTACAATGTTAAAGAGTCTATATGCATGTAATGTCCACAGCAAGAATTTTCTTGTGTTTTTCATAAAAGAATTAAACTTTGCAGAAGAGTGAAAGAAAAAGTTGCTCTTAAAAAAAAAAAATAAGACATCAGAGCATAGGTAAAACCTGCAGGGATTCAACTGTACTTGAAAGCCTACTTTTAAGTATTCTTGATCTAAATGATCTAAGGGGATTTTGAGAATTAATGAATACTAGGTTTCAGACTAGGTCAAAAACAGATCTTCTCTACCCTCTTACCCCCAAAAGTTATTACTTTTAAAACTCTATTCATAATTCAGTGTTTGGAGTTTATTCAAAATGGTATTAACATTTCAATAATAATGATAATTCCATTTAAACAGAAAAAGAATTTCATGAACAGAGGTTATTTTAAGCTAATTAAAAGTTTTAAAATATGAAGTCATTTGTTTTCAAAAGATTTTTGTATTTCATTCCTATTTTATAAGAATTTCAGATAAAAAATGTAAGTTTCCTTTTCACTTTAGCTAACCAGAAGAGAAAACAACAATCAAAGCCATCCATATACTTGTCAAGGTCCATCTGTTTGGGAGAATTGTCAGGGCAGAAGAGAATAATCAAATAAACTATTCCTTCCATAAACTTATAATCTGATTGGAGAGAAAATCCTTATACTTTCAGGAAAAATCTGAAAACTAATGTCTAAAAAACAGTTTAACAATACAAGAATTACCATAAGTGATCTAGAAACAAAAAATACTATGAATTTAGAATGCTATGTTGATATTAAAAAAAAAACAAGTACATATTATTTCCATTTCAATCAACTAAAAAATATTTATTGAGAAACCAACCATGTGTCAGATGCTATATAAGTTACTGGAAATGCAAAAGCAACAATGAAACAATCCATGACCACAAGGAGCTTATGGTCTAAAGAAGACAAAAAATATACTTGCACATTTGTTTATACAAAGAGAATTCTGAAAGTAACATGCACAAATAAGATAATGTGAGGAAGAGGTCACTAGCATTATATGGAATCAGAAAATGAATGATATAAAACAATGTTTGCTTAGTCTTAAAAAAAACTGGAACCATATCATTGCAAAGGGTAAAACAGGCCCCACTTAGGTAGACCTCTATGTCTAACCTTGAACAATGTTTATGTGAAACATGAAACTACTAAATAAATATTTTAAAAGAGTATTAAGAAGTTACATACATAAGAAGTATGTAACTGCTTTTATGATTATTGTATGAATGATATGCCAAACTCTTAAAAGGTAATCTTTAAAGAATTAGGGGCACATTTCCATCACCCACTTTGTGGATAGTTAGTGAATATTGAGCAATAATCATTTTTTTGGCATAATATCAGAGGAGATAAACACTAAAGGATATATTTAATGGAACGATTTTGTTATGGCTCCAATGGAGAGACTAGATAAGTTGTGGGATTTTCCATCTCTTATTTCTATATTTTTATGATTTATTCCAGATTTATTAACACAGCATTTTTCTAGTTGAGATTCCTTATACTGAAGGTTAACATACCTCTACTTACAGAAACATAAAAATTGCTTACAAATGACAAAAAATTTATTTCCCTCATTTTCTTAAAAGAGAAAAATTCTAAATATACATATAGGCAATTGAACTGAAGGCACAGTAACCCAATTGAAATACCAACAAGTTCTAATGGGACCCTAAATTATGAAGATCTATTTTGTCATTTCTAATTTAATTCACAGTTTACCACACTGGCTACATTTTTTTTATTCCCTAATATAGGGTATGAATGAAATATTGTAGCTTTTATTCAAAGATGAATGCTTATGAAGGGTGAAAGGAAAAGTATATGAAATACTTGTAATAAAGAACTCAATATCTATGCTGTAAGTACAGCAATAAAACCGTGCTTTGCATAGTGAATAGTGCTTTCTGTGATCATCACTAGCTGGCTTTCAAATGGGGAACAGACAACATTCTGCACTGCCTTTATATAATTTGATTTGCTAAAATCGACTTTTATAAGCTATGGCCTAAAAATGTTTAATACAATGAAATTATGAACACAAACCTATGTTGCATGAAATATAATTTGCAGTATCTATGGAACATTCATCCCACTTTTATATTCAAGTTTTATAATAGGTAACCAACTACAAAATTCAGAGAATAATATGTTAGATTTACCAAACAGATTTAAAATATCTTATGATATTCAAGAGAAGAAATATTATTCCCAATTGGAAAAATCAAGGAACATTTTAAGCATTAGATGACATGGATCTGTAAGGCTAGATAAGATTTTAGTAGTCCCAAAATCAGGTGATGGACAGAAGCAAGAGAAAGGGAAGGTGAGCACATTAGGTATTGTGAATGGTTTGACCAAAGGTACAAATGCAGGAAAGTGATAAATACATGGTGAGAAGGATGGGAAGCAGAGGAAATAACATGTCAGCTAGAATAGATTAGTTGGAGGGAAAATAGTCAAATAATAATAATAATATTAACAGAAAAGTAAATATGACCATAGAATATGAATTACCTTGAATATTGGTCTAAAACATTTCAATTTTATTCAGCAAAAATAGTAATTGATCTTTTTGATAAGTGGCCATATAAACGCTACTGATGTCTCAGTAGGAGGCCAAATAGGATTACAAAAGGTAGAAATAGGGTAATTGAAAGAAACTAAATTGAATTTGCTTTTCTTTTTTTTTTCATAAATTATTGATGCCATCATAAAAATTTTAGAATATATTCCTTCCCCTTCATCTATCTAACTCATAAAAAACAGAAAGAAAAAATAATTCTAGAAAAACCATTGAAACATAAGCCATATCTAACAATTGTGATTATTGTATCTATCATTTTCCTGGTTCAGTCTGTTTTAAGATCGGTTCATTTCTATGTCCTCCTACATTTCTCAGGATTCTTCAGATTCACAATTTTTGGTTGCATAATAATATTCTGTTTCACTATATCATTCCAAAAAGACTGGAAAATCAACACTATAGTTTTATGAATTTCTTTGAATAATGATCTAAAATATTTCAATTGCATTCAACAAGAGTCATTTATTTCTTGAGCCATTCTTCAATCAGTGGAACTTATTTTCTTGCTACCACCAAAACTGCTGATACATTTTTCCATATATGGAAACCATATCTGGTTTTCATTGTTTTGTTTTATTTTGTTCTTTTCCTACTTTCTTGGACATAACTGGCAATGGATCTCTACATTTAAAAAAAGTTATTATTCATTCTCTTTTTTCACATAATTATAAAAAGCTCTGTAAATAGTCAGACCAATTCACAATTCTACCAATAATGTATTAGTGTTGGATTTATGTTTCAAAAAGTCACATCAAGTACTCCTTCCCCACTCAAAAGTACTGTTCTGAAGTTTTTGTTATTTTTTTTAATTAGATTAGCACTTTCTTAATATCAAACTCTCTTAAATCCTTTGGGGAAGTAATTTCTCAGTGTTAGTCACCTCTGTTTATGTAGTTCTAAGTCATTGGTGAGATTTGAAATGGCTTGTTTAATAGTCAATTGCCCTTGAAATAGGAAAGTTATGAGTCAAATCCTACTTCTGACACATATTGGCTCTGTAATCATGGGTATATCTCTCTTAGCTTATTATTATTCATAGTCATATATCAAAGATTACACATTATAATAATTAACATCATAGAAAGATTTTCAATTTTGGTAATTCTCCACCATATATTAGTTGGAGGGAAAATAGTAAAATAATAATAATAATAATAATAATAGGAAAGTAAAGCTGACCATAGAATATGACCACAGAATATGAATTACCTTGAATATTGGTCTAGAATATTTCAATTTTATTCAGCAAAGAATAAATAGTAATTGAAATCACAATTTTGAGAAATGAGAAATTAAGTAGTAACCAGCAGTAATAAGTAAATTGAAAACATATATCCAATTGTGTGCTCATTGGAATAATTGGTTTCAGCATTGATATTGACCCTGAAAATAAAATGAAGAAAAACCATTTAAAGAATCTTAATATTATAGAATCTTTTTGTCACAGGTTATTACCTCTTTTTCCTAGGAATGATAGTTAATATTTATATAGCATTGACTATATTCTGGGGCCTGTACTAAGTGTTTTAAAATTATAATTTTGTTTGATTCTCAAAACAACTCTTGGAATATAGATACTGTTATTATTCCTATTTTATTTATGGAGAAAGTGAGGCAAGTAGATTAAGTGATGTTTCAAAGTTCACACAATTAATAAGTAAGACCAAATCTGAACTTGTGTTTTCTTGACTCCAAGCTCTATCTACAGAACCACCTTGCTGGCCCTATAGAAACATATATAACTAACAAATGTTATTATTATTTAGCTCATGATGTTATGAAAAGTTTAGGGAAGGAAAGAAATTGTGTACATTTCTCCTTATTTTCACAACTTCTACTAGGAAGAATTATTTACACTAACTGCTTCCAATTCTTTGCCATTCACTTCTCAGCTGCTTAAAATCTAGCTTCCATCCCTACCACATTAGGAAAATGGTCCTTTCAAAGATTTCCAAATAATCGCATAAAAACTAAATCTAAGTGGTATTTTTCTTAGTCTTTATCCTATTTGACACATCTGATTTTTGACAATTACATGTATATGCATACATAATTATATGTACAAATATAAAATGACATAAAATTTTAACAGCAACACATACCCTCTTTTGATGACTTCTTCAAATTCAATAAGTTCAAGAATTCTATTTTCATCTCTACTGTCTTTTATGGACTCATGGATCCCAGAATCAGCTTCCCATTGTGTATTTCTACCTGGAATTTCTATTACTACCTCAAACTTAACATGCCCCAAAACCCAGCTTTTTTTCCTTCCCAAATCTGTCACTCCTTATAAAATTACTTATGCTTGTTGGGGTTATTTCCAACCTCCAGATCAGCACAATTCATCACTTTGGAGACAATTTATATTTTCTTCTCCCTCACAATTCTATGTAAATGTTTTCCCCACTGAGGCAATTGGGGTTAAGTGACTTGCCCAAGGTCACACAGCTAAGAAGTGTTAAATGTCTGAGGCCAGATTCGAATTCAGGTCTTCCTGACTTCAGGGCTGGTGCTCTATACACTGCACCACCTAGCTGCCCTTCCCTCACAACAAATCTAATGTTATCAAGCTGCTTTCAGATTCTATGTCCAAATACTTCTCAAAACCATTTCCATTTCTCTACTCACAAGGTTACCACTTCATTTCTACCCCTCATCACCTTGCTCATTTGGACAATCATAATAGATCAGATAGTGCCACCATTTTTTTTTTTATTTCCAAGCCATCTTCAATACAACTGCAAAAAGAGTATTTCAGAGATTCAAGGCGTACAACAGCACTCTCTTCCTCAGAATTTTTCAGTGGTTTCCCCATATCCTCATAAATAAAATACAGTTTAAACTCATGCATTTCTCATTTAGGACCCCTCCATCATCTGGATCCTAACTACCTTTCCAGTCTTATGTTATACTAGCCCCCTTTATAAATGAATCCAAGAAAATCTGACAACCATCACCAACCTCAAATAAATTCTAAATTCCTCATGAGTTAGAGAGATTTAATGAAATTAAATGACAAAATCTAAATTAATTTACAAGTTTTATTTTTCAGTGTGGCACCAAACAAAATGTCAAGAATTCTTCCTAGACCATAAAAATTATAATATAATATAATGGAAAAAAGCAGATAAAATTATCAAGTCACAAACAGAAACACAACAAAAATTGATGCAGTTTGTGTTTAATTCTTAGATTAACATTATAAATATTAGACTAATAATGTGTATGTGGGGGGGGGAGGTGGAGTAGTGTTATTGTTTAATACAATGCCTGGCACCTAGTAAATACTTAATAAGAGTTTAGTTACTGTGCATACCCTTTGATCCAGCAGTGTCTCTACTGGGCCTGTATTCCAAAGAGATCATAAAAAAGAAAAAAGGACCCACATGTGCAAAAATGTTTATAACAGCCCTTTTTGTATTGGCAAAGAACTAGAAACTGAGTGGATGCCCATCAGTTGGAGAATGGCCGAATAAGTTACATTATATGAATGTTATGGAATATTATTGTATAAGAAATGATCAGCAGGATGATTTCAGAAAGGCCTGAAGAGACTTACATGAACTGATGCTAAGTGAAGCAAATAGAACCAAGAGAACATTGTATATAGCAACAAGATTATGTGATGATCAATCAGTGAGTGATGCAGGCCAGTTCCAATGGACTTGTGATAGAGAGTACTATCTGTATCCAGAGAGAGGATTGTAGGGACTGAGTGTGGATCACAACATAGTATTTTCATCTTTTTTGTTGTTTGCTTGCTTTTTATTTTCTCTCATTTTTTTTCCTTTTTGATCTAATTTTTTATGCAGCATGATAATTGTGAAAATATGTATAGAAGAATTGCCCATGTTTAACATATATTGGATTATTTGCTGCCTAGAAGAGGGGTGGGGGGAAAGAAGGGAGAAAAAATTGGAACACAAGGTTTTGCAAGGGTGAATGTTGAAAACTATCTATGCATGTATTTTGAAAGTACAAAGCTAAAAAAAAAGTTTATTTATTTGAGTGATTATTGGATAAACACACATAGAAAATGAATACGAGGCAAATATTACTAAACAAATGGGTTTGGAAATTTTAAAGCAAGTTGCAAGGAAATACGTATTTATGCTTTGTGTAATTGAAGTTTAAAAGAATTAAGTTGGAAGAACAAAACTTTTGGTACATAAAAGGACAATAAGTAAATGTAACAACGAAAAGATAATAAAACTACCAGATCTTAAACATCAGCAATAATTACTAAAATTATTTGGAATTGGTATTTAAAAATGATAAATGTGATGGTCTAGATAAACAAGAATCAGAAACAATAGAAAAATACCCAGATATTTGATAAATCTAAGACCACAAAGGTCTTAGCAAAGAGTACTCTATCTGCCAATTATTGCTAGGAGAACTAGAAAACAAATGGGCCAAGAATAAATAAATAAAAAGTTCAGATCTACTTTATACACCTATATTATACAATAAATTCCAAATGTGTGTTTGACCTCACTACAAAAGATCAGAACATTTTTAATGGAAAAGAATCCAAGAAAGTACGTTTTGAAATTTCTGTACGTATCTGGTCTAGTTCATCTATTTTTGTGATCTAGTTCATCCTCATCGTTGTTTTCACCAATGACCCTTCTATCTGTTTCATGAACACATTTGAAAGTATGGTGTGAATGTCAAAATGTAGTGGCACCAATTCCTTTGATGGGTTAAAAATGTTAGAAAAATATTTATACATTATATCCATCTTTCCTGTTTACTCTTCTTTGGGTTGCCTCCCCAAATATCCTTGATATGAATTCACTTGTTTGTGTCTCTCTGCAATCTTTCTTTAAAGCTGGAATGCTACAGTCATCCTGAAAACAAACAAACAAACACAGTCACATAATATTTTATGCAACAATAGGAAGAATTAATAGTCACTCAAATTATAGGAATTGGCTATCAATTTTTAAAATAGGAATTAATGAAACATTTCTAATCTTTCCAAGAAATTTTGTCTGATTGATTGTGCTTGGAAACTTTTTTTTAAGTTTAAATTATGTCAGGGAATTGTGAGATAAACAGAGTTAAAGGAAAGATTTTAACCCTCATGCTTGTCTATTCACATTAAATTCTGATTTAAAAACAACTGTTGGGATCTCATTAAAGTCTAAGACTAAACCTGTATAAACTCTTCCTGTAGCAGTAACTTATTCTTTTTCTTTGTCAACCACAATATCAGACTGTTTGGGTATAAAAATGGATTGTTTAGAACAAGTGTATGCTAATTGCTTCATATGCAAATTTAATCCTTCAATAAAAAGCTGAAAAAATCCAAGAGGAATTCCCCTCACTCTGGCAAAAAGAAGAAAATACATTTGAAGAGAATCAAAAAAAAAAAAAAAGGGGGGGGGGTACATTACATAATGATATTTAAAGGTCCCAGGGGATTTTAAATGACTTCAACATTTAGCTTATGTATAGTCACACATAGAGTAAATGGAAATAATCTATTAAACAGAATTAGAGTAGTTTTGGATGCAGTCAAAAATAATATTTGGAGATAGTTTCATATACTTGCTTTATTCACAACTTCCATGTTAATGGAATTTGTAGAAAAAATATCATTCACTTAGAAGTTAAATAAGAAAAGAGAAAAAATAAAACAATTCCCAAGAATTATTTTTTTTTATCAAGACAACTACATTTTTCATAATTCTTTCTGATCACCTCCTAGGAGTAACCTTCAGTAGATTCAAAGAATTCCTTGCTTTAAATCATATTTTCAATTACCATCAAATTCTTTTTTCCCCAAAACTTATTTGTTAAATAAAAAAATGCTTTTGGTTTCATACCTTACATGAAATAAGCATTTTTCTACTCTTTAGTATTTAATCTTGGGAAAATAAATGTATGCATAAATGGTTTGAAGATTAATTTTAATGACATAGTATGTTGACCCCAAGATTGATTCAAAAAAACTTAGGTTCATGTCCCATCCCAAATACCTTATAGCTGCTTGACCCTGGGCCAATCCTTTAACCTCTGTCTGATCCATCTCCCTTGGATTAATAAACTCCTTCTATAATATATATTAGCTAAATTATGGATGAGTTGTCATCTGCATAGGTCATCAAAGTGAAGTAATCATCTGGCTGCAGGAAGGAAGATGTTACAAAGATAGTGTGAGGTTTCAGGGGAAAAACTATTTCAACAAGAAGCTGGAATTAATGAATGTATGCATGCACAAATGAAACAGCATGTATTAAGGCCTTACTGTGTGCAAAGAAGTATGTTAAGCATCAGGGATACAAAGAGAAAAACAATATATTTCCTTCTAGTCTAGTTTACATTTCAAGAAGGGAGAATCTCTGTCTACTTTTCCTTTTCATCCTTGTCTGTCTGTCTCTCTGTCTGTCTCTGTCTCTGTCTCTCTCTCTTTCTCTTTTTCTCCTCCTCTATCTCTCCCCTTCCCGCCCCCACTCTCCCTCCCTCTCTCTTTCTATCTTTCTATCATCCTTTCTGTCTCCCTTTCCCATCACTCTCTTTTTCTCACATGTAGTGTGGCTATATGTGTACATATACACATATACATATAGATATTCTTCTTCTACATGATATTTGTAAGATAGGTTAATGGATAAATACATGATTGATCAGCTAGATAGAAAGATGGATGGCTAGATAGACACATACACATACATGGATAGGTAGATAGATAGAAAAATTGATGTATAGCTAGAAAGAGAGAGCTAATAGATTTAAAAATAGATAGAAGGACAAATAAATATATGGATGAATGGAAAATAAAATGTTACATACATACATATATATAATTGAACAGATAAAAAGAGACATGAATAGATAGATAAATGGATAGAAAGAAAAATGGAGAAAGATGTACAGATAGAAAGATAAATTGATTGAAAATAAAAGAAGGAAGAAGGAAGGAAGGAAAGAAGGAATGAAGGAAGGAAGGAAGGAAAGAAAGAAGAAAGGAAGGAGGGAGGGAGGGAAGAAGGAAGACAGAGAGGGAGGGAGGGAGAAGGGAAGGAGAGAAAGAAGGAAAGGAGGGAGGAGGGAAGGAACAGAGGGAAGGAGGGAAGAAGAAGAGGAAGGAAAAAATACAGACAGCAAAAAGACATGAGAGAGAAAGAGACAGAGAAGGAGAGAGGGAGAGAGAAGGGGGAAGAGAGGGGAGAGGGAGGGCTGCAGTAAGAAAGGGAACAATGGAGGAAGGGATGGAGGGATGGAGGGATATATGGAGAGAGGAGACAGAGGAAGAGAGAGACACAGATAAAGACAGCAAGGGAGAGAGGGAGGAGGAGAGAGAAAGAGAGAGAGAGAGAGAGAAAGAGAGAGAGAGAGAGAGAAAGAAAAAATCAGACAGACAAACAAAGAAAGAGGAAAAGACAAGCAAGATTCAGGGACAAATCAAATCAGAGGGCATTATGGTCCTAAGAATACAGAAGGAAAGCAGTTGGTAACACATAACACAAAGGAATTACTTCCTTTGAATATGGCTAAAAGAACCAATATGGAATTTCTTCTATTCCCAAGATTTTTGGGGCAGAGAAGCAGCACAGTGGATAGGACTCTGAGCCAAGAATAAGGAACATCTGAATTCAAATCTGGGCTCAGATATTTACTAACTGCATGACCTTGAACAAGTCAATTAACTTGTCAGCCTCTGTTTCCTAAACTGTAAAATGAGAATAATAATATCACTTCCCTCAGAGGGTTGTTATTAAAATCAAAAGAGATAATATTTGCAAAGTACTTATTAAAATTTCTGATGTCTGGCACATAGTAGGTGTCACACAAATACTTGTTCTTCACTCCCTTCCTCTACTCAGGCCCATATCTTAGGTCATCACCATCAAGAAATGAGTGGGATTTCCTAAAATCTGCTTTTAGAATAAAAGTTGTTTGCATTTGCCAACAATTTATAAATAGTTACATTTTCAGCAAGAATTTTTATTTCAGTTGGTTGGTCAGTTATTGTCCTTTTCTCAAATAAGACCAAAATGGCATTATTATATTAGAGTCAAGTTATAAAGTATCTGACTGTAGCTGATCAGACCAGTAAGAGCTCAGAATGCTTTACCACTAGTTAGGTAAAAATAGTCTGCAAGAACATTTGGGGTTGATTCTCTAATATTTCTTTTGAGCTGCTTCAATTCTGCTTTGTTCATAGAGCATAGTCCCCTCTTTGATGCGAGCACACCATGCTGAGCAGTTCTTTGCCTGCAACTCCCATGTCACACAGTTAGTTCAAAAGTTCTTCACAGAGACCTTGAGACTCTCCTTGTATCACTTCTCCTGACCGTCATGTGAACTCTTGCCTTGTGTGATTTCTCCATAAAATGTTAATTCCCTATATATATATATTTAAGGTAAGGCAAATTAAGCTAAGGGGAAGTCCAGCTCTTTTGAATGTTCAGAAAGTTTCCATTTATTATACCATTGTCTTGAATATTAAAAAAATGCACCTAAATACTCTATAAGAAGCAACATGTCAAAATGGCTATAAAAGTGACCTTAGATTAAGAAAACCTGCATTCAAAACCTGCTTTTGATTAGTTGTACAAACTTAGGCAATTCAAATAAGCACACAATTGGTCATATATCAGCCTTCTAAGATTGTAAATTATTAATGACTTAACAAGCTCCATCTATGAAGGGAGTTTTTAATACTAGGAATGCTGCCAAAAAATGCAATTACAAGACCTCAACCAAAAAAAAAAAAAAAGTAAACAAAATAAACAAATAGAATAACAAAACATCCTGTTCTATTCTTTTCATTAGCTGCTAATGGCAACTTAGTTACAGACTTTTGTTAGGATTGTTCCTTACTCTTCAAACACAAGGAAAAAGAGAGATGAGGAAGTAGAGCCAAGATAGTTGAGAGCAGATGGCTCAGGTCTTTGCCTGAGCTCTTCCTGGAAGTCCCTCAGATCAACACCAGGTCAAGCCTCTGAACTCTGAACTCTGTCTGGAGTGACAGAACCCACACATATTTGGAGTGCAACAAATTTCCAGCAAAATATATTTTAGAAGAACTTCAAAAAAGATCTGTTTCAATATGACAAGGGGAGGGATGGCATCCAAAAGCAGGGATCCAGGGTATTGTGATATCTGAACACAAGGAAATTTACCAGGAGACTCTTAACCAAAATAAAGCAGTGTTGGCTATTCTGTACTAGTTGGAATCTAGTAGCTCAACAGATTAGCTGTGAGACATCCAATGTAAATACAAAAGGCAAATAGTGAGCCTTGGAACCACAGAATAACTTGGGACTTGGCCATGCCTACCCAGAATCAGAAGAAAGTCAGTCACACTGTCACAGAACAGCATAAAGTAGTTGTTACCTGTAGAAGAAGCTTGGGACAATCTCCCCTTTCCTCTAAGATCAGACCTCAACCTTTAAAAAATGAAGCAAAAAAAGCAAAAACAACTCTGATTATAGATAGCTTTTATGGAGAAAGAGAATAGACTTCAAACTCTGATGATCCTAAAGGCAAATGGTCTCCAGATAAAGCCCCAAAGGATGATCTCAGTTGTTCTCCATCTCACGAGGCTCTCTTGAAAAAATTCAAACAGAATATTGAAAGACAGAGGGAAAATATGGAAAGAAAATGAGAATTTTGCAAGAGAGTTTGGAAAAGGAAACAAATTATCAGAAGAAAACTCCTTAAAAATAGATTTAGCAAAATGGAAAACTCATATAACTCTTTATAAAATAGATTTGAAAAAAAACAATTCATTGAAAAACAGAATTTGTGAAATGGATAAAAGTCCAACGAACAAAACACCTCATTTAAAAGTTCAATTGGCCAAATGAAAAAGGAGATTTTAAAAAAGCTAACTAAAAAAATTAGAGTTGAACAAATGGAAGTGAATGACTTAATGAGACTAAGAATCAGTCAAACAAAACAAAAAAAAAAAAATGAAAAAGTAGAAGAAAATGTAAAATACCTCATTGGAAAAACAATTGACCTGGAAAACAGTTTGGGGAGAAACAGTCTTAGAATTATTGGACTTCCTGAAAACCATGATGAAAAAAAAAAGAGCCTAGATATCATCTTTCAAGAAATCATCAAGGAAAACTGAATTTATGTTCTAGAACTAGAGGGTAAAACATCCATTGAAAGAATTCACCAATTACCTCCTTAAAGAGACCTCAAAATAAAAACTCCAAGGAACATTGTAGCTAAATTTCAGAACTGTCAGATCAAAAAGAAAATATTGCAAGCAGCCAGAAAGAAACAATTCAAATAATGAGGAGCCATAATGAGGATTACCCAGAACCTAGCAGCTTCCACCTTTTAAAGGATCAAAAGGCCTGGAATCTGATACTTTGAAAAGCAAAGGAACTTGCATTGCAACCAAAAATCAACTATCCAGCAAAAATCCATTATCTTTCAGGGGAAAAAGATAGGTATTCAATGAAACAGGTGAATATCATTTATTTCTGATGAAAAGATCAGAAATAAATAGATAATTTAATCTTCAAATACAGAACTCAAGAAAAGCACAAAAAGGAAAAAAAAAACTTTCTTTTAAAAATTAAAAAGCTTACATTCCTATATGGGAAGTTGATATGTTTAACTTTTGAGATCTGTATCTCTGTTATGGATATACTTAGAGGGTGCAAAAATAATTTGATTTTATTGTGAGGATATACAAAAGAAACTAAAGGAATAAAGAGGATTCTACTGGAAAAAGAAGGAAATGGAGTTAAAATGGGGTAAATTACATTACAGAGGCATAAAGAGGCATAAAAAGATCTATTATAATTGAGGGAAAGAAGGGAAGGGAATGAGTATTATGTGAATCTCACTCTCATTAGATTTGGCTCAAAGAGAGAATATCAGACATATTCAGCTTCTCAGAGAAACTTATCTCACCCTACAGGAAATAGGAGGGAAAGGGGAATAAAAGGGGGAGGCTAATAGAAGGGAGAACAAAAGTAGAAGGGGAAAGGTTTAAGAAAGGGAGAAGGGCTGGAAAAATCAAGAGGTGTTTGAGGGAGTTGGTAGTCAGAAAGAAAATATGGGGGAGGAGAGTAAGGGAGAAAGAAAAGAGAAAAGTATAACTTGAGGAAAACAAGATAGCAGGAAATGCAGAGTTAGTCATTTTAACTGTGAATGTGAATGGGATGAACTCTCTCATAAAATGGAAGCAGATAAAAGACTGAATTAAAAGCCAGAATTTTACAATATGTTGCTTTCAAAAAACACATTTAAAGCAGAGTGATACATTTAGAGTAAAGGTAAAGGGTTGGAGCAGAATCTATTATGCTTTAGTTAAAGTAAAAAAAAAAAAAGCAGGGGTAGCAATCCTGATTTCAGATGTACTTTTTCTCAGCAGTACATGGAACCTATATAAAAATTGAGCATGTATTATGGCATAAAACTCTTAAAATCAAATGCATACAGGCAGAAATAGTAAATGCATTTTTTCAGGTTATATGCAATAAAAATTACATACAATAAAAGGCCAGGGGGAAATAGACCAAAAATTAATTGGAAACTAAATAATATATTCCTAAAGAATGAATGGGTGAACCAAGAAATCATAGACACAATTGATAATTTCATCCAAAATAAGGTTAACAGTGAGACAATAAACCAAAATTTATGAGATGCAGCCAAATCAATTCTTATGGGAACTTTTATATCCTTACATACTTAGATGCGTAAAATAAAGAGAAGATCAATTAATTGGGCATGAAACTAAAAAAAGCAAAAAAACAAAAAAAGAACAAATCTAAAGCTCCCAATTAAATACCAAATTTGAAATTTGAAAATAAAAGGGGAGATTAATAAAATTGAAAGTAAGAAAATGATTGAGTTAATAAAGAAAAATAAGAGTTGATTTTATGAAAAAACCAACAAAATAGATAAACCTTTAATTAATTTGATTAGAAAAAGGAACAAAGGAAATCAAATTGACAATATCAAAAATGAAAAAAAAAAACAAATCTGAAAGTTGAGGGTTTGCTATTGGCCTTCAAAAATGGCACTGGCACTGACTGGTTTCAAATTATCACATATCAAATAATCACCAATTATCTTTCTGCATTCTATTGCTCCCTTTACTTGGTTCTTTCTACTACCCAAAATTTGACTTAACTGGTGATTGTATGGGTTAGACCAATATTTGTAAGATGAGAGAACACCTTTTTGCATACCATTGTCCTAATATATGAATGAGTTTAGAAGTTCTAAGTATTTCTGGGAACATTTGCTATCCCCAATTCATATGACATCAAACTTTTGAACAGCCATAAAGTTACTCATTGAGCCATAATTATTTTATGTTCTGTAAATGATAGAGTGTAACAAGTTTAGTTATTCACTCTCAAAAAACACCATTGAACAAGTTTCTATTTGACCATTTTTCAAACAGTGGCTTTTGGAACAACTAAGACATAGAATTAATTTATTTCCTAAATAAGTTAGGGTTGGCTTCTTTTTAGTTTGTTGGCTTAAGCAATTCAGCTAAGGTCATAGTAAGAAATGAATTGTCAGTTAAGTAGTTCATGCAAGCATGCCAATTAATAACACATATATTCCAGAAAAGAAGCTATCTTCCAGACAATTAATTTCCTTACTAAACACTTTGCATATGTATAACAAATTTTGATTTAATAACTTCCTGCAAATAGTTTATAAATGAAATTACAGGAATCATTAGGCAGAGAAAAAATGATTTCAAATCTTCAGGATAATTTTCTCCAACTTTACTTTTTTTTTTCTTCCTTCCTTCCTTCCTTTTCTTTCTATCTTTTTCTTTCTTCCTTATTCTTCTCTTTTTTCCTTCCATTTTCTTTCTTTCCACTTATCTATAATACTGTCCAACTCAAATATTAGATTTACTAATCTTGTTTTCAACTCTGATTTTACCTAAAGAAGCACCCTTATCACAAATCTCTCTTTTTGTATATAAAAATAATATTTAATTATTTCAGTTGTTGGCTGAGATTTCTTTAAATATTATTTGTAAATCATGTAAGATATTTTTATCTATGACATCATAAGTTTTTCAATTACCTTGAATCCTTTTATTCACTGTTTATAGTTCTAACCTTAAAATACTTGATTTTAGAACTTTGGAATTTTAGCACTGGAATTTTAAAACTTTAGAATTTTAAAAGAAATTTAGCTATCCTCTATTTCAGCACTAGATTTTACAGATGGTAACTTGTACAAATCTCAGGAGAAGCAAGAATACTCAAGTCACAGAATTAAGATTATTGTTAGAAACATGAGACTAACACATTAGCCCTAATTCTCCAAGATTCATTCCTGATTCTGTGGTTTTTCCTCTATCCTGCCAAAGAAACCAATCTGTTCTGGATCATGATTTCATCATTTTGCATCTAGACTTCACATACTGAAAGTACCCTCGTGTCTTGTCAGAGGGTTAATCCCTCTGATTTGTCCCCAAACCTCCATTTTTAGGCTCACATAGACCAACTGCATTTTCCATTCCTTTCCAGACTACCTTCCTTATTCTTTGGACTTTTTCAACCTTCCTTTCCACACAGAATGCCATCTTCTCCTCCTTCTACCTATTTTTAGCTTAAAAAAAAAATGTCCTCTTCTCCCAGTAGAATATAAAATTCCTTAAAGGAGACACAACCTTTATTTCTGGTTGTATATGTATTCCCAGTGCTTACTCCACTGCCTGGAACATAACCTTAATACATGTTTATTGACTGACTTGAGTGACACCTTTTCAAGAATACTAATTTATTTACAATGTTTTCTCCTCTGTTTAATAATTCCCTTCAAAGGGAATGGGAGTACCAAACTACCATTTTAATCCTTGTTGTGATATAGTGACCATGATATATGAGAGGCTATGACTAGAGAAGGAAGGTGCTGACATTGATAACTGGATTAATATTGCACATTTCTGAAAGCATAAAAGAATAATGATAACCTTGAAATACAGTTTAGGAAGGTTTGCTTTAGAGTCAAGTATATGGCAAGTTAAAACTAAATATCCTCTATTAACCAGGTTGACTATAATGTCTCAAATCTATCTGGCTTCACTATATCCTTGAGCAAGCTGTTTACAATTTATGAACTCTGACTGCATTAATTATAACTGCCACTTTATATAAATAATTCTCAATAGGAAATAAAACTAGTTTTCAATATTGTTTTGTATTTCATCAAGCATAACATGTCAGTAAATAGGTTGTAGTCTTTGATAGTCATTTTACACGGAGTGAGGTTAGCCATGGTACAACTGCTATGAATCTAATGTAATTACATCATCATTTTAGTAGCAATAGAGCTGCCATATGTTTACACTATAATATAACTGTTGGTTTTGTTTGCAGATTATGCATGCCCCAGGCCTCCTTTAGAGTCACTTTAATTTATGATAGAGAAACATGCACATGTGGATTTTTGAATGCTTATGGGATTTTTATGTGTAATGTAGGTATTTAATTTTCCAATGTGTAATTTTGAAAAATGTCACACACAAACTAATAGGATGAATTTCAGCATGTCTGATTTTCAAAGGAAAACTATTACATAACAAAAAAATACATTCCAATCAACTAATTTTCAATAAAAATAAATCACTAAAATTTTTTATTTACTTTTAAAAAGATATATAGTAAAAATAGGAAGTTCTCAGTGTGTTTTTTATTTTTTTAAAGATTGAGGATGCAGAACACAATAATGGGGTTAAGATAAAAGAATTTTGACTTCGAATGAACCTACATTATAAATGTCATGTGGATTTTCTCTTGACCAATCCTCTCATATTTTAAATATATTCCATATCTGCTACCAAACCTTCCTGTTAATATACATTCATTGATTCATTTATTTGGCAAACATTTATTTTAAAGATCTGCTGTATGTATATATATATAGTTGATACACTATTTGTAGATATATATGTGTTATATGTGTGTATATACAAATCATATGTGTGTATATTAATCGATGTGTGTTTTTATATACATATGTATGTATATATGTATGTACAGGGGAGGGGGAGAGAGGGAGAGAGAGAAAGAGAAAATCTCCTTGGGTGCTAAGGAAAATATGTAGATAAATATATGATCTTTGCCATTCTTAAACTTACACACTAGTATGAAATATGGCACATAACTATCACTCATATAAATTATTATATCACCTAAAGGCTTCAAA
Source organism: Antechinus flavipes (assembly GCF_016432865.1). Lineage (NCBI taxonomy): Eukaryota > Metazoa > Chordata > Mammalia > Dasyuromorphia > Dasyuridae > Antechinus > Antechinus flavipes. Next base: position 265,854,778 of record NC_067401.1, read on the forward strand.
GAAGTTTCATATCTTCATAAGAAAGGGATTCTTAGCCTAATTTGTTCCATGGAAACTTTTATCAGTCCAGAGGAAGGAAAAGAGGAAACAAGCATATATCAAACACTCAATATGTACTAACTAACCACTCTACATTTGCTCCTCATAACAACCATGGGAAATAGATGCTATTATTATCCTTACATAACAGTTAAGGAACCTGAGGCAAACTTGCTTAGTTGCATAGCATACTATTGAGGTCACATTTGAACTCAAGTTTTCCTGAGTGCAAGACCAGTTCTTTATCATCCATTTCTATGAATCTCTTCTCACACTAATGTTTTGCTGGTGATGTTGTTAATAAATAAAGCATACAGCAAACCAAATATATTGGAATATACTTACTGCATATAATACTGTATGTATGCATTTCTGTATTATGCATTTCAAGTTTGAAAATCCTAGTGTAATGCTAGGTATAGGAATTCCAAATGATTTTGGAGAAAAAAGGATGAGAACTGGCTATTTGCATGTCAAGAAAATTTTGTACTGACCAAGGAATGAGCAGAACAGAGAAAGAGCAGACAATTCCAAATGTGCATTTCTGGCAAACAGGCACTAGCCACCAAAGAGAAGACAGGAACAGGGAGCAGAAACAGACTTTTCTCCTACTGGTTTCATTGATAAGAATGTGAGAGGGCTTATCCTGTCACTTCCCCCCTCATTTCTGTTCTTATATATTTTATATAGAAGTTTTTTATTCTTAAGAACTTTATATGTGTTACAAAGAACCTTTCCTTGTGACTAGCAGTTGTTCATTCTGAAACATTTACATATGGAGTTCACATTCCATTGTTTTAGTGTGGGCATTGTTTCCCTGGGTGTGCAAAGTTGGAGAATTGGGGGGAGAAAAATGCTGTTATCGCATCTATAAAATTCTATGTTGCAGAAAATTTATAAACTGGGATTTCAACCCTAATTTGGTGGCAAAGGACACCATCTGGGGGTATAGTTTATGCACTATTCTGTTCTATGTATTTCATAGCTGAACTCCTATGAAAATAGAACAAGGGAAGGAATCTCTTTCTTTCCTCCCTTTGAGACCAGAAACATATCTCTCCTTATCTATTGAAATATGGCAACTTATCTGATAAAAACTTCATTTCTAAAAATATATAGAGAATTGACTCAAATTATAAGCCATTTTCCAACTGATAAATGGCCAAAGGACACAAACAATTTTCAGATGAAGAAATTAAACACATTTCTAGTTAAACGATAAAACGTTCTTAATCATTATTGATCAGAGAAATGCAAATTAAGACAACTCTGAGGTACCATTATACTCTCAGGTTGGCTAAGATGATAAGAAAAGATAATGATAATTGTTGGAGGGGATGTGGGAAAACTGGGACACTAATACATTGTTAGTGAAGTTGTGAACTGATTCAATCATTCTGAACAATTTGGAATTATGCCAAAATAGTTATCAAACTGTGCATACCCTTTGATCCAGCAGTCTCTCTATAGAGTTTGTATCCAAAAAGATCATAAAAAAGGAAAAGGACCCACATGTGCAAAAATATTTGTAGCAGCCCGTTTTATAGTGGAAAGAAACTGGAAATGGCCATCAGATGGAGATTGGCTACATGAATGTTATGTAAAATTATTGTTATATAAAAAATATTCAACAGGATGATTTCAGAAAGACCTGGAGAAACTTATATGAACTGATGCAGAGTGAAGAGAATAAAACCAAAAGAACATTATATACAAAAACAGCAGATTATTCAATGATTTATTCTGTTATACATGGCTCTTTTCAACAGTCAAGTAATTCAGGCCAGTTCCAATGGTCTTGTGACAATGAGAGTCATCTGCCCCCAGAGAGACGACTGTGCGGATTGAGTGTGGATCACGACATAGTATTTACACTTTTTTGTTGTAGTTTGCTTGCACTTTGTTTTCTTTCTCATTTTTTCTCCTTTTTGATGTGATTTTTCTTGTGCATCATAACAACTGTACAAATATGTATAGAAGAATTGCCAAAAAAAAAAAAAGTCAGACATAACTGAAAAATACTGAATAGCAAATAACAACATATAGATATGAATTTAGATAAACATAGGTATTAGCAGTTAGGAGAGCTCTAAAAAGCCTCCCAAAAGAGAGAGCTTTAATTTCATTTTAGGTCAAGAGAGGAACTTTATACGGCAGAAAGGGTCCATTCCAAGCACATGGGACCACTAGTGGATTGACAGAGACATGTGGGGGAAGAGTGTCATTATATATGATCTCAAAGAAAATTAATTTTATAAATTTTAATTTATTTTTAATTAATTAGTAAATAATTAATTAATTTTGAAATTTAGTTATTCACTTTTTTTAAAAGACAAGTTCCCTAGGTTAAGGATCATTGACCTAGAGGTAACTCTCTAACAGAAGAAAGTGTTTTATTTCATTAGAATGGGAGTTACTTGGCAAGTACTTTTTTGCCTTTTTTATATTATCAGAATTTAAAAGAATCCCTTTTACATGGGGAAGTACATAATAAACACAGGAGAGTTTATTGACTTCTTACTCAGAAATTAAGTTTAAAATACAAAAACTCCTGGGAAAGGGAGAAAAAATTGAAAATGACTGGAAGTACTTTCTTGAGACTAAGTTGTGAAAGTAGGAGGAGAGGGAAGAGACAGGTTGTTTGTACAAAAGTGGTGGCAGGAAAGGTGAGGGAGTGTAGAAAGAAAAGTCTTAGAACCAAAGATAATACAAAATGAGGTTTGTATTTTAGATGTATAAATAGAATACTGGAAAATAGGCAGTTGATTATCATAGTGATATAGTTTCATTTACCTCTTCCTTGTAAGGATATTATTTTCTTCTGAATAATATCTGTAACCTTTCATTTTTCCTTTTCCTGCTCATACTACTAATAAGTTTACATTTAACAATGTTCATTATAAAATCATCTCTATAATGCCCTTAAGCTCCTACTTGGTTTTATAGATGCTATAAAGTCTAATGAAGGAAATATATGTTTTATGCATTATCTATTCAAATTCATTTTGTGTTACCAAAGACTTTGATCAAATTCATTTCTCTGTCCACTCCTCCACCCCATTTCACTCCCTCCCCAAAATGTTGCTATGTTAATTAATATGGAACATCTATGTTAATTATTCCAAGCTTGTGCCCAGAATTATTTTAGGAAGAGGCATAAGATGAAAGAGGAAAGAAAAAACTTAATGGTTTGAATAGAAAATTAAAAATGAAAAGCAAACACCTAAAGCCCTGAATACAAATATTTTTGAATCTCACTGTGGGGCAGTATTCAGAATTCACATTATAAACTTTCTTCAATTCAATAATAAAACAATTCAATAATCATTTATCAAACACCTATTTCATATGGAAATTTGTGCTTATTTCTATTTGAAGATACTAAGATGAAATGTCAGTATCCCAGCATCCCTAGAGCCTACATATAGTCAAATAGGTAGCAATCATACCACACACATACACACACACACACACACACACACAATCACATACAAAATCACGTGCAGAATAAAAATAACTCACAATGAATTTGCATAGAAAATGAATTGCATTAGATAAGTTCAAATATTCTGAGGCAAAAGCATTAATTTCTGGTCCTAGGGATGACTTCTTCAAGTGCCAGTTGATTAAAACATTAAAGATAGCTAGATGTAAAATGGGAGAGGGAAGAATGTCAATCCAGCTATCCCCACATACACAAATAATATAAGAAGTTGTTATGGATCTTCAGTAACTTTAGACCAAATGCAAAAAGAAGCCATCTTATATCAAATTCTATGCTATAAACTCTACTGAAGTTTAGGTAACATCAACATCTGTTTGAAGGAGGAACAGATGATACATACAGATGTGTGATTATTTTCTTTTTAACTGAATCTGTTTGCCTAAGCAATATGCTTCAAAGAAATTCATTGTTTTAAAAAGTTTCTAGACACAAATAGTATTCCTAGCCAATTTAGATAGATTATTCACCATAAACTTGTCAGCAGAGTAAAAGATCCAAGTAACTACCATGTATGACCATCTTTTTCAGCTAGCTATAAAAGTATCGTGATTGTTCTAGTAAAGGGTTGATATAGAATGAAGACTGAAGTCATGGAAGTTGGAAAGAGTGAGGAATATTCAGAGACCTGAATATTCAAAAGGAATAGGAACTAGGATGGAGAATCAATTGATCACAAAAATTATTAAGTATCTACTATCTACCTGGCATTATAATCCTACTATCCTTTTGATTCCAAGACATAAATAAAATGGTTCTAGTTGTCAAGGAGCTCACTTTTTTTCTTTGAGGGAAACATTATTTATATAAGTACATGCAAAATATATACATATATAAATGTATATATACATGTGTTATATACATGTGTATATAATATGTGAACTAGTAGATCTTTGTCTCCCCTCTCTTATCCAGCTCAGTTTTTATAGTTCCAAAATATAGTAACAAGAATATAAGATTTTAACAGCAATATGTTAGCAAGATGTTAACACTAGCTAATGTGAAGCCTTTAGTTAAATGAGAAGGGGGATTCCCTATAGGTTGGTAAAAGATAAACCTCATAATGATAAATATAATTTTAATACTATCAAATAACAATGATGTGAGAAGTACTTTATTAAGTTCTATGTAGAATTAGCCAAACGTGGCATTTTAAGTTCTATAGTTTTGGATTGTTTCTATAACATACTTTTAAGATTACATCTAATCATACTAGTACAACATCTGGTAAACAAGAGTACTTAAATATCTTCTAGGAAACTAAACTGAAAAACAAGTGTACATTGCTCTCAACAGGGAACTGAAGTGCATTTTGTCTCCTCAGATGAAGAGATTAAGTAAAAAATCCAATTTAAGATATGTGTCCCAGAACTAGTCTGATTTTGAAAATAGGAATCTGTAAAGCAGATGTTCATTCATCCTTGGGAACATATACTTGCTCAATTTAGAACAGCCAAAACACCCATGTTGTCTTTCATGCAAAAAAGTACTTTATATAAATTATTTATTGAATACCTCTTTTTTTTTTATACATAAAAAGGAAGGAAAAGTAGTATGCAATAAGGAATAGAGATCAGTACTGGAACCAAGAAGACTTGAATACAAGTCCTGACTTTGTCACCAACAATCTATATGGTCATTTATAAATCAATAAAAATCTAAGTTACAGATCAATTGCTCACGTGCTTCTGTGGAGAGATGTCCCATAGTATTCCCATATAAATCACAGGTCTGTGATAACAAGTTAGAAAAAGATTCCAGTATCTGCTCATTTCTTTGTATGCATGACAGTATCACATACTAGCATCCTCAAGGAGTTCCTGATCTTTTTCTATGTTAAATCAATCAAAGATGGATATATCCACATGTAGACAACACTTCTGTGATTGCTCTTTCACTGTCTTCTTTAATCACCAGTCTTACTTCTATCAACGTTTCAGGATAGAACATTCCACAAGGATCAAACTTCTTTTCTTTCTTCATGCTCTTTCCCTTATCAGTCTCATAATTTTGCAATGTATAAATATCACAGAGGTCTTTCTCTACCATAAAGCTATATCATAAGATTCAGGTTGTCATGGCTGATTACATAATGGACAATTCCAACCTATAAGTACCAAAAACACCTCAGACTCATCATTTTCAAAGCAACATTTTGTATTTCTTCATCACTACCTACTTTTGTTTTATTCCTCAATTTTCATCCACTTACATATGTTTGAAAGTTCCTTGTTTGTAGAAGGCTAAAACTCTGAAAAAGGTGTGCTTAAATCAGAAAAGAGAACATTTAAGGCTAATTACTTAGTCAATGTGAGATCATGGCTCTATAAGGATATATTTAGATGACGGCTCTCCTCACTACTGGTGCTTGCTGAATGCTTGGTAATGAGGTAATTGTAGGCACAGATTGGAGGGCTGAGGGGAAGAAGTCAGGATCACTTGGCTACAGGAGGAGGAGGAGAGAGGATGGAGACTCCAGACTCCAGAATCTAGGATATATCTTTGGCAAGCCACGTGGCAGCTTGCCAGCCTCCTTCACTTCTCTCCCTAAAGACCAAAAACTTTGATTTATCCTGACTCTGGCTGATCCTGAGGCCCTCCAGGGAGCTAGCCCTACTTTATACTTGTTATCCACTCTCTTCTTTTTCTCTCACTTCCAATACACAACCATTTAATCCTGCTAATTCTATTTTCATAGTATCTCTCAAATATATTTTCACATTTCCATTTACATTTTCATTAGCTACAGGTCTTCCTTTGCACAAACCTAAACCACAGCAATAATTTACTAATGGGTGTCCTCACCTATAATCTTTCCTCTCATTCCATCCAACACACATTCCATGCTTCTTCCATCATTACTTTCCTTTTGTCCAAATTGATTCATCTCATCTTATTACTCAGAATGCTTCTTATTAGACTACCTAATGAATAAAGTCCTCAGCCTGGCACTCTGGGCATTCCAAGTCCTCTGCAACGTTGGGTGTTCAGGGAGGACTAGCACTTCTTATATGACAGCTTACTGAGCCCTTTTCAGAACTGCTTATCCACCTTGATGTCTACCTTCACCCAACTCTAACCTGTGATTCCAATATGTTGTAACACAAACAGTGGCCACATCCTGGTAAAACTGTCTTGGAAGATGGCCTACCCCAGTCCTTAAACATGCCAATAAGTTGGGGGATGTCTACCCTAAGCATGTGAGGACTGTTGACAAAATGGGTGGATGACAACAAGTTGTTCCAATGTCTATGAAGGCAACTGAAACAGACATTGTGGAGCTCTCAGAACTGTCAGACATCAAAGATACAAGATTATGCACCAAGTCTCAGGCCATTGCCAATCATCTAGATTTTTATTTTATTACTAGACTTCAATGACTCTGGAAGAGAGAGTAAAATTGATGACTCTGCACAACTCTTTCTCACTTAAATCCAATTCACATGCAAGTTAAAACATTTGATGTCATGTCTTTGAAAAATGAAGGATGAACAACAAAACCATAAGCAATATTCAAATCTAAACTGGATTAACAAATATCTATTTGATGTATCTATATGTCATTTGTTTTCCTATTTCTCTGTTTTTGCTCATATTTTCTATGTCTGAAGTATGTTTGCCTCCTCATCTCTGCTTGTTAATTCCCTGTCGAACCCTCAATGCTTAGGATAGATTATAACATCTCCATGAAATCTCTGATCTTTCTCATCAGAAATTTACATTTTCTGTTCATTCCTTATATCAATCTTCATAACTTTAATCATATTTCATTCTTCATTACAGTTATTGTATGAATATATCATAATATTGTATGAATATAATATTGTATATGACGCTCGCAATCATGTAATTATTATGTAATATCATTTATTTGTAGCATATAGCATAACACTTATTCAGGGTCTTTTGTGCACAAGGAATTACAATATATCTGCCTCTAAATTAAAGTATAAATTCCTCAATAGTACAGATTATCTCAATTTTCATTGTGTCTATCCTGAGTGTAGCATAGTGATTTTTACACAGTAGATAAACACTAAATGACTGACCAGTGTTAATTTATAATATCTCTATTAGTCAGTGAAATTGTATGAACTGAGGAGAAAGGGTATGCTCATTGTCAAATTAATCTAGATAAATCATAACTTGATCTATGACCCCACTACTTGTAAAGATTCTTATATATAACTTATATATAACTAATTTTTTTAAAAAAAACTATTTTCTGATTTGGTCTTTTTTTGTGAATTCAAAGAAAGGAGGAAGTCTAAATTTTGTGACCTTAGTTTGGAGTTTTTCTTTAATATTTCAATTCATTAAAACTTACTATCTATGCTATGTATTAGGGCAAAGAAAAAATGTCACTCTGAAATAGATAACTCCAGACATCACTCAAATATCAATAATGGAATTAAATGACAGGCATAACTTCATATTCATTCCCAGGTTTAATGATTGGACCAGACCCAATGTTTGCATAATTATTTTGTAGTGAAATAACTAGATATAGAAATATAGATATGAATATAGAAAATTAAGGGGTAGTTGTTAATTCTTCATGAGTTATAGATTGCTAAAGCAGTAGCTGTAATTCATTTTTTCTAGGGAAGTATGATCAAATAAAGTAATTTAACTGAGATTTATAAATATTCTGGTTGTTTGCCAAGTATTGGTTGAACAGGGCATTCAAAATCTCCAGCTAAAGCAAAGGAGAATGTTATATTACATCACTAATTGTCCAGCAAATGAAGCTGAAGACACTTAAAAAAACCCTCATCTTAACAATCAGTATAATATCCCTACTAATTAGTTCATTAGTACTTTGGTAGTTCATGACCACTTGGTATTACATTAAATACTGCCAGTTTGTGGTAAGTCCTGACCACAAGACACTGGAATTAGATCCCATTTTCTTGTTTTATTGCAATTTCCCTCAGAAACTATAACATTTGTGTCCAGATTATTAAGAACACAACTTAACCTGAACCTTATAGTATATACTATAAATGTTTGCCTCACCAAATTCTCACATAAACCTAGCAAAGAAAACTAAGTCAGAGCGTTGATTTTCATCTCATAAGAAACAGTATGATTCTTTTCACACCCCTGCCAAAAGCAATTATAACTGTATTTAATTCCTGAATATACATCCTTTTGAACTGTTATTTTCAAGCACTGAGGAGAAAAAAATCAAACTAAGATGCAGTATCTATTACCCACATTATTCTTCTTTAAGCTTATAGATTTGAAATTTAAGTTTAAAGGTTATTTTGCCTCTTCAATCTGCATAAACATGTATAATGAACTACTATTCTGAGTTCATTAGTTTATCTTAATAGTTCTCACATTTTAGTTATTTTAATTTAAAATTTTCAAATTTTTTAACATTTAAACTTCTTAAATTTTTTTTTAAATCCTATAGCTCAAAAGTATAATAATTCTCCTCATCTAGTTTCCCTCTCATACTCTCCATCTTTCAACTCAGACAATCAACTTGTGTATAAATAAAGTAGTTTCTAAGCCAAGCAAATTCTTAGGCTCATTTCACTTCACTAATTGGCCTCCACTTGGCACACTAACCACTAATTCCTGTCACTCATCTGGCTGTATCTCTGAAAGAATAATTGGAAATGTCCACTCCCAGCTCTTCACACACCTCTTCCATTAGCATACAGCTGCTGAAACTTTTAAAATACTGCTTTGTATTTATCATTGGTTTTCCAACAAGACATTTTTATGAACCCAATTTTTAAAATGATTTACTTATATTGAAATAAGTTAAATACATTCTTTTTTTAGGTTACCTCTTTTTATCACTGATTAATAAAGTCTTCAAAGTTTACATATTCTGAAAGCAGAAAGCATAGTCCAATATCCAATAAATATTGGCTTTTTCACCACTGAGGAAGATTTGACTATTTCTTAGGTCTTTCTGAAATAGGACATCAAGACTGCCCATTCTTACTGATGTAATGTCAGACTGTCACTCCTTAAAATGCTCTTTCTCTCTGAAATGGGATCTTCTGGCACAGTAATTTTCTAGCTCTGCATGGTTCAAGATGGCTATTCACAAGGTGGGGCAAATAAAACATGTCCCTTTGAGTTGAACACACCTACTATTATAGTAAAATAATACCCATTCATTTCTGAGTTGGTAGACATTCAAAGAGATTGCAGACACAACACAAAAATCTCTTAACAGTAGTAAGTGATCAAATATTATCTTCTTGTCTGAGAAAAAAGTATGTTCTTTTGAAGTTAAATGTTTTCTTTTTCCTTTTTTTTCCTTCTTCATGGCTTTATCACTTGAATAACAAGTTAAAATAATCTATAACATACCTTTGTGGTATTAACAAGACAAGTGAAGAATCCATGGGAGGAAAAAAAAAATCAAATAATCAAATAATACATCTAATAAAAAAGGATACAATATCAGAGAATGACAAGAAATAGCAGGTGATTGTTGTGCATGATCTAAATATTATTCTTTTAGAGCTGTTCAAATGATGATTACCTCCAGAGTTGAAAGGTATTTGTGTTTTTTGCTTCATGTATGATATCACTACTTATTTATTATCAATAAAGTTTTTATTTGAGCTATTATCTATTGTACTTAATATGTACCTTTCTAATCTTATTTCACTCTTATCTTCAGATGCTTCCCTTTTCAGTCAAATAAGAATCTTGGAAGCTGCTCCCCATGTGCCTTTACAGAAGTTGGGAATATACCCCAGAATCTGTTGCTTCTTAGAGCCCTAGGTGGCACAGTGGGTAGACTTGAAGAGGACTTGAGTTCAAATCTGGTCTCAGACACTTAATACTTCCTAGCTGTGTGACCCTGGGCAAGTCACTTAACACCAATTGCCTCAGCAAAATAATGATAATAATAATAATAATAATTTGTTGCTTCCTTCAAACACAGTTCAGGTGCCTTAGCCCACCTTTCCTGATCTTCCCAATTCTAACTAATCTGTCTCTCTCTGTCTCTATCTCTCTCAGTGTGTATTTCTGTCTCAGTCTCTTTGTGTGTCACTATCTCTTTCTCTGTATGTGTATCCCTCTCTGTCTCTATGTATCTCTGTCTTTCTGTTTCTCTTTTCTTTCTTTCTCTCCTCCTATCTCCCTCTGTGCCTCCCTTTCTCTCTGAATTATGTTATATTACTATGTAAATACTTTATATACACTGTTCCCCTTTCCCCTGGAATATTATTTCCTTGATATCAGGGATTATTTCACATTTGTCATTGTGTTCCCTAACACCTAATATGTTGTCTGGCATTTGTGACCAGTACCATGATCTAAGGAATGGATATTCAAAGTTGGGTGGGAGGCCAAAATTCTGAAACAAAAGGGGACAAATCTGGACACACAAATATCTAACAATATGACATCCAGAACCAGGTGTTCAGTATCGGGTTTTGTTAGTAAATTCTTGCTATCAAAGTACTTATTAAAGATTCATTTCTCTAATTGAATTTAACTAATGGATACCTGAGCAACAGGAGTTAATTCAGTAATTGTTTCATAGGATTTAGATTTAGAAGAGACATTAAAGATTACCTGATAAAATCTTTATTTTTTTTTGTTTTTACAGATGAGGGAACTGAGCTATAGAAATTGCTATATGAATAGCTTCCAGATTATACAGGTTAAAAGTGAATAAATCACCAAGAATAAAAAATAGGAATGTTTATCCAACTTAATAGGAAATAAAGAACACATTTTAATCTCTCATTAAATATTATGTCAATGCAAGAGTATTAGGTTATTGAGAAGATAGCATAGTAGAATTGAATAATGATCAAAATGTAATAATTTGGTTTCCATAATAGCTATAGAAAGTAAAGTAATACACAAAATGAAAATCTTACTCTAACTACTAAATAGGTCACTACAATTGCTAGCAGTCAAGGAAAACTCAAAGTTTTCATATCACTAGTTATCAGGAATATAAGTAAAATCTCAAACAGTTACTTTTTTAGTGTATCACTTTTGTCCCACTAAGAAGAATACAGCCATTTCCTTTTCTCTGTTAAAATCACAAGCTGGTGATTCTCTCTCTTCTATCTTCTGCAATAATCAAGCAATTAATCAAACCCAGAGGATAGTTAAAGTGAGTCCCTTTTATTTGCCTGTGCCTAGAGTATAATTATAGACCTTCCCTATCCTGTTATTTTTCTCTTGCCCTATGTACTCACATATGTGCAGGGACACTGACTGTCCTCATGAAGAAGCTGGCACAAGCTTATGGCAGTCTTCCAGAATGTTTTTATTTCCTTCCAGATTCCCTTCTACCTCTGTCCCCCTACTTGCAACACCATTAGACTATTTTCCCCTTGTTTGCTTTACTTCTCTTTCTGATTAAAACTTGCCTTAGTCTCTCCTGAGGCCACATTAGAGGTGAGGTAGAGTTAAAAGAGGGGAGGGATGGAAAACAGCCTGATTTTGGCAGCTGTTGGCCATTTTCCCCTCTGTTTAATTGACCTTCCCAGTAGGGTGTTATTCAAATGTCCTGTACACAAATCTAAGAGCTTCTAAAACATGGTGAGAATCTGAAGAAGGAAAAACGTAAAGCATATTTGCATATTCATTCTGTCTCTATAGTCATGAGGACATAATTCCAGAAGATTTGGTCACTTTCATCAATCAAGTTAATCAAAATTTGACTGAAAAGAACAGATGTTATAGGATCATGGAAATACTATGTGTACTTATTGCCATCTAGGCAAGTTTCCCACACAATAATAATTTTTCAAAAGAGTTAACATCAGAGGACAAAATGGAGAAATACTTATCAAAAAGGATGTGTAAACAAAACCATTTAGCCCTAAATTTAAATCTATTCTTAATTCCAGGTAAGAAAAAAAACTAGAGTGTTTTTTATTTTGCTTTGTTTTGTTTGCCTCGAGCAAAAAAAGGGAGAAAAAGCAGAGAATGGAGTATATAAATTTATGTAAAAGTGTGGCCAACAGAAGAAGCATTACCCAGTATGTTCCAGTCATTGCACTGAGAAAAATCTTCAATTACACCTCAACCACCATCTTCAAGTTACAGCTCCAGCTCGCTTTGTGATTTTTCCAAACTCAACCCACCTGGTTCCTGATTCATAAAAAAGAGGAGACAAAGCAAAGCATATCTAGCAGAAAGATATTTCCCATGAGATATTTTAAGGATTTTAGGAAGGGAAACATTCATAGTTAATTCAACTCAGGAAATATTTATTTATCATCTACTTCATACAGAGAATTTTAGGGGACATACAAAGTATACTCAAAATACAGTTCTATCAGGGAATTTGTAGTTCAAGAGATAGATTTCACATGATCATTAATTTTGTGTGTGTGTTTTTTTTTTCTAAGAACTTTAATTTTCACTGGATTTGAGATGTCATTCATATGAAATCTTGCCTTCTCAATGCAATTTCTATCTCATAATGTTCTTGGTTGGATTTTCTGGAGGTCCTGAAGTAGCCTTCTTTTCAGTAGAGTAATCACCACAAGAACAGCCATGTGTTAAAGTCCAAAAGTCTTTATTGTCTCCTTTGCCTGGTGCTCAGCTAGCTTTCTCGTGCTTTTCAGAGAGGACTTGATTTCAGTGGAGAAAATGCAGGACAGGACAGCCACCATGAGGCTGATGAAGATGGAAATGAATCTCTCTCTCTCCTTGGCTCCAAGAGTTGAGCTCCTGCCTTCAGTCCATTTGTCTTCTCTGGCTCTCTGGCTCTGAGCCTCTCAGTCTCCCAGGAGAGCCACCAGGAGCCTGACTGAAGATGGAATGAATCTTATCCAGTCCTTGCTGGCTATTATATAATCTGCTGTAATTACATTATCATAGGTGTGAATCTTGTGGAACTATAGTAAGTACTAAGTACATTACTGAATTAGAGAACTGTTAAGCACTATGCTAAACTAGATAACAATTGTCTTTATCAATTAAATTGACTTAACCCCTTGTAAGAATCTTTGTTTCAGAGTTCTGGTCCATAACACCATCCCTTTCCATTCTATGCAATTTTTGATCATCTTCTTTCATAGGTCCTACATTCACTTGTTGTCTAGGCATTGTAGTCTATATTTTTCTACATTTCAAAAGTACCATTGAGATAATAATACAAAAAATGTAATTAAAAGGGCTTAATAGATATTATGTGGCATGATGTTATGGACAAAGAAACAGCTTTCAAAATCTACAGACCTATTTTCAAGTCCTATCTCCAACACATAATGATCTAGTAACCTGGGATTGGTTACCAAATATCATGGCACTCCAAGTTGCTATCTAAGGCTTTAAGTTGTAGAGAAGGTTCCCATCACACTGGCTAAATTAGTACTTCAGCAGTTGTTTCCTACAACAATTAAATGACCAGCCATTTTAAAAAGATCTAAATTTTTTTAAGCCCATATATGAAAAGTGCTTTGTAATGTTGACAAAAGAAAAGTCATTGCTGACTGAAGCAATCAGAGAAGACTTCATGGAAGAGGTTTTACAGGATGGAGAGACAATTATGAACCTATTTGTTTTTAAAAATGCAATTAGATAAATTACACAGCCAAAAGATAGTTTGGTTTGATCTATAAAATCCTATGCAATTTTAGCAAAGCACAGATCAGATAAGAGCTGTAAAATTCTATGGTACAGAATGTCATGAAGAATTAGCCAGTTTAGGGTCTGTAATTTATCCAGCCCAATGATTCCTTTTAAAATATACTAAGGTTAGTCTCCTAGTATAATTCACAAGAGTAGTAATGGGGAACAGTGGAAAGTGGGCCAGCCTTAGAGTCAGAAAGACAAAATCATGAAATCAAACATGTTGAGAGTTGGAATAGACCTCAACAGCTATCCAATCTAACTCAAACTCTGAAACAGAGATTCTTAACAATTCTTATATTATGAACCACTTTGGCAGTCTGGTGAAGTCTAAGTGTTTTTCCAGTCTCTACTTAAAGGACCTATAATGATGGGTAATTCACCAGCTCTAAAAGACACATCAACTCTAATGGCAGCCTACTCTTTTTCTACTGCTACCCTTTCTTCCCTCTAGGGTGAACAAGTCCAATCCCTTAACTACATAGCAGCCCTTCAATCAATCAATAAACATTCATTAAGCACCAACTATTTGCTAAGCACTGTTCTAAGCACTGAGGATACAAAAAGATTAGAACACAATACAGCTATCATGTTCTTTCCAGCAAAGAATAATTTCTTCATTCAATGTGACATTGATTCAAAGACTTCAGCAGATCATCTGTCCTCCTCTGTCCTCTTTGCAAGTTTAGCAATTTCATTCCTAAACTGTGGTACCCAGAAAAGAATACTATACACAATAAGTACAGAATAGAGATTATAGCTCCACCTCTTTTAATGCAGTCCAAAACCACATTAGCTATTTTCCCTACCATGCATCAAATTTTCACTCCACAGAAAGCCACAGGTATTTTTCTCAGAACAAATACTTTCTATGCCTCCTCAACTTGTATTTGTGAAGCTGATTGTTTGTACCCAAGTGTGAGACTTTACATTCTAAGTGAATTTTATTTCCTTAGATTTAATCCAAAGCTCTAACCTAACAAAAACCTTTTGGATTCTGATTCTATTATTCATGTGTTAGCTATTCTTTCCAGATTTATGTCATCTACAGATTTGTCAAGAATGATACTTCTTGACAAATGTCAGCAACAACTATATGTCTATCCAGGTCATTGATAAAATGTTAACACACTTGGGACTTTCTTCCTTGTTGAAATTGAACTTTTACTCTTTGAGTTCAACCATTCTGACTAGCTTTGAATCCATCTAGTTATAGTAATATCTGGTCCTATATATGAATTAATCTTCAACATAAGAATAGTATAAGAAATTTTATTTGAAATCTTTCTAAAAGTTAGATAATTTTAAAGGGGTTTACATTCTTTCTTTAATATACACTAACCATGTAACCATTGAAAAGTAACTTAACCTCTCTGTAACACAAAAAAATTGCTAAAACTTTAACTTAGAGGTGAGTTGGTAAGAGTTTCCTGGAAATTATTTACATAATATATTAAGGGTCAAACAACAAACCACAACCTAATTAATACAGTGACTCAGCATGACCACTTAGCAAATTATTTTTGCAGAAGTCAAAATTGCAATTTTTACAATGCTTGATAACTATGGTAATCACATTTTGAATAGATATCAAGCATATCTGGAGAAGAAATTCATTTTTTGAACTTTAGGTCATTTTTTAAAGTGATAATAATCATTTATTACACAGTCATGAAGTCAATTCGTATATGATTTTATAATTAATGGGGACACAAGAATAAATCACTGCTTTCTAGATCAAGAATAGGTGTAAAGCAATGACTGACTGTATATTTTACATTTCTTTATTCTAGCAGAGTTTTGCTAGAATATAGGGTCATTAAATATAACAATTTGGAAAGAGATCAAAATTCAAAGCTACCAAAACCTGCTTTGTGAAATGTGTCATATAAGCTAGTCTATTATAAATTTTAGAGTTTTTACTTAAGATGATAAAAAACAAAACATTTTTCATTTAATGATTCAAGGTCTAGATCCTTAATACTAAGTCATTTCACTACTTATGAATCAAAGGTCAGAAGATGAAATTTTAAATAGTAAATTATTGAAGTTGTTTATAGCTATCAAAATGAGTTTGAATAGGGACAAAGGTTAAAACCACTGGAAAAGGACTATAGTAAGAACTTATCAGTTTGAAGTTTCTGAATCTTTTTATATAACTATTTAGATTTATTCCACCACTAATTCTGATGGCTATGGAATGGAGTTATCTAATTAACTGAGAATTAATTAATCTACTTAAGTAATGAAGCCATTGCATAGAGTCATCAGAGTAGTGATGAAAAAGTGTGCTATATTTGGAGTTAGTAGATTTAAGCCTCCTCTTTGGGTGCCTCAATTTGTTTGGTTTTGCTTTTTTTTGTTTTTGTTTTTCATTTGTAAAATGATTGGATTGGTCTAGAATCTAGATGGCCTTTAAATTTCCTTCTAATTCTAAACTTCTAATTCTTTGATTCTGTGAACTATCTTTCTGCCTTTCTTTGTGCACAACTGAAACTGCTGAACACATACACAGATAAAATCTCAGGTTAGTCAGACTGATCAGTTTTAGTGTCAATAAAAAACAAACAAATAAACAAATAAAAAATCTCAAGTTGTTTCTGAAAGCTTTATAGGAATAACCAAGGGGAAAACTAAGCCCATTCATAAAACTTTACCTGGTTAGGAAGATGAAACTTTGGAAGCCCATGAAAAATGGCAGGTAATCTCAAAACAAAGCTTTATGAGAAAAGAAAAACGCTAATACTTGGATCTGGAAAACAAGATAGCAATAGAAGGATACTTGTCATAATAATTTTTTTATTTTTTTTAAATGTAAGATGGTTTTAATCTTTTACCTAACAAAATCAACAAGGAAGGCTCCAGGAAAAGAGTTTACTTTTATTAATCTTTACTTTTAGGCTTGATTTCTATCTAGGAATTCCAGGCTTTACTGTAGTATCCATTGTTTGAGAGTATCAGTTATCTGAATAATGCTCTACTAAACTGATACTTTAGCACTGCTAAACAGCACAGTCATAACTAGTATGAGCTGGTTAGAGTTTGGTCTCCAGTACTAACAGGATGACATGCCTGCTCTCTGCTGAGGGTCTGAAGGTCACTATTTCTATACTAGGTACCAGCCTGGGTTTTCCAATGAAGATTCTCAAGAAGGCAGACAAAGGGAAAGGGAAGAGAAACTACAAGAGGCCTCTGTGCTTCTTGCTATCACATTCCCTCATATGCTGTCCTCTGCACTGCATCTACTCTATCTCCACAGTTATTTTGCCTTGTATGAGATGATAAAATGAAAAAATCCTGTTTAAGTTTCTAGTAAACAATTAGTACTAAAATTAAACATATCACATTATATAATCATATCTAAAATATCCACATTTTGTATGACATGTATATCAATAAAAAGTGTCAATTCTATCAAGCATTTTCTATCAAGCATTTCTCTCAGAATTTTAAATAAAGAAAGAACTTATTGTTTGGAGTTTAAAGTATCTGCTGTTATATTTTAGTCTTTTCTTTCATGTAGCTCAGCCTTGAATTCATCCAAAACCTAAATAGCAAAAGCTCCAGATTTCTCAAAAGCAAACTCTATTAATTTGTCACCAAAATCATTAATAGCCTATCAGAAATATATAGGATATAATATATGAATTTCAAGGAAAATTTTAAGCATGAGAGTTACATGTTCAACTAAGTGCTCATCTGTCTTTTACATAGGTTGAAATATAAGAAAAAAAATTGGTAAGTCATGTGAGGAATAAGTTTTAAAAAAAGGTAAGTATTCCATTGGTTTCTTTAGGGTATCAGGAGAAAGTAAGGAAGAATCCACTGTGGCAAATTTATGGCAGCTTACATACTATACTAATCATGCATAATAGATAGACATGCATTGGTTTCAACTTACATTTCTGGAAGAGAAAAATCAAAACTTTGAGATTGCAGATCCATTATAATATATAAACATTTGAATTAAACTATTTGGAAGTCATATCTGACACCTGCTATAATCAAGGGTCTTTATTGGCATGAGCATTGCCTGGTGACGAATTAAGCTTTTAATTATATGACACATTCACCCTTAGTGTTGAGAGGCTACTGATATCATAATTATCTATGAATACTTCAGTACTTTATGGGTATTTGGAAAGGGGGATATTTTAATCCTATAATTATAGGGCTTGGAAAAGGAAGCAGACATTGGCCCGATGACTGGATTGAGTATTTGTTTTTGTTGTTTCTTACAGGAAATAATTTTTAAGTTTTAGAATTGTTTTAAGTGAAATAAAACACCTCTTCTTTTTGTCCTTCTTGTTAAGGTTCTAACTTGTTTTCCATATGTTCTCATGTAAAGCAAATTCAAAGGACTCTAGGAGAGTACTACTTCATAATTTAATCTTATATTGTGTGTTGGCATGTTTTTATGGCATATGTTTATGGTTAAATCTTTTTGTTGTTGTTGTTGTTGTTGTTAAGCTACATATTTCCTAGAAAGACCATGTGTTGGTTAGACCTTATGAAGTGTTCTTTAAGGAAATCATACTTGCTCTATTAAGTAATGGCAATAAGTCCACCACAATGTTACGGATCACTTTTTCAAGCTCTGGAGACATTGTATGGGAAAAGATTCTGTTTTACTATGTACCTTATGAATAGCTAGGTCATGCAGTAGATAGAGCTCCAGTCCCGGAATCAGGAATCTGGCCTCAGACATTTACTAGCTGTGTGACCCTGTCTAAGTTACTTAACCCTGCTTGCCTTACTTTCCTCATCTGTAAAATGAGCCAGAGAAGGAAATAAATGGCAAACCATTACAGTGTCTTTACCAACAAGTCCCAAATGGGGCCATAAAGAGTCAGATACAACTAAAACAGCTGACCAACAATCTATTTTACAGAATTGTGATGAGAGAGATATTTTCCAAATCTTAAAGATTTTTAGGAATGTCTATTGTTATTAATGTACTCATCTTTGTCAAAGAGGTCTACAATAAAACTGTCTCATAACAACAATCTTTTCTTTATGTTTATTTTGTACTTTTAAACAGATGAATGAAATTATTTTCATGTAGTTTGATGAAAATGTTGGGATAGAAAATCATCCTCTGTGCATTACAGTATTCTCAGCATATCTCCTGTGGCAGTCAGAATAATAGAAAATAAATTCACCTTTTTTCTGTTCTTCCAGGAATTTGTTTTCCTTGGTCAAATCTTCACAGTTGGAAAACTTTTTACTACATGGATCTTGGATTATATGAATTTTTGGTGACAATATCTATCAACTGCTATTAAGTCTTATGGATCAATATTACATCTCAATATTACGTCTATGTGATTTTGGTTCATTTTGGCCTGGTTTCAATAAAATGTATTGGTTAAATTTTCCAGGATATGTTGTTGTGTTTGTAGTAGAGGTGTTTCTTATCTGTCTATGAAAGTTATTGAGCTTCTAATGTATAATTCTAGCCACTAGCTTGTGTCTTGGTGGGCATTCAAGTAGGCACTAAATTTTCATAACTTGATGTAACATATTGTGTTATTATTATTTTTTTTTTTTACCATTTCCTTGCATGAACTCATGAACCACTAAGTCCAGACTTTTAAAGATTTTTCTGCAGGACCTAAAGACATTTCCACAGTTCTGAATTACTACAATAAACCCCACCTTTTCCACAAGTATTCATGATTTATCAATTTGCTCTCTATTTCTTAATCAGCACATTATTGTCCACTTGCCTATGGATCAATCAATCAAGTATTGATTAAATACTAAAGGCTAGGAATTCAAAGGAAAAAAAAATGAATTAGTCCCTCAGGCAAGAAGGTTGCATTAATTTTTTAACCTTTTTAAATAGTATTTTATTTTTTTCAAATACATGCATAGAAAGTTTTCAACATTTACCTTTGCAAAACCTTGTATTTCAATTTTTTATCCTTTTCCTTCCCCTTCTCTTCTCCCCTAGACATCAAGCAATCCAATTTAGGTTAAACATATGCAGTTCCTCTAAATATATTTCCATATTCATCATGCTGTGCAAAAAAAAAAAAAAATCAGATCAAAAGGGGAAAAAAACAAGGAAAAAAAAAAGGTGAAAATACTATGCTTTGATCCATATTCAATCTCCATAGTTCTCTTTCTGTATGTGAATGGCACTTTCTATCACATGATTATGGGAATTGCTTTGAATCACCTCATTGTTGAAAAGAGCCAAGTCCATCATGGTTGTTCATCACATAAACTTCTTGTTATTGTGTACAATTTTTTTGGTTTTGGTTTTGGTTTTTTGGACTTTTTTGTTCTGCTCACAAGGAGGTTATATTCTAACAAGGAAAATAAGGAAAACAGCATGCTACACATGGGAACCTTTAGATTCTACCCTTGGGCCTAAGTCATTCCATAGACTCCATCAGTTGATAAAATGAATTTAATATTGCATGTGTATTAGAAATATTTATTATTGTTCAGTGATATGTTTTTTCCTTAAAAAATAAATAAAAACTGAATGTTTTAACCTATTTTAATCAGTTCTGAGAATATTTTATTTACTATTTTTATATTTTATTTATATTATTTTATATTTATATTTTATTTATTATTTTTATTTTTAATCACTATTTTTTAGTCAAATGTTCATCTGTGTATGACTGCCTTAGGGTAATAGGAAGCAAAGTTTTGTTAATGTTGCACAGGTATTTATTAGGACATATTCCAAAATTGTTATGGTCCATTTTAAAGTTCAGAAAGTATTCATTAAGTGTGTCATTATGCAGGTCATAACTGCTTAAAGAGTATTCTTATTCAGCTTTGACTTCATAATACCAGGAAGTCTTTTAACGCATTCAGTCTTTCTTTGATTTCTCTATAATTGATCTTTCTTGCCTACAGGGAGATCAGGTTGCCTTCATTCAGTGATTCAATGTGACCTCCAATTTAATCACCAAGTTTCTAGTTTCTAACCTATCTCAATTTATGTTAAGTATTTTACCAAGTTGAAATGACATTTTTATATCACTGGAGAAAGAAACCATCGTAGGAAGGAGCTATTAAATTTGGGGTTCTTTGGGATTTTTCTCAAAATCTAATAGTAAAGTTTACTTCAACATTACCACCATTAATACCATCAATATCATAATGTAATTACATATAGAAATGGGAATTAGAACTAGATATTTTTGGTATAGAGGATATCAGAGAGAGGAAATTTTTGTACCTAATAGAGTAAGTCTAATTAATAGACTTAAAGAATTCACCTGAATGATAAATGTTGGAGTGGGACAAAATTGGATTGTTGTTGGAGTTGTGAACTAATATAACCATTCTGGAAAGCAATTTTGAACTATGCCCAAAGGACTATCAAATTGAGTATACTCTTTGATCATAGACTCTGTCTATATCCCAAAGAGGTCATAAAAAAGGGGAAAGGACCTACATATGCAAAAATGTTTATAGCGGTCCTTTTTGAAGTGGCAAGGAACTAGACACTGAGTGGATGCCCATCAATTGGGGGATGGCTGAATAAGTTATGGTATATGAATGTTGTAGAATATTAATGTTATATAAGGAAAAATCAGCAGGATGATTTCAGAAAGACTTGGCGAGACTTACATGACCTGATGTTCAATGAATTGAGTAGAACCAAGAGAACATTGTACATAGCAAAAACAAGATTATGTGATGATCAGCTGTGATGGACTTGACTCTTTTCAACAGTGAGGTGATTCAGGCCACTTCCAGTACATTTTTGATGGAGAGAGCTATCTGCATCCAAAAAGAGGACTCTGGGGACTGAATGTGTATCACAACATAGTATTTTCATCTTTTTATTATTGCTTACTTGTTTTTTTTTCTCATTTTTTCCCTTTTTGATTTGATTTTTCTTGTGTAGCATGATAAATATGGAAATATGTTTAGAAGAACTGTACATGTTTAACCTATATTGGATTACTTGCTATCTAGGAGAACAGGATGGAAGGAAGGGAGGGAGAAAAAGGTGGAACACAAAGTTTTGCTAGGATGAATATTGAAAACTTTCTTTGCATGTATTTTGAAAATTAAAAGCTATTACTTAAAATATATATATCTAGAACAATAAGGAGCTAAACAACTTAATGGAGATCACATATTCATTTTTTTTTTTGGTGTGGGACTTTAATTCAGGTCTTCCTGGCTTCAAGGACTCTTTCTGCTATGCCATGCTTTATTGTCATCATCATCATCATCATCATCATCATCATCATCATCACATCATTATTCTGAATGTTGAGGCCTGTAGTCTACTTGCATGTTGCTATCTTCAGTAATTCTGAATATTATACTTAGGCCTTCATTTGCCTACATATTCTTCTCAAATCTCTTTAAAGAAAAAAAAAAGATTTTGTTACTCTAAAACCAGGTCCATAAAATATCTTCCATAGTATGATATATCATGCTCTCTTACCCTCAAAATTTATTTTTGATACATTGTTGTGTTGTTCAATTTTTTTCATCCATGTTGACTTTTTGTGATCTCCATTTGGAGTTTTCTTAGTAAAGATAATAAAGTGGCTTGCTTTTTCTTTCTCCAACTCATTTTACAGAGGAAGAAACTTAGACAAAGTTAAGTAACTAGTGTAAGCTCACAGAGTTAGGCAGTGTCTAGACTAAATTCAAACTCAGATCTTCCTGACTCCAGGCCTGGCACTCACTCTACTCTGCCATCTAACAGCCCCTTTGATACAATGGCCAGAATTTACAAGTTACAAAACCAGTTTACTTTTACCTCCCTCCTGTAGTGAATTATTATTTTTCAACTCTTCACTCTGGGTTTTTAAATGTCAGCAAGCTACTAGGTTTCTGATATCTTTGTTACAAAATTTCTTGAAAGGAACCAATCCCCTTTTGAATAATTTTATTCATAAAATTTTATTTATTTAATATTTTCCCGTTACATTTATTTTTTTTTACATTTGTTTTTAAAACTTTTGAGATCCAGGTTCTCTTCCTTATTCCCACTCCCAATTAAGAAATCATATGTGAAGTTATGCAAAACATTTTCATAAAAGTCATGTTATGAAAGAACATATAGGTCTTCTAAAAAAAATAAAGTTAAAAGGAGGGGGGAGAAAGGGTGGGATAAAGTATGTTTCGATCTAAAATTATATCTATGTTGTATCTTTATTCAGACACAATCAGTTCCTTCTCTGGATATGGATAGGATTTTTCATCAGAAATGCTTCAGAGTAGTTGTGGATCATTGTCCTGCTGAGAATAGTAAAATCATTTGCTAAAAAAAAAGTAAGGCAAAATATGTAATACCAATTCAAGAATTAAAAAAAAAAAACTCCCTCAATGATCTTAGTAATCTTTTTAGCATGCCAATAGTGCTATTTTCATCCCAAAAATTTTTCACTCTCCCTTAAATGCTTCTTATTTCTAGTCCTCATTCCTAAAATTGGGGCATTCACTTTAGACAAATGGCAAGTGGCGCAATAAATAGAAAGCCAGGCTAGAGATAAGGAAGATCTAAGTTCAGATCAGAACTTTAAACACTTAACTTCTGTTTGCTTCAGCTTCATCATCATTAAAATGTTAATAATAATATCAGCAGAGTTGTGAAAATCAAATGAGATAATTGTAAAGAGCTTAGTACAATTCTGGCACATAATAAGCATTATCTAAAAGGTACTATTATGTCCTCACTGCTCCTTGTATCTAATTAGCTAATATATATTTTAGATTATAAATGATACTTTTATTTTGTTATTGTTGTTGTTTATTTTTATCCTTTATACTTAGCTCATTGCCTGGAATATAGGGTATCATTCAAAATGTTGATTGATTGAATAAATAGTGAGTGATCTTTTGTGTCTTTTTTGTACATGGGCTTTTGTTTCCACAAATTTGGGAGAATGGAAAAGTGAATATTAATAATGGTTTATATTTACCCAATGTTAAAGTTTACAAACAAAATCATCATATAAACTTAAGACCACCATCTCTTGCCTCTGCTCCTTTGCACAGACTGCCTACTTTTAGATCCTACCCTCTTGCTTAGAATGTGCCCCCTTCTCTCTTCTGCTTCTAAGAAAATGCTGTTTCTTTCAAGGTTCAGGTTCAGTGTTAACTCCTTTTCTATGATTTTCCTAAAGTCTCCATTTATAAATGTTTTTTCTTTCTAAAATTACATTTTTTTTATTTTCTTCCTTTTTTTCTTTCTTCCCTTCTTCCCTTCTTCCTTCTTTTCTTCTTTTTCTTCCTTCCTTCTTCTTACATTTAATTACCTATCTTTCTATCCATCTTTCTTGAGAGCAAAATATGTTTAATTTTTTTTTTTTTGCTTTGTATTCCCACTGCTTAGCAGGATATCTTTGCACAAGAGAAACTGAATACAAGTTTGTTTAATTGGTATGAATAAAAAAATCACTTTCCTAATACATTTTGAAGTACTACAAAGTGAGTATGTTATCAAAAGATTTATCCCATTTTGGATACCCATTCAGATCATGAATATCCTACATTCTTTGTTCAATTGATCTTTTAAAAATGGGAGGCAACACATATATTATATTCTAATTCAATAGCTCTGGTGTGCATTTTATTTTCTATTAAAATCAATTAAATATTTCACATTGAAATTTTTGTTATAGCAAAGATGATTCATGTGATTGATTAATTTTGTTAACACAATGAAAAGGTGATTCAAGAGGAGACAGAATATAATTTTAAAGAACATTATATATACTGAATATATGCATAAAGAATTCAAGTATGATTTTATATTCAGTGACTAATGTCTTAATAGTCTTTTTCTGCACATAGAATGGAGATCCACTTAAATGTTCTGGGTCAACGTGATAATAGAAAATGGCAATATCCAAATATCCACATTAGACTCCTAATTTCATAATATATACACCACCCTATGGGTAGAAATTTATTTAATGATTCCTTTATCTTAAACTATTTAAGTCCATTTCATAAGAATAAAATAAAGGGGAAATGATTTTCAATTCAACAAATTTGGCATTGATGAAAAATTTAGATAGCAATTTCAAGGAAACTATAGAACATAGGTGTTCTACCCCATAAAATGAAACTATAGAAAGGATAAGATAATGGAATAAGTCTTCAAATATTAGATTTACAACTGCAAAAAATCTGAAAGGTCATTAAATCAGATCTCCTTATATTTTATAGGAGGAAACTGAGGTACAGAGAAATTAATTAATTTGTCCATTTTGACATAACTACTAAGTTTCATCTGTGAGATTTAAATTCAGAACTGGGATACTAATACACTTTTGGTGGAATTGTGAACACATCCAACTATTCTGGAGAGCAAATTGGAACTATGCTCAAAAAGTTATCAAACTTTGATCCAGTAATGTTTCTACTAGGCTTATATCCCAAAGAGATCTTGAAGGAGAGAAAGGGATGCACATGTGCAAAAAATCTTTGTGGCAGCTCTTTTTGTAGTAGCAAGAAACTGGAAACTGAGTGGATGCCCATCAATTGGAGAATGGCTGAATAAATTATAGTAAATGAATGTTATGTAACATTATTGTTCTGTAAGAAACAACCAAAAGGATGATTTCAGAGAAGCCTGGAGGACTTACATGAACTGATGTTAAGTGAAATGAGCAGAACTAGGAAATCATTTTACAGGGCAACAACATTATATGATGATCAATTCTGAGGAACATGTTTCTCATCTATACCCAGAGAGAGGACTATGGGAACTGAGTGTGGTTCACAAAATAGCATTTTCACTATTTTTGTTGTTGTTTGCTAACATTTTATTTTGCTTCTCTTTTTTTTTTCTTGTGTGGTATGATAATTGTATAAATATGTATGCATATATTGGATTTAACATATATTTCTACCATTTTTAACATATATTGGACTATTTGCCCTCTAAAGGAGGATGTGGGAGAAAGGGAGGAAAATTGGAATATAGGGTTCTGCAAGGACTAATGTTGAAAAATTGTCCATGCATATGTTTTGAAAAATAAAAAGCTTAAAATTGTAAAATGTACTTTAAATTTTAAAAATGAATGCTGAAATTTTTTTTAAAAAAATTTTAAGAGATTTAAATTCAGGTTTTTCTGATTCTGAAATTTTATCAACTATGCCATATTGCGTCTTTCTATTGAAGGAATGATATAGCATGTTTAAAAAACAAAAAGGGAAATTCACTCAATTAAACACATATTTGATTACTTATTTGTTATAATTGAGACCTTTTCGAAGGACTGAGATTTTGCTGAATAAGATATAGTTTCTGTCCTTAAAGATTTAGAATGAAAAGAACTGGGTTCAAATCTTGGATTTACCTCACTTCAAGTC
This sequence comes from Antechinus flavipes, assembly GCF_016432865.1. NCBI lineage: Eukaryota > Metazoa > Chordata > Mammalia > Dasyuromorphia > Dasyuridae > Antechinus > Antechinus flavipes. The sequence goes on from NC_067401.1 coordinate 265,881,224, forward strand.
CCACATTTACCATTCACTACATGATTTTGATCTCTTGAGCAATCTAGGATTCAAAGTTTTCCTCTGCAAAAGGAAGGCACTGAATTTGATGATCCATATCATCCCTTCTGGTGCTAAATCTTATGATCCTATGCACTATGCTGTCTAAATAACCTGCCATTAAAAAAAAAAAAAAAAAGATCTCCTGATCAAAGTTAAAGAAGTGAATTCCAGAGTTAAATTTTCATAAGAAATATCATTTTGTTTGATTCATTCATTGCAGACAACCTACCTGACTGAAGAATAGTTTGCAATACTATATTCAGCAGCCATAACAAACAAAATCCACTGAAACTTTGGATCCTATCCAATCTTGCCACAGTGGTTTAGACATTATTCATGTATATGTCAGACAGAGAAGCAGCATGCACAGCCAACAGATCATCAATATGCTTCCATGTTTCTAGAAATAAAAGTAACGGTCAGTTATATAACAAGAATACTTTTAAAAAGTATAAAATTTCTAAGTATCTGTGATGTCTGTGAAAATTTTGTCTCAATTTTCCAAAACCAATTCTAGGAAAAACAGAGAAAGAGAGAGACAGAGACAGAGAGAGAGAGAGAGAGAGAGAGAGAGAGAGAGAGAGAGAGAGAGAGAGAGAATTTGCTTCCTAATTCTATTTCATTATTTTAGTTCCAAAGTAATATGGGTGTCAATTTTCCATGTGTGTCTTATCCAGATAACAAATTATTCATGCACTTTGGGAGCCACTCTTCAGTTGAGAGTCACTTTTCTCTAGGCACCTCTCTGAATGTTTTCCTCACCACTCTCCACTCCCCTTCTACCACATCACAAAGCTTTTGGTGTTCCTTCTCTACCAAGTTTCTTACTGATGCTTGACTGCAACTTCCTCTCAAAAATTGTTTACTGCCCATTCATTTTTTATTCTAACACTGGCCAGATGTGGAATAAAGGAAGAATTGAAGAGGGAAGAAAGTGTTTTACTTTCCCTTTCCTTCAAATTCATTTCTGATGCACTATTAAGGACTTAAAGCAATCTCATCATGGCAGGAATGAGAAGGCCAGACAATGATTTTTGCTGTTAAGTGTCAGACATCAATAAATCTGATCATTTGAAACTGATGAGACAGAATAAAGAGATCTTTCAGCAGAGAAAATGTCATAACTACTTCTAGACATGTCAGTTCTCTCACTTTTTTAATTGAAAAAAAAGAAAAAAAAAAACAATTTTCTGTATGTAGGTCAGTTGGAAAGATTTTTTTTTGTCTTCCCAATGGTATAAGATACAGGATTTAAAAGTGATTATTATGAAGATAAGCATCAAAAGTGCCAAAAAGAATTAATCCATTTTATGATGATGACATTCACCTTTATAACCTTAACTCTGGAATTCACCGCCACCACTATCTTGGTAAAGAAAATTCTGGGCATTTTCTATTCTTCGTGATAATGCTCTTCTCTTTTTTCAAGAGATAGGTTCTCTATTCTGTGAAACATTTTATTTTTATCTGTTGCTTACTGAAAATATAGGTGTTAGGACTCCCTCATCTGCAGATGATTCAAAGTAGCAAAAGAGAACTAAAATGTAGAATTGATGTTGAAAAAAAATTCTCATGAAGCTAAAATAGTAGAATAAAGGTGTTAAGTTGACATTTAAAGATGATATTTAAGGGGGCAATTCTAGAATCACCTTCAAGTATTGCCTCTGATAAAAGGTAGGTATATGACCAAAAGTAAGTCATTTAACATTTCAGTATTTCAGACAAGTCTATAAGTCACAGAGAAGTTAATGATTTTCATCATGAAAGAGAGCTGGGACCCCAGAAACTCCCTGTATTGATGAAATCACAAATCTGACCCCCAAAAAATATCCAAGTCTTTTGTTGGGTTCAAGAAAGGTAATCACACAAGACAAAATGGGGGAAATATAAGCAGGAAGCAGCTCATATGAAAAAAGATTTGTGGAATTTGTTGGTCTATCAATAAGTCAGAAGTAGAATATAATAGCCAAAAATGTTCATATAGTTTAAGGCCACTTTAATAATGTAAACAATATAAGTGGAAACCATAGTCCAACTGTAATCTGTACTACTTGGAATATATTTGGAAACCTATGTTTTTATCTGGGTATTACATTTTAAATGGAACACTGTCAAACTTCATTAGTCTCAGAAAAGAGTGACCAAGGTGATGAGCAGAAGTGAAGTGTAGAACTGTCTCAACCCAACTACCTCAAAATTAGATTCTGGTTTAATATGAGGAAAAACTTCCTAATAAATTAAATTGTATAAAAATAAAATGATTTTCTTGAGAGACAGTTGAGTTGCTTGCTATATAGGTCTCTTTTTTTAATATTTTATTTTATTTTATTTTAATAATAACTTTATATTGACAGAATCCATGCCAGGGTAATTTTTTTTTACATTATCCCTTGCACTCGCTTCTGTTCTGATTTTTCCCCTCCCTCCCTCCACCCCCTCCCCAGATGGCAAGCAGTCCTATATATGTTAGATATGTTGTAGTATATCCTAGATACAATATATGTTTGCAGAACTGAACAGTTCTCTTGTTGCACAGGGAGAATTGGATTCAGAAGGTAAAAATAACCCGGGAAGAAAAACAAAAATGTGGATAGTTCGCATTCGTTTCCCAGTGTTCTTTCTTTGGGTGTAGCTGCTTCTGTCCATCATTTATCAATTGAAGCTCAGTTAAGTCTCTTTGTCAAAGAAATCCACTTCCATCAGAATACATCCTCATACAATATCGTTGTCAAAGTGTATAATGATCTCTTGCTTCTACTCATTTCACTTAACATCAATTCATGTAAGTCTCGCCAAGCCTCTCTGTATTCATCCTGCTGGTCATTTCTTACAGAACAATAATATTCCATAACATTCATATACCACAATTTACCCAGCCATTCTCCAATTGATGGGCATCCATTCATTTTCCAGTTTCTAGACACTACAAACAGGGCTGCCACAAACATTTTGGCACATACAGGTCCTTTTCCCTTCTTTAGTATTTTTTTTTGGGATATAAGCCCAATAGAAACACTGCTGGATCAAAGGGTATGCACAATTTGATAACTTTTGGGGCATAATTCCAGATTGCTCTCCGGAATGGTTGGATTCGTTCACAACTCCACCAACAATGCATCAGTGTCCCAGTTTTCCCGCATCCCTTCCAACATTCATCCTTATTTTTTCCTGTCATCTTAGCCAATCTGACAGGTGTGTAGTGGTATCTCAGAGTTGGATTTGGAACACTCTTTCATATGAGTGGTAATAGTTTCAATTTCATCATCTGAAAATTGTCTGTTCATATCCTTTGAGCTATATAGGTCTCTAATTGGAATTTGAATCATTAGGTTTGTGGGATATGTTTTAGACTGAATTTCTCAATTGTTTAAGGTTTGGACTAGATTATCCCTTGGTATTTTTCTAATGTTAAATAAAAATATTATTAATGCAATGACCCTTGTATTGAACTAATGGCAAGCATGCAAGTGTTTTAGGAAAACTTCAGAAAGAAGAATCATGAACAAAGGAATAGGTGAGCTGATAATACTATTTTAGTCTCATGCTTAATATTAATCATACTGGAGAATGTTTGATCTAGTCAGAAATAGAAAGAGAATATGAAATATTGAAAGCTAAATTAATTTTATAAGTAGAAATCTGAGTATTTATGAAATAGTATAGTCTAATGGAAAAAGCAATGACCTAGCTCTCAAGACTCTAGTATTCTAGATCTATTGTGCCTTGCCACAAACTCTGTGGATCTTTGGACATGTCACTTAACCCCTATTAATATTACAGACTCTTCATTTGCATAATTGAAGATATCAATAAAAAATTTTAATCAATCAAATAGCATTTATTAATCTGCTATGTGCAAAAAAAAAAAAAAAATCAAGTATTAGAGATATAGAGAAGTGAGACCAGAAGGAAAAGTTGCAGCTAAATGGTAGATGACTAATATTTTCTTCAATACAAGGCACAAGATAGAAAGAATATTGATTATCATACACACACACACAAATTAAATTGATTATATACTAATGGACTGAAAATGATTAGAAACTGGTATGGTAAAATTTTGTTGAATCAAGTCTTTGTATATAATCAGATCATCAGCTGGTTAGAATATAGATCAAATGAATACTGTATAAGAAGAAAGAATACAAGGGGGGAAAGATTTGGTTTGTGAGTGAGAGAAATTCAAAACTTATCTATTTAAATGAATTACTTACATTAAAAATAAAGAAAACTTGGAAGATGGTTTACCTCTTCCCCAAAAATAAAAAACAAAACCATGTTGGATTAGCATCAATTCCTATTATTTTCCTTTGGAGTTGCTTTACAACTGAGGTAAGAGAGAATGTAAAAAAAAAAAAATGAGTATAGTTTTTACCAGTGAATTTAAAGATCACTCAGGAACATAATCCAAATTTAAGTTCTCCAGAGGATTCTTGAGTTTATTGATACGGATATGTTTCCAACCATATAGGATTGCCTAAGAAGAAAATTGTAGGAGAAAAAGAAGATAGATCAGAAATTCTTAGAGATGATGAGAAAGAGACGATATGGAAACTTACAATATGGAGAGACATTTAAAAATAACTGAATAATAGCAAGATTCCTAAATAATGCTAAGAATGAGCATAGACAAACTCTTCTCTTAATTCACAAATGCAGAAAGTTAACTGGATATTGAAATAATGTCTTTGCTTTTTGACTTGTTGCTCTTGACTTTTTAAGTTTTCTAGAATGGAAAGAAATTTTGTCATGACTTAATTTTAAAAGTAATCCACAATTCAACAGTATAATTCTTCTTAATAGTATAAACCTTCTGCTAGATCTCACATTTTTACTTACCCAGTCTAATGCACAAATTTATTTTACTACTATGCTATTTGTTTGTTTGTTTTCCCTTCATTACTTAAAGAACTTTTCAAAGGCAGCAGAAAAGGGAGGGAAGGAGAGAGGATGGGGAAACAGAAGGGAAAAGAATGCATTACCATTATAATGAGCTTATCTGACCTTGCATTCCTAACATAAACATACAGCTTTTTTTCCCCATGTATATATAGTTCCACCTTTGTCTAATAAGGTCTAAATGGAACTGAAACCCATGAAAAATACATGGCTCAGCTAATAAGAGAAAAGTATGGAGAAAAGTATCATTGTTCATTAACCAACGAAAACAAAGACATTTTTGAGGTAGAACCACATCACCTTCATTTTCTTAATAGTCAGTTGCAAGGCTTTTTAACTCCACATTTTTCATTACTTATTCAAGAAAATGCAAGATCAGCACTTATTCTAGCAACTATAGGCTCTGAAATACAGAGTGCAAAAGAAGCAGTGCAGTTGAATAGTTTATATCTTATTTCTTTTTCTTTTTAATAATAATTTTTTCAGTTTTCTTCTCCATGAAAAAATGAGGGGAAGTAAAGTTGGGAAATTTGGATGATCTGATATGAACATTTTTTGCTGTCAGATGCTATTTAGACCTGTGTTGAGGAATTGGAGCAAAAATTTGATGGTTTAATATAAAAAGCAGGGTTTTTGAAGCATTTGGCTGGATTTCCCATTTCCCCTTCAAAAACACCATATCAGTCTTTTGACTTGTGAAAAAAGGCATCTATTCAAGTACACCCACAATGTGAAAAACATACTATTGAGGATAAGGTATATGGGCAAGTCCTCTTTCCTCAATAAATTAATCTTAGAATTCTTAACATATAGAAAGGATGTTTTATAATGTTATATTTCACGCATTATAGAAGCTGTACACTTCTTCTAAGAAGATAACATTCTATCACAATTAAGAAATAAAACCAACTGACGATTCTAACAACTTCATAAATTTTCTTCTCCAAAGCTTACAATATGATTAGTTAATGCCTAATAAAGGGCCTATTTCAGTAAGAAATGTCAGGTTTTTAATTTGGGGTTCAGAAGTTTGGTCTCATTCCATTTACAATGGACTTTAAGCCAAAGTAGAATCTTCCTGCAGGAGTGCCATTCTCATCCATATTTCACTCACTCTAGCAGGTCTTGATGTAGCTCTATTTTTGGCTATGAAGGAATTTGAGGCTTCTTCAAATTTGTAGCTTTTCCTCCTTTCTTAACCTTTTTGTCACCACTCCCTAAAGTTGCAAATGCCAGCTGACAGTCTTTCAGACCTAGTTTCTCCAATTCATCTAACAGCAGCCCCCAAATAAAAAAGCAAAAGAAAACCTGTCTCCTTGGTATATAATGACCCTTTTTTCCCAGTTACTTGGGGTTGAATTGTTTGACACTTTTACAATGGATATAGATTGTTGTCAAAATATATTGTACATACTCAGAAAGAAGAGTGAAGGGAGAAACAGGTGAGAGAGACAAGTCAGGATCAGGAGAAATAAATTAAGCTTCTGTATTTGATTTTTAAACCAAAAGTGAGATAGTAGCCTTTCTCTTGGTGTAGTTTGCCTGGGTCAAAAAAATGTCATGAAAGTGAAAGTTGACTAATAAGAAGGGAAGGTCAAAAAAGTTCAAATAAAATTCCCAATTGTCCATTGCTCTTTTGATTAGTTACACTCATTTAAACTAATTTAACCCTAAAGGAATGTCTCCTTCAAAAATTAAAAACAAATGTTCCTAATACTTTGTCAAAAATAAGAAAATATTTTTAATGCATTTTTCTTTTGACAGCTCTTTGCATGACAAATTGGGAAAATGTGACTGAAAGAAAGCATCTTTCTATGAAATGAGATGTTTTTATCATATCAAAATTACAAAAAGAATGAATCTAATAAAACTACATTTTTCTAAAGAGCAGTGTCTTCAGTAACTTCCTATATGAAGCTTTGGGTAAGCTTTGGATTTGAGCAGATCACTTCTCATATAGTTTCCAAAATTAAAATAAATAGAAAATAAGAAAGAAAACAAATGAAAATTAGGAAAGGCTATTAAATATGAATCATAACATAACAGATTTTAACTCAGCCTCAGACACTCACTAGCCATATTATCACTAACAATTCTTTTAACTGCTTAATGATTCAGTTTCCTCATTTGTAAAATGGGAATAATTATAATTATATATTTTGCCACACAGAATTGTTATTAGGAAAGTTTTACAAACCATAAAGTGTTTTATTGATAAAAGTGAAGCAATATTCTTTGGTTAACTAACAGGCAAGCTTAGTAGTTAATTTTTCATGGGGAGAGAGGGTAGATTTGTGATATCATCAATATAGAGATATTAAGTAATGAAAATACAAAAACAAAGATATCTGAAGGTGCAGATCATTAAGTGGTCTACAGTATGTAGTCATAGAGAGTTGTCTGGGACTTTGAGAAGTTGAGTTGTCAATGATCATAGAGCTAGTGATGTCTAAAGAACACAGGTTGCTTTACATACATATTTTAAATAACTATCGGGACTCTTGAGTTGTTTCTAATATATTAAAAAATCAGATCATTTTGTCCTTGAATATGATTGCATGTATTATTGGCCCTTCTTGAACAAGGGCATAATATATGCAGAGCCATAAATAGGAAATCTGATATTTTGGAAAATTCAGCTGAATTTTCATCCCTTACAGGTAGGGAGGAAAAATGGTCCCTAGGATCACTAAAGATGAAATTGATTGGCATAGGGCAGCCAGAGAATTTTGAGTCCTAAGGATAGCTGGATAATAGAATGATAAGTAGTAACTTCTAATGACTTCTAGTTGTCAGTCAAAGAAAAAGCCCTGTGGCTCCTCCTTAGTGATAGTTGTACCTAGAACAGCCTGAAGAGAATTGGCAAAGAGATGTAATTCTGAGGAGACTGCACCATGTTTTATTGTAGAATTTATATCAATGAGTTCTTCTTAAAGTGATTGGTGGGAAAAAAAGAACTTTATATTAATGAAATCTGTCAGTTATCTTATTTGTCTATGGCTTTAAAATATATAACTTCTTAAAAGTTTTTAAAGTTTGCTTCATTATTAGCTTTTGATGGATTAAGATTTAAACATTTATATAGATAAACATATTACTTAATAATATAATTGATGTTACTCAAGATTGACTGGTAAGTAAATAATAAATATAATTTGATATATAATCATATATATCAAAATATATAAGTATATAATTTGATATATAATTATATATATCAAAATATATAAGTATATAATAAATAAATAATTTATTATTTACTTAATAAAAAATAAAAATGACTCTGAGAATTCCGAAGATCAAAGTGATGTTTCGTTAGCCCAAAATGAGTTAATACAACTCAGTAAAATATTCATCAGGTGCCTACTATGTGCAATACACCCTGTTGAGTATTGAAAATACAAAGATAAAAATGGAACAATCCTGAATCTCAAGAAGGTTACATTCTAGTGTGGAAGAGACTTGTGTGTTAAGACAAATATTAAAATAGGAAAGGGTATTATATAGGTTCTGCACATACCGTTGGCCCTGAAGAGTTTATTAGGTTACATATCATTACTGAAGAACATCCTTGTGCAGCTTATAGTCATGAAAACCTAGAAACATTAAAACCTGTTTGAAAGAAATCTTTGACAAATGGTGTAATGTTCTCTTGGTTTGGTTTCCTCAGGGGTCTCTGTGGCTTTCAGTCCTTGCCTCTATGCTCCATACTGAGTATACACCAATCATATCACTAAGAAACCATTATTAAATCAGTGCTAAACTAGATTTAACCATTATCTCCTCAATTCCACTCAATATCTCATTTCAAGTTCTGGCCCATACCAAAATGGCATCAAGAAAGGATAGTAGCTCTTCAGATTTGATGAATTGCTAATTTCACAAGGAGACTATCATTATTTATCTGGGTTAGGATAAAAGAGTTGAGAGCTATACCCTATATATTTACTGAATATTTGTTTATATATTTTAATTGTTTGTTAATATTTAGTAAAAGGGATGGTTGTTGTTGTTAGCCTCCTTGATTGAATCACCTGTTATATACAAAAAGTTTGAGAGAGATAATTACTAGGTAATTAGTCATTTTTAAAAAATTATGATTGGCAAATAATTAATAAAATGATGGTCATTTGACTATATCTTATAAACCAAAGATCCCTCTTCTTTGGCACTTCTTGATGCTTATATACTCAACAGGCAGCAATCAATTTTGCTTGATTAACTTATTGTTTGTCCTTCATTCTCAAAGAGGACCATGACATCAGGGAGGTATTTCCATGACATGCAAGTGAATTAAATTTAAGTGAGGATGAGCTATGCAAAATTACCTGCCTCACTTTCTCCTTCACAGCCAACTGGAGTCAAGTAGCAAGATATAGATCAGGACAAGTGAAGATGGTCCAGGATGCAGTGATAGACTTTGAACTTTTTAAAATCAAGTCTTTAACATGTCTCCATTTTGATGGAGACAACACAATCAGTAATGACAGCTGGGTAACAAATGATACAGAGAATGACCTTTTACAGTTCCCCCCTTTTCTCTCCCCCCCAAAAAAATATATATGTATGTATGTATATGTATATGTGTGTGTCACAAAGACACACACACACACTCCCACATCAATCTGGGAAGAGGAGATTTTTGGGGTTTCTGGCCAAAACAGAAATAATTGCTATTTACATGTTCTCTGAGCTATCAGTGCCCGAAAAAATGGCCAAGTGGGGCTTAGCCTGGGACCTATTTTTAGTCAATCAATGAAAGCCATAGTGATTTGGGTTCAAGGCATGGTCTTAGCTTACAAATCCCAAAATAGCTTGAGAGGTTTCAGCAATAAAAATTTACATTCCTTTGAACAGATGAGTCTTCCAGAATTAAGATCCAGCATTGTATTCATTTAGATTTCCTAAAGGATATACACTTAGCCATAGTTTAAAAAAGGAAAAATAGGAAGTCCCTTAAAGGAAAACAAGGATCATACCTAAGAAAAACCTGCTGCTCATTTATTCTTTTTGTTAGTTATTAGTGAACATTCATGAAAAATGACATGCAAATTTGGAATCATGCACCAGGAGGTAATAAGTCCTGCCATTTTATCATCATTTTTATTATTTAGGTATGTTCAATTCAGTCATTATCTCATCATAGATGCAAAGGTACTATCATGATATTTTAAGCTTATTATTATTACCTTTATTTTTCAACCTTATACATTAATGTGGTATACTTTAATATTATCTATTTCCTTCCTGGGAAAATACAACCCCTTTCTGGACATCTTCAAATATTTTTGATAGACAAAACATAAAGTACTGGATGATTCGTTTTAAAAGTCCTTATCCATTAGCTGATGGTCACTATGTTATTCATGGAAATTATGATTTCCTGGTATTCATTTTAAATGAGTTCAAGTCATTTCTACTTTTTATTTCTCACTGCAAAAAAGGTGGGGGTGAACTTTTCTTTCTTTCAGGAAAGAAAGGAGAAAAACAAGCATGTCAGCTTTCAGATTGTTTTATATTTACAAGTTTTACAGTTAGAAGCCATAACTAATATGTTTTGTCATTTTTATATTTACTGCAAAACATTTTTTCATATCTTCGAATCAATTTTGAAATTTTCTGTGCAGTAGTGCTTATCTGTGTTCATCACCGGAAGTGCAATTTTAAGTTATTTTTGTTTCCCCTTTTACAATTCTTGTGTGACTATCAGACTTTGGGAAGAGGACCAGTGGCTTATTTATCTATACAATGTTATTCACCTACAATGAAATCTTATACCATAGTCTCTAAGGACCATATTATAGCAAAGCTTCAGCATACCACTTTACCAAAGTGTTACAATACACAGGCTTACTGGGACTATTTATTACATGTATTTTAATGGAAATGTGCCAGCTCAGGACACTGCAAAATTCAGGAGAGAACAAAAATAGGAAGGAAGGAAGGAAGGAAGGAAGGAAGGAAGGAAGGAAGGAAGGAAGGAAGGAAGGAAGGAAGGAGGGAAGGAGGGAGGGAGGGAGGGAAGGAGGGAGGGAAGGAGGGAGGAGGGAGGAAGGAAGGAAGGAAGGAAGGAAGGAAGGAAGGAAGGAAGGAAGGAAGAAGGAAGGAAGGAAGGAAGAAAGAAAAGAAGGCAGTAAGGAAGAAAAGGAGTAAAGGGAGGAAGGAAGGAAGGGAGGAAGGGAGGAAGGGAGGAAGGGAAGAAGGAAGGAAAGAAGGAAGGAAGGAAGGAAGGAAGGAAGGAAGGAAGGAAGGAAGGAAGGAAGGAAGGAAGGAAGGAAGGAAGGAAGGAAAGAAGGAAAAAACAGGATTCCTTTGCTCAATAGATGATCACATAAAAACAGTTTTATGGTATTAATAACCACCTCTGCTGCTGATGTTTAAAGTCCAGGGTTATCCTTTCTTTTTCCTATTTAAATATTCAAAGCAGTTTTAAGAGAGATCATTTGCAATCCAGTGCATCCAATAACAAAGTATTTGAATGGCATGTCGCTGCTTTACAGAAGGATTCAATATTCATTTGTTTTAAGAGCATTATCTAGTGAATGCTGTGACTTCATAACAGATGAATTAATGATTTATGCTTGGACTATATACAAATAAAATATTCATCCATTAATGATAAACCATTCTGTCTGCTATTCCAGGAAAAAAAAAAAAAAAAAAAAAAAAAAAAAAAAGCTCCTTCTCATTTGTCTCTGACAATGGCAAACTCTAAAGATTCCAGGGTAGAATGTAAAACCTTAATGATGTACTGTATATATTTGTGAAAGACAACAAATGAAGGAAAACCTTTCCTGACCTGAGTCACTGATCAGTTTATACCATTAGCAAAGGATTGATGGTTCTTGTAATTTTATACTAAGTAAAACCATACTTATTCAAATAAATGGCTAGTCATTTTTCTAAAACGGCTTCTTAATAGCCTGCAGACCACAGTAAGGCCTTAGAAGTATCTCTTAATAGTAATAAGAGGCAATGCTTTGCAAAGACACTGGCAATTATCAGAATATGGAAAAAGGATTTGGATGACAGCCTTACTTTATAAAAGATAGCTACAAGAAAAAGAAATGGCTTAAAAAAACAGACATCTTATAAATATTTACTTGTGTATAAAAACTAGTACAACATAAATCAATCAATATTTCAATAACTATCTATTGAGCAAAAATACTTTGAAAAATGCTAAAGAACCATATAAATTATTATATTCTTGTCATTATTATTAAACCATCCCTGTCCTAGGCAACATGTACAAATTTACATAATAAATACTCTTTGAAAAGGCTATGTCCTCAGGAAGTACCATGGAAGAATTGTTATGCCCAATTTGCAAGCAGAATTCTAAAAATAAGCTAATGGACACTTTCCCTAGAGAGTACACAAAACATTGCAATATACAGGAAGGACTATAAAGCATATAAAGAATTTAGTTATTCTCCTTGCTTCCAAGGAAAGAAATGAATTAACTCTAGGTCTCCCTGGTTATATGGACAATATTTTTCATGTGATAAGATACAGTGTTTTACATATATAATAGGCTCACATAGCTCAGTTGAATTAATCATCAGATTGTTTGAAGATAATCTGTTGATATTGGTCATATGCTGGGCATTTTAGAGAATTGCCTTTTTAAATATATGATCATATTCTGCCTTTTAGGTGTTTTTAATTTAACAAATTAGGAAGTGTAGGTATGGAAGTATGTAATCAAATGTGTTCATATTTAGTGTCCATGTTCATGAAGTGATTTGGATTATAAGAGTCTCACCTTTTGAGATACAACCTCTATGAACTATGGACATTAAAGAATCTTGTATGAATTCCACAGCATATATCATTGTCACTTAACTCAATTACTGAGTTTAAGGGTATTTTCAGTCTGCCCAGTTGAAAAATAAAATATTTTTTGCTAAAGAGTTGGAGAGCTATTAATACAGGCAATGAGACAAGAATGAAAGAAAAATGGAGGGAAACAAAGCAGCCTCTTCTTTTCCAAAGTAAGAGTTTGAACACTGTCTTGTATTCAGCAGGTTTGCATGAGGCTAGGACTGAAATGATGGAGATATCCTATAACTAAAGTTCCCAAGAGGAAAATGCTCACTAGCTGCTACTTTGAGCCTGAGAAGAAAGTAGATAAGCTGAAACTGCTTGAAGACAAGACTCTCTTAACACCCTGCTGTGAGTGTAAATGGACTGTGTCATGTTCCTGCTGTGCTGAGATGCTTGTGGGTTGAATGCAGTCTCCCTTAGAAGTATGGGAGGTGGCAACCATCTGGGTATGGGTGCTAAGAAAGCTTGCCAAATGACTCAAGGCCTTATTACCTTAATATTCTGTTTCATAAAAAGACTTTTTTTTTTAAGTCATGTGTCATCTGACTTGACCAGGAATGAAGTCAGAGGATAGGAACTCAGATATGTTATTTGGAACAATTGGGGTAGACCCTTCTACTGGACATACATCACTATAAAAAATAATAATAATAATATTATCTTTTATTTATGCTGTACTGAATTTATATTGTAGTTATTTTTATAACTGAATTATTTTTTGCCTGACTTCACTTTACTCAGAAATGAGGTTTTCTTCCAAGTTAGTTTAAAAGTGTGGTTGTAAAGTAATATTATCATTTGTGCAATAAACTCCTGGATATTGGCTTGTCTGTACTTCCCAACTACCTGGTGTTACCCACTAAAAGATTTGTCATCTGTCCTTATCTATCCTTCTATAATCAGGAAATATTTTATCCCCCACAAGATGATAAGATGGTGATCCCCAGAAAAGATTACAGTGAACAAATGAATCCCATAATACAATAAATGTTCCTTAATTGTTAAAGAAGGGCATGATTAGCCACACCTGAATGCTAATCCACTTTTCCTAATATAGTCAATTGATGAATCATTTTCCTCCTTCTTTCCTGTATGTCAATAAAAGTATTACCTACCCCCTTCTCCTTTCATTGGAATTACTGACCTTTTTGAGAAGTCCAGTCTTGTCTGCTTTGTTGGCAGTTCTATATATCACTGTTAATAAAATGGTTTTACATGGAGTATGTATTGTAGTTACCTTTATTGCATTTATTTGCTAGATCACAAAGAGATCAAAGACAAGTATAAATGGCCTATCTGTAACAACAACAACAAAAAAATCAACAAACATTTATTTAAGCGCCTACTTTATTTGAGGCAATGTGCTAAGTTCTAGGGATAAAAAAGAAAAGCAAAAATAATACCAGCTTTCAAGAAGAGCTGGGTCTAATGAAGGAGAAGATGTAGAATCAATTATGTACAAAGAAGATATCTGCACAATAAGTTGGAAGTAACATATGGGCAGATTATCCACACAGTGGATAATCTACCAGGCCTGAAGTTAGGAAGACATCTTTCTGGGTTCAAATCTTGACTCAGATACTTAAAAGCTGTGTAACCCTGGGCAAGTCACTTAATCCTATGTAATTCAGTTTCCTCATTTGTGCAATGATCTGAAGAAGGAAATGGCAAGCCATTGCAATTATCTTTGCCAAGAAAATACCAAATGAGCTCACAAAGAGGTGGATATGACTAAAACAACTGAACAACCATAAAAACTGAGGGAAGGGAATAGCATTCAGGAACATCAGAAAAGGCTTTTTGTAAAAGATGGAATTTTATCTTATAGGTGAAGGAGTCTGGGGCAGAGATGGGATAAAGATTTGAAGAAGGAGAACATGCCAGGTATGGGGGATAGCCAATTGAAAATGAGTTACTGTGTCTTGAGACATGAACAGCAAAAATGCCAGTGACAGTGGATGATAAAAAATTTAAGTGGGAGTAAAAAGGGAGCAGAGTAAGACATAAGACTGTAAAAGTAAGAGAAGGACTGATTAAAAGAGTTTTGAAATCCAGAGAGGAAACTATTAAATTTATAACTGCCCTTTAGTTAACTTGGGAAAACATGATCCACACACTGTGATACCAACAAGTAGATTTAGGCAAAAAATTAAACAGGTTGTTCTGATCCACCTACTTTATGATTGGAAATGTTCACAGACAGAGATGTCCACAACTGGAGGTCACAACTGGAGGAAACTGGAGCCAGTTTCAATGGCTAGGCAATGGGATACTATGAATTAGAGATAAGAGATGAAGTGATTTTAATAAAGATATATCCATTGTCACCTTGATGATAAAACAGAGAATTACCAGCATCCAATTGAGAATCATTCAGCCTTTTGGAATGCATGAGAGAAAAAAAAAAAAAGGTAGCCTTAGATGGGGTTTATCTACCTATAGTAGGAAATATTCAACCCCAGGCATTAGCTTGAAGATACCTTTAGATCATTTGATACAGATACACATTTAAATAATTTAATTCCTAATACTGATAGAGGCAATGTAGTATAATTGATAGAAACATTGCCTCAGAGTCAAAAAAACTTGGGATTCAAACTCCATCCTTAACATATCTTGACTATGTAACCCTGAGAAAGTTAGTTAAACTCTCAGGGCTCTAAGAAATTTCCTGAACTATAAATTACAAAGAAAGTGTCAACATGCATTGACAGAAATAGGTTTCTCATGATATTATCTTCATCTTCATAACTAACATTTCTACTGAGCTTTTAAGTTTTACAAAGCACTTTACATATGTTATCTCTTTTAACCATCATAGCAAAACTGCAAGTTCAGTGAGATTATTATCCCCATTTTACAGATGGGGAAAATCAGATTTTAAAAAGTTAAATAACCTTTCCTAGCTCATACAGCTAATGTCTCTCAAATAATATTTGAACAAAGGTCTTCCTGATTTCAAGTACAGAACTCTATATTCTGTATCACCTAGCTACCCAAACAGCTTCAAATGCCAGTGAAATCACTGATCTATCGCTTATCCCTCTGTGAAAAAATTTAGAGGTGCCATATAAATGTGAATTATATGTGTACATGCTCATGTATGTAATTACGTATGTACATACAGGTATATCAATGACTTGTGTCTACAATGCCTACACATCTACACACATACATATATAGTGTCATATTCAGTTGACATATTGTTTGTTTTTTGCAAAAAAAATAAAAGTTTAATCCTTTTATATTGTCAGTTACAAGATCTTTCTAAGAAAATGACATGGAGAAGTATATTTGTAAATGAACATGATTTAAAAAAAAATTTCCAAATTTATTTTATTTAAAGGAACAGAATAAGCAAAAAGAAAAACAGAAAAAGAATACAAAGCAAAATGAAACAAAAGAAAAGAGAACATTGTCATGTGTTCACAGAACATCAGGGAGGATTCAAAATATATAACAACAAATAACCAGTTCAAGGGGGAGGGGGGGCAGGAATATATATATATATGTGTATATATATATATATATATATATATATATATGAAATTATATTCATGAGTATCCATCTTTTTTTTTTTACTTCCTTGTAAATTGTTATTTTATTCTTTGGTGCATACTTTTTAAACTTTATTCTTTTTTCCTTCTTTCATCCCTCCAATCACCCCAAACTGGCTATAGTTAAATATATATATATATATATATTTGTATATACATATGTAGACATATAAATACACATACAAACCCCCACACATAGACACACACATATCTTTCCTATCCCTGCTGACCCTTTGCTTTAATTCTACTCCTAACTTGCCTTGCTATTTCTTAACCTCTCCCTACCAATGTATCCCTCCCTCTGCATCCTTGTCTGCCCATCCCTCTTTATTTCTTTATAGATTGGGGGGAGGGAGGGGAATATGCTATATCCTTCATAATATATATGTAGTGGCCTATTTAACCTGTTCCCAATGTTAGTTTTCAGAACTATGAGCCCTCATCCCTCCTCTAATGTCTAAGTCCATTATTCCTCTGCACCTCATTTGTATGATATAATTACTATTTTTACTTTAACTCTGCCCCAATCTTTTTTTTTGAGCTGTCATTATTGTTAATGTTAATCTTAAACATATGCTATAAACTTTCCATGTAAAATAAACATAAACAATTGATCTTTGATATTGACTCTTATATGTTAAATTTTCTATTAAGTTCTGTTTTGGTTGATAAAAACTCTTGAAAATCTGCAAGTTCACTGAATATCCATTTTTTCTTGTTCAATATTATAGATAATTTTGCTGGACATGATACTTTCAGCTACAGGTCTAGTTCTTTTGATTATCACTACATATGATTCCAGGACCTGAAATTTTTTATTGTGGCTATTGATAAGTCCTGTACAATTCTAATTGTAGCTCCAGCTTATTTGAATTTTTTTTTTTTGGTTGTTGGGTTTTTGTTTGTTTGTTTGTTTGTTTTTTCTTTCAAAAAGTTCTCTTTTATCTAAAGGGTTCGAAATTTGGTGATAATGTTCCTATGTGTTTTCCACAAAGGATCTTGTTGAGGTAATGATTGGTGGATTTTTTTCTATTTCTACTTTCCCCTCATGTTTTATCATTCCAGGACAAATTTCCTGGATTATTTTTTGCATTATTGTACGAAGGCCCATTTTTTTGGTCACAACTTTCAGGCAGTCCAATTATTCTTATATTTTCTCTATCTGTTCTCCAGATGTCTTGTTTTTCTTATAAAATGTTTCACATTTTGTTCTATTTGTTTTTAATTCTTTATAATCTGTTTTGTTATTTTTTTGGTCTGTTATAACTTCACTGGCTTCCTCTTGCTCAATTCTAATTTTCAAAGAGTTATTTTCATCTTGAGACCACCTCATTTTCTAGTTGATTCATTTTTTCCCCATAATCTTCTTATTTTTCTCGAATGATTTTAAGTTTTTTAGTTTTTTTTTTAGTTTTTTTCTCAATGTCTCTTATTTTATTTTTAAATTCCTTTTTTGAAGCCTTTGTACAAACAAAACTAATGCAAACAAAATTAGAAGGGAAGCAACAAACTGGGAAAACATTTTCACAGTTAAAGGTTCTGATAAAGGCCTCATTTCCAATACATAGAGAATTGACTCTAATTTATAAGAAATCAAGCCATTCTCCAATTGATAAATGGTCAAAGGATATGAACAGACAATTTTCAGATGATGAAATTGAAACTATTACCACTCATATGAAAGTGTTCCAAATCACTATTGATCAGAGAAATGCAAATTAAGACAACTCTGAGATATCACTACAACCCTGTCAGATTGTCTAAGATGACAGGAAAAAATAAGGATGAATGTTGGAGGGGATGTGGGAAAACTGGGACATTGATGCATTGTTGGTGGAGTTGTAAACGAATCCAACCATTCTGGAGAGCAATCTGGAATTATGCCCAAAAAGTTACCAAACTGTGCTTACCCTTTGATCCAGCAGTGTTACTACTGCGCTTATATCCCAAAGAAATACTAAAGAAGGGAAAGGGACCTGTATGTGCCAAAATGTTTGTGGCAGCCCTTTTTGTAGTGGCTAGAAACTGGAAAATGAATGGATGCCCATCAATTGGAAAATGGTTGAGTAAATTGTGGTATATGAATGTTATGGAATATTATTGTTCTGTAAGGAATAACCAGCAGGATGAATACAGAGAGGCTTGGAGAGACTTACACGAACTGATGCTGAGTGAAATGAGCAGAACCAGGAGATCATTATGCACTTCAACAACAATACTGTATTCTTCTGATGGAAGTGGATGGAAGATCTAATTCAGTTCCAGTTGATCAGTGATGGGCAGAAGCGGCTACACCCAAAGAAAAAACACTGGGAAATGAGTGTAAACTGTTTGCATTTTTGTTTTTCTTCCTGGGTTATTTCTACCTTCTGAATCCAATTCTTCCAGTGCAATTCTTCCTTACTTTTTCCTGTCATCTTAGACAATCTGACAGGGTTGTAGTGATATCTCAGAGTTGTCTTAATTTGCATTTCTCTGATCAATAGTGATTTGGAACACTTTCATATGAGTGGAAATAGTTTCAATTTCATCATCTGAAAATTGTCTGTTCATATCCTTTGACCATTTATCAATTGGAGAATGGCTTGATTTCTTATAAATTAGAGTCAATTCTCTATATATTGGAAATGAGGCCTTTATCAGAACCTTTAACTGTGAAAATGTTTTCCCAATTTGTTGCTTCCCTTCTAATTTTGTTTGCATTAGTTTTATTTGTACAAAGGCTTCAAAAAAGGAATTTAAAAAATAAGAAGAGAAGTGTTCGGTTCTGCACACATATATTGTATCTAAGGTATACTATAACATATTTAACATGTATAGGATTGCTTGCCACCTAGGGGAGGGAGTGGAGGAAGGGAAGGGAAAAGTCAGAAATGAAGTGAGTTCAAGGGATAATGTTGTAAAAAATTACCCAGACATCTGTTATGTCAATAAAAAGTCACAATTTCAAAATAAATAAATGAAAATTCCTTTTTTGCATTCTTCTATGAATTTTCTCTAGGCAGAGAGTCATTTCACATTACTCCTTCGGGTAGAAGCTTTTTTTTACTTAAGTGTCCTCCTCTGAAGATGAACCCTCAGTCTTCCCTGTAACCATAGCATGTTTCTGTGATAGGGACTTTTCTTCTTTGTAGTTCATTTTGTTTTAATAAGAGGTATTAGTGTAAGCACTTCTAATCCTGGGATGGGAGGAATGGTATCTGGCTTCACTTCAGCTCTCCCTTCTAAGCAGAAACCTGAAACTAAGAGCTGCATTCTCAAACAAGTGTCTGTAGCCAACAGCATCTCTGTCCTGCTGCCTTTGCATTCCTAGTATGACGGTTCCTTCTCACTCAATAGCCCAGCTGGGCCTGGCATTCCTAATCAACCAAGTTTCCCTCAATTTTGTGGAACTCAGACCCTGACTCCACAAACAGTCAAGGAGATAAAAGTCTCTTTGGTTCTGGTTGATGTTCAAGCTACAACCAATTAGCCCCAGGGCTCTCCGTACCTAATGTTTTGGGGAACTAGTTCAAAGGTGATTGCACTTCCCGGAAATTAATCCCCGCCCTCTGTCTTTCTTCTGCTCTTCTAAAGCTGTATCTGGAGGACCCCTGTTTTACCCCAAGTCTTGTTGATTTTTCATGATTCTATCTGTGGTGCTAATTAGTTCTATTTGTGCAGGAAATTGGGAGAGCTTGAAATTGACCAACCTACTCCACCATCTTCTCAGAATCCTCCCCTAATGAACATGATTTTAAGCCATATTAAAAAAAAAAAAAAAAAAAAAAAAAAAAAAAAAAAACACTTTCATTCTGAAGTAATTGGGAACTGGACAATGAAGACTCAGCTCTTAGAATATGCACAATATTTGCTAGCTGATGAGCCTGCTTCTAGACATGTGTGATGAAAAGATTCTTCTCTGATTCAGATTATATGCAGGTACACTGTTTCCTAATGACTTACTATAAATTAACAAAAAGTCTTTTACCTGATTGCTGAGCTAGAACTTATTGCCATACAAAAATTTTAAACAGAAAAAAATGTATATTTATATATCTGTATATGTGTATGTGTGTGTGTGTGTGTGTGTGTATAATTTATATGTGGATGTATGGATGTATCCCTCTCTTTCCTGAAAATTTGATATATTTCTGTATTTAGAGGGAAGTAACAGAAGCAGAAGGATAATGCTGGGTATGTTATCTCCCTACCTGGCTTCTATTTTATGTACTCTTTCCTAACTTCACATAAATAATATCAGTGATACAGAATGGATCAAGTTGAGGCTGCATTACAATCAGCAAGTCAGACTTCTAGCAACTTGAGTCCATATAACAATATGCTAGTTACTCTACCAGCCCAGCCTGATGAAAAACCAAGTCTAAAGAGGAACTTAAAGTAACTCAATGTGGAAGGCAAAATCCATGTCCTGAAAGGAAAGGAATAACTTATCTATTAGGTGGGCTATACCCAGAAGTGAACTAGGTGAGGCTAATGTAACCACTCCTTTAAGCTCTATCCAGGAACTGAGGTGATAGAGAAATGTTTTCCTAGTTTGGGCAGTTGTTACTACATATTTTCAGTATTTAAATGATGTTCACTTGCTAAATGAGGGGATATAAAGTGGTAGAAAATATTAGAGAGAATAAAAGAGCTAGAACTTTTTAATTAACAATATGTTAAAATACCTCCATACTGTGAGTTGTACTTATACACTTGAGGGGAAATGGAAGCATGTTTTCTGAGGACAGGATCAATTAATCTATTTTTGGGTTGAGAGAATTAGAGCCTAGAGCCATGACATTGGCATGTCTGACTCCCAGAACCCAATATCTACTTCAATACTTATTCCATCAAATAATCCTACCAGTATCTAAAGACATATGCCAATGAAAGAATTGACCCTATAAAGAAATAGAATAGCCCTTTCTCCTACCAGCTTGTTAGTCATTTAACTTTTTATTTAACAATCTATAAATACAGAAAAAGAAGAAAAATACTGAGGATAAAGAAAAGAGAAGGGAGACAAAGACAGAAAACAGGGTAAAAAAAATAGTTCTAAAATTCTCTCCCATTTCCCTCAATAATATGCCCTGAGGAGGACCTGTGATAGGATACATAAATGTATTCCCTCAGTCCATCTCAGATAGATCCCATGTATCTCCCAGAGTGCAAGCATCACTCTCAGTATAATTTTAGAATCTCTTCTACATGGTAAATATAATCATCTTCTCTTTAACTTTCTTATCTACAAATTTGACTTAGAATAATGCTTAGGGGGTAAAAATTACTTATATGATGACTTGATCACCCTATAATAAAACCATATTTTTGTGTGAAGCCATTTAAAGAATAGTTTACCCACTAAACAAATTTTCTTACTCTCTAATTATGTACTTCTTTTCTTTTTGAAAAGAAATTTTCATTCCCACCTCTCTCTTGATAAAAGCCTTAGTTAATAAAATTTTCATAAAGTTTTTCAAACCATTTCAGCTCTGTCTGCTTTCCAAAATAGACTTTCTTCTTTAAAAAAAGTTTTCAAACTTTTTTCAACTATAATTCTTTAATTTTATTGTACCTGACATACTTTATGGAACATGTAAAAGATTTTCAAGGGTAATTTGACTAAATGATTTTTCTCCCATACATGCTGACTTGAGAATTTAAACCTACATTAAAATTCAACACCATTATACTTGCTATTTACAAATAAATCTTCTCGTGTAATGTAAGCTCCTTGAGGGAAGAAATTCTTGTTTTCCTTCCTTTCCTCCTTACTTCCTACTTTCATTCCCTCCTTCCCTTCCATTTTTCCTTCCTTCTTTTCTTCCTTCCTTTCTTTTTTTTCTTTCTCCTTTCTTTCTTTTAAAATGGGGAAAGAAATAGAGGGAAAGGAAGTTACTTACATACCTAATCCCCATAACTCTGTGATTCATTTTGGCACATTAACAGCTGAAGTCGATACCTAAACCAAGGCTCTAGCTCCATAGAATTTATATGATTGGGGCTTTATTACACTTATTGAAAGGATCAGAAAACAACATCATATTACAGACATCTGAGAGGGTTACAATGCAATATACCTTTTCTTTTTCATATCATAATCCCTTACATTTGGATAGTGCTTTATGCCTTTCAAACCACCTTTACACACATTATCTCATTTGATCCCCACAACAACTCTTTGATACAATGTTTCTCAAAATTCTTCATGTATAACACATGGTAGGATATATTTATTTTGAACCAGCTTTGTCATTACACAGTCAGGGCCTATTATTTTTGCTTATATTAATTAAAGACAATTATATTTTTATATACATTGTGATGCAGTGACTAAAAACCTGTCTAGAGTATGGATTCATGTCCTACCTGTGACAGTTTCTGAACAGAGATAGGTCATTTGTTTTCTCAATGATCTAAGTAGGACACTAAGATTCTAAGTTGCAAAAAATGTGTATACATATTTTGATATAATAAACTTTTATCATATAGTACTTCTATATATTAATGAAACTACATCTTTATTCTTCATTACTATCTGTTGCAAAAACTTGAAAGGTTAAATGTATAATTTCTTTTTTTTTGTTTTCCTAGAGGTGATTTATATAATTTTTAAATTTTTTCAAATAAATTTATTTATTTTTATTACACATTGCTTTATAAATCAGTTGGGAAAGAAAAACTCAGAGAAAAAGGAAAAACCATGGGAGAGATAAAAAAAAAAAAACAGAAAAAAAGAAGTGAATACATCATGTGTTGATTTGCATTCATTCTCTTTAGTGTTTTGTTTTGGTTTTTGTTGTTGTTGTTGTTGTTTTCTGGATGCAAATAACATTTTCTGTCCAAAGACTATTTGGATTGCTTTGGATCACTGGACCACTGAGAAGAACCAATTCTTTCATACTTGATCATCCCACATTCTTGCTGTTATTGTGTACAATGTATTCCTGGTTCTGCTTGTTTCACTTAGCATCAGTTCATGTAAATCTTTCCAGGCCTTTCT
This sequence comes from Antechinus flavipes, assembly GCF_016432865.1. Lineage (NCBI taxonomy): Eukaryota > Metazoa > Chordata > Mammalia > Dasyuromorphia > Dasyuridae > Antechinus > Antechinus flavipes. The sequence continues at coordinate 265,904,541 of NC_067401.1, forward strand.
AAAATCAACTTGTTCATCATTTTTATAGAACAATAATATTCCATTATCTTCATATTCTATACCTTATTCAATAGTTTCTCAATTGATGAGCATCTGCTCATTTTCTAATTCTTTGCTGTCACAAAAGAACAGCTGCAAATATTTTTGCTCATATGGGTCCTTTCCTCTGCTTTAAGATTTCTTGGGATACAAACCTAGTAATGGCACTACTGGGTCAAAGGGTATGCACAATTTTATAGCTTTTTAGGCATAATTCCAAACTGCTCTCCAAATTGATTGGATTATTTCACAATTCCACCAAAAATGCATTAATGTCCCAGTTTTTCCACATCTCCTCCAACATTTATCATTATCTTTTCCTGTCTTCTTAACCAATCCGAGAAGTGTGACATGGTACTTCAGAGTTACTTTAATTTGCATTTTTCTAATCAATACTGATCTAGAGCATTTTTTATATAACTATAGATGGCTTTAATTTTGTCATCTTAAAATCATGTGTTCATATCTTTTGACCATTTATCAGTTGGAGAATGATTTATATTCTTTTTTTTCTTGTCCTTGTTTTTTTTTTTAGTTTTTAATAACTTTTTATTGACAGATAATTTTTATTTTTGTATTTTTTGTATTGAAATTCTTTTTTTTAATTATAATAACTTTTTATTGACAGAATCCATGCCAGGGTAATTTTTTTTACACCATTATCCCTTGCACTCACTTCTGTTCCGATTTTTCCCCTCCCTCCCTCTACCCCCTCCCCCAGATGGCAAGCAGTCCTTTACATGTTAAATAGGTTACAGTATATCCTAGATACAATATATGTGTCCAGAACTTATACCTTCTGAATCCAATTCTCCCTGTGCAACAAGAAAACTGTTCGGTTCTGCAAAAATTATCCTGGCATGGGTTCTGTCAATAAAAAGCTATTTAAAGGTTAAAATAAATAAATAAATAAATAAATGACCCGGCAAGAAAAACAAAAATGCAAGCAGTTTATATTCATTTCCCAGTGTTTTTTCTTTTAGTGTAGCTGCTTGACAAATAATTTTTTACAACATGCCAGGGTAATTTTTTACAACATTAGCCCTTGCACTCACTTCTGTTCTAATTTTTCCCCTCCCCCAGATTGGCAAGCAGTCCTATACATGTTAAATAGGTTACAGTATATACTAGATATAATATATGTGTGCAGAACTGAACAGTTCTCTTGTTGCACAGGGAGAATTGGATTCAGAAGATATAAATAACCCGGAAAGAAAAACAAAAATGCAAGCAGTTTACATTCATTTCCCAGTGTTCTTTCTTTGGGTGTAGCTGCTTCTGTCCATCCTTGATCAATTGAAACTGAGTTAGATCTCTTTGTCGAAGAAATCCACTTCCATCAGAATACATCCTCATACAGTATCATTGTTGAGGTATATAATGATCTCCTGGTTCTGGTCACTTCACTTAGCATCAGTTCATGTAAGTCTCTCCAATCCTCTCTGTATTCATGCTGCTGGTCATTTCTTACAAAACAATAATATTGCATAACATTCACATACCACAATTTACTCAACCATTTTCCAATTGATGGGCACCCATTCATTTTCCAGCTTCTAGCCACTACAAACGGGGCTGCCACAAACATTTTGGCACATACAGGTCCCTTTCCTTTCTTTAGTATCTCTTTGGGGTATAAGCCCAATAGAAACACTGCTGGATCAAAGGGTATGCATAGTTTGATAACTTTGTGAGCATAGTTCCAAATTGCTCTCCAGAATAGCTGGATGTGTTCACAATTCCACCAACAATATATGATTTTTATTCTTATAAATTTGGCACAGTGTTATATATTTTTAGAAATGAGACTTTTATCAGAAAAACTAGCTGTAAAGATTTTTTCCCCAGCTTTGTACTTCCCTTTTAATCATGTTTTTGTTGGTTTTGTTTGTGCAAAAACTTTTTAATTTTATTTAATCAAAGTTGTCCATTTTGCCTTTTAAAATGTACTCTAGTTTTTCTTTGATCATAAATCCCTGCCTTCTCCAAAGATCTGATTAGGTTTATTATCCCTTGCTCTGGTAATTTGTTTATGGTATCATCCTTTACATCCAAATCATGTATCTATTTTGACCTTATTTTGATATGGGGTGTAAAGTTTAGGTCTATGCTAAGTTTCTGACATTATTTTCCAGTTTTCCCAGCAATTTTTATCAAATAGTGAGTTCTTATCCCAGAAACTAGAATTTGGGGAATTGTCAAATACTAGATGGCTATAAGTCTTGATTATTGTTGTGTGTATCTAATCTATTCCTGATCTGTCATTCTATTCCTTAGCCAGTACTAAATGGTTTGATAATTGCAGCTTCATAATATAGTTTTAGGTTTTGTACTACTAAGCCATCATCCTTTGTATATTTTTCCATTAATTCCCATGATATTCTTGACCTTTTATTCTTCCAGAAAAATTTTGTAATTATTTTTTAAATCCATAAAATAATTAATTGACAATTTAATTGGTATGACACTGAAAAAGTAGATCAATTTAGAAGTATCTTTTTTATAAAATTACTTCAGCCTAATATAATAGTTGAGCATTATATTGATATTTTGTGATGACCGCGTATTTAAAATCAACCAGAGTCAGGAATTCAGGTTAAGGGAAAAATCTTCAATCTTTATTGAAGTGAAAAGGTGAAGAAGGATTGTGATAGCAATATGGGCAGACAGGAAGTCAGCTAGTGGAGGGGGATTGGAGGTGAAGGGTGGTCGCGATAGCAATACGAGCAGCTGTGACAAGACACCAGCCAGCAGTTTCTCCTTCTGCTTCCCTTTCCACTCCCTTGCCTCCACCCACCAAAAATGTCATTTCCTATACAAAACATCAGGACTTGCACAAAGAGTGGGTGGGGGCCATTCTTTCTCCAAGCATATATATTAATAAAGTATGGTCCAATTACTATTTAGCCTCACATGCTTGGGACCTCAGTGCATCAACTCGAGCCTCAGCCCATTACAATATTTAATGAGCAATTGGCATTTTTCCAATTGTTTAGATCTGACTTTATTTGTATGAGACGTGTTTTGTAATTGTGTTCATATGGGTTTATCTTGGCTGGTAGACCCCAAGTATTTTATTTTGTCTACACTAATTTTAAATGGAATTTATTTTTCTATTGCTTGTTGATGGGCTTTGTCAGTAATATATAAAAATTCTGATGATTTTATATGGGTTTATTTTACATCCTGCAACTTTGCTAAAGCTGTGAATTGATTCCAATAAGTTTTTGGCTAATTTTTTAGGATTCTCTAAATATATCATTATACCATCTGCAAAGAGTGATGTTTTTATTCCCTCATTGTCTATTCTAATTCCTTTAATTTCTTTTTTCTTTTCTTATTGCTAAAGCCAACATTTATGGTACAATGATGAATAATAATGGTGATAATGGTGATAATTGTTCCACCCCTGATCTTATTGAAATGCTTCCAGCTTCTCCCCGTTACAAATAATGTTTGCTGTTGGTTTTAGATAGATACTGCTCATTATTTTAAGGAAAGGTGCCTTTATCCCTATGCTCTTTAGTGTTTTGTTTTGTTTTTTAATAGGAAAGGGTGCTGTATTTTTTCAAAAGATTTATCTGCATCTACTGAGATTATCATATGATTTCTGTTAATTTTTTTATTGATATGGTTGATTATGGTAATAAGTTTCCTGAGATGAACCAGCCCTGCATTCCTGGTTTAAATTCCACTTGATCATAGTGTATTGTCCTGATGACAAGTTGCTGTAATCTTTTTACTAATATTTTATTTTAAAATTTTGCATCAATATTCATTAGGGAGATTGGTCTGTCATTTCCTTTCTCTGTTTTGGCTCTTCCTGGTATAGATATTAATACCATATTTATGTCATAGAAGGAATTTGGCAGTACTCCTTCTTTACCTATTTTTCCAAATAATTTTCACAGCATTGTATTTAATTGGTTTTTAAATGTTTGGTAAAATTCACTTGTGTATCCATCTGGCCCTGGAGACTTTTTCTTAGGAAGTTCATTAATAATATGTTAAATTTCTTTTTCTAAAATGGAACTATTTAAGTATTTATTTCCTCTTCTGTTAACCTGTGAAATTTATAATTTTGTAAATATTCATCCATTTCAGTTAGATTGTCAGACTTGCTGCCATATAGTTGGGCAAATTAGCTACTAATTATGGTTTTAATTTTTTGTTCATTGGTGATGTACTTACCCTTTTCATTTTTGATGCTGGTGATTTGATTTTTTTCTTTCCATTTTCTGATTAGATTAACCAAAGGTTTATCTATTTTGTTGGTTTATCACAGTATTATCATTCTCTTCAATGAAATTATGAATTGTTCCTGTGATTTGTTATTTGATCCATTAATTCTTTAGAATTACATTATGCACTTCTTTTCCTGGATTATAATAAGTCTTTTGTATCTCTTCATGTGAATTAATTGTTCCATTATGCTTCCTCTTTCCAGTACAGAACTTTTTCTACCCCTTTATGTCTATTTCTTTGATGTCATCACATCAGGGACCATTCACAATCACACCCTCCATCAGTGATGTCTCCCTCTGTCTGTCCCAGTGACAGGTACAGTTCTCAAATATTACAGATTTTGCTTTCCCATCTAGGAATGTAAACAGTTTAACCTTTAAATAATACATATTTTTCCCTGTTTATCTTTCTGTACTTCTCTTATGTCCTGTTTGTAAATAAAATTTTCTGATTAGTTCTATTTTTTCAATAGAAATGATTGAAAATCTCTTCACTGAAGGTCCATCGCCATTCCTGAATGATGCTGAATCTAACTAGGAAGTTAATTCTTGGTTGTAACCCAAGGTCCTTTGCCTTCCAGAATACAATATTCCAGGCCCTTAAATTCTTTATTGTAGAAGCTGCTAGTTCCTGATTAATCCTGACTGTTTCTTCTTGATATTTGAATTGTTATTATCTCACAGCTGGCAGTATTTTTTTTTTAGTTCTGGAGTTTTGCAACAGTGTTCCTTGGGGTTTTCCTTCTAAGGATCTCTTTTCAAAGGTGATCAACATAGTCTTTCAGTGAGTATTTCCCCCTCTGTTTCTAGAATATCAGTACATTTTCCTTCATGTTTGCATGAAGAGTGCTATCCAGGTTTTTTTTCTAGTCATGGCCTCAGGTAGGCCAGTAATTTTTAAATTGTCTCTTCTGAATCTATTTTCCAAGTCAATTTTTTTTCCATTGAAGTAGTTCACATTTTCTTCCATTTTTTTTTTAGTTAATTTGACTGATTCTTCTTGTCTCACAGAGTCATTAGCTTCCATTTGCCCTGTTCTAGTTTTCAAAGTATGATTTTCTTCAATCAGTTTTTATTTCTATTTTTCCATTTGGTAATTTTGTTTTTTAAGGACTAGTTTTCTTCAGACAACTTTTTTCCTTCCTTTTCCAAACTGTTGATTCTCTTATACATACCTCTTATTTTCTTTCTCATTTTTTCTTCTATCTCTATTCGCCTTTTAAAGTCTTTTATGGCACTTACAAGAAGCTTCTTTGGGCTTGAGACCAATTCATATCACTCTTTAAGATATATTCTGTGCACATTTAGTCCTTGTCTAAGTTTGTGCTTTGGTCTTCCCTGTTACCATAGTAGCTTTATATGGTCAAGGTTCTTTCATGTTTCTTGCTGCTTTTCTTTCTTTTTCATTTGGTATTTCCTCTTTTTTTTTTTTTTTTTTTTAAACTTCTATGGTTGAGCTCTGCTCCTGTGGTAAAGGGAGTGCTGTTCCAAGCTTCCTGTGCAGCTCTGAGCCTTGTCTTTGAGCCCAGGAGCTCTTTGTATTTGAAGGCATAGTTTTGCCTGTTCTTTTAAGGAAACAGCCTGATTTTCTAGAGTTTGCCTTTTGAGCTGGCACTGAAAACTGCCCCACTGATTTGCTCCTCAAATGAGCCAGGACTGAGGATCTTTAGTTGCTGATTTGATGTGGTTAAGACCCTCTCTCATCAGCTTTCCCAGAGTTTATCTTAGATGGCCTGAACACCCTTGTCATCCCAGTATGACTGATCTTTCTTTCTTTTTTTTAAAAAAAAAAGTTTACTTATTTTTAATACACATTTTTTTATGGATAATGTTGGGAGAAAAAAAATCAGGACAAAAAGGAAAAACCATGGAAGAGATTTAAAAAAAAAAAAAACAGAAAAAAGAAGTGAACATAACAAGTGTTTATATACATGACTGACCTTTCTTGAAGGTTTTCCAGTCTCTCTTGAGCTAGAGAGTAGTTTCATTCTATCAGACTGTATTCAGAGGCTTGTTTTCATGTGATTTTTGAGGAAAACGGAAATAGCTCAAGCAGTTTCCTGGTTTCACTTTGCCACCTTGGCTCCATCAAATGTATGTTTTTTTGTAAATTAATATGTGTGTGTGTATATACATATATACATGTATATATATATATGTATATACACACACACAAATGTAGGGCTGCTGAGTGGCTCAATGGATAGAGTACTGAATCTGGAGTCAGAGAGATTCATCTTTGTGAGTTCAAATCTGAATTCAAACACTTGCTGATTGTGTGACCCTGGATATGTCACTTAAATTTGTTTGCCTTGGTTTCCTAATCTGTAAAATGAGTTGAAGATGGAAATGGCAGACCACTGCAGCATCTGTCAAAAAAAAAAAGGGGGTCACAAAGAATTGATTATAACTGAATTATGATTCAACAACAACAGAAATAAACAAATTTGTATACATATGCACATGCACACACATGCAAATTTGTACATATATACAAACATATATAATTAGGGAAGATTAAATAGCACTTATGATAAAAACAATTCTTTTTAAGTGAACTTATAAAATTATTTATCAAAATGCATTTGTCTATATATGAAGACAGAAAGGGAAAAGGAGAAAAGAGGACAAGAAAGGGGAGAGGATATGAAGAGAAGGAAGGGCAAGAATATAATCACTCATTATTTTATGTTGCAAAAACAGTTGTGACCCTGGAATCAGGAAAACCTAGTATAAATATCACTTCTTATACTGATTAAATATATTATCATGGGCAAGTCACTTAGGTTCTCTGAGCTGACTGTAAAACAAGGATTTGAACTGAGATCTTCTTGACTCTAAGTTCAGGACTCTTCCTACAATTCTATATAATTACTTAAAGTGCTTATATCACAGTGCTGTTCAGAAATTCAAAGGAGACAATGATAATTTAAAGGTTGCACACATTGTAGCTTCTAGAAGCAACTTGTGGTACAGTGCATAGAGTACTGGGCCTAAAGTGAAGAAGTCCTGAGTTTAAATTCAACCTCAAACATTTATTAACTGTTTGACCTTCAGCAAGTCATTTCACTATGGTTTGTCTCTGTTACCTTAATTGTTAAAAAAAAAAAAAAAACTCACAAAGTTTTTATAAAGATCAAATGAAATATTCATAAAAATCACTTAGCTGACTGTCTTATATATAGTGATTGCTACACAAATGCTTAAAACTTTCCATTTGTGATTATTTATAAAACTGTGTGACGTACATGTAATAAATATTATCTTCATGATATGATGAATGTCCAAGATGAATAAACCAAGGATCAAAGAAATAACTATTTTGTCCAATCAAATATATAGCAAGTATCTCAGCATGGATTTTACCTCATCTCCCAATTCTAGTCTTCTTTAAGCTACATCAATGACATACGTGCATTATGACACACTACTTACCACAGTACTTTATATAATGTAAAGATTCAAATATATTTTATGATAACTTAGTTGATCTCAGCACATTTCTAATGTTACTTAATACTATTCAACTAGAACTTTACATTTCCAATTTCATTTCAAAGTGTATGACAACCATTTTAACTCTTCTCTTTACCTTTCTCCCCATATTCAACTAGTTGTGCTACCCTACTCATTTTAACTTCAAATCAGTTTGTCACTTATTTCTTCCTTTTTCATTACTATACCTCAGTTAAGTCCTGAGTTAGATGATTTAACTGAAGTTGGTAGATACTAGTCACAACTGAATTCATTTTAATGGTTAGGTTTGCATCTGAGAGTATGCATTAACTTATCCTTGTGCCTAGCTTTGGGAAGACTAATCAGAAAAACTACAAAATACTCCATGATTTACCATTTTAGCCCTAATCCACACTACTGCCCTATACTATCACCAAACCATTCTCATTTTTCTCTGAACAAATCCTATATTTTGCTGATTGTAGAACTTGCTTATACCATACCATATTGCTGTTTCTAGGTTGCCATAATTTCTCAGGCCTTACATGTCATTCAAGCCCCACCTTCTAGTTCAGGAAGTCTTCTCTGACTAAATCTAAATTTACTCTCTTTTTCATTGTACTTTTGCACTTTATTTTGTATTATATTTAGAAACATGTTTTACCTACCCTGTAAGATAATAATCTCTTTGAAGATAACAACTGTGCTACTTGCATATCTCATAGTACTTAGCACATAATAACTATTCATCTTTCTATTGAATATTTTTTTTATTTTTAATTTATGGAAGAAAATAAGCATTTCCATAGAATGGCACAATAAAAAGATGGTTGTACATGAAGCTACAAATCTATTATGTACAACTTGCCATTTCTTTCAAATATACAACAAAATTATCACGTTAATTTCTTTTTTTCCATCTTGCCTCTCTCTCCCTGCCCTTGAGATGGCTATCATTAGACACAAATAGGTATGTATATAAAATTGTTCTGTACATACTTCTATTTATCAGTTCTTTCTTGGAATACAGGTAGTTTCTTTCTTTATATATCCTTTACATAAATGCCTTTGGGTATTTATAATAGACTGACATTTTATCATTCTTAAAACGTTCTTAAAGCAATCATTCTTAAAACAATATTGATATTACTCTATACAATGTTCTCTTGGTTTTGCTCATTTCATTCTTGATTATTTCATGTAGATTTTTTCTACATTTTTCTAGAATCATTGAGTTGATCATTTTTTATAGTACAGCAGTATCCCATCACAATCATATAGCAGAACTTGTTCAGTCCTTTCCCAATTGATGAACATCCTTGAAATCTTCAGTCTTTTGCCACCACAAAGAGAGTTGCTATTTACATCCTAGAACTTATAAATTCTTTTCATTTTCCCCTAATTGTAGAGGGCCAGAACTCTGAAAATGTATACTTGAATCAAGGGCAACAGAGGGCTTATAATTAAGCATCTATTCAGTGTGAGATAATGATTCTCTAAACATATATTTGATGTGATATGGTGATTTAATGGCTCTCTTAAACAATGGGCACATGCTCAGTGTTCTGTGGTGATGTAATTGTACTGAGGGAGTCTCACACACAGAAGACTTTCTCAGCCACAGACACAGAAGACTCTCTCAGGCACAAATACCTTTTATACCCAGATTTTTTCAAGATCTGAACATGGGAAAACAGGGTTCCTTTTGGCAAGGGACTTCCAAAGAGACTTGTCAATGTTTTCAATGTGGTAAAGTTGGGCATTTGAAAGTTCAATATTGGCATAGAGATAGAGTGAAAAAAACAAAGTGAGAGAACAAGACCCAAAACCCTATGCCTAAAATGCAACAAAGGCTTCCACCGGGCATCAGAATATAGAATGACTCAGGGAAATGGGAAGCAGGGTTCAGATCTAGGGCCCCAGGCAAAAAAATACTTGGGGCATAATCGCAGCCAATGTGACATCCAGAGAGTTTTTAGAAGTTCAGTACTCCAACATGATCAATCAGCTGAGAAGCAAATTGATGGGGGAAAGAAATTACAATTTGGGAGAATAGAGTTGTATGCAGTTGGGACTACTGAGATATCTTCTAGAGAGGTGAAATCTGTCCCTGTCTGGCCTATAGATCTTTTACCTCCAGACACAGCAGGCTTGACCATTTCACCTCCTGAGAGTGCTTACAAAACAGTGTCTAGCCATACACTGATTTGGGAAACTGGGGAATATGTAAATAATATCCCAGTCCCTAATACAGATAGACAATATGTGATTTATCAACCAGGAGAAGTAGTAGCATCAGGTTTACTGATACAGACTCCTAATAAGCAATCTGGTGATATTTGCCCAGATTTTGACTCCCTTAAATAAATCAGTAAGATTACATCACTAAATCACACTGAGCATTTGCCAACTGTTTAGGAGAGCCATTATATCACCATATCACATTAAATATATGTTTAGAGAATCATTATCTCACACTGAGTAGGTGCTTGACTATAAGCACCTTGTTGCTCTTGATTCAAGTATATCTTTTCAGAATTTACACCCTCTACATCTAATTATTTTTGAAAATAGATCAAATGGTATTGCTGAGTCAAAGGGTAAAGGTAGTATAATAACTCTTAATGCATAATTCCAGATTGCTCTCCAAAATAGTTAGAACTTTTCACAATTCCTTCAACAATGAATTAGTATCTCATTTTTTCCACATTCTTTTTGTCACTTTCCCTTTCTAACAACTTAATAATTTGGTAGGTATAAAATGATATCTCAAGATTGCTCTAATCTGCATTTCTCTAATCAATGGTAAATTAGTGCATTTTTATATGACTATAAATTGTTTTGATTTATCCATTGCAAAACTGCCAGGGCATATCTTTTGACCATTTATTAATTGGGAAATGACTTGTATTCTTAAATATTTGACAAAGTTCTTTATATATTTTAGATATGAAACCTTTATCTAAATTATATTTTTAAATTCTCTATTTTCTGCTTTCCTTCTAATAGTGAATATATTCATTTTATATGTACAAAACCTTTTGAATTTAATTCAATCAAATTTGGTATCTATTTTGACTTTATCTTGATAAATGTTGTGAGATATTGGTTCCTGATCAGTTTCTGTTACATACTTTTCCACTTTTTCCAACATTTTTTACCAAATAATAAATTTTTATATGAAAATCTTAAGTCTTTACATTTGTCAAATACAAATTTATTATGTTTAATTGCTGCTGCAAATTGTCTGTATTCCATTGATCTACTTTTTTGTTTCTTATTCAATACATTTTTCCATTGAATTTTACAGTTTACACAATTTAAGTTGTCATAGACAATCCTCAGTAACCAGTGAGGCCTCTAGTGTTACTATACATAGAATATTAAACTTCGAATAAGTAAGGTTTAAGTTTAAATCCTTTCTCACTACTTGTGTGAATATGGAGCTAGTCACTTCACTTCTCTCATTATCAATTACCTTACTTATAAAATGGTACTAATAACAGCATTTATCTCAAAATGATTGTAAGGATCAAATGAGAACATACAGTCAAAAAGACTCAATCCTCTCATTTCTTCAGATTAGTAAACTGTGTCCCAGAGAAATTAAATAATTTGCTTAAGGTCCCAAATGTAGAAAGTTACAGAGTTTAAAGTTGAAACAAAACTTTATCATTCTACAGATGATATTCTTTCCACAGAGCTAAATAGCCTTCCATTCAAACCCATCCTGAAAAGATTCTGCACGATCATTTCCATTTCCTTATCACATTGCTTATTTTATAATCATCTTTATCTCTATTTCTTTCTAATCTTGAACTCCACTCTTGGGACTCCCATCTCTAATAAGAGACCTTCTGCTTTATTTTGCATTTTGCCCCTTCCCAGACATTTCAAACATGCATCATATCCCTATCACACTTGCCATTTCACTCTCCACAACAAATATAGACAATTCTTACTAGAATGTAAGCTCTTTGAGGACAGAGTCTGTTTTGCTTGGTTATATTCATATCCCCAATTCTGGAACTAACACAACTGATCAACCAATTTCTCTCTCTCTCTTCTCTCTCTCTTCTCTCTCTCTCTCTCTCTTTCTCTCTCTCTCTCTCTCTCTTTCTCTCTCTCTCTCTCTCTCTCTCTCTCTCTCTTTCTCTCTCTCTTACTCTCTCTCTCTCTCTCTCTCTCTCTCTCTCTTTCTCTCTCTCTCTCTCTCTCCTCTCTCTCTCTCTCTCTCTCTCTCTCTCTCTCTCTCTCTCTCTCTCTCACACACACACACACACACACACACACACATCTCTGTCTCTGACTTTCTTTTTCTCTCTGGGTCTCTCTCTGTTCTTTCTTTCTTCCTCTTTCTCTGTCTTTCTTTGTCTCTCCCAGTCTCTTTGTTTCTATCTCTGATTCTTTGTCTCTGTTTCACTGTCTGTCTCTCTGCCTTCCCTCTCTCCCACACACACAATCACTTGTCCATCTAATCTACCCATGTCATGAATATCCAGCAAGTGACCATCCAGCACTGGTTTGAAGATCTCCCAAAAAGGGAAACTTAAGCCTACTAAATTCCACAACAAGGCAGCTCAAATTCTTAGAATCCTAACATCAAACCTAGATTTACCTCTTTTCAATTTTCATTTGGTCCTGGTTCTGCCATCTGAGGTTCAGTTAGAGCAAGTCTAATCATCTTCATTTACTGAATGTTTTTCCCCCAATGATATTACAAGATAGGTAATAAAAGTACTATTATCCTAATCAGATAGATGATGAAACTTAGATATCTTAGAATTGAAATTGCCCAAGGTTACACAGGTAATAAATGATAGAGCTAACACTCAAATGTTCTCTCCATTCCAAGATCAGTACTTTCTTAGGTTACTTCCTAGAGAAGGCTTTTAATAAATGTTTACAAAATTGAAGTGAATTTTAGTTGGCATTGTCACACATCTAATCTATAAGGTCATATAACCTATCTATACAAATTCATCATTGTGCCAAAAATATCAAATGGGCCAGAATAAAAGCATAGTGTCAACTCATTCAAATCCATGCATTTATGCATTTCATACCTATTTTAATATGCATTAATTACCCAGCAGACCTTAACAACTCCTTCAAAGGCACTTCAGTCTATCATCTAAATATGTATGCTGGTACAAGAACTCATTTTGACAACAGATTATTTACCCATTAGACTGTAAAAGCTCAACTGCAGCTGTTACACTCTAATTGTAGAGACCCATATTTTGGCACTTTTTAATAAGAAGGCTTTTGACCCAAAATACTGCAAAGGATTTTTTTGTTGTTGTTTTGAAAGGAAAATATTGACATAATTCTTATTTGAGCAGTGTGAAGGCTTACAATATGCTTACTAACAATAATAATCATCAATCTGTTTTCTGCTTCAGTGAGAAAGAAGACTTCAGAAAAACAAGAGATTGCTTCAATGGAAAAGAGAACTTTTCAGAGGGAACTATTCTACTGGGACTTGGAAACTCTTTAGATAAAATTTGAAAAAAAAATAATTTAGAAAAACAAAATCAAGAAAAGGTGGTTCCATTAAAAATATCATGGTGTTATAACAACAACAACAACAATAATAATAGTAACTAGCATTTCTATAGCACTTACTATGTACCCAGTCCTGTGCTAAGTACTTTATAAATATTTTATTTGATCCCCACAATAAACTTAGGATATAGGTGCTATCATTATTTCCATTTTATATTGAAGAAACTGAAGTGATTTGATGTTTTACTTTTAGTAAATGTCTGAGACCAGATATAAATTGAGCTCTTCCTTACTTCAGGTCCAGAACCCTATCCACTTGCCACCTAGCAGATATGAGGAGACAGGAGAACTGTAATCATATATCAACTCTGGAATTTCTTAGCTGAATGTCATTGAAAAAAGTTATCCCTTTCAGACACAAGCTTTACACATAAGGATACAGTTTTCTACATATCAAGATCCTGGATATAATGATCTTTAAGGTCTCTTCATATTTTAGAATACATATAATGTTATATAATTTATATATTTTATTTATATGTTTATATAATTTATATAATATTTATATATTTAAAAATATTTTTATTTATATTTGTTTATATATTTATATAATTTATTATATATATATATATATATGTATGTATATATTTATATTTATTTATAAGGTTTGCTTTTGAGAAATCACAAAGGACTGGAAAATACCTCAGTGTCTTCCTGGTCCATGGTTTCAATATTGTAGGCAATCTTTCCAATTACATGGTAACTTCCATACTCACAAAACTAAATACTTTATTGAGATGTTATATTCACTCATAAGCTCCTGACTGAAAATTAACGTAAGTTATGATTAAACTAATGAAAATTTACTTTTCAATGCTGAAAGAAGATAAACATGTATTTATTATGCTTCTTTGGACATAACAACATGGGCAAGCACACATGCACTAAAGATCAAGTGAAATTGTTTTATATGGACATTTTTATTTCATTATATTTCACTATACCAAAAATTTACTTTCAATTCTTCTATGACCACATTTCTCATTTTTCCCCATTCATTTATTATCAAATAAGTAAAATACAAAATTTGAATTAGCTCATTAAATTTATCAATTTGTATTTATTTTCTAACAATAAGATTAATTTATAGTTGTAACTAATGTAAAGGATCTCAAACAAGATCTAATTTTTTTTAATTATAACATTAATCCATGATGCTGGTTGAAAGGCAAAGTTAATTTCTAAACTTAACCCAGATTTATCCAAGTTAATGCTTTCCTGAAATATTTATTATCAGTTGACAACATGCTATGTGATCATCTATTCCCAAGAAATAATATAAGTTGTAAAACCATTAGATAATTTCAGCAATGACCAAGGTTTGTTATACCAGGCACTGCTGGATTTTAAAATACAAAAATCTTATTTCATCATTAAAAGTGGCAGTAAAGGTCATCTTGCAAATCATTCTCTCACCCCAAGCAGAAATCTGGCCAATAACCTAATTAATAAAGTAATCTTATATTTAGAGCTGGATGAAATTGTTGAGGTCATTATCCACCTTCCTCATTTTATAGATGAGGCAACTAAGTACCCACAAATGTTGTGGGTTCCCAAAATTAATATGATAGTTAGAACCAAAATCCCAGAACTAGAATTTGACTCCAGGTCTTTTAATTCACTAGGCAATATGATTTCCCCTATACTATGCTACCTTCCATTGTTATTGTTGTTGTCATTTTCACTAATGACCAACTCTTCAAGAGTCCATTTAGGGTTTTCTTGGTAAAGATCTTGGAGTAGTTTGCCATTTCCTTCTCCAGCTAATTTTACAGATGAGGAAACTGAGACAAGTAATTGTCCCAGAGTCATTCAGCTAGTAAATGTCTGAGGCCTTATTTGAACTCAGGAAATTGAGGAAGATTCTTGACTCTGGGCTTTGCACTCTACCCATTGCACTACCCAGATGATCTTCCATTCAACCTTTATTTGAACACTTCTGGGAATAAGGATGCTGATCACACTACATAAAAAAACAGTAGACTTGAAACAAAGCAGGGTTTAGTTTAAATCCTATCTTATTAGTTGTATGACCATGGGGTAATCAACTTTTCCCATTAGTTACCTTGCCTATAAAGTGAAGCTAATAATAGCATTTATCTCCCAAAGTGGTTGTATCAAATGAGAAAGTAAGTGTAAAACACTTCAGAAATTTAAAAGCACTATACATTTTAGTTATTTTTCCTCAGAAGATTGTTTATTCTAATTAATACAAAATCCCTTATCTTGAATAAATATCTGTATCTATGTAATTCTACCCATTGATGGTAGAGGCTTCTGGAACTGTGAACATTTTTTTCTATTCTTTCCACATGACAATTCTTTAACTATTAACTCCTCTCTGATGATTTTCTTATTGACTTATGGAATAAATTGCCTTTTTAAAGATTTTTTCTCAAGTTCCAAGAGAAGGAATGGTGTTCAAGAAGAAATAATCAGCTTTTTAATATTTATATTCTTAAAAGCCAGTATCTCTCTTGATGGAACTTGATCAACTTGCAACTACTTAATTCTTGTGTCTAGTCTAACTCTCTTCCATCTGTGAGGGAGGGATTGTTAATCCCAAGCTTTATAATTGAGAAAAGTCTTGATATATTTAGAGGTCTTGAAAAGTAGATTGATCTTGTAAGTTGTCTATAAAATAATGATAAAGTTAAGAAATCAGAGTTTGAGCATTCATCTGTTTACTTGTGGAAACCTCCAACCACATTCCTTAGAAGAAAGAACATGAGGATAGGGAAAGGAGAGTGAGTCTGGTCTTAGCTAAAGTCTCCTCAATCCCCTAAATAAGAAGAACCTTTTGGAATTTAGAAAATAAGAGGATTCAAACTTTTTCATTAGGACCCCAATGATGTGTCCAGAAATGCTGATAGTAAGAACCAAGGACACACTGGACATGAGGAACAAAAGCAGAACATTCTACAAGAATCATAGCAGAAAAGTCACACCATAATTACTCTAACAAAATAATTTTCAAGAATTTAACTTAAAGTTAAGCCAAATGTTCATTGAACTAAAATCTATTTTCTTTTGAATTCTATGTTTTTAGTAGAATGTGTCACATGCATGTGTCAAAATCCAATGACCTTGTCTCAATTATCCTTTTTCTTCACCTCTCTGCAGTCTTTGACACTATTGATAATTCCCTTCTTGCTTTATGCTTTTTTTCTCACAAAATTTTCAAAATTCCAATCTTTCCTGGTTTTCCTTCACCATATCTGACCACTTCTTATTCTCCATTGATGAATCTTAATCTAGATCATGTCCTCTAAATGTAAGAATTCCTGAGAATCATATCCTGGGTCCTCTTCTTTTCTCCCTCTATGATGTTTCATTTGATTATCTCATTAGTTCCCATGGCTTTAATTACCATATCTGTTGATAATTAACTGACCTCTTGGCTCACATCTCCAACTGCCTTTCTGACATTTCAAATTGTATATTCTGTAGACAACTTAAACTCAAAATGTTCAAAACTGAATTGATTATTTCTTCCCTAAATCCTCCTCTCTTCGAAACATTCTTTTTACTCTTCACAGGCCCTCAGCTTACAACTTAGGTATTATTGTCAACTTTTTATTATTTCTTGCACATCTTTCATATCCAACATGTTGCCATGGCCTATTGATTTTACCTTGGCAATATCTCTCAAATACACACCTTCTTCTCCTTTGACATTGCCACTACTCTCATATTGACATTCATGCCTTCTATTCTAATCCAGCTTCTCTTCAGTCACCAAAGTGATTTTCCTAAAGTACAGATTTGATCATGTCATCCATCTTCTCAATAAATAACAGTAGCTCTTCATTGCCTTTACAATCAAATATAAAATCTTTTGTTTGGTGCTGAAAGCCCTTGATAATTTAATCCCATCCTACTTTTCTATTCTTCTTATGCCTTAGTCCCTGTCATGTATTTTTTTTAAAAAAGATTTTTAATTTTCAAAAGATATGCATTGATAATTTTGTAACATTAACCCTTGCAAAATCCTGTCTTCTGATTGCCCCCCCCCCCGCCCTTTCTCCCTACTCCCTTCCTTAAAGAGCAAGTAATCCAGTATGTGTCATGTATTCTTTAATTCAGTAACCTTTAATTCAGTAACAAGTAGCCTCCTGGCCAACTTACTGTTCCATGAACAAGACATTTCATGTTTTGTTTCTGGGCAGTTATCTACCTGTCTACCATGTTTGTTTTCCTCATCTGAACCTGTAGGTTTCCTTAGATTCTTTAATTCTCAACTAAAAATCCATCTTCTATAGGAATTCTACCACAGTCCCTCTTAAGTCTAATGCCTTTCTTTTCAATTATTATGTTTTTATCCTATATATGCCAATATTTTGTCTCTTTTTATATTATCAGTGCTTAGCACAGTGGCTGGCACGTAAAATACATAAGAAATATTTATTGACTGTTTGACATGTTTGGGAGGAATAATTTTTACCAGTTATGGCACTTTAACAAGTATCAATTCATAAAAGCTAATAAAATTTGTCAGGCTAATTTGCATAACTGATAATCATGAAGGTGAGAATTGTAGTGAGATTTGTGACCTATAGTACCAAGTAAACAAACAACTCTCTGGACACTCAGTATAGTCTACTAGATCTTTTAGGGAAGATTTAGCAGTTGCCTTCTAGAGATCAAACTAGGCAGTTCTTGTGAAGAAGGTGAGCATATATACAAAATCTTGCTTCACTATCTTGCTATGTCTTCTTGTAATTCCCAGTTCTGGATCCCACAATTGTCATTATAGTTCATATTTACTCCCCCATTAAGTAGCATTTTATTTTTTCTAATTACATGTAAAGATAATTTTGGACATTCACTTTTATAAGATTTTGAGTTCCTTCCCTCATCCTCTTCAGTCCTCTCTTCTCATCTGGCTGATGTAGGTTATACTTGAATAATCACATTGATCATATTTTTACATTAGTCATATTGTGAAAGAAGAATTAGAACAAAAGGGAAAAATCATAAAAAACAAAAAGAAATTAAAAAGTGTATGCTTCAGACTACATTGAGATTACAGAGTTCTTTCTCTGGATATAGATTGTAAATGTTCTTCTCTAAATTATAATGTTTTCTGGGAGTAGGTTTCTTGGGAGGCTTTTGGAGACAGCCTTAGTTTCAGTTTAATGTAATAATCCCCTCAAATGCAGCCGGGGATTAAAATCCAAGTCCTTTATTGTCTCCATCAAAATCTTATCTCCTTCACTCAGGGCTTAGCTAGTTTTCTGGAGATCTTCCAGATCTTGCCTCTAGTCCTTTGCCTCTACCAGCTTCTATTTCTAGCTCCCTCTGAATCCAAAGCCTCCAGCCAGCACAAAGGTGGAAAATGGAATGAATCTGACTTTGCCTCCAAGAGTGGGATTGTCCTTTTTGACTTGTGAATCTCCTGGAGTCAATCATTGTGGTGATTTTTTTCTTCTTTAAAATATATAAGATGAAGGTTCTCTCTGGGGGAGAGGGCAGGTTTCTCGAGGAGGTTTTCTTGAAGGCAGCCTTAGTATCAGTTCAGATCAATAATTACCCCAAATACGGCCAGCTGGTAAAAGTACAAATGTTTATTTCTCCTTCTAAGTCTTGTCTCTTTCCTTGGCCGCGGATAGCTAGATTATTAGAGGCCTCTCTCTCTGCTTGGTTCCAAGAGCTCCCTCCAGATGTCTCCAAATCCAAAGGTTAGTCCTTCAGCCTCTGCCTCTGCTTTCTTCAGCCTCCAGCCAGCACAAAGATGGAATGAATCTCTTGTCTCCTTCACTTGGGGCTCGGCTAGCTTTCTGGCTAGTCTTTCAGACCAGCTTGGTCTCAGTGAGGGAAATGCAGGAGCCCAGCCACCAACCACAGTGGTGTGAGATGAAGATGAATCTGGTTGTGCCTCTGAGAGAGCCTTCTCAATCTTCCACTGAACTCTTGACTTGTACCTTTTTCCTCTGAAACTCGTCTTTCCATGTAATTTGGCTGAATCCTCTCTGAGAGCCTCTGTCTGTTTCTTTTATACAAGAGAGAGGAATTGTGGGATACGAGAGAGAGGGATTATGGGTTTTCTCCTATAGTGCTCTCTGGCCCTAAGAGCTTCAAGGGAGGTGTGAATTCACAAAGTTACACAGTTAACTTTGTGAATCTCCCATACTTGTAAACTCCAATGAGTAAAGGTAGCATTGTATCAATTAGTACCTTGTTTCAGGTTCTGGCCCAAAACATCTTCTTGCAAGATCAGATCAATAATCTATCAACTCTAATGAGTTAGCAGTTTGTAAAGATTCCAACAAATTATGGTTTAGGCTCCTAGTTTATATATGCTCTCTTAAAGGTATGAATCTTAAAGGTGTGAAAGGTGTGAACTCTAATAAGTACTAAGTTCATTAGTGAACTAGAGAACTGTTAAGTACCATGCTAAATTAGATAATTATTGTCTCTATCAATTCCACTGACTTAGGATCTTGTAAGCATAATAACAATAGATTGCATGAATTTTTTTGGAATTGTCTTAAATCATATTATTGCTAAGAAGAGCTAAGTCTATCATAGCTGATCATTGTATAATGTTGTTCTTACTATGGCTCTGCTCATTTCACTCAGCAGAAATTCATGTAAGTCTTTCCAGATTTTTCTGAAATCAGTCTGTTCATCATTTCTTACAGCACAATAGCATTCCATTATAACCATATACCACAACTTGTTCAACACCCCACATTGATAGGCATTCCCTTAATTCCTTATTTTTTTGTCACCACAAAAAAAGCTGTTATAAATATTTTTACATATGTGGGGTCTTTTCCACTTTTTAATTCCTATGGAATATATACCTAGTAATGGTATTGCTAGATCAAAGAGTATGCCCAGTTTGCTTGCCTTTTAAGCATAGTTCCATTTTGCATAGTTCACATTTAGAAAGTACTTTAAAGTTTGAAAAGTCTTTTGCTCACAACATTGCTATAAATGAATGAATGAAGACATTTCTTAAGGAATTATTATATATCAATCACAGTGTTATATTTGAATGGATGTAAGACAATCTTTACTTTTCAAAAACTTCAGGAGTTAAACCTACTCTCTTGTACTGGACGATGGATTCCATCTAATTCTGAAAAGCATTGCTACACTCAGGTTCTAATATGGTGGCCCTTCATACCCATTTAATTTTGAGAATGTTTGTGTTACCTGGTTTGGTAGTAGCTGAAAGAATTAGATTAATCTCTTTTGTTTCTTTCTGAGAGCATATAAAGAGAAGAATTTAAAAGGAGATAGTTCAATAAAAGTGAAAGGTTGAAGATTTTCTACATTCATTTACAGAATTTCTTTTGCTAAGTGACATCCTTAGCTTCTATGTCTTGAAGAAATTCATTTTAAAGACACAGGAAGTGTAGTCTTCTGATTAATACCTAAGCACAAACCTTAAAGAGGAAAAAGAAAAAAGCAAAAACATAGTTCAACATCTTGCCAGTTCTGAGATGCTGTTACTATTGTCAATTTATCTTGTAAAATGAATATAAAGTGACTACCATATTGTTCATGGCTAACATCTCTGCATGCTTAAGCTTTCTACATCTCAGCTCTGAGATGAAAACATATTAAATTTTTATCTTGTTATACTTGAGCTTCTTAATCTTTAATTTCATCTCTAATCCAGGTCTCAATCCAGTTTAGTAGCTACAAGGATCCTGAGGACATAACCAAAAAATTATAGGGTAAAAGAAAAAGTCACACTTGAAGAAAATTTTGATCATAGAAAAAATTTTTGGAGAAAGAGGCTGTTAATAAATAGGACAAAATCAAAAAGATGCAAATATTTAGTATATCATAAATCAAAGGTAGGGAAGATGGCACAATTGTTCCAGGGTAAGCAGAAATTTAATTTTAATTTAAAGTGAAAATGTTGCCTTCTTTCAGTGAGGTAAAGAGTCTAAATAAAATCTAATTGAATGCAATTAGAGTAGCTTGAACTTAAAATGCTTCTATTGCAATGCATCAAGAGACAACTTTGAATAAAAAGCATGTTGTGGTGTTCTGTAACAAAATTTGAAGTATATGCTTCATTTACAAAATTATACTGCATAATGTTTTGAGGAAAGGGCAAAAGAAAAAGAAGATAAAAAGTAAAGTACACTGTCTTTTCACACACAGATCGACAGAAAAGTTATGCCTGTTTCAAAGTACTTTAGAAGTCGATATACATCCAAGACTTTAACTAACAAGTCTACATTAGTATGTTTACTTTTGCTGGTCAGCCAGACAAAATAACTTTAAAACAAAGACACTCAATGAAATAGTATTGTAAAGAAAGTAACAATGGAACATTTTAGTCCCAAGCCTGAGATAAAAATATGTGCCATCAGTGGGAAGAGTGAATGTGAATAGCAATCATGCTTTGATACACAAATGTAGGAAGCATATGTAGATAAGGAACATGCATAGGAGATTTAGGGGGAAATCACATTTTAATTTTTCAAGACCACCAGTGTCTTCTAGTGACAGTTGTATCATGATTTCTCTGGGCCTTTTTTTCTGGGTATTGCTCTCTGATGTATCTACACCTGGATATCATTGTTACATCTGCTGCTCTTCTCTTCTCACACTTCTCTAGATTTCTCTACAGGCAATTTGCCTTGCTACCTCTATTCTTAATCTCTTCAGAACCATCTGAAAATCATTTTGGCTCCAGTCTGATTCAGTGAAGTCACCAGAAAGCTTCTCCCTATTATGGGCAAATTGACAGGATTTGAGTCAAAATAGATTACATTTACATATACATATATATGTATATGTATATAGAGAGAGAGCTAAAAATCTTCAAACTAAAATTAAGATTTCTTCTTATCCTTTTGTCTAGTGACCAACATCTAACACCCCATACTAAAATAAGATCAAAATGGGTTCATGATTTAGACATAAATGGTGATAAGCAGATTAGGAGAACAAGGGATAGTGTATGTCAGATCCATGGAGAAGGGAGGATTTTATGGCCAAAGAAGAGCTAGAGAAAATTATGAAATGCAAAATGGATAATTTTGATTTCATTAAATTAAAAAGGATTTGCACAAACAAAACCAAAACAACAAAGATTAGAAAGAAAACAAATAGATAGGAAATCTTTTTTACAACCATTGTTTCTGATAAAGGCCTCATTTCTAAAATATAGAGCGAACTGAGTCAAATAAAGAAGAATATAAGTCATTCCCCTAATTGATAAATCATCAAAGAATATGAACAAACAATTTTAAAATGAAGAAATTTAAGCCTTCTATCTTCTTATGAAAAAATGCTCTAAAACACTATTGATTGGATAAATGCATATTAAAACAACTCTAAAGTACCACTTCACATCTATCATATTAGCTAAGATGACAGGGAAAGATACTGAGAAATGTTGGAAGGAGATGAGGAAAACTAGGACACTAATGCATTGTTAGTAGAGTTGTCCAATTGATCCAGTCATTCTGGAGAACAATTTAGAACAATATCCAGAGGAATAGAAAACTGTGCATATACCTTTTAATCCAGCAGTACCATTACTGGTTTTGTAACCCAAAGAGATCATAAAAGAGGAGAAAGGACAGACATGTGCAAAAATGTTTGTAGAAGCTCTTTTTCTAGCGGAAATTGAAAATTGAGTTGATTCCCATGAGTTGAGGAATTATGGTATATGAATGTAATGGAATATTATTGTTCTATAAGAAATGATGATCAGTTTTATTTCAGAAAATATCTGAAAAAAGATCATGAACTATTGCTGAATGAAATGAGCAGAAGCAGGAGAACATTTTACATAACAACAGCCAGATTTGTGACAAAGATGTTCACTTTTCCACCGAAACAAAGACTCAGGAAGGCCTCCAAGAAAGCTGGCCCAGGCCCCAGGCAAGGAGACAATAAAGAATTTGGACTTTAACACCTTGCTATTCTTGTGGTGATTATTGAACTGAAACAAAGGCTGGTTCCAAGACCTCCAGAAAACCATCAGGAACATTATATTTTGACATCAGAATGTGGGACTAAGGACCTACATCTGTGACCCAGAAATTAAGGTGAATACAAAAACAGACAAGAAGGAAACTTTGTTAAGGACTAAAGTAATGTTTCAGCAGAAATGGGACAAATGTTTAGAAAGGAGCCTTTTCCACTTCAAGGAAAATGTGTTGAAAACATAGTTAAACTCATAAAAAATCAAGGTTTGATTGTAACTTGGGAGCGGATCATTGTCCTTTTAGAAACATTACAATTCTCCTTGGTTCTCTAAGGAAAAAGAATTAGATCCAGAGGAGTAGAAATTAGTAGGAGAGCAACTATGGGAATATTGCAATGATAATCATCCTAATTCAATTCCTAAAGAAACACTCTATACATATAACTTAATACAATTGACTTTAAGGAATTATATAAGTAATACAATAAGGAAAAAGAAGAAAGTGCAGGAGGGGGAGATTACTGATAAAATCGTTGAAAAGGATGAAGAATTAGACAAGAAAGGAGTGAAGTACAATTCTGATGAAATTAAGGAGTGTGGTGCTTCACAGCAGGAGACATTAGAGCATTCCCCAACCCCTGACCTACCCCACTCTATTAACCCTTCATAGATGGAGAGGGAAGGAGAAGGGAGAGGGCCAGTGACACAATCAACACCACCTATGAAGCAACCTATGACATGATTACAAAAGGCACTAGGATATATATCTGATTTACAAATAAATGCATGCCCTGTTATTCAAGAGTTTGACTCTTCAGGTCAACAAAGGAGAAGATACACTCCTTTTGATCTGGAAAAAATCAAGGATTTGAAAAAGGTTTGCACTCTTTATGGGGCTACATTGTTTTATGTTAAGATGGTATTAGAGAATTTGGCTTATGAAATTTTAACCCCCAGTGATTGGAAATCTATAGCAAGGACATGTTTAGAACCTATACAAAACTTGTGGCTTTCAGAGTATAGTAAACTATGTAGAATACAAGGCCAATGAAATAGGCAAACTGGAATTAATACTATGCAAATCACCTTTGATCAGCATATGAGCAAATTGCTGTTTCTGCTATCAAAGCATGGGGCTCCCTCCCAGGAAAAGATAGAGGGGAAGCCTTCACAAAAATAGAGCAAGGTCCAAATGAACCTTTTGCTGATTTTGTGGAACGTCTGCAAACAGCTGTCATACGAACAATTGGAGAAAACACAGCTACAGGAATAATGATCAAACAGCTTGCTAAAGAAAATGCTAATGAGGTTTGTAGAAGAAACATAGGAATTATACAAAATAGTCCTTTAGATTCCTTTAGAGGAGATCATAAGACACTGTGCCACAGTGGGTATAAATGCTTTTTATACCCAAGCTATGATGCAGAACATAGGAAGACAGGGTCCCTCTTAGCAAGAGACTTCCAGAGAGACTCATCGATGCTTTCACTGTGGTAAAGTAAGGCATCTGAAAGCACAATATAGGCATAGAAATAGAGTGAGAAAACAGGATGAGAGAACAAGACCCAAAACCCTGTGTCCAAAATGCAACAAGGGCTTCCACTGGGCCTCAGGATGTAGATTGACCCAGGGAAATGAGAGGTGGGGCCTAGCTCCAAAGCCTCAAACAAAAAACAAGTGGGGCATGATGGCAGCTGAAGTTACACCCAGAGAGTCTTTAGAAGTTCAGGACTCTGATATGATCAATTAGCAGAGAAGCAATCTGATGGAAGAAAGACTGATCAATCAGTCAAAAAGCAATCAGATAGGAGAAAGGAATTGCAACTGGGGAGAATACAGGCTTTTTAACCAGACAGAAGGGCAATGTCCAATGCAAGCAGCTCCAATATAATCTCCAGGTCATGTGGAGAGATCCAGAAAGTGGTGAGTGGAAGGGACTAGATAGGTTAACTGCTTGGGAGAAAGAGTTTGCTAGTATCTCTACTAGATGGAAGCCAACAAGCACCTGGAGAGAGACAGAAAAAGAGAAAAAATCTTGAAACAAAGGAGAAGACCTAAGAAACCTCTGACACTAAAACTGATAATGAGACTGTTGCAGGACTTTAAAACCAGCAGGAATCATTGGATTCCTTGAGATGAAAAATTGTTGATAAGACTACTGCAGAATTTCAGAACTAGCAGGAATCATTGGATTCCGAGACATAAGACTGATACAGGACTTCAAAATCTGAAGGAATCATTGGATTCCCTCACACAAGATGAGACTATTGCAAGGACTTCAAAACTTGCAGGAATCATGGGATTCCCTGACACATGAAGTAATGGACAATAGATTGGTTTTAGACTAGTTCTAGGACTTATGGATATATATAATTCCTCATGCTGACTCATGTTATTTGTTACATCACTACTTGACTGTGTTATATTGCCATGTGCTCGTGTAATATTGATTTATGTATAGCTGTTTCAAGTGAGATCCTTCAGATACCCACTAATCTGGTTTGATACCCCATTTTCCTTTGGTGTTTTCATCTCCTTTCCTGAGATGTCAGAGAGGGTGTGATCACCTCCTTTCTTGGTGTTTTCACCCCTTTTTCTGAGAAGTCAGGGAGGGCATGATCACCTCCTTTTGGGGGCTCTCACCTCCCTGAGAAGTTACAGAGGGTGTGACCACCTATGTTCTAAAACAAAAGAAAGCGGGAGATGTTATGGGCTAGAACACTTGTCCTTGAAACAAGGATTCTTACAAGTGTTAATTAAGTGGAATTAATAACACAATGGTTATCTAGTTTAGCATGGTGATTAATAATTCTCTAATTCAGTACATGTATGTAATGCTTAATATAGTTCTACAAGATTCACACCTATAATGATGTAATTATAATAGAGTATATAACAGCCAGCAAGGACTGAGAGACAGATTCATTCTATCATCTGCCTTTGTGATGGCTGGAGGCTGAAGCACAAGTCCTGGAACTCAGAGATTCACTTCATCTCACACTACAGTGATGGCTGGCCTCCTTCACTTCTCCACTGAAACCAAGACTCACCAAGGCCTCTGAGAAAGCTGGCCTGGGCCCTAGGCAAGGAGACAATAAAGAATTTGGACTTTAACACCTGGCTATTCTTGTGGTGATTACTGAAAGGCTGGTTCTAAAACCTCTAGAAAACCAAATAGAACATTACATGTTGTAATCTATTTCTCTGGGGAAAGTATCAAAGAAATTGCAGATCAATTTGGATATTGGGGACTGATTTTTAAAAATACATACTTTTGAGAGAATTAGCATTACGTGAATAATTCTTTCCTGGTTTCAAAAAAAGTAAACATTGGTTCATTAGAGGAAAAAAAAGAATGAAAACAAACTTTTTCATATTGTTATTGTGTTTTTACACTGTGATAAAAGAAATTTATTTCTATAAATTTTAGCTAACAGAAACTTTTTAACTGGACTCTGGAAGAAATCTGAAAAATAATTTTATCCAATTGCCTCATTTTATAAGTGGTCAAACTAAGGCCCAGAGGCCTGAAATCACTTACAACAGCTGCATAATTATTTGGTAATGTGAGAATTGGGCCAAGCTCACAGAATCACTATTCACTGATTGACAAATGAATGTATGATGCATAGGGAAGTTTCTGTGTGAGTACAGTAATTCAAGTTCATTCTCCCATAATTACAGATTCTTTTGTGCATTTAATGAAGATGAAAGAAAGGTCATTAGCATCACTATGGTTTTGTAAATAAGTATTTGTCTCTATGGAAACATCTTTTCTTCCTCAACAACTTATTTTACATAGGCTATTAAAAAAAAAAACTTTTTTTTAATAACTATCTCCAGAAACACTCTTGATTTATGTCCCAATTTATATAATGCATTAATGGGTAATATGATATCATGGAAAAAATTCCTGTCATAAAGGTCTCAAATCCTGAATCAGATAATTATTAGATATGTGACCTGGTTAAGTTGCATAATTTTTCTGTATTGAAATTTTTTCATCTGTAAAATGGGAACACATGGCCAACTTCACTGGATTGATAAATATTCTATACAAGTATACGTGGTCATAAATTCATTAAAAATTCCACAAATCTGAGGAGAGATTTAGAGACATACTTAACTATGTATGATTTTCTGATAATTAGCTTAATGCAGATGAATTCAACTCATCATTTAATTTTTAAGGCATTGTATCAGTGAGTTGTTCAATGAGGATTTGTTAAACAATATCCCAGAGAGAATGGGAAACAATTAATTCACCAGTGCTTGATACAGGTCACATTACAAGCCATGGGCAAGATCAGGGCCCCAAACACTTCAGTGTTAAAATAGGTTGCATATTTTATTAGCAAATTACTGAATTTTTTTTTCTCTTTGTAATATGTTCATTTCTGTTCTTATTCCACAGCTTTACTGACAGACCTGACTACAAAACTCATATAAATACTAACATGGGCATTTATTCTTATCTAATCTGAGAAAAAAGTCTCCTTAGAATGAATAGAGAACTAATTTAGAAGACTGCAATGCTTTGGTGCTTTATATAACCAAAAAACTGCCATACACAAAGCTTAGCTACTAGACAATCTCCCTCCCCTGATGAATCTCACTTCCATTAGGGATCTATTCTAGAAATAAAAATACCAAATACTTTGGGTGAATATTTGTTTTCTAGATTTTTTAAATTCCTTATTATTAATTAGACATTAGTCAAACCAAGATAATTCTGTTGCTATGTATTTTGAGAAATATTATTTAATTTTTACATATGTAGAAGAACCATCTTTTGGAAAATTTTTAATGTGTCATTTTGTTCTACCTAATCAAATGTTTGATTGTTTCTTTTTGAGTAGTCTGAATAATAAGCACAGTATTATTCTATATTCTCTCTCTATATATGAATCATTTGGGGGAACAAAATGTTTAGTCTTCTATAACATGTTACTTACAGAAAACTGTCTGTTCCTATCAAGTATTTTTGTTGAGGTTATTTTTAATCCATGTGTACATTAGTATAAAAATGTTATATAGTTGAAAAAGTAGATATATCATCCAGTAGTTATTTACGTTTCTTAATCAATTATGTCTGCTAACAATAAGACGTAAAGATTCTTTTCTAAGCTTTTGGTGTTCTTTTTCTGTCAGATACTTTAGAATCAATTTCTCTTTGCTCTACAATAGCACACTCTCACTATAGTACACAGTTGCTTTATGTATATTTGGTCTAATCCAGTCATTCTTCCCCTCTTTCATTTCTTTAATGACAACTCTACTTCCTCATGAAACATAAATATTAGGATTCAAATGTAGTGACACTGCTATTGTTGATCATAAAAAATTATTTGCTAAAGAAATATTCACGGATCTTTTTCCATCTGCTTTTTGCTTATCCATTTTAACCCTTGAATGATCTTTGAGATTTTTCATCATTCAACACTACACAAACTTTAACTAAAGTGATAGTCAATGTGTAAATTCTGAGGTCACAGAAACCAAAAAATAAAAGTTATTTACACTCAATAATATTGCATTTTGTGGCTTGAAAACAACAAACATACAAACCAGCAGGAAAAGTGCATGTATACAAAAAGATATACATATGTATCTGAATGTACATGTAAACATGAATATGTATGTACAAATGCACGTATACATATAATCTATAGAAGTTAAATTACTTGCTCAAAATCATAGAAATATAAAGTATCAGAAGGACTTGAATCCAAGTCCCTTATCTCTGTAAGAAGTGTTTCTGATTATTTATTTTATTGAATTCTTCATAGAATTTCTATATCTTCTTAGCCTCTGCACCAGATGTTACCCCATAAACTGCAATTATTCTCATGGTGATCTTCATGCAAATGCTTATCATTAGCACTGAAGTACAAGATGATGAAATGTCTCATAAAAGGCAACATTTCTTGTTGCCTTTGGATGCATTAACACGAACTCCACTAATCTTTTGACATTCCTAGGAAAACTTGCAAGCTATCCTTTGATTTCCACCATCCTCCCCTCCCCCCCAATTATTTTAGTCTTCTGGTTTCATTTAAAGCAAGAATGGCATGATTAATATAATGCTATGCATGAAGTATTGTGTCTAATTTTTGGTCACTGGGAAAGGATCTCACATTTAGAGTAGCAAATTAACTATAAATCAACTAAAAACATTTTAGTTCTTAGAAATCTAGGCCACCTTACCTAATATACTTTCAAAAAAGAAAAAAAAAAAAACTACACAAAGCAAAGGGTTACTTTGTATTTTTCTTTGTTTCCCATGTCAGCATGGTCAAAGAATTGGACACTAAGCATCCTATGAAATGGATATACCTCTACATTTACCCCTACTTGTACTAGTTTTTGGGAAATGTACAGTCTGTTGACAGGATTATAATCAAAAGTTTTTCTATCAAGACACAAGCTACCAAGATTTTTGCTCTAAATAGTATCATCAGGTCACCACCACTGTACGATGAAACATTTTCACATTGAAGTCCTATCACTTTTTTGCCCCTTAATGAACTGATTTTTTTTTTAAACCCTAGATCAGTGGTGAAGTATCCTAAATCCTATAAATTATTGTCTCCTACAAATAATAAATTGTTCCATTTTTGGTAAAATTTTTTTTAAAAATCATATTCTTCCAGCCCCCAAAGTTACAAGTTCCAGTGGAAAGATCACTGGAATGGGATTGGAAAACCTAGATTCAACTCCCAGTTCTGCCACTTATTACTTTTATAATCTTGGAAAACTTCCTCTTTTCTTGTCTCCACTCCTCCTTTCTCTTTTTTATTCATTTATTTATTTATTTTTACAAAGCAATTAGGGTTAACTGACTCCAGAGGCACACAACTAATAAGTATTTAGTGTCTGAGGTTGGATTTGAACTCAGGTCCTCAAGATTTCAGGGCTAGTGCTCTATCCAGCAGGCTATCTAGCTGCCCCAATTCCCTCCCTTTCTCCATCAGTAAAATAAAGGGAGAAGCCATCTAAGTCTCTTGTGTCTCTAGATTCTGTAATAAATACATATTAAAACAATACCTGAATAGCTAATAATTAATGAATATAAAAAAGCAGATCCCTTCACATCTAGTTTTAGAATCATAAGTTCAGAGATGGAAGGGTCTGAAGAGACCATTTAGTCTAAATCTCTCATTTTACCTGTAAAAACTCCAAGATCTAGAGAGAGATATGACATCCAAAATCATAAAAAGATAGCTTACTCAAGTTTAAAAAACAAGTTAACTTGATTTTTATTGTCCCTTTCACTACATTATGATTCTTCAATAAGATGAAGATCATTTATTTTTGTTTTGCTAATAAATACTATCCTAAAGTAAGAACTAAATATTTCAGAGAAAAGGAATATGACAACATCTGTTTCCTCCTTTATTTCACATTTCATTGGAGGCTTTGTTTTTATTATTCATAAATTGATTGTTACTTCTTTAAAGACAAAAAGGCCAGGTTCCTGAGCTTCTGGAATGTGTACTTTCTATTTCCTAAGTACATATTTTATTTTCTACTAGAGTGCTCCTTTTTCATCATTGCCTTCTTTCCTCTGCAAATCAAAAATAGAGTGAAGAAAGGTGGTAGAAAAATAAGTGTGCAACTACTTGTTTGATAGGTATGGTAGTTATTAAAATTTATTAGGGATTTTCATCAATAAAATAATTGTTAATGATAATAACATCCTTCCCCTACCCAAATCTATATCTTTAACTCCATATGACCTTTGTATTTTTATAAAATGTGCTCATTGATGACAGCTACCCTTTCAGGATCAGTCTGATCTGGTAGTAAGCAGGAACATGTGCTTTGAGGTCCAGAATTAATAAGAAATAGAATGCTTTTAAAGTGGAAGGGAAGGGCTCCTTTGAAGCACATCTTGCTTTACTCACTTCAGCTCCTACCTCCCACTGCAATTCTTCATAGTAATGCAAACATGCACATACTGCTACAACATGTGAGCCTGCACCAGAGATAAATGAATCACTTTATTTTGGTAGAAATGTTTCAATATAAAAGTCAGCAACAAGTGTTTAAGCAAAAAGAAAGTGATAGTTAAATAAATAAAATAATCCCCCCCCCAAAAAAAAAAAAACAAAAAAAACAGAAAACTATCATGTAAGCAGGGTACCAGAATTATGATTTTCTCTTTATTGTTGGGTAAATTGAGTCTTGATGATTTGCCCAAATGCTTTTATCTTACCAATAGTAGAGTCAGATTTCCTTATTTCATCTACTCTGCTCCTTTTTGTAAGCCACAATGTCAAAAAATTCGAAGATGGGGGTTCAAATCTTGCCTTTCCTATGTACTTATGTTACTTAACAACTTTGAATTTCTGGTTCCTTATCTTATAAATGATGGCATTTGATTAAATGACTGCTTAATGTCCCTTCTAATGAAAATCTATGATACTTTTTGTGTGATAAAAAAGTAATAATTTAACTAAGCCTCTGATTAGTCCAGCTGTTTTTGAGCAATTTCTTACTCTAAAGAGTCATTCAAAATTAATATATAGATTTAGTGCTATACCAATCAAATAACCATGGGAATATTCTCCATGCATTTCTACTTTATTTTTCATTATTTCCCTTGAGAACATACCCTTTTGTTCTCCTAAAAGAAATTTTTAACTATATGAAACAACTCTTACAATGACCATATTCTTTTTTTTTCTTGTGAATAGTAACACTTTTATTTAAAACAAGCATTCTATAGACATCTTTGTATAAACTGATATTTCAAAAATATTAACTGTAGAATAAGCTTGATGACTTTTATAGAATCTTTTATGTAATTTTTAATAGATTTTTATTTACAAGTTACATGCATGGGTAATTTTACAGCATTGACAATTGTCAAACCTTTTGTTCCAATTTTTCCCCTCCTTCCCCCCACCCCCTCCCCTAGATGGCAGGATGACCAATATATGTTAAATATTAAAGTATAAATTAAATACAAAATAAGTATACATGATCAAACCATTATTTTGCTGTACAAAAAGAATCGGACTCTGAAATATTGTACAATTAGCCTATGAAGGAAATCAAAAATGCAGGCAAGCAAAAATATAAGGATTGGGAATTCAATGTAATGGTTCTTAGTCATCTCCCAGAGTTCTTTTGCAGGATATACCTGATTCAATTCATTACTGCTCCATTGGAACTGATTTGGTTCATCTCATTGCTAAAGATGGCTCGGTCTAAAATGATCATATTCTTTGACATCCAAGTTATCAAGCATTTGACCCAAGCAGTTCAAAGACAAAAAGAAAGGTTCCATACAGACTAAAATATCCATAGCAGATTTCTTTTTAGTAGCAAAGAGCTAGTAACAAAGTAGGTGTTCACTAATTGGAGAATGGCTAATTCTGAATGATTCACTAACAAGGGCAACTCAGTGGCACAGTGGATAGAGCCCTAAGCTTGAAATTAGAAAGACTCATGTTTAAGAGATTCAAATTTGGCCTCAGACACATACTACTTGTATAACCTTAGGCCTTGTTTGCCTCAGTTTCTTCATCTGTAAAATGAGCTGGTGAAAAAAAAATAGCAATGCCACTCTAATATTGCCACTCTGTCAACAAAACACACCAGAGTGGTCATAAAGAGTTGGATGTGACTGAAAAAAAAAAGGTAGCAACAATTAAAAAAAAAAATAAAATAAAACACAACACTGTAACAAATGACAAATGTGAAAAATTCAGAGAAGTATATAGAAAGCTTTATGGAATAGTAGAGAATAAAGTAAATACAATCGTGAAAAGAATATGCACAATAACTACAACAATGTAAACTGAAATTACAATAAAATAAAGCTGAAAGCTGGATAATTATAATAATATTTGAGTAGTCTGAAGAAGAATTGAGAAAACACCTTTTACTGCATATGCTGTCAAGAACAGTTAATATACTCACTGATTTTGATGAACTGTGTTTTTTTGAAAATTTTGTTTTTTAATTGCTATTACAAAAGAAAGTCTTTTAGGAAAGGGAGGAGAGAAGAAAGGCATAGATTCAAAAATAAATGTGATATAAAAACAAAAGGGATTAATAAACCACTTCTTGTCCCCCAAAAGTCATCCATAAGGAAAATCAATTAGTAGAGCAACACTGGAAATCTTATACATATAATGTATCCATTTAATGTTTAAAAGTTGAAAGTGGTTGTAATTTCTAGTATATATACATGAGGAAATCTCTAAAGTACCAGTTCTTTGAGCTTTCATAATGAAAGGCCAACACAATTGTAAAACCCAATTCCAACACTCTAAAGCAGGGGTGGAGAACATTTTTTTCTGCCAATGGCCATTTGGATATTTATAACATCATTTGTGAATCATACAAAATTATCAACTTAAAGAACTCAAGCAGTGGAAGGTTATTGTCACCTGCAGTTGCTTTGGCAGGGCCAGACCAAATAATTTTGTGAGCCTTATATGGTCCATGGATTGTATATTCACTATCTCTCCTCTAAAAGTTCCAACCATAAAAAAAAAAGGACACAGTAACATTTTCCATCTATAATCTTCTCCCAAAGTCCTGTTAATTGATTCATTGTTATATGGTATGGTTTTTCAAATCCCTACCAGTAGAATACAATCTTTGGCTGGTTCAAATTGAAAAGGTCTTGAGTATAGATGTTGTTTTTAGTTACTTTTAGCTGGAACTCATTTGGACCAGTAGCCTTTTCAATAATTACTACAGATATAGAAAGGTCTTGAAAAGAATGGAAAATGGAGAAGTTTAGAAGCAATAGGTGGCTGGTTTCTAAAGGCATTATTTCATATGTTTAAATCTAGAAGGGATGCTGAAGGTAATGTAGTCTCCCTGTTTTATAGATGAAGAAACTACAGACGAAGCAGGGTAAACACATTTTCTAAGGTCAGCAAGTAGAACAGCCTGAATTTTAACTCAAATGATCTATCTCCTTAGTCAGTTCTTGTTCCTCTGAACAATGCTGCTTCTGAGAAAGAAAGTTAAAAATACTAGAGGGATATGTTTCTCCATTATAAAAATAGGAATGTGTCTTGTATTTATTTTTCTTTTTACTATCTTAATCTGGAATAGTTTAGATTCAGAATGAAAAGTGTTTGCCTTGGGCAAAAGACCAAATATTCAACATTCAGGTTGTTTGTAAAAATCTTCAGCAATGATTTAATGTTTAGCAAATGGAAGCTCATACAAAAACTTCATTTTTGATGAAGTATTTCAGCCTTCCAAAGAATACTCACAATTCTGATTTCTTTTGTAATCTGTTTCTTTTCCAGTGTCCTCTTTTGAATTTTCTATATAAGAAAAATGTCAAGTCGCTGTAAAGGTTTCCCTGATAAGAAAATATTGTCAATTAATCAGTTCCATGTTTCTAACTGTTTTCTCTTCAAAGTTAAGGATTATTAATTTGGTGGAAATTTTGAGTGTTTGGCACAGGATTTCTATTGATATCTACTTGAGGCATGTGAGAAGCATGTGCTACAAACTATATGCGATCATTGTAGCAGAAGTGAAACATATTTTATAACAGTTTCTGAAGTTTGACTTTTCCATAGTCACTCTCTATCGTGTGTCATCCATTTTATGATCAGAATGAAAACTATGAAAAATCCAAACAAGTTATGTGACCAAATGGAGTGTGATAATCTACTTTGAGGCCAGAAAAGGTGTACTGGTTCTTAAGTTGTATATTTTGGGAAAAGATTAAGAATGAGTCAGAAAAGCAAAGCAGCCTTGAAACTAATGTTTGTGTTTCAGATGTCATCTGTTCTGAACAGAGTCCTGTTTTCAAGTATCATCCTCTCTTTTTATTGATCTACGTATTTAGAAATGCTTATGTTTGGTGATGTTTATCAAGTGCTTTTATTATTGTTTAGTCATTTCAGGCTTGGCCATCTCTTTTTGGCAAAAATAATGGAGTGGTTTGCTTTTTGTTTCTCTGATTCATTTTATAGATAAGGAAAGTGAGGCAAAAAGATTTAAGTGATTTGTCCAGGGACATATAACTAGTAAGTATCTGAAACTAGATTTAACTCCAAGCCTAGTGTTCTATCCACTATTCCAGAATAATAATAAAGAGGGAAGAAAAAATTATGTTTCAAGTTGCTTGTTTTATTTATATATCCTGCCATATGATAAAAGTACTACCAGTAATGACATTGATATGGAATAGGATATGCTTAAATGTTTCATAAGGTCCTAATCTGATGCCTCCTTATAGCATGGAGATGGGATTAAATATCTCTAGAAACTCTTCTATATTCACCCTTCTCCAAAGGGTGCCTAACTAAACCTGGCCATTTGAGTTCCCAGGGGAAGCTACTACTATGCACAGATTGTTGCTCTTCCTTTTTTCTTGGCAACCAAGGACCAAAGACATGAAGAGGGTGATATCTTGACTTGCAAGTAAATTGGATTTAAGTGAGACAGAGCTGTGCAAAGTCATCATCCTTACTCTCTCCACCATAGTCATTGGAGTCCAGTAGGAAGACATAGGTCAAAACAATTGGTCATGGCCCTGGATACAGGTGGGAACTTTGAGCTAAGGTTTTTCCCAGGTCTTAGTGTGATTGAGGATATGTCCATTTAGTAAGCAAAGTTTAGGTAAGAATTAGGGCAAAAGTTATATTCTTTTTTTTTTTCTTTTTTCTTCTTTTTTCCCTTTTGTCTGATTTTTCTCTCCCAACATTATTCATAAGCAAATATGTAAAAATAAATAAATAAATAAAATGAATGTATATTTAAAGGAAAAAATGCATGTAATTGGGGAAAATAAAATATTTTTAAAATAAGAAAAGAATTAGGGCAAAAAATGGCCTATTTGCTTTAATCAAAGAATTGATCTGAAATGGGAAGTCAACCGATAGGATAGGCAAGCCAAGTTTAAAGGTTTAAACTGAACTTGTTATAGTATCTGATAGGAATAAGAAGCACAAATTATCTATCAAAGACTTGATACCCTTCCCACAAAACTTCATTGTCACAAAAACTGTACATAATGAATAGCATGTAAGCTCATTTATTCAAGCCAATAATAAATAGAAATCAGAAAAAGTTTACAGATGAGAATACATCAGAAAATATGTGGGATAAATAAATTCTTCCACTGGAAGCAAGCTATTTCATCTAAACCAAGAGAACATTCCAGATCTCTTGATAACATTCTTCCCACTCAGACCTCAAATTATACTTTCTTTTGCTACTCTCATTAAGTTATGGTGTCATTTCGCATATTTGTGTGTGTATCTTGTGACACTTTCTAATCTAAGATTATATCTTTCTCCCAGTGCCTCTTAATAAATTGATGATGGATGGTAGTTGATGCTGAAGGCTGTTTGTTTTTTTAGTAACTAGTGTTTGCTATTGAGAAATCTGGAAATATAACATTTGGTTCCAACACCTAAGTTCTTGCAATCATGTGAGCAAGAAGTATGAATATTGAAGATAATATATTCAGGAAGAATAATTGATCAGAATTTACCAAATCAAAATATGCTGGATGGAATGAAGCTTTCAAGCATCTTCAAATTAATGTTTAAGATATCATTCAACAAACAAACAAACACAAAACTTATTCACTCTAGAAACATTTATTAAGAGGCACTGGGAGAAAGATATAATCTTAGATTAGAAAGTGTCACAAGATACACACACAAATATGCGAAATGACACCATAACTTAATGAGAGTAGCAAAAGAAAGTATAATTTGAGGTCTGAGTGGGAAGAATGTTATCAAATTAGGGGGGAAATAATGTTTCAGGAGGAAACAGTGTTTAATTTGGACTGAAAACTCAAAATCTTCCTCTTTTGATTCTTGAGAGCTCCAAGACTTATCATCAGAGTCCATGCATATTTTACCATATTGGCTCTGGTAGAACATTGCATCCACCATCCCAAGGACCAGAAGAGCACCCCACCAGTAGGTTAGGAAGCAGGTTTAAAAAAGGCAAAAGAGTATTCAGTGTTGTGTGACTTTTAGTCACTTTTACTACTGCAATGACTGTGCGACTGTGTCAGAAGGGTTGGGAGGAGGGCTGAAGGAAGAGGGTATAAGAAACCACACATTTTTTAAACAAACTTTTGGAACTCTCTGAAAGCCTAATCCAATGATATTTTGAGTTGATATTCTTCTGGGAGGGCTGAACCAGAGTAATATTGACATTCTCCCATAAATGAAACTAAAACATACAGGGAAGCTGTAATAGTAGAAATCTTTCTTATAGATTCTCTTTGGAGAAATAAACAAATGAGTTGGTGGAGCTGATTTTATCATGTAATATTGATGTAGACTGGGTATGTACTTAGTGGGTTTTTCCATGAGACATTTAGGACACTGCAGTTATTCAGGTAGCTCACACTGGCTAATGTATCAAATCTATAGGAAGACAGAGTCATTTCATAAAGTAATCAATGAGAAAGTTATATAATTTCCTCACCATTGATATTATGGTCAAGCTAAATTGTATATGACAGTGCATACCCTTTGATCCAGCAGTGCAATTTACTGGATCTGTATCCTAAAGAAATAAAAAAGGAGAGAAAAAAAAGAGGATCCACAGGTGCAAAAATGTTTGTAGCAGCTCTTTTTGTGGTAGCATAGAATTGGAAAATGAGTAGATGACCATCGATTGAAGAATGGTTGAACAAACTGTGGTATATGGAGATAACAGAATATTATTATTCTATAAAAAATAATGAGTAAGCTGAATTTTAAAAAGCCTAGAAAGATTTACATACACTGATGCTAAGCAAAACAAGCAAAACCTAGAATACATTGTACACAATAACAGCAAAAAGGTTAGATGATCACCAATGAAAAACTTGGTTCTTCTCAGTGGTTCAGTGATGCAAAGCAATCCCCATAGTGTTTGGACAAAAAAAAAATTCCATATGCATGCAGAAAAAGAACTAAGGAAACTAAATATAAATCAACACATGCTATGTTCACTTTTTTTTTCATTTTTTTATCTCTATCATGATTTTTCTTTTTTGCTCCCAATATGATTTTTCTCTCCCAATATGATTCATAAAGCAATGTGTATTAAAAATAAATTTACTAGATAAATTGTATGTAACATCCTCAAAATCTTTCTGATAGATCTATGAGATCCCCTCCTTCCACTA
Organism: Antechinus flavipes; assembly: GCF_016432865.1. Classification (NCBI taxonomy): domain Eukaryota; kingdom Metazoa; phylum Chordata; class Mammalia; order Dasyuromorphia; family Dasyuridae; genus Antechinus; species Antechinus flavipes. The sequence continues at coordinate 265,942,885 of NC_067401.1, forward strand.
TCAATACAGGTCCCTCAACTGAGTAAATTTGCACTCTCAATAAAAAAAATTGATCTAAAGTAGGAATTTTTAACCCAGAACCTGACAAGTTATTTTTTAAATATTTTGAGTTTTAAAAATATATTTATGTATGTATATAAGTATATCAATATAACTTGTTTTCTTTAAAATGCTGTATATTTTATTATATGTATTTAAATATTCTGAAAAGGAGTATCTATAGACTTCAATATACCTGTCAAGGAGATATGATGCTTTTTTAAAAAAAGTTAAAAATCTTTTTAGAGAATGTAATTGATTACACAGAATATCAAAAATATGAAGCCCATAATTCTGGAAGATTTATCCTACATCTGGGACCTTTTCCTACTTTCTGGCAAAAACTGATCATATTTATAGATCACCTGCACTCAATTTATAATACTATAGTTTATTTAACATGTCAAATGCTCAAGGAACTTGCTAATTGCTCCTCTATGCAAAAAATTTCATGCCACACAAGTTTCATACTTGTCTTTTTAAATCTTCCCCTCCCCCCTAGGCAATTGGGATTAAGTGACTTGCCTAGGGTCACACAGCTAGGAAATGTTAAGTGTCTGAGGTTGGATTTGAACCCAGATTCTCCTGACTCAGAGCTAGTACTCTATCCACTGTGCCATCTAACTGCCTTTTTAGGTCTTCTTTTAGGGTGCTAACAGGAGAATTGTCCTTGCTGTCCCATTTGCCATATAATACTATTTTATCACTAGCCACCAAAAAAAATACCAAGGGAGATACAGTAATGTATCTGATATTTCATTTATGTAAACAATTTTAGTCCCTATTCTGGGGTACCTTATATAGTTTGTATTCACAGATTGGATTCCTATACAGGGCAACTATCATGAGTTTAAGTACTCTGTGGGTCCATGATCCTAAATCATAGTTTACAAGCTCCCCAAGGTGTGTTTACCTTTAATAGCCAATTGGAAGGTACAGTTCAAAGCAAAGGCATTTACAGAGATGAAATAGCATGAATAATAATTAAATAATTAATCTATCATAAAACTACTATCATTTGAAAAAAGATACCAGAAAGATAATTTAGGGAGATATTTGGGATTATCTAACTCTACTGAAGGAAAAGGCAGTAAAAATGAGAAATAAGACTGTTGCTTGGGAAAAGTCATGATAACTGATGGCAAAGACAAGGCAGAGCTATTTAAATTTTATTTTACACTGTTTTTTTTTTTTTCCTGAAAAGAGAAGCATTTTTGAACTGGAAATAAGAGTGCAAATATAGTTAATAATAATAGTTAACAGAGAATTGATGCCCAAGCTAAGTAAGCAGAGAATAAGAGAACATTTCCATGACCTTCAAGAATCCAAATTGCCTAGCACAGGTGAACTCAAAGTTCTGGTACCCAAGGAAGATAAAGTTGGAGAAGGATGTTGATGAATATCTTCAAATATGTGAAGATTCTCATGTAAATGAAAAAAATAAAATTAATTAAAAATTACAATTATTATCTCTGCCTCCAAAAAAGCATCAGGACCTGTAGGTCCTAAGTACAAATTTAGATTTGATGTTAGGATGGGGAAACTTCCTAAAAATTAAAGCAGTCCAAGAGTAGAATGAGTTGCCCTACAAATCAGTAAATTTACCCTCACTGGAAATCTTCAAGCAGAAAATGAATGACAACTTATAAGGTATGTTATATTGAAGGCTACTTTTCAAGAATCATATATTTTATGTCTTGCAATTTTGCTAAAGTTGTCCATAATAGTTTTTTTTAGCTGAAACAATGAACAACTTTAGCAAGAGTTGCAAAATACAAAGTAAACCCACATAAATCATTGGCATTTCTATTTATTACCAACAAAGCTCAGCAATAAGAGATAGAAAGAGAAATCCCGTTTAAAATAACCACAGACAATAATTTGGGAATCCATCTGCCAAGACAAAGTCAGGAATTATATGAACACAGTTGAAGTTAGATCTAAACAATTGAATAATATCAACTGTTCATGGGTAGGCTGAGTTAAGATAATAAAAAATTATATTTCTACCTAAATCAATCTAATTAGTGCCATATCAATCAAATTAACAAAAAAATTCATCTAGAAGAACAAAAAATCAAGAATTTCAAGGGAATTAATGAAAAAAAATGCAAAGGAAGGTGATCTAGCTATACCAGATTTAAAACTATATTAGAAAGCAGCCATCATCAAAACTATTTGGTACTGCCTAAGAAATAAGGATCAATAAAATAGGTTAGATTCATAAGATACAATAGTCAATAACTATGGTAATCTAGTGCTTGATAAATCCCAAAACTCCAGCTTTGGGGACAAAAACACTACTTGACAAAAATTTCTGAGTATGGCAAAAACTAGGCATTAATAAACACTAACAGTTTTGATTAATAACTGTATTTCCCTTCATCTTATCCCCCTACCTTCCTCCCCACCCCCAATCTCTTTCTCTCTCTCTCTTCCCCATCACTTGCTTCTCTTTCTTTCTCCTGTTCTCCCCCTCTGTCTCTGTCTCTCTCTGTCTTGTTCTGTTTTTCCAACTCTGTTCCCCATCAAAAATCTGTTGTTTTTTCTGACAACTGCTTCCCTTTATCTGTCCTTCCATATATCAACCTCCTTGCTCCTCCCTCTTATGCACACCTCCCCCCACTTCTCTTCTCCTTCTCCTTCTATTTCCCTGTAGAGTACCAAACAGAGAATACCAAATACACTATAATTCCATTCATTGACATATGATGCATAAGCTAAAATTAGCAAAATAATATGTCAGCAGAATCACAAGTTTGGTGAAATAAGGAATATTCCCATGCAAAATGGGCAGGCTTCTACTTAATTTTGTATAAGTCATTGACCTAAGTGATCATAAGATAGTCACTTGCTCTTTTTGGATAAGGGATTGGTCCAGAAGTGCAAAAATATTGTAGGGGATTTTTCATGTAGTTGTGATCTCAGCTATGCTGGGCTTAGTGACCATGACAAGGACAAACAAGGGTGGAGGGCCTTTAATTAACTTCCATAGTTAAGCAAGTGAACTTAGAATCTGAAGCTCACAGCTCTGGAGTCTTATAAATAGAACTTTGATATGATTCTATCAAATTGATTAATATTGTTTGGAATAGAGTAGGGATCCATCTCTCACACTGATTTTTTTTTTTTTCCACTCTGAGGTCTGCAACTGGGATCTATTTATTGGCAATATAATAGGGTCTTCAAGTACCAGCTAAGGGTCCTCTGAAATCGCCTTCTGATCACTTGTCTTACCCTTTCCCTACCAACTCTCTGTGGGCTGAGAGATCCCACAGCTGCTGCCTGCTGATGTAGCTGCATCTAAAGTGGGGCCTGGATTGTTTATGCTGTATTCCTGGGTCAGATCATGATCCTAGTGACATAGACCTTTCCTGATAACCTAAGAAGTCTTAGCCTGGAAAATTGTTTCATCCTGATTTTTTTTGATGGTTCTATCCCTCCAGATTTTGAACTTCAGACATTATTTTAAAATTCTTAGGGGGGAATATGAAAGAGTTCAAATGAGTTCTTGATACTCTGCCATGTGTCTCTCCCAAAGCATTTGTTGCAATGGAGCAAATTGTAAACTTAAAGAATCTGACAATTGGGGCAGCTAGGTGGTGCAGTGGATAGAGCACCAACCCTGAATTCAGGAGAACCTGAGTTCAAATCCAGCCTCAGATAAATTTCTAAGCTGTGGGACCCTGAGCAACTCACTTAATCCTGATTGCTACCACAGGAAAAAAAAAAAAAAAGAATTCAACAATCAACATATTACACCTCAGTTTCTATTTTTTTCCAATCAATATGCTGGGCACCAAGAATACAATAACAAAAGTGAAACAATTCTTTCTCTCAGGAGTTTAAATTCTATAGGGAAAATAATAAGCAGGTTTTTATGAATAATTATCTCTAACAGACCATATCTTTACATAGCTACAACTAAGAAATAGTTTCCCTTTTGTTTGTTTGCTAAATAGAAATATATATGCATACATCACACACACACACACACACACACACATCAACAAATAGAACATTAGCTCAAACATCAGCTTTGAATATCTCTTTATCAAATAATATATTCTTGACAAATTTATGTTTTAATTCCTTTGTTCAGCGATCCAAGGATCATAAAATAGTGTTACTTATGGGTAAATTTATAGGCATAAATTTACAAAAGGTATCTGAAATTTTATAGAGTATGTCTTTTGCAGAATCTTATTGCTATTTGTTATTATTTTAGATTTGGTCTCCTCTCCTCCAGTCTGGAATCACAATTGTTGCTGGTTAATATGGAAGCTTCTATCTGCTCTTTTTCCAGGCTAAGTCATTCAACCTTTCTAAGGCAATTTGGTGTCCTTATATTTACTATATTGATACTAGAGTTAGTGAAGATGCTCTACATTCTTCTACCCTACTGTAAGTTAGAAGTCCTGAACTGAAGTGATCCACCAGCTTTAACCTCTCTTAAGCAAGGATTACAGAAATCATAGATTTATACCATCATTTCAGGTAAAGAATTTAATTATAAGAGGTATACTTTATTAATATCCGTTTCTTAAAAGGCTCTTATCATTAAATGATTTTTTATCACCTCAATCCGGGGGTGGGGGGGGGGAGGAAAGATATCACAACTACAAAACTTGCTCAATGAAATATTTATTGGATTAAAAGTGGAATAAAATCTATCATCAAAATTAGAACAATTAATAAAATTATTCATACCGATCCAATAATTCTATTAGACAGACATGTTGTCAGTTCCAAAAAGAGTATTTATTAAAAGTAAGAAAAAATCATCTGTAAACAAAAATTTGAAGCAAAATTATTTGAGATAACACCCCCAAAATTTTTTTGAGAAAAAATATGTTCAGTGATTGGGTAGAGGATAAACAACCAAGGAATATATCAATGCAGTTGAATAACTTTTGGACCATAAAGAATTGTGAATGCAAAACATTCAGAAAAACATAGGAAGATGTATAAAGTAACATAGAATGATGAAAATAGAGCCAAAAGAAAACTAGGCAATTTTTCCAATATTGTAAATAAAGAAAATACTAAAAGTGGTTAAATATTATTGATAACACTGGAACCAATATTTTTTTTCTTTTTTACTTAAAGCACATATTGGGTCATAGAGTCAAAACTAAAAGAGATTTTAAAGATCAATTAATCTAGTTTCCTTATTTTACAGATGAAAAAAGTAAGACCCAGAGAGAGTTAACTCTTTTTTCAACAGTATGCAGCTTGCAAGTAGCAGGCTAGTATTAGGATCCAGTGCTATTCGCACCCAAATCCAGTCCTATTTCTACAATTAAAATGACTCCTTATTGTTACTAGCTAACCAAGTATAAAAATTTACTATGTACTAGCTACCACAAGTATTCTGTAAGAGATTTTCAATAAACTATTTCTAGGAAATTTATATTTTAAGGGGACAGAGTCTATTTGGGATATTTGTTGTTCCAAAATAAAAGAATTAACATAAAATAATGATTTTTAAAAATAAAAGATATCATCAAGCCCATACATGTCAAGAAAATTAAAAGGGTCAACAGTTTAAGAAGTCAAATAACAAGCTTGCTATGAACCAGGCCCTATGCTATGTACATGGCAGTAATGAAGCATATCATTTCCATGATGCTTATGGAATATTAAAAGACTCATAGGAAGGTATCCTGTGACATCTTCTATAAAAGACTTATGGAAATATATAGATAAGAATCACAAGAATAGGATAGCATACAGTGATAAAAATCTATAGAGATATAGAAAGTATTCTGATGAGATCACAAAAGGTCATCTAGTGTAAACCCTTCATTTAACAAGTAAGGAAAATACAATTCAGAGAGATAACTGATATGCTAATGTATATGAAGGTAGAAGCCATATTTGAACCTAAGCTCTTTGTCTCCAAACCCAGCAGTATCAATTTAATTATGGCTTCAATGGTATTGTGAAACTTGTCTATTACAATTCACAGATATTTATTCAATATAAATAAAATATCATAATATTTGACTGGGTTCTTACTAATATAAATTGTGGTTACAATTCTAATGAAGATGGAAGTTTCTGTTACAATGTTTATACAATTAAGTCATCTCACTTGTCTCACTTATCTATAAAAGACAAAGTAAAAATAACTTGTGTGGGGAAACACTGTGATAACCATTAGATTTTTGAAAGGTTAATTCTGATTTTAAATTAACTAATTTTTTTTTTGTCTTTCTAACTTAGATCATTTACAAATGTAGGTTTTCTTTATTTTTCCTCTTGAAGAACCTAATTGTGGGTACCTCCCCTCAAGAATCTTTCCTGGGACCAATCATTTCTCTCTACAATTTTATCAGATTTGGTGGAGTCAATGAAAATGAAAACCAAGTATATATGCATTTATGCTGTGTGTATAAATAGACATATATGCATAATACATATGAGTGAAATGGGAAACTGAGGACTTCTCAGAATAATAACCTTCAAGACTCAGCACCAAGTATCTATTAATCATTAAGGCTCTGGGAAGAAGAGCAAAGATTTGTTCTTCCAGCAGAAAACATTTAAGAGATAATCCCTTTGACCTTTATTTAACTGCTTAGGGAAGAACTGGCTAATTATTCAATGGCCTGGAGATATTAGAGAAGCCTCCAAACTAGCTATCTCTATTTGTTGATTGAGAAAGCCTGAGGTAAACGAAGTCTCCATAGTTATTTTAGAAAACTTTAACCCTTCTGGTTAAATAGATTACTTACCTCTAAATAAATCTCCTTATTATGAGGGATTATGTGGTTTCTCATAAAATCATTAACCTTAGTTAAACCTATAATCTAAATTTTAGTATATGAAGGTCTGATGGGTTTGGGAAAATGAAATTCTTTATACAAATGTTACAATAGAGTGTCCATAGCAGCTCAAGCAAGCATTTGAAACATTGTAACAAGCTGACCACAAAAAACTTAGCCAAACACATCTGCAATAAGTCAGCTATATTGGCTTGACTAGAATTTAGCAAACCTTTGTTACTTCCACTTGAGCAAGCAGTGAAAAATAACCAGATAAAGGGGAGAGAGTCATAGGTTTCTGTGTTTTTTGACTATTTAAATCATCTCTTAGCCTTTGTAAAATTGGTTTCCTCTCTATGTGAATTCAGTGATCAACCTGCCTGCTTCTTGGGAGATTCTAATAAAGCTTCTGATCTTCACTTTGAGAAATCTCTGAGTAGTCATTTTGAGTAAGGGGTTGCTATCCCACACACATATATGTATATTCTGTGACTACATGTATATAAATACATTATTGTAACATATATGTGTATATATAATATTCAATTTTATACATATACATACAAATTTCTCAAGCTTCATTTCTAAACAAAAGCATACTGGGCTTATCCATTCAAAAATGGCTTTAAATTTTAAATTCCCCCAAACAAAATTAATTATCCCCCCCTTCATTCCAAATCTATCCCTTCTCTAAAATTTGCTAAAGGTGCCATCATTTTTCCAATATTAGAATCATCTTTGATTCCATTTTCATTCATTCATCCTTCTTCTGTATCCCTTCACTTTTCTCCATTTATATGAACAACACCTTACTTCTGTCCCTGATCACCTCTCAGTTGTACTACTTAAATAACCTCCTTATCATTCCCCAACTTCCATGCTTATGCCTCTTCAAATTCATCCTTCATTCAAGCACCAAAAAAAAAAAAAAAAAATCTTTCTACAGCATATATCTCTACTGCTCAAAAATTTCAATCATTCTCGTGCCCTCAAGGTAAACTAAAAATTCCACAGCTTGGCATTTAAAAAATTTTACAGACTGGATCAGGTCTATGTGGGCAGACATTTTTCATACTATTTATATTTTATACACTCTACATTTGAGCCAATCTGGCCATCCCATTTCCTTTCCTGCCTTTCTGCTTTGCCTCGTACATGTAGCTATCTTGCATAAGTCGAATTCCTTTATTTGATCTTATTTTATTATCACATCTTTCCCTATGCCTTATAACCCATGCCTCTGTTCTTTGTCCTCACTATAACCTCTAATTCTTTTATCTCTAGTTTTGGTTGTTATTGTTGTCCTGTTTTTCCCAGGGGCCCTTTCATTGAATATATTGTCTCCCTTTGTCTCAACCCCTAGATTAATCAATTCAACCATTCTACACTCTATATTTGAATCCTTTGCTATTTCATGTTATTACCTTTCAGGCTTTTCTAGAATTTAGACTTGGATTATTCTTACTACCTACTGTCTTAATTTCTATTCATATGCTAATGAATGAAGCTGGAGAAAATCATGAAATCAAACTGCTTGTGTTCTCTTCTCTTCAAAATATGTCACATAATCTCAACTGGGTCTTCACTGTAAAAACACACTGCAAACTTTTTATAGCTTCTTAACCAATTAGCCATTTCACCCCTTTAAGTATTCCAAACATTTCTTCCCTCAGCAAGTCTTTTATGGCAAACCTTCACTCTTTATCTCAGTTGAGAACCTCAATTCATATTTTTTTAAAGGGACTATTCATTAAGGGCTTCCTCTTCTTGACACCTCTGTCTTATATCATTTAGCCATCTTCCCCATATTTCTACCTTTACTTTTGTTTCACAAGAAATGTTCCTTTCCCCTTGCTAAATCCTGATATCATCTATTCCTTTTCCAGTATATTACACTCATCATCCCCAATCTCCTCCTATCCACTTCTTCCTTCCTTGCTGATTACAAAAATTGAAATTTTTTTCTTCTTTAAAAAAAAAGAAAAATCCAACAACTTCAAGAGATTCAAACATTCCTGTAACTTTCTCTCTAAAATGTTCTCTGTTGAGGTTTTCTTGGGGTCTCTGGAGGCAACCTTCCTTTCAGTTCAGTAGTCACTACAAGTACAACCAGGTGTTAAAGTCCAAATCCTTTATTGTCTCTTCCCAAGTCTTGTCTCCTTTTCTGGGGCCCCATTAGCTTTTTTAGCATCCAGATCCTTTATTATCCCCTTCCTGGGGCTGGGCAGCTTTCTGGAGAGCCTTTCAGTCTGGCTTTGGTCTTAGTGGGAGAAGTGCAGGAGTCCAGGCCAGCTACCAGGAAGATTGAAAATCAAATTGAATTTCTCACCTTGGTTCGAGAGCGTAAGCTCCTGCCACCAGTCCTTTGCCTTCTCTCCGAATGTCTCTGAATCTCCCTGGCTAAGGCTTCAAGCTTATATGCTCCACGCCGAGTACAAACCATTATATCACTAGGAAACCATTATTTGTTGTAGGATTAAATCAATGCTAAACTAGATTTAACCATTGTCTCCTCAACTCCACTTAGTACCTTGTTTCAAGTTCTGACCCATAATATCTCCTTGTAAAATTAAATCAATCATATGAACCATGCTAAATTAGATAACTATTATCTCTGTCAATTCCACTGACTTAGTACTTTGTAAGAATCCTTTGTTTCAAGTTCAGAGTTCTGGCCCATAACACATTCCTGCTACATACCATGCTATTTTTCTTTGCTACTTCTCAGATAAATTCTTTAAGAATCCTATCTATCCTAAGTGTTTTCACTTTTTCTTTCTCAAAAGCTCTTGAAAGTCCTTTGGAATTTGAAACTGGTCTCATTATTTAGAAACTATTTAAAGTTACTACTGATCTTTTAATTGTCAAATTGTATAACCTTTTTTAGTTCCAAACCTCATTCTTTCTCAATACCTCTCTGCAAACTATGAAACTGTCAATCATTTTTTTTTCTTTCGGGATGTTCTGTCTTCTCTCATTTTTTTTTTCCTTTTTTGTGGCACTCCTGTTTATACTTTTTAACTATTCCGGTTTTAATCTCCACTTCTGACTTTTTATCCCTATCACACCCACTAACTTTGGGTTTCTCCCAAAGCTGTCTTGTACTTTTTCTTCTTTTCCCTCTGGGCTCTTTTTCTTGGTGATCTCATCAACTCTCTGGATTTATTTGTTGAGAGCACATAGGTTGCACAGTGGATAAAACATAGGCCCTGGGCTCAGAAGATCTGAGTTTCAATCTACCAAAGTCATTTACTAGCTGTGTGACCCTGGTCAAGTCACAACCCTAACTGCCTCAAAAAAAAAAAAAAAATTACTTGTCTATGCAGATGACCAATACATCCAGAATTAATCTTTCTGACTTCTTATAATGAATCACCAAACAAGGTTTTGTTTTTGTTTGTTCATTTGTTTTGCCTTTCTTGAAAATCCCAAATGCTTAGTACAGTGGTTGGCCCCTAATAAGCACTTAATAAATGCTTATTGATTATGAATGTACGATCTTGACATCTCTAAATTCTTATAATCCTTACCTTCTTTCAAAGTTCAGCTGTTGCTATCTCCTATAAGAGTCTGTCCCCAATCCCTCAAACTGTTAGTGTTCTCCATCCCCAAATTATATCTGCCCTGTAGAATCTTAAATTCATTAAGGATAGATTATCTCCATTTTTATCTTTGTATACCCAGACCCCAGCATACTTCTTTGTTCATAATAATATTAATAATAATAACAGCAATGATACGAGATTATTTTATGGAGCATTTGAAAATTTCATGTGATTCTTCTAATGACAGTTATAATAAAAGTTCACATTTATAGAGCATTTTTAAATTTCTAATATAATCTTTACAAAAACCCAGGAAGTAGCTGCTGTTATCAACATCCATTTTGCAGTCAAGGAAAGTGAGGCTCAGAGAAATAAAGTAAATTTCTCAGTTTCACATAGATAGTGGAAATCAGAAGTTGTAGGTGAACTTATGTCTTCTTCAAATCCATCCAATGAAACCCTACTTTTCAATAAGCATTCAGCATGTGCTTACTGAATTAAATTGAAAACTTCTCTTCTCTCACCAATTTGAAATCGTCTTCTAAAATCTTTTTTTGCATAATTCTACATAATGTAGCATTTTTCTTTTCTGCAGTTTTCCTGTATCTCTCTTTTGTATTCCTTTAAATGTTTAAACCAGCTTTACTCATAAGAGAGATGGTCAAGACCAAAAGATAAATCAAATTTATTCCTTTTATAACCTACTCTATCATCATAGGCAAAAGACAGTCTGAAAGCATTAGCTACAGGTACTAAGATGTCTAGAAAAATCAGTCCCACCAAACAGTTTAGCTATTTCCAATTTGAGGTCCCTTTGTGTGAACCCAACTCAACTTGTCTTTCTTTCAATTATCCTACTTACTTCTAAGCCTCCTCTCAGGGCATGCCCTCCGCCTACATTATTCTCCACCCTGCACACAAAGTAGTCTCTTTCTATCCTTCTGTCATTCAAAAGAGTTTCTGAAATCTCACCTCCAATAAGGAATTCTCCTTAATTAACAGGAAGAGATGACAACTGTCTCCCTTTTCTACTCATATAAAACATGTAACTCATGATTCTTTTTTTTTTTTTTTTTACCTATACACTAAATCTATTTGTTCACTATTAATTGCAGTAAAAGCTCATTTGTTCAGACTACAATAATTTAAAAGTTATGATAATTCAGATATAGGTTGGGCTGAAGTTTACCTTCACTTTATCTATTTAAAAAGAATTTTCTAAGCAAATTAATAATGTAAACAAGATTGCAATGAAATGCTTAACCTACTTAGGAGAACAAATTGTTTTTCAAAGACTTTAGATGTGCTCATTTGCATATAAACAATGAAATGTTAATTATAAATTACTCTCATCTATTCATTAAAGTAGCTCCCAAAGGACCTATGCTTGGCAATACTTTGTTAGGATAGTTTGAGTTGCCTCATGTACCTAGAAGCACATAAGAACATTGTTTGAACAAAAGTTCTATGAATCAGACTTTGATTTGTTCAAGCAAGTCTCCTTCTATTCACTCTTCCCCAACTTTTTCTTGGTTGAAATTAGTTGTTGCATTTTAATAAATTTTGTGGTTCCTCATTTCTTTGCATATCCCATACATGTCTTTATCTGTAACACTTTGATATATGCCTAAATTTGAATTATTTATAGATAAGGCCTTCTTTTAAAATTTTCTTAATACACTTCATAGTTACTACTATTGAATCAAATCTTTTTGATGGAGATGATTATTTGAAAATGGAAGAGGTAAAGAGGAGAAAGAAGACAAAGGGGGAAAAAAAGAGAAGAAGAATGGGGAGGGGAAAGACAGTGTGGTACAATAGTATGAATATTGAATTTAGAGTACCATAACCTAAGTTTGACTATGCCTCTGCTCCTTACTTATAAATATGAAGGGCAAGTCACCTAACCTCTTTAGATCTCAGTATTTTTTTTTTTTAATCTATAAAAAAGATGGTTACTTTGGATGACACCAGAGTAGTCATTCTAGGTCTAGCTCTATAATCCTATAAACTAAAGAAAATTGCAAATGGAAAACAGATACACACATTATCCCAAAAATCTTTTAAATTTTTTTAAAAATACACATTTTAAAATAAGAGTTTAGTACACATACATTGAATGTGTCGAAACAGGAAGTAGATTCTATATATTTTTAAAAACAAGATGACCACTTTATTATTTAGCCTCTTCCTCTCCCCCATAATCATTTATTTGGGGGCTTTCAGATTATGTGCTACATATTGTTCTGGTCAGCAGGATTCTAAATCCTATATATTAATTAAATGAACGCAGACCATTTTCTTTTCTTTTCTTTTTTTTTTTTAAAGTGACAGAATTCTTCCATATTTTAAAAACAGAGCACATACTTCATAAGCTTACTTGGGAAAGTAATCATTACTGTACATCTATTCAAAGAAATCCTATTCAGATCTTTCCTTCCATAAAACAATATCTGCTCTGCATCCACATCATTTGCAATAGAAGGCATTTTGCTGGGAAGCATTAATGATTTTTAAAAGGCTTCAGCCCTTAGAATTTTTCTTCTTAAGATCCTTTGCATTTTTCTTTTCAAAGAGCTTCAATATGGGGACCTGGAAAAGAAGGATTAAGGTAGTTTAACAAAGTGCAAAACTAATTGAATCATTAACTGGCCATTCAGATTCAAATATCTTCATTCCAAACTGCTCTCACTGTTTACACTTCTGCTTTGCCCCTCTGCCCAACTCTTTTCTTCCGCCTTGTTTGTAAAATGTCTTAGTTGGAGTCCTAACCCTGAAAAGGTCATGTGAAAATGCACATCAAACATGTCAGGGGAAAGTCAAGGCTTGGGGTATTAATGCCCAGAAGAATTTTCCTTCTTGGAGATTCAAAACCCACATTTAAATATCTCTTTGGCAGTCTAGTAATTTACTTAGACATTCACAACCTAAAGCCACCTGTTTACAAGAATATAAAAAAAAGTTGTGATTTCTCTCCCCCTCCCTCTGTCTCTCTGTCTGTCTCTCTCTCCTTTCTGTCCGTCTGTCTCCCTGTCTCTGTCTCTCTCTTCTCTCTGTGTGTCTCTCTTTCTGTCTCTTTTTGTGTATCTTCCTTCCTCTGTCTCTCTCTTCCCTCTTTCCTCTCTTTTTAAGTGATTTACTCTGTCTCTTTCCTCTCATTTTTAAGTGACTGTTTCTGTATTTCTTTTCATCTCTCTCTGTCTCTCTGCTTCTCCCTCTGTCTCTCTCTGTCTCTCTCTGTCTCTCTCTGTCTCTCTCTCTCTCTCTCTCTCTCTCTCTCTGTCTCTCTCTGTCTTTCTCTCTCTCTCTCTCTCTCTCTCTCTCTCGCTCGTTCTCTCTCTCCCTCTTTCCTCTCTTTTTTAAGTGACTGACTTTGTCTCTGTTTCTCTTTCCTCTCATTTTTAAGTGACTGTCTATTTCTGTCTCTGCCTGTTTTTCTTCATGTCTCTGTCTCTTCCTGTCTGTGTGTGTGTGTGTGTGTGTGTGTGTGTGTGTGTGTGTCTTTCTGTCGCTGTCTCTGTGTATATGTTTCTGTCTTTGTCCATCTCTATGTGTGTCTCTTTCTTTCTTTCTCTGTCTCTGTCTCTGCTCCCCTATCTCTATTTCTTTATGTCTCTTCTTTTTTTTTTTTTTCCTCTCCTTCTCTGTCTCTATATATGTCTGTCTCCTCTCTGCCTCTGTCTCTGGCTCTTTTCTATTAAATGTTTCCTTTTAATATAAAATAGCCTCATCTTGCTTTTGAACAGTACAAAACTGGGAATTTAATGTAAATGTATGAATCAACTTTTGAAATTCTGTGCTTGACACTAGTTTCTTCCCACAACAGCAGTTTTGCAGGTATAATGTTATTTTACTTATCTTTATAATAATAGTTATAATAGCAAGTAGATAGGATTATGGACAGGCAGCTCCCTCCTTTCTATCTCTGAGAAGACAGCAAATTGCTTCTTGGTCTATTAACCTTCAGTCACTCATGAAGTCTTATAGGAAGATATTTTTAATGCACCAGATATCCCTAAATGTGCTGGACTCACATGCCAATATGAGCCCTACTAATATTTATTAAAAGCACAACAATGAAGCATCTGATAACAGTGAGCACACACAGAATACCTCCTGCGGGTGGTATTAGCAATATGTACTGTAGTAAGATTTTGTCATGTCACAGCTTGATTTATTTTAGGGTCAAACTCATTTCTTTGACTCTGGACCTCTGTATTAACTTATTTTTATTCTATTATGAAACAAAGGGTGTATCAAAAGTAATTTATTAAGTCAAAGGATTATTTATAGCCTCCTAAATATAAGCAAGTGAAACAGTGTGGTATATCGGATAGAAAACTGACCTCAGAGCCAAGAAAGCCTGCACATTGGCTGAGTGTTTATAAACAAGTAACTTAACCTTCCAATGCTCTAGATAATTTTTTAAGAAGTTAAGCTGAAAAGAGGAAGCTGACCTGCATGGGTAGAAGTTTCCTTTAGAAATTCTTTATAACAATGAGATCACAGGTCCAATCCCTTTCCTAAAAAAAGCAATTTATTAGTTTATGATAAAAAGAGCATAGGATTTTAGTCAGAAGAAAGCAACTCCTTACTAGCTGTGAAACGTTAATTGAACCTCTCTCATAAGTTTCTTCACCAGTAAAAAGAGAAGACTAATATGTGAAGGATCTGTTCCCAAAGGATTATTGTTGTAAGGATCAAATGGAATAATGTATATAAACCATAAAATGACAAAAGAGTACCATATAAAATGCCAGCGACTATTAATGATAAGCCAAATTAATTTTTAACATTTCAGTAACTTTCAATGGATTATGCAAAGAAAGCACGATGCCATTGATAAGAGAGGAGACCTAGATCTGAGTTCTAATTCTGTCTTTGACATATATGGGAAAGTCCATTTTACCTTTCACTACTCCGAGCAATTCTCTAAAGACTAAATCAGCAGAGCAGTTGCAATTAGCTTGGTAGTTTTCCTCACCAAGAGCTGTCCCCGCATTAATGAAAACAAAGAGCTACTCCCACTCTCCTTAAAAAAAAAAAAAAAAAATCAGAAAATTGTTTTAGACAATATTTCTAATGATTTTTAAATGAAATATCCTAAATGCATATGGTGAAGCCAATATCTATATAATAAAATTAAAATGTATGCAAATAATGGTTACCTCTCTCCTCATAAAATGAGTTTCATTTCCCCAAGAAATTCAGGACAGAGTTAGGGATAGAATCTCTCATTATTTTGATTGCTACCCTATTCTCCCCTTGTTACACATTCTGTGAAAATGTCTCCACACAACTTTCCTCTCAGTAAATTCATTGACATGACATTACTATCTACACAATGCAGACAGCTGGAATTTTGTGGTAAAAGATAGCTAAAATATAAAGGCAAGAATTTCCTCGTCACATGTGCAGAATGAATCTTTGAGTAATAGGAGGCAATTATTAACCTAATGGAAGGTTTTTTTTAATATTAATATTCATATGAACTGGGATAATGAAGGCTACATTCCAAAAAGATATGGAAAGAACCTTAGTATACTTTAATGCTACTTAGCATCAGCAAGATTTAGAGAACAGAATCTTATCAACTTGTCACAATGACTTTCTTTTATTAAATAAATACCAATGAAATCACAGATTATTAGTACTCAAAGAAAAATGTAAAAAGTCATCTAATTCAGTGTCATGATTTTACAGGTGAGGAAAGTGAGAGCCAGAGAAGTTATTTGATTTGTTCATGATTAAGTAACACAGGTAATGAATTATGGAGCTGGAATTCATTCTGATTCCTGGTCCTGTACTATTTTCACTATTCCTTATAGTTCCTTTGAAAATGGGCAGCATAGATTATTTCCATGTAGGAGGTAGTTAAAGTTTGAGTTAAAATCTTTTAAGATTGGCATCCTCAAAAGCAAAAATAAAGCTTTAGGAAGCCTCTACATGAACTCTGATCTTCAACTTTTAGGAGACAGGACACCATAGTTGTAATCTGTCCCTCATCATTGGTTAAATTTGTCAATTGGATTTCAGTACCAAAACAGCACTAAGGACATTGGTAATGTTTATTATTAATATTATTAAGGGTTGGGTGAGTGATTTCACTGATATGGGGAATTTCTCCATTTTGTACATTGGTACAGATCATAGCCTATATACAATTCATTTTACCTGAGCTTTTTCTTCATGTTTCCCTAGAGATTCCCCACAGGGGACTTACTCAATATGCTGGAATATTCCCTCTAGATAAGAATAAAAGCTAAAAATCAACCAAAGGATCTTCTGCAATTGACTGTCACTTAAGACAATTAAGATCAGAGGATCACAAATTTAAAGGTGGTATTGAGAATGTTTCTTTTGTGCAAATTATACTAAAAGATGTCTCTTAACTTGATAAAATCTCTCCTGTGAATATTCCTTAACCACTTGAGACAATTAAACACATACTCTCAGAAATGTTCTATTTTAAAATTGACATAACACTGTTTATAGCCTGGATCTGCTAATTCAGCATCTCTCATGTAATGACAAGAACAATATATTTTTCTTAAAGGGCAAGATACTAGAACACATACTTTTTGTCTTTTTCCATATTGTCTATCTGACTGGATCCTTTCTCTGAAAGAACCAAGCAATAGGTTCCAGGACATTGTATTTTAGGAGGGGGTTCAGCACAGTATTTCTCCCCATTTCTCACCAGCTACATTACTTTTGGACTTTTTTCGAAAATTGCATTAGACTCCAATGTGAAGTATCTACTTCCTACCTTTAAAGCTCACTGTTGTGATTTGTCTTCTCCCATTAGATTGTAAGCTCTTTGGGGACAGTTAGGTGCTGTGGTGGATAGAGCACCAACCCTGAATTCAGGAGGACCTGAGTTCAAATATGATCTCAGGCACTTAACACTTCCTAGCTGTGTGTCCCTGGGCAAGTCACTTAACCCCAATTGCCTTATTAAAAAAATAATGACATAGAATATAGACTGGCAGATGAAGGCAGGATATGGTTAATTTTTACCTTTGTAGCTTGAAGTCCTGGCACAGCACCTGATATTTATTAGGGACTTAATAAATGTATACTGAATAAATGATACAGCATGACATGAGGCAAAGCCAACAATGAAAAGTGCCAAGAAAGAAGAACCAAGAGTCAGCCATATATGCAGCATTCCAATTTTGACATCCCAAATAAGACCATGTCCTCTGAGGAAGGGCATCTCAGAATGTATCTCATATAGTCAACAAAGCTTCTGGGAAAATCTTTGGCTTTATGTTTTAGTCCAAAGAGGGCACAGCATGCAATTACCTTCCTTTCACCCATGCTACCTAAGCAGATGCCTATAGCACTCCAGTACACGGATCCAAAGGCCATAATATTACTAATAACTCCAATACTTGTTTGCATTTCCCATGTTACATATAACTGCCAGAAGCAATGACTTGCAGCCACCTTTAATCTTATGACAGTTTTATTATCATTGGTTGGCTGAACTTCAAGAAAAGTTATGACAGTGGCAAAGTTCTGCAAACTGCAGCACATATTTTGGTAATTAGGTAAACAATGGATAGCCACATTTAGAATGCATAGTAAAATTATTTGCTAAACACTTCAGACACAGAGGTATATCACATTCCTGGCCATATAACATTTGAAGGATAATTTAACAAGTTTTTTTAAAAAAGCAACAACTATTTTTTCTTTTTTTTTTTTTCCCCCCTCGAAGTCTGGCTGTTTTTAGCAGCAACACTGCCTTGAAAATGGATCTTCTGATAATAGAAATATTGTATTTGCAATTTGAGAAGGTGGGAGGAGGGAATGGTCTGAGAAGGTTATGTTTTTAATTTTCTTCTGTTTTGAACTCTGCTTTCTCAAATGACACTATCTTTCTTACGAATGCTTTAACATTGAACATTAATGCTAGAAAGAAAAAAAAATCTTACTTCTGGTGTTATGCCAAGGTTTTCCAATTTGAGGAAGAAGGAAAGAGAATAATTTCTACCTGGAATGCATTTCTGATCACACACAAACAAAACAGTATGCACCTTCACAAAAATACGTTATCAGTAAAGCTCATGCTAAGCATTACCAGGAATAAATGTTCTGTCTGTCATGTCTTATCTGTGGGATATACTCTTTAAGAATGTTTTCCTTCTATGGTGATGGGTTATACTGAGTCATCTGTTTTATACACAACCCATCTTGTGAGCAATAGCATGATTCTGCAAGGTAGCTGGTCAGTGTTAGGATTGTATTCGGTGGCTATGAAATGACACTTCTTTTTGTGAAGTTAATTGGCACTCACAGAGATAAAATGCATGGTCTTGTGCTGATTACCATCAGAGTCCATGGAATTTACCAATTTAGAATTTAGGAAGTCACAATGGGATAGAGAATCAAGCACCACACATAGAAAGGATGAGATTCTCCCGAAGCATGGTGTACCATAGACTTTCCTATGGATGATTTGCGCTTGATTATTTCATTGTACAAAGATGTTGGTACTATTTTCCACATTTTACAGTTGAGGAATTTGAGGCAAATAGAACTTAAGTGACTTGCCAAGAAATACACAAATAGAAAGTGTCTTAGGTTAAATTCCTGAGTTTAGGCACAGTGTTCTCTCTACTATGCCACCTGATTTACAGGCAGGATTTTAACTGACCCCCTATCATTCCAGAGCCAATGTTGTTTCCACCACACCAAGCTGATTCTTAATTATTTGCTACTGGAAATACAACTTAGTACTGTCTAGGACCAGAAAATAATCAACACTTTATCCAGTAATAATATCTACAAAGAGAAAATAACAGTTACCTAGATCTAGCTTTTTGAAAAAGCAAAAAAAAAAAAAAAAAACTTTCACTCATTACTCCTTGAAAATACCATTTAATTGGTTTCCAAACCACTAAAGGTTTAAACTAAAGTTATCATCTGTAAAACACTTAATTACAGAAATGGACACTTGTGCTTACATAATTTTCTAATAAATATCTTGTGAAGCAATAATATCACTTGGTCTATTTCCAAAGATATTTTGGAAAAAATAAAAATAATCTGTATTTTCTAAAATGTTTATAGCTGCTCTTTTTTTGTGGTGGCAAGGATTTGGAAATTGCAGGGAAGTCTATCAATTGGGGAATGGCTGAACAAGTTATGATAAAGGATTGTGATAGAATATTACTATGTTATAAGAAATGATGAACTCAATGATTTTAGAAAAAACATAGAAAAACTTGAACAAAATAATGAAGAGTGAAATGAACAGAATCAGGGGAATGTTGCTCATGATAATAGCAATATTATTTTTAAGAGGATTTTGAATAAGCTATGTGACTATTTTAAATACTCAATTTAACTATAAAGGACATATGAAGGTAGACACTATCTGCACCTAGAAAAAGAACTGATAAATAAGAGTATGTATAGAATAACTTTATTTTTACATTCCTATTTGTGTCTAATAGTAGCCATCCCTAGAGAAGGGGGTGCAGGAAGGGAAGAAAAAAAAGAAATTTGCATGATAATTGTGTTGTATATATGAAAGGATTAGCAAGTTGTACACAGTAGATTTGTAGTTTTATGTTGTAATATTTTTTTTTTGGTAATATGTTATGGAAATTCTTGTTTTATTCCATAAATTAAAAAATAAATAAATACATCAAACAGAAAGCAGTCAAAAGAGACTACATCTATAAAACCAAGAGCATTTCTACTTTGACTTTGGTTTAAAATGAAAATCACAACATATTTTGTCCTTTAGCATAAGAGAAAAGAGAAGAAAGTACAGTTTATGGAGTTTTTATTCCACTATTAGATAGTATATTTTTATTATTATTATTTTTAACAGATTAACATTATTAACAGATCCATGAACTTTAATTATTTACCATTTCCAAGTGAAAAAGGAATTATCTTTTTGAGAATTATCCTCTTTTCTATAATGCTTCCAAAGAGCATTGATAATACTAGTATAAGTTTAATGCAATAAGTAATACTTTTAAATTATAAATAAAGTAATCATGTGATCATTCCCCTATTCTGAGAAATGTTTAGATAGAAATAGATTTATCTTATTTGGTTTTTATTTTGTTATTAAAATTTATTTACTAAACAGTTACCTTAAAAATAAACCAGACCTCAAATTGGATTTTCTAGTTTCCTGAACAATTCTCCTAGATGAAATAAAGTTATCCCTATGCAAACATCTATGTCATTAAATGAAATGCAACTTAAATGAATGAATACACAAAAATGTACAACATAGAGACAATTTTGTCCTAACCGTCTATTCTTTTGTATACCAACCCAGTATAAAAATGAAGGAGATGAACTCTGAGTTCCTAAGAAGAGTAACATAAAACTATAGATTAGTAAAGAAAGAAAGAAAAAAAAAAGAGGATTTACTCTCCAAATCTTCATTTTATGAATGCCTTCTTCAAGCCTCTTACAGAAAGTAAATGTTGAACAAAAACATTTCATTTCCAATATCTCAGACTCAGAAAAATATCTAACCACTGAGAAAATTCTGAGCATACACATAGTGAAGCAAAATTCATTTTTCATAAACCTGCTGCCTCATCTTTGTGACATAGAATACACTTTGATATAGGTTCATTTTCAAGCAATATGTAGGAATTTAGCTACTTTATTCCCATTGATTTTTTTCAGAGTTGGACACCTACATTCTACTTAGATAAAAAGTCAAGTTTTCTAAGTTTTTCACTAACTAATGAAATAGCCACCTGCCTTTGGCTACTTTAAGTAAAAAACTAATGGTTAGTGAATTGTAAATGTGGCTGCAACATGGCCTATGTAATTTGGTGGCTTTAGAATATAATTATGAGCTAGCAAACAGCAATGTGCTTTTATAATAATTGTTTCAAAGAAAAGTAAAGCATACTGAGAATATTGACTGCCATTTCAAAACAATTTACATTTATCTCAAGCATCTATGTTGTGATGCTTTCTCCAGTCTGTAACATTTAACTCTAGAAAACACACTTTAGTATTGAATGTTCATGTTCAGTCTTCATACATCCTCATCCTCTTTTACAAATCAAGTAATACAATTATAATGACATCCCTTGGTTTTTACTGTTGTTTTGTTGTTTTGTTTTTCTCACCTAGCTGCTTTCAGTAGTGTAGATAAGAGCAGAAATTACCAAGAATTCATACTCTATATGTGCATGTTTTCCAGTCCATTTTGAAGCAGATGGTTTAGAAATGTTATCACTTTTATAGTGTTTCCACAAGGAAAGACAACACTGTTCACAATTAAAACCTGTACAATTGACATAAACCCACAAGATTTCCTAAGCTGCATGGATCCTTAATAAAGTTGTGAACTCAGTAAATTTTGTTTTAGGCAACTACATTTGCCTCAATATGAGACTCATACTTAATTAGGTGTTCTGTTCCTCTTGTTATTCCATAACTTCTTGCCTAAGTCTTGCCCCTATTTTTTCCATTCAAGACTACTCTTTCCTTCATTACCCATTGCCCAAAATCTTTCCACTACTGACATCTAAAATATTGTGAGTAAGCTATGAATCATTTTTAATCATTCTTAAAAAATTATAATTGTTCTGGAAGACAAAAGAAGACTAAAATGCTCATAAATGTTTGCCTAGTTATTTCCCATGGGCCCCAACCAAATTGTATTTATACCAAAATACAGTATGCAAGGCAGCACTCTTAGTAGAAGCAAAAGTAGTAAAAATAACATAGGCGTATTTTTGGAATATACTATTGTTCATCAATTGTACGAATCATAAGAATTGGTGAGTATAAAGAATATACAAAACCAGGTAAGAATTATATGGCTTGATATCACAAGAAAGAAAAAAGATCAAAGAAATCAATATGCACAATGATTTCAATAATGTAACATAGAATAATAATTAAAAACAGCTATAAAAAGTTCTATTATTAACTTGTCACCAGTGAGTCTATTAAAAAAAAAAAAAGAAGAAGAAGAATCTCTTTCCCTTACTGCCAAAATGAAAGAAGGCCGATAGTTTTGGCTTTCCACAGTTCCTGGCACATAGTAGGTACTTAATAAATAATTATTGATTAAAAAAAAAAAGATCTGTTGGCTTTCATAACTACTTATTTTTTGCTTTCTTTTAAATCTTTTTTCAAAGTAGAGATTCAGTAGGGGAAGACAAAGGGATAAACTTGAAAAAATGAATACAGTGTAACAACAAAAAGCTTTGACAAAACTTTTCTTTAAGTAATTCTTGTTATACTATACTCCCAGGAATAACTAATATGTTTCTGCCTTTTGTCAGAGAGTTTAAAGTTGCAAGAGCCTTTAGATAGCATCTAGTCTATGTTGCTTATTTTACACATGAGCTAGACTTTAAAGCCAGTTATTTTGACTGACTCCAAATTCATTGATTTTTAGACTATGTCAAGCCGCTTTCTAGTATTGTGCAAGCTAACATGGTCATAAGATAAATTATTTCACCATCAAGATTTATTGTGTTACCCATCTAGGTAAAACTCTTTTTAGAAGGGCTCATAATGTCAAGGGACTATTTTACATGGTGGAAATTTCAGAAAGTGGGCCAGGCAGGTGGGGGTAATATTTGGGGCAGAGAGTCCTTTTCTGAAAGTGAAATCTTACCATGTAAGTGGTTGCCTATTCTTCCTACTCATGGGACCAGCCCTGATGCTAATTATCTTATTGAAATGGAAAATTTCTCACATATAAGATAATGATTTTAATCCCACTCTTCCCTGGACTCTCACACTCAAAAAACAGACAGTTTTTCCCATGGATTAATTGGAGAACAGAGTAAAGCAAAGCATTCTCTTTCAGTGAAGCAATATTTGCCTGACCATAAAGAATTTTTGAGAAGGACCACTTAACACTGATGCTTTTTAACTGCCTTGGATTACAATCAAGATTTTAGCATTTTGGAGCTTTGTTGCCATTAAAATGAGAAAATAAATCCTATTGCCCTGCACCATCATCAACACTCACACAAAAACAAACAAACAAACAAACAAACACAAGATCCCAATCTAGTATATAAACATTTCTCTAAAGTTAAAATTCCAATATATAAGATTTGGGATATATTGCCTGTTTTTATCTTACGTTGTCCATGCATGCACTGAAATTGCTGCCCTGGACACATAAATTTGTCATACAAATTGGTTTGTACTGGGTTCATTTTTAAATCATCTGTTCATACCTGATCTTTAATCATTCCCTCACCTCCATCCCAGCCCAAGATTAACTAGCTGCTCTGGATGCAAAGCAGTAAAGATGGGTTTGTATATTGGTTGGTTTTCCTCCGTCAGTCCTGTAAGATTAAGCAGGGAATATTCTGAGGTATTCATTCTCTTAAGGACTCAAGTATTTCTATGTCAGGAGACAGGTAATCAGGGGGATTGGCAGCACATCCAAAATGCATTTATCTGGGAAACTAGAAAACCAGAAGGACTGTTAGAGTTTGGGGAAATACTTTGGTCATTCATTTTCCCCTTCTGTATGTATCAGGACTGAAGCTCCAAACTGGTGAGCTCATAATTACAGTTGTCCCTCAAACCCCTCCCCCTCTCCCCCATTTTCCTAGACTTAGGAAAAAAAACAAAGGACCAATGGGGAGGCTATGTTCAGGTCACTTTCACGCCACACTAGGAAGAGTCATTCTATTGGGCAAGCACTTGCAGAAAGGTTTTCTGGGCCTACTTCTTCTGTGCTCTAGATAAAGAGAAGGATTCCAGCTGTCAATCAGGTATCTTTTATAAGCACTGAAATTCCCATAGAAATCAGAGGTTGAGAGGGCACTTTATTAGAAAATCGTTGGTTGTGGCAGTGACCTGGGGAAATGAGACTTCTGGAAGATCCAGGACACAGCACAGTGTGAAAAATTGAAGGGACACGGTTGTTGAAACTGCTCATTGTTAGTCCTAAAGTAGCTCATGCAGCAGTGAAATGAAATGTATGAGCAAGGAGTATAAGCAAAGTTAGGAGGTGGGGCAATAAAATTGAGTTTGTTTTCTCTTAAGGTTGTGGAATTTTGTATTACTTATTATATCTTAAAGAAAAGAGGGATAAAATAGCATTTAGAGCTCCTTGAGAGTAGGGACTGTTTCATTCTTTTATCTCAGCACTTACCAAAGTGCTTGGCTTACAGTAAGTGCTTGTTAAATATTTCTTGAGTGATCAGGTTAGTGAATAGAGCACTAAACTTAGGAAGAACTCAGTTCAAATCCAGACTTCCTTGCTCTGTAATTCTACACAAACTACTTAGTATCTTTCAGATTCATCTTCCTCATCAGTAAAATTAAGGAATTCACTTAAGGACTTCTAATATCCCTTTTAGATTCTAAATTTCTGATTCTATGATCTAGATTCTTTCATTCATAGAGTACTCCATACTATCCCTTCAGATTCCTGATAGCCTAATTTTCTCCTTACAAACAAATCACTTCTATTAAGGGAATTTCAGGCAACAGTGGCTAAAAACAAAGAGGTATATTGAGGGGCAGAAGGACCTGCACAACATTTTAGAAATCATGTCATGTAAAGCCAGCTCTAATTCCAGGATCACATTCATTCATTCTGTCAATCAGCCTAGTAAATATGGAGCATTGTGCTAAATTCTTCGGAAAGGGGAGGGGTGGGGCAAGAAGGAAGAGAGACAACAAATGATAATAATTAGAACAAAAAGTTTATGGAATATACACTAAATATCCACAACAAAAAGCATAAGAAAGTAAGAAGTTCCAAAATATTAAATGACACCCAAGGCAACAAATATTTGAGATGAACTTTGAAGGTTTTCTGAAGGTAAAGTCTGAAAAGGAAACATCATAGACACAGGAAATGTCTTATTCTTTAATCCTTAAATTGATCAATTATAAAATCCTGTTGATTCTATCTTCATAATATCTCTGAAACAAATTCATTCCCTCCCCTCCATTCTGGCACCATAAATCCTGATACAGGCTCTCCTTATCTCTCCCTCACCCCTATTGGTTAGGAGTTAGGAGGAAGGGAGGGAAGGGAAAAGATCTCGCTCTGCCCCCCCAACTGGCTACTTCCACCCAAGTGTTATCTACTTAACAGCAGAAGGAAAAAAAAAAAAAAAAAAAAAAAAAAAAAAAACCTTTTTTGTTTAAGATTCCAAACTAAAAGCCATTCACTTTTCTAAACTGGGAGCAGCTAGATAGAACAGTAGAAAGAATTGGGCCTGGAGTCAAGAAAACCTGAATTTAAATCCACCTCTGACACTTGCTAGGTGTGTGATATTCGAATCCCTGTTTGCTTCAGTTTCCTCATCCATAAAATTGGAATAATAATAGCACCTACTTTGCAGTGTTGCTATGAGCATCAAATGAGAAAATAATTGTAAAGTGTTTAACACAGTTTCTGGCACAGAGTAAGCCTCATGTAAACATTAACTATTGTTATTGTCATTATTATTAAATTTCAGAATAAGATTACCATGTCAATAGAAATATTTCATTAAATTCCACTTGGTTGCCTCATCAGAGTGCAGAGGTCACCCTAGATTATTAAATGCCTGTGAAATGTGTGTACTTGATGATTTTGCCTTGCTAGAAAGGCTCTGAGTACTAACTCCCAGAATGTGTGTGTCTTAAACCTCAATAGATCAGCCTCATCAAGTTTGGTAAGAAGTATCACAGATTATCCATAGATTGATTTTTTAAAAAATTGCCTTAAAGCAACTTTTGGCTGCTGTTGACTTAGTCATAGAAGAAACAATTCTCTTGAGTGGAGGGAACATTCACAATGACACTCACCAGTGATAAATATATTGTAATAAATTACACATACATACACACACACACACACACACACACACACAAAAGATAAGAAAAAAAGTAAGGGTTTGAAAGGAGCCATTATTTTATTTACTTTTATGCCAGCAGTCTATAAGAAGTATATAAAATAGCTTCCATCTTACTCATTGGTAAAAAAATGGTATATATTATGATTAGGAAAACTATCATGAGAACAGATTAATACTGAATGAGTTTCTATGCCTCCTGTGATCAAGAGTATATCACAGAGTATGTACAGTTCTCTGCCAAAGAAAATAAAGAAAACACTAGGGATGACTTCTCAATACAGATAATCTGCAAAGTGGATAATACACAAAAGCAAACTTGCATGTCATTACTGTAAGATTTATATGTCATTACTTTACATATGATTAATTTTACACCAATTATACACTTGAGATTCAGCTTGACAGAGTAGACAGGGACCTGGCCTTAAACAGGGGAAACTACCAGCATTCAGGTCCTGCCTTTGGCACATACTGCTTGTGTGATCCAAGCCAAATTGTCCAACCTCTCAGTGACTCTAAGCTACTCCCTAAAATTATAAACTGAAGAGGTGTGAGTTGACATTTGTAGAGAAAATTTACTCTTAAGGAAAGCTTCCAACATAGGAATAATGTCCCAGATTTGTATGAAGAATAATTTTTAAAAGGTACACTAATTGACATAGCTCTATTGTTACAGTAATTGACATAAACTAATTACTTATTTATATATTCATTCATTCATCGTTTGCTTGATTTTACCACGTATGATTTCATTGAGCATTCCTGCTTGGTTTCGATTTCATGAACATCATGCTTCCCCTAGGACAAGCTCATCATGGAGACTGCTTCAGCTTTGGTATTCAGTATTCGGCATTTTTTTAGAACCTATGATTGCCTCGTCCCTCTGATTGACAGACTGGGGCAGGGGTAGAAGCTAAAATGTCATTCCAAGGCCTCCCTTTATAGAGGACTCAGAACTTTCAACTAATTCCTCATTTCCTACTAAACATTCTGCTTGGTTTCTATTCCAGGAATATCATGACCTCCCTCCCCCATACCTATACATTTTTCGGCTTCCTTTTGTGTATTGCCTTCTTTATTTAGATTGTAAATTCTGTGATAGCAGAGATTGTCTTTTTTTGTTTTTCTTAATTGAATCCCCAGACTTGAGCATAATTTTTGGCATGTAGTAAATCCATAATAAATGTCTATTGACTATTGATTGATTTATATAAAACTCTATGAGAATCAAATTAGTCAAGAAAATATCATGTTCTATGCAGAGCTGAAAGCTAGAGTTATTTGGCAAAGGAAACTGGAGCCTTTCTCATATGCACCACTCCAACACTTTTGATTTGGAGAAATTGAGAGATTGTACTTGCAACTAATATGGAAAAACTCAAGTTCATTTTTTTTTTTCCAGTAATGATTTTCACTGGATTTGAAGGTATAAGTTAACATTATCTAGTATACTACTTCAGCACAGTTAGATAATATCTAGTTTTTATTGGAACCAAAAATGATGGGGAAGTATAATTCAAGGTGGAGAAAGAAATGAGAGGTGTCATGATTCCTGCTGTGTGCTAAGTAGCAGGTGAACAAAGGGTAAAGAGATTCCAATGTATTTTTCTATAGAACTTCTCAGAATTGGGGTGACTCAAAATACAAAAGGAACTGACGATTTTTTTTAAGGACCAAAAAAAATTCACCAAAGTAAAAAATTAGGCACAGGGCTATGGCTCTGTGCCTATTTGGACTCTATATTTCTTGGCTTCTTTTACTTCTGTCAGTACAGGCTAAAGCCATCCTTTGAATTTATAATCTTAGAAAGTTATCTAACTCTCTAACTTTATTATACTACAATTAATTCTAATTTGCTTATAAGTATGAGGAAAGTAAATATGTTCTCTTATTACATATAGTGGTAAAAAGAACAATTTCTCTTATAAAAATCATTGAAGTGGTTGCAAGAATGATTTTTTAAAAAAATATTTCATAAATATCTCCCATAATATTGTCAGAAAATTTGTAAATGGATGCTATTAAAATATCATGGAGAGCTATAGTAGAATATAGTTTCATCTATTTGGGGTAGGTTAGATATACTTCTTTCTTAAAAGGAGAAAGATAAAGTACATCAGTCTTTAAATAGAAACATTTAAACAATCTTACAGTCCTTTATCTTTTCCCATTTCATCCCTCCCTCTATTGCCACTTTCCATTTTCATCTCCCTTATCACTGGTCTAAGAGAACCCCAGAGATTGCCAGTTCTATGCACAATATTTAGTTCCATCCATGCAAATTATGATAAAAATCAAATGACAAAAATAATATTTTAAAAGCCAGATTAAGACCACTTCCCTATCATCATTTCATGCTTTTACTTCACATTTGTCTTGCTTTTCTTTCTCCATTTATTACTAAACTGCTAGGATCCTAACTAACTGCTAGGAGTTAGCTTTCTTATAGTTTTACAAAAAGCATTTAATAGGTTAGTCTAAATAGTTTTGAAAGGCAATTGAGAGCAATCTGTCACTTCATTTTAATAATGAAGAAATGAAGTCACATATAACTTAATTGATTTACTCAATGTCACATATTTATGCAATGGCAGGACTGAGACTAGAACCCAAGAATCCACTTATGGAACAAAGTTCACATGAAACTAACATAATTTTATTGTCAAGGACACACACACACATAATTATCTTATGAGATATATGATAATTAAATAAATTTCCTCCTTTACAAAAGTCTCATTCAATTATTTTTTAATAGTAAGGATCTGAACCTGGGCTCCTAAAGACTATTCACAAAAGTGTGATAGGCCTTATCAATCTAGAAAATATAGACCAAAAATGCATTGTATATTTGATCTCAGGAATGTACTAATCAATTTCAAGAGGGTTATACATGAGAAGATAGACCATTGAGTGATGAATTATTTTAGCCACAGTAAGCTATGAAGAAAAATTTACAATAGTACAATTCATTTTAAAAAAAAAAAAAAAATATATATATATATATATATATATATATATATATATAAAAGAACCATATGTCAAGGAATGAATACATTAATATATTACAATCTATACCATTATGTAATATGTGTGCCTGTATGTATGTCTATACACATTTTTCTCCTTAGACTTAACATTAAAGAACTTTTAGTGAAAAGACCACATATATCAATGAAGATTGGCTTCTCTTTTGCAAATAAATGGGTGATCTAGGAGGAGCTCATAAGTGGTCACTTTCCATTCTGATCAATCAGAGGGAGGGAGAGACCTGTGAAACAAGAGGTATCAAGAAGTGTGATTTTTCAGGGTTAATTTCATCTTGCATGATCATGAGATTCCAGAGATGACTGATAAAGTCTAGAAAAGCATATATCCTCGTGGGATATGAAATGACTGCAAGGGTCAAATAATCAATATATGTCAGAAGAAGGCCTTGAACCCAATTCTTTCTGACTCTGACTCTGAAGTTGGCTCCCTAATCATCACCTCAAAGCTACTTCTAAAGAGTGTTATGTTTGCCAATAAAATTGTGCATATATTCAAGCAAGTGAATTAATTTTTAAGATTCTCATTAAAGATCGCAGAGCCAATCTATACCAATCTATGTCAAGAAAAGATATGGCTTAATAGAGAAGTCATATCCACCAAAAAACATATTTTAACCCAATATTTTATCCTTTTATAATAAAACATTTTACCATAATAATAATATATAGCATTTATGTAGTGTTTACTATATGCCAGAAGCTGTCGATTACTATCCCATTTGATCCTCATAACAATCCTGGGAAGCAGATCCTATTATTATCTCCATTTTACATTATTATCACCATTTTATAGATGGGGAAAGTGAGGGAAACAAAGGTTATTTGACTTGCCCAGGGTCACACTGGTAGTAAGTGTTGGAGGCCATCAGGTCTTCTTGCCATCCACTGTTTACCTCATTTTCATTCCTTTCAATCCCTCTTTTTTTAGAGAAACTAAGGCCAAAATTAGTAGGGCTAAAAATTAGGGAAATTAGCAAAGGGAAAGGAAACAGTCTGGGAAACCCATGAACTCTCTCACCTCTGAATAACTGAGAATTGATTGTATCCCCATGGTACAGACTATCAAAAATATTGGAAGACCTTGCTTTCCAAGGTCAGAATTAAATCAATAATATTAATCAATCAGGATTTAAAACTTCATCTTTTTATAAATTTTTCCCATTAGCTATTCTGCTATACAGTTTCCTGTCATGCCAACAGATGGGCACCTTGTACTCCAAATTCAACCAATGAGTGATTATCTTTTTTAATTTTCATCAGATAACTGGTAAATTTAGTAAATGTAATTAAGGCTTGAGTACTAACCAAAAAATTCCCAAATTCCTGCCCATTGCCTTTCAGCAGAGAGAATATTTCTCCAGAGGACATTCCCAGAGATAAACCCCGTATTCTCAGAACAAACAAACAAACCAAAAATAAAAAATCAAAAAAAGAAAACTGAACAGAATCCTGGGAAGATTTTCTGCCCAACAGCACCTGCAACCAAGTGAAATTATGACTCTCATTCCTACATGGAAATTATATGCAAGAAAAAAAAATAAAAACTTACATCTTAAAATGAGTTTTTTTTTTTTTTTCAAGGACAAGTATTGCCTTTTAATATTCCCTTACAAACAAAGACATCCAGATAATGCCTAGGAGATTTGTGGGCAATGAAATTCTACTCAAGAGGCTGGTGACTGCTGCAAAGGATGCTGGTCCCTCCTGGGCTCTAGAAGCTCATTGAATACATCTCTTTAGAAAGCCCTTGGCAGAGACATAGAGAAAAATCTCATTGTTGGAGTTTGAGAGGAATAAAGGACAAAATAATTTAATCTAAAGGAATGATATATTTTGAATTCTATCACAATTTTCTATCTGTTTAATTTATTTAATTCTTTGGTAGCTCAATCCATGTATTTATGGATAAAAATGTTAGAAAGTAAAAGAATAAGAAAATAAAAGAGGTGGTCCAAGATAGCGTGAGCTTCAATCTAAACAAAGAAAGAGGGACTGTGCAGTATCTTTATGTGAATGGACATTCCTAGGATAATGCCTATAGCACTGATGGGGGTGGGCGAGGGGATGGAATACTTTGCCAATGGCCACCCATTGTTCATTCTTTGTTAGGACAGAAATAAGAGGAGGCTGGTTCACTGAGTGCAGTCTGTGAGTATGGCAGAGTGGAATGCTATGGGATTCCAATTGAGCATTTGATGTCTTCATTTTTCAGGCCTCTTCTGAAAGAAGTCTGGCAGGAAAGTCTGGCTTATATATAGACAGTTCAAGTCCTAAAGCAAGTCACTACCCTAGTAATGAGCAGACATGCATTTCTATTACAATGTGCTTTTACAGCCATGGCAGAGCTAATAGAGCTGTGATGACTTCACACCTGCTAAAGTAAGGCAAAAGAAAGAAAACACATATACACACACACTCACACATACAGGCACACATACACATATTCAGTCACCATGAATCCCTAGAGGGCTACTAGTAGGTTCAGGCAAGAGTGCAGCTGACAGATAAAGCAATGACATATTGCTTTAAGACAACATCGGAATGACTAGAATTTTAAAGCTATCATCCCCCACTTTTCCCCCCTTTCCCTAGCCTCTTTCTAAAGCTCCTAAAAAATATGAAAATAGAATAGAACAGATGAAGACAATTAAACGTGACCATTTCTCTTCACTTGGCTGTGTGGCAGTCAGTTTAGGATCTTACTGGATTAGGCCTTTGGGGATACTTCATCCAGAAACCTATTTATGCCAATTCAGATAGATTTCCTGAGAGGAATTTTACTGTATTGTTATCTAAAATATACTTAAAGAATTTGCACCTGCAAAAGATGAGAGGTGCCATTGGGAATGATATCAAACCACCATTTTAGAACACTCTAAGTTTCCACTGATAAACACAATCCACTCTCCTTTGGAAAATCCAAATCCATTGTTTTGGAAAATTCAGTGGATATTTATGTCAGCATGCTAAAGTTCATAGAAAAGGGGAAAATATCAAGGGAATAGTACCTGAAAGGAAGGATTTTTAGCTCCATTTACCATTCTATCCAGAGAATGTTTACATGACCTGATGCACAAAGTTTAAATACATGCCACAGTCTGAAGAGCTAATTCTCTGAACTGCCCTGCTTGAATCAAGGGCAACCAGAGCATTCCAAGCAATGTACTAGAATACTAGGGACTTTCTCATCTTGTCAGCTGCTCTAGACATCTGCTCAACTCTATAAATTGTCTGCTGAAGTATAGGCTATTTTCTTGTTTCTTTGGGTTTAAGGAGGATAAATATCAGTTAGTTATCAGCCTTATTTGAGACCAGATAAAAACAAAGGAGAGTTACAATTCAGAAAGTCAACTTATAATGGACAGGAGTTTGGCTTATCATCATCCTGCTCTTGATGATACCTTTCAGTTGTATAAAACAATAATTTAAAGATACTTCTTAGTAGCTTCGTATAAGAATTATGACACATCATCCACATAATGTTTTCTTTGTCACTTCTTTCACCAAAAATATTTTTGTTTTTCTATTTTCTAAGCACAGAAGGTTTTTTGTGGGGGACTTGACTTGTCCTCCATAAAAAGAAGATAGCCAGGTTTTATCTTTCTGCCTGGAAAGTTAGGCATTAACCTCACTTACAGTTATGGGGGAGTCCTTTTCATGCCTGGAATAAATGGCTTCTTTTCAAAACTATATTTGATTAGAGTATATTCTCAGAACTCTAATGCTCTAATCATCTTCCATCTGAGTATTCCTCTAAATATTTTCTTCATTGGCTATTTTCCATGTGTCTTTATTCAGGATATTTATATTCTTGTGAGAAAAAAATGATGGTTTTGCAGAAGTGAGTACCACTATCAGGCCTGATTGTACCATCCCTGCGCTAAATTTAGCCTATGTAGCACTGTTTCTTTTTCTCCAAAAGTGGCTGGCCTATAGGGATACCAGCTGGGCCAGAACTGGGAATAAGGTGAAGACTAATAGCAAAGACTCATGTTCAGCTTATCTGGCTTTTAGGCTCTTGTAATGATAAGATGCTGTATAAAATCATGAAAAAAAGGAGTTGGATTCAGATCAAAATATGAGCTTTAAGATGTTTATATTAATGAAGATTCTATTTAGCTATAAAAGGTTTTTTTTTTTAATGACAAGAATTCATTAATCAGAACCTTGTTCAAATACATGAGAACATATAAAAATAATCTAAAAATATCAGCACAGCCCAAATTGCAGGCTGCGCAGTATTATATTGGCATGAGAATATGGTAGCTTCTTTCCATTATACAAATCTTCTAGTTTAGAGATTATATGGAACAGAGTATATAACACATTGGAGTCTGGAGTCAGGAGTCAGGAATTCATGGGTTTACTATTCCCCTCACACATACTAACCATGCCACCCTAGGTAACTCATTTAACTTTTCTCTGTGTTACCATTCTCATATTAAAATGAGGTAATTGAATTCAATGGCCTCCAAGGTTCCTTAAAACTTTAAATCTATGAGATTATGACCATTTTATTATAAGCCCATTAATTTATTCATCTAGTTATTCATTCATTCAACAAAATTTTTCAAGCACTTGATATGTATGATGCTACAGAATCTCAGAATCATTAAATGTGAAACCTGGAAGGAACTGAAGTTAGTCAAAGTTATATACAAAGGGAATCCTCAACTATAAGTTGACTAATGAATTCTTAGACTCTTTTTGAAGACCTCCAAAGAAAGGAAACTCACTTCTTCTTAAGGCAAAAAATTCCACTTTTAGATAAATGTACTTTTTTTTTCATGTTTTTCATTGACAAGGAACTTAAATTTTTCTCCTTAGAACTATCACAAATTGCTCCTGATTCTTCACTCTAGGACTAAGGAGAAAAATTTGAGTGACTCTATCTTAAAAAAACCCTCCAAATCTTAAAGATGGCTATTTATTGTCTCAGGTCTTCTTGAGAAGCATTTCCAGTTCTTTCAACTGATCCTTATTTTTATGTATATTTACTTAAGGCCCTTCTCTAAACTGGTTATCTTCTTTTGGATGCTGTCTGGCTTATCAATGTCCTTATTAAGGTGGGATGCCTACAACTGAATGGAATTATCCAAATGAAGCTTAAAGCAAGTAGAATATGGTAAGAATCTCTCCTTCCTATACCTGGAAGCTATGCCCATATTAATATAGCCCAGGGTCACATCAGCTTTTCTGATTGTTACAGTAAGCTGCCGACTCATAGTGAGTTTGAATGTGACTATGTCTTATGTAGGTAGGTAGGCAGGAGAGAGAGCATTTTGTATGGAAGCAAGAAGATTTATCTTCATGAGTTTAAAGGTGACCTCAGATACTTACTAGTTATGTGACCTGGGCAAGTTATTTAAGTCTGTTTGCCTCATTCTTCTTTTATAAAATGAGCTAGAGAAAAAAAAATGGCAAACCACTCCAGGATCTTTGCCATGAAAACTTCAAGCAGAGTCATGAAGAGTTGAACATGACTTAATAGTATGTCTTACCTACACTTCAAAACTCTAAGATTCTTTAAACAAACAAATTTTTATTCCCTTTCGGTATTTCAGTATGCCAAAGAGATAAAAAAGGGGGAAGGGGGAAGGGAAAAGGATTGATCTATATAAAAACATTTATAACAATTTTTTGGTAGTGTCAAAGAATTGAAAATTGAGGAAATGTCCATTAATTGCAGAATGGCTGAGCATAAATTGTGGTATATGATTGTGACAGAATAATATTGTGCTTTAAGAAATGACAAATAAAATTACTTTAGAAAAGCATGGGAAGACTTACATGACTTCATGCAAAGTAAAGAGAACAGAACCAGAAAAACATTGTACACACTAACAGAAATATCCTAAGAATGATCAACTGTGAAAGACTCAACTACACTTATCAGCACAATGATCTAAGACAATCCCAAAGAACTTATGATAAAAAATACTATCTATCTCCAAAAAAAAAAAAAAACCTAACTCCAAATGCAGATTGAAGCTTACTTTATTTATTTTTTTTAAGCTTTCTTTATTTTTTAACTATATTTATTTTTTTCCCTTTCCTTTCACTTTATTTATTTATTTTTTAATTTTTATCTAATAATTACTTTATATTGACAGAATCCATGCCAGGGTAATTTTTTTTTTTTTACAACATTATCCTTTGCACTCATTTCTGTTCCAATTTTTTTCCCCTCCCTCCACCCCCTCCCCTAGATGGCAAGCAGTCCTTTATATGTTGGATATGTTGCAGTATATCCTAGATACAATATATGTTTGCAGAACCGAACAGTTCTCTTGTTGCGTAGGGAGAATTGGATTCAGAAGGTATAAATAATCCGGGAAGAAAAACAAAAATGCAGATAGTTCACATTCGTTTCCCAGTGTTCTTTCTTTGGGTGTAGCTGCTTTTGTCCATCATTTATCAATTGAAACTCAGGTCTCTTTGTCAAAGAAATCCACTTCCATCAAAATATGTCCTCATACAATTTCGTTGTCGAAGTGTATAATGATCTCCTGGTTCTGCTCATTTCACTTAGCATCAGTTCATGTAAGTCTCGCCAGTCCTCTCTGTATTCATCCTGCTGGTCAATTCTTACAGAACAATAATATGCCATAACGTTTATATACCACAATTTACCCAGCCATTCTCCAATTGATGGGCATCCATTCATTTTCCAGTTTCTAGCCACTACAAATAGGGCTGCTACAAACATTTTGGCACATACAGGTCCCTTTCCCTTCTTTAGTATTTCTTTGGGATATAAGCCCAATAGAAACACTGCTGGATCAAAGGGTATGCACAATTTGATAATTTTTTGGGCATAATTCCAGATTGCTCTCCAGAATGGTTGGATTCGTTCACAACTCCACCAACAATGCATTAGTGTCCCAGTTTTCCCGCATCCCCTCCAACATTCATCATTGTTTTTTCCTGTCATCTTAGCCAATCTGACAGGTGTGTAGTGGTATCTCAGAGTTGTCTTAATTTGCATTTCTCTGATCAATAATGATTTGGAACACTCTTTCATGTGGGTGGTAATAGTTTCAATTTCATCCTCTGAAAATTGTCTGTTCATATCCTTTGACCATTTATCAATTGGAGAATGGCTTGATTTCTTATACATTTGAGTCAGTTCTCTATATATTTTGGAAATGAGGCCTTTATCAAAACCTTTAACTGTGAAGATGTTTTCCCAGTTTGTTGCTTCCCTTCTAATCTTGTTTGCATTAGTTTTGTTTGTACAAAGGCTTTTTAATTTGATGTAATCAAAATTTTCTATTTTGTGATCAGTAATGGTCTCTAGTTCATCTTTGGTCACAAATTTCTTTCTCCTCCACAAGTCTGAGAGATAAACTATTCTATGTTCCTCTAATTTCTTTATAATCTCATTCTTTATGCCTAGGTCATGGACCCATTTTGATCTTATCTTGGTATATGGTGTTAAGTGTGGGTCCATGCCTAATTTCTGCCATACTAATTTCCAATTATCCCAGCAGTTTTTATCAAATAATGAATTCTTTTCCCAGAAGTTAGGGGCTTTGGGTTTGTCAAACGCTAGATTGCTATAGTTGACTATTCTGTCTTGTGAGCCTAACCTTTTCCACTGATCCACTAATCTATTTCTTAGCCAATACCAAATGGTTTTTGGTGACTGCTGCTTTATAATATAATTTTAGATCAGGTACAGCTAGGCCACCTTCATTTGATTTTTTTTTCATTATTTCCCTTGAGATTCTCGACTTTTATTGTTCCATATGAATTTTGTTGTTATTTTTTCTAGATCATTAAAATATTTTCTTGGAAGTCTGATTGGTATAGCACTAAATAAATAGATTAGTTTAGGGAGTATTGTCATCTTTATTATGTTTGCTCGGCCGATCCAAGAGCACTTAATATTTTTCTAATTATTTAAGTCTGACTTTATTTGTGTGGAGACTTTTTTATAATTTTGCTCATATAATTCCTGACTTTCCTTTGGTAGATAGATTCCCAAATATTTTATGGTATCAACAGTTATTCTGAATGGAATTTCTCTTTGTATCTCTTGCTGTTGGGTTTTGTTGGTGATGTATAAAAATGCTGAGGATTTATGGGGATTTATTTTGTAGCCAGCTACTTTGCTAAAATTATGAATTATTTCTAATAGCTTTTTAGTAGAATCTCTGGGGTTCTCTAGGTATACCATCATATCATCTGCAAAGAGTGATAGTTTGGTTTCCTCATTGCCTACTCTAATTCCTTTAATATCTTTCTTGACTCTTATTGCCGAGGCTAGTGTTTCTAATACGATATTAAATAATAATGGTGATAGTGGGCAACCTTGATTCACTCCAGATCTTACTGGGAAAGGTTCCAGTTTTTCCCCATTGCATATGATGCTTACTGATGGTTTTAAATATATGCTCCTGACTATTTTAAGGAAAAGTCCATTTATTCCTATGCTCTCAAGTGTTT
Source organism: Antechinus flavipes (assembly GCF_016432865.1). Lineage (NCBI taxonomy): Eukaryota > Metazoa > Chordata > Mammalia > Dasyuromorphia > Dasyuridae > Antechinus > Antechinus flavipes. Next base: position 265,980,576 of record NC_067401.1, read on the forward strand.
TTATTAGGAATGGATGTTGGATTTTATCAAATGCTTTTTCTGCATCTATTGAGATGATCATATGGTTTTTGTTTGTTTGGTTATTGATATAGTCAATTATGCTAATAGTTTTCCTAATATTGAACCAGCCCTGCATTCCTGGTATAAATCCTACTTGGTCATAGTGTATTATCCTGGTGACGATTTTCTGTAATCTTTTTGCTAATATTTTATTTAAGATTTTAGCATCAATATTCATTAGGGAGATTGGTCTATAATTTTCTTTCTCTGTTTTCAACCTACCTGGTTTAGGTATCAGTACTATGTCTGTGTCATAAAAGGAGTTTGGTAGGACTCCTTCAGTCCCTATTTTTTCAAATAGTTTATTTAGCATTGGAGTTAATTGTTCTTTAAATGTTTGGTAGAATTCACATGTAAATCCATCTGGTCCTGGGGATTTTTTCTTAGGAAGTTGATTGATAGTTTGTTCTATTTCTTTTTCTGAGATGGGACTGTTTAGGATATTTACTTCTTCCTCTGTTAGTTTTGGCAAGCTATATTTTTGGAAGTATTTTTCTATTTCATTTAAGTTGTCGAATTTATTGGCATAAAGTTGGGCAAAGTAACTCCTAATTATTGCTCTAATTTCCTCTTTGTTAGTGGCGAGTTCTCCCTTTTCATTTTTAAGACTAACAATTTGATTTTTCCTCTTTCCTTTTTTAAATCAGATTTACTAAGGGTTTGTCTATTTTGTTGGTTTTTTCATAGAACCAACTCTTTGTTTTATTAATTAATTCAATAGTTTTTTTACTTTCAATTTTATTGATCTCTCCTTTTATATTTAGAATTTCAAGTTTAGTGTTTGACTGGGGGTTTTTAATTTGTTCCTTTTCTAGCATTATTAGTTGCAAACCCAATTCATTGATCTTCTCTTTCTCTATTTTATACAAATAGGCCTCTAGGGATATGAAATTTCCCCTTATTACCACTTTGGCTGCATCCCATACATTTTGGTATGATGTCTCATTATTATCGTTTTCTTGGGTGAAGTTATTAATTATGTCTATGATTTGCTGTTTCACCCAATCATTCTTTAGTATGAGATTATTTAGTTTCCAATTATTTTTTGGTCTACTTCCCCCTGGTTTTTTGTTGAATGTAATTTTCATTGCATTGTGGTCTGAAAAGGATGCATTTACTATTTCTGCCTTACTGCATTTGAGTTTGAGGTTTTTATGTCCTAATATATGATCAATTTTTGTATAGGTTCCATGAACTGCTGAAAAGAAAGTGTATTCCTATCTGTTTCCATTACATTTTCTCCAGAGATCTATCATATCTAACTTTTCTAGTATTCTATTTACCTCTTTGACTTCTTTCTTATTTATTTTGTGGTTTGATTTATCTAATTCTGAGAGTGCAAGGTTAAGATCTCCCACTATTATAGTTTTACTGTCTATTTCTTCTTGCAGCTCTCTTAATTTCTCTTTTAAGAATTTAGATGCTACATCACTTGGTGCATATATGTTTAATATAAATAGTGCTTCATTATCCATGCTACCCTTTAGCAAGATATAGTGCCCTTCCTTATCTCTTTTAATTAGATCGATTTTTGCTTTAGCTTGATCTGAGATCAGGATGGCTACCCCTGCTTTTTTGATTTCACCTGAAGCATAGTAGATTTTGCTCCAACCTTTTACCTTTAACCTGCATGTATCTCCCCGCTTCAGGTGTGTTTCCTGTAAACAACATATTGTAGGATTCTGGCTTTTAATCCATTCTGCTAACCGCTTCCTCTTTATGGGGGAGTTTACCCCGTTCACATTTATGGTTAGAATGACCAATTCTGTATTACTTGCCATCTTGTTAGCCCCGGTTTATGCTTTTCTCCCTTCTTTCTCCTTTCCCCCCTTCCCAGTATTAAGCTTGTGAGCACCACTTGCTTCTCACAGCTCTCCCTTTTTAGTATCCCCTCCCCCCGCCTTAGAGTTCCTCCCCCTATCTTACCCCTTTCCCTCCCAGTTTCCGTATTCCCCTCCGCTTAACTTATTCCTTCCCTTTTCACTTTTCCCTTCTCACTTTTCAATGAGGTGGGAGAAGTTTCACCATAGATTGAATATGTCTTAAGATTTTTCACTTAAAGCCAATTCTGAAGGCAGTAAGATACCCACTATATTCATCCCCCTCCATTCTTTCTCTCAGATATAATAGGTTTCCTATGCCTCTTCATGAGATGTACTACCCCCACTTTACCCTTTTTCTGGTACAATGTCCTTTCCGCATCAATTTCTAGAACAAGGTATACATGTATTCTTTATACATCTATATAGTCAAAATATAGTTCCCAAGATTAATCTTTACCTTTTTAGATTTCTCTTGAGTTCTATATTTATAGATCAAACTTTTTCTTAAGTTCTGGCTTTTTCATCAGAAATAGATGAAATTCGCTTACTTCATTGAATGTCCATCTTCTTCCCTGGAAAAAGATGCTCATTCTCGCTGGGTAAGTTATTTTTGGTTGCATCCCAAGTTCCTTAGCCTTTCGGAATATCATATTCCAGGCCCTTCGATCCTTTAATGTGGATGCTGCCAGATCCTGGGTGATCCTTATTGTGGCTCCTTGATACTTGAATTGGGTTTTTCTAGCTGCTTGCAATATTTTTTCCTTCATCTGAGGGTTCTGGCATTTGGCCACTATATTCCTTGGTGTTTTGATTTTAGGATCCCTTTCAGTGGGTGATCGATGAATCCTTTCAATGTTTATTTTTTCCTCTGTTCCTATGACTTCTGGGCAGTTCTCTTTGATAATTTCCTGGAAAATAGTGTCCAGGCTCTTTTTTTCATCATTCTTTTCTGGAAGTCCAATGATTCTCAGATTGTCTCTCCTGGATCTGTTTTCCAGGTCTGTTGTCTTCCCCAGAAGGTATTTCACATTCTTTTCCATTGTTTGATTTTTTTGGATTTGCTTGACTGATTCTTCTTGTCTCCTCGAGTCATTCAATTCCAATTGTTCAATTCTGATTTTCAGTGAAGTATTTTCTTCACTCACTTTTTAAAAATCTTTTTCTAATTGTCCCATTGAGTTCTTTTGTTCTGTGGAATTTTTTTCCATTTCCCCAATTTTGTTTTCCAGTTCACCAATCCTATTTTTCAAGGATTTTACTTCTTTATCCACTCTCTCTTTAACTGACTTCTCCAGGCTCTTTTGCCAAGCCTCCCTCTCCTTTTCCCATTTTTCTTCTAGCTCCCTTGTGAGAGCCTTGTTAATTACTTCTATGAGGTTCATCTGTGCTGAGGAACAGATGATCTCCTCCTTTGGGGATTCACCTGGGGACTCTCTGTTTTTAGTCTCCTCAGGATTTAGAGTCTGCTCTCTATCTGTATAGAAGCTGTCAAGGGTTAAAGTCCTCTTCAGTTTCTTGCTCATTCTGTCTAATAATCAAAGACAAACTAGCAAAGAAAAACAGAAAAAACTGGAGTCTTTCTTTGGGGGAGAGGCTGGGTGTGTTACCGAGCTTCCTCTACAGACTGTGGGGGGCAGCAGTGAGGCACTAGCCCGACTGTGCTGCGCCTGCGCTCTGAGATCCCAGAGCGTGCTGTGTTACTGTGAGGGGGAGAGGGTGAGGGGGGGGGCGGCCAGGTCCCGAGAGACTCCAGCTGTTTGGGGTTGTGTTCTTCAGCCCCGGTGTTTTTAGCTTCTCTGCTGGGCTGCTGACTTCCTGCCGGAGCAAAGTATCTAATCCTGTAGCGAAGCTCTCCCCGCAGAGACAGCTGCGATCACTCCCCACCCCCTCTCCAGGCTGCTCCCGTGCTCTCCCTGCCGCTGCCCGCCGCCTGCGCCCGATCTAAAACCGTCCCAGCCCTCCAGTAAAGACAGACCTTTCTTGGCGAGTCTCAAGGATGGCTTCTCTTGGTAACTATTTGTGGGTTTTTTTCAGTCAAGCATTAATTCAGAGGCTTGTAATGAAATGGATAGTGAGAGAAAGCGTGGAGCTTACACAGCTGTGTGCCTCCTCTCCGCCATCTTAACCGGAAGTCTGAAGCTTACTTTAAAAAAAAAAAAAAATTTCTTTCTTGGGTTTTCCTTGGTGTGGTGTATGTATGTGTGTAGTATGTGTTTTCTTCTATAGCATGTCTAATATGGAAATATATTTTGCATGTTCATATCTATAGTCAATTTCAAATTGCTTGCCTTTTCAAGGAGGAAAGAGAAGTGAGGGATAGGGAAAGAATTTGGAATGGTTGTTTAAAATTACTTGTAATTAAGAAACAGTTAACAAAACAAGCAAACATATATTAAAAAAAAATTATACCCTTTCTCATGCTTAGCTAAATATTTCATGAATGTTGAAAGAGGAACCATCACATTCTGGGCTTGCTTTCTAGAAAAGATTCTCTTTTGTATTCAGTACTTAGTATTAAGAAGAATGTAGTCTTCACTGCCATGTACACCATGTTGTATAATGGAAATTCTCAGAAGTAACACCACTAAATCACTAATCTTCATGAGGAAAGGCCAGATCAAAGGAAAGTTGTTGATGGATGGGTGACACCTATAATTATAGAAATTTGTAAAGAAAGATTCAGTTATTGGAAAACAAAAAAGAACAAGTTCAAGCCTGCAAACAGGCACTGATGTGTTATTTATTGAATTATTCAGAAAATAAGCCATATTCTTCAAAGAACACCATGAATCATTAATGGCTAACATAAATTTTAAAAACAAAGGAAAAGTGCTCAAAATATGACTACATATGTGACTTTGGTCAAATATGTTAAATTACTCAGGCTTAACTTTTGTTGTCTATAAAATGAAGAGCTTAGACAACACTTCAGGGACCCCTTCTCACACTAGTTTATAATTCTATGATCAATGATCCTAAAATGTGGAAGTATATTAATGACAGTATAATCAGGTGAGTGAACATGTTTAAAAATTCCAATCTAAATCTATGCAACAGTAGAAAAATGTTCTTCAAAAATAGACAAAAATGAAGTTGGCTCTAACCATATGTAAACAGTCAGAGGACTTGATGTTGTGATAATATTAAAGGCTCAGATGCTATTAAAGTATGTCAGAAATATTTTATAAGAAACTATTGCCTCTAAAAATTGTGCAAGATACTTAACTAACAGAATGTCTGATTTAAGAGAAACAAAATATTTATATTCTCATTTTAAGACAGAATTTTTTATATCTTATTTTTGGTGTTATTCATCTATATAAAAAAGTATTATAAACCTAAGGAGTTTTTATTTTTATTTTTATTTTATTTTTTTTAAGTTAGTGCTTCATAAAGTGGACTAGGGTAAGAAAGAGTTGGGAAGAGCTGGATTCATGCTTTACTTCTGAGATAAAATGGTAATGTGACTATGAGTATGACTCAACTTTTCAGTGATTTAAGCAATTTACACTATAAGTTTGAGTCCACTAGTTGCCAATCTGTATCAGTGGAAAATGTTACTATACTGTAAGTCCCTCAACTTGATGAAATCCCAGTTCCAGAGAAGTCTGTATATAGTTATATGTCATTAGAAAAGATAACCATTCTTCTCCGTATCTTATAGAAATTAAGGGGACAAATAGTTTCTAGCACAATAAATCAATCCAAAACCAATTATAGTGTGTTAAAACATCACTATCTGAAATACACATGCCTCAAAAAGAGAAGTAGAAGCAAACATTTGAGAAACAATGTTAATAACATAGTGTCAATCATTTCTGACCTTAATGTTAGAAAAACTTGGACTGAAGTTCTGTCTCTGACATCTACTAGCAGTATTACCCCTAGCAAATCATTTAACCTCCTGCTACCTAGGTATCTCTATGATGAGGAGTTACAAACATCTTTAGCACTGTAGAAAGAATTTCCACATTGGGAAACATTTTTTTCCATATTAAATAAATCATGGGTCTGCCCATAAAAAAGGCAAAATATATTTTTCATGAGTATTATATGAAGTTAAAAAATCCCTGATGAGATTTTATAATTTGCATATTTGTTTCACATACAATACAATAGATATTATAAGGCAATACCAATCACAATTCTTGATTACCCAGAACTTCTCAGGATATGTCATTCTATGTAGGAGTCTTCAAAATAACTGAATTAATTTAGTCTTGAATTGAACTCTCTTAAAATATTTAAAATTCCCTAAAATATTAGTCACTTTCCAGGTTTCTTAAACACAGTTTGATAAACGTAATGTAACCCTTGCTTAATGATTCAGGCCAACCTTATGAAGATTAATTACTGTGTTGTGCTGAATAATAATTTGCAGGAGCTCACATTTATAAAACATTTATAATATATAAATATAGAACATAGAGCAAGTAATAATAGACCTATGAGTATATGTTTTATTCCCATTTTACAGGAAAGAAACTGACATATATGGTAGCTGAATGATTTACTCAAGGTCACAGAGCTATTGAATAAAAGAACCAGGGTTCAAACACAGTTCTTTTAACCATGAAACTAATGTTTTTTCCATTTCACCACATCATTGGAGATTTGATTTTAGATGCAATTAGGGATGAAAGCAATGCATAATGTTGTCCAATGGAACAGTAACTCTATACCGGAGTATCAAATTATATTGCCTACAACCACATGCAGCGTGAAACCCTCTTATGTGCAGTTCATGCTAGATTAATACATAATCAGAAAAACTTTAACAAAAGTAAAAATACAATAAAATATAGATAATGTTAATGTGTGCTTTTCTAAGTCAATATGTACCAGAGGAGATTTTTATACACAGTTCAATTGATTCCATTTCTCTTTCAGTTTGACATCACTGCTCTAACAGATAGATGGCAAAGTGGAAAGTAAATTGGAATTAGAACCAGGAAGACCTGATTTCAATTATAGCCTCAAATATTTAACTGTGTGATCCTGTCCCAGTTTCTTCATTCTTAAATTGAGGATAATAATAATAGTAACACCTATTTCCTAGGATGATTGTAAGGAAAAATTGAGATATTTATAAAATGCTTTCAAATTTAAAATATTATATGAATGCTAGCTATTATTGTTGATATTATTGCTATAATGCTTTCTTGAAAAAGTCACTGATGATGGTAGGATGGACGTGACCAAGTCACTTAAATAGTCTCCACTCCTGATGACTCTCTAAGGCTGTAAATTTTAAAAATCCATGGTGATGATCTGATCTTCAATAGTAATGCCTACATCAAAAAAAAAAAATCATATAACATCCTCCACAAAAAAAGTCCCTAATGTCAACTTGAATTGGGGTTACTTCCTTAATGAGTTAAGAATAGCTTTTCAGATACTCAGAAGACAGTTGAACTCACTCGTGCTGCTACAAAATGTGCTATGTGAAGAAGTGGGCTTGGTATTCTACAAGTCAGGAAGAACCAGTAGACAATCATGGGCTTAGTACTCTAAAGTCAGGAAAAATCAGGAGACATTATGGTAAAGAAAAATGAAGCAAAGTGTAATTCAGGCCTTTAATATCAGAATCACATTTTATTTGGAATAGCTTAGGCTTTAAAAATGAAAATAACAATGATTTCCTAAGGTTTTTTCTTAAGTAGATGGAATGAGGTGATGGTTCAGATGATTAACAATGTATAGTGCTCTTAAGAATTAAACCTGCTTATGTTTAAAGTTCCCAATGATCCTCCACATCTATCAAGAACCAAAGGACACCAATACACTTGAGCCTAAGCAGACAATATTACTTGCAACCACACATTTTGTAGAATATTTTGGGGAGGAGGAGGGAACAACCAATCAAAACATGAAACTATGATTCTAGCACTTTCAATCAAGTTCCTTCATAAGGACAAAAATAATCCCTAATTAAAATAAAGTTTATTTATATTCATGTAGAGATAATACACTATTCCTTTTTTTCCCCCAGGACAGTTTAGAATGATTACAGCAGTATCTAATCAGATACAGATTGTGTTGTTGTTTTTTTCAAAAATCTAACTGCACTTACCTGAGAAGAAGGCTATGCATGAAGAGTACTTATTAATATGAACTCCAACTGAATGATACCTGGTGTGGTGAGTGCTTTATAAGAACTAAAATATAGAGAATGGAGTGGGGAAAGAGAGAGAGAATTGCCAGGTGGGAGTGCTTGCTTTTGCTTTTTCAAAGAATCTAGAATTTATGAGCCAGTGATAAGTTTTATTGAAAGTGAAATGGGGGCAAGGGAAGTATTTAAAGTTTAATTTTAGGATGCATCAATCTCTGCCATTGTATAAAATAAATTATGACTGCTACTGGTATTTTTCAGTCTTTTCATTCTTCTCTACATCCATAGAGGAGGCAATGAGGCTTAGTGAAGAAGTATTAATGCAAAATGGAGAGACCTGTTCTTGAATCCTAGATCTATTACTTACTAGCCATGGGATCTTGAGCAAATCTTTTAACTTCCCTAAGCCTAAATTTCCTCATTTATTGAATGAAAAAGCTTGGACTAAATTATTTCTAATGCCTCGTATCGTTATAAAAACCTCCTTAATACACACACACACACACACACACACACACACACACACACACACACACATTATACATACATTTACATGTAGGGAGAGAGAAGGATGGGAAGAGAGACAGAGACAGACATAGAGAGAGACGGAGGCAGACAGATATGAAAATGGAATGATGTGACTGTTGATGAGACAGTTTATCAGAGACAAAGAGATAAAGACAGATACACAGAGAGAGACAGAGAGAGAGAGTTTAATTTGAATGATAGAGTATATCTGGCATAGCATTGTTCCTTTCCAAATCTGATTCATCAGTCCCCTCTAAAACATACTCAACCAATGAAGATTTTGTCTTTCCTTGAACAACTACTTTGATGGGAATTCGCTACTTCTTGAGAAAGTTCATTTAATTTTTGTTGTTTCTTATATTTTATACAAAAAAAAAGTCTCTTTATAACAAGACTCATTCAACCTGTTTTTTTTTCCCCCTCAAAGACATGCAGAATAAATCTAATCATTACCAAATAATAATTTTTTATATATTTGAAAACAATGATTGCCCCACCACCCTGCTAATCCCCTTAGTTTTCTTCTATATAAGTGAAATATTTCTCATTACTTTACCTGTTGTCGTAGATTTCATTGTGTAAAAGGACTTTTACCATTCTGGTAAACCACTTTGGGGCACAATTAAACAAGTTAACATCCCTTTTAAAATGTAGCATAAAAACCTTAACACAATATACTAGGTACTTCTTGAACAGGAAAGAATTCAGGGAATTAATCATTAGTCTTATTTTAGTTATTGTTCTTTTTTTTTTTAATGAAGCCTAACATCTATTAGATTTTTTTGGTTTCAGTGACACTATTGACTCCTATTGAGCTTGTAGTCAACTAAGCCCTGCAAATCTTTTTTTTTTTTTTTTTTTCAAATTAACTGCTGTCTTGCTATGTCTCCATATTCTTTTATCATTTGTTACTTTTGGAACTCAAAGAGATATTCTCGGATTTATTTCCAACCACCTCCTGCCACGTTTTTCCAATTGATCTTTCTAAGCATTATGTCACTATTTGAAACATGGAATGATATGTGACTGTTTATCAGAGCCCAGAGCTTTGGTAGTAGTAATAAAAACATAATGGCTCCCACTTCCCTCTGTGCCAATAGTTGTCCTTAATAAATCTACCCTGAAAAAAGTTTCTAGGCCTGCATTCCCCAAATTCAGTTCAACAAACAGCTATTTTATACAGAGTACTGTGCTTAGAGAAATATAAAAATACATGTTCCCTCATTTAGAAAGGACAGATAACATTTGCATATAACTGCTGTGCAAAATAGAATATGGCAACTACCTAAGATATTTTTAAAGTCTTTTGTGATACCTAAGAAAGAAAAAAAATGATTGTTAATGAAAAATGCAGTGTGGGATAAAGGAAAGAAAGAGTTCTGCATTTGAAGACAGAAGTTCTAGATTGAAATCCAGGCTCTGCCTGACACTTATAACCCTAGTTAATTTTTTCACTTTTAAATTTGTTTTTTTGATGAGAATTCTTGTTTTAATATTTTATTTTTCCCATTACATGTAAAATTTATTTTTACATTTGTTTTTAAAACTTTAAGTTCCAGATTCTTTCCCTTCATCCCTTCTTCCCCCATTGAGAAAGTACATATGAAATTATGAAAAACATTTCCATAAAAGTCATATGGTGAAAAAAAAATAGATCATTACCCTGCCTCTACCCAAAAAAACCTCCAAAAAAGTTTTTTAAAAAGCATGTTTCAGGATGTATCCAGGCACAATCAGTTTGTCCTTTGATATTGATAGCATTTTTCATAAGTTTTTCAGAGTAGTTTGGATCATTGCATTATTGAGAATAGCAAAGTCATTCATAACTGATCATCCTACAATATTGCTATTACTTTATACACAGAACATTTCACTTTGCTTGAGTTCATAGAGGATTTTCCAGTTTTTTCAGAGAGTACTCTGTTCATCATTTCCCATAGAACAATAACATTCCTTCATAATCACATACTACAGTTTATTCAGCCATTCTCTACTTGATGGGTCTCCCCTTAGTTTCCAGTTCTTTGACCTGAAAAAAGAGTTGCTCTAAATATTTTTGTACATATATGTACTTTTCCTTTAAAAAAATCTTTTGGGATTCATGAGTAGTAGTGGTATTGTTAGGTCAAAGAACATACATGATTTCATAGCCCTTTGGTCAGCCTACCACTTACAACTTATGTGATCATAACCTAATTGCTCAACCTCTCCAGATTTCAGTTTTCTCATTTATATGGGCCTCTGAGGTCCTTTCAGACTTTAAATCTGAGATCTTTGATTTGGGATAAGGAGAGCAAATGGATGCAATTGAGTGGCATGTGAAGAGTTTCTTGAAGAAGGAAAAGGATTTTATTAAGGAGAGTTTAGGAGGAATAATTTCTAGATAAAAAGAAAGATGTGAGCAAAAGTACTGAAGTAGAAAATTGTCAAAAAAAAATACACTGGAGACAATGAAATATATAACTTTACTAGAATATGGAGTTTCATGCTGGAGAAGTATGAGATATGCCTAGAAACATAAGGTTTGTAGAATACTGTAGAAGCCAAGTGACAGTTTATATTTTATTTAGAAAATAACAAGGAACATTTTGAGATTTTGAACAAAGGAATGATGTGACAAATCTGTACAAAAAGAATATGAGAAGAATGAATTGGAGGAAGGAAAGACTGAAATTAAAGAGATTAATATGGAAACTCTAGCAATTGGTAGATGATAATGAGGGACCTGAACTAGAGTAGTTGCAATAGGAAGGGAAAACAGGGAATGAGAACATGAAATATTATACAGTAGGATACCTGGAAATTATTGGATCTGTGAAATGAAGAAAAAGAAAAGAAAAAAGTTCGGAGAAGGATCAAAACTTAAACTATAAAGGAGAAAGGAAAGAAACAAGCATCTCGTGTATCTACTACATGGCAGGCACGATGATAAATTCTTAACAAATATTATCTTGATCTTAACAAAAACCCTGGAAACTAGGTGTTATTCTTATTCCATTTTGCAGTTAAGAAAACTGAGGCAAAAAAGAAAAGGTTAAGTGACTTGGGCAAATAGCTATTAAATTTCTGAGACTAGATTCAAAAGCAGCAAACTAATCAGAATTTTAAAGGCTATTCCTCAGTTTGTCAAGCTCTATAAAGCTTCAGTTTAGTAGTTCTTGGAACTCTAGGAGTAAGAACTTGGGATATAAAAGAATGGAGAAATAGGAGATATGGGGAGTAGTTTCTTTGGAAACTTTGCCAAACTGTTAACTTTCATTGATCCCAACCAATATCTTTTAACTATTTCTTGTCTATATCTAATTCACTCACCCTTAATCCTCCAAAAAATTAAGCCTCTTGGCTACTTTATCATTGTTAAGAAAATATTTTGAATTGTACAAATTTTCCAAACCATTAGAACAAAATATTCTGAGGACTATCACTGCTTCATTTAGTAAATAGGAAACAGTGGTTTAGAATATGCAAAATTTGATTAATTATGGCATTATTTACAGACATACCAAAGTTAGATCAAGGAACAAATAGTTAAGGAAAGATAAGGATGGTTTTTTTGTTTGTTTGTTTTTATTTGTTGGATACATAGAGTTCTAATATAAAAATGACCCTACCTGTCAATGAATGCAAATGCTTTATTATAATTTTACTTTGAAAAAAATTTTCATTCTATATCTATTTTCTTTTCCTTATGGATTTATACACACACACACACACACACACACACATACTTCAAACTGAAGTAACTTGGTTCTTTGAAATAGTGTTACATTCTAGTCCTTATTTTGCTAAATACCTGAGAAACATAGTTTATAATGGATATGTTCAACAGATAATTCATGTTATTGCTTCAAGCCATGTAGACAAGTATGTACATATTTTTGGCAAATTTCCATTTAGATATGATATTCATCAAGGTAGATGAGTCTCCCCATGGAGACTGTCCATGGAAGAAAGGAGAAAGGGCTAAAACTTTTTATTAATGGGCTAGTTTGTGAACATTTAAAGGTATGTGGTGGTCATTTATGTGATAAGTTATTTGAAAAAAGTTCACATCAGACAATATTTTTTTTCTTTTTTCTTTTCTTTCTTTTTTTCTTTTCTTTTCTTTTTTTCTTTTTTTCTTTTTTTTGAGAGCGGATCGGTTGTCAGGCAGTGAAGAGGGAGAGAGAATGACTGAAGAATATGACTGAGGGAAATACCATATTTATAATATGACTGGATATCAACAGGTATTTGACAATAATAATAATTTACACCCACATAAAACTCAGAACAACTTAAAAGTCAATCCTATCTGTATTGTTGTTTGTTTCTCTACTTGTTTTTTTAAATCAGATCTGTGATTTCTTAAGGTTAGGGAGGAGCTAGAGATAAAATTTATCTTCCAATGTGGATTGACACCTTTTCTGAAATTGAAAGATTTGTTGGGGCCACTGAAAAATTAAGAGACTTGCACAGAATAAGTCTCACAGTTTGAAAGACTGAGAACTTGAACCTGCACCTCCCTCTGAGAGGGAGCCTTCCTAGAGACATGTAGGTGGCACTGTGGATAGAGCAGTGACTAAATTCAAAACCAGAGTTCTAAACTAGCTTCAGAAACTTTCTAGCTATGTGATCTTTGGATAGGCACTTAACATTTGCTTGCCTCAGTTTACACAACTACAAAATGAAAATAATAATAGCACCTATATCTCATGGTTGTTTTAAAAATCAAATAACATAATATTTGTAAAGTGCTTAGGTTATAGCTTGGTATACACTGGAAAACTGACAAATGCTTATTTCCTGACTTCCTGACTCAACTCTTTATTTACCACATCTTTCAAAAGCATTATTACTTCTACTTCATAGATTAAAAAAATGAAATCCAGAGAGGTTAATTATTTAGGTATAATTACATAGAATTTGAACACAGGTATAATCCTGATTTGGTATCTAAAATTCTTTTCTTTAGGCCCCTATTTTATGCTGTTATGGTGGATAAAACCAAAAGATGTACAGTCTAGATAATAGTATACATATGCGGATTTTGAAATAGTTTAATGAATAGTGGTGATTAGGCGATCAATGGAAGGATGTCTCTAACAGAGAGTTCCTGGAAACTTTCCCTGGACACATACTGTTTCATATTTTTGTCAACGACGGCGATAAAGCACAAGACATAATTATAATGTTGTCTCCATGTGATTAAAGCTAAGAAGAATAAAATCAAGATTCTCCCAAATCTTGTCATATTAGAACAATGGATCATAATAGAGAAGATAAAATTTAATGGAGATAAAGGCAAAATGTTATCTTTGGGTGTGGCAAAGTTGCAGGTAATTTAAATGCATGAAATCAAAGACAAAACAGCCAATACTAGTTTAGACTTCACTGATGGATTCACAGCATATAGGACAAGAAAGACATATCTGGTCTTGAATGTTACCTTTGAAGGAGCACAGCATGGTAGAAAAGCTGGAGACAACATCATATGAAGTTGAGTTCAAGGAATTTGTTTAGACTAAAGAAAAGAAGAATAATGAGGATTAAAGTATCTGATTTCATATATTTGAAGGGCTCATCAATGAAATGAATATGATTTTGTAAAACATAAATAAGACCAATCAGCAGTTTTCAGCTCAATATAAGGAAAACCCAACATCTAGAAGTAGCTCAAAGTGGAATTTTTAGCTTTATCAGATAATCAGTTTTCCATCACCAGTAACCTTTAAAGAGATATTATATAACAGTTATTGAAGATATGATTAGTGGGGATTCCTGTTCAACTATTTTATATCTGAGGATATTTTCTACTCTAAGATTTCTTTATTCTCTGGCCAATCCCACAACCTATTGAATGTATATACATTTTAATGGATACAGGAAAGGTAGAGGAACCAGTACAAGGACAGAAAAGAGGCAGTTAGAAAAGTAGGAAGTCAATAGGATATGTTAATGAAAAGTCAAGGAAAGAGAAGACATCAAAAGAGAAAATTTTTATTAATAACAAATGAAGCAAAGTAGTCAAGAATAATGGAAATAAAGTAATGGATTACCTTTTAATACAGAAGTTTCACTAAGTGGTAAGGATGGGAATGGCAGTTCTTAGTGTTTTTTTTTTTTTTTTTTAATTAGTTCAAATAGTATTTGAACCCAGTACATTCATTGAATACTACTATATGGGAACAAAAAGAAGGTGATATTATATGATAACTTAAGACACTCAAAGTTTTGAAAATTTTTTTGTCTTTTTGATACTGGATAGATCTGAGCATACTATTAGGCAAATGAGAAGGAAATTGTGAAGAGCAAGGTTTGAAGATGTTTTAATGAAAGGAAATGATTGATGCAGTTATGTCAAAGGAATTGGGAGAAGAAATCAAAAGTTAATCTCTTAGCAATTAATTAATAAGGATTTCAAGGTCATTTTAGTCTTGAGAAAGAATAGGGACTACTTGTTTTGAGAGAAGAAGAAAGTGACAAAGGCTATATGAGTAAAGACAACTTTTCTCTCTGTATATAATGATCTTGATCTCAGTTTAAAAAAATCACATTGTGTGGAAAGGTGAAGAACTTACAGATTAAGCACATATTGATCAGAGACTGTTAGCTAAAGTAGATCAAGCCTATAGGCCTCAGTTTTGGCTTCTCTGGAGTCACAGGATTTTAGATAAAGCCTGGACTACATTCCATTGTCCAAAGAAGGGATTAAAAACATATACGTGGCCAAAGAAGCTGTATATCACCTTGTCTATTACATTCCACTGACCAAGTAGGGGAATACAGATTTATGTGACCAATCATAACATATAGAGGGTAGGGTTTTGGAGGTTCTTTGTCTGAAATGTATAAAAGCTGTGAACATTTTCAAGGGATCACTCTCTCCTGCTGTGAATTTGGCTCACAGACCAGAATGAGGTCCACTTCTCGAGATTCTAATAAATAATTCTGCTTTCTATGAGTGATCTCTGTAGTAGTCAATTTGGATAGGTCTTTTTGTCCCAAACAACATGAAGAAAAATGAAAAGAAAAAGAGTATTAATATAGCACCTATTATGTGATAGGTGGCTGTGAATGTAGTGGGTAGTAGTAGATTTTTTAAAAAGCTTGACAAGATAGGAAAGCATTTTTAACAATTAGCACAACTTATTTTCTCTTATATACTTTGTTCTTTATCTCTGCCTCTGATTTTTTATTCTCTTATTCTCTTTATTCTATCCTCTGGCCAGAGAATAAATAAAGAAATCTTAGAATTTCTTCTAATTACAGCTTAGACTGACCCACTGAATCCACGGTCAATACAGAACCTCATCTATAGTATTTAGGAATGAGTAAATCTGACCTATTACCTTCTCTCTTTCTTTTTTTAAATTTTAAATTAATTAATTTTTTCCCTTCCTTTTTGTCTCACCCTGCATTAAAGAAGGCCACCATTTGACACAGATTTATAAATATTTGTAAAACCAAATTTTTCTATTTATCAGTTCTTTCTACTACCTTCTTGAAAAACATTATTTTCCTCTGGCAACACCTACAGTCAAATCAAAGGATGAAGGTGGTTTTGTTTGTTTGCTTGCTTGCTTTTAAATGTTTCTCTTATAGAGTCATAGAAAAATTCAAATAGAAGGATTTTTTCTTGGGAGAGGGTAAGATTCAAGATCCAGAGAGAAGCAACTTGTTTTAAGTCACACAGCTCACAGTGGCACTCTGCTTCTTGTCCTTGAGTTTTTATCACAGCATATATACAAACAAGCTCTCAAGATTACAAACACCATATCAGAAAAGGCTCATATTGTATTAAAAAGTAGATTTCAAGAACACTGATTTGAGAAGCATAAGATAAGCTCTTCAAAGAGGTGATTTTTAAAATTCTTCTTAGCAATTTAAACCAAATTTGGAGAATCAGAGCAAAGGGAACAAAGCAAAAATCAGTCCATGTGAATGCTAATTCTGAATATTTGAGTTTGCATGTTTTCCTACATATCAATATTAGAAATACCCTGTTATATAGTTTATTGCTCTAGAAATACTGAAAAGATGGTCCTAAATGATCTGTTGATTTTTTTAAATTATTTGTTTGTTTCTCTGTTCATTCATTCTCTTACTTTTTCATTTTTTTATCTATTTGGTCATTCATTTGCTCTTCAATCATTTATTCATTAACTTATTTGTTTATTGAAGAACAGATCTCTAATCTCATCCAGACCAAGATGATAATCACCACTTATAAATATGCTCCAATATTGATCACTGATAGTCCCACCCCACTCCAGAATTTGATATGTTCCTTTTCTAACTTAGACCAGTTTATTCCTTCTTGGACAGGATGATAGTTCCATGTTTTTTTTGGGGGGGGTCACTATATTTGTGCCAGAATTAAAATGGATATTAGCTTGACTTTTACCTTCCTATGCTCATAATTTCTGAACTCAAGCCATCTAACATCCTCCAGTAGCAAGGAATATGTGTGTGCACCACCAAAACTATCCTAGTAGTCCTATATGTGGAAAATGTTGTAGGAGACAACCTGTGTACTATAAGGCTTCATTCAAGGACACAAGAATATTTGGAAAATACCCATGCTAAAGATCTAAGGTAATTACCATGTTGAAGTCATGTCATAAGAGCAACAGTCAGAATAAAGTAATGAAGTTCTTTATTGTAATGAATAAAAAGAAGAAATATTATACTAATATTTACAGTTATCCCTCTGGCATCACACCATATATCACAAATCAGCATAAGAAGTTAAAAGGAAATTTTGGTGTGTCTATATATACATTTTGGCTGAAGCATTTAGAGTTAAGTAATTTGTCTAGGATCACACAGCCAGGAAATGTTAAGTGTCTGAGACCAGATTTGAACTCAGGACCTCCTGACTTCAGGGCTGGTGTTCTATCCACTGCCTAGCTGCCCTATATTTTGGTATCATTTTAAGGGAGCCACACACAAAGGCCAGCAAATGACAGAAAAAGTTTAGAAATTCATAAATTCATAAAATGTATGTATAGTATTGTGAAAAAACAACATATTTTATCTTTAAGACTACACTAATTCAGACTTCTATTGTACTGAGAGTCAAAAATTTTACACAGATTTTCTAAATCATGGGGACGCCATGTTCCTAACCCTTGTGATGTGGAAGATATAACTGCATATTGCATTTTAAGTTTTACAAAACACTTTCCATATATTATCTCATTTGGTTCTAATAATAACTTGTGAATTAGATGTTGTTACTATCCCTAAATTCCAGATAAGGAAACTGAGTCTGCTAGTCTCTAAGACTCTAACTACAACACTTTTACTTCTGCTCTCTTTATATATCTGCCTAGCAAAGTAGAATTTTACCCATTGCTATTTTCCTCCTCATCCCACACATACTTATTCTTCTATTCTTCATATGTCCTTCATCCTACTTTTCACATTTTCCAGATGTTAAAGTAAGGGTTCTCATTTTTCACCAAAGAGACAATTATTTGTAGCACTTTATTCTAAGAGGTTTGAGGGAAAAGGACTGGAGTCACAGGATTTTGAATTGGAAGTGTCTTCAGAGACCATGTAGTCTAACATACTCATTTTACAAGTAAGGAACTGATAGCTCATAGAAATAAAATGACTTGCCTGATGTCACCCAGATACTAAATAGCAAAGAAAAAAATTCAACCCAAGGTATCTGGCTTGTGCCTTATGTACTAGGATGCTACCTAGACTCTCTTCTAGTACTTTTCCCTATAAGCAATAGATCTGAAGTGTACAAACTGAGTTCTTTTTTAATTTAAGTTCATTTTAACAAATTAATCACTTCTTCTGGCGATATTCTTTCCCTAAAGTTAGTTTCAAAGTAGAACTATGCTAATGCCAACTCAAACTGGCTTGGGAGAATTTATTGTTAAATCTTCAGTGTGATGAATTTATATCCTAGAAATTAGAAAATTTACTGCTTTATTGTATAAACTTGAGAGTTATAGAAAATGTTGCTGATGTTAAATTTAAAAGTGTCTTTAGGATATTTATTTCTTCCCAAAGAAGGGAAGTTGTTAAACATTTACTAGCAGCTTACTGTTTGGGGAATATTTGATTAATTTATTTAAGTTTAAAATGGAAATTGTAGACAATAAATATTTTCTCTTGAGTATTTTATACCTACCAGTTAAAGTTAATTAAGTTTTATCCCAATGGAAAACCTCAGATTTGTAAGGTGCTATAAGTATCTATAAGTAGATTCACTATATCGATATAAAACTTGTTATTTTTTTACAAATCAAATTGTGGAAAATATTGAAGAAAAGAATTAGGACCCAGCATAATTTGGATTTTCTGGGTCTCTTAGGAAAACACTGTTGTTATTCAATGAATGGAATATGACATCTATTCCCCAAACTCCATGTTTCTCTTCACAGATTGAGAAAGCAGCTGGCTAGCAACAAGTAGGTTTTGTCTGTAAATGACCTTATTCTTTTCTATCATCCAAATCTTGATCTGGGGAGCTTGTGAGAATTCAAAAGTAGGTCTAAAAATGAGGCCAAGAAGGAATTATCTAGCAGTTAAATCATAAAAGTTCTACTGGGCTTATTTCAGTTGGATGTCTCTCTACTGCCTAAACAAGAGACTCCATTTTATTATTAATGCAAAAGAATAACTTTAGAAACTCTAAAACTACAATAACATGTCAGTTTTCTTTCTAAAATTATTAGTCTGTAAGTTGGAATCAAAGAAAGTGATCATCTTCAGAATGAAGAGAGAAAGCATATAAAGATTTAATCATTTTTCTTATGCGTCAAATAATGTCAAGATAAGTATCTCATGCATGAGAAAACTCTTTTTTCCTAAATGACATACATTATAAAATATCAAGTGTCTTATGCATTGTTTACATTGCTCAAGTTTTGGATCATGAAAGGCTGACTAAACTATTATTAATTACTTAAACAACAGTCATAGTTCTTAGTCATGGTACTGTTGTTGTTCAGTCATTTTTCAGTTGTGTTCTACTTTTCTGGAATAGACTAAATTCATTAAAGTCAAGTTCAGGGAGTATCTTATAAACTGGCCACAACAAAAGGAGATAGATTTTAGAATTTGATGAACTATTTATTCTCAAAGGGTATAGTATTGTTATTGACCTCAATGCAAAGACAAGCACTTGGTGGGCTAGATTTGTGTATTTTTGCTGTTTGTTTATATTCTGCAAAAAGTAGTGGTAAATGTGGGGATGGTCATAGTTGTGGCTGTGGTAATTGTTGTAGTTGGGGTTGTAATGTTGGTGGTTTTTAAATAATTTGTCTCAATGATTCTATCTCTCTAGACCTAGAGAGTAAAATTGTTTGGGGGCCATTATATACCTGGTTTAAGACATTAAGATATGTAGATATTATAAAATGCCTATGAAAAATTTAAAATTAATTCAGGGAAAAAGTTACTTCTAATATGGCTTATCATATGTAATATGTATATTCTAGCCCAACTCTGGGCCTGCTTCACTGGCCTTCTGGCTTAGAGAGGCCCCTCTTCCCCACTTCTTTCCTATGTTAATCACATTTGTGACTAGCATCCTAACTTCACTCAATCCCTTAATTGTGGGTAATTTTTACAAATGGAAATTTACTATCAAAAAATAGCATGACCAAATATAGAAACACTTCCTAGATACTTACAGACCATACTTTACCGTACACCACATCAATCTCTCTTTGGAGTAGGCTCAAAACTTAGCTCAATTGCTATATAGAATTAGTTCCACCAAATTTATGACTGCCAGATCAGTGAGGGCCTCAGAGATTTCTTCTTGTTCCTCAGGGGTTTCAGACCTGATCTGGGTTAAGACTCCCTCTTTCTCCTAGCTCACTTGCTTGTTCAAGATCAGGAACTCCACTCTTTGGACCAAGAATAGAAAACAAGGAAGGAGACCATTTCTTGGGAGTTCATATAGCCTCAAAGCAGGCCATTTGTTTTCTGTCCTTATAGCATAGTCTCTTACCAGGCAGCATGAATTAAATAGTTAGCAAATGTAGCCAAAAAGCAAATGAAACAAAAAGACAGCCGAAACTGACTCAGAACTTTAAAAATAACTTTTCTGACTAGATAGTCAATCATTAAATGCTTCTCCCAAACACATGACTAGGTAACCAGAACCAATTACAAATCCACAAATGCTCAACGATTTCTCCAAGGCAGTTCACTTATACATTATCACAGACTCCACACAGTTGAACCCTAGGTTATCATCAGGCCAGCTCAGGGCACTTCAGTTATGAAAAAATGACAAGGTTACCCACACAACAGTCATACCTTAAAAACTTCTTCAATATGGAAACTTATTTATCTTTTAGACTTCTAGAAGGATCAAGAAAGGTTTTGGAGGGGCACTGCATTTGGAAAGAATCTGAAGATTCAAAGAAGAGACTATAAAGAAAAAGTATATCCAGCAATGGGAAAACTTCAAAGATACAGTGATAAAGATGGATTGTTCTATATGGGGAATCTGGTAAGCCAGTTTGGCCAAAATGGAGAATATATGAAGGGAAATGATATTATACAAGAATATAAACAGAGATAGAAAGCAAATGTAGAGGACGTGAAATGTCATGCTAGTGATTTTATTTCTCCCACTAGAGGGTAGTTATTGAAGATTAAAGAGTAGGGAAATAATATGATTAGAGTACTAATAGACTAATAAGTAATTATCTCCCAGTTTGAGAAGATTATTTCTAGAGGTTGCAGCCCTTTGGAATAGGCTTTAAGAATCCAAGGTCATCATCATGATACATTGAAATAGAATGTCAGCAGAAAATAGAACTACATTCTAGGTTTAATGATAATAATGGGTACTATTAGAAAACTCTAAAAACAAAATTCAAAACAATGCCAACAAACATATTATGCCTATTTCTTTAATTAAAAATAAAATAAAGGATAAAGAATAAACCTTAGATGAGTTATCTGTGAAGAGGCAAACTCCCTATATTACATTTATTTTGGTCTTATAAGCATATTTGTAGCAAATTTTATGAGACACCAAATAAATTAAGTGGAGCTTCAAAGGGGTCTTTTCCTGAACAGGCTTGGACAGTATAAGCATAAAGATGACACTCTTTACAAGGAAAGAGGCAGATTGTCTTTGTGCTCTTTCAGACTGTACTTAGGAAGACTAAATCGTTGGGCCAAAACATGGTCACTGATAGTATATAATCTGAAATCTAATTATTTTCATAGCCTTTCCTGAGACACAACATACTTTTTGTCATAGTTTAGCCTTAGATATATGAATCTGTATCTACATATACACACACACGCAAAGCCCATTGTTCTCATCAGTTACAAATTTTATTACATCCTTTCTAACAAGTAATGAATTCTATAAGCATATAACACTGAAGTAGTTGTTAGTTAATCTGCCTGGACTTAAAGATATTAAAAGAGAAAGGAAGACTGTTTTTAAGAATAGATACCTTTTAATCATTGCTTAGGGTCTCTTTAAAGACAATCAGTTGCTTGTCAACACTCAAGTTAAACACCTCAACTTTATCTTCAAATAGCTTCTAAGATAACCTTTTGCTTCCTTGTCCACTCAAGGGAAAATGTCAACCCTCTCCAATGGTTCCTAAGTGGATTGTCCATCTATTTCCTGCCACAGTGCTGTCCTTGTTCCTTTCAACTTTATAGAGCATTCAAACTCATATAGATTTGCCATTATCTAAATACTCAGGAAAGTGGAACTTCAGTTCGAATATCTACTTTCTACCCTTGTAATACATTCCTTAAGTCACAATGGAAAGTAGTATTTATACTCTTTATAGTGGGACAATTGCTTTTAAAATCACAGCTGCCATTTTGTTACTTTTTTTTGGACAAGGATATCTACAAATTCACTCTATTTTTCATCCCCAACACTGAATAAGGTTGTTTTCAATATTTCATATGCTTATGTGAATAAATATAATCCATCTTCGGAAGAAAATACATTGGAACTGGCAAAGAACAGATGGCCAACATTAGGAATAAGTACTTTTTACATAAAAGGTTTGATATCCTATTTATGAAAGATTTTATCTAATAAATTTCACTCATAACTACCAAATATGATATTGAGGATGATAATCCTCATAGTTCACCAGATTACTAGATAATTAATGGTATCATAAGTATAATATAGCATTTAATTTTTATATTGATCCAAATACTACCTAAATTTTCCTTAAAGTACTGTTTTGGAGAAAATATTCAATAAAAATTAAATATGCATATATATTTATGTATATATGTGATACACATATACATATTACATATGTAATAATTACATACATTACATAATACATATGTATTATATATATTGTATTCTCATTGACAGATTAAGGAAAAACTGTCTAAAATGATATTCATTTTCATTCAAAAATAGATAATATAATGAAATGAAGGGGAAGCATAATATTTAGACAATGTAATAATTATATCATTGCAGGACTGGTTCTAGGCTAAATTTCTTGTATTAGACAAGCAAGTTGGTTCTTCAGAAGTGATTACTATTCCTTCTTTTAGAATTTTGGGGGTTAATGATGAGCAGTTATTTTTCAGTATCCTTACCCTTCAGGGTATATTAGTGTGCTATTGAGTGAAAATCTTTTAATTAGTTTATAACTCCTCAGTTATCATTCAACAAATTGATATCAATTAGATTTTACAAGAACAACTAGGTGATGAAGTGGATAGAATGAATTGGTCTGAATTCAAGTATGGCCTCAGACACATCTATAATGAGCTAGAGAAGGAAATGAAAGACCACTCCAGTATTTTTGTCAAGAAAACTTCAAATGGGCTCACAAAGAGTAGGACATGACCTATAAAAGACTCAGTAATAACAATAACAAAATTCTACGAAGGTATATTTACTGAGAAGATTTATTGGAGACCAAAGTACAATATATCCCCTAAAGCTTTGACAAGCTCTTCCAATGAGTACATACAGAGTCAAGAGAAAGATGGACTCAAATTACATGAGCAAAGTAATAGCTTGTAGTGTCTGATCTTGTTTGGACTGGTTTGTTTTGTTTTTTTCTTCCTTTTAAGGAATTCTCTTGAATTTTCCTTTCATGTGTCTTTGCTTGAAATTTCACTTCTCAATATCTATTAGTTCATCCTCAACACCTGATACAGATAATGCCATCAATCATAGTGCTATTATGGGAAGTCCAAATCTTAAGCCTTTTGAATGTCACAAGATTTTTCTTAGGTCTGCAGAAAGGCAGTGGGGAAGGAAGGAAAGGAGATTCCCTCCCAAGTAATTTTCTCTCAAAGACTTGAATAAAACTGCTCCATAATAGACTGGTCTATTATTGAAACACTGGATTCCAAATTGGTTTCTAGTTTATCTGAGCCTAATTTTGTCTGAGAGGGTTTAATTGATTCTCTTCAACCAATAACAATAGACTTCCAGGGGAATGACATCATCCAGTGATTGTATTAGCATTTTACTCCTTCCAAACTGATTAAGGTTTTTGTTGTTGTTGTTGTTGTTGTTTGCATCTAGTTTATATTGAGTGACTAACTGCTTCTGGAAAGCCATTATAGAGTTTGTAATTTTTTATACCCTTCATTGATTACTTCCATATCGCAATAAAAGAGGTATTCTAATGTGATAAAGATCTAAGGATATGAAGCATTTTATTAGTTATATTATTTGTTGAAGTGATTTATTAAATGATTCAGTTGAGAAATTCATGATTTGATTTGATTTGATTTTTTAGATAAGAAAGCTTCTTAGAATAGAGAGATATTTTGCCATTTGTTTCCTCAATACTTTTTCCCACCACAGTTGCTTCTAGATATGCTACATCATATCAAATATTGAAACATAACAAAAATATATGCAAGCAAGATTCCTCTTGCACTCACATTTGCCAAAAGGAAGGATAATTGTCTCTTTATATGTTCACTGAGATCATTATTAGTTTTTTTTTTTTCTTATTCATAGTGGTCCTATTAGTGATCTTTTCCTATTTTTGTAGTTATGGTTTTTTAGTCTGCTTATTTCCTTCTTCATCAGTTCATATAAGTCTTCCCATATTTCTCTGGATTTCACAATCCATATTGCCTAGTAAATAATAATATTCAATTAACTTCATATACCAGTTTATTTAACCAAATTCATTGCATCAAAATTTGTACATGTATTTTAGTTTTACTCTTTTTTTTTTTAATTTTCATTTCCAAAAGCATAGAGTTTGCCAAAGTGAATATCCCCTGATCAATCCAAAAATTTATATATTTCCTTTTCTTTAAAACAACTATTTTTTTCTGATAATTAAAAATGGAAAAAAGGAACACAATACATTTTTTAAGAATGGATACAACAGAAATGTCCACATCCACCAAAGAACAAACCTGTTCAGAAAAAAGATTTAAGCTGAATTACTTGTTACCAATAGTTCAAAGAAAGTAAAGCTGCATTAGTGTTAATGACAAAACAAACAATTTGAATTGTTTTAATCACAATGGAGTAAAAAAAAACCAAACCTCATATTTACCTAACATCAAAAGAGTTTCCAATTGAAAATGTAGCTTAACTTTCTTCCAAGTGCCAGGAATTCAAAACAGAGAGGTATTTTAAATGGTAGTTCTGCCTGTTGTGATCCTTTCACAAAGACTTACTGAAAATCTTTTAGAAAGTGTCATATTTAGGTGCTGAAATATGTAATCTTATTATTACAGGCTTTGCAACACTCAAGTAACCATTTTAAAGTATGCTCTGACTTGTTAGTTACATATTTGAGATGACATAATTTAGGAGTAAATATTTAAGCTATCATGGTTTTCTGCCTACTGTGGTGTGTGTATAAGAGGTGTGGGGGGCAGGGAGGTCTGGAAATGAGGTTGTGAATGTGACAGTATACCAGTGTCTTGAATTTTTCTTTCCCATTCTTCCCTCCCTAAAATATTTAGGTAGATGTCAAAGCTGCTTTTTGGTAAATTTTCATTTTAAGTTTTAAGAGAAAGCAAACCTTTCCAGAAAAACTCTTTCAACAATCTGTATTTTGCTTCTGTTTTCTCAGATAAAAAGACTGATTTAAGACAAGAAAAAGCAGAGCCAAAATAACTAATATAGAATGGAAAAGCAAGATATGTAAAATGACAATAAGAGACCACCTACTTAGTTGCACATAAGTTCAAAAGAGCCAGGTCCAGATGAACTACATCCTGTAATTTTAAAAGAACTCTTTCTAGCCTATTTTCACTTTATATCCTCATGTTCTCTATGTTTTAGCCAAAGTATTCTACATGTTGTTACCCAGAAGTGACATTCCTTCTAGTCTATTTGTGCTTTTCTGAGGTTTTTCTTCATATGCTCTCAATCCTCCTTTTTTTTTTTTTACTTTGTGGAACTTATAGATCCCTTTAGGATTCATCAAATACTTCTCATACAAGCCTTTGTACAATATTCCCAACTTTTAATATTTTCTTCCACTGAAATTAATTGTATTTCCTATTTGCATACTTTAGATTACTTATCTAGGAATGATGTTTTCCAAGAGTATACCTTCTTTCAGGGCAGGACACTTTCACTTTTGTCTTTGTAAGTCAGCACTCAGAGCGAGTAGTGGCATGTAATCAATGCTTTTATTTGTTTGTTGTTTTTTTTAACATATATGACACATAACACATCTTAACAATTATGAATCATGTTGGGAGAGAAAAACCAGAGCAAAGTAATCAGTGCTTAATAAATACTTGTAGAATTTAGTTGAATCGAACTAAGATATTGTGAGTGATCTTTGGGAGGTTGTAGAGGATAGAATGGGACAGTACAATGGGATAAGACAAGAACAAAAGTAGAACTGATATTTTAAAAAAAGGAAGAGAATAGAATTATGTCTTTTAACAATTTCTTCATTTCTATTCCTAACAAAAATCTAGAACACACTATGAATATTTTGGTTAGTATACATTTAGTGATCTGGGAGAACCAGTATGGTTCCCAGAATTCATTATGACAGAATTCTTTTTACCTTTTTTATTTGGAAAGGGTTAGCAGGATTTTTCAGGCAGCTAGGTGGCTCAGTGAATAGAGGCATGGGCCTAGGGTCAGGAAAACCGAGTTCAAATCTAGCCCTAGACACATTTTAGCTACATTACTTTAGACAAATCACTCAATCTCTGATTACCTTTTTCCTCAGGAGAATGAAAGGGCAAACTTGGGCATATTTATTTTAGAGAGCAGACTAAATGAAAAAATATTTATTAAACTTTCATTTTATTCCAGGCATGGTGTTAAGTGCTAAGAATACTTTTTTTTTTTTTTTAAATGAGTGAGAAGACAACATTTAAGGTATGGTGGGAGAGCTATTTTGTTCCAGAGATGTAGAAAGGGAAAGAGGGAAGGATATCTGCAGGCAAAGAGTGAAATTACTTAAGTGAATGGTTAAAAGAGACGTGAAGGCAAAGCATAGTTAAATATATCACACTGGATTGTAGACATAGTGGACTATATGGAATTATTAGCATGCAATTACTAATCATTTAAGTTGTGTACTGGAAAAGAAGGGATTAGAGTTGTTCTGGTTGGATCTAAAAGTCAAAATTCCCACTGAAAGAAGTTACAAAGACATATTTAAACTTGACATTAAAAAGAAAAAAGGTAGCTAGATGGTGTAGTGGATAGAGCACCAGCCAGGAAGTAAGAGGACTTGAGTTCAAATAGGACCTCAGACACTTACTGCTTTCTATCTGTGTGACCTTAGGCAAGTCACTTAACTCCAATTGCCTCAACAACAACAAAAACCTAACAATTTCCAAATGTGGATGAAACAACCTGGTAAAATAGTGAGATTCCACGCTATCAGAAGTATTCAAGTAAAGATTGTTTACTATCCTGTTAGATAGGTTATAAATTCTTCTTCAATTTTAGATTTTCTTAGATTGGTTTTAAGGACCTTACTTGGTCTTAGATTTTAAAATTCTTTGACAAGAATTATAGAAGAACAAACAAATTAATTTTAAAAAAATTAAATACTTACTATGTGCAAAGCATTAAGCATTAAGGATAAATACAGATACAAAAGCTAATCAATCTATGCTCTCAAGGAACTCAGATTTTAATAAGAGAAGACAAAAAAATTTACAGATTTCAATTACAAGTCAGATGGAATGATCCAGTGGTCCTTAGTGTATGGTAGTCAAAGAGTTAGTCAGTGGAGATACTAAGATATGTCACTTACTTCAAGGATCTCACATTTTAAAATGGAAGAAACAACATGGGAATAGCTATGTTTGTACAAGATATGATCAGAGTAGATAGAAGGCAATCTCAGAAGGAATATACTAGTAATTGGGACACTGGAAAAGGCCTTCTTCAGAATGTAAAATTGAAACCAAGTTTGGAAGTAAGCCAACGAAACAAGTAGATAAAGGAGAGGAAAGAGAACATTTAAATGCATCTTTTAAAATGCCATTTCTATTTATATAACCACATCAGTTTCTGATCTTGGACCATTTGAAAGTTCCAAGGATAGAGGGTAAGAGCTTTTATCAGTAACTATGGCTGTAGAAGAGATGGGGGTTAAGGTCAGCAATTGGTGGTAGTGGTGGTAAGGTTGATAGTCATCATCTCTGAAAGGTTATTTCCCTTCAATTATGACTAGATATAATGCAAGAATGTGGTTACCGGCCCTGCTATATAAGGCTCTTTTCAAGTAATCAAGGAAATCTTCAAGAAGGAACAAATTTTTGCTTATTTTTCTTTTGTTTTAGAATCTTCCATTATTGCAGGCTATGATACATTCATTTTAAAAAATGTTACATTGCTGAATTTTTTAAAGATACAATACTCAGCCTTTATTATATCACATGTTGTCTAGTTTTCCCTTATACTGTGTTTATGTGTCTTGTGTCTCCAACTAAAGTATAGGTGCTTGGATGACAAGAAGCCATCCTAATACTTTTTTGTATGCTTAGGATGGCTCAATAATTTTTTCTGCTAATTTTTTTTACTTTTGAAAAATTTTGCTATTAGAAATTTTCAAGGTGATATTATATTTTGATTTCACTTAATATATATTGGATGGAATAGAGAAAAATGTGAATAGGAAGAAATCTGTATCCATGGAGGAAAGGGCATCCATGTAGAAATAAAGTCTTTTATATAGTAGATCCCAATCTCTAAACTGTTTCTTTAAAAATCAAATACTAAATTATTAACTATAGAGTAAAACTGCAGCTGTTGGTAAAAAACATTCCCTTTAGTATTTCACTGCAACATTTTTTGGTACTGTTGCTGGAAAATTATTATATCTTACCTCAGAGAATGCTGTCTTTCAACTATATTTAAATATTCTCTAAAACTTCTGAATTGAAAGAGGGAATTAGTCACTATAAAAACATGATATTTTATTTATAACTAAATCTACTGCCACTTGAATTATTCTCAAGTTCAGTATCACAGGATGGGGAAGGAGGGTGCAGTACTGAGATTGCAAATCATATAAATAGAAGTATATTGTGTATATATACATAAATGGCTTTTCTATATGGCAAAAACACTGTTTTAAGCTGAATAAATATGCCTTTCTATCTTTTACAGAGATATCTAAATAACTAAGAAATACAATGCTTGCAAATGATATAATAAACTAAAGTAGCTACCAGCATAATAGGACATCTGCTACACTAAAATAAAACACTTCTAATTATTTAAATTGTCATTTGCTTTTTGTAAAGCATATATTTTAAAAATAAAAAAAGATATATTTAAATTTAACATTTAAATAACTATACAATCCCAAATTCTATTTCTTTCCAATTTTTAAAGTTTTGTTAATAATATACCATTCTTTATTTGCCTGGGATTGTTTATCAGCATCATCAATGTTTTTATTTCGCTCAATACTTTTCTAGAAATATATTTGGTTCTTAGTTAAAAATCAATCTATATAAAAAATTATTATTCAGGGGAAACAACTAAGTTTAATTCCTGGGTGCTGCTTGTACTCTAGGTAAGTTACAGGACATAAAAAGTGTGAAAAGCTAATAAAGATTAGAATTATAATTCAATGTAATAAAAAGAGAAATGCCATAAGGCTTTATGTGATTAATTGACAAATGAATAGTAGGAACAACAACTATTCTTAATTTCAGGATATGAAATGATTTAAGTTTCC
Organism: Antechinus flavipes; assembly: GCF_016432865.1. Lineage (NCBI taxonomy): Eukaryota > Metazoa > Chordata > Mammalia > Dasyuromorphia > Dasyuridae > Antechinus > Antechinus flavipes. The sequence goes on from NC_067401.1 coordinate 266,010,230, forward strand.
AATGGATAGGAGGGCATTGACATAGATGATAGGTTTTAGACTGAGTCCTGAATTATCACTAGTAAATAAAAAGGCAAATTAGAAAAAGAGGACATTTGAAAGAAGTATCAAAGTGTGAAACTGATAACTGTTAAGATGTGTTCAGGGAATAAAAAATAAAACACTTTGAATAAAAGGTAAGTCATTGGAGATACAGCTGGAAAGATTCATTTATAGACATATTTCAAGAAGCTTTGGAACAAAGAAAGGGAGTTTAGACTTACTTGATCTTATGAGACAAAGTCAATATTATCTAATGGGGACACATTAAATGATAGTAGGAGCAGTGAAGAGAGGGATATGATATGATTCAACATAATATTTTCAGAAGATTTATCAAGCAATGTTATTCAGGACAGATTCAAAGCAGTGAGGAAAACTTAGAGACAAACAAAAATAAAGAGGCTATCCAGACATGTAGTGATAAAGAATATTTTATTCTCAATTATTAACTTTGATTAAAATCTAAATAAAAATTTAACATGTAGGATCCATTTTAAGCACTTAAAACTTTATTCTTTAATAAAAGAATGTTCTCTTCCCAACATTTTATTTGATTATAACCAAGGAGTTTATTTGATATAGATGAATATTCCCAAATTAAATCTTCTACTTCCAAATATAAGTTTCAAATCACCAAGACACATATGCAAAGAAGTGAAGGATTAGAAGGGCTTTAGAACATATTTAGACTCAACTCCTTCTGCAGATGAAGAAAATATAATTCAAAGAAGATAAATAACTTGGCAACATATACAAAATTAGTCTATACCAGAGCCAGGACTAAAGCAAAAATCATCTTTCATTTATTGGTCTAGATACACTTTAAACCATAACAACCAGGTTCCTCTCAAAGGATGACCTCAGCATAATGCATTATTGGTTTACATATTTGATAATTGTCATAACCCAAAATAAAATCCATTTCTTTTAATCTTTAGATATGATCAAAACTCAATTAAATCCATTTCTTATCAAAAAAAGCTTTGAAAGAATTAGACCTATATTTTTTGAGAGTAAAATAAAAAGGCTCATTCAAATTTTAAAACAAAGGAAGAAAAATAAAGAGTATTACTCCATTATTTTTATGTTTCCAAAACAAATTTAATAACCCATCAAAAATTTTCTGGACTGCTAATGGAACCATTCCAAAATAGAGGGACAAACATGACTGTTAAGGTTTTATTTAAATAATGGAACTGGAAGGGCATCATTCTTTTTATCTATCTATCTATATACATATAGGCTTATTGAGTTTAAGGGAAATCCTTTTCTCTTACTGGGGAAAATAATGTTGGCCCAGCCAAAGCTCTAAAGCATCTACATATGCAGAGACTGAGCCACTTTAGGAATCTCACAATGGAACCATTGAAACTACCACTGACTTTAAGTGGTTCTTAAGAAGGATTTTTTCTCCCTTTAAATTAGTACTTATTTTTAAAAGCAGAGAGAGGTTTTATCTTATGGAAGGATTTTTTTTTTTTTAATTTAATACTTCAACTTCAAGATGAATAATTCTTTTCTCAAAGACTGGAATTTTACATGTGACAACTTGAATAATGTGATTGGGTTTTTACATGTTTAAGTATAAGAATATGCAGTCAGAAAACTCGAGTAGATTTTGCTAGCTTCTAGTTTTCCCCCATTATTGCACGAAATTTCCTTCTGCTTTTAATTAAATGCTCTGAAGTCTGGTAAATTGGAGAACATTAAAAAAAAAAAAGTCTTCAGAATTGTCCAGTCAATGCCTTAAAGGCTCTTAAAGGATGTTTCTACAAGTATTTCAGTATTATAACATTTTTACAACACTATTGAAATAGTTTTATTCTACCATATTTTTAAACAATTGATGAATTGTCTTGCAGTAGTAGGCATGAAATATATGTTTGGAAAATTGAATCAATTCATAGATAATATTCTTGGTTCTTACAGTGTTAACAATTTAATCAGTAAAACCAAAATGGTATAATGGAATATATTCTGGATTTGAATTCAGAGAACATACATTTAAATCTGGCCTCTTCTACTTGCTATATGTAACCTTGGGGAAATCACTTCGCCACTACCCCCACCACCCCCTTCAAGGCTCAGTTTTAATCCAAAAAATGAGTCTATTATACTAGATAGCCTTTAAGGGGCCTTCCAGCTCAAAATCTATGATCCAATGAAACAGATCCAAATTTGCTTTCAAATCTCCCTTTCTTCCTGGATGAAAATAATTCAGAGCACTTCATCTATTTCTATGTACCTCATCATATAGGTCCCAGAGAAGACCAAAAGCCTACACAGAAGCAACCTTTAAAAAGGAAGATGAAATGGGTTTGGATAGAGTATTGTGTAAAAGTTTGTTGGAGACTTTTTTGGATTTAGTTCTCTGCTATTAAACCTTCACTTTGATGAGAAATAATTCAATCATTATTCCTTTTTAAGAAAAAGCTCTCAGCTTCTTTTATACAGTAATTGACAGATTTTTATGACTTTTTTTAGACTGTATCTACTTTAAGTGGTTAAAATAACTGGTTATGTTCATTTGAATCTAACCATTGTAGGGAATAGAGAAGCAGAAAAGCAGCCCAATAGTGTCCAATTCTTGCACATAATTGATTCACACACAAAAATCAGCACTCGTCATATAATTCTTTGGTCTCTGCCAATATACATAAAATATTAACATAGACTTTCAAGCTTGGAAGGGGTCTTTGACCCCTTCTAGTCCAAATCCCTTTTTCTATGTCACATGTTCATAGAATCTAGAACTGGAAGGGAATTTAAAAATCATCTTCAGTCCTTTTATTTTTCAGATGATGAAACTGATAACACATACAGAATAAAAGCCCTGACCATCACACTGTAAGTACATGATTGAGGAGGAGCACCTGATATGTACAGTGGATATTGCACCTGATCTGAGTCAGGAAGATGCAAGTTAAAATTCAGCCTCAGACACTAGCTGAATGTCCTTGATCAAGTCACTAAATCCCTATTTGCTTCAGCTCCTCTTCTGTAAAATGGGGGTATATAAGAGAAAGAAATGGCAAACCACTCCATTATCTTTGTCAAGAAAACTACATCAGATGTGATTGACCAACCATAAAAAGAATTTGCAGCCTTGTCCTTTGATGTCCAATTACTCTTTATTTTTCAGACATTTGTGAATTTACTGGAAAGTTTTATTTTGACTTGAAGTTTCACCCTCTCCTCCAGGTCTTCTCTGCTTCCCTTTTTCCTCCGTTCTATCCTCTTTCTCCTTCTCCATAATCAAGAAGTGAATTAGCATGTGAATTGTTCTTTTTTGACAGAATATCATTTTACAGCTCTCTTTCAAATGGTCACAATTTGGTAATTGCATCAAACATTCTTTATTAGATCATCCACTCTTATAAATTAATTTTCATATGGGATCTAATAAGCAAAAACTAAAAAGTCTGACAGTAGTCTGGTTTTTATTTATCCAATTACATGGTACCAGGTAATTACTCTTGCTTATAACACTACAAACTAAAGTTTCTTTCTTTTTTTTTTTTCAAACTAAAGTTTCAAATGGAAAAAATATCATTGCATATTTTGGCATGTCTACTGATATCAATAAAAGGATGGCTGGCATTGAATTTATCATTTTATTGAAAATACAAAAATCTAAAAATAAACTTCTCATATGTTTTGAGGCTAGTTGTGATACTGATACATAATTTTTGGGTTAGAGTGAGTTCTGTGTAAGAGTTTGGGTTAGAGTTAAAGTTAAGTATATTGGCAGAGACCAATTGAGTTAAGAGTTAAATTGCTTTGTTAACGTTTGCATTTCTAATGTTTAATGCTGCACAATGACTCAAACTGCACAGCTGTTTCTTGATGTGAGTAGTCAGAAAGGAAGCTCCCATATTCCACTTCAAATATTGATCCAATTTCTCCTAGGAAAATTAGAGTTAAATATTACTCAAAACTGATTTGGGGAGAGATTCTATCTGGAGAATGTTAGACTAATATCTTCCTTTAATAGAATAGCAGGGTACAACATACTTATCATGCATCCTCTGTCTAATAGAAAGTTGTTTCTTTCCTTGAAGCAACCATAAGGGAATGGGGTATACTGTTATTTCAAAATTAGGGAGCCCAAAAAAGAAATCTGGATCTAGCATCAAAAGTCCTGAGTTTAGATATTAAATTGCTATCTGTGTATATTAAATTGCTATCTGTGTGATATTTGACCAATCATTTAGGAATTGGGCCTCAATTTCCTTAAGCTTGAGGGTCTTCCCCTCCCAAATTTATTTATTTACTGTTTGTTTGTTGACTAAACAAAAAAGGAGATTCTTTGCCTCAATTGCTACTTAGGCTTAATCATTAAATGGTTGCAGCCTCAGTCAAATTGAAACCTATTGAAGACTTTAGTTTAAAATTTCTCTGCATCCAGGGCCATCTCTAATCTTCCTAATCTGTATCCAGCCACTGAACCCAGATGGCTCTGGAAAGAAAAGTGAGGCTGGTTACCTTGTATGGCCCACTCACTCACTTAAATTCAATTTACTTGCATGGCATGGCATCATTTCTCTGATATCATGGTCCTTTTTGAGAATGAAGAACAAAAACAGGTGAGTGAAATTAGAAATTATATTATACCTGGAGATAGGAACTTTAACTTTTGTCTTTGTACCAGTCTAATCCAGTATCTAATACATAGTAGGTGATTAATAAATACTTGTTGATTGATTGAGGATCTCAAAAGTCCAGTGAAGATCTAAATCACAGTATTGTGATATACATGCCTACATATATTTCTATCATCTATCTAGCTATCTATCAATCTATCATCTATTTATCTATCGATCTATCTATCTATCATCTATCTATCATTTCCACTCCTTGAAAGGAGAAGAACTCCATTGCTCTTCACTCGCTTGAATTTAGAAAGATAAAGAGAATTCATTTGTTTGTATGGGATAAGTCATTCAACTTAAAAACCTTTTACCAGAAAAGGTCTTTATGTATCTATTATAATCTTTGAAATCCACAAGACAGATGCCTTTTTAGGCATCTTTTTATTTTTAGGAGTATTTTTATTTATTTATTTTTTTTTTACTTTTGCAATTTGGATTTTTTTAATTTTAATTTTTTTAATTTAAGTTTTAATTTTAATTTTAATTTTTAATTTAATTAATTTTTAATTAATTCACCCTTACAAAACCTTGTGTTCTATTTTTTTCCTTCCTCCTTCCCCCACTCCCTCCCCTAGATGACAAATAATCCAACATGTTTTAAACATATGCAATTCTTCTATATATATTTCCATAATTATCATGCTGCATAAGAAAAGGAAAGAAAATGAAAAAGAAAACAAAATTCAAGGAAACAACAAAAAAGTGAAAATACTATGTAGTAATTCACATTCAACCTCCATAGTCCTCTCTGGGTGCCGATGGTTGTCTCCATCAAAAAACTATTGGAATTAGTCTGAATCACCTTGCTAATAAAAAGAACCAAAACCATCAGAATTGATCATTATATTGTGGTTACTGTGTACACTGTTCTCTTGGTTTTACTTATTTCACTTAGCATTAGTCCAGCTTTTCTGAAATTATCCTGCTTATTATTTCTTATAGAACAATACTATTCAATAACATTCATATACCATAATTTTTTCTGCCATTCTCCAACTGATGGGCATTCACTCAGTTTACAATTCCTTGCCACTACAAAAAAGGCTGCTAAAAACATTTTTGCACATATAGGTCCTTTTCCCCTTTTTATGATCTCTTTGGGATACAGAATCAGTAAAGACACTGTTTTATCAAAAGTTCAAACTGGATCAAATGCCCTTTGGGCATAGTTCCATATTGCTTTCCAGAATGGCTGGATCCATTCATAACTCCACATACAATGTATTAGTATCTCAGTTTTCCCAAATCCCCTCCAACATTCATCATTATCTTTTCCTGTCATTTTAGCCAATCTGAGAGGTATGTAGTAATACCTTAGTGAATTAGACCAATTCTGACCAATTGTGACCAATAGTGAATTAGAGTATTTTTTCATATGACTAGAAATAGTTTTAATTTCTTCACCTAAAAATTGTCTGTTAAATCCTTTGACCATTTATTAGGTGGAGAATGGCTTGTTTTCGTATAAATTTGAGTCAATTCTCTATTTATTTTAGAAATGAGGCCTTTATCAGAACCTTTGGATGTAAACATTTTCCCCAATTTACTACTTCCCTTCTAATCTTGTCTGCATTGATTTTGTTTGTAGAAAAACTTTTAAACTTAATATAATCACATTTATCCATTTTTCATTCTACAATATACTCTAGTTCCTTTGATCAAAAATTTGATAGGAATCTATTAAAAATATTATTGATATCTTTAAATTTTTTTTTATAATACTTAGTAATGTATCACTGATTAGCTCTTGATTTCAAGTAATCCCTTTTTTCCCTTACATATCTTGAATATAAGAATTTTATCAGAGATATTTGATTAAACAATGATTTCTCCAATTCATAGTTTCTCTTAAATTGCTTTACTATTGTTGGTTTAAAAATCTTCTTTAATTCTTATATAATTTTTTTTTTGCCATTTATTTCAAATTTTCTCTTTAGACATACTATTTCATTATCTCCTGGGTATTCAATTACCACCTCTATGCTGATGATTCTCAAAAATTTTTATGTATCCCTAGCCTCTTTGCATTCTTCCTGCCTAATATTCAATTACCTTTTGATTATTTCAGACTCTATATTCTGTGAATATCTTAAGCTCAACATATTCAAAACAGAATCCATTAACTTTCTCTCAAAATTTATTTCTCTTCTCAACTTCCCTATTAATGCTAAGTGTACTCTTCATCCTCCCAGTATCTTGGTTCCAAACTTGTATCAGCCTCGATTTCTAATTCTTACTCCCATTCCTCAAATTTAATCTGTTGCCAAGGCCTGTCAATTTTAATTTCATAGCATCTCTTACATATGCACACTTTTTTTTTTCTATTACATGACCATCACCCTGGCACAGGTTCTCAACATCTCATGCCTAGGTTATTCCAGTAACCTTTTGGTTAGTCTATTTGCCCAAGTCTCTTCCACTTTAGTCAATTCTCTATGCCTTTGTCAAAGGAATCTTTCTAAAAGTGCTGGTTTAAAAACATTGTAATATCCCTTATCCTCTACCACTGGTCAATTAATTCCATTCCCTTTATCACTATCATCACCATCACCACCACCAGCCCTCCCTACCCCCAATTTTTTTTCTTTATCTTTTTATACTTTATAGTGGCCCACCACCATCACCAAGTACTTTGTAATCTAATGAAAACTTTCTTGCTTCTTTATTTTTCTTTCTTTATTTTTTGCTGAGGCAATTAGGGTTAAGTAATTTGCCCAGGGTCACATAATTAGAATGTGTTAAGTGGTCAAATTTGAACTCAGGTCCTCAGGTCCTCCTAACTTCAGGGCTGGTGCTATCCATTGTGCCACCTAGCTGCTCTTCTTGCTTCTTTTGCAAAACATTCCATCTCTAGGTTTTTCACTGGCTACCCTCCCCCCTCCCCTCCCCCCCGCCCCCGAGCATACAAAGTTCTCTCTCCTTATCTACAGCCATTAGTTTCTTTTAAGTCTCACCTATAATTCCATTTTATAGAGATAGTTTCTTCTTAATGCTCCTTAATTTTAGGGCTTTCTCTTTGCTAATTTTTCTCCAGTTTAACCCACAAGTCCCTTGAGAGAAGAGATAAATATTTTGCTTTCTTTATATCCCCAGTGCTTAAAATAGTGCCTGATACACAGTAGGTGCTAAAAATTATTGATTGACTGAATGACAACGCTGCAAAAGGTACCATTTTCTTTTTTCCTCTACTTTTTCCCCCTATAGGATAACCTTTCACATTGAAATTTACTAATTTTGATATTTAATCTTGTTTAGAAATTATTACAGAATATTGTATTTAAAAATTAATAAAGTCATTTTGGTGTATGTGTTTCTGTATGTGTTGGCATGCACTCTCTCTCTCTCTCTCTCTCTCTCACAGAGTCTTCACAGACTCTCACAGAGTCCCCAATTATTTGGGGAATCTCTCCCTAAATAATTTGTTTACTGGAATTATCAAACCCTAGGATATTGAATTTTTTTTTCTGGTTTGTACAATGTAGTGCTGTTTTTAAACCAATACTAAATATTATTGATGATTATTTCTCTATAACATAGTTTTGGAGATCTAGGAACTAACAAACCTCAATCTCCCCCTTGCCTGCCTCAGCTTTTTGGTCATTATTTTCTTTGAGAATTTTGAACTTTTTTTCCCCCCTCCAAATGAATGCTGTTAATAACTCCTTGTGAATTTAACTGATAAGACATTAAATTTCAAAATTAATTTGATTAGTATCATCATTTTTGTTCTATATTGATGAAGCTCAACCATGAGCAGTGAATATTCTGCCAATGGTTTATCATCTTTTATTTCTTTAAATAATGTTTTATATATGTCAATTATTTCTTAATTGACTCAGTTTTTGCATGCTTAATTTTTTTAATAGGATTTCACTTTCCATTATTTAATACTGCTTTTTGCTCTTGTTATATAGAAATGATTATTTTGGTAAGTTGATTTGTACTGTTACTTGCAAAAATTATCCATCATCTCAATAGCAGGCAAAAGAAAAAGAATTAATTGATAGTTTATAAGAAGCTGCTATAAATTTTCTAATGAGGAATGACATGATAGGAACTTTGCATAAAAAAAAAAACTATTCTTTAATCTCTATTAAAGATAGAGACAAGAGAGTTGAAACAGGAAAAAATATCATAAGGAGATCTTTACAAAAAACATGTAGCTATGAGTCAATTAACAAGCATTTATTAAGCACCTATTATGTGCCAGGCACTATGATGGGCACTGGAAATAAAGGAAAAACAACAGTCCCTGCTTCTAAGGAATTTGGTCTAATGAGAGAAACAAAGCAAACTCTGTACAAATAAGACATAGATAGGATGAATTGGAGATAATCAATAGAAGTAAGGTCCAGAATTAAGGCTAACAAGGAAAGGATTCTTGCTTAAGTCTGACCTTTTCTCTGGCTGCCTCCCTTGCCCACATTTCTGTCCTTCCTCATTTCTCCATTCTGGTTTTCCTGACTGCCTTCCAGTCCCAGCTAATATACCATCTTTTATAAGAAGCCTTTTTCCAATGCCCCTTAATTTTAGTGTTTTCTCACTGTTGATTATCTACAATTGATCCTATCTTGTCTGTATATGCTTGTTTCTCTATTTTGTCCTCTAAAAGACAATGAGCTTCTTTAACGGAATATCTTTTCCCTTTCTTTGTATCTCTAGCACAATATCTTTCACATAACAAGCATTTAAATACTGGTAACTGACTTTTTGGCCTCTGAGAGTCCTTTTAGCTCAGCATCTATGACGATCATTAGGAAAGAACAGAAAATCCCTAATTAATAACCTTAGTGAGAGCCATTTAAGTAAACTGCAGGGAGCAAGAAACTTCTTTCAATGGATTAAGTAAAGAGTGAAAGTATTGAAATAAGATAACTCCCCCATTTCCCAGACAATTATTGGTTAATGTAAGTTATGTATCCAGGTGGAGTGAAAGGGTCAAGGGAAGATGTTTTGCATTCTTAGGCATATGAGAAGGCACCACTGGATGTGAAATAGAAAGGAAAAAGAAAGTCATACAAGAAGTAGTTACCATTGGTGTTCTTATTCTCATTTAACAGAAGTGAAAACTTAGTCTCAGAAAGATAGTCAATTAGAACTTAATATGAGTAAAAGCTTTGCCAAGCTAAGTGAGGACCTAGTTATGATTATGTCCTAGGAGTATATAGTAAGGCCATTAAAAACAATTTCATTATTTTCTATATTGATGCTTACAACTCAAGAGCAGTGGTACAGAAACAATGAAAGTTACCAGGAATTATGATATATAGGTAGATAATAACAAAAAGAGAAAAGATATTAAGGGGTTTTGTTAGTGAAATATAAGTTGGAAGACCATGGGGATAAGATTGGATATGAAGTCAAATGATGATAGAGGATAGGGTTAAACTAGGAAAATGAGGTTTCATCAAAGCAAAAAGGATAAGTTTAGTTGAATGAGTTATTTGGATAGAGCTTGAGAGTAAATTCACTTTGTAAATTTCAAAATTATAGTTCTTGGAAGTGTTATAATTCTGATACATGATGAAGTTATATTAGCATATGTAACTAAAGTGGGATACAAAAGGAAGGTAGTGGAGTTTGAGAAGGTTGTAAAATTGTTAAAGAAACCATAAGCATTAATATTGAGGGTCTTGAAAAATCATCATTGAAATAGATGGACTATAGAGAAAAAAAGACCATGAGTCAGGTAAATTACTGAAATGAGTTGAAGTTGTTGGACAAAAGAATTGAAGATCAGGAGATGACAGCAACAAGGATGAGGAGAAGTTGGTACAGAAATATCTCATGGTCAGAAACTCTGCCTTTATGAAGCTTTATGAAGCTTTAGTCAGTAGTAACACATCACAAGTAAACTACAAAAAACTCCTAAGACCAAATTCTATGAAAGCTCAAAGATGAAAGACATTGCTATTTGTTTAGGGACATCTAGTGAAGGTAACAAATTAGAAATGGCATTTGAATTGAACCTTGAGGAACAAAAAGGATTTTGACAGATGGAGAATGAAAAGACCAGTTAAGAAATAGAGAATTTTATCCTTTTTTTAAGGCTTAGAGGTAGGAGAACATAGTTGTCTGAGGAATGAAGAATAATCCCATTTGGCTAGAGTGAAGGAAAGCACTGTGATATAAAACAGAAAAGATAGGCTTCATTATTGCAGAAGATCTAGAATGAGTGTCTAAAACTTGACTTTATTTGGAATTTGGGAGTTATTGAACATTTTGGGTGGCAAGACAAAATCACAGATATAATCATGAAAAATTATTTTGGCAGTAGTGAGCACAATGACTTGACATAAGAGGAATTCAGTGACTGATTAGTCATGAGAAAAGTTGAGGAGTCAAAGATTACACCTTCAAAGTTTTAATGTGACATAACAGTCACAGAATAACTGAAATAAAATATTAGATGTGAATTATCTCATATAAAACCGGTGAATAAAACTAGATTCTATGTATAACCATTTATGCTATTGTAGAAAGACAAGCAGCTTTACTTTCAGTGACTTATCAGTCAAAAAAAGGACAAGAAAAACATGTTTCCCCTTGATAGATAGAAAGCTGATAAAATAAAGGACACTAAAAAGACAAATAGGGAATGTTCTGTTAACCTTCACTTTTTTTTTTCCAAAAGGAGTCAACTATGATCAGATAAATTGATTGTAAATCACCTCTGAGAGGAAAGTGGAAAGTCAAAGCTAAAAAAGGAAAAAAGGAATAGTGGAAGATGACTTTTAAAATCCAATGCTAGACAAATCAAGGTCTGAAGTACTATAGCCTCGAGGTATGTGTAGATGTTATTGCATGTTTATTAAATATTATTTGTGAGCATTCTTAGAGGACATAAATGTCTTCAACCTAGAAAAAGGGCAAGTGTAATGCTCATCCATAAAGAAGAAAATTAATAATTAGACTGATCAACTCAATTTGGGCAAATCAAGCTATCAATTTTTCTGACACAAAAGGAAAAAAAATACCACTTCTAATAGATGCTTTAAAAAGAGCTGAAGACAGGTAGACTATAAATAACTAAATTGGAATATGGTAAGATCACAGAAAATTGTTCTTGCTATGAAATCATAAGTAACAATTCGCTTTTCAATTCTCTTTCCTGTCTCTTTCACTAAGGCCTTGTTTTCTTTTTAAATATTGACATATACCAAGTCTCTTCTGTCTTTATTTTCTCTTCATTCTCCCCTAATCAAGATCCTTCAATGGACAGTCTCTCTTGTATATATTTCTAGGTATAACCACTCTCCTAAGATCCCAGTCCTTCATTTCCATCTGATTATAAGATAAGACATCTCCACCTGTATGCATTGCTGCCAAGTTCAACTAAGGATGTACAAAACTTAGGTCATCATAAGCCTTCCCAAACATTACGTTCTCTTTAATTTTGTTCTTTTTTTGTGGATGGTGCAACTATTTTCTAACTCAAAAAAATAATGGATAGCATTGTTATAGTGCTTTACAAAACTCTTTATGTATATTGCCTTATCTGATCTTCACAACAACCCTATTCATGTCATCCTTTCATCCACATTTCCAAGTGAGGAAACAGGGTGAGAGAAGTTAACTAATTTGTGCATAGTCACATAACTAGAAAATGTCTGAGGTAGTATTTTAAATCAGCTTATCCCAATGCCAAGGCTAGCACTCTACCCACTGCAAAACCTAGCTCTGGTAAAAAGGCATTGGACATATTAGATCATGAATAAATGTCAGTTGAATGGAACTGAAATCATTTGGCAGACAAATCTATTTAGTTTATGAAACCATCTCCCCACCCTCCAAAAAAGAATGTGGAGATTTCATTTATAATTAAGTGAAAGATGGAAATAACTTTATTGTTGATTAGCTTTGCACTGAAAGGAATATAAACACTTACATCAATATTACTTCTCTCAACACCATGGCATTCATTTTTTGGGGGGAAAGTATTGAAGAAAAAATTCCACTTTAAAAGTCATTTCCAATGCATTCATACTTTGGGTCTTTCTTAGTTTTAAAGATTTCAGTTCTTTAATAATACAAACCTATCCTATTTATAGTATGAATAAAATCATAACTTTAAATATAACATAAATTGACTAAATTGTGCCCCTAAGACTATTTACATGATTGAATTATTATAAGTCAGCATACTTTTTCGTGTAGCCAGAATCATAACTAAGGTGGGCTAAGCTGGCCTTTGTGCCAAATGTACTTCCTCCTTGTAATGACCACCGTTGATGTGTATTGTCCTGTATTTTTCCAAAAGAAAAGGGCTTCTTTCTGTTCAGGGGAGCATGGACTATCCAGACCATACTTGGCAGTAGGATTATGCTACATAGCACTAAATTTCACATCCTCCTCTAACTCTGCTACTGAATTTACCCCAGGCATAGTTTCTGCTTAGAGCTAGCCAAACTATCCCTGGATCTCTTCCAAAGTCTCAATTACCAGAAGTGGTGGAAGGTGTACTGGAGAATTTGAATCTTTCCATATCCATCATCCCTCATTCTCCATGGAGCATTGCAGGGTTTTAATTTTAAATTGGCCAGCATTATGCCTATTGAATGAGTCATAGCTTTTTATTATTCATTAGGTACCATAAATATATACAAGTAGGCATTCATTTTTAATGAAAGATAATGTTTTGAAAGGTAATAATAGTATTAGAAGATACAAGTTTGTTAATTTTTTTTAGTAAAGATTATAATTTTTTTTCTTGTAGAATCTCCACATTTTCCCTAAGAGAGAGAGAAATCAGATAGGAAGAAAAATCAGAGAAGTGATGATGGAGACAAATACATTTTTAGAAAGTGAGACAGGGACACTTTAAAAAATATACATTTGATTCAAAAATAGAATATTTTATCAACTTCAATTTATTGTCTCTATTTAATTTAAATGTATCAGATATATAATGATAATAGCTATATCCATACTCAATGTGAGCAGTCTGCTGGAAAACATGATGCAATAGCACAAATAATTCCCATACCAGAAATTCCATATGCCTATAGATCCCCATTATTAGTGCATCCTGTTAGCTATTGAGCATGTATATTGGTAAATACCAAGCTTTTAAGAACTAACATTATAACTGTTGGAAATAGTGGAAAAGGAAGGCATGTTCATAAAAACAAAAAACCTTTAAAAAATTAAAGTGCAAAATACTATACAATGATCTTACCTTAAAGATATCATTCCTGCAGCAGAAGCATGAATGGGACCAAAACTTCTATGTACAAAAAAAAAAAAAGTCATTAAAGGAATCAAATTTTCTCAAGTAGGCTCTTGAGCCAGAGGTTGTTGTTCACATCTGGAGATTTGCCTAATAAAATTCATCTCCTTTTTCCAACCACACACACATATATTTATATGTATATAACACAAATTTTCTTCACATTCTTCAAGAAAAATAATATGGCAACAGAGACTAGCAGTAGATATGAGAAACCATTTCCTATTGAGTCAAATATTCAGAGATGTATAAAAGCACATAAAATAATGACACACTTTTTTTTTCTTTTGAAAAATACGATGGTTTTTTTCATGAAATATATTATCCTATGTCAACATATTTTGGGTTTATTACTGTTATTTAAAATTAATTAATTATCTTTTAAAATATATGCTTTAATTTCTTATATAATGCTTTGAAATAGAACCCTCTTGTATGTAAAACAATATAAGGAATATAAAGAAATTCTCAATAATACTTAATAATATAAAAGAGTCTTGAAACCAAAAGGCTAAAGAACCACTGAACTACCAAAGATAATTGTTAAGAAAACGTCACAAATAAAGTTTAACAATTTTATGCAACTCATAAAGGCTTTAGTGGGACTCTGAGAAGTTGGGAAACTTATCTAGTGTCACACATCCAGTATATGGCTAAGGTAGGTCTTAAACTGAGAGACATCCACCTGGCTCTAAAGCTGGCCTTCCAACTCCACGCAGCATATATTGATTTTTAACTTGTTTCTTCTTGTTAGTAGAAATAGAATGTGTATACATCTAAGTCCTTGAAAACCTGATTTTCCTAGTCTGATATCTAGAATCAGATTTTATGTTTGAATGATGGATATCTATCACTGTACCCTGCTGTAAGATATCAGTTGATGTTGAAACACTAAACTTCCCATGTTGTCTAGCTGCTTATGAACTGCATGATATCCAATGACTTTATTTTTTAATCCTTGTCCATTTTCCCTTATGAAACAGATTTTACTTATGATAAAACAAAAACTCTCCAATCTGGGTTAAATTAATTTAGTAAAATTCAGCTTTTCTGTTTTCAAAATACTGGGCTTTATGTCTCAAAGTACTACATGATAATTCATTATACTATTTAATCACTGAAGTATGAAGAATTTATAGATACTATATTGAACACAGGAATTTTTATACCCTAAGACTCTAAATGTAGTAAATATTTCAAGGGAAACTGTGAGATTCATGAAGAAAACAGTACAAATGCAAACCAAAACAGAACAACCCAACAACAATACTTAATATAAAAGCTACTAGATGATGTCATCGTATATTTTTTAAATCATCCAGTGACTGCACACATGGTACTCCTTTAATGAAAAAAACAAAAACAACAAACAATTTTCAATGCTTCTCTTTAAAGAAAGAACACTTGATTTTCAAATGTGACATTTAGCTAAGGGGATCTGATATCACAGGAGAAATTAAAATATCTATATTAAGAAGACAACTTTGGATCCCCCAATCATTTATTCTTTATTCTTAGTCCAGGAAAGCATTGGCTTCTTTCATTGCCCATTCATCTCTAATGCTATTTTAATCTCTAATTATGAAACTATGAATGGCTTCCTACTTTTCATTTTGGGAACAAAACACAAATAAACTACAAATCACTACTATTCAGGTACTAGGAAATATCCAAAAATGTCTCTGGAAATCATTTTTGGCTGAAAAATTTTTGTTATTCAGCTGTTCGTAGATTCTTAATTGCAATTTTCATTTTTATTTACCAGTTTATCGTCATTCTATTTTCTAATAGTGATTTTTCTAGACACTGTTTTAGTTTGGCATTCAATTATTTCTCTGCTTTATGCTAATTTGGCATTTGCTTTATTTTCCATGTGATGAACAGGTGAGGTTATTATTGACCCTACCTTGTGGGATATTTTTTATTCATATTCCTTTCAGGGGTCAACCTTCAATGGTCAATATCTTCTTTTCCTTGGAGGCCCAACATGCTTTGAAAAGGTGAACATTTGGGCTTGTTGATGAGACTGAAAACTAATCTAAACTGTTCAGGAATATGCAAAGTAAAAGCATTTTGAGGTACAAGAAAGAAGTTAATGGGTATATACAGAAGTTGAGACTCATTAAGAAAAACTAGAAAGAAAAATTTATTATCCCTTTTGAAAATTAAGTTTTATTTATTCTACATATACAACTTTACTGATGGACATCTGTAACTTATTCATAATTAATAATCTAATAGTATTAATACCATGATGATATTACTTATGTGCTGAAAAAACAGAATTTGAATTTAGGACTATTTGACTTTAGAGTTTATTCTATAGTTTTTATAATATACTTTTTCTAAAGTCAAGACTAACTTAAATTGATGGATTGTAGACTTTCACCATTGATAACTATAGATCTGGAAGGGACCTCAAAAGTTATCTATCCAACACCATCAACTTACAGATGATGAAACAAAAGCTTGGAGAAAGAAACTGACTTATCCCTAGTCCTCTATGTACTAACTCAAAAGGCTGAGATTTGAATCCAAGTTGAGATAAAAATCTAGGTGATACATAATGCTTTTTTGGAGGGGAGAAGAAGACAGAAGGAGGGAGACAGAGGCAAAGATAGAGAGACAATGAGAGACAGGAATAGAAAGACAGAGACAGAGGCAGAAACACAGAGGAGGCAGAGAGAAAGAGAAACAGAGAGAGAGAGAGAGAGAGAGAGAGAGAGAGAGAGAGAGAGAGAGAGAGAGAGAAAGAGACAGAGACAGAATGACACAGGAAAAAAAAGAGATGAACAAAGACAGAGAGAGAGAACTAATTTAATTGATTCTGCATTGCTGTGGCAAGATGGTAATTTTGTTTCTAAGTAGAAGATGAAGCAGGTTCTTGGGGAGACCAAGTCCCTATGGGGGAGTTAAAGATGGCCATCAAAGACCAGCATGAAAGGTATATATTTTATCTATTTCCCCTGAGTTTGGGGATTGTAAAATATGGAGTCTCTTACTGAGGAATCAAGAAACCTTGAACAGCCCCAGTCTTAGTGTCAGTGGTAATCCCAATTTCCTGTAAGACATCTCCAGATGGCCCTGCTGCTAGAAGATGCATGGGAATCTAAGGGTATAGGATAGCCTAGTTAATAGTTTAATCTTACTTCTAAGGTTTCCCCATTGAGGATGTGTTTGACCACAAAGGGCTGATCATGTAGTGAGAATAAGAAACAGATGGACAGCCCAAGTTTCATTCTTGTACTTCCAAGATACTAAAAGAAAAAGAGGAAGGCCTTTAGGGCATTTGGTATATCATCTATGTGGAAGATTTATGTGAAACCATGGACAAGAATCACAAAGGTTAAGAAATTACAGCAGAGATTTTATTATGTCTAAGTAGGAAGACACCTATCAGTGAAATCATATATTGATCAAAATATCAAATTATGGTTTTTTTTCCCCACAGAATGGAACATTATTAAAGCTGCCATTTCACTGCAGTCCAAGAATATAACAGGACTCAGTAATATGATTGAGTAAAACTCTTTCAGTAGAAGAGAAACACATAAGGATTTGTTGAGATGATTATCTGACATCTGAGGACATAAAGAGCTTTCGCTAAAAAAATGTGATATGAAAGCTGGGTTCAAGGTCAAAGTTTCAGGTAAAGGGAAACTGATCTTGCAGTTTTCTTACTTTCTACTCATGGGAAGGATTGAAGTTACTAGGTCCAGGGAAAGATGCAAACTGGGGAAGAATTTGTTTGCTATCAATTAGAATATTGATGTTTAGGCAAGTAGTATGTCTGATTTCCTACCTTAAAAATTCTTGTTGAAAAAATCAGGGGGATTTGGAGAATATTGGTATAATATTGAGATTTATATATCAACCGGAAATAACAGTCAACCAACATTGTTATTTTGATTATCATGAACTAGTTTCATGTGGAGCAGAGATACATATCTTCTGAAGCCTCAGAGAAGGTAAGACTGATTTCTGGTTTGATTTTTTTTTCTCTACCCCATCTCTGAGTCATACTGGATCTGTGACTATGGGGAAGTTTCAGTGTCCCAGGAATACACAAATCAGTAGAAAGAATTTCCTTAATGGAAATTTGGTATACAAATGAATTTATATTTGTTCTCCCAAACTCCCCTCCCAGTATAGGTTTTTTACCATATTCCTTCTTCACTGCTTTGGAAGACAAAAGATCTTTAGAATTAAAATAAAATTATAACATATATGGATGATTTTAACCAAGGTGAAGTGACTAATGATTATTGTTGGTCCCAGTGGTAAGTCGCCTTCCCCACTGACAAACAACCAAGCTTAGTATTGTTACCCATATTCTTTTCTCTTAAAATTAACAAGCTCTTAAATGAGCATATGGAAAAATATACTAGTACTTATATCAACTAATCAACAAGCATTCTTTATACACCTACTTTGTTCTAGCCAGTGTGGTTACATAGGAAAAAAATAACATTTCTACTCTAAATAAGCATGAACATAGAAGCATGATCATATACATATTCATATGTAGAGGTGTATATAGTATACATAATAGGTATAGTATACCTGTATACACAGTATGTAAATAGTATGTTATAGATCCAATGTGTGAGGTGGGTTATGGGCGTGTGTGGGTATGCATGTATACGCATATCCATATATACACATACATATACCCACACATATATAGTAAGTGTTCTTGTCTACCAAAGTAGTGAAAAAAGAAATCAGGGTTTCTGAAACTCTGTCTATCGATTACATAAAATTGTCAATTCTAAATCTGTCATATAAACCAAACCATATTCTTAATCTTAAAAAAAAAAAGAATCAAATGATAATTCCTTTAAAACCAGTGGGTTTTAAGGTTTAGTTTATGTAAGATCTAATTTTTTTTTTACCTGATTAAGGAAGGAAGTGAATAAACATTTATATAATTCCTACCAGGAATGTATACATAGATTATCAGGTTGTTGTAGGCATTGACAGATTTAGCTAAGTGTTTGGAAAGCTCCAAAGAAAACTATGAGGAAAAAAAAATGAGGTTAGATAGCCTAACAAACCAAAGTTCTACAGAGTCTTTGCCCTGATCTCATTGTGTATGCCTATTAGACTTGACCATTCTACTAGTGTCATGCTAAGAAATGGAATCACTTCCATTTGAATTGTCTTAGAAAGATTATGAAGATCATCTGACAAAATCAGATACTGGATACTGACATTCTTTCCTGGGGCTTCCAAGCATTCAAACTCTACTGCAGAGAGCACAATGCTGGTAGGCTGGTAATATTGTTCAAATGAAAAATGTACACTTGCCTAAAACCCTATTTTATGGAGATCTTACACAAAGTAGGCACTCACATAGTAGCCAGAAGAAGTAACACAAGGACATTCTCAAGTTTCCTCCAAAGAACTTTCAAATTGATTTCATGATATAGGAAATGCTGTCAAAAAATCACACTGCATAGCATATCATTGTCAAAGAAGGCACTGTGATCTACACATAAAATAGAATTACAGTAACTCAAAGAAACATGAGTTTCTCTAAAATAAAGTTAGAGACATCTCCACTCTAAATGTTCACATGGACTATTTGGATTCAATTGATGGTAGAATACTTTGGGTTTGTATTGGTATGATCAATCATAATTGGATATACTATACCTTTACTCCAACATAGTACTGTCACTTTGGTCTTCTCAGAGAATGATAGAAAACAATGACTCCTATGTCAGGCAGGGTACTAAGTACTTTTTACAACTATTTCATTTTATCTTCACAATAACCTTGAGAGGTAGGTTGGTGCTACATCTAATTTTATATTTGAGAAAACTGAGGCAAATGGAAGTTACTTGACTCCCAGAGCAAATAAGTGTCTGAGGTTGGAGCTGAATTTACATCTTGCTGACTTTAGGGCCATTGCTCTAACCACTGTACCAGCTAACTATGCCACTAGTCCCTTCCTTACTTTTGAGATTACTTCTAATTTACCTTATCTATGACATGTATGTAAATAGTTGCATATTATTTCCTTCATTAGAAAATAAGCTTCCTGAAGACAGGGGTAGTCTTTTCCCACCTCCTTTTTTTTTTTTTTTTAACATATTCCCAATATTTAACATATAATTATAATTTAACAAATGCTAATTGAATTAATTTGTTGAATTTTAGATTAGCAAAGTGAGACTCACAGAGGTTAAATGACAATGTCTAAAGTTACACATATGGCAGTGTTTCAAGTGGTATGTGCATTCAAGTTCTCCAACTACAGAGTCTTTTCTCTAGATTTTGTAGACTGACTGGTTGTTAGATCATGATAACGATTAAAAAAAAAGATGATATAACATAAGGATTTTGAATAATGATAACTGACATTTGTATGGCACTTAAGATACATTATCTTTTTGATTTTTCATCAGATAACTTTATGAAGCAACTAGTTTAAACATTATTAGGGCTGTTTTACAAATGGGGAAACTAAGACACAATTAATTCTCTTAATTGTCTTTGCTCATGGTTGATTCATTTTTTTGTTTCTTAAAGTCAAGCAGCTATTGATAGACAGATTCAGGTCTCAAAAAATGGCTCTTCTGATTCTATCTCAGTACATTACACTATAGCTGCTTATGTTCTTATTTACACACAGAGTAAAAAGAATGTAAAATTCTAAAACCATACTATTTAGCCATACTATTTATCTGATCCAGTAACATTCACCAATTTATAACTTCATTCCTCACAAGCCAGAATCAATAAACCAGTCACTTGTTCTATAGACGAAATTCTGTCCTTACACATTAATCCTTTTCAACTGTCCTTTCATGCTTCTCAAGAATCTATAAACATCTACATATGCTTCATTATAATCAGTATCTATTTGATATAGACAAAAAAAGCTTAACATTCAGCTAATATCCATTAACAAGGGAAAATCATGAACCATGATTACATAAGGTTATATTTGCCCTTCTATTTTCTACCATAAACATTTGTGATTTTACTTAAAAAAAAAATCTCTGGTTTCTTTCTCTCATTATGCTTATGGCTATGTGCCAATAACAAGAAGTGTGTTTGAATTTTATGAGCATCATTTGAATTTCACACCTTAGATTACCTAGAGTTTTGTTTGCATTTTCTGGGAATTGGAATCTTCAGAATCAGTTAATATAAATGAGTAATTATCTTTACTGCAATTATGAAGAATTCCCCCACATATTGCACCAGAGCACAGGACCACCTAATAAAATTTTAAGATCCTTAAACAGTAGCATTGTGAAAGAAGTAATACCATTGGAGTTGGAGACAAAAGACCTGAATTATAATGTTGACTCTGCCACTCATTACATGTGTGAATGATATTGAGCAAATCATTTTGCTTTTCTGGAATCAGTTTTCTCATTTTCAAAATGATAAGTTGATCCAGATGATCTCTAATATCTCTTCCATCCCTAAGTCTATGATTTCTATATAAAAGCATCAAAGAGAAGCCTAGTTAACAAATTTAGTAATATATCTTCTCTCTTTAGGATATTGATCCTAACTCTATGTTTCACATATCCATACTTCCCTATCCTCACCCTATTATATTAATGAAAAAAAAAGCTGAAGTAAAGATTGTACATACTTTGGGAGGGTGAAGGGGGTAAACAAAAAAACAACTTACATTTCATTTTGTAATTTCTGCTAGCTTTGCTCCAGTGAGATAACTCCTTTGCAAATTAATATCCTTGGCACCTTCACTTAGAATTACATTCCACTAATCATGAACCCCAGTGGGAACTGTGTTAGCAGGAAAATTCAAAAGTCATAGAACAAAAAAGAGGAAAGAATTAATTCTGAGGACAAAGCATGTAAAAAAAAAAAAAGAAAATAACCACAATATTCTTCTCTAATCCATAAGTTTGTATATTTACAGCAGAAAGATTTCATTGGTCATTTTGCCTTCATTTGACAGATGAAGTGGTTGAGGCTTATAGAGGCTAAATTATTTATTTAATATCAAATTGGTAATAAATAGTAAAGTGGAGATTTGAATCTTTTTACTCTGATTCTAAATTCAATGTTCTTGCCATTGACATGTTCAGTTCCATGAGTAAAATAACTAAAAACTACTGTGATATACAACAGTTCTTCCTTTGTATTCTATGTGTTGACAGATTATTTATATGAAGTGGTAAATAGATCAGGCTTTATAGATTTCATGGCTAAAGGTAATTAAAATATACAGGGGATTGTTTGTTAAGTTAAGGGTACTGGTAAGGAAACTTGATCTAATAGAAGTATTTTCAAAGAATGAACATTCAATTTAGTTTACAAAATGTATAAATTTTTTTTCTACTGTTTATGTACCATCAGGATATTTTCATTTGGTTAGTACATTAGCAGTGTGCCAGTAGGACATCTAAGATGATAGGAGGGTAGCAAGGTCCAGTGAAACAAGCATAGCTCAGGAATCAGAGGCTTAGGTTCAAATCTTGTCTCTGAAAAAAAATTTTTTTTGAGGTAAATAAGCAAGTTACTTAACTTTACCATGTTTCCTCTGCAAAATGAGGGAGGTACTATGTTATGATCAAATTATTTTCACCTAGATGGTCTCCAATGTCCTTTCCAGTTCTAGATATCAGGTCTCTTAGACCCAACATTGCCTACATATTCAATATCAAATGAAATAATATTTGTAAAATACTTAATAGGTCTATATTCAATAATTGCCTGTACTTAGTGATGGGGAGTTCAGCATAGTGAGCAACAATACATAGTATTATTGTTGTTCTTCAGTCATTTCATTCATGTGACTTTTCATGACCCTATTTAGGAATTTCTTGGCAAAGATACCAATATGATTTGTCATTTCCTTCTCTAACTCATTTTACATGAGAAAACTGAGGCAAACAGAATTAAGTGACTTGCCCAGGATCACACAACTAATAAGTGGTAGAGATCAAATTTGAATTCAGGTCTTCCTGATACAGGGACAGCACTCTATCCACAGTGCACCTAGATGGACATGGCACAAGGCTGTTGTTGTTTGTTCTTTGTTCTTGAAGAGGACCACAACATCAGAGAGGGGATGCCATGACAAGCAATTGAATTGGATTTAAATGAGGGTTGTCTTTGCAAAGTCACCAGTCTCACTTTCTCCTCCAGAGTCATCTGGATCCAGTGGCAAGCTATAGATGAGGATGAATGTTAACTTAATAAATGTTTTTCCTTTTCCCATTACCACCATTGGAATACATATCTTTTATAAAAGAAACACATTTTCTTGTTTCAATTTTTAAAATTATTCTTTTTTTTCTTTTAAATAACCTAGATTTAAATACATTTCCATTTGAACATTGCTTACTATGTTTGAACTCTGTTTTACTACATAATCAAATAAAGTTGCTTGTTTCTGCTCCCAGTACCAAACTAAACCCTAGAAAATCTTGAGAATTTGGAATATAGGAACTTTGAAAGATCTGAAAGAACAGTAAGCAGATATAATTAATCTGCTAGGGTCTGTGAGCTCTGCCCACCATTCAAATGTGAGTTTCATTTAATCCACCAGCAAGGTTGGTTGAAGAAGTAAAAAAATCATGACTGAAAACATGCTCTTTTCCACAGATTTCTTTTTCTCTCCACATACACACACATGTGAGTGTACACATACTCACACGCACACATACATTCTCTTCAATGCTGGCATTTCTTGAATTCCTAAAGACAGGATGCCCTGTCATATGCTAATTGGCTTCTCTGATCTCTGCAGAAAAGATATATGGATCCTATCCAAGATTAATAACTGTACATCTGTTACTTTTACAGTGAAGCAGATTTGTGATCAATAGACCTACACATGTATCTAAAATGATCAGCAGTACTGAATGGAGCTAACTATATAATTACAGAAAATGGGCTTTTTGGCAAGTTATCTGTGTCTCTCAATGATTCAAAGATGTTTGACTGCTGTAAGTTTATGAGAATTCCAAAATGCCCACTCGGGGGAATTTTTCATATGCCCCTTGTAAATTACTCTTTCTAGTGTGCCATGCTTTTCCATGATATCCTGCAAAGAGCCCTGAAGGTAGGATAGCCACTTCAAATCTCTGGGTCACAAATTCTATATCTGTAAAAATAAGTTGAGTTGAACTAGATAATTTTTACTTGTCTTCTTGCTCTAAAATGTGGTTTTATGAATAACCTAGCAAAACAGTGGTGAGGAGAAAAATCTTAGATACTAATAAAATAGCTTTGTATTTGGTTGGAAACTTTGTTTCTATGTTTCAAAGTTCTAGAAATTTTGTTTCTAAAGGGAAAAAAAATTCTTTACCCTTCATATTCTGAAGAAAATGATAGGAGCTAAAATATACACAGAAATGATTAGTACTTTGTAGAAGACATGTCAATGGGGTTTCTGGCATAGATTTAGGCACAGCTGATACAGAGGAAATATTGCCAATCATCCCTTGAGTACTGATTCTAGTTTGAATATTATTCCTCTACACAAATGTATATGAGATCTAAAAATAACAAAACAAAAAGCATAAAATCCAGCCTCACAAGAAAGCTTAAATTTTTAAAAAAGCAGCTAGATAGAACAGTGAATAGATTGTTGACCTTGGAATTAGAAAGGCCTAAATTCAAACCAACCTCAGACACTTACTAATTAGGTGATTCCTAGGTAAGCTTGTTTCAGTTTCCCCAGCAGTTAAATGGGGATAATAATAGCACCTACCTCATAGTATTGTTGTGAGGAACAAATGAGATAATATTTATAAAATGTGTAACACAGTGCCTTGCAAATGGCAATTGCTTAATTAATGCTTAATCCTTCCTATAATAAGCCACAATATTTTAATGACATTTTATATAAGATCAGATCATAAAATCCTATCCTTGGCCTTTAAAATTCTTCACAAACTGGGTCCTTTCTAACTTTACAGACTAGTTATACCTTAGCCCCACACAGTTTGTGATCCAGTAGTAATGACCTTCCTACAATACTTGTTTAATGCTGGAGAAACTGAGACAAGATAGAGATTAGAGAGTGTCTAATAATTTATTGAAAGGGAAAGATTGTGCTGGGGGCATGCTGCCCACAGGGCTGATGTCCAAAACATTCAGCAGCCAATGTGAGTTCTCAATGACATATTTATACACAGTAGCTAAACAAAGGCAGGAGGATGGAGTCCAAACTCTGGTGAGCAGGAATCCCCAGCCAGTAATCATCAATCTGGTTCTGACAGGTTGGGGGTACGAACATAAATTATAACAAACTGGGAGTTAAGAATGTGTCCAGCTTAGAGCCAGGAAGTCTGAAACTTAGAGTTATAAACAATGCTAATTAGGTATCTGAAATAGGACATTTGGAATCTTATCTTCTGGAATGTCAGATCTCCACAGCCCTAATTATCTCAGTTCTAAGGGGCAGAAAAGGAAAGTGGCAACCAGGGAAACTGAGGAAGAACAATTTAGGGAAACTGAGTCAGAACAATTAGGGAAACTGAGGTAAGACAATTAGGGAAACTGAATCAGGACAATAAAAGGGAACTGTGACACAATACCTGTATCTCCTTTTTTCATATCTTTCCACTGACTCTGCCTTATGTCTAACATACTCAGCTTCCTTACCTCTGCCCATTAGTTTTCTAGGCTTCCTCCAAGACTCTATACCCCTCACTTTTTTAAAAACACTTTTTTTTTGTCTTTTTAAAAAAATTCCAGCACTTAACACAGTGCCTGATACATAGTAAATCCTTAATAAATGCTTGTTGACTGACTGCCTATAGAGTTCTTTCCTATAGATGAAATCCCATGATATAAAAATGTGTTTATTCAGCATCCCATCAACAAGAAATCTCTATTAATCATCACTCTCAAATTGTTCATTCTGCATTTAATTTTATGCAAAATTGGCAATTTCAAATAAACAGGATCATAGTGAGGATTTAGTTTTGATTTGTTTAAGAAAACAACTTAATAAGCAACCTAGTGATATATGAGAGATTAGAACTTTTTTTCTATACTTTTTACATCTTCAGTGTGAATAGAAATAAGTCCTGATATTCAAAATGTCCGAGTCCTTGAATTTTAAAATACCAAGAGCTAAACTAAGAAGTCCCCAATATTAATAATAAGTAAATAGTGAAAGTGATTACTATATGGTATCTGAAAGAACTATCTCAGCCAAAATATTTGTTTGACCAGAATGCTGTCTATTACCATTTCTATGGACCTAATATACTGGTATGACATATTAGAATGTTGTCATAGTAATAAGATTCCTCAAAATAAGAACTGTTTCAAGGAGTTAGTTTTCTTTTTATAAATGTTTGCTAATTTGGACGCCACTAACTTGGCACAAAATTGTTTAAGCATGAGCAAATTTAAAACTGATCCTTCAATAAAATTAACAGTATTAAACATAATTACAGAGAAATCTATAAAGAACAAATCATTTTCAGAATGTTCTGGTAAATGTTTAATAGCCATCTGTCTAAAAGAAAAAAAATCTATACAGACTGTATTTTTAAGATTAATCTACATTATCAACATTTATTCCTAGATAATAAAAAAATTATCCAATCAAAAATAATGATAAAATACTGATTATAACATTCCTCATTCCCAAGGTGTACTCATTCATTCTAAAATTTAACACTCAGCTCTTGAGAGTTGATTCCAGCTAACTCCAGTACATCCCTTCTTTAGGTTCTTTTCTTTATATAAACAACAATGTATTAATTCTAAATCATTCTTAGCTAATCATTGAATTAGACTCCAGAGATATCAATTTTATAATGCTTTATTTACAGAATTAATCATTATATATACTAGATAGGATAATCATTGAATTATCTTTAAAATATACTATAATTTATATGCTTAATATTGTCTTTCTATTAAAATTATTAACAGTTTATGGTTTCTTCTATTTCTTTGAATCAGTGAAGAAATATCTAGGGACAAAAAAAGTTTTACAAGTAAAGTATATTGCAATAGTTTTAAGATTTTTGACATCATCGGTATGATCACTCCCTCTACCAATGGAGGAGTTTCCCTTTGTAATGCAAATTCTTAACTGAGGCCTGTGAACCTTTACTTCTTAATTTTTTTTTTTTGATAATGATATTTCAACTTTATTGAAATAACAAAAATGTTTCTATTTCCTTTTCCCTAAATAAGCTTAGCATACCCTGCTGATAGTCTCATTCATATTCATTGGGCTTTCTGTAGAAATTTCCTAAATTTTTCCTTTAATAAACATGTGAAAAATTAATATAGAACTTTTGTTTATTTATTCCATCTTTTTTCTCCAAACAAATATCCTCTAAGACTGTCTTTCTACAAGTGCCCTCAATTAGATAAGAGTTGCATCTGGATGTCATCATCCCATACTTCCTTGATGGCATCTCCACTTCTGACATGGGGCTTCTTTTGCATCCCCAGGCTTCTAAATGATGAGAGTGTTCCATATCTTATATGTACATTATTGTTTTCATGTTATCTATTCCTTTTGAATAAAGGAAGACATTATGTTTTTGCCTTTAAAAAATGATTACTGTTTACCACAGTACCTGGAACATATTAAATGTCTAATAAATATTTGATGATGATGATGATGATGATGATAGATACCTCAATCCAGACCCACCAAGCTATTTACTCAGTTCATCTTCACTTCATGACTCTTTTCCTCAACCTCCATCTCTAACCAGCATTCTATCAATTACTCTGAGCTCGCTCTCTCTCTCTCTCTCTCTCTCTCTCTCTCTCTCTCTCTCTCTCTCTCTCTCTCTGTTTCTCTTGTCTCTGTCTCTGTCTCTCTCTTTCTTTCCCCACTTCCTCTCTCTCCTGCTCTAACTTTGAGAACAGTAATCAAATCACCAGAATGATTCCCAGAAAGGTTGGATCAATAAAGTGTTCTAAGTTTAACTTTAATCATCATACATTTGGTTTCCCAGAATAAAATACTCTTCCCCTATATGGACTTTCTTCTCCTATTAGAATGTAAGTCTTAGAGGTCAGGGAATGTCTTACTTTTTGTATTCATATCCTCTTAATCCTTATTATAGTGACTAAAACATAATAAGTGCTTAATGATAATGGCAAGCAGTTGTATAAAAATTTGGGCTTTATAATACATTTTACATATATTTTCTCTTTTGAATTTGTATAAATAATATTTCAGTCATCCCTATGCACAGAAAAGAGTAGAATTTAAGCATCTTGGTGGAAGCATACTATACTGCAATAAGGAGGTCAAAATTTTCATCATGACTCTTCTCCTTAACTAGATGTGTGACTTTGAATAAGTTATTTCCAATCTATGTACATAAAATTTCTCATATGTATCAATGAAGGGATTGGACTAGAGACTGGAAGTCTCTTTCAACACAATTATTTTACAACTCTAGCCTATGTTTCATCTCAGGCATAACTTTCTATGCTTACATGTTTTATATGCTTACATTTTTATACCCCAATCCTGATATGGATGCATTCTTCCTCTTACCTTTGCCTCTACTTAAGTTTTCTTTTGTTCTTAAGAGTTGGTCTTTGGAAGATTGATGTCTTCTCTTATTCTCTTTAAGTATTGCTATTTCATCTCAACCTATACTGCCCAACTTTATATCTTTTTAAAAGCCTGGGAGTAGTATTTGTTTTATCATATTTTAAATGAAATGTACTTTGGTTATATAATGTCATGTTATGAATTATATTTATATAAGATCATTCATTTCCAAAGGTTTAGATTTTTATATCCTCTAGATCAATAAAGTGAACTAGAACAGCATAAAGGCCTAATTAGTATAGGCACGCCTCCCTTGATTTAGCAACAATGAACTGAAATTACCTTAAAACAATTTTCTAAGAAAATTCTCCTAATTTGTTTTCTTATATACTTCAAAACACACCTGCAAAGTATGCAGTATTCATCTAACTCCCTTAACTCTGTCTTCCAGGTTGCCAGTTTTTGGTCATCTATATCTATCTGTTCACATTAAATGCTTAAGTTGTCTAAGGCTTCTGTCACTGAAGTCATTGAACAAAACATTAAAGTGACTCTCTAACAATTAGTTTTTTTTTAAGTGACTAAAAAGCCAAGTAGAAAGTGAAATGGGATTTCCAAAGTGATTTGGAAAAAGAACTCAAAGTTTGTCAAAGTTTATTTAGGATAATAGGGCTAGTAAGCATTCCAGAAAATAAAAGGAAGCAGGGAAAGTGCAAGTCAGAATGCACAAGGAATTCCAAACAGGATGAAGTTTAAAGATATGACATAGAGTCAATCTCAAACCTTCAATTGGTTGCAACCAGCAAGTGGAACAAATATAATCAAGGAGAATTTTAAAATATATGAAATATCAAAAAAATTGTTATAAGCTAACTCTCAGAATAAAGGCTTATGTTTGCCCTCAGTAGAATGTAAACTTCTTGATATCAAGAACTATTATTTTAATCTGGATACATGATGCCTAGCACATTAACACATAGTTTACAGTTAAGAAAAGTTTGCTAAACCTATTTGACTTGAATTTTAAAATATGCTCAATAAGTAGCCATATTTTCCAACAGTGATAAATGTTTTTAATTCTTATATTCATGGGTGTCATAAAGGAGCAGAGTAGTTTGTTTCTTATCTCATATGTATGAATCCTTTACAATTCCAACAACTTTTCAATAATGATTTTAAAAATTTCTTTTTCCCTATGAAAATATAACATTCAAATATTTTTCATTACCTCTACAAGTACAAGGAATTGAGGGTTAGGAGATAGAGATGCTTATTTTTTGCAAAAAAATAAAAAATAAAAGAGAAGTTATGGAAGAAAAACTATATTATCTGTTTATTCCAGGTGCTAAACAGTTTGAGGCCTGTTTCCAAATCATCTAGGATAAACAGGCAGCCAAAGAGCTTGCAGGAGAGAAAATGAAAATGTTGCCAGCACCCAGAAACCCAAAGCAAGAGTTTAAAAGTCTCCTTAAATCCAAATTTTAAAGCCTAATCACATGCAGCTGGATTTCAAATCCTATTGGCTCATACATCAGGAGGTTCTGGTGGCAAGACTTGCTCTACTGACAGTTCCTGAATCTTGACATACCACCTCTCAGCTGGCATCAACAAAGTATTATTTAAAGAGTCATAGTCCAGGTACTTTTAAGTCAGTGAGAATCAATGGATCCTAAGTTTGTTTGAAGGTTTTAAAGCCTTGGTTCTTATCAGGTAACTTACTTATGAAATGGGTTACCTATGGGTAACTCTTAGGCAGTGACTTGGCATTTTGTCTTTTTTCCTTCTTGCCAAGTGAATTTCCTTCAACTATATAGTAAGATAAGGAGGAATCAACAAAGCACAATAATTAGAGCAAGTTCAACCAGTTTGGCTCAGTGGAAATCTTTGTTACTGATGATTAAGTGACTTGAAGTAATGTCAGTGTCATTGCTAGTCTGAACTTGATATTAAAAGGCAGGTGGATTTAGAAGAATCTAGCCCTTTGTTATAGAAGAATTGCTCATTTAAAATAAATTGACTTAAACTACAGCTGTCTGTTGCAGTATTGCCTTCATATCCTGTTTTTGGATGATCAGACATTTACTAAAGCATCGATTCCCTTTTCCCTGGTTCAGTATATTCCAAAAACAAATATTTCATTCCCCTAATGCCAAAATTCAAAGTGTATGTTCCATAATTTTCAAATTTATTACCATTTTGACAATAACAAGTATTACATTTCCCATAAAAGGGATTTTTGTTTTTTGGCCAGGCCAAACTTTTTATTTTTTCTAATCTTCTCCATAATTCTAAGATTGTATTCATAGGATTATAGAGCTAGAGCTAGAAAGAAACCTAGAGATTATCTTGTCCAACAATCTTACTTCACAGATGAAGAAATTGAAACCCAGGGAATTTCTTGAATTTGAACTCTTGTCTCTGACTGCAGAGCTACGGTTCTTTATTTTATACTGCCCTACTTTCCTATTGTCAAAGGGATCAAATCAGAAACTTGTTAGTTTAAAATTGGAAAAGAATCTAAAATTTATGATGCTATCTTAAAATTGAGTGATTCTTTCATAGAGAGCTCCTAAAGAACTCCACATGTTCCAGCAGGAATCATCAATTTGCTCAACTGACAACAAGTTCAATCCATTTTTCAGTCATGACTAAAGTCAACCTTTATGGGAAGAAACAGCTAAATTTCTTCACCTTTAAAAAAAAAAAAACTACTTCAGGGATTAACAAAACAAAACAAATAGTCATATTTAGAAAAGCCAACAAAGACAATACAGCAATCAGTGATTAGTCACTTATTTCCCTTAAAGCCACAGTTCACAGAATCTATTTTTTAAAATAATTTGTGCTATTCTCACTGCAAACACCATTATTTTTAAAAATGTTATCTAGACAGGAGGAATGGATGTAATAGATAAAAGGAGTCAAGAAGCCTTGGGTTCTAGTTATGCCTATCTGCCTAAAATGTAGAAAACTTAATGTTCAATAATTCTTTAATATCTTTACCAATGGCAGATGATGGTATTGTGAATAGAGCACCATGTCAGAAGTCCAGAAGACCTGAGTTCAAATTCAGCCTCAGACAAATATTAGCTGTGTGATCCTAGGCAAGTTACTTAACCTATTTGTCTCAGTTTCCCCTGTAAAATGCAGGTAATAATGGCACAACTTTCAGAGTTGTTGTGATGATCAAATTTGTGTACAAAATGTGTACAAGACATGTTATTGTTTTTCAGTAATTTTTCAGTTGTGAACAGCTCTTTGTGATCCCGTTTGAGGTTTTCTTGGTAAAAATACTGTACTGTGTTGACCTTTCCTTCTCCAGCCCATTTTACAGTTGAGGAAAAAGAGAGATAAGTGATTTGCTCAAGGTCACACTGTTTACTAATGTCTGAGGCTAGATTTTAACTCAGAAAGATGAGCCTTCCTGACTCTAGGCCCTACATTCTCTCCACTATATCACCTATCTGCCCTCTGACACATATAACTGTTTATTCTCTTCCCTTTAACCTCTAACTTATCCAATGGTATAGATCAAAATTTCTTAAACTGTGAGTTGTGACTCCATACAGGATAGCATAACTAAATATGGGGGTGTCACAAAATTATTATCTACTATCAATAAATGTTTGTTTGATTTTTATACCTATATATCTGGGTTCACATAAAATTTCTTGGATGAAAAAGGGTTACAAGTGAAAATAAACAGCATCAAGAAATCATAGATTTTATGAACAATAAACCTAATATAAAATATGCTTATAAAAAAGTGTACTCAAAGTCATTGTTACTCTTACCCCTGAAGAGTAGGTAAAGAATAAGGATGCAGTTCCTGATGAACAAGAGGCAAGAATTTCAGGAGTAGAAGGCTGAGGAGAACTTCAAGAATTATGTTAGATGGGGGCACCTCATTTGAATGTCATTATGATTTGGTTTTAAATATCTGACACTATGGCTTAGCTAGACACATGTTTAAGTATTGTCAACATCTTCAAAAACACAAGTCCCATAATTTACCTTAAAACTTTAAAAAAATGAGTGATAAAATAATGTATTCATTTTTATTTTTGTAGGGGTGACAAATAGAGTCAGAAAGACTTCGGTTCTAACCTAAGCTGGCTACTTAATATTAGACAAGTTACTCTAAAACTGCATGTAACCCCAATCTCAAAGATCATTGCTATGAAATATTCTCTTTAATCAGTAGAGACCTATCCCTCATACATTTGTGAGAAGTTGAGTGGAGCTGACAAGAGCATGAGAAAGGAGAACTTTGCAGCTCTCTTCAAGCTTTTGGGTTTCACTTGAGAGTGGAGAGGAATCTTATATAGATTAAGCCATAGGTCCAGAGGAAAAACTAAATTAGGAATTAGGCCTGAGATTTTCTTACCATAGAGAAATCCCAGATGAGGAAATGTCCTCTGCCAATCCAGTTGAGCCCTTGTTACAGAATTCATTTGAACAGAGAGATCAAATGACTTGCCTAGAGTGACTTAGTTAATACCTGTCAGAGGCAGAACCTGAATTCATTTCTTCTTCACTCTGAGAGTAATTCTTTATCCCTGGGCCACTTGAAATGTGCTATGGACTATTTGTACCTGACCTGTAATAGACCCTTCTAACTTCATATTAGTCTGATCAGTCACAGTTGGACACTCTATTCCTTGACTCCAACATAATTACATCATTATGGTCCTCTTCAAGAACAAAGGGCAACTATAAATCAGTAAATCTAGTTGTTTCTATAAAACCCAAACAAATATTAGAGTTTGGATTAAAGATTTTGTGTTCAGAGCCTGATGATACAAGGACAGCAATTCCCAAATTCATACCCCTTATTTTTCAAAGAATTCAGAGCTGCAAGGGCATTGCATTTAACCTTCTGTTTTTACATCTGAGAAAACTGAAACAGAGAAAGCTCAAGTGACATAACTATTACCAGACACTATTAAATATTTCTGAAAAGATTTGAATTCAGGTTTTCCTGATTCTAAATCTACCCTTCTATCCACTTTGGCACCCAGTTGTCTCATCTTAGATTCTTTTGTCCAAGAATCTGGTATCTTTAAAAAAAATGTATTTGTTTTACTTGAAACGTTAAAAAGATGGAACACTTCTGTACATAAACCACTTGAAAAAAGTTATTAATATGAAATTGTGAGTCTCTATTTCATACCACTTACTCTGTTTTAAAAAGTGTGAAATAAATTCCATGTTACTTTCAATACTGTCCTCTTTGTTTCCTTCTAAATGTCTTTCTCATTTCCTTTAGATATTTGAAATAAAATGTTTCAATGGTATTCTTCCTTTTCTTTTTTTCCCTTTTTTGACAACACAACTGCCCAGTTTCAATCTCTCTTATTTCAATATTAATATACTGCCTTACCCTCCTTTCCCTTTTACCCCTTCAAGCCTTTAGAACAGATCCAATATGCCCACTCTTTCTCACTCCCACACAACAGCATCTCCTTATTTAACTCTCTCAATATCCTTCAAAGAAATGAAGATTATGAAAGGGTACTTTTCCCCCCTCCCTTTATTAGAATGTTAGTACCACATCATTACACAACTCCTTTCAATTGCTTAACAGAATTTACCTTCCCAGTAGGACTCTTGTATTCATAATTTAAAGTTCCTAAAGTTTGCATAAAAAAACCTGAAAGTCCTCTACTCCATTAAAAATTTAATTTATTACCTGGTAATCTTATCCAGTTTTGCAGTATGTTATTATTGGTGGTAAACTGATACCTTTGGCTTTTTGGAATATTGTATTACAAGATATCTCCTTTATTGTTGGTATAAGTTTTGTGTGATCCTAACTGTAGTTCCTTGATTCTTGAACTTTTTTATTTTTGTATTCTTGCAATATTTTTCTTTGGCTTTGGAAATCTTGATTGTGACTAACATTCCTGGGACTTTTGCCTTTTAAAATTCCTGAGGTGATTGCTGGATTTTTTTTACTGTATTTATTTTGCCCTCAAGTTTAAAGAGATCTGGAGAATATTGATTTAAGAATCCTTAAAATATAATCTCTAGGTTTGTTTGTTTTATATGCCATGTGATTAATTTTAGTGTTTCCTAAAGTTATCCATCCTTCAACCTTTTTCCAAGTATGTTATTTAATCAGATATTTTACATTTTCTTCTACTTTTTAAATCTTAATTTTGTCTTAATTTTTTTTTCCATAGAGCCATAGATTTGTTTGGTCTATTCTAATTTTCAAAGAAGTGTTTTACTTGTATAAAACTTAACATTTTCTGATCTCAATTGTTTATTGTTCTTATTATTTCCTCTAGAGGTTTATGTTTTATTTCATTTTTATTTTTTTAAATTTTACATCCACACACATACATGCATATATGTATTTATGTTTCCTTTGAGTCTCTACTTATAGTTGTTATAGTATACTGTTTCCTTGTAGATTGAATTTTGGTGCATTTATGGAGCTAATTTTTTAATGGTTCATATGTTTATTCATCTTTCTAGCTTTAGCTACTGATTTAGGACTTTGTGTTGAGTTCAAGTTCTGCTTCCTATTGTTAGACTTTTAGTAAAGAAGTCTGTCCTGGTTGTTCTTTACAAAGCTATTGGCTTAGGTTACTTTGCTTATCATCATTGCCCAAATATAGCCTCTTTCTAAATCTTTGAGGTTCTGAGTGCTAGACCTTTAAAGTCCTCAGTGATATATCAAGACAGAATGATAGCAACCCAAAACTCTGAAGTTCCCTGGTCTGAGTGCTGCCATGACCACACTGGTCACTATGATTGCTGGTGGATAACAAGAACCCGATTGTGGGTGCAGCTTCCTTGAGTAGTCTACCTCTTTTACTGCTTCTGTTTTCCTGACTAGTCATTTAGGAAGGTCACTAGGCTTTTGGTTTTGATAGGAAAATCAATATAATTTCCCATTGGGCTTTTTGATCATTGTTTGGACCTTGGCCATATCATTAGTTTTTTCTAGAGTAGATGTAGAAGGAATAATCTTCTTGGCCCTGTTTTAGGCAATCATCTTAGCCAGGAATCTAGTTCCTTAACCTTTTTTTTTCTTATTAAATATTTTATTTTTTCCCAATTACATGTAAAATTTGTTTTTAACATAAAAAAAATTGAGTTCCAAATTCTCTCCCTCCCACCTCCTCCTACATTGAGAAGGCAAGTAATTTGACATAGGTTATACAAGTATATTCATATAAAGCATATTTCAATGTAAGTTTGTAAATAAAAACAGTAAAAAAAAAAAACCTGGAAAAAACAAAAGTAAAGAAAAAAGTATTTTTGCTCTTCATTCAGACTATACCAGTTCTTTCTCTGAAGATGAAGAGCACTTTTTGTCATTAGTCCTACAGAACTGTCTTGATTCATTGCATTGCTGAGAATAGCTAGTAGATCTTTGTACAATATTGTTTACTGTGAACAGTGTTCTCATGATTCCGATTATTTTAATTTGCTTTGGTTCATGTAAGTCTTTCCAGGTTTTGTTCTGAGTATCATGCTCACCATTTCTTAAAACACCAGGTTATTCCATCACAATCATAATAACAACTTATTTGCTTATTTACTAATTGATGAACATATTCTCAATTACCAATTCTTTGCCATCACTAAAAGAACTGTTATACTTTTTGTATACATTGATCCTTTTCCTTTTTTTTATTTCTTTAAGACACATACTTGATTTTGGTATTGTTTGGTCAAGCTTTTTGGGCATAATTCCAAATTGCTCTTCTTAATGGTTAAATCAGTATACAATTTCACCAATACTACAGTAGTATTTTAATTTCCCTACATCCTTTCCAATATTTGTCATTTTCCTTTTTTGATATATTAGTCCATCTGACAGGTATGACGTGGTATCTCCATTATCTTAATTTTCATTTATCTCAGTAGCGATTTAAAGCAGTTTTTTTTTCATATAATATAGATAGATTTTTTTCATATCATATAGTTTTGATTCTTTTGTCTGAAAACTGCTTATTCATATCCTTTCACCACTTATCAATTGAGGAGTGGATTTTATTTCTATAACTTTGACTCGGTTTTCTGTATGTGTGAGAAATGAAGTCTATCAGAGAAATTCACTGTAATATTTTTTCACACTGATGGCCAAACATGTATTTCCCTGCATCCTATTTCCTTGTTTCTCTCTCTCTCTCTCTCTCTCTCTCTCTCTCTCTCTCTCTCTCTCTCTCTCTCTTCTCTCTCTCTCTCTCTCTCTCTCTCTCTCTCTCTCTCTCTCTCTTTTTCTCTCTCTCTCTCTCTCTTCTCTCTCTCTCTCTCTCTCTCTCTCTCTCTTCTCTCTCTCTCTCTCTCTCTCTTTTTCTCTCTCTCTCTCCCCCCTCCCCCTTTCCCTCTTTTGTCTGTTCTCAATTTTTTAAGTTTTCTAATTAATTTGCTTCTAATTTTTATTTTTCCCAAACTGCCCTCCTTCTATCAGCAACTTCCCTGCTTTCTCTTATTCCAGTCCCTTCTTACTTACCTATGTGGTTAAAAAGATTTCTACATTCAATTGAGTATGTATATTATTCCCTCTTTAATTCAATCCCAATGAGAATAATATTCATGAGAGTAATTATTCATCTTTCTAGCTTTAGCTCCTGACTTAGGGCTTTGTGTTGAGTTCAAGTTCTGCTTCCTATTATTAGACTTTTAGTAAAGAAGTCTGTCCTGGTTGTTCTTTACCCATTTCCTCCCTCTTCCCCCATTTCTCTCTACAGTCTAAAATCTTTTTCTGACTTTTTTATGTCACATAGTTTAACCCAATCTACTTCTCCCTTTACCTTCTCCCATTGTATTCTTTTTTCTCTTCCCTTAATTTCATTTTTCTAAGATAAGTAATACCATCATATTCAATTCACACATCTGCTTTCTGTCTACATGTATTCCTTGTAATTGCCCTAATAATGAGAAAATTTTAGGAGTTATAGATATAATTTTCCCATGAATGAATTTAAACAGTTTGACCTTATCAAATCCCTCATGGTTTCTCTTTCAAATTTACCTGTTTATGATTCCTTTGCCTCTAATATTTGAAAGTCAAATTTTCTATTTAACTCCAGTCTTTTCATCAGGAGTGCTTGAAAGTCCTCTATTTCACTAAATATCCCTTTTCCCTGTGAAAGAGAATACTCTGTTTTGCTGGGTAAATGATTCTTGGTTGTAATATTAGTTCTTTTGTCCTAAATGTCATATCCCAACTTCTCTGATTCTTTAATGTAGAAGCTAATAAATCTTGTACTACCCTAACTGTGTTACCAAAATATTTGAATGTTTTTCTCATGTTTGCAGTATCTCCTCCTTTACCTGGAAGGTCCAGAATTTGACTATCATTTTCCTGGGAGTTTCATTTTAAGATCTATTATAGGAGATGATTGGTCAATTTTTTTTTTTCAATTTCCATTTTATCCTCTGGTTCTAGAATATCAGGATAGTTTTTCTTGACAATTTTTTGAAAAATGATGTCTCGGATCTTTTAATCATGCCTTTTATGTAGCACAATAATTCTTAAATTATTGCTCTTAGATCTGTTTTCCAGATCAGTTTTTTTTTATTGAGATATTTCACATTGTCTTCTATATTTAATTCTTTTAATTTTATTTCTTGATGTCTCATAAAATCATTAGCTTGTACTTGCCCAATTCTAATTTTTAAGGAATTATTTTATTTAATGAGTTTTAGCATCTTTTCTGCTTTTCAAGGCATTCTTCTCTTCATTTGGATTTTTGTGCCTCTTTTATCATTTCCTTATTTTCTTTATAAGGTGTTTTCTTAAGTAATTTTGTGCCCCCCCCCTTTTTTTTACCAAGCTGGTCTTTTTTAAAATGGTTTTCTGACATTACTCTTATTTCTCTTCCCAATTTTTCTTCTATCACTCTTACCTGATTTTTAAAGTCCTTTTTGAGTTCTTTCTTGGTTGGATATTAATTTGTATTTTTTTTTTAAGATTTTAGATACAGGAATTTTTACTTTGTTATCTTTTTCTCCATGTCTGTTTCAATCTTCTTTCTCACCATAGTGGCTTTCTATAATCAGAATTTTTTTCCCTATTTGCTCATTTTCCAGTCTATTTCTTGACTTTTAACTCTATATTAAGCTAGTCTCTGCTTACCAATTAGAGGGGGATTTGTCCCAAGTTTCA
The DNA here is from genome assembly GCF_016432865.1 of Antechinus flavipes. Taxonomy (NCBI): domain Eukaryota; kingdom Metazoa; phylum Chordata; class Mammalia; order Dasyuromorphia; family Dasyuridae; genus Antechinus; species Antechinus flavipes. The sequence continues at coordinate 266,048,776 of NC_067401.1, forward strand.
GGTTTTTTTGTACAGTTATTTTTAGAGGTAATTAATGGGACTTATAAGTTTTTAGCTTTTCCAAGGTGGTATGATCTAGTGAGAGGTGTTTTAGTACTCTCTGGTATAGTGTACTACTTTATCACCTACCACAAATACTGTTTTCTACTCTGGATATGATCAAGATCCCTGCTCCCTGTGACAATAAACTTTGCTGTAATAGTGTTCCTCCTTACACTGAGGCTAAGAACAGAACTGCCATCCAGATCCAAGTATAGACAGTGTGACAGAATCTTATCACTAGTGCCAGCAGAGGGATCTCTATAAATCTCTTCTGACCCACTGTCTTGTCTCCTACTCTGTGGGCTAAGAGGTCTATAAAATGCCATTATTGTCACAGATTCAATCTTGAGGTCTGCTTCTGATTTGTGGGAGTCTAATTCATACTGGCTTGGTCTCCTCTGGACTGTGATCTCTCACTTGGTGAAACAGAACTTTCCTGCTAACCTTCTAAATTGTCCTGAGCTGAAGAATTGTTTCACTTTTTTTTTTTGTGTGTGTGTGTGTGTGTATTCTGACACTTTAGAATTAATTAGCAATCATTATTTTAAAGTATTTGGAGGAGTTTGGGAGACTCAAGTGAGTCCCTGCCTTTTCTCCTCCTCCATCCCTTAACTTTTAATAGTTTCATTTTTATCTTACAACTGGTTTTCTCTGTATATACTTTTCTTCTAGAAGAAGGCTCTGTATAATGAGTGAAATAGAACATCCCCTTACCAAGCCTAAATTATTATGCAGACTTCAGGGAATTGTATGAGGAAACATATATGAATGTTGTATTGTAAACTATAATGATCTAATTAAATATGAGGCCATAATTATTTTATTATTTTTTAGAAAAATTAATCATGCTATTTATGCATGTCTTTTTGAATTAAGAGTTCTAATATTGTCAGACATTTTTCTGCATAAGCAATATTGGAGTTCCCTACATTCTATCTTAACCTATCAAATATGCTATTCTAACCTTCAAGGAGAAGAAAACATCAAGTATTCTTTCAGACCAGGGAACTAAAACTTATGATGAGCATGTACTCAGGGAGAAAATGAATAGGCAAGAGACTAATATGAAGAATGGTCACATAAACTGAGAGATAGCTCTTCTATCCATTTTGAATATTGAACAAATATTTATGAAAAGAAAAAAAATTTTTAAAACTAAAAATGAATTTATTTATATTTCTAAATTATAGACTTTATTTAATCTGATAACACTTCTGTGTTGTGGGCCAGAACTCTGAAACAAGGATTCTTACAAGATGTTAAGTCAGTGGAATTGATGATACAATGGTTATCTAGTTTAGCCTGATGCTCAGCTAGCTTTCTTGTGGCCTTCAGAGGGCACTTGGTTTCAGTGGAGAAAATGCAGGAGGACAGGCCAGCCACGGTGGTATGTGATGAAGTGAGTCTGCGTCCAAGGGTTTGTGCTTCAGCCTCCAGCCACCACAAAGGTAGCCGATAGAATGAATCTGTCTTTGCCTCCTTTTGTCTAGTTTGTCTCAGCTTATAGCTCTATACTGAGTATAAACCAATCTTAATATCACTAGGAAACCATTATTTGTTACAAGATTAAATCAATCATACTGAATTTAGAGAACTATTAAGCACCATGCTAAACTAGATAACCATTGTCTCATCAATTCCACTGACTTAACATCTTGTAAGAATCCTTGTTTCAGAGTTCTGGCCCATAACATTTCTGAAAATTAGGAAAGGAAAATTTCCGTCCAAAAAACTCCCTCCTCAAACCACCATACTTATTCCTATGTAATATAATATATTCTTAAATTTGGAGGAAGAACCCCTGATGAAGGGTAGAATATATTAAAATGATGGATAATACTGTGGGTCAGGAAGCTGCGAAGCAGATTGAATATAGACTGAGGCAACTTGTGTCAAAATGTTGGCCTGAAATCCAGGAGAGGACCTTCAAGGAAAATAAAATATTTAAAAATTGACTTCTGTGGAGGTAGTAGGTAGGACATTGTGGGACTTCTTAGAAACAATAGAACTATACTCAGTGGAAATGCTTTTATTCAGGTTCAAAAAGCATCTAGTTATATAAGATGATGTAATCCAATAGAAATTTTATGTCAAATGGGAAGAAGAATGTTCACAGAAGGAACAAGAAGTAGGAATTGACCCACATAATTTTACATAGTATAAATTCGATAATGTGTCAGTCTTTTTATCCTCCTTTCCTCATTTATTGATAATTCTAAACTTAAAGTACAACAAAAGAAAGGGATAATTGGGTAAGGTGTACAAAAGGAAAAATAAACTGGTGAGAAAAAGTAAGCTCAATTTGGGGACTTCAAAAGTTTTACTTCTATTAGAAATTAAAAGGAATAAATGGGTATATAAAACATGAACCAAAAAAATCAAAAACATGGAATTGACAGAAAGGGGACAAAAGTAATGAAGAGAAGAACATAAAGAAATCTTTAGGGCAAAAATATGTAGAAAGAAATAACAATCAAAAACGTCTGAGGAGGAAGAAAGGAAAGGGAAGCTTGAACTAACCATTTCCTGAGAGGAAAGAATCATGTACAAAAACAAATAAAAAATTAGAAAATTAGATTTTTAAAAGAAGTTTAAAAAATCAATAAATTAAACAAAACTATAAGACTTAAAAGTAGCAAACCAGAAAAAAAATAGAATCAAGGCAAGTCTGTGAGTAGGTAAACTAACTATAGACAAAATAATGACATAATAGAAAGAGAAACAAAAAGTCTAAATAAAGCAATGTGGTTTTGTACATGTATAAACACATATGTGCACATATATATATAAACACACATGTAACATTGTGTACATACATATGTGTACACACATGTTCACACATGCATAAAATCCACAAATGCAGAAACACAAAATAACTTCATCTTTTTTCCTCTCTTTAAATGTGAATCAATTCAATATAAAGTATTATAATTTGGGTAAGAATGCAAATCTCTACAATATGTTAATTTAAAAAAATTATAAAAAAGGAAAGACATATGTAGAATAAAAAGTAGAGACTAAACCAAATTTACTATTCATCAAATGAATACAAAAATGTAGAATTTAGAACCATATCAGACCAATCAAAACCAAAAATTCACATACACACATATGCACACATGCACATACATAACAAATAAAGTATATTATGTTGAAAGGAACTATAGAGTCCCCTCTTGTGGGATCATTTTCCCAGTGGTGAGACCTTCTGGGGGATCTCAATGTTCAGGAAAACTCCCAGACCAACCATCATTCAAACTTCAAATAGACATTATGCTTCAGTTGTCTTCTGACAAACTATAATCCTTTGGTCCTCTATATCACGATTCATGTAGAAAAATTAACTAATTTGCAAGAACACATAAATAGTAACATAATAATAGTAGAAAACCATCATGTTTATCTTGCAGTTTATTTTCTGACTTCCCAAGGATATTTTTCAGTTTGTATTTATGAGGGACTTTTTGTCTGTCAGTTCATGAAAAATAGCAAGTTTATGATAAATAATTTTCTCCACAAGGATATATTTTAGTAGGTATTAAAATAGGTACTAATTTTTCTCAGCCTAGTGATGTGTTATATTATTTCTATCATTTCTTTGTGTAATTTATATTGATGTCTAAGTCAGAAGGTTTGTTTAGGATAACCATTCTGTAATTTCTACTAGTGATGATCTGGTCTAAAATGGCCATCATAGACTTCTCCATCCATAAATAAATCTGCATGACAACCATTTGTTTAAGGTATCTTCACTGATATATTGTTTATTAAGGTCATGAAGCTGACATCCATGAAAGGTCTTTTGATATCATTTTAGGATCTGTAATACTGAAGAACTTCTTTTAGAAATAAAATACATTTGATAAATCCAATGATGTATATGTATTATCAGTCTTTATTACTTGGTGAAATGATGCTATTTGTTGCAATACTACTTCCTTAGTTGTCTGACCTGTTTATCACATGTTTTAAGAATATCTATCAATTCTCTTCTTTCTTGGCAGTGAGGAGGTACTATGGATAGAGCACTAAGCCTAAAGTCAGGAAGTATTGAATTCAGATGTAGCATCAAAAATTACTGTGTCACCCTGTGCAAGTAGCTTAACCTTTGCCTCATTTACCAATATCTATTTTACATGGTTATTGTATGGATCAAACATGATAGTATTTTTAAAGTGCTTAGCATGAAACCTGAAACATCATTGGTGCTGTACAAATGCTTATTTTCCAATCTCCTCCTTTATTTATTTACTTATTTATCCATTCATTCATTCATTCTTTTATTGATTGATTGATTGATTGCAAAGAAGTGTTATTTTTTTCTAGAGTTTTATTAGGGTGCTGGTCCCTATATTGAATTGATATTGTTATGATTTTTCTTAAGATAATTTTAAATATATTACAGTTAATTTTGTAGTGCCAACAGTATATTTTAAGACTGATATTTTTAAAATGTGTTCTCATTCAAATTCCAGGAAATTTCTTAATATATTTGGTTATAACTTCTGTTTGATACCTTTAAGCTTGATGTGTTGTATGTTGAGGAGGCTAACATTTATCCATTGGTGCAATATAATATCTGGATTCAATCCCAAAGCCTTCAACCTTTCCCTTTTTTTGGTGTACATGAACTTTACACTTACAAAGTTCAAATGACATTTAATTAACATTAAAGAAAGTGTCCAGTGGACAAAGGAGCTACTTAAGGTATTTCATATCATTTCACTTTATTCCTGTGTGTGTGTGTGTGTGTGTGTGTGTGTGTGTGTGTCTATAAAGATTGATGGATATTCTTCTCTGCAAAGGCCTTGAAATGGTTTTATACATTCTATTAAGTATCATGGTAAAATACATATATATAGTAATTTTGAAGATAACACTATTGAGAATTTATCTGTTTTGGTATACTAGTTCTCAATAAAACTTAAAAAGGGATGTTCAGAATTCAAGTCTAAGAATCTACATCTTCTTTTGCAAATAATTTGAAACATTGATGTTTTTGTCATTTTTTTGTTGAATATAATTTTTGAAACTTTTATTAAGTAAAATGTTAATGACCAGAAAGTCTTTAATTTCCTTCTTCAGATTTTAGTAGCTAATAGACTTTTACCCCTTATTTCTTCTTATCTAAATATAGGAATAAAATCTTATTTCTACTTATTTATTTATTTTACATAATTAGCTTAGAGTTCCTAGAGTTCATAACCAAGTATTCAGATCTCTGAGACATTTTAGCCTTATTTACCTGGTGCTTAGTTTTAAGTACATGGTAACAATACCTCATGTCTAATCTTGGTGAAAAAAATAAGGACAAGATGCTTTAAATCAGAAATATTGGACATGAGGCTGCATATGGCTCTATACACTTTTAAGTATGGTCTGAAATAAATTAAGTTTTAATTAGGGAATCGTTAACAAAATAAAATAAAACTTAGATATCTATGTTATATTTAAAACTAAGTCAGTACATGACCCACAGAGATCTATCTGTCATATTTGTCTTTAATCTCCCCTTAGAGTTTTAATCTGGTCAGTGACAATGGTACCACTACAAAATGGATGTATTAATGGCCCTGTTCCTGGTTGGGTTTGATATCACTACCTAAGATAATTATATCATGTCCCTTTTCTATGTTTAACATTGTTATTTTTAAAGTAAATAAAATATCCCTGATTCTCTTCATTCATCAGCACCATTTTCAATACCAGTAGTAGGACAAAAAACCTATTGTCTTAGAAATAGGAATTATATGATACTATAGCTAAATAATACTATGTATAATTAATTGTTTTTGCTTTTGCCCAGTCACTTTTTTAGTTATATCTAACTTTTTGTGATCCTAATTTGGGGTTTTCTTGGCAAAAATATTGGAGTGGTTTGACATTTCCTTCTCCAGCTCATATTTACAGAAGAGGAAACTAAGGCAAACAAGGTTAAATGACTTGCCTAAGGTCACACACCTACTACATAAAATAGCTAATTTTTCATATGTATATGATATTCAATAGTAGATTTTACTAGGTTGAGGAAACCTACTTAAGTCTGTCTGAGACAACTTGAAATCTAAACAAAACAAAACAAATGCATAGCACAATACCTTTTTTTTGTCAGAGAATGGGAATCTTTGTCATTGATTTAGTCCTGGAAATGTTCATTCTAACAGGAATGTCAGTTTTGTTCTTCTCATTTGCCTGTGAAACTTAACAAGATATCTAATTGATTGTTTAAAATGAATACTTAGCATTTAAACATATAAAGATTAAAATGATTTGGGAACAGAAATCTCTTACCACAACACAACAATAGCACAATAACAGGGCAAGGCTAACTATTATTAGAATAGTTGTTATTATCTGGGAAATTATTATTAATAATAGCATTATTATCTGGGAAAGGATTTGAAAGGCAATGAAATTAATTGCATTGCTTCTTTGATCTATCTGTCCTATCTGTCTTTGACCTCTCCTTAGAATTTTAATCTCACCAATACCAGTAGCATCACTAGTATCAATCCCCTTGATTTCGCTTTTCATTATATATCCTACTCATCAGTTAATGTCACCATCAAGAAAGTTCTTTGGAGTACAGTGTTCTGTATTGATCCTTCCTAAAACTGAAAAACAGTTTATTTACCATAGCAAAACATGTTCAGGGTACAGGAACAAAATTTTAAAACAATTTTTTGGTAAAAACCATTGGCTCTGACATAAACTGCTATGATTAAAAATGGATTATCAGAGACAATTAGGTGGCATGACTGATAGGTTATTGAACATAAAGCCAAGAAGACTTGAGTTCCAATTTTAAACATCAATTGTGTTATCCTGCCTAAATCATTTCTCTAAGTCTTAGTTTCATCATTTCTAAAATGGGAATATTAATAGGGTCCATTTCATAGGATTAACAGTGAGGATTGTGTGAGATGGAAGAAGCATCAAAAAACTTCCCAATAATGGAAAAATTCAACACTTTATTAAAGAGAGCATATAGAAAGGGCAATAGTAATTGTTAAAAGCCAACATGATTTCATCAAGAATAATTCTTGCCAGATTATCCTCATTTCCTTTTTTTTTTTTTTTTGACAGAGGGCTGCCACATACCGAGAATATAACTTCAGCAAAGTATTTGGCAGAATTTCTCAAATTATATATTTTTGGGAAAGATAGAGGAATGTAAGCTAGATGACAGTAGAGTTTGGTAAATTTGGGAGGAATTGAATAACTCAACACAAAGAGTAGTGATGGTACACTGATGTCAAAATTTAGAGAAATGTCTCTAATGGAGAGTACCAGGGATTTTTTTGACCCTCCGTGGGTTAATATTTCCAACCTATAGTAGACTCTTAATAATGTTTCCAATAAATGAATGAATGAATGAAGACATATTGCATGCTTGCAACATTTGCAGCTGAAACAAAACCTGATTAGATATTTAACACAAAGAATTAGAGGCTTAGATCCTCTCCAAATATCTAATAGATTAAAAAATTGTGCCAAATTGAATAAAATAGCATTTAGTGGAAATAAGAATAAAATTGTTCACTTGGCTTCCAAATCCACTTCATATATATGTGATAGAGAGCTTTGGCTAATAGTTCCTGTGAAAAACATGAAGAAAATTTATTTAACAAGTTCAATATGATTGAACAGAATAAGCTTGAAAATGAAAATCTAATATTAACCTAATTTGCTTTGAAGAGTTTTGTTTCCAGAAAAAGTAAGCTAATACTTCACTTATGGCCCTATCTAGGCCACATCTGAGGTACTGTGTCAAGTTCTGAGGTTTTATTCAGTGATCTTTCAGTTTCTGATTCTTCATGACCCCATTTTGGGTTTTCCTGGCAAAGATATTGGAGTGCTTTGCCATTTCCTTCTCCAGTTCATCTTATAGATGAGAAAATGAAGCAAAGGAGGTTAAGTGACTTGCCCACAGTGACACAGCTAATAAGTATCTGACACCAAATTTGAACTCAGGAGGATGTCCTCCTAATTCTAGGCCAGTCACTTTATCCACAGAGTCACCTAACTGCCCCTTAATTCTGAGTGCCATGTTTTAGCAAAATAGATAGGCTGTAGTGTGTTTTAGGAGGCAAACCATATGAGTATGTGTCATAAGACAATTGGCTGACGGACCTTATTGTGTTTATCCTGGAGAATAGAATGATGGGTGACTGTAACATCTTTGCTTGACAGGCTTACGACATGGAAGTTTTCAGACAAAGGCTGCTTGAATATAGTAGAGCAGAACTAGGAGCAATAAGGAAGGAAGGAAGTGGGTATTTATTATGCACTTACTAAGTATTTTATAAACAACTCATTTGATCCTCACAACAGCCCTGGGAGATTGGTGTTATTATCCCCATTTTACATTTGAGGAAACAGAGGTACACAGAGTTAATTGATTTGACCAACATCATACAGTGAATAAATATCCCAATTTGGATTTGAGCACTCTATTCTTTATACTGCTAATTTCCTCTAATGTCTGTCAATTCAACTCTCAATCTTAGTTATTTCATTTGTAAAATTAAAAAGTTTAACTAAATGATCTCTAATATCTCTCCTACCACTATTTCTGTCATCCTATAATCCTAAATTTCAAACAGGAAAATTGAGGCTTCCTGCTAGGAAAGCCTTGTAAGAATTAAAGCTATCTAGTGGTGAAATAGGCCACTTTGGGAGATGGTGGACTTCTCTCACTGGAGGACTTCATGTAGAAACTGAAGCAACACTTGTTTGTGCTAGTGAAAGAAAGACTCTTGATCAGGTATGGGCAGATATAAATAGTCTTTGAGTTTGTTTCCTGCTCTTAGAAGCTATGATTTTATGAGGTAGAAAGGGTATAAATAAATCTATAAAGCCAACATTCATTAATAGACAAATTAAAGAAGTAATAATGTTTGCAATTCTGCCTCATCTTATTAATGAGTACTTTTTAAGCAGAGAAGTTTTAAAACTGATGACTATTAATTAATACATTTATGTGATTTTGTGGATATTTCCATAACTCCAGAAAACAAATCCACCAGCTTATACTTCATTAAATATGTTGAATGGTAACTCTGATAAATAGTATATATTCATTTTCTACATAGGATTTTATTTGACTTAAAATAAAATGGTCTATTGAAAATATTGAGCCAAATACACCAAAATGTATGTATGCTCTTTTTAGAATAGGGATTTTTTTTCTTTTTTTTTTTTTTTTTTTTGTACTTTTTGTCCTAGCACAATGCCTGACACTTAATATGGACTGGAATTCTAGCCCAAAATTCTGTGATTCTATTTTGGCAGGTAGATAGTATGGTGGATCAAGCACTTGAGTTCAATACAGTTCAAATACAGCTTAAAATACTTACTACTAATGTGATTTTGGGCTAGTCACTTTACTCTGTTGACCTCAGTTTTCTCATATGTAAAATAAAACAGAGGAGGAAATGGTAAATACTGAAACATTTTTACCAAGAAAATTTCAAATGAAGTCATGAAGAGTTGGTGGAATATTGCACCTTCTCTACTATCTTTCTTGACAAGAATTTCCGGCTTAGCTAACTCTGCTTCTAGCTTTCTTTATTGAACCTCCCATTTTCTACCTAAAAGATATCAGAAATGCCTATTTGTCTGAAGCACACAAATATACAGGCTCAATCTGATCTATAGAAAAGGTATACCAGCATCTAATTCTTTTCTACATAAAAATAGAGAGGAAGTTGGATTTTTCCTTCCCTGTCAATATTCAGTCAGGTAGTTGCCAACAATCAATGACATATATTGAGTGTTGGTGGCCTGTGGTCAGAGTTACATAGTCTTCTATGAGCTGCAGTCCCAGCTTCCTGTTAGAAATCTCTATTAGAATGTTCTCTAGGCATCTCAAACTCATTATTTCCTAAAGTGAATTAATTTTCTTCACCCCAAACTCTTCCCTCTTCTTAAATTCCCTATTTTCATTGAGAGCACTACTATCCTTTCAATCATAAAGTATCACAAGCACAATGTCATCCTTATATTTATTTTTACATACATGTACTTACTTTAATAAAATGTAAATTACCTGAGGATAAGAGTGATATTTTTGTATTTTTATGCCCAGGACTAGCACGATACCTAACAGATAGTAGATGGCTACTGCTTGTCAAAAGAAATTGAATTATAATTGAGATGATTGCCCAAAGACTAACTTTAGAGCCTTCCTCTGAGTGGATACAAATTGAATCAGGGTACAGAAGGAGAAATCATAAGTGTAGGACATGATGATATTGCAGAAAATACACTGAAGTAGATGATATAGAAATGAGTTCTAGTCAAAGATCTGCCATTAAATAACTATATGACAATAGGTAGATCATTTGGTCTTAATTCTTTTCTCTTTTCTCTAGAACATTTCTGATCAATAAAATCTATAAAAGCATAGTAAATGGATAGCCAGTCCCACAACCAGGAAGTTCTAAATTTTCGTACTACTTTGGATCCATACTAGCTATGAGTGATCCTAGGCAAGTCCTTTCACTGCTCATTGCTCCAGTCCAACAGTATTAAATTCAGAGCCACAGGCCAAAAGATTTACACAGAGCTCTAGAGTGCAGCTGAACCAGATTAAAATGTAATTAGAAAATATTTAATAAAATATAGTTTTTTAAGCATAATATTAATTTGTGTTTTTTTAGTCAATATAGAGGAATCTATTTCTATTTAATGCTGACATCACTCCTCTAGTCAACTCTGTCTCAACAATCTACATTAATAGAAGTGATTTCCTCACCTATGAGTTTCTTATACTAAGAAAACCACAGGTCTATTCCCTCTTCCCCAGATGCACAAAATGGAGAAGATGATCTTTAAGGTCAACTTTATCTTAACAGCTTTAATTGTAGGGAAGCAAAATATACTCAGCCTTCAAGATGTTTATAGCCTAGAGGTTAGTTTCATTTGCCTCAGAAGATATTAATTTTGGTAAGGAAGCTTCATCTTTGCTGCTTCTGAAAATCTAGCTAGCCACTGTCTTGTTTCTGTTATTGGTTGATTGATATACAATCTGTATTGATTGTGTACAATATTGTACAATATTGATTGTATTGATCAACAAGGCCCAAATATAGATATAACCCAATAAGCATACACACACACATATGCATATTATATATAAGCATACACATGTATGTAACAAGACACATAGATGTGTGTTTGCATGTATACATATATGTAAACATTTCAAATTACTTTTCTTTAAAAAAAGAAACCTGCATTAAGCAAATGTTAGATACTTTCATTAATCAGGGCCACTTCAAACCTGAAGGTTTTAAGAGGACAAAGAGGGTCAATAACCACTTTGGAGGAGTGGCTCATAACAGACTCATGATTTGACTGAAGGATTATGCTCCATGACTTTGAATGTCCTTTCCAACTTTCAGATATAATATTTTTTTTTCATCTTTCAAATCTGACCTTTGATACTTACTTTTACCTGATTCTACTTATATAAAGACACTGTGGAAAGAATGAGGTAACATGGAAAAGGAGGAATTACACAAGATTTCCCTAGATTGTGGATTTCTTTGTAGATGCCTGCCATAAGGATACCACTTTAGTCAAGGAAAGGAAATAACAAAGCACTATGCCAGTTTCTATGGAAAATATAAAAGAGGCTAGAGTCCTCCAGTAGCAGATAGTTTATTTGTGAATCTAAGACTTACTACCTACATGAAACAACTAGAGAATACTTGTTTCTAAGTATTCTTAGACCATAAATAGTTAGGATCTAAATTGTGTGATACAGATATGAAGTATGACAAGAAATTAGAGAAGGATCAATATGGAGTCCCTTAGTATTTCTTGGCAAAATTCCTGGGGGACTTTAATCTCAGAGAGAGAAATGTCTATATAGATGAGTGCACAGACATTGTAATGATGAAATCCAGTACAGTTTACTCATGAAAGCAATATGAAAAAGAATATTCAAATGCTATTCTATTGCTCAAATTCACTAATCACTTTTTTTTAGTTGGCAAAGATTTTGTTCCATCAAAACTCTCTAATCTTAAGTTGGAACATATATGAGATTAAAATTTATCTCAGAATACACAGAAGATACACATATGCATATGTATATACACATTTATATTTTTAAAGAAAAAGTATCTGAAATTTAGGTCAATATTTTTCTTATTAACTATTATTTTCTGTTCTACACAATAAATAATCAGAATGTAGAGAAAAAAGTAAAGTCATTTTAGGATGTAGTATGCTCCTTTAAAATAAAATATGCAATATATATGCATTCATTTTATGTATGTAAATATATATATAAAATGAATTCATTTTATATATGTATATATATTTTATGTATGTATGTGTGTATAGATATATACACACACATACATACATAAAATGAATTTCCAATCCAACTGAGATTGGACACAAGCACAAGGAGAACCAAACTACTTGGAGTTAAATAAAGGATGGAATGAACTGGAGAGTTTAAAAGGGGGATATAAAGGGTCACAGATAGTGGGAGAATTCTGGGTGAGGTATAAGATCCTCCAACCCAGCAAAAGAACTTGCTGATGTTGTCTGGTTTGGTTCCCCATCCCCCCAGGGGCCTCTTGGTCTTCCTGAGAAGTGTGTGTGACAACCTGTGTTGTAATTATAGCAGAATTACAGCTAAGTGGCAAGGAGACATCTGCACATCACAAGTTGTTTGTGTACTGCACACACAGCACATGCACAGTGTGCTATAGTTATGTAAGAGTATTAGAGTATATAAGACAGAGGGAATTTTGAAAAAATGAACTCCTATTTTGACCACCTTCAAGAGTTCCACCCTGTTACTCTTCACCCATGATCAGAATTTAGGCTGGTACTGAAATGCTCCACTGAGCAAGTCCTCCAGTGAGCAGGTCTGGACAGGGTGAAATATAATTTAGGTAAAAAAAAGGAGGTTTAAATTCAGAAGACAATAGATTTTTCTGGCAAATGAAGGAAATAGTTGAGACTTAGAAAAATACAGATTTCTTTGTGAAATCATCAAAATTATCGTGTCTGAAATGATCAAGGGTAGAAGGAACAGACTAAAAGGTTGAGTGGTGGTAAAAAGTGATAGGCAGAGAAAACTAAAAAAAAAAAAAAAAAAAACAAAAAACAAAAACACAGATTTTTCACTAAAGAATCAAAAGACTGTACTTCATTTCTCCTCTATTCTGACCCAGTAAATAATTTAGATTTAATGTTATAAGCACTTGTAATTGACCGAAAGGACTAAGTCTCAGACCTGAAATCTGTAAAGCCATGGATACTTCATTTCACCTATGATCTTTCTAACTCTGATTTTCTTTTGTAAAATAAGGAGATTGGATTTTACCATCTACAAACTCTCTTCCTATTCTACTCTGTATGAGCCTAATCAATAATTCAATTCAACAAACATTTACTAAATACCTACTACGTAAAAGACACTGCAAACAAAAAGAAAGAACATTTCTTTTCTCAAAATACAATTCTATGTGGGGATACAACATTGTCCTAATTAGTGGCAGCTGCTTTGAGGGAATCAGAATTTTCTGTGGAAGAAGCACTGTGGCCACAGATGTTACATATCATTTAACCCAGGGAAAAGTTCATGACTTAACTCAGGAGACACTGGGGTTTAAGAATGGTACAGAAAAAAAGAAAAGGGAAAGGATGTGTTCAAATTTTAATTATGGGAAAGACAAAGATAAAATTGGATTTTTCTAAGAGATGGAATGCATCTTTGATTCAATCAGTAAAGGTGAGATTGGGACTCAAGTGAAATGATTATAAGATCACTGCAGTTATTCTGCTAAAGACAATATTCTTACCTAATGCCCAATACCCAAGTCATTCCAGGTTCTCATCAATCCTCCTACTTAAATGTATGAACACAAGTTTCCACCAAGCAAAGCAACTCAGTGATGTAGACAAAGGATAGATGTTACATAGAGAGGCCATAGGAACTGAATCAAACATATCTAATTGGTTTGCCATCTCTCAGGTTAGAGGTATATGGGCACCAATTATCTGTTGTCTAGATAGCTAAAAGTTTCCAGAAACTGGGCTGAGGAGAATTCTACAAAAGGTAAGACATGTGTAACCAGCAGGAGGAAAGGAAATAAGATGATGCGTTGTACCAAAAACCAGGCTAGCAAATGAGAGTTTTTTGGACTACCACAAAACATGTACACAGGTGAAGGCAATTTGAAGAATGAGAAAATTGCAGAATTACAGCTTTTATTGAGAAATTGAGCATTGAAAGGCAACATCAATTCTGAAAAGTAGAGATAGAGTTTGGATAATTGTGAGAATGCACAGAAGGAGGAAATGGAATATCTAGTACAGGGAATAGAAGTCCATTTTGACTGCATAAATGGGAATACTATGAAACAAGGCAGGAAAGATACATGATAACCATATTGTGGAAAGTCTTTAACACCAAACTGAGAATCAAGAAGGTAACACTAAAGGTTTTTGAGAAGGCAAGTAATATGGTTAGAATTGTGCTTTAGGACAATGATTTTTAGCAACTTTATGGAGAATTATTTAATTACTGATAGACTACAAGTGGGGAAACCAAATGAGATGTTCATGTAATTTCCTAGACTAGAAGGACTGATTTAGAGAGGTGACTGAGTGGAATAACTTGACAAGACTTAAAATTATTCAAATATGGGGTAGAGGACATTGAGAAGAAAAGATCAGAAAAAAGGAAGAATACAAGTTTATAACCTTGAATGAATGAAAACTAGAATAGAAAAATAAAATTGTCTTTAATAAAGAGGGGAATTTGGAAGAACTGGGTTTAGAGTTTATATGATAAATTTATATGATAAATTCCATTTTAAACATTTTGACTTTGATGTCCCAATGGGGCACCCCAGTGGAGACGTCCAAGACATGATTAACTCTTCAGAATTGAAGTTCAAAAAAGAAAAAAAGAGTTTAGGGTTAGGTATATAATTTGGTGAAAGTCTATACACAGATGATATAAATGATACAAGGTCTAATAAGGTCTCTGAGGAAAAGAATATATAGAGAGACAAGGAAGCCCATCATAACTATTTGGGGACACCTTTTTAAAGGACACTAGTGATCATCTAGCAAAGGAGATTGAAAAAAAAGATTGTCATATCACAAAAAGAGAGAGAAATTCAGAGAAAACACAACAGAAACCATGGAAAGAGAAAGTATACAAAAGAAAAGAATGGTTAATGGTGTCCAAACTTGAAGACATGCCAAAGTGGATGAATACAGAACCAAAGTCATTGGTTTAGCTGGTAAGATCAATTGGTAACCTTTTTGAAAAAATGTTTCAGTACAGTGGTGGGTTCGGAAGTTGAGTTTCTAGGGCTTGGAAAGTACATCATTTTGCTGTTGTTGTTTTAGGCATTTGGAATTAAGTGACTTGTCCAAAGTCACATAGCTAATAAGTGTCAAATATTCAAGGCTGAATTTGAACTTGAGTCTTTCTGACTCCAAGGATGGTGCTCTATGCACTGCAACACTTAGCTGCCCCTGTAAGAATATCATTTTAAGAGAATAAAGTCTGATATATTTGATAATATTCTAGCATGATAATCCTCTTAAGAAGACAAGCTTTTTTGTTGTTGGAATTACACAGATTTACTTTAAGGAAAGAGAAGATAGACTGGTGGAGTTTGAGGAACTTGAGCTATAGGAGATATAGAGTTCTAATTATGAAATGGTAGGAAAGGAGGAAAATTCAGAATTTCCTGGTTGCTGTGTCACCATAGGGTAATAGATCCAATATATAGTATGTATAGGATTGCATATATATATATATATTTCTATATTTTCTCCATTGATTCTAATATTTCTATGAGGTAACATATATTATTTTCTTCAAGATATAAATTGGAGAACTAAGGCTTTTCAGAGATTACATGATTTACAAAAGGTCAATTGACTAGCAAATGGCATAATGATAACTTGAATAAAGTTCTGACCACAAGTCAAGATATCTCATCATTGCATCAGGAAACAAAGGTTTTTTTTTTTTTTTAATATATTATAAAATTGCTAGGGGGGGAAATAAATTTCAAATGAAAATAAGAACAAAATCTCATGATTTCATACTACCTACACTAATTCAGAACCTGTGTTAATTTCATTAGACTAAATTTCCTATTATTTGTATGGAAAGGTTGCTAGGCAAATTGACACCATAGAGGAGTATTTTTTTTTAACTGAGAGATAATAAATTGTCAAGATATTTGAGCATATTAATGGTTTACATGCAAATTAGGCTGCTAATTAGAAATGAATTACATTATTAAAAATAAGCCTGGAAGGCCCTATAGAAAACATTTGTTATCAATTCAAAATATTGTATTACTGAAATTGTATAATTCATATTTTCCATTAAATTACCTCGTCTCCCAGCCATTTTTTTCAGATGAGTATGCTTTAATTATATTCACTTTGTATCAATATCATTAGAATGGAATTTAGAAGTTTTTTAGTCCAGCAATGTCAAACTCAAATAGGAATGGGAACCACTAAGCCATATGAAATGATTCCTGTGAGCTGCATATTGACTTAGTTTTAAAATGTAATATTTTCTATATTTTATCATAGTTTTACCTATTTTGTTATATATTTCCCAATTACTTTTTTAACTGGGCTTGGGCTGAATACAATGCAATGATGAGGAAATTGACATCTAGTTTTAATGACATTTCCAAAATCACAGAAATAGTAAGGTACAGAAGTGGGTTTAGAACCTAAGTTCTCTAACTCAGGGTCCAACCCTCTTTTCCCTGAACTATCCAGTTGGATATATTAGGATTTTTTTTTTCCCTTTAAAGGACCTCATTGTACTTTCTGGCTTCTTTTCTTTCCAAGAGCAGTGAAGGTGACTTCCTAGCACATCTTCATTTTCAGTTTCCCATTCTAATTGGTTTTAAGTTGGAACATCTGTGCCTCTAGGTACTTGAGTTCCTTAAACCCTCAATTATCAGGAAGTTTCTAAATTTAGCAAGTGTTGCCATTTCCTTCCAGTTTGGGGGATTCTGTTTGAGAGATAAGCAGCAACTATGCATACTTTCCACTGAAATTAATAATGGTGCTTCCAATGATGTTCTTATTATATTAGACTATGGGACAGAAAAGCAGTAATAAGGGCTAAAACTCAGCATAGGTGCTTGTTCTGGGCCTGATCAAACAAGCTTAATTATGACCTTCAGATAAGGGGACCACCATTAAGCTACTGAATTATCCCAGATAAGGCCCAGTCTCAGTTACTGTCTGCAGATAAATCACAGCTCACTACAGCAGAGAAGTCAGAGCTCATACTGTTAATCCTTCAGAGGCTTTTGATGGGCTGGTCCTCTTACTGTTTTGCATCTATTTATATTGCACTCAGAACCCCCAAATGGCCTCTGCTTATCTCAGGCTTTGGATAATGTATGCTTTTTCGTGTGTCACCTCGCTGTTGCTGTTATCAGGAATTTAGGGGGTTTAGTCCATCTGATCCACTGAGATGCTAATCCTCCTGACTGGTCCTACCCCAGAAGAGTTCCTTTTGCTGCTCATTTGCTTTTGTTTATTTGAGGCTGCAGAGTGTGGATTTTATGATTACAGTTTAGGACAATTGTTGAGCTCCAAAATAAAATAAGCATTTAATTTGTCGAGCTGTCTCTTTTCACAAGAGTGGTTGGGTAAATTACACTGATTCAAATGGCCAGATGGTTTCCTATCTGTTTGTCACTGATTAAATAGATCTGTAAATATTTTTATTTTCAGAGAGGGTTGGTCTCACAGACAGAATTTGCTTGAAACCCTTTAGATTGTGGACTGCTCCTTCCTGAAGCCCTCCTCCTCATTTAGGCTCCAAGACATGGAATGCTTTCTTATATGATCTATTTCACACTGAAATATAATGCCTGTCTCAGAATTTCATTAAGACGTATTTCAATCTTTTTTTCCCCCATTCCTGCTGCTGTCCAACTTTTACGAAATCTTATCTTTGAGAATTCTGAGGTTGTTTGACTTAGTAGTTAAGTATATTACTTTTTTAGCACTCTGAAACATTCCTAAATGAATAACTACCAACCCCATCAAATTCTCTTGTACTATTAGCATAATATAATGAAAATATGTACTGGCAGCCTCACAGAATATTATAGAAAATGGATAAATGAAAAACCCAACCACCTGTATTCTTCTATTTGCATCCTTCCTTTCATCTTATACAAGATTTTCTTACTTGGATAGGATGAGGTCATCCCATTTTATGTGATCGATCTTCAATTAGCCAGATCTCTTTCTGGTGGCTATTGATGGCAGTTATGGAGATAGCAATTTCCTTATCCTCTGAGTGATAAGGAAAGCTACAAAATTAATTCGACCTTGGGATTTCATTACACTTAATGTCACCTAATAGAACATCTGCTAGTTTTAATGCTCATTAAAGGCTTTCTTCTGGAGCTTTTGCCTCAACAGAAATGATGGAAAGGAAATATCACTAACTTTTATGACTTCTGCAATTCTATTCTCTGGGTACACTTCAGTGCAAAATATTTAGCTAGGTGGCTTCTCAAATGACTTCAAAGATTTTCTATAGAAATGTGATCAAGGTAGTCTAAAAGCAAAATGGTCTGCCTTTACAGCTGCCTTCCAGAAAACAGGTAAGTTTCCTCTCCTTACTGCCTTATTTGTACACAACTTTTTAATATGGATTCAGAAAACTTCCTAAACTTTGTCCATTAGGGTTCAGCATTTTTTTTTTCCTGGGTAAATAGATCCATATCTTTCCAGGAACTACTTATAAATGAATATCAGATGTGATTTCACTAATGGGTGTAGATCATAAAGATAAGAAAGATTATACTGCTAGCTAGAATGCAAGTTAATTCTGAATTGTTGGTGGTGTTTATATAACATCCATTTCTACATATACTAAGGAAAGGAAGAATATTAGGTTTGGAAGGGAGCAAGTGCTTTTTTTTTTTTTTTTTTTTTTTTTTTTGCTTGTTTGGAATATCATGTTTTTATAAAAACCATTTCCAATTTCTCTAGTATCAACTGATTCCAATGTGAATTTCTGCACTAGTCTCACTGATATCCATCTCTCTGGGAATATAACTTAGTGCTTTTGAGCCCAGGACTGCTCCAGTGAAAACACACTGCATTATTTAAGGCAAGCTACAAAATTCTTTCTTCCTGTGTATTTGCGAGGGAATAGTTAAGAAGATCTGGAGGAGTTTTCATTTTATGACACAAATGAATCATAGTGTTTGCTCAAATTCTGAAGTTTTGCTTCTGATTTAGAAGTAGTTTGGATACTGGGAAATCAATGTCATTTGCATGAAGTTGGTCTTTTCTTTTATCTGAACAAGTTAAATTTTATTTTTCTCAGTTTACACAAATTCCAGAAAAGTAGGATCATGAGTTACTGGCACATTTTGGGGACAAAAAGCTGCATCGGATGCCTTCTTTTTTACTGAAAAGTAGACAAAATGTCCTTGATTTGCCTCTTTTAAAAAATAAATGTGATTTCATCAATCAAGAATACAGAAACACCTTTTACCACTGCACATCAGCAATTGTTCTGACATCTTAAAGCTTTAGATGGTTCTTTGGGTCAAGTGACTTTTACCCAACATCACAGAACCAGAAGGTATCAGAGGTAAGACTTGCACCCAGGTTTTCCTGACACCCAGATAAGCCTTAAAAAAAAATGGAGAACTCAGCTGAGAGAGTTTAGTTCTCATCCAAGGAGAAATTCTATGCAGACATTAGGGAAGCAAACTGGAAATCAGAGATATATTGTGCAACCAGCTCCTCTTATATTTGCTACTTCCAAAGTGTCTCTGTCTCCCTATTTCTGACTCTCTCTCTCTGTCTCTATCTCTGTTTCTCTCTGTGTGTCTTTCCTCCTCCTCCTCCTCCTCCTCCTCCTCCTCCTCCTCCTCCTCCTCCTCCTCCTCCTTCTCCTCCTTCTCCTCCTCTTTCTCCTCCTCCTTCTTCTCCTCTCTCTCTCTCTCTCTCTCTCTCTCTCTCTCTCTCTCTCTCCTCTCTCTCTCTCTCTCTCTCTCTCCTCTCTCTCTCCTCTCTCTCTCCTCTCTCTCTCTCTCTCTCTTCTCTCTCTCTCTCTCTCTCTCTCTCTCTCTCTCCTCTCTCTCTCTCTCTCTCTCTCTCTCTGTCTCTCTTTCTCTCTCTTCTCTACCTGGAGTTGAAACTGAAGAAAATCTGGAACCATATTTGGCCTCTCTCTCTAAGCAGGGATAAAAAATATCTCTCATATCAACTCTACTTCTCACACAGACATGTAACCTTAGATCTACTTATAGCTTCCTAAAGTTATATAGAAAACTGGGCTCTTAATTTTTTAACTGATATATATATATATTTAACTGATATAACTTGGACCCACTTATAGTTTCCTAAAGTTATATAGAAAACTGGGCTCTTAACTTTTTAACTGATATTGGATTGCCCATGTTTTGAGGGTTTTTATCTCTTTGAAATCTGACCTTGGGCAGCTAAGTGGCCCAGTGGATAGAGCACTGGCCCTGGAGTCAGAAGGACCTAAATTCAAATATGGTCTCAGACACTTGATACTAACTAACCATGTGACCCTAGGTAAGTCACTTAATCCTGATTGCTTTGCAAAAAAAGAACAATAACAATAAACTACATATTTAGGATCCATTCTTGTATGCACCACAAAGAAGGTTGTACTTTCCACTGGGAGTGATACTTTAAATTCTTAGTTCTTTAGCTGAGTTGACATGGTTGCTAAAAAACAACAACAATGGAAAATCAACCAAACAAACAAAATAGCTCCTGAGCTTAGTGAATGCTCCTGGCTTGGTCAATCAGTTCCAACACCTTTCCCAGATATTCTTTGATGACTCATCTTTGAGAGGTCCTGTACCTGCCCAAGGGAACAACAATTGTTTCTTGTAACCCATAACTTTAAGTGTTTGATAGAAAAATACATTACATGGAATCCTGAGCTACAATTGTAGTAGCTTGAGAAGCAAGAAGTTAAGTCAAAAGATTCTGCAATAATAAAAAGAACACCAGTCTGGAAAGCAGATCTGAGACATTGGATATATTTTTTAAAAATATTCATTGACTGATAACCATCCTGGTTCTAGCCCACTAAGTTACTCTGCACAAGTCATTTAACCTGAATTTCAGTATCTTCATCTGTAATATTATGTTAGCCCTTCCTAAGTCACATTAGTGATCTGGGGTAAAATGAGATAATATAGCAACAAAAGACCATATAAACCATAATTTATTGTGTCAGTTATGGAACCCAGAACATGCTGATTTCTTTTAGGTTAAATTGTATAATCAACATGTTAGAAATATTTTAAAAATTGTCTGTTTTCATGTTCTTTGTATCAGGGGCACAAAGAATTAGAAATTTGTTTTCTAGTAGATATTTGTCACTTTTTGTGGCTATCTTAAGATTATAAGAAGGTGTATTGCTTAATATAATCATTGTCTAAGGTTAATAAGAAGCAGAAATACAAGGGGTTATATTTGTATGTAAAGAAGTATGACAGATGATGATATGATATTTGGGGAAGGGTAGACAAAATGTCAATTAATATAACAAATGAAAATTCAGTTTATTATCCAAATGTTTACAAATATCCAGATGTGTTGCATCTTTGGACTGATTGGTTAAATGAATCATTCTTTTGGGTGTTTTGCCACCCAGCTCAGACAGATCAAGGCATTTTAATATAAAGAAACAGATGGTTCACATTAATTGGTTGGAACAAGGCACTGGTTACAGACACTGCAAACTTAACTGCCTGGGGACCCTAAGAAAGGGTTAAAACTCTAATTGCAGCCTTTTATTTTAATCAATGGATCCTATAGAGACTTGATAGGAATGACTGAAGTAGGACACTCAGTGACTTAGAGATAGAATTGAACAAGCTTTTGAGTATAGGTTTACTTGCCTGTTTTGTGATATTTCATTGTACCCACTTTCTTTAACATTGCTGCCTCATGTAAAAGATTCAGTCTTGGCCTAGATCCCTTGAATCTCTAGTATTCTATGACTTTCTTACTCTGATATGGGATAGTTCAGTTGACTGCAGAACCTGTGGTGGTGGTGATGACAATTTTCCAAAAGTCAGAGATAGCTTCATCTCTTTTTTGGGCCTATCTTGTTCCCAATGGCAATATTCCCAATTCTTTGAGTAGTCATAAGTCCACAGGCTTGTGTAGTCAAAGTCATTGATACATTAGCTAGTATGTTCATAGTTCATCTGAACTGATTAAAAGAAAGAATAATATATTTATATATTCAGCTGGGTACAGAAATGCATTTTATTCCAGAGGGAAAAATTAGTGAAGATTGGGGGAGAAGACATTAGAAAATCAAGATAGATTAAATTAGGGGTAAGTTCTAAGAAAAACAAATTTGTAGTGTACAAAAAATATAACTAATTCTTTTCGAGATGGTAAAGAGTGAGAATCTTAGAGGTTACCTATAAATTGGAGGACAGAAAAACAAGTTATAGCATGTAAATATGTTGGATTATTATTGAGCTGAATCCTTATCAGGATTCCAGAGGACTAATGATGAAATATACTCCTTACTTCCTGATACAGAAGTGAAGGTCTCATAGTTCAGAATGAGATGATTACTTTTTTGAACATAGCCATTCATTTTGATTGATGATTCTTATTTGAAATGAGCTTTGTTTTTGTTCTGTTTTCAATTGGAGTAAGGAAGAATGAGATGAGGAGGTGAAAATACAGATCTTGGCTGATTAAAATAAATAAAAAATTTATTTAAAAATAGAATAGTTTCATGAAGACTCAGTGCTTTTAGACAAGTACTGATGTTCAGTGATTATAATATGCACATGGATAAAGAAGTACATTCAATTCAGTTAAATGCAATAAGCTGTTAAGTATATACCATAAGCTAGGAACCATTCTGAGGCTTGGGAGATTGTAATGGTGGGGGTAGGGGATATGTAGAGAAAAAAATCTCAGATAGCCTTTTTTAAATTTAGGAGACATAACATGTAGGGAGAAATGCCAAGTATAAAGTATTTATAAAATAAAAACATAGTATTTCTGAGGTGCAGTTCCAGGAACAATTATTTCTCTCTATTGTAGAGGGAAACAGAAATGAGAAAAGGTGTCATTATCTGAACCATGAACGGGAGCTAGATAGATTCCAAAGCACAGTTATCATATGAGATGTCATGTATCTATTTTTGCTTTAGTTAAAAGAGAGAGGTAATTAATGAGTGTCATTCTTATAGCAAACTTTCAAAATGAGAAGAAAGTAGTCAGACACCTCTGAGAAGAAAGAATCATTCAAGATCCATGGATTAAATGCTTTAAATGACCTATGACTTATTGAGATTTAACCACTTCTCTGTCAGGGATATTGCTTACTGAAAGAGGGAAGTTACTGTCTACTCTATAAATATGCTTTCCAAGCAGGAAAGGATAAATCTGATGCCCTATCATTATAGGATTTAGGCCAAGATAAAGAGTATGTAGTTTTGTGGGAAACGTCAAATTCCAAGAAAAATGATTGATAGACATCATGGACTTAACTATCCCTCTGGTCCATAAAATAATAGTTATAGCTAACATTTATATAGGCTTTTAACATTTATAAAGCACATTTCATACATTACTTAATTCCCACAACTCTACAAGGAAGGTACTATTATTGTCTTTAATTTAAATATAAGAAAACTGACACTGGAAGAAGATAAGCCATTTGTCTAGGGTCACAAAACTAATAAGTGTCAGAAGTAGAGTTCAAATTTAGATTTTCCCAGTTTCTAGTGCAGTTTTCTATACCATGCATGAATTAGCTTCCTTAGAGCAGATGATACAAAATCCAGAATTCATGGTTAGTTTGGTGTCTATATGGACATTGAGCTGGAAGCATCTTGGAAGAGTATTGGGTTTTTTTTTTCCACTTTCTTAATAATGACAGTTATTTAAATACTTATGTTTGATACTCATTAACTAGAGAAATAGGAGAAGATGTTCTAAACTGGAAAACTCAATGGAAAAAAGTTCCATCCTGGAGAGAAAAAAAAGAACCAAAAAAGCAACAAGCAGACGGTGATTGCAATCAAATTTAGAGTCACTGCTCCTTTAATATATAGCCCTGATTACTTGAAGATTGAAGTTTGTTCTATTTTCAGGAAATCAACCCAGAAAATATACATAAAAATGATAGTATGTAACACTTATAATAAAGTTAATAACACTCTCTCTGCCTGTTTTCCTTTGTGGGCTTGGATTTTTCTCACATTACATGGGAATGAAAAGATGATTCTGTAATTAGACTTGTTTTTATTTTCAGAAAAAAGAGCAATTGAAAAAGGTAAAATAGACTAAATTATGGTGAAAGAAAATTTAGCTTTTAAAGGGCAGAGTTAATTCTGATCATGTTGTTTGTTCATTCTCTTTAAGTATAAATCATATGCTTGGGGAGTTCTTCAATTCAACTTGTTACCCTTGTGTCAGAGGACATATTAAAAAAAAATTCTCTCTACTCCAAAGCTTTGAAGACTACAACTGACTCCTAACTGCAAGCATATTGGCCATCGTGCACCAAATGAACATATTGTTTAAAAAAAGTATAGTGCCCTGTGGAATAATTTCTGAACACAGATATTACTTGGGCCCCAAAGAACTACATTTCCCAGAGAGACTCATGCACTATTTCCTAGAAAGTTGTAGAGATCTCCAAAGGGCACTAAGAAGAAGAAAACAACAACAACAACAAACATACTATTACTTACTAGTGAATTATAGATGCCATTCTGAGTTTTTCTAATTAATACACATTAGCTTCTGTCTAGTTACACCTTTCCCATCTTTTGCTTGTATAACTGAAATAAAGTGTAGGACTTTATTTCATTTTAGGATTATATCATCATGTTAGATTCAGTTCATCATTGCATACTGATAAAATCCTTTTGAATCCCTCCTTCTTGTTTCTCAAAATTTTATAAGTATCTTCATCCCTATATCTTCATTCACATCATTGATGACCAATTTGTAACAAAACAGGGACAAACACCGAGTCCTGTACACTTCATTAGAGACCTTTTTTCAAGTTGAAATTGTTCTGTCCAATAACATTTTCTGTATTTAGTTGTTCAATCACTTATAAAACTATTGAACTATACTACAATCAAACCACTCGTGTTCAGAAGGAGATAGTGAGGTACTTTGCCAAAAATGTTACTAAGATCAATAAATACTATATCAATAACATTCCTAAGTATATCACTTTAGTAAATCTTTAAGGGAAAAAAAGATTTGGCATAATCCAGTCTAAGTAAGTTTATGTTGGTTTGTCTTTTTGTTTTTTAAGTATTCTCACAGATTATTGATATAATAATCTGAAATAGGATTTTCCTGGAGCTTGATATTAAGTTCATTAGTCCACCTGGTCCACATTTTTGGAAATTAGAAGAGTTGTCCATGTCTAGTTTTCACTCAATATTTTTTCATATGTTACCCTAAGTAGTTCCACTATTATATCAGCATGTTCTTTCAATACCCCAAAATGTGTATTCTTGGGTCTTGGGTTTTGAGCTCAAATGAAGTGAGGAATATTATCTTACTATCTTCACTCCTAAGGGTAAGTGGATGGATAAGGGGACAAGAGATTATTAAGAACCGAGTATTACAAAAATTATCTCATATGATCCTCACCAAAAAAAAAAAAAATCTAAGAGTTAGGTGTTATTATCCCCATATTGCAGTTGAGGAAATTGAGGCAGAAAGAGATTAAATGACATTTCTGAGGTCATATAGTTAAGTAAATATCTGAGACCAAATTTGAACTTGTGTTCCTGATTCCAGGAATAGAACTACTGCATTATAGAGGCTAATTGCCTCATTCATTTTCTTCATAACAATTTTGCTTCTACCTTTCCTACTTTACATTCATCTTGGTTTCACTAAAGACCATTTTAAAATTTCTTATCCACTTTTAATTTATGGAATAAAATAAGAATTTCCTGAACACAGTATGATTCCCTAACATAGTATGAGAAGAGGTGTTCTGCTGTTAATTTTTTTTTCAAATGTCTGCTCATTCTCAGATCATATTTTAGTCAAGGAGACCCTCTATACATGTATGGGAAATTCTCACAAATATTTTAAGTGGATGAAAATGTAGACATATATTTTAGTATGTACTGATAATTGGAGGGCCAGATAGGTGGCACAGTATATAAAAAGCTGTGCCAGGGCCATCTGAGTTTAAATTTTAACTCAGACTTTTTCTAGCTGGGTGAGACAGAGCAAGTTATTTGACTTGTGATTACTTCAGTTTCTTTATCTGTAACATAAATATAATCATAGCACCTACCTGAAACACTGTCATAACCCTGCTGGCTTCAGTTTCCTCATCTGTAAAGAAGGAAATAGCAAGATGTTCCAGTATTTTTGCCAAGAAAATCCCAAACAGGGTCATGAAGAGTCAAACATAACTGAAACAAAGGAATAAAAGCAACAATCTAGGATTGATGTGAGGATAAGATAAAATATTTGTAAAGAATTTAGCACAATGCCTGGCATATAGTAGGCTCCATGTAAGTGTTAGCTACTATAATCATAAAATTGTAGTTTTGGAGTAGAAGGGACCTTGCATGTAATCCAGTTCAATTAATGTCCTTATTAACAAATGTAGAAACCAAGACCAAGAGAGGCTGAGTAATTTCCTCCAAGATCACACAGAAAATATATGACAGAACCAGTATTTGAACTCTGCCTTCATAACCAAGATTTTTCTCACAACACTATGAAGTTGACTTGTTTATGTTTTATACATATATTTATATATGTTGCTTTGAGATCCCTGGGAGATCATGTGGCTTAATGGACAGTCTGAAAGTCAGGAATTCTCTTATTAAACTTTTCTTTCAAAAATATAATGGCTGAATGACCACAGGCAAGTTTTAACCTGGTTCCAAACAAATAAGATACCAAACTGCAGAAAAGGTGCTAACTTGACATGAATGAGAGTTTCCTTATTAAGAAGCTCCCTAAACAAAAGACTCTTTGGTTCTAATGCCTCTGCCCTGTTATAATATCCATAGCTTTTTTGTTCAGTATTTTTCCCTTTTGGAAATACATTGAAAATCGATAACATCAAAATTGTGGTGCTTTGAGCGTCTATTTTTATGTGCACATAGTCTGGGTCAGCTGTACTTCATAACTCCCATTTCTTCACTTCTTCATAGAGCCCATCATGTACTCAAGTGTTAAAAGTCAAATCTGATGGTTCTCCTGTCATCAGGGGATGATGAGAATAGAGTGTTATGAAAATGCTGTCAAATCCATTTCATATTTCATGCATTCATCATTCTCTTTTCAGTTTCATTGATAATTGCTCTTGGAATGATTTGACTTGGTTGAACTCATGACAAACTCTACAAACTCATTTTCCCCTCCACTGCTTTTCACAGTTTTGGGAGTGATGCTGTTTGTAATCTTTTGCAATGTCTCCCCACAATATTTTACAAATGTCTAACTCTAAATAAGTATTGTCCTTAGCTGCCACATTTCCCTACTTAACAAGATAAAAAGCTTGCTAACTCGGAAAGTTTCTGAGTTCTTTTTGCCTCCCTATTTTTGCAAACTATAAGAAAGAGTTATAGAGGCAACCTAACATAGATTAGAGAGCTGGTCTTATAATCAGATCAAGAGGGGTTCTGACACATATTGGCTATGTGACCCATTTCTCTTTCCACTCCTGTGCACTGCTGTGGACTTGACCCTCATGCCTCAGAAATCTTAACAGATTTCAAGGTCACATCAGCTCTGGAAATCACATTTCATCAGTACCCTTTGCCTCTGGGGACAATCCTCTAACTGGAGTGAATTTGGTAGGGTCCTCCTAGAGCCTGTAATTAAAAGAGGGCACCTAGGTCAGTCATACCTGATTACTCTCTTCTAGACTTCATTATGCCCCTTTTTAGCTTCCTTTCATATGTTGTCTTACTCCTAGATAATAAACTCTTTGAGGACAGAGATTCTTCCTTTTTTCCCTTTCTCCTTTCTTTTTCCTTCTCCTTTTTCTTTTTCTTTCTCTTTTCCCTCTTCCTTTCTACTTCTCATTTGCCTTTTTCTTCCCTTCTCCCTTTCTATTACCTTTGTCCTTCCCCTTTCCTCCTTCCTTTTCCCCTTTCTTTTCTTCTTTTCCTTTCTCTTTCCTCTTCCCCTTCTTCTTCCCCTCCATCTTCCCTTTCCTTTCCCCAAGGGGGGAATTAATATAATACCTGGCACAAAGTAGGCACTTAATAAATGTTTATTAACTAATCCCAGAAAAACCATAAATGTCTTAGTACCCCAGGCAATTCTGTGAAACTATACATTTCAATACAGTGGACAAAATTACTTTGAAAACAGAGATTTAAATATTAGAGAGCTTCTACCAATGAAATTAGAGGTGCTGTTATAACTGAAAAGAAAATGATAGTTTAAGTTAATGTCTTTAATTTTATCTATTTCCCATTTTAAAATGTTGAGCTTGTTTGAATAGCCCGTTAGACCTTATTAATTATATAGAGCTTCTCATTTGGTGGGGCAGGGAGAGGAGGATAGCAAGTATTTTTGTTTGTTTTAAATTAGACTTCTGATTTTAATGATATAGGAAAGGGAACTTAAAGTGAAGAAACTTCCTTCATCAATTCAAATTAGAAAGGGTGGTCTCTCATAGTTGTCTGGAGCCCTGAGAGGCTAAATGACTTGTCTAGTGTTATAGAGCAAAAATATGTCAGAGGAACTTGAAAAAGAGTAAAATTGAGTGTTTCCTCCATTTGCCATCTCCCAAAGGGTGTATACACCCACAAAACACACACATACATCTATCTATGTATGCATGTATATTATATATATATATATATAATGTGTGAATATTTTATACATGTATATTACAATTGCACATGTATACATATACATGTATTTAAATTTGTATATATGTGTGAATATTAAACACATACCTACATAAATATAAAATCAGGACTACCTTGTATTTTAGAAGCCTCACCTCTTTTTGACAAAGGAAAACTTTGATGTAAATGAAAGATGACTTCTTCCGTGAAAGGCTGGACATTACTATGCTTTCAAAGTCTTTGTAGTCACACAATGCCTTCTTCTCATCTTTACCCTTTCTTAAATGTTGATGTTGATTTTGACCTTTGCTCTAACTTGCTGATGATTAGACTTCCGACTGACAGTTCATTTAAAAATACAACTTCAGTAACTACATGTTTCCTGTTAATAGAGTTTCATTTGTTGGGATCTCATCTGGGGTTTACAAGCTTCAGCACCTTCTTATTTTAAAGAAAATATTCATGGTATTACAGGTATGAGGCTTCTGCATGGCCTATAAGCCTCTAGTCTATTATTTCTTAAGTCTAAATAATTCCTTTTTCTCAATTGTTTTTTTTTTTTTTTTTGCCTTCCCACTCCCCAACTGCAAAGTACTGAGTATTCAAATATTTTTTGACTCAGCTGACAAATACTTAGTTATCTTGGGTTTCATAGAATTTTGCTCCTTCATCCTCTGTAACAAAATTTGGCATCAGAGCTTAGATTTTCTTCGTGGTAGTCTTTTTGCTTATGTTCATTATGAGAACTGCCTGGAGAGTAAACCCAATGTTCCAACAAATAATTTTGCCTCTTTGAAAATAATGAAAGAAACTCCATTATTTGCCTCTCAAAGGAGCCATTCTTCCTTCTAGCTGAAATTTCCTGTCTTCTTTTAGTTCTTAGAAGGTTACCAATATTGAGACAGTTCATTTGTTCTAGTCACATGTCATCTTGGTCTAACCCTCTTATATTCGACATGAGGAAACTGAGGCTTAGAAAGGTTAAAATGATTTGTCAAAGTTCACACAGAGTCAGGGCTTCTAACCCGCAAACCAACATAATTTTTACTGCACTATATTAGCTGACCATGACCATATATGTGTAGATGTTTATGTATGTATGTTTATACTCATTAGACAAGTCAGGATCTTGTTTGAAGCCCATGAAGGTTAAATGACTTGGACCAGTAAAATGTGGGATAAATTGGTGCTGGGCTTGAAACTAGGAAAATCTACATTCAAATCCCGCCTCTTGATAATTGTTGTGTGACATTGCAGTTTACTTTGTTCTGATGTGCCTCGATTTATTTATCTATCAAATAAGGAATCTAGATTAGAATGTTTTTTTAAATCTCCTTTTAATTCTATAACCATCATTCCATGAATTTTCTGGCATCATATAACTGGTAAAAACAAAAAGAAAGGTAGGATTGCAATCAGTGTCTTTCCAGCCTACAACTATATCTATTATTCCCCACAGACTTGCTGAAGCTGTTTTGGATACTCTTAAAGCCTAGATTCTTTTCTGTACCCATAGTACTCCTTTTGATGACTCATGACCACACAGAATGTACAGGAATGAGGCCCATCCCGCATTTTTCATTGTTTTCTGAGTTGCCATGGAAAAAGAATCCATCACCTAATGGTAAACTGACTGATAATGAGCCTCTGTGTAGTAAGCTGGGATAGTCCTTGAACAGCAGTCTGACAATGACTTTCTTCAAAGCTTTCTCAGTTTGTACTTTGTGGGAATAGCCTTTGAAAACTCATTGTCCCTCCCCTGCTCCATCCCTGCATATCTCACCCCCCAGGGAGAAATTAGGAGAGGTTGTTTAAAATGCTGAGAGAGATAGATGATAGAAAGATAAATAGTTGAATGATAGATAACTGTTTTTCTCTTTATAGGATAACATTTCTGAAGGAATTTTATTTTAAAAGTAAACAATATTCTCATAGATGTGGCCTCCAGAATTATTGCACTACTGCCTTATGTCTCTATGACCTTAATAATTTTTACCTGTTCAGGTTAGAGTTAAAGCAGGAATGCAGGGATCATGGCAACAAACTGACAAAACACAAATTAATTCATAGTCAGCCCTACCTTAGTCCATCTCTGCCTTTTTCTTCTAAGCTGCTTCAGTTCAGCTGCTTAATTCCTTTTTCCCTAGGTAAGACCAGATTCAGAGCTGGGGGTAGATGGGTAAAAGATATATATATATATATATATATGTACACACATTCATATACTTGCACTCTTCATGTGTGTGTATGTATGGGTTTGTGTATATGTACATACAAACACATATATACATGCATAGAAATATGTCTATACACACACACACACACACACACACACACAAACATCGCTATTATTCTCAAATAAAGGGAGTGTTTGGAATAAGGGAACTTTCCTCCTTCCCTTGTAGAACCATGTCACATTTTCTGTGTAGGGTAGGTATAAAGGCTACACAAATCCACAGATTTCTGTCTTCCTCAAATTTACCCTATACCGTCATTCTCCCTTCCATGATTGACAATTACTCATGTTATTACAACTATGTCAATTCATATTACCTTTTGTGACAGAAAGATAAATAGACATCAAAAAATCTGAATTCAGTTTCTGTCTACCACTGACCAGTTATATGCATTTTGGCTATCAATTTGTCTGAGTCTTAGCTTCTTTATCTGAAAAAACATAAATGAAAAATTATAGCGCTCTTGTATCATTTTCATCACTTCAAACCATCAGTGTCCCATTTCATCAATATACTCCATTCACAAGACCTTCATCTTCATTCTACTTCAGCTACCCATAGAGATGATCATTCCATCACCATTTCACTGATTCACCTCCAGAATCTTGAGCTCTTAAATTTTCCTCTCAGATCACAATTCTTGTCTCTCTAAATTTCTCCTGCATTCCACCTAAAGCTCAACTTAGACTTCATTCTCATTGACTATACTTTCTCCACCTCACACCCCATTAATTTTTTCAGTGCATTACCCCTTCCCCAGACCTCATTTTCCTCCCTTATCCCAATAACTATCTAGTTCAAATATGCATTGTCCTGCATTCTGAAATGCCATGTTCTTTTCTTTTTTTGTTTTGATCTTCCCAATCCTTTGTCCTGAATTGCTCTCACTATTTTCACTATTCCACTTCTTAAAGTGCTGAACACTGCTGGAGGAAATACAACTACAGATTCAGGTTATCTTATCTCAACTGGGTGCTCACAGCCACCCAATAATCCTTTTAATTCTTTCCTTATTGCTTGTCACACCTCCTGTAGTGGCAATTCCAAACTTTTTCCTCTCTCCAGGGACTCCAACTCTACCCTAACAACTTTTCCACCCTCCTCAGTGTATAACCTTGTCTCTTAATTTACTAAAAATAACAGCAACAAAAACAAAGGGAAAAAGTTTTATATTATGCTTCTTCATCTTCCTCAGTCAGTACCTCAAATCCGTATATATCTTCATTATTCTTTTTTCTAGTCTCTGAAAAAGTGATGGACTGTCTTCCTGTGAAGGCCAACTACTATGTTAAAATCTTTGAACCTATTCATTCCCATTCTTCTGGAAGATTGCACTAGAGGTAATTCTCTGTATGTGTGTGTGTGTGTGTATGTCTTTTTATCTCTATAGCTGTTTCTCTGTCTCTTTTCCTGTTTCGGTTCATCTCTCTGGCTCTCTGGCTCTGTCTCTGTTACCTTTCCTCCTTCCAATATCTCCCTGATTGCCTACATAGGACTCACATTACCTAAAAAAATAGAATCAATCTAGAAACAGCAGCATAACAAACAAAAAACACCTTTCCATTTAATACTGCTCAACCAAAATTATATATTCATTGTACACTCATTGTCTCTATTTATTTCTTAACTGAATATGACTTAATAAGACTTTTCTTCTCCCACACCACTAAAATTAGTATTCTCAAGGTTATCACTGGATTCTTAACTTATCAAGTGTAAAGGCTTTTGTCACCTCCTCTTTGATTTTTAGGTAGTTTTCAATGCTATTGACTATATTTTCCTTCTGAATATTCCTTCCTTTTCCTGATTTCTGTGACATCGTTTCTCCTTGTTCACTTACCTAACTGTTCCACCTCCCTCTGCTTCTTCCTTTTCCTCTCCCTTTCCCTCTCCATCAGCTGATGATCAGCATCATCCATCTCTTACTGTCTATGAATAAATATCCCTTATATCCTATTGCTGAGACCCAGAGCCAAAATAAAATCAACCTGGCATATTTCAACTTCCATTTCTAGGACTTAGCTCAGTACCTTAGACATAAAGCTTTCATTTCTAGAACACATTCTAGTCCTTGAACCTTTGATACTAGATTTCTCACCTCCTAAGCTCAGGATCTTTTTTTTTTTTTTTATCCTTTTCAAACTATAAACAAGTTTTAATTTATGAACAAAAGTTCTTTCCAAATTAAAGTTTCTCGAATGAGAGGAAAAAACCAATGTGAAGATTTGTTTGCTCTAGTATAGTGATTATGGAAGAGACTTAGGACCTGCTGCTTCTTGCAGAAACTGAAAAAAGGTCCCATTTTTAGGATAAGGAAGTGAATGATTTGCACTCATCTTTTGGAGGGCACATAAGGAGAAAATGAAGTCTCACAATTTGGGAGTTTCTGGAAGTTGCCAGAGGAATTGGAAATGCTCTCCAACAGATGAGTGATGCCTCTTCCCTGAACATTACTCATTTTGCCAGCTATTTTCACCCCAGATGGATAGTCACAAATGGATGTGTTGGATCTTTGTTCCTGATGAAAAAAGTTTGAAAAAGGAAGACTATCAACTTTGAGTTTCTGGAAATGCCGTGCATCTAACACAACCATTTTGGGATTTGCACTGTTACTGGCTTCATAAACTTGGAAGAGTATATGAACTTCTGTGAGTGGAATTCCAAAAAGAGTAACTAGGGAAATTACTTATGCAATATGTCATCCCCAGTTCCTTTATATCAATAACTCAAGTTAAAAACAATTGGTCCTTACCTCAAGATCCAGAAACAAATACTTCCATATTATATCACTTGGAGGCAAGGCTTCATATAAAAGAGCCACTAATAACAATCCTAATTCCTCTTCTAGCATAAGTTTGATGGAGAACCAATATACTCTCTGCCATTCACAGGTAATGAAAAGTATAAGTTCCAGTACTATATCCTCTTCCTATGGCAAGCAATCTTCTTCCTCTTCCAATTCCAATGATGCTCAATCCCCAGCTACCTAAATTAAATCCATCTCTCTTCTCTGCCACTAATTCCTATTATTATTTCCATCTACCACAGCCACAGCTGTATCTATTCCCTCACAAAAGTGACCTCAATATCAAAAACAACATTATCATCAGTGGTTAAAACTTATACATCAGTCATACAGGTATTAGGTATACTAGTCAAAGCTGCTTCTGTCACCCTGCTTCTGTAGCCAATAAGGCTACTTCATCACCCCAGCTCTGTCCCTTTTCACTGACTGCCACTCATAACTGAAGTCCTCTCTCTCCTACTATCTTCTTTTTGACTTCCTAGGCTTTTTAAGACTTATCACTTCATTTCACCTTCTACAAGAAACATTTCCTGCTGCCACCATATGACCTCATCCCTAAGGCCCTGCTAGGACCTTCCCCCAGAAATTGTTGTTGTTCAGTTGTTTTTCAGTTGTGTCCAACTCTTCATGATCCTATTTGGGGTTTTCTTAGCAAAGATACTGGAATGATTTACCGCTTCCTTCTCTAGGTCATTTTATGGTTGAGACAATGTGTGTATCAATCTCATTATCAATGTGGACATCCCTGGAAAATATACTGCCACAGTAAGTGAACTTATCCACGACATTCAAATCTTCACCATTTACTGTGACTGATGGTTCTACATATGGATGTTGTGGTGCTGGCTGATGGAGGATCTGTGTTAGGCCCAAAGTAGCATAATTAGTAGAGAATCGATCCATACTGTTGCGTCTCTGCTTTGGGGGCTACATTGAGTGCACAATCATCTGCAAACAAAAAATTCATGCACCAACATTCCCTCTACTTTGGTTTTGGCTTGTAGCCTTTTGAAGATGAAGAATTTACCATCAGTTCAGGAGCTGACTTTGATTCTATCTATTCTATGAGTAAAGCAGAATTGAATTTATCCAAAAACAACGTGAAATACATGAAATCAGTGTTACCCCAGATATTTATATGGATTATTTGTGTTTGACCTGTGGTAGAGCATTCTGACTCATATTGGTCTGAGCAGACACAGTTGGACACACTATACCGAGTCTAACATAATAAGGTCATTTGGATCTTCTTCAAAAGGGAAGGACAACAAATCAAACCAGCCACCCAATTATAGAACAGGCAAATTGAGGCAAATATGGTTAAGTTATTTGCTCAGTAAAACTTCCTAGCTGTGTGACCCTGGGCAAGTCACTTAACCCCAATTGCCTCAAAAAAAAAAAAAAAGTTATTTGCTCAGGGTAACACAACTAGTAATTATCTGAGGCCATATTTGAATTCATGAAGAAGAATCTTCTTAAATCCATGCCCAGCATTTGAGATACTGTTCCACGTGGCTGCCCTCAGAAATTACCTTCTATTTAACCTACATATACATACATACACACATACATATCAACATACACACGATAAACACATATACATATATATGCTACCACACATATAAACATATATGTAGTTACATCTGTAGATATTATATATGCTACCACACATATAAACATATATGTAGTTACATCTGTAGATATTTTAGACACATATATATTGTGCCTCAGTAGGGCTGGAACCCGGTTTTTGCCTTTATCTTTTTATCTTCAACTTCTTGAATTCTCTTTTTTTTTTCTTTTTCTTTGTGTCATTAGCTCTTAGCACAAGACTATGCATAGGGAAATCCTCAACATTTGCTGAATGAATAAATACTGTCTGTCTCATAGGGTTGGT
Source organism: Antechinus flavipes (assembly GCF_016432865.1). Lineage (NCBI taxonomy): Eukaryota > Metazoa > Chordata > Mammalia > Dasyuromorphia > Dasyuridae > Antechinus > Antechinus flavipes. The sequence goes on from NC_067401.1 coordinate 266,084,656, forward strand.
GAGAGGATCAAATGAGATAATATGCAACAAAAACTTTGTAACCACCAAGTACTATATTCATTCAGAAATCACCATTTTTTAAAATCACTCCCTATATGTCAAACATAGGATTTAGTCAAAGGCCTGCAAAGATATAGGAGACAATCACTACCCTCAAGCAATTTGGAAAGGACAGAATACTTTTTATACTGAGTATTGGACTGAAGTCAAAGGACCTAGGTTTGTTCTGGTTCTGCCTTAGCCTAGATGAAACACATGACATCTCTGGTCTTATCTCTAAAATCACCTAGTTTCTAAATCAATTTTCATACTCTTTGGCCTCAAACCTATGAAGAAAAAGGAAAACGAAGGGGAAAAAATGAACATTTATTGAGTGCTTACTATATACCAGAGACCATGCAAAGCATTTATACAAATGTTACTACATTTGATCCTCACAGGCACCTTGTGAAATAAGTGTTATTATTATCCTCATTTTACAATTGAAGTAATTGTGGCATGCAGAGTTTTTGATCTGTCTAGAATCTCATAGATAATAAAGCATCTGAGATTTCAATTTCAGAATTTTTTTCCCCAATTTCTGATCTTCCTGATTCTAAGGCTAGTGTTCAATACATTGAATCACCAACTGGCTACCATATGAATTTTTTCCCAATTTTAAAAATTAATTTCACTGCATATGTAAAAAAGTTACCATTAATTATTAAAAATGTTGAATTCCAAAGTCTTTCCCTCTCTGCTACGTCTACCCTCTCCTTAAGAAGACAAGCAATTATTATCAATTATACATGTGAATTGTAAAACATATTTCCACATTATCCATGTTGCAAAAGAAAATAGAGACAAAAAATAAGAAAACTAAAATAATGTCTTCATTCTGTATTCAGAGGTCACTAGTTCTCTCTTTGAAGGTCGACAGCATTTTTCAACATGGATCATTTAGAATTGTCTTGGATCATTGTTCTGATCAGAATAGCGAAGTCTTTCATAGTTGATAATTGTTGCAATGTTGCTATTATTGTGCACATATTCTCCTGGTTCTGCTCACTTCACTATTCATCAGTTCATATGTCTTTCCAGCTCTTTCTGAACTCATCCTGTTCATCATTGCTTATATTACAATATCATTCCATCACAATCATATAGCATGATTTGTTCAGCCATTCTCCAATTGAAGGGCCTCCCCCCATTTCTAATTCTTTGCCACCACAAAAAATAGCTTATTTTCCTTTTCTTTGATCTCTTAGGAGCACAGATTTAGTACTGGTATTCCTGGATCAAAAGAGTATGCATAATTTTATAGTCCTTGGGCACAGCTCCAAATTATTCTCAGAATACTTAGAATATAATTCACAATTCCACCAACAGAGCATGAATGTCCTAATTTTTCTTCATCTTTTCCAGCATTTGTCATTTTTCTTTCCTGTTATTTTAGGCAATCTGATAGGAATGAAATAGCACCACCATTGTTTTAATTTCCATTTCTTTAAAGCAAATTGATATTTCTAATTGAGATTGACTAAAAATGATACTGGTAGCTTTGATTTCTCCTGAAAATTGCATGTTCATATTCTTTGACCATTTATCAATTGGGGAAAGGCTCTTATTTTTATAAATTTGGCTCTATTCCCTATCTATCTTTATCAGAGAAACTTGCTATAACTTTTTCCTAGTTTCTTGTTTTCCTTCTAGTTTTGGCTACATTAGATTTGCTTATACAAAAGTTATTTTTTTTTAAATTTCATGTCATCAAAATTATCCTTTTTCCTTCCTGTGATCATCTCTCTGCCTTTTTTGATCAGAAATTGTTCCTTTATCTATACATCTGACAGACATGGCTTACTTATGATAGCACACTGTATGTTTAAATGATTCATCAGTTTGGACTTTATTTTGATATATGGTATGAGATTTTATTCTATAGCTAGTTTTTTTCAAAATGCTTTCCACTTTTCCCAGCAAATTGTAAAATGTTTCTTTCTTACCATAAAAACCCTACCACATAAACTTATGACAATATATTTATATGGATAAACATACCCAATTTCTTAAATGATCTGTGATGGCCTTTTTTAAAACTAATTTTTCTAAAAATACAGATTTCAACCTAATTTTTGCTTACCCTATTCTGGGAGATTCTTGCCCTTGTTTACTATTAGGGGCTCAGCCAAGAAGGCTGCAGGCCTTCTTCAATTTCTTGTGATATTTTGATGGTACCAGATGGTACCATTTTCAATTATTTAAAAACTGCTCTGTTCTATGTTTGGGTCACACAATAACACCTGTGGATTATTAGTATTAAAAATAGCCTTTTGTTTTCAAAAGAAACCTGGGGTTAGTTATACAAGTAGTTTTACAATTTATTCAAAGCAATCCAGCTGTTTTTCCCCCCATTTAATTATAGGCCCTACTCATTGCCAGTTTTTTCTATCTGTAATATACATACTTATGGCCAAGTTCTGTGTTTATCTACTCATATTGCATGCTATAATCTGGATTATAGACATTATTTATACATTTAATCTTTCTTGTGTGAATGTCAGGTCAAAGTTGGAACGGTTACAGAAAATTAAAAGTTAAGATTAATTCAATATTGAAGGGGCAGCCAAGTGGTATAGTGATAGAGTAGCAGCCCTGGAATCAAGAGTTCCTAATACTTACTAGCTGTGTGACCTTGTATAAAAGAACCAAAACAAAACCAAAATTCAATATTCAGTATTTTTGTAACTTATTATTATTTCATTAACATGAGTATTTTCAATTAATATTAGAACCCTCTCTGTAATGTGAAGATCTTTAGGTATCAATGTGTCAAAAAAAACTGGCCTGTGACCTTGTAAGAGCTTCACTAGATATATGTTGATTAGTCTTCAGACCATAGAAATAAAGGCCATCACTGAGTGCATCATTAAAGTCTTTTCAGTTTTATTGCATCTGCCACTACTTGTGTTTCACTGATATTGCCATTAAAAACCCAGGGTCATTGTCAAGCTATAATGATGCAACAGGGTAAGACTTTAGTGGAGGAAGTTATCATTGTAGTTATTATTATAGTATCATTAGAGGCTTAATTAATGTATATTAATTATCTCAATTATCTCTGAAATAGAAAGGAAATAGAGTGGAAAATGCAGACTTTCTTCATCCTGATTTGTTTTGGCTGATAAAATTGTCCCCTGATGATCAGATGGTAGACCAGAAATATGTCGGGTGTTGTGGGAAAATGCAGGTTTCAGACTGAATTTTTTTTCTACATGGAAAATTGACTATATCAGCATATTATCCTTTATGTCAAAGATGAATGAGGTGTAAGTTGAAATGCCTGAAAAAAACAATACCAATCCAAAGCTTCCTTAGCTTCTTTAAGGTACTACATTACTGTTGCCAGTGTATTTACTGCAGTTTAAATAAAGGAAAACATGACTCCTTATGCCCATTTTGAAGTGCTCATCTAACTCTCAAAGCTTGGATTTTGTTTTTGAGGCAAGTTGCAGCTTACTGTTTATACAAATTATGCTTAAACTTGGAATTTGACGGAACTTCAAATTACAGTGTGAAGTTTCAAAAATATATGTAGATACATGCTGAATGCTATATGTTTTCACAGATTACTTGGCAAATTCCTAACTGTTAAAAATCCTTTAGAAAGAACTGCAGATGTTACATTTTCCTCCAGAAGATCTCTTTGGCTCTATCTTTTGATATAGAATCATGAAAGATAGCAGCACACAATATGCAATAGGATTGTAAAAACCTTGGGTCAAAGAAAGGTTTGAACCTTTCTCATTAAACTTAATAATCATGGTGTTTTCCCAATGCCGCCTCTCATTTTGGGGATTCACAGATGATCAAGTATTTGATGGAGCATGAGGCCAACCTTTAATGCTCATTAGGCAGGCTGCTTTCCACCAAGCATCTACATTTATTTCTTAAAAATCAAAATCTAGGTTTAATATAGCAACAATTTGTCTACCAAGGGTCTCAGATTTTACAGTGATCAAGGTCAGCTGCTACTGGGCTCTGAGTATTTGAGAGGGGGGTGGAAGAGAAAAGGAAAAAAAAAAGGTTAGAGGGAGAAACAGAGAACAGACTGACAAAGAGAGGGGGCTGGGGGAGAAACAGAGGCAGACAGCAAGGGAGGACAGTACAGATAGGAAGATCAGGGAGACAAAGACAAACAGTGAGAGGGGTGGGGTAGAGACAGACTGACAGAGGAGGGAATAAAGAAAACGTTTGAGGGAAAGAAAGAGGCAAAGAGACAAAGAAGGAGAAAAGAAAAAAAAGGTGAGGAGAGAGAGAAAGGGAGGTCAAAAAGAGACAGACTAATAGCAGATTGGTGGAGGAAGGACAGAGACAGACTGATCTAGAGAAATGGAGGAAATTTTTTTTTTTTAAATGGGGGAGAGACAAGGATAGAGACATACTGGTACAATGAGAGAGATGGGAAATAGAGAGGGCATGGGGGAGAGAGACAGAGACAAAGGAGGAGAGAGTGAAGGCAGTAAGGGAGCGACAGAGAGATTCATAGAGTTGGAAGAGAGGGAGAGGTAGGGGAGAGAGAGTCACAGAGACAAAAGAGATAGAGAATGGAAAAGAGTTAAAGTGGGTGTGGGAGAGAAAATCAGAGACAGACTATAACAGATGGAGACTGACTGAGATAGATGGGGAAGGGGAGTGGGAGAATGAGATAGGAAAGGGGGCAGGCAAGTGGAGAGAACATGACAAGTGAGGTGCCGTCAAGTGCATGTTTTGGCAGGAATACTAAAGGGAGGTTTGTTTCTTGCCATAAGAGAGCAATTATTCCTTCAGAGATGTGGCAGTTGAGACATGTCCATATCCTCAAAAAGTAACAGCCCCTGGAGATAAACCTGCTCTCACAAGGCAAGTATTTTGCCCCCTTACTAGGCTCTGTTAACTAGAGAATGGAAATTTTAATAGTTTAAAAGATAAAATCTCTCTATAATTGTCAAGAGTTAAATTAAAAAAAATATTCCCATGACCCACAGATAAGTCTTGCATATTTATTGCATTTAAAAGGTAACATTTGAGTTAGGAATTGGAAACATGCCTTATTTGTTACCCCATTGTAAAAACTATGCTATGAAAAATACATGGAGAAAATCTCACTGCCATGATAGGCTAAATTGTTGAGAGGGCAAACATTTTAATTATTTATGTAGCTTAATAGAAATATCTTCCATTGTCTCCTTTTGAAGCACAACAAATCTAAAACGATTTTTAAATTTTAGAGTTTGCCTCGCTGTTTGTTTTGTTCCCCACATGTGAAAACTCTTTCCTGTTCTTTGCATTTCTTAGGAAGTGGGACTAGCCTAGCCTGGGGTATTACATCTCTTTGCAGTATATGTTAGTCACACTTAAGCAGCAGACTTAGTTGTTCCAAACAAGAGATGAGATTTTTCCTACTTCTCTTCAATTTGTTTAAAAGTCCCATATTCTGTTTATTGTTGTTATTTTATTAATATTAGTTTCTTATATTTAATAGTATTCCTATAGAAATAGTCTAGAAATAAGTCAGTCTCCTAGTAGCATATTTTTGTAGTTTTATGCTTAATGTCAAATAAACTTGTGCAAGTGTATTAAATAATTGCATATTTTTATATTTGAACAAAGTTTGAATATTTTTGTATTTTTATGCTTAATCTCAAGCAAACTTGTGCAGGTATACTAAATAATTGCAAGTTTTTATAGATGATTTATCGATGAATAAAAGTTATCTTTCATGGAATCATATAAAGTTAGATAAAGCATTTATCAAGTGTTTACTGTTTACCAGGTACTGTACTAAGTGTTGAAAATTCAATTTAAGCCAAAAAAGGGGGTTCTCTCAATGTATGGACATTCTAATGAGGAAAGACAATACATAAAAATGAGTTGAAATATAGGGGAAGAAGGGATGTCTGAGTGGGGGTAAGGAGTCAGATGAGATATGAGCAGGAATAACTGACCTAGATCTTAAAAGGCAGTCCATCCAGCTAGGTGACCCAGTGGATAGGACACTGGGTCCTGATTCAGGAAGATCTGAGTTCAAAACCAGCCTCAGACTTCACAAAACTCATGTTACTTACCCTCTATTTTCCCCAGTTTCTTTTACTGTCAAATGGGGCTCATAATAATTTTTATGAGGATTAAATGAGATAACATTTATAAAATACTTAGCATAATGTCTGGCACATAATATATGTTTAATAAACTCTTATTCTTTACTTCCCTCCAGGAAAGGAACTTACCAATTAGAGAAGGAGATGACAGGGGAGGAAATATCTGAAGAAGGATGATGGGGTGGGGAGTGGAGCTAAAGACAGAAGTAGAAAAACAAGGTAGCCAAGTGAGAAAGAATCTATGATTCAATTCCAGTAACAGAGCAGCAGGAATGATATGTTTTTCTCCTTCTCTTCAGCCATTTTCTTGCCATGCCACCCTGTTTATTTTGCAGATCTGAAGCAGAAGTCCTGAGACCATACCCTGAAATTGGTAGCCTCTCAGTTTTAGCACTTTCACTCTGGGTTTGTGCTATTCTGATTGGTAAAAGCATACTATATCAAGTAAAACATATCTCTAGTCTTCTCTTAGGTCACTGATCAGAAACAAACATTTATTTAGCGCTTATTTTGTATAAGATAATGAGGTGAGTCCTGGGGATTCAAATAGGAACAAATAGTCTCTTACTAAGGATTTATATTCTATTGAACAAATAATATATTACATGTATAAATTGTTGTTCAATCATTTCAGCAATGTCTGACTTTTCATGACCACATTTGGGGTTGTCTTGGCAAAACTACTGAGTAGTTTGCCATTTCCTGCTCCAATTCATTTGACAGATGAGGAAACTGAAGCAAATAGAGTTAAATGATTTACCCAGGATTACCCAGCTAGTTAAGTGTCTGATGCCAGATTTAAACTCAGAAAGATGACCTGACCCCAGATGTTGTACTGTATCCATTGAGCTACCTAGTTGTCCTTCATAAATAAGTTGTTGTTCTTTGTTCTGTAAGAAGACCATGACATCAGGGAGATCATGCTATGATAAGCAAGTGAATTGGATGAAAGTGAGGGAGGAATGTGCAATGTCACCTGCCTCACTTTTCCCTAGAGAGCCATCTGGGTCCAGATATACATCAAAACAATTAGAAAGGACCCTGGATGAAAAGGGAGATTTCTAACTTTTTAAGTAAGGTCTTTAATAGGACTCAGTTTGACTGAAATATTCATAAATAAATACATACACAATACATACATTCACAATAAATATGAAATTAATACTAGCTAAAGAGAGAGCACTAGCAGAAGTGGGGTTCAGAAAGTGTGTGAATGGAAGATGGCATACCTTAAAGGAAGTGAAGATTCTAATTCAGAGATGTTTAGAAAGAGGACATTCTAGGAATGAAGAATAGGTAGTGCAAAGGTATAGAGATGAGAGAGGAAATGTCATGTGTGAGGAACAGAGAGACAGCCAATTTGACTATATCAATGGTCTATAGAAAGAAAAGTAATGTAAAATGAGACTGGAAACATGGATCCAATCCAAGCTATGAAAGCTTTTAAATGCCAGTCACTGGAGTTTATATTGAGCTCTAGAGGCAATGAGAAGCTACTGGAATTTATTTATTGGGAGTGGGAAAGAGTATCACGGTCAGATTTGTACTTAAGGAAAATCACTTTGGCAGTCATTGGGAATATAATCTCAAATCAGGGGAGATTTAAGGCAGAGAAAACAATTAGAAGGACATTGCAATATGGGAAATGTAATAAGCATCTAATTAGGTGGTGGGTGTATGAATAGAGAGAAGTGATAAGATTCTGGAGATAGGATTATTTATATATTCTTTACACATATCGAAAGTCACTTTCAACATCATTGGTCACCTATGTTTCCACATCAAAGACCAAAATTCATATGCTAGATCTCAGTTAAGATTACCCCCTCACAATTAGCATTTAGAGAGCTATTACAATAACCTTCTTACCTGTTACCTTCCCCCATTTTCCTCTTCCCTCACTCCTCTACATGCATCCTATTCCATCTTATATACCACTTTCTAAAGCACCTGTGATCATGTCACTCAACTGATCAAAAACTATCAATAATTCTTCTAGATTTGGAGCAAAAGTTGTTAAAGTGTTTGAAACTTTCTTTCATATATAAACAAGAAAGAGAAACCCAATCTCTACACCACCAATCCTCTCTATCTTTTCCTTCCCACCCTCCAAGTTACATTTTGCACTTTCCTTTCATGAAACCCACAATATTGCCAAAAGCCCTGTAAATATATATTGATGAGTGGAATCAGCTGAAATGCACAAGGAGTATTCTCCTGTAATTGAAAGAGTTTTATATAATACCTTTTCCTAATGTGTCTCTTTACAGCAAATATTGCTGTTCTTGGATTCTTTTGGTGATTGACCAGAAATGGTTTTGTGCTTTATTACTTTGTGAGAATTGACTTTCTTTACTTTTGAAAATGACAAACACATTTCAGAAAGAAAATAAAGTTCTTCTCTCTTCGCATGAAATAGTCAAAATTCACCTTATCACAGAAAAATAGGTTAAATGGCTACTTTACACCAAAATAACCAGATATATGTGGAAATTCAATTATTCCTCTCATTCTTTAATAATATAAATATTTCAAATGTGATAAAAGGTTAAGGAAGTTGAAATCTAAATTATTCATTTTAATTCCATAGACCTTTATTATATTTCTGGTTATATATAAGACATAATGGGGATAGAAAGATAAAGATGACACAATTCTGTCCTCAAAGTCTTGCACTCTCATTTCAACATGTATGCAAACAGGAGCAGCTAAGTGATACAATGGATAGATTGCTGGACCTGGAGACATGAAGACTTATCTTTCTAAATTCAAATCTGACTTCAAATACTTAACATTTATAGGAATCGGGGCCAATTATTTAACTGTTTGCCTCAATTTCCTCATTTGTAAAATGAGCTGAACAAGGAGATAGCAAACCCCTCCAATATCTTTGCCAAGAAAACTCCAAATGGAGTGGCAAAAAGTTGAACATGACTGAAACAACTTAGCAACAGCAATTATAAGTAGAAAATTATTGGGGCAAAAGAGAGATTCAGAGTGTTCTAGGAAAATTTATAGAGAAAGAGAAAATGTTTAGCAAAGTAATTCATTGAAAACTTCATCAGGGAAGAGGAAGATGGAATATCTAAGCCTTGAACGAAGATACAGATTCTGAGTATTGACAATTCCAAGAAAATTCTCTTCAGATATCAGGAATAAAGACTTTGTAGAATGATTTCAGATCATGAAGTCAGGAGACACTTGAGTTAAATCCAGTTATGATATGTACTGACAAGGCCTGGTCTTTTGTATTTTATGAACCTCAGTTACTTCATCTGTAAAACTGAGATAATCATACTTTCATTTCTTATTTTGGACATTTACTTTGTACATATTAAAGTGTTATTTAAGTGCGAACATTTATATTTACTCTCTCTCTCTCTTTCTCTTTTTTGGCTGAACATGTGGTTTCATCCTCTCAGGGAACTTCAGTGAAGAAATTCCCTTTATTTGTGCAAATTACATATAATTTGTAACTCACTATGCCTCCCACAAAGTAGTCAATCAGTCATTCATTCATTCACTAAGCATTTATTCAGGGCCTACTTACTATGTGCCAAACACTGTGCAAACCTCTGGGGACACAAAGTAAGGGACAAGACAGTTCTTCTTAAAAAGCTCATAGTTTACTAGAGGAAGACAACATACAAATCAGGTACAAATAAGACATATACAGGATAAACTGAAGATAATCACAGAGGCAAGGCAGTAGTATTAAGGAAGATTAGAAAGGGCTTCTTTTAGATTTCATCTAGGACTTGAAGTAAGTCAAGGCAGCCAGGAGAAAGAGATGAAAAAAGAGCATTACTGAAAAGAGGGAGAACTTAGAACTGGGAGATGGAGTATCCTGGGCATGGCAGAACATGGGATCACATAGTATATCATGGATGAGAAGTAAGATCTAAAAAAATTGGAAAAGTAGAAAGGGACTAAATTAGTAAGGGATTTAAAAGCCAAACAAAGAAATTTACTGTCTACATAATGTCATATAAAAACTAAGAAATTCAATAAATTACCTAATATCTAAGACACATTTCATGTCATGTAGACAAAACATCCAGATTTTAAATTCATCTTTTAAACTTTTCACCAGGATATTTGACATCTGTTTAGACACAGCTTCAAATCTTGAAGGATTTGGGTGTCTTTCTTAGAAAGATATAACTGGTTTTATTTAGTTACAGAGCTCCCTATATAGCTCTCATCTCCATCCCTTCCTACTTCCAGATCCCTTTGGGAGCCCAATTAAATTTCTACCATATTCAAAAGGCTTCCCGAGCCACTGTAACATATAGTGGAGTCTCCCTCCAGTGCATTTGTGGTACCAATCTGTATTGATCATAAAACTTTCATAAGTACTTTCAAAAACACTTAATCTTCTGTTTTCGGTATTAAATTCTCTCAGTTTTCCCTTTAAACTTTAAGCTCTTTGAGGCCAGGAATCATGAATTTGGTAGGTAAGTGGTGCAGTGAATAAAATGCTGGACTAGATCCAGAAATACCTAAATTCAAATATAGCATCAAATAGTTTATGATTTCATTCTGGGTAAGTCATTTAATATCTCTTCCTCAGTTTCCTCTTCTTTAAAATAGGGATAATAATAGCACCTACCTCCTAAGATTACTGTGAGAACAAACTAATATTTGTAAAGAGTCTTGCAAACCTTAAAATGTTGAATAAACCATAGCTACTAGTTTCACACTGTTAGAGAGAAAACACTGTTTTTAGAGTAAAAAAAAATTAAAAAAAAATTCAATTTGAATCCTACCATTGACATTTGTGTGCTGCGTGGCTGCAAGTGAATCGCTATACTTCTCTGAACCTCAATTTCCTCATCAGTAGCACGAGACTAATAATATCAGTCGTACTAACCCCGCAAGGAGTTATTTTGAGGTTCAAATGAGACTACATGCAGAGAACATTATGTGCATCTTAAATTACTCTGTGAATGTCAGCTGTTATTATCTTTTTCAGTGCAAAAGTACCATAGAGCTTTTCTTGTGTAGGTACTTTGTGAGGCTGCTCATTGATGCAGTACAGAGAGCAATGGATTCAAACCCAGCCTCAGATAGTAATTATGTGACTCTGAGCAAATAATTTAACTTCAGCCTCAGTTTCTTTATCTATAAAATGGGTTTGTAATAGCATCTACATCCCAGGGTTGCTGTAAAGATAAAATGAGATGATATTCATAAAATGTTTTGCAAACTTTAAAGTGCTATTTAAATGCTAGCTATTGTTATTGATATTATTATTTGAATAAATGTTGAAAGTGAAAGATAAAAAAGAATGGGAAATAAAATAAATATTTCAACAACAACAACAACAAAAAAGGGTTAAGTTCAATCATTACTGTACCCCATAGTCCCTGCTCCTAGAACAGCCTTTCAAGTTAAACATTATCACTCTCAAAGAAAACTTTCAGGGTACAAAAGAGTCTGCCAGTAGAACCCTAGTCAGGTAGAGATGGAGGAAGGAAAAATGATCTAAAAGGAAGCCTTTGAAGCAGACTGATTGTTGAGTCAGTGACTTGTCACAAAAGGACACATTTGAAAGTCCAGTTCATTATGTCATTTATAAGGTGAGAGATCCGGAAGCTAAGGCAAGTCTCTTAGAGAGAAAAGAAGTAGAGATTAAGGTTTGCAAGAGGTCAGAACAAGGTTGGGAGTTGGGGGTCAGCCAGAGCAGGAAGTACAAAAATAGCAAAGATCTCAGACTAAGTAGCAGAACAGAAGGCAGAGAAAAGACAGTACCCAGAAAGACAATATCAGAGAGATAGTGAAGCAAGAAATTTAAGCAAATTCTTAAGAACCAATTTATTAGATGGGCTAGCCTGGAGTTCCCAATGGGGCTTAGAGCTAGCCAAGAAATTGTACATGTGGTAATTGAGAGTAGTCAATTTTACTTAAAAAGAGAAAAGAAAAATAATTCCTGAGAATGCTACAAGAACTGTGTTACTCAATTCAATTTGATTCAAAGATCATTTGTTAATAGTTACTTTATATTCAAGATTCTGTTGACACACAACAGAAAAAGAAAAAATTAAAGTATTTCCAATCAACAAGATTTGTGATAGTATAGTATTTAGAATAGATGAAAAATACAATAAAACATTGATAATATTAATATATTTTTATATATTTGACTGTATAGCCATCCACAGAGATCCTTATGTATGGTTTAGAGGCCCTAATTCTATTGGAGTTTGATATCATTGGTTAGAGAACTGACAGGTGAGGAATTCCTGAGTTCAAATCTCTCCCCTGACCTATACTGATTGTATTACCCAAAGCAAATCATTTAATTTCACAGTGCCTCAGGGAAATCTCTTAAGACTATAAGTGCAAACTGATCTGTATTGGTAGTGCAAGTTTTCTGCATCAATGGAATTATAAATCTGGGCAAAATGTGCCAGCCACTTAGCACAGCAAGGCATAGAAAAACAAAAGCGAAATGATTGCTGCTTTCAAGAAGCTTAACGTTTGATTTGGGTAAATGACATAACATATGGAAAACTAAAACGAAATATATAGAAAGTAATTTCAGGAAGAGACATACTAATCAATAGAAAAATGAGGACCAGCCTTGTTTAGAAGATGATTCCTGAATGTAGCCTTAAATAGAACTAGAAATTACAAGAAACAGAGTTAGACAGGTGAATCTTTCTAGGCATGAGGAATAATTTGGACAAAGATAGAGAGATGAGAAATGAGATCTCATATTCTAGGAATAAGAAATCATTTTGACTATAACAAATTGGTTAAGGAAAACTACTAGGGAATAAGACCAGAAAAGTAGAATGGAGCCAGATTATGAAGGTTGTTTAAAATGCCAAAGGTTAATCCTTAAGGCAATAGTGAGCAAGTGAAACTTTCTTAGAGAAAAAAAAGGTGAAATAGTCAGACCTGTATTTTAGCACTTTATTTTAGAAACTATGTTGAGGTTGGATTGAGGAGAAGACCCTAAAGGCAAGGACACCGCTAACTTTTTCACTGTGATTTCCTAAGGGAAGGTGCAGAGAAAGACAATAATTTTGCGATAGGTTTGAGAAGGTCAAGCTGGTAAAATGAGTCTACTTCAGTAGAAAATAAAAGAAAAAACAAATTAAATCTGTCTTGATCTCCAGTTTGTTGTATTACAACCTTATTCAACTTATACAAACTGACATTTATCTAGGGTATACTGTGTACAGAGCACAGTACAATGCTTTTTGTTTTTAAAAGCATCAATAATGTAAAAATAGAAAAATTATGAAAAGAACAATATTTTGTTTGTAATAGGGGAACAAGCTTGTGTATATATATATATGTACGTATGTATATATTTGTGTGTGTGTGTTTTTCTTGACAAAACAAAAGTAGAGAAAGAAGCTAGCTATAACAAACACTGTAAGCTACAGTAATTTGGAACTTTGACTAACTTTTCCACCATATCCCAGGAAGATCTATATCAGCTTCATCTTTGGGATAACCTTCATCATTCTGTAAAATATTATCAGCTTTACTAGTCCAACTTATCAATACCCTCTAGGCCTCTCTAACTTGGAGTGTAGAACTATGATCTATAAACTTCCTTTTAAGAAAAAAATCTCAATCCAGATATTTCAATTCTCAACTGGCTATACTACCTTCTGACTTTTCTGACTGGCTTCTTCACATTGCTTTTATTCTCCCTTCCTTACTATCACATGCTTTCCCTTCTACTATCAGTTTCCTTTTGTATTTTGCCATCGATCTTTAGATTATGAACTCCTTGAAGGCAGGAAATGTCTTTTTCCCTGTATGCCTGGTGGATATAGAAAAGTACTCCAGTAGGCTCTCAATTAATGTTTGTTGACTATTGACCAATGGCACCATAAAGAACTAGAAAGAGAATCATGTTCCTCTCTTCTTCTACATGGATGGACATGGATGTGTTCGTGGATTGTAGCCTCACAAGCTTATTCAGGAATTTTAAAAAAAAATTACTTTTTAACCTGTAGGGATTTAAGTGGACTGGTAATAGCTTCATTAGGACTGAGGATTTTTTTTTAATAGAGTCCTGCCAAAGAATTCAAATCTATATTACTTATTTTGTTCCTATAGAATCCTCTAATCATAGATAGATAGATAGATGTGGATAGGAAAGACAGAGAGACAGAGACAAAAAGACAGAGATAGAGAGAGGAGAGGCATTATTTCAAATTAGCTATTTCAAATATTATCTTCTAAATATCTTACTATTAAGCCTGTAAATAATGATGCCTTCTATCTTGATTCAGAAAAAAACAACAACATAGAATAATGGATTATATGCTTTGAAATTCACAAAATTAAGAAAATCTATCAATAAAAATAATAACTGGCATTCATAAAGCACAAAAAGTTTGCTAAATACTTTACAAATATGTTATCTAATTTTATTCTCAGAAAACAATTATTGTAGTTTATTTACTTTTAAAACACATTACTTTATGAATCATGTTAGGAGAGAAAAATTAGAGAAAAGGGAAAAACCTAGGGAAAAAAAAACATAAAAAAAGAATTAAAATAGCATGTGCTGATTTTACATTCAGTCTCCTTTTTTCTGGATGCAGATGGCATTTTCTGTCCAAAGTCTAGTGGGATTGCTTTGGTTCAGGGAACTACTGAGGAGAACCAAAAGCCTTTCATAGTTGATCATCACACATTCTTGATGTTATCGTATACAATGTATTCCTGGTTCTGCTTATTTCACGCAGCCTCAGTTCATATAAATTTTTCTAGGTTTTTCTATAATCACCTCGTTCATCTTTTTTTTTTTTTTATAGAACAATAATATTCCTTTACTTTCATGTACCACTAGTTCAGCCATTCCTCAATTGATGGGCTTCCACTCATTTTTCAATCCTTTGCTACTGCAAAAAGAACAGTTACAAACGTTTTTGCACATGTGGGTCCTTTTCCCTCTTTTATGATTTCCTTGGGATTCAGACCCAGTTATGGTACTGCTGGGTCAAAGGGTATGCATAGTTTTACAGCTGTTTGGGCATGGTTTCAAATTATTCTCCAGAATGGTTGCATCATTTCACAACTCTATCAATAATGCATTAGTGTCCAAGGTTTCCCATATCTCCTCCAACATTTATCATTATTTTTTTCTATCATATTAGCCAATCTGAGAGGTGTGAAATGGGACTTCAGTGATACTTGTTTTAATTTGCATTTCTCTAATCAATAATGATTTAGAGCATTTTTTCATATAATTATAAGTGGTTTTAATTTCATCATGTGAAAATTGTTCATACCCTTTGACCATTTATCAATTGGGGAATGACTTGTATTCTTACAAATTTGACACAGTCCTTTATAGAAATTAGACCTTTATTAGAAATACTGTTTATAAAGATTTTTTCCCAGCTTTGTATTTCCCTTTTAATCTTGTTTTGTTAGTTTTGTTTGTGCAGAAACTTTTTAACTT
Organism: Antechinus flavipes; assembly: GCF_016432865.1. NCBI lineage: Eukaryota > Metazoa > Chordata > Mammalia > Dasyuromorphia > Dasyuridae > Antechinus > Antechinus flavipes. The sequence continues at coordinate 266,100,214 of NC_067401.1, forward strand.
ACTGTAATCAAAGTTGTCCACTGTGCTTTTCATAATGATCTCTAGTTTTAATTTGGTCATAAATTCCTCCCTTCTCTAAAGATCTGATAGGTAAAATATCTCTTGGTCTCCTAATTTGTTTATGGTATCATCCTTTATACCCAAATCATCTTTCCATTTTGACCTTATTTTGGTATGGGGTGTGAGATGTACTTCTATGCCTAATTTCTGACATTATTTTCCAGTTTTCCCAGCAACTTTTGTCAAATAGTGAGTTCTTATTCCAGAAGTTGGAGTTTGGAGGTTTATTAAATATCAAATTACTATGGGCCTTGATTATTGTGTCCTGTGTAGTTAATCTGTTTCACTGGTCCACCACTCTATTTCTTAGCCAGAAACAAATGGCTTTGATTATTGCTGTTTAATAATATAGTTTTAAGTTTGGCACTGCTAAGCCACCATCCTTTGTATTTTTTTTCCATTAATTCCATTGATATTCTTGATCTTTTGTTCCTTCAGGTGAATGTTGTTAATTTTTTCTAGTTCTAGAAAATAATGTTTTGGCAGTTTGATTGGCATGGCACTGAACAAGTAGATCAATTTAGGCAGAATTATCATTTTTATTATATTAACAAGGCCCTAGTGATGAACAATTTTTATTGATATTTTTCCAATTGTTCAGATCTGATTTTATCTGTGTGAGAAGTGTTCTGTAATTGTGTTCATATAATTCTTTTCTATTATTATCCATTTTTAAAGATGAGGAAACTGAGGCAAACAGAAGTTAAGTGATTGCTTGTGGTCACATAGTTACCAAATATCTAAAGCTAAATTTGTACTTATGTCCTCTTGATTGTAGAGCTAGTGCTCTATCCACTGTGTCAGCTAAGCTTATTTGGGCATTTCTGTTCTAGAAGTTCTAGCATAAATGAGTAGATGAATTTCAAATGTAGAAATAACAACCTGAAAAAAGCAAATATTGTCCCTAAAAACTGTTATTATATAAATCATTCTCCTGGGTCTGTTCTTCATTCTGTATCAGTTCATATCATTCTTAGATTTTTCTAAAACCATCCTATTTATGATTTCTTAAAACATAACAATATTTCATTATATTCATACATCACAACTTTTTCAGTTATTCCCCAGTAGATGGGCATTCCCTTAGTTTCCAAATCTTTGCTACCATAAAAAAGCTTCTATAAATATTTGTGTACATATGGGTTGAAGCATATGTTCTTTTCCTTTTTTTTTCCTTTTGGACATAGCTAATATGGGAATTTGTTTTACATGATTATACATATTTGCAATGAACTTTGTTTTTCTTGCCTTCTCAAAGTAGAGGAGAGGGAAACAGATAATTTGGAACCAAAAATAAAACTGAAGGGGAAACATCAGAGTAGTTTGCATATTATCAAAGATAAATCCTTCACATTAAATTTAAAATTTAATTGAGGATTATGGGCATTTTTGCTGATATGAAAGCAAATACTGACCCTCTCTAGGCCAGCTTGGTGACATGCTCAACTTAAACTATGGTCATGAGAATGTTATCAAAAACCCTAAACAACAGTGCAGACTCAGCCAGATATTTTGTAGACACTATTGAAATGCTTAGTTTGACAAAAGAAACAAGCATTTTAAAAAAAGATTAGAATTTGTCCCACTTTCTGTGATCCACCATCCATATGATATCTTTAAAATAATAAAACTCTAGGACTGATGGCAAGTAACCAGGACATAATAATAATGACAATAACATATATGTTGATATACGAACACACACATTTCTACATATATACATACGTGAGTTAGCCATGTTCCAACTAAATTATTTGCAAATTCCTGAGAGAAAAGCAGTTTATTGCACATTTTACAAGCCCACACAGCACTAGTACTCAAGAAAAATAAACCAGTCAAGGAATGTTCTTCTATACCAACCAGTATCCTTAGGAATCTGTCCAAAGGATTGTTTGACATTTTGAATTAAAGATTAGATAATTATTTGAATAAAATATTAGTGTGAATCAAAGGATAGAACCTCATTTAAGAACATAACATTATTAATAATTTTATTGCATGCCATATATCTAAAGCATCATATTGAGTAAAAATAAGACAGATGTTTCATTAACAGTTAAGAAGGGAATTTGATTTTATTAATTACGATGTAAGTTGAGTTTCAGCCAAAAAAAAAAAAAAAACTATTTTAAGGAAAATTATTCAGGAATGATATCCTTTCTCTATGAGATACAAACATTACTTCAATTGGAAATTTATATTATTATAAATTTATCATTTTAGCTATTTTCAACTTTCCCTTCAAAGTATCTCTCTCTATATACTTCCAGAGGTTGAGTGACAGAAAGCTATGCCTTCATCTAATGATCTCTAAGATTTAAAGCAAGAGATTATGGCATAAATACTTTTGACTGAGCAAAAGTTCAGAAAGAGGTCAGAGCAGGTCGGAAAAGGGACAAATGCTATAATTATGATTAAAATGAGTTATTTATAGGTTATCTTCACAGAAGTCAATCATCCCATAATATTTGTAAATATCATTGTGGAAAAAGAGTAAGGTCATCAAGGTACAATCAATCTCTAGCAGCCAAATCCAAGCCATGATATAAGTAAAATAAGGTGTAAACTTAGAAATTATATGTCCTGAATACAGCTGAAATGAAGAAAATATTGCTTTTAGATGTGCAAAAAAAATGGAAATAACACTCAAATAACAATTCCAGATTGTTATAGTATTACTATAAATGTAAGCTTGAATTAAGCTATAACTTGAATTTAGACCAATTCACTGGTACTTATCAGTGTCTAAAATTATGTCCCAAACTGGATATTAATTTTAAGGATACAAGGGAAAAATAAGTAGAAAAAAGAGGAAGAATGTTTCAGTATTTTTCCATCTCTATTTAAGGAAGAAGGTGACCTGACCAGCAGATGAAGAATGTTTTTTATCTCCAGCATGTTACAAGATTTAGAGATGGAAAAGAACTTCTGAGATCATCCAGAACAGCCCCTTTACTTTATAGATAAAGAAACTAAGCCCCATAGAATTTAAGTAGATGAATATTCATACAGTCAGTAAGTGACTAAAGTAGGACTGGAGTACAAGTTCAGAGCTCAATCCACACTATCACCTTATCTCACTTGTTTTCATTGCAATTGAAGAATTAACTTTCTGATTTATAGGTGTGTGTGTGTGTGTGTGTGTGTGTGTGTGTGTGTGTGTGTGTGTGTGTAAGCCAATGATCTCAGGGTCTAATTATGTGGAAATACTCTGACCAATAGCAGTCCAGACTCTAGGACTAGGAGAACAAGTCCTACACTGTATTGACCTCATTCAAGAGATGAGGGCCAGGCTAAAATGATTTACCAACCTCAAAGTAATGTTTCCTTATATTTGTAGAACAAATTACCATTTCAAAGTGCTTTATAAACATTACCTCAGGCTTATGGCAGACAGTTATATTAATTCTAAAAAGTGTACCTATAATTCTAAATAGTTTAGCAATATTTAGTGTTATATTGTATATTAGCAGGACCTAGACATCATCAAATGCAGAAAAACCTTTTTATGAACTATTATCTTATTCAGATTAAAGATAATTCCTTATGCCAAGTGAAAGATTTATTCTGGATCAATCAGAGACCAATACTATGGCACAAAGTATTGTGTTTTTGCTTTCCATTGTATTCCTAGTACTTAGCACAGTATCTGAGATATTATCTGTTATTAATATAGTATTTGTGTTAAATATTTGTTGATGATCATGATTATATCTAAAAATAGGTATAATTTGAATGATAGTGAAAAATCTCACTTCCCCCAATTTGTTTTTTCCACAGACATATAAATTCTAAAATTCTTATCATAAATTTGCTGCTGCAATACACTTTGGAGATCCTTTAATTCAGATAAAATACAAATTGAGACTCAAAGAAGCTAAATGACTTGTCCAATTTCACTCTGGAAATAAGTGACACATTTGAGATCTCCTAGCTGCAAGAATTTGAGTTCCAGAATCAAGCACTAAATACAAGAGGAAAGATTTCCTAGATAGCATATAACTAGAAGAAGGAAGAAATCTTGCAGCTGCAAGACTGAAGTCATATCAATTCATAGCAGGCAATCTGAGCTTTGACAGCTTTTCATAGCACCATCTTACTAAAGGTTGATTGGAAGGTGCAAGTCTCATATAAATGGAAAATATTTGTTCAACGGTTCCACAAAGCACTTCTACCTTACAGGTCAAATCTAATAAATATAACATACTATTTGAGTGTTTTGTGTGACCTGCATCTTATCATAAATCCTTTTAAATCCTTTGTGAATTACACACTTTGGTAGGTAAAATAAAAGCTATCCCATTCCTGCTATCCATATTATATATCCATTGAGTGGAGTACCTTTGTGGAAGAGAACCATGCTGCCAAAATTTGAAGAATCTAAATAAAAGCCATAGAGATTTCCATGGGGTTATATGCTGAAATGGGATAAAAAACAAGATCATGAAAAGGAAATAGACACTTATAGATTAGGGAATAGCCCCCAAGCTTAAACCCTGAACTTGGAACCAGCATCCTAGATACTGCAGAGGGGTAGAAAAGAGACTAAAAAATAGATGAAATTTTGAAATATTGCTTTGAGTCTTATCTACATGGAAGAATTGGAAGTCTTTCTAGATCCCCATCCATAAAGTATCTTTGATTGGGATGTGATGGCACACGTTTAATAACTGTCTCCATGGGGAAAAAAAAAAGAAAAGGAAAAAAACATATACTTTTAAGTTTAATCTACATTATGAAGACTTTCTTAGATCAAGACAACTAGCAAAAACATAAATAAGGCTTTGGTTTCTATAATTTGCTGATTTTCAAGGTGAAAATGCTCACACTGAAACTCTAACAATTTGCCCTTGAGTTGGATGAAGCTGACTCCAGTACATCCCTGATCTACTCATTTGTATCACTAATTAGCAAATTGATGATTTGCTCATTTGTAAATGTATCCTCATAGAAAAACATAAGCTCTTTGAGGGCTGGGACTATTTTTGCTTTTTGTTTTGGTCTTTGTAACTCCTGTGCCTAGCACAGGGACTAACAAATAGTTTAAAAATATTTGCTTTGGATTTGAATTAAAGACATTTACCACCAACTTAATATTTAAAGAACTATACCCAGGAAATAACATCCATCATCTGTTTTCAGAATAAGTACTGTTGTAAGTCATTAAAAGGAAAATCTATCAGGAAAAAAATAAACAACTACTAAACAGTATTTTTTAAAACCATCGAATCATTTCCCATAACAATTGTAGGGGGACTGTGACTGTCATTCTTGTTTTACTAATTTTTGGGGGGGAGTGTCTTTATGTTCTCAGTACTTAGCATAATGCTTTTCCGAGTCTTTAAGCCGGAAAGTGTGGTGAATATGGTTCTGTGATTTCACTGGTGGAGGGAATTCCTTGTAGAAAACTTAACACATATGGGCTGCCATTCTGCAACATATTCTTAGAACAGAGATTTACTTTTTTTCTGTGGCATGGACCACTTTTATTTTAAGATACAGCTACAAAAATAGTTTTAAAAAATAAAAGGTCCCAGGTCCCAGGTTTTGAATTCTTGTAGATTGTTGCCTGGAGGTTGCCTGGACATTAAGTAAGTAGCTTAGGACCACAAATCTCTGTGTTTGTTAAGGATACCAAGAGGAATTTGAATTAGAAGGAATAGTTGTACCCAAATTTTTTTGACTCTGAGGTTAAAAGCCACTTAATATAATAAATGATAATTGAAGGAATGAAGGAATTGAAAGAATAACAATATTACCTAACATTTATATGAAGTTTTAAGGTTTTAAAAGCATATAATAAAACCTCATTTGTAAGTTCCAATTTTTGTTGGACTGTCCTCTTCAATTAAATCATCAATTAAGCAGTCACAGCTATTAGAACATAGTTGTTAATAAAGACAGGTCTTATAAGACATTCTCCTGGCCATCTTTAGATTTCCTGATTTTCCTCTAATTAGCTTGTATTTAATGACTTTGCCATTATTTGTATTTATTTATATTTAGACAGTTGTATTTCTACTTTATTTCTGTTTATATTTATGTTGGATATACAAACATGTCCTTGCTGTTTCTCCCAGTAAAATATAAGTTCCTTTTAAACAGAAATTGCTTTATTTATTTTATTTGAATCCCTGGTGCCTAGCATGGTGTCTGACACCATGCTTTTATTAAATACTTTTATTAAAATAGAAGGCTTTTATTAAATACTTATTGCTGAATCAATAGTCCTTCCCTTTAATACCTCCCTTAGCTGTGATCCTTCCTAAATATTTCCTTATCATTACCTGCCTGCTAACTGCTTGTACATGGAGGTCAGGTGAATGCCAGAGAAGTCAGGCTGCCTGGAAACCTTGCCTGACTTTTGGAGAGCTCCTGTTGAACTTGTCGCTTTGAAGGGGGAAATGTATTATGGAGCAGTAAGAGCACCTTGATATGTGTCACTAGAATTCATATCAAAACTGACACATCAGATAAACATTCAAACACTGTACTGGGCTGTAATAATAATGATTCTGAATGCTGGCATCATAGTACTCATACTATTGCCCAGATAAATTGCACCTTGAGATTATAATGTTGATTCAGATTCGAATCTATTCAAGTACTGAGGAGAGGAGAGGGAGAGGGAGAAGGGGTGGGGGAAGGCAGAGACAGAGACAGAGACAGAGACAGAGACAGAGACAGAGACAGAGACAGAGACAGAGACAGAGACAGAGACAGAGACAGAGACAGAGAGAAAGAACAAAATAATTTCAAAATCTTTCTTCTATCGAAGTTATTACATCAGGCATTTTCTGAAAATAAGTTGAATTTAAAGCACAATTCAGTGGCCCAGGAGAAAATAACTCTGAATTTTATTTATAGTTCTTTCCCTGACACATCTTTGAGAAGGTTATATTATTTCTCTGTATCTCCACTTCGCTTTAATGTTAAATAGTAAAAATAATAGGAGACATGGATTAATTCATTCTTTTTTTCCCCACATTCCTTAATAAATACAGAAATCAAGCAGCAGAGCAGTCAGTACCCACCTTGACATGCTTAACTTATCTTTTGTATAATGAGAATAGGGATAGCATATTTTAGTACAATTGTTGGAGCAATAATCGACACCTGGTAATATTTACAAAGTATAGTTTAAATCTGCAAATTGAAAAATTCTACTTTATAAATGCATTCACATGCAATCATATGGATAAATTCATTTAACAGTGGCTTAAAGATGAATTAAGTCAAAAATTCCTTTTAAGGAATAGCCTTAGAATTTTTCAGGATAATATTGCTTCCTTTTGCAAAGAGACATTATTTAAATGTGCTATTTACCCTTAATTAAATACTTTCAGAAGTACTCTCTTCCCTTTCAGGAAACCTATAGTTTCATTAGTGTAGGGAACATAGAGATGAGGAAATATGCTGAACTAATGTAAATCTAATACTTTTCTGCCACAGATATAGCCATAGAGAACTTCCTGTGTCATGAAGTTGTGACTTGTCCAAGATCACATAGTCAGCTGCCACATCTTCCATTGAAGAAGGCTTTTTTTTATGATTGACCTATTGCCAGCGGCTCATTGGCATATGACTCTCCATTTCATAACTGATTGACCTGACTGTGTACCAGGAAGTTCTTAGGTACCCAGTGACAGGGATATTTAGGCAAGGAATGCAAGGTAAGCAAATTATTATCTTAGCAAATTTCACCTTATCTATGTATGCAATAGCAGTAAAGTTTATTAGCCACAGGGTCCTTGTGGTTAGTAGTGGGGTGTATTATAGTCCCAACCACCTGTTGATTGACACTTCTCTAAATTCTCATTAGGGTTCACATCCCTCTATAAGCTTGAGCCACTCCCATTTGTCCTGTGAAGCTGTAGGGTTAGGGAACAGCATAATTGCATTCCTGTGAGTAATAAACTAACTCCCTGACACATAATCCTTTGAGTGCTTATGTTCTTTTTTGGTACCTATAATTTCTTCACGTGTCTTTCTTTGTCTCTCTCTCTCTTTTTTTTATCTCTCTCATTGTCTCTCTTTCTTTTTCTCTCTTCCTCCCTCCCTCCTTTTCTCCCTTTCCCTCTTTCCCTCGATCTTCCCCTTTCCCCCTCCATATTCAATCCTCTCCCTCTCCCACTCCCTCTCCCTTTCTGTCTTTCCCTATTTGCCTCTTCCTCTTCTCTAAATATTAATAGATTCAAGTGTGAATCAGCACTATAATCTTAAAGTGAATTTCATCTGGATAATAGCACAAGCACTATGATGACAGAATTCTGAATTATTATTAGAGCTCAATATAATGTTTGAATCAAAAGTTGGGTTTGAACAAATGCACCTTCCCTCAGAGGCTAGCTCTCTGAACTTCATGCAACTCTGCTGTCAAAGACTGTCAGCACATTCTATACTTTTATGTGTTTTTTTCTCCTGTAATAAATATATGCCAAATTCTCCCTGATTGGCTAGTTTTCTATCCACTCCAACTGCATAAACACTGCCTCATAAATTAGCTCACATAAAGCAGATAATGTCTGGAAATGATCAGCACTTTACTACATTCAATAGATCTAGTTATGTTGTAACAATAGTTCTGAGTGAGGACACTAGGCAAAGGTTTATTAAATAAACCATCATGTAGCTCAAAATTGACATGAAAGGAAAGAATGAAGTAGAAGATTCTACATGTACCCAGTTTTTAAGATTACACAAATACTGGGGAGGTGGTAAAGCATCAGCATACATTTTCCTATGCTGGCTAAAGGAAGATAGAAATTTTGTGACATAGAGAAAGTAGGTCCAGTCAGTCAAAAAAACAATTAAGCACCTACTATGTACTATGCTGCATGCACAATACTCCGTGCTAGGGATATCTCACCCCCGCCAAAAAAAAAAAAAAAAAAAAAAAGAGGCAAAGGAAAGCCTTGTCCTTAAGCAGGGCACAATTTAATTAAGGAGACAATAAAGATGAAAATATGTATGGTCAGTCAATAATGATTTTTTTGTTTCTTTCCCACCCCCTCATTAGTTCACCCATTCTGGAATTTTCAATGGGGAATTTCTACTACTAATGTAGAGTGACACATTTTCCGTAAAGCACTTAGAATTTATATGACTTGAGCAGGGTCACAGTCAGGATGCACCAGTACTTTGATTTGTGTCTTACTGGTTTCTAAGACCATTCTCTTTTTTTTCACACCATGTTGCCTTTCTTATTTTTCATGTTATTAGTATGTCACTTGGAATCACTTTCAAAAAACAATCCTTTGTTGAAGGCTCAATGTGTTTTTTTTAGGGAATGGAGGAGAGGAGGGAATCAACTTAAGAGCGTGAGACAATTCCGGCTATTTCATGAAGAAGCTGTATTACTTGGAAGGATAGAATTTCATTGAATGTGTGCCATAATTGGTAAAACTCAGATGCCTCTTCCTTCCTTCCTTCCTTCCTTCCTTCCTTCCTTCCTTCCTTCCTTCCTTCCTTCCTTCCTTCCTTCCTTCCTTCCTTCCTTCTTCCTTCCTTCCTTCCTTCCTTCCTTCCTCCTTCCCTCCCTCTCTCTTTCTCGTTTTCTTCCTTTCCTTCTCTTTCTTTCTTTCTTTCTTTCTTTCTTTCTTTCTTTCTTTCTTTCTTTCTTTCTTTCTTTCTTTTTTCTTTCTTTCTTTCTTTCTTTCTTTTGTTCTTTCTTTTTTCTTTCGTTCTTTCTTTTTTCTTTCGTTCTTTCTTTTTTCTTTCTTTCTTTTCTTTCTTTCTTCTTTCTTTCTTTCTTTCTTTCTTTCTTTCTTTCTTTCTTTCTTTCTTTCTTTGTCTCTTTCTTTTTTTTATCAAAGGGATATTTACTTCAAATATATAGCAATATCAAGCATATAAATATTTTGCCTCTTCCCTCAGTATATCTCATGGATATACTTTCCCATGAACCATTTCTGTCTCTGTGGGAATAGGCTCGATTTAGCTCAATTCACCAAAACCTTATTGTAAGCTATAAATTCATTCCCCATGGGAATTGTTCAAAGGAACTTAGGATTTATAGCCGAAAGAAGAGAAGACTTGGGAGGTGGATCATGACTGTTGTCTTTAAATATGTGAAGGGCTGTCCTGTGGAAGAAAGAACAAGCTTGATCAGTTGGCCCCAGAAGGCAGTACTGGAAATAATGAGCGAAAATTGCAGACAGGCTTATTTTGAGCTTAATTTAAGAAAAAAAAATTCTGCAAATCTAAAAATGATATGCTTTGGGATGTGGTGGCTTTTCCTCTCACTGAATACTTTAAACAAAAATTGGACAAGTCCTTGTCTAAAATGTGATAATGATAATTATTGTCTTAAGTGTAAGTTGGAATGGATGCCATCTGAAGTACTTTCTAGTTTTGATATTCCATAGTGCTGTGAATGATCAATATAACTATAGTCTATTTTTTTAACCTGAACATTGGATTTAGAGTTAGAAGGAATCTTAGAAATCACTTTTTCTGCCATTTCCTATTTTAAAGATGAGAAAACTAAAGTAAAGCAATTGATTGATTTGTCCACATTATAAGAAACATTTGAATTCAAATCCTGCCTCAGACATTTATTAGCTTTTTAAGCCTAGGCAGATCACTTAATTTTTTTTTTCCTCATCTGCAAAATGGAGATAATAATAGCACTTACTTTCCAAGATCATAATGAGGATAAAATGAGATAACATTTGTAAAGTATTTGTAAATCCAAAATTGCTATATAAATATTTTTTCCAAAACATAAGGGTTGAAGTAAAATTTGAAATAAGTTCCTTTAATTTCAAATTTAGTGGGGTTTTTAATGCCACCCTGATTATTGTCAAATAACCAGGCACAAGATAACTTGTATCTGCATGATTTTATACTAGATGGTAGGGTACAAGCCATTCTGAAAGGTCATTAAAGTGGCAGATGATGAAGAAGCTATGTTAAAAGTCTGGATTACCTGTAAGACATATTTTGGAAGGTATATTGATTTATGCCACTAAGTCTGGCACCAAAATGGTGAATACCTAGAAGTGGGAAGGGACAAATAAGAAAGAGAAGAGTTAGGGAGAGGAAAGAAAGAAAGACAATCAGAAAGAAATAGAAATACAGAGACAAAGAGAATCTGGAATCAAAATTATTGTAGAAATTAGGAATAGAGAAATCAACCTCAAATGGAGTACGTACAATTGAAATTAAACAAAACCATGAGTCAAGATTTGTGACTAACTAAATAGCAAAGTGAAGCCATCTAATGACCAGTAAGGGAGTGTGATGCAAGTTTGAGTGGGTAGTCAGAAATCAGATCATCAGACACCAGAAATAAACAAGACAAAAATAGATGAAGATGCTGATACAAAGTTTTCACTATCAAGTTAACTGCTATCTCTTCACACCTCATTGTCTTCATTCAAAACATTAGACATTCAAAAAATATTTAAGTGCCACTATGTGGAAGTAAAACCATAAGTTTCAGAGGAGTGACAACACTCATAGTAGATGTAAGGAGGCTATAATATACTCCCAATGATACTGATATACAGAAATGCTATAAAGAACAAAAAATACGAAATGAAATGGATCAGATGTATAACCAGAAAGACAGACAAAAGGCAGTTTCAGAGTTACATCTAATCAGTAGTAAATGAATTAGTTGTGAGCTGGGTGGGATTTCTATGGAGAAATTATGTGGAAATCTGAATGATAATTGCACAGGAGGAGGTTATTAACTATGTTAAAGAAGTTTCTTTATGATAAAGACACTTTATGTTAGACACTTTATTTATGATAGTGAAATTCACCAAATTCTTCATGACATTCTTTCATGATAGTGAAATTCACCAAAATACTACACAAAAAACATTAGAATAGGTGCTGAAGATAAATGATAGAACCAGCATAAATGCTGTTCTCAATACAAATGATTGTGATACCAAAGAGTGTGTCCTAAATGTTTTAGGGTTGTGACAGAATTAAAACTAAGGAGAAATAGATAATTTCAACGGAAAACAGAAAGTCTCAGATCAAGAGAAAAGGCATTTAAGATGAACCTGGAAGGAAGAGACTTCAACAGATGGAGACTTGGATAGGAGAGATTTCAGCCATGAGAGATGACATGAACAAAGACAAGGAATATCAAAAATTTTAGATAATAATGGAACATGGAAAACAATCCTCTTTGGACCTCCTACCCAGCAGAAAGAACCTATTCTTGAAAAGGGGCACCCAGGAGACCTGCCAGAGAAAGTTATTGAATTCAGCTGTTTGGTAGAAGTGTGTTAGAGGGCTGAGGGGAGGGGTACAGGGAGCAGATGTCACTTCTAACAGAAGCAATTCTTAACAGGTGACCATGATAGCAAAGCAAGAATTGAACATTTCAGCTCTTAATTTATATGCTACTTTAGTCTTCCACCAAAAGATACTTTAACAGATTGTACAGGTGTTCCGGGGTAAAAATATCTGGAAACAGGCCAGTATATTCAAGTTAATAGGAAACGTGTGTGGGAGGTGAGGGGGAGGAAGGAGGCAAGAGGGCAGGGAGAAACTTAAAAGAATTACAACTTTTACTTTGGATATAAAGCTAGGAGCATTAAAGCTGGGGAAAATTACTCTAGTTTTCAAGATTTTTACGTACAGATGCAGAAGATGTCATAATTGTAGTTCCTGAGCTGTCCTGACCTACTCTACTGAAGGAGGTTGTTCAGATAAAGTGTTTTTCCCTATTGTAAGTGTACAATGCCTCTAGGAAAGCCATTCTTTGGAGCTTCCTCCCCGCCCTTCAGTATGAGGGTAATGCTGTGCTCTTGAAGCCTTTGCCAGAGGAATGCAAGCTTTGGCAAACTTTCCAGTGTGAGCTGCAAAATCTTTGAGTCTGGGTCCAGTGACAGACTGTGTGTCTGTCGCCTAAGTGTGAGTCTGGCTAAGTTTGGAAAGCTCATTACCAGAAGGTTGGCCACCAGATGAATTTTTTTTTTGGCCACTGCAACTCCCGAAGTAACTTCTATTAAGGTGGAGGGGAGGGTATAGGCCAAAACAGCATGGAACTTTTAAATAATTGAAGAAAATCTATAATGAATGGAACTCTTAAGAAATAATTCTCTTCCTCTCCAGTTCTGAGGAGGGCATTTGAATTCTAGGTAGCCTACATCAGTGTAATCTAGGGGTCATGATATCTAGGAAACTATAGCATGTGGACAGTGCTAGCATAGAATCATAATCATGAAGGGGGATCTTATAGGATCATAGATTTACAGTATTGCTGAAATTGGTAAGTATCCTTCTAGATCAATCCTCTCATTTTACAAATGAGGAAACTGAGTTTTCAAGAGCATAAGTACATTTCCCAAGGTCACACAGCTAGTAAATGACAGAGTCAAGGATTAGCATGGACTTGTCACTTCAACTTTATCAATTATCTTAGGTCAGAAATGGACTTGGGGCTTAGCCAAGGGTGAATATTTGTAGAAGGTGGCATTGACATTTCCTGACAAATACCACTATGAGACAGTCATTTAACTTCTTTGGAAATCAGTTTTCTCATCTATTAAATGAGGGAATTATACTTGATGACCTCTAAGGTCTTTTCCAGTTCTAAATCTGTGCTCTGATCATCCTACAACATACTCAACTTAAAGTGGCAGCCTAAACCTAAAAAAAGAAACACCTAGCAAAAGAAATAGAGCATAGATGTGAATCTAAGTTAGAACCTGGAAGAGTTATCCTTTACCCAAAAGAAAGAACCAACTATAATGACTGATTAGTGAATTTATTCAAATTAGATAACCAAAGAGAAGGAAATAAGTAAAGGGGATTAGGGCCATCAGTCTGATTAAACTCAACATTTATTTATTGAGTGCTTCCTCTGTTACTGGAGAAAAGCAACATAGTATAAAGAACTCATTTTAGAAATGGGAAGACATGGATTCATATGAACTGTCCAGCTCTAAACAGGATGTGGCCCTCCTTTAATCAAATAACATTTTGGGATTCCACAAAACTTATTTAGATTCTATTTATCACATAATGATTATAGATCTGCATTGGTATTGTTAGCCTTCTTATGAAGAGTTCCCTATACTCTAGTTTCATAAACTATGGTTCATGACCCCATATGGAAACTCATAACTGAATATGGGAGGTCACAAAATTATGATTTATTATCAGCTTATTCATCGATTTTATAGAACAATAATATTCCATTATCTTCATATACCACAAGTGGTTCAGCCATTTCCCAATTGATAGGCATCTACTCATTTTCCAATTGTTTGCTACCAGAAAAAGAATTGCTACAAACGTTTTTGCACATATGGGTCCTTCTCCCTCCTTTATGATTTCATTGGGATATAGACCCAGGTATAGCACTGCTGGGTAAAAGGGTATGCACAGTTTTATAGCTCTTTGGGCATAGTCCCAAATTACTCTTCAGAATGGTTGGATAATTTCACAATTCCACCAGCAATGCATTAGTATCCCAGTTTTCCCACATCTCCTTCAACATTTATCATTATCTTTTCCTGTTATCTTAGCCAATATGAGAAATATGAAGTGGTACTTCAGTGGTACTTGTTTTAATTTGCATTTCTCTAATTAATAGTGATTAGAACATTTTTCATATAACGGTAGATGATTCTAATTTTGTCATCTGAAAATTGTTCATATCATTTGACCATTTATTATTTGGAAAATGAGGCTAATTTGTATTTTTAGAAATTGAAATGGCCACTTAAAGACATGCATGAATTTATCCCAATTAACAATCTCTTGGGAGAGGGCAATTAGGGGAATATAAAAAATTTACACTATCATTTTATAAAAGAAGAAAATGAGGTATTGAAAAGTTAAGTAAGGGTAGCTAGGTAGCACAGTGCATAGAGCACCAGCTTTGGAGTCAGAAGAACTAGAATTCAAATCTGCTCCCAGATGCTTGACCCTTAACTAGCCATGTGATCCTGAGCAAGTAACAACCCCAATTACCTTACAAGAAAAAAAAAGTTAAGTAGAATTTTTAGCCACATAAGTAAATGGAGAACTTTTTTTTTTTTTAATATACCTCAATATCTTTCTAGGTTATTCCATATTTTATTGTTGTGAATCTAAAGAAATAACTGATTAACAAGAATTTCTTAAGTATATAATTTGTATCAGGTACTGTTTTAGGCACTGGCTCTAAGATAACAAAAATAAAACAATTGCTACCCTATTAGAGTTTGCAATCTATGGGAAGAAATTATATATATATATATATATATATATATATGTGTGTGTGTGTGTGTGTGTGTGTGTAAACATATACAGAATAATATATGCAGATTGAATACAAGTAAATATAAGGCAGTCAATTATAAAATAGTTTTGTAGGGAAGGCACTAACATGGGAGCATCAAAAAATGCTTCAGAAATCAAAAAATGCATGATTTGAGTACTCAAGGAAGTAAATAATTTTATTAGGCAATGTATCACCAGATCAGTTTCAATCAGATCTCTCTTTTTCCTAATGTTAGATTATCTAAAAAAGCAAAACATATTATTTACTATGATATCATAATCTTTGGCATTAAATTCAAGTGAATATTATTCCTGTAAAACTTTAAAGATTTCCTATGGATTTCAATCCACTTTGAAACAAATTTCATCACAAGAAGGCCATAGGGTCAAAAACTTTAATTTGGTTTATTGTGTCATATCAGTATTTTTCTTTTGACAAGATTTTTCTTAAGGTTCAGATTCTATTTTTTTTTTGAAGGGAAAGAAAATAAGTGCCTGGATTAATATACAGTTGGTGATGATTAAAAATGTTTTGGATTTATTAAGTCTAAGAATGTGTTCTGAAAACAGAAGCAACTATTGAATAATGTTCATCTTCCCACCAAATCATGGCATAACAGCTATGTCTAAATGGCACCAAATGTTTTGATAGAAAGTAAAAAGTTCAGACATTACTGAGAATGTTTCTATCTTAATATTTTTGTTTGGTGTAGGACTTCAGTTTTCCTGAAGGTTGCCTTAAGAATAGGTACAAAAGTATAATCAGAATTGAATGAAATAATCAAATGCTATTTACCATACTGTGTGATGACTTAGGTATTTTAGAAAAATTGCATTGCCCTGGTGATCCAGATTGATAGTAGCCAAAAAATGTAATATATAATAAAAATGAAATATTTTCCAAAAAAGCATATGAATATTCAGGAAATTGTGTTGGCTTTCTGTTGTTATTTATTTATTTTAAAGCAGAGATATATTGGAGATGCTTCTATATTTCAGTTAATATGGTAGCCACTTATTTTCAGGGTAGTCTTCAGAAGTCACTTAGCCTTCTTTTGACTTAATTTAACCCCATGTAAAATGAAGCTAACCATATTTACTTATCTCATATGGCTTATGCAAAAATCAATCAACCTTAAAAATAATTTTTGATAATCTCTTGTGTGCAAAAGATACAAAGTTCTTTTATTCTATGGCTGAAAGATATTGCTCTGTAAAAGGCCTAAATGGGCATAGCTGAGAACTTTTCACAAAGAAAAACCATGTCTAGTGTAGAGTTAAGCAGAGGCACTTGCTAACCTAGTCACTTATAATCCTGCAATAACATTTAGAAAACTTTAAAAATCTTAGCTTTTGGTATTGTACCACGTACCACGTTATAGAGAGACCCATAGGGAAATATGTTCCCGCTTCATGAATCCCTAACAAACCCGAAGGAACATCCTAATGTGTTCAAGTTACATAAAAACAATTTTATGGCAATAATCAACATATCCATGGTGATTCAGAGGGATGATCTCAACTTCCCATTTCATAGCTGGGAAGGATTAACATAATTAAGATGAATATTCTTCACCAGAAATTCTTCCCCCCTCCCCACTCCCATCCATTATAGATGCTTCTAAAGTTCTATGAAAAATTGCAAGACACTGGCAACTGTTTCACTTTACTTAGTAATTTGGAAGGAAAAAATAAAAGATAGTTTTCACATAATAGTCTTTTTATAAACATATTCCAAGTGGAGTGGGGACTGTTTTAGGTTGTTTTGCAGGCAGCTGCCTAAGCTGAAACTTGTGATTCCACAGATGGGCATATTAGCATGAAGCCCCCATTTTAGCCCCCTCTATCAGGACTCTTATATAATAGTTATTTGCAAGCTGAAGATTGCTTTACCCTCAAGCAAAAATTTAGCTGGAATCTCTACTTAGTCATGCTTCCTATCCTATGAGGTTTAGGCTATCAAGTAACCAGATCCTAAATTAGTGCACAAGTGAGCTGGGAATAGAAAAAAAGGCAACACTGGCATCTGGTACAGTTTTTAAAGCTGATAAATAATATCATCATAACTAATAGAGAGGAGTCCACAGTAGCAGAAGACAAAGAGACAAGAACACAATCACCATCAGTAGATTTTAGATTGTCCATGAGGGACAAGCTCCATCTATATTATTCATAGAAAAATATGTGTATGTTTATATATTTGTATATTTATATGCCATTATGTTCTTATATCCACATACATGTAAGTTTCATGATGGTATGCTTAAACTGAATAATAGATGATACTCTCAGACTTTCCCAGTCACCAATGGAGTGAAGCAAAGCTGTGTGCCTGTTCCCATGTTTTTTAGCAGGAAATCTTCAACAATGTTGTCAGATACTTTCAGTAAGAACAAAAATAGCTTCAAAGTCATCAACCACACTGACAGTAAATTATTTAACTTGAAAAGACTGCAAGCCAAGACTAAAGCAGAAGGAGAATTGATCTACAAGTTTTTGTTCATAGTTGATTGAGCACTCAATGCAGCCTCTGAGGCTGAAATGCATCAGAATATGGACTAATTCTTTGCACTTGTGCTAATTTTGGTCTAACACCGCCAAGAAAATAAAGGTTCTCCATCAGTCAGAATCACACCATCCCATATATAGAACCATCACTTACAGCAAATAGAAAAATGCTGCAGATATGTTCACTTACTTTGGCAATATATTTTCCAGGGATATACACACAAATGATGAAGGTGATGCACTCATTTTAGGAGCAAGTTCAGCATTTGGGAGACTCTGTAGAAAAATTTGGGAGAGAAGTAATATTAAGGCATTTATCTAACAGATCTGTTGTGCTGTCCTCACTGTTGTACACCTGTGAAACCTGGACAGTATCCTAGCATCATGCAATGAAACAATTACTTCCATTTAAATTGTCTTAGGAAGAGTCTGAAGATCACTTGGTAAGATAAGGAACCAGACACTAACATTTTCTCAAGCTGAACTGCCAAAAATTCAAACTATACTGCAGAGGGGCAGCTAAATGGTACAATAGATAAGAGTATCAGCCCTAGAGTCAGGAGGACCTGAGTTCAAATCAGACCTCAAATGTTTAACACTTATTAGCTGTGAAACCCTGGGCAAGTCACTTGACCTCAATTGCTTCACCCCAAAAATAAAATTGTATTGTTGAAAGTATAGCTCCACTGGTCTGGCCACATTGCTTAAATGCCCAGCATGTGTTTGCCTAAAAATACTGCTTTCCTAATAACTCACACAAGGAAAGCATTGACATGGATGTCAGAAGAAGTGACACAAGGACACTATCAAGGTTCCCCTGAAGACCGTTGGAATTGGTTGGGAAACATAGGAGACACTGCCCAGAACAGCATGGCGTGGAATGCCTGTATCAAAATAGTAATTATGGTCTGTAGCCAAAGCAGCATTATAGTAGCTCAAAAGAAATATGACATCATCATTAATGTGGACAAAATAAAATACTATATGAACACAATCACAAAACACTTTTCACACAAAGTCAGATCTACACAATTGGAAAAATATCAATTGTTCATGGCTGGGCTGAGCTAATACAATAAAAATGATAATTCTGCCTAAATTGATTTGATCAGTGCCATGCCAATCAAATTCCCAAAATATTATTTTATAGAGTATCAAGGGAATTAAGGGAAAAAAATACAAAGAATGGTGGCTTAGCAGTACCAAACCTAAAACTATATTATAAAGCATCAGTAATCAAAACCATTTGGTACTGACTAAGAAATAGAGTGGTGGATCAGTGGAATAGATTAGATAGATACACATGACACAATAATCAAGGATTTTTGCAATCTGGTATTTTATAAACCCCCAAACTCCAACTTCTGGAGTAAGAATTCACTATTTGACAAAAATTGCTGGTAAAACTGGAAAATAATATGTCAGAAACTAATCATGGACCTGCATCTCACACCACACACCAATATAAGGTCAAAATGCATACATGATTTGGACATAAAGGATGATACCATAAACAAATTAGGAGAACTAGGGATAATTTACCTATTAGATCTTTGGAAAAGGGAGGAATTTATGACCAACGAAGAACTAGAGAACATTATGAAAGGCACAATGGAAAACGTTGATTATATTAAATTAAAAAGATTTTGCACAAACCCAACAGAAACAACATTAAAAGGGAAG
This sequence comes from Antechinus flavipes, assembly GCF_016432865.1. Lineage (NCBI taxonomy): Eukaryota > Metazoa > Chordata > Mammalia > Dasyuromorphia > Dasyuridae > Antechinus > Antechinus flavipes. The sequence continues at coordinate 266,119,702 of NC_067401.1, forward strand.
TACAAAGCTGAGGAAAAAAATCTTTACAGCCTATTTCTGATAAAGGTTTCATTTCTAAAAAATGTAAAGAACTGTGTCAAATGTATAAAAATACAAGTCATTCCTCAGTTGATAGATGGTCAAAGGATGTGAACAGACAATTTTCAAATGCTGAAATTTAAGCCATCTATAATCATATAAAAATGCTCTAAAAAACTATTGATTAGAGAAATGCAAATTAAAACAACTCTTAAGTACCACTTTATACCTCTCAGATTGAATAAGATGACAGGAAAAGATAATGATAAATGTTAGAGGGGTATGTAGGAAAACTGGGACACTAATGCATTATTGGTGGAGTTGTGAAATTATTCAACTATTCTGGAGAGCAACCTGAAACTATGGCCAAAAGGCTATAAAACTGTGCATATACCTTGACCCAGAAGTGCCATTATTGAGTCATATTCCAAGGAAATTATAAAGGAGGGAAAAGGACCCCACATATGGAAAAAATGTTTGTAGCAGTTCTTTTTGTAGTAGCAAAGAATTGGAAAATGAGTGGATTTTTATGGTACATGAAGGTAATGGAATATTATTGTTCTATAAAAAATGATGAACAAGCTGAAATTTTACATGAACTGATATTGAGCAAAATAACCAGAACCAGGAATACATTGTACACAATAATAGCAAGAATGTGCAATTATCATCTATGAAAAATTTGGTTCTTCTTAGTGGTTCAGTAATTCAAAGCAATCCCAATAGACTTTGAACAGAAAATGCCATCTGCAACCAGAAAAAGAACTAAGGAAGCTGAATGTAAATCAACATATGCTATGTTCATTTCTTTTTTCTGCTTTTTTTTTTTAAATCTCTCCCATGGTTTTTCCATTTTGCTCTGATTTTTATCTCCCAATTTGATTCATAAAGCAATGTGTGTTAAAAATAAATTGAAAAAATAAAAATAAATAAAAATAAAAAGAGAAATATGAGACCATCCAGTTTAGGGACTTCTTTACTCAAAATGTCCATAAAAACGATTTGTGCTTGACTCATCAAATAGCCTTTCGAACTTGTATTGGTCTGATCAATCACAAGTGGATGCACTGCACTTTGAACTGGCATAGTAATATCATTTTGGTCATCTTTGAGCACAAAGGACAACCAACCAATATCTACCTATATCATTATACTTCATTTCACACAAAAAAAGATATAAAACTTTGTTTTAAGTTATGAGAAAGAATAAAGCTCTGTCATTACACATTTTCTCAAGCAAAATTAAATTTTTTAAAAGAAAATTACAAATTCTCTTGGGTTTTGACAAATGCTTCCAAATTTGGTTACAATGTCAGAAAACCCTAGTTGTCATGGTGATTTTTATCAAATGATGTTTCTATTTTATTTTTTCCTGAAATGTTGTAGGCAAATTGCAAATGTTTCAGGATGTTGTCATAAAAGTTAGAGGACATGAAACAGAAATTTAAATGAATTATCTATTAATGTGTGACTTATATTTGTTTATTGCTCTTAGTATTTTTTCTTAATTCATGACTCCCACTTATATAATGAAACTAATTTTACACCTAGGAAATATGTTTTTAAACACAGGGCTAATTAGAAATCATCCCCTTTATTTCAAAGAGGGAGGAGGGGGAAAGAAAGAGAAAACTTAATACAGCAAAAATCATAGTGATAAATGAGAAGGCAATTGCCACACAGAAGAGAAGATAGAATAAACACAATTACGTAAAATTTCATCTTTCTTTGGAACTTAAAATATAGGATCCTCATTGGAAAGCAAAAAACCAACAAAAAAACAAAATGTCAAGTGTCATGTTACTTTTCATATAGAATCATTACCACATATGTCATTAGTCTAATTAGAAATTTTTAGTTTAAATTGCTTTATACTATCTGATGTGGGGGAAAAAATCTGAGGTATACATGATCCTATTTTAAAATATTTATATAAGAACAGAGCTTAGATACTCCTGAGACTTACTTAATACTTATTTGCCCATGTTCTTTTTTATAGTTATTAGAATAGCTTCCCTTATACATGTAGAATGATGACTAACTTTAAGATGGAAATTTCACTCCAGTGACAATAGATAGTGTAGATAAAGACAATGTGGAGAGAGATCTTATTTCGCTATAATTTTCATGAATATCTAGAATGCATTAGGAAAAGAAAAAAACCAGCCTTTGTATACTTATACAATCCCAGGAAGTCAGATTATGGATATCTTTTACTTGAAATTAACCACCAGTGAGGTAGTTTGGAGGAAAGAATAAGATTAAATGTAAAGGGAAAATAATAATTGGATATTCCCTTCTCCAGGTTAGATTTCCTCCCCATTAGATTATGTTGGCCTTTCAGGGACAATTAAACAATTGTTCAGTATTAGGTTATGTTATTTTTAAGAGTGTCATGCTATCACATTTGATCATTCTACCAGATGAAGTCACTTAATTTAGGGGGCTGGATGGGAACGAATGGAGAGGAAGTCCAGATCTGTGAATTCATATGGATAGGGAACTCCTGGTATGGAAATTCCCTCAACCTCAACAGTCTATAACTTATAGTCTTAGAGAATGCCCAGGGACCTTGAGGATAAAAGAAAGTGAGAGGATAAAGTGGCTTATCCTTTGTCATACAGCTGGTATGTATCAGAGACAGGACTTGAAACAGGTATTCTAGTCTCCTAGGAGGGTCCTCTTTTTCTTCCACATACAATTTTAGTAGCTTGGGGCACCTAAAAGTTAAATGATTTGTTCATAATCACATGTCTGATATGTGTAAGAGCCAAAGGATTTAAACCAAGACATTCCTGACTCCAATGTTGGTTTCCTATTTACTATACCATGTTGTCCATCATTTAGATAGATGATAGGCATATAGATACATTCATACATATAATATATTTAAAGCAATGGACATGCTATATACATATACAATACATATTTAATATGAGTGTGTGTGTATATATATATATATATACATATATATGTATGTATGTGTACAAGCATTTGTATATTTGTATACTCTAAACCTAGTTGATTTTTTTTGTTTAATCATACATATCAGAATTTTCATTCCATTTGTTATTTTTGCCCCAATCGTATTCCTTTGTCTTGTTCTGTTTACATTTTCTGTATTTGTGATATCTTCACAATTATAAGAATATACTATTCACTGTTAATTCAGAATAATTTAAATATTTTGCATATATAAGAATCTGGAAGATTGATTGGATATAAGATGTCCCCAGTTTATTGCTCCCTCTACAAAGAATTTTGCTAGTCATAACAAAAATTAGATGTGGTAATATCAGTACTCATGGACCATAGCAAGCTCTGACTTTGCCTCATGAATGGAGGGGAAGGGTTGGGGAAGATTTTAGATGGGCCACTGTAGGACAATATAGGCTCTCAGATCTCATTGCAATTGAATAGTGGGCAGTGTTTTGTTTTCTATTGTTGTTTTTAGCATGATCCCTGTTGCCTCCTCTCAGAATAACTGTCAGATCTGCTTATGAATCTCAATTTTTCTCTTTTGATATCATGCATATGTAAGAGTCTAGTTATCTATGCTCTACACCTCATTTTGTACCTCTACTTCATAGAGTGGTCATGAAGAAGAAAGGACCTTTAACAAGAAAGGACTTCCTTAGTTATGCTTTTGCAAATCCCTTATTCATCCTAAAACTCCAAAGCACAGCCTGATGAGAATCATTTGCTTTGTTTCTTTGGTTTTTTTTTTTCATTTTTCTGAAGTCACTTACTTTACTATAACATCTTGGGAGCCAACACCAACTACCTACCTCTTTGCAGTGGACTAGAGTCTTTAATCTGTATCTCATTGGTGCTTGCCAACACCTCTGCCAAAATTATTAAAATTAAAGGGAAATATATCAATCTTGAATAACATGCTTGCTTTTTTCAGTGTCATATGCACAGCTCTACCAGATTACTCTCCTGACTTTCACACACAGCCATAGATTGGATCCCCAAAGTTTGATTGGCATTTCAGCTTTTAGTAGTTACTTTGAGGGTGGCTATCTTTGCTACTCTATCTCGTGAATATGTACTAAGATCTTTCCAATTAATAATAAGTTAACAAATACAGTTAATGTTTAGAGATAGAATGTAGTTAGAAATGAATCATAAGAACATTAGATTCAAAACATTTTCCCTTATAAACCTGCGCTACACTATTCCACAAATACACACAACATCCAATCAATAGTTTCTGGCCAGTGTTCACAAAAAGAAATAGAAAGTAGGCAGTCAGAAACTCAGTATTCAAGAACTCCCTTCTCACTTTCTACTGAGCAAGCATAAACCATTGTTCATGTAATTTTCCTGAAATTTTCCATTTTCTTCTCCTGAGTGGAGAGACACACAAAGAGAGGGAGGGAGAGAAAGAGAGGGAGGAGCGGGAGATTGACAGAGAGAGAGACAGAGACAGAGAGAGACAGACAGAGAGACAGAGAGAGAAAGAGAGAGACAAAGAGAGAAAGAGAGAGACAGAAACAGAGAGAGATAGAGAGAGACAGAGAGAGATAGAGACAGAGAGAGACAGAGACAGAGAGAGACAGAGAGACAGAGACAGAGAGAGATAGACAGAGAGACAGAGACAGAGAGAGACAGACAGAGAGACAGAGATAGAGACAGAGAGAGAGAGACAGAGAAAGAGAGAGAGAGAGAGAGAGAGAGAGAGAGAGAGAGAGAGAGAGAGAGAAAGGAGAGAGAAAAGAGAGAGAGAGAAAGAGAGAAAGAGAGAAAGGAGAGAGAGAGAAAGAGAGAAAGGAGAGAGAGAAAAGTGGGGAGAGATTTTATTCTCTACTTGCTGTACTCCAATCTTTTAGACTACAGAGTACCTTAGTTAGCAAATTATAAAGAGACAGTTCCAGTTTCTAGGAATTTTTCAGAGCAATTCTGTTTTGTTTCAGTTGACATTCAATTCAATGTCTACTACATTGGGAGATGACGTCTTAAAAACTGTCCTGACTCTATCATAACTAGACAATATTTGTGTTGTTGTTGTTGTTAATAGTAGTAGTAGTAGTTGTAGTTATTATGACTAGCCATTATTGTTAAGATATAATCTCATAAAGTTGATTGAGTACTCATTGAAATGATTAAGATCTTCCCTTATCAGTATGCCATAGTGATGAAAAAACTGAGGCTTTGAGATGTTACATGACTTTCATAAACTCACAAACTTAGTAGGTTTATGAAGTCGCATTTGAACACTAATGTATTGGACTGATACAATAAGCCTATTCACGTTCTCATACTGCTTCTATATGAGGCAAAATTATAATCATCTACAAAATTACCATAGGAACCATTGTCACAAAAGGAAAAGAGCAGGGACCTCTCTTGGCCCCTTTTTCTATTAGGTATCATGGAGACAGAATTTAAGTTGACAGAAACCAACATGAGATTATACAAGGGTGTGAGGGCTGTAAAGCAGAACTGCTTTCTGCTTAGGAAAAAAAAATGGATATAAATCAGTGAATTTTAACCCATGGTAGCCTTTTCCTGAAACATTCTATATACATATATGTACACATGTATATATGGACACAAACATATATGTTTGTATATATGAGTATACATATATAGAAACATTTACATAGCTAAAATATTGGAGCTCAAAAACTTCAGTGAAATAATGATTATATTTTGTTTTGATTGAAAAAAATCACTGTACCAAGTCAGAAAAATAGTATTGCAGTCTTGACTCTGGTATTTATTAACCATATAGTCTTGTACAAATCACAGTTTCCTCATTAATAAAATGAAAAGATTTGACCAAATTATCTCTAAGGTCTCTTTCACCTTAAAGTCAGTCTCTGTATTTACTTTTCTAATCTATAAAATGGTGATATTGGATCAAATTGTGTCTAAGAAGCTGTACATCTCTATAATGATATGATTTCAAGACATTTAATGTCAAAAGATTTTTTTTTTAGATATCTGATATATTGTCAGTCATTTTATTTCATTTCCAAATGACCTGAAACCTGGGGAGAAAGGTCAGATGAGGGTTCCCATGACTGAGGTAAGTATTTACATTCAGGTTGTAAATCTTTAAAATTACACTAATCCCAAAAGAATTATTGACCCAGTCCAGTCATATTGTTTCAATTCAAGATGTCCTGTTTTAATCCTATAGTTGGCACTTCACAATGAGTCAATTCTCTGTAACAGCAAGACCAAATGCTTTCCTTCCAGTAATAGCAAGACCAAATGATTTCCTTCCACAGTGTGTTCAACAAAACAAGCATCATTAGAGCTACATAAAAACAAGATTAAAATAGTTAAATAAAATTGTATACCCTTCCCCCCCAGAGTGGAATCAAATAAGCAAAAATAATTGATTAAAGACATAACACTGTTAAAATTCAGCTTACACTTACACTAAAGGGACTAAAACTATCCCCCTCCTCAATTCCCAGCCCATAACCTTGGGGCCAAAACATTGAATGTGTGATAGCCAGGGAACTCCAGGTGGGCTTTAAGAACAGATAAATGGTATGTAGTTTAGAGCGTGGAAGACATGATTTAGAGTTTATGGGATTAAGAGACCTCACAGGTTATGTGCAGTTAGATCGCAGAAAGCTTGTGAAGTTAAAAGGGAAGGAAAAAAAAGAACCTTGAACTTGAGTTTGCGCTTGACTGGAAGGCACTGAAGCGAGAATAACACAGGGGGTAATGTTGAACTGCTAGAAATACGTCACTCTCCAGTCATGGTGCCCACATAGCTGCAAGAGGTCATGAGACACCAAAATATTTGGGGATGAAGAGAGATATTTTTCCTCTCTGCTTTCTTCAAAAGAGCCATTTTTTAAAAGTATGGTTAATAATCTTGGGTAGAGCAGATACGTTATTATACCACTGGTGTGTTGTTGTTTTTTCTCTCCTAAACACAGATTGGAATTTGTCAAAGAAACTAAATTGAGACAGATGGGGAAGCAACTGGTAACATACAACCAATTCAAGCCAACTTGCTCTGGCACTCAAAAAGTAGAATAGGATCTCAGACAATATTTTTGCTATGAGGCCTCCAACATGTGGCAGGTAATGTCTCATCTTGACCAATAAACAACTGTATAGCAAATCATTTCACATTTTTGGATCTTTGTTTCTGTTTTTGTAAAATGAGGTTTGGATCAAATGATTCCTGAATTCCTTTCTGACACTGTTATTCTATACTTTTATAGCTCTAAAATATGTTTCTTTGAGATGAGGTTAATAATAGCACACTGGAACAAATGATAGTACAATTGTTCAATGTAGGAAAATGTTGCTCAAACTGATAAAGCAAATGAAAGTCTTTTTAAGAAGAGCAAACTACATAAGGAAAAAAATGATTCTTCTTAGTTTAATGAAAAAGTAAGGGGGAAAAAATAAATTTCATACAAACACACAGACAGATACAGATATGCACATCTATGTGTGAACAGGTACAGGCACAATAATTACTAACATTCATATGCCAAAACATAAAAATAAACAAAGAAACAATATTTAAATAGTTCAAAGATTCTATTACTATGGTTGGCTTTTTCAACCAACACAAACTCCAACTTGTGACTTTTAAATGTAATATTAACCTTAAACAAAACAAACAATAATGTGTTCTTTTTGGTTTTGTTCCCCACAGGCAATCTTTTGTCCCAATCCTTTGGGAAAAGTAAATTTTAAGGTTTACATAATAAAATGATAATACTTGTGTCAGTTCAGTGGTATGCTAATAAATGTCCAACCATCAGCTCTCCAAAAAAAAAAAAAAAATGCATAGTACACTTTGAAGTTTAATCTGCATTAACATTTTCTCTATTACTTTATTCAATCTACACAATCAACAAAATAATAAAACCTTAATTTAAGGTCCTTGATTTTTAAGGTATACACGCTTATATTGAAAATTTAATAAGTACTTCTTGTGAGCATTAGTGATTATTATATTTAACTCAAGTAAGAACAAAATGATGTGAAAATCATGTCCTGCTTAGATAAATATAAAAAAAAATTGAGGGAGAATATGCCAACAGCTATGGGACTCAGGAATACTTTGCAGGAGATGGCAAGTGAGTAAAGATTTGTTATGAAAAGGCAGTGCATTCCAGAAAAGGGATATTACTTAGTAAAGTAATAGAGGCAGGTTATGAAAGAATGAGAATAGGGAACAGCAATAGAACCAATTATTGGACTTTAGAATGTGTAGAAGGCAGTTGTGTGGAATAAGATAAAGTAGGCTTGATATTATGAAGACTTTAAATGCCAAAATGAAGAGTTTATATTTTATCCTAAAGAGAATAAGGAACCATTTTTCATTCTTGAACAGGGAAGACAAATGGTTATATTTGTGCAATAGAAAGATTATCTTAATGGCTGTGTGGATAATGTATTGGAGAGAAAAGGAGAGGAGAGGAGAGGAGAAGAGAGGAGCGAAGAGGAGAGGAAAGAGAGAGAGAGAAAGAGAGAGAGAAAGAGAGAGAGAGAGAAAGAGAGAGAGAGAGAGAGAGAGAGAGAGAGAGAGAGAGAGAGAGAGAGAGAGAGAGAGAGAGAGAGAGAGAGAGAGACCAATTAAGGCGCTATATTGTAACATCGTAGGCAAGAAGTAGTGAGAGCCTGAACTAGAGTAGGGGGTATTTGAATGGAAAGAAGATAGATTATGTAGGTGATATTGAAGAAAGGATTGACAAAATAATTTGGATACTTGAAAAGATAGAAAGAGGGAAAACTCAAGGATTACTGAGGTTATCAAACTGGATTACTAAAAGGATAGAGATGCCATAGATACATCTTTAAGAAATTTCATTTTCCTGCATGATTGGATCTGCCTGGTACTCATAATTTATCAGTACCATATGTTCTTCTGGTTCATCCTCTGACTGGAGGGCAGGGTCACAAGTTCCAGGTTCTCTTTAAAAACAGAATTCAGCACAGTCCATTCTTCCTTCATTTCTTTTCTTTCTTTCTTTCTTTCTTTCTTTCTTTCTTTCTTTCTTTCTTTCTTTCTTTCTTCTTTCTTTCTTTCTTTCTTTCTTTCTTTCTTTCTTTCTTCCTCTTCCTTCCTTCCTTCCTTCTTCCTTCCTTCCTTCCTTCCTTCCTTCCTTCCTTCCTTCCTTCCTTCCTTCTTCCTTCCTTCCTTCTTTCTTTCTTCTTTCTTCTTTCCTTCCTTTCTTTCTTTCTTTCTTCTTTCTTCTTTCCTTCCTTCCTTCCTTCCTTCCTTCCTTCCTTTCTTCTTTCCTTCCTTTCTTTCTTTCTTTCTTTCTTTCTTTCTTTCTTTCTTTCTTTCTTTCTTTCTTTCTTTCTTTCTTCCTTTCTTCTTTCCTTCCTTTCATTCTTTCTCTCTCTCCCTTCCTTCCTTTTTAAACTTATATCACCAATTGTTAGCATAATGTCTGATACATAGTAAGTGCTTAATAAATGTTTATTGACTGATCTTCAGAAATGACCAAAATTAGTTCTGTTTTGGTTATATTGAGTTTGAAATGCCAGTGAGATATTCAAGTATAATTGTTCATCAGTCAGGGCTATGAGAATGTAACTCAAGAATGAGAAAAGGATTAATTACATAAAATTTGAGGCATGTGAACAGAGATGACTATTGACTGTTGTTGATAATTATTCAATTTTCTGTAGAAAGGAATTGATGAAATTATTGAGAATACCTTGAGTTACTTTGAGTTTTTACCTTTTTTTTTTTTTTAGAACCTAATGATGTCTTTCTGTCTCTCTTTGTCTCTCTCTCTCTCTCTCTCTCTCTCTCTCTCTCTTTCCTCCTCTCTCCCCCCCTCTCTTTCTTTGTGTATGTAAACTCTATCTTCTTAAATGTTTTATGAATTATAAAGTTGAAATATGTGTGGACCCCATTTCTGACTGAATTACATATCTCACTCTCTTTTTACCAAGCAAAATAACATTAGCCTAGAAACTATACTTCAATGAGATTTCTACTTTGGGATTATGGAATACATAGAATCTACAAATTATCAGAAAGCTTCCTTATAACTGTATTGTTTGAAATAAAGAATATTTTTTCCTTTGCCCCAATACTGTAAATTGTGTTTTGGTTCATATGCTGTCTTCTAAAGGACTATATTACTCATGAATTAATATATTATTAATTCAGCTAGCTCGAGTTCTGAGCAGGGAGGAAAAAAAACAGGAAAAAAGACATTTTGTCTTTTTCTAAGCAAAGGGTCAATCCCTGAAAAAAATGTTGAAAGAGCAAAATTTATCTTTGCCATTCTCTCATCTTCGTTTATTCACCTTTCTCACCTTCTTGTATCCGGATCTGCAGGCCCTTAGGCATTTAATAAAGAAAATCATGTTAGTCCTTCCTTATTAGTATGGCCCCATTCACCATGTCAAAAATTACTTATCCTTTTTTCCCTGATGAAAACTTGTACTCTTAGAAAATGTTAGAAGTAAAGCAATATGACTAAACTAATTTATATTACATTACAGTGAAAAACAGCATGTTATAGTAGATAAGAGTTAGCCTTTAATTCTGAGGGAAAACAAAACAAAAATAAACAAACAAAAAAACAACAAAAAAATTAGGTTCAAGTCCCCTATCAGTTCTTAGCTGTGTGACCTTGGACAAATCTTTTAAGTTTTCTGGCCCTTAGTTTCTTTATCTGTAAAATGAGAGCATTGGACTATGTAACCCCATGATCCCTTCTTGCTCTAAATCTACTATGCTAAATCATTTGGGTCATAAGTGTGCCCATGCAATACTCTTTGTTCATCTTCATTGATAGAAAATTTTCCTTCCTTACAATTTTCTCTATTAAAGAAATCACAGTTCTGGACCTTCCTCTTCCTTAGTCCCACTGACATGTATGTGCCTAATATTCCATAATTCAGCTGTTTGCATTTTTAATTTTTAATTTATTTATTTATTAGTTCATGCATTTATTTATTTATTGCTGAGGCAACTGGGATTAAATGCTTGCCCAAAGTCACATAGCTAGGCCAGATTTGAACTCAGGTTTTTCTGACTTCAGGGCTTGTGTGTTAGCATTTTTAAAAAAGAGATTCTTCATTATTCCAAATGGATCTTTAAGTGGTAAGATTTCAGAAAATATGATAGTGAAAAAAATCCAGGTAATATGGCCAAATATATTTTGATATGGGGGATAACCCCCCTATTGCTAAGCAGATCAGCTTCTACTTAAGAATCTGCCTTCTCGATTCCACATTTTCTCCCTTCACTGCACTGAAAAGGTACACTCAGAAAATAATAGTTTATATGAAAAATACTAGATTTTTCATGACTGCTTCAAAGACAGGAGAGAAGATATTCTCCTACCACTGGGGACAATGAAAAACAGTGCCAGTGGTTGCATTTTGTGTATGATTCATTCATATGTCTGGAGTTTGTAAATCAGACACTTTGCTCAGTATTCAATTTTAGTCTTAAGTGAATCTGAGCTGAGAATAAAAAATGTTTCTTATCCAAGTATATGGTAATGCCTACAGAGTCTTTGAATCTCCTATCCTATCTTAGCTACTTCATGAATTAACCCTGGATTTTTTTTTGAATAATCATATCTAGCTTTAACAAAAGAAAATTTCAGGGGACTTAGAAGGTAAGAATGGGGTACTTACTGTCTTGAAGCTCTAGACCCATAGGAATCACTTATATCCTTGGGGAGAGGACCAATGTAGATATTAGGTGAGAGACAACATTAGAGTATAAAACTTTCACTGGGCCAACAGATGTGGTGGAATGATTATGATAGATTGATATTTCTGACAATGGAGTATCTATTTTGCAAAGGCCAGGATCATGGGAGCTTAGTCCATGGATAGTCTTCAGAAATGGAGTTATGTTCTGAACCATGCATTTTGTCATGAATGGGATTCTGAATGGCTTTTCCCCTCTGAGGCCTGGTGAGGATCTAGATTCCTGGGAAAGACAGTGATTTATGCCATTTATTTCCTATTATAGAGCTGACAATAAAATGACATATAAGATAGAACTGCACACAGGATAGCACTAACTAGGGAGACCAAAGTGCATCATAGAAAGGATCTTGACAGTAGAAAGTGATGTACAACTTCTGTTGAAAGTTTATAGGTATTGGAGAGGGAGTAGACTACAGATACAGGTAGCAGCTAATGGTACAATGGATAGAGTACTATGCCTAAAATCAGAAAGACCTGAGTTCAAATCCAAACTGACATTTATTGACTATGTGGACAAGTCATTCTCTGCTTGCCTCCATTTCCTTATTTGTAAAATAAGGATAATAATAATATCTATCTTGCAGAATTGTTGTGAGGATCAAATGAAATAATAATTGTAAAGTATTTAGTATACTGACACATAGTGAGTCCTTCCATAACACTTAATATTTATTAGCTATTATTATTACTAAGCAGAAGGCATGAACTGCAGGCAGAGAGAGGTAGTGAAAAGAGCCAGGAAAAACAACATAATTCACCTCTCATGATTCTTGACTTAGGGAAATAATGACATAAAATATGGAAATATCTATGAAGGATTAAATTGAGAACAAAACATTCTTTTTGTATGATATCAAATTTTAGACTATATATATATATATATATTATATATATTATAGATTAGATATAAGAACTGGGGAGTCCATTCTCAGAATTAACAGAAATGAAAGCATATTACAGTGGCAAATGATTTAGTGATATGATTTGAAGTCCATTATGCTGCTTTTTTGCTCATTGTGAATCTATTGAAATAGTTTATCCTCTAGGAACCTCAGTTTCCTCTTCTGTAAATTAGGATAACAGTATTTATAGTACTTCACAGTCAATTAAAACCTTAAAATTAAAACCTGTATTATATGGGTTAATTTTATTATTATTTTTAATAATTAGGTCTTTTTTTCTCTAAAGTTATACAAAGAAGGAGCAAAATAACATCTAAATAATATATTTCAGAATTTCTATTTATTCTATCCTACTTTCAAAAAAGGCAAATCATTATAAAATTCCAGAGAATTCCTGTGAGCTAAATCTGAAGATTGTAACTATATATTTTCTTTATTTGAATCATGTTGCATTCAGTTAGTACAACCACCTTCTTTAGTAAAAGAAAGGTTTGTTTCAAATGGTTTAAAATAAAATGAAAAATAAACTTTTAGTAACTGGAGGTTACATTAGTTCTAGAGGCTTCTAGATCAGAAATATTCTTATGACTTCAGAATTACATTCAAGCATAAGATTGTATATTTTAATAAGTAACTTCAATATTAGCATATTTCAGCAAAGCCAAGGAATTCAAGTTCACCAAGCTACTTCATGTGTTCTGTAGTTTAGACCTCATCTTAACGTGTTACATGTTACATGCATACAAGTGCTAATTACCTCCTATCATCATTTATAATGAATGGATGAAAAAGGATTTACTTATTACTTTATGTCTAAATGACATGCTAAATGAATGCTGAGGCTATAAATACATAAAAGCAAAACGGTCCCTATCTTCAAAGAACTTATAGTCTAAATAATTTTAGTGGAGTAGTGGACAGTGAAGCATGATTTGGTTTGGGAAGTTATAGGACAGTGAGGAGAGTCATGGGAAAAGTGATTGATAATCTTTCCAGAAATGGTAGCATTGACCTGTGACTGCTGTTGCATCTGGAACTGATAAAAAAAATTTCTTAAGCTTTGTCAAGGAGCAGAGAAAAAACTTTGAAACTCATCTAGGCTCTAAGGGAGAAGTTTGAGATAGCTTTCTTCAAGGCTAAGTTAATATGCCATTTCTTAAAGGAAGTTTTCATTACCTGTGTAATTGTTGAGTAGTCTCTCCCTCCTCTAATTATCTGGAAATATACCTATCTATCTAGTAGAGTACCTGGAAAGAAGGGACTAGTTTTATTTTTTTGTATTTGGATCTCTAATTATTTGACCATAATAGACACTTAATAAATGCTTGGTGGGTTGGATTGGATCAAGAAGGCCTTATACTACCAAGACAAATTCAGGAATTATATGAACACAATTACAAAACATTTTTCATACAAATAAAGTCAGATCTAAACAGTTGGGAAAATATTATTGCTCATGGGTAGACTGAGCTAAAAAATTAAAAATTGACAATTTCTACCTAAATTGGCCTACTTTTTCAGTGCCATAGCAACAAAATGCCCACCCCAAATTTTTTAATAGAGCTAGAAAAAATAAAAGCAAAATTCAAATGAAAGAACAAAAGGTCAAGAATATCAAGGGAATTCATGAAAAAAAAACTTCAGTACTAGACCCAAAACTATATTACAAAGCATAAATTATCAAAACCATTTGGTTCTGGCTAAGAAATAAAATGATGCATCAGTGAAATAGTTTAGATACAGATGACACAATAATCAATGGCTATAATAATCCTATATTTGATAAACCCCAAAACTTTAGTTTCTGGGATAAGAACTCACTATTGAATAAAAATTTCTGGGAAAACTGGAAATAATATGCCTACATCTCACACCACATACCAAAATGAGGTCCTAATGAGTTCACGAATTGAGGATGATACTGAAAACAAATTAGGAGAACAAGGAATAGTTTACCTGTCAAATCATTGGAGCAGGAAGGGGTTTATGATTAAAGAACTAGAGAATATTGTGAAATGCAAAATGGACAACTTTGAATACCTTAAAATAAAACCAACACAAACAAGATTAAATGGAAGTACAAAGTTGGGAGAAAAGTTTTACAATCTATGTTTCTGATAAAGGCCTCATTTCTAATATACATAAAGAACTGTGTCAAATTTATAAGAATACAATTCCCCATTTGATAAATGATCAAAGGATATGAACAGACAATATTCAGATGATGAAATTAAAGCCTTCTATAGTCATATGGAAAAATGCTCCAAATCAATATTGATTAGAGAAATGCAAATCAAAATAACTCTGAGCTACTACTTTATATCCCTTAGGTTGACTAAGATGACAGGAAAAGATAATGATAAATGTTGGAGAAAATGTGGGAAAATTGGGCCACTAATGCATTGTTGCTGGAGTTGTGAAATGATCTAACCATTCTGAAGAGCAATTGGAAACTATGCCCAAAGGACTATAAAACTGTGCCTATCCTTTGGTGCAGCAGTGCTACTCTTAGGTCAGTATCCCAAGGAAATCATAAAGGAGGGAAAAGGACTCACATTTGCAAAAATGTTTGTAGCACTTTTTTTTGTAATAGCAAAGAATTGAAAAATGAGTAGATGCCCATCAATTGAAGAATGGCTAAATAAGTTATGGCATATGAAAGTAATGGAATATTATTTTTCTGTAAAAAAAAATGATGAACAAGGGGCAGCTTGGTGGTTGGATAGAGCACTAGTCTTGAAGTCAGGAAGACCCGAGTTCAAATTTGGCCTCAGACACTTATCACTTTCCAGCTGTGTGACCTGGGCAAGTCACTTAACCTCAACCAAAGTCAATTGCCTCAACCAAAAAAATAATAATAATAATAAATAATGAACAAGATGATCTCAGAAAGGCCTGAAAAGATTTACACAAATTGATACTGAGTGAAACAAGCAGAATCAGGAATACATTGTACACAGTAACAGAAAGATTGTGTGATGATTGATTATGAAGGACTTGGTTCTTCTCAGTGATTCAGTGGCAATTCCAATAAACTTTGGATAGAAAACACCATCTGTATCCAGAGACAGAATTATGGAGACTGGATGTAAATCAACACATACTATGTTCACTTTTTTTTTTTCTTCTGTATTTTTTTTTCTCTCATGACTTTTCCTTTGTGTTTTGATTCTTCTCTCCCAATATGATTCATAAAGAAATGTATATTTTAAAAATTCAAGTACACATATAACCAGGAAAAATTTTTTTAAATAATTAAAGTTTAAAAAAAGACAGCTTTATCTCTTGATTTATACCAAGAGCATTTAAAACCAAAGAATGACTATAATTAAAATGTTTTTGAAGGAAGACTGATCTGGCAGTGTTTTTTACCCAGTGATATTCTCAGAAGTTCCCTTCTTTTGGCTGAAGGAAGTATGTTGACAGCATGTTCTACAAACACCTTACTTTAGAAGCAGTTTGGCCTATCAAATAGGAGTGTTTCTTTCATTTATAGGCCCAGTTTAACTACTATAGTAGGCTAAAAGAAAAATAAATCTATGGAAAAGCCTAAAGGTTCAGCCTATAGCTCAATCTCACCTGTGTTCAGAGCCTTTTAAAATATATCAATCATTCAAGAAGAGTGGCAAATAAATTTGAAATAGGTTCAAAGATGGTAAAATGGGATTGGATGAATAAAATACTCTTGTATTCATGGATTTTGGGGAAATGTCCATGGGATTCTTAATATCTAGGCTGGGCCTGGAGACAACAGAGAGGGTATTTCTACTAGTGCCACTCCTTAAATAGAATATTAGTTCCTTATGGGTAGAGACTGCTTTTTTTTACTTAGTGTCCCCAGGATTTAGAACTGTGCTTACTCATAGTAAATGCTTAATAAATAAATATGTAACAATTTTCATTTTATTTTTATCTCTAGCATCTCAGGTTGATAAAGAATAATTAAGCCAGTTTATCCTCTCAACTTTCCTGTCCTCATTAATGGAAGCATAATCTTTTTATTAGTCAAAGCTAAAAACCACAAAGATTTTATTCATTTTCCCCTTAATTCCCCTATCTTCAGCTTTCACTCTGAATTTCTCTTTTTTTCATGAATTTCTCTTTTGAAATGTATCTTGTATCTGTCCTGTTTCATGTATACAACTTAGAATTTCATCATTTTGATTTCAAGCTTGCATTATTTCAAGAACTTCCTCCCTAGCTTCTGTGCCTACATATCTACATGTCACAACCAGACTAACTTCCTTCAACATTGTTTTTGTAAATTCAGAGGTCTCTGCTTATATTTTTTTAGGTTTCAATAATCCAGCATTAGTCAAACTATCTACTATCAAGTTACAAGTTCCTCCAAAGACAGATCTCACTCAGACTGGGCCTGATCCTGAGAACCTGACCTATATGGGGAGCATTTGCTCTTGTTGGCTTGTTGCCCCCTATCCTGCAATTTTATTTGAGAAAATGTCTGAAATAAAGCTTGGCTATAACTCAGCATGCTTTCTGAAGATGGTTTGTGAATATAGAGATTCTTCAACTTCCATATGAATCCTTTATGTAAAGTATGGACATCAGATAAAGGGCAGCCTTTATTTATTTTATTGTTCACTACTATAGAAAATACATAAGCCTAGGATCTGGTATCCTCAAGCTTTGGGAATCAAAATCATAACTCCATCTTCTACGCAGAAGGTAAGAGGTGAGGGTCAATGAAATTATCAGTGCATAACTATTTTCAAACTACAATTAAGCATATATATCCACTACTTTCTTGTGCTTCTGTAAAAATTCAACCAATATTCCAGTGGCTACCATATAGCAGAAGGAAAATCCATTTTCAAGAATGGTGGACCTGGGTTCAGCAAAGAAAACAAAGGCAGAAAGTGACCACAATTCCAAAGTCTATGAATTCTCATATCAGATCATTTGGAAATCAATATAGCTTGCCATATCCTTAATTGATAATTGCCATGGCCTCTCCTAAGGGAAACTGCATTCTTCTCTGGAAATCCAGGAATTAACAAAACATATGAATATTGGTATTAAACTCATAACACCATAAATTCGTATTTTAGCTTTTTGCTAGCAGGGGTGAGATATTAGTTGTTCTCATGAGATTCCAACCCCTTGTTCTTCTAACAATTGCTTTAAAAAAAGTCCCAATCTATCAAAAGGTAGTCACTATTAACCAATTAGAAAAATTTCCTGTGTTATGTCAACAAACTATTATCATGAGAAGTGTTACAATTCTGTCTAAGATCCACACCTGATAATTTCAACCTATTGATGGGGAAGGTCATCGAATTCATCAGGAAATCCCTTGAAACTCCTTCCTCACACTTTCCCCCCTCACTCTTTTATCAAATGCAATCTCCTATGTGATTCTGTATTTTTTAGTTTTATCTTTCTACCTAACTTATAAATTCCATAAGGAAAAAGATTGTGTTTTATATTATTTCTGAAAATTCCTTTATATATATGTATATATAAGCTATTGTACCAGAATATAGTAGACTCAAAATATTTCTTGACAGAATGGTCAAATGGGGGATTAAAGTCACTAATCAGGCAAGGATCAGGTCATGCTTCTTTGCTCCATCAATTAAATTTAATTAATCAAATATTTATTAAACATTTTCCAGCCACTTCCATGTCATGCCACCAATATTCCTTAAAGAATTGAAGGTCTCATTCTTATAGATTAGTATTTTACCCATTTTTACCTTGACTTAGGCAATCTATACCATTTCCTGGCTACCTTAATGCTATGACAATTAATCAGTAAACAAGCATTCATTACATGCCTGATGAGCAAATATGCTTTTCCCTGATAGCTTTGATAGCTATAATGAAATCAACCCTTGTCATTCTCACTTAGAATATTTCAATATTCCTACTCCAGTAATGATTCCTTCTGACTTCCCAATCCAAGACAGTTGTCTTCACCTATTAAAATGAAAGTTCTCTGAGGGCAGAGTCTTTTTGCTTGTTTGTATTTGTATTCTCAGCCCAGTCACATAGTAAATATTTAATGAATATTTTAATTAATTCATTTATTTACCAGTCAGGAATTCTTAACCTTAAAAACATAAACTTTTTTTTAAATGTTGATAACTATTTCAATATAGTCATACTTTTGTAATCTTGAGGATACTATTTTTTGCTCTTAAAAACATTATTCTGGAAAGGCATATATGACATACATAAAAAGGTTATGAATCTCTGAAGCTATACTGCTACCCTTTAAACCTTAAATAATTAGGTTTTCATTGAAATTAAGTGCTGGGTCTATGGCATAAACATATAAAAGGCCCATGAGGCTTTGTACTAAGCACATAACTAAATGACAGCATAGAACTATTACAAAGCCTCTGGCGAGCACCCTCAGTTTATCTCAATAACCCTGCCTAATCTCAAAATGATAGCCAGTTTCACCTGCTCAATTGACTCAAGATGTTAGAACCCAGAAAATGGTGAGCCCTTGCTCATGTTCATTGTAAATTTAAGCTTTCCAGTCAGTCTTGCTTTGAATGTCCCAGTGCAGATTATTAACAAAAATGATGGGAAGAGGTCAGGTTACACCTTTGAAATTTCTAATGTGATTCATTACCAAGTCTTCTCTGATACTACTATCAGTTTCAATGAGATCCAGGTCATTGTAACCTCATTATCTTTATAAAAAGCACACACACACACACACAAAAAAGCTTTGTAGGCTTCTCCCCCATCTATTCTATTCAATTTTTAAATGCTATTAAAAAGAACATTAACTATAATTCACAGAACCAATTGTTCAGAATGTATGTTCTTTCTATTATTTGTTATGTCCTGGTTCTGTATATCCAGTTAGTTCATTTAACTTGGTTATCTTCAGTGAATGCTGTTATTGGATCGGTTTCATGCTCATTATTGTTTCCTTTCCTGAGCACCTATAATGGTAGAACATGTGGCTTCACTTAGTCTAATTCTTCATTTCTTACACATGCTTAAATGCTGTAGATATGCTCCACAAAATACTATCTAAATAAGATATCTACTTAAGTTGAATAAAATGTGCATTTCAAATACTTAGACACAAACATATCTACCTATATCATCTGGTTCAACCTCCTCATTTTAAAGATGAAGAACATGACAATCAGAAAGATGAAAATTCTTGCCCAAGTTTACACAGTAAGTTGTGGAACTAGATTTAAAAATGGGTCTTCTGATGTAAAATTCAAAACTTTTCATTATGTCATGTCATAAATTTAACTAAATCATATGCAGTAATATATATGTGCATATATATAAACATATATACATGCACACATATAATACTTTGAAAACCTTAGATAAATACTAGTTATATATACTAAATATAGACAAGCAAATATACACACACATATATAGTTATATAAATTTTGATGTTCAGTAGTATTTCAGTCATATCTGACTCTTCATGATCCCATTTTCTTGGCAAAGATACTGGAGCTGAATGCTATATCCTTCTCCAGCTAATTTTGACAGATGACACTGAGACAGTTGAAGGACTTGCTCAGGGTCATACAATTAGGACATGTCTGAAGCCAGATTTCAACCCAGGTCTTCCTGATTCAACTCACTGTACCATCTAGCTACCTTACACAATGCATGTGCATACACACACATACATCCTAATACATATATATGGGTGTACAAGTATACATGTACATATATATGTATATATCTATGCATTTGTATATATGTTATATACTTTTGCATACTGAATTGTCAGCTAAACTTAAATAGAAAGATTAGCTTCAGGTCTTGCCTCTGCAATACATGACCATGAACTTGGGCAATCTCTTAATGCCCCATATGCAATTCTTTAAAATGCAAATCTGAATTAGAAGAGGGGATTTCCTAATCAGTATTGTTCAGTTTATTAATGAAATCACAGGCCTGATCAAATATGCAGACAGGAACACATGTGCATATGCATACATACACAAACACACAATGCAATCTTGACTATATCCTGGTTTTGCCATTCATCATGTAGCCTTCGGAAGTTATTTCATATTTTGAGATCTCATCTCAATTTCTTCATCTCTAAAATGAAAAGATTGGATGACCTTAAGTTCTTTTCTAGGTCCAAAATAATGATTTCACACAAATATATAAAATTATATATATATACATATATATGTATATATATATATATATAATTTTATACATATATATACATATATATGCACATATATATGTGTATATACACATACATATACACCTACATCCATACACACACATATACACACACACATATGATATGCATAAATATACACACATACACCTGTATTTGTATATGTCGATATCTTATTTACTGACCTATCTCTCCAGGTAGGTAGGTAGATATTTAAATAGCTAGATAAATAGATACATACATATATAGGCAAGACTTCATCATTTGGAACCTATGTTGTTGGGATACAGGAAAAGCATAATAACAAAAGTCATTTATATAGAATTTGAAGGTTTGTGGAATGCTTTACATAAATTCTTATTTGAGTCTTGCAGCAACCCTGTGACCTAGCTGCTAAGGGTATTATTGTCTAAATTTTATAAGATCTTAGAAGAAAAACTATTACCTTTTCATATGAATAATAATTATCAGAGTTCATCCTGACTCCAAGTCATATTGCCTAGCTTACTTCACCACTGAGTCTACTTAATGCAGATAGGGTGCAGATAGAAGGGTTTGGGTTTCAGGAAGGAGACAGGAATGTCAGAATTAGTTGGAGTCTTAAAACATTATGTAGATCTTTGGGATCTTAGCTTCTACTTGCTAGCTGAATGATGTTGAGTTAGTCATTGTTCTGCTCTGAAATTTCATTTACTGATTTCCTAATTTAGGAATCCAAAACTTTGTACTACCTATCTTACAAGATTATTAATAAGAGAAATGATCCATGAATTTTAAAATACTAAGAAAATATAAGATTATTAGACTGAGAATGTCATATTTAAGTACTATTTTTAATTCATTTTTAGAATCTCTTCTCCTGAGAACTTAAGATCAGTTGTTGTTTGGACTCAAGTAAAATTTGACTAAGGCAGGCCTATTGATATTGTCAGTCAACATGCAATTGAATCATTATCATTGGATGATTGCATTCATTTTGTTCTATTAGATTGTAAGCTCCTAGAGGGAAGGGATTATCGTTTATCTGTTTGTTTATCTCCAGAATTTAGTGCAATGATTGATACATAGTTATCTTTATTGTTTGACTGATTGGTTGATTTTATTCCAAAAATCAATGAGAAAGAGAGAATAGATTTCATTTCCTCAGCTCTCATTGCTAGTGGAAATCCATTAAAAATATTTGATCGTTAATGAGGCTTACAAAAACTGCTTCTGCAGAAATATGGAAGTTTCCTTTACCTACGTTTCCAATTACAATTTGGTTGCTATTACTGGAAGAAAAAAATGTCAGATGGAGGTTCATTGAGCAGGGTACAAACATAAAGAAAAGAAAGCTGCTTTTCTCTTCATTGTTGCTTTAGAGAATTGCCCAGAATTTAATGGAAATGATCTAACTGCAGAGAATCACATATTTTATTTAGTCTTTTCTGAATATCAATAATTATGATTCTTTGACCTTAGCAACTTGATCATTTCTCAGCTTTGTATATATGCTCCTTCCATTCAGCCACAAATCTAAGAAACTATGGATGGGCCTACATTTCAGATATGCACATAACTCAAAAAAATGAAAGGAAAAAAATGTGTGTTTTAGCAGGATTTAAATTAGAAGACTGCACTTTCCAAAGACATGTTATCTCTCAACAGCATTAAAGTTGTATTGATATTCATGTAGGGAGGGGTAGGAGGAGAAAAACACAGAAAGGGTCAGAGTAAAATCACTGGTACTAGTACAACTTTGTATTTGTATGTCATTTAAGAAATCCCATGTTTTAAAGAAATATATAGTTTTTATTTCCATTAACCAGTCTAATCATCTTTTTGTGTATCATCCAGAAGACTTTTTTATAAAAAAAATCTCTTAAATGTGCTTTATTGGCCATAGACTGGATAAAAGAAATGAAGGATGTTTTGGGTGCTATGTACCTGATGGAGAAGAGGTTGAAGCTACTAGCCAGAATGAGCTTTATGGATTAGTTGTGGGTTTTAGTTATCCACCTGTCTCTGCCTCTCATTTTCACATGTATGTAACTAATAGCATCTTCCCAGACCACTGTTTTATGAACTCATTTTTGTGAAAACAGAAATATTGTTACCAGGGGTTATTAATTGTTATGGAAGAGAAGCCAAACCATTTGTTCAAGCAATGCTAGGCTAAGTATGTCAATGTTTATTCAGAAGGCTTCGAAGTTAGTGAAAAGAAGTTGGAGGCAGTGATTATGTATTATTCAAAACCCAAATTTTAAACTAAAAAGAGATTCAGTCAGCCAATAGGATTATGTTTCCTCCATCTCCCTAAGTCATTGTTCTATTCTGTCTGTGTTTCTCTCTGTCATTCTTTGTCTTTGTCTCTCTTTTTTAGGCTCTCATGATCACTACAGGCAGCAAATTAGCTACTGTGCTAGAAGCTCTCTATTAGACAGAAGTGTTATGTGGGAGGCCAAGGAAACAAATGGTAACATTTGCTTTCTTAATGAAAGCACAGCATCCAAGGGGAGCGTGAGCGTGGTGATGTAACAAGGAGTGAATCCTGGTCAGACTACAACTACAGTGCTATCTCTCAGAGATATTTTAGAATCAGTATTGTCAAGTGGAAGGCATTAGAAAGAAAATGATATGAGTTCTAATAAAAACGAATGAAGGATAGATTTTAAAATGCAGAACAAAATCTGTAAGTCTGAGTGGGGGAACACGATTGCAATTTTCACATCCCTCAAATATTTGAAGGATTATTGTTCACTTAGTTTTACTCCAGCCCAGAATATAGAATAGATAGAGGAAATTATAGAGGTAGAAATAGCTGAGAGACAGATTTGACCATATCTAGTTGGGGGAAAAAATCCTAATAAAATTGTCAAAAATCAATGGAACTGGCTGCTTTGAAAAGCACTGAGTTCCCGGGCACTAGAAATTTTCAAATGATATCTAGATCAAAGCTTCTTAAATATTGGATCATGATTCCAAACAGGATCATGTAACTGAATGTGGGGATCACAAAACTATAATTTATTATGAGTGTTTTACATACCTATATACCTTGGGTCACATAAAAATTTCATGGGTCAGAAGGGGTCAAGAATGGAAAAAGCTTAATAAGGTCAGATCTAGATGACTATTTATTAAGTCTATTAGAGAGGCCATTTTTATTCTGGTATTAATTGAACTAACTTCTGAGGTTTTTTCCTATTCTGTGGTTGACTTACTATTATTGAAATACCCCAAACCACTCCCCTTGGCTTCTACACTATAGTCATTTAAATAGAAGTTTGCAGAATTTAGGGAAATTCATTCAATTTTTTGTTCTTTGAAATTTTTTCTTGCTATAATAATAATAATGATAATGATA
The DNA here is from genome assembly GCF_016432865.1 of Antechinus flavipes. Taxonomy (NCBI): domain Eukaryota; kingdom Metazoa; phylum Chordata; class Mammalia; order Dasyuromorphia; family Dasyuridae; genus Antechinus; species Antechinus flavipes. Next base: position 266,143,811 of record NC_067401.1, read on the forward strand.
ATAATAATTCACATTGTTTATAGCACAATACATTTTATAAAGCACTTTCCCCACAACAACCCTGTGAGGTAGGCAGTGCAAGTTATGTTGTCCCCATTTTACAGATAAGGACAATGAAGGCTCAGAGAGGTGAATTGATTTGTTCAAGATCACATGACAAATACTTGCTATAAGCTAAGACTCTAATACAGTTCTTCTGACTCTATTGTTCTTTCTATTCAGAAATGCTATCCACCTACCCTGTATGTGAATGACCAAGGTAAAAAGCTTTTGGCCCAGGTGCTTGTCATTGGTGTTTTGAAGGCATACCTTTCTGTAGGCATGCATAATAGTACCTAAGGACTAGAAGATTAAAGGAGTATACACACCTTAGGAGTAAAGTGTGAGAGAGAATAATTTCTGGTGGAACCAGATTGGCTCAATTAAATGTTTGAATAAAACACTGAATGTTCAGGGGCCTCTTTCCTAACACTGAATAAAAAATAAAGGATGGGTAGGGACACCAAGCAATCCATCAATGATTACAGACAGTGTTTTCTTTACATAGTCTATTAGACTTGTTTATTATTATTATTATTATTATTATTATTATTATTATTTTGCGCTGGTAAAAAGACTTTTTTTTAAGATTGGTGTTGAAGAAAGAGTTACTTGTGCTTGATACAATAAGATATTGTTCAAAGTCAGTTTGTTCTTATAAAAGGATGACCCTTGTGGTAATTCTTAGGCAAGGAGGGACAAATCCAGCAAACAAAAAAAAAAGCATATCTCTCCCCAATTCCCCCATGATTTCTCAACATCTAGAAAGAAAAATTTACATTGACAATTGCTTTGCACATGCACATCTCCTAGTCATACAGTGAGTGAGCAGTCTGCTTTTCAGGTTGCTCATCATGAAACAGAAGGGAGAATACCACCATTGCCTAAATAATATATTTTTTAAAAGGTGAATTACACCCGTTTTCTCAATTGATGTAAAAACACTGATAAGAGCAATTAAAAGAGTTCCAAATAGTTCTAGCTAATGTAGATTACATGAGTATACAGCATGATTCAACTAATAGGGCTCTGACAAGCATTACCCAAGAGTTCCAGCAAACAAGGCCCAATCCAATTGCTCAGAAAAGGTTAGATCCAGATTTAATAAAACAGTTATTTTTATTTCAGTACTGAAGGCAAAACACAAGTCAAGTGTGAAGACAGTGTTCTTAAAAAAAAAAAAAAAAAAAAAAAGGTGGCTAGATTAAATCAAGGAGGCCATGTCCTTTGCAGCTTTATAATTTCGGAATCTTATTACTGACTCTCACTTTCTCATCTTTTCCTCCCCTGAGCACTAATTTCTCAATAAAAGTTTCAAGGTGCAATTTGTACATTCTTGTCATTATGCTGCCTCATCTCTTTCTGAAAGAAAGCATTACAATCAGCATTACAATGTTGAGTCTCTCTGAGTCAATACTTGGTTCACATACATGTAATCCAAAATGATAATGGTGAAGGGGATAATTGACCTAAAATGAGATAGCGGTGTAAGCATACATTTCCTATTGTGCTCTGTGTCTTTCCCATCCCTTCTCCCTTTTCCCTGTATTGAGCTGTAAAAAATTTAAGGCAGATGAGGTATATTGCTGAAGAAAAAAGTCATTTCTGAAAAAAACAAACCCAACACTTTTATTCTGCCCTTCTACTCAAGAAAGATTACTCAGCTATAAATCTAGTGCTAGAAAAAAGCAGGAAAGACACAATTTGCATGTACCATATGCTATATCTCCTAGGTCTAGAATGGCTTTTTTGTTAATTTGATTTCTAATAGAAAAAATAAGCACCTTAAGCTATGAACAAGAAAAGAACCCCATTATTAGTGAGTTTAAAAGCTAAACTGTACTAATAGCACTCACTCAGTCTCTTTCACTCACTCTCTCAAAGGCCAATGCTACTGATTAGAATTGTAAAGTGCTGTACTTAGTATAAACACTGATATACACTGCCGACACTGAAAAATAACCCTCGAGCACATGGTGTTATAGTTCCAAAAATATATTTACAGTCTATTACAAAGATTACAAATGGAAGTGTCTATGGAACGGGATTATGCTAATTCAAAGCATTTTTTACAGTTTTTTTTTTTCTTAAGGGACAAAAGAAAACAGTTTAGTGAAATTATATTGACTGCTTTTCTAGCTGATCAAACGAAAAATAAATAAACTGTCAAATAACACTGTACAGTGATCTAAAAGAAAAGTAAAAAGGGGGAACTAGAAGGTCATGGGGAGGGGAGGGAGCAATCCATTTAAATTTTTCTGTAGCCATCTTTGGTCCTAAATGTGGGAAAACACATTATGTAGCACTGAAAATACCTGTTCTTTTGTGATGCTCTGCAAGTAAAATAGAAAAATATAGTGCATTTTCAATGTATTCAGAGCTCACTACAGAGAAATATGTATACAAAACAAGACAGTATAAATAAAATTTACAAGTTTTACAAAGGAACATTTACAGTTTTTGTGTGGATGCCCACATTATCAAACAAGACCAATTTATGACCGATCCCTGGGATCTTTTCTCTATTAAAATCAATATAAACAGCCCAATTCTCTTTGGAAGTACAACAGTTCTCTTCTGGGGTAGTTCATCATTTTCCTGACTTTTGAAAGCCTCACTTTCACTTTTTGTATACATTCTTGCAATATCTATAAAGACACATTTGATTATTGCTTATGATATTCTAACAACTTTGTCAAATCATATACTTCAATAAATAAAGTTTAAAAAAAAAAGCTAGGCCCTTCCCATTCTTCTTCACTGTGTGAAAGAGTTCTTTCTTTCAAAGTAAAATTTTTCTGCATCAATGTTCCCAAAGGAAAGACTTTTCACTGCAGTGATAGGATTCTGAGCAGCAAATTTGTTCTAAAAAGGAGAAAATTGTGAACTGCCCCTTTCATCATGCTCCCAAGTTCTAATATAAAATCTAATTCTTTAAGCTCACATTTGGACTGCATTCAACTGAATCAGATATAAAATATATGCCAACTATTTCTCTTAAATTTCCTAATGTTCAGATATTGAAAAATCTTGATGTGCTCAGATCAAATTTTAGGTAACACTGGATAACTTCCTGGTCTGAGACATGTCTACACACATGTTCATTACAGGAAGTGCTTCATCCTTTTTTTTTTTTTTTTTTTCTTTTTTCCCCTTTTTGTTTAAAGTTGTGGATCTACAATTTGAGCTTTCTTATTAAATTATGTCTAGTAAAATCATCCTACAAATAACTTTTTTAAAAGTGCCTTATACTATTTAGGGGTCATTATTGCTTTTAAATTTTCATTGAAAAGATAGTGTCTGATTTTTACAAAAAAGTATTCTAAAAATATCAGAGCTCTTGGCAACTTGCATTTTCTTGATGACCTGCCAATTAGCAAACCATGTCAGAACAGCACTGATTTAACAGAAGAAAATGGCACAGAAAAAATACCAATGTTCCGACAGAAATACATTTTCAGTCATGCTTTCTATGTTTCTAACAACTTGAGATTCCTTCAAAGGTACCCAGTGTAGTAATGTGTCACAGAATTAAGACTAAAAAGATCCAAAGCTATAAACAATTTACTAAAACAAAGTCCTTATGAAGAATAAACAAAAATGATTTTAAAAAAAGATTCTGAAATCACATATTTAAGGAAAATATTTTGAATTTAACAATAAGATCATGATTTTATTTGACAAATATATTCTTTCTTAAATTTTTATATACATTTTAAAAAGTCTATAAGATAAAAAGGAGGTTAGAGAGCTCAAGGTGTTTGGATGTTTTTTTCAGGTAGTACTTTGTTTATTGTCACTGCTGTTTTCCTGGCCACCAGTGGTGGATCCATATTCCCTTTTTGTGAATTCTGGTGGCACTTAGGAGTTCAAGTCTTTAGGTGCTTCTTGTAGATCTGTTTACTGCAGGAAGGAACCAGCAAATCAAGTGTCTTCTAGCAGCACTCCTCGCCTATAATGAAGGCCAGTACTGTTCTCTCACAGTCTGTCACCTCCCTCATAAGGGAGAAATTTTGTCTATCACACTTGGATGCCAGTGCCATGTAAATGTAGCATTTGTGCTCTCATAGTCTGAATGCTGCTCATGATTTTCTTTTGATGACCAACCAATGTGATCCCTAAACTCATCACATCCCTGGAGAAGAGAAAGAAATTTTCAATTAGTTACCTTACATAGTAGTTATGTGGTATCTTATTGCTACCAATTGTGTCATTAAGTAATCTTTTGATCTTAGCCACCAGTCACTGTCCTCATGTTATCATAAAAATGATTCACCTTGGTGCCCTAAAGTTTTGCTCAATTTTGCAAAAAATCTCATTGCTCAGATGCTTAATTTAATAATTATGTGAAATGATTTCTTTGATAATCAAATTTATAAGCAGTCAAAAAATTAAAACTTGCCAGCTTTGAATCTATGTAGATTATGGAATCATAGAATTAGAGCCTGAAAAAGACCTTAAGGATCATTTTTATAAATTCCTTCATTTCCAAGAACCCAGAGTGAGAGCCAGAATTCAAACTCATATCTATTGACTCTACAAACAGAAATGTTTCCACTTGCCACATGAAAAGGAGTTGCAATGTTCATAGTATCATAAGATGTAGAAAAAGAAGAAAAATAAGATATAATCTAATGAAATCTCATCATTTTATGTGTTATTATGATTTTTTTTATTTAAAGGATACTAAAGCTCAGATGCTTTAAATGTGATACACAAGTGAGTGAATTTGAAACTAGGTTCTCTGTTATCAAACCTTAGCTAGTAGTAGCAGCAGAATTCAGAAGTAACTGAAATTTTCATATTTATATATATACACACACACATACACACACATATAGAGAGACTCTCTCTCTCCACATGCACATATACCCACACATAAACACACATATTGGTTTATGTTTTACATAGCTCATTATTTATGAAGTGCTTATTGAAAATACCATTACTTATAAATTTGCTTTAATTCAGTAAATTGTTATGACTGTATGCCATAAAAATTCATGGTGGGAATATTGAAGTCAGGTGCATAAAATAATGAATTCCTCTCAGACATGTAGTTGAAGCTTGTTTTTCTTTTACTCCTTTCTTTCTTTGACCTTTCTGCTCAAAATAGATGTTAAAAGTAGGATGGCATGCATTATTCAGCATAGAGACCTCTAAAGTCTGAATATAACACAGTACTGAAGTGCTCCACAGCTGTTGTGTAGTAAGATTTTGATAACTCTTTTGGTTCATAGGTAGTAATTCTTTGAATAGTACATGTGGGAGAATCTCCAGGCTCACTGCTGTGACCAGCAGAGGCAGAATCAAGAAACACTGATGCCATCAAAAAGATGAACAGTATACATTTACTGATCAGTAGCATCAAGTATATGTCTTTTGGGAATATCTCATTTTGATTCTAATTCTATGATTATCTGCTCTTGAGTGTAGAATAGATCCTTCATAGTACTAGTTGGCTACCAAAACAATGAATCATATCTCATATTTGCATATATTTTTACACTTTTAAAAATCATGTAATTTTATAGCATTATTTTGGTGTTGATAAGCTCGATGCTGCTTTCTTCATTTTAGATATAATAAATTAAGTTCTGGAGATTAAATGAATTCCCTAAAGGTCATAGGAAGAAGTAACAAATTGGTACAAAGTACTTGGTGATTTGACAAGCCAAATGTCAGGAAACTAGGAGATGCAGTAGATATATTATGGGACCTGGAATCAGGAAAATGTGAGTTCAAATTTCAGTTTTAGATATTAGTTATATAATGCTGGATAAATCACCTAACTTCTGCTTGCCTCAATTTCCATATCTATAAAATGAGAGTAATATCATCTATCTCCCATAAATGTTATGTTGATAAAGTGAAAAAAAATTGTAACTGCACTGTAAACCATAAAAACTATATCAATAACAATTTTTACTACTCTTGCTGTTATTGCTACTGATTCACTTCACAATAACATCAAAGACATTTAGGGTAAAGTGTTGCACCAGAAAGTTCAAGCAAAAAACTTGAGTTAAGTAAGTAACAAGTTCAGAATCATGCTTCCCTAGTTCAACTCAAAAGAATCACCATAATGCATGCCTTATTGCACTTTGGTTATGGTATGTTGAAATTTTATGCCCAATAGGATTGCTGTTGGTAAGCTGTCACTTTAAGCACAAACTTTCTCCCCTACATGCTTCTCAGCCTATGTAAACTTAAAGGTATATGGAGTGGAAAGAAATGGTCCAGAATGAATTTTTGCCTCATGTTTGCAACACAGGATACTTGGCTGGAAAAGATTACCTTTTTAAGCATGGCAGAAGTAGTAGTATATTTCAAATGAACCCAATAGGCCACTTAATCTCTGCCCCCTTAAAATAATTCAAACTCACACTTACTCAATAGTCATTCTGGCCACTGATTCAAGAGAGTTGTAGCCGGCTGCTGTGAAATTATCCTTATATCTTTCCATCTTGATTGCTTGTAACCATTCTCCCACAGAACAGAAGGTAGTGAAGTCAGGAGTATTCTGATCCAGAAGGGGACTAATTGGCCTAGTTAAAAGCAAAAGAGCAAGGCAAACCTTGACTGACCAAAGCAAAGCTACAACACAAATTTATGGCACAAACAGAATTGTCAGATAGGTTTCCTTTGTTTTTATATATTTGAAAAACAAAGAAAATCCTTTACTAACATCTTTTTAATATAAAAGTTGTAGCCACCTACATATTGTCTTTATTCAGATTTTAAGATTATTATGCTAAGTCTTCTGAGTACGTGTGTGTGTATGTATGTGTGTGTGTGTGTATGTGTTTAAGTACAGACTGCACTATTTATATTCAGTAAATATTTGCTCAGCTTCTTCTCTGGAAGTAACTGCTAGTAAATTAAGCACATTTGGCGCTACACTAACTTGTTCAGGCCACAAGGGGACTATTTAGTAAATTACTCTTCCACTATAGTAATGGCACCCTTGTGGGCTGCATGAGTTAATACACCTTTAGAAGGGTCTAACTTACTACCAATAACAACCATGGAATCCCAGGCTTATAAGGCAGCTGGGGGCTAAATAACAACTCCTATGTTACCATCCAGGAAAATAACTCATTAGAATGAATTGAGTGTTATGATTCTTTTTACTAAATAGATATTCCTCTTTCTTACTTTATTGTATTGTCATTTATAAATGTGTTCTCTGCACAATTACCTCAAAAAGAATTTAAAAACAAATTTAGGGCGATAGAAATAAAATCATAGATCAAAAAAATTTGATTATTGAAACAGGATATTACCTTGTCACAAAAAGTTAGTAGAAAAAAGACACATCTTCTAGAATGGATAATATATGGCATAGATAATAACTTCTCTTGGGTGGGGGTGAGGAATGGAAACTAAAACTAGCAGTTAAGTTTAACATATATAAACATGATATCAAATAAGAATATTTGGGGAAAGATTACTATTATTTAAATTAGCATTCATGTTTCAAGTATAATTCACTTTTATAAGAAAGCTTGAATTTATCCTATGCAAAAATTTTCCAACATGTCAAATTCTTATCCCCGATAGAAATTGGCACTTACCTGCTACAGGTTCCCAGGGGTGTTTTCAAGCTATTTGGGTTTCTGATCATTTTATCCAGAATTCCAACTATCTGTTCAAACTTTGGCCTTTCAGCACGATCCTTCTGCCAACAATCCAGCATTAGCTGATGGAGACCAGCTGGGCAGTCCATGGGTGCTGGCAAACGATAACCTTCTTCAATTGCTTTTATAACCTAATAGTGAACATGGCATTAAAAATAGTGATTGGCAACACTGAATGAGTTATCTGTATACAATCAGAACATTAATAATGGTCAACATGTAATGCAACAATGGAACACTATACAAAAACAATACCAAAATAGTAAAGTAGATCAGAAAGGATTTCAAAAATCAAGACAATATGAACATTAATATTTTGAATGAAATATAAGCTTCTTTCAGGGTGAATTCAACAAATGGTAAAAAGGATTAGTTTATAGACGAAATCTTTGCCAATCTCCTATTTAAAAACTTATTTCTTCTTAAAGAATTATTATCTTATTTTCTTTTTATCTGAATATTGATACTCATTAATATAAGAAAAAATAAAATGTAAAGTTTTCATATTGATTTATTTTTAATCTTGATCAAAATTAATCAAGTAGAATAGAATTTTTTTTGAATAAATATTTTTTAAATATCCATATAATATTCAGTATATTTTATATATAACACTTATGAATATTAAAGAAGTTTGTCTAGGACAGAGTTTCTTAAGCTTTTTTCCCTGAACTGTGGGAAAAGTATGGATACATTATGGGAAAATATTTTAAAATGTTTAAAATAAATTACATGAGATTAACAAAGAAAACCAAATATATTAAAAAAAATAAAGTAAATCTAAAAAAGCTCAAAAAATCCAGGTTAAGAACTTGTGATTAAGGATATTAGGCCAAAATGCAGTATAATTTTTATACCAAATATAACTATTATATCATATATTATACTAAATATAACTATATTTTCTATTAAGTTCAGCAGCAAGGGAACTATATTTAAGTTTATATGGGATATAGTAGATGGCAATATTATTAATGCTCTCCCAGAGATTTTAAAAATAGGGAATGTAATAGAAACAATTGACTTAGATACAGCAGGAAATAAACATATTTATCCATATATTTCCAAACTGTGCAAAGTATAATGGAAAACTGCTACCTAAAATGATTAGTTTCATTGATTTTCCAAATATTTACAGTGACACTTTTTCAAATGGATATGCATTTAAATTGCCATAAAAAAAGTGCTAGTCCTTTATCACATTGGTAAAATGCTTATTTTAGGAATCTAGAGAGCATCACAATATGCATAGATAACTGTAAATGCTCTGAAGCTTAGAATTCTACATTTTTACCTTGCCTTTTCCCTGAGCTAATCATTCTCCTTTTATGCTAGATATCATAAATATATTTAGGATTCTGAATTCAAAAAACAGAGTAAATAATAGAAAAAAGAAGAACATTATGACCTGATAAGACATGGCACAAGAACTAAAATTTCAATTTGTTTCTTTCAAACTAGACCATTTGGATTTATATGGAAAGAAAGATGGAAGGGAGGGACAGAGAGAGAGAGAGAGAGAGAGAGAGAGAGAGACAGAGAGAGAGAAAAAAAAAGAGACAGAACTTGACTGGCAAAAAATATAAAAATAACTGGAAGACAGGAGGATATGACATAAAGGGTTTGTTTAAAAAAAAAAAAACAAAGAAGTTAAATTACCCTTTATGAGGGTTTTCAAGAATATGGAAACTGACAGTCATATCATCATTAAAATGCCTAAAGATTTATGATTGTTTGGACATCAGTAAGACACTGCTTCCAAATATTTGGCAAAATAAAGACCTGAAGTGAACAGAAATATTTACTATAAGAAAAGTTAATGAGCCTTATATTGAAAATAATTTTAATTTTTTAAGGAAAAATACAGAAAACATTCACTGATTTTCAAAAATAACATTATAATGTAAAAAGCTATTTAAGAAATCGAAGATAGTAATTGACATAAACAATTTTCTAGATAGAAGCTTCTGTGAAAGAAGAAATGTAGAGAAAGTTTAGTTAGAGATCACAAGCTTTACTTTTGAGTAAAATCAACATCCTCATAGGTTTATGGTCTTAAGAGTCATCAAGAATCTTTGAGACTATATTCCCTCCCTCTCTCCCACTTTTGGAACAAACAGGAGAAAACTTGAGGCAAGGTAAATGATTGGTCACACATGTTGTAAATAACAATACCAGAGTGTGAGACATACCAAATTCTTGTGCTTGTGGATACTTTCTTTCCATAACACTATGCTTCCTAAAACTTGATTGAGTCACAAAGAAAGGAAAGCAAGTTGTGAAAAAGGACAATTATATCATATAAAGGAGGGAAATCTGCAACCATTATTTTATGCTTGGTATGGAGAATCTTTCTTAATACATATTAACCACCTGTAATTTTTAGTTTTAGAGTTTGCCTCTGGCAAAAATATTTAAATGACTGGCATAGAGTCATATAGCTAATGTGTAACAGATACTAGAATTATTTGAACTTGGGTCTTATAAATGCAAAGGTGGCCTTCTATCTAACAAATCATACTGACAAAGATTCATAAATTTAGTATGAGCACTGGAAATTTAAGACAGAAAAAAATACAGTATAATTATGCCTGAAATTATCCCTTACAATGAAAAATAAACAGCAAAGCTGAAATACACTCAATAGTGCCTACTTCAGTGGGTTAAATGAGTTAATAGCCTATCCTGAATGCCCTTTCTTATTACCAAGAAATTATTTCATCTTTAGAGAGATTCAAGTTATAAGATATTTTCATAGATGGTAAAAATTGGATATATAATTTTACTTCTATGGGTCTCAATCTATAATCTGTAAAAGGAAATGAGATAATAGTCTATGATACTATTGTTTGTTATGGAGTAGAGGCTCACTTTATACTGCCACAAGATGAAATATCAAAGAACCGAAGATGTAGACTTTATCTCTCCAATCTCTCCAATTTGGAATTTAGTTTAGGAATCACAAAGTCACAAGATCTCAGATTTGAAACAGATTTTAGAGATCATCTCATATTTCTGAACAAAAATTTTCTCTACAATATTATGACATGTTCTCAAAGAGACCACCCAGCCTTTGATTATATATAGTGAAGGGAAATACACAAAACTGACACAAAACTTGCCACACTTTGGGGTACCTAAAATGATTAGAAAGACTTTCCTTACAATGTCTTTATCTGAATTTTTTGCAATTTTTATCTTAAAATTATATTTTTTTCCTTTGGGACCAAGTAGAATGAACTCAATATTCTTCAATATGAAATCCCTTAACATACTTAAAGACTTCTCACTTCTCTCATTTCCTCTTCCACTATCCCACAAATCATAACTTCTGATTGCAACTGGAAGTAAATGTTAAGAAAAGTCTGTTCTATTGGAAACCACTGAAAGTTTCTATTTGTATTGGAAAGGTACCAGAATGAGAGACCATATGAATAGCTGAACTACAAAATATAATCCTGGTTTAATGTAGATTTTCAATGTAGACAGCTTAAAATGGGAATAGGAAAAGGGAAGGGAAGAGTTAAAACATCCCTGGAACTAAAAACATGGCTAATGTATGGATGGGGCCTGTCAACAGAAAGGTGTCTGCAATTGTAAAGGGAATTCTGATAAAATCCTTTCTTTTGTCTTTCTTTTGGTGGGAATGGAGGAATATGGAGAGCAGAAGGAAGGAGTTAGAGCTGAATTATTCAAATTATTGTTCTTATATTTGGCTTTATGGATCTGCATTTAAGTGTGGTAAAAACTCAGCAAAGAAATTAAGGAAACATTAGTTAGCAGTTTTCCAAGTTAGATTTGTTTTTGATAGTTCCCAAAGGACTCAGAAGTGACGAAGGTAATGACATTATTTTTTTTAAAGGCCATTGGGACACACAAGAACCAGTTCCTTTGACATACGTTGTGAAAAAATTCTTTGAAATGTTAATAAAAATCACTCAATTTGGAATAATTTTGGCAGGAAAACTATAAGAGTTACTGGAAAGTAAGAAAGAAAAAAGATCCCAAATTTAAAATTTATTTATATTTTTACATGAAAGATGAAAATTTTTAACTTAGAGGTTACTGCTAAATAAAAGTAGAAACCCAAGGACTACTTATTAATGAGAATATGAATTTTAGCCATGAACTGATTATATTTTCAAGGGCTGAAACTGATTACTAATGCAATATTTTAAGAACTATCTAAACCCCTGCCCTTATTACCTTTACTCCCATTTATCTTGTTCATGAAAGCTAGTCATCTCAGAAACTATTTGTTGACCTACTTAAGTTTTCAATAACACTTCACTGGGAATTGGGAACTTTATTAAAGTTTCCTTAACTGGAGAGAAAAAGGATAACTTTTAAAAATCAGCAACATTGGAAGAGAAGAAGGCAGAATAATCAAGAAAAAAATTATGAAAGAATATTGCTTTGAGGAACTACCTGGTTACTATCATGAAGTAGGTATTAAAATTTATCCACAGCCTTCTCTGGGTAACCCCTTTTCACAATGAAAAGGTTCTATCAGAGAATCCTCAATCTGTTGCTAAACAGGACTCCAATCATCCATGAAAGTAAAACTCCTCAAACAAGGAAAAGAAGGCCTAGAGAGTTAAGTGACTAATCCAAAATTATATGGTTAGTAATCTTATGGGAGAGTCAGTCTACAGATAGTCCTTCTGACAAGGGACAGACCCTAAAACGCTGTCTAAAACTTCTTGAAGGAGAGATTCTCCTTAAATCCTGGCCTCTGTAAAAGACCCTGCTCAAGGGAAACAGGACAAACAGCTTCATTCTGTTATCTAGGTGGGGCTGGTTGAGTCCCAGAGCTGGAGAATTACAACCCTACTGAATTAAAGATTAGCCCAGAAACTCATTCAATTCCAAGATTTTCCAGTTCAGACCACACCCAGCCCCCATCAAGAGCAACCCCCAGTTTGTAGTCAAAGCTTATAAAATGAGCAAACTCAGTCCTTGCAGAGGACCTAACATGCCAAGAAACGTCTCCCTGACATAGCAGCAACCTCCTCCCGCTGAAATGATACTCTCTTTCAGAGTTACCCTCTTTTTATCTTCCTTATCTATTTCCTTAATAAGACTTTATACCTCTCTGTTGGGATTTCTCTGCTAGAAATTCTCTATCTCTCTGCCAGCACTCCTCCACTAGAAACTTTATATCTCTCTGCCAGGACCTTGCCACTGAGGAATTCAGTCTTTCTATTCATGCACAGCAAAGGCTGACTTCCCAAAGCCATAACTTCTTTTTGCCAGTGTAGCTTTTTGGGTTGGTAAATTCCTTTACGAAGGACCTCTGAGCCACCAGAATAGGGTTACCATAACTCCCTACCATGAGCCAAATTTTAGGAGGATTCAGAGGAACCAAACCTCTTCATTTGATTCCCTGACACCCCAACTTGCCATTAACCTCATCATTCAATTCTCTGACCACCAGGAACCCTAATCTTACCATTTCCAACCAATAAATTGAAATAAACGTTCTTCCCCTCTGGACCACACTTTGGGGATGAGTTTTAAATGAGTTAGGATTTAATTTTGCTTTAGGAAAGAGTCATGGAGATTAGTCAACACGTTCTTGAATGATACAAGATCCGAGTAAAGTGAAACACTATTTTGTTGTTGCTTTTTAAAGCAAGCTTTTCTTGGACTTCTTTTCTAAGTTCTTTAAGTGATTTTTCTAAAGAAGGGGTCTACCTTGAGACATTGTTGATTCTGCTTCAAGTTTGATAGACAATAGTCATTTAGCAAGCATTTATTAAATACCTGTTATTGTTCCAGATACTCTATTAAGGACTGGGAATACCAAAAACAAACAAACAAACAAAAAAAACAAACAAAAAAAAAAAACACAAAACAAAGCAAAATAAAACAAAACAGCAACCCAGTCCTAAAAGAGCTCCTGGAACCTATGGGTGGTAAAAACTCAAATAAAATTAAGTAAGAAAGAAAAATTTAGATCCTCTTTTTGTTTTAAGTACTTAAATATGAGCATGGGTAGAGGGCAGCAGCTGCAACTAATTTCCCTAAGGCCTTCCTTGCTTTCATGTAAGAGCAGTCTTATATGGAAAGGCTTCTAATGTGGGCATTTGCAAATTAACCCTCCTTATACTTTATTTTCAGTATCTTATAGTGTTTGGAGAACTGAGGAACTTTTCAGTTTGTGAGATTTTATAGGTGGGGCTAGTTGACAATTTGAGCACAGTCATGGGATTCAATTTTAAAATGGGAATAAAAATAACATCTAGTTTCCAGGGGTGTGAGAATGAAATAAAATAACATTTGTTAGATGTTTTGCAAATTTTAACGTACTATGTATTCCTATATGTCTACATATCCTTCCCTGTAAGTCCAAAAGTATACTTCATTCTGTACTTCCTTGATGATTACACCAGCTACAGTTGCTCCAAATGAACAATCAACGAATACAAAGGTGCCTGATTTTGTGAGACTTAGTTTATCCTATTAGTAACTATATCTTATTGAATTGGTTGAAGGCATATCACACACTCCACTTAAAGTCTGGGTAAAATAATGTTAAATGCTGCTTCCAGAACTTGCTATTTAAATATTTATGTGTTTTACCATATACCTACAGTATGAAAGGCTTGTGTTTTCTTGTCTGGTTAAAGCTACTGTTTTCTTCCTGGAAATTAATTTGAATCTTCCTTTTGGGGGTCCAGTTTTATGCTATGGGCTCATCCTTTCTTATGTTTCTACTCTCTGGTTAAATCTGAATTAAACTTATCATTAGCCAACCTGCTGTTCCTGCCTTTAAGAAAATTTCCCCTGATTTGAGAAGGTTGCTACCTGAAGCAACAATATAGATTGTACCTCACAGCCACTGAAGGGCTATATCCTGAACTTCTGGCTTTCTCACAGACAATACTTTATCCTTAAGGTTTATTTGACACAGTGAATAGAATGTCAGGCCTGTAGTCAGGAAGACCTGAATTCAAGTCTGAATTCCTGTACTTACTAGCTATGTGATCCTAGGACAGACACTTAATACTATTGTTCTCAGTTTCCTCATCTATAAAATGATCTGGAATGGAAATAGCAGACTACTCCAGTATCTTTGCTAAGAAAATCTCACAGGTCTTGCCAAGGAAAGAGAAGAAATGACAGGTCCACTGAAATCAGTGACAAAAGGTTATTTGGCATATCAGAATTAGTTGCACCAATGATAATAAATTTCCAGCCATACTTCTTCTTAAGTCATTTCACTATCAAAGGTGTGTGTATCATAATAATGAGTTTTAAGAAATTGACACCAACTTAAAGGTATCCATGTTTTGACAAACTTTTCCTCCCCCTGATTCTACCTTCTCTTATATTTCTGCACTCTTTCCCTTTATCTGGATAGCAGGCAAGCTGTTCTTGGCCAAAGATCTTGGTCTTGTTATACAGAATCATATGAATGACTGTTTCTTCTTCACTGCTTCATTTGTCCTTCTTCAAAATGATAAATTCCATGTCTTTCTTTCTTCTTTTTCTCACTCAAAGCTTAGTAATTCTTCCTCAAATCTTTTCTCCAACATTCTCTTTGACATCTTTGTCTCTTCCAACTCATTTTTACTTTGTTAGCTCTGAAAGGTCTCTCCTTTTTCCTCTCTTCATTGGTGAGAGAAAATATGATGAGAGCAGAATAGTAGCATAGGTGGCACATAGTTGCATAAAAAGGGAAAGGCTAAGTTTTGAAGAGAATGATTTGACAAAATAAGTATTTGTGACATTCACCTCAAAAGTCTTGAAGAAATGTCCACAAGGCTCCTTCAAAATACCCAAAATTCCTATCTATTTTTGCCAATCAAAAGACAGAAGAGTTATGAAGTACACTAATTAAATACATTATTTAATTTTAAACATTCTTGAGGGTAAATTTTTATAAAGAAATATATTCAAAAATACTTTTTGAACTTATAGCTGGTAGAATTAAAATGTTAAATTTGGAGATACTAATTTTCTAAATTTAGACCTTATCATTATTCCTTTGTGAAAGGTAAGTAAACACTGAATTTTAGTCATCTTAAATTCCTGTCAGACCCCTTTATGTTTGGATCTACTACAGAAGGAAGGTGTCAAAAGAAATGAAACTCTATGGAGTATCTAGGGAATGTAAATATTTCTCTTTCTCTGCCCCAAGGATTTGTTTGCCCACATTTTGACAGTCCATGAAATCTTTGACACTGAGACCTGTCAAATATTAACAACTTTGCACTCTGCCAAACTGACTCATCATTTAGACTTTTATCTTAAAAAAAGAAAGAGAACTTTCATGTCGATCACTCAATCCAAAATTCCAAAAAAAAAAAAAAAATGAATTGATTTAAATATCTTTTTCAACCTAGTTTATTTTGTTTCTGAGGCTTAATTTCAATCTATAAGGCTTTTTGAAAATGCCAACAAGATTATAGTAACAGAATATAAATTACTGAAAAGGGTATTGTTTTTGTTGATTGAATATGATTATGGAACCAGGAAACTATTTCAATTTCATTCTAATACACACTCTTATTACCTTATATTTAATACTATTTGCATCAATTTTGTGGAGTTGTCAGTATACAGACTTTCACAAACACAGATTCTACAGCATTTTATTATTATTATTATTGCTATTATTCTCACTGTTAGTCCATTGTTTTGAGCAGGAATTTCCAGGGACTTCCAATGGCTTTTTATATCAACCTTGAACTCTTCTGCCTGAATTTTAAAAGACCATTCACCAATCTTCCTTCTCATCTTCCCCTAGCTTTCTTCAAGGGCCTGCTAAAAACCTAGCCTTTATAGGAAGCCTTTTGCAATCTCTTTAAATTTTAGTGTTTTCCTTTTATTGATTATTTCCAATTCTGGTATATATCCCATTATTATGTGGTTATTTTCATATTCTCCATTAGGCTGTAACAGCAGGGATAGTCATTTGCTTTTCTTTTTATCAGTAGTGCTTAGCATAGTACCTGACATAGTGCCCTTAATAAATGCTTATTTTACTGACATTTTATTTACTTAGTTTCTTTTTTATTTTTTTCTTCCATTTCTTCCCCCTTCCATCTCTAATAATTACTCTCCACTAAAATCTGAAGCCTTGAAATTCTGGTTAGGTGACTGTGAGACAAAGAATTTGTTAGTTTTCAACAATGGAACCTTTAAGCACACTCTCTTGGAATAATCTTCTCTATCTAAATTATTACTTAATTTCTCTCTCTTTTTTAAAATAGAAAAGAAAAAAAGAAAAATCTACTACAAAATTCAAATAAATGAAGACTTCCTTGATTGACAATTTCATTCAATACTTTCTTCTAACAAACTATGTATAATACAGTTGTAATATATTCTTCTAACTATGAAGTACCCAGGGGTAGCATATAGAGAGTTGGTCTCAGAATCAGGAAGAGCAAGGTTAAAATTCTGTCATAGCACATACTGACAAATGACCCTGGGCAAGTCACTTAATCTTTATGTATCCCTAAGCAATGCTCTAAAAATATAAACTGCAGTGCAGTAGAGGACATTTTTTCATTGGAACTCCCCTATATCAATTTGCATTAACTATTCCTATTCATCCATACAAAAATGCTGCCTTTTAAGTCTTAGTTGAATGGTTTCTTCTTTCAAGAGACTTTAAAATATTTTCTACTTATTTTGCTGCTAGCAGCTTACAGATAAACTAGCATATGGTGAAAAGTTAGTAAATATTTTGGCTTTCTGCTGAATATGAGTTACTTGTTCATCTAATAAAACTAGCAATAAGATTCTGAAAGCTTTTATGGTTCCAATGATTTAATTCTACAATTTCTATGTGAAGTATATATATCAGTGTTGATCATAAAAAATTGTTTTTTTTATTTAAAAATATAGCTAATCAGTAATTAAGGAATAGGAATAAGTAATGAATAGTTTCATTAGTTACGATTCAAATTTTATAATATTTTTGGATAAAGATGTGGATATGAAATTCCTTTCATTTTAAAAATGATATGGAGTAGAGTATTTAGATAAACTTTCTACTCAAATATGGAACATATTCTGATAACTGGAAATAATAAACTTTGAACTTTGTCAGTTATTTAAAAATTTACTATCATGTTTGCATTGTCAGTTATTTAAAAACTGCCTATCACATTTGCATTACCCATTCTAAAGGAAGTCATATTTCATAAGATTTGTCCCTCACATTTTAAATTGAGTAGATGAGATAATTATCCTGATTCTCCTATTTCAGCAATACAAGAAGAATAAGTCTTCCTCATAAAGTCAAAATCTTTCTTTGAATATATTCTTGTAAGAGAGATTTTTGGGGCACATTTTCTAAATATCAAATCAGAACATTGGTTACTTAGAAGGTTTATGTTACCAGAATTCTAATCTATTGAGAAGCAAGAATTTGCTATATGTTTTCTTTTTCTATTAAGTATTTTCATTATGGATGAGAATGAAGAAAAGTGAAATGTTACTTAAAACCCACCTAAAATAATATATAAAACAAAATATTTTTTTTTCTGTAGAGACCTGTCATTTTATTAATATACTAAGCTCACTGTATGAAAATGCTTTCCCTCCAAAAGAACTGAAATTTAGGATTATAGAATCATAGATTTAGAGTTAGAAAAATCTTATACGCTAATGATTATCTTTAGTACTAGGTCCCTGAGAGATTGAATGAACTGCCTATAATCACACATGATATCCAAAAGTAAGACCAAAAAAAAGTCACACTACTAAAAGAAAATCTAAAATTATTTTAGGAAATTATTTATAAATATTATTATAGTAAAAGAAAACTAGATTACTACTTCATTTTTCTGTTTGTATTGATCTTAGAATGATAATTTACAAATCTCTAAAGACATATAGTTCACCATAAGCATAAATGTATGTGGGCACATTTTTGTGCCTGGGTAAAACCTACATCTTGATTCGACATATCCCAATAAGGTCGTTCTCCATAAGACATTACTTCCCACATGACTATTCCATAGCTCCATACATCACTGGCAGATGTAAATTTCCGGTACTGGATAGCTTCTGGGGCTGTCCACCTTACTGGGATTTTCCCACCCTATTTTAAAGAGAGATTATCAATTAATTATATATAATTATGTATATGTAACATATCCATTGCATTATGTCAATAAATAAATATTTATTAAAAGCCTGCTATGTGCCGGGTACTTTGCCAAGTGTTGGGAAATAAAAGATAGTTTTTATTCGCAAAAATCTTATAATCTAAAGCTAGAGACAACAAGTAGATAAATATGTACAAATGGGCTATAGATAGCATAAATAGAAAAACAATTTAAAAAGGGAAGGCATTAAAATTAAAAGAAGGTAGAAAAGGTTTTCCATAAAAGGAATTTTGTTTGGAACTCAAATAAAGTCAAGCAGAGAAAGAGCATTCCATTTATGGCAGATAGCAAAAGAAAATGCCTAGAGCCAAAAGGAGAGGGTCTTGTTCATGAAGCAGCAAGGAATTTGTTTTATTGAAGAATATTTGATGAGGTGTATGTAACAACACTTAAAAGGTACATGGGGCAGATTAGGAAGGGCTTTAAATCCTGGAGGTTATTGAGAGTCACTGGCATTTCCTGAGGATGAAGGGGTAGGGTTAGACCTGTGCTTTGGAAAAATGATTCTGTTGGTTGAATGGAGGAAGGACTGGGGTGGGAAGAACTATAATATAAATAGAGTTAGAATACTATTTGTTATAATGTGGAATAAAATATGTGAGTTATGTCTTCCTGGCAGGAGTGTTTTGCAGGAAAAATTAAATGATATATATGAAGATACTCTGGAAATGGCTAGAATGATTTCAACATTATTGAGGAAAATTAAAGTCACATTCCATTAGAGAGGAAGTACAGTGTATTGGACAGAGAGTTGAATTTAGAGCCAAAAAGATCTAAGTTCAAATCCTACCTCTAACATATACTGACAGTGTAATACTGGGTAAATCATTTAATCTCTAACTGACCTAGACAAATCTCTTAAAGTTATTAAGAAAATGCCTATCTCTATTGATAGAGGGATTTTCCTCATCCAGGATTCCCTCCACCAATGAAATGAAATCAGAGTTCCAATACCTATTTCTATTTTCCTATTACAATAGAGGATATTTTAAGTACACGTGATTTATTGGCATGTATATGACATTTTTTTAGATATCACTATAAAATATGATGAACATGTTTCTGAGTCCAAAATCACTTGGCCTGTTATAGAGTAAATGTATTGCTAAGCAATCTATTATTTCTCCAAAACAAGGGAAGCTCCATTATTTTAAAAGTTTTTGTCTTGCACTTTGATCTTGCATTTCTAGAGTTCTATAAAAATTATTATTGTCACATTATAATTTTTAAATAATTTCAAATAGTGGGAAAATGTTGAATATACATGCAGAATGCAAAAGAAAGAGCACAATAACACATTAAAAAAATTCTTACAGTAGTTGTATAGACAGCTTCTGGATCATCTTCTATAACTCGGGACAGCCCAAAATCTGACACTTTGCAAACAAGATTACTGTTGACAAGGATATTACGGGCTGCAAGATCCCGATGAACATATCCCATATCAGCCAAATATCTCATTCCAGCAGCAATCCCTCTCAGCATCCCTACAAGCTGAATGACTGTAAATTGTCCATCATGTTTCTGCAGTAAAGACAAGAGTTGAAATCTAGTTAACTCGACTGATGGAGAAAATGTCATCATGGGATATTTTCTATATACTAACCCATCTCCCCTAGTCAGAGAGGAGCAATTAATTATTTATTGAATTCCCATATCATATTAGACACTTGTAAAAGGATAAACTTAAGAGATTATCAAAT
This sequence comes from Antechinus flavipes, assembly GCF_016432865.1. Taxonomy (NCBI): domain Eukaryota; kingdom Metazoa; phylum Chordata; class Mammalia; order Dasyuromorphia; family Dasyuridae; genus Antechinus; species Antechinus flavipes. The sequence continues at coordinate 266,164,322 of NC_067401.1, forward strand.
ATATAGACTGTATCCAGATAGCACAGAACATAATGGGAATTTGCCAGTCACCTAGTCACTGTCATAAATGTCAATAGCCAAGGCAGATAATTAAAACTGAAAAAATCCACCATGAAGAAAGTCACAACCAAACATAAAAGCTATTAGAAAAATGCTGTTCTGGAGAAATAGACACAAATACTCAAAAAGTATAAAGGAGATGCACAAAGACCAATATTATCTTATATTTCTCATGCCTATCCCAAAAAAGATGGTTTGAATTATAGTAATTTTATTCAAATACACATATTAATTTTTTATTGACAATTCTTACTTTATAATTGTATAATGCTTTAAGGATAATTCATTGAAAGAGAAAAGAAGGAAGTTCTGGTTGGTTTCTAACTAAGCCCTGTTCTCAGCCTCAAATGGAAGTGGGAGGTAATGACGGTGATTAGATCGGACTATTTCTTATTGTTTATAAGGCTGGCCCTCTAGAGATCTGTGGCAAAAATGGGTTTAAGGGAATTAGGATCTGGAACAGTCTCTGTGTTCTATAGCCTATAGGCCTGGCATGTATTCCTAATCCGAGATATTTATAGTCCTATGATTTCTTCTTTTAGGGCATGAGTTGTGGGGTGACTGAAGATGAAGGACCACCTCTGGGTTGTACAGGCTAATGCTAAATAAAAGGGGGGAAATCTAAAAATAGTGCAGAAGTTTATAGTGCAGAAGTTTAGTAGAATAAAAAGAGCCCTGAAATTGCTGTCAGAAGACCCAAGTTTGAGTGCCAGTTCTATCACTTACTAAATATGTAGTAGAATGAGGCAAATCACTTAACTGCCTGGGATTCAGTGTTTAACATCTGTAAAGGCAGGATAATGATACTTACAGTTCATACTTCACACTACTGGGTCAGCAGTGTTATAAGAAAAGCACTTTAAAAATTTCAAAACAAGTACATGAATGTCAGCTATTGTTATTGTAACAATTTTAGTTTCTAAAAGTTCTTAAGCTCACGTGGTGGTCAGAAAAAGAAATACAAGAATACTGTCAAGGGCTCTCTTAGCTGCAGAGCTGATTGCATGACATGGGAAACACTGATATAGGACTGCCCAGCATGTACCCTCATCAGAGAAAATGCTGTTCTCTGTGAGGAAAAAAAAATTGAAGTAGCTCAGAAAAAACTTAAGATGCAAAGTTAGAGAATCTACCCCAAAATGTTCATATGGGCTATTTGTGCACAACCTGTGGCAGAATCTTCCAATCTCATACTGGTCTGATCAACCACAGTCAGATATATTGTAACTTGATTCTAACATAGTGATGTCCTTTTAGTGCTCTTTGAGAATAAAGGACAGCAACCGATATTTTTAATACTTGATCATGTACAAATACTAGGTGATAGAGTCCACTTGACCTGGAGTCAAATCTGCTCTTAGAGATTTTCTTACTAGGTATGTGACACTTGTAAACTCATTTAGCTTGCCCAATTTAGTTTCCCCAATCTATGAAATGGGTATAATAGTAACACCTATTTTCTTGGGTTGTTTTAAGGATAAAATAGGAAATACTTTAAAAACTCTTTGTAAAGCTTAAAGTGATATATAAAGGCTAGCTATTATTATTGTTTATTGCCATAAAAGAGAATTCTGCCTACCATTCTATTCTGTACTTGAAAGCTGACATTCATGTACATATTGAGACTGACGGCATGTAATTGTGATTAAAAAGTCAGAAATTATTTAGAATTTATTTATGAAACAAACCACATAACATTAAATTATTTTAAATAGTTTGTACAGCATTTTTTCATTTTCTGCCTTGCCTTTATATGTTGTCAGGATAACCAAAAACACTCCATAGTCATACTGTGGTTTCTACCAGAAATCACTGCATTGTTTTGTCACTTTTCTCATCTTCTTAGAACTTCTCCTGTATTCTATTTTAGATATCTTTATTATTACTTTCACCAACTTGAACTAATGAAATGCTACGTTTTTGCATTTGTTCATGTGTCTCCTTATAGGTATCTGTTCTTAACTTCAATATCTAACAATAATGAAAACCACTTTTGCTTTATTTACCACATTGTATAACTTAAAGTTTAAGGTTGTCTTGTCCCCTGATGTTTAATCTGATTTAGTTCATATACATTCTCGATTTGTTCATGTTTACAATGTTCATATTTTATACTGCAAAAAAAAATAGTTTATGACATTCAGCCAGTAGTATGCACAGTCTATTTTGAAATTGTGTGAATTTTAAGTTACTTACCCTAAGAAATGCATCGAGAGCTCCATTTTCCATGTATTCTATTACAATCATGACTGGTTTCCCTAAAAAGCAAAGGGATGGCAGTGAAGAAATAGTAGAAATTGAGAAACTATAGCCTATGTTGGAAGTGCCACTGTGTGGATACATATTGGTGAATAAAGCACAAGTTGCTCTTTTTAGCATTGAATAGCTGAGATATAAATGATTCTAATGCCTCCAGCACTGTTACTAAATTCTAATAAGTCTTTAAATGTCTGCATGGAGCATGGTCATGATTCACAAAATTAAACCATACAAATCAAAATGTCAATATGTTCTCTTGATTCCTGCTGTGAGAACAGAACTCCGAGAAAGTGACACTTTAGATAATATGTACAGACCTAAGAAAGTACATCTTTTATTTTTGTATGACCTTTTTTTAATAAAGTGAAAGTAAACACTGTATATGCATGTATGTAGATACATAATTACAGGTGTCTAAATGTACAATACAAAATATCTTTATTTCTTAATCATGCATGCTCCTTTCCTATTGTTCTCCTTCAGGATGTAGCATAAAATAGATATTGTTTTAATTAGACATCAAGAGAAGATCCATTAAAAGAATGCAAAAACGTTTGCAATTTGGATTTCTGATTATGCATACAGCAAAGCTATTTTTGTCATTCAGTCCATTAGTCAAATAAAAATGTAAGCAGTACTTACCCCTTGTGACAACCCCTTCTAAATGAACAACATTAGGGTGGTCAAACTGCCCCATGATGCTTGCCTCACATAAAAAATCTCGTCTTTGTTTTTCTGTATAACCAACTTTCAGGGTCTTTATGGCTACTGCAACATCTCTCTTCCCTGGGAGTTTCAAGCGGCCACTGCAGACTTCTCCAAACTCTCCTGAGGTAAAACAGTAGGCAGATACATGTAAATTGCAACTCATTCCATGTCACATTCACTCTTGCAAAGTAAATGGAGCAAACTTCTAAATCACATATTTTCCCATAAAGCAGCTATTTCTATTCAATAGCTTTGCAAAGCTGTCTAAGTTACAATGGACATCATCCCTGCTGCTGGCTGATTTTATCCTCAGGTCTGAAAGTAACGCAAACACAATGAAGCCATTTGTGAAATGGAAGGTGTGAATTAAATCAAACATAAAGTGATTTTAAAAAGAGGGACATTTTTGTCCACTCAAACAACCTCACTAGCCTAGCCTAATCTATGTGATGGTTCCTTATCTGATATAAATAATGGGTTATTTAGAAAACCTTGGGGTTTATTTAAGGTTGAATCTTTAGACTGGATGCTGGTTGTATAAGAATCCAATAATATAAGAGGAACTATGAACACTGTCATTGTCACTACTTTTTCCACCCACCCAAAGCTAAAACCTAAAGATCTTTACAAAAAAGCCTATAATTCATGTGTGCAGCTTATGCCAGACATGAGGATCCTGGTTTCAAGGTATCTATTTTTTTCATGAAATAACAGTTACCTAAGAAAATTAAAGGGATTTTTTTCATTTTTAAATAGTTAATAATGAATTTCGTTATATACCTTGAACAATAAAAATACTATTAATATTCTTGTGCACACATGAAACAGTTTCAAAATGTGAAGTCTTCAGAAGATGGTGGATGTTCAAAGAAGTAAATTAAATTTATAACCCTGACAAATATAATTAGGGACTTTTGGGCTTTTTTTAAAAATGTGCCACCAAATTGTTTCCTGAACTACAAGTAGCAGTTACTTTTTCATCATCTATAACAACATCAGTGGTTTTTAAGCTAACAGAAGAGCAAAAGTATCTGAGCTTTTTGTGTCACATGGTTCACTTTCTTAAGATTTTTATAAGTGCAGGTTCATTGCTCCCAACAGCTTCAGTAAATGCAAAAGTTCTATACGTGAGGCATAATTATTTGCCTGTCATTATGATGTATGACTTTCGATCTTGGCTAAATGGAACAGCTGAATAAGGAAGCCACAACAGCCTTACCTGCGCCAATCACACGCTCAATTTTAATACAAGAGGCATCTAGCTCCTTGGCGAATTGATGGACAGCTCTATTTGGGTCCTCATAGGTTTCAGGGTCAATGTAGGTTTTGGTGCCTGGAAATTTAACTGTAATGATGTAAGAAAGCATGACTGTGATGAAGCAAAGCACTTATTGTGCAGTCAGCCCAGGAATTTCATTATGCAGAGTGCTCCTTGGAACAGTGAGCTTGCAGCCACACCACCTGATTCAGAGCAGTTTTAACAGACTACTTCAGTATGCTGGAGATATAGGCAAGATTGGGATCCAGCTCAAACAGGGCTAAACTGCATCCTTTTCCTAGTGAATGAAAAAAAAAAAAGATATCCTCCAAAATATTCTGGCAAGCTTCTTATCTGATTTGGTGACTATTCAGATTCCCTGCTATCACGGCATACTTTGCCATATTGTGAATGTCTTCTCCATGTCCCTGATGCCTTGAAATTGGCTCAGGCACATTTTGGTAATTCCAAAAAAAAATTTCAAAAACGAAAAAACGAAAAAAAGAAAAAAGTAGCAGGCAAAATGCCTATAACATGAAAATGAAGAAATTTAACTCAAAGTCCATTTACTTCTTTGACAGCAATACTAAAATAATTTAGACATTTTCCTTTTGCTTTTTGGTTTATTTGTATATAAAAAAGTTCAACCACTCTTGACATTTACATAAAATTAATACAAGATGCTAGTGGCTGTGATTACAGAATCAAAGAGGTATACACAAAAGACATACTTTGTACTCTAGCTTCAAGGGCAATTGAGGCCAGATATACAGAGCACAAAGTAAAGTGGATGGCTGGGCAAATGACAAGAGAATTCAGGCTGCACCTTGGATCTGGTGACCGGGTATCAGAAATGGGGGATTTTGGAGGGGAGCACCATGGAATACAATTCCAGTGATTTTCTGTCACAAGGTTCTAGCAGATCTTAATTGTTACATAGAAGGAAGCTCTTGTCCTCCTTAAAATCAGCCATATTTTAAACCACATAGGGCTTCAGGGATAAAAATCATCTTTAAATCATACCCAGTACATGCAGGTAACAAATAACGATTGTGACAAGTTTAAATTGAATCCATTCATAATCATGTGTTCCCAATCTAAGAGTTTGATTAAAGATGTAGATAAAAATGATTGGCATATTGTTTGGTCAGCTGATGCAATGGGAAAAAAAATTATGTCAGAACTTAAACAGTACTTCCATTGTTTAAGGAAGCATCAGAACAATCTTTTAATTAAAGCTTAATGCTTTGAAAATAATGTATTTCCATACATATCATACCACAACTTAAGTGTGTTTATGTCATCAAATGATATTAAGCATTTATTAAGTTCCTTGAATATTGTAGGTGCTTAATAAATGCTTGTGGAATTGAATTGTTTGATATTTAAAAAAGGATAAAAGCATAATGAAAAATGAAATAGAAACATATAAAGAAAAGAATGGAATAATTTTGAAACTCTAGGTTTTTTCTCATGGAATTGATTGTTTATCCAAATTTGATTATTATATATTTTTTTGCTGCAGTTTATAGAACTGACAGATGTTCATTTGTCACTAAAGCTGAACAACAAAAATAAAATAAGAAGAAAAGAGGAAGACAAGAAGCAGAGAGAGGATAGAAAGAGATAAGAGAGAAGAAGCAGGAGGACAGGGAGAAAGGGGGAGAGAGAGAAAGAGAGAGAGGGGAAGAAAACAATAGGTTAACCTCCTATATTGTGTTTTCAGGCAGGTAGATGGAGAATGAGCCATCCTCTCTCTTTTTTCTTTCTTTCTTTCTTTCTTTCTTTCTTTCTTTCTTTCTTTCTTTCTTTCTTTCTTTCTTTCTTTCTTTCTTTCTTTCTTTCTTTCCTTTCCTTTTTTTTTTTTTTTTTTCTATAAGGGGCCTGAGCCTACATTGGAATTAACCCTCTGCATCTCAAATGGTTCTCTGATGGTTCTTCATTCAAGTTCTCATAAAACATTTTGACAGGCCAAAGCTATTTTGGCATACCAACATGAAATATTGCTGGCTTGAATTCGAAGACATTGTAAGATGAAAATGGTAGGAGGAAACAAAATGTAAATTAGAATTGCTTCACTTAAAACTCCTCCATTGTATTTATAACTTTAAATGTAGCACTTGGGGCCATGGAAAGTTAAGAGTTTGAAATAAAAGACTGGACATTCTATTAAATCCAGTGCTCTAAAACCCAGTAAAATGATTGCTTTCAAGTTGCTGTGAAAATCAAATCTGGTGTCTTAGCACATAGGAAAATTGTATATACATGAAAAGAATGAAAAGATACCAACTTGTAAATAGCTGGTGACCCCAGTGCTGTACTTTGTCCCCACTTTGGATACAGTCATCAGAGTAAATTCAACGCCAGAATTTCCATCCAGTGATCCTGAACAAGTATTCTCTAAAAAGGAGTGATTTACAAATATCCTAAGCCATCAATAATATTGTATGCTCACTGCTCTGGCAGAATTTTTTCTGGTTATTGGATTGGAAGTAACTGGGTGTACTGAATCAAATTAGAAAGAAAGGACTGACACAATCCCTTAGTATCAGTTTTTTGGTCTCAAATATAAGTGTGGGTAGTTTTAAACTGATTTCCACTTTCAATGAAAGTTTAAATATTTGAAAACCAGCATCATTAACATTCTGGGCTGTCAATGAAAACTGTTACTTTGTAGCAATCTCATTTTACCTATGTTTGAAGGAAATAAACATAATTGGGTTTTCTTAGTCCAAAACTGAATGTCAAATGTGAAATAAATGAATGGCATTAAAATATTAAAACTGGGTGATGACAACTCAGCACATGGTGTTTAGGCAACTGTTGGAACTCCAATTTTACCTTAACTTCAAAATGCAATATCATAAGGAAACAAATTGAAATGCATTGTGTAAGTGATACCTTATTACTATTTTCCTTTTCTAAGTATTTTGAAAACTATTTGTTGAGAAGTGAGAACCCTCATTCTATTTGTGTGGCACTGATAATCACAAGTCAGATATGAAAGGACCTATTTTATCATGCTCTCTTTTCTATAAACAGTATGAAATGTATGATACATAAAAACTGAGATATTTTTATTTTGATACTCTCTTTAATTTCTGGAATACTGTTGACCATGTTCTTTCCAGTTATACAGGTCAGGGAGAAAAGTGTTCTTTTGTCTTTCCTAAGTGTTACCTATTTTAAAGAAAATTCAAATACAAGAATTTAAGAATAAGAAGTCATTTCAGAGTTGGCTTGAGGATCAAAGTCTACTTGGGAGAGGGTGATCTGAAAATCAAACCAATAAAAAATTTTTAAGTATCTAATATATGTCAAAGACTTGGGATGGGATGGGGGAGAGGATACAATTAAAAAGAATAAAGTGACAATTTATGTTTCCATTATACAGTAGCCACAACTCTTTTCAGACATCAATTATTAGAAGCTAAACTTTAATGTGTAAGTATATAATACTGGTTTGTTTGTTTTTTTCCTAAAGAGAAAGAATGCCAATTATGGGAGAATAACTGATCTAACAAGTAAAAACTCATATATTTAAAGGGATTAGATGAACAGCATCAAAATTTTCAGTTTTTTGGAAATCATTAATTCCTTGATGCAAATACTAGATGTTACATTAGGTTCTCACTCCTTTATAGTGACCCTAAGAAACTTACATGGCATAATCTTATTAAATACCATCACACAACTTAAAACCCAATATCTAAAATAAAAAGCAATGGAAGATGTCATTTTATGCTACTTCTTTGAGATCTGCCTTTTTTGCCATTATCACCAGCCAAGCAGTATAAAACAAGATTAAAACTAGTAAGGGCAAATAATTAAATGATATAGCTATTATTTTATTAAAATAAAAGAAGACCCTGACCTTCTATTTAAAAAATAAATAAAATTAGTTGGTGTCAAAACTGAAATGAATTATATGATGTGCTTTATTGGCATACTTTTATTTTTTTTCTGGATAAATCAGTATTTATAGATAGTCTTATTTCCCATGGTTACTATTGCCCAGACTGTCTATATATCTAATTAAAGATTTTAAATGATCTACTAGCAAAATAGGATGACAAATTCTTGGCCCAGAATTTAAAAGTACCCAAAACTTATTGAGTTCAAAGATATATAAATTTTATGGTATGAAAAGTGTCCTGGGATAATATAGTGAGTGATATAGAAATATGAGCTTTTAAAATAAGATATCTATATCTATATCTATATATCTCAAAAACACAAAGAAAAGTAATTATGTACCTTATTTTTCCTGTACACTAGATACATTTCATATGATATCAGTAATATAAGGTTTACAATAGCAAGAACAGAGAGCATTCTTGACCAGCTTAGCATTATTTGTGGGGGTGACATGGTGACCCCATGTTTCCTAGTGAGGAGCTTGCCTGAGGAAAGTCACTTGGCCAGGCAGCTATCAATTATAAGATCTCATGGGGAATCATTAGGATGGTGTGACATACTTAGGCAAAACACCACAGAAGGAAAGAATGCCAAAGAAAAATAACCACATAACTTACAAGTGCATTAAATCCTAAAGAATGAAAAATGTTTATTTCAGTATACATTTTATTTGTTTTTCAACTGCAGCATGCATTTTTTCATTCCAAATTTTCCATTTAAATGCTCTTAAAGCATTCATTTAAAGCTTTTAATTTAAAATCAAGCATGATGCTTTAGTATTTTTTCCATGTAATTATTACCACTAATCAATTCTCTATTATAATTTGGCTATGTATTAATAAAGAAAAGCCAAACACTTACAATGAAAGTAAAGCTCTTCATCTCCTTCTTGGTCAGCTTTGCTATAACCACAGTGCCTAAAAAAAGGGAGGGAAGGAAAATTTTTAGGATCCAATATGGAGATTTTACTTTAGATATTTATTTTTCAAATAGCCATTTCTTATTTAAGGATGACAAAACTTCCAAAAAATAAAATCTAAAAAAATTCAAATAATGTACATTTTTTCATCTATTGACAAGAAAATTAAATTAAGAAAACCAAATCTCCCACATTATATAAAATGTGTCTAATGATACAGAGTTAATTCTATTAAGAAAAATGAATTTATTACATCATATTAATGTTCAAAGATCTGAGACTCAAAGAAATAAAAGTTTGATTTTAGTTCTCCAAATGAATGATCATTCCAAATTTTTCAAGTGAAAAGCAGAATCATTTTAAATTTAGCATTAGACTCACATTTTCAAATACTATTGCTTAACTTCAAGAATAACATAGTTTTCCTAGGTTTGCATTGGATATGCAAAAAAAAAAAAAAAAAACCTGAAGGCAATCAAATTAGTGCAAAAACTTATAGAAGACATATTCTCCCACATAAACAAAAAAACAAACAAAAATGAAACAAAACAAAAAACTAAAACCCAAAATAAACATGGGTTCAAACTATTTTTCTGTGTTGAATGCATGCATTTTATGTTGCTATAATGAGGAACATTTTCATTATGATTTAATAATTCTCATATGTCAGAATCTAACAAGTTACAGATCTGTCTAGCTCAGAAAAGACCAAACTAGTTAAGCTAGAAATGTGAACAACTGTATACTATACCTTCTTCCAATGATGAAGCCAAATACCATGAAGACCAGAATGATGGTTCCTGCCACAGCAACCACAGCTATGATAATTACAGGATTCTGTTCACTGGACACAGCCGTGGCTGTAAAAAAAAGATAAAAAATAGCAGAGGATAACTCAAAACTATGTAGAAGCACAGGTTAGGTTAAATAAATTTTTATAAAGTAAGAATCAGTCTATTTACTTGTCTATGATAAAGAAGTTCTTAACCTGGGGCTTAGGATCTATGAACTTTTCTCTTTCTTTTTTTTTTTTTTAACTTCCTAAAACTATTTTGATATAATCACTTTCTTTGTAATCATATATATTTTAAAATGTTATTCTGAGAAGAGATCCCATAAGCTTCAACAGATTGTCAAAGGGGTGTCTGACATGATATTAGATACTTTTAAAAAGATTATAAAATTTAAAGATAGAGAAACAGCAGAGATATATAGATTTGCCATTAATTTTTTTTGACAGGTTAAAAGCTAAAGAATCTAAACTATCTTATTGAATACGTGTACAGATTCTGAATGTTATAAAGATTAAGGGACCCAGGTTCTAAATTTAATTCTGCTGTTGGCTCACTGTGTGAATAAGAACATACCATTTTGCCCCTCTTTGTTTTGTTAGAGCACCATGCCTAGATTCAGGAAGTCCTGGGTTCAAATATGACTCTCTGTGCAACCCTTGGCAAGTCACTTAACCCTATTAGCATGAGTTTCCTCATCTGTAAAATAAGCTAGAGAAGAAAATGGCAAACTACTCCTTTATCTTTACTAAGAAAAAGGACTGAACAACCACAAAAATGATTTCCCACTGGTCCAATGAGAACATAGCAATTTCTATAGTCATTATGAGTTAGTTATTTCAAAAAAAAATTTCTAAATCATTTATGGATATATGAGATAATTTTATTTTTTGATCATAACTGTAAAGCAATAAAGCCTCAACACATTTAAGATTTATCATAATTCACAAAAGCATTTTGACCGAAATTTACCCTACATTTTAAAAAAGTGAAATGATAGTAAACAACATTTCAGGAGAAAATACAGCCTAACAGATTTTTTTCCTCTCAAAGCATTCTTAAAGAGAGTTTACAAGTCTTCATTTTAATTAAAATGTAAATTTACAAATCAAGGATAACTGTATAGCAGAATGGATATTGGAAGATACCTAGATACTTGAATTCCAATCCTGATTCTGTTATTAACAAACTCTGTGACCTTAGAAAAATAATTGTCTTTTTTGGGGATTAGTTTTCTTATCTATAAAATTAATGAATGTAGATGATTCCTGAAGTTACTTCTAACTCTGTGTTCATATGACCCTTTAAAAGAGGTGCAGCAGGAAGATCTTTTAAGATACTTTGTATTAAATAAAATTAAATTATTATTTGCACTTTTTCACAATCCTAAAACACTAAATTTCCAACAATGTTGGTTTCTCTTTCTCCGGCTCCCCCAAATGGATTAACTTTTTCTTTTCTTTTTTGCTGTGTTCATTTAAGTTAGGTTAGCTTAGATAAGGCAACCTTTTCAATAAGCATTTATTCAGTGCTTGCTATACTTCGAGCACTGTATTTGGCATGGAAATGAAAAAGGCAAAAATTAAAAGAGGAACAGCATGATGATCATATTTTTCTTTTTTTATTCTAAATATCCAGTCCTCATTGAAATAATGAGCAACAATAAACTTCATATACCCATCAGAGACACATAAAACAATAACTGATAAATGCTCATCCCATTTTAAGATACAGTTTACAAGTAATTCCTTATAATTTGCAATGCTATGAAAATGAACATGACTTTTTCCTGAAGCAAATAACATCTGTACTCTGCAAGGCAGAGTGAATGGAAAATCCTTTACCCTCTCTGGGGGAACAAAAGACTGTCTCCAGATAGGACAGGAGTAGTATATTATATGTAATCTTACCACAGTGGGGAGCATAAAGTTCTTTCTATTGCCTGCCCCCCCCCCCCCTTTTCTTGAAAGTGTGATTCATTTACATGCTCCGACTTTGTGGACTGCCATTATCTGAGGTCAGGTTGCCACACACTGGCAACAGGTATATACCCTGATTGAAAAATACATCAAACAGTGAAAACATCTTTCAACCCTGGTCTAGACACAGTTTCTTAACTAAGGTCATTATATATGCTTTAATTCAGCACCTGCTGCTTTACTCCATTTCTTCCCCCTCCTTCCTTCCCCAGGGAACTGAGGAGAAAAACACAACTGTTTAAGCTTTAATCTCTGAATTATAACCTATTGTTAAATAACTGATCAAAGACAGCTTTCAAGTTTTTGGTGTGTTTTCCTCCCTCTTTCTTAATCTGCCTCTTGAAATATATTTTAAGGAAAATGGAAAAGCTCTGTTCATGTGGATGGAAAGATTTATACATATATGGGTGGAAATAATTTTCCACAAATCAGATTGTGTCCCATGAGTCTAATTCTCTGCTTGTCTTAGGTTCAATACTCTCATTAGCTCCAGAAACAGGCTCCAATGAGGGATCTGGACTAAGATAAATGGCAAATTGGAATTTGTGTGTCTTTGTTTATTCTTTTCTATATATAGCTAATGCTGAGAAGTTTGGAAAAAAGGTCTCTCAGCATCACTCACTTTTTAAATCAAGCATAAATATGAATTTCAATCTTTCCATATTCAACACTAGTGTCAAAAATTACAACCTATTTCATCACAAATTGAATTTGGAAAGGAAGTTTGGGATGTAGTGATATTGCCTAATTTATGATCACAACCATCATTTTGTTATATACATGTTAAACTTTTATGCTTTTCCCCTAGGCAGGTTGACAAAGTGACTGTTGTAATTATTCTGATTAACAGATAAGATGTTATATACAAATACAATGCTCAGGTTCCCAGATTTCAAAGCAATCAAAAGGAAAGAAGGAAGGAAGGAGCTAAGGAAGGAGGGAAGGAAGAAGGAAGGAGGAAAAGAAGGAAGGAAGAAGAAGGGAAGGAGAGAAGGAAGAAAGCTATATGAGCACAATTTGTTTTTTCTTTGATCATAACACATTGAGATCTTGAAAGGTTACAGGGTGATTAATATAAATACCAATCGTCCCTTTTCACTAATGTAAATGTAAAAGGCTGTGAAACATAAGACCATAGATTTTAAAGCTAGAAGGAACTTTACTGGCCATCTAAGTCCAATCTTATCATTTTGCAATGAGCAAACTGAGGCTCAGAAAAGTTGTCACTTGCCCAAAATCTAATGAGGGATAAAGGAAGGAACTGAAATCAAATTAATTTGACCTTCTCTTTAATTATTCTATAATATAAAGAATATCAATTAATGTTAGAATTTGAAGTTATTTACTTTGGTTATTATTTAATTTAATTTCCCATTTTACAGATGAACAGAGATTTAAAGAAGTGAAGTGATTTGTCCAACATCAAGGACCAGGTAATACCATTAATGGTATCAAGACCTCCACTTTCTTGATTTGCTATGAAATTTTCTCTGTTGCAGCTGCCCCCGAGATGCTTCTTAAATATAAACTTGTGATGCCAACTTATTGGTTTTTCATTTGTTTCATGAAAGTAGCACACAATGTTCCAAAAAATCTATTTGAGCTTTCAACTGACTAGTTAAAAAAAAAAAAAAGAAAGAAACCAACAACAACATTTCCACTTCTGCTTTAGGCAAAGTTGCCTGGTCAAAGCAAAATGTTTCTGATAGCAAGCATGTAGTAAGCAACAAAGACTTCCAGGGCATATACCTGGATCAATACATATTTAACCAATCAATTTCTCCTTGAATACTACTGTACAGTGAGAAAGATATTCTGAAGGATTAACCTGAAATGTTACAACATCCAGTATTATTTAAAAACCAAAAGGTTCAACTATACTAAGCCTATTGCATTTATTAAAACAGAGAAACAAAAATTATTTTAGAAAGCAAAACCAAGAACAATTCCCAATTACCACCAAGATAAAGTTTAATTAACTACATGCTTACCCTAGTCTCTAAACAAATACATTTAAAAATTCTTTTAACTATAAGTAAATCAATAAGTATTATAAATATAAGCAAAATATTATTTTAATAAAACATTTTTGAATTTCCTCTTAAATTAGAAATTGTGAGAAACAGCTGCAATCACAAAAAATATAAAAAAGAACTTTACTTTTTCTTGACTAGGTGAGGCACTTATTAAAAGGGTAGCAGCATGCTGAAATTTGGAGCTTTGATGAAGATATGATAGAATGAATTGTCAAAAGTGATAAAAGTTAGATTGCAGTAATCTTTTATTTTACAAGAGTCATACAAACCTATTTTCAAAATGTTTTTAATAATTGCTGTAGTATCCAAACATATGAATTCTCTACCCATCTATTGAAATAAAGAAACAATGATTCCCCCCTTAAAATGAATCAGATATGGATCTTCATATCAAATTAGATTGTCTGCCTCTATATATGACAATTTTCCATGTTTGTTTTGTCTTGCCTAAAATTTTGTCTTTATAATTTCTATTTCAAATTTATTTTAAAAATGTTTTTGTTTCTTGGCCATATTTTGTAACGACTATAAAAGGCTCAGGAGACCATTACTAATTAGCCATTCTTAGTGAACAACATGATTAACAAAATCAGCAGAATAAATTTATAAGTTAAGGATTAAATATATTTCCCAGACATACTCCATCATATTCTACAAAAATAGAATAGATTAAAACAAAAAGTGAGCAATATAAATAACATTGATTTTAAATATTTTTAATTCTTTAATTTTCATGAAAATCAAAATCAAGATTCACATATTATTTACCAGAGTACTAAGAATGTCTATACATATTTTAACATGTAAAAGCTTAGGCAGCTTCTGTAACAACATGTCCACAGGAACAGTTTCTGTGATTTCACTGATATAGTGAACTCAAATATACTCATAGAGAAATAATAAAATTTTGAGTTCCTCTTTTGTAAAGGCTCAACAGAAGCATCTTCCTTCAATAATAACCAACTCTCTCCATCCTGCTGCCTCAAAAACCTGAACCATGAACTTTAGCTCAGGATAATTCATAAAACAGAGGGATAACAGCTAAGTTCCCTCATATTCCTTCCTTACACAATTCACAGCACCAATGTCCTTATTCCTAATTTCCAGACAAGATAGTAACCCTCAATCCCTATCAACTATATAAATTATTATGAAAGGATCAATTTTGATTGCTCATTATTGTGTAGCATACATATACTATCTAGTGGAAAGTACTGTTATTTTTCCGAATGATTTAGGTTTTTTGCAATATGCAAAACTCTAGGTATTAATTATTCATTAGATGCTTTCCAAAATAAGTAGTGATTTAATTCTTTCAAAATTATATTTGTTACTGAAACAAATTTTAGTAAAGAAAAGATTACAGTTCAATCTCAGCACTGGTATTTCTGGGCTACCTTGGGTAAATCATTTCATTTTCTTGACCCTTATCTTCCCTATCTATAAAATGAGATTTTAAACTTGATATAACTACATGTATTCTAAAATGCTTAAATAAATGGATTCAATGATAAAAAGATTTAAATGCATCTATTTTTAATATTGTAATCTGGGGTTAATATTGGTTTTGTGATGTGGAAGATAATCTACTCATCTCCTTTTGTAAGGTATCTAAAACATTGCAGTCCACAGAGTTAATGGAACTACTACCACATGTGCCATATATGCTTCAGTAAAGAGGCTAGAGGTCAGGCTGAAATATTGGAATAATGTCTCCTTGTTGCTTCATTCTCATCTATAATGGCCATGGATTATAACAATGACCCATGTATGTTCAGGATATCAATCCCACACTGAACAGCTAGTTTGATACCTTCAGTCAAAGGATATGAAGTTTTATGATATAATCCTTATTCAAGGGAATCAGAGGTCCCATTTAAAAATAAGGGTTCCATTATGACTAAAGACTGATTCTAAGTCCCATTAGCCTATGGATGACATCTTATCTAATCATTAGATTCCATCTCTTCTCTCTCCATTTATACTCCTATACAGCAGACAAATTGATATTCCTGTAAGTCTGACAAATCACTTCCGTTACAGAAAGCTTCAGTAGGTCCATAGTACTTGAAATAGTGTGTGTACGTGTGTGTGTGTGTGTGTGTGTGTGTGTGTGTGTGTGTGTGTGTATTCAGCCTGGTATTTCTAGCCCATTACAATCTACTTTCAACCTATCTTTCCAGAATGAATTCATGTTGCTTCCTCCAAGTAGATTATAATTTCTGAGTGCAAGATTCTTTTCACTTAGTCTTTATACTTTACCACCTAGCACAGTGCCTACATTTTATATATAATATATATATATACATATATATATATAACTGAATTGAATATATCACCAAAAATTGATTACTATAATTACAAGAATTATCCACAAACATATATACAAAAAATCACAGACATTTCATAAAACAAAAGGTTGATCATTATACATGAAAACAAAGAGTCTATAAAAATTCTTCAGGCATGTTTCTGATTCCTGACCATAGGAACCATTTATCTGGTACTTTTTAAAATGCTACAAATTTAATATGTGTTCTATGCTTTGTATTCTTAGTACATTTATCTCTACATTTATCAAGACAAAGACTTTCTCTTCAGTAGGGAGAAACTTTATCTTCTTTTTTCCAATTTCCTTGAAAATTCTTCAATAATTCTGTCTTTTGAAATTCAGAACTTATTATTCCCTTTTCAAGAAAGGGAAGGCATTGTAATTATTTTGTTCCTAAGCTACTTTACATATCTTTTGAAAAGATACTGATACTACTGCTATTTTAAAACAGGTATGATTTATTGTACGAAACTAAAAATTTATCTTTGCCATATAAAAGTATATAATTTACTCTTCCAGTGGTGTCACAATACATTTGAAATTTTGTCTTCCTTTTTACTTTATAAAGACTATATATAAAAATGGTACAAATGAAAATTGATCCAGATCCTTACTACACATTAATCTTTAGAGATTGCATCTGACTTAGAGAGGGTCAGAATCCAAAGCATTGATGGTAATTACCTTCAAACATTTTACCTGTAGCTTCCTCTAGTGTAGCAACATCAAGCCTGGGACTGTAATTTCCATAACCAGCAGCAGTGAAAGCACGAATCTGGAAAACATACACTGTTCCTGGTTTCAGGTTATTAATGGAGGCTGAAGTGGACTTGGTTTTTACTGTCGAATAGGTTCGTTCCCTTTGATCCTAGAAACAATATTTACAGGGCATATTTAATTATTGTTGCAACCAGGCAATGTGACAACCAATTCTTGCCCATTTATTTCAATTTGCCGTATTGTTCTCATAAAGATTACACTGCACCCTGTGGAGTGTTACAACACGGCTGTTTCACTGAGGTGTTCCTAAGTTGATATAAAATGTAAATGACAAACACATGCTTTTAGTCATAAAATTCCTCAGAGAAAATGAGTACTTTATTCCAGTTATGAAGCCAAAACCAATCATAATTTTTTTGGGGGGGATGAGTGTTTTGAAGAAGGAATATTTAGGTATAAACAGACTTCAATTTTTCTGTGAGTTGAAACAAGGAAAAATGACTCTCAGTAGAAGGCCTTAAATCTAAATACAATTTTAATTTTTTTCTCCCTTAAATGTTAATAAATATTAATAAAATTTTCTTTGAACACAAAAATATTTTAGGAATCTTCCATTAGTAATTGATCTCTTTTTTATAAGTTTTAAAAAACAATTTTTAAGATTTGTTTTGGAATAAAATTACAAATAATACCAAGTAATCATTCACAAGTCCTTTCTAAGTATGCAAAGAAGTAAAAAGAAAATGAAAACTTTTTGCATGTGTCTTTCCTTTGGTTGTGTAGCTAGATACTAATTAGTGAAAAATGAATCCCTGAAAGTAGTAAACTTATTCAAATTCATACAACCTATTTCTTTTTGGCCAGAACTACCATATTTTACTTGACATGATTATAATTTTGAATTGTACAAATTCAAATACATCTGATCATTTGATCAGGTTCATTATTTGTACTAATTGAGACCTAGCTATTTAATGGAAGAAAAAAATTACTTAAAAATCTACTTCATTTAATTAGTTGATCAATCAAGTTTTGTTTTTTTTTTTTTTTTTTTGAAGCTGAGTCTATTTCACCTAGACTGGAAGTATAATAGTCATTTATGGTCCTGGACTCATGGTGATTTGCAAGGAAATTCTGAGCTGCTCTATTTTCAACTAGGGCTGGACTTTACCCCTTCTTAGACAGTGACCCTAACTTGTGTTGGACTTATTGCAAATATCTAATTTGCTTTATCCATACTACAACTCAGAATTTTTAAATTCAAGTGAACCATCAGCTTCAGTTTTCCCATAACAAAGGTTTATGGGCATGTGCCGCCATATTTAGAAACAGTTCATTTTAACATATTCTATATTTTGTATCATGTTTAATTTAAAATATATGGCAAATGACACTTAATGATCTTTAAGTGTATGTGTCAATAATACTTAAATATTTTTTCCTAATTCCATAGATTAGAAATCCATGTTTTAGTAAAAATATATCAAAAATTGTACTTTTAGCTATTTAAATGTGAATCAGTCTATGTGACAGAAAAACAGCTAGTTCTTGAGTGAAAATTTCTGTCAAACAATTTATTTACCATTTTATAGATTTAGCTAGGTTTAATTAAGCTAATGTGTATTTCATAATTGGTTTATCATAATCATGTGAAAAATGAACTATGAGCCATTTATTAACTTATATGTGCATAGCTTGAATTAAAAGAATAAGAGGCTACATTATATTAGAAGATAAGGCTATAAGTTTATGGTACTCATTTACCATGCAATAAATCATTTTACCAAGTTAAAAATGTATATCAAATTCAATTTGAATGCTGTTACTTTGAATATGTATTACAACAAATTAAAAAATAGATTTGGCAAAAAAAAAAAAAAGATAATCAGTGAAGACCCTCTAGGTGATTCTATAAGGTCAGATTGTTTTCCCAATTAATGAGGGAGACATTCACGAGGTAACTTTTGTCAGGAGAAACATAAAGTAATAG
Organism: Antechinus flavipes; assembly: GCF_016432865.1. Lineage (NCBI taxonomy): Eukaryota > Metazoa > Chordata > Mammalia > Dasyuromorphia > Dasyuridae > Antechinus > Antechinus flavipes. Next base: position 266,183,292 of record NC_067401.1, read on the forward strand.
ATAAATGTCAAAACAATATCATTTAAAAGCTAGTCTTTAAAAACATCTCTTCATATCCTAAATTCTACATAGTTTATGAGAGAAATGGTCTTCAGTTATTGAAATAACTTGTTTATTTATTAAAAGAGTTAACATTCTTACTCCAGTTTTGTTAAAAAGACAAACTGGTTGTTTGCATATAAAGAATTACAGCTAACTTAGGGAAGGTGAAAACTGCCAATGTTATCAGTTTTCTAGGATATTTAAATTCTTTCTGTCAATTATAACCAATATAAGTTTTTGCTTGTTGCGTTTAATTTAATTCTATATTATTAACTTTTTAAAAAATGATTTTTTTCTGACAAAAATATTAATACATGAAAAATATTTTTAAATTTCATGAATGGAAATTGTTCCAATTTTTCTGTCACATTTTAATAATTACAAATATGTAATCATTCACATAATACTAATTAGATCACATACATTATATTTAATATCACCCATTAATTTATCCAAAATAAATTTAAAATAAAATATTAATAAGCTGGTTGAAATCTATATATGTAGCTATTTTGAATTGAGAAAAAAATAAAGCAGTATACTGGCTAACAATTAGATATTTACTTTTATAAACTCAAATGGGTTTTAATATTAATGTCATGACTTTATAAACTCTTTTAAAATTGTTCCCTGCTATTTGACAGGTACTACTAATGGGCTTTATTGAAAGAGCCTTTCTACAGTGATCATTTCATATATCATCAAAGTTCGGGCATGATTAGTGTAGGAAAGCAAAAGATTTTCAGTTTTAGTTATAATATAAAGAAGAATCCAGAAAAGTCCAGAAAAACACATTATATTTTCTATTATTGTTTTGTTTATTTTTAGTTAAAGAGGTTGTTGAGGACCTTTATTTTATATTAGTTCACAGTTATAGCACAATCTAATATTTCAATATTAAGGACACATGTGATATCATAAAATAGAACAATTAAAAGAGAAGATTGGGTCTAAAAATTTTGATGTTACAAAAACATGCTGAATCTAATTCTTTTAATAATATTAAAACTGACTAGAAAAGTATGCTATCAAATGGATTATTTTCATTTGTGTAATATACAAATATAACACACAGAAATTATAATTATAATAATTAACCAGAGAATCTGGGAGATGGTTATTAAAAATGGGTAAAATTAACTATGAAGTTTGAAGTGGCTCCAAATAGATGGCTGACAGATAATAGTTGGTATAATTACCAACTTTTGTCTCTGATAGAGTCGGCTGACATGATGTGCACAGCACACCGCTGTACATTTTAGCTGCTCTTAGCACTTACTTTCTCGTAATACTTGATTTCATATTCAGTGATGACTCCATTGGGATGCTCTGGCTCCTGCCAGGAAAGCTCGACGCTCCGCTGCAGCACTCTCTCCTTCATTACTCCACTAACTTGCGAGGGAGCTGTTTGGACAAGATGTGTCAATAAACAATGAGAAAATTCACTGGATGCTTCAAATCAAATGTCACAACTGATCAGTCCCATGCTGTGCCAGTTTCATTAAGGTAAAAGAAAGCACCTTTTCATAGCTCACAATTCAAAAGCTAATGAATATTCAAACAGGACCTTATTACTGTTCATAAACCTTAATAGAAATTTAAATTAAAGTGCAAACAGCAGAAGATAGCATTGTTCAAGTTAGTGAAAAACTGAAAGTGATGGGGATGAGAATGACAATTAAGCAAATGAATGCTAATTAAGGCCAGAAAATGATTTCAGATAAATCTCTTGCGATAAATTAAAAGTACAAATATTTATTGTACATGTTTTTGCAATGAACTTTTTAAAAGCAAAAACTAGGGTCATGGTGCAGAATTCTTACAAGCAGTTACTTTAATTTTCAATTGAGAGAAAAACCCATCATTTATTAATGTTTCTCTTTCAGTACTGTTTAGAGAATCCTAAAGAACCTGAATTGTTACTGCAGATAAATTATGGCCTCATCCAAATCATCCTCAAATCTGTCCCCTCTTCCTGGGAGATAAGATTGCAAAAGGGTGGGTATAGACTTCTGTACTGCACTGATGCAATTTTAGACCAGCCTTACTGAGACTTTGTGCTTTGGCCATGTCTGAACAAAACTTCAACCCTTCTCTTTCCCTCTCTTTAGATAACAGAATGCTTAGAGTATTTTCATTCTAATTAGTGGTATATATTTCTTTTGGTAGCTAAGACTCTGGAATACAGCGAACTAATTTGCTCTGTCTAATTTGCTCAGTGATGATTAACTAGTTGTCTTCTCCATCTAAAGGAGAGACTGAAGTACACTGACTGAATTTCTGTGGGGTCATTATGTTTCATGTATCACATTCTCTCTCATTCTGTAGAATATTTTCAGGCTGTTAATTTAATTTTCAAATGTCCAAAATCATTAACGTTCCTGCTGACAGAGAAACAGTTAGACATGGCCGAAGCTATCTAAGATTGTTCCTCATGTTTATCCCTTTGGCTTTATTTTGTTTCTTTAGTGATAGCCTATATCAGTACCTAGAAAGCATAATTTTCTGCTTCCTTCTGGTCTCAGCTATCTTGAGGGAGTAACAGGCAAGATATATGACTCCCATTTCCCCTCAGACTGCATTTAACAATAGCATAACTAGGGCAGATTAAATGGGGCAACTTTCCCTGAAGGGGATGCTCAGATTCAGCTACTCAGTAAACTATGGACTGATTGGAGGAGTTTCAAGAGAGTTGCTAATAAAGCAAAATGCTTAATACTGAGACTTTATTTTCTTGTTAGACTTCACATTTGGATTTGTTCCTAAAGAGGAAAACTTGGCTCCAAGACATAATAAAATATTTGCACTCAAGGCATGTTGTCCTTTGCAGGAGATATAGACATCACCACTGTGTCTATTGGGACTCGTATTCTCTTTCTTCCTTAGGAAACTGAAAAAACAGTCAGTCATGTGTTAACATACACGCTAGAAGATATAGGACACACAGGAGGGGAAAGAAGACTGGGATTTAAGAATTCCAGGGTTCACATCCCAATTTGTAAACTATAAACTAATGGACCACATCACAGCCTGAGATTCACTTTCTCCTTCTGCAAATGGCAAACACACCATTGCTCCCCTCTTATAGAACTTCTCTGGGGATCTAATGAGAAAAAAAATACTGAGAACTTTTTTAATGATATAAATGTATGTAAAAAGAAATTTATATTAGCATAAAGTACATGCAAAATTATAAAGGAAACAAATATTTGTTAAGTATATACTAGTCACTTTGCTAAGTACTTTATACATAGCTCACGTGATGTTCATAACAATCATAGGGAGTAGGTATTATTATTCCAGTTTTACAGTGGAGGAAACTGAGGCAGATAGAAGATAGTTGACTTGTCCAGTATCACACAGCTAGTATCTGAACCCAGATTTAAGTCAGAGCTTCTTTACTCTATACACTGTGTACCAAGCTGCCCCAAATCATGTAAATAATATCTAAGCATATAATTTTTGTTCTTGTTGATAGGCAGGAACTATAGAGATACTCACTGCCATAAGAAAGTCCCAGTGACCCTAAACTAGGGTGTTAGAGCTTCCTGCAACCCTGAAAGCATAAATGACTTGTTTTGGGTCAACTAATCAGTATCTAATAGAGCCAACAACTGAACCAGATCTTTCTGATACCCAGCTTGGTTCTCTACTGATTACATTATTAAACTGCCTCTCTGTCGACAACTTGTGGTATCTACTTTGTTTTCAAAACCAATACTGTGAAAATAAATTTAGTGTGCTCTTATAAACTGACAAGGTATTTAATAATAAATAAGGGGGGAATGGTATTAATAGCCACTATAGGGCATGGTCTCATGCATATTCACATATAAATACAAATATGATATACAGTATGATACTGTAGGGTTCAGTGCTAAGCTTGTGGTCAGGAGTACCTGGATTCAAATCCTTCCTCGGACATTCAGTACCATTATGACCCTATGCAAGTCATTTAAACTTTCTATAACTTGGACAACTCCTTAGAATTTATCTAATAATTATTAAATATGATTGATACAATAGATCATTCATGGATATGTATATGCATTATTCTAGATAGTAGCCATAGATTACAAGGTGAGATAATAATTATAAAATGCTTAGAACATGCCTAACACATAAAAAAGCTATATAAATAATTAGCTATTCCCTATTATTAATAACTTAGGCTGCTCAATAGTTGTTCTGTTCACTATTTATTAGTCTGGAAATGATCATGCTGTGGTCTTTGGAGAGGAAGGTATTGTGTATAGGCCTCTGTTTTCCCAAAAGTGGTCACATAAAGTTTAATAAATATTAAAAAATATATAAAATTATACAATTCTTTCTGACATTCCAATTTGTCAAGAAGAGAGTAAGAAAAAAGCAATATAGGTATGTAACTCTACAGGTCTATCTGGAGTAAATAGGACAATTTTGATTCAATATTAATTAAGGTATATCAGAGATAATTATAATACCAAAAGATTGATCACATTAAAACACAAATTTCATTATTTTACTCTTATTCTGCTTTCTCAAAGAAACATTATAATAAGAATTATGGCAAATCAGCATCCAAGAAACAGGAAGGAAAATATATTATTTGAAACAAACCACCAAAGTATTTTAAGTATGTTATTATCTGAGGAGACACATTATCACAATCTTAGGCTAATATTACCTTATCATGAAACAAGAGGCAATACCATATTTCTATCGTACACTAAGGACACATCTCAAGGCAACTGTATACCTCATTTCCTGTCTAAACAGATGCCTCCTTCTTTTGTTATCCCCTGCTGTTACAACATTTAGTCCCACAGTAAAATAAGTAGACAAGCAAAAGTAACAGCACATGTCACATAAGCAGCATCTCTTAAATGGGAAGAATTGGAACTTAACCTTTTGCCTTTTGAATAGTTCTTTGAATATAGCATTTATCACAAGAAAATAGATTTTTCAATTAATTTTAGTGTTTAAAATAGAACTTTATTGGATTTTACTGACAAAAATTCCAGATCATTTGGTTTCAAACTGGGTATTATTTTTCTATAGCAGGTTGTCCAGAAAATTCTAATGTAATGGTAGAGGATCCAAATAAAGCTAACATTTCTCCACTATGATCCAGAGACAACGTATGTGTGTAATATACCACACAGGACATGTTGAACTGATCTTGGAAGCAACATGTTTACTAGTCATGTGAATATTTATGTTTGTAGTCTTAAAAGATTAACTTTGAAGGAGAAACTTATACACTTTTATAGCCCTATGCACTCAACTTATACTCAAAGGTCAAAAAAACAATGTGGAGTCTACTCATTTAAATTTAGATTTTTCCCTGGAGAGGAAAAATGCCAGACATTCCATTATATTAATATGAAAAAAAAATTTTTTTTAACTTGTATTACTCTAAGGATAGAAGAGGAAATAATCAACCACAGTGAACATAAACCTAGTAAAAATTGACCTTGTGGGAAAATATGACACTCTCCCCCCTTTTTTTTTTTGAGTATGACATATAGAACTAGCTAAACTAAAAGGCAGATAAATCATTTGGTGCTTACTATGTGCTAGGCACTCCGTAAGACTATACATGGAAATAAAAGCAAGTGAGAGTATTCCTACTTTTAAGGAGCTTACATTGTAATGAAAACAGATAAAAGATAGAAGAAATGGAGGATGCACCTCAAAGCACAGAGGCTGTCATACACTTCATTTCAGGGATGGCAGTGGGGTGGCAAGGAGGCCAGAGTAGAAAGAGGAATGTTCTGGGCAGATGAGGTTGGGTTTAGGGTTCATTTCTATTATTTTCTCACATGATTATCTTTAGTCAGACAATAAGTATTTACAAATTAAATATATTGGCATTTTTTGCTCTGGTATTACATAATTTTAATAAAATATTTAATTAGACCTGTGATAAATAGTACTTCAGAAGACAGAAATATTCATTTTCAGGTTGAAAGTAATGAACTCTGATTCTTTTTTAAGAGGAAAAACAAAGTTGGATAGAAATTTTCCCAGTTATTATTTTTACCAAAAGAGAAAAAAAATCACAAAATACTGTTCTCAACTAGTTGGTAATGTACAAGAAAACAGTGAAGAATACTATTTGGTTCAAAACAGTGAACACTATAACAATGATCCCTTCAAACATTATGCTAAAATGTGCTTCTAAAGTTAGGAGAAAAAAGTAAGAAAAGTATGTTAAGAGGCCATGATGTTAAAAGAAAATAAAACTTTGGAATGTAGTAGAGATATTGATGAAACCGTAATTATTATCCATATTTAGGCAGAAAATATCAGCTTTAAAAAGAAATTAATGTCCAGCAAAATTTTTGTTGAAGAAGAGTTCTTCTGTGGGTAAAGACATAATTAGTGAAGATTACATAGCAAATTATACTTGGTATTTTGGATTGGAACTTAATGCATTTATGGAATGAGCTATTACCATGACAAACATGGTCTATATATACATATACATAAACATATATGCAATATATATGTATGTATGAATATATTTAGCTACATATACATATATATATAAATATGTAGATATATATGTAGCTGAATCTAGTTTTCTAGAAATAGAAATGGATGAAGTACATGGGAATAAGAAAACCCCAATTTTTTTCCAACAATCAAAAAATGTCAGTATGAAGTCATTTTTAACTGATAACCCAATTCAGATAGTTTAAGTAAAGCTTAAAGCTCAAAAAATTGGCATGCCATGTGAATAAAATATCAAAATACATAAGAATAAAGAAATGTAAAATGGATTCAATTCATATACAAAATAAAAGTGACAGAGGGAAATACTACTGTACTGATCACATTTTAGCTAGCTATATTTCATTTTTAAACATCATCTTATTCAATTCTCTGCAATTCAAGTCCAAATCATACAGAAGGGTAAAACCGACAAATGACCCCTCAAAAAATTCCTTTGATTTCAGCATTCTATCTGTAGAATGATAAAAATGCAAAAGTATCAACAACACCAAATTTCTATAAGACATAGGTGTAAATATAGAATAAGTTAAGTGATAAAGAACAAGTGATGGAGTAAGTCATGTATATAATTAAGAGAAGCTAAATTATTGAAAACCAAATTAATTTAAAGCAGGTTGAAGTAGTATTTGTTGGATTTTTGCTAAGTTGAGGCAAGTAGAATGTCCTCCTAAGGGGAAAAAAAAACCCACCACATCCTGATTGTTATTAAAAGGGGCAAGAAGGAGGAGAGCTATTCTAACTTCATCTCAAAAACAATCAATTGCTATTTTCAAACATCAACTAATAGAAATGTTAAAAAAGCTCATCAATGTATTAAAGGATGGGGGAAAAAAAGAAAGGCAAACATTCTGACCCTGCTCTCAATACAGAGCTACTCCCAAGGTAATGGAGGAGACAGCATATAAATAATAATATAAATGTAATCCCTTCATTCAAAGGTGACATGAGGAAATTCTTTCATGGACAGGATAAGGACAATGCTAAGGGAAAGGTTTCTACTAAGGGAGATATCACTCATTAATGGCTGAGAATTCTGTGCACTCACTATACTGTATGTGGACAAAGGAGGAGAGAAACGTAGAACTGGAGAAAAGAGAAGAGAAAAAGGCAAGCTGTAAACTTTAAAATGACTAACATTTCCTTGCTAATCATGGGTATGTAAGAGAGGTAACTCTTCCCTGATATGTACCAGGATTCCTTATTCCTAAAACCCCTGAGACTGCTAAAAATAACTATTCTGGTAAGACTTCTCTCTGGAGTGAGTAGGTTTTATACTGCCTCCTAGTCAAACAGCACATTCACTCAAATGCATTCTATTTAATTTGTATAATGCCCCTGATTTGTTTCCTGTTTGCTCAGATACATGTGAAAGCTTGCTACCTACGACTATTTCTTTGTATAAGGAGGATTCACTGAGAAGAAGCTAGACTTAGGACAGTGGTATGTTCTTTTGTAGAACAACTAGGTAAATTGAAGTTTATCTTGAATTCCAAAAGAGTGATAATCCTAGATTAAGGCTTCTTAAACTTGTTCCACTTGTGACCCCTTTTCATCTAAGAAATTTGTATATAACCTCAAGTATATAGGTATATAAAATAGGTATAGAATCAAACATTTGCAGATAATAAATCATAATTTCATGACCCCCACATTCAATTATGAGACCCCATATGAGATTGTGATCCATAGTTTAAAAATCTGAGCTTGAGACTACCAGTATTTGAGGCACCGTATATAGTTATTCTAGACCAAAGGAGTTACATGTGGCTTAGACAAAAGGCAGAAATATTTAACAAAATAAGTAAAAATATAATAGAATACAGATAATATTAACATGTGACTTTCTAAGTGAAAATGTATGCTATGGGACTTCTTATATATGGTTTAGTGATCCCCTTTTGTATGAGTTTAATCACCCCTCTTCTATACTAATACTCTTTCTGGAGATAGGCGATCCAATGAATGGTTACTCAGTCAAAGCTATCCTAGATCCTACCTATCCTTTCCCTTCAAAATTACTATCAATACATCCCAGCTGTCATCCATAAGGATGGAAATTTCAGCCATCTTTTGTTGACTTGGAATGGAGTTTTCCAGATCCCAGATCATATCTTGATTTATTCATACCATATGTGGATGAACCCATATTATATTAGATGTCCATATATCCAAATCACCTAACACACACACACACACACACACACACAGATACAGGGGAGGGAAGAAAGGGGAAGGGAAGAGAGAGAGACAAAGAGAAAGAGAGGAGAGAAGGAGGGACGGAGGGAGGGAGGTAGAACACAGAAAGCAATATCAAAAGTAAGGCAAAAGTATCAGGAGTAGTAGAATTGATGAAGACTCCTTCAGAAGACAAGATTTGAGAGGAGTCTTGAAGGAAAAAAGGAGAAGCTAGGAGACAAAGTTGACAGGGAATATTCCAGATATGGGAAACATTGAGGTGCAATATCTTATCTAAGTAAGTAATAGCTTCTGGGCTAATGTATTTAGAATGTAGAAGGTGTGGAGGTGAGTAAAGTTTAAAATGGCTAGATAGGTAGGAAAGGGGTCAATTATGAAAAACTTTAAATACCCGGAGCATTTTATATTTGATCCTAGAGATAATAGGGAGCCACTTTAATTTGTTCAGTCAGGAAGTGATATTGTCAAATCTATATTTTAAGAAAATGGTTTTGAAGCTGAGTGGAGGATGAACTGGAAGCAAGGAGTCCAACTAGTCAATTACACAAAACTTAGCTCTCATACATTTATTCTATAATGTTCAGAAAAGCCACAAAGAACATGTTTACTTTTTAAGAAAAAACTTAAAATTCAGTTAGTAGGAAAGTAACTTGAAACTTATTGTACATAACCAGATTTATGAAAACATGTAGGTAGAGTCTAGAGCCAATTGAGTTACAAATATGAAACAAATATGAAATTAATTTGCATACTTTTAGAATTTACCCAGCCAAGTTTTGCTATGATTTCATTAATGCATGTTCAGTCTAGGAATGGAAAATGCAATACGAATGTTTATATCAACATCTTCGCTACCTGGTAGTAAAGTGGTAAAGAATAACTTCCTTGAATGATAAAAAAAATAACATAAAGATGATCTAAAATAAGTCAACTTTATAAAAAGTGTATATTCCCTAGAAAGTCATCAATTTTATTACCTTTGACTGATAATATGGTGTATGATTAGTTTAAACTTAATTATGGGATTTCTCTAAACAATCATTAAATGTGATTTCCTCTGTCTAGGGAACTTTTGACTTAGAAATTTCCTTCATCAATACAAATCAACATTTTCTCTATAAATTAAAACCTTGGTTTCTTAAAAATACTGAGAAGTTAAGTAATTTGTCTACACTCACCCAACAAGTATATATCAGAAACAGATCTTGAACCTTAGTCTTGTTGACTCTTCTCAAGTCACCCTACTAACCAGAAATCTCCAAATATTTGTTTATGCTAAGAATGGTACTTAAAAGATCATGATTGAAAGGTGGTGAAAGACGTTATGTAGTGTAGATGGATAATACAAAAAAAGAATAAAGAATAGCAAAAAGAAACACTCAATTATTTGGAAACCCAACCTTAACATAATATATTTGTCAGAACATTTTTAGATATCACAGATTTTAATGTATTCAGATTAATCATTCTTTAAATTCCTAATTTTATATTTGATTTTCATAAAAAGTCAAATATGTAGAAAAAACATTTTTCTTTTAGTTCATCTATGCTTTTGCTTTTACTCATTATATTTTTTATTATATTTTCAAAAATAATTTTTATATATTAAAAATTATATTTTACTTATAATGATAATCATTTATCATTTTTCCAAATGAATTTTGTTATGTATAAACCAATATAGAAGTAAGCAGTATGCAGTATGCAAATACTCATAAGATATGAAGTATAGTAGAAACAGCACAGGACTAGGAGTCAGTAGATCAGTGTTCTAGTACCACTGATGTAACTAGCTATGTGATCAGGGTCCAAATATAACTCAAATATTAACTAGGTGTTTTAACCTAGGCAAGTCACTTAATCTTTATCAGCCTCAGTCTCTTTATTTGTAAAGTGGGAAAAATACCAATTACCTTGCAGAATATTAAGGGAGAATATTAAAGGGAGTATTCTAAATCAAGCCATTTAACTCAACCCAACATTATTTCATTTATCCAACAGATGACCTCTAAGGTCCTTCTTTATACATGCAAAATTTTAATAGTATGGGAGAGCTAAGGAACTAGAGAAAGGAATAGGATATTGGTATTCCAACAAAATTAGTAAGTGCTTTTCCTAAAGTAGCTATACTTATCTAGCCCCAGGAATATTTGTTAATTGATTTAATACTCATTTGTTAAGTGATAATTATGAGCAAGGCCCTGTGTCTTTGAGGATAACTATACCTGGAGTCCCTATCTCACAAGGTTGTTGTGAGTTTCAAAAGAGATGACATATAGAAAGTAGTTGGGAAACTCCAAAACACTACATAAATTCCAGTCATTATTTATTATTAGTTTCTCACATATCACTTCTATCCGCCATTGCTTTTTTGCTCCTATTCTGTTAGGAATGCAGTGAATGATAGGAGACACATCATACCACTTTTGAAAGGTTGCTGAGCCCTGGGACAGTGAGTCTGATTCATGATTTCTACCCTGAGAAAAGCTAGGATGCCAGAGATTAAAAAGTGGCTGAGGACATAGACAAAAAATATCAGGGTTCTGGTACAATAAAGACAAGATAGGGACCATTGGGTGGTTTCCAGACAACAGGCAGCAGTCACAAAGCATGCAGACACTGCAGGACAAAGCAAACAGAGATCTATAAATAGGCTGGCAGGCAGGATCCTAGAATGCTGGAATGAGAGGGAGGGTGTTAGAATTGTTTGTGCCTATCAGAGATTCATAAACATCAGGAGTTGGATAACTGAAACATGCTATTAACGGAGGGCAAGATGAAGTAGTGAGTCAGGTACCTGGAAAAACAAACACATAACGGATCAAGGTCAAGTAGACAAGATAGTAGAGCCATCAGAGGTGAGAATGAAGCAGATGGTGAGAAAGCCAAGCAAATAATACAGGGACTACGGAAAACACAGTTACCAGTAGCCAGGGTGAAGCAGTGGGTCAGGAATCTGGACAGACAGACAAGCAGACAGCAAAGTCAATACTAGGCATCAGCAAGCAGAAGACTGTGAGGTCTTGACGGTGATAATGACATCTAGACCAGCCAGGAGTTTCTTATATGCTTCTTGTAAGGACAGGAACCAATCCCAGGACAGGGAGAGCAGGTAGGTTGAACGCACCTGGCTAGAAAGGGAGAGGGAAAGGGCAGCCATTGGAGGTAGAAGCTAACAATGACAAACCCCACTGGGGCTCAGCGCTTTTAAAGGGACCTGATGGCTACAAAATAAGAAAATATAACTATCCTTGAGCACAAAAACAAATACACAAATATTATGTGTAGTACTCAGTACTAGAAAAACTGGGTAAGATAAAGCATGGATATAAGATCCAATCTCTGCCCTTATGGAGTTTCCAGTTCAATAACATGTATCACCAATATAAATGGTTATAATACCTAGTTTTCTATGTAAAAAGGATTTAAATGAGTTCCAGAAAATAGATGCTAAACATATCTCTCTTAATCAATACATATATGAGATATTGCATGCACTGTCAGATATGATTTCTGTTATGATTGGTTTTGCTTATGATTTTTTATGATAAAAGAATGCACCATGGTAGGTGGGGGCCTCCCACATGTATCAGGACATGTTTATAGTACAAAAAGCAAAAATGGCATTATAAAGTCTAATAATTATTGAATATCTGTTTTCAAAACACTAAACATTAAGAATAAAAAAGTGCTTTCCCAAATTCTTCTATTCTTAAGCTTTCCATATCAATCCCTGCCTCCATGTCTCAGCAGAGGATTTTATCTCATGCTTAAATGAAAAAAATAGGTCATTATCCATGAAATCCCTTTTCTCTATTATTCTATATCTCTAAACTCTGATATTGTCCCTCATTTTGTATTTCTTCTCCTAGTATATGAAGACTGCATGAAGGCTAAATACTCTCTTTTACCTTTGAACCTATGATCCACCTTTCTTTAACAATTTACCCTTGTAATCAATCTTTTCTTTCTAACCTCCTCTCTCCCTAAATATCCTTTCTTTCTTTTACTTCTCCCTCTCACTTCCCCTATCTTTCCATTGACTCTCTCATGGATAATCATAAATATGCAAAAGTCTTCTTATTAAAAACAAAACAAAATCCTTTTACTTGAACCTTCCCCCAAACTCCCAACTACTTCCCTAACTCTCCTTTTCATAGTCAAACTCCTAGAAAAACACTTGGTCTATAATCAATATTTAGAACTTCTTTCTCACTCCTCAACGACTTCTTTACCTTTCAACATCAATTGTACAGTCTGGCTTCAAACTTCATCACTCAATTGAAATTTCTGTCCCCAAAGCAAATAATGATTTCTTAACTGTGAGATCAAAGGTTCTTTTTCTGTGATCTTCTATTCCTTGACTTCTTTGTAGCATGTGATTACTGACTACCTTCTCCTTGATATTTTTGTGACTATCTATTGATTACCCTTCTATCATTCTCAGTCTCAGTCTGATAATCCATGCACTATCCCCATAAATATGAATGTACAATGCTTGGCTCTATTCTTTTTTTTTTCCAACAGCCCTTTATAAGGTGATCTAGTTAACTCTCATAGATTCAATTATCAATCTCTATTCAGATTACTTCCAGGTTTAGATATCCATTCCTAGTTTCTGAGTTCTAGTTTCCTATTGCTGTCTATGGGATACTTTTCAATTGTTTCACTTGCATCTCGTGTCCAAAACAAAACTCATAATTGATTCTCCTTCAAACAAATATCTCTCTTCTTAATTTTTTATCTCTTTCAAGAGAATTCTTATAGTTAGCCCTAGTCTGCATCTTCAAAGTCATCCTCAAGTATTTCCTCTCATCACTCATATCTAATTCGTTGTCATATTTTATCAGTTCTCTCTCCATACATATCTTTCATCTTTCCCTTTTTTTCTCCATTCAAAAGCTGACATTCTGGTTCAGGGCCCTATGGCCCATCCCTGGATTATAGTAATAGCTTCCTAATTGGTTTCCCTGCTTTCATTCTCTCCTCTCTCCAATCCATCTTCCACACACTTGCTAAAGTGATTTTCTTAAAACTCACAGCACTGCCTTATTCAAGAAGCACAACAGGCTTCCATTTATTTTTAGGATAAAATACAAGCCTCTTTGTTTAACAATTAAAGATTTTCAAGATCTGATGCTATGCTGTTTTTCCAGGCTTAGTATACATTATTATTTTTCTAGTACTGTATATTGCAGTCAAGCTAACATGATTGCTAGTCCTTGTTCATTACATTCAATCTTCTACTTCTTCTTTTTCTTTTTACCTCCTGACTCCATGTATTCCATGATCACCTTCACCTCACAGAATATGTTTCTTCCTTTTCTCTAATCAAGTATATATAAATATATAGAAACATATACACCAGTCTCAGGAATAATTTCAAACATGCTTTTTAATGTTTTATGCTTTGGAGCATAAATGGAAATATTTTCTTGAGCCAACTTTATCAAAATAAGAAATAATCCACGTGGCACTGGGATTTAACCCACCAAATTGTTTGGTTGGACAGGTCTCCTTCTGTGCATGTAGAACTACACTGTACATTAAATAAAAGAGATTTTTTTTCAAAGACAAATTAACAAAGCACTCTACTAAATTAAAAGGAATATATTATGTTGGGTTTCTTAAGTGTATTGTGATCTTAGTTGCACTCAGTAAAATATGGTTCTGGAATATTAATATGGAATACTAAAATATTGGATACTAATCTCTATGTTAGTAATGGAAAAAATGAAGATGATAAAAAAATCATGAACATGCATAAATGCCTCATTCTTAATGATAATCTTATACTGCTTATTACCTTTAGTTGTATGAAAGTGTTTCCATCAAGTTATCACAGTTTATTCCATAATATCCCAATAAGTAAGATCTTTTCAAAGATAATAAAGTTAAAATTACTTATAATGTAAAAGAAACATAGACAACAGTTTTGTCAGTTTTTGCTTCTGAAATAAGAGTACTTTCTTGGAAAAAGCATCTGTAATGGTAGGAAATTACAATTAAAATATCCTTTCTTACATTCTGCCCAAGTACCACATACTTTTATGTTTGTTTTATACACAACATTACCACTGACTGTCATGCCTAGAATGTTCTTCCTTTTTACCTCCTGTCTTGCTTCAAGTCTCAACTCAAATCTCAAATACTAAAAGAAGATTTTTCCTGGTCCTCCATATCCTTTAGATGATATTGATTTCCCTCTAAAAATGCTTTTCATTTGCATAGTATATACTTTGTATATGCAAGGCTGTTTGCATGCCACCCATCTCCCCTAAAATGTGAGCTCATTAAGGGGCAGGGAAAGAGAGAGAGCGAGAGAGAGAAAGAGAGAGAGAGAGAGAGAGAGAGAGAGAGAGAGAGAGAGAGAGAGAGAAAGACAGAGAGAGAGAGAAAGACAGAGAGAGAGAGACAGAAAAACAGAGAGAGAGAGAGAGAGAGAGAGAGAGAGAGAGAGAGAGAGAGAGAGAGAGAGAGAGAGAGTGTGTGTTAGTTTTCAGGTATTCAGTCTGACCATTTGTGAACCTATGGACCATACTGTTTAAAAGGTTTTCTTGTCAAAGAAACTTAAATGATTTGCCATTTTCTTCTCCAATTTGTCTCCATTTGACAGATGAAAAACTAAAGCAAATAAAGGTTAAATGATTTGCCCAGAGTAACACAGTCAGTAAGTATCTGAGGCTGGATTTGAACTTAAATCTTCCTGGCACTAGGCCTGATGCTCTATCGAATGTACTACCCAGCAGTTAGAGATAGTACCTGAGAAATGTAACTCTTGATGATGAGGGTCCTACTACAAATTCCAAAAATAAAATATATGTTTGCATTTTTACTCCATCATTTTGTCTGCATTACTTAATTACACATTGATCATTCAGAAAGAGTAAAGAATGACAGACAAAACCAATGTTGTAGTAGTACCAGGGAAATAATAAAGAATCAGAAGAAGGTCTTAATCTGTTGGAAAATGCTATGTAGGAAATGTATGGAAAGATATCATAAAATCATACAGGACCAAGAAGAATGAAAATGACACAATGGACAATAATTAGAAAAGTTTTTGATCTAACAAAATTCCAGATTGTTCCAACTAATGAAATAATTTCCTCCTTGATGACACAGTAATTCTACTTTCCTACATATAGCATCTTTACTCTTATTTTCTTCTCTGAATTCTAATTGTTCACATTATAGAATGGTTGGTATTGTCACAATTCAGCACTTTTTTCTTAATAACTGTGTATGTTGTAGGGAAAACTAATACTAATTATTTAATTGATCAATGGGAGTGTTTTTTTGTATTAGTTTTAGCTCTCCAGTTACACTGCGTAATACTGGAGGTCTGAGAATGTATAGCCCTGCAAACAAATATTTATTAATTGTCTACTATTTGTAAGGCACTGTGTTATGCCCTAAGCATATAAAGTTAAAAAAAAGAAGAAAAACAGTTTCTACCCTCAAAGAGCTTACAAATGTAGAGGGGATTTAACACATGCACAAAAATGTATGTATGGCAATTTGATGAAGAACAGAACAGATAATGAATGATTCCTGAATACTTAGAAAGATTTCATGGAGGAGGTGTAATTTGAAGAGCATATATCATTGAAATTAATAGTAACTAGCTTCTTAAATCTCAGCCAAATGTTATATTCTTTTTTTAGTTAAAAGTTATATTCTTGAGGTTGTGCTTTTAGCATTCTAAAATTCTAACAAGTTTTTAATCTTTTGTTATTATCTAGATGGATCTTCCTACAAATGAGAGGTTCAAATGAATAAAAATCCTCTCCTTCTCCCCCCAAAAATGTACTTGGGAATACTATAAAATTTGCAATATGACAAAACTCAATGACCTCCAAGAACCTAAAGTTCTGGGGAGTTATGAAACACTAGGAGAAAAAATACTGGAACAAATGAGACTAGCTAAAAAGGGAGGGAATTAAACTTTTTCAGATTGAAAAATTATCAATAATAATAGCAAAACAATAAAAATAATAGCTTGTATTTATACAGCATTTTATAATTATTATCTCTTTGTCCTCACCACTACCCTAGAAGGAAGGTACTATTTTTATGCCTATCTGACAGAAAAAGAAACCGAGAAACAATTATTAAGTGACTTTCACTGGGCCATATAGCCAGTCAGGTGTCTGAGGTTGTATCTGAACTCAGATCTTCTTGATTTCAAATTCACTGTGTTATAAGAGTCTCAGAAAGATACTCATATATATATAATATATATGCATACATATTTATATCTGTATTATATCTGTATGTTATATATATGTACATATCTATATCTGTATTATATATTTATGTTATATATACATATCTATATCTGTATTATATATGTATATATATTCATATCTATATCTGTATTATATATGTATATTATACATATATTTCTATTTTGGGGACATAATTGTTAGCATCTATTTTCTAATATAAATCCTATTCATACTAGGTAGAATACTAGCATTTCAGAAACACTAATTCAATTCTATTAAATGTGTATTAAGGGTCTGCTTTTGCAAAATACTGGATAAGTTTGTTATTACATCCAAGATAAAATATAAAATACTCTGTCAAGTCTTCTTATACTTTATTCCTCTGTTCTTTATTGTGCCAAAATATCTACCTTTTTGCTGTTCTTAGAATATGAGAATCCAACTCCTGACACCATGTCTTTGCATTCATGATCACTCCATCAAGAATGTTTTCTTTCCTTATTTTGATCTCTTGCTTTCTTCAAGATAACTCAAATATGAATGTCTACTTTTCTTGGTTCCCTTGTTTTTCTATTGCCTTCTCTCTAAGACTATTTCTTATTCTTTATATATCTTATACATGGATTTACAAGTTGTCTTCTCCCAGAGCTCCTTGGAAGAAGGGATTGTATTTTTGCTTTTTATTTTATCATGACCCTTAACACACTTATTGGCACATAGTAAATTCTGTGCTAGATTAACAAAAAAACACATTTTGACTGAATAGCAGATTCTGTGCCTCTTCTAATTTTCTATATATCTGACAAATTAATTTTTGAAAATCCTTTCTAGTCATATAGTAGAAATAATCTAGTAAAAGCAAAAATATTCCACCTCACTCCTCCAAAAACACTAGTATGTCACATAATCTGCAGTATAAATAAAACAAAACAAAAGCTCCACAATTTATAAGTATTTTCTTTCTTTCTTTTTTATAAAGAAAATTTATAATTTATATTTATAAAGAAAAAAAAGGAACAAGCCAAGTTCATGAGAGGCGGAAATTAATAGAAATCCTCCCTCAATGATTAGAGAGAAGAAATAAATTTCCCCCCAAATTTTTCCTATTTCTACATTTGTCACAAAGTGGCATTTTAGGTGATCAAGTTCTAAAATGTGATGAAAAGGCCATTTTTAGTCAATAATTTATTATCAACTCAGACTTATTTTAGCTTTGGGAAATTAATGGACTTTTTATATTTTTCCACTTTTTTCACAAGATTATTTAGTGGGAAACACAAGCCAGCTGTAGCCCAACTTCAAGTTCACAGTGGTAATTTCCACCATCACAAATGAGCATTTAAAAATGACAAAGATAAATTCCACTGGCATCCTGTGTGTCCTACCTGGGCACAAGGACATAGATCTTATTTTTATAGATTTACTATAAACTTTCAAACCTGTTGATGCAAACCATAAAAGTAAATATTCCTTCCAATTGGTAGGGGTCATGAAATTTTGGCAGACAATTTTAGAAATGCTTTATAAAAATGTATTTGCAAAAATAACCTATCCATAATATAATGAGTGAGGTATACGCAATATAAAATTTTCTATTTTTTTACTTATATCTAAAGATAAATTGTATCAATTTAAGTAAATTGATAGTATAATGATAAAATTATATTTAAAACAATATTTCATCTGTCATTATACAGCATTTATGTATATGCAAATGCTTATCTGGAAAAAATTATTTACATAAATGAAACATTTAAAGAATTCAGCATATATACATTAACAACTATTGCTATCTGCATGTGATTATGCTTATGCATATTTAATATAATTTATCCTTTTTTAATGTGACATAGGAAATTTTTAAATTTAGGAAATTTGATTTATTACAAATATTATAAAATGAGTATATTGGGATTTTCCTATGTTTGTATATTCTGAGTGTGACAATGTTTTTTGTCCAGTCCCAATGACATTTATTGTTCTCCCAGTGTTTGCTTAATACTGTAAGAAGATATAATTATTAAATTTAATCCTTGTTCTAGATAAAATTATATGCTACATTCATTTGCTGATATCAGCAAACATATGCAACAAACCAAGAACATTTACAAAATAAAATGAGTGAAAATTAATATAGTGTAAAGTAATAGTGATAAAATGAACTTATTAATAATTAATACCTATATAGTACTTTAAAGTTTGCAAAGTACTTTATATGGAGAAACTAAGGCACTCAGAGGTTAAGTGATTTGACCAGAATCCCACATTTGGCATAAGTCTGAGAGTGCTTTTGAACTAGGTCTTCCTGACTCAAATCCAGGTCTGTATCCACTCTGTCACTTAGTTGCATACATAATTCCATAGTTATTGTTTAATAAAGCATGAATTTGGGAGAAAGTATGATACGCATTAATTGAAAGAATACTTATACCAATGAAATAAAAAAAACACTTTAGAAAAACAAAAGCTATCCCATATTGGATCATATTCCCACATTTGATCTGTGAAACTGCAATGATGAAAAGGACTATTAGAAACAAAACTTTTTGACATCATCTTTTCTACTTTACAACTCCTCCCCTGCCCCAACGCCTCTATCTTCCTCATATTTATTGCATATACTCTTCTATAAAACTGCCATTTTTGGTATTCTTTTTAAGTCCAAACTTTATATATGTTTAGGACAACTCTTCCACAAATATTTTACAATACCTTATATTTTTGTGTATAATGGTTTCTTATGGAATGATTTTTTTAAATTTTCAGTAGTTTTATTAATGCTTCAGAATTAATTATATTCTAATTTCATACCATTTTACAAATTTCCTAGTATTCATATGTACTTCATGCTAAAGAAAGAAGGTAACCTGCAAAATTAAAATTGTTCAATATAGCTAATATCTTATATTAAAAAATAAAAAAGGCTCACAACTTGGTGTCATCCTCAATTCCTTACTATCTCTCAAGCCTCTTCCTATATAGTCTCTCTTTCTCTCTCTCTGTATGTATGTATGTATATATATTGTTTCTATGCATATATTAACCTAATTAAGAGATATATCTGTTTATAAAATTCTCACACAACTCCATTCCTGATCGACTTCTTTATGAGATGTACCTACTTCAATGCAATGTGATAATGCTTAATGCCATTTGACTAGCTGACCCTTTGTAAATTAAAGGGTTATTGATCCAGATTTTTTTTCAGGAATAAACTGCCTAGAAATAAAGTAGGCACTAATGAAAGATGCATTAACTTTCCCAAGTCACTTGGGTGCCAATAGCACATGGCAGTTGTAATTTCCTAAATGACATCCTAGCGGCCATAGAAAATTAATGCAGCTTCCTAAAGTGCCTAATTAATACCCAGGAGTCACTTAAGCACTCGGAAAAATATGGCTTATACAGAACCATTATTTATAAGGGAAGTTCCCAACTTATGAATGGATTGTGTCCCAAAAGTTCATTGCTAAATGAACTGTTTCAAACATTGAAAGCACCTACCCACACAAAGGACATCATCAAAGTCAAGTAGTTTTCTTGACTGATAATTCCACAATGTACCTGAGATGCTATATAATTTCAGTATGGAGAGTGGGGGAACCAACCAACCAAAACAATAATAGAATAATGACCTAATCCTATTAGAAAATTAAAATAAAAATGTTTAAGATATGATTTTATTTATATTGAGTGTAATTATTTTATTATACAAAGATATTCTCCTTTTCAGAAAATCGCTTTCTGCCCTAGATAACATCTCTTATCATCTGTTCACCCTTCCCCTTTCTTCCTATTGCTTTCCCCCCACATTTGAAACCTACATCTAGACTGTCTTGTTTCCAAAATGTGTTGTTTTAGGTACACCTTCACCAGACACTCACTTAGCATTATGACCACATAAAAATGCCTTAAACTTTCAAAGCCTCAGTTACTTTATCCATAAAATGGAGATCTAAGGTCTTCAGTTGGAAAGGACTTTAAAGGCCATCTAGATCAATCCCAGGTTTTACATATAATACATATCTATAGTACCTGCCTCATAATTTTTTTGTGAAGCTTACCTGAGATCATATATGCAAAATGCTTCACAAACTTTAAAAAAATGTAAATCTCCTGACTACTCTCTCATCCTTTTCAGACTACCTCAAACAGAATTAAGAGTTCAGAATTATAAGACATCATCCACTCTGACTGCCTTTAGGAGACGAGGAAAGTATAATACTTAAATGTCTGTCCCAGTTAAATTTCAATCTTCTTCTCTGTGCCTTCCCTCTCTCTTTGAATAAAAGAAAGAACAGAAGGCAGCCAGGAGGGCTGGCTCAGCAAATGCACCAAATCAGTTTCCTAGCTAACCTAGATTGTATGCTCCATTGATAGCAGGGACTGTGTCTTATTTATATTTGTGTCCTTGTTAGGGAATTGGGTGTCCAGGGCATAAAAAACTCAACAAATGTTTACAGAATTTATTGGAGGGGTTCAAAGGGAACTAAAGGGAATCTCACATGATACAGATCTCTCTGTCTAAAGGATAAAATAGGGAAGGGAAGTAGACAGAAGGATTATGAGGAAAATGACAAAAATCTATCTCTATCAGTCCTTTTTTGGGGATGTGCAGTTTTGCAAGATTCCGGTGTTTCTATTTCAACATCTAATTATATAGACTTATCCTTTAAAGGAAAGACACAACATAGCCCCATTTATAAATAAATAATCACAACTGACATGGACATAAGGGTTTGAAATTATTATAGGTATTACCATCTCTTTTTACAGCTGAAAGGAGATACTTGGACGTTAAGGGAATTTCCCACAAACACACAATTAGGAAATTATGAGGTGGAATTTGAACTCAGATGTTCCAGTCTAATAATGTGTGTTAGAAAAATAAAACATGCCATAAAGAGAAGAGAAACTACTTAAACATCTGTAACTAATGCTTATAGTTAAATAATATACACTAAGCCATTATTAAAGTTTCAAATAATGAAGCTAGTGATTTTTTCATTATTTCTAATGTCTTTCAACTTTTGATAAATTTGGAATGTTATTAATTTTTTTACCAGTGCTGAAAATATCAATTATTTTTAAAATTCCAATTTAAATCATTTTTCTTATCACATTAAAATGTTTGTTGCTAAATGACTTCTACTCATACAACCATAAAGTAACTGGGGGAACATTTAAAAAGTCTAGTTAAAGCAATCATGAAACACAAAAAACCACTAGAGAAAAATATTAATTTTAAGTCTTCAATTTTTACTATAATTCATTTCTTTTTTTAAAAAATCACAATTTTACATACCTCTTCCTCTTCCATTTAGAACTTCTTTGGCTAGAGGGAGAATCTTCAAGAACTCATTATCTTTGCCCCTCAACCTTCCCTCCCTTCTATTACTGTAGAGGGGTAACACTATTGTCCCTCAGGCTCACAAGTTGGTGTCATCCTCAATTCCTTACTATCTCTCATCCTCAACCTCATCCCTATCCCATGGTCTAATCTCTTGCTAAGGCCTGCTGAATTCACATTAGCAATCTTCTCTACCTTCATCTTCTCTACACTGCCACCACTTTGATGCAAGCTCATTGCTAACAAGCTAACTAATAAGTCCGCCTGTCTAAAATATTCCTACATCCTACTTAATAAACTCCAGTGGCTTTTTATTGCCTCCAGAATGATGCTGGCCTCCCAGCTGTTGAACAAAGCAGACATGTTCTCTGTCAGCTCTAGGAAAATTCTCTGTTCCTCATGTCTATAAACCTTCCTCATCTCTGCCTACTGACTTCCCTGGCTTTCTTTAAGTTCTATCTAAAATTCCATTCTCGATAGGAATCCTGAATATAACTTTTTTGCACATAGTTATTTGCTTTTTCAGTCCATTAGAATGTGAGTTAACATTGGGAAAACAACAAGCAAACAACTAAATGCAAACTACTAATATTCAGGATAAACAAGAAATAGCTAATGAAGAAAAAGCACTAGAATTAAGAGGGGGTAAAAAGAAGCTTCCTGTAGAACATGTGTATATATACAAACATATATGTGTACTTTTACACATGTGTATATGTATCTTTAAAGGTATTATAGATGACATATGACAAAGCATTTCCATTCTTATGTGTCAGTATACTACCACACTAAAAACAGACATGTGAACAACTTGCAAACTTGCAGGTAGATTTTAAAACTATTTTTTCATAACCAATATCCAACTCCCCGCCCCACCATTGTGGCTTGATAAATTAGATAATGTAAATTAATGATATTTGAGTTGGCTTACTGAGTACATTTTCACTTCAATCAAAATCATAACATCTATCCATATTTTTTTGTCCCTTATATATTTATAAGTGGCTTGTTTCCTAAGCCATGCAGCAGTAACTTATGAACATCTTTCACTGCATATTCAAATACTACTATTATTTTACTGTGCAATCTAGCATGGCTCTTTACTTTGTTTGGTTCCCTAGCATTTTAAAATTACTGACCTGGCATGAAGTAGAAGCAGCACTTTATTTAAAAGCACATAATTTTCAAATAAATACTAACTTGATCATCCATCCCAATGACATGAGAAATCATGCTGGCAAAGGACTCATCTTTCAAATCAAATGTAAATATAAGACCATGATCACATTTTGTCCCAAATATCACACTGGCAATGTACAATAAATGTTTATGTACTTAATGCTGGAAAAAGTAAGTACATTTGAGTTCAATAATAAAATGTCCTTTTAGGCCCTTACTCTTTAAAGTCTCCATTATATTTTTTGAAAATACCTAAATTTCAATTCTAAATTATCTGAAAATATTATGAAAGTGATGATGTAGTACACAGCAGAAGAAAATGGAATGAATTTTCTGCATAGCTAATATTTATATAGTTTGATTATACCTTGAGATAAAAGTATCTTATTAAGAAGTATATGAATATTCAAAACCAAGAAAACTTCAGATTTGATTTTAAGAGCTAATTCTTTAAATTATTAGTCAAGGATTAAGAAGTAAATGATTTCACTAACCATCTGACGCCTGAGGTGGAAGCAACAACAACAACAACAAATGGTTCAGGGAACAGGGAACATCAAATACTCACAATGTTAGACCTTTCCACTCCATCTCATCCTAGAAAACATTCTCAGGAGGCTGGAAGTAATAGTGTCAAATTCAAACAGAAATGGAATATTATTGCCAAATATTAAAAAGCCACAAATTGACATTTTTATGTTATATTGAATTTAAGGTGCCAATTATATTTTCTTCTGGTTTGAGTTGAAGCCAAAAGTTTTATGGGATTTTTTTGGTTCCTCATGGTGAAGTTGGCAATTTTGGTATAGAGGAAAGAACTTGAAGAATCAGAAATTAAAGGTTCTCATGTTGGCCCTGCTTCTTATTAAATATGGTACCTAGGGCAGATCATTCAACATTTCTTTCTTTCATTTTTGACATCTGTGAAATGGAGTTAAAATCTTTGCTCATCCTATCTCACACACTTGTTTTCAGGATAAAGTTAAGATGACAAACATAAAGAGATATAAAAACAAAACAAAAACTTATACATAGGATATTTTGTGAACAGAACAATGTCAGAAATGTATAAACATTGTATCTAAATGACATTTAAGGGAAAGAATATCTTTGGAGACTGTCCTAAATATATGTCTTTCTCCACATCTATATCAAGCCAATTATCCTATTTAAAATTTCAGGTACAACAGTATTAAAATTCTAAGTCAATAGAATATTTAGTTTATTAATGTGTATGCAAATAGAAAAATATTCACATGAAACCAAGCATACCTTGAAGTCCTCTAATATTTCTTATCACTTAGGATTATAATGGCTAAAATTCAAATCATAAAGAGTGTGGAATGTAAATCAGATTTTAGAAATTGTGCAACAGAAGCTTACCTTTAATCTCAAATACACCTATAAAAAAGGTTTAAAGTTTTAAAAAATTACACTTACAAAAATGTTTAAGGAAGTTCATTGACTTAATTTTCAAATAAGCTGACTTTTTTTTAAGCAGTTTTTTCCCAATGTTATTTGTTCAAGATTCATGAGTGTGCTATTTGCTATTCATTTTAAATTTAAACGTTTCTTTATGACCTAAGAGTTTTTTTGCATCAAAATGTTATCCTAATTCAGTCCCACAGAGATGTGCTGTACATTCAAACATCTGTCGAGGTGTGGAGGCATGCTGCTTTATTGAATTATTGAGTGCTACTGAAGTTATTTTTCAGCTGTAATGAAGGAAACTTTATTTGTTAAATATTTGGAACACTTAATATTGTTCCTATCAGTTATAACAGCTTTTTAAAAAGTATACTCCCAAATGCTTAAAAATACGGTCCCAAATGCTTACTATATATTGGCAGATAAGTTGAAAATGTCATATTGTTAATTATAGCATTTCCTTCCAACCCTCAATCCATGATTATTTTCTTTGTAGCCAACCAAAAGAGCTTTCTCTTATGCTAGTATACTTTAAAGTTGTATCTGAATCTAATCTAAGTATGAATTAAATCTAATACCACAGTTCCAATCAAAATACTTTCTTTGGAACATGGATAAATATTTGTTTGAAGAAGCCTTTAATAATACAATGTAACTCTTTTCTATTTGGAACTTACATTTTTACATTCAAACTTTAGATATACTCATCTATTTTAGAATTACTTAATATGTTTCATTTTAGCCTAAAGTGTTTTTCATGGGTGGGTCCAAACTCATGGTCATAGTTAGAAAAGCAGCAGCAAAAAAATATTTAGAGCTGGCAAAGTGAATAGATGAAAGTGGCCCCAGTGTTCTCACTTTTGTTGGAAAGTATTTCTTTGGTCTTCAGTTAAGTCACCGCATGACAAAGCTGCCTGTGATAAAAGGTTATTGAGTACCACTGTATTATGCCATTAGTACCTCTTGCTCTGGATCAATGCCGGAGAAATTCCCCACTGTGTTTACTAGCTCCAGCATACTGAAACAGTTTCAAATAAATCAGTGATTTTACACTTGTAACAACCTACAGAGAAACCACTTTTACTTCCTCTCAGATAGAATTTTCCTTTCCGGCTCATAAATATAGCACAGTCTGCTTACAAGGTTCTGTAAACTGTGGGTAGATAGGCAAGCATTCCATAGAACCACATGGGAATTTGAGCAGTTGCAAGTTCAGGGAAGGTAGGCCAGTCAAGCATCGCTGCGGTGCTCCATTACCATGCTTTTGCGATTGTTTTTTTGCGGTTGAAGAGCTCTTGTACCTGCTGCTCTGAGGCTAGCTTTACAGACAATTCTACTTAGAGTATATTTGTAGAAGAAGTTGGAGAATCAAGAAATAAACTGGGACAAGGAGGGTGCTGGTAATATTCACAATGTATAACTTATCAACTACATTTTCCTTTTATTCAATCCAAATCTCTGTAATGTTTTGCAATAGTATACAAAAGAATGATGCTCCAAAGAAAGCATCATGTAAAGATAAAGCACATTCATGAATCACTACATAATCATTATTCTAACTCACATTGTATTTGGTCAGGTTTGAGTTAGTGTTCATTGGAATTCATTCTTTCACATTTTATATTCTGACTAAAGGTGATCAGACTTTTGATAATGACTTAAGAATATGGATTACAATATACTCAAATGGAAACATGATCAGAAAAAATACTGAGATCTGAAGAATTCTTCATAAACTGACAAAATGTGTAAGATATGAAAAGCACAGAAAAGCATAAGTATATGCGTGTGCATGTGTGTGGGCAAGTGTGTATGTGTGTGTGAAACTTAAGAGAAAGAGACACGCAATAGGTGACATAGAGAAAACAGATGTGAAGGCTCATCTGTCATATTTTTACGGTGAGGGTCTGCTCCTAAATCCTTCTATGTGAAATCACCTGTTTATTTCTCTGACATGCAGTACAAAAATATTGTCATCCGAATGTCCTATTTTTTTTTTTAGTCATACTGCTGACATAAGTATCAAACATCTTTGAACTGATGTTGAGTTGTGTAACAAGTGACAATATCAACTCCCAAGGCAGCTACAATGCTTGCTTCATGAATGAGTTTTGACAGGTCAGAAATGAACCTGATTCTTACAAATGTGCGACAGCAGTAAACTAGCCTTTCAAATAGTAGAAAAAAGCTTTTTGTTCTGCAGTACGATGCATTTTCTTTCACTGAAAAAAATGGTTCTATATTAATTATTTTTCTTTTGTCTTGTCATTGTTGGGATTCAGCTCTTGTGCCATATTTTTCAAAAGAGAACCATTTGCCACCTGCTTCTGGATTAAAACTCTGGCCCGCAGCAGGTATTGCTGTTTGTAAATGACTCCCAAAGGCAACAAGACATCGTTTTCCCAGGTGGGCTACTCATTTACTTTCTGTTTTCTTTCTCCTACTATTCATCTACAGTGACAAGTGTCAATTATGGACACAAGATTTATGGGAAAGGAAAGATAAAGCACAATTTACAAATCATTTCCTGTGGAAGCAGACAGGTGTAATGACAGAGACTGCTTGCTGTAATTGAATTTCTTGCTGCTCTCTACTCAGTCACAAGAAGATGTCAACTTCAAGGATGTTAGTCATGGAAAAAATCTTAATACATGCCGATTCTGACTGTGCAGATGACAATGCCATCCAAGTTTAACTTGTCTACAAATGGGAACAATATTTGCTGTGGTGAAATACAAAGCCAAATGCACAAAATCATGGCTTCCAAATAGTACAGCTTTATCAAGCTGGCTAAGGAATTCCCGCATATATTTTAAACACACAAAACAAAGAATTTTGTTGTTTTCCACACAACTGACAAAAATCTAAAAACACAAGCTATATTTACACAAGAATCTCTGGATCACATAATACCATTCATCTAATATCCCTTTACTTCCAAACAAAAGTTACTTCATAGCAGTATATTTTTTCCAAACTATTCAAGTTGATGACAATAGTAGATAAATCATTTTTTAATGTTCTAACATGATCTTATCTTATTTCCATATATTTTTATAAATTTGAATTCTGATCATGTAACAACAGTTTATGCTCACATCACTATCTCATATTAATTATATAATCTCACTCCTGAAGTGGAACATATTATACAGTTTTAGATGAAAATGTGGATAATACAAAAGAATCACATATTCCTACAAAAATTCTTGTTTAAGAAAAAATTATTTCATAAAAAAATCACACGTAGCATCCTTTGAGAAAATATCTTATGATGGAATAATTCTCCATTGTATGGATTTTAAAATGAAAATAAAAAAATATACTTAGCTTACTATTACAAAATTCCAAAATAAGCATAGTAAAAAAAAAGATATATTTAGCTTACTATTATAATATGTCCAAAATAAGCATAGTAAAATATGTTAGTTGAAAAGAACTTAACTAATAACTTGCAAAATTAATTATCTGCTTAGAAAACATACCAAGAAGGCATATGTATGCATTACATTTTCCCCTCTGTTTTGAAGAATTACATAAAAATACTGCTGAGCAAAATGATTTGCTTTATGTTTATGGTTTTATATGTGCTTATGGATGGACTTAATATATATAACAAAAAAGAATAACATAGATCAAGTGATAGTCATGCAATGAGAGGTTTTAACAAATATTATAATGTACTCCAATATCTACAATTGTATACTTTTTCCCATTTCAATCTAAGAATATATTGTTATAACAGAAGATAGATATGACCTATATTAGTAGCCTAAAGTATCTCCTCAAATTCTAATTTTTTAGTAATCATAATCAAGATATTTAGAAAATATGAACTGTGCAGATAATAATTCTATACATATCCTAGTGTATTCCAGAATTGTTAGGTATAATGACACTTTCACAGATTATAGTTTCACATTTTTTTAATGCACAACATATGCATCTCTGTGGCTTTAACTAATACAAATATTAAAACAAATGATGATAAACTTAGGCACATTATTTACATAGCTATCGCTTCATTTTTATAAGCATTTCTAGAGCTTTGCAATTTATGGATTAAATCCTTTAGATAACATTGGAATTCCCTGTTGATGGAAATATATAACACATGAAGAAAAAAAATGTTCATATAAATCTAATATTGTGCATAATTAGTATACATCCAGAAAGTACTAGATATACAGTTGAAAATTGTTTTTGTTGTTTTTATAAGATTTGAAACTGCCCAAATCTCAAATTGTTAAGAGAAGCAAGTTTGTCTTGGGAAACTCTTCTATTTTATGAACACTCAGTCTTCTAAGTTACAATGTATATGTCCTAATTTTATTTTTCTAATGTTACATACCTTCCCTTTTGTAACAATAACAAATAATGTTAAGAATTTTGAAATGAACTTGAAATAGAAACTCTCTCTTACAAAAACACAAATATAGTGCATATTTCATCAAATAGTAAAAATTAATATAATGATATAAAACTCCTTGAATTTAATTTAAAGCAACACAGTTCTTTATTAGTTATGATTTATAGCCACTCAGCTTTAAACCTTTCAACCTTTTCAGTTATTACAAATAATGCAATTTGAAAGTCAAATCATTTGTAGTAATTTCTAATTACTAGGGCATACAGAAAACAGGATATATTTCAGGTATCTATATTGTTAATTGAGAATCAGAGTTTTCATTCTTTCATTTGTAGAGTCTTTGCTAATACTGTTATTTAAAAATATTTATAAATGTTATAAGCTGTATAACAATTCCTGGTAAATAGTTTTTTTTTTTTTTTTAATTTCTCTCTTTTCTAAATTTAATATTTACAAAAGGTTCCTGATTTTTAAAATATACAATAAATAAAAATCCTACAATCACATTTTTCAATTGAAAATGAAACAAAACAACCTAATTTGTACCAAACACAACTTCCACATTAAAAAAGAAATGTATCAATCATTCCCCTGGCTTCCTAATGACTCCAGACTGTGCTCACCTGTATTCCTTCATATTGGTCATAATTGTCACAAATCATCTCAGTGTGTTTCTGAACTTCACAATGCAATATGCTTTTCCCCCATGAAAGAAAAAGGAATCGCTGAAAATAGTTCTAGATTTTGGCAAGTAAGAGGGTATTATTGAGCAAGACCACTCAGAATTTCAGAGACCTGAATTTGAATGTTTATTCTCTTTTTTTTAATCTTTCTGTGTTATCTGTTCTGTTTTAGAAAAAAAAAAGTCATGATATAGAACCAGAAAGAGCCTTTAGAGATTACTCAGTCCAATTTCTTCATTTTACAGACGAGTGTACAGAGACATTTAACTTGTCTAGGCCTTTATGTCTTCATCTCTGAAATGGAAGAGGTTGCACTAGATGACCCCTAAGACTACTTTATCCTCAATCCGAGCGAGTTATATTCTAATGAGACTCACTGGAGCCTTATACTGACACATTCTATTAAAGCAGTCCAAGTCTAAGTATTTTATTGCATTTCTTTTTGTAGTATATAAATGCTAACATCTAGATGCAACTACATTGCACTGAAATATAAAGATTAATATACATTAAGTTTATATGAAATGAAACACAAATAGCTTTTTTCTCCTTCTTCCCCAAGAAGTAATCCACACTTGACAAAAATTCAGCTTAGAGCAATGTGTATGTGAAACATCCCTCAGCTACTGCAAGTCACTGACACAGTAAATGCACTGCATGGAAAATGGTTTGCTGGTAAAATGATTACAGCTGTATAGGCTCCTCTTCCAACTTACTGAAAGCTCTTTCCTGACTGCATGAAAGCAACACAACTAGATCTTGTTCAGCAGCGAAGGAGAATTTAATCCCTTATGTATGCTGCTTTTTTTCTAATGAATCAATAAAAAATAAAAAAAAAATTATTAAGTACTCTGTATCGTTTTCAGTTTACTAAATGCCAGTGTTTACAATAAGCAATCATGAATCCTAAAGTCCTCTTTATTATATTTGGTCAGAAAAAGTCCTCAATTCCATTTGTTAAGAATGGAGTTTTGGTTTGTCAGGTATGCCCAAATGGGCTCCTCCCAAAATGACTGCAGTTCAATAGTATTATTTGTAGCCAGAAAAGTCCATTTGTGCATGAAAGCTCAAATGTGAGCTACGGTTGGTTATTTCAATTGTAACATATTTGCTTCCCATAGAAGATATATATTTATGTATAGTTATTTAAATGTTGGTGTGGGAGACATTAGTAGGTGCCACCTGATGTCTAAAACCTGTTTTAAAAAAAACACCTTTTGACCAGCAGTACTGAGAGAACCACAGGGCAACTGCTTACTAAAAACAAGAATTTAACCAAGTGGGACATTATGTTTTCCTTTCGGAACCTAAGTATGGTATCAGACACAAGTTTAAGCTTATTCTTTTTAATGGCTACTGAAGTCCTATTTTATTATGAAGTTCTAAATGGACATTAAAAATTGTTATTGTTATTGAGTAATTCAGTTACAGCCAATTCTTCAAGATCCTGTGGATCATACTGTCCAGGTATTTTCTTAACAAAAATATTGGAGTGGTTTGACATTTCCTTTTTCAATGGATTAAGACAAAAGATGAATGATTTATACTGAGTCCCATAACTAGTAACTGAAACTGGATTTGAACTTAGGTCTTTCTGATTCCAGACCCAATACTGTAACCATTGAAACACCTAGTGTCCCTTCCAATTACACATGGAATTCTATTGATGAGAAATAAAGAAATAGAGATTTCCCTCAATTATTAAAAATAAAATAAATCACCTTCAGGTGCCACCTTTATGAAAACTGTGGTATTTTATATATTGATTATAAGTGACAGTGAAGAGGGACATCTCTGGAAGCTGGGTTAGGATAAAACTGGCTTTTACAAATAGGGGAACAGATTGCTTTCAGTTGTAGACAGGTGTCTTTTGGGAATCTGCAAGTTTTAACAGGTGTTTGCCTTAACAAGGAAGATAGGAATGGGAGTCCTACATCCTGTTCAGTGTAATCTTCCCTCCTCCCTCTTTTAAGCATTCTTTGTGTCCTTATAATAATTCCTTATTATTATAAGGACAGTGTCAAAAGTCATCTCAACTATTATAGGATTCAGGTACCTGCCTGGATTGGTGTCAGGAAGCATATCATATCACAAGTGAAATTACTGTCCAGATTAGGGGTTCTTAACCTGATCTCTGTATGCTTAAAAAATGTTGCTAACTATTTCAGCACAATGTATATCGGATAATTTGTATTTCACTTCTTTGAAACATTCTTTCTTTAAAGATTATTTAAACATTTTTAAAGCATTATTCTGGACAAGATTCCCTAGGCTTCATTGGCTTACTGAAAGGATTCATCACACAAAAAATGTTAAGAAGTTCTGACCTAAATAATTATGTATCTAAATTAAGGTTTGACTTTTACCCAAAGATCCCAAAATAATTCTATCTTCAATTACTTTAAAGATAGTTTTACTGATAATACTGTATAACAGTAGTAGTCTGTCATAACTGTCACTTTCCTGATAATAATTCCATACCTCAGAAATCTGGATGTCTTAAAAAAGCTATGAAGGGCCACTATCTTTGAAATTCTCTTTTTGTTACTGCCAAAGAGGTGAACCTTTAGCCACTGTATAAAGCACTTTTGTGAGGCTTTCAATTGAATGTACTAGCTAAAGGAGAATACATAATTAATTATTTATAGTATATTATTTTTATTACCATGGACATTGAAGCCAGAGACCAGTAATGATTTTCTGCATTTTATTAATTAGAAAGTAGATATTTAATTGTACTCAATTCTGAGTTATTTTTAATTTTTTCCCTAAAAAATCAGTTTTGAAAAAAGCACACATTTTATCTTATTCACAAGTTTAATATCTATTTTGCCGACAGTGTCTTACTACACATTCTGATGGAAGCTTTCTAAAAAGTAATAAGTGAATTACTGTGTTGAACAATGTAAGTTTTCAGAAGCAATAAAAATTAACCTCTCCCTGATCCTTTTATAGTTCATACACCTTATTTAATAAATATTTTCAAAAGACTAAAATTCTTCACCCATGGAATATGTGGTAAATTCAAATGAAATATTTTTTGAAATTTTCAAATTTCATGTGAAGAATTACATAACTTTATTCCTAAGGGTAATGGTGACATGGAACAGTTTACAACATTTTACCTGAAGCAGATCTGACTAATGCTATTAGTATAACCTCAGATAGTTGCATTATCTATTTTTACAGCTGACTTTAAAAAGCTCATCTATCTCATTTTTTAAAACTCTGTCTTCTTATACATATGTTTACAGTTTGAGCTTATACTCTTTGCACAAGTCTCAATAAAGATCTCTGCTTGAAAATGTTGCTAAATGTTTAAAAAAAAAAAAACTATCAGGGATCAGCATGAAAAAAATGGCCACCAAAAAGGATTTACCTCTTCTTCTCTTCAGCCCTTATTTGGCTGATGACATCAGATTTCAGTATAGTTTTCCTGTCCCTGAAACAAATGAAAATGGAGCTCTGCTGCTCTCAAGAAGCAAGCAGAACTATTTTCATCTTGATGTGTAAGGCTCCTCTTATGAAGGCCATGTCAAGGAGTGTAGACATCCTTTCTACTTGTGGGCTGCTTATCATTCAATCAATAAACATCTATTAAGCACTTATTATGGACCAGGCACCAGGGACAGGGAGATTAAAAATGAAACATCCATGGCTTTATAAGTTTTTATATTTTATCATGGGAAACAATATGCATTTATAATAAATGTACAAAAATTAATTCAAAATAAAGGCTTCACGTAAAAACACAATGGCATTTAAGCTGAATTTTGAAGAAAAAGGATTCTGAAAGAAAGCAATGAGAAAGGCATGCATTTCAGAAATTAACCTGGATTTTGAAAAGGCAGCATATTTCATCTTGCAAAAATAGCCAGTGCAAAGGTTCAGAAATAAAACAAGTAGTATTACATATGAAGAACAGCAAGAAAGTCAGTTTGACTGAGCCATTAAATATAGGAAGGAGAGTAACATAGACTGTTAAGGTAAGTTTTAAAGCAAAGTAAATAGCTTTTAAAGCCAGAGGGGTTCAGATTTTATCTTACAGACAATTGGGAGTTATGGAAGTTAATTGAATGGAGGTAGGTCCAAGAGAGAGGAATAGCATAGTTAGATTTGCACCTAAGCATACAAACTTTAGCAGTTATGTGGAACTTGGTTTGGAGTAAACAGAGGAGGGGAAATAATTAGGAGGTGATTGCAACAATATGGGTGAGAGGTGATTGGGATTTAAACTAAGGTAGTAGCTCTGTGATTAATATGAAATAGAAACAACAAGGGCTTGAC
This sequence comes from Antechinus flavipes, assembly GCF_016432865.1. Taxonomy (NCBI): domain Eukaryota; kingdom Metazoa; phylum Chordata; class Mammalia; order Dasyuromorphia; family Dasyuridae; genus Antechinus; species Antechinus flavipes. The sequence goes on from NC_067401.1 coordinate 266,217,558, forward strand.
AAATGATTGCACAGGTGGGATTAGGGAGTGTGAGGAACATTGGAAAAACTCTGTAATCGTGAATCTGGAATACTAGAATAATAATAGCATCCTCGCAAGAAATATGTGAGGTTGAAAAGGTGAATTTTAGGGAAAGAAAATGAATCCTGTTTTGTTCAGGCTACATATATGGTGTGTCTTAGTCACTTAATTAGAAATGTCTGATAGGCGGAAGTTAACATAATACTAGTGCTCAAGTGAGAGACTAAAACTAAAGCTAGGAGTTGTTTGTATAATTAAATGGATGGACTTGATGCATCACCAAGTTAGAAAATCAATAGAAAAATGAAGAGAGCAAACACAAAAAGGAATACCTATAGTTGATATAGGTAACAGACCAGCAAAAGAGGCAGACAGCTATCAGAACCAGGAGAGAATTGTGTCACAAAAACTCAGAAGAGGAGAAGGTATTCAACAGTGTCAGATACTGCAAAGTTCAAGAAGTTTGAGGACTGAGAAAATAATGTCAGGTTTCAACAGAAGAGAAAGATCATTGGAAACTTTAGTAAGAACAGTTTCAATTGAGAAATGAAATTGGAATTTAGATTGCAAAGATGTGTATTGTGAGTGAAAGGAAGTAGAGGCACCAAATATAAGTAGCATGTACAAGGACTTTGAGAAAGGGATGAGAAATATTGAATAACATCTGGAGATAGTAGGGTCTACTGAAATTTTCATTAAGAATGCTTAAGATACAATTTAAAAAACCTATTTAATAATTATTTAAGTAGGGAAAACAAAACCTTTCCATCTGCTCTTTAGAAACAAAAAGAAGAAAATATCTATTAACTAGACAACAATATTTTTAAGTGTTTGAGGAGTGCCAGATGTGTTTTATATGTGGACCACTTAAATTGTTGGAGCTCTCTCCACTGATATAGATTTTAGCTTGTTTTAGAAAGAAGACTCCACAGAAAAGGGAAGAGGATTAAGAGCCTTATAACAATTTGTTAAAATGTTCTATTTTCATTTTCCTATTTTTTGATTATCTACTGAAAAAGTTTTCAAATAAATATCCCATCTTATATCATTTTCAGTATGATTTTTGGAAGGAAAAAACTTGCTAATGATGAGAATAATGGACACTGGACACTTTTTAAAAATTTATTTTTTTCTGTTTTTCTTGCATGTGTTCAGGATGAGCAAATGTGAGAAGACATAGCTACCCAATAGAACATGCCATCAATAAAGAAAGGCAATGACCTTAAAAAAAAAAAAAAAAAAAAAAAAAAACTCCAGAAAGTTAAACTTATGGCTGCACAGCTCATGTGTCAGAGGTAGTCCTTGAATCCAAATCTTTCTGACTTCAAGGCTGGTCCATCTATCCACATGTATCCATGAAATTACACAGGTACTCATGTTCACATGATAAGTCAGAAAGATCAGAATAAAATTTCATGGTTGTTTGTTTGCTTTGGCAAAACCACACCCATAGAAATTTAGAGCTAAAAAGACCTTTAAAAATCACCTGCATCAACACTTATTTTACAGGTAAGGAAATTAACATTTTGATGAGTAAAGTGATTTGTGCAGGTTATATATCAATTATTCAGGATTTGAATCCACATCGAGTCAGTGTCCCTGCCACTACACCAAGCAGTTTATCCTTCACTTTAGTTAAACTAAATAGGGATTCATGGGACATTTTTACTTTTGAAAATTTTAACTGCAGGTGGGTGAACTATGGTTCAGTTAAAATAAGCACTGATATAGAATCTTTGAAGTACAAAAAAGTAAGTTAAAGACCACTCTTTTTGTTCCTGTGAATGGCCAGAGGAACCCCACCTATCTTCTGTAAGCCACCTTTCCCCATGAATTTTTCCTCTTGCTTTTCTTTGATTGAATTGTCAAGCATTTTATCTGTAGAAACCTTTCTTCAGTAACCTGACTACCACTTAATATGCCTCTCACATGCTGTAAGACATAAATGTCGGAGGGATGTATAGCAGAAAGATTGTTTTGCATCTGCCCTTAAAGTAAGCCCTTAGTGTATTCAGGGGGAGAGGACATTACTGAGCTTCCTAGGATAAATCACATGCTCCTTTGTAGAAATAAATATAATCAGTCTGTGCACAGGGAGGTATAGAATTTACAGGGAAAATATAAAAAAAAAGCATACTCTTCTGCTTAAAGGCTTATGATTCCTATACTTTTCTAGGTTAATTATGGCCAAAAAAAAAAATCTGTTGAAGTGTGTGTGTGTGTGTACACGTGCGCATGTGTTTTGGTCTTCCAAATGGGATTAGCATGGTATTCAGTTAAAAATGAATGTTAGGAGGGGGAAAAGTCCCATAAATATAACAGTTATATAAAGGAAAACAGCCCTGAAAGACTTTATAGAAACCTAATCAATTCAATGACAATTTAAAATTTCTCAAAAATGAGAGTGAAACATGCTTCCTCTATCACAACAGAAATGCTAGACTAGAAATAGGGAATGAAGAATGAATTTTCAGACATAGTTAATGTGTTAACTTATTTTTCTTGACTATACTTATTTTTTAGAAGGTGAGACATATTGATTAAGGGTCAGAAGTCAGTGGAATGTAGCAGTAATTTTTAAAGGTACCAAATAAAACATTAAAAAAAAAAGACTTTTCTAATTGCCCTGTCAGTCACAGCTATAAAGCAGAGAATAACGTAATCTCTTTTTATTTTAGTCTCTTCTTACTCTTGTAAATTTCATCCTGTATCAAGTCAAACAAAGTTGGTTATATGTATTTAGTATCTATAATGTGCATATCACTGTAACATGTATAGTACATGGCATGCAGAATTTTTCTCTCCAAAAGATCTGACAAAAAGTAGTTATGTGTTTGATCTCTACTCCTCGTCTTCTTATTTGAAAAAGTTGTCATTAAGTTTGAAGTTTTCTTTTTAAAAAAGTTATATCTTTATAATTTCTGTTTTGAGTACTACTATGGACAACTCAGATAAAGAAATGATTGATCATAATTGCTTGGTTTTTATATCCTTTATCATTTGTGATTAAAGTGATAAAAAAGAGGGAAGAAGAGCAGCAAACAAGTCACAAAACAGTCAAAAAATAAGGAATTATCAAGGGCTCAGCAAGATGAAGAATCTTAATAATTATTATTTTCTAAACTTCATGTAAATTAAGTCTTCTCTAAAAGAGATAATGCGGCTGGCTAACAATGGCGGGGCTGCCTTTCCCCATTTTTTCCTTTCACATAGGCTCATAAAAATCCTACTGTTTGTGACAGAGGAGAGGGAAATGAAGGTAGAAATGGAGCCTAGAGTGTTAATTAAAAACAGGCAAGTTATGACAGAAAAAAGAGAAGGGCTGCAAATGATTGGTGAAGCCTGTATTCCATGGGTGAGGACCATCAAAGAGGAAGTAGCTAACTTTCCTCCTAATCTTTTATAGTCAACTTGTATTGACATATTGCTACATACATAATATGTTAAATCTCACCTCTGTGTTTTTTTTCTTGGGGTTTGCACAGTACCACCCCTACTCCTATCGAAACTTCCATTTTTCTTTAAAGGTTCCAGAGATTTTATTTGATCCTACCAGCACAAGTGCACCATACCCTTTGGAAGGTACTTTGAAAATCTTTTTTATACAACATAGTAAGTAGAAGTAACTATTGGTGTTTGTATAGAGAATATTAACTGTCACTATACTAATAAAACCACAGATATAGTTTCCATACTTACTCCTATGCCTTACAATTATCTCTATGTGGACATGGTTTGACATAAGGTAAACTCCTTGTATCCAAGGACTATTTTTATTTTAGTTTTTGTATCTCCATTGATTAATACATTTATAGCACAGAGAAGGCATTTATAAAGTATGGATTGACTAACTGAAAGACAATGTCAGGAGTCAAAAGGATCTCAATAAAACATAAAAAGGGACAAATCCAATAAAATGAACAGTAGGGGTGCATGTAAAATCACTTTAGAATAAAAAAAAATCTGCAGCACAGTCATGAGATCAAATGCATGAGAAAAAGAAAAAAATGAGGATTTTCATGCACTGTAAATTCCTAGTATAACATGATAGGTTAAAAAAATGGGGGAAGCTAAAGCAATTAAGAGAAGTGTAATGTCCAAAATAAACTCTTAATGGTATTGTGACTTTGTTAGCATATATTTGAACTATCTAGCCACAACATTTTTTGGACAGACACAGATAAGCTAGAGCTAGACTAGAAGTATGCAATCAAAATGCTGAAATAACTAGAAACCATGCTATATGGAGTGTTTTTGTAAGACTAAATAATAGTTATATTGGAAAAGAGATGGCATGGGGACATGTCAAGATGCAAAGAGAGATCAGATTTATGTTGCTTGTCTCCAGAGAGCAAAATTAACAGGAATGAGTAATTGTCACAAAAAGAAAGATTCTGGCTTTGCATAAGGAAAAAAATAATAAAAAGTTGAATTGTCAAAAGAAAGACAGTGGAAACTCACTATGTCTTTCTTTTGACAATTCAACTTTTTATTCCCATTTTTTAATTAGGTAAAGGTGATTGATTATTTTCAAGACTGTCTTAAAGGAGTTTCCTATTCAGGTTTGGATTGGACTAATGATCTCTGAAGTCTCTTTAAACACAAAAATTATGTAATTTGAAGACAGGATAATATATAATTAAGTACGGGAAAACTGTAAGAATTAGGTAAGCTACAATTTCAGAGGAAATAGAGGTCAATGTAGGTTGGAGTGTTAAGGCTTCAAGGAGGGAAAGAATGATTAACTTGTTCTAAAAGGATGGTTGGGATGTGCCTATGAAAATAGCAATGGAGAGGAATTCCAAATAAGAGACAAGGCATGAGCCCTTAGGCAGAGGGAGGGGAAAGTAAACTGTGAACAGGTGAACAATGACTAGACAGAAGGTTGGTATATAAAAGTAGGGACAGATAAAATCAAAAAGCTAAGCCAGGGCCAAATTGTTTAGAGTGTCAAGAGCCACGTAGACCAAGGCATTTGGACTCTATCCTATATACACCAGAAGGGGATAGGAAGAGTGTTATGTATCATTGCTGCCACATCAACCTTACTGAAATATTACAGAATAGTAGAAAGAGCACTGTGAAGGAATCAGGAGAACTCTTCTATTTATAAATATATATGTATTTAAACAATATCATTTATCGTTGGCTTAAGTGACAGCTTACTTAGGAGGTATTTTTTAATACCTCTCACCTAGGAGTGCCTCCCCATATCTTTTTTTTTTTTGTACAAACATATTTCTATTAGACATATTTACACATTTATATCATGTTGTACTCTCCATTTGACTATAAACTCCTTGTAAGCAGAAATATTTTGCTTTTTTAAAAAAAAATTCCAGTGCTTTGCACAATGCCTAATACATTGTAAGTTCTTAAAATGTTTACTGACTGACAGTTTGGTTTCCTATTTCCTGCTCCATGAATTCCCCAGGAAAGGCACTGTGGAATGTAGCCAATTTTAAAAAATGGAAAAAAAAAAGCATTCCAGTAATAAAGTCATATGCAAGTCCTAATTTCTATAACTCTGGCAAGTTATGTAACTGCTTATTGTAACTGAAGCAACTGAAATACTTGAGATGCAAAACTGTTGTTTTTCTGTACTGAATTTTCTCAGTTATAGTTATACCTTCCACAATGTTACTTTCCCCATCAGTTTCAATATATTGTTGGTCAGCATAAAAAATAGATTTCTTCTCTGATACAAAAGGAGGACCAAACAATTTTACACAGATTCTCCAGATTGCAGGGATGCCACACTTCTGGCCACATGGAAGGGGTAACTGTAATTTCCCATAAACAAGAAATCCAGATTGAAAAATAATAAACAATAACAATAATGTCTGATGAAAAAACTCTGATTTTGGAGTCAGAGTAGGTTCAAATCTTACCCCTATTACCTACAATTTATGTGATCTTGGGTAAGTCACTTACATTTTTTAAGTCTGAACTTTTTTCATCCATATTTTTAATGAGAGGGCTGGATTTAGAACTGTATTTTATTACTTATTTAAAATCATTTCAAACAGAAGTTTGAAAAAATAAAAAAGGGAAAAAAATTAAGATAGAAAAGACCATTCACTTAATCCTATCCATTTAAGTTGGTAATGAGAATATTAAAGCAAATTAGCATCAGTTAATAAGCATTTATTATGGGATTACTATAAACCAAACACCACACTAAGCGCTGAGGATACAAAGCAAAAGTTGTCTCTCCCTCAACAATGTTAATATTCTAAAGGAGTAGACAACACATAAATAAGAAGTACAATGTATATATAGGGTAGATAGATGATAAGCTGAGAAGTGAAGAAATAAATTTGATTGGTCCCTCTACTCAGTTCCTTGAAAATGTTTTCATTACCAGGAATAACTTTTCTTCTGTCTTCTCCCTACTCAATTCTTCTCCACATTCAAAGTCCAAATCAAGTCCTGCTTCAACCAAAAAGCTTTTCCATTTTTTAACCTCTCAATCTTCCTTCTCTTGTACCTATAGAACTCATAGACTATATAATTATATATTCCATATAATATCTATCTATCTATATGTGTGTGTGTGTGTGTATATATATAACTGGTACTATATAGAATCTTTATGTGTATACTGGAGATAACATGAGAGGTATGAGAGACCATTTGTTAAAGGGACCTACATAGGATCACAGGATTGGAGATTATAAAAACACAGATTTAGAGTCTGGAAGGCACCTCAGAGATCATTACTTCAAAAACTCCTTAATTTTACAGATGAGAAAACTGAAGTACACAAAGACTAGGGGTGGGGGCAGGAGAGAGAGAGAAAGAGAAAGAGAGAGAGAGAGAAGAGAGAGAGAGAGAGAGAGAGAGAGAGAGAGAGAGAGAGAGAGAGAGAGAGAGAGTGTTAAGTGAAGGCAAGATTGAATTCAAGCCTTTCTGACTCCAAATTCAGCACTATCTCAATGGCATCACCTACAATCTAATGAAGGAGTAATCACACACAGAGAAAATAACAATAACATAGAGGCTATATGATAACTGAAAAGGAATGGCCCAAGAGAAATACTCTATAGAAACCAAGGAAGGAAGAAATCATGTTTATTTGAAGGTTATCATAGAATAGATGGTCCTTAATTTCAGCTTTGAAAAGCAGGTAAAATATACAATAATGGAGACTTAGTAACAAGAAGTCCATTCTAGTCATAGTAGATGGAATAAAGAGTGGTGTAAAAATAAGAGAGTCAGATAAGAACCAAGGAATAAATCCAGTTGAACTATAATGTAGAGTACACAAAGAAACAATATGAATTAAGTGTGGGCAAGTTGAATAAAAAACCTTATGACCTTTCAAGTCTCAGTCTTATGATCCATTATCTAATTTTAAGTTTGGATGCAATACATGAGAAAAGACTTTCATATGTCCATAGTGAAAGAAAACTGAATTTCTTCTTTCTTCCCCAGATGTAGATACTAAATACTTGCTCAATTCAATGAATACAGGACACTATATTTAGCACTGTTCCTAGACATCCTTTCCCTTTCTTTTTCATTACTTTACATTCCCTTAGGAGTAATTCTGCTGTTTTGTATCTCATGGGAATCTTAAAAAAAAAATTTAGGATCACAAAACTAAAAATGGCCTTTCTTGAGGCCATCTAGATCAAATCCTTAGTTTTAAAGATAAGGAACCTGAGATGCAGGGAATCTGTGATTTGTCTAAGATTACACAATTACACAAATATATATATACCAGTGCAAGGATTTACAATACAATGAAAGGCTAAAGAGAATCATACAAACAATATTTATCTTCTAATTAAACTTGGAACTTTAGCTGTTAAAGGCAAATATCAGTATGTTTAGAATCAAGTTTTGTCTATTCTTATTTTATTTTCAAAGAAAATGCCTAAACTAATGATATACTGAATTCTTGATATTTTTGGAATTAAAATAAACTATATATAAAAAACAGAATCAAAAGACTGCATAGTACTAGAATCAAATAAAAACCCTCTATATTTTAAGTTAATAAGACTTATTTAATTTTAAAGAGCAACTAAAAAAATAAGCTAAAAATGATAATTAATCCAGGAAAAACAGTAAAAATTGAATCATAAGTTACCATTTGTCCAAAAAAAGATTGAAGAAGTTCTTTTCTTTCTATTATTTAGAACTTTTCTTAGAACCAAATGAATCCATCAACCCTTAAGTAAAATATTTTTGTAAAAAAATATTTTAAAAGTTACTTTACAAACTTAATTTATCCTCCTAATAATAAAACATACACTTAAGACTATCAGGATGATGTGATATTAAATGTCAGCAAGAATAATGATAAAAATACTATAAAATCCAAAATTTTCAACTCAAGCTTATTTTATACTCCCCTCAGGCTGATTAGCTAGGATTAAATTTCATAGATAAAACAGTTACAAAATCATGAGGATATGAGTCTTATTTTTGCTAAAATTAGCAAAATAGACACACACATATGTGCTATACTCTAATTTAAAAAACAAACAAACATTACTTTCATTTTCTATTTTCCGGGTGGAAATTTCTGTTCTGTCTGTGCTTTCACTCTTTCTTCTAGGGAAAAGTGGATTCCTCCAAAATGTGGATAAGAGAGAATCTAAAAGATCTGGTAGAAATAAAACCTGTACCTGTAAGTTCAGTTGACAATAATGAAAATGCTGAACATCTACTTAGTTCTTGAATTTCAATTTTTTTCTAATGAATATGGATTGGCACATTTTTGTGAGTTATTATAGTGAACTGCATAAAAAGAAGTTAACCAGCAGTCTTCCATCAGCATTTTTTGGGGAGGGGGAAGGGGGCAATAAACCAACATGATCAGAGTCAGAGAAATTTGATGGGTTTCAAATAGACAGAGTAGTCTTTATTCATTATGAAATGCTAACCATTTTGAAGCTTTTGAAGCTTAATCACTATTGAGTGATGTGCCACTTGATAACTCAAAGCTAGCTTCTTCTCAGGATTTAACTAAACTTGGCCTTTATTTCTCCTAAAAACTACATGTTATTTTTCTCGATGAGCTTATTGCATTGAACTCATAGTGTTACTTCTTCTGCTCTGAAGAGTGGGTAAGAGGTTTCAGTTAGATATATATTCAAGAGACCTATCAAAAGATTTCTTTTGATTAAAAAGACACAATTGAAAGAAAATGGTGCTTCCATTCCCTCTCCAAACTCAATAAAATGCAATATTATTTCAATACTGTTAATAACAAAAATAATAAAATTACCAACTCCCAGCTGGCAGAATGCTGGTTTATATTGAAAATATTCAATCTTGTAAAAAACAAATCTAAAATGTGATTTGTTCTGACCTCATTGATAAAATCCATTTGGACATTACTCTATAAAAGATTCAGTCATTCTATAATAAAATGAATGTTTTGTAAAATCCTCCGCACTTTGAAAAGATAATAGACAGAATGGCTTTAATTTCTAAAATTCTTTAGCATGCTGAAAAATGTTACTTTAGAAGAAGGCTTTGCTGTCTGTTTTGAAACATAAAAAAAAAACTGAGACTAAGAAATGTAATCATTACAGCTGCAATTATTCCCTTAAAGCATGTGTATATTTTTTGTATCATATTACTTATATCAAAGTGTTAATTTTGATATAAAGTTAGAATTTGGCTTATTAACTAATTTTTATTCCAAAATGCAATGGGGGAAACAGCATTACTAAAAAAATTGCACCAATAAACTTATCACCCTCTCAATTTTCTGGTAAATTTTTAAAATGACATCTTATTTAAAATCCAAGTTAAATATCACATTGATTTTCATGAGTTTATTTGTATCTCTTTGGAGGAAATTTTAACATCAAACATGCTGTAAAAATCCTTATGAATAATGCTATTCTATGCACTATATAACTTAATGATAACATTTAGGAAATGAGTTAAAAATACAAATGAAAATGTCCAGTGCTTAAAAACTCATAATTAAAATAACTGATCAATTTCATATAATATGACAAATAAAAAAAAGTACATTTTAAAAGTATTTTTCTTTAAAATTATTTTAGGTAGTACAGTATTTTTAAACTAATTCTTCAAGGCACATAAAATAATACATAAACCCCAATTTTCTATGGCATAGGAAATTTCACATTAATTTTGGCTATGAATTATAGAACTCACACTTTCAAAATTATTCCTAATTTTATAAGAAATGTCAATATTGAAAGTACTGTAAAATTAAAAGTTATTTAATCTCAGAAAAAAATTTTAACAGTATATATCATGATCATTTGTTTGCATTACTTCAATGTATACATGATTACAAAAGTAGTTTTTTTCATGAAAATGATTCTTTTTATTAAAAGAAAATATTTCCTTAAAGTTAAGGACTCAAAACTGAAGCATGAATAGAAAATAAGAATAAATAATACAAAATCTCAGAATTATTCATTGAATCCAACAATTATTTTCCCTAAAAAGAATTAAGGACATTTTTAATATTTTCCCAAAATTTTTCTTGAATTTTCCATCTAAAATACTTGATAAACAGGATTGATACTAATGTTATTGTGTGTGTGTGTGTGTGTGTGTATGTGTGTATGTATATATATATATATATTATATATATACATGCACACATATATGTCTGTCACCTATATTTATGCATTCTTTTCTTATGTCTATTCATTTCGCTTTTTTAATGCCTTCATCTTGGCTTTTCTTGCCCTATGTTCTTTCTTTCCATTCCCACTCATTCTTTTCTTTACCCTTTTTATCTATTCTTCATTTCCTTCTCTCTCTCTCTCTCTCTCTCTCTCTCTCTCTCTCTCTCTCTCTCTCTCTCTCTCCCCTAATCAACCTTCTTAATTTGTACCTGTTAGTCTATTACATTTTCTTGCAGCAGAGTAAAATTTGTTCCATTTTATAAAAGAAAATATGGCATCATCTACCCATTTATTGTATAAATAGAATTGTTTACTATTCCCTAGTTTATTGGTATAGAGTATAGCTGCTTAGTATTTTTTAAAGGTTGCTCTTTATGTCAAGTTTGACAAACATAGGGGCCACATGTGGAAAATAAATAACATACAAAATAAAATCAATATTAAGCAAGTTTAATATATCTTTCTGAATTGAGATGAGAATGTTTTCTTGAGCTGATGTCAGAAGAACAGAAGTTAATACCAAAGGATTTACCCAGGTATGCTTTGTCTTTATAAGAATATAGAAATAGGATATTCCAAAGAACAAATTTTGAAGAAAAAATTTGGCACATTGTTTTTTCAGTTTTATATATGGATTTTTTATGTTATTTTCTTGTTTTAAAGAACAGAAAAAAAGACCTCATATCTATAAATGGCTACTTCATATATAATTCAACAAATGGCAATAATGTAAAGGAAAACAACTGACTTAGATTTATAGCTCAAATTTCCATGGGTATTTCAACATGCATCATCCTCAAGAATCCAAGAAATAAAGAGAATAAAGAAAGAAGTATTCTTCTCTCAAGATACGTCTCTGTTCTGACATATTTTCCTTTAACTTATAACAATGCTAATAAATACAAGATTAAAGTACACAGTACATATATTATTAATTGTTCCAGTAATGGAATGAAGTTTAACATTCCCATTTTGATTATTTTTTAACTTAAGAGACATGTGAAATTCATGATGATTTTCAACATTTTACTAAATTTTTACAAATGCATATTAGTAACCAGATGTTAGATAAAAATCAACCAGTGAACCAAAGCATAACCAATAAAGCTACCAAGCAAGCATATCTAAATAGCCTCTGAACTAAACCAGAAAAGGACCAATATTTCATTGGATACCAGTCCCTTATAAAAATAGATTTTGTTTAGCAGTTTGTTATTCAATAACATATACATGACATTAATTAGGAAAACTAAATACTTTACCCAGGCTATATGTCAAACTCCCCAAGAAAGTCACTCTAAATTACAGAATCATAAAAACCACAGTTTTGGAAGATACTTTGAAAAATCATTTAGTCTATTCCTTCTGCATGCAGAATACTTAAATCAAAGGAAGATGTGAATGAATCACACATGATAATGTTTAGTCATATCTCAAGATAAAGAGAAACCATAACTGATCTCCCTTGTAACACATTCTGGTGTTCAACACTTATTATCAGGTAATCCTCTTTAAGAGAGTGTCTACTGCAGATTCAGCTAATTATTGTTTTCAAGACATTCACTCATTTTTATACACTTTAAAAACTTGAAAATCCACACAAATATATATTTTCAATTTAAATAATTCTGATTTTTGGTTCCTTTCAAGTAAGGCATATTTTTGAATGTTTAAATAATTATTATCATTTTCTGCAGAAGTCTTAGCATACTTATATTCTTTTTCTATTGAAAGACCCAGTGTACTAAATGAACAATGTTCTAAACATAAGGAATCCTTTTCTTATCACATACTAGTATATTCTCTTTCCCCAACTTTTCTGTTTCTATCTCTTGTCTTTCTGCCTCTCCCCTGTATATAAAAGGAATGTGCTCTTGATTTATTTTCTATTAGTGATTTTTCTGAAGGATGAAAAATATGCATCAGTTGTGACAATTCCACTGTAGGCCTACTCTCCACAGAAGTTCTTATCAATTCATGTTCCAATATGGTAATCTGTTTTAAAATTACTGTACAAATGGAAGACATAATACACTTTAGATGTTTCAAAGTAAAAAGGCAGAAAAACTGGTTGGTATTTGTCTACAGAGCTGATGAAAGCAAACTATATAAACAAATCAAATCAGACGACAAAAAACTACATGAATTAACTTTGCTATTGCAAGAAGTTTCCATACTTAGATTAATAATCATAAGGCACTATCAGATAATCAAGGTGAACTTGCAGATTTTACTCAAATCATAACTAGTAAGATAAGTGGGAATTTATTTCTGAAAATCTTTTCAATTTAATAACACACACTTCACAAATTCACTATCTTTAAGAAGAATTGCATAATGCTAGCTGTCTACTTAATTCATATAGCTGGGGCCTGCTAAGTTTTCATTAGCCCCTGTATTGATTATGTTAAGGTGAAATAGCACACTATTGATAATTTTAAGAAATACTATTAAAGAAATAAAAATATCTGTAATGATTATCTATGTAACTAAAAATGTTTTGTGTTATTAAAATGTTAGTAGTATGACATTATATTAATGTTTATTTTATGCTAGACACTTTGAATTTCAAATATATATATATATATATAAAATGTGTGAGATATATATATGTGTATATATATATGTATATATATATATATGTTTTGAAAGAAAGTAGTTATGCTTGTAAGATAGTATTTACTCTTTTTATGTCTAATTGTGAGGTATGCTTGTGGTACATTAAGTCTAAATCTAGCCTAGTTAGGAAGAATTGGGTTTAAATCCTGTATCTGTGTGACCAAAGACAAAAAATAATTACTTAGCATCTCAAAGACACAGATATTAGTAATGAAAACTACTGGATTTATGGATAAGTACATCTATTTTCATTTGCCTGAAGTTTAAGTTATATACAATGTTTGGCTGGAGCAATAATTGACTTAACATGATGTAACCTATTTACAAAAGATGATTAAGGTAACCATTATGAGTTGTAGGTTTAGAATCAAGAAGGGCTTTGTTTCATGTCCCTTATCTGGCACTAGCTAAGTAACTCTAGTCAAATCACTTAATTTTGATATGTCTAAGGCAATTTCCTATGACTTAGATTAGTTATGATCTACACTGATAGATAAAATTTCCATATAAGTAATCCCCATGGTGATTATCCTTAATAATTTTGTAGTAGTATAATGGGATAATTAGGCATATAACTTCATTGGCATCAAAATTCTTAGGGAGGAAACTTCTACCATTAGAAACCTGCATCATATATGCAATTTATGGTCTTAAAGAATTGCTTGAGGGCATTGAGAGGTTAAGTAAGTGGCCCAGGACCTCTTAGCCAGCATGATCAAAGAGAGAACTGGGACTCAGATCTTCCTAATTACAAGGCAGGCTCTTTATCCACTATGCAACACTTCCTTGGAATAATATAATATGCATTAAAAAACTTTCTATTACTTTCACATATTTAGCTTTATCTAAAATGTACAGTGATGTTGTACATTTCCATATTATAGTCCCCAGATACTCTACTTATCTAGATTCCAAAGACAATACTAATTAAGTTATATAAATGAAGAATTTATAAAAGTTAAAGGGCTATGATTTGAAAATAATATTCAATTCCCTGAGAAAATTAAATTATAACCCAATATTAGAACCTGACATTCTCATATCACATTTTATCAAACTATCTACTGGATAGTTTAGCATATTTATCACTAGATAGCATTTTTTCAAACCTATAACTACCATGGGAATTTTTTAGGTTAAGATTTTAGTGAATTTTGGGGGGGAGGTAAAATGAGAAAAAGGTGTGCTCTTTAATCCACTTCCAAGTGTAAGATACATAAGATAGCAAAAGAAACCTAGGATAACATTAAAATTTTCAACTTTGTAATTTGAATGCAAAATCTAACCTGTACATATGCATAATTAAGACCTTAGTGGATTAGAAAAATTGTATATATTACTTGGGACATTTGCATGAATCTCTGTGCTCTATGTCTAACAATATTTTTTATTTTTGATTTACTTTTTAAATAAATATCTCAAATTATCTTTCTAGTAAGTCTTAAAATTTATTTTATAATGTAGTCATGCCATGAAACAATTTCTAAAGCAGGGGTGATGTTTTTCTTAAGGCCATGGGATGTAAACTTTTAGTCTAAAATAGGGTTGAATTTTGGCTATGAAATTAAACCTATCCCCAGTCTATGATACACTCAGCTACGTCATGTTACTAATAGTACTGCAAATAAGCCATAGTCAGTAGATTCAGCTTCTACTGTTCTTGACTCCTGTGCTCCCCACAAAGCCTAGAGGTGATAGAAGAACCGAATTCTAGCTGTCTAACATCCTAAGTATGATCAGTTGGCCCTCATTTTAAAGAGCAACTGCTTCAGGATTCCCTTTGAGCAAAATGATAGAGCAATCTGTATGACTGTATCTAAACTCACTAGCTAATATTCAGAGTAACATCAAGGCAATTGTCTTTACTACCTTATCCTTTCAAACACATCATGCTCATTCTTTCATCATACAATCTGTATCATTCTTCAACAAGAGTCAAGATGACTGGCAAAGGCTCAGGATGCCGTGAGTTTCCTTGACCATTATAAATTAATGTTTTTCCCAGGTCTTACTTTGCCTGAGGCAAGACCCATTCAATGACTAAAGTCTAGATTGTTGAAGGTCGCAGAAAATAAAGGAATGTCCAGACCAATATCATCATGTATTTTCTTAATTGAACTTTGAAATTTTTGACATCAAAAATAATTTTTATATTAAATTTAAAATGAAAAGCTATGAATCCCTGATCCAGATCATATAGTTTAACTAGGGATAAGGGTTAAATTCAAGTACATGGATCCCTGGAGACTGATTAATGATTTAGAAAAACACATAATATTTTCTGTGATTTATTCTATTCTATTTTGTTTTGTTAAATATTTCCCTGTTTGAATAGCACCTGGGAGTGTTGCAGGTCATATGAAACCTGTGTTATATATTATACATCTGTTCTAGTGTATAATATCTTGTTGATGGGACCTTTGAAGATAATAAGGTATCTAGATAGGAGTTTTAAAGAATCAAAGATATGGAAACTGCCCAGAGCACAAGATTGCTTGTGTCATGACTGGATTATACTACTTGCTTCTGAAAGAAAGCTAAATCAGCATTATATTCTGATTCCCACATCTATTACTGTAACCTTGCCCTCCTAACTCCCATAGCACTTGAAAACTCTCATTATATTTTCACATTCCATCTGGTATGATAGTTTTCTGTCTACATGTCTTTTACCTTCCCCTTTTATGTAAAATCCTTGAGAATAAGGAACCTAGACTTATTCAAGTTCATTAATTTCCACACCACCAAGTTCTTGGTGCCTAATATATAGTCATTGAAAAAAAAAGAAATTTGGAAAGGAAGAAAGAAGGAAGGACAGAAAAGAAAGAAGAGAAGGAAGGAAGGCAAAAGAAAGGAATGGACAGAAAAAGATAAAAAGGGAAAAAAAAGGTTTACAAGGCTATTGCATTCTTTTTCTAGTATTACTTCATTATCTTTTAATAATGTGCTGAATCTTTAACTTTATTTTACTTCATATGTGATATTCAATTCAAAAGTTCTAGCTGTAAAAGGATAAGAAATAAAAGAATTAAATTTCAATACTCTTCTTCCTCCTCTTGATGAAATATGGATGAACATGGCTTTCATAAGCACTCATCACACTTTTACTGGTTCTACAATTCCCTTAACTGAATGAACAGAAAAAAAAAACACAACTGAAATCTAAGAAAGAGAGGATCTGAGTAATTCCCACATTTGATGCTGACAATCTCTGTGGCTGAAGAAGTTACTTAACTTTTTAAGGCTTCGCTTTCATCATTTGTAAAACTAAAAGGTTGAACAAGATTGTCTCTGATGTTTCTTCCAATCCTAAATCTATTTAGTATTTTACATAAAAGTTTAGTCTAACAAAAAAATTGTCATTATCCCAACAAATTTGATATACAGACATATATATTTCATTTTCAATCTTTTTTCTCTTATGTAAACTTAGCCTTTAATTCTTATTAATCACTAGTGAGTTAAATAATTTAGATTTTTTCTGCTAAAATTATTGGTTGTTATTTTTATTAACCAAGCAATTACAAAACACATGTAAATAACAATAAAGGACCATAAGAAATGTAATTCAAGCCATATCTTGCAAAATCAAGAAAGCACCTGTTGTTTAGAAAAGTTCATGATATATACACCTCTATTAGAATTTTTCTGAACCTTGGCCTAGTTCTTAAGTTTCACAAACATATTGACTAAATGAAATATATGAGTGGGGTTCACTGCCTTCTTAAATAAGCATAATAACTATAGCGGTCCCCTAACAGATGTTACAAATTTCACCACTTATCTATCTCTTTTATTAGCCATTACTGGCTTTTTATTAAAATGCTTCCTTTGATTTAGCCCCTAGGCCATAGGCCATAGACCATACCTTAAAGATCTAGTTAATATCTGACATGAATTTTTCTTGAAATGAGATAAGGAAGTATGAGGTGTCTTGGAGTCAAAAATTTATTTCTTCATGCTTGCTTTTATTTTCACTAAGTAGCATTTTGGTAAATGTCAAATTTCAATATTAAGAATCTGTATATACTGCTTACTTTTTAAGCAAGGCTGAGTATACTGATTTATCTGTAAGATTAAAATAAAGATCTAGCACATCAATTATTTCCTTCCAAAAGATGGCTCTATAAAAGTACATATTACAGTGATAGGAGAGTTGATTGGAGACTGAAGATGCTGGGTTATTTGAAAAGAATAAAACAATTATCACAAAATGTAATGTAATACAATTTCATTAGACATGGGAGAAATACAATCCCCTTTGCTATCTGGTAAATACACTTAAGAATGCAGTTTTTATAATCAAATCCTATAGTGGCTCTTTATTTTGTATTTTTCTATTTTAAAAATATATCCTGTAATTTAAATATAATTCACACTTGCAATTAAAACTGAGAAAGAAAAGAGGTATTTTGTAATAAAGGGATTTATTGAATTTATTCATAATATGTGAAATTGCATAAGCATTAGTCTGAAAATATAATTTGGAAAATTATATTTAAAGCTTGCACAGCTTTGCTGGTATTTAATTCTTTAGAGCCAGTATGGCCCAACACAATTAGTGAACCCCTGACACAGCATTAAAAAGCTAAAAGGCAAGATAAGTACAAGCTTCCCAAGTCAGAAGTTTTCAAAGCCAATTTTGATTTCTATTAGAATATGATCTCAATGTCATCAAGTTTCATGCTTTTCTAAGCACATATAAGCTATGGTTTCATGTACTTACTCAGTGAACAAATGGTTAGGAAAAAAATGTTTAATGTAAAACACACAGTACCTATCCTGAGGAGTTAATTCAGTTAAAAAACAGACACAAAAATTAACTACTTAAGAATCAAATCAGGGGCAACAAAATAGATAGTACATAGTATATATGTGTAAGAGAGGAATGAAGGAATGAGGTAAGAAATATAGGCCAAATGCGTTATGAATCCAGGACAAGGGAAGATCAAGGAAGGGTTCATAAAGAAGAATGAATTTAACTTTTGGGTAGGATGGATTTTTTGCTTAGAGCATTTGGAAAATGGTATTCCTGATGTGAAAATGGTATAAAGTAATGCCACCAGTCACAAAATGTAAACGGTTTTGAGAGACTAGACTAGGAGGTCTTTAAATCATAGGTTCATTGTAGGGAAATGATAGATTATATTTTGGAAGATAATGTTGGGGTAAATTGTGAAGAATTCTGATTATCAGTGATGTGTGTGTTATCTAGTAATTAAAGTATAGGCTTAAACTCTGGATTAGAGTATATATAACAAATAGCTATTCAAAGTATGTTTCCTTTCAATCAGCCATTAGCACCATATGCTATCATGACAATGAAATTCACTTCCTTTACAAAAATTAAAGATAAGGATATGAGGGAAATTTGAAAGATTAATAACTAGTGAATATTGCTAGTGTGAGAAAGGGTAGAGAGATAGTGAGGCAATATTCCAAGATACATTATAACCCACCTACCTTTACAGAAAGCCCTTAAATTACTTTCAGAACCAATAAAATTCTTTTATCAAGGAATTTTAACCATAGTAGGAAGCAATGGATTTAGCTTATAATTTTCTGTCATTTAGACTAGTATTTGTAAAATTGGTGCTGTGTTCTTCTCCCGAGAAGAAATCCCAAGAAGGATGAATTATTATGCAAACAACTATGACCTCATAAAATTTTGGCTTATATATAGAGAAATATAGATATATAGATATAGATATATCTTCAGTGTGGCAAAAAGCCATTACTCCAATCTTGCAAATGTATTTTTGCAAGATGTTAAAATCAGATCTGGGACCTTTCTTCTCTATCTGGGAAACCCATAAGTAGTATCTCTTGAAGGGATATTTAATATGGAATTATCTAAGAATTCTGGAATTACTACTTTACTCTCAAACTATCTGAATAGGCATTTCATTATTGAAAAACCAAAATATAAGATGATATTTGCATTGATTACAAATAGGATAGGGATAAGGAATGAATCCATGATAGGAAGGAAACTACCTGTACTAGAGTATTATATGAAACCATTTTTTTTTCCATTTATAATCCTATGAGAGTTACATAGAGCTCTGAGAGAATATGTAAGTTTTCCTGGGTCACAAAACCAGTATATTTAAGAGGCAAGACTTGAACCTAGGTCTTCATGGCTCCAAGGCCAAATCTCAAACCAGTAATGCCATGATGACATGTTCAAGCCACAGTTTCATAAATCATTAATTCTTCTAAAAAGCAGGAATATTTTAACAGGCATAATATAATTTATCTAAAAGTTAATTCAAAACTGGTGTCTAAGTGGTGGATCACTAGAACTAAGTTTGGATACTGATCGATATTGTCATTTGAGTTTCCATGTAATTGTTGATATTAATTTTAAGAACCCACTGACCCTGATTTCTGTCCTAGTCTGAAAACAACAAAATTTAGCATTGTAGGATTTCATGGAACAAAGATAAATAATTGCATGGGACAAATAAATTCTAATCCTCTTAGTTCACGTAAGCTCATGAATTTTAGTATTATTTCTATTGTTTGTGATTATAGATAATAATGTTTTACATTGCTATAGTATCTGTTAAACAACTGCAAGCATACATCACCAAATACATGATTTTCATATAGTCTCTCTCTCTGTCTTTGTCTGTCTATCTGTCTCTCTCTCGTATCACCCATGCCTAACCATAATTATTCTTTAAAGAAGTTTGATCCATTAAATTTGACCCTATTACAGTTCAATTAAAAAAAAATTAACCTAAAACTGTACATGAGAATATTTTAAAATGTAACTTGCTGCAGCAGCTAGGTGGTGCAGTGAATAGAGCACCAGCCCTGAAGTCAGGAGGACCTGAGTTCAAATGTGACCTCAGACACTTAATACTTCCTAGCTGTGTGATCCTGGGCAAGTCACTTAACCCTGTCTCAGAAAAAAAAAAATTACTTACTTATTAACTCCTCAGTTGCCCCCATCATATCTCCCCTGCCCCCATCAAATTTCCTTACATTTTCTCACTTTTGTAATAAATAACTACACCCAATTGCAGCTCTTATGAAAAGGCCCTAAGAATTAAAAGGCAAAGTATACACAGTATAAAATTCAGAGAAACATATGTGATCACTGAATTTCTAAAGATAACCATCATTCATTAATTGGATCCTAAATACCAACATAAGAAGAAACATGGAATTCCCCAGCCTGCTGTGATCAAGATATCAGACAGTTGTTGTACACTTTCATTTAAAATTTTCTACATTTTTAAATTATTATTTTAAAAATTCCATCTGGATTAAAAGATATCCCTACAAGGTTAGAAAACCCCCAATGAACGAACTCTTACTAGGTCTGATCAAACTCAGTGTGTCATCTTGGCTTTCATACAATGCTGCTCTTTAGCATCTTTCAGTTTGATATCATTTTTGGATGTAGCTAAATGCCAGATACCCTGACAAACATATACTCTACCAGCTGGATCTCCGTCTGTTCAACTAAACATTTTCACACCAAATCTGTATGAAAAGCAATGTTTTCAGAGATAGTTTTCTACAACTGAAATATTAAAATCTTAACTCCAGGTGGCCTTTCATTCTCCTTTCTCTGATGTATGTAAGGAAGAGCCCACCCTTACCTTCAAATAACATCAGTGGTCAACTGTAAGTTATCAAAAATTATTTAACCTGTCCATGCAGAAGTCCATAGAGCTCATGAACCACCAACTCCTTTGGGAGTTGTTATCTCTTCTATTACAGAAGTGTTTATACTGTCTTGGAATGTGTTTAGAAAAAGAGTACAATATTAATATTTGTCCTCATTCTGTACTGAACTCTTCAAAAGAAAGGTGCTTTATTCATTCCTTGTCCCCTTCAAGTGTGAAGTCATTTATTCAAAATCCACTTAAAATTAATATTCTTGAATCATGCCGAAGCTCTTTGACTTTTTTTTTTTTTGGAAAATCTGAATGTGTCAGACTTTCAAATACTATGATTTTATGTGCAATTAATCAATCCCAATTCAACAATCAATTACTAAGCAATAAAATAGACTCTATGGAATCAAAGATCTTACAATAAAAAAATGTAGAAGCAATGGATAGGAAGTATGTAGAAATTAATCATACAGTTTATAAAGACAATAAGGTGAGAGCCAGACAAGTCTACAGTGAAAAATGTGAGGAGAAAGGGGTTAGTAGTAGCTAAGAGCTGAGAGAAGATTTAAAGGAATTGGTGGCACCTAAATTTTAGGAATGAATAATAACAATGATAATTATTAGTATTAATATATTACCTTGTGGTTTGCATAAGATATGTTATTTGATTTTTACAAAAATTAATATGATTACCCTGATTTTAATGAGAAAAGAGAAGAAACTGAGGTTCAAAGTGTTAAGCAATGCCCAGGATCGTGCAATTAGTGTCAGAGGCAGGATTCAAATTCAAGTCTTTTCTACTCCAAGTCTAACAGTATGCATAACACTGCCTAGCTGCCTGAATATTTAACAGAAGAGATGGAGCAGTCCAAATATAAACAAGTATATGGAGATGTGAGAGGACAAGAGGAGATCTGCAGATGATAAATATAGTTAGAATATGAATAGCACAGGGAATAGTGTAAGATGAGGCTAAAAAGTAAATTAGAGGCACATTATAAATGGCTTTAAATGACATGATCAAGAAGTGATACTTTATCCTATAATCCATAGTTTTTTAACTTAAGAATGTCATGATCTGGGTAAAGTTTTATGCTAATTACTTAGGAGAGAATGAAGAAGAGATAAGATTGTTGGCAGAAAGACAAGTTTGAAGATCATTACAATTATAAAAATGTGATGAGAGATGAAGAAGGTCTGAAATCTTATTCTGGTAGTAGAATAGAGGAGAGAGATCTGAGGGATCATAGAAACAGAATTAATAAGACTTGGTAATAGGTACAGTGTGAGGAGGGGATAATTTCAAAATTTTACACATTCGCTTACCAGAAAAAGTTGGTGGGTAACCAAAAATGCAAATAAAGTAATTAGAATAAGGGGTAGATGCTTGAAAGGGAAAGAGTATTGATTTTATAGATTCTGAATTTGAGATGTTAGAGAAAGATATCCAATGGGGAATGGGAAACAACTCCATCTATTTCAAGGTAAGTGTTAGAAGAAATTATAGGATGGGATAAAGTCCCGATGTTGTGAAGAGTGGGGCTGGTAGACTGAGTCCCAGAGTTCTGAGCTTCACTGGGTTAAATTGATTGGATTTCCTCACTAAGTTTAACACCAATCTGGTGACCACTCAGGAGCAAAGGGCCATTGGTCTGCCTAAGGAGAGACAAACTGAATCATATCTGAAAGTTGGATCACGTTAAAGCGTCTGTGCAATCAATATTGTTAGTGGGCCCATTAGTCATCACTGCACTTTCAGCCTGAGCATAGAAAGACCTAGTCTGAAAGAATATAGGAAGGGAGAAAAAAGATGAGAAGAGGAGAGAGAGGAAGAAAGTAATTGTAATCTATGTTAGTTAGCTTAATTTCCAGTTTTGATAAAGGAAATGAAAGGTTTTTTTAGATTTTAGAGAATACAAAATCAAATAGAAGGATGAAAAGAGGAGCCTATAGAAAGGATATTTTTCAGATAGGAAGAGAGAGCTCCAAATATATTGCACAGATTTGGGTTAAATAAGGAGGATTATAAAGATGAGTCTGTGAATAATCAAAAATCTGATTAATAATATTTCATGCTTATATAGTCCTATATAATTTAAAAATCACTTTCATGGGTGGTAGTATGAGTACTATTATCTCCTCGTACAGATGAGGGAAGACACAATGTGTCTCAGAATAGTTGTATGACCTCCCACAATCAAATCTGCTCATTGCTCAGCTTGCTTTTCTATTCTTCCCCTATTTAGGCTGCCTAGGACCACCAATTTATTTCACTTTTCTTCCATTTTTGCTTGAAATATAGTTGACTAGTATTCTCCTTATCCTCTATTCTTCCATTCTTCTGACCATCCTCAATCCTGTGTAACTAACTCCTATTTCCAAGTTAGTGAGGATTGTTGGAAAAAGAAGTAATTTAGTGATGAAACTACGCTGGCTGGATCTACTAAAAATCACTCTAAGGACATGTATTGCTTCCAGTTTTTCTTTTCTGCAAGGAATCTTTAAGTCATTGTCAAAGTAATTTTCCTGATGTATAAAACTGATCATGTTATTCTCATACTCACGAGCCTTCAGGGTACTCCTCCTTCCCCTCCCCAGTGCTGACCAAATAAAATGTGAATTTTATATCATCTTTTCAAATTTTTTCATGATTATGCTCCAAACTTCCTTTCCAGCAAAATTTCACAAAATTCTCAAAACTTTACATTAAAATAAAACTAAGTCATGATTTGGAAATTTCATCCAATAATACAAATAACAATCCATTCATGTCTAAGCATCCTGTGTAACTCTTGATTATGTCTACCTATGAGTGTCTCAACTGTCATCACAAGGTTACATGAAGAGGACTTGGAGTATCCATCTGCCATCCCTTGCCTTGGGGAACAGCCCATCTTCTCTTCCTATCATATAATTTCTTGATGGAATTTTTTTTTCCTCTTCTCTGAAGTCCCTCATTAGTTATATGTTCCATCCTGTTTATACCCTACTTGTCCTCTCCATTGCTTTATGTTATAAATTTTTAATTTTTCTTAGACTATTGCATTCTATATCTTGCTGATGTATAGTAACATTAGTAGATGTTGGCATTTAAAAATAAATGATTTTATATTTTTTATATTTTTATTTATTTTTTTTATATTTACATTACTACCCTAGTCAAAATTTACTATCAACCAGTATATGATCTAAGACTAATCATCCCCACTTTTGTAAATTTGCAGAGATTCTTTCTGTAGCTATGTCTGCTTAAAGTTTTTTTTCCTGTAAAATCTAGGTCAAATGCCTCCTCCTCCTCCTCCTGCAAGTGATACTTAGAATGCATATGAGGAAGTGGACAGAAAGATACCTGAAAGAAAAGCAGTTTAAAAGAAGAGCATTGGTTTTACTCTCTATATTTCTACTACAAAAAATATATATAAAAGCAATCAATATAAAAATCATTTTCCTGAGATTTACAAGATCTAAATTATGATACACATGTTTACTATAATTTTTTTCTACTGAGATCTCCATAATCTAAATATCTTATTCACTGATGTGTATATGGCAAATTTATATAGAACACTTGTTTGAAATATAATTATGGTTCCATTTGTAACTGAAAAATATCTGGATATAAATCAGAACAAATCTTTTTCTTCGGGGAAAACCCTGAAAATAAAACATAGTAACACTCTTGATTTAAATATTTAAGATATGTATGTAAGTAGTTGTGTGCATAAGTAACCATAATTTGCTATTATTATAGTTCTCATATATCATAAAATTATTATATTTATTTATATTTCTATTATAATTATAATGTATCTATCAAATCATCATCAAAATGATCATAT
The DNA here is from genome assembly GCF_016432865.1 of Antechinus flavipes. NCBI lineage: Eukaryota > Metazoa > Chordata > Mammalia > Dasyuromorphia > Dasyuridae > Antechinus > Antechinus flavipes. The sequence continues at coordinate 266,242,305 of NC_067401.1, forward strand.
ATCAAATATCACATAATACTATTCAATTTTATAAGAAAAAAAGCCTTGCTTATACTATTTTAGAAGAGACGGCATCATCCTGTCAAAACAAAAATATCATTTATAGTAAATTGGTACAATAAAAGACATAGTGAACCAAAGGCCAAAGACCTAGATTTGAATCCTGATTTTACGTCTTCCTTATGAACAATGTCACGTCAAGCAAACAATTTCACTTCTCTAAGTCCTAAATTCTTCATCTGCAGAATAAGGGAGTGGGATGAAATGATATCTCGATTTTGGAGTATACTATGAATATACATAAACTGTACAAAAAAATGGTAAGAAATTCAATAGAAAAGTATTGACAGCAATCCAATTAAATCCAATAAACATTTATTAAGTACCTATTATGTGATAGGCACCATGCTAAGTGCACAGGGATACAAGTAGTACAAGAAAGTCTTTGTTCTCAAAGAGTTTACAATTTAAAGGGAAGACAATAGACAAAATGAAGAAGGAAAGCAGGCAAAGGGTTGGATGGACATCAGGGTTTATTTTGTTCAATGGAGTTGAAAATAGGAAAACAGATACAAAGCAGAATGAGCTGAGAGTACAGGTTCTGTACAATATAAAGGAAGGCATTGGAAAGAGTTTGGAACGCTGCCTTCCAGTCCTCCAATGAAAGGGAAGAGGAGGCTGAGGGAGGGGGTATTAAGCAAGGCTTGAGTTAGCAGCATGGTGATGAGTTTCAAAGGGATGAGCTTTTATCCTTGGAGGGGTGTCTTATTCTATGGAAGTGAAATTTGCAGAGCAGCTGATGCAAACTAAAGTATTTATATTCCCAAAAGCTAAATACTTTGTCTGGAAGATCATAAGTACTTAATAAGTGCTTGCTGATTTGACTTGTTTGTGGTTTTTATTGCTATAGCTCAGTGATGTCAAACTTAAATAGAAACGAGAGCACTTAACTATATATAAGAATTACTGCAGGCAACATACAAACTTAGAAAACCACAAATTAACATTCTCTATATTTCATTTAAAAAAATATTTTGTTGAATATTTCTCAATTACATTTTAATTTGATTTGGGCCACTTTCTGGAGTGTTGTCAGGGCAATGTGGCCAACAGTCAGCATGTTTGATTCATCTGCTGTAACCTATTATGGACACTTTTCATTCTTGGCTAATAGGAAATCAATTGGGAGAATATCAAATGTCAAATTATTTCCTATTAGCCAAAAGGAGTTAATAGACATTCTAAAACATCTAACTGCTTTTGAGAGTAACTTACATAAAAGGAAGAGCCCAAAGATTTTATGTACTTCTTAAGTATAACACATACAATTTTATTAAAGTCATACTTTAATTAGACAATTCAATATCCATTAAGCACAATGTGTGGTTCTTAATTATCAAATGACCAAATTCAGAAGCACCAGAGTTCTTAAAGGTCAAATTTTACTAAAGTAAATTGAATACAATCAATTTACAAAAGACCCATTTTCAATTTTCATGAATAATACGTCTAGTGATGATTTTATTATCAAGGAAGTCCAGCACATGCCAACACAGATAAAAATGCCTAAAACTTGCTCCCTGTGATGCTGATACAATAAAGTAAATCAGTTTTTCATGTAATTTTTGAACTTGTTTTGTTGATTTAGGAAGGTTACTTACAGCTTCAGTACAACAAATAAATTAATAAAGAAAAGAAAACTATTTATGAGTTCAGATTTGTGTTGCCCCTACTCACATAACAGATTCTGACTATGTTGGAACACTGATCATTTAAAATGGCACACTGCTCAGAGAGAGGTATCAAAGCCTTATCTACCAAACAGCAGCAGCTTTCAATCTCAAACATAGAAGTTTTTAGGCTTTTGTCAGTTATTGTCTAAGCCAACCCACAAGCAGTTATTATCATAATTATGGAAACAAAATTGAGGAATTTTTAGATGTGGTAACATGGCAGCAGCATATGGTCCAAAAGCTCTTCCAAGAATTTTACAACATACTTAATGAAAAATGAGAGTGCTAAGCTATGAAATATGAATCCTGACACATTTGATTTTTCTAATACTTTTCACAAAGTACTAGTTCTTTAAGCTCTGTATAAATGTGACATAAGGGATCATTTTCCTTTTTATTTCACCATGTCTGAGAGGGATGCAGAGGTATACTGGTAAATGTTTAACAACTGACTGTATAGGGAAAAATGTATACATGGCATATTTTAAAATTTTAATGTGCATTATTAATGTTTTATTCTTTACATTCTTAAATCCAGACAATCCACAAAACAACAAATTAAGCCCTAATTTATAGTGTTTGATGATTACTAAAATTCAACAACTGATTCTGGAGGTTAGTGTTAGCTCCAGTACATCTCTGGAGGGAGGAGCTGGTATATAATGATCATATATTTAAAATGTTTTATAATAATTATACACATGAATTTCCCTGGTTTGCTTTTTATATAGCCTGTAAAAAATATACTTTAAAAGTGAATAAAATTTTTCCTTGAGATTAAGTTTGGCCCATCCTAGCTACTGACAAATTAATATACTATGCAGAAGTTAAAAAGTCAAATAAACTTCTATTATCATTCTTCTGGGTGTCAAGAGGCCACACTAGGAGCTTGAAAGTCTGTGTGTCTTGTCTTGATCCAGGGTTGAAATGAGATCTAGCAAAAGGCAGAAGAATGAGAAGAGCAAAAGGGGGATGGAAGTGAGGGTGTGGGGAGAGTCTATACCCATAGAAAGTGAGTCAATAACATCTAAAATCTGATCCCCCCCAAATCAGGTCAACACATATGCATTTTAAAGGTAATCAGAACTATCATCCTAAAATAGTTAAAATGAAAAATCAAGCAAAATAAACAAAAACTATCCTCCTCTCAATGTTTTTAGAGAATCGGGGGTGGGAAGAGAATCCCTAAATTGAGGAGAAGAATAAACTAAGGAGATGAGCATTACATATTATGTGATATTCAGAATAATTATAAAGGAATCTTAAAAGTATAACAGAACGAATAACATTGTCTTTAATTCAGGCAACTAGCAAAACTTTGTCAAATAATCAGCCTGCTACTACCACCTCTTCAGTTAGCATTGGCCCAGCAGGTGACACCTTATAGAATGGTTGCATTTTATAGTCTCTCTGAAGGTTTATATGGATAACTAACAATCTTTAGCATTCAGTAGCAATAGAGAAGTCTTGGTCTCATATTGTGCACAAGTGCCTCAACAAATACCAGAAATACTAGACCAAGAATTTCTGACAAAGCAATGAAAACTTTAAGCAAAAAAATGGCAGTGACTCTATATTACTAATGGCAGAAACTAAATGGGTTTGGAAGAGACAAGGTATGAATTTTATAAAAATATAATATGACGTATAAAGTGTTATATATGCATAGCTTTGTGTATACACACACACACACACACACACACACACACACACACACACATATATATATATATATATATATAAATAATTACACTACATATAACACCTGTACATACAATGTATAACAGGGAATGTGTTCTATAAAACAATGTTAAATTAATATCCTTTCATTATATAGCTTGTCTTAAAATGAAGAATTACTGTATTTTGCTGTCTCAATGGAAAACAAAGTTAGAATTGCTAACTGGTGTTTATTCTTCATTTTTCTATTGACTTTTCCCAGGACTGTTAGTAACAAGTGATATAGTTAATATAATGTTCAATAGACTGCTAAAAAAAACTTGGGCTATACATTTAAGGAATGCCACCAAAAAAGCAAATTTTACTGAAAATATCATTTTATGTTACTAAAAATAAAATACAATAAATAATTATGAGTAATACACCTCTTATTTACTCAGCAGGGAAATTCTTCAAACAAAGCAGATAATAATCCATCAATCACTTCACAAATAATTCTAACAGAGTTGTTTATTCTGCAGTTATTATATATTAGAGTTTGGATTTAAAATCAGAGCTTTCAGTCTTCAATATCAGAAAAATAAACAGGAGGCCATGCTACTTCTAATAAAGTTTGTTGCTGCACCCTCATTTCAGTCACATCCAAATCTTTGTGACCTCATTTGAGGTTTTTGTGGCAAAGATATTAGAGTGCTAGTGCTGGAAACTAAAGGAGCATGGAGAACTGTGTACTCTTCTTCTCATGTTTATGTAAGGATTTATTAATTCTGTTTCTCTCTGTATAACAAGAGTTGATAAAAAAAAATACTTGCCTCTGTAACTTCAGATGATGTGCTAGTGTTCCCTACAGGCCTAGGATGGGAAAAAATGTAACAACTATTTAGGAAGACAAAAACTTTAATTTCTATTATCATAAATGCATACTTCAAAATTAGAAACCAAAGGCTATAAAGGATCATTCAATTAAAAAAAGAGTCCATGATTACTATATCTAATGAACTGGGATTAGAAGATATGGAGCTTGAAGTCTGGCATGAATTCACATTAAAACTGCCAACTTTCTACTTATAATCTAAATGTCTTAAGTTCCATTTCTATCCTATTCAAATTCTAAACAGGTAGTGAATTATAAGACTTTATAAGGTAATTATTTATTTTTGAAATATACTATAATATGTCTTAGCAAAACAAAAATAGTTTAGCATATGTTCTTTGTTCCTAAAGTCTATTTCTAGAAATTTCTCAAATTGAATGTGTGAGAATTCTCTCAATATCCTCCATACCTTTCTACAATTGAATCAGAGACATTATCCACTACAGCACATTTCTGAAGTGATTTGAAAATTTTAGTATTAAAGGGACATGTGTTACCAGTGACCAATAACATTATCTGCCAAAAGGTTGAAACAAGTAAACGGGATAGAGGTTTGGTAAACAGGGGAAGGAATTGCATCAAATATGAAAAAATAAATATTCTTATTCATCAAAACAATATAGATATTTTACAAAACAGCAATAATTTTCTGTCTTTCTAAATTAAGATAAATATTCTCTAACCTATAATTCCATTACCTATAATTTACATTTCTAAATCAACTGTAAATTACCAGAGACCAGTCCTAATGAGAAATGTTGTTAACAGAGTCCAAAGAAATGAGATAGGCGCTCCCTTGTGTGAAATTTACAAACAAATTGTATAATCTTAATGGCATTTCCTTTGATTATAAAATGAGAATCACTAATCTAAGATATAGATTTCAAGGTTAAAAGAGGAATATAAATATAATGGGCTTACACAGTCCCAGACAGATTTGTATTTTTTTTTACTTTAATATCTAACAGAATTGCAGTGTGAGGTAGATTATTTTTCATTATAATAATATATGGTAGTTACTTAGAAATCCTAATAGATAAGAGAGTTTTACATGTAGAATCCTAATAGATAAGAGAGTTTTACATGTAGAATACTTTTTTCCTCCAGAAGTTAAAAAAATTGCAGCTAAAATTTAACAGTGAGATGATGTTCACTAGGAAAAGTGAGAAAGCGTTAACAGGCTGGACTGGATCCTTCAATGTCTCCTGTATATAACTTGTTTTTTATCTCCTAAAAGCTTGTGGGGCTATTAAAAAAAGATACAGTTACCAGACTGTAAGAAAAAATTCTCCCTACTTCTGTTTTTAGTATTAGGTAAAAATGCGACTTTTCATCTAATTTAGAACATAATAGTCTACATATGTGATATATTAGCTGGCTAAGACTGTAATATAAGCTTTGTATCCTGACCACAACTGGGGTATGAATGGTATTTAGACTTTTTACAATTTCATTGGTATTTATGTTGTAAATCCAATGGATTTGTCAAAGTTTGGATGTCATTAGGGACAGAAGGAATTACTTGAAAGAGAGCAGTGAAATACCATGGGAAAAACACCTGTGCTCTGTGTAGAAGACTATAAGAAATATAAGTAGTAAAATGGTGAATAGTAAAAGAGAAAGTGGGTGGAAATACTATCAAATACTAAAGATGATCAGTGAGGTGGGAGGCCATTGACTGAATAGACACAGTTTTTTTTTTTTTTGTTTTGTTTTTTTTTTTTTTTATTATTGTAGGCTATATACGTGCAACAGTGAAAACCAAGTATTGACAGTTCTTTACTCTATACAAGAGAAATTTTAAAGCCATGATGTCATTTGGAAACATGAACAATTGTGTATTGAGTACTTTTCCTTTGATGATCTTATTTCATTTATAAAAAAAATCTAAGTAGAGAAGTAGGAGTTTGGTAGTGTTGAAGTCATGAACAGAAGAGTAACTGGGATTCAATATAATTACAGCCTACTCTGTTACTCATACCAAGGCCAAGACCTCTAGTCTTCATTATAGTGCATGGGACATAGTAGGCAGAAAAATACAGAATTCCTCAAATGTTGATGTATTTGATCAGCAAAAATAATATATAAAGAATTTTTTGTTATTTGAGTCTCTTCCTGTGACTTCTTCAAGGTAAGCAATTCCTCCTGTATAAATAGCCTCCATTCACTTCCTCTGCAATTTAGAGCCATGAAGCAGTGAAAGGTTAAGTGACTTGCCCAGTTTCACCTTGCTTATAATTCTCAGAGGCCAGATATTAATGAAATGTGTGCTAACTCTAAGATAGGCCCTCTATGAATTATGTTGTAAGACTAATATAAATTTTGAATCCTGATTATTATAAATGTAAAAGCTCAATTACATAACTCTTAAGTTTTGCAAAATGTTTCATATGTATTGTTGTAGTTTAGTCATTTTCTAGTTATGTTTAAATTATTATGACCCTATTTGGGGTTCTCTTGGCAAAGAGACTGGAATAATTTGGTGTTCCTTCATTAGTTCTTTTTACAGATGAAGAAACTGAGGTAAAAGAGTTAAATAACTTAATGAGAGACACATCTAGTAAGTATATAAAGCTACATTTGAACATTGTCTTCCTAGTTCTGGCCAGGCATTCTATGCACTGGGCCACCTAAGCTTCTCTTTTATATACATTATCTCATTTTATTTACACTACAGTCCTATGACTCATTGTTGTTCCTGTTTTATACATAAGGAAACTGAGGCTCAGAGAAAATATGTTATTTCTCAGAATGACTCATTTAGTGTATATCTGAAGTAGAATTTGAACCCTAGTTTTCTAGGAGTCCAGTAATCTATTCATTACATAGCACTACTTCTGTGAATTTTTATTGTAATTAAAATCATTTCAAGTCAAATGAATCTAAGAAAGAAATGGCAAAAAGTTGATTTAATTTTTCAAAAACTATAACTATTTCATAAAATATATACAATATTATGTCTCCTGCTCTATAAATCATAGATAGTTAATAAATATTGAATTGAACTGATGTATCTCTTGGTCTTTCAATTTAAAAAAAAAATAGCAGTTTCATAAGAATACACCCAAAGGCAACACTACACATGTTTCTTTTAAGGTTGCCTAAAGGAAAATTCCTTTTTTTGTCCTTTTCCTTCTCCATGAGTTTATCATCAGTAAAAGGAGGTAAATAATGCAAGGCATACCATTCTAGCTTTAGAAACTGATTCACATGCCAGGTGTTAATCATTGGTTTGATGTACTTTTCGGCAACTGCAAAGATTTTGAAAGCATGAAGGCCAGTCCAATGCCCAGGGAGCCTGCACTCACTCTAGCTGTTTTACAACCTGTCACACGTTATGAGAACAGTAGATGTGAAACATACCACCCCTGACACCCACTCACACAGGAGCTGCCAACCGAGCAGCAGCCTAAAACCATCTCCATGGGTGAATGGCACCTTCAGCTTTGATGACTTTGGAATGAGCCTAAAACACACTGAGGATGAATATGAATCTGATACCCACCTTTTTTGGAGTCTGTTTGGAAAAAAGGCACACAAAAAGACACAAAAACAATTACTTTTGTGTCAGCCAAAAAGTTCTTTTGTTTGCCATCTGAAGGGAGGGGAGACAGAAATAAAACAGAAGAATACTTAACATGACGGATGATGTCCTTTGAGTTTATTTTGCTGAAGATCCATACCCAGCAATCTTAGCATCCTCACATAAAGCACTTTAAGCAACAGAAAAGAGTATCATTGCTACCTTTTAAAGTCTACAATTCAAAGGTCCACTTCTCTCCCATGGGAGAGTGATCTAGAACACTAGAGAAAGATCGTCTAGGATAAGGTTGCTAAATGAATGTCAAAGATGATTAGTGATCAAAAGCAAAGTTCCAGTGACCGCACACCATTTCCAAAAGGTCAGAACCTTAAGCTCCTTTAGTAAGTGAACATATTTACAAATCCATTTGAACAAGGGAGTAACAAAGGACTCTATTTTTAGTCTTTAGATTACAGTTTAGAAATGAGATCTAATTCCCAAAGGTACTTCCTCAGCCAATTTTACCTGTGAAAAGTTGATTTTAGAAATATATGTGCCTATAGTGTTGGCAAAGCTACCTAAGTAGTTTCAGGGGGCCTGAATTATAAGTTCTTAAAAACATCCTCCACAAATATTCTAATCTATATCGACCTTAAGTACAGTTTTCATATTTCTAGAGTTAGCAGAATAAATAAAAGGCTGTGAAATTTTTCCATATTTAATCTTGGGTTATTTGACAAAACTGGTGTTATTTGATACAATGTGGCTCACAAAGCTCCTGAAGGGAAGTAAATATCATGGGGCAAAGGAGAATTCCATGGCTTACCCTGGAAGCAATGAAGTCATTTTTAAGTGAGCAACCTGCTCCTGCTTTACCAGGTGCCTGAATCCTATGAAACTTGAAGAGTGGTTTCAGATGAGAATATCATTTCATCTCACCCAGTTGTTCACCAAAAACAAAAAATGGGGGCAATAGGGCAGTTCAGATGAGACCAGAGTCAAAGGGAAAAAAAAAGAAAGATCTTTTACCATCTGGTCATTTTCTGCAAGAACATTTACTACTAATTTTTTGGAAAGAACAAAAATGAGTCTGATAAAATGGTGAAGAATGTATTTCTGTGACTGAAATGATTTGTCTAGAATTTTCCAAAATTATACTGGATTTGAAAAACCTTTCTGTTTCAAGATTACTCTTTATTCATCTATTCAATTGTTTATGTTATATTCTTAAAGATATATTTTTCCTAGCCCATGCTTCAGGAAAATATTCAATGTAAATGTAAGAGGTTAAATTGCTTTTCAAATGAGAAAACGCTTACCAATGTCCACCACATCTGCATTCTGCAACTTCTACAGTCTCATATTTAAGAAAAATGGCCACCACTCATTTTCTTCACACAGTATCTTCTCTTACTTGCCTTCCCATACCACTTAATATCTCTCATTTTGTTTTCTAATAGCCATAAACATACTTTCAGATTTAGGTGATCCCAAAAACTTGAGTTGAGAAAACATTAACTTTATCTTATTTTTAAAAAATGAATCATCACTAAAACCAAAAAGAGAATGTAAACTGGAGTACTATTGACTTTTGTGTCTTAATTATATTCCAGTGAAGGCAGAAAAATCTTATACAATGATTTTTAGCTATCAGTTTTTGAAATGCTGTTCTGGGCCTTTTCAACTAAATTCCTCTTTCACTATTAACTAGGCAAATTAATTCTTATAATAATATAAGCTGAAGCTCTATATTTTTTTTAAATAAAGAAGTGACATTACTAAAACTGATAATTGGAAGGGGAGGTTTTAGTGTAATTGCCATAAAAGTCTTTACTTAACCATTTTTTACCAACTACTACACCTAATTATTCTGGCTAATTACTAGAGTGTTCGTTTACTTACCAAAATATTGATTATAAGAAGATATCATTTAAAGAGCACTTGACTATTAAATTATGAATGTGCCCTTTTGAATCTGGTAAAGAGCCTTAATTTGGAAATATCAAACACCCACTGTATTTCAGACCATCGTCAGTCATCTTGATTTTTTTTTGGTACATGGACTTTGATAACTGTGAAGCTGACTATTTCATGCAGCTCTTCTTCACTTAAATCTAATCCACACTCAAGTCATTGGTCCTTGTCAAGAACAAAGAAAGAACAACAATAACTACAATTTATTGAACTTCTACCAATCATGAGCTGTTCAGAAGTAAAATTATGAAAATATGTGAAGAATAGCCTTCATTGTATTTGCCAATTTGCTTTACTTCAGTCTAACTTAAAAGTACAAATCATCACATTGAAGAAACACAGGTTAAATAAATACCTCTCCAAATTAAGGAAGAAACAAAGGAAAAGTTCCTTTGTGGAATTGGTAACTTACTAATCACAGAATATTTAAACCTGGTATTTTTTTTTCTTCTTTCAGCTATAGCAATATCCTTCTTTACTTTAATTCCTAAATACACTTCATTTAATCAATGTGAGTATTCCCTCATCTGGTGAAGAATGCAATGTGCACATACTTTTTCATTCTGTACAATTCTTCATTTTTTTTTCCTGTAGGTCCAACATATTAGAGAATTTCCTGACTATGTTTAAAAATATATTTTGAGGAAGAAAATGCAATCCTTGAATATGCCATTCTTTTCTTGGGTCAAAACACTGACTCTCTTTTTCCAATAAAAAATTTCCTCATTGTCACTTTAGTTTTTAATCTCAAAGGTCATCAAGGAAATATGGTGTTGTTTAATTGTGCCCAAGAGACAGTATGGCACAAAGATAGGAAGTTTTTGATGGGGACTAAAGACCTAGGTTCAGATGTGATATCTTACACATTTTTATTGTGATTTAATTGTTTTTCGTCAAGTCCAAATTATAATGACCTCAACTAGGGTTTTTGTTATGAATTCAAATGCTGGAGTTCTTGTTCTTCTCAAAGCAAAGCCGGTTTAGAGGCTTGGAGCCCTTCGGATGTCTCCAAATCCAAAGGTTCTGTCCTTCAGCCTCTGCCTCTGCTTTCTTCTGCCTCCAACCAACACAGAGATGGAATGTCTCTCTTGACTCCTTCTGGGGAGCCCAGCCACCAACTACAGTGGTGTGAGATGGAGATGAATCTGGTTGTCCACTGAACTCTCCACTCGTAGCTTTATCCTCTGAAAACCCTTCGTCTGCCACCAGAGTCGCTCCTCTCGAGTCCAGCTGAACTTTCTTCTGCGACCAGCCAGCCAAGAGGAAATAATGTATTCTGCCATAGAGCCCTCATCGCTGGCCTTTTATCTGACTCTTCTGAGAGAATGGGATTATGGGTTTTCTCCCATAGTGCTCTCTGGCCCAACGAGCTTCAAGGGAGGTGTGAACTCATTGAACTCCAATGAGTAAAGGTGTGAACACAAGCCTTGTATTAATTAGTTCTACTTAGTACCTTGTTTCAGGTTCTGGCCAAAACATCTTCTTGTAAGATTAGATCAACTCTAATTAGTTAGCAGTTAGTAAGGATTCCAACAGGTTTTCATGGCAAAGATACTAGAATGGTTTGCCATTTCCTCCTACAGTTCACTGTATAGGTGAGGAAACTGAAGCAAACAGGGTTAAATGACATGTCCAGGATCACACAGCTACTAATTGTCTGAGGCCAGATGTGAAATCAGAAAAGTATGTTTTCCTAATCCTCTGGACTCAAAACTCTATCCACAGAGCCAATTAACTCTCACACATAGTGATTATGTAATCTTAGAACAAGCCTTTTAACCTCTCAATGCCCTAGGCAACTCTCTAAGACAGTAAGTTTCAGAGATGATACTAACCTACATTTGTCATGAGAATTCTCTCCCTTCTGAATTCATTACACTAATGAAATTGCAAGTTCAGTTCCTATATCTATGCCTTTTCTTACTTGAGTACATTGTGAATTTTACTCCTCAAATCAAACATTAACTTATTTCAGAAATTGTGATTTCCCAACATTTAAGAAGTTAGAAAACTATTTACATTTTAATTTAAAAAATACATCTTTGCATTGGGTGGTATCTTGGGATCATGAAAAATGTTGAGAAATTCCACAAATGCAATCTAGATCATTCTTTCTTTTCAGTTTTGGCAACAATTTAATTTCCATCTGCAAAGCCTGTTCCAAATATGTATAGTAATTCACACATTCTTTTGATGGACTGACTATTCAATCCATTGTCTGGACAGGAGAGTTCATTGTCTGGACAGGAACAGTCTATCACAGTCTGGACAATAAGAATTTTTCATCCATTTTATTTAACTTGCAAAGATTGTCTAATCAATAACTTTTTGAATTATCATGAGATCCTTTATTATTTGCAAATAATTCACTAAAGTCCTACTTGATGCTCCATCATTGCATTCAGGTGATCTTAAATTCTCAAAGATCACATCAATAAGTTAAAACCTTTGGCATGATCTGCTAAGTCCAAAATGATTCAAAAGTATGTTTTAAGAAAGATATTATTATGCATGTCTTTCACCAAAGTTGATAGTAATTTGTCACCAGAAGGTTAACAGTAGTTCAAATAAACTAGCTGCTAAGTTTTGAAGGAGATTACAATCTGTATCAGTGAATAAAAGATTCTACACACCTTAAAATATTTAATAAACAACAGTGCTTATTTGTACTTAAAAACAATTAATGGTATTAGTTATGCATAGAAAATGAATTGGATCACATGATTATGCTTATGTATAAATATGGCTAAGCCCTACACTAGGGCTTTCTGGATTTAAAGATCCTAGTTTTGAGAATTTGTTATGTAATTTCAAAAAAATGGTTTGCTTTATCTTATAACTACCTTTCTATCTAAGTGTGATGAATAATACTAGTCATCTACACACTGCACAATGAAACTATAGGGAGAATAATAATGAATGGAAAGTATGTTGCTAATATTTCATGCTTTAAAAGCATTCCAAAATAAACAAAATCACAAATACATACAAAAAAAATTACAGCTGGAAGGTACATTAAGAATCCCGTAACTCAATCCAAACCATTACAGAGAAAAATGCTGAAAAATAATCAGCACTGATTTGGAAAGAATCGTTATAGATTCACTCAACAGAACATGGTTCTGTGATAGAAACATTCACTGGAGATTACAGCAGTTTAACTGCTAGTTTTGATCTCAGAAAACCATCGTAACATTGCCCTATATAGAAAAAAGAACAATATTGCTTCTAATACTTTTCAAAAATTCTCAATAGATTAAGAAAAAAAAGGGAACCATTTAGTCCAACTTGCTTTCTCTCAGACAAAAACATTATTCCAGTTAAAGATGGGACACCAAAACATTATATGTGAAAATTTTGAAAACAATATAGTTGGTGAAAGTGATTCATATCATAAAATAATTTATCATTATTGTATAAAATTAGTATATTTTGTGTTTACATCACTTTTATCTTCCAATTCATAACATTCCAAATAGGAAGTCATTTTTAGTAACAAATAATTTTTTAAAAATTATCTAATTTTATAATCGAATGTCAGAAGGTGTTATTGCACTTAAAATGTTTATTTCAATAAAATTAATTTACAACTAGGTTTTATGAACACATAATTATATAAAGTGTGGTATATCTACTTTATGCTAATAAAATGGATTATATACATACCTGTTTTATGAAAACATTTAAAAATTTCAATTATAAATTTATATTTTATTTTAGACATTCCTATAGTGAAAACTCTATACGACATATATTGGCAGCTAAGTGGAACAAATAGATAAATAGATATTGGTCCTAAACACAGGTCTACCTAATTTCAAATTCAGCTCCAATCATTTACCTGCTGTGTGACTCTGAAAAAATCACTTAACTTTTGTCAAACTTTGTTCCCTCATCTATAAAATGGAAATAATAAGGAATTCTACAAGGAATGTTGTGAAGACAAAATGAGATATTTGTGAAATGTTTTACAAATATTAAAATACTATATAAATGCAAGCTATGATAATAATGCTGATCATGATGAATGACAAAGTAATACATGGATAAAGAATTTTTAAAAATTGGATTATGGAAAGAGGAGTAGGAACTTGGGAATATGCTATAAGAAGGGGGTCAGAAAATGAATTTGTATGACCTTGAAGAAACTTCAAATAGATATATTGCCCAAACATAAAGAGTAATGTCACTTTAAAAAAAAAAAAGTAGAGATAGAAGGTTTTATTCTTTCAAGGCTATGGCTAGAGGTAATATAGTTAACATAGGATAGAAAGAATAACAAAAGATAAAATATATAATATTATTATATGCAATAGAAAAACTTTTACATAAGCACAATCAATGTGGCTAGAATAACTGAAGTTATGTCAGAAAATAATTTGCATCAAATGCCTATAAACCTGATATTTGAGCTCCATAGAGAAATGAAACAAATCTCTAACTCTAAAGTGAATTTAACAGCTACAGAGTGATAGGATACAAAAAAAAAAGGTTAAAAGTAGACAGAAGATATCAACATGTGAAAACCGTTAAAATTAATTATCTGAAATGAAAAGAAACTAAGTTACAAAGTTACTGAGTATGATTTAATTTACAAAGCTAGTATTTGCATATCAAACCTAGTCATCTGACTCCTCAGATGTCAGAGACAAGGAGGGATTTACAGAGAGCTGATTTTTATAGCAAAAGAGAGGAATTTTTTTTTTCAAAAATAATTCAATTACACGAGACAGATCATCTGACTTAGCTTCTTCCAGGCTTTCTTCATCCAAATTTGTAATGTTGGTAATATTTAAATGTCAAAATAAGATTATCCCAGAAGTCCTTGCCCTACAGGTGATGCCTTTTTGTTACCAGAAAGTTCATTTAAAAGGGAATTTTTGCTTTGTGCTTAGCACTTACCCTTTCCACCCTTCCCCCATCTTACAGCTACCAAGATTACATTACTTAACTTGGACACTAGCTCAAGAAAAAAGGGAGATTATCAACTAAGGGTAGAAAGGGAAACTTAAACCTGTAGCCAACCCCCACCCCTTTCTCCAGCTGCCAGAAAGGAAAGCTTAGTCTTTAAAAAAGAAAAAAAGTCTTATAATTATTTTATTCCTACAAAAATATGTGTCTAAATCTAAATTATTCATTACTGAAGGAAAAGTCTTATCAATCTGTCTATTCATTAAATCTGTAGATAACTTACAGATTGTATACATACAAAGGGGACTTAAAAGACTGTGTTAGTCTAGTGTAGTTGTTCAGACTAGATTTCTGAAGAAGTGACTTAAATCCCATAATTGAATTAAAAATAAGTTAGAGTAATCAATATTAACTCATTTCCTTTTCAAAATATTTAAGTGCTTATTAATAATAGAAATAGAAATTAAAGCATTTTCAGTTTTTAAGTCAAATTGAAAAAAGATGATAAAATATAGTGACAATCAGTGTTAAAAGGTTTTGGGGAAGGCAGGCACACTGATAACTCACTGTTGATGGAGATATGAATTATTTCTACCATTCTGGGGGGAAAATGCTGTTATGTGAAAAAGGTATTAAGCTATTTATACCCTTTCACCCAATCATATAACTACAGGATATATACATATATATCAAAGGGCAAAAAGATCCCATATATTCTATAATATTTAAGTCAACACTTTTTATGGTAGTAAAGACTGTAAACAAAGGGAAGACTAGAGATCCAAAAGATTGAAGAATGACTTAATAACCTAAAGTACACGAATATAATGGAATTTAGTCTATTCTAATAAATTATGAATGTAAAGATTTCTGAGAAAGGCAGATTTGCTGGTGAATTGATGCAGAATGAAGTAAGCTGAATCCAGAAAACAAAAGATAGCATTCAAATAGTACTTTAAGGTTTGTAAAGCACTATACTTGTACTATTTCATTTGATTCTCACAGCACTGTAAGATAGCTGCTATTATTATCTCCATTATATAGATGAGGAAACTGAGTCTGAGAGAGGTAAAAAAATTTTCCCGGTGTCAGAAAGCAAGCAATTTTCTGAGGTAGGATTTTTAACTCATATCTTGCTAACTTAAAGCCCAGTTCTCTTACTCATTGATCACCATATACAAATGTAATGATAACTCCTTGTTCTACATTAAATTCATCTTCCTTTTCTTAAAAGGGAAACATTAGTCTATAGGTATGGGATGCAATATAAGTTGTTATTATTATAACATATATAAGTATTATTATAATGTCTTGGTTTGCTTTACATTGGTATAGTATGGAAAAGGACAAGGTTTTTTTTTTAATTCTCAATAAAAGATTTTTAAAGATACTAGTTTAGAAAGCAAATAAAAATAAAGGATTATAAGTATCACCTGATCCATAGTCAAGAGGAGATTAAATATGTATAGGCATATATGCACATACAAACACACACACAAACAAAACAAAATCCTGATAAGGATTTTAAAAGCAAGGATTAATACTAAAATTTCTAGGATTTTTCTTGAATATACTTTTTTAAATGATCCAAAATTATTTTAGAAAGTTTTCTTAAAAGTTCATTTTTAAAAACCTAATTAAAATTATCTTAAATTTAAATTAACCTTGTACTTCATGACTTTGCACAAGATAATTCACCCCACTTTGAGTCTCAATTTCCTTTCTGTAAAATGAAGGGTTGAACCAGTCTATAAATTCTCTAATTCCAATTTAGAAAATATTTCCACTATCATTAAATACTCATGCCTTCTTCAAATGAAACATACACACAACACTCACATTTTTTAACTGAAAGAAAATTTGCATAACTTCACAAGATCCATAAATATCTTTCTGTCATCTTACTATAGGCACTAATAATCCATACCAATTCTCTTCATCATGAGGATGCTGTGTTTTTACTAACTTCCTTCCCTTGTTGAAAACTCTTCCCTCATTCTACATCTGCTACTTCTTAAACCTAAAGAGGAAGCATCTCTCTCATTGATTTGATGATAACTCCTAAATGAATTTGACTGACTCAGTTCAGATGCAAGTAGGCAGGATTTAAAAAAAAAATCTTGCTATGACAATTTGCAATTAGTACATGCATTTGAAACATCCATTAAATCTTTTGGTTGTTGGATAAGAAAATTAACAAGACCAGCTGTATGCTGCTTAGTAATACTATTACAACTGAGACAAGTAGTAGAAAAAATGGAATTGCTGGTCAAGAAGTAGCTAGAGATAAGGATAATTGATTAATACCTTTTAATTCACACTGATATTTAACGCATTTATGGCCGTGAGTATTAGTGAATCACAAGATTTCTTAAAAGGGATCTCAGTGGCCATCTAATTTTACTCACAGCGGAAAAAGAATCACTATGCAGTATAGCTAACAAGATATTTAGCTTTTTTCATGAAAGCCTTCCACTCTCCCCTAGACAACTTTTTGTGTATTCTAATATTTTCTAATTATTAGGAAGTTTTTCCTTACAGAAATTTTTTTTTTGTCTCTGCAGCTCTCAAACATTGCTTTTAGTTTTACTCTCTATTCACACTAAAACATTTGATGAGTTCATTATATATGTCAAACCTCTCACCAATATCTTCCCCTTTCCAGGCTAAACTTACCCAGTTCTTTCAAATAATTTGTATATAGTATGAACAAGAAAACTTTCTCTATCCTCCTCTGAGTTTTCTGAGTATTCTCCAATTTATCAATGCCAATCCTAAAATGCTGTACTTGCACTGCAACCAATTCTAAAATATGACATTTATCTCATACTCAAGATGTGGCCTATCTGTGGCAATTGAGAGTGGGACTATTATGTCCTTATTTCTAGATGTCAAGATTCTTTTACTACAACACCAGATCACACTGGATTTCTCAGCTGCCATACATACTGTTGACTTCTCAAAAATTTATACTAATCATAAACACCAAAGTGTGGTTCCATAAACCAGCATCTGTGTTCCTATTCCCTGCTCCCCACCAACTCATACTTGGGAAGTTGATTTTAACCTGAAGATGTAATCATTTCATCTTCTGGGAGTCAGATTCCTTAACTATAAAGTGACCAGTCTCTATGATCTCTAAATTTCTCCCAATGAAAACTCATACAATAATGTTCATAAAATTTAGCAAAGTAGAGGAAAATAGAGAATTACCATCACTGTGAAATGGAAGCAGGATACTCACATGAAACTGTTCAGCAGGTCTAGAGATCTAGATATATGTCACCTGAAGTGATATATTAGCTGAATCTTGGAGGAAGCCAGGGCTTCTAACAGGCATAGGTGAGGGGACAGATCATTCTAGTCATGAAGAAAGCCAAAATAAGGGTCCAAAGAAGGGAGAGAGAAGCTCTGTGTCAAGGGCAAGAAAATGCTTAATATTGCTTCATTTTCCAGTCTGTGGAAAAGAATAAAATGTAGTAAGACTGAAAAGGAAGAATACTACCTTTGAAGAATTTGAAATGACAAACAAAGGACTTTTGATATGATCTTGGAAGTAATAAGCCATGGAACTTTATTGAGGAGCAATATTAAATGGTCATACCTTCACTTTAGGAAATGCATTTTGGTAGATTTCTGTAGGATGGACTGGAGTGGGGAAGAGAAGTGAGGCAGAGAATTCAATTATGAGGTTTTTTCAATAATCCAGGTAAGTGATGAAACCTGAACTAGAAAGGAAGCTATGTGAGTAAAGAGAACTTAATATGAGAGATATAAGGGGGAAAAGGACTAAGAATTAATAACTGATTGGATAAATAGGTTGAACAAGTATAAGGAGTTGTGGAAGACATTGAAAGAATTGTGAGTAACTAAGAGGATAGTGATTCCTTCAAAACTATATTTGAAAAAAGGAAAGATTTGGAGAAACATTATCTGACAGGGGCCTCCCCCCTTCTCTTTCCCTCCCTCTGTCTCTCTTTTGTCTTTGCTTCTTTCTGCATGCATGTGAAAATACTTTTAGACATATATTATATTTTTTCTTTCTAGCTGTTTTCTTATGAATTGTGGCAAAACACTTTTCATATTAAGAAGTAGCCTTGTGTAGTAATTAGAAAGCTTATTGCAAAGCCAGAAAAATCTGGAATAAAGAATTACCTCTGACATCGAAAAGCTGTGAGCAGTAGTGATTTGCTCAACTGTAGGCTGCAATTTTCAAATTCCATTAGAAAGGGATTCCTGAAGATATTGCATACCAACTTAGAAAAACAAAAATTAGCATTGTCTGTGTGGCATTATACTTTACATTTGTTTTGTTAAATAAATATTGTTCAATAATATTTCAGTCTGGTTTGTATTGTACTACTGAATTTTCCTAGCTATCTGAGGTCCTCTCCTAGTTTCACACCTTTGTTCTGGGTACTTTCTCAATCTAACCTTTCAGAAAAAGTAATGATCTCCATTGGCAGAGGGTATTTCTTACTGGGGAATTCTGCTAACATAAGAGAAATCTCAGGGCTTGTCCCTATTCACTTATTGTTTCTCACACACACACACACACACACGCACATCTACATATCTTTCTACTTTTTTCAAGTACTATGGCAAATACTTTTCAAATTATCTTCAGAAAACAGCTAAAACTCAACATCATAACCTCTCTTTTTACTCTAAGTCTGAGTATATTTGTATTGAATCCATATATTATAAAATATAATTGTAAGTAAAAGAAATTTAAATTTTAGCTTTTTTTTGCTGATTTGTGATTGCATTAGGATGACACCTCCTGATCCAAATTCCTTCTCATCATAAATAATATGTACATAAGAGTCATGTTAAATGGGGAAAGGGAGCTGGCCTAAAAGTCAGGAAGACTTAATAGGTTTCAGAGGCAGGGCTTGAATCTATCTGTGGGACCATGAGAAAGTCATTGAATTTCTCTAAGACCATAAATTGTGAAGAAGGTGCTGACCTACTTTGATAAAATGAGTTTCTTCATCTTACAGTTTCTTATATCAAATAAATTAAAGAAATTATGTGTCTAGTCACTATATTTATTCTAAGAAGCTTCTGAGTGGGTGTATGAATATGCCTGTACAGACACACAAAGTCCTTTTCCTTCCTGTGCCCAAACACATATGTAAACAAATATTTTTATAAAACTTAGATATGGTGTAGGCTGAAGTGAATCAAAATTCATATCATTTTATTTATCATTTCACTCTTGATTATAATACTTTCTAAACCTCAAGAGGCTGTCAAAGACTGGATCAAAATGACTAAAATACTCAATGCCTAAATAAGAGATTTCTGGGTCACATTTTAAGGATTTGGAAAGCCTCAGATTTGTTTCAGTGTCTGTCTGGTAACACTGCCCCAATACCCATTCAAGCACACATAATTCAGGAGGCCTGCCTGCCAGCAATAAAGGCCGAAATTGGATACTTGGTGAGATTAATTACCTAGATAGGGCATGATAATGCAAGTCAAATGGGAATGTAATTAAAGTGCACCTTCCATGAAAATTATTCATTGCTGATGGATCAGGTGACAGATAAATCAAAAGGCATTTTAAAAAATGCTACAGGTTAACTTGAGGCAGGTCCTTCCTCTTTAGAGAACTCAGTCACTGCAGCTGTTGAATTCACTTCTCCTGTCTTATCCGCATCCCAGTACCATAAAACAATAGGAGCGCTTGTAATGCAACCTGCTAGAAACAGAAACCAATAGAGAAGCTATCAGGATGGAGGCTGCAAACAAAAGGTCAGCTAGAGTGGAACCAGTTGGCTGGCAGCTTTCAGATTAGGATATCACTCTACTTTTATGCCTTTAATGGGGACTGCAACCATAAAAGAAGGCAAGTGATGAATTAATAAGTTGACTAGTCTCCAGAGTGTAATTCTTGCAGATGAAAGGCATGCTGGTGTAATCAAACAGGGTTATAAATTAGGTAAATCGAATGGCACAAGATGTATCTTACAGCATTATTATTAAATAAAATCTTCCTGTGGCTGTCATTAATTCTTTACTGTCAATACATTTATTTACAGTCTAAAAACAATAAAAATAAAAGACAGAGGGTTTTATAACAACAGTGGGGTAATTCCAGGTACCCAGAGGGACACTAATCCTAATCATTATGTTGAGTTCTCTTTATTACACACCTTTCAGCAGACAAAAGCTACCCAAGCAAAAATAGATCCCTGTTAGATTTGCTATCTGATTAAGGGGGAGTTATTAGAACAAATGGGCCTCACAAGTCACACACTTGCCAGGATTAACAAAGTAATACACCTTTCTCTTCAGGAGCTTATATGTATACCTTTCTTATCTTTAAAGTTCCAATCATACAGAACACTAACAAACTCTTGTCGGTCAGATCATTAATATAAACAACCTGAAGAAAGAGTAACTATGTCATCAATAATCAAAATAATAAAGTAATGTTTTTGGAGAAAAATAGAATAGTTTATTTTGGTAGTTCTCTTAAAAATAATGTGGAAAAATCCTTATTAGTAACTAAGACATAGTTAACTACTAAAAATCCACAAGGAATTCTGAATTCTATTGCCTTTAGAAGTTAACATTTCCATTATTTCTAGTGCTTTGGAAAAGGAAAACCCTCAAGTTATTGACTCCAAACTACCAACAATGTTCAATTTTTCAAATCTCAGTGGAGAAGCTTTGCAAATTTAACTTTAAGAACAACTAAGAATCTAATTTAGGATTGAATGTGTGAAATTATACAATTACAAACTAATTAGACTCATCATGAATGCTACCTTTTCTCATTCAAATAGGTGAATTTTTGTCAATTTGTCAAGTTAAATTATGAGATTTTAATCAATAGATACTGATCTATTTCTATTTGTTAAGGAACAAATCACATTCAAAATGTTTTCAATTGCAGTTTACAAAAAAGTGTAAGTTACAAAAACAAATCCTACTAATATCAGATACAGTCTTTTCTAGGTGTTAAATTTGCCCTTTAATATTTAAATCTGTGTGTGTGTGTGTGTGTGTGTGTGTGTGTGTGTCTGCACGTGTGTGTTTGTAAGCCAGTGCTATAAGTCACTGTATAAAAACACATCTGTTAGAGGATTACCCATGTGTAGCTCTCCTTTCTTAAAAGTTACTGATTAAAATCAAAAACACAAGCATTGTAAACACCTGACACAGTTTAACAAGAAACATTACTTTTTACTGTTCCCTGCATGTTCCAGCTGGTAACTTAATCCCAGCCAAACTACAAAGCAAAACGATTTTGATTTGTCAGATTACCCAGGGTTTGTCCAGAAAAATGGCCCAAAATTTAGTCACTAGGACATTGTAATTAAGATGCATTCATCCATTTCATTCCTGGCTATGAGAAAATAATGAAACATCAAAGAAACCAGACAGCAGCTTAAAGAAGAGCAGTTAGCATCTTTTCAAATGTAACACCTGTATTTAATGTTTTGCTTCTTCTAGAGCAAATGTTCTTGAAGTTAAATATAAAGGGAGTTAATCTCTAATCTGTTTAAATAACATTGATTCTTTTTGTATGTATTTAGAAATCACTTTTTTAGTGAAATTAAAAATAACAAAACTGAAAAAAATTAACTTAGGAGAAATACCTATAAATGCCAAATGATTAAATTTCAGAAATGGCCTTACAATGTTCCCATGGTGAGGCGAGATTGTACATTTCAGAAGTAAAGTTAAATGAAATAGATTGCATTTTAAATGTGACCATTCAAAAGTCAACGTGTAATGGAACCCACTTTGCAAAATATATACCTGAAAAATTCTAAGTTTATTCTCGGTGTTTTATCCCAAGTATTGTTTTTCAATATTTTTTTAATACTTCTTATTTCTTCATGGATTAGGGATTAGAGGGAATTGGATGAGGCTATAAGTACTTAGAACTGGCAGATTCATTTAACTGAATTTAAAAATATTCATTAAGCTCTTATTATTTACAAGACATGAGAAACTGAAAAGAGAGGTATGGAAGTTTAAGAAAAACAGAAAGAGAAAGAGAAGATTGTATGTGTATAATACACACACATACACACATGCCATTTAATCAGAAAGATATGAATTAAGTTGAATGTGTAGTTTTTCCATTGCAATCTCATCACTTTATTACAATACTTATAAAAGTGAGATGGAGAAAAGGTTAGAAGAAACATTATTATTAAAAAACACTTCTCTGTGCTTACATAAGTCATACTATCTTTTCCTTGACTTCTGCTATTTCTAAAATGTCCATGCTTTCATCTCAGCAAAAACTTGAACAGAGGAGGAAGCATCATTAAAAGTAGCAAACAAAATAATACTAAAGCATGAGAAAAAAGTGTGACTGAATGGAAAGAACAGTCTTTGCATTCATGAAATCTCAGTTCAAAATTGCCTCTGCCACTCAAAGTTCTGTTGACCTCAGACAAATGGTTTCCCTAGGTCTCAGTTTCCTAAATTGTTAAATAAAGAAGCTGGACTAGATGACATCTAAGGCCCTTTCCAGATTTAGACTGAAGCCCCTAACCATTGCTTTCAAAATTTTTCATCTACTTCTCTGAAAATATATTACACATTAATTGATATGTAGACTAATCCATTTCACTGAACTGAAATGTTGGTTTTTAAAAGTAATAATAAGTGAATTTTTGCTCCTTTCAAAATATTTCTTGATGTTCAATATTTCATTTTATCCTGGTAATAAAGATTTTTTTTTAAATTAAAGTGCAACTGTTTCCTATGGTCTGCATGTTCAAAAGTATGATGACATAGTCTATGTTACTCCTAGAAGTTACAAGATTTAACTAAATAGCAATATTGGGTACTTAAAATTAACATCAAATAGAATATCATGAAAACTTTGAAATATTTGAAATCTCACTTCCTATTTCCTTTAAACAAGATAATAAGGCTAAAATATTTTTAAAATTCCTTGCAAAATGCCACAAAAACATAATTTAGAGTAGAGTGAGAAGAGATAGACAGTTAATACACCGCCTGCATAAAATGTAATTAACTGAATGAAATGTTTTAAGTAGAATTCCTGCAAGAGTGATAAAGTATAAGACTCCTATATAACAGACAAAGTAGTCAGCCTTTGATCATTTTTGAAGAATTCAAAATCCATATTTAGTTTTTTCCCCCTGAGGCAATTGGGGTTAAGTGACTTGCCAGGGTCACATAGCTAGGAACTGTTAAGTGTCTGAGACCAAATTTGAACTCAGTTCCTCCTGACTTCAGGGCTGGTGCTCTATCCATTGTGCTTCCTAGCTGCCCCAATATCTGGTATTTTCAAAGATCATATTGATTAGACCTTCCCTTTTGGGAATAATATCAGATACATACTATGAATTGGGGAAAATAATATTTCCTTTTGATCAGGATATGATTAATTTTAATTAAAATTAAGAATTGGAATTCAGGACATATAATACTTATAAATTCAACTTTCTTAATCATTTAAATTTATCAGAGAAGATGGTAAATTGTACTGGATGTCAAGTATTACACATATGGACCCATTCATTCTAAAAATTCAAAAATTCAAATATGATTCTCCTTTTTTTTTTTTTTTTTGCTGAGGCAATCGGGGTTCAGTGACTTGCCCAGGGTCACACAGCTAGGAAATGTTAAGTATCTGAGGCCAGCTTTGAACTCCTGACTTCAGGGCTGGTACTCTAACCACAATGTGCCACCCAGCTGCTCTGTGATTCTCCTTTTAAAAGAAGAGAGAATATTCACTTTTAATTTGGTTACAATGTATTCAAATGATCTAAAATCTGCATTTAAAAATAAAGATCCACAAATTTAAATTCAAATAACAATTCTTATAACAGAGGCCATGGAAAACTAGATCAATTTTCAGAGAGTTAGATTTACTAAAATTCCACTGTTTTCAGAGTTTCCTGTGATTCTCTAAAAATAGAGTAGTCAAGGATTTAATGTCCTTCTGATAAACCACTATGATAAACCACAAAATTACTTCACCAAATTTGTGAAACCCCATAATTACAGTAATGTAAAAGTTAAAGAAGCAAATCATCTGTACAATGAAGCACAGAATTTTGTTTTACTATCTTGCACATTTTCATTTGTTGATATTGTTATAAATATATTTATACATATCTAGATGCCTTTCAATTCTTTTTCATACATATTATTTTACAGTTATCCAGAGCCACCTAATATGCTACTCCCTAAAAAGAAAAAATTTTGACAAGTCACTCCAAATTTTTAACATTATTCTATTTTCCACTATGTAATTTAGAACTATTAAGTGAAGATTTTAGAAGCTAAGAAACTACGTGGGATTGTAACTGTATATAAAGGGAGCAGTTTAAAATCCTAAATGCTAAAATACGAAAGGGGGAAATAGAAGTACAAGTAAACAGAATTAACACACCCCATGTTGACATCATGTCAATTAAGGAACTTAATTCTGTATATACAAAGAATCATAATATATACTTTTTAATGTAAGGACAAAATGTTCCTTTGAATATGCATTTTCTCAGTGGAGGAAAATTCCCTTTTGGGTTTAGAGAGATTACTATTCTTCAAAATATACACAAAAATAACAACAGGATTATAAATATAGCTTTATTGGAGAGTTTTAAAATATCAAAGAGAAAGAATTCATTTTTTCTATTTTTAATATTTCTACAAATATATGTGAAATATATTAAATTTTATAAAAGAAAACAAAAAACTTTAATTAGATGTAGAGACTTTACTAAAAATTGGTAGGGCATTATAACACCAAATAATTTTTTTAATTATCTCATCTCTTTAAAAATGTAGCAAACATTGAACACATTCAAATCTATAGGTACATAGAATTTTTAGCCAAACCCTTAAAGCAATCTCTTCATAAATGGACAATTCCTATTTTGTGGAAAGGTTCAGGTATAAATTTTGTTGCCATTTGTAGCTTTCTATGTTCAGATGTTTAGAATGAGACTCCTAATGTTTTGGTAACATAATGTGTTTATCAGATAAAATCTTTGTCACCAATATATGACCCTATAATACATGAAGTAAAATGAAGTGAAATATGGCCCAGATTCTTTGCAAATTGTCTCATTTCACTTTTTATCCATTCTTTGTCCATCTGCCACTGAAATCCTAAATAACTGTCATTTTTAGTGATTTTCAAGAGATCAAACCCTTGTGATTCATTTATATCTTTCACGTTTATTAAATCATCTAGAAAAGAGAAATTAGGTTCCTTTTTCCCAGTTCAATTGTGGCTAAATTTTCTCAGAGTAACTGAAAGTAGTTCAGAAAGAAAAAAGGAAATAGATGTCACTACTTGCCTTCTCTCTGTGTAGCAGTATATTTTACTCCTCCCAAGCTAACTATACTCTGTTCCGTTGTTTTCTCTGTATGCCAATTAAAAGAAAAATTCTGTTAGGGAATCTTGAACTGAATCCAATGATCTAAATACCATTACAGGCTCTGCTACAAGTAGAATAGAAGAAAAATCAAACCTGCTTCACAGATAAATTGTAGAACTAAAATTTTAAGAAGGACTATCCACAGAGTTCTAAAGATGCTGGGTAGGCAGATTAGATAAACATATCTATTATAAATTATATGAAAGTCCACAGACTTCAAAAGATGATTAGTGAATAGGTGAATGGTTAATGGTGTGAAGGTCAACAGAGATCAAAAGGTCCTAGGTAGATGAAAATATACTTATGAACAAACATATCCCTCAGGCGCTCTACTTATATTTTATTATTTTGTTTGGTTTTTTTTCCCAGGATATTTTGTATTGTTATAGAAGAGTGAAAGCTCTGCCCTAATTCATATAAATCACAGTTGGCCAAGTAATGCATGATTGTCAGTTTCTAACATTTTTATGAATTCATATGAAAGCCTAGACATCACCTATTATTACATGGTATCCCCAAATAATGATGTGATTAGTTCTCTTCAAAAATAAAAGACAAACAAAAAGACATTGGCACAAATAATAAATTAGGAATTAGGGATCATTTCTATATAAAGAAGAAAAGGAGGAAGAAGAAGAAGAAGAAGAAGAAGAAGAAGAAGAAGAAGAAGAAGAAGAAGGAAGAAGAAGAAGAAGAAGGAGAAGAAGAAGAAGGAAAAGAAGAAGAAGAGAAGAAGAAGAAGAAGAAGGAG
This sequence comes from Antechinus flavipes, assembly GCF_016432865.1. Lineage (NCBI taxonomy): Eukaryota > Metazoa > Chordata > Mammalia > Dasyuromorphia > Dasyuridae > Antechinus > Antechinus flavipes. Next base: position 266,269,144 of record NC_067401.1, read on the forward strand.
AAGAAGAAGGAGAAGAAGAAGGAGAAGAAGAAGAAGAAGAAGGAGAAGAAGAAGGAGAAGAAGAAAAAGGAGAAGAAGAAGGAGAAGAAGAGAAGAAGAAGGAGAAGAGAAGAAGAAGGAGAAGAAGAAAAAGAAGGAGAAGAAGAAAGCAATAGAGAGACAGAGACAGACATAGAGAGGGTTATTTTTCAAAAAGTAGAAAGATGACTTTAAAAGAGAATAAAAATTTTAAGGATTTATACATGTGTTTTTTCTGAAACATATATAAATTGAATATTTGTAAATAATTGAAATTTGAATGTACATAGAGCTTAATATTTAAAGTAATTTCATGATGAGTCATTTTAAAGTAAATAATCACTATTACTACCTTCCATATTTTTATTTTGAGTTAATAAAAAATGTTCACATATTGGATTTTTGTAATCAGGGTACAAGTTAAAAACATTTATTCTTTTTTTAAAGGTAGAGGGTGCAAATTAACTAACTGGGTAATTATTACTATTCAATGCACTGTGTTTCATATACAAAGATGACAGCTACAAGAAATCTGAGATTTGTTTGCTTTTTTTTCCTCTTCAAAAGTGATATCTGTGAGATTATTGGCTGGACTGAGGTCTTTTGACATGTAACAGAAAGATATTAAGATAAAAATATACCATACTTTTAAAAGAAATGCCATAAACATATATCATATTGCACATATCCACAGTGCCTGGCACATAGTAGGCACTTAATAGATACTTATTGATTGATCAATTATATCTTTTAATCATTAAGACTCCAGGTATCTAATTTCATATAATTATAACATTTAAAGGAAATATGCAAAAACCAGATTGCTCTGTCACGGCCTCCATCAAGATAAAGGGGAATGCTACTGGATTAAGTCTTATGCTCTCCTGTGCTGGCAGTGCTGTCATATACAGACAAGGTGCACAATTTGGCATCTTTCTATACACTGAAGCTAATGGCCAAATATTATTAAAAATTGGGACACTAATTATCAGATGTCGACATGCAATGGATAATTAAGAAGAGCTCATTCTGAAGCTATGCTAATTGTTTTTCACAAGTCTCCTTCTCTTGTCCTTGTGTCTTAAACAAGGCAAGCAGCTACAGGTTTGTACGTACATCTCTGCCACATACTTTCTCACAGAACATACATCATTCTTCCTGGCTCATCCCCGATTAATTTTGCTGGCTCAGAGCAATTATCTCTCTTTTTGTGACTGACCTCTTGGTAAATGGAGTGCAGGACTGCTGGATTTTTTTTTCTCTCTTTTATTCCCCCTTTTTAAAACAAACAAAGAAACACAACACAACTTAATTGATCCTTTTTGGATTTCCCACAAGAGCACACTGTGAAATAAGTCATAAAATAATTGAAACAAAATAGCAATCTTGCCTTTATGGTTGTAATTGACAGATTTGAAAAACAAGATCCTGATAGTGTTCTCTCATTTACCCCATTACTCGGATCAGTTGGTTAAAGCTGTTAATGATCCTCTTGGATCAATGTCTTTTGCTTGTAGCTATAATTTACTGCATTGCTGGATTAGTACAGATGTTTTTGTAGATGGTTCTGCATCATTCCACCAGATTGCTTGTCTGAATCAAATCTGCTTCAATTCATCACCAATGAAGCAAAGAATAAAATAATCAACATTTACTATCTTAACACTAATCCTGAACACTAGATAACAATTAAGGGCTTGTTGACTGAAAGGTTGTCTTCTAGTTTTTTCAGCACAGTATCCCTCACTTTCACCGTGAAGGGAAAAAAATCTAATTATGTGCTTCAACTTTCTGAGTGAAAGGTATTTTTATTAAAGTTCCATTACACATAGCCTAGAGTGTACACAAACATCTTAAGAAATAACTACCACTAGTTTAGTTTACTGCGAGATACAGTATAAACTCTCAGCCCCTCTAGACAAAGCTCCAAAGTGGTCTGTTCCTACAACAATAATGCTTTAAAAATATATTGAACAAGTAAGTAATACACAATCTGGTCACTCATAGCAATCTTATAGGCATACTGTGAAACTATGAGAGTTAAAGAAAAAAGAAAAATCCTCTTAACATCTAACACCATCCATTACTTGGGATGGACATCCATGAAAGCTTACCCTCCCTGGAAGTTTTGAAGCAAAAGTAAGGTTACTACTTTTTAGTATATTACATATAAAATTCTGATTGAACAACCAGTTGAACTAGCTGGCTATTAAGTTCTTTCCCAGTTCTGAAAATGTCAGTTAACTGGGAAGTGGGAATCAATGCCCTATTTTAAGGAGTATAATAACTAACTGAAGTTAAGATCCTTTCCCCATTTTTTGCAATGTTTCTTTCAAATATTTTTCAACGATATTAATCTTTAATAATAAGTAGTATTTATATGGAGTTCTAATATTTGCAGTTTTTGCTTGTTATTTTACATATGTTGAGATCTCCACAACTAGGGGGTGGATAGATGCTATTTTTATCCCCAATTTACAGATGGTAAATTGAGGCAGAGAGACTAAGAGATCACAAAGCTAATAAGTCTCTGAGGCAAGATGTGAAGCCAAGAAACAAGTCTGTTTCCAAGGTCAACACTCTAATTAGTCCTAATCCTCCTTAATTTAACTCTTGCCCTCAGATTACCTCAGATTTATCCTGAATATGTATACATAAGATACAGATAGGTATGTTTTATAAGTAGTTGTTTACATGTTATCTCCTTCATTAGACTGTGAGCTCCTTAAAAGCAGGGACTTTCATTAATTCATTCATTCATTCATTCATCCATCCATCTATCTATCTATCTATCTATCTATCTATCTATCTATCTATCTATCTACCTACCTACCTACTTATTTGTTTATTTATTTAGGTCTTTCTTCGTATCCCCAGCACTTAAAACAGATATCCAACATATCATAGATATTTATTTAACACTTTATGAGTTAACTTCCACTGGAAACATATTTGAAATATAGACAATATAATTTATCTCAAACTAAGATAGTATAACCAGGTAATACCACTGTATATTATTTATTTCTAAGGAACCAGATTAAAGACTGAATGAGATTCTGACCTTTTCCCTTAACACACCATAACATAATAATTACCTTCCATCAAAAACTATCACAATAGGAGTTAGATGCAGCAAATAAAGAATCAGATAACAAAAAAATTCCCCTTATACTGTTCTTTATTTGAACACACACAAAGAGTTTTTAACTCCTTCATGGGGTATAAATCAATTCGCTACTCTTTCAATTACGCATATTTTATGTATAAGGGAAAAACAACAAAAATTAAGCAATACTCTTGTGTGCAGTTAAATACTGCAGTATGTATATTTACTAAATGAAATATTCTATGGAAAGTATTTGCTGAATAGTTTTTAAAATTCTTCACACCAGGTCACTATCTCTATTGCTTTCAATGTCCTTCAAATATTGAAACTAGGTGTCATTATACCAATTAAATTTTTGTATGTTTTACATAGAAACTGGAGCACTGGAGAGCACTAAAAATGAGAACTGCTATTATATATGTCTTTTGTTATTTTACAAACTCATTCATTACATGAGATTTTAGTTTTAAAAAAACCACTTTAAAATTACATCGTGGGGCTGAGTGTGGTCATCCATGCCATAGTTCCTGCTATCTGCAAAGCTTAGGTTGGTAGATTTACTGAGTTTTGGAATTCTAAGCTATAATGGGCTAAGCAGATTAAGTGTCTTCAGTAAGTCCAGTTAATAAGTCCCTGGGATTGATTGTTGTTCAGCCTTTTTTTTTTTTTTTTTTTTTTTTTTTTTTTCGGTTTTACCTAATTCTTTGTGAACCCATTTGGGGTTTTCTTGGCAAATATACTAAAGTGTTTTGCCATTTCCATATCCAGCTTATTTTATAAAAAGAGGAAATTTAGTCAAAGTTAAGTGACTTGCCTGGAATCAAAGAGATATTAAGTAGCTGAGGCTAAATGTGAACTCAGGAATATGGGTTTTCCTGATTCCAGGTCTGACATTCTATCCACTGAACCACCTAGCTGCCCCAAGGGAGTTGGGAATGGAGGTGAAGTGAGGTAAATTTCCTAAGAAGGGGTAAAAAAGACCAGGTCATAAATGAAGTAGGTTAAAATTGTGAAGATTCAGTACTTCTGCCTGAGCAAGAAAGGAAGATTTGTTCTCAAAATAATTATGGCTAATATTTATGTAGTGGCTGCATGTACCAGATATTGTGCTTTACAAATATTAGCACTTTGAGCTTTAAAACAATACTGAAAATTTGAGGCTATTATTTTCTCCATTTTACAGTTGAAGAAACTGAGGGATTAAGTGTCTTGTCCAAGGTCACACAGTTAGTAAGTGTCTGCGGCCAGACTTACTTACACATTGCCTTACACATTCAGGAAGATGAATCTTAGATGGCTAGTGAATGTCTAAAGCTACATACAAAATCAGCCTTCCTGACTGTAAGCCCAGAGCTCTAACAAATATACCACTTAGCTGCCCTTACAAACAAACAAAAAATACAAACTACATCGTGAATAAAATTTTATCGATGAATTATTTTCTGACTTTATCAAAACACCTCATAATTTGAATCATTTAGAAAAATAATGAAACAAAATTCAAGTATTTCATATTTAAATAACAAAGAATATCCCCCAAAGAGCAAAAAGGTTCATTTCTTTGAATCTTTGAGGAAAATAATAAAATGAAGTTCAAGTATTTTTTAAAATTTCCTCAACTAAGTCAAAATAATATATACTACAATCTTCTGAATAAATACTTAGAAATGTTTCAAAGGGAGTGGTGCAATAGATAGAGCACCAGCCCTGAAGTCAGGAGGACCTGAGTTCAAATCTGGTTTTAGACACTTAACATTTCCTAACTGTGTGACTCTGGGCAAGTCACTTGACCCCAATTGCCTCAGTAAAAAAAAAAAAAAAAAAAAAAAAATTTCAAAGTTAGAATAACGTTACTAGAATATTAATACTCGTTTAAAATATACTATTTGGGTCTTATTTTATCTAGACAGGAGAGCTTAAAGCATAGAAACTCCTTTCAACAATCCTGATAGGCATTTGGTCTATAACTCACAATCTTGGAGAACTGACTAAGGCTCCAAATTGGTAAATGACTTCATACCCAATATGTGTCAGAGGCAGCTTTTGAATACAAGTCTTTATGATTCAAAGTCTGGCCCTCTAATTATACCACTTTTCTAAAAAAAAATATATATATATATCCTTCTTACTATATATATATATATATATATATATCCTTCTTACTATGGTATTTTCCCTGATCTCCAGCTTAAGGACTTTTGATTTTAAGAGTCAAAACAAATGGAAACAGTGTGAACTAAAAGGGCCCACCATTCATTTCATTTCTCAATGTAAATTTAGATCAGATCACCTCCTTCGTTGCAGTACTGAAATTGCCTCCTAATCCATCTTCTTGCCTCAAATCTCTTTCCCATCCTAAATCTTGTATATCCCTTCCAAAAATGATTTTTTCTATATATTCTATATGTCTCAAACTCTCTCTTGACCTCCAGTATCTCATCTCCAAAGGCCTACTGTACAGTTCAAATTACATGTCCTATAAACATCTTAAATTCAACCTATATAAAACTGAACTTCTGAATCTTCTTCCCTCCTCTCCCTCCCTCAGACCTCACACTTCTCCTCTTCCAAACTTTCCTGTTAGTGATGAGGATATCACCATTCTCCCAGTCACCTAAACTTTCAACTTTACTCCTCACTCTCAATATTCCATATATTACTAAGTTGTCAATTTTCCCCTCACAACATCTCTTATGTGTTCCTTTTTCTCTTCTGGCTTTGCTACCATTTTGGTAACTAGATTATTACTGTAGCCTCTGGATAGATCTCTTGGACCTCAATTCCCTTTCCATTATCTTCCAGTCATCTACCAAAATTATTTTCCTAAAACAGATTTGACCAGGTCATCCAACCCACTATTCAATAAAATCCAGTATCATTCTATTGCCTTTATGTTTTCTTAGCTTGGCCTCTTTCTTTATTCTTTACTCCCCTTCCCACATATCCTAAAATCCAGTGACTTTGACTTCCGTGCTGTTCTTTACACAACACTTCATTTCCCAACTCCACATTTTTAATTTTGACCATTTTCATGGCCATCACTCTTCTTGCCTCCTCCCTTCCTCCCTTCTTTCTTTCCCACCCTCCTTCTTTCCTTCCTTGTTACTTTTTTGCATGTTTTCTTTTCCATTAGAATCTGAGTTCCTAAGGGCTGAGACTGTCATGGTCTTTCTTAGTATTTCTAGTACTCACAATGCCTGGCACATAGTAAGGGTTTAAGAAATGTTTTTGGATTTGAGACCTGAGGTGTCTATTAGCACTGAACAAGACATTAGCATTATAAAAAGCATTAGCAAGCTGGTACTATCATCTAATAAAAACATTTCTTTGAGGAAATGAACAATTTTTAAAAATCTAGGCCAAGAATAAGAAGCTATTCTTTATTTCCATTTGTCACTAAAGCATGAATGTATAAGAACATAGTTAAACAATATGCTTAAGAAATTAAACATCAGAAGGGCTAAGGATCTAAAATACCAATATGAAAATATGGAGAGATTAATTTCTACAAATGATTTGTTCTGCAGCATAAACTACCAAGATTTAATGTAGTTTTATCTTTCAGACTTTTTTTTAATTTGTAAAATAAATAGGATCAAAAAGAAAATTTATGTTTTGCATAGTTTACAATAAAAATCTATCAGGTTAAATAAAGTACTGTAGATATTACAAAGTTTATTTAAAAATTTAGCACTAATTCTTCAGCAAATTTCTATTTTATATTTATGCCTTGTTGCACTTCATAAATTTTAACATTTATATTACTGGAAGAAGTCAGTGAGCTGGTTTCCCACGCTGAAATAAATTCCTCAACTTCATACTAAAATACAGAGCAAGCTTCCAAAATATACAATAAATATACTTAATTATTTAAAAAATTACTAATTTTATTTTAATATATATGGCTGCTTTTAATGTTTCTGCCTTATTTAAACAAGAATTTTGACTAAGACTAATATTCAGAAAAAATGACGTATAGCTGAATCATTTATTTTTGTAATTTCTCAAATGAAAGAGGATATATAGATATAACTCTTAAAGGAAACTACTTAGTTGAAGATATACATACATTACACACATATATGTATATATATGTGGCTCTGACTATGATATATTGGATATTTACATATCATACATATGACATGATTTTAATTCATTGAGAACATTCTATAAACTTAAATCAGAATAAAAGTAAAGCTACAGTAAATGCTAATTTTGACAGAAAAAATCTTTAATGCATTGAGAAACATTTGAGTCATTAGTCAATCAATATACATAGCTCCATTTTAAAACTTTGAGAAAGATGATAAAATGATAGTTGAAATATAAATGATAGCTCAATTTAGCAATATTTATACATAGCATTCTCCAGTGATTAGATTCATTTTTACTAATACTCCCTGAGAAATAAAAATTATAGAAAGTATTTTGTCCAATTTTCAATATTTATTCCAAGGTCCCCATGGGGTAGAAAAACACATATTATATGTTCAATCTGACTTGTTGATCTACAAATTCCTACATAGTAATTTTTATATCTTGGCTAAGGAATATAATATTTCAAATTTATCTTATAAATATAATTAATATTTAAAGTAGTTCTTTTTTTGAGAGTCACTGCATAACACAATGTAGAGAAGAATTGTCTATATTTACACTGTAAGATGATAGCACTTCTAAGAGAATCTCACATTGACAAAATTGTCCTTTTCTGCATATTATTAGAATAATCTTCCTAAAACACACTTTATTATTAATTCAATAACAATTTATTTAACATATACAATCACATTGTCAGGTACTATGATCAATATATACATACAAATAAAATATTCTCTGCCCTGTAATATCCTGAACAAAAATATCCCATGATTTTTGCCTAAGAGATGATATTCAAACTTCAGCCCAGTTGTATTTTCCAGTATCCTAAATGAAAATGTTTCCACTGGCAAGCTAATCTACTCAATATTCCCTGAAGACACTCTGGTTTTGCCCTCCCTTTGTTTTTAATTACATCATCACCACCTCCTTCTCATGCCTTCCCTCCAACTACTTACTCCATTCCTTCTAGATTCAGCAAAATCCTGCATTCTTCCTACCCCAACCACATATTAGAACATTCTTAACTCATATCATTAGACATATTATTAGAATATTATCTCTTAAGTCAGAAGACCTAGATCCAAAAACCTTCTTGTCCATATTACTTCTGTGAGCAGGAAAAAAGTTATTTAACTATCCTGGGATTCCATTACTTCATCTATAAAATAAAGGTGTTATAATAGACTGTAATTGAGGAACTGTTCATCTCTAGACACTTATTTTGAACAATGCATTGTTTTTAAGAGTCAGGGAGACCTAAATTCAAATCTTTCCTCAGACCTTTACCACCTATGTCACAATATCTCTTAAACTTTATTTCCTAATTTATAAAATGGAAATAATAATTACATCTAAAGCACAGAGTTATTATAAGATAATATATAAAGTGCTCAATTATCTCATTTACAAAATGAGCTGGAGAAGGAAAATACAAACCACTCCATCTTTGCCAAAAACAAAACAAAAAGAAAACCCATAAAACACAAACAAGAAAAAAAAATGGTATCCTGAAAAGTCAGACACGACAATAACTAAACAAAAATAAATGTTATTATTTTGGGTTTATGAGACCACTACAATTCATGGCTCTTTCATTTTTGTATATTGACCCCCCCACAATGTGTCACTCTCCTACAGGATTCTTTTCAATATCTTTCCATAAAACTTTCATTGTAAATATACTTAATGTTATAGTTTCAAATTTTAATTATGTATATAATAAATGTACTTAGATTTTAAAGCTGTTATAAAATGTTTCAACTATCTTTATATTTCACATAGCACCTACAATAATGTACTTTGTAAATAGTTGCTAAACAAATTAATTAATTTTAATGTAAGTATCAATAACATGAGTATAGTATTTTATTGGGTACTACATCTCTCTCTTTCTCCTCTTCTGAACTGAGATTGTTTTTCTGTTTTCAGGATATAACTGGCACTTAACACTGTGACTGGAACACAAAAAAGTGATTAATAAATGTTTATAATAAATGTTTATATTATTAGCTAATTTAGCTAATGGATGTATCATGTACATATTTGGGTTAAATGAATGAATATTCTGTTTTTACAAGTGTTTTGTATCCAAATATATTTATACACCTACATACTATATGGATAGTGAGATACAAATCTATATGTATCTACCCTGTAAGCTATGGATTACATACACACACACACACACACACACACACACACACACATACACAGACATACACACTTATTTATCTATAGTAGAATATAACTATTTTGATATTGATATATAGCCATCAAGAAACATCTAAAGATCTCTAGATCTATATGAGTTCCATAAATAGAGAAATACATTGACACATCCTTTGTAAAACATAAAACCATTAGGTACAGAGCAGACACTCAGTTCATACCTGATGGTTTACTGATTTAAGAAATCTAACCCAAATTTGATTCCTGTAGAATCTGAAATCTGTAGAATAGAAATTCCTATAGAATATCTGATTAAACCACAAGAGATCAATGGCCTACTTCATCTTGTTTTCAAAGAATTTACAATTATCATAATTAAGTATCAGAAGAAATCCTATAACAATCAGAGATTTTTAACTTAAGTTAAAGGAGTCCATGAATAAATTTCAGAGAGTCCATGAATCATTTTAAAAATATTTTGATAACTATTTCAATATAACTAGTCTCCTTAGTAATTCTATATATTTTGTTTTTATACATTTAAAAATATGATAGACAGTGGTAACCTCTTTCAGTGTAGTCATCTGTAAAATGGGAATAATAACAGCACTTATCTCATCGGGTCATTGTAAGGATTAAATGATAATATACAAAGCACTTTGTAAACCTTAAAACACCACATAAATGCTAGTTTTTATTAATGTTTTAAAAACAAGTGGTTCATAGGTTTTGTCAGATTGCCCATGACACACACATACACACACAAAGATTAAGAACCCCTGTCTTAGGAATAAAAGAAAGTTTACTAGAGGGCTGTCTATTTGTGGAGGGAGCTATTGGAGAAGGAATAAGAAAAAGACTTTCGACATTCCTAAAGATGACATTGTCATCACCAGATTTCAATTAAAAGAAAAGCTTCAATTCTTGAAGAGAAGTCAAATATACATTTTTCTAGGCTCCTTAACATTTCCACAATTACTAAAAAATTTTTAAATATACCTAAATTAGGAATATTTGTTATCTTTTCCCATCCCTTCTACTATTCCTTTGCTCAGACATAACTTAGAGATAATCACATTTAAGTACAAAATTTTTGTTTGTGCTAGATTAAACTAGGTGTAAGGTTCTGAAATTTTTTTCTATGTATTTATGGAACATTACTGATATAAATCTCAACACATTTTTGCATGAATGAATTAAAGCTATACATAAGCTTTTCTTCCATCTGTCATGTTTTTGCCACAATGTTTTAAGTTCAATTTAGGGACACTGAGGAGGAAAAAGGGGAGGAAGGAAATTAATAACAAATGAACACAGTAATATTTTTCAGCTCCTGTTTTCTTTCCATACCTTCCACTTCCCAGAAAAAAAGAGAAGAACCAGATAATATTAGTTTCCCAACACACAACAATTTCTCTCTTTATTTCTCTTTGCTTCTAGTCAAAGCCTTTTGTTGTCTTGAAGAATGTCAGCCCCATGAAGAGGTATGAGTAATAAACTGAGACTAAATGATCTGCTCTATTTGTTTAAGGCCCAAACCTGAAATTTTAAAGGAAAGGAAATTCTAAATATAAATATCACCTTACAATCATTTGCACAATATCACCTTCCTCTCATAAAATCATAAACCTTTCACTTAAAGCAGCCTTCCTAAGAAATAAAATAAAATAAATGATTCCAAAAAAAAAGTAACCTTTTCATTAAGAATAAAGGAATTACTAAAAAAAATAGTAAGTTGTTAAGGTCCCAATTAACATTGCTATTGACTAATATATGACATTGTAGGAGTCATTTTACATTTTAATAAATGTTGAAGAGAATTTAAAAGATTAACAAAATATGCCAAAGAGACCCTGTACTTAGATCTAGATATTTACATTCACCAATTTTTGTTTTGGGTTTATTTTGTTTTTACAATAGTATTTTATTTTTAAATACATGTAAAGATTGTTTTCAACATTTATTTCTATAAAACTTTGTGTTCTACATTTTTCTCCCTCCTTCCCTTACTTCCTCCCCACCCCAAGACAGCACATAAACTGATATAGGTTAAATATGTGCAATATTTTTAAGTATATTTCCATATCTGTCATGTTGTACAAGAAAAATCAGAACAAAAGGGAAAAAAACAAATGAACAAACAAAAAAAAGGTGAAAATCCTATGCTTAGATTCACATTCAGTCTCCAGAATTCTCTCACTAGTTGTGGACGGCATTTTCCATTTTAAGTCTATTGGAATAATTCCCAAATTTTAAAGGGAAAATATGAGGATAAAAAGAGAGAAGGAAAAGAAAAGCAAATACTGACAGTCAGAGCTAGAATCTATATAGCACTATAAATTTACAACATACTTTCCTCAAAGAATCATGTGATATAAATAATATGGTTAACATTATTCTCCTTTTATAACAGAGGCTCAGAAATGTTCAGTGACTAATCCAAGCTCACATAGAGAGTCAGTAGCAGAGCTAAGATTATGTCAGCTTCTCTTACTTCAAGGCCATTGTACTTCCTACTATATCATTCTGCTTCCAAAAACTAGTATAACAATGACTTAAACATTCCAAAGTTTCCTTAGGGGGAAAAAAAAAACAGAAAGGAAACTCTGCATTAAAACTACATTTCATTGCCTATTAAAATACAAAATAATATAAGCTTTCCCCCACCTTGAACAATGTGATTTTTTGAGAAGAGTAAAATAAATCCAATGTAACTTCATTGCCTTTTATATACAGTTGAGAAGTATTTATTTATATTTGAGAAGTAAATGTGCATGTGTAATTTTGTATTAATATACTATTGTGACCTTTTGTAATCTTTCCTGCATGTTAAAAGACCTCTTAAATTTAAATTTAATATCATTAGATGTTATAGTAAAAAGATAAAATGAAAGGCCAGATTAAGAAAATTATGGTAAAACTACCCACTATTTTATTTGAGTGGAAACAACAGGATAAACTAGACAAAGTAATTAAAAACTAACAGGAAAGAGATTCTCAGTAGTTCCTCTTTAAGATACATTTATCTCATGAACTGCAGGATTTAAAAAAAAAAAAAAAAACAAGCAAACAAAAAACTTTAAAAATTGCCATCTATACCCAATGTTGCCAGAATTGAAAAAGTCAGAGATTCTAGTCAGTTTACTTAAATTCAGTTGATAATAATAAATTGATAATTTAAGATTTTAGCATTAAGGAAATAGTTCTATTTTAAGTAAACCAAGATAGAGATATTTTTAAAATCTATAGGAAAGCAAAGGTGAAAAAAATGAGATTACTTCATGAAAGTTCAAGTAATTCTTAAATAAAGTATTCTCTTTCTATCTAAAGAGTAAAGATTTCATTTTAAATACCACTAACTAAAATATGCATGTTTATTAAGAACATATACATATTTAATTATCTATATGTATTTATATCTTTACATATAATATTTATGGAGTACAAGGATCTCTGCATGAGTTAAATCACTCATTTTTTACTATAACATTAAGATAATTTCATTGTCATCATTTTAGGCATATATTTAAACCCCAGATGATCAGATTTAATATCTGAATTACTATATCCTTTTTAAAAGTAGAATAAAGCAAAGACCAAAAAATTTAAAATAAGAAATCTAATAATTGGTTTAAAAAATAAGAATAAGATCCCCAAAAAGTTTTTATACTAAAACTTTAATTGAATTAATATTGAATAAAACTTAAATCTTAAACTGGCATTAAAATGGAGATTATACCTGTCCAAGTGCCAGAACCCTAGCTCTGACATTAGTTATTTTAGATATTTCTTTAATGTGGCAATTTCACCTTTAAGATAATTGTACATCATTTATGGACACCCAGGAAAGCTTATAATGATGTAACAATCCTAAGGCAGTCTTTGGCCAAATCAGTTTCCTAACCTGAAAAGTGATAGGCCTACTAAATGGATGAAAAATGGACAATTTCTAACACCTGTTTTCTGTTTTGACCTTTTTCAAAGTATTCCCCGCCCCTCCCCACAGGACATGACTGACAAGGGCAGCTGAAAGGAAAGCCATGATGTATTAGAAAGTAAAAGGCAAGTTTGTACCCTAAAAAAGAACACATAAATATGACATTCACCTGTCTGTGGAACTTCTTTCTCAACTGATCTGGGGTTTAGTCAAGTTCCAATCCTGTCACTGTGGGTAGCTAATCAAATGGTGAATTTAAACATCTGTCTCAATTTGCCAGTGTAGACCTAGCAAACGAGAACCATAATAATTGTTGTGGTGTATAATCATAGCTAACAATGATCTTAAATGAGATAATGCAATCAATTCTTGATTATGTAAAATAATATAGATTTTTTTAAAAAATGCAGATAAGTGAAATCCATTAAAATTTTTTCAAGCTTAATTATATTCAATAACTCTATTTTCCTTCCCAATTCAACTGCTCACCAGTACTTCTTGAAACCAGGAAATAATTGGTTTGAATTTCATTTCATTTTATTTCCCCTTCAAATCCTTTCCCGGACATGATCTTAGAAGAGGAAATGACCAGAAAAGCAGTAGAAGAAAAAAAAAAAAAAAAAAAGGTAAAGAGAATTAATCACCAAAACAAAATGATAAATCCATGTATAACTAAGTGCAGATTAACCCTGTTCAAAGGAAACATCTCAGTTATGCAGGTATCTCATATGATAAATCACAAACCTACCTGCTTGACCAGTGGTGATACTGACAGCAGCAAAAAGCCTCTGGGAACGGCTTAAATCTGAAACTCCATTGACAGCTTCAACTTCAAAAGTATAATTGGCATGGGCTAACAAGTCCATGACAGTGACATAGTTATCTGCTAATCCAGTTTGCTGGGGCATGTACCCAATGTTACTCCCACAAGGTACACATTCACCTTGTTCCCAACTGCACCGTTTACACAAAACTCGGTAGGTGACATCATTTCTTCCCCCATTGTCAGCAGGAGGACTCCACTCCAAGCTCACTGTGGTTTGGTTGATGTTGAAAATGAGGTTCTGTGGTGCAGATGGAGGTCCTTAGAAAAAGAAAGGAAAAAAAATGATATGCACATATACATATATATATATATATACATATATATATATACACACACACACACACACATACATACATACACACAAACACATACACACACACATATGAATATGTGTGTGTGAACAATGTAGGGCATTGAGCTAGTGGTTTAATTACTGAAGAACAAACTAGTTGAAATGCTTTCCTTCACATAAACATTTCATTATATTTACTATAGAAGTTTCATTAAAAATAAATAATAAAAACCTTAAATTCACTTGGCAAGAAATTTCATTTTCCACTTAATATATAAAGACTGAAAGAGATAACAACTGTCTTTGTATTTATTGCCACTGACTTCAGTTATTTTTCTTTCATGCAATCAAAAAAGATCAGTTAAAGTACCTCAAAAATTGCATCGTGAAGCTATTTTTAATTTTTTACATTTTTCAGCCAGACAGCATAGAATGCATTTGTTCATTCTAGGTGTGCTCTGGTGTGATTTGTAGTAGTATTAAGGATCAGCTTTGGATTCTGGACTCTCAAAATTTCATTAATTGAAGGACCATTCTTTCTAGTTGCTCTTTTTGGTGATGGAATTTTAATCCAGGCCCCATTATTTTTTAATCAGATTTCAAATCCATACAAGTTTCTCATCAGTTTCTTATTTTATTCATTTAAATAAGAAATTGTTAGAAACATGTGCAAATCCTTTTGAAAAAGCCTGCATAGGTTCCCCTAGATAAAATTAAGTATTTATCCAACATACTAGTTTATCCCTCAGCTGAAGTCCTAAGACCCTGACTGACCCTGGGTTATAAAAAGATATGTAATTTGGTAATAAGCTCTGGAAAGTCTCAATAATTATAGTAATAACACAAGCATCATCACCACCACCATCACAATAATAGAAGCTAGCATTGCTATAGCACTCACTTGATCGTTATCCAAAACCTTGTGAGATATTGCTGTTACTGTCTACATTTTACAAGTGAGGAAACTGAGGCTGAGAGAGATTAAATGACTTGTCCAGAGCCACAAAGCTAAATTAGTATATGAGATTGAATTCAAGTTTACAACTTCCTGACTCCAAGACTGCATGCACCACATCTACAACACCACCTTGCAGCTGCTACTGTGCTATTAAAAGACAAAAACTTCCCAATATGGGTTCAGAAATTGACTATCTTATCTAAATTTAGTGAGTTTTATCACCAAAAACCTGGAAACCAAGTGATAATCTCTTGAATCCACAGCTATTGAAAAAGATTCTCCCTTAAGTGCTGGAGAGATAGCAATCCAAATTGGTAGAGAGATCATCTAGAGTAATGAAAACAGGTCTTTTAAAGCTTTATTTTGAAATAGTGATCTGAATAAAGTAACATCAGTATGAACATTATCCTAGATTTCTTCAGATCCTATACTCTTTGTCTATTAGTCTAAGTCTAATTTTATCTTTTCACATGAAACTATTTAAAATATTTTTATTTTATAGCTACTTTTCCATATCTTACTGAAAACAATATTAATAAGTGAGAGGCTGGTTAAACAATAGCCTTATTTTTCTTTTGATGATTGTGTCCACTCACTTGTGCAAGCGACATATGGTGGATCAGAAATAGCTCTGTAATACCCATCTTCACAATCACATCGTGAGGATCCTTCTTTGTCAGAAAAACTGTGACTTGGACAGCGAGAACACTGAAGATCTTGGGAAGAAGATTTGTAGAATCCACGGCCACAGGCTAAAAAAGAAAAACATAATGAAAAGGTAAACAATGGGGCAAGAAAAAATTGTTTATTTCAGTGACATTTAATACAAGTGTAACACAATGAAAAGCAAACACTCATGGAAAAGCAAGCTCTTTATGCTGAATTATTCTTTTCCACGCTTGCCAGGAACCCGATTTCATGGCAATAGTTGCAAAATGCAAACATACAAGCAATATCACTGCATAGGCAGCTGGTAAGCAGTACCATTGTATCACCAGCTGGCATTAAGAAACCACCAAGTCTTGGTCCTAAAGAATGAACATAGAAGATAAGCAGCTCCTGAAGATGAAAACCCACTTTGGATTTCAATGTCAGCAAGCATGGCTCCTTTTACAGGTCTCCATAAGCATTTTTGAATATGTGTATATTATGTACTCTCTGAATATATGTATATCTCATGCATATATACACATAAATATTTACAACTTGCTATATTATTTTTACATGTTAATTTCATTCACAATTAAAATTTTGATGGAATCTTTTCAGGATGGTTAATACAATATATTTTAAAATCCTTACGAAAATGTCATCAGTATCCATTAAAATTTTCTTCTTATTTAGTAAACTGTAAGTTTTTATCAATTAAAACTATACAATTTCAACTGTTTTCTATTAAGTTGTCTTCATCCCTACCAAGCCTGAAGGACAGCCATGAATAGAGGATGGTTGCATCATTAGAAACAAAAGTATGTCATCAATTGTAAACAGATTATGACCTTGTTTCACCTTAGGAGAAAAAGGTTAAGGGAGTGCCCATGCTAACATAGCAACCACTGTCACTCAGAGAGACTCAAGTGTATAGGATTCCTTGGGAAACTCCTATTGAAGTTTAGACCTTTTTAATTGCTCTACCTCATTCAAATTTATTTGCCATTAAATCAGATAACCAGAATAAACATAATGCCCATTTAGCACTTTAACGCATTTAAATTTTCTTTGTTAGTGCCCTTTGTAGGGATGCTTTCACAGCCCCTCTCTATACTAGTGGGCAGGTTAGCTATTGGGGTTTCTAAAGGAGCAGTCAGACTTTAAGCACTGTCACTCACAAGTCCCCATTGGTATGTTTCCCATTTCAATCAGTCAGCAGACAATTAGTGCATTAATAAAGTACATTTACAAAAGTGGTATATAGTAAAAGGAGTTGATTTAAAAAAAATCCATCCAAAAGTCTAGGGCACATTCTCTCCTAATTGTGCATATATCCATCAGAGGAGAATGGTCTTTCCCATCATAATGTGGCCGAAATGTATTTCTTTCTTGAGACTATAATCAGCATTTCTCTCTGGTGTGCAAGCTGTTTTCTCCCTCACAAGGTTATCTTTATGTCTGGGTCAATGTTTTTATCTATATTTGTTTTTCAGTCTTTCTACTCCTGGTTCAGTGTTTGTGTCCAATCTCTCCAATGACATGGACAACAGGAAGAGAGAAGGAACAAAATGTAATACTCCCTCTGGTCTGTATAGGTACACAAATCTGAAACCTCAAGGTGCCCCTTCTAATTCTTGGAGTTTTCTAGGATTGCCTTTATGCTATTATGCTAAAATGTATGTAGCTATCTAAAGCACCTGAAAACATAGGTTAGTTTGTTGAGTTAGTTTCCTTCTTGATCCAAACAGATTCTTACCTTATAAAGTGATCATAAGGCATTTAAAACTTCATTATATCATTACATTTAAAACTTTCATTATATTATATACTATGGTAGGGGATATGGAAGCAAAGGAAGGAGAAAAGCTTTCATTAAATGTCTACTATGTGCCAGACACGAGGCTATTTCTTTACACATATCTTCTTATATGATCCTCACGCTAGCTGGAGGTAGTAAGCGTTATATTATTAGCATCATTTTACATTTGAAGAAATTGAGGCAATCAGCATTTAAGTGACTTGGCCAGGATTACATAACTAAGAAATGTCTGATGCTGGATTTGAACTCACTTCTTCATGACTACACTAAACTCTCTATCCACTGTGCCACCTAGCTGCCTCTACCTAGCTGTATGGAACAACTCCAATATCCTTAGAACTTAAAATGTGATAAAATAATAAAATTTTAAAAAACCTGCAGCTAATGTCATTTCAATTTTCTGAAAAATATTTGCTCAGGAAAAAAATTATATACATACATACATATATATATATATTTGATATTATGCAGAGGTACCAAAATTTCAAAAAAAATGGCATCCTGGGAGAAAAATATTGTGTCAACTTTATCAGCAACAATATATTAAGTAAATTGAAATGAATCATACTATACACATCAAGGTAGGTAAGACACACCCCTTAGCCCTCCTATTTGGATGTGATATTTTTCAGGAGAAAGTTATGTAATCTTGTGCAATGTCTAGGACATCCTGGATACTTAACATATATCAAGTAATAATAGTAATTATTTTGGACAAGATCTGTGATTTCACTGGTATAGGGAACTTCTCCTAAGTAATCTTTCTTTGGCAATGTGGGTGGCAGGAGCTGTAACTTAGCGTCTCAGAAAGTTTCCTAGGAAACTGAGAGGGAAAATTATTGGCTCAGAATTATACAGTCACCAAGTGACTGAATCAGGTGTTGAAATCAGGTCCTTCCTTAGTCAGGTCAGCATCCTCTAATTATGAGGATGATAAATGATGAAAAAACATACACACACACACACACACATACATATATATTTTAAATTGTAATTTCTAAGCATTTGCATGGAAAAACTGGGGAAGGGGCTTGAGCTGATAAATGCTAAACTGTTAGAAGTGAAAGTGCACTAAAATAGGAAGTAATGATATTGGAATACTTAGCATTATATTAAATTATTGGATTCACCATCAAAAAACAACCCGATGGCCACAAAATGCTTAATCTTTGATTAGTTTCCTTGGTTTCAGCAATGATAAAGAAAGCACTGGTGAAATAAAATAACCTCTTTAGCTTAGAGCATTATTAAGAGCAGAGAGCAGCGGATGAGGCAAAGAAATCCACTTCAAGTCTTACTTTGTCTTACTCAGCAGGCATTATTACAAATCAATGGTATAGAGAGACAGTGAAAATTTATTAAAGAAATAACAAAACAAAAACATAAATTTCTTAACGTACAACCTGAACACTTAAAAGAAAGTTCAAGTGTTTTTTAAGCACAGATTTCCTCTTACAGTTCAGGTGTTCCAATTGCTTGTTGGTATGATCTGGAATCCTTTCTTCTTGTGAATTCTTATAGGCACTCAGTTAGAATACTTGTATCTATCTCTGTCTAGTATCTTTAATTCTAATGAGAGACCTTTGCTTTGACATTTAATAACTATCCATTCATCTTGAAGATTTCATAATATAAAAAGCAACAGTACAGTTCTAGCATATTATTTAATGACATTAAGTAGTGCTTCTGATTATTTCAGGGTTGCAGGCCAGAAAGAAATTAATAGAGATACCAAATATTAAAAGAGTTCTACAGATTATATGACTATAAATGTATATTAAATACATACTATCTTGATATATGGTCTTTAGGGTCCATAAAGTAATAAGTATAATGTTATTTCACATCCAGGAAGGAAAACCCAGGGATTTACAATTTTATAATACAAGGTTTTAAAGATTCAGCATAGAGGGCAGCAACCTACTACAGCTAACACTGCAGACCTACAATCCATCGACTCTATTTATTCTCCCTGATAACTTCTGGCATGCACCCTCATTGAATCTATCATGAAACAGGTAGCTATAAAACTGACCAAAGCCAATTTGACAATTCTGGGCTTTCCACCTAATGTTGATATAGATATATAGATATTACAGTATTATAAAAGATATGTAGCTATCATGAAACAAGAAAAAGAAACCCGTTTGTTACTCTTTCTATAATATTGTTTTAAAGGCCATCCAATTGCAATTGATTTTGTTTTCCTTTTACTTAACATACCCACTTCCTTTTAGATGATACTGAAAATAGTAACGTCAAAGAAACAATTTTCATGAAGCTTGTAAAGAGGATATATATGTGTACACACACACGATGATTATCAATTCTTACTGAAGACATATGGGCATAAATTAAGACTGCTCAATAAGTCTTTCATTTTAGAGTTAAAAGGGATTGTAGGGATCATCTAGTCAAACCCTCTTTCATTCTAGTGATGAATAAACTGAGGATCAAAAAGGCTGCTTGCTGAAGATCACTCATAAATAATTAGTCAAAATTCACACCCAAGAATCCTGACTCCTGTTCCAGTGTATCACAAGTTCTTCTCTCCAGATATTCTAGTCTTACTTTTCAAAAAAGTACATGACTTTTGTTGAATTAATGTTTTTATTTAATTATAAAGATTAGAGTTGTTAAAGAGAAAAACCATTGGAAAGTTCCTGTAGGTACTGAAAGATTCAGGGTTACATTAAAAAGAATAACTGGGGACAAAGAGGTAGATCCACGATTCAATCTATGCCTGCGGATAATCTTCCCAATTGCCTTCCAACAGATTTTCTAAAAAATATATATAATAATAATAATAAATAAGGCTAATTTATTTTCTCTTTGAACTCAGCTAGTTTTCCAGGAAATACTGAGAGAAATATTTAGGTGTAATTGTAATAAATATATATATATTTATAAAATGCATATATATATGGAGGATAACATGTGCAATTCATCCAAAATAAAATTTCAAGTAAGTGTGGAATAGTACAGTTCCATGATAACCTGTTTATTCTTTTTTTCCCAGACTTCTTCAATAGTTGTTAGCTGCCTAGAACCAAACTTTAATAAGAAGAACATGTGTAATGTTGGAAAGTCAATGTTACAATAAGAAACATACTATTTTAATTTCCTGTCTTTTGAAGATTTTAGTTTTAAAAAAACTTTATATTAATAAATATAATAATGTAGCAATGTTATAATTGAAGATTCTGTGCAATATATACATATTTGTAATCTGTGTAAAACTTTGAAAGATTTTATGTATATAATATCTTGCCTGTTATATGAATGGCAGTGTTTTATAGTATTAAGAAGAGAGAGGCCTGGGTTTCATTCTTTCTTCTATTCTTTCGATCCCTGGGGCCTTAATGAATAAAACAACATAAAATCATTAGCCTACAGTCAGGAGCTATAATCTTGTCAGATTTCATAAACTAAGCAAGCTTGGGTTTGGTCAGTACTTAAATGGGAAACCTCTAAGGAAAAAGGGAATCTGTGAAACACATGTACCTTTTGCAGAACAGACAGGGGCTGTTTATCTACCATGATATCTCTTAAGTTTGCTGTTATTTTTTCACATTTTCTATCATTTAAAAATTAATGTTTCATCTTTCTAAATGTTTTATGTGGAAACATGCTACTTGTAAGTAGCTATGTGAATTCAAATTATATGTGGGATTTAAACACTAGACAGCCAGGGAAAAAATACAACCATGTTTCTCAGTATTATAAGGTTGTTTCATTACATTCATGATCCTGAAAACTAAGATATTCAAAGATATATGACTTGCATCTAATTAAATCACTAAACCCAAAGATGATTCTCTAGTGGTTTATTTCAAATAGACACTATTCTTTAATGGTTTGAGAAGAAGGTAATTTAGAGAATTGAAAACTTCTGCCCTAGAACCATAGATGTAGTAAGCTCGAATCACAATAAAAGGATTTTGGAAAGTGGGCCTTTTCCAGTAAGAACTGCATAGAAGCCAAATCCCCTTTCTCTATCCTCACCTAGGTTACACCTTTTCTTTATCCTGGAATAGAATTTTCCTGAATCAACACACTCAACTGGGAGTAAATATCCCAGGCTTGCCTGGTACTGCAGTCAAACAATACACCAAGTACTTATTAAGTGTCTACTGTGTACCCGGCAGACCTGTGGCTCAGCTGTGTCCCATTTTGATTTCAGCAAGAATCCTAGAGTCACAACAAAGTACTTAGCCACCTCTCTGGTGTCATTGAGAGTCCACATCTTAGATGCTTCAGCTCCATTTTTCAAGACTTACAAGGGATTCCAAGAGATAGGCAACAATAAATATATAATAGTAGTAAAATATATAATAGTAGTAAAGGAACTAACTTAAAAGAACTTACTGGTATTTAAGTTAGTTAATTCTCTGGTAAGGTATTTTTAGACAAGAATCGTTTGAAGATTCCTCTAGTAACACAACTTCAGTTTTGAGCCCTAAAGAATTTCCAAGGTCATATTTCATGAAAGTATTAACTCCTTTTGGTATTGTGAATATATCCCATACAGAAATACATACTAACACACACACACACACACACACACACACACACCCTCCAATGTGTTACTATACTAGATAAGATTTTAGTTAGATGTAATTTTTTTATTGTATAATATAAAAATAATCTGTGAACTAAGGAAGTCTCTGAAAGAAGTTAAACACAACAAAGCATAAAAGTCCCAGGAAATTGTATAAGGCATTTAAACCATAAATAACTCTTCCAGGATTATAAAGATAGTGTCAGTACTGGGAACTGAACTTGTCTTCCTGACCTCAAGCCCAACATTCTGCCTATACCCAGCCATGCTGCCTCTGTATAATATACAGATTTTTAAAATCTGAGATTATATTTTTAACTTCTGAGTTAAAGTTTGTTTCCTGTTTGAAAGAACTGAAATCCAAAGCTTTTCTATTGCTCATTTTTGTATTTTAGTGATTTTAAAAATTAGGACTTCATCAAACAAAATTTCTTGTGAATGATGTAGTATCATCATGAACAAATGAGTTTTAGAGTCCTGTTTTCTGGAATTAAATAATTCTAGGCCCCAAACCAAGTAGATGTTAAGGAATATTAAGACTAATTTTGAAGCAGATATTTTAAAATTAACTTTCCCAATGGCTTGCTACATTTAAGGGATCAGTTGTGCTTTTTGGGTATCTGTGATTTCCCCTTATTAATTAATGGACAAGTTTACTATCCATCCCTCACATCCCACCCCTGGCCTTTTATATCTAAAACTTTTTTGGAAGCAACAACTGCTTTCCTTTTTTTTCCTTTCCACACCCCAATACTTGCTCCTTGATCTTTCTGATCACTACAACACCACAAAACTAACTTTCCTTAACTCTTGTTTCATTTCCAGAGCTGTAATTTTAAGCACAATTCAGCTCTACCTTTTCTATAGAAACTATGTGTGTGTATATGTCTGTGTGTGAAGTATGAGGCTTAGCAGATGTTTCCTGGCTGAAGTTATGCAGCTGCAAAGACTTTATTAATTATAAAGTATAAATGGGTTGTTCTATAATTGAAACTCTCTGGATTTTCATACATTTTAGAATTTACATACATCCATAGTCAGGGGTTCTAATGAAAGCTATTATATTATTTATTGCAGATGGGCACTTCACCTAATGCAGGAAAGCCAGGCTGTCTCCATAGGAGCTTTCAAATATTTGTGTCATATTAATGTCTATGATTCTATAATGTAAGATGGAAAGCACAGCTTGCAGAAACTGTACTCCCACTGCTTATACTGCTGACCTCATCTAGGATGGACAGGTCTAGATTCTTTATTTTAATCCTATTGACAGTACCTCAGTGGGAATAATTACAAAAGTCAGCCTCAAATCCAGACCTCCTGTCACTGATACACTATGATTTTTCACATTGAAAGTGAACAGCAGGCAGGGAAGATGAAAACAACATGGTGTAATGATTATATTAAGATTTGTCAGGGAACTCACATATTAACCTACTAAAATCTTGTGACATTTTGGAAACGTAAGCATGTAAAATATAAAGTTTGTGGTCACAGGTGCTGAATATTATTAAGAAAAAAATTTTAAAATGGAAGAAAAATTCTTTCAGGACATTAGGATCATATATATGGAAATATGTGTATTAAAAGCATCCAAATATGAATATATTAAATGTGTGTAAGTGCAGACATTTCTGTCATTTTATTCAAGCACAAAATCATTACGCTTAATTATTGCCAAGCATCAGAATGATATATAGGTATAATAATCAGTAACTATCATTTTGGTGAGTGAATTTAAAAAATAGGAGAGTCAGAGAAAGAAAAGTTAGACTATTTGCAACAGCATGTAATATTTTCATCAAACATGTCTGTACAGATGCCTGGTGCCTTTATGAAGTTGAACATTGGTAGAAGTCCTTTGGAGGTACTAGAGGAAAATAACTGTAACTTTTGGGAATGTTTACAACCAGTGGCTGAAAAAATAAGCACAATCTAATAAACAAATATGAATTATATGAGAAATGTTTGATCTGTGATTGCTGCTCTTTCTTTTCTTATTAGTGAAATATTAGTTGTAGAGTTATTAAAGATAAATGAAATAGAATAATTTTTGTTAGATTTATCATCTATTATACTTTTTACAACTCATAAGATACATTTATATGTATATATTCTGTTTTATAAAGATCAGTCTATGATATATTTGTAATTAATGATGTTAATGATTAATGTCTAGACATAAAGTATATTTATATTATATATTTTAGGTGAAATAGTATATAAAGACTGTAAATTTCAATAAAAAGATTTTTTGGCTTTATAGTAAGCACAAGTAAACACAAGTCTTTTTAATGGTGCCTCAGCAAAAAGTGTGAATGACATATCTAAATAGGGCTGTCCAGTGTCTGCATACCATCCTTGACAATGTTTGCTGTTGCTGTCAAGAATTTCTCTGACTTGTTCCTCGCCTCTCCAGTTCATTGTGCCATTGTTGTCAAAACGTCTATGATATATTCAAAGATGTACACATTCTCTTTAAAAAAATAAGTTTCAACTGATAACATTTGTTTACATTACCTACACTTCTCATTCTATCCTCACCCCAGGCTCTCTCAATAAATTATTCTTTCTAATAAAGACATTGTTTTTGAAAAGAGGAAGAAAAACTATTTTATCAAACCTAAACAACTTATCAAACAAATCTGACATTACATATACTGTTCCACACCCATGATTCTTTATCTTTTCGGAAAAAAAAAACAGGGGGAGATATATTCCTATATCTGTTCTGAAGTTCTCCAAATGCAAATGTCTTCTTCAATAATTTAGTGAAAATTTTAGTCTCTAAACAGTGAAATACTCAAACTTTTAATACACAGAAGGCATATGTTATTTCTAAGAAAAGATACTGGAACCTCCCTAAAATAACATCTTCAGGTCTCTTGCCCTAAGAACCACTGTACAATTGAAAAATGTATTATCTTATTGTTATTTTGGTTGTTCGTTGTCAGTAACTATCCTCAGAAACAGCTATACAAAATCCTTTCATTAGACTAAATTCCATTTGACAGAAAATAGACAAATTGACTTCAAAAAGAATTAAATAATACAAAATATTTCATTGACACTTTTGTCCAATGACAATAGTAGTAATACCTCTTAAAAATCAAGATATAGTAAAAGATGTGTTGGGAATGGGAATGCAATGAAAAAGGTTTCCATTTGACAGTTACAGTAATTAATATTGGTCTAAAATAGGACTTAAACTTTTTCCACTGGCGACCTCTTTTCTTTTTAACACAACCCCAGATACATATGTATACAAATTAAATATTTACTGATAATAAAATCATAATATCATAACCCACATTCAGTTATGTGACTCCATATGGGGCATGATTCACAATTTAAGTTTTGATCTAAAACATCATCATGTACAAGAACTCACAAAGAGCATAATTGACTATTGTATCAATATTGCTTCTTCTAATTTATCCTGCCTTTTTATGTTATTGATTAGAAATTATATTAAGATATATGTAAATTTTAGTCATTCTTCAACCTTCTTAATGTAAATTGTTCAACATGGTTTTAGGAACACATACATATAAAAGGAATAACACTACAGTTATTTATAAATAAGAACATTTGTAATCCTAGCAGCAAATGACTTTATTTCTTAAATAGTAGTGACTGTCCTAAAATCATATCTCTTTGAGAATTATTTACAACTAGAATGGTTAGTTGAGAAAATAGAGCATGGACTGTGATTAATCATAACTACTAGTACTATTAATATCTTACATTGATATAGTGCCTAAAGGTGTTCAAAGAACTTTATAAATATTTCATTAATCCATGCAACAATTCTGGAAGATAGACACTATTATCATCATGTCTATTTTACCATTGAGGAAACTGAGACAATTTTTTTAATATGATAGTCTGAGGATTTTAAATCTCACATTACTTTCTACCTTGCCTTTAAACTTGTAAATTATTTTCTCAACTTCTTATGCTCAGGAAATGTACATTTATTCACCGTGATAGAAAGGCTTCCCATATGAGTCTAATGACAGATTTTAAATGAGCCTCATCCTTAGAGAGATGTAAGATGACTTTCTTTTTTTTGGGGGGGGAAGGGGGCAGACACAGCCAAGATGGTCTTCTAAGAAGTAGAAGAATTGTATGCTCCAGTAAGAAAGGAAATATAAAATCACAGATCTTTTGAAGCCTTGAAGTACAATTTTTTCTAAAGAATTTCAGATTATCTGCATGATTGTTTTTGTCCATTAGCATGGATAATCACTGTACTATATTTTAAATTGTTATTTCTTGAGATTATCTAAACTTACAAAACATTTAAGTTTAAATTATCATTTTGTAATTTATTATACCCCCAACATTAATGTAGAATATCATACTCACTATTAAGATTTTTCTGTAAAAAAGCAAATATATTCTCATAACAATTAATCATGAAACCAGTCACAAAATGTGAAAAAAAGTTCATTATGTGTTGGTTTAGGAAGGGGAAAAGGAATAGCTAATGGTAGACAGATATGGATGCATAAGTTAGATCAGGATAAACATTTCTGCTCCCTCTGTTGATGCATTAAATACTGTCTAGAGATACAAGAAATTACGTACAAATTAATATGAAAAATCCTTTTCAATAAGTTAAGTAAGTAGGTGCAGTGGACAGAGCATCAAACTTGGAGTCAAGAAGATATGGATTCAAATGTGGCCTCATACATGTACTAGCTTCTTGATTCTGGGCAAGTCACTTAACTCTGTTTCAGCTTTATTTTCTATGAAATTAGCTGGAGAATAAAATAGTAAACTACTCTAGTATCTTTACCAATAAACTTCCAAAATGGGGTTCACAAAGAGTCAGACATGATTAAAATAGCTGAACAACAACAACCTCAATAATTAGTTTCCCCACTCCTAAAGCCTTTGACTAGGATTGTAGGACTACAGATTTAGTTACAGAAAGGACTTTCAAGGTCATCTAATCTAATCTCTCTCACTCTACAACTGAGAAAAGTTGGGCAGTACCACTTTGACAGAGCTGAAAAACAAAGTTCTCTGACTCTAAATTCAGCACACTTTCATTATATTGTGCTTTAAAACTCATAATTGCAAAGAGCTTATAGTTAGCTTAGTTAATCTTAACAACTTGTTTTTAAAGGCCTTATAGAAACATTTTGAACAATTACTATGAAACCGATTATCCATGATCAGTTCCAAAATAGGTTTCAAATAGTTAAAAACCACAATCACTAGTCTTCTTTCACAACTAATTTTTCTAGGTCTTCCCAGCTGATTTAGTCACCTATAAAACAGGAACAAATCAATCCTACTGACCTAACTCAAAAGAGCGCCTTGTGGAGGAACTAATTGATCACCCTGAAGCAGTCTGAATATTTCAGGAACTAAATAATCATTTCTGTTATGTCAGTGGAATATTCTATATAGATCAAAGGGAAATTAGTCCTCCCTGCAGCATGACATTTCTAAGATGATGCATCAGAGGGATCCGGAGCTCTACTCAAGCCTGAATACTTGCAAGTAAAATGAAGTAAGGGTGGCAGAATATAGCCTGATGAAAAATCCCATTTTATAACTCAATTCTTTTTTAAAAATAGATTTGAAGGAGCTAGCATAGACACAATCTATAATATGCTCAGTAAGAAAGCTGCTCAGTAAACACAGAATACTGACATTGACTTCTTGTACCCAAATGGGAGGTTGAAATTGAGAAAGTTTGGTCCATCAACTGTTTATTTTATTACTAGGATGTTATATAGTAGTGATTTTTTTTCTGTGACTGAAATGACTACTTATTTTTGTATCATAAAGACACAGCATTAAATCCTAGTTCTAGTTCATAGTAGTAAAGAAAAATATAAATAATTTAGTACAGAATGACATTGGAGGTATATTTTTTACACCCCTCCCAACTAACACATTTTTAAATTTCAATAGTATTACAAACTCATACCTTTGAAAAAGGATTTTGAGGAACTTATTTTTTTGGGGAACAACACAATGACGATTCTGCACTTCTTAGATATATAGAATGACTGAAATGTGATGCATGACACTTAAACAAAAACTAAAATAAAAAGAAACCTTTAAAAAGTGGCTCACAGTAGTTGTATCAATGATGCAGATTTTTTAAAAATCATAGATATATACTATGAAACAAGTTAGACATTTGCAATAAAATCACAATATATTTTCCAAATGATAGACAAAATTTCAATTGCTTTTTGTCCATTGTCATAACTCAAAATGGTTTACTTCTAAAAGCTTTTTTCTCTTATTCCATGCAAAATCTTTACTTGAAAGTTTAAGCAGTTTTACTTTAGTGAACTAAAAGCAACTAAAGAAAGGAAACTTTGAAATGGATATAGAAATATATACTTAAAAATTCATTCCTCTTTTTTGTATAGGTCACTTATTCCTTAAGATCAATCACATAATGTTCATTTTAACATCATATAGTTGCTAAAAATTGCTTACTTTTGTAACAGTTGAATCGACTGTCTTCTGCCTTATTTCCATGGAATGATTTAGGAAAGTGACATATTTTTCCTTGGTTGTATTAGTACAGGAAGATATTTAAAGAGTGTACCATTTTATAGGGCCCCAAAATACTTTCTCTCTATGTTACACTGAGAGACAGGACAGATGCCAAATCTTGACAAATAGATGTGATTATTACTTCCCTGAGTCTATAAACTTCTGTGATACAGTGGTGAGAGCAATAGTTGAAGTGGGAGGTGAATCATTTCATAATACTATAAGTAAAAAGTATTCTTTTTATCTCTGCTAAGGAAAAGAAATAAAAGAAATAACTAACAGTACATAAAATATATTAGACAAAGACTTCAACAAAAATCATTCTTTTTAAAACAACTATTAAAGAGTGTCCATTTCTTTCATTTAGAATCTTAATAAATTATTTTTTTTCAAAATCAGCAAAATTCAAATTCACTAAGCACAAATATCTGAGTTGACATGGTTTAGAGTTTCTGTAGAAGAAATACATAAAATGGGTTCACTTATGATATATAATAATCAGTAACATCTAGGCCATTATTGGAATAAGCATTAAATTCTTATAATTACATTTCAATTGGAAAACCCATAGAGATGTCTGTTGATGCCTTGCATTATGAAAAAGTCATTTTGATTTATTTCTCGCTGGATCTTCTATAATTGTTAAAACAATTACTGTCAAGTAAATGAAAAACCTAATTTAAACAAAATGTGTCCCAGCTTTTTATGCTATTGTTTTATGAAGGGAAAAAAATCCATTCTCTATATATGGCCTTACCTATAGAGTTTTGAAAAGAAAAATGTTTTTAACTCTCCTATATAAATGAGTTTATTTGATAATCAAATCTAATTCAGCAACTCATTAAGATCCTACTAAGTGTCAATACCATATCATATCATGGAAAAAGTGCTGAATTTGGAATCAGTAGGCCAGGAACTTAATTTCATGTATTCTACTTACTACCAGTGTGACCTTACACAGGTATCCTAATATCCTTAACTCAGTTTCCACTATTTGCAAAATGATTAGTTTAAACTAAATGACACAAGGAATTTTCTAATCCTAAATCTATGATACTAAGACAAAGTTCTGGGAAAGAAACAGAGATTATAAAAAAAAATTAATGATTCCTGTCCTGAAGAGCTTAAAATATAATAGAGGAGAATATGCTAGACACACTAATTATCATGTCATGTGGCAGAATTGATTAAAACAAAGGCAGATTAAAGTAAAGTTCAAAAGCAGTTCAGGGAAGGAGGAATCACTCTCACTTCAAGGAAGTCTTCATGGAGGAGGTGATAATTGAACAAAACTTGAAGGAAGCAAATGATTTTATAAAATGGAGATATGGATAGAGCACATTAAAGACAGGAAGAACAGAATGGGAATGCATGGAGATAGCCCAGTTTGGTTGAATTTTAGGGTACAAAAAAGTAACAAAATTAAGTAAATTTGGAATCAGGAAGCTGAAGCCAAATTGTGAAAAACCCTTAACATTTATTTCACATTCTATGATTTAGATAATGCTTTCCTCGCAGTCTTATAAAATATGTAGTAAAATATTATTTATCTTCATTCTCCATTTGAAGAAATTTAGCAGAGGGTAGAATGAGCAGGGGGAAGTGAAGTGACTGAATCAAGATTTCACATTTACTAACTTGTAGCATATACTCACAGGATTGTTATGAGGATCAATTGAGTTACTACATACAAATAATTTTGAAAACCTTAAAACCATTTATAAATGTAAAGTAGTGGTAGTGTGAAGTAGTGGTTTGTAGTGGTAACAGCAGCAGTAACAATCATATTGGTATAGTCGTTATCTAAAAGTCAGACATTACATTTGAACCCAGATCCTTTGACTACAAAGTTAGTGATCTTTCCATTTCATCATTTTGATGATGTAAAAAAGGTGGGGAAGAGAAGTACTGAGTAAAAGTTATTTTTATGTGTTAATTGAAAGGCCACTGCTGACTTGGGAGAAAGTAATTTCTATTAATGGTAGGGAATGAAAATATTTCAGGAGCTTAAGAAATAAGGAGAGTTTGGAAGTAGAATGCTGACTTCCTTCTATAAGTCTGATGTTTAAAGGGATAAGAGAGAGGGAATAAATGCTTGACAGAGGAGTAGGGTTAAAGAAAATTTTTTAATTGTTTTTCTTTTTTTTCCTTGGTCTTGGTTTGTTTTATAGTGATCTTAGAAAGAGAAGCTTTTAGGTAAAGGGAAAAGAAACATTACAAAGAAACAGACAGCAAAATGAGATAGAGAGATGGAAGGATCCAAATAATAAGGTAACATAATAGACAGAAAGAAGGAAATCAAAGATATAAGTGGAGATGTCATCTATACCAAGAAAAGGGGCCATATTCTTTGGGACTAGAGGAAGGAGATAAGGATAAAAGAAGATGAGGAGAAAAAAATTATGATGTGAAAGTAGGGAAATAAGAAAGCCTTGGAAAGATGTTGTCAAACTTGTCAGAAATTTAGGAAGCAAGGTCATCAGCTAAAAAGAGAACGTGATGGAACTGGAAGCTTGTGGAAAGAAGTCTGTATTTTCTTGTGGGAAGATACTATATTTTTTGCAAATCAAAGTCTTTCCAGCTCTAAAATTCTGGGATTCTGTAACATATTTAATTAAATTTCCTAAAATTCTTTAAGTTGCACAAAAATACCATTTAACTAGGAATGGGTGATTTAAAAAATAAAGAATTTAAATAATAGAAGTAGGATTTGAATTCAAATTATATCATATTTATTTATGAATGCATTATCAGATAGAATAAATAAAATAATTGATTTAAATTTTAGATATAAATGCTGCTTATCTCCACACAGAAAATAATATTTAAAAAGCACAAAATTGGGGGGAAACACTAGCATAAGAGGTACTTTTTAAGATAGACTGTTTTTTTTAAAGAACACTAATTTGCTTAAATGAAATCATTTTATCCATTTTTTCAAAACATCCTTGTTTACTATTTTATACATAATACTGTATCAGATATGAATAAAAGAGTTTGGAAATCTCTTATATCAAAGAGAAGACAGAAAACAGGTAGTGCAATAAAACAGTTCAAAGATAGCCCTCAAATGAAATGATAAAATACATACAAAGGAAAAATAGATGACAGATTGTGAAGACAGAACAATCACAGATGGATACCAGGTGGGATGGGCCAAACAATTCTTAAGTGGTTTATTTTTCTACTTAAATAATGTCTTGTTATATAATGTCTTGTTGAAAAAATTCAATAATGTACTGATAAGAAAACTAGTTAAACTGTGTGAATACAATTTTTTTTTAAGGGAAGGAGAAACTTAGTGATAATTAAGGGATAATCATGCATTTTGGAAAAGTATGTATGCAAGGTAGGTAAATGAATACCAGTGGAAAACAGAGGCAGTGTTGTCAATGTTTTCTTTCTCCCATTGCCTTATCCTCTACCTATCATGCTTATGATATTACAAAGAAAAAGAATAACAATAAAAATCAAAAAACATTTCTTATCTTTAAGAATTAGATTATCTTACTTATTTTTTCCATTTCTACTATTATTTTTGGGGTTTAAATTAACAATCCTTTAAGCCTGGATTAGAAGGTGAAATAAGTAGTCAGGTACCAGAAGGCTATGGACTATGTCTAAACATCATGTCAATAAAAGTCTTGATGTTCTTTGATTTTCTTAGACTAGATATTTTTTTCTCATCATGTAAAAGTATACTATTAAGTGCAATGCTTGTCAGCATTATCAAACAGATAAAATGTTTGTATGAAAATATGAAGCTTTGTATTTTCTAACTCATGGTTGAATGTTTTGTTTATATGATTTGTATTTCTCAATCTTCCATTCTGTCTTCAAATAGTATGGTTCATATTCCCCATGGAAACACACACACAGTTTAGTTGCCCATAGCAGAAAATCACAATTGCTTTTCATTTTTAAAGCATTAAGAAACCATTTCAAAATTTGAATGAATTTTCATTATATTTAAAAAGAATTCTGATAAATCATTTTATTCTGAAATAAAGATTAGAGATTTCATACTTAAAAATTTCGTACTGCAAAACTGTCATCAAATGTAGCCGAGATGATTGTCAATTAAATTGATTACTTCTTTCTTTTTTCAAATGTGTATTTTAGAAATAAGTATTTGCCCAATCAAAGGGAGATTATCTATAACTCTAACATCTATTCAAAATATTTAATAATAACTTTAAAATGAACTACTGAAAATAATCACAATATTATTTCCATCTAATTTACTATTGTGTTTTCAGAAGAAAAGCATAAAAAATTAAAAACAACAAAAAGCAAGACTACAAAAATGCCAACACCTAATTTTTCCTTAAAATAAAGATGTTTAAATCTTTAAAAGGACTAGAACAAATGAAAAATAGCATTTGTTTCATGAATAAAAGGTAAATAGTGAATTATTAAAAATCACAATGTTTTAACCTGAGGAATCTGTGACCTTCAAAAAATGACCATTGCACTTCAATATAATTGTTTTCCTTTCTAATCATATTTATTTTATTTTATTTGAATTTTAAAACTTTCTGATTAGGAGTTCCTTCACTTTATCACACTGCCAAAGGGATCTATGATACAAAAAAAGATTAAGAAGGCCTCCTTTACAGTGACCACAAAGTAAAAATTTTGGCCAAATTCCAGAATCACCACTTTATCTTCCCAAAGTATAAACCAAACAAAATTTTCTCTGAGCATTGAAGAACAGGTTTTGACTGAAAAAAAACAATATTTTTGCATTAGAAAGTAAATTTAAATTACTTTTACTCAGTAAAATGATATTTAATGGAATAACATAATTATTGATGTATATGGATCAAATTCATCTCTTCTGAAATTATTAGCTTTATTTCAGTAATTTGAAAGGCAACACACTATAGGGAATGGACCCAGCTTTTTATTCAGAAAGACCCGAGTTCAAATCCTATATCTAACCTATATCAGATATAGATAAATAAATAATGAGCATGCTATTAGAAAACATGTTTATAAATAGCTTTTACACTAAAATTCTTTTTGGAAAGCATGTAGCATCTTTCATATAGTCAACATTTGTCGAACAAAAATTTCTCAAAGAAAAAAAATAATGACAACAAAATATATGCTGTGGTTTACTTTGGACATTAGCCTAATGGTGTAGAGAAAGAAAAGGGGAAAAAAAACTTTTCATGGTGTATCTGAGTATCTGAACAGACTAATGTTATTTAAGGAACAAGCATATAGTATCAAACAACTGCAACATTGATTTAAATCATAGCACTGTTAATGCAACTCTAATGAGTGTCTAGCAAATATTGCCAATAATACACTGATAATCAGAAACAGAGTTAACATCATGGGATTTTTAAAATAAATAAAAGCTTAGTACTAAAGACATGCAAGTTCTTCAGCAGAGAGAATAGTATTGGGTCGCTGTACTGCTAGGAACTGATCCATTATAGGTATTTTTGCTAACAGCTCAAGCTGCTGCAGAGACTTCCCGCTGAAGGATCTCATTTGGCACCAGAGGGTTTCATTAGTCATAGAATTTCCTGCCCAATAGGAATTCCTCTCCCAGGGTGGGCAGGATGATAGAATGAGGGACAGCAGGCCACAAAGAGGAGCAACCATTGATATCTTTTATTCTGCCAAATGAGAAGTCCAGTGCCAAAGCTATCTTCTTCAGATTTGGCAGCAATTTCAGTCTTATGAAATAAGACTTCCCTAAGCTTTAAGCCATACTCATGCAGAAGCCTTTTTACACTGGTTAAGGACAGAGAAGACCACTCATACTGTTGTTCCTTTGCCAATGAAGACACAATCTTAGTTTATCTTTCAGTGTATTGAACGTTGCTAGTTACCAAATGTAAAAGTCTTTAGTGGCTGTTTTCATTTTGTCACAACAAAATCCTGTATTTACATAAACCAGAGAATACTTTTTTTTTTTTTTAACCGAAACACAGCAGAAATTCTACAAGATCACTGACACTTAAAAAAGAAAAACAATGTATTCTACTACACCAATATATAAATAAGCTATATCTAACTTCTCAAAATCATATCTATTAATTTGTGAATTTTGTTCTTTTCTAAAATTAACTATTGAACATTAATATCCATTCCCTTAAAAGCTATCTTAATAGAAAAATTAATTGGGTCTTCCTACTTTCCCTCAATATCAATCTATGTTATGTTAAGACTTGAGTTGCCCTCAGCAATGTTATAACCATTCAGTATCACTCTATTTTTTTTCCTTTAATAAATGAGATAATTCTCCTCCTCTTCATGCTACCCAAGATAGACAATTAAAGTTCTTATTCTGTGTTAAAGAAATGGGGGAAAGGCGTGATGAAATAAATGAAAACCACATTCTTTGTTGTTCTCTTGGTTTATAAGCTTACATTGCATCAATTCCTAAAGCTTTTAGTATTGATACAGAAAAGCTCAGGAAGGGAAAGAAGATGGACAGAACATCTCTTCATTAACAATGAGTCTGAGAAGGAGCAAGGAAGAAAGGTGAGAACAGCCAAAAAGACAAAAAGGACATTCCAGAAAGTACAGTATCACAATCATCCCTCAGTTCAAAGTGACAGTTTTCTTTTGTACTCAAGCCCTCATCACCTCTTACCTGGACTATTGCCATAACCTCCTAATTGGATTCCCTGTCTGTTTCTCCCTTCTCTGATCCATTCTCAATATAATTGCCAAATTGATAATCCTTCAAACACAGCTTCTGGCCATAGCATTCCCTGCTTAGGAAGCTTCAGTGGATCTGTATTTCTCATTTTTAGAACTACTTCTATCTACAACTTTTATCTACCCTGATTCTTTTCAACCACTTTTAAGTTAAGTAGGTAGTCACCCTAAAATACCACTTCAATCAAGTCACTCTCCTAATCAGGGAACTACAAAGTTCCCTATTTATAGTGAAAATTCACCTATTTAGAACGTCCCAAAAAACACTGCATTTTTAAGCTATTAAAACTTAAATATTTAAGTTATTAAAGCTTAAAAGTTGAACTAAGACTGTATATACAATTGCTTAAAATGTTTTCAAAAAGAATAAATTAACTTTTTAAAAATTCTACTTTATTTTCTAGGAGAGACCTGCACATACCTCACATTAAATAAAAACTTCTATTTTACATATGTAAGTCAATCAGTAGGGATGCACTAAGTATTGAGCAGGGAAATAACCTGATAAAAGTGCTGAAAGAGAGTGAATTTTTTGTTCATGAAATAAATCCCTCACTTCACATACCTGCATTCTTCATGGAACATTTCTTGATTCTCAAACTAAGTTAAGTCAATGCACTTTGAAATTAGTTTCAGAAAAGTTAATCCTAAACTTCTTTAACATTTTTTCCTTCTTCTCAAACTTCTCTGGATTGATAGTTAACCCATCACTTTGAATGTTAGACCTTTCTAGGTCTGCCTTCGTGATACCTCTCATCCTACCCCAGTTGTTAGTAATGCCTTTTAATCTAAGATTACTTTCTACATACTCTATTCATATTCTATATGTTCCTAGTTATTTATATGTTGTTTTCCCCTCATTAAAATGTGAGCTCTAGGAGGACAAGAAATGTTTTTGCTTTTCTTTTGTACCCTAAGAACATAGCACACAGTGTCTAGCATATAAGTGTTCAATAAATGCTTGTTAACTGATTACAGTCCTGCTTCTTTCATATAGTCAATAAGGTATTTGGCAGCTCTACTTTGTACTTTGTTTTTTTCAAACAGTATATTCCTATCTCAATTGGATAGAGTTTCTGAAATGAATTGGTTTAGTGTTTAGAGTTTATTCATATGCTTTGAAGTAAAGCCGAGGACAGAAATGTGTTCCAAATGCAGATTTCAGTCTTCACATAATTGATTTTCCTTCATTGCCCCCCTGCTTAAACTCAAGTTGATAGTGTTTGTAAGGATGCTTTAAAGTTTTTACACTTACATTCATTATAATAAGATCCAAAACTATAGCCCAATCCTGACCCTTTCACTACAGCCTAAGGGCATCTTTCCTAATTTTGGTTCTTCATCATAACCCCAAAAACTATAGGCAGAAAATCTAATTTATTATTTTTTCCTTTCCCCAAATTGACTCCCTTTCCCATACCATAAAGATCTACACTGGTATATTCACTAGCATTTAATTTTATCATCTAGTCTTGAAACTTGAAAGAGTGAATCTTCCCTCTATTTTACTTCCAAAAAGCAAATTAGATGACGAATGGTGCCAATTTGTTTTTCTTTTACATTTCTCTTGAATTTGTTCTTTTACTTTTCATACCAAACCACTCAAATTTAGGTCTTCATCATTTCTCATCTGGATAACTGATGCAGCTTCCTAATTTTTCTCTTCCCTTTCCAGGTATACAGAACATTCATTTCTCCCTCTTTCATCACATTGCTCCTATCTTTGACTGTCTAAAAGAACTTCCCCTACCCTTTCAGATCAAGCCAAACCAATAAGGCTTTTATGACCTAGTTGTATATGTGACCAACAGCATTTCTCACTATTGCCTAATAACAAACCTTTTTATTCTTTGCTGCCCGATCCTAGTTTACTCCCATGTGTGCTTTTGATTATGCTATACTAGTCACATTGCATCTGCATATCATATCTTTTCCACCAATTCAAATCTTAAATTTTCTTTAGTACCTAGTCAATGCCATGTTACGAAGAACATTTTTCTTAAGCAACCAAAACTACTATGATTTTTTTTTCTTTTCTCTGAATTTTTGTACTCTTTTATCTGCACTACACATTTCTTCCAGGAATTTTCTTTGATTGTTTCACTTATATATGTATTGTGCATCTAACTAAATTTTAATTTCTTTGAGTTCAGGGGGTTTGTGATCTTATGATCTCATTTGAGTTCTACATCTTCCTTTCCCTGTTTCCAAAACAATGACCATATTGCAAACAAGTTTCAATAACTAAATATTAACAACACAATACAGTGTATTGTGTAATGTAAAGGATTTTCTTTAATTAATAATATACATTTGATAATGAAATAGAAGCTTAGTAATACTAGACTCACCAAGATTATCATCTTCTTTAAAGACATATGTAGTGTAATTATAAATTTACTTTAGGCAGATATTTACAAAAGAATCAATTTTGACAGGAAGCAATGACTAACTAGGTCCAGAATCCAAGACCTTGATTTGAATATGGGCATGGAAATCAGCAAACTATATTAACACTTTCAAAAATATAATGGGAATGGGAAACTGTGATTAGATAACTGGCATTAAACTATTCAAAAGGAAATAATAATAATTTACATTTATATATATATTTTTAGATTTGCAAAATTATTTCTTCTAGACAGCCCTGTGAGGTATATAAGCAGGATTTTACAGGTGAAGAAATTGAGACCCAGAGAAGAGAAATGATTTTGCTATATTATTAATATTAGTAAATGATACCATACTATCTCTTCTAAGAGATTTATAGACAAAGTGCTGGACTTGGACTTAACAAAACCTAACTTCAAATCCTGACTCAGTTACTTAATAGCTTTCTGACTGCACAAATCTCTTAAGTTTCTGTCTTTCTCAGTTTCCTCAACTATAATGTGGGAATAATAATATCTAACTCCAGATGGTGATATTTAAATTGGATGAGATTTGTAAAGCACTTTAGCACAGTAGCTAGCCCACCATAAGCATTTAATAAAATATTTTCTTCTTCCCTTTTCCTTTTCTTTTGCCTTAATAAAGTGTGGATGATATCAAACCTATGAATTCACAGGCATCTTAATAAAATAACTTCACAAAACCAGCAGATTTGTCAGTGTCACTAGCTTTAGTCTCAAAGTGAAGAGTCACAATTTTTATATTATTAGAGGTTAGTGCTTTAAAGCAGATCAATAGTATAGTGTCAAAATGTTGGATCAATGAACATAAGTAGTGGTGCCAGTTTGAAAATGAATGCAAGTCCTTTCACCTTTCTGGCCCTTGGTTTCCTCATCTTAATAAGAGATTAGTCTAGATTATCTCAAGGCCTCTTACATTTCTAAATTGCATTGCCCCAAGTTCTTATAGCTCAGCTATCCTGTGGTCCTATGACTAAATTCTCAGCCTCTAAATGGTCATTTCCCTTTCTTTAAATGTCATTCCAGTATATAAAACTATTTTAATGAATAATAATTTTACAAACTTCCTCTTTTCACAGTTATAATCTGGAATTTATAAGAAAAAAAATCCCAAAATAATCACTTTAATGACTATACTCTTGAACATTTCAAGGATTTTCTTTTTCTGAATAATTATCTACTTGGCCCCAAAGAAATCACATACATGTCTAACTGAAGCTTACTTTAGTTAACAAGAAGTAATTATCATGTGTGTGAGTCATGGTACTGAATTTTGAAGTAAGAATACTTATTTCATGTTAATGATATAGTCTGTTATTTGGAATAAACAAGAGAACTTAAGATGTGAGGCATTATACAGGATATATTGATCTGAAAATGTCTGTTAATGATCATATTCCCCTCATCATCATCACAAAGAAAAGAAGAAAAGCAGAGATACCAATGAAGGTAAGAACAGCGATGTTTTGGGGAACAAACATGAAAATATGCTTTTAGTTAGGCATCTATCTTATGAAACTAAAACATTTTTAGAGCAAGCTTGCATTAGGCTGAATTACTTCTCTAAATTCCATTAAATATTTAAATTCTGATGACACTGTCAACCAAATCATAATTAAAAAAAAATGTATATATATATACACATATATTTTCAGACTGAAAAATGTTATTAGAATTTCCTCCTGAAATGACTTATTATATGAATGTAAAAGACTATGTAATTTTTTGCAGTGATATTAAACACAAATAAATATTTACTACTTTCATTTCTATTTCATTGTATAATGGTCAACTAATTCATCCAATGTTACAGTGGCAAACAGATATTAATCTCCAATAATGTGATTTTATATTTCAATGATCAGTTTTTACAGAGTGTTTTTCATCCTTTTTTTTCAGTCCATAAAAGCAAATCTTCAAATGATTTTGAACACCCAAGTAATTAAACCTAAATAACTCCCTCAAAACAAAATATGCAGTTAAATTTTAAATGCTGTCTGGTTAAAAAAAAAGTTTATGAATATATTAGACTGATCAACTAAAACAGAACTATTAAATTGTGGATTTCTTGTATTTAAGCCCTCGAATTATAAAACACTAAAGCTGTGTATCTCTAACAAACCACTCCTTTACTCATTTCATACCTTTAATTGAGTTTGCAAAAAAGACAGGTGGTGTTAAAGTACTGAAATAGAAACTGAGTTTTTAAAAAATGAAAGTCAAAAGGATACCCACTGGTAAGCTTCATTCTCACTGGGATTACATTTCCTGAATATTCTCAGTCAAGGAGAAGAGAATATCAGTTTTTACACTTTTAGTTCAGGAAAGCGATAGTCTGAAATCAGAGCTGCTAAACCCAGGCAGGTACTGTGAAATTCAAGGAAATGCAGCATCAAGAAGCTAGGGGGAAGAAAAAAAAGGATAAAATTCTCTTTATCCTTACAAAATTGGCACATTATTCCAATGGAAGTAACAGGCAGAACCTCAGAGCAGATTAAAAGGAATTTGAGGACAAATGTTTCATTCAGTAGTCCTTTCTTTATACCAGATAACTTTCCACACAGTAAAGAAAAGACTTGTCTTGTATTAAGACCACTTGAAGGCTTGTGTTACTATATGAAACCTTTCCTTTTTTTCCTTTATTCATGAATGTATTGGCAAGAGTCTATATGCATCATTCATACTTAAAAAATTCAACATGGCAGGTGGTCTACAATTTTTCACTGAAACTATATTAAAAGCTCTGTGGACGATGAATGCTCACATTTGATTTTCATTTTTTCCCATTCACTATTAAAATGCAGCTGAGGACTCATGGAAATTTTTGACAATCATCCTCTTTAGAAACAATAAAGCCCAGATGTCATGGAATTTCTATATATTTCTCAATTTTTTAGTCATAAGGTATAGTCACATAAAAGGATAACCTTTACTGCTCAGAAATGTATCTGCTTCCAGTACCTAAGTATCAACAAATTTCACAAAGCTCTTTGACAAGACAATTATTTTCTGAAATGATTCTAATGTAATAGAAAGGAGATTTCAACTAGGAGAAAATAAACATCAGGAGCAACTAAATTGAATTATAACTATTTTCATGAATATATCCTGCGAGGTTAAAAAATGGAGAAAACAGAAGTCTTTGCTATGAACTACATATATTTTAAAGTTCTGATATTTTTACTATCTTTCCTGGAGAATTTAAAAACTATTCTATTCTGAAAATCTACTTGGGTAAAAATATGTGCCTAGAGGTTTTGATTTTAATATCTTCAAAAAGATTCCCCATTAGAGGTGGCTTGGTATAGTGGATAGCTGGCTGACTTCAGATTCAAGAAGATTTGGTTTCAAATTGTACCTCTGGAACCTTAAACAAATTGCTTAACCTCTCAATGCCTAGGGTGTTGATCTACATTGATATAAATCATTGCTTCCCTAGGAGCTCCTTACATATATAAAATCCATGATAAGATGCCCAAATAAAAAAATGAATTATAGTATTTAAGAAACAGGCTTGGTGTGCAAATCAAATCAAATAATCTAAAAAGAGCTTTGCCCAAGATAAGGAAACAACAGTTATGAATAGCAATAATATCTACATATAATAACACCATAGGAAGTAGATATTAATTTGATTTTATGTAGTCATTAATGAAAATATTAGCACAACTTGAATTCTGAGAGTTTGGTCTAAACTCTTCTAATGAGTATCCATGAGGCAGAGTGGAACAATTATTAAATTAGAGTCAGAAAGACCTGACATCAAATCCTGTCTCAGACTTTTATTTAGGTATGTGATCCTATATGAACTTAATCAAGTCACTGCATCAATTTTAGCAGCAGTATGCTAATCTATCAGATGGAGATAATAATAAAGCCTACCTCAAAAGAATGTTATATGGATCAAATGAGGTAATACCTATGTAAAGTATTCTATCAGCCCTAAAGCATTATGAAAATGATAGCTACTATTATTGTTGTTAAATCAAGCATCCAGTGACTTTATATTTGTAGGGCATTTCACAGTGTTCAGAGTACTTCCATCTATATTGTGGCATGGAGTATCAGATCTGAAAATAATGGGCCAATCCATCCTGCCCACTCAACTGTCAAATTGTTCTTTCTAAAGTGCGGGTCTGGGGGCAGTTAAGTGTGCAATGGATAGATCACCAACACTGGTGTCAGAAAGACCCGAGTTCAAAGACCTCAGATATTTACAAGCTGTGTGAACCTGAACAAGTCAACCTCAACAGCCTCCAAAAATATGATGATGATGATGATGATGATGAAGATGATGAATGAAAGTGTAGGTCTTACCATATCACATACCGCCCCCCTTTATTCAACAAACTCTAACGGCTTCTTACCACATCCAGGATCAAATGGAAATCCACTGTTTAGAATTAAAATCTCTTAATGATTTCAGTTTTTTCACATCTTACTCCAACTTCATGATCTCTGTCAGCCAGTAATACTGATGTCCTTGCTGTTCCTTGTACTTGCTTCTGAATTCTGAACGTTTTCATTAGTAGCTTCCTCATTCCTGAAATGGTCTCCCTCCTCATATCTACCTCCTGGTTTCCTTCTAGACTCAGCTAACATCCCTTTTGAAAGAAGGCTTTCCCAAGCCCATCATCTTAGTGATCAAATTTATTCTGTACTTATCTGGTTTATAATGTTCTTATTTGTATACATATTGTGTGCTCCTTATATGTTATCCTA
The DNA here is from genome assembly GCF_016432865.1 of Antechinus flavipes. Lineage (NCBI taxonomy): Eukaryota > Metazoa > Chordata > Mammalia > Dasyuromorphia > Dasyuridae > Antechinus > Antechinus flavipes. The sequence continues at coordinate 266,311,936 of NC_067401.1, forward strand.
CCCCTAACATTAGACTATGAGCTCCTTGGGAACAAGCACCAGGTTTTGGTTTTTTGCCATTCTTCATATCCTCAACATTTATCATACTTACTGGAACAGATGCATTCAGTAAATGATAGTTGACTTGGCTTGATCTTAAATCAGTTTTTGGCTTTTTACATAGTCACTTAACCCCACTTAGTCTCAGTTTTTTTTTTTTAACCATATGTAACATGAAGGAACAGATATGATCTCTAACATCTAGAAATCTTATGATCCTCCCAATAAAAATGCCTGTCTGCTTAACCCCATCTTTGCAGATCAGGAAAAATATTCTAGGAGGTTAAGTAATTGAAGTGAAATGTCTTCCAAGAGTCATACAACTAATGAGTGGTAGAGAAAGAAATAGAATTTAGGAATTCTGGCTCCTCAACACAGTTCCCAGTCTTCACTGAAAATAGATGTCACCATCCAGGAGTTTATAAGCCAACAAAGTCTTATAATCATAGTTCTGGAATTCTTTATTATATCACTTTTCCCCATTTGGATCCTACAATGCATGTCAATTTGGATAGAATAATAAGGAACAACTATGGAAAGATGGTCGGGAAAAACTGTTAAAAAAAAATAGGCACCTTCTTTTGGATGGGACATAAATATCATAGAAGGCAAAAAAAATCACAAAATTATATAATTACACAGTCTGTTGGAAGGGTCCAGAGTCACAGAATCATAGAATCAAGCATGCAGTCAGTCAACAAGCATTTATTAAGTGCTTACTATGTCCTAAGCTCTGAGCTAAGCACTAATCAGGGAACTTGAGGAGCCAAGAATAGCTGCCAGAACATTTCAAGTACAGAGAATGAGCAGCGCAAAGGCATGGAGATAGTTCTATTAAGTTCAAGGAATAGCAAACAGGCCATTGTTGTTGAATCATAGTTTGCTGAGGAGGGTGTATTTAAGATGACTGAAAGGGTAGGAAAGGAGCATGTTATGAAGAGATGACTAAAATTTACATGTTATCTAATCTAACCCCTTCCTTTTATGGATGAAGAAATCTCAGAGAAGTTAAAAAGTATGTCCCAGTTCACACAAGTAATATATGGAAGAGCTGGAACTACTTTGTTTAGTCAAACCTGAGCCTAAAGAAAAATCCCTTCTACAAACATCCTGGACAATTTGATTAGCTAGCCACTACCATCCTGGGCATCCCATTCAGTTTTTGGATACTATGTTAATTATCAGGATTTTTTTTTTCCTTTTACATCAGCACTTTTTGATCCTCTTACTTTTTGCTCTCTAAGGCCCAGCCATACTTGTATGACATGACTTCAAGGCCCTTCAATCTCCTCACTACCTTCCTCTGGACTTGTCAACGTCCTTCAAAAAGCAGAGTTTCCAGAATTAACGTTAAGGTTGCAGTTCAACACTACATCATTCCTCCCTCCTTCTTTATTTTACTAGTCAGAAGATTCCTGATCCACAAAACATATGTTGACTTAGCAAAATTTTACTCACAACAACAATATTTGCTACAATATTTCATTCAAGACTATGAAGAGCTAGTTGGCAGGAGACTTGGTTAGGCAAGAAAGTACAACACTACATTTTTTTTTTTAAATAAAGATCCTACTCCATTAGACTCCATTATAGTAGCCACAAAAGAGGAAGGCAGGATTTTATTTGTTTCTTTGTTTTTCATAATGCTCCCAGAGGCAAATCATAGACTAATAGGATTTTAAGATATGTGGGATGTTAAGAAATGTAGTCCAAATCTTTCATTTTATAGATAAGGAAACTGAGGTCTATTAAGGAAGAGTGACTTACCCAAGGTAATACAGGTAGTAAATAGCAGAGGCAGGTTTCATATGGAAAAAAGTCTATATTATATAAAATGAGGTGAAAATTTCACTGTAATTAAAATTAATAATTTTATATGTTATGCTTTAGGGTTTTTTATTTAAAACATGCATCTATGCAGTGAGTTCAGCCTTACTATGTAGATATACAAGTAGACAAAAATACGTTTGGGGAATTAGAGTATTAAAAATGATGAGAATTCATATCAATTTGTATTCTGTTCAATAAATAATATACATTATTGAAAAACAATGCAATTTGTCACAAATTGTATAGAGATTTACCTATAATAGCTATAATTCAAAATGCTATTAAAACATAAAGGAAGGAAATATATTTATGTGTTTCAATAATATACTTCTATATGGTATCTAGCTTTCAGAAGGGAATTGTGTAAATGAAATGTTTCATTAAATTTTAAGGGCTTGAAAATATCCTTTCCTCTCCAAATGCCAGTAGTAAAATTGTATATTTACTTTAAATAAAGTACCAATTTTGGAACTCATTCCTATAATAATCTTATGAGGTTGGTTTGCCATATTGATAAAACAGAAATCTACCTCAGATAAAAACAAAGGGGAGGAAAGGAAAGAAACAGAGAGAAAGGAAAGAGAGAGATAAGATTGACTTGCCATATTGATAAAATAGAAATATCTACCTCAGATAAAAACAAATGGAGGAAAAGGAAAGAGACAAAGGAAAAGAGAGACAGAGAGAGAGAAACAGACACACACAGAGAAGGAGAGAGAAAGAGAAAGAGAGACAGAGGGAGAGGGAAGAGAGAGGGTAAGGGTGAGGAAGAAAGAGAATGGAAAGGGGAGAGAGAGAGAAGAAAAGAGAAAAGGGAGAGAGAAGGGGAAGGGAGAGGAAAGGAGGGGATGGAGAAAAGAAAGAGAAAGGGTAAGAGAGAGAAAGACACACACACACACACACACAGATAGACACACACACACACACACACACAGATTTCCATTTTAAGAACTGCCACAGCATATAACAAAACAATTTACATTAGGAAAAGGGATGTTAAAATTAATGAAATCGCTATTTTTTTAAAGTATTGAGGAGGGAATAATATAGTGAGTAGTAGACTGGATTTGGGACAAAAAGGAAGTTTGATTTGTATTCTGGCAGCACTACTACTAACTGCTTGGGTTACCCTCAACTAGTATGCCCTTAATTTTCAATATCTAGGCTTTTTTTTTTTTTACCAGTAAAATAAAGGAGTTGAACTGGATGATCTCTGTCTTACCATCCAATGAAAATGAGAGTTCCTCTTTGGAAGAAATGAATAGATCAACACAAATCCAAAAGTTGCATTTGGTTTGTTCAGTACTACAAAATTTACTCAGAGTGCATTTTCAATTTCACTAAATGCAATTTAACAAGTGACTTTTTGTCCTCAAGTCACTGTGGAAGGTACTACCTATTTGAAATCAGCAAGGAAACTACATCTGTTCTCAAAGGGTTTCCATTTACTAGGGAGGGGGTTAGAAATATTTATATTTAAGTGTAATCAGTCAGTCAATAAACATTTATTAAGTACCTACTGTCCATCAAAATATAGTACAAGAAAAATTTAAATGGGGAAAAACAATTAATGAATTTATGGAAAATATCATAGAGGAAATTGTGGCTGAGCTAAAACTAAATAAATTAATGATTCTGAGAGGCAGATATAAGAATGAATTCTACGCATAGGGGTATAGCCACTATAAGGGAATAGATGCAGGAAACATTCACAGGAGGCTAGATCTCAAGTTGGAAGAGACCTCAAGGCTTTCTAGTCTTAAGTTCCTCATTTTGGACTTTAGGAAACTTAAGGTTTAGTAAGGTTAAATGACAAATGACTTCTCCAAGGTAAATTTCAGAAGTGGTAAATTTCATCTCATTCCAGAATCAATACTCTAAGACAGTGTTATCAGAGAATAGCTAAAAAACCCAATATAGTAGAAACATAAAGTCAGTGTGGAAGAGTTTTAATTGACAAAGTGAAGAATTTATATTTGATCCTATGGACAATGGGGAGCCACTGAAGGTGTATAAACAGACAAGTGTCATATCTAAGATTGTGTTTCAGGGATATTTTGGTAACACTGTAGACGACGAATTAGAAAGGGAAGATATTCCTGATTTATTACTTTGAGACAAGGCACTTTCCCTCTCTGAGGCTGTTTCCTGACCCGTGAAATGGGGATAATACTTCACTGGATTGTGGTGAGGATTGATTCCTTGGAATCTGAGTTGGAAGGGGCTTCACAAGCCCTTTGGTGCAAGCACATGAGAAATGACAATTCTCATTCCTATTAAAGAAACCAGAGCCCCTGGGTATCAATATTCGCTGCTTGTTCACTCGCCCACTTCTCTTCAGTCCTTTTGAGTTTATTTTTTCCTGCTCATCCTTCTTCAAAATAATGGTCTCCTAAAGAAAAGTTATGCCAGGACACACAGAATAGTTTGTAACCTTGGATTCTAAGAAGCCTGCTCTACTTCCTCTTACCCCAAGATAATTACTGTCTCCAACAATAATTGTTGTGCTGGGGAAATCCCAGTGCTGGGGAATGATCTACATTCAATCAAACTAACAGAAGAAAAGACTGGACAAAAAGAGATACTAGCAGGACTAGGAGCTTGAAATGGGTAAGATTTGTGTAAGGGTACCAGCACAGAATATAGTGTGGCAAGAATGGGAACATCAATATTCTGGGAGACCTGCATCCCAGTCCTGTTTCTAGTAGTAGTTGTATCAAATTATATTTCTAGGGTACTTCAGAATTTTCTAAGACTTTTTTTCTTATAAAAATCTAATGAAGATGGTGATGTAAATATTATTTTCTCTATAAATGAGGAAAACCTATGTCTGAGAGAAGCAAAGCAACAGCCCAGAATAACAGATAGTAAGTCATACCATTATAGACTCCTTTCCTTTCAAAACACTATATAATGATTTTGGGGGAAAATCTTATATATTAGACAAGAGCTCCCATTTCACTACCCATGAGGCAGACTCAATACACACAAGGTTTTAAAGGTATATTTATGAAACATAATCAATAATTAGCATTTTATTTTAAAACAAAGGAAGAATGGTTTTGCCTTCAGAATCTTAATATTTTAAAAAAATGATCTTATAAGTAATTGTGTAACTCAAAAGAATAAAACTTTACAGGGTTTCAATGGAGCCATATATTAAACATTTTAATATAGTTCCTTTGACAGTCTATAAAGGAAATGAGTGATAAATCTGAAAGTGGTCATGGTCCTACTTTGTTTTATTAAAGGTTAAACTTGCTAAACATTTAGCTAATTATCTTTCACTAAAGGCATTTCCATATTCAACCTATTGAAAAGATCTACTGGAAAGGAAACACTAATCACTGCAAAATTTTCTTTAAAAGAAAAATAACCACAACCAAATTTCTAGGGGGAGAATTGGAACAGATTTACATAAGGAATGAATTTCATCAATAAATAATATTAGTAATAGGAACTGTATTGAACATAATAAAAATTTGGTCTCAACATCCTAACAGCGATTGTTTTATTTTTGTAAATGGCCTTCAAAAAAAAGTAGAATTAGGCTCCTGATTAGGAATAAAAATATGATTTCTTTCCAGTGTCACGTCAGGGCTAAAGAGACAATATAAGAGAAGAACATGGTTTAGAGTAAAACAGTTCAGTTTAAATACCAGTTTATAATTTCTCCTATTTATTACATGTATAATTTTGGGCAAATTATTTAAATTTCTGGGATGACATTTCCTTATTTTTAAAATAAGAAGATTTTGTTAAATGATTTCTATGCTCTATTGCAGCTCTACATGCAATGATTTTTATGGATATAAGATGTCAGCAGAGCCAAGACTAGGGTTTTTGTTATGAATGTTCAGTCGTGTCTGGCTCTTTATGACCCCATTTAGGGTTTTCCTGGCAAAGATACTGGAGTTTATTATGATCTTCTCCAGTTCATTTTACAGATGAAGAAACTGAAGCAAATAATCATATGACTTGCCCAGGGTCACTCAGCTAATAAGTGTCTGGGGCAATTAGAACCAGTCTTCCTGTCTCCAAGCTCAGTACTCTACCCACTGCACGATGTTGCAGCCATGTGACTAACTACTTGGATTGTGAAAAACAGGATAGGGATAGATACAGGACCTGGAATTTCATAAGCAAAAGTAACTCCTACAAAAAGAAACACCTTCTACCAACATAGATGAGCATCCTTTTTGCCATTTAAAGTGTTAGAGAATTGCCTTGGGCACTGAAAAGTTAAATGATTTACTTTTAATCACAAAGTGAATTGTATGTCAAGAGCAGAAACTGAATTGAGGTTTTCTTGGTTCCCAAGCCTACTTTTTTCATCCTCTATATCCTACTGCTCTTCATCTTAAATCAAAAGAAAGATAAAAATGGACACTTTTTTTTTAAAGGCTAGGTGCCAGAAAATTCTCCTCTATATTACACAGTAGTTTGTTTTGTGTTATTTGTTGGTCATGCGTATCAAAAGAGATGGTTCAAAGCCTGTACTGGACAGAAAAATAAAAAAGGATCTAATTTACACCAGGGAAGGGATATGAGGTGTTTCAATTTTGAATGCTTGAATAGTATACAAAATTGCTTTGTTTTGACTTGTTATCAGTCTATTGATTCATTCTACTTTATAGTCATTTTAAGTTTTAGTTCTAAAATATAAGGGGGTTTGTTTTTTACCTTCTTATTTCCTTGAATGGCATCTATCCAAAATATTTTTAAATCATTTGTCCATTTGTCTTACAGGTCTTCTACATTCTTATATATTTCCCACTTTCCTTCTATGATTTTGCTCATCTTGGTCCCTTCATTTGAATAGCTTTCTCCTTGCAAATACAGTAACTGCACTTTTCAAGGTCCAACTTCAACATTCTTCATTTTTTATGTTTGAAGAGCTTTATTGTGGAGATATGAACACTAGAAGCAAGGTTCCAAAGGAACTATATTCTTACTCAGGCTCAGACATTTATCATATTTATCACCTTGGATAAATAATTCACTTTATCTAAGCTTAAGTTACTTCATCTGAAAAGTTAACTGATCCTGAATTATTCATCTTTAAGGTCCCTTACAGCTGATGTGCACATACAAATATAGAATTATACATATATACACATGTATATTCTCATACATGCATACATGTATATATAAATACAAATGTGTATCAATTACATATGTCCAGATGAATCAATGGACTGTGTAAAACAAAGCCAAGCAACGAATAACATAATGACTAATCTTGACCTTGAAAAAAAAAAGGATATTATTTTCCTCTTTTTAGACCAAAGTTAAGAGACTATAAGTACAAAATTTTGAGTACATTATAATGTAAGGTTATTCCCAAGGTTGCTTTTCCTTAATAGTGTATTTGTGTTTGTGTGTGTGAAACCCACTTCTATGGTCTTGAGTTGGAAATGTTTTTGTCAATATTAAGTCAAGGTACTATGAATTCATTAGTATGAGAACTCCTTCCATTAAAACAGACAACAAACAAGAAAATGTTCTATAGCTAAATTCAGGCAACTCAGACCCAGAGGGATTAACTATTTGTTCATGATAATCTAGCTACTAAGTGTCGGAGACAGGATTCAAATAGAGGTCTTCCTGTTGAAATGTCTAACACTTGCTCCAGAATAAAAAAAAATAATGTATCATATCTGTTATTGCATAAGTAATACAGGATCATGTATGCATAAGTAGAAGGACCATCAAGCCCACATCTCTCATTTTTACAGATAAACAAACTGAGTCTGAGAGAGGTTAACTGCCCAAAGTCATACAAGAAGTAAGAGTATGAAGAAGTATTCAAACTCAATCTTTTTTTGACTCCCAGTTCAGCTCTTATCCACTATCCCAATACTGTATTTATACTAAAAGTTAAATGCAGGAATTTCATGTTTTAGAGGAATTGTAAAATGAATGTATGGTTATTGCAGTAGAGAATGAATATCAATAATAATGAAACATACAGAAAAATAATTAGAAAGAGAGAAAGTCCAAATAATGGTGTTTACATATTTATTCCTCAACTTCACAGCAGTGACTCAGGTAGTATGTGTAGAATGTACTGACATACATTCTAAATGTAAGTTTCTTTTACTTTATAGCACTAATTAAAGAGTACTATATTTATGCATATATGAAGTATGTATATAAATTTAAGGAAATTTTAAAGCATAGCTAATTCATTTAAAAAATATTAAATTAGAAAATATAGATCCCTTGTGTTCCATGAAATTTGCTGACATTCAATAAAGATTTTATCATTATCATTTCATAACATTGGATAGAAATTTATAAATTTTATATTAAAAATCTACAGAAATGGTGTTTATATTGAAAACATTCTCTGGGACTTTCTTTTTTTTCTCATGACTCCAGTCCCTACAGCAAATCATAATTTCATTTCTATCTATAATATAATTTTATTTCTTGATATATACTTTTGAAGGTTAGATATTCAGTGCGTGACACCTATTCTGTTACTTTTTGCCTATTATTTAATTATTTCAATATATTTCAGTCCTTATCTTTCTTAAATTGAGTCAACTACACACAACACAAATTAATGTGTTGTCTAAAATAAAATAATGAATAGCATAATGACCAATCTTGAACTTGAAGGAAATTCCAATCTTTTCAGAAAAGAGGTAAGAAAAACTATGGACATAAAATGATGCAAATACTGAAACACAAAGATACTCTCAAGACTGCCTTTCCTTAATTATTTATGTTTGTTCTAAAGGAAGGTATTTTTGGATAAGCTGAACAATTGGGTAGTGGTAAGGGGGTATGTTCTGAATTCACTGTGATGTAAAAACAAAAGGCATCAATGAGACATATTTTAAATATATTATCTGGTCTCCCTCCCAAAAAAACCTTTTCTTAGGTTACAAAATAAAGTACATATTAGGTCTAATTCTTTTTTCTCATCCTGCTGATGAGAAAATGAGACAAAATGAATTACATTCCATTCATTTCTTCAAAGATTGACAAGTAGAAAAGTTGAAAATTACTTCTCATTGTGTGGTACAGAAGTGGGCCCGCAAGCCCTAACCTCATAGAGATATAAGGAGTCAAGAGTAAAAAGGAGCCTAGATCCCAGAGAGAATTCTATCTTACTAGTGTCTCTTTCCTCTCTAGCTTGGCTGCCTCAACAGAAACAGCTGGACAAAGCAGAAATGTTAAGCCAGCTGTTGATACTGCCAGTCAGTTTTCCCCTCAGACAAACACAAAAGGGAAAACAGCCACCTCCTCAGACACCCACGGTTCACAGCTAGCTATGTTACTATTGGCCTAATGAATCTTCCACTGACATTTAGTACAAAGAATCCATCTCTCTTTCTTCTTTTCTTTTTTTTTAAACAAGGAAAATAAACAAAGGTATATTAAACCAAATATTTTCCATCTGCATTATTTTTGGATCACTTCCTTGCTTGTTCCTTGCAAGAAAAAGTAACATTCTGTCAACTTTAATCTCAAACAGTTCTTAAAATTCACTACCAGAAAGGAAAATGTGATTCACTTCTCTTGACTTGATTAAAAATAAGTTCCTTTTAGAATACAATTAAAAAAAAATCTAAACAAATAGCACTTCAAAATTTACAAAATGCTTTCTTCCAAATACTTAATTCCCATCTTACATGCAAAGGAATTGTTAACTAAAATCACATAACAAATTTAAAAAAAACATAACTGGAATTTCTATATAAAATTTAAGTTGACTACAAGGTATTCCAAAAGTATTATTGCCATTTTAAGATTTAATAGCATCAAACTGCACTGAAAGGTGAGGTTCAAATTCCAATCCTCAATTATGGTCAATAGCTGGAGAAATATGGTCATCTTTATTTTTGTTTGACTTGATTTCTGGTCAACTTTACACAGAAGAAATTTTGACAGAGGCATGTACACAATTACCAGATGTATGACAAGTTATTCCATCTTTGGTACCTCAATTTCTTTATCTACAAAATGGGAACAACAATGATGATGTTATCTACCTCATAGGGCTGTTGTAGAATGAGAGTAAGTGTAGGAAATTTAAAAAAAAATCTCCGCCCTCATGGATATCCATGTAGACTGGAGGAGAATATGGGGGTGAAATTAGAGTTACTTAAAGTAATTTTCCTTAAAGTTTAATATAACAAAAGGTTTGCCTATTGATTTAAAATAATGAATAACTATTGATCAGTAATTCATAAATCAGATTTAGTTATTTTAACTAATTCTTTTTATTATATAATACTTAAACTATCTTTTCCACTGATAATTAGTACTGAGAATTACTTTATTCTATTGTGTAGAATAAAAAGAGTAACTGGCAAGCATCAAGGGTCTTGGTTGTAGTATTCACTACCTATGTGATATTGGAGAAGCTATTCAGTAGCTCTAGAATTCAGTTTTCTTATCTCTAACATGGAATAATGGGAAAAATATTCTGGAAAGCCACTTCCTTCACTAGAATTCCATGATTTTATGCTCCTATATAAAGTAGAATTCATTGGACATTGATCAGGACATATTAAGAAACTAGAACAACTAATAAAAATTTGTAAGTTATATAATATCCTTAGCTCAGCTATCTCATAGACACAATTAACTACACCTACAAAAATGGACTCTACTAAATTCTTCCTTGAATGCTTCATGTTGACGTAAAGATGATTCTGAATTATGGAAGCCAAGGATGGCAAAACATAAAATCTAATGTATTTGTTTCAAATATGGGTCTGCTATAGTCAATATTTCATCCAACACCCAGTCTTGGAGGCTCATCACAAGATTGGACAAAGAAAGATTAACTTTTTGGCCACAGCAATTGGGGAAAAATCTTATAATGGCACATGAAAATGATGATCTACATTTGTGGAAGGAATACCCACAATGAAGAAATCATAGATGTTTGATGTATTATATTTTGTCACAGATCAGAAGGGACATTTGTATAGAGGAAGGATTCTGGGGTTATTTTTTAACAAACAATATTGATCACTTTGTTTCACTATGATTATCCATTAAAAAGATTGTTTTAAGAAAGAATTGTTCATAACTTAATCCAGACTGCAAAAGGGATCTCTCTCTCTCTCTCTCTCTCTCTCTCTCTCTCTCTCTCTCTCTCTCTCTCTCTCTCTCTCTCTCTCTCTCTCTCTCTCTCTCTCTCTCTCTCTCTCTCTCTCTCTCTCTCTCTCTCTCTCTCTCTCTTTTTCTCTCTCTGTGTGTGTGTGTGTGTGTGTGTGTGTCTCCCTCTCAATACCCATACCCACAAACAAATCTGTCAGTGTCTGTCTGTCTCATACACACACACACACAAATCCCTAGGGTTAGAGGCTATACAGTTGGTTTCATTGAAAATCCAATCAAAACACTTCAAGACTATTTTGTACATAACAAAGTTTACATAGGTTGACATAAGATACATTCAATTATGAATATCTTTTAAATAATTCCTAAATTATTTTAAAGTAGCTAGAAAAAATTCTCATCATCATATACCAGAAGAGAAGCTATATGACAAGACTATTTAGCCTTAAAATTTCTACATATACCAGTTAGACAAAACCTATTCAAATCAGTCAAAAATTAAAAACCCAACAAAAAAAATCTTGCTTTCCATTTGCTTCCTAACCTGTTTAAAACATAATGTGCTGACTGCCTAATTTTAACCTTCTGAGTTGTTGGTTTTTTTTCCTTTTCTTCAAATCCATCTGTATGTCTAGACACAGCCTAAATTTTTAAAATCTTGATACAATGGTAACCATTTGTACAGAAATTCTATTATTATTTTAAAAGTACCAATGATAGAAGCTTGAACCAAAACAAGAGATATAGAAACACTGCTATCAAAATTGTTTATTCATTTCAAACAATAATGTGAAGATCAAATATATCTCATTGTTAAATTTTGTGAAGCAGAAGTGTCAAACATGACCTGATATCACTTATAACACTTCTGAAGATTAAAATCTTACTGGAAAATATATTTCAATATTAATAAAGATGTAATAAAACATAAATAATAACTATGTGGAATTTGTAAGTCATGCACTCCACAGGGATTCTTATTTATGTATAGTTTAGTGGCTCTTGTTTCTGAGTTTAACAGTGCTATAAAGGATATCACACCTCTAGAATTCTATCACTAGAATTCATGACTATAAGAATCTGTGCCAAATTCCTGATAAATATAGAAAAAATAATGAGCAAAGACTTAAAACAAAATGCTTACTTAGTAACCTCCTCTGATTAAGTTCAGGAATGTGGCCAGAAATCTAGGTATGTCATCTCATCTGACTTAGTTATTCTCAAAAAAAAAAAAAAAAAGCAAAAACTACATACTAAAAATCATATAGCTGATCAGATGCTGCCTCAGAAAATCTGTTATTACAAAAATATGCTCACTTCTTTAATAAGTACAAATAAACAAAGCTGATGAGGTGAACAAAAATCAATATGTAACTTCCAAAAATTTTACAAGTTTATTTTCAGATTAAATATGATTGATGCCAATTAAATGCAGATCTGTTCTGGTGATTCTCATGAAATCCTGCAAGACAGATAATCATCTACCATGAATCCCTTTGAAAACACCACTCAGTGTTTAACCTTTTCCTTTCCAGAAACAGCTAAGATATTCATGTACTTCTTTAGTGATTGTTGTTTTGAGGAACAAATACTATTTTACTACTTATGTTTTGTCTACAGTACAGTCTGACACACAGAACCCATTACCATTAATTTATTTTACTTGTGTATACATTTACTTACAAAAACATAGATATATATATCCACACACACCTAGTAATGAAAGATTAATGTCCAGTGCTTTGGGCAATTTGCCCCTTCCTGTTAAATATCAAACAAACATTTTAATGAAAATTTGTCCTAGAAAAGTCCTACAATGTTTAGCAAAATACAGTCTAAATATCATGTAAAATTTCTCATAAACTAAATGTTTACAGATAATTTCACTTGAATTAATAAATTATACAATAGACCCCACTGAAGAGGGTGGGAAGAAAATTTTTTAACTCCTTTCTAAATGATTACCAAATATGCTCTTTGAAATCTTTTTTCTCTAATTAAGTCATTTACTTTTTAATAATCATAAAGAAATATAGAAACTATTATTTGAATGTATAATCATTTTCATTTCCCTCTTAAATACATTTCTATTAAATAATCAGTTCAAACTGAAACTTTTCGGTGAATTTGGCAAAAAAAAATGGTGCATTATTTACTTAAGTAAACTAAGTTAGCATGTATGTTGTAGTTTGATTAAAATCCATGTAAAGTATGCTGACATTCAAACAAAAACATAAAACAATATTAATTTTAGTTAAAATGGCAAATACGTGGTTATAATCAAAACCAGCTTAAAGATGGGATATTTAAACAATGCTTCTTTGCTTACTTCCACACTAAACACTCACTTATTCTCTCACACACACACACACACAAATATCCTGCCAACATTTGCTTTTTGAAGTGTCAGATAACATTATTTCCAAAATGACACAGAAGGGCTTCATTGGCTATGCATAAGGTCAGTGAATATTAACTTCATTTACACTTGGCTGAGAATTGGCTGGTGTCAACAATAGAGGCTTGGCTCTGCCACTGAACAGGGTTAGGAACTGACAGAAAGCTGCCACTGAGGAAGATGGATGATCTTACTAGCTGACCCTATTCCCCCCAAAGTGTCACAGTTTGGGCCTCCTTTCTATCTCCACAACAAAAGACCCTCTCTGAGCTTCCCAGTGGCTTTCAGCTTTATTGGTGCTAACAGGTCCAGACATTTTCATCGATTGGATTCTATACCTCTTAAACACAAGAGCTTGCCCTTTTTGGCTAGCTAAACTTTGGCACAGATGTCTTTTTTTGTAATTGCTTCTCTGCTGTCTGTTCGAAAGGATGCAATCAGACAGGCGAACATCATGTCAACATAGAAAATGCTTCACTATTTATCTCAGTTTCCCAATGGCATTTTTAGGAAAGCATTGTCATTTGCCTAAATTTAACCCTTAATACCTCATAAAGTGATGATGAACTGAAAATTAAAGCATATGACTTTCAATTTCGTGTATATCAGGAGCTGTTAGTTTCATGCATCCATTATGTAAAAGCAGACAATTGGATTGTTCCATGATGTTCCACACAGAATTTCACACGAATTTTATAAATGCTTAGTTATTCACAGGTATATTTTTAAATGCACACACCTGAAAATACTCAGAGCTCTAACGTATTCTCTATCAGTTGTTCACAGAATGAAAAATTGCTTTAATTCTTTGCAAAATGCATAAAAAGTAAACACAATTATCTCAGAGAGATGATAGTGTAGTAAATTGTAGACACATTTTAATATAGATAAATGTACTGGAAAAATTTTATTGGTGTTCTGATTGCTTGGGAAGGTTGACTAAATTTCAAAATTTGAAAAACTCATGAAAAAAATAAATAAAAATACTACAAAATTACATATGATACAGCTCTGTGTAACAGTACACTGAAAATTGTAGCATATGTATTTTCTTAAAATTGTTTATTGCAAACAGTTATGTGCTGAAATTCATAAGAAATTCTTGAAAATAAGATATAATTGTATATTTTTTAAAATGCTTTAAAGATTAGCTCTCACTTTTTCCTAGTTCTTAAAGAACAATTGAATATGAATTTTTACTGGAAAATTATTTAATTCTTCTTCACCCAATAGGTGTTTTTCCTAGCAAGTAAAAAAGGGTAAGAGTGAAGACAAGAATGCAGTAATTTTAACATTTAAAATTACCTTTTTTATTTTAAGCTGAACATTATTATTAATTTTATATAGCAATCATACAAAACATTACATTTTTTTTCAAATTGCTGATCTCTGGAGTAGTAATTGCTGTTTAAATTAGAAACTACATTTTACTTTACAAGAATCTTTTTCATGCATTGATTCCAATTGAAAGCATTAATAAATTATGATTTAAAGTAACTATTGAATGGGATTTGAGCAGCTAAACATAATAAAAAAATATTTCTAAACATTGTCAATTAACTGAAATGTGTTATTGATCTAAATAAAATATTAACATTCATTTAAAAGAAAATGAAAGGACAAAATTAACTCCAAATTTAATTTTGTTTATATAACTGCATAGCAAATATCAATATCCCTGAATCCTTTCATTTTATATGCTAATATGAACTCTCCCTTCCGAAAATAGTGAATAATCATGATACATCTTTCTATCATTTACATTAGATTTCATTTCAAATTCTGTTTTTGTAAAGCAAAATCAAGTTAAAAATCCTTGCTTCAAATTCAGATGTAGATGAACTCAGAATAAAAATCCTTTGTATTTGTCTGATTGAATCAAATACTTATAATTGATGAAAATAATGTTAGAAACTAAGATTTACCATATCAATCAAATAATTTTAAATATTGTTGTATGTTCTAGAAATAAAGGAAAATGTTGACTAATCTGGAACTAGAGTGGTTTTTTATGTATTCCAATGACTTAAGGAATCTGATTGCACATATTCTCAGTCATATGTCCATCAATCATTGTCAAAGTCCTATCAGACTCCATTCTGACTGGCAAGTGACAGTCACCTATTGAACATTAATGAGTCATGAATACCCATGTCCTTCCTGAACCATATATGGGTTTAAAAAATGTATATGCTATTATTTTATATCTGGGGTGGGGGAATGATTTTTTTTCTTTCTATATATCATCTATTAGGAGAGGTAAAAATATAAATCCTGAATGATTCACATTCAAAGTGAACCATGTATATACATCATGTTTTGTTTTTTAACAAGCCCACTTGTCTCTTCTTGTATTATACAGGTTAAAAAGAGCTGAATTCACTGCCTCCTGAATATTTACAATCTCCATAGAACATGATTGTCATTAGAGATCTCTGCAACATTGTACATAATGATAGAAAATCCTTAAAAACTAAAAATCACAGTCTTGCCACCTACCTTTTACCTCTCTTTATTTCTCTCTCACCCACTCGCACCCACAATGTGCTGTCTTGAAAAGAATGAATATTAATATTCTCTTTTCATTTCTTGACACATTCTCCATTTTTCCCCTTAGCGCAGAAAGACCCTATACAATGTATGTCTACACAAATTATCTTAATTAATCTGACATCAATTTACACAACAAGCTGGAAAATTCACCCAACTAACTTGGTTTTTCACTTTATAGATTGATTATAAATTTCACCATTGACTAGGTTATATATTTTTGAACTTCTACAGAGTTGTACAGATTAAAAGACTTATTACTTGCCACTTACTAGCTATGTGACCTTGGGAAGTCACTTTGCCTAAAGCTATTCGGTTTTTTGTTTTTTCCTTTTAGCTTACACTCACTTCACAGTGGCTGGAATATGGTCTCTTAACTATTTCAATATTTATCAGCTGCAGTAGTTCTTAAACCAGGGTCCATAAATTAATTTTTTTTTTAAATATGTTTTGATAACTCAATTTTAATATAATTGGTCTCCTCTGTAATATTATATATTTTATTAACTTTTAAAACATTTTAAAACTAATTACAAAGGAAAATTTTGGGGAGGTAATTTTATGTATTTTATTTTATTCATTTTAAAACACTTTTCTACAAAAGGGCCCATAGGCTTCACCAGACTTATGTGCCATAATGGGTCTGTGAAGTACTACCTGATCCATTTTTCAAGATTAAGTATAAATACTTGGAGCAATACATACAATGTTTGTGCCTTTGACAATCATCACTAACCACATCTGGGTCAAGTGATAGAAGACATTCTCCACTGTATGTAAAAGAGAACATCAGCCCTGGGAGAGACAGATAGTTTGCAATAAAATAAGGTTTCTATTTCTACCCCAATAGGGAAAAATGTACTTGGCACTTTCCAATTTAACAAATAACAGAGAAACAATGTATTGTCATAGATAGAGAATCAGTCTCAAAATTTAAGTTCAAGTCTATCTCTGAACAGTGTGACCTTATGCAAGTCACTTATCCTCTGTTCTCAGTGCCCTATTCATAGATACGATAATAAAGAATTTAAAGCTAGAGAGAACAAAAAGATTTTAACCATTTTTCCAGAAAATCACATATTTTATTAAAATCCATTGTTTTTTTGACTATGATATGGGTTGCACATTTTCAGTAGAAGATAGTTTTTAAAGTGGATGCCAAATTCTCTATCATTCTCATTATACCTGGGTCTATTTTATGTATTTTCAGTGCATGACTAAGCTATGAATACAGAAATGAATGCAAGACTTTGCAATAAAGTCAATGTAAAGGTTACACAGCTTTTGGGCAATTTGTTAATTATTGTATAATTAAGTTGCTCTTTACACCCCTGGGATATTTTGGCACAGCCTTTTTGTTCCTGGGCCAATATATTATTTTCTTGTGTTTACGAACATTTTCAGTGATATGCTTTGTATGAATATGCTTTGCTATGAATATAAGCTTTATGAATATGAATATATACTTTAATATATTGATATATGAATATATGCTTTGCTATGAATGCTTTGTAAAAAGTATAAAAGGATGTAGTCGGCCCATTTTTGGAAGGGTTGCTGGCATTTTCAGCTTTTTTTTTTAATGTGATCCAGATATACTGACTTCTCTCATACAAGGGACTCTGGGGATTTTTAAATGTCTCTCTTCCCCATGCTGCCAATTCTCTCCCTCCTCATTTGTATCTCATGGCCTCCCGGGCTTCCTTCAACTTCTAGCTAAAATAATACCTTCTAAAATAAACCTTTCCCAGTCCCTCTTAATGCTAGTACCTCTGTGAATTTTCTCCAAATAACCTTGTCTATATAAAAGACACATTCCCTCTCTAGGTTCCCAGCATTTCCTATACCTGGAAAGTTCTCCCTTCTGAACTCTGCCCACTGGCTTCTGTTAAGACCCAACTAAAATCCCATTTTTTACAAGTCTTTTTCAATCCCTCTTAATTCTAATTCTTTCCCTTAATTACTTCCTATTTATTCTTTTATACTTTTTTGTACATACTTGTTTGCTTGTAGTCTAGCCATTAGATTATAGGCTCTTTGAGGGCACAGATTTCTTTCTTTTTTCTTTCTTTCTTTCTTTCTTTCTTTCTTTCTTTCTTTCTTTCTTTCTTTCTTTCTTTCTTTCTTTCTTTCTTTCTTTCTTTCTTTCTTTCTCTCTTTCTTTCTTTCTCTCTTGCTTTCTTGCTTTCTCTCTCTCTTGCTCTCTCTCTCTCTCTCTCTCTCTCTCTCTCTCTCTCTCTCTCTCTCTCTCTCTCTCTCTCTCTCTCTCTCTCTCTCTGTCCTAAGCACTTAGGACAGTACTTAGCACATATTAGGTAGTTAATAAATGTTATTGACTGACTGATTGTATGGATTGCTTGTTTGTTCTCTTTCCCATTAGACTATGAGCTCCTTGACAACAAGGTTTGCTGCTTTTCTGTCTTTCTTTGTAACTCAAGAGTTTAGTACAATGCATATATTAGGAGCATAATGAATGGTAATTGATTGGCTAAAAGTATGTGAATTACTTTGTTAAAAGAAGTAGGATGAGGCTGATAGAAAGAGAAAGTGAAAGCTGCTAAAGTGCCTGCATATTATTATTATTGTCATTATTTTATCTTCTCATTTTTATTATCCTTTAAAATTATTCTTGATTAGTGGGAACAAAATTAGCTGTTTCTCTGGCTTAGAAGAGAAATATGCACATTTAACATATATTGGATTATTTGCCCGTCTAAGGGAAGAAATGGGGGAAAAGGAGGGAGAAAAAAAATTGGAACACAAGGGTGAATGTTGAAAACTATGCATGTATTTTGAAAATAAAAACTTTTTAAAAAAGAATAGAAGTACTAATTGTTCTTGGGATTGGATGGAATGGTAACCTTTACAACAAAACTGATGCTTTGTGAAAGTAGGCTGAGGAAAGCTTGATGCCAAATCCAATTCCCCATCCCATGTCACCCCACACCTCCCACAATAAAAACAATCTTCAAAATTTAAACAAAGTACTATGTTAGAGCTGCAAGTGTAATCCTCTACCCCAACTACTTCATTCTGTAGAGGAAGAAAATGAGGTCCCTAAGATACTCAGCACAAGTTTAGAGAGGAAGGCACATTCATCTCGTCTAAAAATTAAGGTCATTCTGAGTTAAAGTTAAGTAGAATCTAAATATAATCTCAGTTCAGTATGACCTGCCATTTCACAGAACAAGAAACAAACACTCAAAATTAGTGTCAGGGTCTATAATAGACCCTAAAGTCTAGAATCCAAATTTTCTGTGTCTTAGACCAAAGCTTCTAAAAATGTGGAGCATGACCTCATGTGGGATGGCATAACTAAATATAGAAAGTCACAAAATATGACTTATTATCAGTAAATGTTTGATTTGTATACCTGTTTTATATACCTATATGCCCAAGATCATGTAAAAATTTCTTGGGAGAAAAGAGGTCATGTTGAGTGGAAAAAGTTTGAGAATCCCTTTCCTAAATTAATACTCTTTCAACTAGGTTGCTGAAATATGGTCTTTCTTAGAGGAACAAGGGTGAGGAGAATGGGAAAGGGAATGAGCACTTCCAGAGCAACAGACCCTGGTCTCATAGCTCTGTATAGTCAACTGAGCAAGAAGGGTTGTTGATTATGCCAGGTTTCCTCTGACCCCAAACTCAATCTAGGGGCTCCATTGCACAATTTGAGGAGTTTAGAAAAGAACTCTTATAGATAGAGAAAAGATCACAAAACAGAAGGTAGAAGTATCCCCAGGAAGGTATTGTCCTCTAGAAGTGGATAAAAGCTAACTCTGCCTCCTACTTTGGTCTGAGTGACATACACTCCCATAGTTCACTGCCCTTCTTCTTGAATATATATTGTTAAGAGGAAGACACAAATAAGAAATCCGTGGTGAAGGATTTTACTCTCCAGAGAAGAGATCTAGTCTCTCCCTTCTCCTTCCACAGGACTCCAGGGACCTTAAAATGTTCCTCTTTTTAACTCATAAGGAATACTGCCTACACTTTCAACCTAGTCCTCCTGTCTGTTTCCAAACTTTCAGATTACAGGAAATTTGAAAAGATAAATGCAAAATGTGAGAGAAATTTAGAGGATCTTTTCATGTTATATGTAGAATCATATGTGGGTAGTTCTTGTACCATCCAGTCATATCACTTTTTCCCTGGGCAAAACATGTTGTGGGGTACCTTGTACCCACTAATAGAACTCTTAAAGACTGGTTGACTAGCCAGGCCAGGCCTCTGTACACACCCCTAAGCAGTCTAAGAGCTCAGTCCCCACTAGCCAGTACCCCTACTTTCACTTCTCCTTGACTTAAATAATCTGTTCTCCCAGTGAAAGCCCCCTTATTTCACTGACTTTAATAGTAGTTCATAGTTATCAGATTCTATATTTTATTTTTCCTTTGCTTGTCAGAAACCTTTTACATTTCCTGTGCTAGGACAAATTTAATCATGAGTAAATCCTTGGTATGGAGCAAAAACCACTGCCCCCACCCTAGCTGTAAATCTATGAATACTACTCCGTCCTTACTTCTTTGATTCTCATAGCTAAAAGTTCTTGTCCTTCTCTGAATTTTTACAGCACTTTGTACCTCACTTATATATTTCTACTACTCTACTACTACTATGCATCCCATTTTTTATGAATGAAAATTGAAAAAAAATGAAATCCAAGTGGTACAAATATTGCTCATTTCTAATACATTTTAATTAGTGAGCATATAGAATGAGAACTGATTGTGGAATGTGGTAGAGAATTTATTAAGTGGAAAAGTATGGGAAAAAACTAAAATAGTTAAAGGATGTGTAGATAACACCTATAAGGTTTTTCCAAATATATATATACATACATCAATAATGAAATAGGAAATAGGTATCACAGGAGATGTGGACAAGATGAAGACTTTATCCACAGGTTCTCTCCTGAGAAGAAAGATTTGGAGGCTTATGATAATTTCAGAGTAATCACAAAATGTTAATGTTGAAAGGAATCTTAAAAGGGAGTGTCTACTGCTACATATACTCCCCATAATATTGATTTCTGCTAGCAAAATATAAATTGGAAACAATCAGAATTAATTAAAAAGACAAAATTTACAATTTTCAGATTTACTTTGAAAAATGAGATATATGTACTGTTTCCTTAGCCCCGATTCCCATTCCAAATTTTAAAACCAATATTACAGTCATATTTAATAGTCTGGTTTCAAAGAATAGGTTCTCTTCCTCCTTGTAAACATAGCTATTCCCTTACTATCCCTACAAAACTTAGGCCCAGAAACTAAAAAGCTGACCAAGTTTCAGATAAGTCTTAATCAGAAAAAAAAAAAAAAAAAAAAAAAAACAAAAAAAAAAAAAACACTCAATTCCCCAATAACCTTAATAAACATGTGGAAGCTACTCACTTGATAAAGAATAGTTGCTTGGTCTGTCATAAATTAATTGTTCCTGTTTTGTATACAAAATGCAATGAAGAGCCAGCTAAAATAAGAGTGAAGGTAACAGCCAAACTATTATACCTTTTTCTAAAAATAAAAACCACAAATGCAGAACTTGTATTACAAGGAACTGGAGACATAATAGTCTGCAAATAGCAAAGGAAAAAACTGTCCCCTCAAAATAAATTTTCTTCCATAGTTCAAAAGTTTTAGTCACACTATTAAATCATGTTTTCCCTCCCCTGGTTTTTATTGCTTGTTTGTACTTTTTAAAAATTAATGACTTCTAAAATATGTGAGATTTTCTAAAATACTTTTAATCACAGAGTTTTACAACAAATAAGAAACATTTAAGTTCAGCCACAACATCACCATATGCTGAAAATATGGAACAAAAACATAAGGTATAATTTTGTTGCTAAATTAGTGTCCCTTAAGATTAGTAGAAGGGTTATTAACGAGAAGAGCGAGGATCTCTACTAAATAGTTGTATGATTTTGGGCAGATTACTTGCTTTGAACCTTAAGTATTTCATCTGCAAAATTGAGCAATCAGACAAGATGATCTTTAAGGTCCACTTTAGTATTAAGTTCAATTATTTTTGTTGTGACTTCTTAGTCTATGCAAGAATATCTACAGGAAAAGTAGATAATCAAATGTATTTATTATTGTTTATCAACATTTAAAATAACTATTTTAGAGGAAAGAGATGTAAACAGAAACTATTTTAAACTATATTTTTTCATTATTTATAAAAAAATAAAGTTCTCAAGAAAATGACAAAGAAACACAGAAATACTAATTCATTATTTTCCCCTTCTTTCTGGTATTTCAAATAAAGATGATCATTACTGAATAAGTAATATACAAGAAATTCATCCAGTACATAGGAAATAGAGAGCCAGCTTTGGAGTCAGGAAAATATGTTTGAAGTTTAATCTCTGACACACACTGACTACGTGACCATAGATACATCATTTAACTTCTCAGTACCTCAGGTAAACTCCCTAAGGTTTTAAACTTTATTTCTGTTAACTTTAAAGAATTATTAGTGTTCTTCTATGTAACTGGTTTCCTTTGAAATCCTTGAAATATTTTGTTTAAAATATTTTTTATGATTTCAAAAACATCATTCTGAGAAAGGACCCATAAGTTAAACTAGATGGACAAGGAAGCACAAGAAGGCATCCCACACACAACATACACAGTATATACAAAACTTAGAATCAATATTCTAAGGCTATGGTTTTCAAAATAGTTGCTGATTTGCCAGCAAATAAATTTTTTTCACTCTTAAATTGTATACCAATGAAATCACAGGTGTGTACACAATGCTGAGTGTGACAGCATGTGTGTGTGTTTGTATCAGAGATAGTAGAATATATTATAAATTTTATTTTAATTAATATATAGAATATGCAAGACCGAGTTTAAAAAAAGATAAAATAAAAATAGAAATGATTAACTAACTTTCTGATATTCAGTGCATATACCTAAGAATAATAAATATGTGTTTTCAATAAAATGCATGGTAAGCTAGATACTTCCCAGGATATAATTTTATGTGTCTCCTTCTACTATTTAAAAGGAAATAACACATTTAGGAGAAAAAACAATCAAAATAGTAACTATAGCACAGAATGTAAATTCTGGAAGAAACCTTAAAAATCATCTAGTCTAGTTCCTCATTTTCCAAATGAAAATCCTGAAGCAAAAAGAGATTGAGGGTCTTGTCCAAAGTCAATGTTATATAACAGTCAAGACAAGACTAGAAATTAATTTTCCTGAACCTCAGTATATTCCTTTTTTCTTTTTTGATCATAAAACATAGTGAATGAAAGAATAAAAAAACAGTGATTCTTCTGCAATGATGATATATATTTTAATGGGAAAACTGAACAATTCATCTTTTTTCATATCTTATATAAGACTTCTACATAAGGCTATAATTTATAGTGTTAATGATTTCAATGTAGTGGTCTGAGACTAACACCATGGGTGAAGGGATAAACAAGGTGTTAATTGGGTAACAGATGCACTAAAATAGGAAACACAGTAGGTGTCCTTTCAAAATCTCTTGCTTTTCCAACTCATTGAAGTTAAGATATAACATAATAATCACCATTAAACAATTAAAAATAACATGTAGCTGGACAAAATCGAACACCCACTCATCAAGAAAGCCATTTGAAATATTTTCCTACTATTTGAAAATCAATCTATTCTTCTTCATGTTCTCTTCTAATGTCTATCTATTAATATCTGCTAGGTTAGCTAAAAATAGTTCCATTGGTTTGAAGTTGATTGTTTTTGTGTCCTCTGAAGGATTTATATCACCAAATTCCTGGGCTCTCCGTATATATTTTTGGTGAGATACAATTTTTAATTTTGATAAATATAAAGCATGCTAATTATAGGCACTGTGGCCTCATAACTTTTCAGAGAAGAGAACCATAAAGAAAGACCATAGCAGATAAATTTGACAACAACTTAGTATTGTAATGATTTTATCCATAGCAATGAATAAAGAGCTTCAATATATAAAGGCATGGGATTTTTACGGAACCCAAATATCACCTCAATCTTTGTTAATGCAATTTCTATAAATCCATACTAGCATACTGTGGCCATTTGTATTGGACGAGTTTAATCCTATGCAAATTTTAAAATACATGAAACAAAGGAAATTTTACATATATTTTTCCTTTCCTTTCCAAATTCCAGATTTCCAGTGTACAAACAGATGTATAATTTACTGAAAGGTTAGATTCATCCTTATGCAAATAATGAGAAAAACAAATATTTCCATGAGATAATGTAGCAACTAATTATTTGTCTTTAAAAAGTGTCATTTATTGAAAGAAGAAAAAAAAACCTTTAATTTGTAAGAATCTTATCTGATATCATATCTTGCCTCTAGCACAGATATTTCAGCATGCTTAGAACATAGAAGGAATACAATAAATACTTGCTATTATTTGATTATTTATTTATGCTTGACTCCACTGACCTGAATCCTTCTCTTTCTATTTCTGAAATAGTTTTAGTACAGTCTTACATGAGAACCAGTAGCTTAATTTTTGACCTTATGTTCAATACCTACAGAAGTATTATAACTATTGAGGGACAGCCCCAATAGGATATATATGATAGGAGGTTTGGATTCAAAAGACTTTTGTTCAATTCTTAGTTCTTGCATTTATAAACTAAATCATCTTAAGTCACAGATTCTCTGGTTCCAGGACTCCCCATTTATAGCAATATTCTCTATGGTCTTGTCATATTATATAATCAAGGACAAGGAATTTATACATTCTATGCAGTGTTTGAAATTTGTACACTTTATCGCCTCCTCTGAATATTGTGATATTAATTTCTGGAGGCTTTTAACCTTGTTTTATATATGTAACTAGATATCACAAAAAGTGATATTAATATGTATGTAAGTATGTATATATACATTTATAAAGTGTCCTCCTTTTCTTGGAACCCTTTCACCAGCCTGCATGTTGTGCCTAGTTCTGGTTCCTACATGGTACGTTATAAGGTCAATCAGTAAAAAACTGAGAGTATATCTAAAAGAACTATAATGCAATTCTGAGACCATAATTTTAGAAACCTCCACCACCTCCCCATTTTTTTTCTTATTCACTGGAATATTTTCTTGAAGGAAAATTTTCATTTTGAATGCTATAGGTTGATTTTTGTATTTTCTTACTCAACTTGAGAAAGAAATAGTGGGAAGTCTAAAGAGACAGGAATGGGTAGAAGAATTAGAAAATGTATATGATAGTCAAAGACCCATGAAAGATGGAGGGTGGAAGAGGGAAAGAGAGAGATGGAGGAGAGAACGAGGATAAAGAGAGAGTGGAAATAAAGGGGAGAAGGAAAAAGAAAGAGGAAAAGAGTGAAAAGGAGAGACAGAGGGAAAGGTATATAAGAGAATATGATTAACAGAAGAAGGAATATCCCTATCTCCTTCAATTTATAGATCTTCTGACTTCTAGTAAAATGGACTTTTCACCATATAAGACTATCTTCTTCCAACTACACTGAGCCTTTTTTAGGCTGACATGTTCAGTCAAGCATTTATTAAGCCCCTAATATGTACCAGGCATTATACTATACCCTAGTCTGCAAAGACAAGAATGGAATAGTTACTGCCCTCAGAGTTACATGTATATTCATAAGTATAGGCAAAGTAACTTTGAGGGGGAGGCATTGGCAGCTGCAGAGAAAGAAAAGGCATTGTGTAGGAAGTGGTATTTGATCTGCGCTTTGAAGTACCCTAAAGATTCTAAGTGGTAGAGGTGAGGAAGGAATGCATTCCAGGCATGGGTTTAGCCTACGTAAAGGCATAAAGGTGGGAGATGGAACAGAATCATGCTTAAGAAACAGCAAGAAGGACAATCTGGCTGTCCCACAGAGGGGGTGAAGTGGAACAAAATATAATAAGCCATAAAAAGACAGGCTGGGGGCACATTATAAAGGATTTTAAAATGCCTGAGAAGCTTCTGTTTTTCCCCCTAAAAAAAGGAATCACTGAAGCTTATTGAATTTTTGATGATAACTAATAGTTTTCATAGCATTAATGTATGTGATATGTTGAGAATCTAGAGCCCAAGAAGAGAGTTAAATGAGAAAAGGTCTGATAGGAACAGTAAGGTTATTATGAATATAGTGCATTATCAAAAAAGGCCTTTAAATGAAAGCACAGAAAAGAATGAAGAGAAAAATCTAATATTTTACTAATAGATACCCCATTTTAAGAGATGTATTCCTAAAAATTTTAGTATAAATTTTTGGCTGAATCTTCTATAAAATGCACAACAGGAGTAACCAATCAATAATATACTCTCCTGTCAAGAATTCTCTAAGAAAACAAATATTTTTGCTCTAATTTATGAAAGGAAGGAGGGGAAAGGAAAAAGAGGGAGAAAAATATAAAAGAAAGGGGCAAGGAGACGTAGGGGATATTTATAAAATAATTTTATTAATTTTTAATAATTTGAAAATTTGTATCTTATCAATGAAATAGGAAGGTGAATGCAGCCATCATTTCTAACGACTTCTTTTCTTACTTTCGTTGTACTACTAAGTCCTTATCACTTTTCTGATTTGCCATAATTTCCTTTTAATTTTTTCTCCCTTCCAATCCATCCTATGGAGACAAATCAGTCAATTTCACCTTCTTAAAACATCACTTTGGTCATATGGTCACCCTGCTCCTAAAACTGGAAGAGATCATCATTTTGGAGAAGCAAAGACCAAAGTCATTTGGCATTCAAATCTCTTCAGAATTTGGTCTCAATTTTCTATCCTCCTTTGTCCCACTTTTTCCCCTCACAAAGTTTCTGTGCTTCAGCTTGTTGGATTAATCTCTCTTATACATATCATATGCATCAAATGTTTACAGTTTTTCTTTTGCTAGTAATTACTTCTTTCTTCTCCAAGTATCTGTGTGGATCATGTCCATCCTTCAAGGAATAGCTCAAATTTTAAATCCTCTGTGAAGTTTTTCTGACTCACTTCATCCCTAAATTATTGATTTTTCCCTCCTCTAAACTGATATATCATCCATTGGTTACATAATTTAACATTCAGCATCCTCAACACTTTCTAGCCTCCTTGCTTGGTGTTGCCCTATTTTGGACCTCCTTTTGCAGTCCCAGGCTACCCACTTATCATTGTTACAAGTATCCCCTCTTAGAGACTTAAAGCTGAAAGGGATCTCAAAGCCTACTTGCTCAACTCTTTCATTTTACATATTAGGAAACTGATAATAGATAAGTATAACATAGGTTATAAGTAGTGTGGTGAAATTTGAACTCAGTTAACCATTCAGAATCCAAAGGCAGGACTCTTCACTCAACTAGGAATGGTTTGTTCCTTTTCTGAAGTCTTAAAGTATTCTATTTCTAGCATTGGTGGAGATAGGTCTGAATCTATAATTACATTAATAAAAGGAAATTCTCTCTATCAACACAAGTAAGCACTTTCTGTTGCAGTGTAGAGTTGTCTAAAGCATTGACAAATCAAGTTTCTTGCCCAAATCACTCAAGAATAAGTTGGACTTGAACACAAGTTTTTTTGGCCTGAAGGTTGATTCTGATTATAGATAGATAGATAGATATAGATATAGATATCTAGATATATAGAGATATAGATATGGATATCTAGATATCTAGATTATGTGTGTGTGTATTTGTGTATACATTACAATACTTACAACAGAGTCATGGTGCACAGCAGTGATATTTTCAAACTGCAAACTAACTTTTGTCTTGTAAAAATGTTTATAGTTAATACCATCTTACATATTTGTATATGTGTACATATTTATATCTTGTGTGCTTTAATTTTAATAGAAATTAAGGACAAGAACCCATTATTATATTTCCTTGTTTCCCCACTAGTGTTTCAATACTGTGCTAAAATAAGAGTAAAGACCAAATAAATATTTGTTGAATTTATCCAGAGAAGTTGACACTAGGTCACTCCTTCCAGTCTGAGGTTTTAGTTTCAATAAATCAATGTGATACTATACTCTTCTTTTTTTCAAGGAGTCACAATCTTTCTAAATAAAAACCAGATTCCTATTCTTCCTCTCCTTTTACCAAAACATATATCTTGAGAACGATCTAGTAGCCTATAATCCACTCTCTACCATAAATAGTTTAAGTTTAAGTCTTATGGCTCATAACCAGGACTAGTGTGTCTTATTTATTGAGCACCATTACAATGGAGTATAGTGTAGATAGAAGTTTCAGAAAATTCTGACAGCACCAGCCTAAGCTTTAAGATTAATTTAATTATGTAGATAAGAGTCCAAAGTAAGAAAAATAACAACAAAATTCAAATCATGGCCATGTTTCATATTGATTGGAAGGGGAAAAAATGATATTTTCCCTGCTATTTACAAAATTGTTCATAAATTTTAAAAGGCTCATGCTCAGGAAAATTGAAAAACACATTTCATTTCCAATCCTATTATGCTACAAATTTGAAGGTAGTTATGTCATTTTCAAGTTTAGATTTGCTTTTAAAAAGCAGTGCAGTGTCCTTTATCCCTTTGCTGTTTCTTGTTTATAGTTTTCTTATGTGGACCAATCCAATTCATATGCTATATATGACAAAAGATTACAAGAAATATTCTATGTGCAACAGTGGTTGGAATATACTGAAGAAATATACATCCTCTTAAGTAGGCCATGCAGCAAAAATTCAACATATTAAGTTTTTTATAATAAAAGAATGTTTGTTTAAAATTATAGGTGTTTACCTTTGCATTTTAGAAACTGCATTTATGCAGTAGTAAATCAAATGGGTGTGCAAATTAGGATATACCTGTATTATTTGCCATATGATTTCATATGTTTTTGTTACATATTTTATCTATTTTAAAATACCCTTCTGAAACAAAAAAAGTCAGTAAAGAACAGATTTTTTTTTAATTTCAAGCACATTCTTTGCCAACTTTTTTGTATTAAACCATGTAATAAAAACTAATTTATATGAAATAGATTCTCATGGTTCTGAAAGCATACTTTGCCAGATCACTTTATTAACTAATACCCTAGTGACCTGAAAGAGTTAAAATGTCTTCCAAAACTATCTGAATTACTTCCATGGGTTATAAAGAGGATAATTAGTTTGTATAACCCAGTCTAATGGGGAAGGGGAGAAGTTAGAATGGAATTTCTTAAATTGGAAAAGAATGTCCAGGCATATACGGCTATATATGTAGGCATTGGGATGCAAAAAAATATTTTTTCAAAGATACAATTCTTATATATTATAGAGAAAGTATACAAGTCATCTATATGTATATGCGTATACATATAGATGAAACATACATATATATGAAATGTATGATGATTCTTGAATGTTTTGGACCACCAAATTAAGGAGAAATGATGTTTAAATATATAAGAAAAAAATGTCGTGCACAGAGTAGTCACTGCAACAATATCTAAATTGCTTCAAAATGTTAAATTGAGTAAATTCATTTCTGATTATATGCGTGAGACACACTGTATCATATGGCAAAATGTCATATCATACATTAATAAAAATAAGATTCTGAGCATGTCGGAAACTACAGATTAGAATCACATTTGCTTAGGACAGAAATGAGGTTTCTAAAAGTAAAATATCTATAAAGAGAAAAAATAATGCAGCATTGCAAAATATTCCATATGCTTATTGATATTCAAACTGACATACTAGGGTGGAAGTCCTATTATGGAAATGATTTTTAATTCCTTTAGACTTCCTTACATGAGAAATAATAAAAAGACAAATTTTAAATATGTCAGAAAAGTAAAATTAAGACATGAAAAATCTACTCAGACAATTTTTCTTTAGTTAGAATCCATGAGAATGGAAACAAATAATTGTGGACATTATTCTCCACAATACTTTTATCCAGATAAATTTGCTTTCATCACCTAATAATGTAGTATAGAATACAGTAGTGGGCATGAAGTCAGAAAATCAGAACACTCATGTTACTTCTAAAATGTTTTAGCTTGAGTAAGGTATTTAAATTCTCACCCTCTATTTCCTTATCGATTCTGAATAGTATGTGGTTTAAAAAAAAAAAAAAAAAAAAAGACTGGAAATGGTGTCAGAAGTAATTTTTCTTCCAAACTCTCTTTGGGACACCAGCTTGTTATATGACTTTTTGTACCTAAGTCACCTCATTTGTAAAATGGGGTTAAAGATGTAATATCTACACCTTAGGCTTGTTCTATAGATCAAATGATAGTTATGTTCAGAGGAATATAAACTTGAAAAATTAGATATAAAAGTTACCTAATCTTATATGTAAGAATGAAATTAATCCTACTTGTGCTACTTACCTCACAGTGCAGTTGTGAGAAAGGTGTTTTGGGAAAGCCTTTAAAGTGAAATAAAAATGTAAGGTGTTAAATTTTTTACTAGCTTTAAAGATTCTTATGGGTAGAATATCTTAACATTTGTTTGTTTTGTTTTGTTTTGTTTTTTATCTTACTATCCCAGGACTAAAATAGAACTCTACATCCATGATTTCCATTAATGAGATGTGTTCTTACTAATATAGATTCTACACTTCTACGACACTACAAATTACAACTCCTCCAAGCCTATACGACTCTTGACCAGGTCTTTTTAAAAAATCCTTCACGTGGTCCCACCCCAATATGCTATGAACTAGATCAAGATCTCCTGACAATGCATGAATATCAATGATACACAAAAACTTTTAATCAATTACCTCACTAAAAGGCATCTAGGTGGATAGTGACAGGCCAGTAGTCAAGAAGACCTGAGTTCACATTCAATTTCAGATACTTAACTAGTTGTGTGACTCTGGGCAAGTCATTTAACCCTGTTTGCCTCAGTTTCCTTATTTGTAAAATGAGTTGGAGAAGGAAATGGCAAACCACTCCAATATCTCTGCCAAGAAAATCCCAAATGGGGTTATGAAGAGTCAGACATGACTGAACAATGAAAAGGCAAGGTGTAACTCTTGATAATTAATAAAATTTCCAGTGTTCTAGGCAGCTATTTAGACCGTAAGTCTCAGAAAAAGTGCTGACCTGAATTCATAGAGGAACTTAATTCATGTGGGAATTCCCTATACTAATGATATCCCAGATGCAGGCCCTATCCCTATCCCTGTCTACTTATCTAAGGATAACCAGGATTAACAAAATAGCACAAGCAGACACACTATCCCAAAATAGAACATCTTTTTGGATTTTCATACATGAAAATGTCACTATATTACTTGAAACATCACACTGTGAGATTACCTTTTAGGATAAGACTACCTTGGTTCTTCTGAAACTAAAATACCAAAAATACTATCCCAAGTAGTCTTGACTTTTACAGAGTCACATTACCTTAAAAAATAGTATCGTGATTATAAAATAGTATCACAAGAATGAAAGTGAGCATTTTTAATTAGCTTTTCCATTAACAATTGGTATCAATGGAAAAACAACCTGTCCACTGGGACAGAATAATACTTATTCAAAAGAATGAATTACATTAAGATATGATAATACTCATCATACCAGGTAATATGGTATAGTGGAAAGCATGCTCGATTTAGTATGAGAAGACCTGAATTCAAATGAGCGTTGCTACCCTAGAACATATATTACCCTGGATAAATCAATTGATTGGACCTCAATTTCTTCATGGGGAAAATGAAGGGCATAGAGTGTAATATCAATCCTGAATATATCATTAATAATCCTAGTAATTCTTGGTTAAATTAAATTTTAACTTCTGACACAAGCAACCAGGTAGGAACTAAGAATATTATAAAGCTAGAGTGGAACTTAGAAGTTTACTCTGCATTTTAAAGATAAGGAAACAGAGGCTCAGAAAGGTGAAGTGCCTTGCCTAAGATAATACAAATGCTAAGTTGCAAAGTTAGAATTCAAAACCAGCGTTCTGTCCCTTATGTTACTCTATCTCTTCCTAAATAATAGGAAATATAATATTTTTAAAAGAATAAGAAATTGGATCCATAAAGTGAATGGATTAAAGAAACTCAGAAACAATCCATCTATATTGAATCTATCAGTGTAACAGATAGCTGATTTGCCTTTGAACCTGCCATTGTATTTTCATGCCTCTGTGATTTATCAGGATGTTCTGTGTAGTTAAAGATGCAACACCTCAGTCTCAGTGTATAGATAAGAGGATTTTTTTTTCCCCTTTAATAGGTCATCTCAAAAAAGAAAGATAACAATTGAATCGCCTATCAATGACTTCATGGTTGTCATACTTCATAACATCCTCAAGAATAGAGAAGGCCAACAAGTATCACAGTCTGCAAAGGCAGCAATCAAACATTGAGTGCCTTACTCAATTTGATTTTAAGCTGCTAACAGCCTTCATTTGGCTAGGGGCTCACTCCCATCCCCTCTCAAACCCATTAGTTTCCCTCAATATTAGACTGGAGTTTGTTTTCAAACTCTTAACAGGATCATTGAAAGAAAGCGGGAGGAATACTATAAAGAAGCCTCTGGATTCTTTCCAGAGTAGAGTATTTTCTTAGCAATGACTCTGGAATTGGGCCAAAGAAGAAAGTGTTTTTTGCAAATGAACACTGGGCCTTACTCAAGTACAAGTTATCATTTAATTTCTTTGTCAATAGAACTAAAGTCAAAAATTAAGAAAGCTATACTTATTTCAATTGTCATTAACAAATGATAATTTTTTAAATTGCTCTTTAATCAAACATCTTGTCGCCTTTAAATCGTGGTATGTTTCAATGGTTTTTGCTTTGCTTAGTTTTATTTAATGAACATAACCATTAATACCTAATTCATTTATTCTAAAGCAGAATTAATGTAGATGATAATATACTAATAACTATTTGTTGTTGTTCTTAAATCATGAGTTTATTCTGGGTTGACAGTGATTTTAATAGGCTAATGGACTTTCAATATTCTGAACTTGAAGGTGATTAAATGTGAGCAATTTTCATATTGCCATATTTAACAAAGTGAAATTTTCAGTCAGATAAAATGTTATTGTACTATTCATCCCCACAGAAGTTATTCCTTGATAATCTTTCCTTTTACATTTCTATTTTCTTTTATTTCTATACCATTACATATCATTAGTATATATTGTCTAAAAATATACCCTTCAATTTGTGTAGTACTCCCAATTTTTTATTTCCTTAAGCTAGAAAATGTGACTTTTGGGGGAACATTTCATTACATTTTAAGGTTGTTAATCCATGTTTAATGTATCTTTCCTTTATGAAAACCAAGTTCTATATTTTGCTTTATGTGACTGTCCTGTCCTCTTTCAAATCCATTCTGAAACCTTCATCTTCGGCAAAGACTTATATTTACTGTTTGGATTCTCTTTCAGTTGTAAGATACTATGTGGAAAAACACTTATAAATGGTTAATGAATATTTCAGCTCATTTATCTCATAAAATTTCTAAGAATTTCTCCTGTACTTACTATGTAAGAAAGTATTGTTTTTAATCAATAAATACTGATCAGTTTTTAATTTCTTCATACATAATATCTGTGAAAGCTTTCTGCCAAATCTAAAACCTTGCTAAATCAAAGAGGAAAGAAAAGTAGGTAAACAGATTTGACCCTTGTCAGGATCTTAAAGATAACTTCTAAATAGGCAAGGAAATCAATGTGTCCTTTCACTCCCAAGTGTATTTCCATCTAAAGTAAATACTAATTAAAAACCTTGAAAGTTGGAGATGATAGGTCCCATATAAAATTGTTAGGTTAATTTGTAATCGTTCTGAAATGTTCAACTTATATGATAGATACTTTCTTCCATCTCTATGCATTGTATATATGTATATAAATATCATTATGTGTGTTCATATTAATATCTATGTATATATGTGTATATAATTTTTTGCTTTGGCAGAATCTCATATGGCTAGTGAAAAAGCAGTTTGGGAAGACCTGGAACACATATGTGGAAGAACATTAGAATGTCCTAGGAATGTGAGGAATCACCAAAATAAGATTGAAAGATATGTTCTAGTATTCTCTGTTTCAGGTATTCTTAGCTATAATCAACTAAACAGTAAACATGAGTGGTAGGGAGATCTTTCACTGAATGGAAGGGAAACTAAGGCACTGACTACAAAAAAAATCTACTTAATGCTTCCAAGTATAATAAAACTGTAATTACTTAAAAGGTTATTTTATTTAATAATTTGTAATTTTAAATAAAAATTATTAAAATGTGACTATACTGTTCCTATGGACACAATATACACTTAACCAATTCTACTGTAAAGAACACAACTCCGTGAGGCTTGGCCACATTGTTTGTGGTACCAAATGTGTGCTTTCATTTGGTACAGGGCAAGCATTCACAAGGTAGTCAGAAAAATCAGTCCAAGGACACTCTCAAAGTTTCACTTAAGAACTTTAGAATCGATTGTACGATATGGGAGACATGGGCACAGGACCACCCAGCATGGTGTGACCTCATCAGAGAAGGTGCTGTGTTCTATGAGCAAAGCAGAGTTGAATTAGCCCAAAAGAAACATGAGATGCATAAAATTAGAGAAGCTACCCCAAATGTTTATAGGAACTATTTGTGTCCAATCTGTGGCTGAGCATTCCAAGCTCATCTTGGTCTAATCAACCACAGTCAGGCACACTAACTCAACTCTAACATAGTGATGCCATTTTGATCCTCTTCAAGCACGAAGGACAACCGACCAACCAACACTTAACTATTTTTTTAAATTCAGTTAAAAGTGTCTTCTATAGAAAATATTTATAAAATTATATTTTATATATTATATAACAATATTTTGCCGCAAGTTTCTTGAAAGTAGGCACAAGTGTAAAAGGAAATGATGAAAAGTTTATACAGTACTAGAACACAGAAAATTGACTAGTTCAAGTCTCATAATAAAATTGCTAAGTTGTTTGATATTACCACATATCTTTGGACTTTTTGTCACATACGCTTATTAATTACTAGGGGGAAAAATCTTAATCTTATTCTCTAGTCAAAATAAGAATAAAGGTTGAGTCATTCAATAAAAACTTTAAATAACTAAAACTAGCATATGTTATGTGAGCTCTGATGATGGAATTTAAAACTTTAAGACAGATATATCTGAAAGATACCAACTCTGTCAGTCAAATCTGCATCTGATACCCTGGTATCACACTTTTACTCATTCATTACTGAAAAGTGCAAAACATTGCTTCCCAACGTAATTTTTCTCTTCCTATTTGAAAACTGTTCTGCATTCTTTTATTTTAAACTTTAAATCATTCAAGTTTCATGTTAAACATCAGGCAAATTCCAGTTGAACACTTAATATCTGTCAGCAGTATTTATTTTATTCCCTTTGTGTGCAGAACACCTTGAATCAATAATAATTTTGCTCAAGAGAAAGGTATATGGACTCCTTAAAATAAAGAGGCTCTAACACATTCAAAGCCTTAGAATAGCTTAAGAATTTTGTTGGATAAAAGGGGTTAAAAATTGCAAAGGAAAAAGAAAAAAGGATCCAAGTACTCACGTTCACAAGTGTCTCCTTTTTGCTGGTAGCCAGCTTTGCAGATGCATTTTCCAATAGGCACTAACCATTCTCCTTCTGCACTGCAGTGCATTCTAGGAGAGTTTTCTGCCTCCTCTTCTGCACTGCTAACACATGTCCCTCGGACCTCCACTAGGGAGGAAAACTCTGAACCAGTCACTGTATCTGGAAAGATAGCTAAGTTCTCAATAATGGACCAGCATTTCTTGTAGTACACCTTGACAGAAACCAAAGCAATGCAAGCCCCAACATCCTGAAAGGCCAAATAGAATCCCTTTCTGGACAAAGGTCCAATCTCTCTCACCTCTGTGTTAAGTTTCATTTTTCTCTCCCCAAGGTCACCCTGGGTAAAACTTTCATCTGCAGCAATCGTGTCTATTTTTACATATAAGTTTTCCCTTATATTCCTGCCAGTGTCGTAGTCTGTTTCATAATAGTACAAATTAAAGGTTTCTTTGCATGTTCCCAGCACTCCAGGAAGACTGTTACAATCCCTCAGGGTGAATTTCAGTTCTACAAAAATTCTTTGTGCATTGCCTTTTGCAATCCAGTTAGTCCGGAGCCAGTTGTTTTGGTTAGGTTCCATAACCTGGCATACCTGGTACGTTCGTATAGGTGTGTAGTTTTCATCCAATCCACTAATTTCTTCCCACTGTAAAATTAACAAAGAGAAATCAGCTGTAGTGAAAACGAAAATTACATGTTTTTATGTGATGGTGCTTTAGATCTTTAATGTAGGATTGCACATATGGAATTTGGGAAAGGATGTGGCAGCCCTCTTCTCCCTCATAACAAACAGTGCAATTCATGTTTCAAACTGGCTTATGCTACCACAACAGAATAATTTATATTATTGTTTCTGTAAGATATAAATATCTTGAATGTTTTATATTACTATCTCTACTTTGGTAATGCAAAATGTAAAAAATAATGTTAAAAAATGTAATGCAAAATGTTAAAAAATAAAAAAAACATGCATCCACACCTATGTTTTCTGTTATAATCTGCAAACTTTTATAAAAGTGAATTTGGATCTACTAAAATAACCTGGTATGCATATTAATATAAAAATCATTAAATTCATGTATGCTTTTAAAGTTTTTGATAGTTCTGCTCACACATTATGTGTGTCCATGTATTCCCTAAATTACCTCTTAAAAACTGGAAAGAAAAACTGACGTGATGAATATTTGGCACATCTATAACATAATATATTTTTTAAATAAAGTATTAGTAGATTGCAACACAGAAAGAACAATTCATTCACTGCTACATTATGCACAAAACTTCACATAAAGCCCATGTGACATAAATATAGTTGACTTGGAAGTAAATATTTGGTGATTCATCTTTTATAAATAAATAGTATTCAAAAAATAATCAAAAGTATACCAATGAGAGCAAATCATGCTCAGCAAGATGTTTTGAAAAGAAAGAGATAAAATAGAAAAATTTGATATTTTTCTTCCACATTCAAGAATATAAATCCATGTGTAGATGTATGCATATATATGTGTTTGTGTAATTTATGTGTATTGTTATATATAATTTATTAAATATATATGGATGTGTGTTTTGTGTGTAACTACACAGAAAAACTTCAATTCCAATAAAATCTCAAAATTGTTGATTATGAATGCTGTTTGTACTACACATGTATTACATGTTTATACAATACCAACTACAGTAACTCTACACAATAAAAACTCACTAAACATAGTTAATGTATGAGGAATATTGCTTACACTTCTGACAGTATGCCATGGTGTTAAACTTAGAATATATTTTACGGGTCATATAATTCAACTCCTTCATTTTTTAAAGATGGAAATCAAGGTCCAAACAAGTGAGTATCTTGCCCAAAATCACATGAGTTGCAAGCATTATAGCTATTAAACTTTTAATAACATTATAAATATCATGAAGCATTGATGTAAAAAAACACAACTGACTGCACTTCATATTATTTTAATTCCAACACTAATGAGAAAGTGTAGTGACTCAGCCAGAATCCAGACTTGGATCCACTAACTGTGTCTCCATGCTTCCCATGGCACCATGCTATCCGCCAAAACCACTTTTACTCTATTGTTCTTGAAATCATCATTAACCAATGAGAAGGGTACCTTATCTCTGAAACTTTCTTTCCCTGGCTATCTTAATCAAGATAAATATCATGATTAGTTTCAGCTATCCTTTCATACCTCTACATGACAGCAACCTAGATTTTGCATACATCACTTTACCAGCTAAAGAAAAACCATGTTGGACATTATTACTATCAAACTTCTGAAAGTATTGCAAGTATTAAGAGACATTGCCGTTGAAAACATTTTTAAAATTGCACTTCTTACAATTTTAATATCAACACTACTGAAAGAGATATGTAGTACTTGAAGTTAATGGAGCTTCCAAATTAACAATATTATTCAAGTTCAAGTCCTCTTTATAAAATTGAAATATATTATATTTATTATGATTTTATTATACATGTCTAAATAGTTTTAAAATGTCCTCAGCTGCAGCAAGGTTCATATTTCTCATCTCCAGCCTTATTCTTCAATGTAATCTAAACTTGCAATTAGCTGAAAGTGTGTCTATTCCCGCCTTGATTCAGATAGTTGTTTATCATCTGTTTGGAAGGCACACAGCCAAATGTACCCAAAGTCAGCCACTTGCAGGTGCAGATTTTGGTCTATTAACTAAATGAAACTGAAGAGAGAGAGAGAAGCCGACTTAAAATGTAAATAAAAAACTGTGTCTTTAAAGGAAAGGATTTCCCACTAACATTGTTTCCTGAGGTAACAAAATCCAGAGTGGACTAACACTCCTAAAAAGTCCGTCTCATCTTGTTAATTTGATGGTTCATTTTCTAGCTTCATTTAAAGCTGAATCATTTTTTTCCCTCTCTCTTTCTGAAAGGCCAATTTCTACAACAATGAAACTAATTACTGTTAATTTTAATAGGAAAATTGTCCATTCTTTAGGAGTTTAATTTGTAAGTCTTTCTGAATATGGATCCATGGATTGTAAATAAATGAAAGTCAAGGGAATAAAGTTATATTCCATTACCTACAGTGTTGAATGTACTTACTGTTCTTTAAACTCACTTTTTCAGACCCTGGAGATAATGATTTTAGTTTTGTTTATACATGCATTGATTTTATTAAGTTCTGTTCACAAAATAATTCCTATTAAAATTTTGAGAAGCACCTTGAAAAACTGAAATCTTATCTCTGGTTAATTGAACCATTTCACTTTACCTGAATTGAATATCTTTAATTCTCTTTTACTAATGTTATCAGAGGAATCTCAAGCAAAACATAGAGTTAAATGTTAACTCAGATACTTTAGTTTGATAAGCTGGCTATTAGAGCCTAAGATAACAATGACAATCATAATTTGTCATTGTGTGGATTACATGGATGATGTACTACAATCATATATCAGTTTCCTACTATTCAGAGATAAAAATCCTCTTTTTATCTCTATTTGTTTTAATTGATGGATGGTAGAAAATGGGTTGCATCTGTCATTGGAAAGAAAGGTGTTCCATTTTTAATTTAAATGTCTTCTTACAATGTATGTTATTTTACTTATAGAAGGACACTTCACTTTCAAGGAAGCACTGGATTTACAACCTACAGTCCACATTGACAAAAATCTGTGCTTTTGTTCTTTTATCTTTAAAATGCTTTGACATTAATGCAAAAAGTTAATACTGTGAAGGTAGACAACCACAATCTTCTAACTAATCCCTTAAACAATTTAATTTAAGCAAACGTGTTAATATTTTAAACAGAGTCTCATTATGCGTGTTCTGATGTCTTAAATCGACTTCCAGTTCATGCAGTATTGATTTTATGATGTTACTTTTAAACTAAAAGACTCTTTTAGACTTTCATTCTTCTCTTTTGCTGGATTTGTTACACTTTTTATATCCTCACTCATACTTCACGCTCTTCTGGCTCCAGATTTCTTACTGTGCCAAAGATTAAGTTAGAAACAATGGGGTATATTCTCTTTCCTCAGAACCTTCTTCCTCAAGGGATGAAGAATGT
Source organism: Antechinus flavipes (assembly GCF_016432865.1). NCBI lineage: Eukaryota > Metazoa > Chordata > Mammalia > Dasyuromorphia > Dasyuridae > Antechinus > Antechinus flavipes. The sequence continues at coordinate 266,351,390 of NC_067401.1, forward strand.
GCCCTCTCTCACAATTAAAGTAAGAACCAAAGACATGGCTATTTAAATAACTTTAAATAGGTAGTATATCTTTCGAGATATGTGAAACATAATATGGTCTGCATCTTTATAGAGCTGCTTTACATTTAAGTATCTTTTCTAAACCTTTGCTGGACAAATTTAATGGAGAAAGCACTTACTATATAATATTCCCATCTTTATTCCATGAGACAAATGAGAAAAAATTATAACTAATAATACCAAATGTGACATTATGAGAATTTGGAAAATTCCATAAGACATGCTGTATCAAAAAAAAAAAAAAGCCAGATATTAGCATGTTCAGATTTTCTAAGTTGACTTTTATAAGTAATTGAGTGATGTTGAAAATGTTTCTAAAAAGAAGAAAGTGGATCCCATACTGTTTTAAAGAACTACATACAGCCTACCTGGTGATTACACTGCAGAAGAATAAAGCAACTAAAGAGGTTTAAGTGAGTTTGTGTAGGGAATGTTCCCTGTAATTAATTGGCATTTGTAGTCTATAACCTGAGGTATGATTCTTCTCCAAGTAGAAACTCAACAGCCCGTGGTTATGGGGAACTTTTCTTTTTCCACCCTGGAGCTAGTTTTAACCATGCCCTGCCTCCCCCACACTCTTGTCTTCCCTTTTCTACATGCTCTTCCACCCCCAACCACCCCACAAAAACGTGGCAAATTAAACTTCTACACTGGTCCCAATTTCTAAGGGAAGGTTGGGATATAGCAGGTAATGTTTGACATGTGAATAGCTTCCTCAGAGAAAAATGAATTAGATTCTTTAGATTTTAAAAAGTTTTTAATATACATACATACTGTAAGAAGGCACACTTACCCCATTAGGAGGAAAGGAAATCCATTCCAATTCTGTCTGTTGTGCTTTAGAGTCCAGCAGAAGTACTGAAAAAGAAAATGCCCCTTCTGAAGATTACATATGTTATTTTTAACACATTTTTTATAATTTCTGTGGTTAAGGTAAACAAAAAAAAAAATCTTCACATAAGAAATTATTAATGACCTAAGTATACACACATATTTGCGCCATACATATGTACACAAAACCAGTATATATGGACTATACAAATTTAGCACAACTTTATTCAACTTTCTTGAGGAAAAAAAATATTCATACTGCAGCCTGTGGTGAAACACAGTGTTAGACTGGAGTTATCTTTTCATATCAAAGATCTAAATAACAAAATCAGCAGTAGTAGTTGTATGAACTAGCTTCCAGTCTCTACATTTTAAAATTACATAGTTAACAACAGACTCATAAAATCTGGAGGCCTTAACATTTGTGAAACCATATGATACACTTATATGCCATAAGATAATTTCAACACATCTCTCAATTCATTTGAATTAATTTGTCATTGTGTTCTGGCATAATTGTTTCAGGAAGATTTTTCAGAAGCTGAACTAAATTTGCAAAATCATTAAGCAAAAAAAAAAATCAAAATTATCTTCATTATTTTTGAAAAAATTAGTCATCCATATTTGAATGGCTTATAAATTTTGCTAAAAGCTACTGTTCACAATGTTTTATTTGTCAAATTTAAAAATACTAATCCCACTTCCTTTTAAAAAAAAAAAAGGAGCATTATCTAGTCATGAAAAGCTTGTACTACTTTGTACTACTTTAGACAAATAGGATTGTTAGCAAGTTTTTTGTAATTTGTTATCAAAATTATTAAAATGTATGTTAATCATAGTTTTAATTCAAATATTTGTAAAAGGATAGATATATAGATGATAAGTACAGAGACAGATTAGATAGAGAATAGACACAGTAATAAAAGATACATGAGAAATAAAAGACACACTTAAACTTTAAGTTTGTTTTTTACTGATGCTCTTTTTCTTTTTTAGTAGAATTACCCATCCCTATCATTTACTATTTTAAAAGACTGGGTTTAAATGATCTTTCACGTAAAAAAAGTGTTTTTAGGTGTAGGAAAATACTTTTTAAAAGAAAAGCAACATTTCTTCAAATAGTATATCAATGAACTTTCAATGAAGTCTTTTTTTAAAAAAAAAGTTTAACATCTTTTAGTGAAAATGTTAAATTTTGAAAGGCATTTCACTCAAATTTTAATAGTACAGTAATATAGATTCTTTCAAGTGAGTTTAGTACCATATTATTATTAGATGATGGTAAAAGAAACGTGTCAATTTTGGAAACAAGAGAAACTTACACAGACAATTGGCTATGTTTAACCCTTTCAAGCATGCCAATCCTCCCTAGCGTATCTATTAATCATCCCTCCTAAGACATTATTATCTACTTTGATCCAGTAATCTTTGATACAGTAAATCTTCATATACATACACACACCCCACCCATTCCTGAAAGACCTGGAAAGCAGGCACCTTGTGCATAAGCACCTTGAATGTTTCTAGTTTTGCTAAATGGAAGAATTGGAGGTTAATCTAAAACATATTTAGACACTTTTTTTTTTTTTAACCAATTGTAAGCCGGGGATTGGTACTATTTTTTAAAACGTGGTTTTTTAAAGTGGATTTAGTTTTTATCTATTGCAATTCAAATAAGAGGCAGTACAACAATGCAAAATTTATAGGTATTTTGCCTCTGAATAAACGGGGGTCGCGGTGATGTTAACTACGGCACAATAATTAAAATTCAAAATTACGCTAACTAGTTCGCTTCTTTTCTTGGAAGACTGCTAGGTAGCTCGCGATCATTTTAAAGTCTTTTTGTTACACTCTTGAGCATCGTAATTAATTTTTTAAAAATGTGGGGGGTCACGAAATAAAAAATCCATTTAATCTCAAACATAGAAATCAGCTAGGGAGCTTAATCAGCAGTTCTAAAGTGATCAATCCATCTGCCCCTGCTGTTCCACTCCCCAGCTCAGTTCTTAACGCCCGGTTTCTCGGCCCACTCAGAACACAGAGTACTGGCTTCACCCTGAGCCACTCACAGAACCTGCCGCCCAGTCGGTTCGGAAGTGGGGGGCAGGGAGCACATAGGAATTCGAAAGCTCGGAACTCTCACTGAGCTCAGCTAAGGGAAGACTGAGAGATGTGCTCGGCATGGGGTGCGGCTGCACACTCTGAAGACCTAGAGAGCGGTTTGGAATTGAGGAGATTACTGTATATTCCACTACGAAGAACCGGAGTGGGAGGCAAAAGGGAGAGAAGCTGCAATTGTCCCGCGGCATCCTTAGAGTTCCCAGGACTGTTACACTTTGGGAAAGGAGGAAGTGGCTGTTAGGGTGGGCTGTGGACGCGGATCGGTCTGGCTTGGGAATCACAGGTCTAGTCAGTGGCCTGAGCAAGGGGTTTCTGGGACGAGAGGACGCTCCCTCCCCCCACCTATGGTGACAGAGCGAGGGGGAGGGGAGGACTCGAAGCCTGAGCGGGGGATAAAGGAGGAGAGGCGGGTGTCGCACTGGAGGAGGAAAGCTTGGGGCTTGGGAGAAGTATCTTCATTGAGTGAATGGCACAGGCGGAGTTTGCTGAGAAACAGCTGTATTTCGCCTCCAAGCGTCTGACCCAGAATGTTCAATTTCTCTGTCTTAATGTCTCTGTCTCTCTCCGTCTCTGCCTCCGTGAGTCTCTGTCTCGTTCTGTTTGTCTCTCTCCTCCTCCCACCTTCTCGTCCCTCTCTCCCCCCAGAGTAAGGAAGAGAGGCCCGCTGTCTCCTTGCCCTTAACTCTTCAGGGTGACCGAGTGGGAGGACCGGGCACCTGCGTAATAGGTTTTCCAACTCTGGCCCTTTTGGGAGAAAGGTGTTCAGGGACCGCCTCAGGCTCGATCATTTATTATTATTACCTATTTATAGCTTGCACTGTGGGAATCTTGACACTTTAGGATCAAAGCTTTTCCTTCACAAGAATCTCTCACCTTTTCCACCCCTCAAACTCTCCCCCCCCTCAAAAAAAAAAAAAAAGAAAAAGAAAAAGAAAGAAAAACACCTCTCTGCATTCTGGACTGAAATGGCGTTGGAATTTAAAATAAGAACCCTCTCCATGTATCTTGGGGGTGGAGGAAGAGATGAAGGGGAGCGGAATAAAACCAGGATTTCTGGCTACAGGAACCTCTCCCCCTAGTGATACAGATATTTATAGCTTAAACTCCTGCTGGAAGTGTGTGTGCCTGTGCGCCTGAGTACCTTCTAACCTTCTGTGCAAACTTTTCCTCCCCATCCCGTTATTTCAGTACAAAGGGTATAAAGTGCAGCGAATCAATCTTTAAATCTTCATTTTAAAGAGAACACGTTGTCCCTTTTAATTGGGGTTTCTGTCTTCAACAGTCTTGCGCTTTTATAAGCATTCGACTGCTTAGCTGCGAGTTTAGGGTCCTTTTTGCTTAATGAATTCATCTTCAGTACAGGTTGCAGATTACTAAATTGGGATTTGGGGGGTCAGATGGAAGGAGATGAAAAAATTAGAAAGAAGGCTGGGAAATCCTTGAAGAGAATGAAGAGAAAATAATCACTTAAGTTTTCATAGATTTAGCAAAAGAATGTCAACCTCACGTTTAGTGATTTCTCTGCAGTCTCTAGAAAGCAGGTTTTCTTTAGAGATACGTGTAGCCCCTTCTCAGATTCACACACACACACACACACACACACACACACACATACACACACACACACACACACACACACACACACACAGCCACGACCCCAAATATGGTTTCCGGCTTCATTTTAAATGCATTTTCTAATCTCAGTAATATAAATGTTTTTCAATCCTTTGAAGGTGAACTTTGGAAATTGCCCCCTGGAAAAGAATGAGATGTGATAGTGCTCAGAAGCAAAGCATTTTAATTGACAGTTTTTTTTTCCCCCCAGCTCCAACTACAGGCACAGAAAGGTATTTTACCTCCTGTCAATGGTTCAAAGAAGGGAAAATATATAACCACACACAGACGTAACTGGCTGGCTAAATGAAACCATCTCTTTGCATTGACAGAAACAGACATCGAGGCCCAGGTCATTTAGGCTGGTTTGATTACTGACTGCTTAAACTCCAGAATTAGGTGGGGGAGGGGTAATGGGAAGAATCTGGGCTGTTGATTTTTCATGGATTACTCTTCAATTCAAAACTATACAAGCTCACCTAGAACCCATTCATTCCTTCTGGAATCAAGATCTTAAAAAAAAAAAAAAAAGGGAGGGGAAGACAATAAAAATTTTTTTATCCCAAACGTTGGATTTGTAAGGTTACTATATGTGAATGGAGATAGACGTTTAATGTGGCGTCTGAATGTGCCGCCTCATCTCTCTATGCACTATTCACCTTTTCAATGTTATTGTTCCATCCCGGTTGCTGTGTTCCAACAGCAAGGGCCTGGGCAACAACCTGAATCGGCAGTGAAGACTTTATTAGGGGCCCGATCTTGATAATCTTACAGAACTCTCCACAGTTCTCTCGGAAAGGACCGGACTCCAGGAACTCGGCATCGTTTTGGCTAAGACACTAGAGGATGCGCGCCCAAGTCCCCTACCAAACTCTGGCTGCAGCTTCACACACACACACACACACACACACACACACACACACACGCATACCTTCAACCCTCCCCAGGGTGCTAACAAAACAGCTTGCTCAGAAAGACTTCCGATCTTTCCCCGTCGCACGCGTTGCCCTAGGATCGTGCAAGCCACAAAACCCCGTCCCGATTTCTTCAGCTCAGCCCGTGGCGCAGGGATGGATGGAGGGCGCTCCGAGCGATCCCCGCTCGCCTCCCTCCAACCCGGAGCGCTTACCGGGGTGGAAGGGAATTGGGAAACAGATGAGAAGCAGTCTCCTAATCCTACAGACGAACCATTTCTTACAGAGGATACAGCGAAATAGATAGCTAAGTCAGAACAAACTTTGCTTTCTCAATCGCCTTACCTTCTTTCGCAGCCTGTGCTTCCCCCGTGTGTGCAAAGCGGAGCAGCCAGATGTAGCATAAAATAATCCAGGAAGGGTACCGAGTTTGAAAAACCATGGTGCATGAGCAGGTTTGAGGGTTTATCTTAATTATCTCAAAGGGGATCTGCTTTAAATGTTGTTGGTTCGGAAGTGGGTTTGGGTTCGCTTTTAGCATCAATTCTTCTTCGCAGTCCCAGGCCCGTTCCTCCGAATTGGATTTTTGTTGGATTTTTTCTTTCCTTTTCCTTTTTTTTTTTTTCCTTTTTTTTTTCTTTTCCCCCCTCCAATTCGTTCGCACCGTATTTGCTGTCTGCAAGTCTCCGACTGCAGACCGGCCGCTCGCTCCACACTCCAATAATATCAATTAGGGGGAAAGGGGCGGGGATTCCAGGCCGAAGAGCAACCCGTCACTCTAAGAGACTGGCAGCAAGAGTCGGCCTCCCAGAAGCTGATTCCCAGAGCCAGGGGGCGGATCTTGGGGAAGAAGGCTGCCCAGGCCGTGGAGGAGGGGTCGGAGGCGCAGACCAATTGGCGGAGAGTGGAGTCAGGTTGCTGCTGGTAGAGGATTCCCCTCAGGTTCCGAGCTCTGCGCGATCTAGTTTTGTGTGTGGAAAGGAGAGTTCAGGGTTGGAAGAAAAGGCTAGCACTGCCGTTGGCTTTCTGGTTTTAAGGAATCGGTGCTTTCGTCTAGCAAAACAAATGTAAAGATAGTGCTCTGAACTCAGATATCCACTGACATTCATCCACGTCTCTATGGTTTAGAAACCAAAGGGGAAAGAATCTGAATTTCATGTAACAAGTTAGACTCTTAAGCGGTGAAAATCGCGGTACCTTTAAGCTAAGTGCCTTTTATTTTAAGAAACTGGTATTCAAAACTCCGTGCCTGGTAACTTTTTTAATCACCTTTCACCGAAGTATTCGGGATTCTCTTCTTTTATTCTTGCAGCTGCTTTATTCCCTCCCTATTTGGGGGACACCACCCACTCTCCTTGGAAGAATGAAAGCAGTTAAATGCATTATATTTAAATAATGTTTCCAATAGTTTAAAATAAGCCGTAGCTAAAAAATTAAAAAAAAAAAAAAAAAAAAAAAAACCTGAGGAAAGAGGAGAGGGAAGGAAATCTTTTGTTTCCTCCCCCCCCCTTTCTGTTTCTTAAAAGCATTAAATAGGAGCTACAGTGTTCAAGATGAAGTGAAAACCTTCATATTCAAACCCGAGACTTCTTAATATAATTCTGTTTATATAAAGTTGTCCCATCTTGTAGCATTTCCCATTTGTGAACACACACCTCTCTCTGAATTTTGCTTAAATTGATTTCATAGAATGTCATCACAAACTTAATTCAAGTCATTTCTTTCCAACCAAGATATTTTGCAATTCTCTCAGGTTTTCGTCTCTTGTAATAGCTATATTTTTAAGTTAAATTTTTCAAATTTTTTTTTTGAAAAAAGTTATGTTTTCCCTCTACCCATCCTACAACAACTATGAGAAGTAACCTTAGTTTTGGTTACTAGAAGATAATTTCCTCATTCTTTGTAATTCAAAACTATGGTTAAACTTATAATAATGACATTTCTGAAAAAAAAAAGTCAAATCATTGATTTCAAAGTTTAGCAGACAGAAAAGAACAGATCTTCTCTGGCCCTCATGGCCCTGTTTCCCTTTTTGTTTATCTTATTTTTTCTCTCTCTCTTCTTTATCTCCTGTCATTTATAAGTTGTCTCTCTTGGTGACAAACACAATTATTATTTTTTTAAAGTTGTGTCTGTTTAAGAATTCAATTTCATCTTATCCTCATTTAAAAATTAAATATAAAATAGATGTTTCTGAAATTCAAGGTAATAAAAATTAGAATTGTCCAGAGATGACAGCAGCATACTGTCCCGTATAGTTTTTAAATTTCTAAGCAGTTTTCAGTTGAAGATAGGAAATGAAATTTTCTCCCCTCCTCCCTTTGGCTTGGCAGTGTGATTTCTTATATATAGATATAATTGTATGTTTCTAGCTGTTATGCCTATTAAAATGTTTTTCAAAAATTATATTAAAAACATCTTGAGTGCCCTTTTAAAGGATGTAAGGAAAATGTAAACAGCATAATGGATTAAGCCTTGGAAAGAGATAAAGAAAAATTCATAGAAGACTAGCAATGTTTTGCCAAGGTTATAGAAGATTTTGGAACAATTTTTACAAAAATAGATGCTTTAAGAATGAAAATTGCAGACTAAAACACATAAATTAGAAACATAGATTTTCCCATATCAACTTCACAAATATCAGATATCAAAACTACAAATATATATATATATATATATATATATATATATATATATATATAATATATATATATATATATTAAACAACTTTTGATACATGGAATAAATTTTCCAGGATTTCAGCACTTTCCCCAGGGTCTCATCCCTATTTCTAAGAATGACACCAAGGTATCCTTTAAAATTTAACATATTCCTTTCATCTACTGAATGACTAATACTCAGTGGTGAGAATACAAATACCTTTCCATTACATTCAAAAAACCAATGAAAGTAATATCTTTCTATACTTTAAGTGGTATAGTTAGTATATGTACAATCTTTTATTTTATTTTCTCTCTCAAATATATACTCTCATATATATCTGTGCTGGAGGTGAGGGGGGTAATCTTAACATTAATGTCTATGTATACAAGGCAATTGACTTTTTTTTTTTTTTCCTGCAGATTTGCACAGTGGTATAGAAAAAGCCTCCCACTCAATTAGTCTTCTACAATACTAAGATGTATCTGTGAGAAGTGGGAGCATTTAAATACAAAATTACTGAGTCAAAAAAAAAAAGAAAGAAAGAAATTTCATTTTGCAGCTTGTATTTTTAAAATATATAAACATTGTAAGTTGAATTTAGACTAGCATTAACTTGGGTTAAAAGTCCACCAACTTATTCGTAAGCTAGAACATAGGGCATATACATATATAGCATATTGAACTTTTTTCTTTTTTTAGAATTTGCAATGGCATTTTAAAAGAACTTATTATAACATTTTTTCTATTATTGTAATCACATTTTTCTCCTGCATAGTTATACTTTTACAAAATGGATGTGAATAAGTTATTAATATATTCAAACTTGGTTAAAAATGAAGTCATTTGCTTGACATGCCTTTTTAAAATTACTTCGGAGATCATATTCCCACCCCCTATTTTCTTTAGGTAGCTCCAATTGTTGCACCAGATCATATTGAATTTTCAGCAATTGTTTATAAGTTTAGGTGTATGTCATGCCCTATAACTGATAGAATACCATAATTATATTCAGCTAATATGAAACAAATGGGAAATTGAGGTTTAGAAAAAATCTTTTTAAATTCTATTTGTATTTCCCCCTCTTCTTTCTTCCTGCTCCCCCAATTCTCTAAATATACCACATTGAAAAAAGAGTAAGAAGTGTCTTGTTTTGCTTCTGTTTAAGAGAGAAAGTAATATTTTTAGATCACAACAAAGTATTTTTCTTTCTATTTAACAGTAATCATTTCAGTATACAGTTACACATGTGTGCACACATGCATGCACACATATACAACCTTCAGTGAAGCCTTAGTCTTTATCTTCTCGTTTCCTGCTGGGAAATTGCTATTTACTTTTGGTAAGCAAGTGCAGATTTTAAAAGAGGAACTATTTCTTAGAAATAAATTAGAATGACCAAGGGAAATGGAACCTATCAATTTTCACATATAAATCCTTTGTGGAGAAGGAGAAGGAACAGGGAAGGAAAAGGCACAATTGGAAGCTCCAGTTGGTTACAAATCCCACATTATCAAACTAAATGGTTAACTGCAACAATGAAATCAAAGGGCTGCTTCTGAACCTACTACTTTTGCACTTACAGTCTAAATGCATTCACAGCTGGCAAATGTGAAAACGCAAGTTCATCACAGAAAAGGGGTAATTTAAACTGAATTAGAAAAGGTACTGTGCAGAAGAAACTGATTATAAACTGAAAAGAGACATTATGTCTCAGTTAATAGAGATTACAGAAAAGAAGGTTCTCTGGTTGTGATTTTAGTAAAAATATAAACAATCTTTTCCACTGTGTAAGAAAATAATTTAGATAGTTATATTAGTATGATTTATGTAGTATCTATAAAATAGTTATTTATACTCTAACCTAAAATGTACATAATCTAAGCTCTATTAAAAAAATAAGGTATCATTTAGGTTTCTAAAATTTAACATGACTTACACTATACAAAAACCATAAGTTAGGAATGAATTTCTTTTACCATTTATAATTTTAATTGGGAAAATTTAAATTTCCTATATGAAAAATTTGGAAATCCTAAGGACCAGAAGTATAATTATCTTTACATACTTAATAAACAAATGGACTCAAATTCTTAGGTGTAATTTAATAGAATAATCTGATTTAAAGCAGCTAAGACATATTATGAAACTTTATGATCAATGAAAATAGTTTAAGGCATTAGTCAAAAGGGAATTTGTCAGTGGCCCATAGAGAGCATTGTGACCTAATTAAAAGGGTCAGCAAACATAGCCTGAAAAAAAAAAAAAAGCAACATGTGTGAACTTGAGAGAATTTATGAAAACTATTTAATTATAAGGGGAAAAAAACTTTTTTCTAAGAAGTTTCTTGTTTCTCATATATATCTAACATATTCTGATAACTTACCATGTATGATAAAATGTAACATGAATTATATAAATTCTCTCTATCTCTCTGTACCTCTATATGTCTCTGTGTCTCTTATTCTCTCACTCTCCTGTCTCTGTCTCTGTCTCTATCTCTGTTTCTGTCTTTCAATTTTAGTGTTTTTATTCTTTTTTACAATAAATTTTTGTTCAAGTCTATCAGAATGCAATAACCACCAGGGGGCACTAGAACCTCTGGGTGACTGTCTAGCCAATCAAATCCATGCAAAAGTAGCTATGGGCCAATTGGATGCACAATCATAGCATCCCAGACTATTAGAGAGGAAATGGGACTTAATAATTATTTAGTTCAATCCTCTCATCAGCAAAGCACTGACCCAAAATAACATTTGTACGTATTGAACCTCTTGCTAAATCTGTCAATAGCCCCCAGGAGTTTCTTGAAGATACAAAACAATCCAATGATTTGCTTCAATCTATACTCATTCAGGTGATTGTATGCCACAAAATAAGATGACACCAGAGACTTAAAGGTATTGTAGATGAGAGAACCTGACAAATATGAATGCACTTTGAAAAGAAGCACAGGAATTAGCATCCCCATGAATCCTTAGCTGGACCTCAGAAACACAATATTCCAGCATTCCTTCTGGCTGAAAGTAAAATTTAAATGTAATGCAATCTATCTGACCTCACTGCTAAGGAAATAAAGTTTTGACTATTATGCTTGAAGGTTATGGTAGGAAGTCTCAGAATGTCACTGTTAATACTGAAAATAATTTATTTTCATCATACATTAATTATGCACCAAGTACTTCTCTGGTTACTAGTGATATATAATAAAATATGATACCATTATAGCTTAAAAATGTAGTAGTAAATAGACTGACAGATAATTGTGATAAGCAATTAGTATATTAGAAGTAATTTAAAAAGTATAAGAAAAAAGCTATGTCTTCAACTAAAGGGATATTCAAGGAAGGCCTTATACAATTGGTGGCATTCAAATGGAACTATAATAGGCAAAATGGGGAGGGGCATTTAAAGCAATGGGAACAATGTGAATAAAGGGATTTAGGTAGGAACACACTTGAAGGAAGCCAGAGAAGCTAAGAGACAGAGATGACAAGGGAGAGAATGTGAGGCAAGAGGGATGGTCAGTGAAAATTCACCAAAAAAGAAGATGGAGTGTCTTGTTTGAGAAACACCAAAGAGTCCAGTGTTCCTGGATTGCAGAGCATGTCAGAGCAAATAAAAGAAGAAACAAGTGGAAAAATTACAAATTGTTCAGTTCCACCAGAATGTAGAGTATATTTATAGGTTGGTACAAGATTGTAATGGTCCTAAAATTGAGGCAAAAGAGTTTAAATTTTAGTTAACAGTCTGTAAAAAGACAAGGCAAGTTTTGAGCACATGAGTTGCATTGGCCAAAATTATGTAATTAACAAGCCATTTCATTCAATACTAGTCAAATCACCTGACTACTTTCTGGTTGCCTGCAAAGGAAAGAGATACCATTCCATAATATGTCCAGTTCCTTATCTGGACTGCTCCTGCCTTCAAACTAAAGAGAGAAAGACTATTCCATTTTGTAGCAGTCTCCTGTCCTGACCCAGCCTGCCTAAGGAGGAAGGAAAGTAATACCATTTCATCCTGCTCCCTCATTCAGTTGTCTTCCTGAGCTATGGAGCATTGAGATGACTCGGACCTAAGAATAAACCCTTAGACCTGATAGCCTACCTGAAAACATTCCTCAATGATAAATAACTCCTACCCAGTCATACCTTCTCCCTCTCTGAATCCCAGGCTTTTATTAATCAAACCATATTCATTATTCCTCTACAACTCTTTCTTATTCTCATCTCCCTCAAACTAATCTTCCTCACTTTCCATTTTAAATTTACCCACCCTTTCTATTCTGCTCTCTAGAATACCTTCTATATATATAATGAACTACCTTAAATCTTTTCCTTTCCCATTTCTTCCATCTTCTGTTTCCCTCCTGATGACAAAACAACTTTCCTTAACATCCTTTCCATCCGTGGTCATGCTTTTACTTATTCTACTGAACGTATTCATTCATCACATTGAGGGAGTTGGAATACTCCTTGTTCCCCATTGCTACTTCAACATTTCCCACTTACTCCCATCACTAAACGGCTTCTCCTTTCAACTTAATACAATCCAAATCTTCTACTCAATCAAAATCCTGGTACTTATTCTCTATAGATTTCCCTTTCATTCCTCAAAGAGTTTGTTGTCTGTCTCAGAATTTTTTCCCTCATTAACTCTTAACCTCATATTAGGAAACTTCAATATACTTACTGACACTCTTTCAAACACTATAACTGCTCAGTTCCTTAAACTCGGACCTCTTCTATTCCACATCAGCCACACGCTAATTTGATCATACTCTGGATCTTGCTATCACACACAAATGTACCACATCTGTGTTAAAAACTCAGAAATATTCTTATCTGATTTTAATCCTTTGACTTTCCACCTCTTCCTCTGCCTTTTCATACCAAATCACCTATTCATACTCTTCCTACTCTTTATCTACAATGTGACTTCTAATCCTTTGATCTCCCAGTTCTCTGAAGCCCCTTACTAGTCATTTTCTTTTCTTTTCCCAATCCCAATTTTATATTTTCCTCTTTTCTTGATTCCCTGGTCTTCTTATTATATGGCCAATTATGTTCTCACAGGACTCAGTTTTGAATCATTCTCACCATGTAATGTCTTTGCCCTTATATAAGTGATCCTGAACAAAGGTAGAGAAAATAACATATCCACTTTGATTGGGATGCAACATAAATTTATGTTATATAATAACTGAACCCTCACAGATGGTAGGCAGTATTTCTATAGCCCTCTTATGAGTTCAGTAACCCACATAGGACAGTGTCCATTTTATACCTTTTTATTTCTCTTCATATTTCCTCCAACTTCTTGAAAATTTTGCTACATATTTTTCAAAAAAGAAAGAAAAAAGAAAAATGTCCTGCTATGTACCAAACAATGTGCTAATTGCTAGGAATAAAGAAAAATCCCTCTTTTCAAAAAGCCCATAGTCTAATGGGATAGATAACATGGAAATAATTTACAAACAAGATTTATTCCCAATAAATCAGAGATAATTGACAGAGGGAAAGCACTAACATTAAGAAAGCTATTTGAAGGAAACTTCTTTTTCTCCTTTCTTCATCATCTCATCTCTCTCAAATGCCTTTTGCCATTATCTCTTCCTTTACCTTTCTCTCATAAAATTAGAAGGCTTTATTCTTCATCAAACAAACCCCTCCTCCAGCATCTTATTTCATTGCATCCTGTCTCCTTCCCTCTACCTCTCCTGTCCATTTTCTCACTTATCTTCAATTTTTCCATTTCTACTAACTCCTTCCTTACAGTTTATAAACACGCTCACATCTCCTCCATCTTTAGAACACCCTCACTTGATCCTTGCTTCTTTGATAGTTATCACTCTTATTTCTTTTATTCTTACTAAACTCTTACTTGGACTACTGAGCCAGGGACAATGTATGAAAGTTCAGCCTACACTGGAAAGGCCAGCAAGGAAGTTGTATCATGAGGAAACAGATCTCAGTGATTGCCCGAAGGTGAAAGGAGTGAGAAAGAAAAAGATATAAGATGAAAGCAAGTTTGTTGCCTATGAAACAGGCTTTCCAGTGGACCCAGAGGAAGTGATAGGTAGCATTTGGGACTTTAAGTGGGGGAAAGGTACACTGAGGGAGATGGGAATCAGAAATTAGGTTGTGAAGGAGAGGAAATGGGGGAATGACCTTTAGGTTCTCAGAATCATTGGAATATGTAGAATATGATCATGAGTACATTTTCCTCCTCTCTTCTCCCATATGAAGGTTGTAGATCAGTCATTATGTGGAATAGTAAGAGATGGAAGTCTTGCTACACAGTGACTTAAGATGAAAGAAGGGCAGTGATAAAATTGAAGGTATTACCTTCCCAGATCTGAAAAGAGTAGTCACAGATGCTTAGTAGTTATCAGTCAGGTAAGAGTCTCTTCCCATAGGGATGGAGATTATATGGGTACTCTACAGAGTAAGATACAAATGATGCAGGAGATATAAATAAATGGATCTTGTCTCAATGTATTAATGTATTTTTGAAACCAAGAAGCAACATTATATGTAATGGAGAAGCAACAAAGGCCTTTCTAATACTGGGTTAAAGCAAGGATATTCATAATCACTACTATTATTTGATATAGTTCCAGCAATGCTACCATGGCAATAAGATGAGTGAAGGAAATTGAGAAAATAAGCACAGGCAAAAAGGAAATAAATACCTGCTAGCTTACTGACTGACTGACTGACTGTTATTCACATTTAGTAAGTAGAAAAGCCAAGACTTTGTCTCAAGATTTCTGAATCTAAACCTAGTGTTCTTTTAATTATTGCACAAATCTTGATGTGAAATATGAGGAGGAAGAAAAAAGTGAAAAGGAGAAGATCCATTAAAAGTTCACTGAAATAATCAAAGAATAGGATAAAACAAAAATGGACTTCAAATGTAATTTCAACTTCTATGTATAACTTAAAAGCGTACGAGACAAGTTGTTACAGTAGGTATATAGAAGAGGACAATTATATCATTGAAGTCAAAAGATAAAACCATAATTTGAAATACTTTAGCTTATCAGTAAAGAAATAGGTAATCTTAAATATAACTTTGAAAAATTGAACTAATGTTAAGTATTTTGGAGAACAAAGAGGATTTAGTAATTAACTAATATTACAAACCCACAATTGTGGAATGCTTATTAGTAGTGATAATGAGGTTGCCAATTTGTTTGCTCTTTTGAGACTTAACCATATCATTTTGGCTGTTGCCTATGGAACAGGCTTTTCAGTGGACCCAGAGAAAGGGATAGGTTATTTGGTCACTAGGATTTCAGTGTAAAATTTAACCTTAATGGGCCAGTAGTAGAATATTGAGCTATGCTTTTATAAAGAATAGTTTAGGTCCATTTTGTCCAGGGTTAAGTTTTTAATTCATTTCTGTTTTTTTAAAGCAGCTTATAATGAAATAAAATTGATAAAAAGTTCCCTTCTTAGAAATCTGATAGCTTTTTTGTATTGCCTTATGCCTTTTATCTATCTACCTATCTATCTATCTATCTTTCTATCAATATTGCATCAGATCCTGTAGACCTAGTCAACAGTTTCATAGTCACTCAAAAGAGAAAAATTCAGCAACCTAAATAGGGCTGGATTAGAGAGAATATAGATGAAGAAGGCACTTTGCCAAAATTATGAGCTACAATATGTGTATTAATCTATTATGGGGGAACCCAGAAAGACTTCCTGTGGAAAGTTAGATTTTAGCTGTAAAGAAAACCAAAAAACTGGGAGACAGATATGACAAGGGAAAGAATTTTAATCAAAGGGAAGCAGGGCAGTCAATGAATATGTCTAGGAAAAGGAGAACTGTCTTGTGGAATGAACAGCAGGGAGATCAGTATTTCTGGATCATAGTAATAAGGAAGTTAGGAAGAAAAGAGGTTTTAAAACAAGGATATTCATAATCACTACTATTATCTGATATAATATTAGCAACTCTAGTCATAGCAATATTTTTTGCATATTAAATGATGGTCTACTTAGATATTCCTAGCTATTCCTCTAAAATTACTTGACACAATTAATAGCTTCAACCTAATAGCTAGGTTGTACAAGGCTGGGTTGGTCTTGTTCTTACTGCCAACAGTGTTTTAGGTGATGCCTGAAGAATTCATGGTTTCTTAATATGTGACACTCCCTACCTTGAGATAATAAAAAGTTAACTGCCTGTGGTCATTCAACAAAAAGAAAACAATGTGAGTTCCCTCTCAATGTTTTTAAGAACTAAACCTTAAAGGTAATTGTGCCAAACTGTGTTGTAGGCCATTCACTTTGGTTAGAGGATTTTTCCTCTATCAATAGGTCTTCCAACCAATAATTTAAGCATCCTCTAAGTTTTAAGTGAGAATTTCTTTAGAACACAGCTTACTTTCAAAGCATCCTAGACAATGTTTTTAGATAAAAAAGATTCTCCCACTCCATTCCACCTAATTAGGAAAAAAAAATCATAAGAATTAGTTTTTCTTAGTCCTTACTGAGACTTGATATCTTTTGTATTGCTTAGCACAGTGCCTGGACTATAGTAGATACTTAATAAGGATTTATTGATTGATTATCACCAAATTTCCTGGAGGGAAGTCACCTAAAAAGAAGATCTTACCTGCTTTTAAAGAGTAACATTTGCATGAATTGTTTGGTTTTGATTTTTTTTGAAATGACAACACAGCTTAAACAATCTTCAAACCTGTAACTATATGACATAGCCTATCATTGATGAGTGGCATGAGGGACAACAACTAAGAGGATACAAACAAGTGCAGATTTCTGGAATTTTAGAATTGTTTAACAACTTTGCTAAAGGAACTGTGAATTTTGTTTGTTTGTATTTTAAATATGGAATTTAAAAGGACAAACACAATTTTGTCACAGACATTTTCTTGTCAGCCATTGGGGAAGACATAAAAGAAAAATTCTAAATTCTCCCCAGAAGTGCAAAGGTAATTTTGAAACTGGAGATATGGACAAATGTACCAATTTTATCCTACTTAGCTGAAAATAGATAAAAGTTGGCTGTCATCTCTAAACAGCATGGACAGTATAACAGTGAACTGTGGACCATAATTCTGTCTGTCTCCATGTCTCTCTTTCTCTCTGTCTCTCTCTTTTTTCTCTGGAGCTTCCAGAAGGACTACAGATCTCAGCCTCCAAGTATATGCCTTCAGTCCTAGAAGAAATAGCTACTTATTGCACAAAGAAAAAGGAACATTTGTATTGGCTTTGAGGAAACTCTTTTTATGCTGGTTTATGTCTTTTGCCCAACATGGAAGGGTGGAGTCAAACTCAAAAAGTAGCATAACTTTTAGTGCTCCCACCTAGCAGCAGTAGCAACCCAGGCTATAGTGAGCAGAGTTCTGCATGAATAAAAAGAGTCAGAAGGGCCCAATAAGGTCTGCCTAGAGCCAGTGCAGTAGTGTTCAGCTTAGCACTGTTCAGTCCCTCCTATCGGCAATTATCTTTTCTTGACATGTGAATGAACAGTTGATCCTGACCTTGAAGACTGAAGTAAAGCGACATATGCCTTAGCTGTCCTGGGAGTAAAGGCGGGAGGAACCATAGTTTTTGTTGTTGTTCATTTTTCCAGTTGTGTCTGATTCTTTGTGACTTGCAGATCATAGCATGTCAACCTTGTCCATGGACCAAACCACTAAAGTGGTTTGCCTTTCTCTTTTCCAAGGGAATAAGACAGATGGAAGTTAATTGACTTGCTCAGGGTCAAATAGTCAGTGAGTGTCTGAGACCAGGTTTGAACTCAGGTTTACCTAACCTTAGACTACCTCTGCAGTCGGGGAAGGAATGGTGGGCACAGATAAGAGCTGAAGTTACAGTAGCCAGTGGGCAAAGATATAGGGTATAGAAACAATCAACAGAAGAAGGCAGTTGGTAGACATGTGGGCTTCAATAGCAATGAGAATGAATTGGTTCCTACTTTCGGTGGCAACATTAGGAAAGAAGAATGATAACTGGAATGAGCAGAGATAAAAAGCATATCCACAATTACAAAAAAAGGCTATTGCTTAAACAACTTCTCAACATTACTACTAGCACAATGCCCAGTAATTATTGTGCAAACACCTTCCTAAGGAGAACTTGGAAGACAAAGGGATGACAATCTTGGATAGCAACTTGTTCTTCAGCAAAAAGTGGGAGGGAGGTAAAATATTCTAATCAGTTTGAACAGAAGAAAGGAAAAGGCTCTCAAAGATCTCTCATGCAACACAAATTTTGTATTCCCCTTCTCTTTCATAGGGTTCCCAGGGAAAGGGTAATGGTGGGTTTTGATACAAAGCAATTCTCCCTCACTAATAATAATGATTGATGACTATGCCAGTAGTATCATCACATTTGCTATATCTGATTTCCTCAGTGCTATTCTTTACTACCGTCACCTTTTTACACTAGGAGACCCCTTGTGTACTTCAAAGACTAGCATTACCCCACATGATGCTAATTCTTTAGATTTAGGAGTTGGTTTTTCCTAGATCTTGGCCAGAGATTGCTACTTCAGGGAACTGTTACATTTTGGTTTTGCTATGTTTATGCTTTAATTTTACTCTTCCTCCTTTAGTACTGCTTGTATCAGGCTGTTTAAATATTAGAGGACAAGACTGACTAATAATAATCTTAAAGTTATTTAAGAGATGCAATGTCCTGTAGCAAGCTTTAAGGATCTTACTACAAAGGGAGTAGAATATTATAGGAACTATCTAATTCCTTTCTCCAAGAAAGTAAACTTATAAAATTGCTTTTCATGAAAAGATATTGAGTTTTCTTGAGACTTGGTTGGTTTAGAGACTAAAAATTTAAACTCTTTAAGGCATTTGAGTTCAAAGTAGCCACAAGGAAGTCACAGGGTACTTTAGATTCTTAGCTAATAGATCATGTTGAGTAATTCAGTTAGGGCTATTCTGTTTAGCTAAATTAATTGAAGGTGTCCTTAAGACTTATACTTGTTGATTTTTTTTTTTCTGTTATAGATACGTTAATCTCCTTTTGTTAAGTATTAGCTGAGTTCTAAATATCGTATTTTATTAAGTATTGACTAGTCTGATTCAGACTTAGTTCAGAATACATATAGTGGTGTGTGTGTGTGTGTGTGTGTGTGTGTGTGTGTGTGTACACATCTATCCTGGAGTACTTGAGTTTTGTTTGTTACCTTCTAATTTTGGAGTCCATTATTGAGCTGTTTTCCATTTTATAATCAAAACTATTTAATCTCATTCCATCTTTCCCTATAGTCTATATTTCACTTAAATTTTTTATTTTTTATATCAATTTTTTTCAAATACTTTTGCATTTTTTCTTGCTTAGTCATACTTTCTTCCTCTTTCCCATACCCCGTTTATACTTCTTTTTGGCAATATCCTCTTCTATTTTTACCTCTTGGGAATCTCTTGATCTGTAACAATTTCTCGTAGTGTCTAATTTTATTTATTCATATCTCCATTCTCAATTCCTCATAAAGAATCTTGTTCCAGAGTCAGGTTTCACTCCCTTCCACTCTTGGGTGAGATGTTTAGACCGTGGTTGATCATTTCGCAAATTCCTTTAGTTAACACATAAATTCTGTTATGTCTATTCTTTGAACTTTTGCAAATTCTGGAAGCAGGAACAACATAGTCTTTAAGGCTCTCTGGATTATTTTAGGTCTTCTAACTTTCTTGCTGGTTTCCAGCCTTTAATCCAAAGTCAGAGTTTTGGGATTATCTCCACTCCCACCCCAGCTTTTCCTGTCTAAGTGTCTCTGGGCTTTCTGTCTCTGAGCAACAAAGTTCTGAATTTGTCAAGTATCCTTAGAGGCATTTCTACTCATAAAACAGTCAGGTTTCTAGTTGTTTTGAATTCATATGAACTGGATTCTGAATGAAAACTTTTCTTTACTTTGCCCATATGCTTTTGAACAGTTTTAGGACAGATGAAGTATTATATTTGTCTTTGTGGTTTCAGGATCATTATTTAATATGATGCTTTTTAAATATTCTTGTTAGAATATATATGGGAAAGCTGGCCCCTTGACAATTCTTCCATCTTAATTAGAAATATATGTCAATAAAATATTAAAGTACAAGAAGAAGATCTCCATAAGGCTGAATAGATATAATATGGAAAATTTATAGAAAGTCTTGGACAAGTGACATAGGAAAAATGTTGTAGGTAGTATTGTATGGAGGGAACATTCAACCTAATAAATCATGAATATATTGAAATTGTATATAAATTTATGGATAATATTCTATATAACACCAGTGCATTGAGCACTTCAAAAGAAGCATCTGGTAAATAATAAAAACCTCTATGGAATAGATAACTATCATATCTGTTTTATGAAAATGTTAAAGGACACACATTGAGGGCAAAGCACAAAAGTCAGCTTAAATCTTTTCTAGTCCTCTTCAATCAAAACCCAATCATCAGTTTATTGGATATCTTTTGTCCATGGAAATATCAAATTCAATATGTCAAAAACACAACTCATTAATTTACATGCTCGATCACTACCCCAGCCAAATCTGCGTCTCTTTTAGATTCTCTGATTATGCTGGGTTACCCAGCATCATAACTTTGGAGTCATCCTTAAGTTTTTCCTTCCCCCCACCTTCAACTCTCTAAACCTTTTACTCAATATCCAATAAATGGCTAAATCTTTTAGATTTTACTTCTGTAACATCACACACGCACACACACACACACACACACACACACACACACACACTCACCCCATCTCTCTTTAAATACAGCTTCCATCCTAGATTAGGATGTTAATTTTTCACCAGGACTATTAGGCCTATATAGGTCCAACATCAAAGATATACCTGGAAATTATATAAATATAGTAGACAAATCTCTGGAGATTTTTTTTTTTTTCAATCATGGCTTATAGGTAGTCCAATAATTCTTAGATTGTATCTCCTGGATCTATTTTCTAGGTCAATTGTTTTTCTAATGAGGTATTTTACATTTTCTTCTATTTATTTATTTATTTTTGTTTGACTATTTCTTGATGTCTCTTTGCATCATTTATCTCCATTTATCCACATTTAGTTTTTAGTGAATTATTTTCTTCAGTTAGCTTTTTAACCTCCTTTTGCATTTAGCCAATTATACTTTTAAAGGAGTTGTTTTGTTCATTGAATCTTTTCTTTCCCATTTCACCAGTTCTATTTTTCAAGGAACTGTTCTCTTTTTCCATTTCACCAATTCTATTTTTAAGAAGTTATTTTCTTCAATGTCTGCAATTCCTTTTCCAAACTCTCCGGCAAAGCTCTCATTTATTTCCCCCATTTTTCTTTTCTTTTTAAAGATCTTTTTTGAACTCTTCCAAGAGAGCCTTTTGAGCTTGAGAGCAGAACATATCACCCTTTGAGACTTAACCTGGAGATATTTGTTTCTTATATCTTCTTCTGGGTTTATGTTCTGTTGTTCCCTGTCTTCATAGTAGTGAGAACTACTGGTTCTCACTACTGGTCCGAGTTCTTTTTGCATTTTTGCTCATTTTTAAAGGTTAGCCTTTAGTGAATAGTGCTGCAGGCTTCCCCACTGTGCTGAGTGGCCTGGTCAAGTCCCACTTGTTATGCCAAGGTTCATAGATTCACCATTTGCCTTCTATAGTTCTGCTGGAAGTCTCACACTAGTCTGCTAATCCACTGCCCTTCTGAACCATAACAGAATAGCTAATAGTCAAAACCACAGTATTTTGGCTAAAAGCTTCCTACTAGATTTCTTGCATGGGGCCTCTCTGATCTGGGCCATGCATTGAGCAGCATTTTCCCCTGCTCAATTGATATATACCTTTCCTGAAGTGCTTTCAAAATACCTTATGCTGGAAAAGTATTACACTCTAAACATTTGTGGGTTCTATCACTACAAAATCCATTCAGAGCCTTTATCTAGTGTTGATTTGGAGAGATATCAGGAAGAACTCAAGTAAAGTCTTGTCCACTCTTTGCCATCTTTTCTCTGCCTAAGCTCTCTTATTAGTATAAGGAGGTGAACCCAATTGGTTCTATATGATTAGCCTAATGGATGCTTAAGATTTTTGAGAAGCAGAGTGAAATTATTGCAAAATTTGTATTGTCTAGCTCTTAGTGATAGTTTTAGAAAATCTGGATTTAAAACAGGAGGAAGAAGAAAAAAATTGTCTTTTTCCATTTACCAAATATACATAGATAAGAATGTGCTTTTAGTGTTCAAGGATGGATTTCTTAAAAACATAATTCTAATTGACTCTCCTTTCTCCAGAGTTCTCTAATTTTTGAAAGTTTAACAATTTAGAAAGTCATATAAATCCTAGGGAATAGCTTGGGATTCCATAAATGATATATCTCCTTTCTTATCAAAATGGAATTGTTGGAAAGTTGGTCATTGCCCATCATACTTGAAGAGGATCAAAATTACATCACTATGTCAGGGTCAAGATACTTGTTCAATTGTGGTTGATCAGACCAAGATGAGGGTGGAAGCTCTACCACAGAGCAGACACAAATAGTCCATATGAACAACTGGAATGGAGATGTCTCTAAATTTATACATTTTACATTTCTTTTAAGCAACTGCAATTCAAATTTGCTTATAAAGTACAAGGCCTTCTTTACACAGGTCTAACATGCTGGGTGGTCTAGTATCAGTGTGTCCCGATTCTCCCAATTGGTTCCAAAGTTCTTCAAAGAGACCTTGAGAGTGTTTCTATATCACTTCTTCTGAATACTGTGTAAACATTTCCCTTGTGTGAGTTCTTTTTTAGACAAATGCATATTTAGCATTCGAACAATGTGGTCAGGCCATCAGAGTTGTGCTCTCTGCAGTACAGTTTGAAGTTCAGTTTGGCAGTTTAGCTCAAGAATGTACCTTAGTGTACATTCTTGCCAGGTGATTTTCCAAATCTTCCTAAAATGATTCAAAAGGGAGTGATTCAGTTTCCTGGTATGTCAGGAGATATATGTTGGGAGATTTCTAATGATATGGGGAATTGAAATAGGAGAATGTTTTTATATAATTATGGAGAATGTGAAGTCAACTAGAAGAAAATGGATTATTTTCTTCAGTTTGTGATACTTAAACCCCTAGATGAAAGTAAACAATAGTTTTCATTAAATTCTCATAAAAGAAAGGGAAAATCTTTAATAAAAATCTTGGAATCATTCTTCTTAAGGTCCTTTTAGTAAAAGGGGATGTCTTGGCTAATAGGCTGGGCCACACTGAATATGGAGTAGGATTAGGTTACAAATTTTCAGTATCAACCCAGACACCAAGAACAACCTGCTTGGAAGAAATTTAGCACTTCTTAGCTACTTTGTTACAGATGTTGCTGAACTATGATGGGAATTGATGCCTATGTAAGAGGTATTGCCATTGGTACTATGGCGCTGATCTTTCTTCTGCTCTTCTTGTAATTGCTTTTTTTTTTTCCAGAAATCAACTTAAAATTTCCTCTGATATTACCACCACCACTGTATGGACTGCATTTTTTATTTTTTTAATGAGGTAATTGGGGTTAAGTGACTTGCCCAGTGTCACACAGGTAGGAAGTGTTAAGTATTTGAGATCAGATTTGAACTTTGGTCCTGCTGATTTCAGGGCTGATGTTTTATACACTATGCCGTCTAGCTGCCCCCTTTTGACAATCTTTTAAATTTTATGATTATTTATCATTTTGTTATGTATATAATAGTACTTCTCTAATACAAAATATACTATGCTTCTTCCTAAAGTATGAATGGTTTTAAAAACCACTTAAATGGTGAACTGTCCCATAGAAAATTTGAGGAACCTTTCCATCAAGAGATAAGATGTGGAAGGACAAATATTTATTTTGCTTTTGGTTATAGTGATTTCATTTTGAAGGGGCAATGAGGCCATTTTCAAGATTCAGTTGGTATGGAGGGCTATAGATATACAGCCCATATAGTTAGAGCTCCAGAGTTTTGGCAGAGTTTTTGTTACGCTATTAGATATCTTTCTGTTTCATTATTACTATCCTTTAAAATTGTATATTTGTTTTGTTTTAGGAAAGCTTATTAAATAAAATTATTTTATTGCATTTTATAATACACAAGTACTTCATTCTATTCTAGTTCTAATCATTAGACTAGCACAAACCAGGCCTAGTACAGATTAACTTGCTATCATGTGTTGTTTATTAAATAACTACATTTCTAACTCAAACTGTAATTATAGCTGATATTTCATTTTTATAATAATAGCTTTTTATTTTCCAAAATATACACAAAGATGATTTTCAAAATTCACCCTTGCAAAAAGTTGTGTTCCAAATTTTTCCTTCCCTTTCTGCCTTTCCGCTCCCCTAGACATATAGGTTAAACATTTTTTCTAACCATATTTCCACACCTATCATGTTGCACAAGAAAAATCAGATGAAAAGAGGAAAAATGAGAAAGAAAAAAAAAACAAGCAAACAAATAGTAACAACAAAAGTAAAAATACTATGTTTTGATCCATATTCAGTCTCCATAGTCTTCTCTATCCATGTGGATGGCTCTCTCCATAACAAGACTATTGGGATTGCCCTGAATCACCTCATTGCTAAAAAGAGCCAATTCCATCAGAGTTGATCATCACACAATCTTGTTACTGTGTACAATGTTCTACTCACTTCACTGAGCATCAGTTCATGTAAGTTTCCCCAGACCTTTCTGAAATCATCTTAATGATCATTTCTTATAGAACAATAATATTCCAATACAATATTCCATTATAATCCATTACAATTATTCAACCATTCCCTAAATGAGGAGCATCCACTCAGTTTCCAATTCCTTGCCACTACAAAAAGAACTATATAAACATTTTTGCAAATGTGGATTCTTGTCCCTTTTTTATGATCTCTTTGGGATACAGACTCAGTAGAAACACTGATGGATATGCACAATTTTATAGCCCTTTGGGCATAGTTCCAAATCATGTTCCAAAATGGTTGGATCAGTTCACAACTCCACCAACAATGAATTAGTGTCCCACATACCTTCCAACATTTATCATTATCTTTTCCTGTCATCTTAGTGAATTTGAGAGGTATGAAATGGTATTTCAGAGTTGTCTTAATTTTCATTTCTTTGATCATTTGTGATTTAAAGCATTTTTTCATATGACTAGAATGGCTTTAATTCTTTGTATGAAAATTGTCTGTTCATATTCTTTGACCATTTATCAACTGGGGAATGACTTGTACTCATAAATTTGAGTCAATTCTTTATATAATTTAGAAATAAGAATATTATCAGAACACTTGGATGTATTTTCCCCCCAATTTTCTATTTTCCTTTTTATCTTGGTTGCATTGGTTTTATTTGCACAAAATATTTTTAATTTAATATAATCAAAATTTTCCATTTTGCATTTCATATTTTTTTTAGTTCTTCTCTGGCTATAAATTCATTTCATCTCCACAGATCTGAAAAGCAGATTATCCCTTGTTCTCCTAATTTCCTTGTCGTAACAACCTTTATGTCTTAAATCATGAACCCATTTTAATCTTATCTTGGTATAGGGTTTTAGATGTTGATCAATGCCCAGTTTCTACCATACTATTTTCCAATTTTCCCAACAATTTTTGTCAATAGTGAGTTCTTATCCCAGAAGCTGGAGTTTTGGCATTTATCAAATACTAGATTTCTCTAGTCATTGATACAATAGTCTTAGCTAATATGAAATGATTTTGATGACTGCTACTTTGTAATAGTTTTAGATCTGTACAGTTCTGCCACCTTTACTAAATTCCCTTGAAATTTTTGACCTTTTGGTCTTCCAGATGAAATTTTTTTAAATTATTTTTTTAGTTCTATAAAGTAATTTCTTGGCAGTTTGACTGGCATAACACTGAATAAATAGATTAGTTTAGGCAGCCTACTCATGAGAGAAATTGTATTCTTCCAATTCTTTAGATCTAACTTTATTTGTGTGAAAAGTGTAATTGTCTTCATATAGTTCCTGACTTTGTCTTGGCAGTTAGACTTCCAAATATTTTATATTATCTATAGTTATTTTAAATGTAATTTCCATTTCTATTTATTGCTGTTGGACTTTGAAGGTAAGATATAGAAATGCTGATGATTCATGTGGATTCATTTGATATCCTGCCACTTTGCTAAAGTTGTTAATTATCTCTGGTAGTTCTCTAAATATACCTACATATCATTTGCAAAGAGTGATAATTTTGTTTTCTCACTACCTATTCTAAATACTTCAATTTCTTTTTCTTCTCTTACTATATTTCTAATACAATATTGAATTGTAATGGTGATAGTGAGCAACCTTGTTTCATCCCTAATTGTATGCCTCTAGTTTATTTTTATTACATATTAATGCTTGCTGATGGTTTTAGATAGAGACTGTTGGAATCCTTATTAACTGCTAACTAATTAGAGTTGATCTAATCTTACAAGAAGATTTTGGCCAGAACCTGAAACAAAGTACTAAGTAGAACTAATTAATACAAGATTTGTGCTCACACCTTTACTCATTGGAGTTCACAAGTATGCCAGCTTCACAAAGTAAACTTTCTAACTTCAAGGGAGTTCACACTTCCCTTAAAGCTCTTTGGGCCAGAGAGCACTATGGGAGAAAACCCATAATCCCATTCTCTCAGAAGATTCACATATAAGGTGAGAGAGCCATTCCAGAATACATTTTTTCCTCTTGGCTGGCTGGTCGTGGAGGAGAGTTCAGCTGGACTCGAGAGGGGCAACTCTGGTGCAGACAGAGAGCACTTTGATGGATTTCAGTGGAATTACGCCAGAAGCCCTCTTTCCGAGGCAAGGCAGAATATATTCCACTTGGCTGGCTGGAGGAGGACGAAGAGTTTTCAGAGGATAAAGCTACGAGTGGAGAGTTCAGTGGACAACCAGATTCATCTTCATCTCACACCACTGTAGTTGGTGGCTGGGCTCCTGCACGCCCCCCACTGAGACCAAGCTGGTCTGAAAGACTCACCAGAAAGCTAGCCGAGCCCCAAGAGAAGGAAACAAGAGATTCATTCCATCTCTGTGCTGGTTGGAGGCTGAAGAAAGCAAAGGCAGAGGCTAATGGACAGAACCTTTGGATTTGGAGATATTCGGAGGGCCCTAAGCTAAACCGGCTGTGTTTTGAGAAGAACAAGAACTCCAACATTTGAACTCATAACAAGAGACTACTTATCATTTTAAGGAAAATGACCATTTATTCCTGTGTTCTCTAGTATTTTTAATAGGAATGGATGCTGTATTTTGTCAAATGCTTTTTCTGCATCTATTAAGATAATCACATGATTTATGTTAGTTTGGTTATTGACACATTCATTACTAATAATTTTCTTGATATTGAATTAGTCTTGTATTCCTGTTATAAATTCTACTTGTCCATAGTGTATTTTCATGTGATAAGTTGCTATGATCTCTTTGCTAATATTTTATTTAAGATTTTTGCATCAATATTTATTAGGGAAATTGGTCTAAAATTTTCTTTCTCTGTTTTAACCTTCCAAGTTTAAATATCAGCATCATATCTGTGTCATAAAAGGAATTGGGTAAAAGTCCTTCCCCTTTTCCCCTCAATTGTTTGTATAATATTGGAATTAATTGTTCTTTACTTGTTTGGTAGAATTCACTTGTAAATCCATCTGACTATGGAGATTTTTTTTAGGGAGTTCATTAATAGTTTGTTGAATTTTTTTCTAAAATGATAGTATTTTAGTAATTTATTTTACTCTTATTTATTTAACATTATATGTACATATTCTTATTTGAGGCTTACAACCAATCTGTGAATTAGATACTCCAGATATTGTGAGTCCTATTTTACATATAAAGATCAGAGAAGTGATGTGATATAATTTTTCCCATGATCATACAACTAATAAATTTTGGAACTAAAACTTGAATTTAGATATTTTTGAATCTGAATCAGGCACTCTTTCCATCATATTGATAGAACCGATATAGGGGAAAAAGTGAAAAAGCAGAAAGAATAAACAGCTTCTTTATAGGACATAATACAATAAAGTAGTTTAAGGTTAAGAAAGGAAATGTGAGTAAAAGATATAGATGTAAATGGAAACTAAATAACAACAACCTGAATAATGAGTAGAGTAAAGAAGAAATTACAGGAACAGTCAATAATACTGTTAAAAAGGATGATGATGAAAGAAAGTTAGGATGTAAAGCTTAAATAGTCCTTGGAGAAAACATATCACTGAAAACATATTTAGAGGTTATACAAAGGCCAATTTCTAGTTATATGAAATAATGCTCTAAAACACTGTTGACTGGAGAAATTCAAATTAAGACAAATCTGAGGTACCACTTCAAATCTCTCAGACTGAATGATGAAAGATGGAGAATGTGGATGTGGATGTGGAAAAACTGGAACACTAATGCATTGTTGGTGGAATTGTGAAACAATACAACCATTCTGCAGAGCAATTTAGAACTATGTCCAAAGGGCTATAGAACTGTGCATTCCCTTTGTTCTCTACTCACTTTATCCCAAAGGCATCATAAAAGAGGACCCATATGTGCAATTTTTTTTTTATAGTTGCCATTTTTATAGTGGCAAGGAACTGGAAGTGAATGTTCCTCTGTTGGGGAATGACTGAATAAATTATTGTATATGAATTTAGTGGAATATTATTGTTCTGTAAGAAAAGATGAGCAGGCTGATTTTAGAAAGGCCTGGAGAGACTTACATGAACTAATGCTGAGTGAAGTGAGCAGAATCAAAAGAACATTGTACACAGTAATGAGATTTTGTGATGATCAACTATGATGGACTTTGCTCTTTTAAGTATTGAATTCAAGACGATTTCAATAGTTTTGTGATAAAAAGTGCCATCCACAACCAGAGAGAGAACTATGGAGACTAAATGTGGATTAAACCATAGTATTTTCATCTTTTTGTTAATGTTGTTATTTGCTTGCTTTTTTTTCTTTTTTTTTTCCCTTTTGATTTGATTTTTTTTTGCATAGCATGAGGAATATGGAAATATGTTTAGAAGATATGCACATAGTATATATATATATATGATTGTTTGCTGTCTTGGGGAGGGTGGAGGAGAAGGAGAAAAATTTGAAATACAAGGTTTTGCAAAGAGGAATGTTGAAAACTATATTTGTATGTATTTAGCAATATGAAAAGTTATTTTTGAAAAAGAATAGGCCAAAAAAACCCTAAAGAATAAACTAATTAGCAATTCTAACATAAGAATAAAAGGAGGAATTTTGAAATTTAGAAGACAGATGGGAAAAACTTGAAAATAAAAAATAAGAATGATAAAACTAAGAACTCTATTTTTGAAATTTGGAAGATTAATAATAAACTATTAGCTAATCTAATCCAGAAAATCAAGAGAAAAATCATATTATAAAAAAAATCAGACAAGGTAAATTGGTGATAATCAGAGAAGTAAAAATAATTTTGTGAATTATTCCATTCTTTCAAAAACTTGGAGTTGAAATAAAGTAGAATACTTGTAAAATAGAAAATATCTACATTAATAAACAAAGAAATAAGTGCATTAGATAGTCTAGTCTCAGAAAAAAAGAAATTGAGCAAGTCATAAAGAGACTTTCAAAGTGGTGGAGTAGAGACTAAAATTATATCAAATATTTTTTATCATTTAGATGGATTTATACTGGAAATTTAAAGAGCAATATATACATCATAAAATTAGACAAATGAAGAAATAAAGCATCCTACTAAATATTTTTATAGGACACAGGACATTCACTGATATCTAAAACACAGAAAGAGAATTGCATACTAATTTAACTAATTAATTCTTAGCCAAAAGATCATCAACATTATTGCAGATTTTAAATGAAATGTTACCCAGGTGACTAGAGTAATATATCCAGAAATTTATTTATTAAAGTCTAGTTGGGTTTATTCCAGTGATGCCAAGATGGCTCAATATTGAAAAAGTAATTAATGTAATTAATCATATAAACAAAAATATTATTTTATATACAAAAAAAGACTTTTACCCAAATTGAGTATTCATTAATGTTTAAAACTTTAAAAAATAGAAGTGAAAGAGTCTTTAATATAATCAAAGGCAAATGTTAAGTTTTTTTCCTATAAAAATAACAAAAGTTTTCCTAGGACAGGGAGAAAACCAAGATGTCCCTCAAACCACTATTATTCTGAATAATTCCAGAAATCATAAATTTAGCAACAAGACAACAGAAGGAAATCAAGCATATGAACATTGGGGAAAAGGACTCTCTCTATATATAAATACATATATATTCACACACAATATACATATATAACATGTGTATCTGTATATTTGAGTATTATATATGTATATGTATACATAGATATACACATACATATATAAGTGTGTGAGACATACTGTGTACTTCAAAAACCTGAGAGGATTAAAGTAGAAAGAAGTTAATATGATAACTTCAGTAAAGTAACAGGAATAGTTACCAATTTTATACTTCTCTAAAGTTTGTGAAGGGCTTTACATATTTCAATTTACCTTTATAATAATTCTAAAGACAGAGATGCCATTATTATCCCCATTTTACAGATTGAGATATCAAGAAAAGAAGAATTAAAGTGACATGTGAATAGTTACATGACTTAGTATGTGATGAAAGAAGTACAGCAATGCAGTTCTTCCTGAGTCTATATTCAATGTTCTATTCACTGTACAACATAGCTGCCTAGAATACTAACAAAATAGATATATAACCATTAGTTTTACTTTAAGTGCATAAAAATATAGGACTTTATCTACTAAAATATATTCAAGATTTATGTAATGCATGTGTAAAACACTTAAAAAATAATAGAAGACAGTTATAAAAATATTCAGAGGCTAAACCTTATCATTATAATGAAAATAATGATCCTATTTTAAATTAATTGATAGATATTTAGTTATTCCAATCAAAACACCAAGAAGATACCTATTTAAATGGAAAAAGATATTAGCAAAATTCTTTTAGAATCTCAAAGGACATTATCAGAAATATAGTATTACCAGTATAATAAACCATTATAAAAACCCCAGTTTAAAAAGTGTAGCTAGTATAGCATTACTAGACCTTAAACTATAATAAAAACATAATCATCAAAACCATTTGGTATTGATTAAAATACAAAAGCAAAAGAATGAAATATGCTACATAAGGATAAAAGAGAAACAATGAAAAACCGTAGGTCTGTGTTAGTAAACATTACTTACTTAAGACCATGATTCCATTGTAAATTTCTGGGGAAAACAGAAGGTAGTTTGGAAAAAAAGTTTGCATTAGGTTATCTAACCATATATTATGATAAGTTCCAAATGGATTTGCAACTTGAATACAAAATGTCTCCTCTTTAAAAGCAATAACGAAGTAGAGGTTAAAGCAAACAGTTATTTTAAAACTAGGACTAACAAGAAAGAGAATCCTAGCTAAAGGACAGATCATAAAAGTAAGATTACACTTTTAATTACATAATTTAAAAAATAGTTCACAAAAATCAATGCATATAAAACAAAAAGGAGCTGTTGGATGTGAAAAAGTTTATATCAATTATCATTGACAAAATGATAATAAATCACTAACCAATTATTGAGCATCTATTATATAATAGGTATTATGCATAGTGTTGCAGATGAAAAGATAAAATTAAATACTACTTGATGTCAAGGAGCTTACACTGACAAAAGTGAATAGAATCCTTTCCCTACAAAATTATATCCAGACAATCTGTAAAAGAATTGCAGGGTCCAAATAGAAAAATGAAAAAGATATACCATTATTCATTATTCATTCATTATACAATTATTCATCATATTCATTATTAGGAAATGCAACTAAAATAACTCTATGATTTTGTCTAATAACAAGCAAATTAGCAGGTAACACAAAATATCAGACTGTCTGTGGGAAGGTAACCAATATAATATCTTGTTGGTAGAGCTGAGAATTGGCCCAGCTACTCTGGATGTCAATATGAAATAGTCATAAAAGTGACTAGATTCTTAATCCCTCTTTTATAAAAATCCCACTCTTGGGCTTCAATTTCAAATAAGAAAGTCAAATCAGAAATCAATGTGGATGTAACTATTAATAGTGACTCTGTGGTAGCAAAGAACTAGAAATAAAATAAGTAGCCATTATTGGGAAATGGCTGAATAAACAGTGGTTTATGAATATAATTAAAACGCATTAAATTATTTTTGACAATGAGGAAACCAAAGGAACACTTAAGATTGATATGAATTGTTAAAGAGAACAATAAATAGAACTGGAAGATCAATATGCATAATGATGTGGACAATGTAAATGAAAAGATTACTATAAAGAAGCCAAACTCTGGAGTAACTGAAAAACCGATAATGGGGTTGCAGAACAGGTAATCAAGGATACAATACTCTTTCTAAAGAGATGGGGAGCTATTAGGCAAAACATAAACAATATGTTTAATGTGTTAGACATTTTAATTTTTTTTTCTGTGCAAGGAGGATTACAATTTTGAATGAGTGGGAGTAGCATCGAGGTAGAGAGTATTTCTAGAAGTGACTAAATTAAAAAAATACAACTCAGAAGCACCAACAAAATTTTTATTTATAAAGTAATATGAAAGATATCATCTAGGAGGGGAAGATAAGCTGGGAAAGTACCAAGAGTGAATCTCCTAAATGCTTTACTCAATAAATCCCCTTCACACAGTTCAAGATTTACCTAATGTATATACATTTCTCATCTACATTTCCAACTTAAGTTATTTCAGCATAAAGAAAAAGTTATTTGGAAATATGTATACAATTTATATGTATATACATATGAGCAGTTGCAATTTAAATTTCTGCTTCTCATGCTTGAATTTGCTCGAAATCCTTTCCTTAAAGTGAAATCATTTTGTTCCCTAAAGCAGCGTGTCAGGCCAGTCCAACTGCCAAAGTTATTTCCCAAGTTGTCTAGAGTGATGCCAGGAAGCTTAAGGCTGTGCTTCAGTGAATCCTTGAAGTGTTTCTTCTCCTTTCCCTCACTTCAGCTAGCTATTCAGTGCCTGCTAGACTATTCTCCAGTCTTTCTGTCTTAGCACATACCCCTCCCCATGGAATTGTGAATTGCTTCATTCCTGGCTATCTTCCAGGACTTCACTGGTAGGGGATCCCCTGCCATTTACTGTTCAGTAGGGCTTTTAGATGCTGATCAAACTATTCATGAAACCAGATGTGCAGTTTGTGGTAGGCTTAGATCTCCTAGCTAGAGAGAAGTCTAAAGACCATTTCTGCTTTATAGAGCCTTAGTTTGGACTGGAGAATGAGGCCATGTTGGCAGCAGACACCAACAATCTACCAAAGAGAGAGGGGAGTGATTTTATTTTATTTTATTTCAATTTAAAATTAGTACACCACTGGACAATGGGATGTTTAAGTAGGCAAAGCTAAAGATAGTTTTTCTTTTTGCATTTCTGATTAATATATTTGACCAGATAGGGGCACTCTGGAATCAATTGTTATACAGCCACAATCTTCTTTAGACTTGGCATAAGTCTGTGAGACCTCGTTATTTTCTAATAGTATTTCCGCCCCCTCCTCCTGCCAATTACATGTAAAGATAGTTTTCAATATTCATCTTTTTAAGATTTTAAGATTTAAATTTTTCTCTTTCCCTCATTTTTTCCCTTCCCCCTAAGACAGCAGGCAATCTTAGAGAGGTGATACACATACAATCATATTAGATATTTTTCCACATTAGTGATATTGTAAGAAAAGATGCATGAACAAAAGGTAAAAAATCAGGAGAAAAAAAAGCAAAACAAAATTAAAAATAGAATTCTTTGATCTGTTTTTAGATTCCATATTTTTTCCCTCTGTATGTGGTTAGAATTTTCCATCACAAGTTCCTTAGAATTGTTTTGGATCATTGAATAGTTCAGAAGATCTAAGTCTATCATGGTTAATTACTACACAATGTTGCTGTACAATATTCTGGTTCCTCTCTCTTCACTAGCATCAGTTTTTTTCCAAGTTATTTTTCCATTTTTTTTCTAAAATCTACCTGCTCATCATTTCTTATAGAACAATAATATCCCATTACATTTATATATCACAGCTATTCTCCACTTGATGGTCAATCCCCTCTATTTTTAATTCTTTGCCACCACAAAAATGACTGCTACAAATATTTTTGTACACATGTGTTCTATTCCTTCTTTAATGATCTCTTTGAATACAGACCTAGTGGTGGTATCTTATTAATTCTGCAATTTAGTCATGATCAACTTTCTTTTTTGTGTTCTCTTAAAGCATTATTTTCTAAGATTGTTATTATTATGAAGAGAAGAAATAAATTTGTTTATGGTAGAGTTCATCTCAAATTCTTCCCATTGGATATGGGTTTTCCATTAAAAATTATAATTAAAAAAGTCTTACAAGTTAGACTTATAATTGTATTATGAATAAGAATTTTCATTTTAATTATGATTTTTAAAAAATGAAAAAAGTTATAACTTGGAATGGATTTAAGATGAACTGCATCAAAACAAGTCTGTTTGTTTCATAACTATTTCAATAATGTTTGAAGAAAAAACAATACTATAGAAACATGGAGATAAGCTAACCAAATTTTGCAACAGTGCAATTGGACTAATTGAAATTATTGTTTGTTCTTTGTTCTCAAACATGACCATGACATCAGGAAAGTGATGCATGCATGTGAAGTGGATTTAAATGAGGAAGGGCTGTGCAAGGTCACTTGCCTCATTTTCCCTTCCAGAGCCATCTGGATTCATTGGTAAGATATATATCAAGACAACTGAAGATAGCCCTGGATGGAATGGGAGACCTCCTTCTTCCTTCTTTCCCTCCCTTCCTTCTCCCTCCTTTTCTCCTTCCTCCTTCCCTCCCTCCCTCTCTCCTTCCCTTCCTTCTTTCCTCCTTCCTTCTTTCCTCCCTTCCTTCTTTCCTTCCTTCCCTCCTTCCTTTTCCTTCCTTCTTTCTTTCCTTCCTTCCTTTCCTTCCTCTTTTCATCCCTCCTTTCCTCCCTCTCTCCCATTTCCCTCCCTCCCTTCCTCTTTCTTCCCTACCTTCCTTTTTCCTTCTCTTCCTCCCTCTCTCCTTTCCTTCCTTTCTTCCTCCCTCCCTTACTCCCTCACTCCCTTTCTGCCTTCCTCCCTTCTTTCCTCCCTCCCTCTCTCCTATACAGATAAGAAAGTCCAACATTTTTATGTGGTTTGCTTAGAATCACACAATACTAAGAATTTGAAATGAAATTTGAAGCCAATTTCTTTGACTCCACAGACAGTAGTCTTTTTAGTATATCATAGCACTTTCCCAAGAAGAATAAATCTCATTCCTCTTTCACAGGAGAGCTCTGCAATTGTTTGTGTAAAGCTCTATGACCCTTCCTTTTCACTTTTATCTTCCCTTTGACAGACTAAACACATTGAGTTTCTTTAACCAATATTCATATGGTATGAACTTGAGGCCCTTCACTTTTTTGGTTGCTCTCATCTGGATACTTTCTGACCTATGAATATATACCCATAATTGCAGTGCCCCCAAATTCATAGCAGTATGAAAGGGGCAGGTCAGACAAAGCAAAACTATCTCCTTGTTACCATAAAATATACTTTGCTTAATTAAGCTTAAAATTACCTAAAAATTCTTAGCTTCCATATCACACTAAAATTCACCCACCTCTGGACTGCTCACTTTGGAGATATCCTTAGCCTCTGTGGACTCTCTATCTGATTGGCTAGTTTTTCCCAGAATCTCCAATTTAATAAGGAAACCCAGATTTTTGTTCTTTTTTTAGGATGCATTCCTGATTCAACTATGACATTTTTTTCCTCCTCAAGCTGGAAGGATCTTCATCCTTTTCCCCTATTACTTTTTCTGCTCTCTTTTATATGTTATGTTCCACAATGTGAATGTAAGTTCCTTGAGAGAAGTCACTGTCACTCACTCTATTTGTATTTGTATTTTCAAGACTTAGCACATTGCCTGCCTTATAAAAACTGCTTATCGATTGACTGATATTGGGAGCTGAAAGCCCACAAAAACATCTTCTGTCTGTCCCTCCATCTTGTACTTGGATGTTGTTTTTCTTTAATATATGATTTATATTTAACTCTATAAAATTTTATTTTATTTGGCTTGACTTAATTGAACAATTCTTTTGTCAAGATCTTTTTGGATCCCAAATCTATATTGCTAGGTGTGAGCTTTTCTATCTTTATATCACCTGCATTTTTATGTCTATCTGATTACCTTTATTGGAGTTTTTGCTAAAAAAATAACTCAAACATGGGGACAATCACAATCCCTAGGCATCCCCTGAAAACTTCTTGCGAAGTGCACATTGACCTATTAATTGTTTATTCTGGGCCCAGGCATTCAAGTAACTTTTATCTAATTTCACTATTGTTTAACACACACTTTCCCCTCAAAAAATAGAATAAGAGGCTGATTTTTTTTTTGCTAAAAATCTATTTAAACTATCTGTAATATTTGAGTAATTTTCAATCTAGTAACCCTATCAAAAAAGGAAAGAAGGTTAATCTTATGTGACATTCTAGATGAAGTGATTTTTTTTTTGTGATCACAATTTATTTTTCTAGTTCATTAAGCATGCTTTTTTATAAAATATTCCAACTTTTCTCACTATTTGAAGTCAAGTTCATTGTTTTATATTTGAAAGTTCCATTTCTATTCACTTTTGTTTGAAATCAGAATATTTTCTTGTTTCCCTATTTAAAGCTTCCTATTTTCCATGATTTTTCAGTGTCTTTAGCAATCATTTCTACCATTTCTTTTAGTTCATGAAGTTCCCTCATACATAGTTCATTTAGTGTGGGTATCTGTAGTTCATCAAGGAAACATGGTGCTCTCATATAATTTTCTAATTTATGTTGAATATAAACTCTTGATTGGTCACTTTGATTCTATCTTCTTCTCTGAGGACAAAGATAAGGTAAAATAAGAGGTGAACAGACTTTTCCTTTTATGCTATCTATTATCTTCAGCCCATCCATCTCCAGCAGAGGATTTAGTAGAACACCAAGCATGGAGTCAGGAAGATCTAAGTTCAAATGTGGCCTCAGATACTTACTAGGTGTATACCCTGGGGAAAATTGTGTTTATTTGCCTCAGTTTCCTCATCTGTAAAGTGATCTCGAGAAGAAAATGACCAACTACTCTAATATCTTTGCCAAGTAAAGATCAAATGGAGTCACAAAGTGTCAATCATGACTGACCAAATAACAAACAACAACAACAAAAAGTGAAACATAAAAAAGTTACAAACATTAGATCAGACCAAGAATTCTTATAGAATATTGATGCTGGGAATAATACAGTCTTGAATGAATTGAGGGATCTTTTTCAAGCAGGGGAGGTGGCTATTTAAAAAATAGAAGAATTAAATTTGACAGCATTATCCTTTAAAAGGGAGTTGAGATGTCACCATTAACTTAATAAAAGCAGCTAGAAGACATAATAGAGTGCTAGACCTGGTTTCAGAAAGTTCTGAGTTCACAGTTTCAATTGATCAATGATGGACAGAAGCAACTACATCCAAAGAAAGAACACTGAGAAATGAATGTAAACTGTTTGCATTTTTGTCTTTCTTCCCGGGTTATTTATACCTTCTGAGTCAATTCTTCCTGTGCAACAAGAGAACTGTTCGGTTCCGCACACATATATTGTACCTAGAATATACTGTGACATATTTAACATGTATAGGACTGCTTGCCATCTGGGGGAGGGGATGTGAAGGGAGGGAAGGGAAAAATCAGAACAGAAGTGAGTGCAAGGGATAATGTTGTAAAAAATTACCCAGGCATGAGTTCTGTCAACAAAAATTTATAATTATTAAAAAAAAAAGGAAAAAAGAGAATATATTTAATTCAACAAAAAAAAGGGAAAAAAAGAAAACATTGCATGCAAAGCTTTTCCCTCATTGTTTGCCCCTTTCAAGGTTAATAAAAAGTATTCATTCCTAAAAAAAAAAAAAAAAAAAAAAAGAAAAGAAAAAAAAAAAGATCTGAATTCAAAAGTAGCCTTAGATACTTACTAGTTGTGTGACCTTGGCTAAGTTACTTAACCTCTGTCTGCCTCAATTTTCTCATCTGTAAAATGTGGTTCACAATAGCATTTACATCACAGATTTGTAAAGATCAAATGAGATAATATTTATAAAGCATAGCATAGTGCTTGGCACATAGCAAGCATTAAATAATGCTTATTCCCTCTTTCTATTAACTCATGACTAATATTGCCTTTCTCATTCTTATAAAATCTTTGTGAAAATCACATTCAAATATCTATATGCTAAGGAAAAATGAGCTGTGAATAAAGTAGGCCTTCATACATGATTTTCTATGCAGATGATGTCTGTATTGTCACAGTAATCATGCAGGGGTCCTCAAACTATGGCCTGTGGGCCAGATTATCCCTCTCATCCAGGGCTATGAAGTTTCTTTATTTAAAGGCCCACAAGACAAAGTTTTTGTTCTTACTATAGTCCAGCCCTTCAACAGTCTGAGGGACAGTGAACTGGCCCCTTATTTAAAAAGTTCCATTACTGAGTAATGGAATCAGTGGATCTCAGATTTCAAAGGGATTATGTATTTTTTCACTTAGTTTTTCCTGTTTATGAAAAGTTTGACTGCTTGTTAAACATCATCTTTACTTTGCTTGCACCCAAAATTTCAGGTGTTATCCCGAGGAGAGAATGACCAACTTCTGAAGGACAAGGTGTATAATAGAAGGATATAAATGTTCATTAAAAAGTATGAGACAGAATTTCTTTTGAACTTTCTACAAACTATAGGTGAAAACATAGTATTTTCATCTTTGTTTCTTTACTTGTTTTTTTCTTTCTCGTTTTTCCCCTTTTGATCTGATTTTTCTTGTATAGCATGATAAATATGTAAATATGTGTAGAAGAATTGCATATGTTTAAGCTATATTGGGTTACTCACTGTTTTGGGGAAAGGAGAAATGAAGAGGGAATTGGAACACAAGGTTTTGCAAGGGTGAATGTTGAAAACTATTTTTGAAGGTATCTTGAAAAATAAAAAGCTAATATTATATAAAAGAACTTAAAAAAACCCAAAATATAGGTGAGACACATACTTGACTTATAGTCATTTCAATGATTATTTAAATATGAGGGGAATAAGAAAAGTATAGAAACTCTGAGGAGAGTCATGGGATGATTAACGAGTAAGAACATGAAATAAGACAAAATAATTGCTCACTTTAATTCTTAAGAAAAGAAGAGCATGTTGGAGAGACCTTCTGTAGTAAATTCATGGAAGGTCATTGACTAATGTTATATGGAATAGTCTGGCATGGATAACTTGGAATCTACATCATTGGAAGGAATATCCATATTAATTAATCCATATATTTATCGAAATATGAAAATATTTAGAAGAGAATTTAGGATGACAAACTAGTAGCTCTGTTTCATGTAGTGAAATATTGATAGCCTAAATGGATAGTGTTTTCATATGATTTTTCAGCACCTAGCACAGTGTTTTGTACATATTTCAATACTTCCAACAATCTTATGACATAGTTGATGTGGATACTGCCCCTACAGATAAAGATTATGATTTCTCTCTGCCCTAATGCATGCTATTCATTAATTTCTATAATGTCCTAAAATTTTGTCACTTGTTGGTCAACTTTTGCTTGTGAATCTTGCCACTCTTAGCAAGAGATATCCTCAGATTACTATTATCAGACTCAGATCTCAAATCTATTAGCAGTTCCCCTGCTTTATATTTCATTGAAAAAGACACTGAGAATTCAGGGTAACTTAAGGAGGATAATAAAGTCCCACAAGGCAATTAGGAAGAATGCTAATTAGATTTAGATTATTTGGGCTTAATTCCAATCTCTGCTATTCCTATCAATGTGGACTAATATGTCACTTAAATTTTGGGGCCTCATTTTTTTCATTTGTAAAATAATGGGGTAAAATGACCTATGAGTACTTTTTCAGCTCTAAATATAAGATTGCCAATTATGAGGATAGTGACTTAAGTGGATGGTAGCTTGAAAATACTACTTAATTTTTTAAAAATGAAATCATGTTACTTTAAGGCACAATGCCCAGATAAGTTGCTCAGTGTTTCAATGTTTGTTTGTTTTTTAATTGGTCAGCATCAGATAAAATTAGTCTTTTCCTTTGTCTTTCTCAGATATCTGGCCAAATCCACAATACATGTTCAAGATTGAAAACTACTGGCTGCTTATAGACACTATGGAACATCTCGTATCCATGTTATAATGTATTGGCCCACTTCAGTTCTTTTGTTCCAAAGTTCACTCTGTCTCTTCCCATTTTTCATAGGCACCACCACTACAGGTGATATGTGAAGAGCTATGGATTCTCTGATGATTCCTTTAATCATCATTTCTTTAAAGGGTTTCTGATCTTCCATCATAAGTGGAAAAATCCTCCTAGATAAATATATTCTTCTCTCTCCTCTACCCCATGGTTGGAAATTAGTATTTTGGGATCTGTGGATATCCCCTTACAAAAATACTTTATTAGGGTGTAGCCATTTTGCATGCCACAAATGAGAACTGAGTGTCAGATAGACACCAAAAGTGGATGAGCAGTCCTGAAAAAGACTTCAGACCAAACCCTCAGACCAAACTCTCATACCCTGAACATTCCATATATTTCTGTAATAAGCAGACTAACAAGACCTTTTAGGCAAAGTTGTGTCTTGAGGACTGGGATTTAACTTTCAGACAGAAGAAAGGGCACATGTTTTACAAAATAAAATGAAACCATGTAGTTTGTGCTAAGAAGAACCCTTTTAATTAACATTTGTAACAATTGATACATCTCATGACATTTATTCTCCCTTGTATTGTAATTTTTATAGTTATTTTATTTATCCTATATCATAAAATTTTTCAGGACAGAAGTATATGAGTGAATACTCCATCCTATTAGCTCAATGCCTTGCACTTAGTAGATATACAATAATTCATTGAGTCAATGAAAGCAACAATAATAATGTTTTTATACTTTTGGAAGTATGTAGTTTTTTGCTTATAAAATTATGAAGTGAAAATATTTAGTTATATCCTGTGTTGTCTGCAATTCTCAGAACACTATTTACTCTTTCTTCCCTTGAATCTTCTTTCTATGAGATAAAATAGATTTCTGTTTTTGTAGCTTGATTTAATTTATAAGAAGAGAGACTCTCTCCTCTCATACATGTATATAAGCACGAGGCAGCATAATTTCCCACTGACTGAATAAAACTCACTGATGTTCTCTTTCCAATCAGGACAGAGTAATTTCCCTTTCTGACTTCCTTATTCTTCAGTTCCCTTTCACTAGAAGATGGAGCTTTAAAAAAAAGTTAATTTGCATAATATTGCTTAAGATTATTTTAATTAATCACTCTACCAGTTTTGGGATACCTCCCCAAACTGCATCTTAAATGGTTTATGCCTTTATTTCAGAACCGACATTTTAAAATAGAATCAAACAGAACACAAATAGATGCTAAACAGAATGATTTCCTCTGTGCTTCTTTATTTTTCTTTAACAGACATGAAATACATGTTAAATTATTTAAAGAAAGACATGCTACATTACTATTTCAGGTTCAGTTTTGAAGTCACCCCCCACCTAGTTGGGCTAGACTGGAGGCAAAGAGAGAGAAAAAAGTGATAGTTATACAAATGTCTTGATTATTGCCTGTCATATGGGACCTAGTAAAAGTTCTCATCTAAACAATTGGATGCTAGCAGAGTTCAAAAGAAGGCTAGAATAACACTAATATTTTTAATGGAATTTTAAAATTTGTATAACATTTTACTGTGGCCAAAAATACCTATGATAGCCCACTTTTACTTTGAGGAATTACAGTTAATCAGCATGTTTTGAAGGTTCTATCTTTCACCTTCTAGTTAAAGGTCCTTTTCAAACTGAATCCAGTATAGTTAAAGTTAGTTTAGAAAGACAAGGCTAATTCAACAATGCTTGGTAGAGCAGCATTAAGCAGTTCTTCTAAACGGAAAGAATTTAATTAGTTCACATCAAAGTTACATCACCTTCAGTGGTAGGTAAAATTGATGTGTAGCAATAAGAGCTGGATCAATGTGAACCTAAAGAAACTGTAGAGATTGAGCTTTAGATGGAATGTCTAATGCTGTTCAGAAAGGCAAATCCCAACCCATTATCAGACATGAAGAGAAATAAATGAAGGAAAACTGAATGATTAAATGCTTTCATCTGGAAATTTTGGTTTCAATATTCAGAAACTCTACAATTCTCCTAATTCATCATGCTCTTTGTTTATTACTAATAAATTAATGTGCTGATGGAAAGAATTCATTACCCTTTCTACACACTTCACTAGTTGCAGGTCATTTATTAATCCGTGTTATCTGGTGAGACTAAAACAGCTGTAATTACATTGTTAAACATTGATTAATAAGCAGTTCTCATCACTAATAAAAGAAACATGCAAAATGTGTATTCTTTCAAGTATTTAGTTTAAAGTTTTACTTCCCCCTTGAGAATAAGGAATTTCAGAATGTCATTACTATTCACTCTGAGCAAAATTTGATCTGCTTTTGCAGCTGCATCTAGGCACACCTATGAAAACTGATTACCAAAAAAATTCAATTACACTAAAGAAACTCATCTTGGCCACAAAGTACTATTAATTTGCTAAGATTAACATTCAGAGTATGAAAGATTTTTTTATAATTTCTAGCTATTTTTCTTTAATTTAATGTTAAAAGGCTATCCAATCAAAGCTACATTTTCATTCCCTTTAGTTTGATTATACAATTGACTACACATCCATACGTGGTTAGGAACTTAAATATCTTACAGATTGGCAACGTTAGCTGTGGAAAGCAAATGTTTCACAAACTCTATAGTTACTGTTTTCTAGGTTTCCTGTATAAGCAGCTTGATTGAAGTGCTCCTGGCACATTATTCCATGTCAGATACTTTGTTTATCACTTAGGGTGAAAAAGCACCTTTGACACTTGGATCAAATTATATACTTGACGCTTCATCAATATCACATAACAATAAAGAGTAATGAATATAAATAGTTTTAAATAATATATTTTAAGACTGACCCAATCAAACTGATGACTCTTCTAAGAGCTACCTGTATAATCCAGCTTGCCCAGAATCTTAGAGAGAACTATGTCCCAAACCCTCTAAGACTTTATCTATTGAATACTAAAAAGTTTCTTACTTTCTTCATCAATGATATTTGAGCAATGATTTTAACATTATAGATCATCTTCTAATTATAATTATAATGTAAGGGAATATATTTACTACTGTTATGGAGGGTGTCCTATACTTTTTCCCAATGTAGATTGTATTCTGATTTTAGTTTCAGAAAATTATTGATCTTCCTCCTCACATTGTACTCAGAGTTGATGTGTACATCTGGTATGGAATTTCAAGAAATTCCTAATTTTCTAAAGAATTAAGACTGTGAGTCATATAAAGGACAATAGAAATATGTGAATCTAAATTGGATCAACAGCAGAATTCTATACAATTTAGTC
Source organism: Antechinus flavipes (assembly GCF_016432865.1). Classification (NCBI taxonomy): domain Eukaryota; kingdom Metazoa; phylum Chordata; class Mammalia; order Dasyuromorphia; family Dasyuridae; genus Antechinus; species Antechinus flavipes. The sequence goes on from NC_067401.1 coordinate 266,395,141, forward strand.
TTTAGCTCATAGATTTAGAACTCTATGGGAACCTAAAGTTTATGCAGTCCATTTCCTTCATTTAGCTTTGAAAACTAACTTATCCAATATCAGTCAAAAAGTAAAAAGCAAAGCTAGGAGTTGGAATAATATCTTCTGACTTCAAATCTAAAGTTCTTTCCATTATGCCACATCACAATATCCTCAAAAAAAATATGCATCAATGATAAACCAGAGAGGTGGATAACTTTCTTCACTGATACCTATGTAATGTGAAATCTAGAGAAAGCTCCTCAGAACCCTGAACATATGCTTCTTTGGAGGAATTATGGAATGATGTGAAGAATCAGGACATACTATTTGACATTTTTTTGCTATGATTATTTGTTATAAAAGTTTTCTTTATGTTTTTCTCATTTTGGATGTGGTATTGGAAGAAAGAAAAACTTAGGATAGGTTTTCAATAGAGAAAAAAAAAAAATATTGAATGTTTTTGAAGTACACAGAAGAGAAAAGAAGGCAGCCAAAAGGAGTCACAGACAAGCAGGATAGGTTTGAAAACAGCATGCTGAGTGTATTATAACCTTAAAAAGAAAAGAAAAGAAAAGAAAAGAAAACAGCTTATAAACAATGGGGGAATTTATTGTATAATTATTTCTATTGATCAGTGGGTATAAAAATATTCATTTTAATTGATGTTAGTTAAGTTCACAATTTTTAAAAAATGGGCATAGAAGGGTTCTGGTTTTTTTGTTTGTTTTGTTTTGTTTTGTTTTTTACCATTAGGAGTACCCAAGTAGGTAATGTAACATTATTTTTCAAAATATTCATTATTTTGATACTTTGTGCCAAAGTATCAGTGTTATTATGCAAAATGTAACATTTCTCAAATTATTATTCAATAGTAACAGAGTTACTACTTAAAAGTAACAGTAGTAAATATCAGAAGAATCACATATTGATGTTTATGAAGAATATATTTTCATGTGTGAAAAATTTGGGGAGCTGAAGGCAGAAAGATGATAGATTTTATATTTTTAGTAATCATAGCCAACCTATTCATTATGGTTTAGTGCTGCTGATACATCTTACATCATGAATGTTAATTCTTTGTTTTTGTCTTTAGTTACATAAGATACATCCACATTAGTACCTGAGTTTGTTCATTTGTTCTCTTGTGTATTTCCATAAGCAACTTTCTTTAAGCAAGTATCTCTTTTTTCCACATCAGAATCATCTCTTACTTGTACTATCAGAATTTCATTTTTGAGAATTCCTCATATCTCTTGAATAAGTTTTTTGTTCGAATTATCAGGCTATTGATGTCTTTTCTTTTTCTTTTTTTAACCCTTTATTTATCTTTTCTTTTCTTTAAAACCTTTGGAATTTTCCGACTCTACAGTCTCAGAGTCATGGTAAGCTATTTCATCAACAGAGATAGAATTATTAGTGCTATTATTATACAAACTATTGGGGCAGAAAAAAAAGACTTAGATAAAAAGTGTGCATGAGACAGCTAGATGACACAATGGATCAGAGTAGTTGCCATGGAGTAAGGAAGATCTGAGTCAAACCTCAGACACTTTTGACACTGTGTGACTCTGGGTAAGTCACTTAACTGTGATTGTCTCACTCCCCACTCCCTTTCCCTCCAAAAAAGAGTGTATAAAGCAGAATGTATCTCTAACACAAAAATATGATATAATAGATAAATGGCAAACTCCTACAACTTGGCCATCTGCTAATATTATTTCTATGTCAAAAGCAGACCATTCAGTAATAAGTTTGTGACTTGGTTTTAAAAGGTGATGAATAACTAAGAAAACTGGACCTAATTTTGACCAACAAATAGGGACTTGTTACTGCAGAGAAATCTCATGTAAGGAAGCTTAAGGAAAAGTGACCACATATAGTGTTCATGATAAGGAAAATGAAGAAATAGCTGTCTGTCATAGTCTGACAATCTCTTCTGCCAATCTGCTGGTCTGCCAGTCTCACTTCTGAGTCTGTCTTTGTCTCCAGTTTAAATACCCTATTACAATTACATCAACTGTAGAACTATTACATCACCATGCTAAATATTAAAAATCTTATCTAAATTTTATTTAGATAAAAATCTAAAAAATTAGATATTTACTAATATCTAATAACTTAGATATTAGTAAAAGTAGGTGCATTTGGAACTGGCTTGAAGACTAAATAAAAAGAGCAACCATTAATGAGATGTCAGTCTACAGGAGAGCGCCTTAGGGATTCATTGTGCTCAAATGTTTTTATCAGTGACTTGGATGAAGGTATAAATGGTAAACTTGTCAAATTTGTACTAATTCTGAACATATAGCAGAGTCCAAAAGAGAAAAAAATCTTCACAGGCCAAAATACCAGCCTGATTTTTGGAGAAAAAAAATGTTTGTTTTTTTTTTTAATGGGAGGAGGCCTCTGGTCCTGATATTCCATCCATGTATAATTTTCAGGCTGTACACTCCCTCTGTATTGTAGATTTTCAGTTTTTTGGTAACTTAGAAATTGTTCAGGTCACTTTGAGAGGATAAATAACTTATTCATTGTTGTCATAGCTAGTATGTGTTGGAAGTAATATTTTAATCTGAGTCTTCCAGACTCCCAAGGCAAGTTGTTTTTTTTTTTTTGTTTGTTTGTTTGTTTTTATTTTTTTTAATCTATGATATCATCTTGGATAAATGTAATAGGAATAAATGTAGTATTATATAGTTAGGTTTCATAAATCAATTTCACAAAGTATCTATAATAAAGAGCTATATAATATTTTCTACTAAAACAACATGAAAGTTTTAGTGAATCGCAACTCAATATCTATTATTTATGGCAAATTGAATTCAATTTTAACTATCTTAAGAATGGGAATGAAGAAAGCAGTATTTCTGTTATAGTTTGGTCTGGACATGTATGGAATAGTAGGTTCACTAATGAGTACCACATTTTAACAAGAACATAGACAATCTCTTCTAGAATGTGTCCAAGGACAACTAAAAGAATGGAGATGTTGTAGAGAGGACAGTTGGTATCCTGATGGCTCCTGATCTTAGGAATACCTGATTGAAAATCTTGTCTCTTAGACACTTACTAGTTCTGTGATTTGAGGTAATTCACTTAATCTTTGACTCAATTTCCTCACCTTTAGAATGGGGATAATAATGTCACCCATTTTCCAGTTTTGTCATAAGGATCAAATGAAATATTTGTAAAGTGCTTAGGACAGTGATTGGAACGAAGAAGTGCCTGTGTCCTTCCATTTTTCTTCCTCTTTTTCATCCTTCCTTGAAATGATCCTAAGATTATTAAAGGAATAGAATATTTAGCTCAGTAAAGAGAAGATTTAGTGGGGAGATTCTCACTGACTTTAGATATGATATAGGAAGAACAGTCATGTAGTAGAAAGATGAGGCTTACTCAATTTCACTCAAAGGACAGACTTAAAGATAATGGGTAGAAGGTAAAAAATATCAAACTTTGTCTTTCTGTAAGGAAAAAATGCCTAATTTTAGGGCTATCCAAAAATGTAATGGACTATTTCAGAAGAACAAGGAATCATTTAATTATAGTTGTAGACAGAAGTTGAGCAGCCATTTGTTGAGGATTTCATAGAAGGAATTATTTGTCAGGTATGGGCTGAACAATTTATCCATATGCCTTTCCAACTGCTATTCTGTGTTTTGTGTAACTATTTCCTACAGCAAAATTGACAAGGTCTCAAAGCAATATTTTACCTATTTAACTGTTAATTCACCAATTTAATCCTTTTATTCAATCAATATTTCAGGCTTTTTTCAACTAATAAAATAAAATTATTAGTTGCTTTCTTTAGCTAATTTCTAGGTGTAAATTGTGATCACCTCAGATAAATGTTTATTTGTAAAATTAACTTAAATTTTAAAGGAATGAGGTTTTATATAATATGATTTCTGATCAAAGCAACATTTGGAAACCTTTTCATTGCTTTAACTTATAAAAGTAGTTCTTAGAATAAGCCTTTGTAAATATTATTCATTCAGGAAATTCAATCAATTAGGAGATATTAATATGTTTCTTAAGTAGTTAAAACTACAATTTTCTTTCCTAAACAATTTGTTTTTAAAACAAGCAAATAAAAAAATTATCACAATAGCAGCCATGACATCACATCAATTATATGTTTATGTTTCTGATAGTTTTAATCATATTACATTTTAAAATATGGCAACCAAACTATTATTAAAATTTCCCAACATAGTGAATCTAAGTTTCCAAAAGTATTCTCAATATTTTCTGGGTTTTGGTAATAGATTTCTGTTGCAATATTTATGATATCTGGGACAATTACCATTTGTGTTCCTATAGAATTTACTTTTCTGAAGTGTAAAATTATGATATTAACACATACAACTGTGTCTACAAAATATCCATGCAGCATATATGTTATGAGACCAATTTGTAGGCTGTCATATTATGCTAAAATTCTAAGGAATTTCAGTGATTAAATCCACCTTGAATATTATCCCAAACCGACTTCCTTATATGATATTGTGCCTTTATAATTAGAGAGTCTGGCCATTATAGGATTCTGGGGCCTATGTGACTTGTTTTCAGCAGACTTTCCACTTCTGAATGCTAGAATCATATCTTTAGATATGAAAATGACTCTGGACAACATGTTATCCAAATCCTCATTTTATAGATGAATAATTGAGGCCTAGAAATGTGAAATGATTTGGGAAAAGGTATTAAGTGGAAAAGTTAACATTTGAACTAGATTCTCTGACTCCAAATTCAGAAATTACCTTTCTTTTAAGACTAACAATCCATACTTGTAAGGATAACTCCCTCTATTTCATTTCAGTACTTGAAGTATCTGACCTTATCCTGCATCATTAACCACAATTCTGTAGCTTAATTGGCTTTTAACTCTATTACTAAACTTTGATTCCTGATTTTATTTATTTGTTCATTAATTCAATCACTTGTTTATTTTTGTCACATGCCTGAAAGAATATGCTTCTTTTGAGAGGTCCCAGAAGAATACTTTTTAATGTTTATCATTGAAGCACATCATAGTGATTTTATTATTACATTAGTTTGAAATACTTAAAAGACTGATTAAGTCAAGACTGTGATTTTAAGTTCATTTGTTTGTGTCTTCCACTCAATTACTCATTTGTTCTTTCAACTATCCTTTATCATGTGACTAATGTGTTCTGTGTATTATGCTAAGTAATAGAGATTTAGAAAGAAAAAAGAGAAAGTATTGTGCCTTCAATAAGTTGACACTTAATTAGGTGGATTAATATAATCAACTAGGTTTTTAAGTGGCATAGTAGAGTCAGGAAGATCTGAGTTCAAATTTGATCCTTATACATCCATTAAATAACTGTATAACACCAGGAAAATCCTTTAACATCTTCTGCCTCAGTTTCCTCCTATATAAAATGGGGTTTATATAATCTCCTGCATCACAACAGTGAGGATAAAATAGAAAGCATTTAGCATAGTGCTTGGGAAATAGACCAAGTATTCAAATGCTTATTTTATTCTCTGGTATTTCCAGTCAAATATAGATACATATATAAACAAATATGAAATATATAATGAAAATGTATATTATTTTTAAAAGTTATTTGTGGGGCTTTAGAAGTTTAAGTATCAGGAAACTTTATGTAGAAACTAGCATTTGAGCTGAGCTTTGAAAGAAATTTGAGATCCTAAAAGCTAGAGGTGAAAAGAGAATGCCTTCTAGATATAGAGGATAGCATATATAATAGTTTATATTGGAAACTTAATGTCTTATGATAATAATAATGTTAAATAGGTCAATTATCTCATTTATGTTCCTAGAAGTTATACAAACATTTTTATGGGATGATGAATCCCTTACCCTCTCATAATTTTTCCTAAAAAACAGATTCTCTTAAATTATACAAAGTTTTTCTCTTGAATGGGAAGAACAGCCAGCACTGGCTATATAGCACATCTATCAGTTTCAGAGAACTGGAATTCTTATTTTCTGATTATTGCCTCCAGGAGTCCAAACAGGAAAGATGGCTCCCCATTTTTAGTCCTGAATGTGGATCAAGGCTATATACTGAATGCCCTTATTAAAAAGAGACCATCTTCATATTCTAAAACTGGTGACCCAAAACTGACCGAATTACTGAAATATACAGTTTATTCTGCTAATCATTTTCCCCAATAAACAATATTGATTCAATAACTGGTGAATATGGCTTTTTTCATTAGTTTAAACCCAAACTTTAATGAAATGTCTAATCCCTTTGTAGTGGTACTTCAATTTTAGTATTACTAGAATAGGAAAGTGAAGATACAGTGAAGTATTACAATGAATTTGTGTGCAGAACTCTTTAGGATGCAATTTTTTTTTTTCAAATAGAAAGTAAATTGCAAAATTCACTCTGAAACAAGTCACTTTCAAAAGTAGGGATATATTATAGATCACATCTGAATGAAGGTTATAAATTCATAGGTAGTAGAATACTTGATATGACCTATGTTCACTTTTGTAACTTGGACAACTCTGACCAAGTTAAGAACTTCATTTGATTTAGGAGACAATGATTTGGAAAGTGATGTGTCAAACAACCAAAAAAAAAAAACAAAAACAAAAATAAAACACTATTAATCACTTCTAGGTACTCAGCCTGAGGAGACAAAGAAAGACCCAGAAAATCCCTGTTTTCAAGAAGCTTACATTATAGCAGGAAAGAAGACATATAAACAGTTCCAGTACATGTAAGAAATGTTTCACTATAGGTAGAAGGTGATCTCATAAGAGAAAGCACAAGGTGTCCTATAGGAGGTAAATCCAGGAAAGCAAAGAGACAGAAGTGAGGAGAGAGAACTTTAGACATGGGGAAAAGCCAGTGGAAAAGCATTGAATTAAAGGACAAAAAGTGCTGGAGAACCAGCAAGTAGACTAGAATGGCTGCATTATAAAGTACACAGAAGGAAATAAAATTTAAGAGTACTGCAAAGATAGAAAGCAGCCAGGTTATGAGGAAATTTTAATGCTTTTGGATTTTACATTTTATCTTATAGGTTTGAGGGAACCCCTTGATTTTACTGAGAAGGGGTTGACATGGATAGATCTAATATTTAGGATAATAAATGTATTTGTAAAGTAGACGCTAGCTCCCTGAAGGGCTTCAGGGTTAGCCAGAGTCAGAATAAATCAAAATCCTTGGTCTTTAGGGGGAGAAGTGAAGGAGGTAGGCAAGGTGCCATGTGGCTTGCCAAAGATATATCCTGATTTCTGGAGTCCAGAATCTCCAGCCTCTCTCTTCCTCATTCTGCCACCAAGTGACTCCAGCTTCTCTTCTCCACCCCCACCCCCAATCTTTGCCTATGATTATCTCAACACCAAACATTCAGTAAGCACCAATGGTGAGGAGAGTCATCACATCACCATCTCATCTAAATATGTATATATAGCCATTGTCTCACATTGAATAGGGAATTAACCTTAAGTGCTCGGGTGTCTGATTCAAGGATACCTTTGTGGAGTTTCAGCCCTCTATATCTCCTGCTTTCTTTTGTTTTAGAACACAGGTGGCCAACACTTCTCAGGGAAGTGAGAATCCCAAAAAGGAAGTGATCATGTCCTCCCTGGCTTCTCAGGAAAGGAGGTGAAAGCACTAAAAAGGAGATTATCATACCCCCCTTGACTTCTCAGGAAGAGATTGAAAATCACCAAAGGAAAGTGGGGAGTCAAGCCAGATATTGTTAGGAGGTTTCTGGGCTGAAGGGTCTTACTATAAACAGGTATACACAAATCCATCAGCATGGGAGGTATTACACAAGCACATAGCAATATAGCACAGGCTAGTAGTGATGACTCTGCCCACAGCCGGTGCAGGCTTAATGTGGTGTAACAAACCTGAATTGTACATGCAAGTAGTGACATAACAAGCAATATGAATCAACGTGGTATTGTTAAAGATTTCCAGAAGTCCTAGAAGGAGGATGTATAAATAACAATCACATATGCCTCCTTCAGCAGCCAAGAGATAGTCCAAAACTAATCTATTGTACATTAGGTTATGTGGCAGGGAATCCAATGATCCTTGCAAGTTTTTGAAGTCCTGTGACAGTCTTATTATGTGTTAGGGAATCCAAAGAGTCCTGTAGAAACTCTTTTTTTTGAACTCCTTTGAACTCCTGCAACAATCTCATCATGTGTCAAGAAATCCAATGATTCTTGCAGATTTTGAAGGCTTGTAACAGTCTTATCATGTCTTGGGGAATCCAACAATTCCTGAGAGTTTTCAAGTTCTACAATAATCTTTTCATGTCTCAGGGATTCCAATGATTCCTGAGGGTTTTCAAGTCCTGCATCAATCTCACTAACAATTTTTAATGTCCATGAGTCAATTGCTATAACTGCCATGCTCTTTCAGTGGTGGGCACAATCAGCAATGGAACCACCCAATGTTTCTTAGGTCTTCTCCTTTGTTTCAAGGGTCTGCTCTGTCTCTCTCTGATGGATAAGATGAATACAGCTTATTGGCATCCATCTGATTCCTTTTCCATCTGCAGAGATACAAGCAAACTCTCTTCCCCAAGCAGTTAGCCTATCTGGTTCCTTCTATTCACCACTTTCTGGGTCTTTCCACATCACCTGGCGATTATCTAAAGATAGTGGAGCTGCTCATACAGGACACTGCCCTTCTGGTGTGTTATAAAACCTGTGTGCCAGAGTGAGTGCATCTTTGTCAAAAATCAAAAAATTAATTGTATAAAGAATTAAATTTAGAAGTTCTCTAGGGTTACCTGTGGCTCCCCCTTTCTTTTGTTTTTGGAGGAGCACTTTTGATTTCTGCTTCTCCTCTCTACTATTGCTTGTCCTTGAGGATTAAACTATATGCTAGTGGTGTGTAAAATCTAATACTGTGCACAAAAGTTTGCAAAATGTTTATAAATATATGCAATCCATTATCTGTTTTTATCACTTGGTACACATCCAAATTGCAAATGCTTGTATAAGGAATTCAGTGACTACTCGGGCTGTCTTTTTTGCTGTTGTTATTGCAAAAGTAAAACCTAAAAAGGTCTCTACTACAACATGGATAAAAGACAGACGACCAAAAGATTTATAATGGGTCATATCCATTTGCCAAATTCACATGAAGGTTCTTCCCTGGAGGGAGCATAGGAGCATAGCAAAGAAGGCAAGTTGGACAGGCTTTTACTATGCTCCTAGCTTCCTCTTTTGTCATCCCAAATTGTAAACATAAAGCTGGAGCAGCCTGATGATATTTAGAATGAGATTCTTGGGCTGCCTGAAATAAAGGAGTATTGGCCAACATGGTTAGAAGGCTATCTGCCTTTGAATTACCATCAAAAATAGGACTTGGAAGTCCACTATATGAGAGTGGACATGCAAGATATAAATCTTACTTGGATGCTTTCTCACTTGCTCTTGAAGTTCCTTAAAGAGCTGATATATATTAGAAGCTACAAATTTTGGGAGGCCTATGGCAATTCTTTGTACCACACCTACTTAATAAGCTGAATCAGATATTATCTTTATATCTCCTGGATAAGTAAGAGCTAGAATGATTACATACAATTCATTCTGCTGAGTGGACTGAAAAGGAGTTCTGACTACTCTATAGTTAAGTCATGAGAGTATATAGTACAAATGTTATGTTTGGATTCATCTGTAAAGATAGTTGGTCCTTTAAGAGGAACTTTAGAAACCTTTTTTCCAAGAATCCATTGCCAATTATGTAATAGCTGGGTTATCTTTAATGGAGACCTGTGTGTAAAATTTGGAGCTGTGGCCAACAAAATTTGTCACTCTGGGATGGTTTCACAGCATACATTAATTTGTGCATTGGTATAAAAGGTGTATATCTTGTCAGGTTTTATTCCAGATAATTATACTACTCTCTTAATGGCCTTTAATAAAATTCTAGCCACAAGCACTGAGTAAGGAGTAAGGCTTTGTTCTGATTGTGATGGGAGGGTCATCCACTTTATCACACTGTCTCCTTAATGAAGGACTGCTGTGGGTGCCTGTTTTGTAGCAAAAACTGATATTTCCAAGGGCTTTTGAGTGACTCTTTCGACCACAATGGATAAAGCTAGTTCAACTTCTCTGAAAGCCTCTTGAGCTTCTTTTGTAAGCTGGCATGGTGAGTTTAAATCATTGTCTCCCCTTAAAATATCATACAATGATTGCAATTGATAGGTCGTCAAGTCTAATACTGGACACATCCATTGGATAACTCCTACCAATTTCTGAAAGTCATTTAAGGTGTTTAGCTTCTCTGTTTTTAAGGAAAGTTTTTCTTTTGTAAGCACCTTAAGGTATACTTCATATCCTAAATATTGAAAAGGAGCATGTCACTGAATTTTTTCTGGAGCTATATGCAATTTGTAGTTCCTTAGTGTTTCTAGGTCTTTGGTAGACATACTTCTAACATTTGTTCCTCAAATGCACATCCCAATATATCATCCGTGTAATGTAATAACATTACTTTTGGAAATGCTTTTCTAACTGGAGTAAGAGCAGCAGCAACATACATTTGACACATAGTAGGGCTGTTTTTCATTTGCTGTGGCAAAACTGTCCATTCATATCTTTTATAAGGCTCAGCTAAGTTAATGCTGGGCACTGAAAAGGCAAATCTTTTCATATCTTCCTTATCTAGAGGGATAGAATAGAAACAATCCTTAATGTCTATAACCCAAAGAGGCCATTCTCTAGGCAATTGAGTAGGAAATGGAAGTCCAGGCTGAAGAGTTCCCATAGTTTCCATCTGTTCATTTACTTTTCTTAAATCAGTCAACATCCTCCATTTTCCAGATTTCTTTCTTACAACAAATACAGGGGAATTCCAAGGACTTAGAGGAGATTATAAGCGTTCTTGGTCAAGTTGCTTCTGTACTATATCTAATAAGGGCTGAATTTTATCACTGGCTAAGGGCCATTGTTCTATCGATAGTGGTGTATGTTTTCCATTGAATGGGAACAGGTGAGAGTGTTGGCAGGCCTTCAATAGCAGCCTAAAAAACCATAGTACTCATTTGTAATCCTAATTGTTGTAAAATGTCTCTTCCCCACAGATTGACAGGGATTTTTTCAACTATAAAAGGAGTAAAAACTCCTGTTTCACTTTCAAATGTCCATCTCAAATGGGTAGCACTAACATCTGCTGCCATTGATCCTTCTATGCCAGGCATATAGGTGTCTGCCTTAATATTTGGCCAGTGACTGGGCCAGTTGGCACCTCTAATGACTGTATGATCTGTGTCTACCAATCCTTCTAATGGTATGCCATTTATATAGATAGTGAGCATAGGATGGTCAGCTGTCACAGCTGCTGTCCAGAATATTCATTAATTCTGTTGCATAGAGTCAGAATCTGGACAACCATCACCAGATTGCCTATTAGGAGTCTGTATCAGTAAACCTGATGCTACTACTTCTCCTGGTTGATAAGTCACACATTATCTACCTGTATTAATGACTGGGATATTATCTACACATTCCCCAGTTTCCCACATCAGTGAATGAATGAACACTGTTTTGTAAGTATTCTCAGGAGGTGAAATGGTCAAGACTACTGTGCCTGGAGACAAGGGTATCCATGGGCTGGAGAAGAACAGATTTCACTTCTCCAGAGGATATGTCAGTAGTCCCAGCTGCATACAACTCTATTCTCCCCAATTGTAATCCCTTTCTCCCATTAGTTTGCTTCCTAGCTGTTGATTATATAATCCTTTTCTCCTATCAGATTTCTTCTTGGCTGATTGGTCATATCTGAGTACTGAACTTCTAAAGACTCTGGGTGTACCATCAGCTACCATCATGCCCCAAGTATTTTTTGCTTTGGGCCTTGGAGCTGGGCCCCCCATCCTGTTTCCCTAAATCAATCTACATTCTGATGCCCAATGGAAGCCTCTGTTGCATTTTGGACATGGGGTTTTGGGTTTTGTTCTCCCACCCTGTTTTCTCACTCTGTCTTTATGTCAACATTGAGCTTTCAAATGCCCTACTTTACCATATTGAAAGAATTGACAAGTCGCTCTTGCTGAAAGGGATCCTGTCTTTCCATGTTCGGATCTTGGGAAGACTGCATTATAGCTGGCTATAAAAGGTATTTGTGCCCACTGTGGCACAACATCTTATTATCTCCTCTAAAGGAGCATCCTTGTATAGTTTTAGTATAATTCTTCTACAAACTTCATTAGCATTTTTTAATCGAGTTGCCTTATCATAATTTCTGTTGCTGCATTTTCACCAATAGTTCATTATGACAGTTGTCTGCAGACATCCTAAAAAATCAGCAAAGGGTTCATTTGGCTCTTGCGCTATTTTCGTGAAGGCTTCTCCTCTGTCTTATTTATCTGGGAGAAAGCCCCATGCTTTGATAGCAGCAGAAGCAATTTGCTCATATGCTGCTATGGGGTAATAGCAGCATATTATCTGTTCTGAAGTGTCTACATAAGAATCTACACCTCTTAGCTGGTTACAGGTGACTGATGTATTAACTCCCGTTTGCCTATTTCTTTGGGCTTGTATCCTACAGAGTTCACTATATTCTGAAAGCCACAACAAGTTTTGCTCAGGTTCTAAGCATGTCCTTGCTATAGATTTTCAATGCCTAGGGATTAAAATTTCATAACCCAAATTCTGTAATAACATTTTAACATAAGATGATGTAGACCTGTAAAGCATGTAAGCCTTTTTTTTTTTTTAAGGTCTTTTATAATTTCTAGATTAAAAGGAGTATATCTTCTTTTTTGACCTGAAGAGTTAAGTGTTCAGCCACAGGATACATTTATATTCTCAAATCAGCTGTATTCTGCCCTTCCTCTTTGGCTTTAAGTAGTGCCTTTTGCAATATGAGTCATAGGGGGGCATAGTTGCTTCACTCAGGAAGGTGAAGTTGATGGGGGAGGGTCAAGAATCTGCTGGGGTGTAGGCGGAGTTGAAGCTGGGCTGTGAGATTGAGAATCACTCCACCCAAAAAAAAAAAAAAAAAAAAAAAAAGAGAATCACTCCACCCTTTAAGTTAACTTAACTCCCCATGCCTTTTGGCAATATTTCCATTATCCTTTCCATTTTCTTCGTCTTTCTCTTCACACTTCCTTATCTGGCTGTTCTCCTTAGAGCTTTTCTTTTTTCTGGAACTTGCAGGATTCTTTAAGGCCAATTGTATTATGTTGTATATATAGAATGTTTACTTAGAAATTGAATCAGGATCTTTATCATTGTAATATTCACATAGTTGGCCTCCTACTAGTTTCCAATTATCTACCTCTATGTCTTCTTCCTTGAAGAACCAAGGGGACATGCATTCTAATGTATCTAAGAATCCCCCAATCTGCTCCCAAGTTACAATCAAACCTTGCCTTTTTATTAGTCTAAGTATGCTTTCTATAGAGCTCCACCTTGGGGGTGGGAGAGAATCTTTTCCTAATATCTGCCCCATTTCAGCTAGAAAAGGAAAGTTACTAGTTTAGCTCTTAACAAAGTAAGTTCCCTGTTTGTCTATTTTAATACTCTTCCTGTTTGTTGTTCACAAACACTTATTCAGTGAAATTAGGGTCATTGGTCCATGTTGGGTGCCAAATGTAAAGTGCGGGCTAGCTCCCTGGAGGGTTTCAGGATCAGTCAGAGTCAGTATAAATTAAAGTCCTTGGTCTTTATGGGGAGAAGTAAGGAGGAAGGCAAGGTGCTACTCGGCTTGCCAAAGATGCATTCTGGAGTCTGAAGTCTGGAGTCTTCAGTCCTCCCCGTCCTGTTACTAAGTGACTCTGGCTTCTCTCCCTCTGCCCTCCAATCCTTGCCTAGGATTATATCAACAACAAACATTCAGCAAGCACCAATAGTGAGAAGAGCCATCACATCACCATCTCATCTAAATAAGTCATTGTCTCACATTGAACAGGTAATTAGCCTTAAGTGCTCAGTTGTCTGATTCAAGCATACCTTTTTAGGAATTTCAGCCCTCTACAAGCCTTACTCTTGTAAGACATGGATTATGAAATACACACACACACACAGATGATATTGATCATTCTACCAAGATATGTGCTACTAGTAAACCTAAATGCTATCAAAATAGCAATCTTACTAGGGAAATAGTACATTGTCAAAGATTTTAATTGGCTGCATAGACATAAACATTGTCGCTACAGACTACTCCTTAGGCAACAGGTATTTGTCATCAACTCCAAAATTTGTGTTTATGATGCAAAATGAGAGGCTCCTGATATCTGCATAGATACCGTAACTAAAATTAGTATATATTGCTATAATGGGCCACACAACAGCAAAACCCTCACATATATAGAACTCTATCTATCTACCAAAATAAAAATTATTAAGGACCTACTTTGTGCTAGGCATTATGATAGATAATGGAGATATTAAGACAAAAAATGGAAAGTCATGGAACCTAAGGAATTTATACCTTTTTGATGGAAGGAGGAACAATATGCACACACATAAGAAAGTATAAAACATATAGAAAGTAGATATAAGTAATTTCAGGAAGGTAACACACTTGTAAAAGATTAGAAATGTCATTATTAAGAAGATGGTCTGTGAGCTAATCTTTTAAAGAAACTAGGAATTATAAGAGATGGAAAAGAGGAAGGCATGAAATATGAAGGACAAACAATGAAAAGGCATAGAGATGAAAGGTGACTCTTATGTACAAGAATAACTAATTTAGTCCAACTAGACTGAAGAATTTGTGAATGGGAATAACAGGTAGTAAGTATAAGAAAGCATAAAAGTAAATATAAGAAAGTACAAGAATGTAAAAAACCATAAGAAAGCTATACCAGACCCAGATTGTGAAAAGTTTTAAATACTAGGGAAGTATGTCCTTGATTCTAGTTATTTATAATTTATAGTTTTCCCCTATACACATTGTTTAATTTGATCTTGATTATGGACTTTTGTTTCCAATGATGAGACATCTATAAACATGGCTAACTAGGAAAAAGAAAACAGTAACATAATTAACATTGTCCTACAAAGTTAGAAGTCACTAAAATAATTTTAACTGAAGAATAAATGGAAAGACAAGTTAAGAAAATTAAAATGTCTTTTGGGGACTTGACAGAGTTGGGTACCATCTGTCACTAAGCTCATAAGATCATAGATTTAGAACCAGAAGGGAACATGGAAGTCATTTAGTTTAATCTGCTCATTTTGTAAATAAAGAAACTAAGGCCAGAAGAAGGAAAATGACTTGTCCCTGCTCACATAGGTGGTCAATGTTCACACCTCATGCCTATAATCTATGAGAAGCTAGGAGAAAAAAATGTTACATTCACTTTTTCACTTAACATGAAAGAATACTTATCAAACCTAATTCAGTTATTTCTCCTTCCCCAGGAATGCTGAATACCAGGTAGATATATATGTGTATGTGTGTGTGTGTGTGTGTGTGTGTGTGTGTGTGTGTATGTCTTAGTTTTGAGACTACCTAGCAAACAAATACTTTTAATAAAAACAAGAGTAAATATACAAGGATACAAAAGCAAAGTAAGAGTCTTGACCTCAATAAAATTTATATCGTATTGAGGAGAGGCGAGAGAAGCAGAAGTGGGAAAGACAACGTGCATAAGTACATATCAATATAAAATATTTGTAAATGAAATGCCAAGTTTTTGGAGGAGCAGTGAGGAAGCACTGACTGCTGAGGGAATCATGTAGGAGTTAGAAATTAAATTGATACTTGAAGGATGATTTTAAACAAGAATTTTAGAAGCAGAGATAAGAATTTAAAAAGTGATATTTATAATTTGCATTATGAATTACATACTATTTTAATATTAGATTTTCTTTTTGAACTCAAGGCCATTATACATTGTAGCTATAATTGTCATCTCATTTTACAGAAGATGAAACAAGTTCTGCTACAGTGACTTGCTCAAGATCACATAGTCAGAAAATAACAAAGCTTATATTCAAATCAAGGGCTTTTTGATTCCACTATAATTAACTGCCATCCTTAGAATAAACCCATAATCAATGTGTGTTCATAATAAAGATCCAGAAATTTCATAAGGAATCCAGTTACTATTCCCCCCCCCCAAAAAAAAATAAATGATATTTACTATAATGATTAAAGAAGAAATTTGGAACTATTATGAAAAAAGATTTTCACTGTGTATCGAAACAAAATTCAACTCTTATTTTAGTTGTGTTGTTCAGAAGTATTTGACTTTTCCTGATCCTATTTGAGGTTTTCTTGACAAAGATACTGGAGTGGTTTGTCATTTTCCTTTTTTAGCACACTTTACAAATAAGGAAACTGAGGCAAATAGGGTTTTGCTTGCCGAGGGTTACATAGTAACTAAGTATCTGAGTCCAGGTCTGAACTCAGGTCTTTTTTACTCTAGGCTCCAGCTCTAGGTAAAATTTAGGAGAAACTCTTATTTAATAGTTTGTAATTCTTAGCTATGTGACCTTGACCTCTTGAAACCTTACTGTTTCTCTAATAAAATGAGAATGTTCATCTAACTGATCTTGCAGATTTCTCCTAGCTCCAAAATCTGTGTTCTTCTAACTAGAAAATTCAATTAAAAAAGAAAATCTCACTTTCTTAAAATCCTGAATTTCCCATTTCTGGTATTTAGAATCAGGGTTGTAATGATTCTAGTCTCAACCTGGGAGTTAGTAAGCCTTGATTCTAATTCTAACTCAATAATTGTGTGACTTTTGGCAAAGCACCTAAACTCTCTGCATCTTAGCCGACTCATCTGTAAAAATATTTTGGATTAGGTGAACAGTGAGGTTCATTTCAAGACTAAAATTCAGTAATCTTAAATTCTATTGACTATTTAATAGAGACAAAGTGGTGTAAATGGAGAGACTGACTTTGGTTTCAAATCTCCCCTCTCTCCCATATCAGTTCCTACATATGTAGGAAACATAGCTAAATAACTCAATCTCTCAAAATCTCAGAATATCATAGGAAAATATGGGGAGAAGGATTGCTGTAGACTAGAGCTTCTTAAACTGTGGGTCACAAACTCCTATGGGGTCGTGTAACTGAATGAGGGGAGTTAAGAAATTATGATTTATTATCAGTAAATGTTTGATTTATATACCCGTTTGGTATACTTATATATCCAGTATTACATAAAAATTTCTCTGGCAAAAAGGATTCTTCAGTGGAAGAAGTTTAAGAAGCCCTGGTTTAGCTCTGGGATCATGTTCTTCTATAGATTTATAATTTATGAATTAACTCACCAGTCATGTTTCTATTGATTTTCTTAGTTATGACTTAAGTGAGTATATGTGTACATATATACATACATGTATGTACTTATACATATATCTTTGTGTATATGGATATGTATCTGTGTGTGTGTGTGTGTGTGTATATATATATATATATATATATATATATAGTCACAATACAGTCATGACTACATATATATTATATATAATCAAATATATAATAAATATATAGACATACAAATAGATACATACATACATATTCATCCACAATGGTTGAATAGGGATAACTACAGTAATAATTTTATAGCATCAGGAACATCTAATTTTTGAACTTATACATGCATATATATCTGTACACATATACACACACAAATTCATGGGCATATATACATGCATATAAATGTATCTATTTATATGCACACATACACTTCAAATATCATAATACCGTACTTTTTAAAAGTCATTCCTGAAATGAATTCTAGGTAAGGTTGCTTTTGGGGATCTCCCTAAAGTGGCACAAACATTTCCTGTTTCAGATATTCTGGTGATATTGTGTTCTTGTAACTTTCAAATTAGGAGAGTATCTTCTAGACCCTTATATTAACTTTTACTTAATTTTCCCCTTACCAATCTAGACAAATGATGCAATGAAAAAGTGGTTAGTTTGGATTCAGAAGACCTGAATTTGAATTTGAGAACTTGAGTATTGATACTTGCTCCCTACTGATTTGGAGCAAATCCCCATATCTCTATGGAATTCGAAATTTTCATCATAGAATAAAGATGACCTCTCCAGAATATTGTAGTTCCAAATCTATGATTCTGAGCCAACTTTAATTCAGTATTATTTAGTATAATTCCAATAAGTAGTACCCAATATTTGTTAATAATAATAATCATAATATTGATATAAATAACTCTCATTCATAGAACATTTATTGTGTGCCAGGTACTGTGCTAAGTGCTGCAAAATATTATTTCATCACAAAAACAATATGGCAGAAATGAAATCATAATCACAGTCTATGTTCTAACATAGTTTCATGAAATACAGCTTTTAAAACAATTGTTTTTTTTGGGGGGGTAGGGGGAGGAGGAAGAAGGAGTGGATGAGTATTTAATAAGCACACTGTTTTACTAGGACATTGGAAACTTATTTGATATATTTTTATTTTCATTTTCTCAAGTTCTTTCTCATTGCTTTCCAAAAAACTTTAAAATTATTGCATTAACTTGAAGGAAAAGAATGACATAATCTTTCATGGAAATAATGAATATTATTAATACATTATTTTCATATGAATATGGTCAAATGAATCAACCCACAACACTCAATGTTTGGATCTTTAAATGTTTATGCAAGTTAAAAATTTTATTAGGGGAAGTTTGGCTACTTATAAGTCTTTCATAAACCAAATGAAAATGATTCTATTATTATTATTATTATTGGTTATTGCCATATCTTTACTATTAATAATAAGGCAACTCAATGTTTCTCAAAATAGCATGTGGAAGAATTTAAAAAGGAAAATAAGAATATTAAAACAATACTTCAAAACACATTCCTACCATTGTGTATCACACATTTAGAGCAGTTTGGCTACTATTATTGTCTCTACTTAACTTTGGAAACCTAAATATATTGAAGAAATGTTATACTTTTGAGCTTTCCCAATTCCTTTTGTCCTTCTGTTTAGAATTTAATCGTACTTTCAAGCCACCCAGAGAGTGTGACTGTCATCCTGAAATTGGCAAGAAAACTACTCCCTGCTCTCCTCCTACCCTTCAAAAGACTATGTTTTTGGATTAGCACAATCTATCTTCTAAAGAATGGAACTATTCCAAGTGACTGATACTATATTCAAGGAAGTACCTATTAACTCTTTCCTACTGATACAGCTCACCTTACTGGGATCCTATTTGGGATGTTATGTTCAATCCTGGCTAACCTCTTTAGGAGCTTTGGATTTCCCAGTACTGAACTTTGATTTATTTGTTTACTTGAATTTAGTGTAGCCTATCTTTTGTCTTGTTTTGGTTCCTTTGCTTGCCCATTACTTTGCTCCATTTTCTTTGTCTTCAGTCTAATTGTAGTGTCTTCCTGCTGTATCCTGAGATGAATATCTTAGAATGGACCACTTTTCTCAACTGAACAAGCATTCTTCTTAACCCTATAAGTTTCAGAAATACTTCTACTCCATTTTCTACCCAAGCCATGGAACTCCAGCTCCCATTTAAGATGATGGCTATCATCAATGTTTTTTTGTGTATGGGATGTCAAAGAAGTTCAGTACTGATTAATATCCATATCTTCAGGGACACTTTAAATAGTTTTAGTTCCTCTTTCCAATTCAAGCAGAAAGCCATTGAAACAAATGGGAAACCCAAGAGATAGAGTTTTCTGGTAAAAATAATTAATTATGTTTGCAAATAATCAATAAATTGATGGTCTCTGGTCTCCTTCAGTAACCAAAGACACCAAATGGAAATACTGAATGCCTCAATATTCTTTTAGAAAAGGCGGCGACCTTACCAGGTGAAAAATCAACTCTGGTTGGTGAACAATTGATGAGGGGGTACAATTTAGACTGAGGAAATAGGCTGAAAGCCTTCAGTCTCTCCTGCTGAGAACATGGATTGATCAAGAGACTAAGGTCATATCCAGCAATCTGGACAAAGGAATTCATCTCTATCTGGGCCACTGTGGATGGTTTTCTTCTTCATGAGTTAGGTTCCCCTAAACTCCAATGGAAAGGTATAAAGGTTTGTTGCTTTGTATTGAAACTCATCAAGAGTAGCTTTTGTTTACATTGTAAACAGAAGTATGGTTTCCTACTTGGGTAGGATCCTACTCAAGATTATGGAGTATATTCTTGTAGGATCTGAGCAATCTCATCTATCACTAACGTCCTTCAGAGACTAAATGACCTAGGGGGGCTGGTTTCTGAATTAGAACATAGAAAAGAAAAACTCAGTCCAAATTTAACAATTGTTTTGAATACAATAGAAAAATAATTTCTCAATATTTATTCATTGATCTAATGTCAATAACAGGGAACTTGCTACTTGATTGAGAGAAACACTGGTTGGATATTCCACTTGTTAGAAAGTTCTTCCTCAAGTTGACTTAAAATCTACACCCCCAGAGGAAGCTAGATTTCTCAGTAGATAAAATACTGAACTGGGAATCAAGTAGATCTGAGTTAAAAACTTGACTTCAGATTTTTACCCTGTGCATCTTCTGCCTAACTCAGATTTTTACCCTTAGCAATCTCTGCCTACCTCAGTTTTTTCTATTGTGAACTGAGGATAATAATAGCAACTATATTTTAGGATTATTGTGAGCATCAAATAAGATAATACTTGCAAAGTGATGTGATGGCTGACACATAGTACAAGCTTAATTAGTGCTTCTTTCCTTCCTAATCCACCATCCCCATTTTGTAACTTTTACCCATTGGTACTAGTTCCATTCTCTGGCATGACATACAATATGTGTGCGCTATCTTCTGCATGAAACTACATTGGAAATTTAATAGTTACCTTTAAAAAAACTCATATTCTTTCTTTCAACTTTTTCCCTATATCACATTCCTTCTAGCTCCTTCACAATCACAATCAGGATTACCTTACTTGGAGTACATTAAAGGAGTTTGGTCATGCCTACCTAGTGGATACTAAGTATTAGATTTTAAGGGAAGAGATCATTCATTGTCTAAGGAAAAATCCAATAAGTGAAATGTGACAGTATTTGTATTGGCATCATAAAAACTCTACAAAATGAAAATAACCTTTTGTACTATTTATGTGAAAATAGAAAAAGAAAGTGACCACATCATTTAAAGTTTTTCTTCATGGACTATTTTTTCTTTATAAGAAAACACATCAATATGAGGAAATTACCACCATTAGGTGGAGCAAAGATGGTGGAGAGCAGACATGACTTTCTGTGAATTCCTCTCACTTTGTCTTAAACCAACAGTAAATAAAGCCTCTAAACTGGTTTTGGAATGACAGAACCTACAAATATCTGAAGTGCAACACATTCTCAGAAGAAGATATCTTGGATGAACTTCAGAACAGGTCTATTTCAAAAGACAGGGGGACAGTCTGCCAAGCCCAGACTGTACCACAGAGACCCCAAGGTAAGGAGCTGAGGCAGGGAACCAGAGTGTTGTAGTGTCCACCAGGGAATCTTTTGTGAGTCTCTTAGGCTACTCTGTCCTACTTGCAAGTAGGAGTTAGCAGATTTTCTGTAAAACACCAAAAGTGAATACAAAAGGCAAATTGTAAGCCCCCAAATCCTGGAAGAACTTGGCACCTGGTCTAACCCAGCAAGAGAAGTCAATCAGAAACACCAGCCTCAAGGCAAACTAAAGCAGTTGTTGCTCCTTTGCCTTAAGAGCAGATCTCAACCTTTAAAAAATGAACAAAAAAATAAAAACAAAAACAAAATTCTGACCATACAACTTTTATGGAGAGAGAGATAACAAACCTCAAATACTGAGGTTCCTAAAGGCCAATCAAATCTAGATGAAGTCTCAAAAGGAGATATGACTGGTCTCCATTTTACAAGGTTTCTTGGAAGATTTCAAAAAGTATCTCAAAAAAGAGTTAGAAGAAAAATGGGGAAAGGAAATGAGAACTTTGCAAGAAGGTATGCAAAAGGAAAAAAAATGAAATTTTCTGAAGAAAGCTCCTTAAAAAAAGATTTTATGAAATGGGAAAAACATATAACTCCCTACAAAATAGAGTTGATGAAATGGAAAAAGTATATAATTCCTTATAAAATAGATATGAAAAAGATATCTACTCATTGAAAATCAGAATTTGTGACATGGAACAAAAAATGCAATGAACAAAATGATTCAATTGGCCAAATACAAAATGAGCTGAAAAAAGGTACCTGAAGGAAATAATACACTAAAAATTAGAATTGAACAAATGGAAGTGAATGACTCAAGAAGACTTCAAGAATGAGTCAAACAAAACCAAAAAAGGGAAAAAAAGGGAAGAAAATATGAAATGCCTCCTAGGAAAAAGAACTGACCTGGAAAATAGATCTAAGAGAGAAATATAAGGATTATTGTATTTCCTGAAAGCCACAATGAAAAAAAAAAACTTAGAATATTGTCTTATAGGACATCATAAAGGAAAACTGCCCTGATGTCTTAGAATCAGAAGGTAAAGTAGCCATTGGAACCCCAAAATGAAAACTCCAAAGAATATCATAGCTAAATTTCACAACTATCAGATCAAGGAAAAATATTGCAAGCACCCAGAAAGAAACAATTTTAATATCAAGGAGCCACAACCAGGATTACCCAGGACCTAACAGCTTCCACCTTAAAGAATCTAAGGGCTTGGAATATGATATTCTGAAAAGCAAAGGAACTTGGATTACAGCCAAGAATAAGCTAACCAGCTAAAATGAACATCTTTTAGGGAGGAAGATGGACATTGAACAATACAGATGAATTTCATCTATTTCTGATGAAAAGACTAGAGCTGAACAAAAAATTTGATCTCCAAACACAGAACTCAAGAGAAGCATAAAAAGGTAAAAAGGAAAAAATAAAGAAATGTAAGTTGAGAACTATATTTCTGTTATTTTCTACTTAGAGAGTATGGGTATAATTTGATTTTATCATGATAATATGAAAAAGAAACTAGAGATGGAAAAGGGATTTTACAGGAAAAAAGAGGGAAAAGGAAGTAAAATAAGGGAAATTACATCTCACAAAGAGGCAAAAAAGACCTATTATAATTGAGGGAAAGAAGGGAAGGGGATGAATATTGCATTAATCTTACTCTCATTAGATTTGGCTCAGAGAAAGAATATCAGATATATTTGGTTTCACAGAGAAACTTGTCTCACCTTATAGGAAAGTTGGAGAGGAAAGGGGGAAAGAAAAGTGAAGGCTAATAGAAGGGAAAACAGAAGTAGTAGGGGAAATGTATAAGAAAGGCTCTAAAGGGGAAGGGCTGTTTAAGGGAGTAGTGATCAGAAGCACAATATTGGGGAGGAGGAAAGGAGAAAGGAAAGATAAAAGTATAACTTAGGGTAAATAAGATGGCAAGAAATACAGAAATAGTTATTTTAACTGTGAATGTGAATGGGATGAACTCTCCCATTAAGTAGAGGCAGACAGCAGACTGGATTAAAAGCCAGAATCCTACAATATGTTGTTTACAAGAAACACATTTAAAGTAGAGTGATACATACTGAGTGAAGGTAAAGGGCTGGAGCAGAATTTATTATGCTTCATGTGAAGTGAAAAAAGCCAAAGTAGCAACCCTGATCTCAGATCAAGTAAAAGCAAAGATAAATCTAATTAAAAGAAATAAGGAAGGAAACTATATCTTGCTAAAGGGTACCATAGATATTGAAGTAATATCAATACTAAACATATATGCACTAAGTGGTATATATCCAAATTCCTAGAGGAGAAGTTAAGAGAGATGCAAGAAAAAATAGACAGAAAAACTATACTAACGGGGGATCTCAATCTTGCTCTCTCAGAACTAGATAAATTGAATCACAAAATGAATAAGAAAGAAGTTAAGGAGATAAACAGATTGTTAGAAAAGTTAGGTATGATAGCTCTTTGGAGAAAATTGAATGAGAGAAAAGAGTATACTTTATTCTCAGTGATTCATGGAAGTTACACAAAAATTAACCATGTTTAGGGCATAAAAACCTCAAAATAAAATGCAGAAAGGCAGAAATAGTAAATGCATTTTTTTCAGATCACGATGCAATAAAAATCATATGCAGTAAAAGGCCAGGGGAAAATAGACCAAAACTTAATTGGAAATTAAACAATCTAATCCTAAAGAATGGATGGCTAAAATAACAAATCATAGCCACAATCAATAACTTCATCCAAGAGAATGATAATAATGAGACAATGTACCAAAATTGGTAGGATATAGCCAAAGCGATTATTAGGGGGTTATTTGATATTGCTAGATGCTTACTTGCTTAAAATAGAGAAAGAGAAGATAAATGGATTGGGTTTATAACTAAAAAAGCTTAAAAAGAAAAGAACAAATTAAAAACCCTCAATTAAATATCAAATTTAAAATTCTGAAAATAAAAGTGGAGATTAATAAAATTGACAATAAGAAAACTATTGAATTAATAAATAAAACTTATAATTGGTTTTATAAAAAAACAACAAAATAGATAAACTTTTAGTTAATTTGATTAGAAAAAGTTGCAGGATACAAAATAAATACTCATTATTTTTATACATCACCAACAAAATCCAACAGCAAGAGCTACAATGAGAAATTGCATTCAAAATGACTGTCAATAGCATAAAATATTTGGGAATCTATCTGCCAAAGGAAAGTCAGGAACTATATGAGGAAAACTACTATTAGAAATAATCCACAACTTCAGTAAAGTTGCAGGATACAAAATAAATCCACATAAATCATCAGTATTTTTATATATTACCAACAAAGTCCATCAGCAAGAAATACAAAGAGAAATTCCATTCAAAATAACTGTTGATAGTGTAAAATATTTGTAAATATGTCTGCCAAGGAAAAGTAAGGAATTATATTAACACAACTACAAAACACTTTCCACAATAATAAAGTCAGATCTAATAAGTTGGAAAAATGCTAAGTGCTCATGGGTAGGCCGAGTGAATATAATAAAAATGACAATACTATCTAAATTAATTTACTTATTGCCACACCAATCAAACTCCCAAGAAATTATTTTTTAGATTTAAAAAAATAATAATAAAGTTCATCTGAAAGAACAAAAGGTCAAGAATTTCAAGGGAATCAATTAAAAAATGCTAATGAAGGTGGCCTAGCTATGCCAGATTTAAAATTATATTATAAAGAAGCAGTCATCATTTAGTAGTGGCTAAGAAACAGAGTAGTCAATCAGTAGAATAGATTAGGTTCACAGGACAAAAGAGTCAATGACTATAGCAATCTAGTGTTTGACAAACCCCAAAACCCCAGTTTTTGGGATAACAACTCACTATTTGACAAAAACTTCTGGGAAAATTGGAAACTAGTATGCCAGAAACTAGGCATTGACCTACACCTCATACCATATATCAAGATAAGGTTAAAATGCATTCATAATATAGACATAAAGAGTGATATTATTAGCAAATTAGAAGAACATAGGATGGTTTACCTCTCAGATCTGTGGAGAAGGAAGCAATTTGTAACCAAAGGAAAACTGGAACTCATAATTGAATACCAACTAGATAATTTTGATAGATAACTAAGTTAAAAAGTTTTTGTACCAACAGAAGTAATGCAGACAAGATTAGTTGGGAAGCAATAAATTGGGAAAACATTTTTACATTTAAGGCCTCATTTCTAAGATATATAGAAAATTGACTCAAATTTATAAGAATTTAAGCCGTTCTCCAATTGATAAATGGTCAAAAGATATGAACAGATAATTTTCAGATGAAGAAACTAAAACCATTTCTAGTCATATGAAAAGGTGTTCTAAAACACTATTGATCAAAGAAATGCAAATTAAGACAACTCTGAAATATCACTACATTCCTCTCAGATTGGCTAAGATGACAGGAAAAAATAATGATGAATGTTGAAGAGGATGTGGGAAAAGTGGGATGTAAATGCATTGTTGATGGAATTGTGAATGGATTTAGCCATCTGGAGAGCAATTTGTAACTATGCTCACAAAGTTCTCAAACTATGTATACCCTTTGATCCTACAGTGTTTCTACTGGGTCTACACCCCAAAGAAATCTTAAAGGAGGGAAAGGGACTCAAATGTACAAAAATGTTTGTGGGAACCCTTTTTGTAATGGCAAGAAACTGGGAACTGAGTGGATGCCCATCAGTTGGAGAATGGCTGATTAAGTCATGGTATATGAATGTTATGGAATATTATTGTTCTATAAGAAATGATCAGCAGGATGATTTTTGAGAGACCTGGAGAGATTTACATGAACTGAGGATAAGTGAAATGAGCAGAACTAGGAGATCATTGTACATGGCAACATCAATATTATATGGTGATCAATTCTGATGGACATGACTCTTTCCAACAATGAGATTATTGAGGGCAGTTCCACTGATCTTGAAATGAAGAGAGTTATCTATACCCAGAAAGATGACTGTGGCAACTGAGTGTAGATCACAACATAACATTCTCACTCTTTTTTGTTGTTGTTCACTTTTATTTTGTTTTCTTACTCATTTTCTTTCCTTTTTGATCTGATTTTTCTTATGCAGCAAGATAATTGTATAAATATGTTTATATATATAGGATTTAATACATATTTTAATATGTATAACATATATTAGATTGCTTGCCATCTAAGGAAAAGGATGGGAGGAAGAAAAGGAAAATTTGGAATAGAAGGCTATGCAAGGGTCACTGTTGAAAAATTATCCGTCCATATGTTTTGAAAAGAAAATCTTTAAAAAAATTTAGGAAATTAACATTAAATCGAACTGATGTCTATGCTATTGTTTTCTTCTCAGAATTACATTTATCTAGAAGAATATGTCAGTATTAATTTTCATTAACAGTGTACACATAGAAATGAGCAGAACCAGGAGATCATTATATACCTCAACAACGATACTGTTTGAGGATGTATTCTGATGGAAGTGGATCTCTTCGATAAAGAGAGCCTTAATTGATCAAAAATGGACAGAAGCAGCTACACCCAGAGAAAGAACACTGGGAAATGAATATAAACTGCTTGCATTTCTGTTTTTCTTCCCGGGTTATTTATACCTTCTGAATTCAATTCTCCCTGTGCAACAAGAAAACTGTTCGGTTCTGCACACATATATTGTATCTAGGATATACTGCAACCCATTCAACATGTAAAGGACTGCTTGCCATCTGGGGGAAGGGGTGGAGGGAGGGAGGGGGAAAATCGGAACAGAAGTGAATGTAAGGGATAATGCTGTAAAAAAATTACCCTGGCATGCGTTCTATCAATAAAAAGTTATTAAAAAAAAACAAAAAACAAAAAACAAAACAAAACAAAACAAAACAAAAAAAAAACAGTGTACACATAAATTATATGCATTTGTATGTTTTAACAGATTAGTTAATAGAGTAGGACATATAAATATTTTACTACCATTATTGATCCAATCCAAGTTTGTTTCAGAGAAACAACCCTCATTAGATTTGTGCTCATTGGGGCTGCTAGATGGCACAGTGGATGGAGTGCCAGCCCTGAATTCAGGAGGACCTAAGTTCTAATGTGATCACAGACACTTACTTAACATTTCCTAGCTATGTGACCTTGGGCAAGTCATTTAACCCCAATTGCCTCAGGGGGAAAAATAAGATTTGTGCTCATTGTCAGTCTGAGAGAGGTTTCTATGTACTTTCAGCATTGTTTTAGGGCATAATTGATTAGAAGGAAAGATAGATAACAAACAATATTAGAAATTCCCATTTTGGAGGGCAGTTAGATGGTGCAATGGATAGAGCAACAGCTCTAGAGTCAAGAGGACCTGAGTTCAAATCTGGCCTCTAGTGCTTAATACTTCCTAGCCATGTTACCTTGGGTAAGTCATTCAACCTCAATTGCCTTACCAAAAGTAAAATAATAAAACAAGAAATTCCTTTTTCTGTATGAATTAGGTTAGATGATCAGTGAAGTTCTTTCTAATCCTGTTTAAATAATTTTGGGATTCTGTTTCAGCATTTGAGCTCAACTGTTGTGAATCGTTAGAAGGCCAAACACAATCTTCTCTGACTTTTGAACTATGAAGAGTTGGATCCTTCTTCTTGAAGTACATGCTGTTTGGAGTTGAAAAAATAATAATAAGGTCAGTTGTGGGCTCTATCTTACTCTGCCTTTGCTGTTGAAAAATATTCTATGTTTGAATTTCTTTAAGACTGGAAGAATTCCACATACCACATTTTCCAGGATAGTTTTGTTTAGTGTCCTTCTATAGTTTTCCCCCCAAATCTGGAAGCAATGCATACCTATTTTTTCACTATATAGTTCTGAGACAGGCATGCAAAGGACTCTATCAGAGCCAAAGGCATATGGTGCCTTTAATTTTAAGGAAGGTCTGTCTTTCATAGTTTCCATCTTTTGTTCAGCTTGCATATTTTCCATTATGGATATAAATATTGTTCCTATTGGAGGAAAGGGGGAAGAGCCTGAAAGAAGGCCCTCTCTCCACTGGAGATCTCTTTATTTTGAATTTAATAAAGAATTACTGAGTAGTCGCTAATACTTTTGCTTGGAAACCCAGAGTTTAAATTTATGTAAATATTTCCTACTTTCTACTGATTAAACTCTCATTCCTCCATTCATAGTAATGCATATATTTTGTGCAAATAATATATCAAGCAGATATTGGTTCTACACAGAGATTTATGGCTCTTATTGAACTTAGGAGAAAACAAAAACAATGCAGAAAAGCTACAATGATCATTTTCCCTTTATAACTTTTCTTTAATGAACTAATAATTTTAAATATCCTTGTTGAAGTCAAAGTATTGTGGCTTTTAAAAACTTTGGAGATTATTCATAAAGTTGAATAAATAGTCAGTATAATCAAGTAATTATAACCAACACGGAATTCTTTTTATTTGGAAGACAAAATTCCAAAGAGCTCTGGGATACTGCATAGTGAAATGACTGATAGGCATGTATATTGTAAGGTTTATTAAGGTTTTTTTTTTTCTTTTGTCTCTTTTTGTTCTCCTTCTAAGGCATTAAAAAAAAAGTTATCATTGTTGATATTGGGCAAATTCTTTTGTTTAGAGTCCCTTACCTTTAAATAAGCTCATAGAAGTGTCTTTCTTTCTTTCTTTCTTTCTTTTTTTTTTTTTTTTCTTCCTTCTTCAGCACATTCACTTGCCTGGTAAAAGAGAAGCTGGCGATCTGTAAACGAACAGGCTGTGGGGATTCTCATTAATCTTCTGATAGTTTTTGCTGTCATCCCCCTTTAAAGTTCCTTGCCTTGTAAAGTATTTGTGGCAAAGCAAGAACCCTCTTGCCTTCTACTAAAGCAATGACATACAGCCAGATCCCAACAAAGACTGCAGCTCCCTTTCAAACAGTGTTAGTCTCAGCTGTACTTTTGGCCCAGGCTCTGAGCTGTGAAAGGGAAACCACTGTTTGTTTAACTGGGCTTCACAAGACAAATAGGCAGAGAAAATACACTCCCTTCTGTCTTCTTTTCTTGTCTCTTGATAGTAATACTGCTTCCTTCTTATCAGCCACAAAATTAGTTTGCTAAGAGAAATATTACATTTATTTTGAACTTAGTCTACACTTTCTTTGAGACCCATGACTTTATATGATGGCTGAACATGGAGTTATGAGACTAAAGAGAATATCACACTTTCAACATTTACTATAATATCTTAATGGTCTGTGAAATGAGTTCCATATTAAGCTCCCAGCATCAGTAACTACAAGTTATAATTTATTGAAACATATGAGAAATAATTTAAGTAAGTTGGTCTTAACATTGTTCTAATATTTTGAAATAAGCGAATTTTGATAAACAAGATAATAAATTCATGGGACTAAAATTCAAGAAAAATCAGTCTGTTGAAGTATTAGTAAAATATTGCCTTCAGAACAGTTTATAATTGTGCTGTACTGTGCAGTATTCAAAAACACCCTAAACCTATTAAAGGTAGTGACTATTTTATAGAAGAAAAAAATAGTGAGCCTGACCTACCATAATAGCTCACTTACTTTATGGTCTATATGCATTCTGGAAGGCTTCAGATGATGTTTCTTTGTCAGGATGATCTATTTGGGGGAAAGGTCAACTGGATGCAGATTATCTTTCCTTTTTCCTTCCTTCATTCAAAGATTTATTCCTTCAAGCAGAGTTGCTTAAAATTGGGGACTGATAAGAAGGAGGATTGATGTAAATGAACATACTACATTCCAAGCTTTGCAATTTCTCTTTCTGCTGCCTCTTCTATTCCCGGCCCCCTAATATACATGCTTTGGAAATGGATTTAAAACTATATAAAATTTAGTTTCTATATTGCAGATTTCTTGAGATTAAAATATAAGGACATCTCCCCTGAAATAATTATATCTGTAAATGAAATAGACTGCCTATAGTGGGATAGTGAAAGAGATTCAATTAGGTAAGAAATATTTATGAATTGCTTACAATATGATGGGTACTGTAATGATTTCCAGGAATATTAAGAAAGAAGAACCATTACTCCTGCCCTCAAGAAGTTTATATTGTAATGGGAAATACAACATGTAAATAATGATATATGTTTTTAGATACTATTTTCTTAGTAAAGATACTGGAGTGGTGTTCCATTTGCTTCTTCAGCTCCTTTTAATGAGGAAATGAGGCAAATAGAATTAAGTGACTTATCCAGGATCACATAGCTACTAAGTATCTGAGGCCAGATTTGAATTCTTGCTCTAGCCTGACACTCTATTCACTACACCTCTCTCTCTCTCTCTCTCTCTCTCTCTCTCTCTCTCTCTCTGTGTATGTGGTTATTGAACATTAAGTACATCTGTGTATCTAAATCATAGTGTGCTTGGAGGGAGTAAAATGTGAGAAGACTAGAAAATAAAAAGGGTCTCTAAATACCAAATACAGGCCTTTATATTTGATCTTGAGAGTAAAGAGGAATCACTGTAATCTACTGAGTAGGAGGAGTATCATAGTTGGACCTCTGCTTTAGAAAAATCGCTTTATCAGTTGAGTGGAAGATAGATTGGATTGGAGAGAGACATGAGGCAAATTTATTATAACATTCCAGTGGAGAAATAATGCCCAACTGTACTAGGGGTAATGAGTATGTGAATTGAAAGAAGAGAACATATGAAAAAAATAAGAAAAGAAAAGATGGTGGATTCTGTTTTTTTTGGATGTAGATGATACTTTGTCATAAATGTTCATTGTTGGTAAACTTGAAGTTGAAAGGGACCTTAGAATTCATCTACTCAGTTTACAGAGGAATAATCTGAGGTCCAAGTGGTGATGTGACTTAGATATAATCCATGGTTTGAGAAGCCCACCACAGAGGTCTCCTTCAATTCAAAGATTCTATGATCCTGCACTGAAGCTTGTTGTTTATGTATATTCTGGGGTTACAAAATGTCTAATGAGGATTGATGAATAAGGGAAAGGAAGTAAGTATATAATAAGTGCCTACTACCTTCTATGAACTATGTCAAACACTTAATAAATATTATCTCATTTGAACCTGATAATAACACTGGGAAGTAGATACTGTTATGAGTCCCTTATTTTACAAATGAGGAAATTAAGGTAAACAGAGGTTAACTCATTTGCCTAAGATTACATAGCTATTAAATGTCTGATGCCAGATTTGAATTTAGGTCTTCCTAAAACCAGGCCCAGTGCTCTACCCATTAGTCTATCAGTTGCTTGATGCATTTATTTAAATAAACAGAGCAATAATTCTAGGCAAATATGGAATATAAATATTTATCATATACACAATATTTAAACAACAAAACAAACAAAACATCAAATGTTTCTAAAAACAAACAATAGAAACTGAAAAACAGAAATCTCACATTCAGGAGGATGTTGTTACTTGCCTAAGGGGCTCATTTTGAACAAACAAAATTATTCTTTTATATTCAATTCTCTACATTCAAGAAACTAGATTAAAGAGACATATCTCAGGACTGAACTACTCTGACAATTATATAAGTCTTTCCAAGGGAACTTCCTTTCCCCTCATACTCTGCTTCTTCTGCTCCTCCTTGCCAAGATTAGATTCTCATTTCCAATAATTAGTGTTAATATAAGAAGAAAATCCTATGCTTAGTTGTATTACTGACAATTTTGGACCTTCCTAATGTAGAGCATTTTAGGAAAAATGATTGAGAAAATTTTCTCATTGGCAAAAGATTCTTTGATGATGCCCTTGAGTACAGATTTGGGCTTTCTTATTGGGCTGGACTTGTGGTTTCCTCCTTGCAAAAAACTCCTAGTGAGGAACTTTATCAATGCAGATGAGGACATTTTCTGAAATTTGTAGTATGAGAAAGTTGACAGGAGGCTTTGAGAGTTTAAGTGATTTGCCCAGACCCATGCAGTCAGCATGAATCACACAACAGACTTCCTGACTGAGCAGAGCTCTCTATCTACTATACCATGCTTCCTCTCACGTGCAGATTTAAGGAATATGAAATAAGTCTTCAAGACGCAGTATCATAGAATTTGAAGGCGGAGATATATTGTATATCATTTAGTTCAATACCCTTATTTGACAGATCAGGAAACTGAAATTTAAGAGAGGTTTAGTACCTTACCTAAAGTTACAAGGCAATAAATAGCAGTGAAGATTTGATGAAGGTTCTCAGATCCCAAATAACACATGTGGTATTTTCAATATAGTGAATGTCTTCTTGAACCTGCTAAGCAATCACAAAGAGAATCACAAACTATTTTTTTGCTTTTTCAAATAGAAAATTTTGTTTCCCATCAAGAACATTCCTAGTATGATATTAAAACCACTTATGGAGATCTTCCCTGGTTTCCTCTTTTTTTATTATCCTAGGAGTATTATTGGTTTTATAAGAAAAAAATCTTGCTTTCTGTATTCAGTTCGCTGGTGGCTCTGTTGGAGTTCATGAGATGGTGGTAGAATATTTCAATATATCTTCCCTACTGACATATTACAAGTATTTATAATTATATCTCTTAATGAATATATCCTTTATTAGAATCCTACTCCAGGACATCATCATCATGACAGAGAGAAAACTTCAGATTCTTTCCTGTATTATGGTGGCAGATTCTAAGCTCTAGCCAGTTCCAGAAGTACCTGTGGAGGCTGGTAAGTGATACAGAGGACAGAGTTTTGAACTTGAGGTTAGGAAGGCTTAATTCAAATGTTTCCTCAATACTTGTTATCTGTGTGGATCTAGGCATGTCACTTAGTCTCTCAACCTCAGTTTCTTCATCTGAATGAATATGATAATGGTACCTATTTCACTAGGTTGTGAAGATTAAATGAGATAGCAATTATAAAGCCCTTTGCAAACTTTAAAGCACTATATAAATGCTAGCCATCATCATCATCATCATCATCATCATCACCAACATTCCTTCAAGCTAGAAAGGCCTTGAATATTTACCCTGTGACAGACTGTATCTGCTGTTTGAATCATCTGCATGACTTTTAAGATCATCACTGAATTTTGGTTACATGTCTTCTGAAATTTTTAAAAAGGAGTTGCTACACTAAAAAACAAAACAAAACAAAACAAAAACGAAAAACCAAAAAAAAAAAAAAAACAATATTTTGAAGAATTGAAGATCTAGTCATTAAATTATGAAATGTTAGTTCTAGGATATACCTAATTTTAAGTAATAAATATATTTTGGACTTCTTGTTAAGTTTTGTCCTCCCTTTTTAAGAGTCTATTTTAAGTATTTGTCTAGCCCAGTTACTGTCAAATGTTATAAAGGTCTTACTAATTTTAATGTCTCCTCATGACCCAATAGAGTTTTAAAATCAGGAATTGTTTTCCCTATAACTATCCTAAATTCTTTTGTGAAATATTAAGTGGAGCTACTGATTTCTCTGAGTAATGTAGATATATGAATGTTCATGAAAGGTACCCTCCTGTATTAGAAAACACCGTTTTATGGTTGAGATGCTAACCTTGATGGTTGAAATCCAAGTAGATATCTGAGAGTAGATTTGTGTTAAGTGATCTGTTTGATAAAGTAATAGTGGTAATGGTTATTTGCAGTCCTGGAAAAAGACTTCCCTTGAATTCCTCTATGTTCCTTTTCTATTACATGCTGAAATGTAGTTAGGTAAAGCAACAGTTAAGGGAATAAAGCACAAAATAATCATTCCCCAAGAGAAGTACTCAGTACACCTACTGTACATTTTTGGAATGTGTTCTCAGTCAGTTTTTGAAAAGAACTATAATGAAGTGCACATCAGGAATGGGAATGAGTCCCTTCTCACCATCTGTTCTTAATTTTTTGAGATGAAGACCCCATGTATTATTAAACCACTGTGTAAAAAATGTTAAAATAGCATTAAGAATCTGAGCTAAACCCACAAAAGTCAGAGAACTAGAGTTCAGTGAGAAAGTGATAGCTGCATTACACTGATGGGTGAAACAAAGCCACCTCTTGCTCTTAGACATTACTAAACTCCAAACTCTGCATTTCCCACATGTTTTGTAAGTTGCTTTAGTTATGTTAAGTAATCCAAATTGAAAATATGTGATATAACACACACACACACACACACACACACACATATATATGCAAAGAATACTTCTTTATCAGTAAATATAATTGAATACCCTACATCCTCTTTTATTTCTGCCAGAAACATATTTCTACATTTAACATGCTGCACAAGAAAAATCAGATCAAAAAGGAAAAAAATAAAACAAACAAGCAAACATCAACAAAAAAGGTGAAAAAACTATGTTGTGATCCACATTCAGTCTTCATAGTCAGACCTTTTTCTGGATACAGATGGCTCTCCAACACATTTTTTTTTTTTTTTTTTTTTTTTTGCCCTGAATTGCTTTGAATCATCTCATTGTTGAAAAGAGCCAAGTACATCACAGTTGGTCATCACATAGTCTTTTTGTT
Source organism: Antechinus flavipes (assembly GCF_016432865.1). Taxonomy (NCBI): domain Eukaryota; kingdom Metazoa; phylum Chordata; class Mammalia; order Dasyuromorphia; family Dasyuridae; genus Antechinus; species Antechinus flavipes. The sequence goes on from NC_067401.1 coordinate 266,429,966, forward strand.
GCTGTATACATTTTTCTCTTTGCTCTATTTGTTTCACTAGCATTAGTTCATGTAAGTTTTTGCAGGAATCATTTTACTGATCATTTCTTAAAGAATAATAATATTCTTTTGCATTCATATACCATGATTTATTCAGCCATTTCCCAACTGATGGGCATCTACTTGATTTCTAATTCCTTGCCACTACAAAAAGGACTGTTATAAACATTTCTGCACATGTGGGTTCTTTTCCTTTTTTTATGACCTATGTATCTTTGATACAGTATAATATAATAAAAGTTTATTAAATAATTATTAGGTGCCAGGTACAGTGCTAATTACTAAGGATACAAATAGAAAGAGAAAGAGTTCCTTGCTCTTAAAGAGCTTACAATCTAATGGAGGAAAACAATACAAAAAATGAAGCTTTAAGAGGCGAAGGGAAATACCAGTGTGTACTTGACATAAGAGCATGATGATGATGGTGATCGTGGAGCTGAAACTAAACAGAATAACTGGTGACAAATGAGGAAATGATTGAGATTCAGAGCCCTGTTTAAAGGGAGGCTATGGGAGGAGTTCATTTTGCTTTGTCCTGTAGCCTTTCAGAGGGTCAGAAGCATTTTAAGATACTGGTGAGATATGAGTACTAAAGTTAAAGTAGTTTCTATGATGATGATTTTTCTAGTAATGAGCCTATCCTGGGAAGAGGGCAAGGGCTGGGGCATAATGATTGTAAAGGGCTGAAACTCTTGAGTGGATGCACTGAGATCAGACAACTGAGCACTTAAGGCTAATTACTGATTAGACAATACTCTATTAGTATATGGTTGGAAAACGGCCCTTCCCACTATTCTGTGCTGGCTCGATAATTGGTGTATACAGAGAATTGTAGGAGGGACTAGGGGGTGGAGTAAGACTAGCCAGAGTCACTTTTTGGGCTGGAGATGAAGAGGAAAGATTGTGGAAATGCTGCATCCATTCAATTCACTTCTGCCCTTGAGGACCAAGAATAAAGACCAAGGACTTTTGCTTATCCTGACTTTGGCTGATTCTAAGGTATCCAGGGTGCTAACTCTGTCTTCACACATGATGATGATGGTAAAGTTGATATCAACTAGAGTAGTTGCTGGCAAATGAATCCTCACAATAACTGTTAAATAGATGTTGTAATTATCTTTTCAAAGATGAGGACACTGAGACTAGGATAGATGAAGTAAATTGCTCAGGGTCCTTCAACTAATAAGTGTCTTGATTCAGGATTTAAAGTCAAGTTTTACTTACTCTAAGCCCAATAGTCTCCACTGTACTACCAAGCTGCCAGGATAGGCCTGGGAAGATGATTCAGAACAAGCATTGTGAAGATGAGGGCAGAATGATAACCATTGAGAATACTATTGTAGATAACAAAGGGACAGGAATAAGGTTTCCCTTGGACCATAACAATCTTTGAGGAATCAAAGGTTACCAAAGAACAAGCTATAACATATTTTTAATGATAACCTATGCTCCAGAAGTGAAATAAAGGATGCCAATGAAAAAAAAATGAATGACCAAAAATGGAAATAAGCCAGCTGAGGGATAGAGGATGCTGAATTGCTACACATAAAATATAAAATTAATGAGTAAAGCCTTAGCATATTGTGGAAGAGCTATGGAAAGAGATGGATAAGAATTCACAATAAAACATAAGACCAGCAACAGTTGGATTACAGTTTATACTGGTGGAGGAAGTATATATGTCAGTGAAATCATGAATCTACTGAAAAAAATATACTCATATACACACCCAAACAGATATACATATATATTTGATTGGAGAGAAATGTGGAGCACTATGGTTGGCAGTAATTTTATTGTCACTGAAAAAGGAAATAGTTTGCTGCAAAATTAGTGACAAATATTTTCACTTATTTTTCTTTAATATCTTTATTTGTAATTGTAACAATAGGTAAAGGAAGAACTGATTTAATTTTGTGTATATGAGATATGTATCTATATCTATATCTATATCTATATATATATACACACATAGATGTGTACTTGTATATACACATACAAGTGTATATATGTACATGTACGTACATGTTATCTATGCCATTTAAATGTAAGCTCCTTGAGAAGGAGGGCCATCTCATTTTTTCCTTTGTATCCTTAGGACTTAGCTCATGCTTAGTATATGTGGTCACTTAGTAAATGATTGCTGATTTATAAGGATTATTTGATTTTAGTATTCTACTCATTCCTACCTTGTCATGAAAGTCATGAAAATGATTTTAAATCTAAAGTTATTTAACATTTTAATAATAATAGTAGTATATGTTAAACAAAGTTATTGACTGGAAGATTGACTTTGGTAGAGGTACATTGAGTAAGAAGACCTCTAACTGTGAACTCTGACACTAATCCACTGTTTGATCTTGAGAAAGTCATTCAATTTATCTATCCATTTGCTCATCTGTAAAACAGTGAAATAATAATAACACCTGGGCTTCCAACTTAACTGGGGTATTTGAAAGATAAAATACATTCTAAATCAAACAAATGTATTTATACACACTCATATTTAAATATGTATTTATTATAAATCTCATTCATTATTAAAATTAAATAAATTTAGTATCAATTTTAATAAACAACACAATTTGATGAAGAACAAAACTAATAAAATTTAATGAATGCAATTTGAAATTTAGCAAATAATCATTGTATATTAATTGTTCAGTTAATGATAATATATACATATCTATGTATATATAAATATATGTGTACATACCTATCAGATTTTTCCTTCCAAATGAGATAATATAGCTCACAAATCACAAAAAAGAAAAAAAATAGAGCCCTTTTGTTACATGTCCTGTTTTCTATTTTGAACCACATGACAGCATAAGACATAACATATATATGTTACAGGTAATTGATTATGCTTTTTTTACATTATATATTATACCTCAATGACAATTGACCATTATATATATATACACACACACACACATACATTTATGTATATTTGTATCCATATGTATCCATGCAACCTTCATATATATACACATATATATGTATGATATGGATATATGTATAACATATGTATAGCTTTTTTTTGGCAAGGCCATTAAGATTAAGTAACTCGCTTATGATCACACAACTGGTATAAAGTAAATGAGATCAAATTTGAATTCAAATCCTCCTCACTCCAGGGTCAATACTGTACTGAGTCATCTATATATTCTATCTTTTTTTTTAACCATCCATTTATATGTATTTTTTATTTAGAAATGTTCATATTAATGTAGAGAAATTGACACAATTCCATTTTAGACACAAGATATCCATTTATTATACAATAAAAGATTTGGAAATTATGTGCATGATGAAACAAAAAATTTCAGAACTTCAGTTGAGTGGGCAACTTTCACTTTATTTTATTTATTTCTTGTGGTGACATTAGGTTGAAGTTATAATTTAAAGAATAGAATGGGGAATGGGAGGATTCTATTTTTTTCTTTTCAGTATCAGTGATCTGGAACTAAGTATTGTTCATCTTGGAGAAAGGGGTGGAAGAAATAAGGCAGGCAAATGAAAAAGTACAATGATCCTAAGTTTTTACACTTCTGTTCTCATGGAAAAGTTCTTGTTATCCTTTTTGAGATCCATTAACACTGTGATGGGCCTCACCCCACTCTTCCTGCTATGGGTATTTAGTCAACTTTCTTCCATTCCTCTAGTGACCAGGCTATCCCTCCCCTCCCCATGGTAAATGAACGTTTTAAAAAATGAAATGGCGAAGAACAGCCTAGCTGCTGGAGAGTAGATAAAGTCGTGAGTAATCATAAGAAAAGATACAGTGTCATATGAAGGAAGCTGTGCTGTACATCCACAAAAATGACCTCGTATGAGGTCCATTCTTTTGTACCTATATTTATTTGCAATGACTTGCTTGAAGGCCTGGAATATCTCAAGCATCACTGCAGAGATCAGAACTGTTCCCTTCTGTAACCATATATGGCAAGGACCTTGGGAGGAGTCCAGCATATGAAGAGTCACAAAGCTGCTCTGTCTAGAATTATTCACAGATGGTTGTGGTTGTGGGAAAAATACGCAGCTCTATATCCAGCATGGCTGGGAAAGTTTCTTAAGGTAACTAGGAAGACTTAGATATTGCTTTTTGCAATGGGACAAAATTATGCATCCAAGAGCACTCTATTTCTCTTTCCTATGTCTTTTTTTGGGGAGGAATATTCCTCCAATATTCCTTCTTTACTTCCTTTTAGGGTTCAGCATCTTCCTCAGAAGACTACAAAGTTGTCTGCATAGAAAAGAAAAACAAGGTGTCAAAGAAGAGATAAAAATGTATTTATTTAAAATGTAAATGCTACCTTAGTATAAAAGCAAAGGATCTACATGTAATGTCTACTCTACCAGGAGAAATGTGAGGACCTTGAGGGCAAGATCTATTTTCTTTTTGTCTTTAATGTCTATCTAGGTATATGTATACCTAGTTATGTAAATCTAGACATGCATCTAAATGTGTACCTACTCTAGTGCCTGTTATACTGTTATACTGTAAGTGCTTAATGAGTACTCATTCAACTTAACTTAATTAAATGAAGGCCAGTTAACCTGTGGTGAAGTATATCTGTACTTGTTTTGATTTTCAGATGAGCTCAATTAAACAAAAGAGAAAAATGTCACACTGGGGCAGTGACTTCTTTGAAAAACTTTAATGATGGCATTTTAAACAGAATATATGAGCACTTGCATTCAGAGAATTAGAAAGAAATGTATTTCACTAAAGCTGTTCTTATGTATGCATAGGTATGGTCATTCTATCCTTTGCTCAAAAATCTTCAAAGATCCCCTATTATTTACCAAGTAAAATTTAAATTTCTCTGCCTCATACTTGAGTATATAATATCACTCTTTTTCTGTATCTTTGTCTTATATTTCTCTCCATTTATTCTATGTTTGAGTCAGATTTGATTGTCCTCTGCACAGTCTATTTATGCTGTGCCTTCAAATCTTGCAAAAACAAGAATTCACAATATTTTCTATGCTGGTAATACCTTCCTGAATGTTCTTTACTTGTGAAATTCCTTTAAAGACCAAATGAAATGTTAATTGATTCAGGTAGCCTCTAATTCCCCCACATAAATAATAACATTCGCCTATGAGTACATTTTATGCAATTAATATATAAGGATAAGAATGGTGACTGGATTTGTACTTTCATTGGTAGATGAAATTATCAAGGAAAACATCCTCTACCAAGGGAGATAAATATGTCCTCTGAAACTTATAAATCTTAATGTTATCTAGAACACTGAGAGGTTAAGAAGCATTTGTGTGTGGGTGTGTGGGCGTGTCACTTTCCTTGATTGTATCTCCAAAACTCAACATCGTACTTCCTACACATGTGCTTAATAAATGCTAGTTGATCACTAAATGCCTAGTATGTGTTAATGAGTGTGTTTGTATCTGTATGTATATTAAACTAATGAATTGAGAGTGGATTTTTTAAACCACAATGAATGGGAGATGGAGAGCTATAGTAGGAATTGAATGAGGATCAGTGGATGAGATAATTAATGGGATGACCTAACAAAGCAGGATGGGTAAAATCCTACCATGACAGCTAACTGATCAATATTGCTAATGGTATCAGCTCACTGCTCTTCAAAATATAGTTTGCATCAGCCTTCAAAAAAGCCCTTAAATGCAAATCTCACCACAGGGCACAAAATGTACATTTTGAGTTGGCTAATATCAGTGATTTCTAATAAATACATATAAGAAAAGGAATGCTTGTGGAATTATTTTAATATTCTAGAATGGGTAAGGGGAAGAAAACCTGGGAGAAAAAGTATTAAAGTACTAGATTTACAATTTTACTGATAATGGTGAATTAGGGGGCCTGTTATGGTTAGTGATATCTTCATAAAATAAATAGACCTCAGGTTCCTTTTAAATTAATGTTAAAGGAAGAAACAGGGTAGAAAAATAGAAAGAGCACTAGATTTGGAGTCCATGGGCCTAGGCTCAAATTTCAGCTTTGCCACATGCTACTCATTTGACCAGAGGCAAGTCATTTAATTGCATTGGGTCACAGTTTTTTAATTTGTAAAATGAAAGGGTTAGACTTGGAGGTCTTATCTGGCTTTAGAGCTATGGTCTTGTGAGTTAGATAAAGGGAAAGGAAAAGGAAGGCCATATCTTGTAAGAAAAATGGCATGAGAAAATTCAAGGAGGTAGGAATATATGTGATGTGATGAGGGGTGAGTAGGTTAGATTGAATGCAAGGTTATTGTATCACAATAATAGTAGAAAAAGATAAATTTGGAGAAGTAAATAGAAGCCAGAATTTTGGAGGACTATGAATTCAATTTAGTTCAATTCAATAAGCTTTTATTGAGAAACAACTATGTTTCAGTCACTGGGACAAACACTGGAGAAATAAAGAAACAAAACAAAAGAAAATAATCCCTCATAAAATGCTTCAAAGAGTTGAGAATCAGGAGAGCTTTATTCTAAATCCAGCATATCAAATAACTTGTTGCATAACCCTGAAGATTTAAGTTTCCATCTCTATAAATGAATGAGCTGGATAGAATTTCTCTAATGTTCCTTTCAATTCTGAATTTCTTTGATTCTTTCATTGTATTCAATAGGAAAGGAAAAATCACTTAAAATTTTGTTTTGGGACAAAAAGCTATGATACATATATAATACATATACATATGATACATTGGGCTCACCTTTAACTCAATTCTTACATAGAATTGGACCCATCAAGTCATTTCCAAATTCAGCCTCAATGACAAAGGAGTTCTTTTTTTTTTCAGATACCCCAGGCAGGATCCCAAAAGTCAACCTGAGTTTAATTCTTTTCTTCTCAGGATAGTGTTGCTCAATTGACTACAAGAAACCCTTCTGCTGGAACATTATGATACTGCTTTCCTTTCATCTATATCAAAATGATAATTGCTGATGGAGATGAACAGCCTAGACTTCGGTAAGAAGAGTCCTAAGGCCTCTTCCCATGTAGCATTTTATATCACAAAATGCTATCATTGGGCTTCAAAATTTCTATAGGTCAAGAGAAAATGGACAAAGGGACTTAACCAAATCAGACTTTTTTTTTTGAAGATCCCTAATTTTCATTGCACAGTCAACAGAAAAAAGTCCACTCCTACTAAATGGTTAGCAGACAGGGGCCAGTTATAAGTATGTCTGAAGTTTCTTCAAATTACTTGTATCTTAACTTTCTGAAAGCACATCATCCACCCTCTCTATGTGGAATTTCTATCTGCTGAACACAGTGATGCCCTCTGTGCATGGACCAGTCCCCTTTACAAATGAGATGCAGTATTTTGGGAAGATTAATGTGCTAGTGTTCCATAGGATGGATTGGAGGACAAAATACTAGAAGCAGGGAGATGGGTTAAAAAAAAAGCTACAGAAATAGTCATAAGTATGAGATGATAAAGAACTTAGACTAGACAGCAAACAGAAAGAAAGTCTTTGATTCAATTGCCAAGTAAGTTGTGATTGACTTCATGTGTGATAAAGAAAAAAGGAAGGACTTAAGAATGACTCCAATGTTTTAAATCTGAGAAGAATGATGGCTCCATTTGAAAAGCTAGGAACATCTAGAAGGAAAAATGATTATAAAATAAAGGAGATAAGTTTGATTTGGGACTTGTTGAATTGACGATATTGACATACTATAAGAATAGTAATCGTATATTAAAGAAAAAATGACCAGCTGGCATTTAGGGATTTGTAATTATAGCTCAGTAGAAAAGTGAGAACTTAAAATGTTTTGTGAATTTTTCTTAGAAGATTCATCAAAAACCTTAGAGATCCTCTGGTTCTTTATTCTTCTGTGGATAATAGAACAATCATAGGTTTTATAAAATCATAAAAACATAAATCTAGAGCCAAAAATGACCTTGGAGGCAGTTTGGACAAATGGCCTTCATTTTATAAAAATGATTTACCTAAGTTCACACAAATGGAAAGTATCAGAGAAAGAATTTTCCTCTATCTCATTAAAAATAAAATATTATATTGATATCTTTTGTTTTTTATGTTATCCCCCATTTTTGCTATTTGACCAACCTACCTTCTTTTCTTGTCATTAATATCCTTGATAGTGCTCTTTATATTAATTTTCATGTGCAAGTCATCACTGGAAATATGCTAGAGCATATTTCCTACAATGTGTTTTTCTATTTTCCTTATAGATATTTAGAATGCTGATTCATTAGAGATCACATTATTCTATGAATTTTAACTGTAAAGTATCACCAGGATGATTATCTTTAATTAATATTATATAAATTAAATTTTGGGAAGTAAGCAGCTTAGTCTCATTAAAGACAATGTATAATTTCACAAATATGACCTACCATGTTCTCCTTCCCCTTCTTCTTTCTCCATTCTTTTTCTTCCCCCTTTTTCTGACTCTTTCTCCTATCCATAATCATAGTAGAGATGTCAAACATGCAATCCACATGTATCCCAAAACACTTCTGAGTGTATCTTTAAAGAGACTAACATACGATTGAGAAATATTTAATAAAATAAATAAAAATATAATACAATGTAGAAAAATGTTAATATGTGGTTTTCTAAGTCAATTAATGACCTACAGTGATATTCATTTGTGGTTTAGTAGGCCCTATTTCAAATTGAATTTGATACCACTTTTCTATAGATCTATATTTACATACATAGCCATGTCTAGATACATATCTACATACATATCTATAACCATGTTTATAATTACATCCATATTTATATCTATATTTGCATTTTTCCACAGATATGGATAATTGAAAGAAATAGATAATACATATATATACATACACTTTGTTTACTCAAAGCTTTTATTTCAGAAGTACTAATGCTAGAAACTTAAAGAAACGCAGTTTAAAATTTTGTTTTTATTGTAGTTTTCTAGTTTTGAGTATTTTGAATAAATAATTTTAAATTTTAAAAATATTGAGGGGGCGTTCTATCATTAGGCATTCTGTGTGTGACAATTTCTGGATGATACTTTTTCCAGACATCTGATCTATTTCCATTAGGCTTTTTCTTATAGGAGTAAAAACTTCCATACTTTTTTTAACCTTCCATAAGAGATAGGGGTAAAACTTCTATATATGCATAAAAATCTCATTCTTTGGATAAGCATAAGTATAGGGTTATCCTTAAAATCACTGATGAAAGTTTTTTACAAAGTTAAAAATCTACTAGTGTAATATATAGCACAAGATGATGACTATATTAAATTTTAATGGGGAAAATATCATATACTTAAATTTTAAGTAATTAACTTCTCAAATGTCATTTTCTATGATTACTGAAGTTATTAGAGTTTAAAATTGCACAATACATATATTTCTTTGTCTATATGTACATCTACATCTATGCCTAAATCTAAATATTAAATCAACCTTTATATCTACACCTTTTTGTACATCTATATGTTAATGTGAGGAGAGAAAGACAGAGACATACACATACACACGCAAAGACACACATACACATACACAGAGGTACAAATCAATTAGTTGTAGGTTTTTGAAAGATTCAGCAAAAGATCTTTAAAAAAATTATATAAGATAATTTTTTTGAAAAACTTGTAATTGCACCAGTGGAAGGAATACCCATGTTATTGAAAATACAATTTCATTCTAATAACTATTTTATATTTATTCATAGTTTTTTAAACTGACATAAATATATATATATGTGTGTGTGTGTGTGTGTGTGTGTGTGTGTGTGTGTGTATAATGATAAACATAAATGTATTGACAGGGATAGCAATCCATATCTCAGTTAATCATGTTTATGGGAAGACTCAAATGTTAGGATCACAAGTTTACAGACAGTTTATGATTAGATTGCTAATGATTGAACAACTTAATTACATGACAATGCCAAAGGCACTAAACATCCCTATCTTCTTAGTTTAGCAAATCCAAACTTATCATACTTATTTAAAACATGCTTTTCCATTATATATCTCAGGCTTTCATATGTACCAAGTATGGAGTAATATTTTTATTAGACAAATTTCTAAAAAATTTTTTTAGAATATAACATGGAATATTTCAAACTTCATTTAAAAAAAATGGACATTCTTTTTTGCTTTTCTTTTCTGTCTGTTCAATTTGTTTCTTTCTATGAAGTCACAGATGGCCAGACCTAACCTGTGGACCACAGCCAAGTTACTAAACCACAGAGCGATCCCTAGGGCTAGCTCTGCCTCTGGGCTAAAAAGGAACTCTTCTCCACCACCTCTCATCTTGAGTATACCCTGATGCTTCCTACCTATACTCTCATCATACATGAAAGAACCCAAATACTGCAAAGAAGTTAGCAAGATTTATGGAGGGCAGTTCGGGGGAGGGGAAGTAAAGAATGGGCATTTTCAATCTTCCCTTTTTGCAAAAGGCCTTGCTTTCAGGGACTCTTTATACTGACAGCATCTTACCTTATACTGTTTTCAATTTATTTTCAAGTTTTTATTTCTCTCTCCTTTTTAATTTTTATTTTAACAAATCCCAGGTGCCATGGCAATAGTTACTATATAAATACTTAATAGCATTTATGTAAGGGAATGTAAGAGAATACATACATATATTTGAATCAATTCTATGGAGACCTGACAGATTGAGTTTTATAAGATGAAAATATAAATCATGGGTGATCTGTTAATTTGAGGCTTTGTATTTCTTCCTAAAAGTACTTTGGAACTATGTGCACATGTGACTGTCTTAATTTTGCCTGTCTTTCTTCTTTGCTATCACTGATAGGAGGAAAGAGTCACCATTAAGTAGGAACTGTATTCTGAAAGCTGTCTCAACAATGCTGAGCTTAAACCCCAAACCCTGTTCTACCCTGAAGAATAGGGTCCTTGGTCTATATGAGCACTAATTACCTGAAACAGTTATATATATTCAAACTCCAAACCATACTTAATTAACTTAATTAATCTTTCATCACAAGCTGATCCCTCAAGCCTCATTTCAGCAGCTATTTCTTGAACTCTTCTGATCTATCCACTGAAGCACACAGAAAATAGCCTAATATTCCAGCTGTGGTTTCATTTCTTATACAATGAAAGAACACTAGATATGATTTAGAGCAAAAAAGTACCAGGTGGCAGAGGAAGTGAAGGAGCACTTGGGGAAGAGGACTGACTGATGTAAGAGGGAATCAAGGAAGAAGAGAGGATCTAGGGAAAAGGGGAAAAATGAAAAGGAACCAGGAGTTGCAAGAGAAGGAAGTGAAAACAGCTGGTGAGGAATACTGAAACAGCAGGTAGTAGAAAATAAGAGACATAGCTCTAGGTAAATAGAGGGCCATTGAGGGGGAAAAGGTAGTGGTATGTAGGATTGTCCCTACCCTCTTTCTTTGCTCATTTAAAGTATCAGTTATCTAAGCAGCATTTAACATTTTCATTAGCATATAAAATATGGGTTACCTCATTCATGATTTACCAAGGAAAATTGATGGTCAAATAATACAACTCATTGTTTCACATATCATTTTAGGTTCTCTTTCTGTCATCAAATGATTTTGTAGACATATATGATGCTACTTGTACTATTTGTATCCATTAATTGAGAAAATGAATAATGATAAAAAGCAACAAACAATTTAGAAGTGTTTCAAAATGAATTTTCATTTTTGTATATAAACAGGTTGTTTCTCCCTGAAATAAAAGTATGATATTTTTTCTAATAGTGCTGTATGGCTGTGAGTTCTAGAATGCATTTATGGAGTAAGACTGAGGGTCACCTAAAGGTCAATGTGGAGGGCCATGATGTCCATAAAGAGTTTCCAATGCATTTTCAACTTGTAATTTAGGTGTATGGGCATAAAAATAGGCATATAGAACACAGTCTGAGTAATGTATGACCATATGAAGAAAAAAGTGAGTTAGAAACATAACCAAGAAATAAAGGTTAATCGATCATCTGCATTCTCTTTGATATTTATGCTCAAATATATATGATCAAAAGATCTTATAGAATTGCTCTCCTCTCTCCTTTGGTTGGTGCCCTTATGAAGGATTTATAGAAGAAGATGTATAAACTGCACAGAATCACAGAATTTTAATGTTGGAAGGGGTCTCAGTATACAATTGGTCCAAGATACAAATAAAAATAAAAATGTACTTTAATACACCAGAGAAGTAATCAATAAACCTTTTTCTTGAAGATCTTCTTAAAGGCAACCCATGGCCTTTTGAAGCAGTCCTTTTAATTTTTAATATCTAAGTGTTAGGAGTTTTTTTCTATATAACCTCTTGATTAAAAGGGGCAGTTTTGGGGGATTCTCTCCTCATTGTTAAAGATTCACTACTCAGTGTTCTGGGTTGTATATTCAAACCCTGAACCACATTTAATTTAATTAGTCTTTCATTATAAACTAATCTCTCATGTCCAATTCCTTAATCTTGAGGGACAAGAGGAGTTGATATGAGCTGGAAGAAAGACTTGGGTTCTTTGGGTTTCCAGCTTTAAGAAAGAAGATATGTTATTCCAAAGTATTATTCAAGCTGCTTAAGAAAGAGAAAAAAGTCTGTAAAGAAGATGAGATGCAGAGGACCTAGCAAACTCTATTATATTCTTATTGTTACACCATAAACTTCAAGAATTTTCTTTTAGGCGGGAGCTGAAATTATCTCTTTTTTTTGAGTTTTGTTATTTCCTTCTCAATGGGAGAAATTATGTACTCTATATTATATGTATATTTTCCTATGGATACTTTTTGCTCTTTGCTATGCATGTTCATTATGGCACTTGGGTTATATGGGTTTTTCAAGAAAGACATGTTGTGTCCTACTTTCTAGAGTCCTCAAATTGGGGTGATAAAATGTACTGTGTTTTCTAGAACCCCCATGCTGGGGTGATTAAAATATACTGTTTTAGTGGAGGAGTGATGAAGCAAGACTCCTGAGGACAGTGGAAAAATGGAGTCCGTTTATTGCAAATTCTCTTCCCCTTATACACTCTCATAGCCTTATATAACCAAAACAATACTGGGCATGCCCTAAGTATATACTGCACGGTGGGACCACATAAACAACTTGCTATTGTATGTAGCTTGCCACCTGGTATCACTCTTTGACACCTGATATCACTCTGCTTCAATTACAACACAGGTTGTCACTGCCTCCTGCAAAGCCTTTGGGGAGATGGGGAGCCAAACCAGACATTGTTAGGAGGTTCCCTCTGGGCTGAAGGGTTTTATACTTCACCCAGAGCTCCCATCTGTGGTCTTCTACAGACATGTATCTCTGGTGTGTGGGCTGCCAAGCCCTTTCCAGGACTGCTTTCTATCTTAATATTCAACCAATCACCCAACTCTCATCCATGACTATGAGAATCTGTAGTGTGGTATAACCATACCCCGATAAATTACTTCAAGCTTAGTTAGACATTGAAGACATCAATGTCATCCATTGCATCTCTAGATATCAGCAGTCATTTTGACTTTTACTTTGCTACTAGACTTTGATGATTCTGGAAGAGAGAGTGAGACTGATGACTTTGTGTAATTCTTCCTCCCTTACATCATATTTATTCAAGAATCAGAAAACATTACCAATTCCATTTTATCATTTTTATCTACTTCAAAGTCTTGTGGTGATATGCAAATGATGAAGCAGCAGTTACAGGTACACTGAGCACAATAATCAGAGATCTGCACATAGGCAGTACAGGTTCTGGGGTTTTCTTCTCACAGGCAAGAAGCAGTAGTGGGATTTGTCAACCCTTTGTGTGTCTGAACAGTCCTTTTTAAAGTACTTGATTACTTACCTCCTGGTATGAGAAAAGGTCTAGAAAAGATGTCTTTAAAATAGTTTACTTCACTCAGTCTAACTCTGGCACATTTACTCAGTAGCAAAGATCCTACTCTTGTCCAAACACACCAAAAAAAAATGTACAAAAATGTTTGTAAAGTGATTCCACTCACTGTCAATACATGTTATGTGTACACATTTATGGACAATATAAAATCTAATAGACCTGAAAGACAAACAACTTTTGTGAGAGAACTTAGTAGATAGTATATCCAAGTAATAGTAGTCTTCATTGAAACAAGTCTGGCAAATGAAGATCACCTTATTGAAACTGGAACTGAATACACATTTTTCTGGAGTAGCCACAATAATGAAGAGTACCATGAAGCTGACATAGCTTTCCCAATCAAAACTAATCTAGTCAACAAACTTCTATGACTCCCAAAAGTGATAAATGACAAGCAATCACTGTGATTGCCACTTGCAGGAAAATTCCATTCCACCATCATAAGTGTGTAAGCTCTCACCATGATGGACAATGGTAAGGTCAAAGAAAAAAAATTTTGAAGATCAGGAAACCATCATCAATGTGTTGAAAAAATTCAAGTTTTTAATTCTGGGTGACTTTAACACCAAAGTAGACATGGCAGGGAGTCCTTGGGAAGAATGAAGCAGCAATAGCAAATGGTCACTTACTGCCTCTTATGACTTTCTTTTCCATTTATCTAAATGGAATAAAATTTCATGGATACACTCTCACAGCAAACATTGGCATTTAATAGACATCTCATCACAAGGAGAAGAAATAGACAAAATGTTAGAGTAACAAAAGCTATGTGTGGTGCAGAGTGCTGGACCTATCATAGACTTATCCTTTCCAAGTTAAATATTTGCATTCAACAAAAGCAGAGGCCCCAGGGCAGGACTATTACAAAAAGACAATGCCAGCAAATTAGAATGCTTCTCTGAAGAGGAACAGTTTGTTGCTAATTTAGAGGGAAAACAAAGCTGTTTTTCACTGATTTTCACTGTAAATCAGAAAAGGAGTATACGGGTTTCAGAGATTTGGTACAGAGTACTTCATTTACTCATCTGGGCCAGAATACTCACAAATATCAAGATTAATTTTATGAAAATGATGAGGAAAATCAGGAGAATGCTAAATAGAAAATGAGAACTCCACAGAGTTCATGATATTCAGGAACAGATAATTTATTCATCTCTAAAAAGTTAGCATTTAAACTCCAAAAGTAAAGTGCAAGTAAAGCTTAGAGAGATGCAAAATTCCTTGGCCATAAGAAGGAAGATGAAATTCAGTCTTATGCTGATAATAACAATCCAAAGTTCTTTTATGATGTCCTGGAGGCAATTTATGGGCCAAAGACCTATGGTAAATCTCACCCACCCTGTACTGATGGAATCACATCAATTAGTGATAAGGTCATGATCTGGGAGAGATAGGCTGAACATTTCCATAGCATTCTCAATAGACCATCATCAAACAATGATGAAGCCATTGATAATTTGCCTTAAGTTTAAGTCAATTTTTAGCCTAACTTCTAATTGAAGAAGAGGTTTTGAATGCCATTAGGTCCTTCTTATGTGGCAAAGTGACTAGTGCTGATTGTATTCTAGCTGAGATTTACAAGGCAAGGGCTTATCCAAAGCTGAAATGTTCTAGGGTATAAGGCAAAAGAAGCTGTCCTTCAGTTCAAGGATACTTCTATTGCCAATTTCAATAATGATGAAGAGATACAATAATGATCAAAATTGATCTTCTTCTAGAGCTAATGTGTTCAAGGCTGCAGAATGATAAATAAGGTGTTTGCTGCTTGGTAACTCCAGAAGAAACAGAACAGAAGTCTGTATATAATTTATATATCAGTTTTGAGGATGTTTGGGAAATCATGGCAAAATTTGGTTGCTTAGAGAACTTCATCAGTACTGTGTACCAGCTCCAGGATTGTATGCTTGCACAGATTCTGGATAATGTTTGATTTCCTTATACTTTTCCAGTGACCAATAGAGTGAATAGTAAATTTTTTAACTTGAAAAGACTACAAGCCAAGGCTAAAGTAAAAGTTGGTGCATGACTTTTTGTTGCATATGATTATACACTGAATGAAGCTTCTGAGGTTGTGATATAACACAGTATAGTTTGATTCTCTGCTTCTTGCACTAATTTTGCCCTGACAAGACCAAGAAAACAGAAGTTCTCTACTAGCCAGCACCATACCATCCATACATGGAACCACTGATTACAGCAAATGGAGGATTTTTTAATTCTGTGGATAAGCTCACTTACTTTGAAAGTATACTTTCCAGGGATGTATACATAAATGATGAGGTTGATACAAACATTATTGAACTAGCTCAAAGATGGGAGCCTCTGAAGCAGAGTTGCAGAGATAAGTGGTATTAGACTCCCTACCAAATCGAAGGTTTACAGAGCCATTGTGCAGCCTTCATTGTTGTATGCCTATAAAACCTAGACAGTATACCAGCTCTATTCCAGGAAATAGAATTGCTTCAATTTGAATTGTCTTGGAAGATCCTGAAGATCACTTAAGCAAGAAAAACTACTGGACATTGAGGTCCTTTTTTGAGTTAAACTACCAAGTATTCAGAGAGTGCAACACTGATGGGCTGGCCATATTGTTTGAATGTCATTTGTATTTTTGTCTAAAAGACAATTTTACAGAAACAAAGCATGCACATGAAAGTCAGAAGGAGAGATACAAGGACACTCTCAAAGTTTCTTTGGAATTGATTGTGAGACATGGAAGACACTGGCACAGGACTGTACAGCATGGCATGGCCACATCAAAGAAGGTACTGTGCACTATGAGTAAAGCAAAATTAGAGTAGCTCACAAGTGTGAAGGGGCAGGTCAATTTTCTGAGAGTCTCCACAGCTGTGGACCATAACATCAAAAGGAGTTGCAGGGCAGCCTTTACTGACACAGATGCTGTGGACTGGGAATGAGATAAATTGGAGGCAAAGGAAAGAGGAAAGAGGTCAGTCAATGCAAAGTCCTCTCAGTCAGAGAGGTCAGAACAGCAACTGCCTCTCAGTCTCCTTGTATCATCCTCTCACAAGAGGAGATCCATTCTGGGATGGATGTCCACTTTCACTGTCAGATGGCTCTCATGTATTCCAACAGCTCTCCCGTGTATCCCAACACAAAAGAAACTTGAGATAAACAAATTTAGAGACATCTCCATTTCAAATGTTCATAAAGACTAATTAGGCCTGACTAGTAGTAGAGCCTTCTGAGCTTATCTTGGTTTGATTAGACACACTTAGACCCATTGTACCTTGACCCCTATATAGTGTTGTTATTTTGGTCCTCTTTGAACATAAAGGACAACAACCAACTAATCAGTATAGAATTGGAATCTGATGGGAAGACAGTTAAGCCTTGGAGAGATAGTTTGGGGCCTTTTTTTTTTTTCCTTTTAAAGGCAGCAATATTATAACTTGAACCTGAAATTTACTTCCCCTAGACAAACAACATTTTAGGGAGCAGAGATAGAATTCTAGCTTAATATAAATTTTCTCTGAAGAGAGTAGAGTGACCAACACTGGCCCCAAGTTTCAAAATATTCATTGGCTCAAGTTCCTAAATATTCATTTATAAATGGTGGCTAGGGGCCACAATGAATTGAATAGTAGATGTGGAGTCTGAAGACTTGAATTGAATGAATTCAAAAAATTTACTAGTTGTATGAAACTGGTTAAGACATTTTAACCCATTTATCTCCTTTTTCTCTTCTGTAAAAATAGGATAATAACAATCCTTCCAAGGTTGTTGTAAGATTCAAATGAGATAGTAATTGTAAAGTGCCTCACATATCATAAGCATGAGGTAAATATCAACAATTATTATATAGGTTGCACATACATATATTATTTTATACATTTTTTGCATTATTGAACACAAAAATAAATTTTAAAGAATAAAATAATTAAATAAGGATGTGCAAAATTTTTTTTATCAATAATGTTGACAAAATCTTCTATTTTCACTGGAATAGATAAATGTTAGATTAAATATGTTTTTAAATTTAAAAAACTTCCAGGATAGGAAAAAGACAAGGTAATTGTAATAATCATTAGCTAATTAATTAATAATCGTTAATTATTAATGTGTGAAATAGCACAGAATATAGAGTGCTGCAGTCAGAATCAGGAAAATAAATTTGAATCTTGCCCTAGACATTTAATAGCTGTGTGACCTTGGGGAAGTTACTTAATCTCTGTCTGCCTCAGTTTCCCCATGTTTAACATAATAATAATAATTGTACCTACTTCTCAGGGTTGTTGTGAGGATAAAATTGGATAATATTTGTAAAATGGTTTGCCAACCTTAAAAGGACCATATAAATACTGGTTATTAAAATCATTATCATTATTAATTCTGTTCATTTAATTTTTTATTTAGTTTTTTCTATATGTAGCTAGCCAAGCAGAAGAATTTTTAAATACCCTTTTTAATTGAAGGATACATAGTTAAAAAAAAAATCAAATGATAGGTCACAATATTCAGTATAACTTTCAGTAAGTTATGTTTTTATTTTGTTGCATATTCACTATTTTCAACACTAAAACAATAAGCAAAAATGAACTGTATCTGATTTCCACTCTCATGCAAACAATGTCACCTAAAATCATATAAATTAGTAGTAACAGAGTTGAAATTTAAATCTATGACTTTAAACTCCAAATTCTGTGCTGTCTTTTCATTACCAGCGTAACTGTATCTCACCTAAAGAGTGATCAGTCATGTGTTAGTTGTACTAGTCATTTATCTTCCACATGCAGCAATAATACTGTTCCCTAGTAATCTGCCACTTAGTGTAGCATGGAAATAAGAGCTAAAAGACCAGATGGTGACCCAAGGTCACTTCAACTTCCTTCTAAATTACATAATTTCTCTTTCTTTGACCAATAAGATGTTCCAGAAAAGCAGCCTATCCCCACCTTTTACCTTGAAGATTCACTGAGAATTATCTTTGACCTTCTATTATAAGTACTAGGTATTAAATTATTAACATGCCTTATTAATTACAAGAGAATATACTTTTTTTTTTTTGCTTTGGCATTTGGGGTTAAGTGATTTGCCCAGGGGCTGGCGCTCTCTCCACTACACCATCAAGCTGCCCTTAAGATATTTTTTAAAGGTAAAACAACCATGAGTCAAATCTATTTTCATTCAATCTATAGAAGAAATGTTTGCTAATTCATGTTTTTGAATACATTAAAAAAACACAGATCTCTATGGGGTCTCTTAGGTCAAGAGTTCTTCATTATTTTGTATGTGTCATGGATCTCTAAGGCCATCTGGTAAAGCCTATGGATCTCTTTTCAGGATAATGTTTTAAAATGTATGAAATAAAATTTTTTAAAGATTACAAAGGAAACATTATATTTTAAGTATAAATATGAACACATATGCATTTGTATATATATACACACATAAACATATATGTGTGTGTTCGTGGATTCCACATTAAAAACCTCTGCATTAATAGGGTTATTGTCCACCAATAGAGGACCCCTAATAAAATATCTTTTGTAGCTGATTAACATGTCATATAGGTATGAATAGGAATATGTATATACGTATGTATGAATACATATGCATATATGTAATACACACGAACACACATATGCATATGTATATAGGCAGAGAGAGTCTCTTTCTATATGAATTGTAGTAAAATTTCAAGTTCCATTCATCGATTCATTATAATATTCTTTACAATAACAGATGTTGGCCTGAATATTTCTTTCAGACCTGACTATTAAGTAGAGGAGGAATTTTGAAGCACACAATAGAAGTCCCCTACCAAAATATATTTTCCTTAATAAGATCTGAAAATCAATCAGCAACAATTTATTTTGTTTTAGGAAAAAGGAGAAATGGATTTACTGGGAGTGGTAGGAAGAACTTTCTACTGATTTTGATAAAGTGAGAATGTAAAAATGTAAGTTCCTTAAGAACATAGAATATTTTAAGGATTGTTGTCTTTGTATTCCTAGTACCATGCAAATAGTAGAAATTTAATGTTTGTTGATTTTAATTGAAATTTAAGGGCTATATTAGCCTACCAAGGCCTTTACAAAATATCCTTCCTTAATTTTCAGAAAACAAGTGTTTGGGTTGAGTGATAAAGGTATAGTGCTGTTTGAAGTCAGTTGTTTTGATTTTGTGTTTCCTGGTATATAAAAAGCCAGAGGTGGAAGGTGTGGTGATTAAATAGCAGACTTTGAAGGCAGGATAACTTGAGTTCTAATTCCATTTTCATTCATACTAGTTGCTTGACCTTGAACAAATCAATCTTAACCTCTCAGAGCTTCAGGAAATTATGAATATGTATATTGCAGAAGTTCAGATTTGTATTGGTTTTGTGAAGATCCAATCCAATAATCATTTATTAAGCATCTACAGAAACAATAAATAAAAAGAAAATCAAACCCTGCCCTCAAGGAGTTTATAAGTTAACAAGGGAAGACAATAAACAAAAGGAAGCAAAAAAAGTTGAGATCTAGTTACAAGAAAGAGATACATCTAGTTATATTAGGGAATATCTGATAAATGAAGTTGAAATCAGACAAAGGAGCACATGCAAAATGAAATGAGCTGAGTTTCCCTTTACTGTTGTATCTAAAGGAAGGCAGTGGGAAGAGTTTGGTCTTCCACTCTGAAAGGCCTCCAATCAGACGGGAGAGGAGACTGAAAGAATGTGTCAATCAAGGCATAGTGATAACATTAGACGTGAGGAGTTTATCTTTGGAGGGGCATCTTGTTCCTTGGAGTTGAAACAAGTCAGAGCAACAGATGCAAAGTGGAAACCCTCATATGAGTTCCCTATACCATTATTATAAAAAAACAAAAACAAAAACAAAAACAAAACATAGATCCAGTTCTTATCCTTATTAAAAAAAAATCAGAGGAAATTACTTGGTTAGAAATTTTTGTATTAACTAAATTCAAATCTAAACTACTTTCTTAATAATCACAAGAAAAAAATGAATCAGAACAGACATCTTGCTTGAAACTAACTTTAGTTTTAACTCATATCTAGGCTTTAAAAAAAATGTACCCTTTTCTCTGGCCTAAATGCATTAAAACCAAAGAGCTTTAACTCTGTGGTTAATGTCTTGTTCTTTATGATCTGCATGGGTTGAGAGATTGCAGTACATATTTTACATAGGTAATCCTGCTTTGGGACTACTTCAATACCAACTTACAATATGTTGAATTAATAATGCTTATAAGTGCAATACATAGAGGGAGAGCTTGTAAAACACTTGATGAAAGGTGATATGTATTTATGAGGTGCCACGTGTTTGCATTTAAAAGAAAATATGATTAACCCATACTTTTGAGAATAGTATTGAAGTGGTCTCCTTGCAGTAGTATTGAATTTAAAATATGTTTCTGTGAGACCTAGGCACAATGGGGTGAACAAAGGAATAAGTATCTGCTTAAATTTATTTTTTTTTTTTTAAATTGGACCTTAGGGGTACATTTTTAACACAGGTGTGGTGGATTAGACAAAAAAAAACAATAAAAAGAGTTATGCATTTCATATACAACCACAGGTGTTGAAAATGTATGTGTTATTGTTACTTTAAATATTTTCTTCTCTTTTTAATATGTAGCTAATAATAATATCTCACCCTTACATATCACATTTCTTCTAAGGAAGAACTTAAAACATTTTATAATCATATGTATATGTATGTGTATATATATATATACACACACACACACACACACACAATACATATGTGTATATATGTATATCAGTGTGTGCATATGTATTCACACATGAATACGTATATGTGTATATATGTATGTACATATGTGTGTATATGTATGTATATAGTGCTCACAATGACTCTGCTTAGAGAAGAAAGGCAGATGTTGTTATCCCTATTTAACAGATGAGGTAACCGGCTTAAAGTAGAAAATGATTTTTCCATGAGGCAGATTGTGATACTGGCACATGTCTCCTGATGACCCTTAAGTTTAGAGCCTGTTAGAGTCTTCTACATTAAAACTGGCCTCAGGTGCAGCATGGATCAATTTTTCTTGCCTCCATACTATTTCTTAGGCAGGCCTATTTTGGTAATGTAGTAAAAAGAAGAACTAGATTTCAGATCCAATTAAGCCTCTTATGAGATATATGGCCATACTCACTTCACTGGACTCCTTGAAACCTAACTTTCCTAATTTGTAAAAAGGCAATTAATGGATCCTATTCTATCTACTTAAATTCTATGGATCCTATTCTATCTACTTAAAAGGGTTTTTTAAAGTTTTATTTTTGGCTTGGATCAGTAATTTCATTAAGATAAATAAATACAAGTGGTAGAAAAAAAGGTCTCTTTCAATGCATATCAGCAATTTCTCTGTTACTTATAGTCAGAGCAGCAATTCTAAATCTCTTTGGTCTCAGAACCTCTTTACATCTCTTAAAATTATTGAGGATCCCCCAAACCCTTTTGTTTAGGTTGATTTTTTTCAATGGCATGGTAGCAAATATTTAAAAACTGGGTATCTAGAAAGCAAAATAAAACACACTTTTAAGTTTAACCTATATTAGAAGCAGTGAGTGTCAGACTTGTGGAGGAGAAAGAAATTTGTGACCAAAGATGAACTAGAGACCATTACCAATCACAAAATAGAAAATTTTGATTATATCAAATTAAAAAGCCTTTGTACAAACAGAACGAATGCAAACAAGATTAGTAGGGAAGCAACAAACTGGGAAAACATCTTTACAATTAAAGGTTCTGATAAAGGCCTCATTTCCAAAATATATAGAGAACTGACTCAAATTTATAAAAAATCAAGCCATTCTCCAATTGATAAATGGTCAAAGGATATGAACAGACAATTTTCAGATGAAGAAATTGAAACTATTACCACTCACATGAAAGAGTGTATCAAATCACTATTGATCAGAGAAATGCAAATTAAGACAATTCTGAGATATCACTACACACCTGTCAGATTGGCTAAGATGATAGGAAAAAATAATGATGAATGTTGGAGGGGATGCGGGAAAACGGGGACACTGATGCATTGTTGGTGGAGTTGTGAACGAATCCAGCCATTTTGGAGAGCAATCTGGAATTATGCCCAAAAAGTTATCAAAATGTGCATAACCTTTGATCCAGCAGTGCTACTACTGGGCTTATACCCCAAAGAGATACTAAAGAAGGGAAATATATGTATATGTGCCAAAATGTTTGTGGCAGCCCTGTTTGTAGTGGCTAGAAACTGGAAAATGAATGGATGCCCATCAATTGGAGAATGGCTGGGTAAATTGTGGTATATGAACGTTATGGAATATTATTGCTCTGTAAGGAATGACCAGCAGGATGAATACAGAGAGGCTTGGAGAGACCTACATGGACTGATGCTAAGTGAGATGAGCAGAACCAGGAGATCATTATACACTTCGACAACGATATTGTATGAGGATGTATTCTGATGGAAGTGGATTTCTATGACAAAGAGACTTAACTGAGTTTCAATGGATAAATGATGAACAGAAACAGCTACACCCAAAGAAGGAACACTGGGAAATGAATGTGAACTATTTGCATTTTTGATTTTCTTTCCGAGTTATTTTTACCTTCTGAATCCAATTCTCCCTGTGCAGCGGGAGAACTGTTCGGTTCTGCAAATATGTATTGTATCTAGGATATACTGCAACATATTTAACATATATAGGACTGCTTGCCATCTTGGGGGGGGGGTGGAGGGAGGGAGGGGAAAAAACGAAACATAAGCGAGTGCAAGGGATAATGTTGTAAAAAATTACCCTGGCATGGATTCTGTCAATACAAAGTTATTATTAAATAAAATAAAATTTAAATTAAAAAAAAAAAAAGAAGAAGCAGTGAGTGGTGTTCTGGGTCTTTGAGTCAGGAAATCCAGGGTTCTAATCTATCTGCATATACTTATTACCTTTGTGACCCTGGGTGATTATTTAACCTCTATTTGCCTTAGTTTCTCATCTGTGAAATGGGATGACAATAGCATCTACTTTTCTGGGTTGTTGTGAAGGTCAAATGACATAATGTTTATAAAAATTACTCAGCAGAATATCTGGCCCATAGTGGGGGGGTGAGGTCCTCAATAACTGACTGTAGTTGGCAGAGAGGGCCTGGAGCACTGATGAAATTGTTCCTTGGGTCAGGCAAGAAACTATTCCATAGGAACCCTTATGGTCTCACCCTCTGTGGAGATCATGGGCAGCCACATCTTTCTATGTCCTATCAGAAATCCGAGTCATGTATCTGAAGTTAAAGTTGCCTTATAAATCTGTTCATGGCTCACACCATCTTTACTGAATCCTTCTTGGTGTTATAGTTTACCATGATACTTTGCTTTGAAGTGTCTTTCCCTTCATCTTCCCTCCCCATGCCACATAGTGTCTCTCCTCTCATCCCATCATACTTCATGGGGTCTTTCTTTTTTTTTTTTTTTTTTAATAGCTAAGTAAATCTTTTAGGGTGCTACCAGCTAAGGACATATTCCAACCTCATGGAATGTTTCTTTCTCCTGACTAATTGTAAGTTCCACTGGGGAACTTGTTTTTTTTTTTTTTTTTTTTTTTCATCATGAATTATTAAAACCCCTTTTCTTGCTGTGCTCTCCCAATTCTATTTTGTATTTACTAGTCTTGGTGTCTATTGTACCCTTTCATTTTGTCTGTAACTGCTTCTCCTGAAGCTTTTGCTAAAGAAAAAGACCATTGTGCATTCATATGACCAAACCCCAGTATTTGTTGCCTACATCAATCTCCTAAATCATATCATTGAAACCTCAACCACATCAGTAGGGACTACAGAAATGTATACTCCCTTCTCTATTACCTTTTCCCCATTATTTTCTCAATTTTAGGCTATAAACAAAACAAAGCAAACCTTGATTTGTAGGTTCCTAATTCACCCTAAAAAATGAACAATCATCTTTGATTCCAATGCATCTTGACTATATCCATCAATATTTACCATATGTACCAAAAAAAATCCTGAAAATAAAATTAATATATTTCTTTATGAATGTATTCAAAATAATACACTGATTTCGTTAACATAACATTTTTCCAAAAAAAAAGAAGTGGCATTGTTTTACACATTTTTGCAAAACTCCTTAAAGTCTAGATTAATAGAAAATGGCTAGTTGTCATATCTGTTTCTGTATTCAATATACTGTGATATGTTATTCTTATTGAAGTATATGAAGAAAATCTGGGCTCACTCAAATTTATAGTTGGAAAAAGAAGTAACAAAATAATGTTTTGACTATTTTAGTAGAAAATAATGTCTTAGTATTGTTACAAAAGTAATTTTACTTTGTAGATTTCCCAGACAAGGTCTTTGAAATTCCACAAACCACCTCCTCTCCCTCTCCCGCCCCCCACAAACACACATTTGAGAAGGACTAGCTTGGAGAGTTGCCTGGCATACTGTCTGATGGAGGGAATTGGAATCTGAAGGAGCTATAAGACAGAAGCATTGAAATTAAAGGAAGAAGGTTTCAGAATAGGTGGAGAGGTTCCAGTACCTTAATTTCAAGTGAAAGGGGTATAAGATAATAAACTTCTCTTAAAGGCACAGACTAATCACTCTAAGACAATAAGAGGGATTAACCAAAAAAGTCTTTTGAGTCTGGAAGAATTTGTTCAAAGGGGTGGCCAGCTTTCTCCTATTTCTTATCCAGGATTATTAATCATCCTTAAAAGTAAAGTTCTGAAGGAGCCAAAGGAATTTTTCTGCTTATCCTAAAATCTAGGTGAAAGAATTTTGTGGCACTCCAATTAAAAAGACGGGTATAACAAGCCAAGTAGAAAATAAAGTACAATCCAGTCAGCTCAATGGATGAGTAAATGGATAACAAAATCTGCAGGTGCCTATTGAGGTGGAAGCCCAGGAGAAGAGTGGATTAGCCCCATCCAGCAGAGACACTACACCTTAAGAAGAGTCCACCAGTCAAGAAACCTATTTGCTTTAACCTAACCTTTCAGTCAATACCAAGTGACTGTGACTTACCTGGAACTGCTTGACAGTAGCTGCCCAATGGCAAAATAACTTGGTCTTATCTGGAAGCCCCTGTTAAGTAATGATCCAGGTCAATGGAGTCTAGTCAAGAACAAGCAAACAAGCAAATGATCTAATTGATCTAGCCCAACAGCAAATTCACCTTGAGAACTTATGTGCCATATTCTAGGAGGAGCAAGTCCAACTGGAGCATAACTCCAATAGAGATATTGTGCACTACACTGTGCCAGTCAAACTGTGAATATATAAGTGAGCCAATAAATATTTACTAAGCACTATGACAAGTGCTGAGAATGCAAATATAAGAAAGATATACCTGTCCTAAATGGGTTTACAATATAATGAAATAGACAATACACAAATGCAAGCTAAAAAGGGAAGAAGGAAAGTACAGATAAATCATGGGGCACAATGGAGAAGTCCAGAAGAAAGCAATCAAATGGGAAATGAAGAAATGACTGACCTGGGAACTCTTCTTAAATTGTTATTCTGGGAGGAAAGCACTTCATCCTCCAATCAGAGGGAGGAAGGAATACTAGAGCCGAAGATATTAATAAAATATGAGTTCCAGGGCTTAAATGATCTTTCAAGAAGATGTTTCTGAAGCTGAATGGAGAAGTTGGGGTTGGAAGGGAAGAGGTGATGGTGGTAGCTGAAATTAAATGATAGTAAGAAGCTTTTATCATATCTTAGAGGCATGCGTGAACTACTTTAGATACCTATATTTTATATTCTAGCTTGTCCTTCTAGTCCAGAAAAATAAAAGCAAAATTGTGGGCAGATGCAAGAATAAAACATGACAGTAATTGTTATGTGATTCATATGCAAAGGCATGCTTACAAAGAAATAAAACCAAACACTATTTAATTGTATAGGTTTTCTCTTACAATTTCATATTCTTAAATGCAAAATGTAAATCCTTTTAAATCCATTTGATGTGCAATATTATTCAAATAGCAACACCTTTCATATTATGTGGATGCCAATGTTACAGATTATTTATGTAACTTGTTAGCATAAATTCTAACATTTTAAATGTGGAATGATGTATGATATAGCATATTATGATAGTATAAGATTGTACATTATGAACGGATAGTAAATAAATACAAACATGATAGTTTTTATGTGAATGTGTAGTAGATAGACTTTATCTCAATATTTTAGTCTTTTGAGTAATATAAATTGTTTTTATATGAATGAATGAGTTCCTTAAGTATTTTACTATAAACATATAATTTGTACATATTATATATATCATATATATTATTATACATATATAATATATATTATATATATATACATAACACACAAACCTATATGTGACATGTATATATGTATGTACATATGTGTATATATATATATATATACATACACATACATATATATATATATGAATAAAGAGATTGGGAAATAAAGTATTTACTAAATGCTTACCATTTGTCAGACATTGTGCTTAAGTGTCCCCAAAAAAGTCTCAGTACAATTTAAAAGTATAATTTCAGAAGTATAAATGCTGTAGACTTACAGAGACAATATTAGAAAGGAAAATTATCTAAATTTTAGAATTTTGATTTTTTAAAAAAATATGACTATATTGTCCTATATATAGCTTTAGTATAAGGTGCTGCTTAAAGGCTAAAAAGATTTACAATTTTATAATTTATAATTTTATTTATAATCTTAGCCTTAAGATTATTCAAGAAATAAGGTTTTTGATTCATATGTAACAATTTTAATATTTCCTTCCCTAAGAAAAAGTCTAATGGAGATAGATCAGGTTCCTGAGTTGGCCAAGAAAGATGGCCTCTTCTACTAATCTACCAATCTTAGAAAATGTTAACCAGAAAATTAAATTAATTAAGATTAAAATTTATTATTTTAAATTCACAAAAATAAATGTGTAAAATAAATATATACAATTAAGAGATGGAAGGTATCTCATAATTTTTTTGGTCTAAAATCTTATGTTATGCATAAAACTAGCAAGAGACAGTCCGAATC
Source organism: Antechinus flavipes (assembly GCF_016432865.1). Taxonomy (NCBI): domain Eukaryota; kingdom Metazoa; phylum Chordata; class Mammalia; order Dasyuromorphia; family Dasyuridae; genus Antechinus; species Antechinus flavipes. The sequence goes on from NC_067401.1 coordinate 266,457,864, forward strand.
CAACTGAGAAGTGTCACTGCCACTAAGCTAGACACTTATTAAAGCATTTTTTGGGGGCAAACTATGAAGCAAAGAAAACTAGTAGGGTGGTAGAATTTTAGGAAAAGGGGCAGAGTATACTAATATGGACATGATTTTTAGGTCATTTTCAGTTAGGTCTCTATCAAATTTATACTGTTTAAATTGCAGTTATATATATTATGGTAATTGGTTCCAGTCTGATAGAAACATGCTATGCAAATTCAAATAATGTGGCTGCAAACAGATACAGTACTAGATCTTGAATCAGAAATATCCAAGTTCAAATCTAACCTCCAAAATTTACTAATTCTGTCACCATGGGTAAGTTAATTAACTTCAATTTGCCTGTTTCCCAATCTATAAAATGGGAGATAATAATCACACCTCAAAATAAAATCTTCAACCTTCAACCTTCCAGGGTTGTTGTGAAAATCAAATGTGCCAATAATTTAAAATTGCTTATCACAATGCCTGGCACACTTAAGACATTATATAAATGCTTTTTGTTGTTTTGTTGTTCAGTCATATGCAACTCTTTGGGACTCTATTTTGGTGTTTTCTTGGCAAAGATATTAGAATGATTTGCCATTTCCTTCTCCAGTTCATTTTACAAATTAAGGAACTAAGGCAAACAGGCTTTAGTGATTTGCATCATTATAATCAATAATAATCTGGACATTATCATAAACTAATGTGGTTATTGGTACTCCAAAGGTGAAATCTTGTCTAATAATAATAATAGCTAGCAATTTAAAAATTATAAAGAAATATCAATTTTTTTATCTTTTTTTGATTCTCAAAACAATCCTGTTGGTTAATAGTCATTATATGCCTTGACTTGCCCATGCTCCCTTGGCTAATGATAAGTATCTGAGAGGATTTGAAGTTAGGTCTTGTTGATACCACATTCAACTGTCTACCCTTTATACAAACCTCAATGCCTTGGCAATTGAGTGAACATTTTAGTAGAGAACGTGATGAATCAAAAATGAGATTCTTATATTAATGATACCAGAAGATAGAAGGAAATTGTAAAAAAAAAAAAAAATAGAAAGCTTTCTCATAAAGAGCTTAGTTTTATCTATAGGTAAAAAGAGAAACATTTCATGTGATATTTTAATTTGCATTTCAGTTCCTATGAAAATCACACAAATTTGAGGATAAGATTACAGAAATTAGACACTTTTCTCTCAAGGATCTTATATTTTAACATTGAAAGATATATATTAAAGGGTAGTAGCCAGGAAAGAGGCAGCTAGATGGCATAATGGATAGAATGCGAGTCATGGAGTCAGGAAAAATCATCTTTCTGAGTTCAAGTCTGAGTTCAGATTTAAGTGACCCTGGGCAAGTCACTTATCCCTGTTTGCCTCATCTGTAAAATGAACTGAAGAAGAAAATGGCAAACTCTGTATCTCAAAAAATGAACTAGAGAAGGAAATGACAAACTCTGTATCTCAAAAATGAACTAGAGAAGGAAATGGCACAAACTCTGTACCTTTGCCAAGAAAACTCCAAATGGGGTCATGAAAAGTAGGACATGTCTGGAATGACTAAAAAATGGTCAGCCAAGTAAGAGAGTTTTAGTCTGGGATATAAATGAAATTGTTAGCTAATTGATAGGGAAGTTGATTAATATGCCTTTTCTGGAAGTATTGGCAATATTGTTTATATTACTTCCCAAAATACAAGGTGGAAAGTAGATGTTTGTGGGTCTGAGGTATATTTGTGATGGTTAACTGGATCAGATATAAAATATAGTCTACTTTGGGGCAAACTAGATATCTTAATAAAAGAGAGTTTGCTTTTATGCTTCAATTAAGTCAGTTCAACCAAGGAGTTGAAATTCCATAGCCAAAGGGATTAAATACCACTCATGAGATCCTGCATAGCCAGGTGAACATTGGCAGAGAGAGTCTGAATGTCTGTGAATAATTTGGAAAACTAGCTACTCTCTAAAGTAAGCAGGGAGGAACATTGATAGGATTATAAGTGGGCTCTTGATTTTCTTTAGGCTTTTTTTTTTTCTTAAGTAGGCCTTTTGTTCAAGTGCACTTTTGATCATAGTCCCACCCCAGGTGGAGATCTCTCACAAATCCACTTTACTATATCCAATCAGAAACCTATTTTATGAGGTCAATCCCTCAAGGTTATATTTCTCCTATGAAAGATCAGCTCATTCTGTAGATTTTTACTTACTCTTTTTAGGGTGCTAAATCCCTTTTATGATTAGTTTACCATGGCTTAATTATCTTGTCCTGCTAATATCCTTTTGGAGTTAGTCTGCTAACTCCTCTATGAGTTCAGCCTGCCATTCAGTAGTGTACTCTCACCTTATTGCATCTTCCCTTTAATAGCATCTTTTTACTGGTTAATTGTGAAATTAACCAGTGATTAGTTTTTTATTATATATATTATGTAATATATAAAAATATATATTATATTATATATATTCATACATATATGTATTATATATTCACATATATGTGTGAATATAATTATTCACAATTATTAATTGTGAAATGAACACTAGGAAACTTGTCTTTCCCTTTATTAATTGCTAAAAATCTCTTTCCTTACTAACTTCTTTTGGAATTTAGCCCGCTTTTAGCAGTATAATAAAGTATTTGCTCCTTGATTTGGAGATCTATGCCTACAAATTCTTCTGGGACACCAGCAATTAACTCCAACATAATTGTTGGGGTCACATCCCATAACTTCAACAATACTATCCCTTCTTCCCCTGAGGGAGTCTCTTGAGGATGCTATTCCATGTGGGTACATAGGCAGGGACAATAGTGAGAAAACCAGGTGAATAGGAAAGGGAATATGAAGCATGTTCTCATTCAGTCTCTCCAAAAGTATTTATTTTTTTCAATAAGTATTTATTAAATACTTATTTTAAAAAAGGGGGGAGGGGGGAACAGGAGGAAACAATTTCTTCCTTAAAGAACTTGAAATCTAATTGGAGAAACAACATGTCAATGACTAAATATATATGGAATAGAAGGAAGATGATGTTTAAGAGAAAACATTAGATCAGTGATTCTTAACCTTTTTGCATAATGGTCAGTGTGGTAAAGCCTACGAATCCCTTCTCAGAATAATGCTTTCTCAGAAAATGTTTTTTTAAAACATAATCAATAAAATTTATAGAATTAATAAGAATAAAAGTATATTGAAATATTTCTATCAATATGTATTTTTATAAAAACTTTTGGATAAACATACCTAAAGAAGCTGGTCTTACAAGTATTTGCAAAAAGATCATGATGGAAAAAGTATAATTGAGACCTATTTTAGGAGATGAAAATACAAAATTTCCATGAAGAACTTGCTAAAATTGAATCACCATATATTTTGATATTTGATAAATACATAAAAGTGAAATAGATGAGAAAAAATGAAATAAAATTGGAAAATGCATTTCAATAGTAAGAAATGAAAGAGACCAAAGATTCATAAAATCCTTAAGCCAATTCATTGTTAATATTTTCTTCAAGAATTGGAAGCTACTAGATAAAGTAAACACTGAATAATATCATCATCATAAAATCACTTTTAGATAGAAATGACTCATTACTATTGTAAGTCATTCTTGAATGAACTTAGTAGTCAGACTATTTATTTTGTTAAAGATAATAATTAACACAAAGTTAGAGAAAAGAATAAAAACGGGGGAAGGATGACTGTTGTGCAATTCTAATTCGAACCTTGCCTATTTAAAATATTGATGTTTGAAAGGATAGAGGAAGTGACATCAACACTAATTATAACAATTTCATACAGAAGTTTAATCATTTTAAATCAAAACATCAACACTAATTATAACAATTTAATACAGAAGTTTAATCATCATATAGCAGATGTCATGATTAGGAGATAGAGAAAGCCTGAAAACTACTATAGTCAGCAAGTACATGGCAAATAGAGAGGCATTTCAGCTAAGGGCAACATGGATTTTTAATATGCATTCATTAGCAAAGTTTTATGGAGGAGAATGTTGGAAGATTATTTTTTAAAAACATCTCTTAAGAAGATAGCAACAAACAATGAAAGGTAAAATCAATTTAAAACAGACTTGATAAGAAACCAGAGAACCAGAAGGATAACCAATAGTTAAGAGAAAAAAAAGGAAAAAATCTGCAAAGCATTTATATTTGTTCCAAAAAATCTTTTCATTTTAGGAAAAGAGTGTAACCAAATTTAAGCCAGAACAGTTCACTTCCAAATGTGCTTAGCACTGTTATTGAAATGGGATTAAAGAAAACATAGAAGGGAAAATAATCTGCACTACACCAACTTTATGCAAAGGAGATCCATGCTGGCAGTACCATAATGTGACAGAATGAGTCATTTGTTTTCAAGACATATAAGGCATCAAGGCAGATAAAAAATAAAAAAATGTTAAAGAAGATTTCAGAATTCAATACCCCCCCAAAAAGTCTGAGAGAATATCACAATAAATAAATATATATTTTTAAAAAGTGAACAATTTTTATGAGTAGACTCTGTACTTAAATACACATTGAGAATATCTTTGAGGATACTATTAGAAATTAGAGATTGCTATTCCATTGTAAATCTCATTTTTATTATTAGAAAACTGAACAGAACAACAAAAGAATGCTAGATCTTACTGTGAATATATTTAAGCTGTCAATATAAAATGATTCATTTTTAGAGCTAAATACTGCTTCAAAGGATTTATCTTCAACAAGTTATCTTCCATGCACATGCCAAACTTAGGGGGAAAAAAGATTCCTTGAAAAATAAAATAACTTCATTCAATAAATCTTTAATGTGTATATTAGTCAAAATATTCTTTAAAAAGATGTAAGCTCACACTGCGATCTAATGAAGAATCTGAGTTTATAATAGGACTATATATTTAGGGATAAACTGTGTTTTAGAGCCATTGAATCCAATGCTCTCAATTTACAGATGAGGAAATTGGGAATGAGAGAAGTTAAATGATTAACCGTGTGATTCAGGACTTGAACTCACATCTTTCTAATCCCTGGTTTAATACTCTATTTACTATATCACTGGGTTACTTCTAAGTTATTCTCTATAGTTGATGAGTTTCTATACATTCTCCTATTGATAAATGGTGCTGGTGATAATTCCATCAAACTCAAAACATTGCAGAACTTTCTCCATACAATCAATCATTTTGATGATGGTAAAGAGGTCAGCCAAAACTATTAATATAGGATAAATCAAAGCAGTTTTTCATTGTTCATATTCTAATAATAAATTGGTTGTTATCTTTCTTCATCACTGAGCATCTCCGTAGAGTCTGTCATCTTTATTTTGTCTACTGCCTTCTTTTCTCTATATCCCCCTTTTCTTTAGAAATGCAATCAGCCATGCCCAGTTAAAATAATTAGCTTGCTCAGAAACTTGGGGATGATATGGTAATAGTCAGGTTTACCTGGGACCCATTTTTTTGTTGTTGGTGAAGACAGGTTGGTGAGTAATGGATAGAGAGCTGGTTACAAGGTCAAGAACAACCTCTGTGTGTTCTAGGGAACTTTCTAAGTCTCTAAATTTCAGTGAACATGCCTATTTGCATGGATTAATTGTCATTCCCTATACCATTTAGAGCACAGATCCATTCTATACCCTATGTCAAATGAAAATTTAATATAAAATCATAGATCAACCTTCTCTCCTTCCCCTCCACCCTCCTTAGGAAAATTCCTAACATTCAGACATGACCAAAGGTTTGTCTCTCTGCTCTAATTAAAACGTTTTTTTAATCTTTGATTAACACCTTCCCTTCCTATATTTGAAGCAAGAATACTGAATTTAAGCAAAAGAAGAATGAAATATATTGCAGTGTGGCTACTGGGCAGGCATAGGGTAAGTTGGAGAAAAAAAGTAGACCTTATTTAGAAATCTCTTGGTCTTGGGGAAGTTGAGTACATCTGGAAGCTTTGGTATAAGCTTTTTGTTGAAAGATATCTTTAGAGATTCAGTTGCCCACTTGTATTTTTCCCTTCTTTTCTGCATTTCTGCCCTTTTATTGATTACTTTCTTGTGGCACCAGCAATACCTAGTGTGGTCCATTAAATCTTAACAGTTATAGGGACTCATTCCTCCATTCTGTTTTTTTTTTTTTTTTTTTTAGTCTACTTTCTCATAGAATACATTCAGCTCTTTAAAACTGGGGCACCAGTGACTTGCCCCTTTTGCTCATAGACTTCAGTGGTCCAAATTTTTCGATTTGTTTGTCCCTTTGAACTACAAATTCAATATTTCTAATTAATTCTAACAACCTTATTACATATCTTTATATCCTCCAAGATTCGTACAGAAATAAAAGAGACTGCGTTTTTTAAATATGAATAGTCACACCGTGCTATAGAGTTATGGAACACTATAATGTATAAAGAATTAAAGTTGAGATCATTGAAAGTCCCGTGTGAGTGTGAGAAAATTATGATACATTATCAAAAGAAATTATGAAGGAGAAAGAGCATGAAATATGTCATAAAAAGTGAATATATATGAAAAATATGCCAGTCTTTGTGAGGAAAATAGGGGGTAATTGATGAATCACCTTTATGTTCCATTGATAGGGGTATTTCCCGGTCTCAGTTCACTTATCTGTAAAATACAGACAATAGCACTTACCTTCAGGTATTGTTGTGATGATATAATGAACTACTTGTAAAGTACTTTGTAAACTTTAAGTTAGCTATTATTACTATTACTGTTGCTGCTTCTTCTATTACAATAATTACATGATTTCCCCATATTTTATTGTCTTTGATGTTTTCCTCTGGAAGTCCTCCAGGTTGCCAATGATCACATCACAGTATAGCACCCAGAGTTTAACTATCAACTATGATTGTAACTTGCTTTAAAATTTGAGAGGAGAAAGGGCAAAAGCGTATGATGGCATATTACTAGGAAAGAATTCTGTTGTCATGTGTTAGGGTTCACCAATAGGCAATATTTCTATGGGAAAATGAGATCAGAGCAGACTTAGAGAGTATAATTGTACAGGGAGTTCTAGTTTGGATCAGGATGCAACTTCATTATTTGTCAACAGCCTTGATACTCATGAGTGCTAAGTCTCTATATTTAGGCTCTAGAGTAGCACACGTTGTGATAGACAGTGAACCCATGTAGATATTCAGCAACATACATTTGTCATACACTATGTGTGGGATACATAGCAAGCCCAAACCTGTGGCATAGGAGAAAGAATGCTGAATTAAGAGGGTTTGGGGCTCAAATTAGTTTTGTAACCTTTGGCAAATTTTTTCATTTCTCTGGGCCTCAGTTTCATCATCTATAAAATAAGGTTGGTAGAATTGATGGGTTCTAAGGTTCTTTATCTCTATAGTCTTATGTTTTTTTTTTTTTTTAAGCAGCCTAGAATTTTTTTTTAAAAAAGGACAACACAGTCCTTTGACAAGTATGGGAATATAAGAAATTCTATGCTTTTATTATTCTTTCATATCCTGTAAGGTAAATGAAAGGAAACAATCTTAGTGTGAATACTGTCATTCTTTTAAGTTAAGGATTTATTCCAAAATAGTGTGGCCCATGGAAAGAGCTACAGGCTTTGGAATCAGAGAATCTGATTTCAAATGTCAGTCTTCCTGATCACTCATTTATTATATTGATTAAATATCTTAATTTCCCTGGACCTCAGTTTTTTTTTTTTTCATGTTTTAAATAAGGAAGTTTTCCTAGATGATTTCTAGTGCCTTACACCACTAAGTCTTCATAACCTATAATATGTGAATTTACAGAATATATATGGATAACAAGTTTGAAACTTGGCTTTATTATCCAAATTGATTTTAAAAAAATCACTCTCTAAAAAAATATAGCAAATACAATCTGTTCTATTTCCAGATATCTGTATGCAAATGCAATCAAATGCAAATGCAAATGCCAACAAATTTATTGCTATTTTATTTCATTCTGTTAACAAAATAGACCTTTCTCTGGACAATATTAATCCCTGCTTTTTCTCCAGTTTTGAATTCTTTTGGGAAAATAGATGTTTTAGGCACTGACTGAAGTCATTCTCAGAGATATTCCTATAAAGCAATATCTCCAAAGCACTTTTTTTCACAAAGCAGCTCAAGTATAGAGAATGCTCAGAAGAATACTAAGGAATCCAAACTCAGTCTCCCTCCTACAGGCACAGAGACTCACCAATTGAGAAATGAGGATTTTAGGATTATACTGGACTGATCTTTTATGAGGTGCAATAATTGTTTTGAACCCTCTGAGTGAAACATTCTCAACCTGGGATTTAATTTCTCAGCTACTTGTAAATAAATGATCTGTAAGAAGAATCTCTCCCATTTCAAATTGGCTTAAATTTAACCACAAACTCCACTGATAGTGAGAATTAAGGTAATTTGCCTTACAGATTGCCCTAATAACTGAAAAAAAAATCAGAATTCCAATAGAACAGAAAAGATTTTCTCTGAATTTTTAAATTTATGTGTTTTAATTTTTTAAAAATATGATTGCCCAGGGATACTTTCTAATTATTATGTTAAATTTATGTGATAAAAAGAAAGTATTTCCATTAGAATTTTAAATAATATGCTTTTTCTTTGATCTTTATTTTTAGGACTAATATTCTTTAACTATTGTTGTATGATTCTAAGTTAATACAGTTTAAAGAGTCTTGGGTCTAGAGTCAGAGGACCTTACATCTAACTTTTATTTCTTTACTACATGTGTTACCTGAGGCAAGCCAATTAACCTCTCTAGGACAGAATGAATAATTATGACAAATATTCTGAAAAACCATATTAATCCAATAGATAGTATATGCACAAAAAAGGTGCCAGTGAGTATAATTCTTCAAGATGGATTTTTTTTTTTTAATTCTTTGTATTCCTGGTGCGTTACAAGTAGTAAGTCTTCAACATTTGATTGTTGAATGGATTGAGTTACAATAGACTAGAGAAATGCTGTTTTAAAGTATATGTGGAGTACAAAAATTACTTGAAAAAGTTGTAAAATGTTGAAGTTGATCTGGGGATTTTCACCTTTGTACTATGGCAGAGCAGAAAAGGACATATGTATATATGTGAAAGCTTCTGTCAACTTTTCCCATGGGAAAGAGAGTAGAGGGAGCTGGAGATTTGTTTAAAAGTAGCAGGGAAAACTTTCTCTTTTAATATTATGCACTAAAATAAAACAGTAAAACCTCAAACTACTAAGGTTGATGATATGTATTTTATTAAATATGTATATATTTAATATATGATTAAAGATAGGTGTTTTATTAACCATGGATATATATACATTTAATACATTTTGATAAATATATATATCATATTTGATAAGTATATGTATCGTATTTAATGTGTATGTTATATAAAAATGCATCCAGATGAACCCTGGTTTATTAATAATATTCACTGACATCTTCTTGCAGTGCTCTAATAAGGACTTTGTAATAGAGGACTATAATGGTGTATAATACCACCATTTATCATATTTATATAAAATTATATAAAATACTATTTAAAAAACATGTGTTAATAAAACTAAATAATGTATTTGATTTTCTGGAATTGCCTCTTAATGAAGATTTTCAAACTCTGGACTCACTCCAGTTTGAAAATCTGGACTCAATACTTTTGCCTAAAATCATTCATTCTTATTATTTTCTGGTAATATTTATATCTCATGTCCAGTAATCCAAATACAGAGGCTTCCTCTGGTCAATTTTTGATATGTAAAATTTTCCTGTGGCTGAGTAAAATGCATTTCCTTTCCACAATACCCCTATCTTTTGCTTTGATCAGTGTTGGCCTTCTATGCAAAGGATTAAGTACAAGGGAGTCACTCATTAAGTAGGAGGATTGACAAGAAGTTTACTTAACATGGCTATAAATAACCAAATCATCCTTGCAAAAGATTGTCACTGAATTAATTTTATCTTATTATAACCTGAAGGCCTAGGTTCTGGATACCTGTCAAGACCTACTCCCCTTACCCCTTACTTCCAGATGACTGAAGTTAGTTATATACAGCTTTCTCTGATGACAAAGACTTGGTGATATCCTTTTGTTTCTGATGATTCAGACTCACTGATATCCTTTTCTTTGAACCGTGATTTCCTTCTCCAAGTTTTTTATATCCCCCTATCTGTGAGCATCTTATATTAGGTATTAAGCATTCTGTTCTCTGAGTTAGAGCATAACATAACAAAGACTCACTACTTTACACTTTACTGGCACATCTGATAATAATCAGAGTCATTTAAGGCCCATAATGACTGGAACAGAAAAATTGCCTGGGATATGAACCAACAATTAACTTCTCTATTACACTTAAGTATTTTACTCTTATAGCAATTTTATTCAAAATAACAAAAATAAATAAGCATGCATTTCAAACCATTATTGTGTAAAATAAATATCCCAGACTAAAATCATACCCTTCCAATATTTTATACTTTACTTCCTTCCAATTGATTATCCAGTGAGACTGGTCTATTTGCTATTTTTTAAAAATGATACTCCATTTTCCAATTCTATGCTTTTGTACTAGTGTCCTTTATGCCTGTAATGTGCTTCTCCGGTCACCACCCTCCTCTCCCCTCCCTGACCTTCTCTCAGTTTCTCTAGCTTCCTTTAAAAAATAAGTTTAACTCCCAACTACTGTAGGAGGCCTTTTCTAGTTCCCCAAATGCTGGTGCTTTATCTTCTCTTATTACCTTTCATCTACACAGTATATATCTTGCATATATGTATTTACACACTGTCTTCTTCATCAGAACGAGAGTTCCTGAGAAGTAGAGAATATGTTTTGGCTTTCTTTGTATCCCCTGGGGCCTGGAATATAGTAGATATTTAATAAGTACTGATTGACCAAATCATCAACAATTATAACTTATCTGTTACTTCTCTGGAAAACTCTATCATTTACTTTGTGTCAACTTTTTACTCAATTTCTATATTTAGAGAATCAGAGTATGTATATCGCTATTTCTATGATATCTTTTATTCTTATTTCTTCAAAAAAGTTTACCCTTTTAATCTCTTACATGGTGAATTTGATAGCTTTTTTGTGGTGTTCTCTTCTTTAAAATATAATGGTTCTCTCTGAGGGAGAGCACGTTTCTCGGGGAGGTTTTCTGGAGGCAGCCTTAGTTTCAGTTAAAAGTAATAATCACTCCAAACACAGCCAGCTGATAAAATGCAAATGTTTATTTTCTCCTTCCTTGAGCCCCGGTAGCTTTCTTAGAGGCCTGTCTCTCTGCTTGGTTCCAAGAGCTCTCTCTGAATGTCTCCAAATCCAAAGGTTTGTCCTTCATCCTCCAGCCAGCACAGAGGTGGAAAATGGAATGAATCTCTCTTGCCTCCAAGAGAGGGCTTCTAGCTCTCAGTCTCCTGGAGTGCTCCTTCTGAGTCTTGTCTCCTTGCCTGGGGTTGCTGGGCAGCTTTCTGAAGAGCCTTTCAGACCAGCCTTGGTCTCAGTAAGGAAAGTACAGGAGGCCAGCCACCAGGGTGGGATGAATGAATCTGGTTGCGCCTACCAGAGAGGGCTTCTCCTGAACTGACTTGACTGGCTCACTGAAGCTCTATTTATGCTCCTTCACTGAGAGTGGGATTGTGGGATCCTAAAGTGGGATTATGGGTTTCCTCCCAGAGTGCTCTCTGGCCCTAAAAGCTTCTTGCTTATATGAGCTCTCTAAAGGTGTGAACACAAGCATTGTTTCTATCAGTTTTATTTAGTACCTTGTTTCAAGTTCTGGCCCATAACATCTCCTCTTAGGATCAGATCAATCATACTGAACCATGTTAAATTAGATAATTATTGTCTCTATCAACTCTAATGACTTAACACTTTGTAAGGATTCCAACACTTTTTCTCATTTTGCAGCCACCTGGACATCTTTGCTGCTTCAGATATTATTAAGAAACTCCTTATTAACTCTTCTCCTGGACACTACCTCCTCATTTGGCTTCAATAATACTGAAGCCAAGTATTTTTACTTTTGGTTCTCTCCTCCAACCTTTCCAAACATTTCTTCTCAGACTTCTTTGCTAAATAATCAAATACTTTCTACCTTTTTACTATGAGTGTTTCTAGGACTCTATCCTCCCTCCATGAGATATCACATCTGTTCTCATGTATGTTAATATTATCTCTAATAAGATGATTCCTAAATCCCACTCTCTCCCCCCTCCATTTTTAATTCTCCTCTACTCTAGTAACACATGGTCAACTGTTATATATTTCCTTTTGTATGTCCCCAGATAATCTCAATGTCAAAAGATCTAAATAGCTCTCCCTCATTCTTAACAAGTTAAGACATCACTCTTATGATATTATCCATCCTTTTGTAGAACAAAGGACAAACAATAACAATATTCCTGTCCCCAAAATTTTCCTTTTCTTTTTTAGGACATCCATCCTCCAATCATTCACATTTATGACTTTGGAGTTAATCTTTATGCTTCCCCTTACTTTTACCCAATTGTGTTCAATCAATTTCCTTGATTATATCTCCACAACATGTGTTATATCCTTTATATTCAATGTGCTCCTATCAAGTCTTCATCACTTCTTTTTTTTGTACCACTACAATAACTTTCTGATTTGTCTACCTATGCTCAGTCTCTCTCTCTCTTCTCTAAACTATTCTTTGCACAATTGCTGAAATAATCTTCTGAAGCTCCAAATCTGATCATATTAATCTTTCTTTGCATTAAACTTTCTGAGCTCAGTCTCCACACTCCCAATGACCACAAGATAAAATATATGTATATATATTTTGTCCTCACATATTTAATCCCTTCTGCAAATCTGGTTCCTATTTGCTTTCTCAATTAAATGATAACAATCTGGAATTTAGGAAACACATATGTATACATACACACATACATACATATGGACAATACATATAAACATGCATTCAACTATGTAAGTATATGTTTTTATATCTTCTATAGAGTCATAGACAAATTAAAATAATTTAGTAATTAACTGTTGAATGAATGACTATATTACTGAAAGAATAAAAACTTTACTGAGTAATTTTATTTTTTTTTAGCTTTTATGTTTTTATTTGTATAGAGAATTTCTAGGGAGGAAACTACATGTAGTCATACAGATGAGCACTTGCTATACAATTTATGATCAAAGAAAGTTATCTGGAGGCAAAGAGACATGACATGTTTTGCCTAGGGTCATAGACACAAGCTATTTAAGAAGCAGAACTTGAAACCAAGTCTTTCTCATTCAATAGCCAGATCTTTATTTGTTATGCCATGATGCCTCTCATACCTATTGATAATTAGAATTCTAAACAGCTATTTTCATTTTTTTCATATTTTGCCTCTTATTTCATTATAAGGTTAGTATCTATCATTCTGAATAATGAAGTTGACATTTCTTAAAGTAGGTTTCTTTAGGGACTATTCTGAAAAAAAAAATAAACTAACCAAAGTTAGTAACCAGAAATATCTATATCTATCTATCTATCTATCTATATCTATATACATATTTTCATATATCTATATCTATATCTATATATAATTTTACCTAACACAAGTACTAGTTTGCAGATTTTCTTGCTAGTATTGCACTAGCCACCTTAATAAAATCTTGGCCCACTGAACATTTCTTCTTCAGATATCCTTGGGGAGGCTGAGTGAAAGAAATTCATATATGGTTCTTCCCCAGAGACTTTTCCTTTGACATTTTACTTTCACTATATACCTAAGAAAAGCACTTTCAGGCAATATGAAATACTGCTTCATATGTTGTAGCATATGTGTGCAAATTTCTAGGCAAGAATTGAGAAAAAAGAATAAACTAGTCACAGCAATCAGATAAAGTGGTGGGCTTTTTTTTTTTTCCCAAGAAAAGGCATCATTCATATTTAAAGCAAAGAAAATGCATCAAACAGAAAATAACTTCTATAAGTAGTAGCTATTGATATAAACCAAAGAATAATCTCTACATGACCACGGTATATTATATACTACTGTATTTCATTGTTAAAGCCAGTCACCTATACATCACATTAACTACCATTATTTTCATTTTTGAATACAATTAATAATGATATAGCTTACATGTATATAAGCTATATCATTATTAATATACATATATATATAGCTATATAATTATTAATATACATATATATCCAAACTCAAACTCAAATAGGTCTTAAATTGATATTATTCATTATCATTAATGCCTGAATGATAGATAATGTCACTAGTGTAAAATTTAATTGAAAAAAAATTAATGTAGTTAGATTTTATAGTAGTTAAATGCTCAACTTGGAATCAGAAAGGAAAATTTCTCAGTTTCTTTATCTATAAAATAGTAATAATAGCACCCATTTCCCAGGGTTTTTATAGCATCAAAAATTACATGTATAAAGCATTTTGAAGACCTTAAAGCATATAGAAATTTTAAATTTCATTGCTATTGTTGTATAACTTATAGTCAGTCACTTTGAGGCTCAGTTACCTCAATTGGGAAAAAGTGTGCAATGGCAAAATGATTTATGATGTTTCTCTCACTTCAAACATTTTATGATACAAGATACAAATATTTACTGAGTAACTACTTCATAGTTTCTGACAAATCAAGAACATAAAAATTAGTTCCTAAACATGAATTATTTAATGCTGGGACAGAAAAGATAGCTTTGTGTACTGTTTGTAGAGCACTATTTATCTGTGTAGAATATTGAACTGTTGGCAAAGAAAAATTGAACCATAGTTAGCTCTTCATACTTGTTTGTTATTGCTTTAGTTCATAACTTTCACATTTAGTGAGATGCTCCCTCATTCAAAGAAATGGAACAGGTATATTATAGCTATCAATTGTATTCACCAGGGTAAAAAACTTAAATTCATTCATTCATCTATCCATCCATCTACTGGGGAATCTAAACTTCTGTCAACTTATACAATTTTCATATTTAATTTGTCAAGAGACTGAGACTGAAATTGTTTCCTCAATTCTGACTAAAGTATTTCAAACTATCCCAGTTTCTGAGAGTTATATCCTAACAGCTGACTATACTTTGAAGTCCTCAAATGAGAAGATTAAACATTAGAACTGAGTTCCCGGACTTCTGGCCAAGATGGCAGAGAGGACACACACATCTACTTAAGCTCCTTCCTTTCTCTCAGAATAATTTATTTCATGACAAGCCTTGGAATTAGTGCTTGACTGAAAAAAAAAAAAACACAAATAATTACCAAGAGAAGATATCCTTGAAATTCACCAAAAAAGGTCTGGTTTTGCTCATGTGTGGGGATAATTAGATTGGGCACAAACTGAAAACAAGCAGCGGTAGCACAGAATATAGAATAAAGCAGACCTAGGGTGTGATCTCAGCCATTTCTGTGGAGAGAGATTGACTACAGTGTTGGCTACTTTGCCCTGGCAGCTAGCCAGTAGACAAGCAGAGAAGCTAAAAAGACAGGGGTTAAAGACTATAACCCTGAAAAGATAGGGTCTCTCAGAAGATCACACCCACACCCACCCAGAGTGTCTCAGGATGCTCTCAGAGTCTCAGAGCACAGACGCAGCATTGCCATTGCTGTTCTGCTAGTGCCTCGCTGCCCCCCTCTCCACTCCCTCCCCCTGCAGTCTGTAGAGTAAGCTCGGTAATACCATCCAGCCTCCCCTCGCCTCTAAAAAAGACTGCATTTGTTTTGTTGTTCTTGTTAATTTGTTTTCTTTGATTTTTCTTTGGCAAAATGAGCAAAAAATTAAAATAGACTCTAAACACTGATTGTTTCTATATGGATAGAGAGCAGACTTTAAACCCCGAGGAGACTAAAAACAGACTGTCTTCAGATGAATCCCCAAAAGGGGATATGATTTGGTCCTCAAAACACAAGACTCTCATAGAAGAAATTAAAAATGCTCTCACAAGAGAGCTAGAAAAAAAAATGTGAAAAGGAAAGGGAAGCTTGGCAAGAGAGTCTGGATAAGTCATCCCACTCAATGAAAGACAGCATGGATAAAGAAATCAAATCCTTGAAAAACAGAATCAGTGAATTGGAAAAAAGAAAATAGCTCTTTAAAAAATAAGATTGGCAAAATGGAAAAAAATTCCATAGAAACAAAACAACTCACTTAAAAACTCAATTGGATAATTAGAAAAATATATTAAAAAGGGAGTGAAGAAAATAGCTAATTAAAAATCAGAATCGAACAAATGGAAATGAATGACTTGAGAAGACACCAAGAAAGAGTCAAATAAAACCAAAAAAAAAAAAAATGTCAAATACCTTCTTGGGAAAACAACAGATCTGGAAAATAGATCCAGGGGAGACAATCTGAGAATTATTGGACTCCTAGAAAAGTATGATGAAAAAAAGATCTTGGACGCTATTTTCTAGGAAATAATCAAAGAGAATTGCCCAGATGTTATAGAAACAGAAGGTAAAATAGACATTGAATGAATTCATCAATCACCTACTGAAAGGGACCCTAAAATCAAAACTGCAAGAAATATAGTGGCCAAATTCCAGAACTATCAGACAAAGGAAAAAATACTGCAAGCTGCTAGAAAAAATCAATTCAAATATCAAGGAGCCATAATAAGGATTACTCAGGATCTAGCAGCATCCACATTAAAGGATCAAAGGAACTGGAATATGATATTCCAAAAGGCTAAGGAACTTGCTATACAGCCAAAAATAACTTACACAGCCAAAATGAGCATCTTTTTTCAGGGAAGAAATGGACATTCAACAAAATAAGTGAATTTCATCTATTTTTGATGAAAAAAAATGGAACTAAACAAAAAGTTTGATCTACAAATATAGAACTCAAGAGAATCCTAAAAAGGTAAAAAGAAATCTTGGGAACTAAATTTCTGCTATAAAGATATATAAAGAACACATATATACTTTGTTCTAGAAACTAGAGGTGGAAAAGAAATTTTAGTTGGAAAAGGGTAAAATGGGGGTACTACATCTCAAGAAGAGGCAAACAAAGCCTATTATATTTGAAAGAAAGAATGGAGGGGAATGAACATAGTGTGTATCTTACTGCCATCAAAATTGGCTTAAAGAGAAAAATAATAGACATATTCGATTTATGGTGAAACTTTTCCCACCTCATTGAAAAGTGGGAGAGGAAAAGTGAAAAGCAAAGGAGTAAACTAAGTGGAAGGGAATACAGAAATTGTGAGGAAAAGGGGTAAAGTAGGGGGAGGAATTCTAAGGTGGGGAAAGGGATATTAAAAAAGGAAGGCTGTGAGAAGCAAGTGGTGCTCACAAGTTTAATACTGGGGAGGGGGGTAAGGAGGAAGGAAAGGAGAAAAGCATAAGCATGGATTAACAAGATGGCAAGTAATACAGAATTGATAATTTTAACGATAAATGTGAATAGGGTAACTTCTCCATAAAGAGGAAGCAGTTAGCAGACTGGATTAAAAGCCAGAATCCTACAATATGTTGTTTACAGGAAACACTCTTGAAGCAGGGTGATACATACAGAGTAAAAGTAAAAGGTTGTAGCAGAACCTACTATGCCTCAGGTGAAGTAAAAAAAAAGCAGGGGTAGCCATCCTGATCTCAAACCAAGCAAAAGTAAAAATTGATCTAATTAAAAGAGATAAGGAAGGGCACTATATCTTGCTAAAGAGTAGCATAGGTAATGAAGCAATATCAATATTAAACATATATGCACCAAGTGGTGTAGCATCTAAATTCTTTTATTTATTTATTTATTTTTACTGGTATTGTTATTTCTGTTTATTTATTTGTTTGTTTGTTTGTTTAATTTTATTAATAACTTTTTATGACAGAACCCATGCCAGGGTAATTGTTTTTACAACATTATCCCTTGCACTCGTTTTTGTTCTGGTTTTTCCCCTCCCTCCCTTCACCCCCTCCCCTAGATGGCAAGCAGTCCTATATATGTTGAATATGTTGCAGTATATCCTAGATACAATATATGTTTGCAGAACCAAACAGTTCTCTTGTTGCACAGGGAGAATTGGATTCACAAGGTAAAAATAACCCAGGAAGAAAAACAAAAATGCAAATAGTTTACATTCATTTCCCAGTGTTCTTTCTTTGAGTGTAGCTGCTTCTGTCCATCATTTATCAATTGAAACGGAGTTAGGTCTCTTTGTCAAAGAAATGCACTTCCATCAGAATATATCCTCTTAGAGCATCGTTGTTGAAGTATAGAATGATCTCCTGGTTCTGCTCATGTCACTTAGCATCAGTTCGTCTAAGTCTCTCCAAGCCTTCCTGTATTCATCCTGCTGGTCATTTCTTACAGAACAATAATATTCCATAACGTTAATATACCACAATTTACCCAGGCATTCTCCAATTGATGGGCATTCATTCAATTTCCAGTTTCTAGCCACTACAAACAGGGCTGCCACAAACATTTTGGCACATACAGGTCCCTTTCCCTTCTTTAGTATTTCTTTGGGATATAAGCCCAGAAGTACCACTGCTGGATCAAAGGGTATGCACAGTTTGATAACTTTTTGGGCATAACTCCAGATTGCTCTCCAGAATGGTTGGATTTGTTCACAACTCCACCAACAATGCATCAGTGTCCCAGTTTTCTCGCATCCCTTCCAACATTCATCATTATTTTTTCCTGTCATCGTAGCCAATCTGACAGGTGTATAGTGGTATCTCAGAGTTGTCTTAATTTGCATTTCTCTGATCAATAATGATTTGGAACACTTTCACATGAGTGGTAATAGTTTCAATTTCATCATCTGAAAATTGTCTGTTTATATCCTTTGACCATTTATCAATTGGAGAATGGCTTGATTTCTTATAAATTTGAGTCAGTTCTCTATATATTTTGGAAATGAGGTCTTTATCAGAACCTTTAACTGGGAAGATATTTTCCCAGTTTGTTGCTTCCCTTCTAATCTTGTTTGCATTAGTTTTGTTTGTACAAAGGCTTTTTAATTTGATGTAATCAAAATTTTCTATTTTGTGATCAGTAATGGTCTCTAGTTCATCTTTGGTCACAAATTTCTTTCTCCTCCACAAGTCTGAGAAATAAACTATCCTATGTTCCTCTAATTTATTTATAATCTCATTCTTTATACCTAGATCATGGACCCATTTTGATCTTATCTTGGCATGCAATGTTAAGTGTGAGTCCATGCCTAATTTCTGCCATATTAATTTCCAGTTATCCCAGCAGTTTTTATCAAATAATGAATTCTTATCCCAAAAGTTAGGATCTTTGGGTTTGTCAAACACTAGATTGCTATAGTTGATTATTCTGTCTTGTGAACCTAACCTATTTCACTGAGCCAATACCAAATGGTTTTGGTGACTGCTGCTTTATAATATAATTTTAGATCAGGTAGAGCTAGACCACCTTCATTTGATTTTTTTTTTCATTTATTCCCTTGAGATTCTTGACTTTTTATTGTTCCATATGAATTTTGTTGTTATTTTTTCTAGATCATTAAAATATTTTCTTGGAAGTCTGATTGGTATAGCACTAAATAAATAGATTAGTTTAGGGAGTATTGTCATCTTTATTATATTTGCTTGGCCTATCCAAGAGCACTTAATATTTTTCCAATTATTTAAGTCTGACTTTATTTGTGAGGAAAGTTTTTTTTGTAATTTTGCTCATATAATTCCTGACTTTCCTTTGGTAGATATATTCTCAAATATTTTATGCTGTCAACAGTTATTTTGAATGGCATTTCTCTTTGTATCTCTTGCTGTTGGATTTTTAAAAAAAATTTAATAATAACTTTATCTTTACAGAATCCATGCCAGGGTAATTTTTTTTTATTTACAACATTATCCCTTGCACTCGCTTCTGTTCTGATTTTTCCCCTCCCTCCCTCCACCCCCTCCCCTAAATGGCAAGCAGTCCTATATTTGTTACATATGTTGCAGAGTATCCTAGATACAATATATGTTTGCAGAACCGAACAGTTCTCTTGTTGTACAGGGAGAAATGGATTCAGAAGGTAAAAATAACCCGGGAAGAAAAACAAAAATGCAAATAGTTCACATTCGTTTCCCAGTGTTCTTTCTTTGGGTGTAGCTGCTTCTGTCCATCATTTATCAATTGAAACTCAGGTCTTTTTGTCAAAGAAATCCACTTCCATCAGAATATATCGTCATACAATATCGTTGTTGAAGTGTATGATGATCTCTTGGTCCTGCTTATTTCACTTAGCTTGCTGTTGGATTTTGTTGGTGATGTATAAAAATGCTGAGGATTTATGGGGATTTATTTTGTATCCTGCTACTTTGCTAAAATTATGAATTATTTCTAATAGCTTTTTAGTAAATCTCTGGGGTTCTCTAGGTATACCATCATATCATCTGCAAAAAGTGATAGTTTGGTTTCCTCATTGCCTACCCTAATTCCTTTAATCTCTTTCTCGACTCTTCTTGCAGAGGCTAGTGTTTCTAATACAATATTGAATAGTAATGGTGATAGTGGGCAACGTTGCTTCACTCCAGATCTTACTGGGAAAGGTTCCAGTTTTTCCCCATTGCATATGATGCTTACTGATGGTTTTAAATATATGCTCCTGACTATTTTAAGGAAAAATCCATTTATTCCTATGCATCTCATTCCTTATTAGGAATGGATGTTGGATTTTATCAAATGCTTTTTCTGCATCTATTGAAATGATCATATGGTTTTTATTTGGTTGGTTATTGATATAGTCGATTATGATAATAGTTTTCCTAATATAGAACCAGCCCTGCATTCCTGGTATAAATCCTACTTGGTCATAGTGTATTATCCTGGGAATGATTTTCTGTAATCTTTTTGCTAATATTTTATTTAAGATTTTAGCATCAATATTCATTAGGGAGATTGGTCTATAATTTTCTTTCTCTGTTTTCAACCTACCTGGTTTAGGTATCAGTACCATGTCTGTGTCGTAAAAGGAGTTTGGTAGGACTCCTTCAATCCCTATTTTTTCAAATAGTTTATTTAGCATTGGAGTTAATTGTTCTTTAAATGTTTGGTAGAATTCACATTTAAATCCATCTGGTCCTCGGGATTTTTTCTTAGGGAGTTGGTTAATAGCTTGTTCTATTTCTTTTTCTGAGATGGGACTATTTAGGATATTTACTTCTTCCTCTGTTAGTTTGGGCAAGCTATATTTTTAGAGGTATTCTTCTATTTCATTTAAGTTGTCGAATTTATTGGCATAAAGTTGGGCAAAGTAACTCCTAATTATTGCTCTAATTTCCTCTTCATTAGTGGCAAGTTCTCCCTTTTCATTTTTAAGACTAACAATTTGATTTTCCTTTTTCCTTTTTTTTAAATCAGATTTACTAAGGGTTTGTCTATTTTGTTGGTCTTTTCATAGAACCAACTCTTAGTTTTATTAATTAATTCAATAGTTTTTTTACTTTCAATTTTATTGATCTCTCCTTTTATTTTTAGAATTTCAAGTTTAGTGTTTTAGGGTTTTTAATTTGTTCCTTTTCTAGCATTTTTAGTTGCAAGCCCAATTCATTGACCTTCTCTTTCTCTATTTTATGCAAATAGGCCTCTAGATATATGAAATTTCCCCTTATTACCACTTTGGCTGCATTCCATACATTTTGGTATGATGTCTCATTATTATCGTTTTCTTGGGTGAAGTTATTATGTCTATGATTTGCTGTTTCACCCAATCATTCTTTTTTTTTTTAATTTTTATTTAATAATTACTTTATATTGACACTCGTTTCTGTTCCGATTTTTTTTCCCTCCCTCCCTCCACCCCCTCCCCTCGATGGCAAGCAGTCCTTTATATGTTGGATATGTTGCAGTATATCCTAGATACAATATATGTTTGCAGAACTGAACAGTTCTCTTGTTGCATAGGGAGAATTGGATTCAGAAGGTATAAATAACCCGGGAAGAAAAACAAAAATGCAGATAGTTCACATTCGTTTCCCAGTGTTCTTTCTTTGGGTGTAGCTGCTTTTGTCCGTCATTTATCAATTGAAACTCAGGTCTCTTTGTCAAAGAAATCCAGTTCCATCAAAATATGTCCTCATACAATATCATTGTCGAAGTGTATAATGATCTCCTGGTTCTGCTCATTTCACTTAGCATCAGTTCATGTAAGTCTCACCAGTCCTCTCTGTATTCATCCTGCTGGTCATTTCTTACAGAACAATAATATTCCATAACATTCATATACCACAATTTACCCAGCCATTCTCCAATTGATGGGCATCCATTCATTTTCCAGTTTCTAGCCACTGTAAACAGGGATACTACAAACATTTTGGCACATATAGGTCCCTTTCCCTTCTTTAGTATTTCTTTGGGATATAAGCCCAATAGAAACACTGCTGGATCAAAGGGTATGCACAGTTTGATAATTTTTTGGGCATAATTCCAGATTGCTCTCCAGAATGGTTGGATTCGTTCACAACTCCACCAACAATGCATTAGTGTCCCAGTTTTCCCGCATCCCCTCCAACATTCATCATTATTTTTTCCTGTCATCTTAGCCAATCTGACTGGTGTGTAGTGGTATCTCAGAGTTGTCTTAATTTGCATTTCTCTGATCAATAATGATTTGGAACACTCTTTCATATGAGTGGTAATAGTTTCAATTTCATCCTCTGAAAATTGTCTGTTTATATCCTTTGACCATTTATCAATTGGAGAATGGCTTGATTTCTTATAAATTTGAGTCAGTTCTCTATATATTTTGGAAATGAGGCCTTTATCAGAACCTTTAACTGTGAAAATGTTTTCCCAGTTTGTTGCTTCCCTTCTAATCTTGTTTGCATTAGTTTTATTTGTACAAAGGCTTTTTAATTTGATGTAATCGAAATTTTCTATTTTGTGATCAGTAATGGTCTCTAGTTCATCTTTGGTCACAAATTTCTTTCTCCTCCACAAGTCTGAGAGATAAATTATACTATGTTCCTCTAATTTATTTATAATCTCGTTCTTTATGCCTAGGTCATAGACCCATTTTGATCTTATCTTGGTATATGGTGTTAAGTGTGGGTCCATGCCTAATTTTTGCCATACTAATTTCCAATTATCCCAGCAGTTTTTATCAAATAATGAATTCTTTTCCCAGAAGTTAGGGGCTTTGGGTTTGTCAAACACTAGATTGCTATAATTGACTATTCTGTCTTGTGAACCTAGCCTTTTCCACTGATCCACTAATCTATTTCTTAGCCAATACCAAATGGTTTTGGTGACTGCTGCTTTATAATATAATTTTAGATCAGGTACAGCTAGGCCACCTTCATTTGATTTTTTTTTCATTAATTCCCTTGAGATTCTCGACTTTTTATTGTTCCATATGAATTTTGTTGTTATTTTTTCTAGATCAATAAAATATTTTCTTGGAAGTCTGATTGGTATAGCACTAAATAAATAGATTAGTTTAGGGAGTATTGTCATCTTTATTATGTTCGCTCGGCCGATCCAAGAGCACTTAATATTTTTCCAATTATTTAAGTCTGACTTTATTTGTGTGGAGACTTTTTTATAATTTTGCTCATATAATTCCTGACTTTCCTTTGGTAGATAGATTCCCAAATATTTTATGGTATCAACAGTTATTCTGAATGGAATTTCTCTTTGTATCTCTTGCTGTTGGGTTTTGTTGGTGATGTATAAAAATGCTGAGGATTCATGGGGATTTATTTTGTAGCCAGCTACTTTGCTAAAATTATGAATTATTTCCAATAGCTTTTTAGTAGAACCTCTGGGGTTCTCTAGGTATACTATCATATCATCTGCAAAGAGTGATAGTTTGGTTTCCTCATTGCCTACTCTAATTCCTTTAATATCTTTCTCGACTCTTATTGCCGAGGCTAGTGTTTTTAATACAATATTAAATAATAATGGTGATAGTGGGCAACCTTGCTTCACTCCAGATCTTACTGGGAAAGGTTCCAGTTTTTCCCCATTGCATATGATGCTTACTGATGGTTTTAAATATATGCTCCTGAGTATTTTAAGGAAAAGTCCATTTATTCCTATGCTCTCAAGTGTTTTTATTAGGAATGGATGTTGGATTTTATCAAATGCTTTTCTGCATCTATTGAGATGATCATATGGTTTTTGTTTGTTTGGTTATTGATATAGTCAATTATGCTAATAGTTTTCCTAATATTGAACCAGCCCTGCATTCCTGGTATAAATCCTGCTTGGTCATAGTGTATTATCCTGGGGATGATTTTCTGTAATCTTTTTGCTAATATTTTATTTAAGATTTTAGCATCAATATTCATTAGGGAGATTGGTCTATAATTTTCTTTCTCTGTTTTCAGCCTACCTGGTTTAGGTATCAGTACCATGTCTGTGTCATAAAAGGAGTTTGGTAGGACTCCTTCCAGCCCTATTTTTTCAAATAGTTTATATAACATTGGAGTTAATTGTTCTTTAAATGTTTGGTAGAATTCACATGTAAATCCATCTGGTCCTGGGGATTTTTTCTTAGGGAGTTGATTGATAGTTTGTTCTATTTCTTTTTCTGAGATGGGACTGTTTAGGATATTTACTTCTTCCTCTGTTAGTTTGGGCAAGCTATATTTTTGGAGGTATTTTTCTATTTCATTTAAGTTGTCAAATTTATTGGCATAAAGTTGGGCAAAGTAACTCCTAATTATTGCTCTAATTTCCTCTTCATTAGTGGTGAGTTCTCCCTTTTCATTTTTAAGACTAACAATTTGATTTTCCTCTTTCCTTTTTTTAATCAGATTTACTAAGGGTTTGTCTATTTTGTTGGTTTTTTCATAGAACCAACTCTTAGTTTTATTAATTAATTCAATAGTTTTTTTACTTTCAATTTTATTGATCTCACCTTTTATTTTTAGAATTTCAAGTTTAGTGTTTGACTGGGGGTTTTTAATTTGTTCCTTTTCTAGCATTTTTAATTGCAAACCCAATTCATTGAACTTCTCTTTCTCTATTTTATACAAATAGGCCTCTAGAGATATGAAATTTCCCCTTATTACCGCTTTGGCTGCATCCCATACATTTTGGTATGATGTCTCATTATTATCGTTTTCTTGGGTGAAGTTATTAATTATGTCTATGATTTGCTGTTTCACCCAATCATTCTTTAGTATGAGATTATTTAGTTTCCAATTATTTTTTGGTCTACTTCCCCCTGGTTTTTTGTTGAATGTAATTTTCATTGCATCGTGGTCTGAAAAGGATGCATTTACTATTTCTGCCTTACTGCATTTGAGTTTGAGGTTTTTATGTCCTAATATATGGTCAATTTTTGTATAGGTTCCATGAACTGCTGAAAAGAAAGTGTATTCCTTTCTGTCTCCATTACATTTTCTCCAGAGATCTATCATATCTAACTTTTCTAGTATTCTATTTACCTCTTTGACTTCTTTCTTATTTATTTTATGGTTTGATTTATCTAATTCTGAGAGTGCAAGGTTAAGATCTCCCACTATTATAGTTTTACTGTCTATTTCTTCTTGCAGCTCTCTTAGTTTCTCTTTTAAGAATTTAGATGCTACCCCACTTGGTGCATATATGTTTAATATAGATAGTGCTTCATTATCCATGCTACCCTTTAGCAAGATATAGTGTCCTTCCTTATCTCTTTTAATTAGATCAATTTTTGCTTTAGCTTGATCTGAGATCAGGATGGCTACCCCTGCTTTTTTGACGTCACCTGAAGCATAGTAGAATTTGCTCCAACCTTTTACCTTTAACCTGCATGTATCTCCCTGCTTCAGGTGTGTTTCCTGTAAACAACGTATTGTAGGATTCTGGCTTTTAATCCATTCTGCTAACCGCTTCCTCTTTATGGGGGAGTTTACCCCGTTCACGTTTATGGTTAGAATGACCAATTCTGTATTACTTGCCATCTTGTTAACCCCGGTTTATGCTTTTCTCCCTTCTTTCCCCCTGACTCCCCTTCCCAGTATTAAGCTTATGAGCACCACTTGCTTCTCACAGCCCTCCCTTTTTAGTATCCCTCCCCCCACCTTAGAATTCCTCCCCCTATTTTACCCCTTTCCCTCCCAGTTTCCGTATTCCCTTCCACTTAGCTTATTCCTTCCCTTTTCACTTTTCCCTTCTCACTTTTCAATGAGGTGGGAGAAGTTTCACCGTAAATTGAATATGTCTAAATTTTTTCTCTTAAAGCCAATTCTGAAGGCAGTAAGATACCCACTATATTCATCCCCCTCCATTCTTTCTCTCAGATATAATAGGTTTTCTTTGCCTCTTCATGAGATGTAGTACCCCCACTTTACCCTTTTTCTGGTACAATGTCCTTTCCACATCTAGTTTCTAGAACAAGGTATACATGTATTCTTTATACATCTTTATAGCAGAAATATAGTTCCCAACATTTATTTTTACCTTTTTAGGTTTCTCTTGAGTTCTATATTTGTGGATCAAACTTTTTTTTAAGTTCTTTTTTTTTCATCAAAAAATAGGTGAAATTCGATTATTTCATTGAATGTCCATCTTCTTCCTTGGAAAAAGATGCTCATTCTGGCTAGCTAAGTTATTTTTGGTTGCATACCAAATTTCTTAGTTTTTCGGAATACCATATTCCAGGCCCATCGATGTTGATAGATCCTGTGTGATCCTTATTGTGGCTCCTCTATATTTGAATTGGGTTTTTCTAGCCACTGGCAGCATTTTTTCCTTCATCTGAGGGTTCTGGCATTTGGCCACTATATTTCTTGGTGTTTTGATTTTAGGATCCCTTTCAGTAGGTGATCGATGAATTCTTTCAATGTCTATTTTACCCTCTGTTTCTATGACTTCTGGGCAGTTCTCTTTGATAATTTCCTGGAAAATAGTGTCCAGACTCTTTTTTTCATCATACTTTTCTGGAAGTCAAATAATTCTCAGATTGTCTCTCCTGGATCTATTTTCCAGGTCTGTTGTTTTCCCACGAAGGTATTTCACATTCTTTTCCATTGTTTGATATTTTTGGTTTTGCTTGACTGATTCTTCTTGTCTCCTCGAGTCATTCAATTCCATTTGTTTGATTTGGATTGTCAATGAAGCATTTTCTTCATTCACTCTTTAAATATCTTTTTCTAATTGTCCAATTGAATTCTTTTGTTATATGGAATTTTTTTCCATTTCTCCAATTTTATTTTTTAGAGAGCTATTTTCTGTTTCCAGTTCACTAGTCCTATTTTTCAAGGATTTGATTTCTTTATCCACTCTGTCTTTAAATGAGTGGGATGACTTCTCCAGACTCTCTTGCCAAGCCTCCCTCTCCTTTTCCCATTTTTTTCTTCTATCTCTCTTGTGAGAGCCTTTTAAATTTCTTCTATGATCTTCATCTGTGCTGACGAATAGGTGATCTCCTTTGGGGATTCACCTGGAGACAGTCTGTTTTTAGTCTCCTCAGGGTTTAGAATCTGCTCTCTATTCACATAGAAGCTGTCAATGGTTAAGGTCCTTTTCAATTTTTTTTGCTCATTTTGTCAGAAAAGAATCAAAGACAAACTAGTATAGAAAAAAAGAAAAAATAAACCTAAATGGAGTCTGCTTTTTTGAGGGGAGGGGCTGGGTGGTTTTACGAGCTTCCTCTACAGACTGCTGGGGCAGCAGCGAGGCACTAGCAGGACTGTGCTGCGCCTGCGCTCTGAGACTCCAAGAGCATGCTGAGACACTGTGCGGGAGGAGTGGCCAGGTCCTGAGAGACTCCAGCTGTTTGGCATTGTATTCTTCACCCCCAGTGTTTTTTAGCTTCTCTGCTGGGCTACTGACTTGCTGCCAGAGCAAAGTATCCAATCCTGTAGCAATGCTCCCCCCACAGAAACAGCGGAGCTCACACCCCATCCTGTTGCGGTCTACTCGGCTATGAGCTGCCTGCCGGGCTCTCACTGCTGCTGCCTGCCCTCAGCCTGTGCCCAATCTAAAACCGTCCCCGCCCTCAAACAAAAACAGACTTTTCCTGGCAAATTTCAAGGATGTCTTCTCTTGGTAACTATTTGTGGTTTTTTTTTTTTTTCAGTCAAGCATTAATTCAGAGGCTTGTCATGAAATGGTTTCTGAGAGAAAACGTGGAGCTTACACAGCTGTGTGCCTTCTCTCTGCTATCTTGGCCCAGCATCTAAATTCTTAAAAGATACATTCAGAGAGCTGCAAGAAGAAATAGACAGCAAAACTATAATAGAGGAAGATCTCAACCTTGCACTCTCAGAATTAGATAAATCAAACCACAAAATAAATAAGAAAGAAGTCAAAGTGGTAAATAGAATGCTAAAAAAGTTAGATATGATAGATCTTTGGAGAAAACTAAATGGAGACAGAAAGGAGTACACTTTCTTTTCAGCAGTTCATGGAACCTATATAAAAATTGACCATATATTAGGACATAAAAATCTCAAACTCAAATGAAGTAAGGCAGAAATAGTAAATGCATCCTTTTCAGACCACGATGCAATGAAAATTACATTCAACAAAAAACCAGGGGGAAGTAGACCAAAAAATAATTGGAAACTAAATAATCTCATACTAAAGAATGATTGGGTGAAACAGCAAATCATAGACATAATTAATAACTTCACCCAAAAAAACGATAATAATGAGACATCATACCAAAATGTATGGGATGCAGCCAAAGTGGTAATAAGGGGAAATTTCATATCTCTAGAGGCCTATTTGTATAAAATAGAGAAAGAGAAGGTCAATGAATTGGGCTTGCAACTAAAAATGCTAGAAAAGGAACAAATTAAAAACCCTAAAACACTAACTTGAAATTCTAAAAATAAAAGGAGAGATCAATAAAATTGAAAGTAAAAAAACTATTGAATTAATTAATAAAACTAAGAGTTGGTTCTATGAAAAGACCAACAAAATAGACAAACCCTTAGTAAATCTGATTAAAAAAAGGAAAGAGGAAAATCAAATTGTTAGTCTTAAAAATGAAAAGGGAGAACTTGCCACTAATGAAGAGGAAATTAGAGCAATAATTAGGAGTTACTTTGCCCAACTTTATGTCAATAAATTCGACAACTTAAATGAAATAGAAGAATACCTCTAAAAATATAGCTTGCTCAAACTAACAGAGGAAGAAGTAAATATCCTAAACAATCCCATCTCAGAAAAAGAAATAGAACAAGCTATTAACCAACTCCCTAAGAAAAAATCCCCAGGACCAGATGGAATTACATGTGAATTCTACCAAATATTTAAAGAACAATTAATTCCAATGCTAAATAAACTATTTGAAAAAATAGGGATTGAAGGAATCCTACCAAACTCCTTTTACGACACAGACATGGTACTGATACCTAAACCAGGTAGGTTGAAAACAGAGAAAGAAAATTATAGACCAATCTCCCTAATGAATATTGATGCTAAAATCTTAAATAAAATATTAGCAAAAAGATTACAGAAAATCATTCCCAGAATAATACACTATGACCAAATAGGATTTATACCAGGAATGCAGGGCTGGTTCTATATTAGGAAAACGATTACCATAATTGACTATATCAATAACCAACCAAACAAAAACCATATGATCATCTCAATAGATGCAGAAAAAGCATTTGATAAAATCCAACATCCATTCCTAATAAAAACACTTGAGAGCATAGGAATAAATGGACTTTTCCTTAAAATAGTCAGGAGCATATATTTAAAACCATCAGCAAGCATCATATGCAATGGGGAAAAACTAGAACCTTTCCCAGTAAGATCTGGAGTGAAGCAACGTTGCCCACTATCACCATTATTATTCGTATTAGATTGTATTAGAAACACTAGCCTCTGCAATAAGAGTTGAGAAAGAGATTAAAGGAATTGGGGTAGGCAATGAGGAAACCAAACTATCACTCTTTGCAGATGATATGATGGTATACCTAGAGAACCCCAGAGGTTCTACTAAAAAGCTATTAGAAATAATTCATAATTTTAGCAAAGTAGCTGGATACAAAATAAATCCCCATAAATCCTCAGCATTTTTATACATTACCAACAAAATCCAACAGCAAGAGGTACAAAGAGAAATTCCATTCAAAATATCTGTCAATAACATAAAATATTTGGGAATCTATCTATCAAAGTAAAATCAGGAATTATATGCACAAAATTACAAAACACTTTCCACACAAATAATGTCAGATTTAACTAATTGGAAAAATATTAAATGCTCTTGGATAGGCTGAGCAAATATAATAAAGATGACAATACTCCCTAAACTAATCTATTTATTTAGTGCTATTCCTATCAGACTCCCAAGAAACTATTTTACTGACCTAGAAAAAAATAACAATAAAATTCATATGGAAGAAGAAAAGATTGAGAATTTGAAGGGAATTAATGAAAAAAAAAATCAAATGAAGGTGGACTAGCTGTACCTGATCTTAAACTATATTATAAAGCAGCAGTCACCAAAACCTTATTATTTCCTACTAAATTAAGGGGAAAAAATGGAAGCTGTGTCAGATTTTATGTACTTGTGCTCAGAGATCACTGAAGATGGCAACTGGAGACATGAAATTAAAAGATGTTTATTTGCTAGAAGGAAAGCTATGGCAAATTGAGACAATGTACTAAAAAGCAGAAATGTTACCTTGCCAGCAAAGGCCTGTAAAGTAAATGCTATAGTTTTTCCAGTGACAATTATTATCTGTAAGATTTGAACTGTTAGGAAAGCTGAGCAACGGAGACATGACACTTTTGAATTGTGGTGCTGGAGGAGATTTTTGGGAGTCTCTTGGACAACAAGGAGATCAAATTAGTTAATACTTAAAGAAATTAATTTACATTATTTAATTGCATAATATGCTTACATAATGAAAAGATTACACTTATTGAAAAAAAACCCTAGTAATAGAAAAAATTGAAGGCAAAAGTTGAAGGGGATGGCATAGCATGAGATAAGTATATAATTTGATGGATTCAATGAATATGAGTGTGGAAACTCTTTGAGAGATATGGAGGATACATACTGTGTGCTATGGTCTCTGGGGTTACAAACAGTTGAATATGCCTGAATGAATAAACAACAAAAATACAATGTTTTTCATCAAGACTCACTTAATTGCCTATCTCCTGAATTCTTATTTAGTGAACTGTAAGATTTTTCTTCACTTTAACATTCCAGTTTCTATTGCTCAATATTTTATTGCATTGTATTATTATGACATATTATAAATTCTCAGTGACCCAGGCAACTTCTTACGACTATAAATTATAACTTACTAATTGACATTGGTGAAGAGATCTTCATATCTGGTATTTTCACATCGATGAAATCACAGGTCCAGACCTTACTTATCATCCTCAAAAATATGTTTCATTTTGGCTAATCACTTGACTTTTCATACACCATACAATTCTCTAAAACTTGAAGAGCTGGTGCAGAACTTCATTGCAAATAGATCTTCCTATCTGGGACTTTCTTATACTAAACAAAATCTCAGATATAGATTAACTTTTTTTCTTTTCTTGTCCCTTCTATTATATAAAAGGGTCTTTGAGGATAAAAGCTAAATATTTGTTTAATGTTTGCAGCTCAGCATCTAGCATAGCTTCTTGAACATAGAAGGTGCTTTAGAAACATCAGTTGAATTGAAGTGAATTTGTACTTCATCTCATCTACATTTATTCCAATCTTAACAGCAGACTGCAGCATTTTATCATGGGTGACTTCCTGCAATATAGAATGAAGTTTATTCACCTCGATCTGTAACTTTCTGACTTTGCCTTTTGATCTTTTCATCTCTGTTAGCTATTATTACATTAAGTAACCTTTTACAATTATTAATCTTTGGCAAAGACTAAAGCCAAGCAGCAATTAAATGTTTTTGCCTTCTTGTAGTCTGTTATTTTCCCTTTTCCTGCTAAGTAGTGACCATCTCTACTGTGTTGACATTCTGGTGATTCCTATGCACTTACAGAAAATTTTTCCTTATTTCATTTATAACCTCTGTTAATCAGATTTCATTCTAAGACTTTGTCTGGCTGACTTTGCCCTCACATGGACCAACTAATTACTACTCTTGCATTTTTACTTTGTAACTGCATTTTCCCTGAATTTTTAATGTAATTGCAAAAATGCCCCATGATCTAGTTAGGGCATTCCAGGTTTAAGAAGGTGGCTTTTTTGAGATGAGCCATATAATCAAGGTCCTAACCACATCTTTTCATAGAACTCATAAATTAGTTACTATTCCCCTTGTCCTGGAAAATGAATTTTTAGCAGTTTCAAAGTTTTGCGTAAGTTTCAACAATAATGCATATAGTTTAATTTATATAAATGCAAGTTTAGTTTTACTATTCATACTGAATCTGTACATATGAAGGAGAATTGGACAAAAAAATGTCAAGTCTAGAAACTACAGTTTTGTTGATTTTGTGATGACATTTGTAAATTTACTTATACTGTGTAACTCTCAAATAGGCAATGTAACATGTCATAATGGGTAAAAAGAAATGTACAGATCTAGGAAGACCTTGGTCCACATTCTTCCTCTGACTCATACTGTCTATGTGACTCTGGGAAAGTCACTTAATCTCCAACTGCTGAATCTAGACAACTATCTAATATGGTAAGTTTTGTAGAAGTTGATAATCTAATTCTGCATAGGGAGTTTCTTGCTGGGAATTCCCCTATAGTAATGAAACAAATGTGGTCCTTATCACTTATATAATTCTAAAATTAAGAGAAACCTCTTAAATTATAAAAGGGTAAATAAGCTAAAACTTTCATCCTGTTCTTGTCTATGTAATGGAGATATCTGATTATTAACAGGATAAATTTTGCTCTGCACAGCACTTATTTACAAGCAGTATTTGCTTCATTATACAACTGAAGGATGGTTCTTTGAAAAAAATTCATAATTGACTGCTAATGGACTACAGCTAGTTTCTGTCCAGTTATTCTGTAACATTCCATATGAACAAAATGTGAAGAATGGAAATTATTCAATTAATATATTCAAGCTACATTCTTTAAAAATATGTGGTCAAGATAAAAATATTTTCACTTGAAACACAATTAAATATATATTATGTGAACTGATTTACTCATATAATTATTGATGTGTGAGCTAATCAATGTGTGAGGTATATTTCCTCCAGTGATAGAGCTTGCAATCCAAATGGCCAACCATTGTGTCTCTTTTCTATATTCTCCTTATACGTTTTCTAAAGGGGGTACACTGAAAATGGGTATTTTTCAATCATTTTCACAACATCAGAATAGCAGAGGAATTGCATAGTCCTCTATCCCTCATTCTTATCATTAAACTACTTCATCTTGTTTTCTAATTCTATTTTCTTGATGACAATGTTGATTTAATTTTAATTAAGGTAAAACTGAAATTTTCTTTGTAAAATTGCCCAAGAGCCTAATATGACCTTCCTTAGCTCCAAATCCATATAAAAACAGATCTGACCCATAAGTTGTAATTTGCTGACTACTGTTTTAAGGTATTATTTACTTCCTTCTTCTGTCTTTATGATCATTTAATGATATTATTTTCAAATAGTTAAATCCTTTTTTTCTTAAAAAATATATAGACATGATTATATGCTTAACTTTTTTTCATTCTCTAAAAGCCTGCCTTAGTGACTTCTCTACTTTATTCTTATTTTATTTATGAGGAATAAATTTTGCCTTGAAATAATCTAAGAAATATGTTAAAGTTATAAACTCTCTTAGTAGTATAATTTAAAATGGGTGAGCCATGCTCAAAAATCAATAGGAAAAATGACCCACAAGGTCAGAAATAGTGATTATTATTATTATTATTATTATTTTGCTGAGGCAATTAGGTTTAAGTGATTTGCCTAGGATCACACAACTAGGAAGTATTAAGTATCTGAGGCTGAATTTGAACTAAGGTCCTCCTGACTTCAGGGCCAGTACTTTATCCACTGTGTCATCTAGCTGCCCCCATAGTGATTAATTTTTGTCAATAGTTATGGCAACCTACAGGTCTGTGATAGGGAAGAATCTATTTGGGGAATGGGTCATCAATTCATAGAGAAGTCAGTATATCACAGTAGGAAAATATAGAATCTAGGTTCCATTATACAATTGATGCTAAACTTTTGTTTGGCCAGTTACCTTCCAACCTAGGGAATGAGATGGAAATCTAATGTATCATAGCATGTTGAAAGCACTGTTCTATTTCAGGAATTGTTACTATAATTTTCATGTCAGGAACTATGGCTTCCCTGGGACTCTGCAGTTCTACAGTTGCTATAACTTTTTAGATAGTAGTCATATCAAAAATCATTTTAATTGATATTGCAAAAGTCACTTCACTTGAGAATTTTCTTTTGCTATTTTATATATATATTTATGTTTATATATATATATATATATAATTCCATTTAGAACAAACACCAGTATTAATTAGGAAAAAGGTTAAAGCAGATTAATCATTGTTCCAATATAATCCAGCAATCTTGTAACATGTTTTTACTAAGCATCCACTATGTTCCAGGTATTGGTTTGGATAAAGTGTTGTTAAAAATATAAAAGCAGAATACTCCTTGAGTTCAATGGGCCCAACTTCTACTGCAAGAAGACTATTTTCACAGATTATGTATAAGATATGCACAAAAGGAAAATAACACAGGACAAAGAGTCAATTGTCCCACCTTTTGGGAAAAAAATAACAAATTAAAATAAATAATCTATCCCCCAAGCATCAAGATATTTTATAAAATATAAGTGATCTAGGTTATAGTCCTCCAGACAGAGCATTCAGATATGATACCCCAAATAGAGAGAGAGAGACCCACATGTGGCCAGGGAAGAAAATAAGAAATAGTATCCTTTCTCAACTCAAACTGGGAGGTTGGGTTCCCAGAGAATGGATACCACTACTCACAAAATGTTCTTCCTCCTTTGTTCTTGAAGAGACTGATATCTTCACTTTTGAGTAGAGGTAGAGCTGCATGAAGTCTTCAGCCATATTCTCTCCATATTCAGGAAGTTTGCATGAAATGCTTAGGAAATAGAAGCAACAATATTTGACAACCAATGAAAATGTGGAGGGCTAAAGGAAAGTGAAAAATCAAGATTTACTTTGAAGTTAGTACAATTGTATTTATATTTACTTTAAATATGTTTATGTATGACATATATAAACATATATTTAATAAATATGATATAAAATATATTTAAATATAAATACTTTATATTTATTTGTGTATTTCTATTTAATAAAGAATACTCAGAGATATATGAAGGAGAGGATTGTAGCAACAAGGAAAGAAAGGCAAATACAGCTTTGTTTTAGCCTAATTTCTCTATTCAACTTTAGTTTTGGAAGTGAGTCATGATGATATAATGTGATTGTGAAAATGTGCCCATATATCTAGAAGTCCAAGATAATTAGTATAAGAGAAGAATTTTTGGATTTGATAACTGAACTCATAAGCAACAGCTGGAGTACTGGGATGCTGGCACATGAGAAATTGTACTATCATGATGGACCAGGAGAAGCAGTGTGCTATCAGGCATCTAATTTCTTTTATGCATTTTTGTTACTTTGCAGAAATATAAAAGAAAGAGAACTGATAAGTTAAAACCTAAAAATGCCACAAAGAAAGGAATTGGGGTAAAAATAATCCAGAACAAAGGGACAATATTAAGTAATTGTTAATGAAATAATTGTGTATTATAATATCAGTGGCTATGTGCTTAGAGGGAAAGTGTTTAAATGAAATTTTTCCTGCTCAAGGGTCTCAGAAACTGACAAATTTGTATTGACAAACAAAAAGGGGCAGCTTTGTTTTGTTTTGGAGGAATATTTATACATATGTATATATCTTTTTGTCAGTCCCTTGGTCAGTGAAATTTCCTTGAACAAAGAAACTGCTAGATGGTGAATATCTAAATTAAAAAAAGGCTAAATCATTTTTTTAAAAAGCCATTTTATCTTGAATTTAACACAAGATTACTTGACAGTGAATTAATAATAGTGTTAACTAAATCAGTCTGTTATTACTACTATTACTTATACTCCTCCTACTCCCATTCTTTGTACTCCCACTGTTCCTACTACTACTTTTCATTCTGCACTCACAAATTATCCAGCCTTCCTCTTTGGATAGTTAAATTGTCAAAACTTCTGTGTCCTTGCGGTAGGTAGCTATATATGCTGGTTCTGATTTGACCTTGAAAGTAATTCCTGTGATTCCTCTTCCATTAAAGATGGCATTCTAACAACAGAAATACCTCTGACTTTTAATTATTTGATTCTATAAACATGGGGATCTATCAATATGGAAATTTTTTCCACCAATGCAGATGAGCAACCCTATGGCCTGTAGTTTTAAAGAGCTGTCTCAAGCACTGATAGGTTAAGTTATTTCTGAGTCAGAAACAAGAATTGAGAATAAGGCTTTCCACTTCTCATGCTGGCCTTTTGTTTACTATCCCACACTGTTTTGTAAATTATGCTCTATCAATGCTAAAGCTATCAAGATATAATTGGAGAATACATTTCCATAATCAGGATACTTTTTCAATTCAAAGATACAGCATTGTTTCAGTGTGGATACTGTTTCTAGTGACACAGATAGCAACCTCTCCTTTTCAGAGTAAATAATTTAATGACTTAAATGATTGAATATCCCTCCCCAGAAAATAATCTTTTAGTAGCAAACTTTTTGGTGACTGTGATTGGACACTATTAATATAGCTAGGCTGATTCTTGAAAAGTATATACAGATTGTCACAATTATGTAATCTAAAACTTTCTTGTTTTGTAAAAGTGATCAAAGCTACAGCTCCACTGAGAACTTAGGATCATTTCTATATTATTATGAGAGGAAATAATACCACTATACTTTAATATAAATGCAAAGCACTTAATGGCTAATTATGACTGGAAACCTTTTTCAAATGATTCTACTTTTATTTTATTTAACACAAGGCTTTTAGTTGCATGCTAGTTCATGCAGTTCATATTCAGGAGTATTTTTCATTAGCTAGCTTTCCTTCTTTCCTTCCTTCCTTTATTCCTTCCTTCATTTGTTACTTAATTCTTTTGTTTCTTCTTTTCATGGTTCTTTCCTTTCTTCATTTCTTCCTTTGTTTGTCTGCTCTATTTCTTTCCCCCTCATTTTAATACACCCCATTAACAGTAGCTATATGGTTATTTTTCTTCAACACTAACAAAAATCCCTACTCAGGAGACCTTAAGAGGTGATCTAAACATTAACCAGACATTCTATGTTTTTCCCCTGTAATATATTTTTAAGAGAAATAGAATCCTTACAATGTACCTTTTTCCTTGGGTATGAGCTGCTACTGTTAAATGGTAGTTGTGCCAACAGTAATGCTTCTCTTGCCAAAATTAATCTGATGCATTTTCAAAGAAAAAAAAAAAGATAGAAGTTTAAGTTACTTTCCATGCTGTTGGTAAAATGCAGGTCTTTCTGTTTTCTGAATCTCTGCTTTCTGAAAAAAATAGATAATTAATCTTAAGAAAAGTGAGTCATAGTTTTGATAAACTTTTAAAATTAGCTCATATAATATAGCTTAAAATACAATATAGTTTCATTTCCTATTGTACATACAACTGCTAAATGCTTTAAAATTTCAACTAAAAATTCTGTTGAATAATAACATAAAAGGATGCAATCAGAGAGATATTTAATGAGAGCATTGGTGTCGAAGTAGGAAAAGCATAAGACAAATGATTGGGTGAATTCATGTGCTCTACTAGCCTCTAATCTATGTCAAAAAAAAAATCTAAATAAAGTACATTTTACCTCCTTTCTCCAACTTAGTATTTTGAATGGATACTTTATGGAGCAATTGTCAAAAACTGCTGAAATGTCTGTTAACCTTCTTGCTCTTATTGATAAAGTTTCATGTCTGTCATATAGGGAAGTTTTTATTCTGAAGTCCCATAGCCTTTCCTGTGCACAGTGAATAAGTGACAAGGGTTCTATGTTTATTTGAAAACAATCAGTTTTGTGGATAAAGTGATGGCATAAAATACCTAATTTGGGAGAGTAAATTTAAAATAAAAATTAAAAAAAACTTCTTGAGAAATTTATAAGCATTTAATAAAATATATATTGTTGGGATATAGAGGATAAAGAGAAACAAAACTTATCTAACCTCTTCTAAATGAAGATGTTTGTATTATGAAAATAAAGCATGAAGGGAAATCAAAAAAGATTATCCTGCATTTGCATTGATCAGAATCCTTGATGTTCCAATTAAGGGAATTTAACTTGGAAACCTAATACTTTATTTTTGTATCATAGTCATATACATATTGAGAAATGTGAAGAACAATAACTTGTGTATTCAATTAATTAACAGCTAAAAGGCAATGGTGAATAGTGAAACAAAAATTGGGCTAGAATTTCAAAAGGCTCCAATTTTGGCTCTAAAATTTGCCAGCTAAATGTTCACATAAAACACATATATATCACCAACATCACTGTCAATAATAATAATTATAACAATAATACTCTAGTTCTTTTCATATTTTGGTAGAGTTTGTATAGAAACAATGTTTCTAGAATTCAGTATTTTATTATCATATTACTTTATATAAAAATGCTTTAATGACTACTTTGCCAATAGATAAAATAAATGCTTCATAGAAATTGAATAAAAGTTTTGAGAAAAAGATTTGAGAGAATTTTTGAAACAATTGAAATAACAGATAGAATAAAGGGAATAATAACATATATCTTGTATTTCCACATTTTCCCCCCGGTAGACCTCTATATTTTAATTTAAAATTTTTTGTTGTTGTTGTTGCACATAGCTTAAAGATTATGATGACTTGCTATGACAACATTTATTTAAAATGTTCTTCAGTATTATAGACCAATGTTATACCCATATGATTGTAGACAACAGTTTGGTCTGTGGTAATGTTCCAGTTTCAATACAGTTTATTTATAAATTGCTAAAAATATTGTGATGTTTATAACTGCATTATGGAGAATTGTCATATAAGTTTATGATAGAAAACAAGATTCTTAGATAATATTATTTTACCTCTCAAATCATGTCTTTCTAGGTAGATGGTAGGAACTAATTTTTTATTGTAAACTTGTGGTGATATTGCACAAATTATGTTATCTTGCATAGCCTATGTGGGTTAATAGGTCCAAAGTTCTTAAGGATAAGAGTTTTCTAATTTTTTCACTTGACATTGAAATGCCATTATATCTTTTTTTCACTTTTTATAAGCAAATCTACACAACTCAGTCATCTATTCAAGTATTCTTTTGTTGACATAATGTTGGTGGTTTCATCTTGATGTTGTCCATGAAGGGCCTTTAAAATTCCAGTCTTAAAGCTTAGCTATTTATTAGGCTCCATTCAGAGAAATGTCATTTTTTTTTTTAGGTTGCATTTAGCAAATTTAACAATATATACCTATTATTAACTTTATTAGGAGTTAGTTAAATGATGTGGTCTTGTTCTGAAAGTATTACTGTAAGTTTTTAACTAAGACTGAGAATCTCTAAGAATCTGTGAGAATATCTCTTCCTCCTTTTTGATGAAGAATTATTAATTTCATATATTGGATTACTTGCCATCTGGGGGAGGGGAGAATGGGGAAGAATTGGAATATAAGGCTTTGTAAGGATTGATGTTGAAGAATTGTCCACTCATATGTTTTGAAAAACAAAAAGTTTTAATAAAGAAAATTTTTTTAAAAAAGAATTATGTTTCACATTAACTATTAACAAATTATTTTTTGCTCCTTAAGAAGGTGGGATTCGTAATCATTGATGATGATGATAGTTAATAATTATATAGTGTTAAAAGTTACTTTATTTGATCCCTATTACAATTTTTTGAAATAGGTTCTATTATTTATTATCTCTGTTCTGTTTTACATTAAAAGAAATAGAGGTTGAGAAAATCTTTCTATGGAACTTTTACAATTATAAAAATGTACATTAAAATGAATATTTTCTCAATGATCTTTGATTTAAAGATGTTAGTAATTCTCAAGACATCTATCTCCACAGGTTAATTCTTGATATGTTTAGCTTAAAGGAGTACAAATTATCAGTACATATTTGTTTTATCCATTGATTCAAGGTGATCTCTATAATCAAGCTTAGTCTTGAAACTCTATCCTTATTTGGCATATATTAAACTTATGTCACCCAATTTGCATTGTGATATCACTGGATGAGGATTTAGTAAGATAAAATTGTATAATATAATATTTATGAAACAATAATAACTTTATGTTATCTATCTATATACCAAGTAATTAATAAAATGTCTTTGGCATAATTCATCCTTTAATTGAGAAACCCTACTTTGTTCTATTTAGATTACATGTGAGTGGATTTAAGGCTAGGTAAAACCATAGTAACTTTAAACTCCATAAGAAATACTAGATTTTATAAGAACATTTCTTGACTTCTTGATATTATTGTATGGGTGATACTTTTAAAAGTGTTTTATTTTCAAAACATAAGTATAGTTTTCAACATTCATCCTTGCAAAACCTTGTGTTCCAAATTTTTTCTCCCTCCCTTTGCCTTCTACCCTCCCCTAGATAGCAAGTAGTCTAATACATAGTAAATATGTGCAATTCTTCTATACATATTTCCACAATTATCATGCTGCACAAGAAAAATCAGATCAAAAAGGGAAAACAATGAGAAAGAAAACAAAATGCAAGCAAACAGCAACAAAAAGTGAAAATGTTATGTTGTGATCCACACTCAGTCCTCACAGTACTCTGGGTGCATATGGCTCTCTCCATCCCAAGACCACTGGAACTGGCTTAAATCACCTCACTGTTGAAAAGAGTCATATACATCAGAATTATTCATCATATAATCTTGCTATTGCTGTGTACAATATTTTCTTGATTCTACTTACTTCACTTAGTATCAGTTCATGTAAGTCTTTCCAGGACTTTGTGAAATCATCCTATTCATCATTTCTTATAGAGCAATAATATTCCATTACATTTATATATCATAACTTAATCAGTCATTCTCTAATATCCACTCAGTTTCCAGTTCCTTGCCACTGCAAAATGAATTGCTGAAAACATTTTGCACATGTGGATCCATTTCCTTTTTTATGATCTCTTTGGGATATAGGCCCAGTAGAGACACTGCTGGATGAAAGGATATGCACATTTTGATAGCCCTTTATTGCTCTCCAGAAAGGTTTGGGTTAGTTCACAATTCTACCAACAATATATTAATGTCTCCGTTTTCCTGCATCCCCTCCAACATTTATCATTATTTTTTTCCTGTCATCTTAGCCAATCTGAGAAATGTGTAGTTATCTCAGAGTTGTCTTAATTTGCATTTCTCTGACCAATAATGATTTAGAGCATTTTTTCATCTGACTAGAAGTAGTTTTAATTTTTTCATTTGAAAATTGTCTGTCTCTATCCTTTGACCATTTATCAATAGAAGAATGGCTTGTATTCTTTTAAATTTGGATCAGTTCTCTATATATTTTAGAAATGAGGCCTTTATCAGAATGCTTAGATATAAAAAAATTTTCTCCCATTTTATTGCTTTCTTTCTAATCTTGTCTGCATTGGTTTCATTTGTACAAAAACTTTTTAACTTGATATAATCAAAATTATCTATTTTGCATTTTATAATGTACTCTAGTTCTTCTTTGGCCACAAATCCCTTCCTTCTCTACAGATCTGAGAGCTAGACTATCCTTTGTCCTTTTATTTTGCTTATAGTATCACTCTTTATATCTAAATCGTGTATCCATTTCGACCTCATTTTGATATTAGGCATGGGTCAATGCCTAATTTCTGCCATACTACTTTCAAAGTTTCCCAACAATTTTTGGAATGACAAGTTTTAAATAAAAAACAGTTTTCTGTTTGGACATCAACCATACTAGCATTTTCACTATATGTGGTTTTATTTTATATATGTGCAGTAGATTATTATAATTAAAAATTATAATAGATTATAATTAATGATGTATTTTTAAAGGGAGGAACCTCAAGAAGCTCATTTGGAATGACATATTTAAAGGTGATAAAAATGAAATGAGTCCTTGAAATGAGCTTCTGAGTGACAGGATAGAGAGCGAGAGAGCGAGAGAGAGAAAGAGAGAGAGAAAGAGAGAGAAACAGAGAGAGAGACAGAGAGACAGGAATGCAGAGAGACAGAGACAGAGAGAGAGACAAAGAGACAGAGAGAGACAGAGATAGAGAGTGACAGAGACTGAGGTAGAGATAGAGAGAAACACACACACACACACACACACACACACACACACACACAGAGCTCTGAAAATTTCATGTTTCCCTGGGTATCTATCTTTTTAGGATATTGTAAAGGATAGAAGACAAAAGGTAAATGCGAGAATAACTTTCTCAGGCTAAAATGATGGGAAAGGAAATGAACATCATCTAAAATAGTATTACATTCTTGCCTTCCTCACTCTGAATCATTGATTAGTATGCTTTAGTTTTAAAGAACCCAATATTTAATTAGGTTCACAGAAGGCAAAATAATAAGGCTACATTCTACATGAATCTCTTCTTTTGAAGATAACGATTTATATTCATCACATTACAGATCATCGAGGCATAAAGCTGTTAACCACCAGAATCTATAGACAGACCATTGTTACATATAGTCTGTCCCACTTACAATTTCTCCAGCTGTTGCTAGCTTAACTATGTGGTACCATGTCCCAGAATGTGGAAGGAACATGTAATCGGAAAGTATTATTATGTGTGACTATTTCACATGTGGTATTTAAGAAAGGCTAACAGACTTCTCTCTCCACTTGGCTATGAAGGTACATGTGTATTTTCAAGAAACGTTGCCAAGCTCCTTTCTTCTCTATTTCTAAATTTATTTCTGCCAAAAGGTGAATCTTTATGTACTAT
The DNA here is from genome assembly GCF_016432865.1 of Antechinus flavipes. NCBI lineage: Eukaryota > Metazoa > Chordata > Mammalia > Dasyuromorphia > Dasyuridae > Antechinus > Antechinus flavipes. Next base: position 266,500,679 of record NC_067401.1, read on the forward strand.
GTACTAATGTGAAGATCATGGATATAGTGCCTTTTCTTAGACTTTCAGGAAACATATGGATAGCAGATTATTTAGGTTGTAAAAATCACAATATCAAACTTGGTTCACTTGAGTTGTCATCCTTCCTGTCATCTACTACTCTCTTTGCACCCACCATCTACATTTCTTTCTTTTTCAGTAGAGTCTAATTCTCATGTTGAAGAGATTTCACATTTTTGTGCATCTATGTGGTAGAAACTTCAAAATGTGTCTTTAGTTTTGACCTAAGAGAGAAGAAAAATCAGTACTTTGTTTCTTTCCTACGTAAACCCTGTGGGAAATGCTGATAATCTAAATTTTATATCCTTTTATGTTACTTAACAAGTATTAGTATATTTGAGTAAGCATTATTTGTTTACTTATACAAGCAACAACTATTGATCACCTACTTTATGCTAGAGAGATTGGCAGAAGCATACAAAAATTTGTATGGGAAAAGGATAAAATTACTTCTGCCTGAGAGCAGAAAGATCAGTAGAGGTTTCATGTCAGAAGTGGTATTTTAGTTCAGCCCTAAAGAATAGATATCATTTTGATGGACAGAGATGTAGGCAAAGTGCATTTTAACAAAAGAAAATGCAAGCAAAGATATGTTCAGGAAATACTGAGTAGCATAGTTTGTTCAGTTTTGTGCTGGCAAGAAAGGAAGCTTTTTGATGGGGCGGGGGGGGGAGGTTTATAGATTATCTTTAATACAACAGTGAGATATTTGCTTTTTCTTTGTTAATCAATGGTAATTCAAAAAAGGCTTTTAATTTGGAGATAGCCATGGTATTAGAGGGAGGAGGAGGGCTCATAGTTGTGACAACCTACTCCTATTAGGAATAAGTTCAACCTACTCATATTAGGAATAAGTTCAATAGGCAGTATATATATATATATATATATATATAATATATATATATATATATATATATATATATATATATATATATATACCATGAAAGGTACAGCACTCCAAAATCTATAAAAAATAAGGGGGGAAAGATGGGTGGAGGGCAAGCAATGGTTGAGGGAAGAAGACAAGGGAGAGATCCCTGGGTAGGGGGAGGTTAAGTAATAATAAGTCAAATTATGGAGTAGAATTTAATGAATCAGCAGGAATAGGAAAGATGTATGTATACGTGTGTGAGTGTGTGTACATATGTATATATAAATATATCATTTCTTAACTATAGCCTTCTTGGTGGTAGTGGGAGGGATGAAAGGGGGAAAAAATGTGCAGCAGAAAACAAAAGAACAATTTACAAGGAAGTAAAGATGGGCACGCATGAATTAAAAAAAAAATATATATATATATATAGTATAGAGAAGCTAAGTAAGCTGTCTTAAGATGATATACTATCTGTAACAGGAATAGAGAGATTCTGAGGAGACAAAATGCTTTGGAGACCATAGAGAAGGAAAAAAAAAATGTTTGGAGCAACCATTTTGGGAAAAGGGGGACTTAGAAAAAAGGAAGAACATTTTAAACTTGAAATGGAAACCAATCCTCTAAAGTTTCTTAAGAGATGGTAAAAGACTACTTATGTGATCTCAAAAGAATTTAAGTTACTAAACTAAGATAAATTAAACTCCAAAGTAGTGAAATAATTGATGTTTAATTGTTAAGCTATATAACAGGATATTTTTGAAAAATCATGGTGAAGCAAGAAATGACTCAGCACTAAATCTGAGCAAATACTGTTCTGATTTTTATTTTTTTAAAGGCAGCACAAAAAAAGTAATAAGGGGAAAGTTCTTCTATGCTTCTAGGGTTTACTTTATCAATACATGTCCCAAACCTAAATGAGAATATTAAGAGGAAAGCAATCATTCAGAATTGTTTGGAATATTCAGAAACAGAAATATATAGCGACAGAACCCTGTTCAACAATATTTTGATAGAAAACATTAGATGAGCCATAGAATAAGGAGTGGCATATTCATCCCTGTGTTGGAAAAGAATCGTGCAGAGTGCAGGTCAAGAAGAGACTCCTTATGAATGGTGAGTTCCTGCATATTCTCCTATTTTTGGAATTCATTATGTTGATTGTTTCAGGCTCCCTCTTTCCCAAACAAAAACAAAGCCAATAACTTTTAGACCTTCCTGAAGAGATCTTAAATCACTCAAAGGAGTTTGATCTTTTCATTCACGTAAGAAATAAAAAAATGGATGGTCAACATATGTTGCCAAGGCTTCAACATGTATTTGAATGTATAGCCATTAAAACTTATCTGACATTGTACATATTCAGGGGCATAGAGTATGGATGGACACAAATATTGACTGAATAGAAGGCGAACAGCCTGCATTGTTTTCAGGAAATTGCAAAACTCTTTGACCTCAACCTTCCCGGGAAATAGAAGGCTCATTTTGTCAATGCTAAAATTTTGCTGTTTTTCTCCAAGGCAGGGAGGCATGGAGTACAACTGCCTCCAGCAAATTAAAAATAAACATCAAATATAAAGCAATATAGAGGTACATGGCAGGTATGAAAAGGTTTCAACATATAAACAGGAACACCACAGAAAAGATGTTAATAGATAAAGTTCTGACAGGTAGAAAAAAATGGACAAAGGATGACAGGACATCAGTCAAAGAGGTACCTTGACTAACTCATGAGAAAGTTATAAAGATCTCTAGCATGTTGGGTGGTACTCCTGTTGGGAACTTGTATGAGAACAAGTATAAGAGTCAGATAGAAGAACAGGCAGGGATGGTTTGCCTTTTTTATCTTTATAAGCAGTTCTTGAATAAATGAGATCACATAATATTGTGTCACATTTGACAAAATCTTGTAATGTTCTTATAAACATGCTATATACAATGGTACAAATAGATTCATAGCTAGTTTAATAATCAAAGAGTAGTCAAAAAATAATTGATATTACTCTGGAGAGATTTACGTAATAGAATGCCTTAAGATTCTTGGTCATGTGTTATGCAACATTTTAATTAATAAATTAGATGACTCACAGATATCTGACATCAAATTTCATATTTAGTTTTAAAAAATCAACTATGCATATACAGGATAGAATTATGGACTTGGGGGTTAGGAAGACCTGAATTTAAATCTTGCTTGAGACAATTTATTAGCTATGTGAGCTTTAGCAAGTTTTAATTTCTTCCAAACCAGTTTCTGAATTTGTAAAATGGAGGAAATAGTACCAATCCTTTTATCATTTTTGAGAATTAAATGAAAAGATTATGTAAAGTACTTTGCAAATTTTAACCTGCTATAAAATGTCATTAATACTGCAATTATTGTTATTATTATCATTTCAGGATGAAGAGGTACAATTATATAATAGTTTACAAGAAATAGTTTGCAAATTTTAATCAATTATAAGCAGATATATCAGCAGTACATCAGGACAAGTCAAAGAATGAATCCTTTCTAAGGTTGCATTCATAATGACATAGAATAAGAAGGTTATATAACCAAGATACCCTGCCTTTGTCAGCTCATATCTGAATTACTGTGTCAAGTTTTAAGAGCCACATGTCAAGGAGGATGCTGATACATTGAAACACGTTCCCCAAAGAACGACCATAGTATTGAGAAGTGTGAAGTCTTGTTCTGCAATAATCAACTAAAAGAAAAGGGAGTTTTACATATAGAAAGATGCATCATTAATGGGGAAGAAGAATAATAACTTTGTTCAATTAGTTGAAAAGATATTATAGATCAAAGAGCTTAGACTCTGTCCCACTTGATATAAAGGACAATTATGATTAGTAGGCAGCAAAAAATATTGAGGTGTTAATAAAAAAAATAAAAAAAAAACATATTGCGGCTTAATATGAGTTGACTACCCAATAATTAATTAGAGATGTTAAAAAATGGAATGAACTGTTCCAGATGATTAATCTCTTATAACTGGAAGGATATTTGCAAGAATTAAGTAACCACTGGGGGATTTTGGAGAGGGTATTTCTGCATGGTTCAGATTGTACTGGATGAGGTCTGAGGTCTTTTCTAGCTCAGAGAGTCTGTGATTTTTCTTCAACTAGAAAAAAGTAGAAAAAAGCTCTATTAAAGGTGAAGCTGAGATTAGAAAGAAGCTGAGATTGTAAATGAATCATGGTTTAAACAAGTTTATCTGACTATAGGTGACTGCATGGCTCAGAGAAGAGATCAGCTGAGTTTTTATGTTCTACATTTTTCTCCTTCCTTCCTTCCTTCTCTATCCTCTAGACAGCAAGTGATCCAATATAGGCTAAACATGTGCAATTCTTCTAAATGTATTTTGTCATTTATCATGCTGCATAAAAAAAATTATATAAAAAAGTGAAAGAGAAAAAACAAACAAGCAAGCAAACAACAGCAGCACAAAAGGTGAAAATATTATATTATGATCTCACTTTCAAATCTCATAGTCCTCTCTCTGGATTTTAGCATAGTTCTTTAAAATGACACTGCATTGTATATGGAAAGGAAGGAATGAACAAGCATTTATGAAGGTACCTACTATGTACCAGGCTGTACTTAGCACATATTTTCTTACTTGATATAGTAAGAGATATAAGGATACAAGGGCATACCAAGTTAAAGACATAGTTTATTCTGTCCAGAAACTTAAAAATATCATTATCCTAGTATATGGCCCTCCCACTCTTCTGGGGATTTCTAGTCATCTTATTCAGGAGTTTGTTTTTGTAATTTAGAACCAAATAGGTGGCAGGTTAGTTATGTCAAGAGAGCAAAGGCTTTTATGAAAGTCCATTTTCTGGCATAAAGTTTTTCAAGTTGAATATTTGCTGTTAAAATATTTTATTTGTAACCACTTTAGGGATAAATATGTGGTAGTTCTGCTAGCACAATTTATGTTATAGTTTTAAAACATTAGTAATTAGACTTAAATTTATATATGACTGTTGATAATGGGTTTAGTAAAATATATATTTATCCTCTCAACCTCATGCAAAAATTATATTTTGATATTATTAAATATATATTGTAAGGTTATTCATGAAGAGAAATTATGAATTGTCATATATTTTATGGATATCAGATTTCTTTTCTGTATGTCACACAGGAATTATATATGCTGATTTCCTTGCTATTGTGAAACAGTTAAAGTTTCTTTTTCTCTCTTCATTAACATTCTTACTAAAACTCCATTATTCTAAAGGAAATGATGACATTATCCAATGAGGTATTTTTTACCAATAAACCTGAGATTTTTTAGATATGAGGAACTTTTTGTATGGAAATTTCCTCTATTCGTGCCTATTGAATGCCATTTATTTATAAATTGTGGGGTTGGAGACTTAGCTGAGGTACTATGAGGGCAAATAATTTGTCCATGGACACACAATTAGTATGCAATTCAACAAGCCTTTATCGTGTTGTTGCTAGCCCCTGTGGAAATAAAAGCATTCATACAAAATCCAAAATTGTCCCTGCCAGAAAGAAATTTAAATTTTATTGGAGAGAAATAATACATACACAAATAAGCAAATCCAAAACATACAAAGTGAATGGTATATACAGAGTTATGGTAACTGGGGAAATTCTAAAAATTGGAATAATCAGAAAAGGACTTGTGTACAACTTCGTGATTGAACTAAATTTTGAAGAGAACTAGAGGTTTCACTAAGGGGATTTAAGGAGAGGCAATATTTCAGGCATGGGGAGAGCCTGTATAAATGGTATGCAAATAAACCTGAAGTAGCCCAGTTTGGCTAGAATTCAGTCTGTGAGAGAGCATAATGTGAAAGCAACCTGGAAAGATAGATTGGAGCCAGATGATGATTATTAACTGATTGATTGACAGGATTTGTCAGAAAGAATATTTGAATCTGGGTCTTCCTGGCAACAATTCATCATATCACAATGTTCCTAACCAGGAATTAACTTGCAGAATTAAGACACTGATCCACTTTTGTATTATTTGAGTCTTAGAGTTTTCAATCCTTTTCTACTATTTAAGAACTCTCACAGTTTATGGCTAGGAAAAATGAAAGCAGAAAGGACTTCCAGATGATATTGATCACTTAATATTTTCAGATTTGAGAGGAAAGGTATCCTCTCACTGGAGCCAAACATTGATTTGCTCTTTATAGAAACTATTCTGTGAGCATTGGGCAGGGGGGGGGGAAATTTACATTCTCTCATACATCATGTGATTGTATCCCTTTACAAATATGATTTATTTTTGTGTACTTTCCCCCAATAATATCTAGTTCATACACAAAATATAATTTTCAAATAACCTAACTTAATTTCTGAGTTGGATGTAATCTGACATCTGAGTCCTGTTTTATTACTCCTTTAATGTGATTCGTTGTGTTCTACATCAATAGATCTTGACCAAGGAATATTTATACCAACTGGCCCTAAGCCAATAATATGCCTTTTGCTTAATAAAAATGTACTATGAACAGTTTAAAAGGCGTCTGCATTTAATGGCAAATAAAACGCTGGCTGCTCCTTTTTTGTGTGCCAAGTTTTTGTCTAGCTTGAGGTGCTAAATAACACAGCTGAGTATAGTGGTCTCAGAGAAGACTGAAAATAAAGACCCCAGAGAACTTCCACATGGACAGGCTTTGGGAACAGGAGATGACAGATAGTTGTGAACATGAATTGTACCAGAAGGACAGCCATTAACTTTCAAGGGTCATATTCAGGTCTGATGAAGACTTGAAGCAGACTACAGATGTCACCAAAGTTTTCAGGTACCCTTCTAATGTTAGTTTCATTTGCAACACATTCATGTTTCTCTTTTCTAATTTTGTGTAGGTGAGCATTGCTGTTCCCAGTTTATGATCTCCTATACTATCTAGAAACTGAGCATTTGGAATAAATAACATTTCCACCTTTATTTTTAAAAAAAAAAATTATGTAATGATTCTGAATTAAATCCCTCAGGAATCCTAAATAGTAGGTTTAAGTTTGGAAAGAAGTTGTATAAAAAATAAATAAATATACATATATATCATAAATATGCATACACATACACACACACATATGTATATATATATATGAAACTTATGGGGAGCTAGAGATTATAGGATTTGAAAGAAGATTGAAGAGAATTCTTATGAGTTTATATGTACACAAACTCTAAATACATAGCTCCTTTTAGGTAGATTTGGTTTTTTTTTTATAAGATTATTAATAAATCCTTTAAGGAAATGAGTAGATTAGAATCAGTCTAATAATCACAAAAATCATTCACTGTTTTTAATTCATCTGACACTCTTTAGAGCTTCCTTGTTCTTTGTAGTCATCTGTTTAAATTTTTTAATGTGCAGTTTTAACAGTGATCTTTTTTTTTCTACCCTTCTCTGTAAGTACAAAGCATTTATATACTTTGTATGGCCTTGTCAGACTTCCTCATATTTAGAGGAACACAACCTCAAGGATGATGAATTTTAAGTCCCTCATTTTGCAGAATAGGAAACTGAAATCTACAGAGGTATAGTTACTTGCCCAAAACAAAATAACTAGCTTGTAATGGGTGTTATTGTTGTTGACTCATATCTGACTCTTTGTGATCCCATTTAAGGTTTTCTTGGCAAAGAAACTGAAGTAATTTGATATTTCTTTTCGCAGCTCATTTAGCAGATAAGGAAACTGAGGAAAAAGATGAGACTTCCTGACTCCAGGTCCAGAGTTCTATCCACTGACCACTCAATTGCCCCTCTTTTAATATCAGTAGTCAAGTTCAAGTATAGATTTTTAGCGGTTTTCCCCCTTCTGGCAAAAACACTATGAAATCACTGTTTATGAAAGAGTAACATATAATGATTCTATTTTGGTATTAAAATTCATAAATTCCTTTGAATAATATAAAAGATGAATCTTTCTTATAGGAAATACTCAAAACAAACCACAATAGAACAATTTTTAATATACCAATCTCAAAAATACACTATTATTCTTCATTTATATTTTTGTTAACAATTGTTACTTTCTGTCATTGAGAAACCTCCGATGTGGAAACTCCTCTCCTGCTGCAGATATGGAATTTGTTGTTAAATCTTGGTAAAATGCCTGCGATGCTAATGGTTTAGATTACTTGCCCACTGTGATAGCCAGTGCATATTAGATTGAAAATTTCAACCTATATCTCCTTGACTTTGATATCTGAGACCTACATATAATTGCCTACTGCCTGTCATCTTTTTATATTAAAATTAATTAAATAAATAATGCATATGTATTAGAGTGGAATGGTCTATTATCTTATAGGATGGCTGGTTAAAATGGGCCAGAATAAATACTATAGTAAAATTGTCAAGTGTCATTGTTTAGTTATTTCAGTCATGTCTGACTCTTATTGACCCAGGTACTGGAATACTGTACCATTTCCTTCACTAGATCACTTTACACATGTGACAAACAAGTTCAAATGACTTGTCCAGGGTCACACAGCAAATAAGTATGTGAGGCCAGAATTGAATTCACAGAGTTGAATCTTCCTGACTACAGATATGGCATTTTATCCACTGTGACATCTCCCTCCCTCCCAAAATGTTAAGTGTCAAAAGAAAAATTTTTGCCACATTGAAAAACATCTTATCTTAATTAATTTTTGCCTTAATAAAGAGGTATTACAAATAAGCTATCTTTTGAGAGTAATCTTTAATTCTATTTTAACCTTTAAATCAAGCTGGTTTGCCATAGAAGTATGACAAATTTTATTAATTAGGGCAACTCCCATTTAAGTCTACTTATTTGAATAAGGATTAAGGTTGAAGCTTATGTTTACTATGTCAATTAAAATACCCAATTTATTTTGTTATTTACAAATCTTTCTTTACCATCCTCTAGACAGTAGGACCCAAGAACTTCTCTTCACCAAACTTTGGTGGTTAGTTCAAGTTTCTTTCTTTTGTGTCCCAAAAACTTCTTTGAAAAACTTCTGAATTTTTCATTAATTCATTACTTTGAAATAGTTAAACTTTTCTCTATTTTAGGCTGACCTGCCCTCTAGTTAGTCCAAATTCATGAGATGTTATTAATTAACAATCACTCTGATAGATGAGAAGTTTTTTGGAGAAAGAACGATTTATTCTTAGAATTCAGAATATTAAAAAGCTTGCTCGGCTCTACATAATAAAGGATACATGAATTTCAGGACACAATTCCATATTCTACTTGAATACTTGTAAGGTGGGCTCAGAGAGTCCCTTTGTTGCATGTTTGCCATTAGCTGTTGCTTAACACAGACTATTTCAATTGCTTCCCTTTCCCTGTCTTGACTTTCTTTTTTTTCTTCCAATTTCAGCAGAGTGGCTCATAAATAAACATGTTCACGGCTCAGGTTGAGAGTGACGGTTTATTCCTACTATTTTGATGGATTGTATAAGATCTCTTCAGTTCTCTTTTCTAACTAAACATCCATGCATGGCCTGTAAAATTAATCATAATATGGCAAGGTGCCTAAGAATTTGGAGCCGCTTCCCTCATGGTGACTCTTTGTGTCAAAGAAAAAAATTCTGTCCAAGTCATGATAATTAACAATCTTCTTTCAGAACTTTCAAATTTCTCTTTCTAATGTTTTATATTTTCATCCCCTTGACCCCTTGACAAAATCATACTTGGTCAGCTGTGTATAAGTTCTATTATTACACGAGCAAATGAGTGCTTTCTATAGGTTCTGTATCAGTATTTAAGCTTATTTTTTAAAGCCTAGTGATTGTTTTCACATATTTCCTGATGACCTTAATATCTGTGTACACAGGCAGCCATGCATCATTAAAGAGTGGAACCCAACTGTTGGATTGCCCTCCTTTGAACCTCAGCAGATCTGAAAATTAAGAAGTTTTATCCTAGTTGGGAGGGCAATAAGGAAATAATTGGGCAAGTTGGATGCATATCACTTTCCCTAAATGTAAGGGAATGTCAGATCTTTCCAAGTGTTTACTTTTTTTTTTTCTATCAGCTGAGTCCTTTCAACTCGCCAGGAAGAGGCCAATGTTCATAGATCTGAAGGTTATAAGATGTATTGCACTGGCAGGTTGCACGTATGTGGTTAACAGATGACTAGGATGCTCGTATTCTTTGTATATAGGGTCACAGATCATTAAGCATTATTCCCATCAACATCTGTTTCTGTCTTTCAACTCTAATGTATGTAAGCCAATGGAATGTCTTAACAGAGGGAGGCCAGTGAAATTTATAGACCTGTCTATGCATGCACACACACACACACACACACACGCACAATCACATGCATACACACATATTGTCAGTTAAATGTTCTCTAAGCATAGGGAACACATCATTAAAATAATTTATTTCACTTTCTGTGGATTTTTAACTTTTAAGCTTCCAAGAAGTAACATGTTATAGTTATTAGCACACTAGTCTTAGAATCAGGAGACTTAGGGTCAATTCCCAATTCTTCTATTAGTTGCAGTGTCATGAGTTAATCATTGAATTTTGGAGACTCAGTGTCCACATCTATAAATTAGGTCTGAAAATACATTATATATGTCATAAGTTGTTGTGAGGAAACACTTTGAAAATGTTAAAGCCTTCTATATAAGTATGAGCTAGTTTGTTTTATTTTTGTTGTTGCTATATGTTTTCCATGAAATGTTGCTAAATACAGATCATTTCAGATACCTTCATTTGCAATGTTATCTTTTAAAAAAACTCTTCCTCTTTCTTCCCCACCTTTCTCACACTTTGTAAGTCAATCACTATCACTTCATCCTTAACAGTTTCTTTCACATTACTCCCTCATTTCCAGCACTCATTTCCCCAACTTAGTAAAAACTCTCTCCTTACCTTATTCACCTCCCACCTTGCAATAGTCTACCAGTTCATATCCCATACACTACCAGATTAACATTCCTAAAGCAATAACTTTAATCATTTCATTTCAATGACTTTTCATCAAAGACAAAAAGAGATCTATAGTTCTTAGCCTATTATTTTTGTTTTATGTGAATTGATTTGAATTGAATTTCAAGTTCTGCACAGTTTGACATCCATCTAACACTCTAACCTTTGCTCCTCTTATGCACCATCATAAAGCAGTGACATTTTAGTCAAACTGATCCACCCTGAGATCTCCCAAAGAAATTTTTATATTCTTACTCCTTAGCCTTAACTCACCATGTTGTCTTTCCCAGATTTCTCCTCCCTATTTCTCATCTTTTATCTATAGCCTTTATTTTTTGCAATGCCTAGTTCAAAGCAAAATAAAGGGCTGTCTACCTTTTCCCTCTCTTCCCCATTAATAAATTTCAAAAAATAAATCATTAAATACAAACTCTATGTATTAAAAACTGGTATAGCTGAAAGGGACATCAGAAACAAAGTAGTTTTACCCATAGCTCAACAAACTGAGTAAGTATCCTTATTTACATCACAAATACCTCTCTATCATCAGGATGCTTGCAATTTTGATCTATGCTCTAGATCCATATAATGGAGAAGGAGTAGGTCATTCTGTCTTCCAAAACAGTCAAGGAATTCCAAAACACAATAAATAGTTTCAAGGAATATGGTTTCTGATAGCAAAAAAAATGAATTTGGACTAGCATATGGACAAAATCTTTGGAGATTTATGGGGACAATACATTCTGAAGAGATATGTCATTGAGAAAACATAGGAATAAATAACATTTTTCTTAAAATTATATATAGTTTCTAAAACTAAGACTAATAATTACAATGTTCATTATAATATTATTATTCAACATTATACTAGAAATGCCAGCTACAGCAATAAAACAAGGCAAAGTAATTTAAGGATAAAAATAAGGAATGAGAAAACAAAATTTATCATTCTATGAAATTAATATGGTATAATTAGAGATCCTGAATCAATTAAAATACTAGTTGAAACAACTAACCACTTTAGCAAAGTGGCCAGAAGTAAAATAAATCCACATAAATCATCATTTCTATATATTATCCATAAAATCTATCAGGAAGAAATAGAAAGACATTATAAAATATTTGGAAATTTACCTGCCAAAACACTCACAGGATTTCTAAGATTAGTAATTACAAACTACTTTTCATAGAAACATACTTTTCATATTTTTCATAGAAATGAAGAAATCTAAACAGTTAAAGAAATATTAATTGCTTATGGGTAGCATAAAAAAATGATAATATTATCTAAATTTTTTAGCTTGTTCCATGCCACACCAATCAAACTACCAAATAATTATTTGATAGAGCTAGAAAAACTGATAAAGTTCATCTGGAAAAAGAAAAGACAAAGAATATTAGAGTTATGGGAATCAAGGGGGAAAAAAGAGTAAAGGAAAGCAACCCAGCAATACCAATTCTCAAACCATGTTACAAAATAGTAATCATCAAAACAATCCACTTTTGTATAAGAAATAGAGAGACTGATCAGTAGAACAGAGTAAGGACAAAATACAGTAAATGGCCTCAGTAACCTGGTGTATGATAAACTCAAATATTTAAGTTACTGGGACAGACTCATTTGATAAAAACTGATATGAAAACTGTAAAACAATGTGGCAGAAATTAGGTATAAACCAACATATCATACCATATACAAGTATAAGGTAAAATGTATATTTTACAGATAAAGAATGATATCATAAGTACAATAGGACAATGCGAAACAAAAATCCCTGCCATATCTATGGATAAGAGAAGAGCTTGTAATCTAATAAAAGATAAAACAAATCATGGAAGGCAAAATAGATAATTGTGACTACATGAAATTAAAAGTTTTTTTTGCATGAACAAAACCAAGGGAGCCAAATTTATCAGAAAATCAAGAAAATGGGGAAAATTTTACAGAAAGTTTCTTTGATAAAGATATTATTCCTCAAATATATTGGAAACTGAGCCAAATAACAAATGCTGGAGAAAATCTGGGTTGCCATAAACCATTCTGGAAAAGAATTTGAAATTATTCTCAAAGGGAAATGCTATCCAACTCCAGGGAACTGAGTATCTCTAAATACAGACTGAAGCACAAACATCTTTTGCTTTCTTATTTTCCTTGCTTTTTTTTTTTTTTCCCACATGGCTAATATAGAAATATATTTTGCATGAATTTATATGTATAATGAGGAAAGTGAAGTCTTTCCAATGAGAGCAGTGTGAAGACTCCAGAAGCTACTGTACTGTTAGTTCTACATTTTCTTTTTCATGAATATATCTTTCTAATGAGCCTTTCTACTTTGTACTATGTTTGAGATCATTCATTCCATGTGTGCCCATCAATGGGCAAATGTGCCTCAGATTTATAAGGTGAGAAGTTTTGGAGCTACTTTTTTTATTGTGTAATCTTAATAAATGCCTTTGTTAAGTGATAATTGTGTCTTCTGGATAATAGTTCATGAGAATCATGAGAGTAAGTGTTTATGAGCTATATTGTAAAGAAAACAGATGTAAGTGTCAACTCTAGAGTATGAAGTAGCAGTTACTCCTTCTGAATACTCAACCATAGAGGGTGAATATATTTTTTTGGAAGAAGCCAGGAAGATGGGGGTGGGTGGGTTGAGGGGGGAAGAGATATATTGGCTAGACAACTATTCCTTTTTTAGAAACAATTATTAAAGCTTTTTATTTTCAAAACATATGTACGGATAATTTTTCAACACTGATCCTTGTATAGTGTTGTGTTCCAAATTTTCCCCATCTTCTCCTCACCCCCTTCCCTAGATTGCAGGCAATTCAATATATGTTATACATATTAAAATATATGTTAAATCCAATATATGTAAACATATTTATACAATTATCTTACTCAGGCAGCTGTTCTTTAAAGAACTTCAGGAAAAGGGAAACTTACTGCCTGGGAGGCAGCCCTTTCTTCTTATGTGAATTTTTAATTGTTAGGAATCCCCACCATAGTAATTGAAGTCACTTATTATTCCTATTCACCCCAAGTCATTCTAGATTAAATAATAAAAATACTACCCCAATTACTTTAGTTGAACCTTATGTAGCATGATTTTGAGGTTCATCAGTATTCTGGTCATAAACCTCTGGATATTTTCCAGCTTATTAATGTCTTTAAAATGTGATATCTAGAACTGACTATAATACTCTAGATATCATCTGATGAGAGTAGAATATAGTAAGACTATCACCTCTTTACCTTTATAAGTTATATTTCATTTAATGTGACATAAGATCACATTAGATTTTTGTTTGTTTCATTTGTTTAGTTGGTCCCTATAGTACAATTTTTCCTCTAAAAATTTTTCTTGATCTATTTTCATAAACATTTCTCTCCAGCCATGTTTTTTATCTCACCTTTTTAAAGCTGATAATTGGAACCTAAATATAAGACTTTTATGTTTCTCCATATTGCATTTCATCATATTAAATGCAGCCATATTGTGCAGCCTATTGAGATTTTGTATCCTAACTAATCATTGTGTTAGCTGTCACTGCTATTTTTATTATTTACAAATTTGATAGCTATGGAGTCTACATCTTTGGTTAGTCACTGATATTTGACAACCTAGGACTAAGCACAGATCTCTGAGCTATTCTTTGTATACTTCTTCCAAGTTGATATCAAATTATTAATGATTATTCTATATGTCTGGCCACCAATTAGGTCTGAAACCACCTTACTAGATTATTGCAGTGTAGAAGAGAATGGGGAAGACATCCCTACCTTCAAGAAAATAACTTTGTTAAGAGTATACAACTCTAATACATACAACTTCAATAAATAGTATAGGAGTGGTCCTGGACTCAACTAGTCCAACTAGTCCACCCAAAATAAGTAGAATGAAACTACTTTATCTTGATTCCGTAGGGTGGGTCTCTCAGGGGAGAGCTTCTCTGAGAGTTCAAGGAGTTTCTCAAGCATTCCCCACAAAGTCAGAGAGAGATACAGTTTCAGTGTTCCCCACATCAGTATTATATTGTAATTACATCAAACTTTTACTAAATGAAGTGTGTTTCAAGATATGCAGGAAAAGACTGTTGAGCTATGGGGTATAGTCAGACTTTCCCCATACAGGGGTCACCAAAATGATATGTAGAAGAGTGATACCCCAATTGTGTATTGGGGTTTCTGGCTGGTGTCACTGTGTTGTCTCAAAAGAATTTGTAAGCTTAGATCTTCAAATCAAGGAACATACATTTTATTAGGTTACCAAAAACAGGCTAAATCCATAAGGTTTTGTTTTTTTTTAAGCAAGGAAAGGGGTTTTAGCAATTAACAAAGAGCTTAAGACACAAATAAGGAGAAAGAAGTCATTTAGTTATGTCAAATGGGGGAATTACTCAATTGACTGGTGAGCTAACCTTAAAAGAAGTTTAGGTCCTAAAAAATATTAGTTATTATGATGCTTAGTAATCAGACTAACCCCAAAAAGGAGTCTGGAGGAGGGGATTACCCCAAGTGATTTACTAGCTAACCCTAAAAAGGAATGAGTTATAGTTAGATTTTTTTATAATGCAAGTATAATCTCAGAGGATTGATATCCTATTGAATTAGATACAGTAAAGGCAGGGTTATGATGATTTTGTCAATATAAAATATTTGCTAAGAATTCTATTGGAGACGTCTACCTGAGGTGGGGCTGTAATAAAGATCCACTTGAACAAAAGGCCTAATCAAAATCACAAAGTCCACTTACAATTCTATCAGTGCCTCCTTCTAGCTTCCCTCCAGAGTAGCTAGCCTTCCAAATTGTTTAGAGTATGGCTTTTCCTTCAAAGCCCATCTCGCTACCCTGGAGCTTATCAAGATCACTATTAACCTAACAGCACTTTTCAGGAGTTTCTCCTTTGAACTTGCCACATTCTCCCATTGGCTAAAAGTTGCAAGTGACTAAATTTCAAACCAAATGAAAAATTGAGAACGTACTTATTTCCTTACTGTCGTTAGTATTAAGTTAGTTTGGGACATGAACATTTTTTTTTTTTTTTAATGAACCTTTTCCTGCTTTTAGATTTTAATTTCCTTAAAATCAGGGTCTATCTATGTTCTCTCTCTTTCCTTGTCCCTGCATTTTCATCATGGCTCTTTCTAGGTTTGGATCTGATATAGAAATTTCTCCATAAGAAAATTCTTCTTACCAGTGCATATCAACTCTTCCTAAGAAACTTAAAATTTTGGCATTCTCTAGGGATACCAATTTATTTGATTGGTCACATAGTGTTGGAAGCCAGATTTGTAGACACAGAAAAAAATTGAAACAAAGTTTTCATTGCCTCCAAGGCAAATTCACTACATGGTAACTATACTGTCTCTCTTTTGTGACTATTTTAGGTACTTAATTCCATTTCTTAAAGCCGGATGCAAATGCTCTTTCTCTTCCTGGAAGCCTTCCCTAATTCCTTTATTAGTTTATGACCTCTGTCAGACCTCCTTTATATAGTAAACTATAAATTCTTTTAAGAACAGCAACTTGCTTTTTATCTTTCTTTATATCCTTAGTACTTAGCACAGTGCCAAGCGCTTAGTAGGCACTTAATAAATACTTCTACAATGATCAACGTTTTGAGGGAGGTCACTCTTTAATGTGTGTAATCATGTATATTCTTGTTATCTATGTTGGTGTCTTATTCATCAGTTAGATTCCTAAGCATTTTCAAGAGAGGTCTATGACTTAATTGAATGCTATATCTCCTCCAATGTTTAGTTTTGCATGTGATTTTCTGGTTGATTAATATGTTTGTGAAATTATCTTTGATGCTGGATGTTATCTTTCTGTTCACATACACTGGAGTACAAGCATTCATTTATCTGAATTATTATTAGCTTATCTAGAAGGTTTTACAAGTCAAGTAAGACTATGGTCCTTCTGACATTGAGACTTTTGTCTAAGGATCAGTCTAAGGAACTATAAGACATTACTTATCAGTAAGTTGATCATTACACAATGAATTATTTTTTTTTAAAACTTCATTTTATTATGAACTTAATAATGACCCACAAACATTTCAATGTACAAAGAACAAAAGGAAAAATTGGATAGGAAATTGTAGATTTCTGTTATGCATAGTTTTTACTGGAGGAAAATAAATCATATAAAATTCAGCAAGATTTAACAGAATAAGCCTATTTTGTCTCTCCGAACTTCTTTTTTGTTTTCTTTGCTGCATATAAAAACATATTATTGATACTCTTTTCTTTCAGCGAACTCTTAAGCTAAGACAATCCCTGAGGTAAAGGAAAGATACATCTCATTACCGAAAAATTTTAATAAAAGATCAATACATTCATGATTTATGTTGGCATAAATAAAGTTTTAAATATCAAAAATATTTTTGCTTATCTTTTGAAATACTTCTTTTTTTTTTCTTTTAATGGCCCAGAAGAAAGATTTGTAGGGACAGCCAAACCTTGAAAACCAGGGCTTCTAACCTCTGCTCCTACACAGACACACTAATGTGAATGAATTCTGCCTGAGGTGAATTAATTACCACGAAGCAGTTCTAAAGGCAAATACAAAGTTTAGAACCTGATTATGTATTCACTGGTGATAAATAGTAATTTTACAGAGGTAGAGGGTAAGCTACTTACTTTAGAAAGTCACATCAAATCGGGAACTGGATGATTAACAAAATGTTAATTGCCAAATGTGGTATGTAATTGAAAATGTGATAATTGCCTTATAATTTCAGATATTAGCGCATCATTCCCAGCTACAAAAATGCAGATGGCCTTTTTTTTTTTTTTTTTTTTTTTTTTTTTTTAATCGAGTACTGAGTGCCTTCATTCAGCTCTCAAAGTCCCATTGGCAGGTACTAATTGTACTTTGTCCATGATAGGTGCTTAATAAATGTTTGCTGAATTCAGTGTTAGCTTCTTTAGCCAATATTTATCCTATATAGTTACTCCTGGATATCTCCTTTCTTTCAGTTTACCTGGATTCGTAGATTCAGATCAGAAAGGGACAGTAGGGTTTAGCCCAGGTCTGTCTATTTACAGATGAGGAAACTAAATCCTTATGAGTGGGAAGGGACATTCTCCAGGTCACTTACAGTAAGTAATAGATCTGGGATTTGAATGCAGGACCTTGGACTCTTATATCCTCCATTCTCAACATTACACCTCATTTGTTTTTAAACTCTGAATTGCAGAACTACTAGCAATTTTTGCTAGTTTATATTTCATTCAGTAATGGAAATCCCCTGTATAAAATCTGGTCCCAAGGAAAGACATTAATTGGATATCTAAAGTGTTATATATACAATGGCATTCATTTTACACATCATTTAGTAGATATGAAACTTTCTCTTACCCCAATAAATCGAAGTTATAGGAATGCAAGATCTCAGGAAAGGTTATTTTACAGTATTTTAAATTTGCTCCATTACATGAATGGCATTCACAAAAAAATATTTTTACTGTGATTTTTAAAAACCTATATTATTTAAGTAAAGCTGTAAAACCATGCTTAATTAGATCATACCTTCACTTGCATTTAGTGTTTTTCTTCTCATAGCTCATCCATCACTCACAATTATATATGATGTAGAAAGGAAATTAGACTACAAATTTTGATAAATTAGCATTTCCTTTTATACCAGTACATTTTTAAACTGATTCATTTCAGAAAGATGAAATAAGCTTTCAAACTCTGAAAAATATTGACTCTCATGGAATATTTTGGTTTTCTTGGAACAAATCCTCTATACTCATATCTGCTATAATAGGAAATAATTAACCGTTCCTTGATAATTATTGTGTTTAAATGTGTGTTGTAACTGAAGTAAAGATTAGTTAGCATCTAGAAATTAAAGGAAATAAATTATAAGCTTCATTTCAAACTTCAATAATTCCTTTTATTATATTAAATATTAAATAAGAGAGAAAACAAGCATATAATAAGTTTTGATGAAGGCATTAAATATAAGAAATAATTTCACTAGTAATAATCCAAATATTTTAAAATTCATACCTCCACTGTTAAATAATAAAAATATCCTATGAACATATCATCATGTAGTGGATAATATTAATAGACCAAAGCTTTCCTAACAATACTTTCAAGCTTTCAATAGACATCAACAGTATTTGAAATTTAGCACATTGGATCATAACTGTACCTTTGGAAGGGGCCTCAGTAATCTGGTCTAATCCATTTAATTTATAAATGAGTAGACATCCAACACATAGGTTAAGGGACTTGGGGAAAGTAACACACATAGTATGGATTCTACTTGATTATGAAAACAAAAAAAGCCCCTATTAAATTCCATTAGAATAATGAAAGATAGAACAACTTGTCTTGGTATAGTGCTTAAAGATTTGCAAATGAATGTATCATAACATTTAAGCTTCACAGCAAATGTATGGCTATGCCATATTCATATGACAAATGTATGACACGACAAGTTGTTACTATATCCATTTTATAAATAAGGAAACTGTGGATCCAAGAAGTTAAATGATTAGCTTATATAACTAGTAAATATCAGAAAGAAGTGGGATCAGAACCTAGGTTCAATTAGTATTAAGTCCGTCAGTATCTGAATACATTAGAAGCAAATTCATATGAAATTTCATATGATTCATATGAAAACTAAGGGGGAGATCCTGAAGTTTTAGTGCTTCCTTGGATTCTTCAACCATCATTCCATAAAATCAATACATACATTTATATAATAAATAGAATAGCTACTGATTAGATTAACATGAGAAAAAGAAAAAGAAAGAAAACCAAGAGACTTATGAATGTTCAAGGAGAGCAACAAAAATGATTGGTTTAAAAGCGAAATGCTACCATAAGTAGCACCATGCTAAGAAAATATAGATGAAAAAGACTAACTGAAGAATGATGAGAAAAGTACCCATATAGCAGATCTGTATATTTGATGAACAGTTAAACTCCATTTCAACATCATTAAACACAATTAAAGGAGAGGACTGGTTAATGGGAAGTATCATTGCCAAAATTTAGTACCCAGGGAGAAACAGAAGTGATAAAAGTTATTTTATCTGTTTTCTCCCTTCTCTTCCTTCTTGCCATAGAGGAGCGAAAACTGGTACTAGGTGGATTTGCTAATGAATTTTATGTTCAAAGAACTATTAATTTCACTGTTACAAAGGCAGTTTGCAAAAATAGAAAAGTAAAATATCCTACTGAATCTAGAATACAAATATGGACTTTATTCCTCAACCAGAAAGAAGCAAAACAAATAATAAAAAGTATAAGCCAATGTGCATAATAAACATTCACAAAAATGTGTATTTAATATATATTTTTTAAAAGTCCATATCAATACATTGAAAAGGGTATATACTATGACCAGTAAAATAATGTAATAAAATAACAAAAATCTTATGATTAGACCAATAAGTGCAAAAAAATATTTTGACAACACAAAACATCTTTTTCTGTCCCCTTAAAATACTAGAAAAGATAGGGGAAAATGGACATTTATGTAGTATTTATCTATGGGCTGACATTATATATAACTGGAATAAAACAGAAACTTTTCCATTAAGCAAAAATATATAATATCATCACTAGTATTTGATATAGCGTTAAAAAATCTGGCTACTGCATTAATATTAGAAAAAGAAAAGGGAAAGAGGAAATAAAATTACTATATTGAAATAATATGATAGTAATAAAGCAAGAGAACCAAAAATTAAAGACATAAAAATCAGAAAAATGAAGATAAAATCAGCAAGCATAAAACAAATCCAGAAAGTCATCCAAGCAATAAATAAATAAAATAAGAAGGAAATGATCAAAAATTTCATTTCAAAATAACTATGTAATTCATAGAATAAATTTACCGATTCAGTGACATATTATCAAACTAACAAGGATAGTTTTATGCAAGACAATAGCATATTAAGGAAAAGTTTATTTATAACTATGATTTATTTATGTTTCTAACCTACATGGGTATTGTTCTTATTGATGATATAGTTTATGAGAGTTACAGTTTTTCCAATACTGAATCAATCCAGCTTTTTTATATTGGTCAAACTATATGTTGCTACAGTCTCTTTAGTAATATTTTATTCATTAGTTATATGTGAAATGAATTAAATATAATATTCTAATTTTCTGAAATTCCTTCTAGGTAATTAACTTATTTCTTAATTATCTTTTTTGTAAGAAGCACCTGATTCTGAATGGGGGCATTTAAAGTCTCCTGTTTTAGTTTTTCTATTTCTCTCTGTAACCAATTTTAATTTTCTTTAAGTATTTAGATGTAGTGTTGTTTAATGCAGACATACATATACATATATTATTATTATTATTATTATTTTATCTATCATTCCTTTGCATCTCATCTAATTTCTCTGCTTATTTCTTCCAAGTATATTTATTTTTACTGTTATGATATACAGTAGGCATTTAGTAAATGTTTATTGACTGTTTATGAATGCTAATTATGGTTAGCTGTTCATCATATTTTTATATCATTTCTCCTCTCTTTGTGCTTCATATTTCTCAATATTAATTATCTATAATTGGAGTGGTACTTTTATCATCTTTCCTTCTTTTCACCAATCCTGGACCCCAGTTACTTTGTTATATTTTCTCTCTAAAACTGAAATTTAATTTTCTTCTTACTACTCATTTCTCATCCAATCCATCCTTTAAACCCATTCTGCTCTCTGAATGTCCTTTCTTTTCCCTATTAAATTTATTGGATATCTATTACAAACTCTGTCTTCTGTCTTCTTTTAAATAATAACAACTAGCATTCATATAACACTTACTATGTACCAGACATTGTATAAAGCACTTTATAGATATTATCTTATTTTATCCTCACAACAATCCTAGGAATTAGGTGCTATAACTATTCTCATTTTTTTCATCTGAGGCAGAGGTGAAGTGACTTGCCTAAGCTAATATCACATAGCTAATGTGTCTGAAGCCAGATTTTAACTTGGATCTTACTGAATTCTTTGACCAATTTATAGAAGAGTGAGAATCACAAAATACTTGCTTTCTACCTTCCATTTTTATTCTAGCACATCATAATTATGAGAAATATTAAATTTCTTTCCTTTCCTCATTTCTTCCACAGTTTATTTTTTTCCTTCTATTCCTCCCACTTTTAGACTCTCCCTTCCTTCTTACTTTTTTTATATTCAATCAGTTCCCAAATCTTGCCTTTTCTATCTTCATAACATTTCTCTCATAAAATTTCTTCTTACTCACGAATGGGATAAACTAAGTGAAGATATCTTATAAGAATGTGACCTTGACCTATGTCCTAAGTAGTGACTTGAGACTTTACAGTAACAAGTTGAGCTATAGCTAAAATCTGCAGGTGTTCGATTATCTTAAACAAACATTTCCCTTCTGGTCCTCCCCCTCCATCTTTTCATTAGTATTTAATACTAATACTATAATTATAATACTGAAAAAAGTATGTTTTTGACTAGTATTCTTTGTTTCTGGGCTCTAGGTAAATTAGAACTCTCCAGCCAATGGGAGAAAAGGTCAGAAAGTAAGATGGAGCTTCTGGTTAGGAGATCAGATCTGATCTCTTTTATTTATTTATTACCAATAGTTTCCCATTGCCTTTCAAATAAAATACAAACTCGACTGTTTAGCTATTAAAGCCTTTTTGCAACTTGAGCTCAACTTATCTTTCCAGATTCATTGCACATTATTCATCTTCCAGTACTCTCTGATTCAGACAAACTGGACTTCTTCCCCTCACTCAGGGAAGGTCATCTACAGTCTTTGTACCATTGGTTTTGCAATGGTTTTTCTGCATACCTTGAATGCTCTTTATTCTTACTTCCACCTCAGAGTGTCAGTCCTTTTCTTTGACCAAGATGCAAGAAACATCTTCATAAAGCCTTTCTCGATTTCCCCAAATACTAGTGTTCTCCTTCCCAAATAACCATGCATCTAGCTATTGTGTATGGGTGGACTCATATGAGTACTTGTCTACCAGGAATTGCCATGCCTAATCCCTCTCCCCCTTACAGATGTGGATTTGCTTTCCCCAAAAAATTGACAAAGGGACTTAATTGACTCCAGGCTCTTTATATACATGATTTCTTAGTAGTCTCCAGTGACCCAAGAATTTAAAAAGTCCTATCCTTGTAAGAGTTTAGGCCCCTCCAACTTGGTGAATTTCTGAAGATTATGAGTCCTCACATTCAGATTTCTAACCAGATCAGCTTTTGTATAGAAATGTTGAGGTTGGGAGTTATCTGTAGAAGCTAATTGCCATCATATCCTTTTTTCATGTTTTGTTCTTGATAGATTGGGACTAAATAAATTTTCTTCAGCCAACTATTCAGTGGATTTATTTTGTCCCTACATGGCACCCAAACTAACTGGGTACTGGAGATAGATTCATTCCCCAAATTCTTAATAAAATGCAAGCTCATTGTTTTCAATATAATGTAAATTTATTATGAATACAGATAATTTCATTCACTGTATATGGGTCCCACAATACTTTACTTGAGCTCTTCCTTCTTCTGTATACTATTTCACTTGGTGATTACATCAGCTCCCATGTTGTCAGCTATCATCTCTGTAATTCTTAGTTCTACTTGTCTAGTGTGAGGATATTGGGACACACCCTGTTTTCTAGAGCTAAGGCCCAGAAATCAAGCTGTGCCCTGAGTTTGGCATAACAACAATCCTTTGTGCTCGCCCTCTGGATGATCTCAGTGACAGCAAAATCTCAGAACTGTTCCATATAATTATTTGCTTGCTTTGTCTAGCACCAGGTGTTCTCTGAGCAGCTTAGGCACCTGCTGTCTCCACGTTCTGCTCATGAAGTCCTGCTATGAATCATACTTGTCTCATTGTTGCTATTACCCCTCATTGTCAGAGTTACAGCTCACTGCATAGGTATAGGAATAAATATTGAGATCTGCCCATATTAAATGGGTTCCCTCTCTCCCTCTCCCTTATCAGGAGTGGTGCCCTAGCAGATAAGTGTTTGCTTGCAAGTCATTTCACTCACTTTGAAATCAAGCTTCTGTTTGTTGAATCTTCTGTCTCTAGTCTTCTCTTTTAGCTCTGACCACCCACAGGTTAGAGGCTGGTTTTGTCTGGTTTGATACTAGCCTTAACTTTTTTCCTCTTTTCTAGGTTCATAACTACCTACTGAACCTTAGATCACAATCAATCAGTAAATCAATATTTATTTAGTTCCTACTATGTGCCAGGTACTATGTTCAGTGCTGAACAACAATAACAACAACAACAACAAAAAACGAGGCAAAAGATAGGTCCTACCCTCAAAAAGATCACAGTCTAATGAAGAGGAGAAAACATGAAAACAAATATATACAAAGTGAGGTATAGACAGGGAATTGGAAAACAATTGACTCTGGAATTAAGAGAGTTTGGGAAAGATTTCCTGTAGAAAGTAGGCTTTTCTTAAGTTCTTAAGGAAAGCCAGTGATCAGAGTGGAGGAGGCAGAGAGTTCCAGACATGAGGGACAGCCAAAGAGAATATTTGGAGGGGAGAGATGGAGTTTCTTCTTTGTGAAATAGATCCAAGATCAAATACAAAATACTCTGACTTTTGAGGAAGGCAAATTGAAATGAGAAAAATAATAAAATAAAGGGAAAGGCAGTCAGGGAGGTGAGGAATACAGTTTGCAATAGTAATTGTGAAAATAATTTTGAAGTAAATTCTCTGATGAAGGCCTCTTTTCTCAAATGTACAGGGACCTGAGTCAAATTTATGTTTTTTTTAAAAAGCCATTCTCCAAATGATAACTGATGAAAAGATATGAACTTTGCCCAAAATGCTATAAAATCATACATATCCTTTGACCTAACAATACCACTACTAGGCATGAGCTGCAAAACAGATCAAAAAAAAAAAAAAAGGAAAAAGACATATATACATGCAAAGTAGTAGCAATGTTGTAAGATGATCAACTGTGAATGATTGCTATTCTCAGCAATACAATGATCCAAAATTACTCTAAAGAATTTATGATGAAAAATGCTATCCATATTCACCAAAGGAACTGATTGTGTCTGAATACAAATTGAAGTGTATATATATATATATATATATATGGAGGATATGAAAGAAGGAAGAGAATCTGGAACTCAA
Organism: Antechinus flavipes; assembly: GCF_016432865.1. Lineage (NCBI taxonomy): Eukaryota > Metazoa > Chordata > Mammalia > Dasyuromorphia > Dasyuridae > Antechinus > Antechinus flavipes. The sequence continues at coordinate 266,525,659 of NC_067401.1, forward strand.
AGTTTTAAAAACAAATGTAAAATAAATTATTTTAAAGAGAAAAACATTCTAGCATTCAAAGCTCTTCATAACTTAGCCCTCTTTTATCTTTCCTGTCTTGTTCCCTTGGTCCCTCTTATTGCCCCTAATTTCCCAATTCAAATTCTTCAGTCCACTGATATTGATCTTCTCTTTCTAACTTCCCTATTACTCTTGGGAATATTTCAGTCTTCCAAGTTATCTAGACTCACAACCTCTATGTCATCCTTGACTCTTCATTTTCACTCACCATCCATATCCAATCAGTCCTGTCATTTCTACCTTCATAATATATCTGCTATATAGCCCCCTTTTCTCCTTTGACACTGTCACCATCTCAATGTAGTCCTTTATGACTTCATCCATGGAATATTTCTGGTTGTTATTCCTGCCCTGACCATATCATATTCTTATTCAATGACAACCAGTGGCTCCATATCATCTTAAGGGTCAAATATGAAATCCTTTGTTTAGCTTTCAAAGCCTTTTATAATATGGGCTCTTCCTACCTTTTCAGTCTTTTTTTATACAAACTCTGTAACCCAATGATACTGTCTCCTATGACGCTTCTTAAATAAAAAAGGAACATGTTCACTGGTTGTCCTACATATCTTTAAATGTTCTTTCTCATCTTTACCTCTTGAATGTTCTGGCTTCCTCATTATCTTGGCCAAACTGAGACTTTTTAATGATCTTACCTTTAAAAAAGCCAAGGTCTTCCACTGCAGGGCCATCTTAAATTATCTTGATTCATATTTTGCACCTGCCACAGTAGGCAATTAATAATACTTTTAAAAAAGTTGATGGTTTTCCCTGAAGTTCCTTTTGAGCACTTTCAAGTTTCTTTTTATGCCATTTTGAATTGGATGGAGGGATATACCAATGTGTCTCATTGTCTCTTCTTGATTATTGTCCCATCTTCAGTCTTATAAAATCTTATCTAGGGTGTTTGCTGGAGTTCAGGTCCTTTGGTATCTTTCATGTCTTTATGTTATTTAAAGTTTGAATATTTTCCAAAAGAAAAATGATCACTTGACAATAAACATACATATGATTGTTCCAAATCTAGCTTACTAATATAGAAATGTAAGTCAAAACAACTATGAGGCTTTATACCACATCCTTCAAGTTGGCAAAGATGGCAAAAGATGGAAATCATATTAAAGATGCCTTAGGATGATGGATGCACGAAAACTGTGTCAATTGGTCTCTTAATTGGTGCAATCAATGTGGAAAAGCATTTAGAATTTAGCTGCAAAAGTTAGCAGTCTGTTCATTCTCTTTGATCCAGAGATCTCCCTGCCAGACATCCATTCTGAGGAGGTCAAAGGCAGAAAGAATGTTTGCATACATAATAAAAATTGCTTCATATTTAGTTTCTATATTTAAAAATGTTAACATCTGTATCTACCTCCTCTTTGCCCCCAGGAGAATGTAAGCTTATTTTTGGCAGAGGTTGTTTTATTTTTTATTTTTTTTCTTTATGTCCCCAGCATTTGTGTAGTTACATGATTATTACTTTTTTTTTTTTTTTGCATTGGATTGGACTGAATTGAAGCCACAAAGCTGTTTGTAAAAGGAAACATTAACAAAGTCCAGACTTTCCTTGCTCTTATTCATAACAACAACAAAAAAAAGATTCAAAATGTTATAACTTTGGATCAGATTCCTATTTTGAGATATTTTGCATATTGACCAATTTCACTGATTCATAACTGATTATATATTGTCTAAACCTGTTCATATTTACTTTTTCAATAGATATACCTATGCGTAGAACTTGTTTTTTCACTACATAGATCTTTAAGTCAAGATCTATATTAATTAGTCAATTTATAAAAATTTATTAGTGCCTATTATGTGGCAGGCACCATGATAATCACTGAGAATTTGTATAGGACCAAAAGACAGTCCTTACTCTCAAGGATCTTACACTCTAATAGGAGAGACAATATGCATACAAATATATGCAAACTTAGCTACACACAGGATATAAGGGAAAATCATAAAAGATAGAAAACACTGGAATTAAGAGAATTTGGGAATTGCCTGGAAAGGATAGGATTTTAATTTGGACTTAAAAGAATCCAGAGAGGTCAATAGTCAGGAAAGGAAAAGGAGAATAATCTAGCCATAGGGAGCAGTGAGAGAGAATTCTGAGAACTGAGAGTTGGAGTGTCTTATTCATGGATCATTCAGGGCCATTTAATTGAATGTGTCCAGTCGGTGAGACTCCATAAACTGAGAGCATTGGAACGTTTTTTTCTTTATATATGCCACATGTATTAGCCATGTCAGGAAGGAATTCTGGTTCTTTATCTCTAATCTTAACATTATTTTCCCCTTTAAAAATGGAAAAGGCAATACAATTAACCTACATTGTTAGGAGAAAGTTAATTTTTAAACATTGAAACATCTTTAAGAGATGTGTTTTACTTTAAGAGAACTCTATGACATCACTCCATGCAAAATCAAAGACTAGGACAAAGAATATTCCACTTAAACATTTTAGTTAAAATGTCTGCTTTGGGTATCATGGTAGAAATATCACTGAACTGATACTCAAGAGGTCTGACCTCCCCTCCTGACTATAGCACTAAATTGATTCTTTCTCTTGAACAAGTTACCATCTTTCTATTGTTCTCAGTTTCCTCATCTGCAAAATGAGTAGTGTGGTCTCAGTTTTAAAAAAATAAAACAAAATAGTCTTTCAGGAGCCAAGATGACAGAGTAATCAGTAAATCATTGTAAGTCTCATTTTCACCTCTAAACCATAGAATAGTGCCTCAAACAAATCCTGAAGAAGCTGAAGCAGCACAAATGTGGAGCAAAACCTTTTCTTTAATCCCAAGAAATTAGGAAGATCAGCAAGAAAGTTGTTTCATGCAGGTTAAAAGGAAATATAGTTCAGTACAGGAAGCATCCTAGCAAGCCAGAAAGCACCACCTCAGCAAACCTGCAGGCTATCCTGAGCCCCAGTGTGGTGGATCAAGCAAACATACCAAGGCTCTTTATGTAATTCAGCCTTGGTAGAGGAATAGTCTTCAGCTCTGAGAACCACCATGCTGATTCAGCATAGGCCTGGGCAAATATGCAGCTTTGAACAGCTAGATTGCCTTCTTGCTTTAGTGTAACCTTGGAAAATGCAGAAACATTCCACCCAACCTAGCCCATGCCAGACATGACAACTAGAACCCCAACTTAGCACCAGGTGAGCTGCCAGATCCCTACAGCCTCTAGCAGAATCAGTCACTCCCTCATTCTACCACCTCCCTGCAACACCAAACTCAAGGATCCTCTAGAGGTAAGGCAACATCAGTGCAGCACCAGGTAAACAGCCAGGACCTATTGCCACTGGCACGAGAAGCCTGAGACTGTGCCCCTTTCATGGTAGGACAGAGAAAGAAACAAAGGTCAAGAAAGATGAGACAGAAAAAACAACAAAAAAAGGAAGGTGACCAAAATTATTATGATGATGGGAAAGATCAAGACACTGTGTGGGATGTAAAAAGATCCCTACCCCAAAATGACTACTCAGAGATCACTCACAGAAAGCAAAATAATTTATTCATTTATTCATTCATTTATTTATTTATTTATTTGTTTTTTTTTTTTTTTGCATTTTTTAAAAAAAAATTTTATTTAATAATTACTTTATATTGACAGAATCCATGCCAGGGTAATTTTTTTTTACAACATTATCCCTTGCACTCGTTTCTGTTCCGATTTTTCCCCTCCCTCCCTCCACCCCCTCCCCTAGATGGCAAGCAGTCCTATATATGTAAGATATATAAGCAAAATTATTTATCAGAATATCGAGAAGTGGACCAAAAGTGAGCCGAAGCTCACAGCAGGAGGGCCACTCTCTTGAGTGTGGCCATGGTTTTTATACATTTCAGACAAAGAACCTCCCAAATCCCACCCTCTATATGTTATGATTAGTTACATAAGTCTCCGTTCCTCTATTTGGTCAGTGGAATGCAGGTGATGTATAGCTTCTTCAGTCACTATACTTTTTTTTTTAATAGCTTTTTATTTACAAGTTATATGTATGGGTAATTTTATAGTATTGACAACTGCTAAACCTTGTGTTCCAATTTTTCTCCTCCTTCCTCCCACCCCTTCCCCTAGATGGCAGGATGACCAGTAAATGTTAAATATATTAAAGTATAAATTAGATACACAATAAGTATACTACTATACTTTTTTTAATCCCTTCTTTGTACAATGGAATGGAGTCCAGGCCTTATTTAAAATCACGTGATTCTGGAGAAGCCAAAACTGGGGCCTTAAGGCTTCAACTAATTTTACAGTCACTGATCAATATGTGCTTGATCTCTAAGTTCTTCACCTTTTCCACACAACACTAACTCAGAAGAGGGCAGCAATGTCAAAACACTTCTGGATAAATATACAAAGAAAAATGGAAAAGGGTTTCAAGTTCAGAAAAAAAAAAACTCATGGAAGAGTTCAAAAAAGAGGTTAAAAATCAAATCAGAGAGCTAAAAGAAAAATTGGGGAAACAAATGAGTGATGCAAGAGAACTATGAAAAAGAAACGAATAGTCTGGAAAAAGAAAACAACTGTTTAAAAAGAATTAGTCAAATGGAAAAGGAAATGTAAAAATCCAATTGAGAAAAACATTTTTTTAAAAAAAGTACAATATGCCGAATAAAAAGGAAATACAAAAACTGAGAAAAAAATTCCTTAAAAGTTAGAATTATGCAAGTGGAAGCTATTGAAACCATGAGACATCAAGAATCAATCAAATTCAAAAGAATGAAAAAAATAGAAGAAAATGAAAGATATCTCATTGGAATAACAATTGACCTGAAAAACTGATCCAGGAGAGACAATGTTAGACTCATTTGATTACCAGAAAGCAAATTAAGAACAATCAAAAAGAGGACCTGGACAGCATCTTTCAAGAGATTATCAAGAAAAACAGCCCTGATTTCTGGAACTAGGGGCAAAATAAACATTGCAAAAATACTTAATGTTTACCTCATAAAAGCCATCTCAAAATAAAAACTCCAAGGAATAATAAAATCAATTTACTGAAGTATCAATTCAAGGAAAAAAATACTGCAAGTGTCCAGAAAGAAACAATTCAAAAATCAGGGAGTCACATTAGGATTACACAGCATTTGGCAGCTATAACATTAAAGGATTGGAGGTCATGGAACATTCTATTCCAGAAGGCAAAAGAGCTAGGACTTTACCAACAATTACTTACCAAGTGAAAGTAGGCATAATACTTTGGGGGAGGGTGAGGGATGGTCATCCAATGAAATAGTTCCCTACCTATCAGATTGGTTAATATGACCAAAAATGAAAAATAATTAGTGCTGGGAGATTGGGCCACTAAGGCACTGTTGGTGGACTTGTGAACTAATTCAATCAATTGGATATATGCCCGAAGAGCAACCAAATTGGACATACCCTTTGATTTACCAATAACCCTATTAGGTAGGTATCCCAAATAAATCATAAAAAAAGGACAATGACCTACATGTACAAAAATATTTATAGCAGGTATTTTTGTTGTGGCAAAATACTGGAAATTGAGGAGATACTCATCAATTGAGGAATAGCTGAACAAGCGGTGGTATATGAATATAATAGAATACTATGGTACAATAAGAAATGGTGACTGGGCAGATTTCAGAAAAACCTGGAAAGACCTGCACAAACTAATGCAAAATGAAATGAGCAGAACTGGGATAAAATTGTATACAGTGTCAGCATTCTGCTCTTATCAGCAATACACTGATCCAAGAAAAGTACAAAGTCTCAAGAAAGAAAATGTTATCCACATTCAGATAAAGAACTGATAGACTGTGAATATAGATCAAAGCATACTTTTTCATTGTATTCTTTTTCAAGTTTTTTTTTTTCTTGATTTGCTTAAACTCTGACTATTATGAAAATGTTTTACATGATAGCACTTGTATTACCCATATCAAATTGCCTACCATTTTCAGAAGAAGGAAAGGGAATGAGGAAGGGGGAAAAATTAGAACTCAAAATCTTCTGAAAATGAATGCTTGGAACAATTAGATGGTACAATGGATAGAACTCAGGATCTGAGTTCAAATATATCACATCCTCGCTTTTGACCCTAGGCAAGTTACTAAACTGTAATTGCTTCACCTTCCTCTCCCCCCCCCCCCCCAGTCTCCAACTAAAAAAAGACTGTAAAAATTTGTTTCGACATTAATTGGGAAAAAACTAAAATACTATTACAAAAACATCTTAAAACCTCAAGATGATGATACTAACAATAATAATACTATGTGCTTTACCTCACCAACATTACATTGTTTTGAGGAATGTACTTTGTAAAAATTAAAATTCTATGTAAATATGAGTTAGTTCTATTATTCTTCTACCATGGTACCTCACTGATGTGAAGGCAATCCTAGTTATCACATGCTATTTCAGTGGAATGTTTGGTATGGAAGGTTCTACCAACATGGAAAACCTTGAAACACTGTTCTGTTAATGTAATGTGGGCATTAATGGGGCAGCTAGATGGTATAGTGAATAGAGCACTGGGCCTAAAATTATAAAGTCCTGAGTTCAAATTGGGTCTCTGATATTTACTAGCTGTGTCACTGTGGGAAAGTAACTGAACCTGACTCTCATCAACCGTAAAATATAAATGATAAAATTGTGATATAATAAACATCTGCTTCACAAGGTTGGGGAGATCTGATGAGATAGTGCTTATCAGAATGCCTGGCATATAATGGGTATTTAATAAATGCTTATTCCATTAAAAAAAAACTGGTAATCATATATGAGTATAACCATACACAGAAAACCTGTAAAAGATTGTACATAAGCCTATGAATCTCAATTATGTATGAGATTACATTTATGAAAAAAATAGTAAATTCAACACGCTAGTTTCAAAGCAGTGCTGCTTATCTATTTGTTCTTAATTTAATATTTTATCTGAATTTTTAAAAAATGCTATAATAATCCTCTTTTCTTTCTTTTTATCCTATATTATATCATATCCCTTATATTTAAAAAAAAGGAAGAAACAAGAAAAAAAAAGATAAAGAAAGCCTCTCTTGAATATTGTTTTGAGAACAATTGTGAGAAAATAAGTCATTTTGAGTATTATAAATACCTAAAGTAACTATAAAGTTCATATGAAGAAAAGATGCCCTCTTCATCCAGAGAAAGAACTGATAAATGTTTGTATAGAATAAGCTTACATGTATATTTTCACATATATTTATGTTTATACACATTTACATATTTATACATACATATAAATACACACATATATCTATTTATGTCTAATGGTAGTCATTTTTAGGACAAGATGAGGAGGAGGAGGAAAAAAAAGGAGAAAAAAAGGGGAAAAAAAGAAATTTATATAATAGCTATTATATATTTAAATGTAATAGCAAGTTGTATATCACAGATTTACAGTTTCATGTTAATTTTAAAAATTATACTGTATGAAAATGCTTGCTTTATTCCATAAATTAGAAATAAAGTAAATTTTAAAAAGAAATAATAATAATTCATAGTTAGAACTTAACATAGAATTTTAGGATTTACAAAATGTTTAAAAATATTATTTCATTTATCCCCCAACAACCCTGTGAGGTAGATGCTATTATTCTACAGATGAGTAAACTGAGGCCAACTTGTTCAAGGTCACCCAGCTTATAAGTATCTGAGTATGGATTTGAATTCAATCTTCCTGTCTTCAGGTCCAGTGTCCTATCCATTGTGTCACTTAGATTAAACAAATATATTTAGCATGAAAAAAATATACATATTTTAAAGTGTATATATCAATCTGTTAACCAAGCCCTCTACTTCTATCAGGTGATGGGTAACATCGTTCATCATTGTAGACCTATTGATCTTTTAAGAGCTCTTTCAGCTTTACCTTTTTTTTTTTTTTTTTAGTATAATCTATAACCATTGGCATCTGATCCACTTTGAATGTATAAACATGGTCTGCATATGAATAAGTATTTTTAATGTTATTTTCTAGTTTTTTATTCTCTCTTTCTCTAAAACAGTTTAGTTCATATTTCACATAAGAAGTATGTGGTTTCTGTGTAACAATAGTAGTTAAAAATAGCACAGCATCACTATAATTGCTACCACAGTTGATAGCTTTGGTGCACTAGGCAGGAACATAACATTCCATAAATCATTCACAACTGCTGCAGTGATTCAACAATTCATAATCTTCAACAAATAAAAATGCCATTTTTGATGTTCCCTGGACAGCCTGCATATCTTGGCCCTCAGCTCTTGTCAAATTTGATGTTCGCTTAATATAAGGAAACTCCTTAGTCTACACTGATGATGCTTTAAAAAAAAATCCCTCCTATTTTCCCCTCTGATTTTTATCTCAGTATATGATATAGGAAGAACACTGGTCATGGATTGTGTTGACTTCCTCAATTCATGATGTACAGATCCTTATTATCATATGGATTAATCATTTAATTGTGATGCATAAATGATCATATCATTCACACAATGCTTGCTATTCCATCTGTACCACTTCAGTACAAGTCACAGTAGTAGTCCAAATGCGTTCATTTTTCTTATTTAAGCTCACTATGACTCAGCTGAGGAACTATTTTCAGGCCCTGGGGAGTCTGATATGTTTCTTGTTTGCCACTCTGAGAAAAATACCAGCAAATAAGTAGTTATAGAAGCTATCATCTGTACCATTCTTGTCTTTCTTTACATCTTGACCCTGTGGACAGATGTGGGAAATTTTGATCTGACTGGCAGCATAGTTTATGCCTCAGTGATGCCAATAAAAGAGTCATAATATTTACACGTGCAAAAATCTGTTGAAAAGTTGTTGCTTGCTGAAGGTGCTAAACCCTTTTATCTGATGACACCTCTTCTTAACATCATGATAAATGTATATCATTTAAATATCTAGAATATTTTAGCTACATTCAATCAAAAGTGGTTTATTAAGATGTTTAATAATTTGCATTATTATTTCACATACATACTGATATTTACCTAATATTATTGAGGTCCAATACAATTTTAACATTTGCCTATCAAAATTACAGAACCAAATTTTTAGTAATTAAAAAAATATGACTTATTTTGGGAGACATGGAATCATCCTCCTCCCAAACTTTAATAATAAGTTTGTAATTCTCTTTGAGAATATTACACAATTTTTGCTTGTCTTAATTTTTTTCTGCCATAGGATTACTATCCTGGGATTATTAGATGAATATACTAAAAGTACCGTTTATCTGATTGTAAACCCATCCCCAGTAGAGACTGGATAGTTTGTATTTTTGGAAGGGACAACACAAATGACCAAATAATTTTTTGTGGAAAGGGTGGTCCCATGTTAATTTAGCTTTTACTTTTTCACAAGGGGATAGGAAAAAACCTAGGCATACTGCTAATGTTTTCCTTACAAGAAAAGGGAGAATTGAGCTCATTGTTAAGGCAAAGGAAAAACAAACAAACCTTTCCAACACAAGTGCCAAAGCTATGGTGAAGTAAATAACCAATGGAATTATTATTTTAATCTTATTTAAGGATCTTCATCTAAATTTGTTGTTGTAAATGACTGATCATTTCAATTATAATCCCATTGGGGACTTTCTTGAAAAAAATGTTGGAGTTATTTGCTATCTCCCACAGATCATTTTACAAATTAAGTAACTAAGATGAATGGGGTTAAGTGACTTTTCTAAGATCATGCAGTTAATAAGTGTCGAAGGTCAGTTTTGAATTCATGAAAAGTAGTCTTTCTAACTTTTAGCCTGGTACTCTATTCAATGTGTTACCTAATTTTACTGTAAGCTTGAAGATGATTTAAAAGGCAAATCCACAGAGCAATTTTCATTTCAAGAGACTCATTTCTGTTTTGTATTATATATATTCAAAAGGGAAACTAATTGGGGGAGAGTTCTTTATCAATTTGATGAGCATATAAATCTGTATAGCCAGATTACTTGCTCTATTGTGAAGAAGATAAAAACTTTTTATTTTTTGTCCAGTTCTGGAGTTCTACCATAATAAATTGACTTGTGTGGAGAGACCATCTGGACTGAGTCCATACTAATGTATGTTTTTTGTTTGTTTGTTTGTTTTTTTTTTTTTTTTTAATTAGGAGAATAAAATCTTTCAGGAAAAAGCCAATTATTTGTGACTATCCATAAAGAAGGAAAGTCAAGATTCTTAGCTCTTTTGGATGTTTTTAATATTTTCCATGCTACTTTTCTTTCAGAGTATGAAGAGAAGAGGTTTGTGTGTATATGTGTATGTGTGTGGGGGGTATGGGTATGTATACATGCATTTTATCATGTATTTTCTTTACCACTGTCAGTTGATCAACTGCAGACAGAAGTCCCTAATTGCTACCTTTCAGCAGAAGCACCTGATAAACTTTAAACTGCATGTTGTTTGTTAGCTTAGTGGATTAAGAAGAACATTCTTGTACTTCAAGTTTCTGAACATTTCAAGAGATTTTTTTAAAATTAAGTTTATATGTTTTGTTTTTATGCTACTAACATTTATAAATTGCTCCTCTTTCATGAGAGATCTTTAACAATGTAAAACAGTTGGGTAAAATGAACACTATATATTGATCTCATCTGCAACTACATATAATATTTCACATCTTATCCTTATCTGACCTCTTGATTAAAAAAAGCCCCCCAAATCTTTTTTCTTCCTCTCTCACTCTACTAGAAACAAAAAAAAAAAAAAAGAAAAAAGAAAGAAAAGAAAGAAAAGGAAAGATATTCTGTGATTAAATATATGAATGATCTTTTTATTGGTCAGAGTTCTTATAGCATTTAAAATTGTTTCTTCAGTTTTGTTGTTATTGTATATTTGTTTTGAGTCTGATAATTTCACTCTTTATCAGTTTATACATGTCTTCAAAACTGTTCATTATAATGATGTAAATTGTTCTGGTATTGCTTATTTCACTCTGTATCAGTTCACATAAATTTTCCATATTTCTGAAATCTATTTACTCATTTCTTATAATATCATAGTAATCCATCACATTCATAATAACACAATTTATAGCCATTCCTCAAGTGAAGGATGTCTCTTTATCTTTCAGTTTTTGTCAACAAAGAAAGAATTGTTGCAAATATTTTGTACATAAAAGGATCATTTCTTGTTTTCTTTTGAGTATAGACCTAGAAGTGGTAGAGCTGGGTCAGAAGCCACACTGTTTGCTAATGTTTTGTATACAATCCCCAATTGCTTTGCTGAATGATTGTACTCATTTAGAGATCCACAATAGAAAAATGTGCCTGTTTTCTATAGTACTTTCATTATGTTATCATTTTTTTAACCATCTTTGTAATTCTGAGAGGTGTGAGATTGTATTAATATTTTTATTTGCATTTTTCTAGTAGTAATTTAGAATTTTTTATCTGACATTTTCCTTAAATAACTGTATTTTCATAGCATAAGACATGGTGTCAATATCTGTACAATTGTAAGGAATACCATGAGTCTCTATGGTAATTTCATATATCTGATCCTATTGGGGGCGGGGGAAGGCTTCATCTTATGTAAATGAAAGAAGTTTATAAAAATAGTAGGCAGAATGATCTTGGAGTCTATTCTATTTGAGAAGGAAGATTTCGTAAGCAGTGACAGCCTTGGGGATTTGCCAGAGTAAATCTATGTTGCAGAGGTCAGAAATTTGTCCCTCTAGAAGGAGGGACTGAGTACCACATATCCAAGAGAAAAAAGACAGTCACATAACCCCTGCATGTTGCTAGGAGAGTAGTAAAGGTTTAAAGATATGAAGTAGAAGAGCAGATAACCTGGCATTTACTCTTCATTATTACTGTGAGTGACTGACATAATCAAATCTGAAGGGAAGAGGATTTTTGGTCTAGTTGCTCCAAAGTGTATTTGTCTTCTGAGTAGAACTTAAACTGCAGCATGACTTTGTGTGTCTAAAAAGCTACTGAACCCCTGAGAAAGAGCTAGGGATTCAATGGAAAGCTGGAGTGTTATTTTATCAGCAATCCTGAGTCTAGTTTCTTTTAAAGAAGAAATTTATGGGTGATTATGAATACATATTTTTTGAATCTATTTAAGAGTATCTGCATATGCTTAATGTGTTTTGCCTTTTCTGTATAGTAAGATACACACACACACACACACACACACACACATATTCACTGAAAGGAGATATAGATTTGACTACAAAGCATTCAAGGTAACAAATTCATATCAAGTAAAGAAGAGCCTATCTTATATATATATATACACATATATATATATATACACACACACACACACACACACACACACACACACAACACACACATATACATATGTGTGTTGTGTGTGTGTATGTGTTATTTCATGTTGATTCTTCATTTTGAATTGTAATGTCTAGGACTAGGATATATGTAATCAAAAATTGAAGGTAGCAAAAGAGCTGTTTGTTTCATCTTTTTTTTTCCATTTCTACCAATTCATAATGGATTACTAAAACTTCTGTTTTTTAATTGATTATTCATTCCTCTTTTCCTCTGTTGCAATGACAACAAAAATACTAAAAAAAAAAAAAAATTCTACTGTTCTTGTCAGGAATTTATTTTTAATATTTTTGGCAAAGTGAGTGGAACTATTATACTTTTTCCCTATGCAATTATGATGAAAACACCATCCTTAACTCTGGCAAAAAAAAAAAAAAAAGAAACAAATAAACAGGTAGAAGTGAATGAATGGATAAATGAGTGATTAAATTACTTACTTAAACTTAAACTTAAAAAAGTTTATAGAGACCAAATGAACTTCTTTGTATCTGGTAACAAACTTTTACTTACCAGCTCAACAATCCCCACCCCTACTCCAATCCCAGAATAGGACAATAGGAGTGGTAACTGGGACTCCTTTTCAGCTACAAACAGAAAAGCTTAATTGCTAACTAATAACCTACATTATTAATGTCACACTCCCTCTTTTTAGCTCTATTGTCTTCATTTTTTTCTACTTCTTTGTTTTGAAATAGAGTTCATGTTATAATCCTATGTTTAATTTTTACAATTTCATATATATTTATACACTTGTAAAATAAATTATGGTATTATTGTATAATTATAGCTAATTTTTAAAATTACAACCTTTATATTTTCCTCAGAGGAAGAGAAACTACACTGATTAAATAATATTATTAAGATCAATTATCCTTTTGGCATTTGGCTATCAAAATTATAGGACCAATTTTTGACTAATAAAATAAATCATGTGAAAATGAGAAATAGTATGGTGAAATAAGAAAAGTTTTGTATCTGAAGTACAAAGGAGCTAGATTCCATTATTGCTTTATGAATTCTAAAATTTTATGAATTCTAAAAGTGAATTCCAATACATATGGTACTCAAATGCCAAACCCTAATTTTCTAAGTAGAACCTCAGACTTAGAACATGGTTTCTAAAGGATATCAACTTCCCTTGTCAATTGTTATATTCCCTAGTCTGAAACTATTAAGGGTATGAAAAGTTCAAAAAGAATGAAAAACGTGGGGTATCAAAGGAAGACAGAAGTAAGGGTTACTACCCCTCTATAGGGTGCTACTTTGATGGTTCAATGAGTTCATTGACAAAACTTAGTCTCAGTGTTTCTCTTGCTACTTTGAAACAGTGCCATCGAAGTACTGTCTGCCAGTACCATGAACACAGTAAACCCTCAACAAAATATTTGTTGAATCAATGTTTGTTGAATGGATTGCCCAAAGAGCAACATAATGTCAGGACAAGTGACCAACCAAAGGGAAACTGTGAGACCTCTGTGTTAAGTGACATCAATGACAGCGACTCTTTTCTCCTTCTTCATGAAAGAACAGTTTTAAAAGAGGATTCTGAGAGTAAAAATTCATATAGGGTTTGCTTCCTGAGATACAGATTTTCAGGCCAGTGAAAAATGATATGCTTTCATGTATCAACAAATTTACCTTGTTATTTTTGGGATAGGTGCAAATATCTTCTTTCTAAAATGTAATTTTTCCCTATCAAAATAAATTTATTTTCGTAATGCATAAAATGTTTTCAAAAATTATAATGTAAATCAAATATAAAAATTAACATATCTATTTAGTTTTTTCACAAAGAGAACTATAACTATGAACCTCCAAAGAAGATCAATAACCATAGTTTAGAAGCATTTAAATAGTAATTTTTAAATAGTTCTTGTGTTTGTTAATTGTCTATGAATTTCCACCCTCTTTGCTATTAATTTTGAAATGAATGATATTTTTATTGATCACTTTATATAATAATGTGATTAGATAAATTCTATCAGAGTAGAATAATTTATTTTACCAATAAATATTGATACTGAGCTATGACTTAGCAAATAAGTCCTAAAGTATGAATTTCTTTGTCATTCTGTTGAAACATATGGACCTATTCTCAAAATATCTTTTAAATAATTTGAGGAAATGCTATATTTCACTTAGAGATTAATGAAAATAAAATTGTATTTCTTTCCATTCAAGTTCACAATTCTTATAAAATATATTTGTTCAATAATTTGGGGTCCCATGGAACCAAATTTAAGAATCCACATGTTATTGTATTTCTTGAGGTACACAAAGATTAATTGATTTATTTAGTATTACATGGCAACTTTAAGAATTTAAGAAGTTTTCCAGACTACATCTGGTCCTGTATTCACCAGGTCATTCTGTCAATATAATCCTGGAGATAGTACCTTTATTAAATAACATACCAAGAGCTGATCATCATGATTTACATTTATATGAATGTTTATAATTATAAAGCACATTCATTTTAATTAGAATCCCAGGACCTATGAATGAAAAGTAACTGTGAGATTATGCACTACAAGCTATTTCATTTAAAAATTAAGACACAAAGGCCCATCTATTATTTTTTTCATAAAATAAACCAATACTGTAGGTGATGCAACTATTACCATTTCCATTTTACAAGCGAAGAAACTGATGATCAGAAAAATTTATTATGCATTTGGTTACTTTTGGGGGCAATTATTATAATAATGATTATTTTCTAACAAAAAGCATGTCAAATTAATATCTTCAAATAAAATTAAATATATAGAATGGACTTTAAATGAAATCTCAATTATGCAATGTTTGTTCTGAATCTAAAATACTTTGTCTAGTGAAGCATAGTGAACTCCCTCTTGCTTTGGCTAATTGTTTCTTTGCTAACTGTTATAACCTTCTCCAGAAAATTCATCATGGAGGCTAACTTTATTTTAATAAGCCTCATCAAACTACTTAAGTTAGTCCTTATAATTACAGGTCCTTATAGACCTACGGAACTATGGCATGTTCAAAGCTTTCCAGAACATGTGCTTTAGTAATATTAACCTTTGAAAATACAGGATCACATATATGACACAAAGACATAGGAGGAGGACTATTGTGGAGCAGAACTCAACAAAGAAAAAGATTTAATAGTATAGTACCCTTGAACTAACTTAAATTAACATAGTCTTGTTATTTGATTCTTCTTTAGAAATTTTTAGTTTCCCTTTCAAAAAAGAGATGCATATGAATCCAATTCATTTTCAAAAATCAGTGAAAGTATGGATGAGTGTATATGAGTTGTCATCAGAAAATGAGAAATAATCTAGTGAACTTAAGTCTTGGATCTGGACTCAGAAGATCTGAGTTCAAATGTTGGTTGTGAAAAGTTATTTAATCTCTCTTGGATTGTTTCCTTAACTATAAAATGAAAGTTGAAGGATTGGGTAGGTTCCAGATGATCATTAATCTGTCTTCCAGATCTAAATCCTGTGAAGGCTGACCCTTGTTTTTTATTTTTATTTTTTGAGAGACATTTAAAATGATGTATGCAGATTATGTATATATGCATATAAATCAATATATGCAGTCATACAACTATGTTCCTATTTTGGGAAGTACTGTGATTTGAAAGGTAAATGTTTTAAGTATAAGAATTTTAAAATGTATGCAGATTTTAAGTATCATGCCTGGATTATTCAATACTGTGGCTCTATTCTTTCATTAATGGGGGTATTTCTTTTATCAGTATGAAGTGGAATCTATTTATGTCTTATCATCTTATGTGACCTCTTTTCTTTGTCCTTCCATAACTTTCCAGAGAAAGTCCCAGTATACCTCTCTCTCTCTCTCTCTCTCTCTCTCTCTCTCTCTCTCTCTCCCTCTCTCTCATCCAATTCTAATTCATCTAATATGTTCTTAACAAAGATACTGCAGAAAAGACACCTTGTTGGAAGAAAACTCTTACTGTTATGCTTTGTCTTATGCATTTAAATCCAAACCATTTAAATTCACTTAAGTCCAAAGAAATTTAAAAACAGCTACTAGGAAGCACAGAAAGGTCTATGTATTACAATTGTCAGTTTTATAAATGAAGATGATCTATTTATGAACATGCTGATCTGTAACCTTTTTATATTTTCACCATTAGTACCCTTGATCTATTAGACATATTTTCATAAAATTTTATAAAAATGAGAAAGTAAATATAATTTTTGTATTTATTGATATCTTCTTAGAGTAATAATGCCATTTATGATCTCTTCCATTCTTTTTGGTCCTCCCCACTTTGTGAAATAACTTGAAGACCTCTGAATGCTCCAAAAATAGCATTGCCTCCAGTATGTATTTCCTTATGGATCAATTTTATCCATTCTTGTAAACGTCATTTTCTTGAGTGCCACATACATTTTTTCAGACAGCTATTTGGTACTGAGATATTAGAGTACATGTGCCTTCTCTACTGTAATTATAAATATGAACATATTACTACAGAAATGCTGGGAGATTGGTTGCATTTCACATACATTTGGTTTCTTTAACAGCTCAGTTAGTTTACTAGAGGTGCTTGGCTTATCGACTACTTCTATTTCAAGTATTTTTTCCCTGCGGTATTGCTTATAATTTTCCATAATCTACCTCCATAAAGTTTTAGAAATAATTTATATTCTAAAGCATTGTTTCTCTTGGTTCACATGTCTCTCCTTCCCCTTCCCCAGTTTAACAAGGTGATCAAACATTCCTGGCTAAAGCAGTATCTCTCTTTTTAAAAATCTTCTCATTGATAGCATTGTTTTATAATAAACTGAATTTTTCTTATAATTTAAAATAATTAGAGCCAATACTTTAAACTTTATTATTTTTCACAATCAATGATTTTGTCTCATATGTTGGGTTGCTATTGTCATAACTGAATGAAACTTTTTTTATATTTGTCCTTTCTCTACATTTGTTGCCACTGTTGATATTTGCTTTCATGAATGATCTGATGGCAAAAAGACATGATTTTTAAAAAGGATTTTCATAATAACCATTCACTTTCTGTTAATTAGCATATTCTTGCTTTGATTTGTTGTAAAGTTAGCCAATCCTTGTCAGGTTCAGTACTTTTTTATTATCTTGTTGAAGAACCATTAATAATACAAGTGTATGAGGCTTCAGCATCATTTACAAAACTTTGGCTACTTTCATTTATTAAGTCTAATTCACACTTTTCGGTATATGCTTTTTTCAATGTTTTCTCCTTTGTCTATTTTGCATTGAAACCAACAAATATTAATGTAGGTGTTAATTGGCTTAGAGGAGTTTATCAAATTCTTTGCAGTGTTTATTTGCTTCTTCATCTTCAATATATGTCAGTATATAAAATTCAAATATCATTTTGACAATTTTCTTGCTTATGTCCATTGAAAGTCATGTAATGCTATATGGCTAATTAGCCTAGGAGATGATCTTTCTTCTTGGTCTCACACACATTCAAAGAAACCAACACTGCCAACTCTGGATTTTGGCTCTTTAAATAGATATTATGAGCTATTATTTCATGGAGTTATAAAAACTTTATATTTTCTGATCAATATGTATATATTCCCATGTAGTCTAATTTTCCCCATTCTGCTGTATTCTTGAATATCATGACCCTGCTGACTACAGGTCAATGAAGCAATTTAGGGGAACATGGAGAAATTACTTGTTAGATTTGTGAAATAGAAAATGAAAAAGTTCATTCAAAAAAAAAAAAGGTAGAGAGGCTAAGGGAATGTAAAATGGGTAATTTTGATCACTTTAAATTAAATTTTTTTTGTACAAATCAACCAGTGAAGCAAAAATGGGAAGAAAAGCAAGAAATATGAAAAAAAAACTATAACAATTTTCTCCAATACAGCCCCCATTTCTCAAATATTTAGGTAACTGAGCCAATTTTATTAAAATAAGAGCCATTTCTAAAGTGATGAATGATCAAAGCATACAAGTAGGCAGGTTTCAGAGGAAGAAAACAAAGCTATCAATAACTATATTAAAAAACACTCTAAATCACAAATGACTAAATAATTGGTAATTAAAAAAATGTAAATTAAAACCACTCCGAGGTACTACCTCACACCCATCAGATTGACTAAGATAATAGAAAAAGAAAATTCCAACTGTCCTTGGAGGAGTTATTGGAAAATAGTTATATGGAAAATTATTGGTGGAGCTGTAAATTTCTCTGATCATTTTAGAGAACAATTTGGAATTAATTACATGCAAGGTCCATATCTCAAAGAGATCAAAAGAAAAGGAAAAGACCCAAATGTACAGAAAATATATTATTAAAAAAGAAAAAAACTTGTGGTGGCAGAGAATTGGAAACTAAGGCAAGTTCATCAATTGGGAGAAAGGATGAATAAGTTATGGTCTATACATGTGATGGAACAACTGTTGTGCTGTATGAAATCATGGAGGGGATGGTTTGAGAAAGCTGGGAAGACATATTATATAAACCGATTCAAAGAGATGTGAGCAGAAACAGGAAAATAATGTATACATGATAGCAATATTATAAAGATAATGAATTGTGACAGTAAGTAATTGATCATTTCAATGATCCATAACAATTTCAAAGACTTCATGCTATAAAGAGTTATCCACCCTCAAAGAGAATTGATTCATTCATCATGCCAATTAAAAGTATTTTCCCCTTTTGTTTTTTTTAAACACGATTAATATAAAAATAAAATAAAAAAGAGTATCACAGTAGTCATCAGACTCAGCCAGTGAGTGAGGGTTTAAGAATTCCTTCTATGAAATCCCCCATTAATGGGTAATCATCTTTTGAAAGTCCATGGTAAAAAAGCATCCTCTTCCTCCGAGGATGGCTTGTTCCGCTTTGGAAAGCTCAAATTTTAAGGAAGCATTTGTGCCCTTAAGTCAAGTTGAAATCTGCCTCTTTGCTACTGCCAGTAATTTCTCCTATTCTTACCCTTCAAGGCCAAGCACAACAAATTTACTTAAAATACAACAAATATATAAATACAACTGCCATGTTTTCATATGCCTTTTCTCTTAAAACTAAACATCCTCAATTATTTTTGATAGATCATTATATAGCATTAAGTTTATATTCTTTGCAATTCTGTTTACCTTTTCTACATATTCTACAGCCTTTTCAAGTCCTTTAAATGTGATACTCTGAAATGAATATGATAAATCAGATGTGATTTTGCCAGGAAATGATATAGTAAGAATTTACTTCTCTGGTCTAGCAAGTTATGCTCCTCAATGGAACCTAAGATTGGATTAATTTTTTGAATGGCTACATGATTCCTATTGACCCAAAAAGCCACTAAAAATCCCAGATCTTATTCATATGAACTGTTGTCTTGGGACTCATTCAGAATCCTATCCTAATAAAATTTATTTTTCTAATCTATATTTCAAACTTTTTGTTTTTCATTATTAATATAATTTTATTATATGTAGACCAATGTTCTAGTCTGCAAATATCTTTTTTTTTCAGTTTCACAATTATCCAGCAATAGCTATCTTTCCTTATGTCACTTGGAAATTTGTTAAGCATGTTATCTATTTTTTTACTCAAGAATCTGGTTAGATGATAAATAGCATAGGGTCAAGAACAAATCCCACTAGGAACTTCCTTTAAATGTGACATCAAACTTAATGATGACTCTTTGGGTCAAGTTTTTAAAGTATTTCTAAATTCACAGATCTATAACTAATGTGCAATTTTTACATCTCTATCTTGTCCAGAAGAATAAAATGAGAGTAATTGTCAAATGCTTTGTTAAAATAAAAATAAATCTTATCCATAGTATTTCCCTCATCTAAATCTATCAATACTTTAATTCATTGTGATCTCCCCAATGTAATTTTTTCTATCTACAGTACTGATCATATCCTAGCACTCTCTATCCATTCTGTAGAACTCTTGCCCCTATTCAGGGCATTTATGATTTGAAGATCCTATGATCCTCCTATAAATCCTTCATAGCAAATCAACATAGCTTACTAGGAACCCTTCACTGGATTGCTTGATATATAGATATATATCACACACAAATGACACATTTAAAATAGCTATTGATTAATTAGTTTCCCCCTATATAGCTAGTCTACTTTCCTTTCCAGTCACACATCTGTCTGATGATACATTTCTTTATTCTCTTGAGCAATTCTTTGCCTCTTCAAAGATATCACTATGCTCTATATTCTCCTCTGTGTGATCTAAAACTTGAATTTTTCAGAGGCCATACTATTCCATTATTCATAGCCAAATAGCATTCCTGGGGAAAAAAAAAAAAAAAACTTTCCTGAAAAAAATTCCTGAAAAATTCACTCTTCAAAAGATGGACCTTTATTTAAGCAGAAGCTTGAAGTCATCAAAAGCATTATATGGTTCCTGAGAGGGAATTTATCTTGCTCCCCTCTTGCTTTCCAAAGATTGGGTCTTGAGTCAAGAAAATTTATTTTCCCGAGGTCAAAACTGGCTTT
The DNA here is from genome assembly GCF_016432865.1 of Antechinus flavipes. Taxonomy (NCBI): domain Eukaryota; kingdom Metazoa; phylum Chordata; class Mammalia; order Dasyuromorphia; family Dasyuridae; genus Antechinus; species Antechinus flavipes. The sequence continues at coordinate 266,546,478 of NC_067401.1, forward strand.
AGACAATTGCTAGTTGTGTGATCCTGGGCAAGATATTTAATTTTTTTTTGCCTCAACTTCCTTATCTGTAAAATGAACTGGTAAAAGGAATAACAAATCACTTAACTATATCTGCCAAGAAAATCCTAAATGGTGTCACACAGAGTTATACATAACTGAAAAATAATTTAACAACAACAGGCTGAGATATTTTTGCTTTGAAAAGTTACAGGACTGGTGGATAGAATCACAGAGAAGTAGACTGGCATCCTTTATAATTTAATTGAATTATATAGCAGCATAATGAGTGATAAAGAGAAGGTAGAGAATTAAGTAAAGGTTAGATGGAACCAAGACTAGCTTTGATATGAAGCAATTAGAAGAACAGGGTTAGGATAGACTTCCCAGAGATTAAGAAGTTAAACCCTGAGAATTCAATTTCTGCTCCAGGGAGCATTTTGGTTTATGAGAATATGATTGAAGAGTGAAGGTTCTATTCATTGTCAATCTGTGTAGTTTTTAAAATATATATGAAGTATTTGGCTCTATAGATCATATATTTTCATAAGATAAACTTAATGGTATAACTTCTTCATTTCTTTGATTTTTTTTGTCAGTTCCACTGAATTCTTTTGAATAATTATAAATCTCATTTAGGAAACTTGGAATGTTTTAAGACTTGATTAATTCTATTCAATCACATGGACAAATAGAGACATTTGTAAGATTTCACTTTGTATTCAGACCTAGTGATGAGTAGTATCCATGAGTGGCCAACACAATTGACAATAGAAATCTCCTTGTCATAAACTTCTTAGTAGTCAGAGGATCAGCAAAACTATCTCATCATATCTTTCAATGAATTTTACATTATTAAAATAACATTTGCTAGACATATATAGAGAGATAATTTGGTGGAGATGTTTTAAGGTAGTATTTTTCTCTTCCATGCTAATTACTTTTTAAATAATCAGGCACAGTGGGATCTTGTACTTTTTAGCCAATTGCATAATTATTAAAAAAACACATAAAATGTGTCTAATAAACTTGTCAAAAGAAACAAACAAAAACAAATGAAGGACATATAGTCAATTTGACATAACCAATTCTTGATCAAGACATACTGGTTCTTTGTAATTGCCATTTCATTTCTCATTGTTTCTGTACTCTACTTTAGAAATACATTTTGAAAATTTTTATATGTTCCATTAAAATAGTATATACAGTGAGGTCTTTTTTTTCTTCTAGTCATTTTATAAACTTTGGTTTTTGTAGCTATTACTAAAAGAAACATTTTCTTTAGCAAAATTTTTTAATCTAAATGAACATTCAGCTAGTATATTATTATATCATTTATAATACATATCATTGATTTCTAGGGAAGCAAAACCCTTCAACTATTAGGGTAACTATATGTCTGTCAATAGTTACAGCTCTTAACTTGCATTTTCTATTTTAAATATTCATCCTGAGGATTTCTAGGAACATTATTAAAGATACTGACAGGAAGATTAAATCTCTATGTGTTGGGTGTAAAGTGAAAAACATTTATTAAGCACCCATTATATGCAATATACTATGCTATACATTGAGAACAGAAAAGGCATAGCACAATCAAGCAGGCAGTAGTAGTATACACACACACACACACACACACACAGAATCCCTGCTTTAAACTCATAGTCTAATAGGGGTCATAAAATGCAAACAATTATGCTATCTATAAGTAAGATTTTTAAAGAGCAAATCATACATAATCACAGAGAGAAGGCACTAATATTAATGGGAATTGGAAAGGACTTCTAATAAAAGGTGAGATATTTAGCTGTTACTTGAGGGAAGCCAGGAGACAGAGATGAGAAAGAAGAGAATTCCAGGTATGAGAAATAGCCAGTGAAAATGTACTGACTTGGGAAATAGAGTATCATGTGTGGGGAACAGCAGAGAGATCAATGTGATTGTATTGCAGAATGCAGAGAGAGCAATAAGGTGTGGTAATCACCATACAGAGTATAAAACTTGAAAGTATGGCTAATTCCAACAATAGAGACCTTTGATCTCTACTTTTGAGATTTATATGACTCATAGATAGAATAAAATTGACTTTTTAATGAGAAATATTACAAGAATTGGACCCAGTTAACACAGATGGGCACTTCTTATAGTTTCCCCCAAATACATGGCTTTTTTTTTTTTTTTTAAGAGTACTAAATCATCTGGAGCTGCCTATATACATGTTTTCCTAATCTCTCCGTTTTCTTACAGAAATAGTGGGAGAAAGAGGGTACTAGCATTAATTCTAAACAGTTATAGAAACATCAAAGAATATGTCAATACATCCTGGAATTAAATGTCTTTGATCTCTGGCTCAGTGACCATTTCACCATATTTGGGTCTGCTCCCATTCTGAGATATTGTCTTAATCAGTATACCACCCAAGAGAGCATTTGCCTAAGAGCAAATGAAATCTGCCCAAACATCTTCCTCTCAGATACATTACAGAGAGAGCCATGGGAGCCAGTTTTATACACAGCATTTTCTGCTTGTAGGATTGTCTTATCTTTTTGACATAAGAGGCAAGCAGAGACTCTTGTAAAAATGCAGGAACTGTTTTTGGATTAGCTAGACTTTTCAATTTGGCCTTTTGAGCAATTCATTGTTCATTATCACCCTTCCACAAAAATTTGGTCTAGAAGTACCCTTAAATTAGATATTCATCAAATAGCTCTGGTTAGAGGTTGCTAGGAATGAGCTGAAACAAAAAGCTAAAATTAGTCATATCTGTGGCTTATGCTTTCCATCTTCAATCACCACAGGCAGTTGCTACTACTTTTTTGTTGCTGCATACTCCCCTGGGAATGGGGAACTTTCTAATAAATTCATTCAGATTTTCCTAATGTTAATATACTTGGCAGTGAACTAAATAATTCTTTCAGGATAAGGCCCCATTTAATGTCCGGGGAAACAATGATGACTTAAAGAGGAAAGCATCAGAGAACTATAGGAAGGTTCCTCCATAGATCATATTTTCTCATATCTTCATTTCATACATGAGGAAACTGGGGCCAAGGGAAATCAAGTGATTTGCTCAACATTAACAAGTAGGTAGTCAGAGTCTATGTTTGTATTCAGGTCTTCTAATGCAAAACCAGCACTCTTTACTTTGTATTTCTGGCATGGCATGGAATCTTCAAGAAATATCTGAGAATGGATATATTCTACATATCAATTTCAGGGACTTGTGATTTCATCTGTGTGAATATTTTTTTTTGACCAATGAAGATTACAAACTCTGTATGCCAAAAGAGAGTATAATGAGTTGATTTGGCCAAAAAAAAAAAAAAATCTCATGTCTGGCATTCAAACCTTGAGAAAAGTATCCCTGAAATTAGCCAGTCTGGTCCTCAGACAATAGAAAAATTCTGTCCTTGAAATTTTATTTGAAGTCTTTCCAGTTTGGCAGAAAATGCCACCCTTGTGCCTCTGGCACAACTTTTAAGACTCTAGCATTATCTCTATCCATGTAGAGGCAACAGATGAGAGGAGGTGGTGTGAATCTCCTGAGGGGAATTTAACTTTTCTTTATCCACTATTCACATCTGGACCTAGACACATCCCATAATAGAGGCCATTCATTTTATTAGTTTCATGCTATTTATCAAGGGTGAATAGGGAAAGAGACTATCAGTAGATGATAATAAATTTATCATTGCTATTGGGAAAAACAAATCAATAAATATATGGATAAGATTGAAGATAAATCAATAGTATAATAAAATATATAAAACAGTGCATGAATTAATTTTATGTGCATTTATTAAATATGTATTATGGACTTATACTAGGTAAATATAGTGAGAGAGAAGAAAAATGATATGGCGGGAATAAGTGGTATCTCCAAGAACAGGGAAAGGGATATATTTCTACAAAAAAGTAAAGAAAACAAAAGAACAAAATATATAGTGTAATAAAAATAGAGCTAATCTTAGAGTTATCTGATACAATCTCAAAAACTGCCTAATATGTCCTTGAATGACTTGCATAATTTCTCAAATAGCAGTTTCCTCTTTTATCCAATGTATTTATTATGTTGGATAACATCAAAATTCCATTTAAGATCTAAATATATGTTTTTATAAATTAGAATTATGTGCTAACTGATTTTTTTTTGAGAGACTACACTGTTATATGAATAGAGGAGAAAAATGAATTTAATTCAATTCAACTAGTATATGCTGGGTACCTAGATTATGGTGAGCTGCTGTTAAGTAAAGGCTCATAAGAGTAGAGAAATAAAATTTAAAGAAATGTAGCATTTGTTTTTGTGAAGAGAAAAGACACAAAGTTATTAATGAATCTTCCATGTGTGAAGCATTGAACTGTTTGAAATAAGTCTATGTTGGAATGTAATAAGACATAAGATTGAATAAAGTTGAACCCATTAATGAAGTTTGGAATTGATTAGAAAAACAAAAGGAATCCATTTCTAGGTTTGCCAACAAAGGAAGGTAGGGTGGTTCAGAATGGAGAGAGGCAAGAGACAGGCATAAACATTAGCCTTGCTCTTATTAGTGAGGCAGCTTATGAAGCACATGCTTCTCTCTTTGTTGTGTTTGTTGTCAGTTCACGAAAAGGACCATGATATCAGGGAGGTGAGATGACATGCAAGTGAATTAGACTTAAATAAGGGAAAGCTGTGCAAGGTTACCTGCCTCACTTTCCCCTCCAGAGCCATTTAGGTCCAGTGGCCAAATATGGATTCCTGCCTGTTATGATTCAGAACTTGAAACAAAGTGTTAACTCACTGGAATTGATAGAAAAAATAATTAAGTTTGTACTACACCTTTGAGAGAATCCTTGCAAAGTATTAACTAACTAGAGTTGATAGAAACAATGCTTAGGTAATTGGTTCACACATTAGAGCTCACACCTTTAAGAGAGTTTACACATTAGAGCTCACACATTAGGATTCACAAGTCCGGGAGATTCACAAAGTTACACCTCCCTCAATCCCACTTTCAGAGGAGGAGTCAACCTTTGGGTTCACACCTTTAAGAGATCATATATAAGAAGCTCTTAGAGCATCGTCAAGAGTCAGTGGAGGAGTCAGAAGTAAGTCAGTTCCAGAGACTGACAGAGTAAGAATTCAGTCGGGAGAAGATTCAGAACTGGGGATTCAGAAGAGGAAAGGCTGAAGCTGACAGAAGCAGAGGCAAAGGACTAGCAACAAGAGCTGTCAGAACCAAGGAAAGCTTACCAGGCTGTTTTGGAAGAGATAATAAAGGATTGCACTTTAACTCCTGGCTGCATTTGAGGTAATTATTACTTTGAACTGAAACTAAGGCTGCCTCCAGAAAACCTCCCCAAGATACCTCCCTCCCTCCCCCTTCCCCTCCCTCCCCTTTCCCCCTTTCCTTTCCTCCCTCCCTCCCCCTTTCTTTTCTTTCCTCCCTCCCTCCCCCTTTCCTTTCTTCCCTCCCTCCCCCTTTCCCCCTTTCCTTTCCTCCCTCCCTCCCCCTTCCCCCTTTCCTTTCCTCCCTCCCTCCCCCTTTCCCCCTTTCCTTTCCTCCCTCTTTCCCTTTCTCCCCCTTTCCCTCCCTCCCTCTCCCTTTTCTTTCCTCCCTCCCTCCCTCCTTCCCTTCCTTCCTTCTTATCCAGGAATAATAGAAACAATAAAACAAAAACACACACAAGGATACATTAGAAAGAAACAAAAGTTATGAAGTTTTAAGAAGCAGTCAACAAAACAAAACTTACAAGGGCAGTAGTCCCTGATTTTCAGCAAAGAAAAAAAATAGAAGTAGTCTGATTTTTCTTAGCTAACTTTATTTATATTAAACCATTCTTTTGATAATTCTCCCAAGAGCAAGTTCTATCCTAGACTACTCATTACATTTTGTTTCCAGCTAAGAGGGTTCACCCAGAATTATAGAATGTTAGAGCTTAAAGATTCCATAGAGATCATCTAGCCCAATCCCTTTAGTTTAAAAATGTAGAAACTGAGACCCTGAGAGGATGTGACTTGCCCAAGGTCACACAACTAGTAAAGAACACCTCTCCCTTTCCAGATCAGTGTCTTCTTTATTCTTTAACCACCTTTTGATCTGGTAGAACTCAGAGTGGAAGAATAAGTATTAATTGGCCTATTGGGCCTATGTAGGCTTAGATAAGTTTTATTTATATCTTGGGGAAAATTTAAAGCTATCACTCTCCATTCAAAACAAAAAAAAAAATAACAACTGTATGCTTTAAGCAGAAAGTCATCTTGGTTCATTTTCTCATAGTTCTATTCTGTTTTAATTTACTATCTTCAAACTTTTAGCAAAAGGCACAAAGTTATCTGAAAGAAAAAAGCATAGTTATCTTCCCTTTTCTCTGAAATCCTATCCTAGTTATGAATATATTAAGGCTCATAAGCAGAAACTAGCCATTTGCCAACAGGTTAATTCATATAAAATTGGCAAACAGGCCCAGTAGAGCTTGAAATCCTCTTCTGTTTTGTCTTCAGTTACAATACTTTTTCTGATTTTCTCTTTTCTAATTCCAATTCTTTTTCTAAGTTTATTTGTTTTTGGATCCTCTTTCTTCTGTCACTTAACCTTTAATTATGAATGTGCCACAAGTCTCAGTGTTGAGTCTCTGATCTTCTCCCCTACCCCTCACACTAATATCTTTTAAATAATTTTCTCATAGAAATTTGGAACTTTCAAAGGGCTTTCAAACTGTGCATACCTTTTGATCCAATAGTGTCTCTATTGTATCTGTATCTCAAAGGGAACATAAAAAAAGAAAAAGGACCCACATCTGCAAAAATGTTTGTAGCAACCCTTTTTGTGGTGGCAAGGACCTGGAAACTGCATGGTGGCCTATCAGTTTGGGAATGGCTGAATAAGCTATGGTATGTGAATGTAATGGAATATTATTGTTCTAATAAGAAATGATCAGCAGGATTATTTCAGAAAAGTTTGGAAAGATTTACATAAACTGATGCTAAGTGAAGTGAATAGAATCAAGAGAACATTGTACATCATAACAAGATTATTAATGATCAACTGATGGACTTGGCTCTTTTCAATGAGGTGATTCAGGCCAGTTCCAATACAATTGTGATGGAGAGAGACATCTGCATCCAGAAAGAGAAGTGTGGAAGAATTGTACATGTTTAACATGTATTGGATTACTTGTTGTCTAGGGAGGGAATAGAGGGGAGGGAGGGACTAGAGGAGAGGGAGGGACAAAACAATTTTGTAACAAAAGGTTTTGCAAGGGTGGATATTGAAAACTGTCTTTGCATGTATTTTGAAAATAAAAAAACTATTTTAAAATTCCTCATAATATTTAAATAATAAGGTAAAGGAAAATGTTGAATTGGAAAACATAGAAACTAGTTTCTAATTCTGATTTTGCTACTTTGTTGTTATTTTTGTTGTTTGTTCTTGATTCTTGAAGAAGATGATGACATAAGGGAAGTGATTCCATGACATGCAAGTGAATTGGATTTATGTGAGGAAGGGTTGTGCATGGTTGTCTGCCTTACTTTCCTCTTCAGAGCTATCTGAGTTCAGTGGTAAGATAAGTCAAGAATTTGCTACTTATTAGCCTTGGGATCTCAAGCAATAAACTTAACCTTACTAAGCCTAAATTTCTTTGTTTGCATGATCAGGGAGTTGGAACAGATGATTTCTCAAGCTCCTTCTTATTCTATATTTATGATTATATCTAAATCATGATGCTAGGCTCACAATCTATGTTTAATAAATGTTGGGAAAAAGAAAGAAAGGAAATGAGAAATGAAAGAATAGAGGGAGCAAAGAAGGAAAGTAAAAAGAAAGAAAGTTGACTCCCAAAACAAGAGAGTAGGTGAAAGGTTTGGCCATGTGAATTAAAGAGTCACAGAATGCTATATGGCTATGGGGTGTAGAGAATGAGAAGTATTTTGAAACCCAGCTTGAGTCTACTAGACCATAATGGCCCACATGTTTATGATAGCCAGGGAAGACCCACCATCACCAGGCACACTTAATTATTTCTTCTTCTTCTTCTTCTTCTTCTTCTTCTTCTTCTTCTTCTTCTTCTTCTTCTTCTTCTTCTTCTTCTTCTTCTTCTTCTTCTTCTTCTTCTTCTTCTTCTTCTTCTTCTTCTTCTTCTTCTTCTTCTTCTTCTTCTTCTTCTTCTTCTTCTTCTTCTTCTTCTTCTTCTTCTTCTTCTTCTTCTTCTTCTTCTTCTTCTTCTTCTTCTTCTTCTTCTTCTTCTTCTTCTTCTTCTTCTTCTTCTTCTTCTTCTTCTTCTTCTTCTTCTTCTTCTTCTTCTTCTTCTTCTTCTTCTTCTTCTTCTTCTTCTTCTTCTTCTTCTTCTTCTTCTTCTTCTTCTTCTTCTTCTTCTTCTTCTTCTTCTTCTTCTTCTTCTTCTTCTTCTTCTTCTTCTTCCTTCTTCTTCTTCTTCTTCTTCTTCTTCTTCTTCTTCTTCTTCTTCTTCTTCTTCTTCTTCTTCTTCTTCTTCTTCTCTTCTTCTTCTTCTTTTTTTCCTTTTTTTCCTTTTTTTCCTTTTTTTCCTTTTTTCCCTTCCCTAGGACTCCCAAATAGTCTCTGAACTTACCCAGGAGGGTAGAATGGCCTGTCATTCCTAGGGAGTGCTGTACCCTTTTTTCCCTATCCACTCATGCCCTTTATTAGCCAGGGTTACCCAGAACCTATTCAGGATAGTTATATTATTGGAAGATTTGCCACCCCTGGTGGTACTATCTCTACTTCTCAAACTTTTTTTCCCTCTTGAATTAAGTTGTTACATTACTCATATCCTTATAGTTTCTTATATTCATAGTCTTATTTTACCTCATTCTCCTGCATATTCTTTTTGATCTAATGAACTTTACCTCCTTTCTGCTTCCTTAACAGAACATTGCATTTTCTGAATCTTGGACTTCTAGCTTGACTAGTAGTTTCAGCTAAAATCTTACCTTTTATAAAAAGCTTTTTCGATTTCTTCTTAACATTAGTGCCTTGTCTCAAAAACTAAGCCAATTTCATCTTTCATAGATTGTTCATATCATCTGTCTGTCTGTCTGTGTGTATTTCCATGTTATCTTCCCCCTTAAATTGTGAGTTCCTTAAGAGAACTTTGTATTTTCCCTGTATTCGCAATACTTAACACAGTGCCTAGAACATAGTAAACTTTTAATAAATTTTAGGTGACTTGACTTGATATATTTACATAAATATGCATACATATACATATGTGCATATGTGTGATCGTTAACATATATAGGTATGCATATAAGCATGTATATGTAGATATATGTTTATTTTAGATTACTATAACATGTCTATTGTACTACATCAACAGAGGATAGGGCACAAAAGAGATTGGGAAACCACGGAAATGTCTCTGAATGGATGGTATTCTCAAACAGAGCCTATGACCTTGGACTTGACCTGAGTTAGACTCCTGAGAGCTTCTTATACTTTAAACTTAAGGGAAGAAAGAGGAAGTTACATCAAGTATAAGCCATCATGGAATGATTCTAGGAGGAGGTATTCAAGTTGCTAAGGGCTTTAAGAGGTCACCAAAAGCTGAGGAAATGGAGGTGATCTGATGTTTCCTGGAGGAGCCAAACTTTTCATTGATAATCAAAGTGGGAAGAGAGAAACTCATAATTTTTTCCTTTTCTTTTCCTTTTCTCTGGAATTAGGCATATTCTCCTATCTTAATTCTATCCATTCTTGACCAATGTAAGAAAAATGATTTAAAGTCTGGAAGTTTTAAAATATTCCTAATTTTTAAAAATAATGCTCACTTTTACTTTTTATAATATATTAGATTATCAGTTTCTTGAGGACAGAGATGATATTTATTTTGCTTTTTCTTGCATCACCAAAGTTTAGGACAATGTCTGGCATATAGTAGGCAGTGAATAATTGTTTATTGATTGATTTTATTTTTATACTTTTAAAAAAAAATACAAGAAAATCCGTACTGTTTGATGTGCAATGTGTACATATTCAGATAATTTAAAGGGGAAGGGGAAAGAGAGGATTCATTTTTTTGGAATATGAAATACAATTTTGTTCAGCCAACCTGAAGTGGTGAATAAGCTAAGTGGAGGATATTCATTGTTAAAGAACCTCCAAACACTTTTTTTTTTTTTTTTTTTTTTTTTTTTTTTTGGTAAAGGAGAGAGTAATAGAATGAGCATATTCAGATAAGCAAAAGTGTTACTTTATGAGAATGACTTCTCCATTTAAAAATTTAACCAGTTAGGGGGGAAAATGTATAAGTAGAATAGCAAAGGAGTAAAGGAAGGTAGTAGGATACTTGTGACATTGGCAAAGAAGAGCTGCCATATTATAAATACCGTGAGATTAGCTGGATCTAAAATGACTTACAAGTCTTGCTTAGGTGGTTAAATCCTCAGCACAGCACCAAACATGATGGTTCCCCCATGGACTTCAAGACAACATTGGTACGATACCTGGTAAAGAGAGAACTCCTGTAGTCCCTGGCAAAAGAAGCCTGAAATAGTGCCCCTTCTACCCAGGAGCAAAACTCAAATTTAAAAGAAATGAAAAAAGCCCCCAAAAGATGAGCCATAAACAACAACATAAAAAGAGATTCTGATCATAGAAAATTATTATGGTGACAAAGAAAATAAAGACACAAACTCAGAAGAGGATACAATGCCAAAACACCTATGTATAAAGACCCAAAGAAAAATGGAAAGGTGCCCTCAAGTCCAGAAAGAACTTAGGACAGCTCAAAAGCAACTTAAAAATCAGGAAAAAAAAGAAAAATTGTGAAAAAAAAGAGAACTATGAAAAAAAAAATGAACTCCTTAGAAAAAGAAAACAACTCCTTTAAAAAGTGGAACTAGCCAAATGGAAAAAGGGATACAAAAATCCACTGAGGAAAACAACTCCTTAAAAGTTAGAATTGGACAAATAAAAACTTTTGATTTTATGAGACGTCAAGAATCAATCAAATGCATTCAAAAGATTGAAAAAATTAGAAAATGTGATGTATATCATTGGAAAAACAACTGACCTGGACAATAGATCCAGGAGAGAATATAATAATCATTGGACTACCCGAAATGCATAATGAAAAGGAGGACCTGGACAGTATCTTTCAAAAATTATCAAGGAAAAATTCCCTGCTGTCCTAGGACCAGAGGGCAAAATAATCAAGAAAGAAATTGCAAAATAAAAACTCCAAGGAATATTGTATCCAAATTTCAGAAATATCAGGTCAAAGAAAAAAAAAAAAAAAAAAAAAAACACTGCAAGTAACCAGGAAGAAACAATTCAAATATCAAGGAGCCACAATCAGAATTACAGAATACTTGGCAACTACAACAGTAAAAAGATCAGATGTCATGGAACATAATCTGGAAAGCAAAAAAGCTAGGACTACAACAATGAATCACTTACTCAGAAAAATTAAGCTTAATACATCAAGGGGAAAAAAAAAAGGTCATTTAATTAAATAGAAGGATTTCAAAAAGAGAAGACCAGAATTAAATCAAAATTTTGATCTGCAATATCAAGACCCAGGAAAAGCATAAACAGGTAAAAAGGGAAAAGAAAACATAAAGAATTCAATAAAATTGAACAATTGACATCTCTACATGGGCAGACACTACTTACAATTCTTAAAAATTTTATCACTGATAGTACAGTTAGAAGGATTATACATAGACAGAGAGTACAAGTATAAATTGAATTTGAAGGAATGACATAAAAAATTAAGGGATGAGAAAGAGGATTATACTGGATACAGAAGGAAGGGAGAGATAGAAGGGGGTAAGTTATTTCACATGGAGATTTATGAAAGATCTATTACAGTGGAAGGGAAAATGGGAGAGGGAGCAATGGATAGCCCTTGAATCTTATTCTCATCTATATTGACTTAAAGAGGAAATAATATATACAACCAGTTGAATATAGACAAGGAAGAAGAAGGGAAGGAAATTAAGTAAGGTATGTGTGTATGAGCTAACATAAGAGAGGGCACATCAAAGGAGAGGGTAGAAAGGAGCAAAATACTGCTGAGGAGGTAAAGGGTGAAAGGAGAGAAAAGACAAATAGGAATAAGAATGGGATGGAGGGAAATATACTGGTAGCAATCTTAAATGTGAATGTAAATGGAAAGAACTATCCCATAAGCAGAAACAAATAGTCTTGTGAATCAAAAATCAGAATTCTACATGTTGTTTGCAAGAAACACACTTGAAGCAGATACACACACATACACATGCAGAGTAAAGGTAAGGGTGTGCAGCAGAATAAATGTTTTAGCTAAAATAAAAACAAACAACAAAAAGCAGGGATAGCAATCCTGATCTTAGACAAAGCAAAAGCAAAAATAGATCTAATTTTAAAAATGAGGCAGGAAATTAAACCTTACTAAAAGGTACTAGAGAGAATGAGCCAATATTAATACTAAATATAAATGTAACAAATGGTGTAGCATCCAAATTCTTAAAGGAGAAGTTAAGTGAATTGCAGGAAGAAATGGGCAGTAAAACTGTACTAGTGGGGAACCTCAACTATCCCCTCTCAGAACTCATTATATCCCACCAACATAAACAAGAAAGAACTGATCCATTCTGGAGACCAATTTGGAACTATGCCCAGAGGGCTTTCAAAATGCCCATACCCTTTGATCTAGCCATACCACTATTAGGTTTGAAACCCAAAGAGATCATAAAAAAGGGAACATGACCTACATCTATAAAAAACAAACAAACAAACTAACAAAAAATAGGCATTTTTGTTTGTGGCAAAATATTGGAAATTGAGGGGATATTCATCAATTGGGGAATAGCTGAACAAATTGTGGTATATGAATGTAATAGGATACTATTGTACAATAAGAAAGGAATAGGCAGATTTCAGAAAAACCTGGAAAAACTTGTATGAGCCTGCACAAAATGAAATAAACAGAACCAGGAAAACATTGTACACAGAATCAGCAACACTGTGTGATGATCCACTATGAATGACTCAGCTCTCAGCAACACAATGAACCAAGATAAGTACAAAGGAAATGCTATATACACCTCATTTGATCTTTACAACTCTTCAAAATAGATACTATTTTTATCACCATTTACAGGTGAGAAAACTGAAGTATACCGAAGTTAAGTGACTCATACAACTAGTAAATTTTCTAAGGCCAGATTTGAATTTAGGTTTTTCTGAGTCCAGACCCAGCACTTTATTCACTATAGCACCTCACTGTTGGGAAGAGAAAAAAAAAGCATTTATATAGTCTCTACTGTGTGCAGACATTGTGCTAAGTGCTTTACAAATATTATCTCATTTGATTGCTGAGTATAGTAGTAGATAGAACCCTGGGACCAGGAATAAGAAAGAAGTAAATTCAATCTGGCCTCAAAAGTTATTAGCTGTGACTTTAATCAAGTCACTTTACCTCTGTTTGTTTCAGTCTCTAACTTTAACTATAAAATGGGGGAAATATAGCTTTGCAAAAATGATTGTTTAAAGATCAACTGAGATAGTGTTTTTTAAATGGTTAGTATAGTCTGTCAAATAATGTACTATAAAATGCTTTATTATTATTAAAAATAAAAGGATTTCTATAAAGCAATAAGATATGTTCAATAATATACACCCAAAGCAGATCCAATCTATACATTATGTGACTTCCTTTACTCTCCTCCAGATTTAAGCAGTGGGGAAATGAGAAAGGAGAAGGCAGGGACTTATTAAAGCATGAGTATCAATAGGATGAAACAGCTCAGATATAGAGCCTTAGACTTTAACCCCAAATGGGGTCACAAAGTGTTGGACATGACTGAAATTACTAAACAACAATTATCAATAGGATCAATAAGACAATGAAGAAAGGGACAGAATAGAATATAGCATATAGATGAACTATTTAACCTGAGGGTTCTGATTGTGGGGGTAAGGTGGGGAAATGAAGTAAAATCATGAATAATGAATGAGTACGACAAGTAGAGTATATGGAGGTAACTGTAAGGACACAGAACAATTATATGAGTAGTGAGGGAGAGAAATAAGGTATGATAAGAGATAATATTTTGAGAAAAGAAGTTCAGGTTTTAAGATCAAAGATTGTAACCTCCCACTCCAAGACTACTGATTGCCAGATGCCATTTGTAACCTCTCCTACTCAGAGGCTATTGATTGTCAGGGACATACATACCAATCTTCCCCAGATAGACACGGAGACAAGACCTGATGTTAAGGTGCCAAACAGCCTTTCTTTATTAGTAATCTCAGCAGGGGTTAGCAGGAAGCAAGAGCAAGTGTATGTATGTCTCTGCACCTATCTCTCTGCTTTCCTGAATCTCTCTACATCTCTGCCTCTCTCTACTTCTCTCTGCATCCTTCTTCTTGCCTATGGCAAAGCTGGCCATTTGTATCTACTCTCCTTTGGGATTACCCCGTGCCTATCCCACTCAGCACTGTGGATCCGCAGAAGGGAGACACCTGGAGTAGTACTGCTTCCTCAGAAAAGATCTCACACCTGTAAGACACAACATCCTGCCTCAGAGGCCACGCCCCCTTCTACCTCCTGGGTCCACCCTACCAGCTGACATGGCACATATAGGAATTCTCAGAAGGAAAGTTTCTAACATAGTTTGGCAATTTAACATCTGGTCTTGTCTCCATGTCTATCGGGGAAGATTGGTTTATATGGCCCTGGCAATCAGTAGCCTCAGAGTGGGGAGAGGTTACAAATGGTACCCAAAGAGCAGGGATGGGATTGGCCAGAGCCCTCATGAGTTCTGCTGATCCCCTCATGGGAAGGGAGATGAGACCCCAAGACTGATAAAGAAAGCCAAAGTAGATCTGACATCACAGGAAGAGGCAATGGGGAAAGAAGCAGGAAGTAGACAAATTTACAGTCAGAATTAGGATGTATGTTACAGAAGGCAGCAAATGAAGGGAATCAAGAAGCAAGGATTTGGTGAATTTGACAGCCTCCAGCAAAGAACCATTGGAGTGGAAGAAATTTAAGAAATTGAAAGAGGCAGTTAACACTTACAGGGTTAAATCTCCATATAACCTTTCCCTGATTTTGTGGCTCACCTATAGGTGGTTGTTGAGAGGTTAGTAGGTAAAGGAGAAGCAGGGGGGTCTTCTTATCTGGAAATTAGTTAGAGAGAACACTACCTTGTTAGATACGGAAGCAAGCCTTGGGGAGATGATAAAAAGAGGTGAGAATATTGGCTCCAGGGTCTTTCAAACTTGAGCTCGCAAGCTCCTGTATCTGGGTGCTCTATTGAACAAGAACCATTGCTTGATGAGGCAGTGGCTGGAGATGTCTGAAGGCCTGGGATTAGACATGCTGGCAGGCAGTAATCTATGAGGGAGAGGTTAAAAGTGAGGACTGCCAGGCCCTGCAAGGGAAGATTCAACAGCCTCTTTGAGAGACAGGAAGGCAGGAATGCATAATGAGTCAGGGTATAAGTTTGCCTGTGATGTGAGCATGGTGACATAGCTGTAGTATAAAAGTTAGAGAGCCAGATGGTGTTAGTGGATAAAACAGGGCTTTAAGCATCAGAACATTCAAAAGTTCCTTTGAAAAGATGAGGAAAGATATTGGCAAGGTCCAACCTTAGTACTTTGGAGAAAGCCAGGATATTTATGTCTTGTAGGTCCTGATGGAAAGGGCCACTGGATTTCAGAAGGATTCCAGAAATAACAACTATTTGGCCAACCTGAAATCACCTTAGACCTGATCTTGACATATGGTTCCAGATGCTGCTGCCTACAAGTCACTCATCTCCTTTCTTCAGTCTGGACCCCATTGGGTACAGCCAGAGCTATGCCCCTTGTCAGGCTGAAGAAGTTATAAAAGATGAGACCTTCGTCCCTTTGCCACAGATGAATCTTGAGCATACTTCCATTTTCATCCCCTTTATTGTATCTTTGTACTCTTTTTAACTCCAAGCCTATGTTTTATATATAGATATATTTTTATATTTTTAATATCAAAGCTGGTTGTATGCGTGGTCCCCGCTAAAGAGAAAGGGGGATATGTTAGAGACTTTCCTTTTGAGAATTGCCATGTGCCATGTCAGCTTGGTAGGTGGACCCAGGAGGTAGAAGGAGGCTTGGCCTCTGAGGCAGGAGGTTGTGTCTTACAGGTGTTAGATTTTTTTCTTAGGACACAGCACTAACTCCAGGTGCCTCCCTTCTGTGGATCCACTCGCACAGTGCTGAGTGGGCTAGGCACAAGGTAATCCCAGAGAAGAGTAAATATAAATGGCCAGCTTTGCCATAGGTAAGAAAAAGGATGCAGAGAGAAGTAGAGAGAGGCAGAAATGTAGAGAGATTCAGGAAAGCAGAGAGAGATGCATACACAATGAATTCTGAACTGAGAGAGAGGATACATACACTTGTTCTTGTTTCCTGCTAACTCAGAGTGGGAGGTTACAAAAGACAACACATGATTATTATTGTGTGAGGTTAAGATTGTTGTTACTTGTCTTTTATTCTCTTTTAAAAATATTAATTAATTTTGATACATATTGCTTTATAAATTATGTTGGGAGAGAAAAATCAGAACTAAAGGGAAGAACCAGGGGAGAGGGGAAAAAAAAACCATACACAGAAAAAAGAAGTGAACATACCATGTATTGATTTACATTCAATCTTTGTAGTTCTTTTTTCTTTTTTTGCATGCAGATGGCATTTTCTATCTAAGTCTATTGGGATTGCCTTGGATCACTAAACCACTAAGAAGAAGTCCTTCATAGTAGATCATCACACATTTTTATTGTTATTGTGTACAATGTATTCCAAGTTCTGCTTGCTTTGCTCAGCATCGATTCATGTAGCTCGTCCTTCATTTTTGAAGAGGGCCAAAGGCATCAGGAAGGTGACATCTTGACTTGAAAGTGAGCTGGATTTAAGTGAAGTAGAGCTGGGTAAAATCACCAGCCTCACTCTTTTCTCCAGACTTATTGGGACCAAGTGACAAGAAATTGATGATGATGACTAGAGAATGGCCCTGGATGCAGTGGAAAACTTTGGTCTTTTTAAGCTAAAGTCTTTCCCTAGTCCTTTTTGTTTGAGGTAATGCCCATTCAATATAGAATGAAGTTGAATCTCATGGAAATTGATGAACCAAGAGGTGATAGATAATGCAAGGGAAAGGATGTTTGAAGGGGCATCTTTGTGCATACTGAAGCCCCCATATTAGGGTAGAGAGGATGTAGGAAGCAGATGTTGACATTAGCTACTCTGATTTCTAGGGAGAATACCAAAATGAGATTGTGCTTAGGAAAAGAATAATGACTTGTAAAATATACAAGTATACGTATACCTGTGTGTATGCATGAATGTGTATATATATATATATATATATATATATATATATATATATATATGTATGTATTTTTCATATACATGTTTTTAAATATCATTTAGTTAAAACATTCTAATGTGTTTGAAGAATTCATTTTTATAGTCAACTCCATTGAAATGGTGATTTATTTTTAAATTTACATGAAGTGATTTAACTAGGTCATGTTCTGAATTAATAGCTTCAAGTTTTCCTGATTCTACATTGCTTTTGTTTTTTTCTGTTTTTCTTTCATTATATAATTCTTCACTCAGCATGATTTGCTACATTCTACCATATAATGATATACAAATATTTAATATGAGTATTTCATAAAAATAGAGAGAAAAATTCTTTCTTCTTTGTGAAAGTCTTTGAGAGCTAGTAGATGGAGTCAGTAGAGGGGCAATATGGCATAATAGATTTTTCAAAAATCCAGAATAGTAGTTGAAGTAAGGAAGGTTTGTATTAAAGGCCTACCTCAGATGTATTGCTTCATAGGCAGATGATAAGTCACTTAGTCTCAAAAGTATTCTAAGGCAACTTTTGTTGACTAAGTCTCAGAGAGAGAAAAAGTACTGACTTGTTTTGATAGTGAGAGTTTCTATACTAACTTTAATCCCTAATCCTGGTATGGGATAGTAAGGGCATTTGCCCTGACATCATTTATCACAGACAATCTCAAAGAGCTGATTTTATAGGGCATTCAAATTATGGCATAATTAAGTTTACTTTGTTATATAAAATATGATTCCTCGTAGTATGACTTTTATTGAAAGCTATTTAGAAGTTACAAATAAGTTATATCTTTTTTTTTCAGATTTCAAATTGATCTATCTCAAATTTTTCATTAACTTAAATTCAACTTCCAAAATAAACTATTATCTGAACATTCATTTGAAAATTAAATCAAAGTAGGTGGCCCAATTATTTGTATAACTCACCTACCAAATCTACTTATTACACAGGAAATTTTTTGGATTTATCCAGCTAATTATCTCAATTATGCATTTCAGTTTGTCTGGGTTGATACAACTTCTAGAAGCATGCATAAGCTTGCACCTAGCATTCTATTAAAGGAATAAACCTTTTACAAAAATTTGCCATTAACTGATAATTAAAGGAGATAGGAACACAGTGATTTGATAATTCAAGGTATGTGTTTCCTGAACTACTAAATAGTGAAATAATAAAGCATGTGGTTCTTACTGTCCTATGCCATTTAGATCTCTATTTTTCTTTGTTCTTTTCTAAAATCTATGGCACTGAGTACATGAGTGCATAATAAATGCTGTTTGTAATGAGGACAGCTTTGGTTTTGAAGGTTAAATTTAATTTCTTTCAGTTTTAGTGTATGAAAAAGATGATTTATATTGCAAATGTTATTTGATACAATTGCAGCACTGATAAATATTTCTAAGAAAAAATAAAAGCATTTTTTGTCTACAGAATCACTGGGTTAATTAAATGCTTATGATTTGATAATCAGTCTAACTAACCAAATCATATGGTTCCATGAGGATGAAGACTTTTTTAATGCAATGGATAGAGTAATGGTATAGGTGTAAGGAAGTCCTAGGGTCAAATCTTGCTTCTTCACTAACTCCATTATTGTGGGAAGTCTAAATCTTATTTAGCCTTAGTTTCCTCATCTATAAAAAAGTAAAAAAAAAATATATATATTCCTTTATAAGTTGTTGGCCATGGATTAAATGAGTTAATATTTGCAATGTACTTTGCAAATTTATTTTATATGTGTATATATTTATATATACATATACACATATCTATATCTATATAAATATACATATATTTGAGTATAAGTGTACATGTAGACTATTATTGTAAATTATTTATACACTATATATATTACAGTATTATTCTACAACTGTTATTATTACAAGTAGAGCTATCCTGAAGTAAAATTATGAAGTAGATAAATTTTTCTTCAGTTACTAGGTACTTTCACTGTTATGCTTTTCTATTTTTTGAGGGTCACTTTAATTCCCAAGAATTTATAGTCACTCATGGGAAAGAGATATGGAAAATGTTGATACAATAACATGAATAAACTTGATGTTATTCTCTACACAATCTATTCCTCTTTTAAGTAGAGAGTATATGTATAAGCATGTATATATGTATAATACACACATGCATTTACACATACACACACACATATGTATCTGTACATAGCCATTTAATGAGGAAACCAGGATGAAGGAAATTTATTTATACAAAAGAGTGAAAAAAAAAAAAACAGAAAAGTGAATTGTTGCAAATACCATGTTGTGATCCACATTTAATCCCGACAGTCTTCTTTCTGGATGGAGATGGCTCTCTCTATCAAAAGTCCATTGGAATTGGCCTGAATCACCTCATTGTGAAAAAGAGCCAAGTCTGTCAATAATACCATTCTTTAAGAAAAAAAAAATGTTCCTGATATTGTCAAAATAATTATTTTTGTCCCTCTCATGTCTCTCTCTTCAGTCTGCCCCCAATGTCTAAAACTAATCCATTTAATCTCTTTTCCACATGAACACCTCTCTTGTTCTTGTTCTTTTTTTTCCCCTTGTTCTTGTTCTTTTTTGTTTGTTTGTTTGTTTGTTTGTTTGTTTGTTTCTTGTTCTTGTTTTTGTTTCCTTAAATGATTCTTCATCATCTTGGTTGCTTATCTCTGCATGCTTATTGTTATCATTGTTTACTCATATAATTCATGATTGCATTTATATTATTATATATAATTCATGACCTAATTTGGAGTTTTCTTGCAAAGATATAGGAGTGGATTGCTATTTCCTTCTCTGGTTCATTTCACAGATGACCAAACTAAGGCAAGCAAAATTAAATAACTTTCCCATAGTCACAGAGCCAAGAGGTATCTAAAGCAACATTGGAACTCTCAGGTCTTTCTCCTTCCAGTGCTGGGCAATCTATCTATTGTGCCATCTAGCTGCCCACATCTCTGGATAATCTTCATTTAATCCATGTTCTTCCAAAGCTATGGTGTCCAGGACTGAGTACAATGCTCTCAATGTAGTCCTTTAACTCTTTATCATGAAATCTTCAATAAGCCAGCCCTCCATAAAAGAATAAAGTACAAGATTGGGAATAAGTTGGTTGCCTTTACCATGTACTACTTAAGTGGAATATACATTTCAGTTTTCCAACATACCATATGACAGGAAAAATGTAGAAAACCTTCAGAATAATTCACAAGACCATCAGTATTCCAAAATGTGTCCTTAACTATTTTGAACATTCTCTGATCAACCTGCATGTCAAAACAAACAAACAAAACCAAAGCAAAACACTGATTTATTTCCAAAATACTCCACTGCAAAATCAACGTGTGTACAATCAGAAATGAATTACTGTGGATGAGTTAATGTTAAATAATTGCACTATTTTGTAACAAGGAAGAGTTCTAGTCTAAAAGATGATGTGATTCGTGATAATGCCAACATGAAAAAATCTTTCTAAGCTCAAAATGCACAGTTTCTTGGTGGAAAAGTGTATTTCTTATTTTATTTTTCTTGTTTTCAGGCATACTGATGAAAGCAGATAGTGCCCATCATAAACAGTTATCAGCATAGTATTCAGATATTGAAATTATCACTAAACTATGCATCAATAAATTCTATATTTCCTTATGGTACCCATTTTGTGATATTCTGCAAAATTCTTCTAGCTATAAAACTATGTCCTATTTGGATTAGTATAAATAATTAATCCTCTGAAATAATTACGTTATTTGAATTTGTCCTGAATATTTCCTTTGTATTGGGACCAACTGCCATATTTTACATAGTTATAACTTCAAATAATACAAATTCAAATGAATAAAACTGCTTCAGGAAATTTATTATATTTACTAATTAGGACCTAGATATAAAATTTTGGCTTATTTGAGATTTACATGCTGTCAGTTTTACACTATGTGATTGCATACACTGTATAGGTGTGCTATGGTACCAATCAGTCCTCGGGACCTGCTGTGGGTCAAAAATAAAATTATTCCATGTTGCAAACTAAGGAGCCTGCAGTAGAAGCAACAGGAAATTTCCACACCTGGAAAGATCAGATTCAAGAAAGAGGCAGAAATATTGTCTTGATCTAATAAATGAAGTGATGGTCCAAATTATAAATAGGTAATAGTACTAATTCCAAAAGTATCTCAGATGCAAGGAAATGGATATGATTCAAGGGCAATTAGATGGCATAGTGGATAAAGCACCAACCCTGTAGTCAGAAGGATGGGAGTTCAAATATGACCTCAGAATCTTAATGTTTTCTAGCTGTGAGTACACACATACACACATGCACAAAATAGGATATGATTCAGAGATTAGCTAATGGTTTTAATGCTTGGATAAAGGCCATCTGAGTTGCAGTTTTATAATTTGCTTATTTGTAAGGAAATGCTTAGTTTCCTTTAGCTTTATACTTGCTTTTATGCCTTGCCTTCTTGAAATCTAGTTTCCTCTAAGTTACTGTAAGTACACCTGGAAAAAGTATACATCTAAGGAGAGATGTTTATCTTTAATTGGGGTGAACACCTGTGAGGTTTATTGTCACTCTTTATATGTTTGAGTTTTGCAAACTAAATACTTTAAAAAGCTATTCATTTTCTTTTTCAATACTTTGCATATAATGTTTAAATATTTTGCTGGTAGGCTATGCCCTGGGGATCATCAAAGACACATTTCCTGAAGAAATCAATTAAAAAAAAAAAGAGGTGGTTAGCACATTTTTCAAATTACCATTATATATGTTTATATATACACATATGTAATTAGGCATGAATAAAAAGATAGGTATATATCAATATATATGTATATGAATACATATACTATATGTATGTTTACGAATAGGGACAGGACCTGTGATTTTGTCAGTAAAGGGAGCTTCCTTTACCAATGCAAGTTTACATCTTTTCTAATGTTTTGAATCATAGATACTCAGAACACAGAGGTATTAAGTGATTTTCCTGAGGTCCCATAGCCACTAGGTGTTAGAAACTAATCAGATTTGAGTTAAGGTCTTTGTGATTTTGAGGTCTTCTCTCTGTGTACTATATCATGCTGTAACATATGTGTGTGAATAATAGGAAGCTTTTCCAATGTGTCCAGCTTTGCTGATATAATTCCAATGATATATGATCATGCATATGTTTTGTTTTCAGGTTAACACCAAAAGAAGGAAAATCTTTGAGTATTGAGCCAGAACCAGGTGTACACACAAAAGGCACTAATCAGCCAAGTCATTTGCTCTTTCCTGCAAGGAATTCCAACCTTTCAAAGATTATAAGGCCATTGTCATTTTCACTGCACCAAAAAGTAGAACAAACATACATGAAGAGACAAAGAACATGAGCCCAAATTTATGGGCCACATGCTAGTCTGGATAAGATGGGTGGTGCCTCCCTATCTAGAGACTTATAGCACATTTCCTTCATTTAAATGAAGCCTGATAGAAAAAAGCAATTATCTTTACTTATTAGTGCCTTTGGTTAGTGTTAAGACTTAGCAGTCAATTGAAAAGGTCCTTCTTTGCTTGGAAGCAGACCCCAAACAAGACCTGTGCATATTCAAATCCATATGGAACTTACATTTGCAGATTTGACCAATCCCTTTTCCTCTTTTAACATTCATAGATATATGAACATATCTATATTTAACATATAGATATAGATATATCTATATATCTAAATATATAATACACACAATAGTCATAAATGGAAGGTGCTTCTTAAGCACACAGAAATCTATTCACATAAATAATAAAATATGACTATTTTGAAAAAAGATATTTTTTATAGCAAGCTGTATAATAACAATAGTTAGGTACAATTTGTTATCTTTCTCATTAATTTTTGTTATTATCATTCAAGGTGTCATCCAATCCTTACTGTGTCCCTGGAATTGATTAGACTGGTAGATTTATAGCTCAATTTGAATATTGTAATTTAAAAGTTAAAAATCCTCCATACCAGTTCTCCTCTTTCATGACTGCAAGCCAGCACCTACCAACTATTTATAGTTTAGCTCTTTCTTCCAGTGAATTCAATTCAAGGTAGCAAACATTTATTAAGTGACTATTGTGCTCAGAGCTCTATGCTGGATCTTGAGGGAAGAGATAAAGTTTAGATAAGACAGCCCCTTCTGCCTCCAAAGACTCTCTTCAAAGAAAGTATCCTTCACAACTGTTTTCTAGAAATTAGAGACAGGGTCTTGGTCTGCCTTTCTAACTTTCTTCAATAAACTGAATAAAGCCTCAGAATTCCTGCATCTTCTTTTAATGGCTCAAATAAAGAGATTATACTTCTTAAGGAGAACTCAAGCTGCATCTTCCAATCAGGTGTTGCCTTGTAGTGGTTTCCTGTAAAAGGATGTCTAATTCCAAACTTGATTTAGACAAAACCTCCCTTCTGTTAAAGATAACATTTCCTTTTCTAAAGAACAGAACATTAAAGTCATACAGGAAAGCCACATTTAAACATAACTATTAAAAATTTTTTGTGAATATCATCTGTAAAGGTTTCAATATTCAAAGCATGGATATTGCTATATATTTATAATCATACATATGTAGACATATACATTCATAGCTATATTAATTATAGATTTTTTATAACATCTGACCACTTCTTTCACAGTAATATACAAGTGAATAATTTGAAGCAAAGTGTTTAGAACCCTATGTAAAATACATGACAGAAATTCAAAGAATTTGTTTTTTTATTTTATTTTTTCTGTTAATATGAATGAATCCCTAGCAATAGTGTTTGTTTTTTTAATTTCAATTTGTTCATATGAAATTTTTAATGAAGATGCAATCTAAATATCTGGATATAGATGCACGTTATTTTTACAAAAACGAAGGAAAATGGAGATTTAATTTTCCTATATCACCTCTGCTAAATTTTAAATGAATTATTTGATATTTAATTGACAGAAGTTCATAAATACATTTTTACCTACCTCCCCACCTCCCCAGCCTATGCTGACTTCTGATTTGCTTATCTAGTTGTAGTTTATGGGAACATAAATCTGGAGCTAAAAGAGAATTCTGAGACTTAATTAGTCCAACTCCTTCATTTTATACATGAGGAAACTAAGGCTGGAGCTATTAAATGATTTGCCAAAGATCACATAGCTAATAGGTAGCAGTGGTAAGATTTGAACCCAACTTTGTATTCTGAGCCTCTGCTTTTTTTTCACTCTACTGTACTGCCTTGTATTAAGAGCAGTCAGTTCTTAATTGAATCTTACTTTTTCCTTAATTTAATATAATGACTGAGTGCTGAAATCTAAATTAATTAAGTACTCTATATGAGGTACATACAAAAAATAATAGCCTTCCTCTTTGTGACCTTATATTCTCAGGTAATCATTGCTTAGATTATGTCCTAGTGATGCGGGAAAGATTCCTTTCTAGATTCCCACCCTCTCCTAGTTAATAATGTAAATTGCCCTTTAATTCACAAATCCTGGTCCCTTTGAATTCCAATAGAATATCTGACTTGTTCCCAGCCCCACCCGGATATGAGCCAAGTTTGGGGCTACACCGGAAAGCCCCTCGAGCTAAGTCTCCTATTATAAAAAGGCCACGCTGGGAACTCCTCTTGGCAGAGATTCCAAACATAGCTACCATGTGAAGACCCTCTGTCCACTGGACCCTCTGTCCAGTGCCCTCCTTATCTCTACCTTCGCCTATACTTTAACTTTGCTTATCCAATAATAAACCTCTTTTATCAATCTAGCTCTCCGGGCCAATAAATGCTTTTATTGGGAACTCGCGCCGCTACTAGACCCCCTTGCGCCGAATCTGTACCCCAAACCTGCCACTAGACCTTAACCCTAATTTCATTTAGGTACCCCAAAGCTAAACCTCAACACTAGGAATGTACACACATTACTTCCTAAATTACAATCAACTGTGAATTGCTTCAGTATCCTCACCTCTTATTCCTCAGCCTCAATTCAGGCCATTGAAGAAAGAATAAAACAAACTCAAGGATAAACTTATTATTGTTGCTTTCCTTAAACACCCTTATTCTCTTTCCTTTTCCCTCCTCCATTCTTCAAACTTCTATCTAATATGACTACAATACTCTTTTCTTTATTTCTATGTCTATCATGTGTTTCTCATCTGCTTAGCTAGTTGTACCAATTGGAATGATATTTTCCATACAGTTTCATGAGACTGTATCAAATACGTTACTAAAGTGAATATATTTTATCTATTATATTCTTTTCATCCTCTAATCATGTCTATGGGCCCCCTCCCAGCTGCCAGATACTTCTAGAGTCCTCTTGCTAGAATGAAACCTACAGCTCCCCACAGCTGTGGAAATCCTCCAACCTTGCTCAACTTCCTTTTGCTGCTCCAATCTCTTTTTTTTCCATCCCACTCTTTGGGATCAGAAACTGATTAATCTCTACCCCTCTACCCCCAGCTGCACAAAACTTTTGGATCAGCTCCCAGTTAGAGAACTACAGTTTCCTCCTCCTTCAGCTGCAAAATTCTACTGAATTTTCCCCTGCTGTGGAAGACTCTGACACCCACCATATTACCCCGAAGAAACATTCTTCCTCTCTATCTGTTCAGAATTCATTCATTCTGGTTCCAAAATTCCATCATTAGCGCTACCCTACCACCCATGAAAAGTCTTTAGCACTCACTTCAGCCCATCCTCTCCTCCTTCTCAGCCCTCCCCTCATATTCTTTCAGTGTCTTTTACTTTAATAATTCAAAATCCTGTAATGGAATATTCATTTATGTAGTAAGAAAGGAGACAGAAAATATAAAACTCATGAAAGAGACTGCATTAAAATTCTTACCTTGTAAAATATTATTGTTTTCTTGTTAAATACCAGACAATTGGATGCCATGGTCATTGAATCTTTTATCTACACAAAGCCAAGCAACTGGATGAAAAGTAAAAGATTCTATTATTCATCCAGTTGAGCCCCCTCTTAAAAATAGGCATTTGGTAGTATGCCAATAGATCATTTATGTGTTCACATCTGCACTTATATTTACTTTCAGATTCTCTAAAGTTTTAACAATATCAACAATGAAATTAGCTCAAAAGATAAAGAAGGGAGGCTAGAATACTTCATTCTAAATGCATATTCCTTAGGTTATCTTGATAATCTGTGGCATTCCATCTGGGCATATCAGGAGTACTCTAATTTTTACATGACTGAAACATTGTGAATTTAATATAATGGGGCTTTCTGGGGACAAATGAATAAGTTGAAGAAGCACCAAGAAATGATACTGTCAATTTATCAATAGAGAGAGCAGGCTTATTAGCTGCCCCTGCCCTTTGTATTAAAAAAAAAAAAATTCAAATGATAGTTTGATTAAATGATCAGCTGATATTTCCTAGGGTAGGAAAATGAAGCTCTAATCAAAAATATTTTCACTTAAAAATGTTAAAAAGAAACAAAATCTATACAGTTTCTACAGTATATTTAGAAGGTCATGTTGTCAGAAACTCCACTGACCTGACATGAGACTCTTAGTGATTTTAAGAAGTGATGAATTGTCCTTGAACAGGCAGTATGCGCTTATAAACTGGAGCCCTGATGGGTTTGAGATGATATAGTGGTTTTAAACTGTGCTTTAATTTACAGCTATTTGAACCACTTCCATTTTTTACAGATATTGAAAACTGGAAATGAGTCAAGCAGTAGCATGTTCCAACATATAGCTTCAAGTAATAGCATATCTATGTAGTGAGAGTCTGAAAATTAATACCCAAATAAAACACACTTTACAAAAAAATTGAGTTTTAAAAGCCTAAGATAATCTTTTCAATTCAATTCAAATAAATAAATATTAATTTAGAATATGCTATGTTCAAAGCACTGTGCTACATATTGAAAAAATTTTTAAAAAATAGTCGTGTCAAGTAAGGAGGAAGAATATAGAAATAATTCAGGCTGGGTACTTTCTGAAGTGATGGTCTTGGGAAGGGTATCACCAATAAGAACAAGAAGGTCTCCTGATTGAATTTTCTTAAGGCAGAAATGCAGCAGATGAGGAGAAAAAGAAGGGATGTGAAGATTATTGTGGTGACATATATCAGAAAATAAGTATTTTTCATAATCTTCTTAAGGTGGCTCTGAACACTATAGTCAGTAACCTCCTATTTTATAAAACATGAATTACATGCTGTGCAACTCTTGAAACAGAACCTCAAAATGACCTCATAATAAAGTGCATAGTCACAGGTACTTTGCTGCATGTAGCCTACAAATAGTTGGGGTATTTTTCCTTGAGAAGTTGCAGAGAATTACATAGCTTAATTCCAGTTCAATTTCTATTTTTCTCTTGATGTCCCACACTACAATAATAATTAGCTGAGACACTAACGAAGCTATTGCTTTTTGTTTATGTTGACAGAATAACTAGGCTTTTACATCAGCTATAACCCTGTTTCAAAACCTCCCACTAAAAGAGGTCCTTAAATTACTTTGAATTGAATTGAATTATGTTCAGTACAGAACAACTATAATATTTCTGGGGTGCCTTTGATATTTAAGGCACTATTTGGCTGCTTATAATGCAAAGACAGTTAGACCTCAAGAAACATGGTTCTCTTGAAAGACTTTTCTAAAAATTATAGTAATTCTGGAGTTTGAAAAAAATGAAGATAAATGCCCTAGGGAATGACCAGGTTTGAGTATAAATGGACTTTGTTACTACTTTTTTTTTTTTTTTTTTCCCTTCAAAAGTCCTGAAATAACCTAAGGCTATCCAAGAATACAATTCAGATCTTTTCCTACATTATTCTACTAGGCATCACAGTGAATTGAGACAGGACCTGTAGGCAGGAAAAGGTTAATTCAAATCCAATCTCAGATACTACTGTATAAAGATGGGCAGATCACTCCATCTACTTTAGTCTCAGTTTCTTCATCTGCATAATGGAGATAATAAAGGCACCTACCTCACCAGGCTAGAAGATCAAATGTGAAAATATATATAATGTGCTGCACACATTTTAAGATAACCTAATAATGCTAATTTTTATTGTTATTAAAATTTTCAAGAATCCCAAAGGGAGCATAAAATTATCTATTCCATTTGTTTCATTTTACAAAATTATTTATCATACTTCTGTTGCAATTAAAAACACTGAAGGAAACAATTAGAAGTTAACATTTTTAAAAGAATGAAAAAATTATATTTTACTTGAATTGGCAACTTGATATTTTTCTAAATCCTGCTTAAAAAAAAAAAAAAAGAATCTTTATCAACATTCACACAACTCTACATTGCTTTATCTGTTACTTGTATAAGCTATTCAGTGACTCCCACACTCCTCACCTGCTCCTTTTGTTTTGACCCTCCACTAGAAAAAATTCCTGCTGGTGTTCCTTTCTTTATGACTTCCATTTGATCAAAGGGTTTGGTCTACTTCCCCACTAAGAAGGCAGCTTATTCTGTTATCCATAAAGAGTTTGGGATGTTTCCCTGGTTGGTATGTTCTTAGATTTCACAGATTTTTTAGGAGGGAAAATGCTTTTCAATTTTATTAAACAAATTATATAAATGAAAAATATAGCAGAATAGAAATGCAACAATGTTACTATGATAATCAGCCTTTCATCAGTAGAAAAAAATTGATACAGTGGAATAATGAAAAAAAAAAGTCACTAAAAAGAATGATCCTATTATTCTTAGAACAGTTTCAGACTCCTAAAATGCCTTATTTGAAAGTTTTTCTTTTTCTTTTTCTTTTTCTTTCTTTCTTTCTTTTTTTTTTTTTTTACACAAGAGATAATTATCTATAAGGATTTTTTCTTATCTAATTGTTACAAACTGGGGTAAAAAATTTAGTTTTAATCATAGATCTTTGGCATCATCTTTTTAAAAAAATAGTAAAATTATTTTACATCCATTTAATAGTATAGTAAATAGTTAACTTTTTCTAACCTTCAGATGCTATAACAGATATGGAAGTCACAGACGAGCTTGTTCATTTGTTGATGCAGTTGTATTACGTGTATACAGGATTTAAAAAAAGAGGAGGGAGTCCCTGAAACTTCAGAGGCAAATGGAATGAATGACCTTCTACTAATGCCCTAAAAGAGAAAAATTTCAAACTTCTGGAGAATTATAAGAAGTTCTGCTGAGCTGGTATTGTTTTATATTCTCTGAGCTCCCAGGGAAGCCAACAGATAGAGTTTGTGAATGTCGCTCAATCCTACCATAGTGAGGTGGATCATCTTACTGTTTCCACAGCTGCCAGGGTATTAAATGCTGACTGCATCCAATTCTGTGATCATTGTAGTGTGTCTAACCACACACCCAGTCAAGTGTTAGATCTAATGTTGGCAAAGGACCTCTCCTTCCTCTAGGCTGTTGGGGCTCTGATAAGTACATGTCCTCTTGTTCTCCAATTATCTGCCCATCATCTCAGAGTGCTTCTTATTGACTGTCACTAACCTTTCTTGACTTTTCACATACATTCTGGGTAAGATTCCTGCTCAGGAGATTTTTTTTTCCTCCAAAAAGAGCGATCAACCCTGTAATCTCACAAAACAAAGGTTTACTTATTTATAGAAAGGGGAAACTTTTTTTTTTTAAGGTTAAAGGAGCAGGGGAATTCTACACTAACACCTTCAAATAGATAACAACCAATAATAGAAAAAAAGAAATGAAGATGAATGGATGACACCTGTTTTTGACCACACACTGTGACTTGAGTCTTATTTTCAAATATCAACAATAAGGACTACCTTCCTAGATCCTCTGTCTTGTGTTCCCATAAAGGTTAAACGCTGCCAACTAATTATAAATAAACATATAGCATGAGTATAGGATATTCCTTTCCTCCTCTCCCTTTCCCAAAGTAGATGTGTGCTTTTATTTCTATTGAGTGTTCCTCCCCTCTGCCAAGGCAAATTCACATTGTCTGCGATATATTGAAATGTTAAGTGACTTGTTAATGGGTCACACAGTCAGTATATGGCAGAGACAGGATTTGAATCCAAGTTTTTCCAGCTCTATGATTATTTCTCTTACAACTAAGTCATAAGCCTCTATGAATTCACTGGAGTTGAATAGAAAAAACTGACTAGGAATTAGGGGAAAAATTATGGAAAACTACTACTGATATTTCTTTGTATGAGATTCTTGCAATATGATACCCCAAAGAGATTATCAGGATGGATGTGACACTTATTAAAATTAATCATTTTATAGTTAATTTCCTTCAGAATGCTCCAAGCATTTGAAGTAGGTTTGCTCAGACACTTATAAAGTATCGTCCCTTTTCCAATGTCCATGATATCAGGTATATAACTTTATTAATCCACCCTATTCAAGTTCTCAATACATTTTGCCTCTACTATTATAATAGTCTTTTAAATGTCTGGTCTCATGACAACATACTTCAAGGATCTGTGATTGCCTTTTCATGGATATTCCTCTGACAGAAGCAGGTCTAAATCTCTTTATGTCTTAGTAGATAATCTTAGGAAGTTGTTATGCCTGAAAAAAAGCCAGTTTTTCAGACTTCTAGTGATGAGCTTTTCAGAATTTAACTTGGCTGGTCATTCCACAGACACAATTCTTTATGAGGCCCACTGGAGGAGTGATTATGTCTTGGTGGGACCTAAATGGATTGCAAATCTATCAGTATAGCCTTCAAGAAGCTAGGGTCACCTCCATGTCATAATGAGAGATATGACTACTACTAGTAATAGCATAAGATAGAGACATATTTCCCACAAGGTTTAGCATTTTTTTTAAATTATGAAAAACATAGAATTGGATTTTTGAAAACTGGACTTCATTACATTATATTTCATAAGTTTTTTTTTTCTTCCTCTACTTATCAACATCCACAAGGTCATTATTCTCATGCAGAGAGGCTGAGAAATCTATTCTTCCTTCAAAGCAAATGGTTTTTTTTTAAGATTATTTTTACTCTTGTTGAAAGTGAAATAAAATTAGTTTTTAAAGTCTTTTATAATTCATTTCCAGTATGAATGGTTATAAACTCTTTTTGCAAGGTCTCTCTATTTTAGTGATGTCTCCTTAGTAGGGAATACATGCTCCTTTCTTGGGAAATTACACCTACCAATTTTCTTGCATATTCAGGTCACTCACACACAGCTATTCTGTACCTTTTGTCAGCTGATACTGGATGAAACTCAGGGGTAAAAATAAGAAGAAAATAAGGCAAGGATTTATAATATTCTGTTTCTGGCTAATATGGTAAAGTTTGGCTATTTTATTGAAAAATCATATGATGATATGTTTTTTTTAATGCTTGGCACATTGTTTTCTATAATTAAGCTCAAATTAAATGCTAATTTGTTTATTCTAAGACATTTCTATGCAGGCATACATTTGTATTCCTTTTATGACCTAATAATTACATGAAAGCAAATTAATAAGGGTGGAGACATAGTATGCTGTCTGCATTATTTATTTTCAGAGTAGTGTTACTTTTTTTGTTGTTGTTACTTTCTGGAATTATAAAAATAATTCCCTAATGGGGATTCAGTGTTAGGTGAATAAGAGCTGTTTGTTTTAATGAATCATTTTTGGTTCCTCAGTAAATTTCAAGCATCTTCTACTTAATCTATTTGGATGGTATAAAAAGACATTGTCTAGGAATAGTATAATGTATTATCCCTTTTTATTTTAGAATTTCAAATAGGTGGGTTTAAATCTATCTTGTAATATCAAAGGACTTGAAGAATTATTCCATGCCCTCTGTAGGGGTGACATTTGCATACTGTACTGTACATAATCTTAACTCTATTACCTACTTTCTATCCTGAATTCCCTTATCTATAGATTAGATTGAAGGGGAAAGGGGAGGGGGAGACCACCACTAAGTGAAATTGTCATGAAATTTTTATATTAGCATTCTCTAACGACTTTTGTTTCAACTACCTTCTTGCAGGTCTCCAGTGACAGAGAAAATGAATCTGGCCTTTGCCACAATTGTGAACTCATTATCTCATTACAAATGGCACTCAGAACTGAGCTGATCAAAGTAGCTGCACATTTTAACTCAGAAGATGGAGGACATGTGGCTTAGATGAACCAAGCCCAACAGTGTCAGATAGGTTTTAGTCCCAGCTGTATTAGTGGCTCACTGTGTGAACTGTGTTAAGTCGTTTAACCTTTTCAGACAGCCCTTTGAAAAATGGAAGTAGCTGAAATGGCTGTTAATGTACATAACAGTTGGAGTCCTGTGAACATACTAACAATAAACCTAATGACATTAAAATCCATATGACAAAGGACATCACCATAGAAAGTTGCAAAATTTGTCTGAATAGGATACTAGTGACAAAGTCATTCACTAAGGTTACACTGAAGACAGCCACTCAAGGTTGCTTTGAAAGATTATATTAAGGTTACAACATTTGTTCACCAAGAAGGAGAGAAAGATATAAACTAACCAGCTAACTAAGTAGGTTTGACTTTAGATCGATTTTCAAAGAAGCTAAAAGCACCAGTTATTATCTCCAAGGCAATAGGGGCCAATCCACATTTTTCTGTGTTTTTAATATCAAACACACTTCCTTAGCAT
Source organism: Antechinus flavipes (assembly GCF_016432865.1). Classification (NCBI taxonomy): domain Eukaryota; kingdom Metazoa; phylum Chordata; class Mammalia; order Dasyuromorphia; family Dasyuridae; genus Antechinus; species Antechinus flavipes. The sequence continues at coordinate 266,579,371 of NC_067401.1, forward strand.
CTTTCAATATGCATTAATTCACATCTGTATTTAAATACATGTATGTGCATACTCTTCTTGTAAATGTTTTTTGACCTTTTGAAAAAGTTCTTTTTCTTATCCTCTCTAATATTTGTTAGTACATCAAAAATAATACCATATCTATTTTTATTCCTTTCCCATAATAATAATAACAATTGATATTTATATAATGCTTCATGCTTTGCAATGTACTTTGTAAAGATTATTGCATTATATCCTCATAATAATTTTCAATTAGGTGCTATTATTCTCCCCATTTTATGGAGTATGGATAGGTTAAAGAATTTGTCCGAAACCATACAGCTATTAACTATCTGAAGCAGGATTTGAACCCAGGTTTTCTTGACTATAGGAGTATCATATTATCCATTATGTCACATGGACTATCACTTTCTTATTTGGTGTTGACTAACAAAAGATTGATGGACAAACCTTAAGGTTATTTCTACTTTTGAGAAGAAATATAAAAGTATGTGCTTTGGATCTGAATTACTCCTTCCAGTCAGTAAGCTTTAAAGTGAATGAGTTTTCTTCTATTCCATTAAAATGGACTCAAGTGACCTGAAGGAATTCAAAAAGCTAAAAAAGATAAGCAGTCCCTCACAATGTGCCTATGGGATAATGGGTGGCAATTATTATATTCTAATTTTAAAGATGGCACATAGAGGTTAAGTAATTTGCCTGAAAGCAGAACATTTACATACTGAATGTTTAATTAAGCATCTAAAATTACCTATGCAAATCATCCTTGAAATTTTTATGAATGTACATGAGGTTCAAAAACTAGCAACCTGATGATTCTGAAGGTAAGAGCAAAACAAGGATTTGTGGTAAAGAGAGAAAAATCACCAACATCCATTACAATCTTAATCCACTAAAAATAGTCCACTGAGATGTAATTGCAGTCATTACTTAGATGAACTGAGTAAGGGAGGTTAATGAGAAATTAGCATAATCTAAAGAAAAGCTAAGATTTTGATAGCTCAAATGTCATTATTTTACATTCAAGATTCCACATTAGTGTATGTCTAGTATAGAAGCTACAGTCTACCTAGGAGAGGGCAAATTGAGTAACTTAAAGGTGGCTTTCAATTTTGCTTGGCTATTCAATGAAATATATGAACATTGAGTAAAAGGAGCACCTCTGTGATCTGCAAAGTTTAATTTTTGTATTTTAAATATACTCTAATATTTCAAGGATATGTAGTTTTATTTCTTCAGGCACTTCTTTCATATTTGGTTATTATAATCCTTTTGCAATATAGATGCTCTTTGAGAGTTGCCATTGATAAGAAATGTAACCACCTGGATGATAGATGTATTAACTTAGTAAGGCTGTTCCTTAGTTAATAAGGATAGGATTTGCTATCAAATCTAAAGCCATTTTGATGTGATAGAACGTGCTCAAATTGATATTTCACTAGCACAGCTTTCCATACTGTGAGGAAACTTTGGAGGAAGACTTTGGTTGAAGAAGTACAAAGCACAATATGGGGAAGAATGAGATATTAATGGAAGATATGAAATATGTGAGAAAAAATGGATCATTTATGTAGAGCCAGAACAAAACTTAGAGGCCACCTAGTATAGAAGTGTCAAATATGAAGTCTGCCCCTACAACTCTCCTGAGTATAGCCAAAAACAGATTAAAATGAAATTGGGAAGTATCTAATAATAATATATCTAAATATAAATAAAATATCTAATAATAACATAATAGAAGACAGACAATACTAATATAGTTTTTTCTAAGTCAATAGGTGACCTGCAGGAATCCTTAGAGGTCCTATCCCTATTTAAATTAAACATTATTGATGTAGTTTAACAAATTCATTTTATAGAAGGAGAAACTGGTTCAAAGAGGTGAAATTACTTGCTCAAGGTCCTATGCATAGTGATGGAGCTGAATTTGAACCTGATACCTACAACTCTTGAGTTAAGGGCTCTTTTTCCTAGTTGCTTTCTGCTAATTTTTTCTGACATTATAAGATCATAACTTTGTACCTAGAGAAAATCACAGAGGCCATCTAGTCTTACTAGTTCATTTCACAGATGAGTAAACTGAGACCCAGGCTCAGTACTGAGATCCAGTAATTGCTCAAGAAAGAATTCAGTTTAGATAGTACCTAACCATCAGTGAAATAATTTGCTTACTTTGATTCAATTTCATGGAAATTTTTTTTCTGATTTGTTTTTAACAATACTCTCTTTCCTCTACCAATGCACCATAATGGATCTTTTCCCTCTGATTGAAAGCAATCATTTTAATATTCTATAGGAATAAAATGCTAAAATAATGAATTTTTAAGCTTGTTAAAAATCTCCATACATAGATTGATACAACACTTGACTGTTTACAAATCACTTAGAATATTCATTATCTCATCTGATTCCCATAAGAAACTACTTTAGCAAAGCATGCACTATTATATAAATTATAAAAATAACAAGATTTAGGTACATCCATAGAAGAAAAAAGTCTTGCTCAAGATCATAGTTAATGAGAAGCAATTGAGACTTGAGCCCAGGTCTTTTTGATTTCAAGGTCATGGGGTTCTTTCCTTGTACTGGGAATGTTGCTCTATAAAGAGATTATTTGGAAGGACTGGAGTTTGAGGTGACAGTGTGGTAAGACAAGTGTAAATATGGATTCTGGATACATTAGTGAGTCATTCAGGCAATAAGAAAATGTTAGTCATTCAACTTGTTTTCCTCTATATATCATTTCTTTGTGTGTTATGCAGACAAGTGGTATGGAGAAGAAATATTTGAGGATAAATAATACTATATGGCTAAAAATGTTTGTTTTATACACATATGACCTCTTATATTTTATATTTCCTAGAGACAGGTTATTGTGATGACACTTGAATGCCTGAAAGACTTGCTATTCCTTTATGTAATCCTAGTACATGAGATAGCATGAAATAGTGAAAAGAGATAAAGCTTCTGAGCAAGGAAGACCTGAATTCAAGTCCTGTCTGCACTGCCTATATAATTCAAGTTCTGTTTGAGCTTCTTATATAATTCTGGGCAAGTTGCTTAAATTCTTAGTACCCTGTAGACAAGCTATATAAAACCAAAAGTATTAGAGCACGTGCTGATCTGAATTGTTGAATCATTTTTTATTCCCTCATTGAAGGGAACTCCTTGTACTGATAAAATTACAGATATATTTAAAATAAGAACCTAGGGGCACTTTGGTGACACAGTGGATAAAGCACCAGTCTTGGAGTAAGGAGGACCTGAGTTCAAATGTGGCTACAGACACTTACTAAATGTATAACTTTGGGGCAAGTCACTTAACCCCAACTGTTTCCAAAAAAACAAGCAAATCCCGCCCCTCCAAACAACCAAAGCAGTACCTTATGCACAGTAAACATTTAGTAGCTACATGTCAAATTGTTGGTCTTTGAGTCTTTTATATTCAATAAAACCAGAAATTGTTTCACAGGATCATAGAATTTGAGAGTTGGAAAGGACTTTGACAACTACATAATTCAACTCATATCTGAAAGAGATCTCTACCATAACATAGCTGACAAACCTGATATAATAGCCTGCTTTTGATGAAACAATTAGAATGATAGAAAAAATTTTTTGACTAAGTACAAGCTTAAATGATTATTCATACCAATAATGATTTTTCCAAGTATTCACATGAGATAATTTGTATGGATAATATCTCCACTGGTTGAGATTGCAACCTTCAATAAAAGATTCTTAATCAACTCCTTTTTAATATATAGAGCATCTATCAGTTTCCTAATAGAGTCAAAGCATTTAATATGATGTAGAGAGCAGTCATTATAATCATTTTATTCATCTTTCATAAAACTACAATAATCTCTATTCCACTCCTAAACAGAAGTAAGGGTAGAAGACAGAGGATTTTATTACTTCCATCTCATTGTGTAAGAAACATGTGTCTTACCAAGAAGTCATTGGTGAATGAGGAAGAACTTTTTTCAATTTTAGTATAAAAGCAGATGTCCAACAAGTAGGTACAAACTTTAAGATAAATACACAGCCTTTTATTTCCTATTCCTGATTGATATTTTTCTTCCCTGTTTCCCCATTAACTAGGTACCACAGAGTTTACAGGCTATCTGGAGAGCCTAAACACCTCCCCCCATTTATCTTTGTCCTTCTCTCGTTCCCATATTTTGATGCTCTTTTCCTCTTATTATCTTTATAACTTATTTGGCCATAGTTTCCCATGTATGCATAAGTGGACATGTTAGATCATAAAACTGGCCTTAACTAATATTAATGAGGTAAGTTCCTATTCTTACCTATATATATTCTCAAGTGTACAGTCATATAAGCATCCATACTCTGATGAGTGATATGCAGAAACAACATTTCCAGGCACATTTTCTACAATTCTCAAGTACCTGTCATTGTCTGCTTGACTTTTGGCATGTTCCATCTCTTTTGGTTCTTAGTTACCTTATCTGTGAAATGATTGTGTTAGATTATGTGACTTTCAAGAGTTCCTTTTAAATTCTAAATCTATCATTTTATGATAACACTTTTACTCAGGATGTGGTTCCTTGTTTCCCTAACACCCCAGATGAATACAGAAAGAATGCTGACCAAAAAGTTCACCCACAGAAATACATACTTTATATCTGGTTACAGTCAAATTTTGATTGTAGGTGGTATTTACCTGGGCAGCCTGATAGTTCATTTATTTATTTTTTAATTTTTTATTAAACCAGTGTTTTCACATAAAGAAATATTAAGGTTTCATTGTCTCATTAAAGCCACTTGATTGGAAAGGATAGGTATAGTCAGCCAGAAAAAGCACTTTTCCATAATTTTCAATTGTTCAGTTAAAGCTGCCTCAGTAGGGCTTAGTTGAATTTACTAACTTAAAAAAAGTTTGAAGTAGAGTGTAGGGATGGAAGCAATTTGAACTGGCAAGCAATTCTGGATTAGGTGGAATCATTATCCCTGTTTGGTAGATGAGGAGATTCAGGCTTTAGGCAATTAAGACTGCTCAGAGCCACAGAGCCAAGTAGAATAAGTCCTTGAAGAGAACTTGTTTAAAGTGGACTCTTTCCAGAATTGAGGAAAATCTTCTTTTGACACATTGAAAAATTATTTATTAAATACTTAATATTTTTACTATTTACTAAATATTAACTAATATTTACTATTTATTAAATATTTACTTTTTTCTAGATAGTTGCTAAACACTTTGTATGCAACAAGCAAAGAGACTCTCTCTACCCTTGAAGAACTTAAATTTCCAAAGTAGTTTTCCTTCCTTATGACCAATGACATCAGAAAGGTGATCTTGACTTACAAGTGAATTGGATTTAAGTGTGGCAGAACTATGCAAAGTCATTAACCTCAGTCTCTCCTCCAGAATCAGTGGAATCCAGTGGCAAGACATCATTCAGGACACAGCAATTGGCCCCTGATGCAGTGGGAGACAGACTTTTAAACCTAAAACATTTCCCAGGTCTCACTTTGGTCGAAACAACAGCCATTCAATAATTAAGGATTAGGCAAAAATTGAGGCAAGCCTAGTTTGCCTACCCAAAAGAATCATTTTGGGAGGGGAAGACCCTCAGAGTTTCTGACCAGAATAGAAATAATTGCCATTCACATTCACTATGAGTCATCAAAACCCATACAATGAGCAAGGGAAGCTTAGATTGGGTCCTTTTATACCCTCTGATGATGCAGACTCCTAGTCCAGGACTGCTAATCATATGAGACTATGAACCATGCTTTTGTTATACATTCATAATACTTTAAAATAAAACTTTATTCTTGTTAAAGTGGAGGGAAAAAGAAAAGAAAAAGTTAAGGGTTCTTGCATAGTTTTCCATGCCTCATTACATTTAGGGGGAAAAGCATCCATTGTATCTTACTATGGATAATTTAAATTTGCTGGTGCAGACTTGGCCTAAATTGTATTAGTTTCTTTGAAGATGAAATGAACTTGGGGCAGCTATGTGGTGCAGTGGATAGAGCACCAGCCCTGAAGTCCAGAGGACCTGCGTTCAAATCTGGCCTTAGATTCTTAACACAATCCTAGTTGTATGACCCTGGGCAAGTCACTTGACCCCAATTGCCTCAGAGGGGGAAAAAGGATGAAATGAACTTGAATTTCAAATGATTAAAATTAAAAGTTCATATCCAAGAAAAATTAATTCATTTTGTATGATGAACATGTGTTTATATGTTTACTCTCAAGCCCTATGCATGTAGAATTACTCAAAAAATTGAAAATTTCCCCCAAATACTTCATGATGCTTTTTTTTTTTACTGTCTAAAATGATGAATTTCAATAGACCAATATTAAGACACATATTTTTTCCTGGTAGATTCCTCCCAGTATAAGACCTGTTCACTTCAAAATAAAGGCTCCTTATGGGCAAGAAATAATTTACTCTTGTTTCTGTAAACAAAACAGTGTTTTACATGTAATGGGTTCTTAATAAATTTGTGTTTATTCCTTGATTGGTTGGTTGATTACCTAATTGTTTCAGAATGATTCAGAGTTGGTCAGTCATTCAACATACTGTGGGTGAGATTATATAGACATGCTAGAAGCAGATCAATCAGATTTAAATCTGCTTAGCTGTGTTTCCTAACAATGGCCATGTTAGTAATAGATATTAGCATTATGTAACTCCCTGTGATGTTATAGTCTGAATTCTACTTAGAAAATTAGATCTACTACATTTTTTTTTTGGCACATATGCCTCACTACCTGAGAGCAGAAGAATAGAATATGCTGCTAGACAAGTCAAATGAACAATTTCTTAGATATTTGCTTTGTGCTAAATATTGTACAATGTAAAATGAATACAAAGAAAGGAAAAATAATGCCTTCTCTCAAGAGTATATGTCTATATTTATGCAAATCTCTATATTTATCTATAAAAGCTAAACATGGGAATGGGGCAGATAGGTAACAGAGGATAGAATACAGACTTCGAAGTCAGAAAGACATATTACTGAATTCAAATTTGAGCTCAGACCCTTACTAGCTGTATGATTCTGGGCAAGTCATTTGATTACATTTGTCTTAGGCCCATGTCCATAAAATGAGCTAAAGAAGGAAATGACAAATAACTCTAATTTCTCTTCCAAGAAAACCCCAGATGGAGTTACAAAGAGTCAGTTATGACTGAAATGATCAAAAAGCAATAAAGATACCAGATAAATTGAATAAAGAGAAGTAAGGGGCTAGAATTAAGAAATATTGAGAAAATCTTCCTGTGGAATAAAGGTTGAGACTTGATGGAAGTCAGAGATGTCAAGATACAAAGATGGGGATAGAGAGCATTCCATGCATGAGGCAACAGCCAGTGAAAATGACCAGAGTCTGGAAATGGATTTTCTTATTTGTAAAAGAAAAAGCATTCCATGCATGAGGGAACAACCACTAAAAATGACCAGAGTCTGGAGATGGATTTTCTTATAGGTAAATGAAAAAGGAGTTCAATGTTTTAGATAACAATGTGTGTGTGTGTGTGTGTGTGTGTGTGTGTGTGTGTGTAGATATGGAAAAGTTGAGGAAAGGTCTAGCTGTGAAGAGCTTTGAATGCCAAATAATTTTGTGTATATGATAATGGAGATGATAGGAAATCAATGGAGTTTATTAAATAGTGGAATTAGAGATTGGGGTGGGAGTAGGGGTCATAGTTATGGTCATATTTGTTCTTTAGGAGTATCACTTTCATTGTTTAGAGACAGGAATACATTTGTGGCAGACCAGGTTTCAGGGGATGAGTTTCTGCACAAGGCTAAGGACTTATGTGAGTGGAGAGAAGGATACTATATGGAGGGGAGTAAAATTTAAGAAGACTGAAAAAGTAAGAGTACATAGAACTTTAAAACCAAAATAGAGTATAAGAATCAGATTTTTGTCAGCATTTGGTCTTTCTCATAAAATGATATAGTAAATATGTGTGCAGTTAATTGGTTGATTTTGACAGGATTTTCATTAAAAAATATTTAAAATCAAGGATTGCTAGCCTAAGTAGTTTTGTATTGTGTATATATTTGTGTGTGTGTGTGTGTGTGTGTGTGTGTGTGTGTGTTTGTGTTTGTACACGTGCAGAAATGTAGAAGGAGTTGGTCCAGGTAAGCTAGATGAATTTAGTCAGCATTACCCTCAAGCTTCCAAAAGCCCAATACAATAATTTTTTTTCAGTTCTTTTTCACTTTTTCTGACTCTCCATGATGTTTTCTTTGCAAAGATCTAGAGTTGTTTGCTATTTCCTTCTCTAGATCATTTTATAGAAGAGGAACTGAGACAAAGAGAGTTAAGTAAGTTGCTTAGGATCACACAGGTAGTGTCTGTGATGAGAATCAATAGAGTATAACAATAGGAGAGCAATCCTACTCAAGCCTGTAATAATAATAGTATTTATATAGTCCTTTAAAATTTTTAAAGTGTTTTAAAAGTATTTTGTCATTTAAATTTCTTCCCTGCACTCCAAAACAACTCTGGAAAGTAAATGCTATTATTATCCTCATTTTCAGCTGAAGAATTTGACACTCAGAGAAACAAAATGATTATCTCGGGATCATACAACAGCTAATAAGAGTTTAGGAGCAAGTTTAAACTTAAGTTTTCCTAATTTCAGGTATAGCATTCCATCCATATTGCCCCACTTGATTGCATATGACACAATCCTTCCCACAACAGTAGTTACCATGACACTGTCATCACCTTTGCCACATTTGTCCATATATAGATTGGTTCCTGATCTACATATGTTATTTCATTTTATTATATTCCATGTAATTGATGTTCCTACCAAAAGCACTTACTCTTATGCCATAGAAGGCAGTATATATGTTTTTTATTTGCATAAGACCTCAGGATCCACCTTGATCATAGGTCCAATATACTCAGAAAGTTCTCATGCAGTCAAAATTAATCTTCTAACAAGGGGTTTACTTTTATTAGTCATCCATAGGATAAGTTTTGTTTAGAACAAAGCTTCTTAAACTATACAGTGAGAATCCATGTGGGATCACATAACGATGTAGGGGTTTGTGAAATTGTGATTTATTATTAGAAAATGTTTGATTTGTATGCCTATTTTATATACTTATATACACAGTGTTACTTAAAAAGTTCTCAAGTGAAAAAGAGTAACAAGTGGAAAAAGTTTAAGAAGCTCAGTATAGAGTAGCTACTTAAAGTAATAAAATAGAATGACTAATTTCCATAAAAGGAATATGAACAACCCAAGTGTTTCATGCTTCTTGACTGGTAGGAACTCTTATGTCTTCTGGTTATGTCATTAATTGTCCCTCTTATTGAACTTGTTCCCCACTGGTTTTGTGGGTTTACATAGCCTTTGATGACCTTGTGGCTACTGCTAGGTTTGTGATATTTTTTCCTTTGTAGAATTCGGAAAACAGGTTTCTGTTACCTGCCTAGAAGTAGAAGATGAGCCATGCCATATCAATATATAAAAAGTAGTTTTCCAGTCCTAGAAATGGTTGAGGTAGGGGAGTTTTGTAGAGGTAATCCTTGGCAATCCAGAAGAAAGAATGATATAGAGGAAGCACTTATTGGTAAGAAGAAATCAACATTTCTTTTCTCATTGCTCTTCTGCTAGGAGGCAGTTAGGAGAACAGGAACTTATTCTCTTCTTCATCAGTCATTATGCCAGGCAACAGAGCTATATGTCCAATAGGAGATACTTCACACATGATGGAGAAAGTCCAAGTAATCAAAGAGACAGTCGAAAGAAGCTAAGGAAAAATAATGATTCCTGAAATTAGAAGAGTTTGCTTTGGACTTAAGGAAAAAATAGTCCTGGTATTGGGAATTTAACTATATGGAAATTCAGACCTAGTATGCACCACTGAGTAAATACTCCTGAAGAAAAACAGTATCTAGGGAAGAGAATGTGAATAAAATTAGAAAAGAAAGGACATCAGGACCCTTCAATAATAGAGGTATGTAGCCTTGGCCACATGATTCTTAAATGTATGCCAAGGAAACTATATCCTCTACAAATATGTTTAATTTTCAGTTCACATTGGGTATATTTGGGAGATAGCACACTGTAGGCTTACAAGGTGATTATTTGTAACTACTATTTTTATTATGTCATCTCAGTAAATGCCCATCCTTTGAGTTAATTACATCAACTGAATATCTTGAATCTGCAGTTAGTCATCCTTTGGGGATTCCAATTTAAGAGCAATAATTTATAATTCCTGGTAAGTACATTATGGGAATCCTCTAGCCTCGGATTTTCCTCTCCTCTCCTCTCCTCTCTTCTCCTCTCCTCTCCTCTCCTTTTTTTTTCCTTTCCTCTTCTTTTCCTTTCCTCTTCCTTTCCTTTTCCTTAAAAAAAAACAAAAAAACAACAAAAAAAAACATTTTACTAAAGAAGTCCCATGAAAACTATGTATATCTTAGGCCCCATATGTTTGCCTTGAGATCTTTTAGGTCTTAAATGAAAATAGAAGGGAGGGCTAAGCAAAAACTAAAAAAAAGGAGAGAAAGCTCTTAAGAGGCTGACCTCTTTCACATTTCTTTGTTCTAAATTCTTGCCTTTTTAATAGATAGCTAACAACATGCCTTCTAGCTTTCTAACATTTGCAAAAACTATTTCTTATGCCTGAAGTGGATTTCTCACTTCCCTCTCAAATTTCATTTTTGAATTTCTGTCTTTCCTCAGAAGCCCAATTCAAATGACCTCCTCTTTTAGAAGGCTTCTAGGATATTCCATTTTCCCTGACTCCACAACTTCTAATATGATATTTTCTTTTCTTAAAATTATCATGTAATTTCATCTGCCTAGACTGTAAAATAAATATTGATATGGACCACAGAAATATAGGATTATAGATTGAAAATTGGAAAGGAACTTAAAAGCCATTTACTGCAGCCACCTAATTTTACAAGTGAAGATGGGTCAATGGATAGTTAATTGATATACCCAAGATAACATAGTTATTACATAACATAGCCATTATTTGAAGCCAAGTTCTGACTCCAATGTCCAGTCATATGTTATTTAAACTTTATATATTCCTAAATACTCTGTATGACATAGGATTTAATAAATATTTATCAAATGGATGAACAAATGAAAAGCATATCATTCAAATTTCTATAAAGCTTATGGATTTCTTCACCAGATTAATTTATTTTGTTAACTTGCATAGTTTAGGGTTTCTCACACACACACACACACACACACACACACACACACACATATATATATCACTTATATTTTCATTCCTTGTGTGTGAATTGAGCACTTTTGTTTCCCAATATACTTGTTTTTAAATTTGGAGAACTTGTCATCACAACTAAAGTTAATAGCTAAGAAAAGGGCATGACTCTAGTATTCATGGTTTTATTACACTAATATTTCATGCTTTGATGCATTAAAATACATGGAAAATGCCATTTTTTAAAGGAAATAAATTTTAAAGTGGGACAATAAACAGAGCTTTTGCATTTTTAGTGTTGCATGTCACAGAAGTAATTAATTCAATATCAGCATGCCTCCAAATGCTTTTAATCAATACCTTGCTGTCATTTATTTTCCTAATGAAATGCACCCAATAGACCTGTGGATATGTTACAATAAAACTTCTTTGGGCTATGTTTAATAGAATTAGTGTAGGACACATCCAAACCTTTGATATGCTTCCGCTTTTAAACATACTTAGATTAAAATATATCTTTCATATGATGCTACCTTGAAAAGTATTTGATATTTCCTCTCTCAAATTTATTAGTAGTTGTTATCACCATTAAATTAAATCAAATTGATAGCATTATACTAGGGACTATGCAGAACAAAGATGAAGACTAAGTGTGTTGTAATTTTTAAAATACCTTTCTTTCCTCCTCCTTAATCCTCATTCTTTGAGGACAGATCATTTACTTTTTCACTAACCAGGTCTAAGGATCAGAGTTTTAATTGAGGAAAAATGAGGGAATGTTATGGGGAAAAAAAAAGAACTAGAAAGAATCAAAAGGAATTAAGAGTTACTAAAGATGATAAATTGGTTAATCAAAAGTAATCTTAACAAAACCCTCAACTCTGAAGTCACAATTGCAATATTTCCAAAAAGTTCCAACCTTCTGATTTAAACACTTCAACTGGAAGGAAATACAATGTATTTTGTACATTGTATAGCATTGCCTTTGGGGACAGCCTTAACTGTTATGATTTTCGTTTTCTTTTATTGAGCTGAATTCTGCCTCATTCTAACTTCCATCTGTTAGGCCTTGTCTGATCTTTAGGATCAAGCAGAACATGTTTGTAGTTCTAAAAAGAAACTTCCTGTCTTCTTGAAATCTCTTCTTGAGGATAAATGTCCTCATTTTCTTTAATTCATAGGCACATGGCATTATCTCAGATTTATTTGCCATATTTGTTGCCCTATATCCAATTGGACTGTTTTTTTTTTTTTAAGTCCCTCCTTAATATGTTGCCAAGAACTGGACACAGGAAAAGAAGAAAACAGAAGAAAAAGAAGAAAGAACAGAAGAAAAAGAAGAAAGAACAGAAGAAGAAGAAGAAGAAGAAGAAGAAGAAGAAGAAGAAGAAGAAGAAGAAGAAGAAGAAGAAGAAGAAGAAGAAGAAGAAGAAGAAGAAGAAGAAGAAGAAGAAAGAGGAGGAGAAAGAGAAGGAGCAGCAGGAGGAGGAGAAAGAGAAGGAGCAGCAGGAGGAGGAGGAAGAGAAGGAGGAGGAGGAGGAAGAGGAGAAGGAAGAGGAGGAGAAGGAAGAGGAGGAGGAAGAGAAAGAGGAGGAAGAGCAGCAGCAGCAGCAAATGTACTCAGAAAAAAGCAAAACTTTTAAGCTCTATATTGCTAGTTTCAACCATTTTTTTTTCTGGGCTGCTGCTTCTTTTTTGGAAATAAGTTCATAATTTTGCATTCATTATCCCTTCTAACTATGTGTCATTTGAAGCTTGGTTAATTGTGGCATCTGTGACTTTAGTTAGTTTTTTATAGTAATGTTGACCAAACATTGCTAATACCAGAAATCTGGAATACTTCACAAAGCACTTCTGTAGGTTTGTATTCTTTTTTTGAGTTCAATGGCAAGACAACCAATTGTGAATCCTGTAATTGTTCTGTGATCTACTCTATTTCTTTATCTAGACCACAAGGAAATGGTCATAATATTATAGAATCTTTAAATCAGAAGGGACCTCTGAGGTCACCTATTTCAGTCTCTTTACAATATATCCAAAAAATGTTCACTCAACCTCTGAATAAATATATGTAATGAAAGAGCATGGATGACTTCCTAAGGCAGTTTAGCAAAATCATGTACATATTCTTAAGTAATCTATCATATTATTCTAGGCCAATTCTTAGAGAGTCATTGAGAGTCATTGACGGCAAGGTAGTTTTTTTTTTTTTTTTTTCACTTATCTTGGTTCTCAATTCCTTGATCATATTTTCAGAAACTTTTTTTCTGATTTATCAAAAGAAATATTACAATTATTGATTGATTCCTCCTTATGTTCTGTTTGTTTAAAGTAAAGGCATGATAATCTTTAGTTTTATCTGGAAAGTAGTCTTACAAAAAGCAATAGTAAGCCATGTGTTTGAATTGAGGAGATGGTTTTCCTTGAGCAGAATTGGAACTTTGCTGCTCAAAATTGAAATGTGCACTACACAACACTGTAAGGACTAAAATATCTAGCCTAGAAGTTAATATAGAAGGTATAATTTTGCCTCCATCCCTAAGGAGCACTTGTGGAATTCATAATGAAGATATCCGTAAAACAAGGAGTACTGAATTCTTGTAACATATTTGTGACTTATTAATGTGGAGATCCTCTCCATTAATGAACATTGTCACCCTTCTATGTTTTCCAGTTTTATGTGACTTATATTCCTGTCCTCCCATAAATTCACTGCAAGAAGTAAAAGTGGTATCCAGTGTACTTGGAGCTTTTCTCCAATTCTTGCTTTACATAATAAAGGAAGGAAATAAATTACATTGAAATAGTTACATATACATACATATAAATACATATACACAGGCATATATATATATATATATATATATTCGCAAACCCCATATTGGAAACCTCTGTTCCCTATATAAAGCTCATCCAACTCTATGTTATAATTTAGTTATTCCATTAGTTTGTGCCTACATAAAATAATTTTAAGAGTTGTCTACTCTCTGGTTAGCAATAAAATAAAGTCTTTGCACTCTAAGAAGATTTTTTTCAACTTTTGATCTCTGTTATGACAATATAGCTACATCGGTTTAAATTTTTTGAAATTATTCTCATCTATGGCTGTCCTTTATTTCATTTTAATCCCATCCCCAATCATCAAAAGTTTTTTTTTTTATTTTAATAGATCAAGATTGAGTTATTTTAATTGCATATTCTATCTTTTTTTTAATTTTAAGCTTGATTCTAATTTTGGTCTTTTTTTTTTTTTTTTGAGCAGTCAGAAGTCTGATTGTACATAGCTGATTCAAGAATAACTCCTACATTGGGGCAGCTAGGTGGTGCAGTGGATAGAGTACTGCCTGAGAACCTGAGTTCAAATCTAGCCTCAGACACTTTAATTCCTAGCTGTGTGACCCTGGGCAAGTCACTTAACCCCAATTGCCTCAGAGGGGGAAAAACAACAACAACAACAACAAAAAACCTCCTACATAAGTGAACAAGTATTAACCAGTCTGATAAAATATAATCAATTACAATTTTTATTGACAAAGGTAGCTAGCTCCCTGTTTCAAATGCATCTTGATCTTTTTTCTACAAGAAATATTTATGCAATATAAATGTGAAGTTTCTATGTTGTTGTTAGGTTTAGAAATTTGTATCTTTGATTCATTTATTTTATTCATGTTTTTCCAACACATTTCTTGTTGCAATCACCTATTCCCAAAATGCATATCAATTTAATGTGAAGATTCCTATCAAATTCTTCAGTTTCATAACATCTCCATCCTCTGTAACAGATGTCAATGCATAGCAGAAATTATCATAGTAGTCTTTTGCATAAATTTATAATGAATGTTGTAATATAGATGACCAAATATCCCATGAAATACCCCATATTTCTTGTTACCTTTGTATACATGATTACTCCAACTCAATAACTGCATTTGTACACACAAAATAATTGAATAACCTTGAATAATCCATTCATTTTTTGCAACTTCCTTTTTTATCTTTTCTAATTTCCCCTATTGAAATTGAAAAACATCTATGATTCACTTTTCCAGTAGTATTCCATTTCTGACAACATTGGATAATGATACTACATTTTAATGTGGCAACAGCTAAATTAATGTATATGGATAGCTGAAAAATTATCAGTATTAATAAATTCTGCATCTCCTACCATTGGGATTGCACAGAATTGAGTGACATTTTGTAAACTTCTTTTTCATCATCTGGAAGTCAACTAACTAGTGACAAGCTTCCCCATACTTAGCTAAGCTGTGTCTCAGAAGTTAAAGTCAGTCTGTTCTCAGGATCTAAATCAAAGCCTTTCTGGGGGAATTGCCTAAAGTTTTCCATCTAATGGAAAGACTATCGGAATTTAGGATTCCCTCCATATCATAACAAATACAGTGTCATTGCTTGTCTTCTCAGTGGGTGAGGGAGGGAAAGACTCTGGAACTCAAAATAAAATAAAAAAGAGGCTATAACTAAATAGTTAAATAGAAAGATGAATAGAATAAATATTCTTTCATTCTCCTTACCCCTCTGTTCCTCATTCTTTCCCCTAGTTTTTGGAGTTTACTAATGAATTTATTTTTTTCATTCTTCTTTTTTCATAATTTAGTTCTTGCTCTCTTCTTTTTTTCTCCATTATTTGATTAAAGCCCTCCCTTCTCTCCTTTAACTTATTTTGTTGGTTTTAAAATATTTTGTATGTCGTTTTCTTTTTTTTTTTTATATTTTATTTTATTTAATAATAACTTTATATTGACAGAATCCATGCCAGGATAATTTTTTTCACAACATTATCCCTTGCACTCGCTTCTATTCTGATTTTTCCCCTCCCCTCTATCCCCTCCCCTCGATGGCAAGCAGTCCTATATATGTTAGATATGTTGCATTATATCCTAGATACGATATATGTTTGTAGAACTGAACAGTTCTCTTGTTGCACAGGGAGAATTGGATTCAGAAGGTAAAAATAATCCGGGAAGAAAAACAAAAATACAAATAGTTCACTTTCGTTTCCCAGTGTTCTTTCTTTGGGTGGAGCTGCTTCTGTCCATCATTTATCAATTGAAACTCAGTTAGGTCTCTTTGTCAAAGAAATCCACTTCCATCAGAATACATCCTCATGCAATATCATTGTCGAAGTGTATAATGATCTCCTGGTTCTGCTCATTTCACTTAGCATCAGTTCATGTAAGTCTCTCCAAGCCTCTCTGTATTTATCCTGCTGGTCATTTCTTACATAACAATAATATTCCATAACATTCATATTGTGGGTCTTTTTCTTAAAAGCATTTCTTTTTGCTATTTTTTGTCTATTCTAAATTTTTATTTTTTAATTCATGGTTCTTATTACTTTTTATCTTCTTCTTTAGCATATCTTCCTTATAGACTTAAAGACTTTTCTGTTTTGTTTCTTTGGGTATATTTGCTAAGACAGAATCAAATTTTTCGATTCTGTCAATTACTTTTCCTGTATAGGCCATATTTTCTGCTTTGAAGATTTTTATTTCTCTTGTACATTCAGGAATGTCCTGCTGTAAAATAGTCTTTTGAGAAACCAAACTTTTTGCTGTCTCATCACATATTGCTTCATTTTTCTCTGTCTTGTTACATTTACTCAGACATTTCTAGGTTTGCTTAGATGGCATCTTTGATTATTAATAGTTGACCTGTAACTTTTTAAATAGATTTTTTTTCTGGGATCTTTGGTCAGTCTTTTTTTCCTTTTATCACATTATCATTCTATTTCTGATTTTTTTTTTTTTTGATGGCAGATCCCCTGAAGTTTGGAATTCAAAGAGGTCTCTACCTCTTTCCACACCCATAGGAATTTCACTTTTCATTAGCCTCAGTCACAACATCAAGTGACTTCAGTGAGTACAGAACTGGTCCCACCTAGATTCTAGTTTCTTCTTTTTCTAGCCAGGTATAGTACTCCACATACTGGCAACATGCTTTAGTTCTCTCTGTGCTTTAGTTCAATGGCTGAGATGTCCCAGGATGACAAAACTTTTGATTTCCTAAATATCTACCTCCTCTGTGGTCATTAATCACTAGTTGTCTCCCACAATGTTATATTGTCATAAGATGTCTAATTTGGAAGAAGGTTTCAGTACTGCTTGGGAAAAATCAAATTTTTGTGGGGCTTGGTGTTCCTTTTGGGGTAGATAAGACATTAGTGAACCCCCTAGTGCTCAGAACTTTCAAGAGAATCTCCTCTTTTCCACACACCTCTAGCCACTGAAACATCTCTACCATTTTCCAAATGTAAAACATACTGCCATTATGCAATTTGGTAATACTGAGTGCACAGGCCCATTTGAGCACTAAAGGAAATAACACTGGATAAGGAGTCAGAGCCAGGATTTGAATGAAGGTTTTATACCTCTCCTACCTTTTAACCAATTGTGAAGTATTTTTATTGAGCATTTTTTTGGTGTGTTTTCCTACCCAAATTATTAATTTTTTTCAAAATTTTCTTGCATAGCTCTCATTTATTTTCCTATTTTTCCTCTTCAGTTCTTGTTTGCTAAATGGATAGATAGATAATCTTTTCATACATCTTTCTTTAGCTTTTCTAGGAATTCTTGTTGAGATTGTATCCAATCTACATTTTTCTCCTTTTTGAGGCTTTATGTGTGGATATTTTATTTTGAGAGTTTGTGTCCTGAACTTTCTTATGGCCATGGTAGTTTTCACGGTCACATTCTTTTGATATTGCCAGCTTAATTTTCTAGCCTACATTTTGACTTTGGATTTTATGTTAGAGTTGGTGTTTTGGTCATCTCAAGATAAGAGTGTCCAGAAACCCTCTCTTCCTAACCTGCCCTTGACTGGGAAATGACCCAAAAGTTGCTTAATGTCTCTAAGTTTCATTTTATTTCTGCACAAGATGAAATATATGTGTGGAGTAGAAAGAGAACTGATTGAATCAAAAGTTCTGGGTTTGTTCTTGTTTTTTTGCCAAATAGTTTGGGTTAATTGACGTGACCAAGATCACATAGCTAGTGAGTTAAATTTTGGGTTCAAATCTGGATTTGGTCACTTACTACTTACATGGCTTTGGGGAATTAGTTTAATGTCTCTGGGCCTTCTTTTACTCAAATCAAGTAAAAAATCATTAAGTGCTTACTATCTATCATTAAGTGCTTACTATTTAGCTAGCTTTGTGCTAAGTCTTGGGGATTCAAAGAAAGATAAAATCAGTTCCTTTCCATTAAAAATTCATAGCTTCAAGGAAGTAAATAACATTAAAACAATGATGCACAAGCAAGATATATATAGGGCAAACTGGAGAATGCATGAGACAATAGCACTAAAAAGGACTGGGAAAGGATCATTCAGATAGTAAAATTTTAGCTTAGATTTGCAGGAAGCTAATGAAACTAGGACATTGAGATGAGCATGGAAAGAATACCAGGTATGAGGTACATCCATTAAATATGTACTATTTCATATACTAAGATGTTCAGACTACATGAACTGTAAGGTGTCTTCTAATCTATGATACAATGATAAACAAGACATCAGGCAGACTGGGAAAAAAAGTCTATAGGTCATACCATATTTAAGGATTCCTGTCTCAAAGACCAGAGCCAGCAAAAAAAAAAAAAATCAGGTTGAACGAAGTCCAAATGATTTTAGGATCATTCAGTGTAGAAGGTCGCTTGATATTAGACAAAAAATAGGAATATCTTCTTGCCTCTAGAAACTTTTGCATCTATTGTCTTAGAACATTAGAACTTATAGTCACAGTGAAATGGGGATCTTCCTCACAATTCCAGGGCAGAAAAAAGTGCTTTTGGAAACTCAAACATACTTCTTCTTGAATCATAACACCTTTCAATAATTGAAAACTTAGAAGTTTTAGAAGGATCTCTAAAAACAGCTTCACAAAATCTCTGAAGCTTGAGACATTTCACCCTCTACCTTGGAAACAGAACCCTACTTTAACAAAAAAATTTACATTTTTGACAGTTGAGTGAAACCTGTTAAGTCAAATGGCTTGTTAATCTAAATGTTTGTATAGGAGGAAAGGGGGTCTTTAAATAATTTACCCTTATTGATTTTGAAATCCTGAGGAAAAACATCTAGGTTGGGAACAATCCAAAGGAAATTTGTAATCTTATGGAAAATTGATCTTGTGGAGACTTTATTTTTGTTCCATGATTTCATGGGTTGAATCCATTTTATACATGGATTAAATAAAGAATTCATTTTTTTGGGGTAGAATTTTGGGTTTCTGTTGAACTAGAAATTTTTATGAAAATCCATGTGCTTAGAAGATATGAATATATAGAAACAATATAGCTATATCAAGTGGAGTACATATCAAAATACCCCCAAATACCTTTTATTTTTCTTTTTTGTATAGCTCTACTAAATTGACAATTTGGGGGTTATGCTAAACATAATTTACAAATTTTAGCAAATTATTTCATCAAGTCTCTAAAATAATGTTAATAGGAAAAATGGAGAAATAAAGAAACATAATCAAGATGGCAGAGTGAAAGGTAACAACTTTCCTCAAAATGAAGAATTCTATGTGTACAAAACAAGAAAAAGCCACAGTCATTTTTTTCCTCAGTCAAGGGTAACTTAGGAAAAGGGAGATCTGTGGACAGTGGGATATGAGTTGGCTGATACAACAATATGGTTAAAGTGAACTCTAGTTTTTCCAATGAGATATTTTACATTATTTTCTATTTTTTCATTTTTTTTTGTTTTGTTTTATTGTTTATTGATTCTCATAAAGTCATTAACTTCCATTTGCTCAATTGTAATTTTTAAGGAATTATTTTCTTCAGTGAGCTTTTGTACTTCCTTTCTCATTTGACCAATTTTGCTTTTTAAGGCATTCTTCTCCTCACTAGCTTTTTGTATTTCCTTTTGAATCACTTTAATTTTCCTTCCCAAATTTTTCTCTCTATTTGATTGTGAAAATCCCTTTTGAGACCAATTCTTATCTTTCTTAGAGGCTTTAGATGTAGGAAGTTTGATGTTGTTATTTTCTTTTGTGTGTGTGTTTTGACCTTCCTTGTCACCATAGTAAATGTCTTTGGTCAGAATCCTTTTTTTTCCCTCTGTTGTTTTCTCATTTTCTCTGCTTTTTTACACTAGGATTTTATTTCCAGGGTAGCAGGTGAAATGTCTCATGCTTCAGAGTTTTTGTGAAACTGTTTTTAGAGATCCTTCTAAGGACTTCTAAGTTTTCAGTTATTGAAAAGTGCGATGTTTGAATGACCAAAATCACTCTTTTTTGCCCTGGAATTGTGAGGAAGGTCCCCATTTAACTGTGACTATAAGTTATAATGTGGTAAAAATAATAGAGTGCTTCCTCAATTCTAGTAAAGAGATCTCATTTTGACAAGTGGTTTGATCTCCTTTACATCTATGGGCTGAGAGACTTCTGGAAGATGCTGCTGCCAACATTATTGGTCACTGTTGATGGTATCACAATGGATTCTCATCTTAGTGAGGTTGTGCCTGCCTTCAGTGTTGTTTTTGATGACTCTGGGCTGAGAGGTCTAGAAATTGCTGAAGCTGATTCAGAGGCCTGAAGGCTTGCTTCTGGGTTTTTTCTGGAGCCTGAACCAACCTGGACTATGCAGGTACAACCTACTCCAGGAATGTACCGTACTACCATCCTGGCACAACAGAATTTTTTCTACTGATCTTCTAAATTGTCTTTGGCTGAAAAATTGTCCCATTACATCTTTTTTTGTGGGATCTGGTGTTCTAAAGTTTGTTTTAGAGTCATTACTTAAAGAAATTTGGAAGAGTTTATGGAAGAACTTGGGTGAGTTCCTTATTTTACTCTGCCATCTTGTCTCTGCTTCCTCCCAAAATCTGCTTTATTATGTCTTTTTAAAAAATAAATTTAAAAGTGAAGGACCAGGAAGTCAGAGAAAAGACAGGAATTTACTCTCTTTCAAATTCCCTTCCAAACAACTTTAATTAATGACTGAAAAACAAATTAAAAAGTGACAAAACCAAGAAAAGGACTGAGTAAAATTTCCCAATTCAAAATACCTCAGAAAGTTGCCAGAAAAGCTATGTGACACTAGTTGGGAGTGGAACACAGTCTACAGCAGGTTGTATCCCCAGGTTGCACCCCAGGAAACCAACAGTAGGTCTCAGACTGCGTGTGTGTGTGTGTGTGTGTGTGTGTGTATGTGTGTGTGTGTGTGAATTAGTATAACTGAATCAGAAGCTATCAGCAGCTTCTAGAGCTCTCAACTCACAGATAGCAAGGGAGTCAGACAACTGGTCAAAAGGAGATAGCTCTGGTGTGCAACATTCTGTTACATTGTGCATATATGGATCTGAGTCTCAGTCTTGGATTTTAGTCCCAGGGTGAGGAGGAACACTAGCACAACAGAACTCACATTGCAAAGGATTAGGAGTTCTGGTCCCAGTTCCAGGGCATACACGAGTGCTTGAGGTTGCTTATAGACTAGAAGAATAATAAACACGCCTCTCCTTAAATAATACATACCATCTTATAAAAACTGAAAACTTATAGAGTACAAAAACTAGCTCTGAAAACAGTAGCACAAATATATATATATAAACATTAGAAAAGGGCTCCTCTACCCCAAAATAGAACTCAATTTCAACATAAAGGCAAAAGTAAAGAAATACATTAAAAATTAGTAAACAAACAAACAAAAGATCTTGACCATAAAAATTTACTATGGTGATAAGGAAAATAAAAACAGGAAAGCAATGACAAAATGGTTGAATGTAAAGCCTCAAAGAAAAATGTAAATTGTTTTTAGGTTCAAAAAAGTTTTCCTAGAATGGCTCAAAAGCCATTCAAAAGGAATTTTAAAAATCTAGTAAGAGATAAAGGAAAAATTGGGCAGAGAAGTGAGAAATGTGCAAACAAATCATGAAAAAAAAAGATTCAATAGCTGGATAAAGGAAGTATAGTAAATACTGAAGAAATAACATAAAAATAGGCTAAATGTAAAGAGAACTAAACAAATCTGAACAGAAGTTTTTAAAAGGAAGAATTTTGCAAAATATGAGAAAAAAGAGAACTTAAAAATAGAATTGGTCAAATAAAAAAAAAAGGTTGAAAAGCTCATTGATAAAAAATAATTCCTTAAAAAATAGAAACAGATGAAGGAAAATTAATAGCAATTGGATGTAGGAAACAAAAAAAAGTCCCCCAAATGGAACAAAAAAAGAAATATCTGATTAGGGAAAAAAACAAACAAACAAACAACTAATCAAGAAAATAGTTGGGCAAGAGATAATTGAACAATTATTTGACCACCTGAAAGCCATGTAAAATGGCTAAAAATAGTATAAATATCATCTTTCAAAAATTATTAAGAAAAACTACCATGGTGGGGGAAGGAGGAACCAAGGTGGTGAAGAGTAGACAGGTCTTTGTAGATGTTCTTCCTGGCTTCCCTCAAGCCATTGAAGGAGTTTTGGAGTGCCAGAATCTACACAGGTTTGGAGGGCAAAATTTTCAACAGACAATATTTTGGAATAATTTCAGGAAAGTTCAGTCTCATTTGGACAGGAGAGAGGCAGCCCATTATAGGTCCTGAGCAGGGACATCCATGTCAGAGAAATCTCTATGTGCCAGGGGAAACTACTGAGAGGCTCTGAGCCAAAATAAAACAGTGTTGGATACTCTGCCCTTGTAAAGAAGCCACTAGATCATCAGACCAGCTGTGAGAACTTGAACACAGCTACAAAAGGCAAATAATGAGTCCCTGAGCCCCAGCATTACAAGTGGGACTTGGCCACACTTATCCAGCATAAAAAGGAAATTGACAGCATGAGCCCCAGTCCAGCATGAAACTGCTGTCACTCGTAGAGGAAACTTGGGACAATCCCTCCTTTGCCCTAAGAACAGACCTCAACCTTTAAAAATGAAGATAAAAGCAAAAATAATTTTAAGCATAGATAGCTACAATGGAGACAGGGAAGAACAGAGCTCAAACTCTGAGGACACTAAAGGCAAAATATCTCTAGATGAAGCCTCAAAGGGTGATATGAGTTGTTCTCCAATTCAAAAGATACTCTTGGATGAATTTAAAAAGGATCTTATAGAGAGTAAGAAGAAAAATGGGGAAAGGAAATGAGAGCTTTGGAAAAGGAAACACAGAAATTGTCTGAAGAAAATCACTCCTTAAAAAATAGATTTGGTGAAATGGAAAAAAAAAACCCTTGAAAAACAGAATTGGTGAAATGGAAGCAGAAAACAACTTCCTAAAAATAGAATTAGTGAAATGGGAAAAAATCCAATGAATAAAGCAACTCATTTTAAAACTAAATTGGGCAAATGTGAAAGGAGATAAAAAATCTAACTGAAAAAATAATTTGCTAAAAATTAGAATTGAACAAATATAAGTGAATGCCTCAATGGGACATCAAGAATCAGTCAAATAAAATTTTTAAAAAAATAAAAAAATGGAAGAAAAGACCAGAGCTGAACAGAAAATTTGATTTTTGAAAACAGCCCTCAAGAGACACATAAGAAAAGTGAAAAGGGAAAGGAAAAAAAAAACATCTCTTTTCCCAAAAGTTAAACTATTTACATCCATATATGGAAAGATTATATGTTTAATTCTTTAGACTGATATATTTGCTAGGGGTATACTTAGAGGGAGTAGGTATAATTTGACTTTATTGTGATGATATATAAAGAAACTAGGGGGTAGAAAAGGGATTGTACTGGAAGAAATGAAAAGGGGAGGCAAAATGGGGTAAATTACATTACATGAAGAAGCAAAAAAGACGTTATAATTGAGGAAAAGAAAAGATAATTTGAGCATTGTGTGAAATGCAATGTCATTGGATTTGGTTTAAAGAGAAAATATCAAAAATATGTAGTTTGATAAAGAAATTTGTCTTATCCTATAGGGAAGTAGAAAGAGAAAGTGGAAAGACAGTGGAGACGCTAATAGAAGGGAGAAGAGAATTAGAAGGGGAAAGGGATAAGGAAGGGGAGGAGCTGTAGAAAAGGTGGCTTTTGAGGAAGGTGGTTATCAGAAACAAAACACTGGGGAGAAGAGAAAGGGAGAAAGGAAAAAGAAAAGTATAACTTGGTGAAAATAAGATGACAGGAAATATAGAATTAGCAATTTTAACTGTGAATGTGAATGGGATGAATTCTCTCATAAAATGGATGTGGATAGCATGCTGGATTAAAAGTCAGAATGCTACAATCTGTTATTTACAAGAAACATTTAAAGCAGAGTTATACATGTAGAGTAAAAGTAAAAGGCTGGGACAGAACCTATTATGCTTCAGTTGAAATAAAAAAAAACAAAACAGCAGGGGTAACAATCCTGATTTCAGATTAAACAAAAACAAATATAGATTCAATTAAAAGAGATAAGGAAGGAAGCTATATTTTACTAAAGATTACCATAGACAATGAAGTAGTAGCAGTACCAAACATATATTCACCAAGTGGTATAATATCCAAATACCTAGAGCAGAAGTTAAGAGAGTTGCAAGAAGAAATAGATAGCAAAACTATATTAGTGGGAAATCTTTACTTTGTTCTGTCAGAACTAGATACATAAAACCAGAAAATAAATATGAAAGTTAAGGAGGCAAATAGAATTTTAGAAAAGTTAGATATGATACACCTTTGGAAAAAAATGGAATGGAGACAGAAAAAATATATATACTTTTTTCTTCTTGATACATGGAACTTACACAAAAATTGACCATAAATCAGGGCATAAAAAACCTCAAAATCAAATGCAGAAAGGCAGAAGGAGAAAATGTATCTTTTCCAGATCATGATATGGATCATGATTTTTTTTGAATCAGTTTTATGAAAAAATAACAAACTAAACTAAACTAAATTAGTTAATTTGATTAGAAAAAGGAAAGAAGAAAATCAAATTGCTAGTATTAACAATGAAAAGGGTAAACTTTCTACCAGTGAAGAGGGAATTATGAACTATTTAGCCTAACAGTATTCCAATAAATCTGATAATCTAATTGAAATTGAATAAAATTACAAAAATATAGATTGGCCCAATTAAGAGTAGGAAGTAAATTACCTGAATAGTCCCATTTTAGAAAAAAATAAATTAAGCTATTAATCAACTCCCTAGGAAAAACTTTGCAGGGCCTGATGGATTTACAAGTGAATTCTACCAAAAATTTAAAGAACAATTAATTCCATTCTATGGAAACTGTTTGGAAAAATAGAGAAACAAGGAGTCTTACCAAACTCCTTTTATGACACAGATACAGTGCCAACATGTAAAACAAACAGGGAGAGTCAAAACAGAAAAAGAAAATGATAGACCAATTTCCCTAATGAATATTGATGCAAAAATCTTAAATAAAATGTTAGCAAACAGATCATAGCAAGTTATCACCAGTATAATACACTATGACTGAGCAGGAGTCATACCAGGAATGTAGGGGTAGTTCAATATTAGGAAAATTATTAGCATAATTTTTATAACAATAACAAAATTAACAGAAATCATGTTTATTATTTCTAAGATTTAGAAAAAGCATTTGACAAAATCATCCTTTCTTATTAAAAACACTAGTGAGCACAGGAATAATGAAGTTTTCTTAAAGTGATTAGTAGCGTCTATTTAAAATCATCAACAAGCATCATATATAGGGGAAATATAATAGGAACATTTCTAATAAGACCAGGGGTGAAACAAGTTTGCCCACTGTCACCATTACTATTCAATATTGTAATAGAAATATTAGCTTTAGCAAAGAATCAACCAATAAACAAATAGAAACAATTAACAACTTTAGCAAAGTTTCAAGATACAAAATAAATCCACACAAATCATCAGCATTTCTACATGTTACCAACAAACTCCAGCAGCAAGAGATACAAAGAAAAATTACATTTAAAATAACTGCAGATAATATAAAATATGTGAGAGTCTAGCTGCCAAGACAAAGTAAGGAACTATATGAACACAATTTCATAACACTTACCACACAAATTAAGTCAGATCAACTTAATTGGAAGAATATCAAGTGTTCATGGATAGACCGAGCTAATATAATAAAAATGACAATTCTCCCTAAATTAATCTACTTTTTCAGTGCTACACCAATCAAACTGTCAAGTAATTATTTTACAGAGCTAGAAAAAATAATAACAAATTTCATCTGGAGGAACAAAACATTGAGAATTTCAAGAAAATTAATGAAAAATTCAAATATTATTAAACAGTAGTCAACAAGACCATTTGGTATTGGCTAAAAATAGAATAGTTGATCAGTGGAATAGGTTAGATTCAGAAGACACAATAATCAATAATTAAATTAATATAGGGTTTGATAAATCCAAAGACTACCACTTCTGGGATAAGAACTCACTATTTGACAAAAATTGTTGGAGAAATTGGAAATTTGTATGACAGAAATTAAGCATTGACCCTCACCTAACATTCTATATCAAAACAATGTTGAAACAGATTTATGATCTAGACATAAAAAGTGATACTATAAGCAAATCAGAAGAACAAAAGATAGCCTATCTTTCAGATCTATGGAAAAGGAAGGGATTTGTGGCCAAAAATAACTGGAGTATATTATCAAATGCAAAATGCATTATTTTGATTTTATTAAGTTAAATTTTTTTTGTACAAACAAAACCAATGCAGACAAGATTAGAAAGGAAGCAGAAAACTATGAAAAACTTTTATATCCAAGAATTCTGAAAAAGGCCTCATTTCTAAAATATATACAGAATTGATCCAAATGTATAAGAATACAAACCATTATTCATTTGGTAGTCAAAACAATTTTCAGATGAAGAAATAAAAACCATTTTAATCATATGAAAAAATGCTCTAAATCACTATTGATCAGAGAAATGCAAATTAAGACAACTCTAATGTATCACTACATGCCTCTCAGGTTGGCTAAAATGACAGGAAAAGAAAATAATGAACTTTGAAGGAGATGTGAGAAAATTGGATTATAAGTACATTGTTGTTGGAATAGTGAATTGATCCAATCATTTTGGAGAGCAATATGGAGCTATGTCCAAAAGGCTATCAAAAAGTGCATACCCTTTGATCTAGAAGTGTCTCTATTGGGTTTGTATCCCAAAGAGATCATAAAAAAAAAAGGACCCACATGTGCAAAAATGTTTGTTTGTGGCAGTCCCTTTTGTAGTGGCAAGGAACTGGAAAGTGAGTGGAGCTCATGATTTGGAGAATGGCTGAAAAACTTATGGTATATGAATGTTATAGAATATTATTTTCCATAAGAAATAATCAGCAGGATGACTTCAGAAAGGCCTGGAGAGACTTATATGAACTGAGAAATCAACCAAACCATGAGATTATTATACATGGCAACAGCAAGATTATATGATGATCAATTCTGATGGACATTGTTCTTATTCACAATAAGATGATTCTGGACAGGTCCAATGGTCTTGTGATGAAGAACACCATCTGCACCCAGAGATAGGAAAGTGGGAACTGAATGTGGACTACAACATAGTATTTTCACTCTTTTTGTTGTTTTTTGCTTACATTTTGTTTTCTTTTTCACTTTTTTCTTTTGTGATCTGATTTTTCTTGTGAGGAATGGTATTTGTGGAAATATTTATAGAAGTATTGCACATGTTTATTGGATCACTTGTCATCTGGGAAGATGAAGGGAAAGGAGGGGAAAATTAGAACACAAGCTAATATGTCAGTATAGGAAAATGAGAAATATTAGACAGGATGCAGGAAAATGTTCACACTAATATACTATAGATGGAGTTTTGAACTGATTCAAACTTTTTTGCAGAGCAATTTGTAACTATGCACAAAGGGCTATAAAACCATGTATGCTATATCGCAAAAAGATTTTTTAAAAAGGGGTAGGGGTGACTACATGTTGAAAATCTTTATACTAGTTCTTTTAGTGGTGGCCAAGAATTGAATTTAAGGAGATGCTCATCAATTGAGGAACGTTTGAATAAATTGTGATATATGATTGTGATGGAATACCATATCCTTTTATAAATTATAAGCAGGATATTTTCAGAAAATCCTGGTAAGTTAAATGGACAGAATCAGGAAAACATTATACATAGTTATATCCATATTGTATGATAACCAATCATGAATAACAGCTATTCTCAGCAATATGATCCAAAAGAATGCTGAAGAACTTATGATGAGAAATGCTATTTCCAGAGAAAGAACTGATAAAATTTCAATGCACATTTAAGCATATTTAAAAAAAATGGATTCATTTATTTATTTTGGTCTGTGTTTTCTTTTACAATGTGACTAATAGAAAAATATATTTTGCATGAGTGCCCATATATAATTAATATCAAATTGCCTGCCTTTAAATTTTTTTGCTTTATCATTGTAACACCACCCCTAAATCCATCTTTCAAACTCAAATACAATCCTTTCCCTTTCCTACATTATTCTGTCCTTCCTTACTTTTTATTAATTATATTCTGTGTATGTTGTTACTATTTTTTTTTTTTACTATTTTCTTTCTCAGCTCAAATAAAATAGATGTTTATGAGTCTTCACTTCCTATCTTTTTGCTGAATGATGTTATCTGTGTTGCCTCAGTTTCAAGAAATACTAAATATTTCCTCTCTTTCCCCTGTTCTAGGTTACAGATAACTTAATTTTAATCCACAGTCAAAGCTAATTTCTTTGTTCTTCAAGACTTATTTGTACTTCCATGTGAAGATAATGCTATCCTCTTCTTATATAAAAATTGAGGTACTTAGTATAGGGTTCTGGTTGGATTTCTGGAAGTCTCTGGACCAGCCTTTGTTTCAGCAGAGTAATCACCATGAGAATAGCCAGAGATAAAGTCCAAAAATGTTTATTGTCTCCTTCACAGTCTTGTTTCCTTGCTTGGGACCTGGGCCAGCTTTCTTGAGGTCCTTCAGAATGTGTCTTGGTTTTCTGTGTGGGAGGCAGGAGGACCACCATGACAGTCTCTGTCTTGAAGTCTCCCTGAGTCCAGGAACTTGTGTTCCAGCCCCTAGTCCTCTGTCCTCCCTGAGTCTATTCTAGTCTCCCTATGGTCCTCTACCTATCTTTCACCATTTCTCTCATCTTTGACATTGTTGACAAATTTTATGTTGTCCTTGATGAGAAAAAAGAAAAAAAATCAAATAACTATAATGTATACAGAAATGTAAGTGGCAAGTGGAAGTCAAATACAATAAACATTTATTTCAGTTTTTGAACAACATTCTGATTATCTATCAAAATTTATTTACTCATTTTTCTTCCAAAATGTAGAAATTACAAACAATATTGGAAAGAAAAATTATGTAGGCAAATTTTATAAATTATATGATTTTGTTCCTTTTCTGAAGTGTATCATCTTGGTTATTGATATTTTTGTTATTTTTGCTTTTTAACTAGATCTCCCTTTTAATACTTTAGTAGTTATTAGAGTTTATCTGATGAAGTATCATTTCATACAATTAAACAAAATGTAAATTGCAAAATATTTTTAGTTAAAAAATAAAGGAAATATTGACAATTTGAACATATTCATAACACTTTTCCTTTTCATCCCACAATTTCATGTTTAGTGGTAAAAACAAATCCCCAACCTATTATTTAAATATGTAAATGATGTGGCCTAATAGAAAAACCAAGAGTCCTGGATTTAGGAAGTTTGGGGTTGAATTTTGAGTTTGTCATATATTAGTGTGAATTATTATTGATTAGTGCCCTCTCATTGTGTCCATAGGGGAAATGGGAATGAAAGCATTTTTGCTCCCAATCTCAAAGAGTTGTGGCAGAGAAAATGTCTTGCAAAATTATGGTGTCAATAATATGTGAGTTATTATTACTATTTGTTCTGCACAGTAGAAAATTTATATCAAGGTAAAGATTTACTTTTATAGTTCCCTCTTTATTCTACCAGAATTTCTTCCATAGAATGTAAGTTTCTTGAGGATAGAGACTGCTGAAGATTTTTTCTTTTTCTCCTTGGCCATGGAGCAATTCCTTGCACACAGTAGGCATTTGTTTAATGATTAGTAAATTGAATCGAACTATTTAATTGGTTAGTAACCATGAACAAGGCTTTATAGTAGATGATATATATGTATCTCATTTGCAGACTATACATAAGCAAATCTGTTCTTCTGAGCTTAGAAATCTAAGATGCACAAAATTGTCATTTCATTTCATTAAGTTCAGATTCATCTGGAGGCACAGAGATGTGAACTGGAAATCAGTGAAAAAGAAGGAGAAACATAATATTTCAACTCACTGATTTAGTGTACCATTTTTTATTTCCTTAAATGTAAGGACTGAATAACATTTCATTAAAAGTGATGGTGCAGCAACTTTTGCTTTTTTATTTACAAATTATTTCTATATTTTAATATTAACTTCTATGTTCTGCTGTAGTCAATTTATGTGGCTTTCCTCTCCAGCTTTCCTTCATTTTGGAACTTCAGCGAAACAACAACAAAAACAACAAAAAGAATTGTTGCCACTGTTGTTGCTTCTCCTTCCATCACTGCTGATATTGCTTTTATTATTGTAGCTGCAGTAAAGGAAAATTCCCTCAGAAAGCATGAAGAAGAAAACTACAACATTCATAAAGGGGTAACTGAGCACTGAAGTTTAAAAAAAAAGAGGAGGAAAAGCTTCATAGTTCATGTTCTTTCATGGTAAGCTTACTGAGCCAATTAAAAAATGCTTGAGAGTGGGAAAAAGAGGGCAGGATTGGTGTGAAAGTACTGCCCTAGAGCCCAGATAGCCACTAAAAAGAGAAGCAAATTAAAAAATGAAAACTTTCCCCAGGAAACATTTCATGACTTCATCTTCACTTACTTGGTATCCTACACACACAAAAAAAAAGATAAAAGGGAGTATTTGTCATAGTCAAGGGCAAAATAATTTCCATTGTTCTCAAGATGAAATTATCTACTTCCTTAAGCTTTGGTTGATATCATAAACTGTTCAGCTTTTGAGACATCCAGACAATTTTGAATAGACATAACCTTGGTATTGAACAGGTTTTATGTTAACAATGGCTAAATTCAGTATATCTTTTGATTGAAAAATCTCTTTTTTTATTGGTGCATGTTTTAGTAATGTAAGGCAAAAATCTGAATAGGAAATCCTTGCTTCAGAGTTTGAGTAAAAAGATAAACAAATGTAGGTGCAAAATGCAACTAAAGAACAGAACCAGGAAAATAATTTACATAGACCATAGTAGGGTAAAAAAAAAGTATTGAAAGTTTTTATAACTCTACTGAATGTAGAAAGTTTGGTTAATAATTTTGAAGGGATGCCACCCTTTTTACCTCAGAAAGGTAGTGGACTATTTCTGTCCACTATCCACTGTCCACTATTTTTTTTTTTGAAATAAGACATATTTTGTTAGAGTTATCAAATATCTTGATTTGTTTTGTTTAATTGTCAAGTAATGTTCTATTAAAATTGGAATGGCTGAAGAGTTTCATTGGGTAGAACAAACACATTTTAAAAACTAATATCAACAAAAGTTTTTTTTTTTTTTAATAGAAGGCAGAGGACAGAAAAGTAATGGGAGAAAGAAAATAAAATTCTAGAAGAAGAAAGAAGGAAAAAATGAGTATATACTAAGAAAAAGTCATACTATGCTAAATTATTGCTACAAAATTTAAATATGCTGGTTGTGAGAACAAGTAGAAACCTTGAATAAATTAAAATTCACATGGATTAAAATTCAAGACATTTGTGAAATTTGGTGTTTATGGGGCATTTCATGAATTCTATAATAGAATTCTGTGGCACAACAGACATCTCACTGTTGAAATCAGGCAGCTTTACATTTTCAATCCAAAGTTGAGGAGGGGTTGTTCTAAATTCCTGAAATTACCCAGTAATCAGAAAGACAAATATCTGAGAGATAAAAACAAAACAAAACAAAACAAAAAAAAACTTTGAAAGTTTGAAAGTTTCATGTTGGGTTTATCCTTAACATAATTATATCTTGAAACTATTTGGGTTTGTTAAAACATGTTTCTTTATTTTTCACCCTCTCTTCTTTTAGTGGGAAACAAATGGATTATGCAGGCTTTGGAGTGAATCTGTGAAAAACACAACAGATCAGAAGTTCTTTCATCTTCATCCTAGCAAATCTCTCGCCTGGACAGGACCAAGAGGTGTCAAAGCTCTTCCTTATTGTAAAGAAGTCCTAGTGAATTAATCTGTAGAGCATGGCATGAAAAGACAGGAGTGAAAACCAGCTCTCACTTTAACCCTCACTCTGTTGGATACTGTTGAAAGAAATTAATCTGAGCAGATTTAGGGCTGAGGGCTTTAAGTCCATATGGATTGGCAGTTGGTGAAACCTAACTATTAACGGTGCACAATTAATAAATAATATGTCTCTGTTTGCTTCTCTAGCTGTTCATGCGGTAAAAAGCTTATAAAAAGATTGCTTAGACAAAAACCCCACATATGGACAAGGTCTTGATCCATGCTGGATGTCTTCCATTCAGGGGTCCCATTTGCATTTTGCATGGTACAATACATTCAAACAACCAATTTGTTCTTAATTTTACCAAGCTGTGCAAGACAATTTAGGTGCACATATTATGAATCTACTCTAATATATATATATAACTTATAATCCAAAAAAACAAGAAGTAGAGCCAAATGAATAATAGGATGGAACTATTAATTTTCTTGTTATAATATTCCTGTAGAGATTGGACCTTAGGCTGGGCCACATATGGATGGCATCATATGGTGAAGAAGTTTGTCTCATCACCATTTGCTCCCAGATTACATCTGCCAAACTGATTTTTACCTCTCTCTTGTCCTCTCCTCTCCCAAACGCATAATTCCAAAGTTCTTCTTCCATTCCAAATAATAATTATATTTGTTTAAAAAGAAGAACAATATTTCCTTTTATTATAATTTCTAGCTATTAGTCAGTCCCACTTTCTACTAAGGAAAACAAGAACAATGACAATATCCCTAGAACTGAGATGTAGGAAGTTTTCATCTTGATTGAAATCTTATTTAGAAATCATGAAGATACTATCTATGAGGTAATAAAAGTTTCTGAGAAAAATTCTCCTTTCTCCAATCTAGTTCTAAATTAAATAAGTGGATTGACACTTATTCCTTGAACAATTCCTAAGAAAATAAATTAAAGCCACTTCTATATGAAAGCTGGACATTTCAATTAAGTAAGTTTTTAAATTTTTAATAGTCTCAAATAAATCAAAATGCTTGCTATCTTTAAATAAGAATAATTAGACTACTTCATGATGGTAACATGCAAAAGATTGTGATAATAAAAACAATTCTCCATTAAATTCTAGCCAGATATTTTCAAATAGGTTCATTTATATTTATGTTCTTTGTAAATGGCATTATAAGGACCTCATCTTCTCCGTTTCTGAAATTTTGTAGTTGAAAAAATATTACTTGTTGGTTTTCTGATCTTTACTTTTTTAATTATGTTTTTAAACCAAGCCTAATTTACAAAAAAAGGAAAAAAGGAAAAGCAAAAATTTTTGGAACAGCTCTGTGGTATTTAATTGCATGACATATGTGAACATGAACTATGATTCAGCTGTCTTTGCATTCTGAGCCATTTTCTGCAGGCATTTACATATAACACACATTTTTGAAAATTTGTCCTGTGGCCTGTAAAACACAGATTCCTGTACTTCTACAGAATAATCAATTAAATCAATTAAAATCAATTAAATTTTAGGAATAGACTAGATATGCCTCACACTAAAAAAAAAAAAAAAAAAAAAAAAGAAAAAGAAATTACCCATAGTAAATTTTAGCAAAAATTTTGAATCTTTAGGTTATTGTTTTCCACCCTTAGAAATTATCGCAGTAATTCCATAACTTTTGCTGATTTATTAAACTGATTCCTCGACAAAGACTGTGGGCACTCGAGCAAATAAAAGTATTGATTTAGTTGTGTGGGAGAGCAGAATGGAAAGGATCAAACCTGCAACCTGTACCTAGCTCAAATGATCTTGCTAGAGCCATTAGTTTTGACTGAGCCATCACTGGAATGATTGGAGACTTCATATATTTAGTAGAGGGTGACTTTTCAAAATGAAGCTATCTAAGATTTTCAAAAGTAGATGCCTAAGAGCAGATTTTCTCATATGGCCTAGGCTCATAGCCTGGTAGTAAGCACAGAATTGTAAATTAAATATCAAGACCTGACAGGTTAGGAATCTTGTCAGTCACTGATTTACTACTTAACAATCAGAGTGAGTTTTAGAACAGCAATCTCTCACCTCTCTGCCTTCATTTCTTAGTACTCTAGGCCTGTGATAAGCACATCTTTATTGTCAAAGTGTTGGGATACAGTGAAACAGAAGGAATGAAGATTAAAAGTGATTTGTGAAAAAAAGACCACCTGGCTATTCATATACTTTTACTTTCTTAAACAACAACAACAACAAACACTCAATAGTGAAAACCTCTTATAGTGGTGTTTTTTTTTTTTTTTTTTGACCTATACACAACCCACAACAGAGCAGTTAGCTCATAAAAAGGCCATGCATTTCTGGAATAGCCTAAAATTCTACATTGTGTGTATTTTATTGCTGTTACTTAGGTTAACATGTGGCACATTTTTACAAAGCCTGATTGTTCACATATTTAATTTCTATACTCATAAAGCCATATATTTTTAATACAATCCAACCACCAGGAAATGATCAGATTCTACTAAATATTTTAATATTAGCCTAGAGTTGTGAAGTGAGGCTAAAAAGGAAAGTGTTTTTAGAGCCTGTAACATTTCACACTATTCCATCAATTGCAGAGATTTATAAATCATCCTTTGTGGACTATAATTTGGGAAGCTTAAAATCCAAATAGCAGGGCCATGAAATAATTAATGAAATATGATATGTAAAATCACAATAAAGTTTATATTGTGTAGTTAAAAAGAAAGGTTTGAGATTACATTTTTCTTTGTTTTACTAATCCCCTTCTCCTCATTTCTAACCAGGACACTGTCATTTTGTGAGACTCTTAGGTTGTCAAAAACACAGGAATTTAATGGTGCTTCTGAATTTTGAATTAAAGCTTTTTACATCTCCATTAGGTAGTGCATTGTATATCTATCTGGGGTTTTAAGACAAATGTTAAGTCCTAAATTTGAGGAACCATTAGACATCTTATTAGTTAGAACCTTGTTTTTTTCATCATATTTTCATCTGAAAAGTTTATTTTAGATTGGAGGTAAAATTTATTGACATATGTTAGGTCAATGAGCAACATATGATCAAGGAAATCTACTCATTTCGAACCATTTAATACTAACTCAAGTGTCAATTTATTTGAAAGGAGAGTATTGAGAATATTAATGGGTGATATTAGGAGAGAATCTGGTATGGTTCTTAGGGTTAATATCATAATAGATGGAGAATGCCAACTATTATCCATATTTAATACCACTAAAGCTTAATAATTTCTAACTCCTAAAAATGGAAGCATGTTGTTGTTGGTACAAGGTCTGACTTGTAGTCAGAATGACCAGGGTTCAAATCTCAACTCAATTTCTTAGCTATGTGACTCTGGTCATAATCTTTCTGTGGTGTTTTTCAGTTTCTTCTATACAATGAATGTGTCCTGAAATGGGCCTTACTTAGAGCAGTCCCCTGATAGTCTATGTTTCACATTTGAATAAAATGAGTCACATTTGAATAAAATGTCATTCATTGTATAGTTAACAAAAAGAGATTTACTTAATTATAGATAGAGAAACAAGATTAGGCATTGAGGACTCCTCCAGTTGATTCCACTGAGGGAAACTCACTTGCTGGATTTGTCCATTCTAATCCACCAGACAAACATCAGAGAGCCCCTGTAAAGTAGAAGTTATAATTTCTTTCATTTTATAAATGCCAAAACTGAGGTTAAAAAAGGTCAAAATGACAATCTAAAAGGACCACATAAATTAGTACATTCTAAAAAAGTATTAAGGATTCTCCAAAATGCTTTTATATCTGTGGATTATATCTATCCATATTTATTATTATGGAAATACTTTTGACCTCATGGATCTTCTAAAAACTCTCTTTGAGAACTATTTTCCTAAAGCATCTTTCTTTAACTCTTCTTATATCTTCCTATTGATTGAATGACTTTGACATTAGAATTGGTTAAGGTATTAACCATGTTCATTCTACATTATGTGGATAGAGTTGAGGTGTAATACAATAAACTAATTTTTTATTCCCTAGATGATATCAGATATCTGGTGGACCTCTTTTAACTCTGAGGAGGACACATTAAAACCCAATATGTAAATTAAACATATATAAAAGAAAAACAAATCCTCAATAAGCACCTTGGGCTTCATGTAAAAGACTGATCCATATTTTGAATGCAGCTCTAAGATTTCTGAATGACTTTGCATGAAATGGATATTTATCTAGGGAAAAAAAAAAGGCATCCATTAAAACTTTACAATACACCTTTTGGGGAAGTCATCTAAACAGCCTCTAAAAGTCTTTTTACCTAATAAAAAGACAAAGTAAATAGCTGTTAATTGTTTTTATACATAAGCACATTAGTATTAGGCTAAATTTAAGATATGGAATTATACATAGTTGATATAGAACTGATCTTAGAGTCAGAAAGATCTGCGTTCAAGCCCTGCAAATGACATCTAAAGGCATATGATCCTTGGCAAATCATTTAATTGCTAAGTGCCCCATGCCTCTAATACAACAAATTACTGTGCAGTTGCTGATCTGAATGGGTAGCAAAAGTTCACTGGGAGCTTCTTAGATAAAATTACTGATTTTACATAAAAGATATGTGAAAATCCATAAAGAATGATATCCTAAGTTTAGTAGAAGATGACTTATCAAAAAGAAAATAACAAACAAAAAACACAAGTATCTAAGAATTTTAAATTCAGATTCCCAAGAGCAGATTTTTTTTTCCTTTTAAAATGAAACCTAAGTTTAGTAGTGAATAATGAAAAAAAAAAGCTCTACATCTTGTATTAATTTGAATTTACTGGTATTTATATAATTGATGTGAGTGTATAATTGATGCTATTTGGAGTATTAATTTTACTAATTTAAATATTATAGAATTTTATAATTATTTTACCTTTTGCTTTATGATAAGTGATTCCTAAGTCAAAATCTTTAACTTTGATTTCTTTCTTGAGCTCTAGATAAATGACTAAATAATTGCAATCAGTGGAATGTCTGATCAACATCAGAATTTACTCATAGTTATCCATTTTTGTTTCTTCTTCTTGTCTTTCATATTTGTCACATCATGTCATATTATATCTGTCTGTCTGTCTATCTATGTATCTATTTACTTAGTATCTGTTCCCTGAAATTACTTTACACTTCAATCATTTACCCATTTTTTTTTGTCAACAGTACCATCATTCTATAGTTCATGCTCATTTCAAATTTTGGGAATGCCTTTTTCTTTCAAGCATAAAGTAATGTTTACAAATTGAGCTATATCTTAATTTCTAACAATAATCAATTTTCTCTTTCCTACTTTGCTTTTTAATTGTTTTTCTACATCCACATTGATCTAAGCTCTCTCTCTCTAATTCTGTGACTATTTCAATAGTCACCTATCTGTACCATTATTTATCATTTGTAATTACTTACCTGCATTTGATAATGTATGTTAAGACACTATGTATATCGCATACTTGTTAGAAAACCTTCACTTAATCCCCTTTCCTAGTGGTATAAAATAAAAAAAAAAATCTTTAGCCTACTATTAAAGGACTTCAATAATTTGGTTCCTCATCAACTATATCACCTGTTTTTGTTTTTGTTTTTGTTTTTTTTTTTTTGCATACCTGAATTATTCTGTGAAGTCTCCACACATTTACCCCTAGGATCATAAAAGTCAGAACTCTATAAAGGGATATAAGAAATGTTCTAGTTAAATGATTGTATTTTATAGATGAAGCAATTGAGGCCCACAGAGATGAAATGACTTGCCAAGGTAACATAATTAGGAATCAGCAAGCTAAGATTCAAACCTAAGTTTTGTAGTTCAAAATCTGGTATTTTTTTTTGACCACATAAAACTGTCGCTTTGCTATTACTAAATCCTCATATATGTTGGGAATTTGCATTCATGATGTTAAAAAACATGATGATGACATGACTTTGGGCATTAATTCCACTTCCATACTAAACAATATTCCTAAGTGGTTGGGAGCAATTTTCTTTATAAAGAGCTTTATAATTGGACTTCCAGAAATAGATTATAAGAATCATGTATGTTCAGAAGAATTTTTGGACACAAACAGGACATATTATACATTTCCAGAATGAAATTATAAAATCATATGGACAAATTATAAACTTCAGGTTTTGTTTTCTAATTTGAGATTTTCCAATACATTTCTGAATCATGGCCTTCTCATCTGCCAAATGGGAAAAAATCCACTGCTCTGCTCAATTAAAATGCGTCTAGGCACAAATATCTTTAAGATATACAATATTAGAGGAGTGAGGCAGCTTTACCTTGTATTTGGGTTTCATTTTTTACATACTTTTATCCTGAAGAAGAATTTGCAGAAAGCAGTATTTTTTGAATATAGAAATAATCCCAAAATATATAGTAAAGAGAAACAAATATTAAAAGGCAAACAAATGCCACACAGCCTTCAAGAATGTGGCTGTACTTGATAAATGTATTTGAAATAACAAATTCCACAGTAGACTAAATAAAATCCAGCTGATTACTCAAGTACCTTCCTTCTGATTAGGTGCTCTGAGGAATTTTGACAGGGTCAATAATGCCTAGGTATCTAATAATAATAATAATAATGATGATGCTTTATAATCAAATGGATATTTAATCACACATTGCTTTATTAATGCATTTTCAAATCTACATTTTAGATATGTCTTGTACCTCATCTTTGTGTTAGACTAAAATATTTGCCCAAGCTATTTAAATATCATAATTCAAACCATCATAACTTTCATTTTAAGGGACAACTTCATGGATGCTTCCTTGAGATAGCTGTCAAGAAACATGAGAATCTTGGTGTATAGAGGCCTCACAAAGATGCTTCCATGGCCAGAAGAAGTAATTTCTATGATCTTTGACTCACTTTGAAGAGTTTTCTTTTGTTTGGAAGGAAACAAGTTCTCTAGTAATTCTTACTGCCTTCCCCCACTAATTACTTGTATATCTTTAGAAGTTATTCTGAGATAACAATAATTTCATCATGGGGGAGGATGTGAAATCTATGTTTTTCTATATCTTTAGTTATTTTGTGGAGTGGTAAAGATTATTTGAAATTAATAGCAGTTATTCCTGGATGACTGGATGAATTTGGCTGCATTATAATTCCTATGAAAAATTTAGGGTAGGGATGCTCAATCTGAATTCCATGGAGAGATTTCAGGGAGTCTGTTGCCTTGAATGAGAAAAAAATACTTCTCTATTTTCATTAATGTCTACTGAAATTTAGTATTACCTTCAATTATATATTTTAAAAGTATATACTGAGGAAACGTCAATAGGCTTCATCCCACTGCTAAAATATTCCTTGACTGTTAAAACTTCAAGAACTCTTGACTTTATTAGCACTAAAAATGTTGAAGGACTAGTGAGTTTTTTCCTCAGTCATGATCTCTACCTCTAGAATTTTTCACTTATTTATTTATATTGGTTAAAACCAGATTGACTTTGGCCACTGATAATTTTAAAACAATCATTTCCCTGTTCCTATATAGAATCACTTGGGAAATAAGAAATTTGAAGCTGTTAGAGGAAAATATTCAGAGTTCCTTACATAAATGCCACATACTTTAATTGGTCACAGTTCCTGGACTTCAGAACTCTACTTAGAAGCTTCAGCACCCTAGGGAATAGACATATTAGATATATCCTGTACTGCTTATCTAACCACAAACACAGAGCGTAGGATATCATTAATATTTTTGCCTGCTGGGGCACATTTTGTGACTGTATGCAGTGTAGTATAGGGGTATCATTGTGGGGTATCATTGTTCATAGAAAATTTTTTTTGGGGGGGAAGAAGGAGAATGAGATTCAGGTAAAATATTTGAAATAGGATTTTGTAAATCTTCATTTAGCTATTTATACTGATGCTCCAGAATAGAGTTATATCAACACATCTCTTCTGCTTTAGGGCATGTTTGTGACAATTGGAATGCTATGATAGTAATAGTAGCTCACAGGGGCTTTTGTGCTACCTTTCTTGTTTATAGGAAACAAAAAAATCAATTTGCTAATTACATAAGGAAGGATTTAAGTATCTGATTTATCTTCAAGGTGGCACTATGTTGAAACTACCACCTAAGTGATTTCTTCAGAATTCCTTTGGTGCCTGTGTAAACTTTTCTGTGGTATGCTTGGGTAAGATTCCTATCCCACTGAGTTTTGTGCCTTACAATAGATAGTCAACTGAAAAATCAAAGTGATTGGAGTTCAGATGTAGATTTAGGGGATCCTGATATATGACTAATTTGTTAGAAAATGAAACATTTCGTATCTTTATACCTAAATCTTTCTTTCTAAATTAATGACTTATTTTAAATCATATTCTCTCAGTTTATTGGCCATATAGTTTTTGAGTTATCAAAAAATGAGATAAATTGTTAAATGTTCTAGGCATGGAGAATATTTTACTCATCCATCCCTTCTGATCTCCGGTTTTCTTTCTAGTCAGATTGTAAGGCCCAGGATAAAATAAGAGACAAAGAGAGGAGGATCAGTCACCCTACATTCACATCAATTCAAGGCCTATTTAATAGCAATTACTCTCAGTTCAAATGTGGTCTTGCTAGCTGTATGGGGATCTTCACACTGATTGCTAGCTACGCAATGTCTAAGCATGGGTCATTTTGTAGGCAAGTGCTCTCTTTTGCCATCAGATTTTATCTTATTTCCATCTACACTGGTTTTAACCAGAGGTGCTTCTCTGATAACAACTTTCTTACCACAATTCTGGATTACAGGAAATAGAGTTCCCCATTGTGGTTGCCAACTCTAAAGGCGCTCAACCTCTGAATATAATGCTGTTTCCCTGGATGTCAGACAATGGGCTTCAATCTCATTAATGAGTGTTCCCCTTTTCTCTGCTCCTATTAAAATGATGGATAAGAAGGTTATTTAACATAGGCAACTCCCCTGAATTTGAGAAAGTGGCAGAGTTAGTGACAACTTAAGTGTAGGGTGGTCAGAGACCTTATAATATGTGACCATTAACATTAGCAATGACTACTACCAGAAAGTCTTGGTAGACCAAGGAAAAAGAAAGAAGGGAACTCTGGAAACATATTTTTATGCCCAAGAGACATCCCAGTGTCTCACAAATCTATTTTCCAACATGTGAATTTCTTTCAGAAATGGAACAAATTATAGTTAGCTATTCCATTTATAAAGGTGACCAGTTCTTGGTCATGTTTGAATGTGCAACATTGTTGAGTAAGATTCTTAGCTGGATTTTCTAAGTTCACATCAATCTCACAACATAGGGATTGAGTTTCTCCTTTTCCCTGATGCAATCACTTGCTAGCACTTTTTTTCCTTTTTTTGATTTTGGCATAACTTGATGTGGTATTTCCCTTGATCTACAACACAAGGAATATTTTTTTAATGTCAGAAACATTATCTTATACATATTGAATTATTTCCTTCCTTTATATCCATTGATTTTTTTTAACAACTATCTCTCCCCTTTCAATATTGTATTTTTTTTCTTGAAATTATTTCAGAACTCTAAAGTAGTGAAAATGTTAGAGGACCTACCTAACAAACATCTTTTGCTGAACTTTACGTCTAATTACATCAGCTAAATTCAGCATTGCTTTTCAAAATACAATAACTAGGACATTAACTTTGAACCATTCAGGTAGTAAATTTAGGTTAAAAGCTATATCCAAATAGAAGAAAAATATTGGAGAAAATATTTTTGCTTTTACTTATTTCCTTTTGCATATTTCCCCTGTCATTTCATTTTATTTATTTAGGGAAAAAAAAAAAAACTATTATCTGTTAAAAAAGTGGAATTGCCTATGTTATAATAGAATAATTTTCATCTTTATCAATAAAAGTGCATTTCTGAAAAAAAATTCACACATGATATTGTTTTTAAAAGGCAGAATATGCTTTTAAAACATCTACTTTGTTAAGTATTATAATTTTCTTCCCTTTCCTTGAGTCTATATAATAAGTTAAGTATGTTTTTTGAAGAAAATGCCCAGTCAAAACTTTAGTTATTTTTCCTTTCATTGTCTCTTGAGTCCAAACATATTTATTTGGATATCTATTGCATCTTTTAAAATATTATACATGTTTAATGTATATTTAATGTATACATGTTTAAAGACAGCTATTCTTCTTTAAAAATAAGATGACAAGTCATGATGTTCAATTTTATTTTTATGACTATATACCAAGTACCAAAAATTTGGAATAAAAATGCAGAATAAGATATATCTCTCAAATGAATTTAATAAAAGACACATAAGGGTATGCCTGGTATATTCAACTAAAGTTGTTAAAAATGAAACTAAGAGAGAAAGGAAGCTTGATTCATCAATTACATTTATTAAATATCTACTATGTCTGGAAAATTGTGGTGGGGGGAAACACTTTGTGAATAACTAATGAAAATAAAGCCATTGAATTACATCCTTAGCAGACAGGCTTGAAAATTTGTAATCAGATAATTAGAAACAATTAGGATCAGCCCACACTCAAGAGCCCTGCTTTAAATAAAGTTTTAATCCTGTTTCCTCTTCTGCCCCAGAATACATTTTGTAAGAGTTAAACAAATGAACTACTGTTCTGAAAAGGATATTTTGTGTCCAGGTCCAACTATTCCTTTTTTTAAAAAGCCTTTTTCCTTTCTAAGTATGATCATATTTTCTTTGGTCCTAATGTCTTTCCTCCTATGGAGTTTCCTTCAATAAAAATGCCTGTATGAGAACTACCATCATTGAATTTTGACTTAAATGCTATGAAGACTTAATTCAATTCTTCCAACTTTTATGAAGTACCTGCATTTTGAAAGGCATTATGGTAGGTACTATGAAAAGGTCTCTGTCCTCAAAGATCTTTATATTCTACTGTGGCTAGGGAGAAATCTCTTATATTAATAAAAAATATAGTATAATTTGTTATTATTGTTTTGTTATTTTAATTTTTATTCTTTGGCATTCCTGGTTCATCAGACTAAATAGAAATGGGGAAAATTTGAAAAAAAAATCTTTGCCTGGGGAGAAGGGGTGAGAGGAACAAATAGAATTTACAATTCAAGAAATATTCCAAATTAGGCAGCTATTTTGGGCAGATTGTTTCCTTTTTGAAAATTTAGCCAACTGGTAGCCAACAAAATCGATTATATTTAGCATTCTAAATTTAGCTGTATGTTTACAAAATATTCAATGGATAGTTGATTATAAGCAATGGCTTGCTTTGCATTGTATATACAATTATTTTGGTTTCTTCAAGTTAAAGTCAACAAAAGTTTATCAGTTTGTCATTTACTATATTGTGCTAAACACTAAAAATGCAAAGAAACACATACACACAGAGACACAAAGACATATAATACACACATACCCACAAATACAGGTGCTGCTTTTAAGTAATTCACAAACTAATAATTTCTAATAATTTCTAACAAACTAATAATAATAATAATGTCTCCATAACCACTGACGTGGTGTCATCCATTGGAAACATGCATCAGGTATTCTTTGACATTCTTGGTTTATTGTTTAATGTCAGGAACTTTATTAGTTAATTTCTTTTTGTCTGCTCTGCTATAGAGTGACCAAGAGTTTTTGATCCTTTTGAAATGAGCAATTATTTATAATAGAGATGTAAAAGTTACACACATACACACACACACACACACGCACACAGAGGCACACATCCCTTATCCCCTCAGCACAAAATTAAAATTATGTTCTTATAAACAATCATTCTTAAGAGTGGGAATATGGCATAGTGAATAGAAAGTCACCAGAGTTTTTCTGACCATTACCTATATGATCCCATGCAAAGTTACTATCTTTTAGTAGACCATGCAATTCTCAGACTATTAATTACAGAAGTCAGTGATCTGCATTGTTAGGGGGATCAAACTATCCCAATGAAAACTTAATTTGGGACAAAAAAGAAAAAAAAAGACAATTCTAGACTTGTTATCTTAAAAAAAATCTACGGAGATACTATTTAAGTATTTTATAACAACCATTGGTCATATTGACAAAACTTAACTTCTACACAGTGAAAAGCTCCGAACAGATACAAAAAAAAAAAAAAAAAAAAACAAAACAAAACAAAAAAAAACAAAACAAAAAAAAACAAACCCACAAAAAACCCACAAAAAAACCCCATCAATATGATCTATGAAATGTCAACCATTCATCACCAAAAATGAATCATCAAATTCTTTAGTGATCAATCCAGTCAATCATCAAAAAGATGAACTTTTTTTTTCAAATTTCATATATATTTGAGTCATTTCAATCCAGTCAAACAAATGTTTCTTTTGTGTGTACTATTTCTAAAGTATAATATAGGACTGCTAGCAGATGGAAGAAATGGCGGCATTTTGCATTGCCCCTTTCTTCAGAGCACTAATAGTCTTGGGGAATTTGGGAAGCTTTCTTTTTTGGCTTACATGATGGTTATATACAGAATTGAACACAACAATTTTCATTCCATTAGGAATAACAGAAATAAAAACACTGACTTAGTAGTTAGGAAA
Organism: Antechinus flavipes; assembly: GCF_016432865.1. Classification (NCBI taxonomy): domain Eukaryota; kingdom Metazoa; phylum Chordata; class Mammalia; order Dasyuromorphia; family Dasyuridae; genus Antechinus; species Antechinus flavipes. The sequence continues at coordinate 266,624,296 of NC_067401.1, forward strand.
CCTAGAGTTCAAATCTCACTTTATAAATGTGTCAATAAGAAACTCATTTGATCATTGAGCCTTGGTTGGCTCACATGTAAAATGGGACTAATTATATCTATATCTTAATAGAATAACGTGAGGATAAATTATAGGAATGCATGTGAAACATTATATATCTATGTCAACTATTATATGTTAATTATCTCCTCAACACTTGCTAGTCCCTTCCAACTATTGCACTTGAGTATTTCACATAAAATTTTTGTCATTCAGTCATTTCAGCATGTCTGACTCCATGACTCCAATTTAGCTTTTCTTCATAAAGAAATGGGAATGGCTTGTAATTTCCTTTTCTAGCTCATTTCCTAGGTGAAGTATTAAGGCAAACAGGCTTAAATGATTTGCCCACAGTCACATAGCTAAATAAATAACTAAGGCTAGATTTGAACTTGAGAAGAAGGAAGATTAGACTTCAGACTCCATTCACTTCACCTCCAAGATGCCCAAATATATGTAAAACAGATCTTTACAAGCCTTTGAATTTTCATTTCTGTCAACTACTATGAAAAAAATATTTTATATGTATTACCATTTAAATGGAATTTTCCATTTAATTCCACAAAATAAATACAAGGTATTCCATATCAATCTTAAGAGTAATAATAATAGTAATAATAAAAATGAAGAAGAAAAAGTCTAGTGAGACTCTGATGCCACAATACTAAAGCATACTTAAACTACTGGGAGGTTAAGTTTGAAGTTTGTATGCTTATAAAGGATTTTTATTTTATTTTGTTTTTAGTGTTTACTCTTTTAGATTTTGCTATATCACACCTTCTGGGAGAATGCTGAGATCAACAAGGAAGAAGTCAGTAGGGATGAACTGTGCTACCTGTTTGCTCTAGGCCCTTTATAAGATATATTGATTTTTGATATCTAAAAAGCATGAATTGGAGGTAAATTGTAGCAGATTTACATTTTGCTTTGCCTTTGTAAAATGGTATATTGACAAGGATACATAGATGACAAAGAGGTTTGTAAGGAAGACTGTTTCTCAGGAGAACAATGTGCATTTTTGTAAAAAGAACTAATAAGGTACACATTAAAAAAGAAATGATTAGCTCCTGAAGTGATTAAAAGTAACTTTAAATTACTGGTAGGGGGGAGGGAGGTTAGCAGGATGAATACCCAGCTAGTTTAATAAAGCTCTTAACAAAAACTTGATGAGATTAGGAGGTTGTTGGAAATATGTCAAGGGAGTTAGAGGGACTATTTTCTAAAGTCATTCCTAATTACCTTTTAATGGGCAGATTTCTTTGATTAAAAAAAAAAAAAGCTGTTACATTTGGCCAGATGAAAACCAACCACAAAGCAAGCCAAACTGATTTATTTAACAGATGAATTTTTAATTTCTCTCCACACAAGTAAACTAATCCATATCTTTAATTCCTCAGAGTTCTTATTTCATGTTTTTTGATGAAAAGATTGAATCCTTAGGCTGTGTTTATAGTAGTAGCAATGGAATTGCTCTACTGTTAACCCAGGCAAAGTAAAAAGGTCTCAGTTCCAATGTAAGCAGATGTCCACTTCAAACATTAGCAAGTCTTCAGGGCTTTTAACAAAGGCTATTTTCAATAATGATTCTATAAAAACTAATATGTTTTAGAGTTTTAAAAAAGATGATTAACACTTTCCATTGAGCTTTGAAGAATGTTGATTTGTGAAGCTAAAAAAACTCACAGAAATAATTCCTATTCCAACATGATTACAATATTTTCTACATTTATGCCACACATTAGTTGTTTTCATTTCTTTCTTTTGTGGATATTGCATTCAAGTGGTCATGAATACTTACTTAAATAACATTGTAATAGTTTTGCCATTATCTAAACTACCTTTATCAAGTTACTTAATTTCTTTAAACTTCAGGTTCCTTGTTAACAAAAATGGAAAACCATGTGTTTGATGTGATTTAATAAATATGCATTAAATACCACCCAATTGCTAGGTAATATACAATGAATTAGGGATCTAATGAATAAAGGTCCTTACACTTATCAAAGGAAATGTTTAAATGAAAAAATGCAAATATGTTATCTCATTATTTTATCTTATATTTTAATATAAATTGCCAATATATTTGAAGAAATATACTTTACAAAAGGAATTTTTAATCATTATGGAGAGGAAATGGATGTGATATAGATTTGAATACTTGAATCTTATGTTAAATGGAATTCTGTAGTCAAGAACTTGCCTTTTTCCAACACAGATTAGCAAATATTTTGAAATCTAGTATTTGAGAATAGCCTACTATAATGGTGTAAAACTCAATATAAATGTATCTTTGAAGATAGCATGATTACCACAAAGTAACATGATGTAGTATATTTTATTTATTTTGATAAATATTTCTCAATTACATCTTCATATAGTTTAATTCCATTCTAGAGTTTTGTGGATCCCTTACATTTGGCCTAGGGCATTAAGAAGTTAACTGGTGTATAGTTATCCATTTAGGATGTGCTATAGCCTTGAAGCTATGCTTTCCTGATTTAGGGGCTGGCTGCCCATATGACATGCAAAACTTTCTGCCTGTCAAATATAATGTAAATGCAAAGCAAATACAAAGTCATCAGTACAATATTGGGGTCTTGGAGAGTACTAATCATCATAATGAGGAGAGATAGTTGAACTGAAATTTGAAGAGAGTTTGGAAATGAATATGTTATGAACATGAATTCAGAGAGCTTTATGGTCATGGGAAGAAACAGCCTGTACAATGTCATGGGAGACAGGAGATGGGATGTCATATAAAGGAAGAGCTACTTTGAGTGATGTATAGAATTTTTAAGGGGAAATAAAGTGAAATGGAATCATTTTTGGAAATCACATTTTGTAAAGCATTAAATGCCAAATAGAGGTGTGTTTCTTTTATCCTAAAGGAATACTAGTCCAATAGAAAGGCACTAATGCTTCTTGAGAATGAGTGACAAGGTTATAACTATGCTTTAGGAATTTTGACTAAAATTTGGAATGGAAAATGTATTGTAGATAAATATCTACCTCTGAAATTGTTTGTAAAGACATGTGCTAATTTAATATAGATTTAAATTTACATTAAGCAGAAAGTTTAAAGGAAGCATTTTTAAAATTTCTAAATTTATATTCTAAATATATATGCATGTATATAGATAGACAGATAGCATAGCCTGCTTATCAATTGTTAATTGAAATTTATTTGCTATTTTTCTCCATTAAAGGGGGAAGTAGTATTAATATTGAACCCATTTCCTGACCTAATAGTCAGAAGTTGGCTTTGTCAAAAGCCTGTAAAGTGAGGTATTCTATACAATTTTGTGAGTTAGAAAATTCAAAAATACATACACAGATAATATTTAACATTCACCTTTGCAACACCTTGTTTCAAATTTTTCCTTCCCTTCCCCCCACTCCCTCCTTTAGATGACAAGTAATCCAATATGTTAAACATGAGTAATTCATATATATATATATATATATATATGTGTGTGTGTGTGTGTGTGTGTGTGCGTGTATACATATATATGTATATATATATATATACATATATATATTCATAATTAATTAAGCTACACAAGTAAATTACACCATGTTGGGATCCATTTTTAGTTCTCACAGTTCTCTCTCTGAGTGCATATGATTCTCTTCACCACAATACTATTGGAAATGGCCTGAATCATCTCGTGTTGAAAAGAGCCACATCCATCAGAATTAATCATTGTATAATATTGCTGTTGTTGTGCACAAAGTTCTCCTGGTTCTACTCACTTCACTTAGCATCACTTCATGTAAGTCTCTCTAAGCTCTCTGAAATCATCCTGCTCATTATTTCTTATAGAACAGAGATATTCCATTCTCTATAACATTCATATGCCATGACTTATTCAACCATTCTCCAATTGATAGGTGTTAAACTATTTATTAGCTGTAAATTGTGGCTTTATCAGAAACTTGCTGGAAAATTTCTCCCACTATGCTGCTTTCCTTCTAATTTTGACTATATTGATTTTGTTTATATAGAAAATTTAAAAATTTATATAATGAAAATTATGCATTTTATCTTTAATGATCCTTGTAATCTCTTGTTTTGTCAGAGATTTTTAACTTATCTATAGGTGTGACAGTTACAGTTTTCTAGGGTGTCATAATTTACTTGTTATTACACCCTTTACATTTAAATCATTTATACATTTTGACTTCATTTTGATATCTAGTGTGAGATATTGATCAATATTTACTCTCTGCCAACTTTTTTCTAGTTTCTCTATTATTTGTCAAATGGTGAGTTCTTAACCCCCAAACTTGAATCTTTGTGTTTATTTAACAACAGATTACTATGGTAACTTATCACTATGCATTTTACAACTTATTTCTTGATTCCCACTGTATTTTTTAGCTAGTACCAGATTGTTTAGATGATTACCTCTTTGCAACATAGTTTAAAATTTTTCATTGATTCCTTTGATATTCTTGAGCTTTACTTCTTTTTCTAGCTCTGTAAAATAATTACTTAATAGTTTGATTGTTGTGGCTCTAAATAAATTAATTAATTTGGAAAGAATTGCCATTTTTATTATATTGGCTGAGTCTACCCATGAGGAATGACTATTTTCCCAATTATTTAGATCTGTCTTTAGATCACTTTCTGTTAAACATTTGGTAATTGTGTTCATATTATAATTAGCAGATAGACTCATATATTTTATGCTGTCTGCAGTTATTTTAAATAGAAATTTTCTATCTCTTCTTGATAGATTTTGTTTGTAATATATAGAAATATGGGGATGATTTATATGGATTTAAATCTTTCAAGTTTGCCAAAGTTGTTATTTGCTCCTTGTTGAGATGATTTTCTAAGCACACCATAATATTTTCTGTGAAGAGTTCTAGTTTTGTTTTCTAATTGGCTATTTTTGATTCTTGAATATATTTTTCTTATCTTATTGCAATAGAATGCATTCCAACTACAATACTGAATAATAGTGGTAATGCATCTAATCTTAAAGGGAAGACTTCTAATTCATCTCTATTACTTATCATTTAAAGAAAAACTTCATTCATTCCTATGATTTTTAGTATTTTTAACTAATTTAGTATTAATACTAAAATTTTATTATTTTAATATTATTTTGCCAAATACTTTTTCTGTATGTATTTATGCAATTATATAAATTAGTTGCTTTTTGTTATTAATATGATCAGTATGCTGTTATTTTGCAATAAAGGGTCTTGTATTCTTATTTATTTATTATAACTTTTTATTGACAGAACCTATGCCTGGATAGTTTTTTTTACAACATTATCCCTTGCACTCACTTCTGTTCCAACTTCTCCCCTCCCTCCCTCCCTTCATCCCATCCCCCAGATGGCAAGCAGTCCTATACAAGTTAAATATGTCACAGTGTATCCTAGATACAATATATGTGTGCAGGACTGAACAATTCACTTGTTGCACAGGAAGAATTGGATTCAGAAGGTAAAAATAATCTGGGAAGAAAGACAAAAATGCAAGCAGTTTATATTCATTTCCCAGTGTTCTTTCTTTGGGTGTAGCTGCTTCTGTCCATCCTTGATCAATTGAAACTGAGTTAGATCTCTTTGTTGAAGAAATCCACTTCCATCAGAATACATCCTCATACAGTATCGTTGGTGAGGTATAGAATGATCTCCTGGTTCTGCTCATTTCGTTTACCATTAATTCATGTAAGTCTCACCAATCCTCTCTGTATTCATCCTGCTGGTCATTTCTTACAGAACAATAATATTCCATAACATTCATATACCACAATTTACTCAGCCATTCTCCAATTGATGGGCATCCATTCATTTTCCACCTTCTAGCCACTACAAACAGGACTGCCACAAACCTTTTGGCACATACAAGTCCCTTTCCTTTCTTTAGTATCTCTTTGGGGTATAAGCCCAGTAGAAACACTGCTGGATCAAAGGGTATGCAAAGTTTGATAACTTTTTGAGCATAGTTCCAAACTGCTCTCCAGAATGGCTGGATTTGTTCACAATTCCACCAACAATGTACCAGTGTCCCTGTTTTCCCACATCCCCTCCAACATTTCACATTATATTTCCCTGCCATTCTGCCAATCTGACAGGTGTGTAGTGGTATCTCAGATTTGTCTTAATTTGCATTTCTTTGATTAATAATGATTTGGAGCATATTTTCATATGTCTATAAATAGTTTCAATTTCTTCGTCTGAGAATTGTCTGTTCATATCCTTTGACCACTTATCAGTTGGAGAATGGCTTGATTTCTTATAAATTAGAGCCAATTCTCTATATATTTTGGAAATGAAGCCTTTATCAGAACCTTTGATTGTAAAAATGTTTTCCCAGTTTATTGTTTCCCTTCTAATCTTGTCTGCATTAGTTTTGTTTGTACAAAAACTTTTCAATTTGACATAATCAAAATTTTCTATTTTGTAGTCAATAGTGATCTCTAGTTCTTCTTTGGTCATAAATTCCTTCCTCTTCCACAGGTCTGAGAGGTAAACTATACTATGCTCTTCTAATTTATTTATAATCTCATTCTTCATACCTAGGTCATGAACTCATTTTGACCTTATCTTAGTGTACGGTGTTAAGTATGGGTCAATGCCTAGTTTCTGCCATACTAATTTCCAATTTTCCCAGCAATTTTTGTCAAATAATGCATTCTTATCCCCAAAACTGGGGTCTTTGGGTTTGTCAAACACTAGATTATTAAAGCTATTGGCTGTTTTGTCCTTTGAACCAAACCTATTCCATTTATCAACTAGTCTATTTCTTAGCCAATACCAGATGCTTTTAGTAATTGCTGCTTTATAATATAATTTTAGATCTGGTACTGCTAGGCCACCTTCATTTGCTTTTTTTTTTTTTTCATTAATTCCCTTGAAATTCTTGACTTTTTGTTTTTCCATATGAACTTTGTTGTTATTTTTCTAAGTCATCAAAATAGTTTTTTGGGAGTCTGATTGGTATAGCACTAAATAAATAGATTAGTTTAGGTAGTATTGACATCTTTATTATATTTACTCACCCAATCCAAGAGCACTTAATATTTTTCCAGTTGGTTAGATCAGAGTTAATTTGTGTGGAAAGTATTTTGTAGTTTTGCTCATAAAGTTTCTGATATTCCCTTGGCAGATAGATTCCTAAATATTTTATACAATCAGTAGTTACTTTAAATGAAATTTCTCTTTGTAACTCTAACTGTTGGATTTTGTTAGTGATATATAAGAATGCTGATGACTTATGTGGGTTTATTTTGTATCCTGCAACTTTGCTAAAGATGTGGATTGTTTCTAATAACTTTTTAGTAGAATCTCTGGAGTTCTCTAAGTATACCATCATATCATCAGCAAAGAGTGATAATTTGGTTTCTTCATTGCCTATTCTTATTCCTTTAATCTCTTTCTCAACTCTTATTGCCAAAGCAAGCATTTCAAATACAATATTAAATAGTAATGGTGATCATGAGCAACCTTGTTTCACTCCTGATCTTAGTGGGAATGATTGCAGTTTGTGCCCATTACATATGATGCTTACTGCTGGTTTTAAATAGATGTTACTGATTATTTTAAGGAAAAGTTCATTTATTCCTGTACTCTCAAGTGTTTTTAATAGGAATGGATGTTGGATTTTATCAAATGCTTTTTTCTGCATCTATTGAGATGATCATATGGCTTTTGTTAATTTGGTTATTAATATGGCCAATTATACTGATAGTTTCCTAATATTGAATCAGCCCTGCATTCCTGGTATAAATCCTACTTGATCATAGTGTATTATCCTGGGGATGATTTTCTGTAGTCTTTTTGCTAATATCTTATTTAAGATTTTAGCATCAATAGTCATTAGGGAGATTGGTCTATAATTTTCTTTCTCTGTTTTCAACCTACATGGTTTAGGTATCAGTACCATGTCTGTGTCATAAAAAGAATTTGGTAGGACTCCTTCATTCCCTATTTTTTCAAATAGTTTATAAAGCATTGGGGCTAATTGTTCTTTGAATGTTTGGTAGAATTCACATGTAAATCCATCTGGTCCCGGAGATTTTTTTTTTTTTTTTAGGGAGTTGATTAATAGCTTGTTCTATTTCTTTTTCTGAAATGGGAATATTTGAACAATTTAGTTCCTCCTCTGTTAAATCTGGGAAGTCTACATTTTTAGGTATAGTCATCCATTTAGCTTAAGTTATCAAATTTATTGGCATAAAGTTGGGCAAAATAACCCCTTATTATTTCTTTAATTTCCTCTTCATTGGTGGAAAGTTCTCCCTTTTCATTTTTAACATGCCTAATTTGATTGCCTCTCTCCTTTTTCTAATCAGATTTATCAAAGATTTATCAATTTTATTGGTTTTCTCATAAAACCAAATCTTAGTTTTATTTATTAGTTCAATAGTTTTTTACTTTCAATATTATCAATTTCTCATTTTGATTTTAGAATTTCAAGTTTGGTAATTCATTGGGGGTTTTTAATTTGGTCTTTTTTTTAGCTTTTTAAGTTGCAAGTCCAATTCATTGATCTTCTCTTTCTCTATTTTATTCAAGTAAGCCTGTAAGGATCTAAAATTTCCCCTTATTACCGCTTTGACTGCATCCCACAAATTTTGGTATGATGTCTCATCATTGTCATTATCTTGAGTGAAATTATTAATTGTGTCTATAATTTGCTGTTTCACCCAATCATTCTTTAAGATGAGATTATTTAGTTTCCAATTACTTTTTGGTCTATATACACCTAACTTTTTGTTGAATGTAGTTTTTATTGCATCATGATCTAAAAAGAAAGCATTTGCTATTTCTGCCTTCCTGCATTTAATTTTGAGATCTTTATGTTCTAATATATAATCAGTTTTTTTTTTGTGGGTTCCATGAACTGCTGAGAAAAAAGTGTAATCCTTTCTGTCATCATTCAGTTTTCTCCAGAGATTTATCATACCTAATTTTTCTAATATTCTATTTACCTTTTTCAACCTTTTTATTTATTTTGTGATTTGATTTATTTAAATCTGAGAGTGCAAGATTGAGATCTCCTGCTATTATGGTTTTGCTGTCTATTTCTTCTTGCAACTCTCTTAACTTCTCCATTAGGAAGTTAGATGCTATACCATTTGGTGCATATATGTTTAATATTGATATTGTTTCATTGTCTATACTACAGTACCCTTTAGCAAGATATAGTTTCCTTCCTTATATCTTTTAATTAGATCAATTTTTGCTTTTGCTTGATCTGAGATAAGGATGGCTATCCCTGCTTTTTTGACTTCACCTGAAGCATAATAGATTCTGCTCCAGCCTTTTACCTTTACTCTGTATCTCCCTGTTTTAAATGTATTTCCTGTAAACAACATATTGTAGGTTCTGAATTTTGATCTAGTCTGCTATCTGCCTCCTCTTAATGGGAGAATTCATCCCATTCACATTTATAGTTAAAATTACTAATTCTGTATTTCCTGCCACTCTAATATCCCCAGATTATGCTTTTCTTTTTCTTGTCCCCCTTTCCCCCTTCCCTAGTATTAAACTTACTGGTCCCACTTGTGTCATGCAGCTCTCCCTCTTTAGGATCATTCTCTCCTCCCTTTGAATCCCTTCCCCTTTCTTGTACCCTTCCCTTATTACTCTTCTTCCTTTTCCCTTTTTCTCTCCCACTTTTTAATGAGGTGAGAGAAGATTGTCAAACAAATATGTCAATTATTTCTTCTTTGAGCTAACTCTGAGGAGAGTAGGACTCACACAATGTTCTTCCCCCTCTCTAAGTTCCCTCAGATATGATAGGTTTCCTTTGCCTCATCGTTGCATGTAGTTTCCCTCTTTTTATCTCCTTTTTTCCCTTTTTCTGACACTATCCCCTTTCCATTTCTACTTCCATTTTTTAAGCTATATCAGTAAAATCAAATTATACATGTGGTTTTTATGTATATCCACAACAGAAATACAGTTCTCAAGAGTTCCTTTTACCTTTTTCTACTTCTCTTGAGTCCTATTGTTGGAGATCAAATTTTTTATTTAAGTCTTGTTTTTTCCTTAGAAACAAATAGAATTTCTCTGCTTCATTAAATGTCTGTCTTCTTCCATGGAAAAAAATGCTCAGCTTAGCTAGGTACTTTATTCTTAGCTGCATTCCAATTTCTTTTGTCTTTCGGAATATCAGATTCCAGGCCTTTTGATCGTTTAATGTTGAGGCAGTCAGATCTTGTGCGACCCTTATTGTGGTACCTCAGTATTTGAATTGTTTTTTTCCTGGCTGCTTGTAATATTTTTTCTTTAGTCTGAAAATTCTGAAATTTGGCCACAATATTCCTCGGAGTCTTTATTTTAGGATCTTTTTCAGCACATGTTTGATGAAGTCTTTCAATGCCTATTTTACCTTCCAGTTCTATTACTTCTGGGCATCTTAGATGATTTCCTGTAAAATAGTATCTAGGTTCTTTTTTTCATCATGATTTTTAGGTAGTCCAATGATCCTCAGGTTATTTCTTGTAGACCTATTTTCCAGGTCTGTTGTTTTTCCAAGTAAATATTTGACCTTTTTTCCCAATCTTTCATTTTTTTGGTTTTGCTTGACTGATTCTTGATGTCTCGATGAATCAGTCATTTCTATTTGTTCAGTTCTGCTTTTTAGTGAGTTATTTTCTTCATTAGCTTTTTTTTACTTCTTTTTGTATATATCCAATTGAGTTTTTAAATGGGTTATTTTGCTCTATGGAATTTTTTTTCCATTTCACTATTTTTTTTTTTTTTTTAGTGAGTTATTTTCTTTTTTCCAATTCACAAATCCTACTTTCTTGGGAATTCTTAACCTTTTCCAAGTCATAAATTCTGTTTCCCTGTACTTCTTGGGAGTTTTTTACCTTTTCCAATTCACATTTCAAGAAGTTTTTGTTCTCTTGCATAGCTTCTCTTTCCCTAATTTTCTTCTAGTTCTCATTTAAGGTGTTTAATAGTCTCTTCTAGGAGAGCCTTTTGTATTGGGGACCAATAATTGTTTGGAGACTGTCTGCTATGTCTCTTCAGGGTTGAAAAGGTGCTCTCTTTCTGTATAGTAATTGTCAATCTTCCTTTTGATTTTTTTACTCATTATGTTAAAGCCTGTAGCGTCTGCCTTCAGTGCCAGGTTACCAGTTTCCTCTGCAGAGCAATGATAGGTGTATGGGGGTAGCTGTCCTGGCAGCTGGCTACAAAAAGCAGTGAGATACTGGAGTGCTCTGGGAAAGAGTTCCCCACCCGGAAGTAACTCAGGCCTGGCTGAACTGGGACAGTGCCCTGCAAAGAACCCCCTCTATGTGGGATAATGACTGCCCGGGGGGTTAGACACTGAGGAGTGAGAGTTTCACTACCCCAAGCTAAATCCCACCCTGGGGCTATGAGTATTAGGGGCTGAGCAGTGAGTGGCCCTGCAGTGACTGGAAGTGTCTCTGCCCCAGGAAGCATAGTTTGCTGGGGAAGTTCTATTGCCCCAGGCCAAGCCCCCCTCTGTGTAGATTAGAGACTGCCCAGGCTGTGCCCCCCTGCTGTGCAGATTTGTAACTGCCCCTGCAAAAACCCCGAACTTCAGGATGTGGCTGCAGGGCTGTGTTACAGTCTGCCTGAGTTACTTCTGGGTTTGAATGGTTACAGCCAGATCTTGTTAGGTTCTGGCGTTTTTTACAATACCCTCTGTTTTAGGCTTTAATTTCTCTGCCGGTTTACTGCTTTGTAATCAAGGCAGAGCAGTTAGCCTATAGGAGAGCCGTCTCTATAACTTCTCTAGCCACAGAGATCACCCCCGCCCCTGGTCTGCTCAGGATGCTAGCTCTCACTGCTTGCCCTAGTCTGTTCCTGGCCCCAGGACAAGTCTTTCCTGGTAAGCTTCCAGATTATCTTTGGTTGGTAAGTTATAGTGCTTCTAATCTTCATGAATTTAAGCAGCAAAGAGCTATTTTTGAGGCTGAATTTAATATCTGGGTATGAGGACAATGAGATGAGCTTAGAAAGTCATGTGTGCCTTCTCCGCCATCTTGGCTCTGCCCTGGCCTTTTATTCTTATTATGAATATCACCTGATTATATTGTATGAACTTTGTGATGTAGTGCTGTAATATCATTGCTAATATTTTATTTATTTTTAAAATCAATATCATTAAAATTTGTCTATACTTTTTTCTTTGTATTTATGTTGCCTGATTTAGGTGTAAACAATATCTGTGTCTTAAAAGAAATTTGGTGAAACTTTTGAACTATTTTTCAAAAAGTTTATATAGTATTATGAATCTTTGGGAGAATTCACTTGTAATTTTATCTGGTTCTAGGATGTTTTTCTTAGGGAGCTCACTTATGTTTTGCTTGATTTTATTATCTCTGAGAGTGGAATTTTGATGTTCTCTCCCAGTAATTGTTTTACTATTTTCCCCTGTAATTTACTTAACTTTTCTTTTAAAGATTTGGAATTTATCTAGCCACACTAGCATACACACACACACACACACACACACACACACACACACATGTTTAATATTAATATGATTTAGACTTCATAGTCTAAAGTGTGATTTATTTACAATGGAGTTTTCCCACTTACATCTTTTAGTTTATTTTGCTGTTGCTTTTTCTGAGATCACAATTGCTGCTCTTGTGTTTTCTTTTTATTTGAGCTGAAGCATAATAGAGTCTGCTCCAGCCTCCTATTTTAACTATTTCTCTCTGTCAATCTTTCAAGTGTGTTTATAAGAAACAACATGTTAGATTCTTATTTCTAATTCATTTTGCTACCTAATTCTATTTTATGGGTGAATTTATGCCATTCACATTCACTGCATTTTCTCCTCTCTTTTCTTTCTTTCTTTGACTTTCTCTCTCTCTCTCTCTTATTTTGGCCCTTATCAAAAGTCTATTTTGCTTTTGTAAACTATCTCCCTATATCTGCATTCCCTTTTAGAACCATGCACTTTTGTCCCCTTCTCTCCTACTCCCCTTCTGGATAAAATGAGATTTCTATGCCCAGTTGAGTGTTTATAAATATTGTTCCCTCTTTCATCCAATTAATATGACAGTAAATCTCAAGCTTTGTTTCTCTCCCTCCCTGACCATTTTCCCCTCCACTGTAAGAATTCCTTCTTACATACCTCTTTTATATACTATGACTTTCCCTTTAATCCACCCCCTGTCTCTCTTATTCCAGTGCATGTCTCTTATTCAGCTATCATTTTTTTTTCATTTTTCCAACAAAATTGTCTTACTTTAGTGTCCTCTGTCTATGCAGAATCTTTCTATCCTAAAAATGACAAAATTCTTAAAATTTACATGTGTTATCTTTCCACACAAAAATAAAAAAAAAAGTTTAATATTTTCTGAGTTCCTTATGGTTTCTCTTACATTGTTGGCCTTTTAATCTTTCTCAAGTCATATTTGAAAGTAAAATAATCTATTCAGTTCTAGTATTTTCATTAAGAATGTTTAAAAGTCCTCTATTTCATTAAATATCTTTTTATTTCCCATTGAAGGATCATACTTTGTCTTGCTGGGTAGTTTATTCTTGGTATAATCCCAGCTCTTTTGCTTCCTGGAATATTATATTTCAAATACTCTGTTCCTTTAATATGGATTTAATTTAATATGGGTTTAATTGCTGGTAAATATTTTATGATGCTTGCAGTGGGCTGGAACTCTGAAAAGGTTTACTTGAATCCAGAACAGCAGAGTACTTAAGACTAAATATATACTCCATGTGATATGATAGTTCTATAAACATATACTTAGATTATATGGTGATGTGATGGCTCTCCTCACTATTGGTGCCTGCTGAATGTGGTTTGGTGAAGTAATTGTAGGAAAGGATTGCAGGGGTGAGGGAGAAAGTCAGAGCCTCTCTGCTGCACAGTGCTCAGCAGGGAAGACATCAGGTTCCAGACTCCAAAGTCCAAGATTCATCTTTGACAAGCCAAGTGGCAGCTTGCCTCCTTCACTTCTCCTTCTAAAGACCAAAGACTTTGGGGTGCAGTCAAGGTGGCAGAGAAGGCACACAGGACTTTCTGAACTCTCTCATACTCTCACAACCAGTTATTAAGTTCAGCCTCAAAAATAGCACTTGACTGGTGAAATTCATGAAGATTAGAAGTACAACAATTTACCAGCTGAAAATATTCTGAAAGATTGCTAGAAAAGGTTTGTCCTGAGTGGCAGGAACAGACCAATGCAAACAGGGATAGAGAACTAAAAGATAGCATATTGAGCTGACCGGGTGGGGTGGCCTCTGTGGTTAGAAAATTTACAGAGACAACTCTGGAATAGGCTGATTGCTCTGCCTTGGTTGCAAAGCAGTAGACCAGCAGCTGCATTCTGTAGCACAAGCCAGGACAGTCACAAATTTGAATGGCAGGGTGGGGGCAGCTGGAGGCAGCTTCTAATCTGAACAGTAGGGGGCTTGGCCTGGGGCAATAGAACTTCCACAGTGCAACTGTGCTTCTCTGTTCCGTGTGGGATGATTTTCCGGTCAGCTGCTATTACCCACAGCCCCACAGAGGGCTTTGGCTTGGGATAGTGACATTTTTGCTGTTCAGCCTCTAGCCCCAGGGCAGTTGCTAATCCACACAGCAGGGTTCTTCACTGGGCACCTCTGCAGCTTGGCCAACTGCTATTTAAGTCTGAATCACTTCCGGTGAGGAACTTTTTCCCAGAGCACTCCCACACCTCACTCTTTGCAGCTCATTTGCAGGACAGCTACTGTCCAAATATCTATCCCTGATCTGCAGAGGAAGCTGGGAACCTCCTTACCCTGAAGGCAGGCCCTACAGACTTTAAATGAAATGAGTAAAAAAATCAAAAGGAATATCAATAGCTTCTATGCAGAAAGAGAGCAGGTTTTCAACCCCAAGGAGACTAATAGCAAACAGTCTCCAGACAACACCCCAAAGGGGGACTTAACCTGGCTCCCTTAACACAAATCTCTCATAGAAGAGACTATTAAAAATCTTTAAAGAGAGGTAGAAGAAAAATGGGGAGAGGAAAGAGAAGCTATGCAAGAGAGTAACAACTTCCTGAAATGTGAATTAGAAAAGGTAAAGAACTCCCAGGAAGTGCAGGGAAACAGAATTTGTGAATTGGAAAAGGTAAAAAAAAAAAAAAAACACAGGATAGTAGGATTTGTGAATTGGAAAAGATAAAGAACTCTCAAGAAAGTAGGATTTGTGAATTGGAAAAGATAAAGCATTACCAAGAAAGTAGGACTTGTGAATTGGAACAAGAAAATAACTCACTAAAAAAAAAAAAATAGTGAAATGGAAAAAATATTTCATAGAGCAAAACAATTCATTTGAAAACTCAATTGACATATACAAAAAGAAGTAAAAAAATCTAATGAAGAAAATAACTCATTAAAAATCAGAACTGAACAAATAGAAATGAATGATTCAGTGAAACATCAAGAATCAGTCAAGCAAAACCAAAAAAAAAATGAAAAATTAGAAAAAAAACTATTAAATATCTACTTGGAAAAACAACAGATCTAGAAAATAGATCTAGGAGAGACAATCTGAAGATTATTGGACTTCCAAAATTTATGATGAAAAAAGAGCGTAGATACTATTTTATAGGAAATCATCAAAGAGAACTGCCCAGATGTAAGAGAATCAGAAAATAAAATAGGCATTGAAAGAATTCATCAAACACCTTCTGAAAAAGACCCTAAAATAAAAACTCCAAGAAATATTGTGGCCAAATTTCAGAACTATAAGACTAAAGAAAAAAAAATATTACAAGCAGTCAGATTAAAAAAAAAAAAAAAAACAATTCAAATACCGAGGTGCAACAATAAGGATAACTCAAAATATGGCTGCCTCCACATTAAAGGATCGAAGGTCCTGGAATCTAATATTCTGAAAGGCAAAAGAACTTGGAATGCAGCCAAGAATAAACTACCCAGCTAAGCTGAGCATTTTCTTGCAGGGAAGAAGATGGACATTTAATGAAACAGATGAATTCCATTTGCTTCTAAGGAAAAAAAAAACAGATCTAAACAAAAATGTTGATCTCCAACCATAAGACCATCTGCTTCAAGAAAAGCAGAGAAAGGAAAAAGGAACTCTTGAGAACTGTATTTCTGTTGTGGATATACATAAAGACTACATGTATAATTTGATTTTACTGATGTAACATAAAAAAGTGAAGTAGAAATGGAAAGGGGATAGTGTCAGAAAAAGGGGAAAGGGGAGATAAAAAGAGGGGAAACTACATCCCACGAAGAGGCAAAGGAAACCTATTATATCTGAGGGGGAGATATATATTTCCCCTCTATAGAGAGGGAGAAGAACATTGTGTGAATCTTACTCTCATCAGTGTTAGCTCAAAGAGAAAATAATTAACATATTTCTTTTACAGAGAATCTTCTCTCACCTCATTAAAAAGTGGGAGAGGAAAGGGGAAAAAGAAAAGAGTAATAAGGGAAGGGTACAAGAAAGGGGAAGAGATTCAAATGGGGAGGGAGGGATCCTAAAGGGGGAGAGCTGCGTGACACAAGTGGGGCCTTAAGTTTAATACTGGGAAAGAGGGTAAGGGGGCCAAGAAAAAGAAAAGCATAATTTGGGGATAATAGGATGGCAGGAAATACAGAATTAGTAATTTTAACCATAAATGTGAATGAGATGAACTCTTCCATAAAGAGAAGGTGGATAGTAAACTGGATCAAAAGTCAGAACCCTACAATATGTTGTTTACCGGAAAGATATTTAAAGCAGGGAGGTACATACAGAGTAAAGGTAAATGACTGAAGCAGAATCTATTATGCTTAAGGTGAAGTCAAAAAAGCAGGGGTAGCCATCCTTATCTCAGATCAAGAAAAAGCAAAAAATTGATCTAATTAAAAGAGATAAGGAAGAAAACTGTATCTTGCTAAAAGGTAGCATAGACAATGAAGCAATATCAGTACTAACCACATATGCACCAAGTGGTATAGCATCTAACTTCCTAAAGGAGAAGTTAAGAGAGTTGCAAGAAGAAATAGACAGCAAACATATAATAGTGAGAGATCTCAAACATGCACTCTCAGAATTAGATAAATCAAACCACAAAACAAATAAGAAAGAAATTAAAGAGGTAAATAGAATATTAGAAAAATTAGGTATGATATATCTTTGGAGAAAACTGAATGGAGACAGAAAGGAATATACTTTCTTCTCAGCAGTTCATGGAATCTATACAAAACTTGATCATATATTAGGACATAAAAACCTCAGAATTAAATGTAGGAAGGCAAAAATAATAAATGCTTTCATTTCAGATCATGATGCAATAAAAACTGCATTCAACAAAAAATTAGAGGGAAATAGGCCAAAAAGTATTGGAAACTAAATAATCTCATCTTAAAGAATGATTGGGTGAAACAGCAAATTATAGACACAATTAATAATTTCACTCAAGATAATGACCATGATGAGACATCATACCAAAATTTGTGGGATGCAGCCAAAGTAGTAATAAGGGGAAATTTTATATCTTTAGAGGCTTACTTGAATAAAATATAGAAGGAGAAGATCAATGAATTGGGCTTGCAACTTAAAAAAGCCCCTCCCCCCCAATCAAATACTAAACTTAAAATTCTAAAATTGAAAGGAGAAAATCATCCTCAGGATAATACACCTTGATCAAGTAGAATATGGTCCATTATACTAGTAGTTTTTCTAATATTACCAGCCCTGCATTCCTGGTATAAATTCTACTTGATCAAGGTGTATTATCCTGGGGATGATTTTCTGTAGTCTTTTTGCTAATATCTTATTTAAGATTTTAGCATCAATATTCACTAGGGAGATTGGTCTATAATTTTCTTTCTCTGTTTTCAACCTATCTGGTTTAGGTATCAGTATCATGTCTGTGTCATAAAAGTAATATATAAAATATGTATATTTTATATTTGTAAAATATTTATGAATCTATCTGCTAAGGGACAACAAGAAACTATATGAGCAAAACTGTAAAATGCTTTCCACACAAATAAAGTCAGATCTAACCAATTGGAAACATATTAAATGCTCTTGGATAGGGTGAGGAAATATAATAATGATGACAATACTACCTAAACTGATTTATTTATTTAGCGCTATACAAATCAGACTCCCAAAAAACTATTTTAATGACCTAGAAAAAATAACAACAAAGTTCATATGGAAAAACAAAAGGTCAAGAATTTCGAGGGAATTAATGAATAAAAAATCAAATGAAGGTGGTCTAGCTATACCAGATCTAAAATTATATTATAAAACAGCGGTTACCAAAACCATTTAGTATTGGCTAAGAAATAGACTAGTTTGTCAATGGAATAGGTTAGGTTTAAAGGACAAGACAATCAATAACTTTAATAGCTAGTGTTTGACAAACTCAAAAATTCCAGCTTTTCTGATAAAAACTCACTGTTTGACAAAACTTTCTGGGAAAACTGGAAATTAGTATGGCAGAAACTAAGCATTGACCCACACTTAACATGGTTCACCAAGATAAGGTCAATGACCTTAGGTATAAAGAATGAGATTATAAATAAATTAGAAGAACATAGGATAGGTTACCTCTCAGACCTGTAGAAGAGGAAGGAATTTATGACCAAAGAAGAATTAGAGATCATTATTGATCACAAAATAGAAAATTTTGATTATATCAAATTGAAAAGTTTTTGTACAAACAGAATTAATGCAGACAAGATTAGAAGGAAAGCAATAAACTGGGAAAACATTTACAAAAAGTTTCTGATAAAGGCCTCATTTTCAAAATATATAGAGAATTGGCTCTACTTTTTAAGAAATCAAGCCATTCTCCAATTTCATAAATGCTCAAAGGATATGAACAGACATTTCTCAGATGAAGTAATTGAAACTATTTCTAGCCATATAAAATGATGCTCCAAGTCATTATTAATCAGAGAAATGCAAATTAAGACAACTCTGAGATATCACTATGCACCTGTCAGATTGGCTAGAATGACAGGGAAAGATAATGCAGAATGTTGGAGGGGATGTGGAAAAACTGGGATACTGATACAGTGTTGGTGGGATTGTGAATACGTCCAGCCATTCTGGAGAACAATTTGGAACTATGCTCAAAAAGTTATCAAACTGTGCATACCCTTTGATCCAGTAGTGTTACTACTTGGCTTATATTCCCAAAGAGATTTTAAAGAAAGGAAAGGGACCTGTATGAGCAAGAATGTTTGTGGCAGCCCTCTTTGTAGTGGCCAGAAACTGGAAACTGAGTGGATGCCCATCAGTTGGAGAATGGCTGAATAAATTGTGGTATATAATATTATGGAATATTATTGTTCTATAAGAAATGACCAGTAGGATGATTTCAGAAAGTTCTGGAGAGACTTAAATGAACTGATGGTGAGTGAAACAAGCAGGATCAGGAGATTATTATATACTTCACCAACAATATTATATGAGGATCCATTCTGATGAAGTGGCTATCTTGGGCAATGGGAGGATCCAATTTAATTTCAATTGATCAGTGCTGAACAGAACCAACTACACCCAGCAAAAGACCTCTGGGAGATGACCATGAACCTTTACATAGAATTCCTAATCCCTTTTTTTTAATCCCTAATTTTTGTCTGCCTGCATTTTTGATTTCTTTCACAGGCTAATTGTACACTCTTTCAAAGTCTGATTCTTTTTGTACAGAAAAACAACTGTTTGGACATGCATACATATATTGTATCTAAATCATACTTTAACATATTTAATATATATTGGTTAACCTGCTATCTGGGGGAAGGGGTGGGGGAAGGAGGAGAAAAGTTGGAACAAAAGGTTTTGCAATTGTCAATGCTGAAAAATTACCCATGCATATATCTTATAAATAAAAAGGTATATATATATATAAAGACTTTGACTTATCCTGACTCACACTGATCCTGATATCCGCCAGTGAACTAGCCCAGACATTATAATTCTGACTAACTATTTTGACATTTCTTTCTCCAGTTCATTTTATAATTGAGGAAACTGAAACAAACAATGTTAGGTGAGTTGCCCAAATTCGGACACATAATAAGTGTCTTAGGTCAGATTCGGACTCAGGAAAATAAGTTTTTCTGATTGTAGGCCCAGAGCTTTATCCAATGCTTCACCTAGCTGCCTACCAATTATACTGGCATAATTACTTAATGAAACTATTATAGAGAGTGTGAATAATTTTTCTCCTTTTTGATTGTTAATAAATTAAAAGGAAATCTTTTAAAATATATGCCATGTTTTTTCTCTTTGCTAATTATTTCTGTTCACTATAAATTTTGATTTTAGCTCTGAGCAATTGGCAGTTTGACTTTACATAGACAGCTGACTTAAGGGTAGTTGTAATGTTATAAGGCTTTTTTTTTAAGTTAATTTAATTTTGGGAGGTAATATTTTTGATTCTTTGCTAGATTCAGTATTTGCCAATTATGGAGAAATTTGCCATGACATAGAAATATGAGGCTTTTTTCTAATCTACATGTCTTTGACTTCTCTCATTTTCTTTGCAATTTCCATATATTTCTTCATGTGTCATCTTTCTCTATCTTTTTTTTTAAGCTACAAAGTTGTAGAGTGTTGATTAGATTTTGAGTCTTAATACATTTTATATCAGTTCATTTTCAGCAATTGATTCTAATGCAATGATTTTCATGGCAAATTCTTGTCATTAGGTGATCATCAAATGTTCTATGAAATAATACTTCTTGTGTCTTGGTAGAATATGACAAATTTTATTCTACCAATTTTTTTTCTAAATTTCTATCCTTCCATGTAGCTGTAGTCTCCTTTTTTTTTCTCTATTGATTTTGTTGCTAGTGAGAATGTCAAGACTGATAATATTTAACTCCTCCATCAATATGTTTACTAATTGGTCATTGGTCAAAGATATCAAATTTACAAAAAGGGTTAAAATTCATATTTATTGAAAACCTAAAAACTAGCTAATTCTTTGTACTTTCTACCCTATTTCAACCAATATAGCCACTCTAGTTTCTGGAAAAGATATGCCAATCAACGTATCTTGCTGCACAGAACAAAAATCAGATCAAAAAAGAAAAAAAAATGAGAAAGAAAAACAATGCAAGCAAACAACAACAAAGAAGTGAAAATACTATGCCATGGTCCACATTCAGTTCCCAATGTCCTCTCTCTTGGTGTTGATGGCTTTCTTCATCTCAAGACCATTGGAACTGGCCTGAATCATTTCATTATTGATGAGAGCCATCACCATCAGAAAGGATCATCATAGAATCTTGCTGTTGCCATGTATATTGACTTCCTCATTTTGCTCATTTCACTTAGCATCAGTTCATATAAGTCTCTCCAGGCTTCTCTAAAATCATCCTGCTGATATTTTCTTATACAGCAGTAATGCTTTTTCACATTCACATATCATAATTTATTCAGCCATTCAGCAACTGATGGGCATCCACTCAGTTTTCAGTTTCCCAAATATTTTTGCACATGTGGGATCCTTTCTCTTTTTTATGATCTCTTTGGGATATAGACTTGGTAGAAACACTGGATCAAAAGGCATACAAATTTTGATAGCCCTTTGGGCATAGTTTCAAATTATTCTCCCAAATGGTTGAATCAATTCACAACTCCACCGATGATATATTAGTATCCTAGATTTCCCACATCCTCTCTAACATTTGTTATTATCTTTTCCTGTTATCTTAACCAATTTGAGAGATGTGTAGTGGTATCTCAGAGTTGTTTTAATTTGCATTTCTCTGAATAATAGTGATTTTTTTCATATGATAAGAAATGGCTTTAATTTCTTCATCTGAATATTGTCTGTTCATATCCTTCAACCATTTATTAATTGGAGAATGTCTTGAATTCTTATAACTTTGAATCAATTCTCTTTACATATTATCAGAACCTTTGAATGTAAAAATGTTTTCCCAGTTTATTGCTTCCCTTCTAATCTTGTTTGCATTGGTTTTGTTTATACAAAAAAGTTTTTAACTTAATATAATTAAAATTATCTATTTTCCATTCAATAATGTGCTCAATTTCTTCTTTGGCCACAAATTCCTTCCTTTATCACAGATCTCAGAGAGAAACTGTTCTTTGTTCTTCTAATTTGCTTATAATAGCACTCTTTACATCTAGATCATGAATCCATTTTGATCTTATCTTGGCATATGGTATTATGTGTGGGTCAATACTTAGTTTCTGCCACACACATTTCTAATTTTCCCAGAAATTTTTGTCGAATAATGAGTTCTTATTCCAAAAGCTGGGGTCTTTGAGTTTATCAAATACAAGATTACTATAATTGTTGACTATTTTGTCCTGTGAATCTGAACTATTCCACTTTCAAATGCTTTTTCTGCATCTATTGAGATAATCATATGATTTTTGTTAATTTGGTTATTGATATAGTCAATTATGATGATAATTTTTCTAATATAGAACAAGCCCTGCATTCATAGTTTAAATCCTACTCGGTCATGATGTATTTTCCTGGGGACAACTTACTGTAATCTCTTTGCTAATATTTTATTTAAGATTTTTGCATCAATATTCATTAGGGAAATTGGTCTATGATTTTCTTTCTCAGTTTTGACACTAGTTGGTTTAGGTATCAGTATCATATCTGTGTCTTAAAAAGAATTTGGTAGGATTTCTTCTTTCCCTAACTTTTCCAAATAGTTTGCATAATATTGGAATTAATTGTTCTTTAAATATTTGGTAGAATTCACATGCAAATCCATCTGGACTTGGAGATTTTTTCTTAGAGAGTTGACTATTGGCTTGTTCAATTTCTTTTTCTAAAATGGGATTATTTAAGTTATTTTTTCCTCCATTGTTAATCTGGGCAATCTAAGTTTTTGTAGCTCTTCATCAATTTTACTTGGTTTATCAAATTTATTGGCATAGAGTTAAGCAAAATAGCTCCTAATTATCAATCAAATTACTTCTTCATTAATGGAAAGTTCACCTTTTTTCATTTTTGATTCTAACAATTTGATTTCCTTCTTTCCTTTTTCTGATCAAATTAAAAGTTTATCTATTTTGTGATTTTTTCACAAAACCAGCTTTTAGCTTTGAATAATTCAATAGTCTTTTTATTTTTAATTTTATCAATTTCCCATTTCATTTTAAAATTTTCAAATTTGATATTTACTTGTGGGTTTTTAATTTATGCTTTTTCTAGTTTTTTTTAGTTGCACATCCAATTCATTAATCTTCTCTTTCTCTATTTTATTCAAGTAAGCATCTGGAGATGTAAAACTTCCCCTAAGATCCGCCTTGGCTGCATCCCATAAATTTTGATATGTTGTCTTATTATTATTATTGTCTTGGATGAAATTATATATTGTGTCTATGAGCTATGGTTTCCCTCATTCCTTCTTTAGGATCAGATTATTTTGTTTTTGAGCCAAATCTGATAAGAGTAAGATTCACACAATTTTCTACTCCTCCCTTCTTTTCCTCAATAAGTCTGTTTTGTCTCTTCATGAGATGTAATTAACTTAATTTTTAGCACCATCTCCCTCTTCTTCAAGTACACTCTCCTTTCTACCTCTAGTTTCTTTTTTATTTTATCACAAAAAAATCAAATTATACTTCTATATATAGACAATATAGAAGTATGCCCTCTAAGAATATCCATAACAGAGAAGTAGTTCTCAAAAGTTCTTTCCTTTTCACCTTTTTATGCTTCTCTTGAGTTCTGTGTTTGGAGATCAAATTTTCTGGTCAGTTCTGGTCTTTTTATCAGAAATAAATAAAATTCATCTGTATCATTAAATGTCCATACTATTCCCTGAAATATAATGCTCAATTTTGTTGGATAGTTGATTTTTGGTTCCAATCCAAATTCCTTTGATTTTTGGAGTATCAAATTCTAGCCCCTTCAATCCTTTAAGTTGGAAGCTGTTAGGTTCTGGGTAATCCTGATTGTGGCTCATCAATATTTGAAATTTTTTTCTCGCTGTTTGCAATATTTTCTCCTTGATCTGATAATTCTAAAATGTAGCTACGACATTCCTAGGAGCCTTCATTTTGGTGTCTCTTTCAGGAGGTCATTGGTGAATTCTTTCAATGTCTATTCTACCCTTTTGTTCTAGGATATCAGGGTAGTTTTCCTGTATGATTTCCTGAACTATCATGTCTAGACTTTTCTTTTCATCATGGTTTTCAGGAAGTCCAATAATCCTTAAACTGTCTCTCCTAGATCTATATTCCAAGTCAGTTATTTTTCTAATGAGGTATACTTTACATTTTCTTCTATTTTTAAAAACAAGTTTTTTTTTTTTTTTTTTTGGTTTTGTTTAACTGATTCTTGAAGTGTCATTAAGTCATGTACTTCCATTTGTTCAATTCTAATTTTTTGTTAATTTTTTCTTCAGTTATAATTTTTTAGCTCCTTTTTATTTGGCCAATTAAAATTGTAAATAAGTTGTTTTGTTCAATGGATTTTCTCTCCCATTTCACAAATTCTGTTTTTTCAAGGAGTTTATTTTCTTTTTCCATTTTGTCAAACCTATTTTGTAAGGAGTTTTCTTCAAATCATTTGTGTTTCTTTTCCAAATTCTCCTGAAATGTTCTGATTTCCTTTCTCCATTTTTCTTCTAACTCTCTTTTAAGATCCTATTTGAATTATTCCTAAAGAGCCTTGTGAGATGACAACCAACTCATATCACCCCTTGGAGCTTCATCTGGAGATGATTTTTTTTTTTAGTGTCCTCAGGGTTTGAGATGTGTTCTTTTTTTTCTCCATTAAAACAAATAAACAAAACAAAACAAAAACTATCTAGGATCAGAGTTCTTTTTTGTTTTTTTGCTCCTTTTTTAAAAAAGAGGTTGAAATCTACTTTTAGGACAAAGGAGAAATTGTCCAAGCTTCCTCTACAGGTGATGGTGGCTGTGCTAGATTGGTGCTTCTGACATCCAGTGCTGGGTTGTCATGGCCAAGTCCCTCAGTATTGTGGGGTTCAGAGGCTCCCTATTGGCTGTTTGTAGCTATATTGGATGCCTCACAGGTAATCTGCTAAATCCCCAGCTTGCGACTAGAACAGAGTAGCAATGCTATTGTACATTTCTCCCAGTAGATCCCCTGGAATACAGACTTCACACCACTCTGAGAATCTGAACTGCACTTGCACTTGTCTGCCTTTTTCCCCTCTCCCTGTTTTCCTCCTCCTTCCCCCACTGCTTGATTGAAACAGACATTTTCTGAAGTTTTTTCAAAATATTTTCTGCTGGAAATTTGTTATACTACAAATATTTGTAGGTCCTGTCATTCCACAGGATGTTTAGAGCCTTTATTTGATTTTAATCTGAGGGACATCAAGAAGAGCTCAGATCAACATGGCTCTCCTCTCCTCCATCTTTGCTCTGCCTGTGAGTTTTTTTTTTAAATGTTTGATTATAACTTCATCTTATACACAAAGACATTGCCTGCAATTATGGAGAGAAATTCTGGAAAAGATTGTGTTAAGAATCTCTAAACAAATTCAAGTTATACCTTAATACTTAATGTCTTTGATATATTGGGGGACCCAAGAGAAAATAATAAAAATGTTTTCCCAGTTTATTGCTTCCCTTCTAATCTTGTTTGCATTGGTTTTGTTTAACTGATTCTTGAAGTGTCATTAAGTCATGTACTTCCATTTGTTCAATTCTAATTTTTTGTTAATTTTTTTCTTCAGTTATAATTTTTTAGCTCCTTTTTATTTGGCCAATTAAAATTGTAAATAAGTTGTTTTGTTCAATGGATTTTCTCTCCCATTTCACAAATTCTGTTTTTTCAAGGAGTTTATTTTCTTTTTCCATTTTGTCAAACCTATTTTGTAAGGAGTTTTCTTCAAATCATTTGTGTTTCTTTTCCAAATTCTCCTGAAATGTTCTGATTTCCTTTCTCCATTTTTCTTCTAACTCTCTTTTAAGATCCTATTTGAATTATTCCTAAAGAGCCTTGTGAGATGACAACCAACTCATATCACCCCTTGGAGCTTCATCTGGAGATGATTTTTTTTTTTTTTTAGTGTCCTCAGGGTTTGAGATGTGTTCTTTTTTTTCTCCATTAAAACAAATAAACAAAACAAAAACTATCTAATTCTTTGTACTTTCTACCCTATTTCAACCAATATAGCCACTCTAGTTTCTGGAAAAGATATGCCAATCAACGTATCTTGCTGCACAGAACAAAAATCAGATCAAAAAAGAAAAAAAAATGAGAAAGAAAAACAATGCAAGCAAACAACAACAAAGAAGTGAAAATACTATGCCATGGTCCACATTCAGTTCCCACTGTCCTCTCTCTTGGTGTTGATGGCTTTCTTCATCTCAAGACCATTGGAACTGGCCTGAATCATTTCATTATTGATGAGAGCCATCACCATCAGAAAGGATCATCATAGAATCTTGCTGTTGCCATGTATATTGACTTCCTCATTTTGCTCATTTCACTTAGCATCAGTTCATATAAGTCTCTCCAGGCTTCTCTAAAATCATCCTGCTGATATTTTCTTATACAGCAGTAATGCTTTTTCACATTCATATATCATAATTTATTCAGCCATTCAGCAACTGATGGGCATCCACTCAGTTTTCAGTTTCCCAAATATTTTTGCACATGTGGGATCCTTTCTCTTTTTTATGATCTCTTTGGGATATAGACTTGGTAGAAACAGACATTTTCTGAAGTTTTTTCAAAATATTTTCTGCTGGAAATTTGTTATACTACAAATATTTGTAGGTCCTGTCATTCCACAGGATGTTTAGAGCCTTTATTTGATTTTGATCTGAGGGACATCAAGAAGAGCTCAGATCAACATGGCTCTCCTCTCCTCCATCTTTGCTCTGCCTGTGAGTTTTTTTTTTAAATGTTTGATTATAACTTCATCTTATACACAAAGACATTGCCTGCAATTATGGAGAGAAATTCTGGAAAAGATTGTGTTAAGAATCTCTAAACAAATTCAAGTTATACCTTAATACTTAATGTCTTTGATATATTGGGGGACCCAAGAGAAAATAATAAAAATGTTTTCAAAAACATTTTTTAGTATCAAAAGATGAGAGAGGCCCAAACTGGCAAACTATTTAGGACCCTCTTGCTAACATATAATTTAGAAGAGAATAAGAAAGAGCTAGATATGGCAAGAGATGAATATCATGTGTTCAAAATGAAATTGACTACAGTCTTATCTGTTTACCATTTTCTGAATTAAAAACCTGTTAATTAACTAAAAGTTAATGGATTTATACCTTAAATTATTTCCTTTAAATTTAATGTTTCTCTACTTCATAATGAGATCAAGTGTTACTTGCCTAAATTGGTCTCTGGAATCTGTTTATTTGTGGTGAATAGTCAACTAAGTTTCCACTGGAAACAATCATTATCAGAGTCCATGTCAGGTGTTGACAAACTATGGCCTATCATCCAAATTCAGTTTTTTTTTCTATATTCTGTAAACTAATAATGCTTTTTGCATTTTATAAAACTTAATTTTAAAAAAATATAAAAATCATTCTTCTCTAATAAATTGGTGGGCTAGATCTTGGTCCATAGTTTCTTTGATCTATATCATTGCTTTCTTATCTTTTCCCTTCTTTCTAATTTGGCTTTAATTTTTGACCATTCTACTATGTAGCTTGTATAATGGTACACAAACAGTTCTATGTTAAAGAATAAGAAATGTGGTCCAACGGCTGGGCCTCATAAGCTAAGTTATGAATTATTGAAACATTTTATACCCTTATATAGAAGCCTAGAAATATAAGAATAAAGCTGGTATTATAAATGCATATACAGCATTAGTGATAAATGATAGATTTTTTTTTTGATTCCAAATTCTATTCATGTTGTATCCATACATTAAGCTGCAAGGTGATGGCAACAAAAGTGGGGTATATTCCTATGTAGCTATTCCATTTTTAACCCTATGTTTCTTCATATTTAACTGAAGGGTTAGTATTGAAGGATTCCTACAGTCTCTTTCATCTAATATTGTAGAAAGTTGGATTCACATAGAACTAAGTTCAACAGCAATTTCTTCCTTCCTTTTTTCCTCCCTTCCTTCCATCCTCCCTTTCTTTCTTTCTTTCTTTTTTCTTTCTTTGGTGTCTGAGGTCAGAATTAAACTCAGGTCCTCTTGAGTTCAGGACTGGTGCTCTATTCACTGTGCCACCTAGCTGTCCCACAATAGCAATTTCTTGAGGAAGATGAGGTCTGAATTCAACCAATAGAACTTTCATTCTGTGTTTATTCACCTTGATCTCCAGGCATGGTTTTGTTCAAGAAATATGGAGAAACTTCATGGTGGAAAAGTTACTCTGGAACCATGAAGGCAATAATAAGTGACTAATGATGTTCATAAAACATTGGGACATCCATTTTATTATTTTCTAATTCAATTGGTCACATTGGGGAAATCGAGGGTCATCTTTAATATTCTGAAGTCTCCTGATTAAGGAGATGTTATGAGTTCATTATAGACCTTGAAGCAAACCTGAGACATCTTTGATCCTAATCTAATTTTAAACTCCTTTGTGGGCCTAGAGAGTCTCTACTCTTAATGAATTCTAGCTTTTACAGCGTGGAGACAATTGCAACCTAGCAAAACTGGGTGCTGAAATACTATAAAAAGGTATACCTATCCTAGGCATCATTTCAGATTGGTTATGTGATGAAAAATTGCTTGGATATCAAGAATTTTCTGTGGTATATTTGCAAAGCATCTCCAACACTGACAGTTAACTAGATTGAATAAAACAAATATGTAATCCAAATTTATTTATTTAGCTTGAACGTGAGAATTGGTTCCTGCTGGTGTAATATATTTCCAAATGGCATTTGTTGGAACTAAGTGATCATCTCCAAGTGAGAAATATAGTAGTTTGGTAATCATTACCATTTTATTGAAATAGTTGATAGCTTTGAATAAAACTAAAATAAAAAAATAGGCTGTCTGAATAGTAAATGTGAATGGAAAATAACTTCACTTTGGTAGTGTCAATTTTTTTTGCAAATTATGAATCAGATAATATAAACTCTTAAATTAAGTTGTGACTCACCTGTTTTCTTAAGCATGTCATCCAAAAGGGGTTGGAGCATATTAAAAAATGAAATTATTGTATTCTTAATCATGTTTTGTATTAAACTTGTATTTTTTTTTCTGCCGGAATTGGCATTAAGCAACTTATCCAGGGTCACACAGCTATGAAGTGTTAGGTGTCTAAGAACAAATTTGAACTCAGGTCCTCCTGACTTCAGAGCTGGTACTCTATCCAGCACCAGCCCTGGACACCTAGCTGCCCCATAACTTGTAATATTTTTAATTTTATTATTGATGCATGCAATATTTAATTTTTTGCTAACACTTATTTTATTTCTTCACATAAATAAACATGTTTTAATGTGGAATTTGTTTCACTTTATTTTTCTTAGTATGTTTACAAAACTTCCTTCCATAAAGTACTGCTCTGAATGCCCTGTAAAGAAGAGGGGAATTATAGTAACACTTAACAATATAAGGTCTTTGAAGTTGTGGAATATATAATCATTGACACTTTATTCCAAGTCTTATACACCTTTTATATATGTTTCTTGGAAATGTGCATTGAATTAAATTTGTTGATGTGTTCTTATAATGATGAGGGAAAGTATTGAATCACTGATGGGTAACTAGTAGCATCACAAAGCAGCATATGAAGAAACTGATGTAAACTTTCCCTTTCCAACCCTTCCCCCCCCTCCCCCAAAGATCAGGATATAGTTTACATCAAAACCACCAGAAAAGACTTGGGTTTTAGATTCACTTTAGATAAAGTATGGCTACTTTATCAAATTAGCAGATAATACTAATAGGAGGGAAAGCTAGCACAAAGGATGACAGAATCAGAATCCAAAATGATCTTGGCAGATTAGGAAATAAGACTGATTCTAAGAAAATGGAATTTAATAGGAATGAATGTAAAGTTTTATAGTTAAGTTCAAGAAATGGGTCATTAGTATAAAATGAGTGAAGGAAGGCTAGACAAATTCATCTGCAAAAAATTTTGGAAGTTTCATGGAATTCAAGTTCAATAGGAATCAATAATGGGATATGAATATAAGAAAAAAACTAATATAATCTTGATTTTCATTAACTGGTACATGGCATCTAGAAAGAAAGAAGTGATCTTATACTGCCCTTATCAATATTAAGAGCACTCAGGAGATATGATCAAAATGACAAATGGCCTTGAATTCACTTTATATTAGGATAAATCAAAGGAACTGGGGTATTTATTCTAGAAAAGATTCACTGAGGATATATATTTTTTTCAAATATGTGACAGGCTGTCAATGTGGCAGAGGGATGAAACCTCTTCTCCTTGGACCCAGAGAACAGAAGTAGGAATAAAAAATAGTTTTTAGTAAGACACTGTAAGAAGACAAAATTTGACTTGATATAAGGGAGAAAAAATGTTTTAAATGGAATGAGCTTACCTCAAGATGTAGCAAATTCTCTCTCACTATTACTATTCAATCAGATACTGATTGGCCATTTAACCCTATTATAGTGGGAAATCCTTAATATTATTACTACAATTATATCATTATTATTTTATATATTGATTGAATTACACTGACATTGAGGTCTTTTTTAGGTAAATTATAATCTTTCTAGCTCTTAATTCCCTCTTCAGTACAATATGAGCATTTGAATTAAATCATCTTCTGGCCCCAAGATATTTTTTTTTAAGCTAGTCAAGACAGCACCGCAAAATGCAACAGAAGAAAACATAAATACACTGCAAGATGATATAAGGGGGGAAAAGAGCCAAACAGTGTAGTTAGACATGAATGCCACTTTGTACTGAGAAGTCACTCAGGGTCTTTCATTTATTTTTTATTTTTTTGGAACTATGATTTCACTGATAGGGACATATCCATGTTCCTATATTACAATCACAAAGATTGTAACCTTTTCTGTGTTTTAGTGGAAGTCTTTATGAACTGTTAAGAGTTCAAATGTTGGAGTTTGTTCTTCTCAGAGCACAGCCGGTTTAGAGGCTTAGAGCCCTTCGGATGTCTCCAAATCCAAAGGTTCTGTCCTTCAGCCTCAATGTTAAGAGTTCAAATGTTGGAGTTTGTTCTTCTCAGAGCACAGCCGGTTTAGAGGCTTAGAGCCCTTCGGATGTCTCCAAATCCAAAGGTTCTGTCCTTCAGCCTCTGCCTCTGCTTTCTTCTGCCCCCAACAGAGATGGAAGATCTCTCTTATCTCCTTCTGGGGAGCCCAGTCACCAACTTGCCGCGGAGAGAGGGCTTCTGGCATAGCTCCACTGAAGTCCGTCAAAAGTGTTCTCTGCAGCAGAGTCGTTCCTCTGGAGTCCAGCGCGATCAGCCAGCCAAGAGGAAAAAAGTGTATTCTGGAATGGCTGTCTCGCCTTATATATGAACCTTCTGAGAGAATGGGATTATGGGTTTTCTCCCATAGTGCTCTCTGGCCCAAAGAGCTTTAAGGTGTGGTGTAGAAAGTGTACTTTTTGAAGCTAGCATACTTGTGGAGTCCAATGAGTAAAGGTGGGAACACAAGCCTTGTCTTGATTAGTTCTACTTAGTACCTTGTTTCAGGTTCTGGCCAAAACAACTTCTTGTAAGATTAGATCAACTATAATTACTTAGCAGTTAGTAAGGATTCCAACAATGAACTACTGTTATGGACCAGAACTCTGAAACAAGGATTCTCACATGGTGTTAAGTCAGTGGAACTGACTTAATAGTTCTCTAGTTCAGTACATGGACTTAGTAATTAATATAGTTCCATAAGATTTAAACCTATGATAATGGAGTATATAACAGCTAGCAAAGGTTGAGACAGATTCATTCCATCATCTACCTTTCTGGTGGCTGGAGGCTGAAGAATAAACCTTTGGACTCAGAGAGATTCATTCTCACACTGCCTTGGTGGCAGGCTCTCCTCCTTCATTTCTTGACTGAAACCAAGACTCTGGAAGGCCTCCAGAGGAGGCTAGCTCCAAGTGAACTAGCTGAGCCCCAAGTGAAGGAGATAGGACTTTGAAAGAGACAATAAAGGATTTGGACTTTAACTCCTGGTTGTTCTTGTGATGATTACTGAACTGAAACGAAGGCTGCTCCCAGAGACTCCAAGAAAACCAAACCAGAGGACATAACAAACTACTACATTGGGAAAGAGAATCGACATCTCATGATTAGTCCTTTGGGATTAGCTTTATAGAATTTAGCTAGACTAGTCCTCAAGAGAACACAGCACATAATATGTGAATACATAAATACACTGCAAGATGATATAAGGGGGAAAAGAGCCAAACAGTGTAGTTAGACATGAATGCCACTTTGTACTGAGAAGTCACTCAGGGTCTTTCATTTATTTTTTATTTTTTTGGAACTATGATTTCACTGATAGGGACATATCCATGTTCCTATATTACAATCACTAAGATTGTAACCTTTTCTGTGTTTTAGTGGAAGTCTTTATGAACTGTTAAGAGTTCAAATGTTGGAGTTTGTTCTTCTCAGAGCACAGCCGGTTTAGAGGCTTAGAGCCCTTCGGATGTCTCCAAATCCAAAGGTTCTGTCCTTCAGCCTCAATGTTAAGAGTTCAAATGTTGGAGTTTGTTCTTCTCAGAGCACAGCCGGTTTAGAGGCTTAGAGCCCTTCGGATGTCTCCAAATCCAAAGGTTCTGTCCTTCAGCCTCTGCCTCTGCTTTCTTCTGCCCCCAACAGAGATGGAAGATCTCTCTTATCTCCTTCTGGGGAGCCCAGTCACCAACTTGCCGCGGAGAGAGGGCTTCTGGCATAGCTCCACTGAAGTCCGTCAAAAGTGTTCTCTGCAGCAGAGTCGTTCCTCTGGAGTCCAGCGCGATCAGCCAGCCAAGAGGAAAAAAGTGTATTCTGGAATGGCTGTCTCGCCTTATATATGAACCTTCTGAGAGAATGGGATTATGGGTTTTCTCCCATAGTGCTCTCTGGCCCAAAGAGCTTTAAGGTGTGGTGTAGAAAGTGTACTTTTTGAAGCTAGCATACTTGTGGAGTCCAATGAGTAAAGGTGGGAACACAAGCCTTGTCTTGATTAGTTCTACTTAGTACCTTGTTTCAGGTTCTGGCCAAAACAACTTCTTGTAAGATTAGATCAACTATAATTACTTAGCAGTTAGTAAGGATTCCAACAATGAACTACTGTTATGGACCAGAACTCTGAAACAAGGATTCTCACATGGTGTTAAGTCAGTGGAACTGACTTAATAGTTCTCTAGTTCAGTACATGGACTTAGTAATTAATATAGTTCCATAAGATTTAAACCTATGATAATGGAGTATATAACAGCTAGCAAAGGTTGAGACAGATTCATTCCATCATCTACCTTTGTGGTGGCTGGAGGCTGAAGAATAAACCTTTGGACTCAGAGAGATTCATTCTCACACTGCCTTGGTGGCAGGCTCTCCTCCTTCATTTCTTGACTGAAACCAAGACTCTGGAAGGCCTCCAGAGGAGGCTAGCTCCAAGTGAACTAGCTGAGCCCCAAGTGAAGGAGATAGGACTTTGAAAGAGACAATAAAGGATTTGGACTTTAACTCCTGGTTGTTCTTGTGATGATTACTGAACTGAAACGAAGGCTGCTCCCAGAGACTCCAAGAAAACCAAACCAGAGGACATAACAAACTACTACATTGGGAAAGAGAATCGACATCTCATGATTAGTCCTTTGGGATTAGCTTTATAGAATTTAGCTAGACTAGTCCTCAAGAGAACACAGCACATAATATGTGAATACATAATAAGAACAGTTAGGGCTTCTGTTGTGCTGGACCAATCAACTTTTCACAATCAAGTAACTAATACATCATTCCTATTTCAGTAATTGAACAAAAACTCTAGGTACTTCTGGTGACTGAAGTTTGCAAAATGGCAACATAAAATAAAGTATGCTGTAAAATTTTTTAAATTAAAAAATAAATATAGCATCATCTCAATGCCAGGAGGCAGTATTGCATTAGAAATTTTTATATCTTAAACCCTTTGAAAAATTCTACAGCAAGTACACACCAAATTCTCTAATAGAATATCAATTCCTTGAGAGAACAATCTTATTTTTGTATTTGTATTTTTATTAACAAAAATTGTTCCCAATTCAAAGTAGGCACTAAATAAATGTTTACCATTGATTGAAATGTTGGAGATTCAGATCTTTTTGTTGTTCAGTTGTTTCAATTGTGGCCAACTCTTTGTAACCCCCATTTTAGGGTTTTCTTGACAATGATACTAGAGTGGTTTTGCCATTTCCTTCTCAAGCTCATTTTACAGATATAGAAACTGAGGCCAACAGAGTTAAATAATTTCCTTGAAGGTACATTGCTAGTAAGTAATTGAGGCCAAGTATGAACTCTCAAAAAACAGTCTGACTCAAGCCTAATATTCTATATACTTGCCACCTTACTGCCCCAGGCCTTTTCTTTTTGCATAACTTAGCATAAGCTACAGGCTTTCTTTTAAAGATGGACAGGGTGATAAAACTTAATGGGAACAGCCTATAAGAACAAAGTGGAAGAATTATTTAATGGGAAAAATGAACAGGGAGATAGTTTACCAGAATGCACACATACACCCACACTCACTTTCTCCTGAGAGGAGAAAAACTATTCAAGATAAAACTAAACCAAGGGAAAATAAAAATCCCAAATTGTGAAGGTTAGGAAGTACACATCAAGTCGTTTTAATGATTCACCTATTCAGAACTTATAAATTTAATTCACTGATACCTGTTATGGATTAATTATTTAATTTACCAGCATTCAGGTTTGTGTAGTCTATATAATTTTGTCCACCAGAGTCATGTTTTTGTCTTCGCTGCTCACAGAGCAGATATTTGTTTTTATTTTATTTCATTTTGCTTTATTTGTTTTATGCATTTGTGATTTAATTTAGGGGTGTTAAATATTAAGCAATCCCAATAACATTTTATGACATATAATTATGTCACTCAATAAGAAAATTTTAGATAATTTACCCAGATTACATAGCATCTTCAATTTTCTTATTAAGGGAGACATAACAATCTACCAAATGGAAAGATTATTTGAAATGTAATCTATTTAGCAAGAGAATTTCTTCTCACTGTCACAAACTACCAACTTAATTGACAAAAGGATTCCCTTACAATCTCACTTTAAGATAAAAACCTTTGTTTCTACTTGAAGAGCTCTCTATATTGATTACTGTGCAACTATCAAAAGAACCTGCAGCCAAATAGATTGCCCTAAGCAATCCACTGAGAGGAAGTGGTTTCCTAAGAACTTATGGTTCAGTTTGTTGCTAGTGTTAGATATAAAAACATCTAATTTCCCAGATATTATCAATAGTGAATACCTTCATTTTATATAAAATATGTGTCTATTCAATTCCAAATAATAAGCTTTAAATTTTGGGTATGTATATTATTGTCCTATGAATCTAACCCTAAAGTTAAAATATTTTCAAGAAAGTATACATTTTGTCATCAGATCATTGAGATTATATTGTTCCCTGTAATATATTAGAAGATGTGTTTAAGAATCAAACTAAGATAAAGGATAGAAACATATTTTTGTTGCCAAATAAAAATAAGAATTATGCCCATTTCTGCTGCTTACCCAAGATTTTGCTATTATTTAAAACTACTGAATTTCCATTAGAAGATTAGGGACCAGGAATAATCATCCTGCAAGCTTAATGAATTGGAATGAATAATTTTTAAGGGTAAAGGATGTACTTACTACCATTCAAGATTCAGAAGGTCATTGCCACTGAAAAATTACATTGAGTAAATGAATGAGTGTACACCATTCATTTTTTATTTGGTAGCCCCAAACCAATACAAAAAAACCCAAAACATTTTATTGCATCCCACTGCAAATAATACAGAATATGAATGATATATTTCCTTTGCCATCAACTAAACTGTTTATTAAATGCCTATTTTATGGGATACATGTTGTATCATGCATATTAAGCACTTGAAAAAAAAAAGTTGAGTCAACCTAATGCATCAATTTTTATCCTAAAATAGTAAATGAGTTGTAACTCTTGACTTCTCAAAACTTAAAATATGAGAGAAAACCAAACATAACTTCATTGGTTAATGATATAAAAGGCCATCAAAATTAGGCTTTTTTATCACACAGTTCACTCTACCTATTGTCTCTGCACCTTTTACTTGATTGGCTCTCATGTCTGAAATTTGTTTACTTCTTAACTCTTCCTTTTAGAATCCACCAATTCCTTCACAACTCAAGTACAACTTTGTATATGCAGTCAATCTCAATTCTCAAATTTCTTGATCCCTTCAAATTATCCTAAATTTATTTTGAAAATATTTTGTATAAATTTAGTTATTTATAATTTTCTTCTGACAGAATATAAGCTTTTTGAGCATAGGGGACACTTCAGTAAATTAATTTTTTATTTTTTATTATAGCTTTTTATATACCAAACATAGGCACGAGTAATTTTTCAACATTGATCCTTGCAAAAACGTCTGTTTCAACTTTTCCCCTCCTTCCCTCCACCCCCTCCCCTAGATGTCAGGTAGGCCCATACATTTTAAATATGTTAAAGTATATGTTAAATAAAATATATGTATAAATATTTATATATTTATTTTGTTGCACAAGAAAAATTGGATTTAGAAAGAAGGTAAAAATAACCTGAAAAGAAAAAAAACAAAAATGCAAGGAAACAATAAGAGAAAGAGTGGAAATCTTATGTTGTGGTCCATACTCATTTCACATTGCTCTTTCTCTGGGTATAGCTGGTTCTGTTCATAACAGATCAATTGGAACTGATTTGGATCCTCTCATTGTTGAAGAGAGCCACGTCCATCAGAATTGATCATCATATAGTAGTGTTGTTGAAGTGTATAATGATCTCTTGGTTCTGCTCTTTTCAGTTAGCATCAGTTCATGTGTGTCTCTCCAAGCCTCTCTGTATTCACCCTGCTGGTCATTTCTTATAGAACAATAATATTCCATAACATTCATATACAACAATTTATTCATCCATTCTCCAGTGTATGGGCATCCATTCAATTTCTAGTTTCTAGCTACTACGAAAAGAGCTGCCACAAACATTTTTGAACATACAGGTTCCTTGCCCTCTTTAATATCTCTTTGGGATATAAGCCCAATAGTAACACTGCTGGATCAAAGGGTGTGCACAGTTTGATAACTTTTTGAGTATAGTTCCAAATTGCTCTCCAAAATGGTTGGATCTGTTCACAATTCCATCAACAATGCATCAGTGTCCCAGTTTTCCCATATCCCCTCCAACATTTGTCACTTAGCCAATCTGACAGGTATATAGTGGTATCTCAGAGTTGTCTTAATTTGCATTTCTCTGATGAATAATGATTTGAAGAATCTTTTTATGTGACTAGAAATAGTTTCATTTTTATCATCTGAAAATTGTCTGTTCATATCCTTTGACCATTTATCAATTAGAGAATGGTTTGATTTCTTATAAATTAGTCAGTTCTCTATATATTTTGAAAATGAGGCCTTTATCAGAACCTTTAACTGTAAAAATGTTTTCCCAGTTTATTGCTTCCCTTCTAATCCTGTCTGCATTAGTTTTATTTGTATAAAAGCTTTTTAACTTAATATAATCGAAATTTTCTATTTTGTGATGAATAATGTTCTTCTTTGGTCATAAATTCCTTCCTCCTCCACAGGTCTGAGAGGTAAATAATCCTATGTTCTTCTAATTTATTTATTATCTCATTCTTCATGCCTAGATCATGAACCCAGTTTGATCTTATCTTGTTGTACAGTGTTAAGTATTCCTAGTTTCTGCCATACTAATTTCCAATTTCCCCAGCAAATTTTTGTCAAATAATAAATTATTTTCCCAAAAGCTGGGGTCTTTGGGTTTGTCAAACACTAGATTGCTATAGTTATTGACTATTTTGTCCTGGGAACCTACTCTATTCCACTGATTAACTAGTGTGTTTCTTAGCCAATTCCAAATGGTTTTGGTGACCACTTCTTTATAATATAGTTTTAAGTCAAATACAGCTAGGCCACCATCATTTGATTTTTTTTTTCATTAGTTCGAAATTCTTGACCTTTTGTTCTTTCAGATTAATTTTGTTGTTATTTTTTCTAGGTCATTAAAATAGCTTTTTGGGACTTTGATTCATATTGCACTAAATAAATATTAGTTTAAGTAGTATTGTTATCTTTATTATATTCACTCGACCTATCCAGAAGCACTTAATATTTTTCCAATTATTTAGATCTGACTTTGTTTGTGTGGAAAGTGTCTTATAGTTTTCTCATTTGGTTCCTAACTTTCCCTTGGCAGATAGGTTCCCAAATATTTTATACTATTGACACTTATTTTCAATGGAATTTCTCTTTGTATCTCTTGCTGTTGCATTTTGTTAGTGATGTATAAAAATGCTGATGATATATATGGGTTTATTTTGTATCCAGCAACTTTGCTAAAGTTGTGGATTATTTCTAATAGCTTTTTAGTAGAATCTCTGGGGTTTTCTAAGCATATCATCATATCATCTGCAAAGAGGGGCAATTTGGTTTCCTCATTACCTTCTCTAATTTCTTTATTTGTTTTCCACCTCTTCTTGTTGAAGCTAGCATATCTAATACAATATTGAATAATAATGATAGTGGGCAATCTTGTTTCATTCCTGATTTTATTGGGAAGGGTTCCAATTTATTACCGTTACATATGTTGCTTACTGATGGTTTTAAATAAAGGTCCTAAGTTTTAAATAAATGATCCTAAGGAAAAGTCCATTTAGTCTTATACTCGCTAGTGTTTTTAATTCATTGATTTTCTCTTTCTCTATTTTATGCAAGTAAGACTCTAGAGATATAAAATTTCCCCTTATTACCAACTTGGCTGCATCCCACACATTTTGGTATGGTGTCTTGTTATTGTCATTCTCTTGAGTGAAATTATTAATTGTGTCTATGCTTTGCTGTTTCACCCAATTATTCTTTAGGATGAGATTATTTAGTTTCCAATTACTTTTTGGTCTATTTTTCCCTGGCTTTTTATTGAATGTAATTTATTGCATTGTGATCTGAGAAAGATGCATTTACTATTTCTGCCTTTCTGCATTCGAATTTGAGGTCTTTATGTCTTAATATGTGGTCAGTTTTGTATAGGCTCCATGAACTGCTAAGAAGAAAGTGTACTCCTTTCTGTCTCCATTCAGTTTTCTCCCAAGATCTAGCATATCTAACTTTTCTAGTGTTCTATTTACCTTTTTAATTTCTTTCTTATTTATTTTGTGGTTTGATTTATCTAGTTCTGAGAGTGCAAGGTTGAGATCTCTCACTATTATAGTTTTGTTGTCTATTTCTTCTTGCAGCTCTCTTAACTTATGCTTTAGGAATTTAGATTCATTAACACTTGGTGCATATATTTTTAGTATTGATATTGCTTCATTATCTGTGTTATCCTTTATCAAGATATAGTGCCCTTCCTTATCTCATTTAATTAGATCAATTTTTGCTTTTGCTTGATCTGAGATCAGGATAGCTACCTCTGGTTTTTTGACTTCACCTGAAGCATAATAGATTCTGCTCCAGCCTTTTAACTTTATTATGTATGTATTGCCCTGCTTCAAGTGTGTTTTCTGTAAACAACATATTGTAGGATTGGTTTTTATTCCAGTCTGCTATCCACCTCTTCTTTATGGGGGGGGGGGGGGGGTTTACCCCATTCACATTTATGGTTAAAATGACTAATTCTATATTTCCTGCCATCTTATTATCCCCAAATTATGCTTTTCTCTTTCCTTTCCCACTTATTCCCTTCCCCAGTATTAGACTTATGCGCACCACTTGTTTCATGCAGCCCTCCTTCTTTGAATCCCTCTCTCCCCCTTGAAGTCCCTTCCCTTTTCTTAAACTTTTCCCTTATTATTTCTGTATTCCCTTCTATTTAGCCTACCCCTTCTCTTTTCACTTTTCACCTCCTACTTTTCAATGAGGTGGGAGAAATTTCAATGTTAACCAAACATGTCTAATATTTTCTCTTTGAGCCAAATCTGACATGAGTAAGATTCACAGTATGTTCCTCTCCCTCCCTTTATTCCTTCAGATATAATAGGTTTCCTTTGCCTATTCATGAGATGTCATTTCTCTCTTGTTGCCTCTACTTTTCCATTTTTC
This sequence comes from Antechinus flavipes, assembly GCF_016432865.1. Taxonomy (NCBI): domain Eukaryota; kingdom Metazoa; phylum Chordata; class Mammalia; order Dasyuromorphia; family Dasyuridae; genus Antechinus; species Antechinus flavipes. The sequence continues at coordinate 266,664,468 of NC_067401.1, forward strand.
TGGTACAATTTCCTTTCCATCTGTAGTTTCTTTTTTATATTATAACAGTAAAACCAAATTATACATGTACTTTTTATGTATACCCTTAACAGAAATACAGTTCTCAAGAGTTCTTTTTACCTTTTTATGCTTCTCTTAAGTCCTATATTTGCAGGTGAAACTTTTTGTTTAGCTCTGTTTTTTTCATTAGAAACAATGTAATTCACCTATTTATTTAAACGTCCATCTTCTTCACTGGAAAAAAATGCTCACTTTGGCTGGGTAAGTTATGCTTGCCTGCATAAACAAGTTCTTTTGCCTTTCGGAATAACAGATTCCAGGCTCTTTGGTCCTTTAATGTGGATGCTGCTAGATCCTGAGTGATCCTTATTGTGGCACATCGGCATTTGAATTGTTCTTTTTTTTTTTTTTTTCTGGCTCCTTGTAGTAATTTTTCCTTGGTCTGATAGTTCTGGAATTTAGCCACAATATTTCTTGGAGTTTTGATTTTGGGATCTCTTTCAGTAGGTGATTAATGAATTCTTTCAATGTCTATTTTACTCTCTATTTCTATAATGTCTACAATTTTTTTTTTTTAATCATGATTTTCAGGGAGTTCAATAATACTTAGATTATCTCTCCTAGGTCTATTTTCTAGGTCTATTCTTTTCCCAAGTAGGTATTTGACCCTTTTTTCCCTATTTTTTTCATTTTTTTTGGTTTTGTTTGATTGATTCTTCATGTCCCCTCACGTAATTCATTTCCATTTGTTCAATTCTTATTTTTATTTTTATTTATTTTTATTTTTATTTATTTTTATTTATTTTTATTTTTATTTTTATTTTTTTTTTAATTTTTATTTAATAATTACTTTATATTGACAGAATCCATGCCAGGGAAATTTTTTTTTTTTTTTACAACATTACCCTTTGCACTCGTTTCTGTTCCAATTTTTTTTCCCCTCCCTCCCTCCACCCCCTCCCCTAGATGGCAAGCAGTCCTTTATATGTTGGATATGTTGCAGTATATCCTAGATACAATATATGTTTGCAGAACCGAACAGTTCTCTTGTTGCATAGGGAGAATTGGATTCAGAAGGTATAAATAACCCGGGAAGAAAAACAAAAATGCAGATAGTTCACATTCGTTTCCCAGTGTTCTTTCTTTGGGTGTAGGTGCTTTTGTCTGTCATTTATCAATTGAAACTCAGTTAGGTCTCTTTCTCAAAGAAATCCACTTCCATCAAAATATGTCCTCATACAATATCGTTGTCGAAGTGTATAATGATCTCCTGGTTCTGCTCATTTCACTTAGCATCAGTTCATGTAAGTCTCGCCAGTCCTCTCTGTATTCATCCTGCTGGTCATTCCTTACAGAACAATAATATTCCACCACATTCATATACCACAATTTACCCAGCCATTCTCCAATTGATGGGCATCCATTCATTTTCCAGTTTCTAGCCACTACAAATAGGGCTGCTACAATCATTTTGGCACATACAGGTCCCTTTCCCTTCTTTAGTATTTCTTTGGGATATAAGGCCAATAGAAACACGGCTGGATCAAAGGGTATGCACAATTTGATAATTTTTTGGGCATAATTCCAGATTGCTCTCCAGAATGGTTGGATTCGTTCACAACTCCACCAACAATGCATTAGTGTCCCAGTTTTCCCGCATCCCCTCCAACATTCATCATTATTTTTTCCTGTCATCTTAGCCAATCTGACAGGTGTGTAGTGGTATCTCAGAGTGGTCTTAATTTGCATTTCTCTGATCAATAATGATTTGGAACACTCTTTCATATGAGTGGTAATAGTTTCAGTTTCATCCTCTGAAAATTGTCTGTTCATATCCTTTGACCATTTATCGATTGGAGAATGGCTTGATTTCTTATAAATTTGAGTCAGTTCTCTATATATTTTGGAAATGAGGCCTTTATAAGAACCTTTAACTGTGAAGATGTTTTCCCAGTTTGTTGCTTCCCTTCTAATCTTGTTTGCATTAGTTTTGTTTGTACAAAGGCTTTTTAATTTGATGTAATCAAAATTTTCTATTTTGTGATCAGTAATGGTCTCTAGTTCATCTTTGGTCACAAATTTCTTTCTCCTCCACAAGTCTGAGAGATAAACTATTCTATGTTCCTCTAATTTATTTATAATCTTGTTCTTTATGCCTGGGTCATGGACCCATTTTGATCTTATCTTGGTATATGGTGGTAAGTGTGGGTCCATGCCTAATTTCTGCCATACTAATTTACAATTATCCCAGCAGTTTTTATCAAATAATGAATTCTTTTCCCAGAAGTTAGGGGCTTTGGGTTTGTCAAACATTAGATTGCTATAGTTGACTATTCTGTCTTGTGAACCTAACCTTTTCCACTGATCCACTAATCTATTTCTTAGCCAATACCAAATAGTTTTGGTGACTGCTGCTTTATAATATAATTTTAGATCAGGTATAGCTAGGCCACCTTGATTTGATTTTTTTTCATTAATTCCCTTGAGATTCTCGACTTTTTTTTGTTCCATATGAATTTTGTTGTTATTTTTTCTAGATCATTAAAATATTTTCTTGGAAGTCTGATTGGTATAGCACTAAATAAATAGATTAGTTTAGGTAGTATTGTCATCTTTATTATGTTCTCTCGGCCGATCCAAGAGCACTTAATATTTTTCCAATTATTTAAGTCTGACTTTATTTGTGTGGAGACTTTTTTATACTTTTGCTCATATAATTCCTGACTTTCCTTTGCTAGATAGATTCCCAAATATTTTATGGTATCAACAGTTATTCTGAATGGAATTTCTCTTTGTATCTCTTGCTGTTGGGTTTTGTTGGTGATGTATAAAAATGCTGAGGATTTATGGGGATTTATTTTGTAGCCAGCTACTTTGCTAAAATTATGAATTATTTCTAATAGCTATTTAGTAGAATCTCTGGGGTTCTCTAGGTATACCATCATATCATCTGCAAAGAGTGATAGTTTGGTTTCCTCATTGCCTACTCTAATTCCTTTAATATCTTTCTCGACTCTTATTGCCGAGGCTAGTATTTCTAATACAATATTAAATAATAATGGTGATAGTGGGCAACCTTGATTCACTCCATATCTTACTGGGAAAGGTTCCAGTTTTTCCCCATTGCATATGATGCTTACTGATGGTTTTAAATATATGCTCCTGACTATTTTAAGGAAAAGTCCATTTATTCCTATGCTCTCAAGTGTTTTTATTAGGAATGGATGTTGGATTTTATCAAATGCTTTTTCTGCATCTATTGAGATGATCATATGGTTTTTGTTTGGTTGGTTATTGATATAGTCAATTATGCTAATAGTTTTCCTAATATTGAACCAGCCCTGCATTCCTGATATAAATCCTACTTGGTCATAGTGTATTATCCTGGTGACGATTTTCTGTAATCTTTTTGCTAATATTTTATTTAAGATTTTAGCATCAATATTCATTAGGGAGATTGGTCTATAATTTTCTTTCTCTGTTTTCAACCTACCTGGTTTAGGTATCAGTACCATGTCTGTGTCATAAAAGGAGTTTGGTAGGACTCCTTCAATCCCTATTTTTTCAAATAGTTTATTTAGCATTGGGGTTAATTGTTCTTTAAATGTTTGGTAGAATTCACATGTAAATCCATCTGGTCCTGGGGATTTTTTCTTAGGGAGTTGATTGATAGTTTGTTCTATTTCTTTTTCTGAGATGGGACTGTTTAGGATATTTACTTCCACCTCTGTTAGTTTAGGCAAGCTATATTTTTGGAGGTATTCTTCTATTTCATTTAAGTTGTCGAATTTATTGGCATAAAGTTGGGCAAAGTAGCTCCTAATTATTGCTCTAATTTCCTCTTCGTTAGTGGTGAGTTCTCCCTTTTCATTTTTAAGACTAACAATTTGATTTTCCTCTTTCCTTTTTTAAATCAGATTTACTAAGGCTTTGTCTATTTTGTTGGTTTTTTCATAGAACCAACTCTTAGTTGTATTAATTAATTCAATAGTTTTTTTTTACTTTAATTTTATTGATCTCTCCTTTTATTTTTAGAATTTCAAGTTTAGTGCTTTACTGGGGGTTTTTAATTTGTTCCTTTTCTAGCATTTTTAGTCGCAAACCCAATTCAATGACCTTCTCTTTCTCTATTTTATACAAATAGGCCTCTAGAGATATGAAATTTCCCCTTATTACCACTTTGGCTGCATCCCATACATTTTGGTATGATGTCTCATTATTATCTTTTTCTTGGGTGAAGTTATTAATTATGTCTATGATTTGCTGTTTCACCCAATCATTCTTTAGTATGAGATTATTTAGTTTCCAATTATTTTTTGGTCTACTTCCCCCTGCTTTTTTGTTGAATGTAATTTTCATTGCATCGTGGTCTGAAAAGGATGCATTTACTATTTCTGCCTTACTGCATTTGAGTTTGAGGTTTTTATGTCCTAATATATGGTCAATTTTTGGATAGGTTCCATGAACTGCTGAAAAGAAAGTGTATTCCTTTCTGTCTCCATTACATTTTCTCCAGAGATCTATCATATCTAACTTTTCTAGTATTCTATTTACCTCTTTGACTTCTTTCTTATTTATTTAGTGGTTTGATTTATCTAATTCTGAGAGTGCAAGGTTAAGATCTCCCCCTATTATAGTTTTACTGTCTATTTCTTCTTGCAGCTCTCTTAATTTCTCTTTTAAGAATTTAGATGCTACCCCACTTGGTGCATATATGTTTAATATAGATAGTGCTTCATTATCCATGCTACCCTTTAGCAAGATATAGTGTCCTTCCTTATCTCTTTTAATTAGATCAATTTTTGCTTTAGCTTGATCTGAGATCAGGATGGCTACCCCTGCTTTTTTGACTTCACCAGAAGCATAGTAGATTTTGCTCCAACCTTTTACCTTTAACCTGCATGTATCTCCCCGCTTCAGGTGTGTTTCCTGTAAACAACATATTGTAGGATTCTGGCTTTTAATCCATTCTGCTAACCGCTTCCTCTTTATGGGGGAGTTTACCCCATTCACATTTATAGTTAGAATGACCAATTCTGTATTACTTGCCATCTTGTTAAACCCAGTTTATGCTTTTCTCCCTTCTTTCCCCTTTCCCCCCTTCCCAGTATTAAGCATGTGAGCACCACTTGCTTCCCAGCTCTACCTTTTTAGTATCCCTCCCCCCCGCCTTAGAGTTCCTCCCCCTATCTTACCCCTTTCCCTCCCAGTTTCCGTATTCCCTTCCACTTAGCTTATTCCTTCCCTTTTTACTTTTCCCTTTTCACTTTTCAATGAGGCGGGAGAAGTTTCACCATAGATTGAATATGTCTTAAGATTTTTCACTTAAAGCCAATTCTGAAGGCAGTAAGATACCCACTATATTCATCCCCCTCCATTCTTTCTCTCAGATATAATAGATTTCCTATGCCTCTTCTTGAGATGTACTCCCCCCCACTTTACCCTTTTTCTGGTACAATGCCCTTTCCACATCAATTTCTAGAACAAGGAATACATGTATTCTTTATACATCTATATAGTCGAAATATAGTTCCCAAGATTAATCTTTACCTTTTTAGATTTCTCTTGAGTTCTATATTTGTAGATCAAACTTTTTTTTAAGTTCTGGCTTTTTCATCAGAAATAGATGAAATTCGCTTACTTCATTGAATGTCCATCTTCTTCCCTGGAAAAAGATGCTCATTCTCGCTGGTAAGTTATTTTTGGTTGCAAACCAAGTTCCTTAGCCTTTCGGAATATCATATTCCAGGCCCTTCGATCTTTTAATGTGGATGCTGCCAGATCCTGGGTGATCCTTATTGTGGCTCCTTGATACTTGAATTGGGTTTTTCTAGCCGCTTGCAATATTTTTTCCTTCATCTGAGGGTTCTGGCATTTGGCCACTATATTCCTTGGTGTTTTGATTTTAGGATCCCTTTCAGTGGGTGATCGATGAATCCTTTCAAGATTTATTTTTTCCTCTGTTCCTATGACTTCTGGGCAGTTCTCTTTGATAATTTCCTGGAAAATAGTGTCCAGGCTGTTTTTTTCATCATTCTTTTCTGGGAGTCCAATGATTCTCAGATTGTCTCTCCTGGATCTGTTTTCCAGGTCTGTTGTCTTCCCCAGAAGGTATTTCACATTCTTTTCCATTGTTTGATTTTTTTGGATTTGCTTGACTGATTCTTCTTGTCTCCTTGAGTCATTCAATTCCAATTGTTCAATTCTGATTTTCAGTGAAGTATTTTCTTCATTGACTTTTTAAAAATCTTTTTCTAATTTTCCCATGGAGTTCTTTTGTTCTGTGGAATTTTTTTCCATTTCACCAATTTTGTTTTCCAGTTCACCAATCCTATTTTTCAAGGATTTTACTTCTTTATCCACTCTCTCTTTCACTGACTTCTCCAGGCTCTTTTGCCAAGCCTCCCTCTCCTTTTCCCAAGCTTCCCTCTCCTTTTGCCTAGCCTCCCTCTGCTTTTCCCATTTTTCTTCTAGCTCCCTTGTGAGAGCCTTTTTAATTACATCTATGAGGTTCATCTGTGCTGAGGAACAGATGATCTGCTCCTTTGGGGATTCACCAGGAGCCTGTCTGTTTTTAGTCTCCTCAGGATTTAGAATCTGCTGTCTATATGTATAGAAGCTGTCAAGGGTTAAAGTCCTCTTCAGTTTCTTGCTCATTCTGTCTAATAATCAAAGACAAACTAGCAAAGAAAAACAGAAAAAACTGGAGTCTTTCTTTGGGGGAGGGGCTGGGTGTGTTACCGAGCTTCCACTACAAACTGCGGGGGCAGCAGTGAGGCACTAGCCCGACTGTGCTGCGCCTGCGCTTTGAGATCCCAGAGCGTGCTGAGTCACTGTTCGGAGGGGAAGGGAGGGAGCGGCCAGGTCCCGAGAGACTCCAGCTGTTTGGGGTTGTTCTTCACCCCCCGGTGTTTTTAGCTTCTCTGCTGGGCTACTGACTTGCTGCCGGACCACAGTATCTAATCCTGTAGTGAAGCTCTCCCTGCAGAGAAGGCTGCAATCACTCCCCACCCCCTCTCCCGTCTGCTCCCGTGCTCTCACTGCCGCTGCCCTCAGCCTGCGCCCGATCTAAAACCGTCCCAGCCCTCCAGTAAAGACAGACCTTTCTTGGCGAATCTCAAGGATGGCTTCTCTTGGTAACTATTTGTGGGTTTTGTTTTCAGTCAAGCATTAATTCAGAGGCTTGTAATGAAATGGATAGTGAAAGAAAGCATGGAGCTTACACAGCTGTGTGCCTCCTCTCTGCCATCTTGACCAGAAGTCCCAATTCTTATTTTTAATGAATTATTTTCTTCATTTCTTTTTTTCTTTTTTGTATTTGTCCAATTGAGTTGTTTTTTTTTTTCTATGAATTTTTTTCCAGTTCACCAATTTTTTAAAAAAAGAATTATTTTCTTTTTCCAATTCACATATTCTGTTTCCCTTAGATTTGTTTACCTTTTCCAATTCACAAATACTGTTTTTCTGGGAGTTGTTTATCTTTTCCAATTTGCAAATTCTTTCAGGAACATGCTCTCTTTATCCACTCTATCTTTTAATAAGTAACATGACTTATCTTGACCCTCTTGCAAAGCTATCCTTTCCTTTCCCCATTTTTCTTCTAGCTCTCTTTTAAGATACTTTTAAATTTCTTTTATGAGAGCCTTATGTGATGGGGACCAGATTATATCCACCTTTGGATCTAGAGACAAACTGTTTTTCCTCTTCTCAAGGTGTTAAGTCTGCTCTCTTTCCATATAGAAGGTATCTATAGTAAAGGTCAGCTTTGCCTTTTTGCTCATTTTGAAAACAAAACAAAACAAAACAAAAACTATGGTCTGCTTATCGGGGCAGTGGGGTATTTCTAAGCTGCCTCTACAGACAACAGGAAGTGGCAGTGAAGAGGCAGTGGAACAGCACAAACTGGGATTTGCAATTGTATTGAAATCAGCAGCAGCTTATATCCCAAAGAAATACTAAAGAAGGGAAAGGGACCTGTATGTGCCAAAATGTTTGTAGCAGCCCTGTTTGTAGTGGCTAGAAACTGAAAAATGAATGGATGCCCATCAATTGGAGAATGGCTGGGTAAATTGTGGTATATGAATGTGGTGGAATATTGATAAATGACTGACAAAAGAAGCTACACCCAAGAAAGAACACTGGAAAACGAATGTGAACTATCTGCATTTTTGTTTTTCTTCCCGGGATATTTATACCTTCTGAATCCAATTCTCCCTATTCAACAAGAGAACTGTTCGATTCTGCAAACATATATTATATCTAGGATATACTGCAACATATCCAACATATAAAGGACTGCTTGCCATCTAAGGGAGGGGGAGGAGGGAGGGAGGGGAAAAAAATTGGAACAGAAACGAGTGCAAAGGATAATGTTGTAAAAAAAAAAAAAATTACCCTGGCATGGATTCTGTCAATATAAAGTAATTATTAAATTAAAAAAAAAAAAGAAAAGAAAAGAAATCAGCAGCAGCGGAAAGGCAGCAACTAAGGCTGTGCCAGGACAAGCAATTGTAGCTGCGCTTGGATTACACTGAGTTATTCCAAGTGCTGGGTAGGTGTGGTCAGGTTGTGAGCAACTCTAGCATTTTGGGGTTATAGTTTTTATCCCCTGTGTTTATAACTTCTCTGCTGATCTACTGGCTTGCTGCCAGGGCAGAGTAGCCAACACTGTGGTAGAGTTCTCTCCACAAATTTTCCACTAGCAGAGACAGCCCCACACCCCACTCTGGTTTGCTCAGAGTGAGCTGTTTCCTGTGCTTTCATTCACTGCCTGAGGTCTGTGCCTAGCCTAACCCTATTCCATTCCTGCACACAAGCAAAACAGACCTTTTTCTGGAGAATTTCAAGAAAATCTTCAGGTGGTAATGTTTTGTACTCCCAATAAGCACTAATTCTGAGGCTGAATTTTGTTAAAACAGATTGAGGGAAAAGGAGTTTAGGAAGATGCCTATGTCCTCTTCGCCATCTTTGCTCTACCCCCTGCAAAGGGAACACTTCAATTCAATAAATATTTAGACATCAATTACTAAGTGCCAGGTTGCCTGTTAAGTGCTATGGTTACAAATAAGTATCCCTTCTGCCCTTTACAAGTTTCCAAACCAATGAAAGGAAACCAGAAAGCAGATTGATGAGGATGGGGAATAACCAGAACTACTTAACACAGGGGACATCTTGTTAGATTGAGTTGAATGCAAGCAGAGCTGTGAATGGAATGTAACACAAACTGAAAGGAAGGCTTTGAGATTTAATAATCTACCCTATAGTCCTCCAATTGAAGGGGACAAGAAACTATGGGACGTGAGAACATATTGAATTTATAATACTATATTTTGTTTTTGTTTCCTCTATGCCTCTAATAGATTGTTAGAAATTTGATGATTAATAAATGCCTGTTGTTTGATTGATGAGTCTACAATTAAAACAATTATCCAATTATTATTTTTTTTAATGGTAAACATCAAAGTAATATATCATTGAGTGGATAAGTGAAGATACTCTTTGTAATTAAAAGTCAAGGAATATCATTATCACTCTATTAACAATATATGAAAGATTTTCTGAAGGATGTTGGATCTGGGGATCTGAATGATTGTTAGGCAGGAAAGAACTTGGAAAAGCGTGCTAGGAACAATGATGAACTACATTCATCATTCCATATTAGAGAAATTAAGAAGGATTCTTTTAGACATGGATTTTCAATAGTTAAGTGTTCTGGCCCTTTGCAAAAGAGGAATTATATAGAAAATAAAATACATATTGGGATGTCATTGAGAAGATGCCACAGCAGTGCTTAATTCTGTACAAATTGGTATAACCTGATGTATATGCAAATAAACATATATCCATATTCCTTAATTGGGGATTATTATATTTTTCTAGTTTTTTCTATACAACTCTTAACTTTATTATTGAAAACCTTTGTGATTTAAACAAGGACAAGTGTTATTATTGCTATCTGACAGCTGATAAAAACTGAAACATAGAGCATTAGATTGATTAAAACCATCAAGTCTTTTAATGGCAAAATAGGGAATTGGCCCAAATCTCCTCATTCCCAAATATGTATGAGTTTTTCTTTTTACTTATTCCCATTTAACAACTTTAATGTCTTATTTAAATGATAGAATATTCATGTAAAGAAAGATTTTTAAAAATTATGTTTCTATTTTCTTTGAACATGAAATATCAATGGTCTAAATCACATGATTCCTTTGTTCTTTTTTTCTCTTTTTGTGTTCAACTTCCTGGTGTTACAAACTAGAACTTGATAGTTGAGTCAGGAGATGAATTATAAAACATTTTCAGAGAAGTGCTTTAGGATATTGATTTATGGAATAAACTCTAGGGTTGACTACCATGAACTTAGCTTCCAGTAGTCTTAATAGGGGAAAGTTCTAACATTATATATCTATCTATCTATATATCTATATCTATATCTATATCTATATCTATGTATATATATATATATATATATATATATATATATTTATTTATTTATTTATGTAAAACCATTATCTCTCAGGGGAATTAAACACAGAACTGCTTTAGATAATATCAGAATCAGATAGATTGATTACTTTTATTTGCTTTTAAAACATAAATAAGGAAGAATTAACAAGAAAATATTATGTTTGATACAACAAATTAAGTTAAGTAGTATAATCAGAGAGGCACAGGGAATTGGTAACTTGAAGAAGATAGCACAGGAAGGACATCAGTGGCAACATGATGCAATGAAGTATTAGACTATGTGTTGAGATAACTAAATTGTTTGTGAATTTAGATAAGAGATTATATTTCTGAAAGTTTGTTTCCTCGTTACAATCAGAAAGCTCTGCCCGCTAAAGTCCTTTCCAACTTTAGCATTTTGTGCTCCTAAATATTAGTTGAATATGAATAAGATTTGTAGTTGGATAGCACTTGATTGAATAAACCATCCTACTATAATAAAGGATTTTTTCCTCTCACAGAGGAATGAAATTTCTGAGTATGAGTAGAAAAACAAGTGAATAATTCATAAACACTTAAAGTTTTATAAAGAAGTGATAAGTAGTGAATGCATTACCCATCCATGTACTAATCTCTCTAGAATTAATTTTACTTATGATAAAATGTAAGATTTGAATTGTGTCACTTTTGTGATTTTTTCAGTTCTAAAATGTTGAATTCTCATCCTCTTCTCTCTCTCTGTCTTCTCTCTTTGTAACTCTGGCTCACTTTTTTCCTGTCCTTCTGTCTTTTTTCTTACATGTGTGTATGTGTGGGCACAAGCAAGCATTTGCCCAGTTCAGTGACTTTGTATAGTACCCTTATCTCACCCAGAAAAATTACAAATGTTTTCCTTTAATTGAAATGAGGAATGGATGAATAGGTATACATCATTACAAATTCACTGCCATTATTAGATGAAACAGTTTACCCAATTGATTATATATAAGAAAAGAGAGACAAAAAAACAGTGAGCCAGAGAAACAAAGAGAGATGACAGACAGATAGAAGAAAGAGAATGAGAATTCAACATTTTAGAACTGAAAATCTTGGAGTTCTTGGCACCATATTCTGTTAAATTGAATCAGGCGTTCAAGTAGTTTTTATTTTAATCTCTGAAATCTGTATGCTTGTCTTTTGAGGAGTATCATGATTATGTGAATGTGTATCACTAGAATAATGTTAAAATGATGTAGTTTTGCATAAGTCACCAGCTTGAGAACATTGAAAACAATGGACAGTTCCTCAAATTCAATCCAATCGATTTTATCTCATTTCATTCTAAATTAATCAATAAGCAATGGAAAGAAGGATGGCACACATAAGTAGACTGCAGCATATCATGAATGATCAATGATATATAAGGAGAAAAGAAGAATAGTTGGTCATGCAGTGGCATAAATAGAACAGATGGACAACTTTAACTAATGTATTAGTGAAAACAATGTATTAGAAGACCTAGACAATGGTCCCTAGATCTATGGGAAGATATTTTGTGAAGATTTATGACAGAACATGTCAAGAATAACTTATATGAAAACTAATAAATTGAACATGATCTATACCATTAGAAGAGGTATCCACATTGATGCAATCATTAATATATTGAAGTCTTGAGATATTATTTATAGCATCTATACAAAGCCTTTAATTATGACTGCTTTCCCCTACTCCCCAAATTACATTGCATTAGTACCCAGAATGTATTTCATATATATCATCTGCATGATGTTATTTCCAGTAGAACAAGCTATTTGAAGTCAGAAAGTTGCTTTTTCTTTTTTTCTTTTTGTATCTCAAGTTCTGAATATATACCTGGTAAATATTAGCTTGTTTTAAAAACATTACTGACATATGTTGTTTTTACCTAACCTTCCATTTCTAATATATTCTTCCTCTTTCCCATTAAGGGAGCCATTATTTATAACAAATAAATAGAAACATGGAAAACAGTAGTTTAGCAAAATTAAACAACACATCAATCAATTCTGACAGCTTATGCAGTTTTCCACAAAGTTTCCTATATCTTCAAAAGAAGAACAGGAGTAATATTCTTAGATAGAGTTTTCAGGGAAATACTTGATCATTATAATTGTACAATATTTGTTTTTTGTTTATACTTTATTTTTATTCGAATAGTCAACAGAATTAAATTGTAAGACATTATTAAGCATTCCAGGAGATGGAAGAAAGTAAAAATAACTTTTATCATGAGTCTAAATTCAGGATAGTAATCAAGCCAGAACCCAAGTTTTCTGACTGAAATCCTTATAAAATACTTTATTCAGTGAATACTTATTTGATCCTTACTGAAATAGTTAAGTAGGACAAACTTTATTTTAAATGCATATTTCTAAAACCTCTAACTAGAATTGAGCTATATTTGGCTAACCTAGCTATTTAAAAGATGAAATGATTATACTGTATCCACGAATAAAATACACAGTAAATATTTGGTCTTTTGCAGTTAAAAACCACTCACATGTATGAATATACTCTATTCATTAGTCCATGGAGCAAAAGGCCTCCAGGAAATGTCAAATTCACATGTTGTCCCAGAATATAAATTTCAGCATTTGGATTTTTAATTTAGCTAAAAGATACGTAAAGGCATGTGAACAGATAGTTCCCTATTAGTTATACATCTGTGTAGGATTATGAACAAATAGTATTTGAGTTAGCATTGGCAATAATGTATATCCACTAACTTGAATATAATAATGTTTTTTTATGAAAAGAGAGATAAAAAAGAAAGAGGGGAAAGTAATTTGTAGAGGTACAGTTTTCAGCAAGAATTGTATATATGAGGTAAGAGTCACCATTGCCAAATAAGAGTCTGGAAATAGAGATGTATCATCAACTTCTTGCCTAAAATATGTTCTAATTGATCTGAAAATGATCAGTGCTGGATTGCAGTCATCATTCCTTTGATAAAATAATACTTAGTATGATTGTGCCACTGAGTAGATAGGAAATGTCTCACCTTCCAATGATAAATTAATTTTTCCAGGCAAGGTTTGGTGTCATTTATAAAGGAAGCCACAAAAATGTTGTTGAATTGACAATTATGTAGAATTTTCAGAGCATTAGCACACCAATGATCTTCTTTTGCAAATCCCTCCTGATTTTTTTTTTTTTTGCCTTTCTCCTTGATCCTCAACCAAAGAATAAAAATTTCTAAGCCACTTGATGAGGTAAATGGTTGAATATGCACTGGAAAATTGCTATTTGGGAGGCTGTATGGTGTGGCAAAATTAGTACTGAATTTAGAATTTCAAGAGCTGGGTTAGAATGTTCACTCTACCACTTAATCTCACAAGAACATTGGGTAAGTCACTTAGTGTTTTTTTTTCTGAACCTCAGTTTGTCATCTATAAAAAGAGCAATTCAAAAGATGACATCTTAGATCTCTTCAGTTCTAATTCCATGATCCTGATATTTGTGGATTTTTCACTATACTATTTTAAAGAGAGGAAATCAAATCAGAGGAAAATGAATTTATTTTCCAATAGGTATCATGAAAGATGGAGTGAGAATGTGGAATTTCCTGATACCTGAACCATGAAAGATAGCTAAATTGTGCTTGTCACTATAGGGAATTTTCTCATTTTCTGTTATTCACTGTTGCTTCTCTGGTCTCCTTCCCACACTACATAGTAGGTAATTAACTATTAAATTCAGACTCTTCTATTCTTTGCAACAGAGTTTAAGGTCACCTGGAAAATTTTAGCTGTTCAAATAAGAATATTTTGGATTAGTAGGTTAGTATAAGCATCAGAGCTATATTAAAAAAAAACCCAGAATATTATAGGTAATAAATGATCAGGGAAGTCATATGCTACCTGAGATAATGTACTTTTTAATAGATGAATGTTCTTTCCTCAAACTCAGGAACTGCTCCTATGGCTTATGATTAGAGGAATGAAAAAGAAAAGGAGACATCTCCTTATTTGCACACATATTACTAATCCTGCAGAAGCAATAATGAGAAAATATGCTCTCAGAAAGTTGCAGATCAAAGAATTGAGGACATTGCTAAAAGAAATTCAAGATTGTTATGAAGAGCATGGGTCAAGTGGAGATGGTAACATTATGAGCCATCAAAATAATTGGTGGGTCTTACACAAATATGCAAACAGTCAAAATGATTTCATCCTGCCTTATGCATGATGTCTCAAAAGTATACAAAAGTATACAAGAATCTCCAAGTCTTTTTTCTCTGCTATTTCATTTCTATTCTATTCAAGGAAATGTAAAAAATTCATGATGTTGAATTGACAATTATGTAGAATTTTCAGAGCATTAGCACACTAATGCTCTTCTTTTGCAAATCTCTCCTAATTTTTTTTTGCCTTTCTCCTTGATCCTCAACCAAAGAATAAAAATCATGAAGTCTCAAAAGTATATAAAAGTATATGAGAATCTCCAAGTCTTTTTTCTCTGCTATTTCATTTCTATTCTATTCAAGGAAATGTAAAAAATATCAAATATAGTTTGGTATAGAGTTAAGTTCATAGGATACAATCTTAAAGAGTCTTTTCTTTCAAAGAGCTTACTGTCTAGTAGAAAAATGTGAAATATATAGAACTAATTGAAGTGTGTGTGTGTGTGTGTGTGTGTGTGTGTGTGTGTGTGTAGGAAAAAAAAAGATAAGCAGAGGAAATGGGAAAGAAGTCTTTTCTATGAATGGGATCAAATTGCACAAATTCTTAAAGATGTGAGAAAGAGTAGGGAATGCCTACTAATTATTTTTGTAAGAGTTTAAAGTATATGATAAGAGCTTATATGGAAATAAAAATAACTTTTATTTATATTTCACTTTAAGGATTAAAATACATAGTATATTAAATATGAGCCTTTTTATTCAATTCACATTTATGCCATGTGTTTATATACTCCTGACTGCTGTAATAATGAGAGAGTTCTTATGAGTTACAAGTTATCACCTTCTCATACAGGCATATAAACAGATATGCCTTACTAAGTCCCCTATTATATCCATTTCATGATTACCTTCTTATGCTTTTCTTGAGTCCTGTATTTGAAAAGCAAATTTTCCATTCAACTCTGGTTTTTTAATCATGAATACTTGAAAGTCCTCTATATTATTGAATTTCCAACTTTTCCCCTGAAAGAATATACTCAGTTTTGCTGAGTAAATGATTCTTGATTATAATCTCTGTTTTATTACTCTCTGGAATATCATATTCCAAGCTCTCTGATCCTTTAATATGGAAGTTGTTGAATCTTGTATTATCCTAACTGTGACTCCACTGTACTTGAGTTGTTTCTTTTTGGATGCTTACAATATTTCTTCTTTGACCCGGGAATTCTGCAATATGACTATATCTTTCCTGGAAATTTTCATTTGGGGATTGCTTTCAGAAGGTGATCAGTGGATTCGTTCAATTTCTATATTGCCTTCTGGTTCTAGAATATCAAGACAATTTTTTTCTTTGATAATTTCTTTAAAGATACTTTTTTTTAATCATGGCTTTGAGGTAGACCAATGATTTCAAAATTATTTCCTGTAGATTTATTTTCCAGATCAGTTGTTTTTCCCAATGGTATATTTCACATTGTTTTCTGTTTTTCATTCTTTTGTATTTTTTTTTTTTGTTTCTTGATTTCTCATAAAGTCACTAGCTTCCATTTACTAAATTTTAAATTTCAAGGAATTTTTTTTTCAGTGAGCTTTTGTTTCTCTTTTCCCATTTGGTTAATTTTGCTTTTTAAGGCTTTCTTCTCCTCTGTAGCTTTCTTTCCCTTTTGTACCACTCTCAATTCTTTCCCCAATTTTTCCTCTACCTCTCTTATTTGATTTCAAAATCCATTTTCAGATCTTTTCTTGTAGCCTTTGAATGTAGGAGCTTTGACTTTGTTATTTTATTCTTAGTTTATTTTGATCTTCCTTGTCACCATAGTAACTTTCTATGGTCAATATATTTTTTATGTTGCCTGCTTATTTTCCCAGCCTATTTATTGACTTTTAACTCTTTGTTAAAGTAGGGGTTCATCTCCAGGATGCAACATGAACTGTTTCAAGCTTCAAGGGTTTTGCATAACTATTTTCAGAGATCCTTCTAGGGACTTGACCACAAGCACTCTTTTCTGCCCTGGAATTGTGAGGAATGTCCCTCTACTTTGACTGTAAGTTCTATTGTGCTAAACCAACAGAGTCTTCCCTCAGTGTTCATAAAAATACCACTTGTGACTTGTCCAGTATGCTGCAGCTACTACTCCAGGCTTTTTGTTTGTTGGTTTTCCAAAGCTCTTTTACCCTACTGCCAAACCTTTCCTGCTGACCTTTCAAGTCATCATCAGTGTCTCTGAGCTAAAAGGTCTAGATATTGCCAGTTCTGTAGTTGATTTAGAGGTCAAAGGCCTTGCTTTTTTTTTTTTTTTCACTAAAGCTGGGGCTGGAGCAGCATTGGCATGGCTTACATTTGGACTGCACACTGGACTCCCATCCCGGTACCACAAACCCTTCTTACTGATCTTGTAAATTGTCTTTGGCTGGAAAATTGTTCTACTACATCATTTTTTTTGTGGGTTCTGATACTCTAAATTTTGTCTGGAGGCATTATTTAAAGGAATTTGGAGGAGTTTGGGGGACAGCTCAGGAGATTCCCTGTCTTTACTCAGCCATCTTAGCTCCCCCTCCTCCCTAGTCAAAATCTTCTCTTCTAATTCTTGTTCTTAACTGTAGAAACTGTAGAAAAACACAACTTAGAAAATGCTTTTTATATTTGGCATCTCTTATTACATATCTGCATTTTTGCCTTATTGCATCAATCAAACCTTCTTTTCATTCAGATTATAATTTGCGTATTGTATAGTAAGAAGAAAAGTAAAGAGTAGAGCTACATAGCAAAACAAACAAACAAACAAACAAAAAAAACCCCAAGAGAATTGTCTAACTAGAGTTTAAACAATATGGATATGGGACCACATTGAGTCAGTGATACAATATAGTGTATTCACTTCCTTCTCTCTTCTGTCTCATATAGAAAAGAGAACTGATTTGTCTGGAAATAAAACATAGATAAAAGAGCCAGAAATACACATGCAGAATAATTCAAATCCACCATGTGCCTTTGGCATTGATTTCTCATCACCAAATCATAATACAGTCCCTTAATGAACGGATGCTGCTAGTGTATTTGAGGACTTTAAAAATAATATAAACTTCCTCCTTACCTATATCCATCTTTGTTAGTTGCCATTGTTGTTTGAATGGAAAATAGTGAGATATAATAATAACAAAAATAATAATAACAATAATAACAATGGTACTGGGTTCAGTCAGTGCATATGGGCCCAGTCGTGTTGTAACCTTATACAAATCACTTCATTCTCTGGGCCTCAGTATCTCTATTTGTAAAATAAGTGGTTAAACTAAATGGTCATCAGTCTCCTTTGGCTTAAAATCCATGATCTTCTAAGTTGAAGGTTCCATTACCATGCATCAGATGTCTCTGATAACCATTCCTTCAGTGATAAAATGAATTCTTCTGAGTCACCAAAGTAGAAGTGTCTAATGGTAGAATTTCAGCTGCCAAAATAATCTAGGGTGCTTTGAAACATAGTAAATGCTTAATAATAATCATTGATTGGGGAAAAATATAGCTACCCATAAGGGAAAGTATTGACAAGGGAAGTTGTGAAAGGATCATTACAGTAGACAGAGACCAAAAGAAGCTAGGAGCCACAAAATACTCAGTTCATCTATGTTCATTTTTTCCTTTGACTGTCCTTGGCAAGTGGCTTTATTAGATGGTTAATCCAATGGTGTAAAGGGCTGAAACTTTGAATAGGGGCACTTGAATCAGACAACTGAGCACTTGAGGCTAATTACCTATTGGATAATAATTCTATTAGCATATTTGGAATTTCTCTTCTCAAAGTTAATGTTAGTTCAATGCTTGGGGTTAGGAGAATTGTAGGAAGGATTTGGGGATGGCGTGAGATAAGCCAGAGTCACTTTGGAGGAGGACAAGGAGAAGGGAGATTGGTGGAGAATTTGTGGCAGTTTTGTCCATTCCCTTCACTTCTCCCCCTAAAAAACAAGGACTTTTGCTTATCCTGACTCCGGCTGATTCTGAGGTCTCCAGGGAAATATCCCAGAACTTACACAATGGAAAATCAGATGAAAATATGAACAACTTCTATCAATGTGTCTTTTTCAATTTGGAGAAATACAAGAGTAGTGGCCATAGTAATGTCAGCAATAGCAGTTATAGTAGCAGCCCTCTCAGAGATCTCATTCTTCAGATCATATGGCATGTTCAATAACCACTTACCAAGTAGGAGCTGTGTTTTTTGAGGGGTATCCTTTTTCAAGAGGTGGTAGTGTATGACACTAGTCTCCTGGAATTGCTAAAACTGACCTGAGAGGAGTTTATGTCAACTACTTCCTTTTTCTATTCTTTTTAGCTTCTGTCAGTTGTTGCCTTTATTTAGTTCAATCAGGTTGGAACTGGACAATTTATTATTTATTTTTAATAATAACCAAGATATTTCATCAATCAGGAAGCCTAGCTGTTCTGACAGATATTTCTCTAATATTTGGACAGTTTTTGATTTTTTTGGTGGAGTTTCCTCAGAGTTTCTATTTGTAACCAATTAAACAATGACCTTTATAAGCTTATGATTGAGGTAGTCTGAACCTGGGTTAAATATATCATTTGGAGAGTCAGGAGAACAGAAATAAGAAAGCAATCAAAATAAGAAGTAGGAAACAAGGGTAAATAGAGAAAGGCCATTTTTGCCTATATAAAATTTATTTGTATTTCATGCACTTATTTGGACATGTCTTTTGTTTACTATCTACCTTTCCTTTGTTTACTGTCTATCATTGACCTAAGAATACCCCACATTTTATAGTGAGTGCTTTAAAGTTTACAAAAGCTATTACAAATTTCATTTCATTTGACTTGCAGTAGCATTTCATCTGATCTGAAGCAACAATAACACCAGCATCTAACATTTAAATAGTGCTCACTATTTGCCAGATACTGTGCTAAGTGCTTTAGTGCTTTAGAATTGTTTTCTCATTTGATTCTCTAAACAGCTCTTTGAAGTAGATGCTATTATTATCCCTATTTTACTTTTGAGACAAACAGAAGTTAAATGACTTTCCAGTCACATATACTATGTTTATGATTCCATTTTTTCTTTTTTAACAAATATTTTATTTTCCTAGTTATATTTGAAACATTTTTTATATTTGTTTTTAAAACGTTGAGTTCCAGATTCTCTCACTTATCTCCACATGTTAAGTTATATAAAACATATCCCTAAAAGACATGTTATGAAAGAAAACATAGATCTCCTCCTAAAAAACCTTCAAGAAAAATGGGTGTGGGGAAGAATGCTTCAATCTGTATCAAACACAATCAGTTCTTTCTCTGCATATGGATAGCATTTTTCATAAGTCCTTCAGAGTAGCATCCCACAATACTGCTATTACTTTGTACACAATACAATTCATTTTGTATCAGGTCATTGAAGCCTTTCCATTTTTTTTCTGAAAGCATCCTGCACATCATTTCCCACAGAACAATAATATTCCATTATAACTATGCATCATAATTTATTCAGCCATTCTCTCAGTTTCCAATTTTTTTTCCCTAAGAAGTGCTATATATATTTTATACATGTAGGTAATTTTCCTTTTTTTTTTTTTGATCTCTTTTGGGATTCATGTCTAATTGTGTTAGTGTTAGGTCAAAGAATATTCATGATTTTATAGCCTTTGAACATAGTTCATATCTTTTGTTCATTTATTAATTAAGATATGGCCATGAATCTAAATTAGAACTTAGGTCTTCCTGTCTTGAGGCCCAATGATTTATTAATTACACCTCTTAGCTGCCCCAGTACTTTGAGGGATGTGCTATTATCTTCATTTTATATACTAATAGAGATCTGAGGTGAGATATGACTTATTAATGCCTAGCTTGAAATCTCTTGTTTTATCTCTATCCCACTGAATTTTCCTAATGCCCATATACAGATTTTTAACTAGAATTATGAGATCAGAGTTATAGAATTGGAAAAGAAACTTGTAGTTATTTATCTGAATTCACTCATTTTACAAAAAAAAATAAAGGAATCTTGAAAATTTACCATTTTAGATCTAAGATTCCTTTACCAATTAAATGATTTGATCAAGGTCACAAAGGTGGGAGGTACAGAGGTATGAGTTGATCCTATGAATACAAACTCAGCATTCTACCTTTAGATATACAACTACCAGCACTATATTCCAAGCACTGGTCTCTCTCCTGAGCTCAGTCTCAAATACATAAATTCATTCAGGATATATCAACTTTTATATTATAACACAATCTAAGACTCAAAATATTTTAACAGCAACCATTTCATCTTCCATGTCAAATAATTCTTCATACTGACATTAATAGTTTTGTTAATGTATTCTTCATTCTCATAGAAATCCAAAACTTTTCATTGTTTTTGACTTCCTCTTTATTTTTGATCACCACTTTCAGTAGCTATCCCTAATCAAAATTTCCACAAGATGTCAGATCTTGAACTTTTAAACAGTCCTCTAATTGATTATGTCCCTTATACTCTCTCCCTGCAATATTGGACTATGTAACACAACTAGATAAATCTTCCTAATACTAGCACCTCTGTACCCCATGCCCACCTAAAAAGAAATATAAATATAAATAAATAAATATATATATATATATATATATATATATATATATATATATATAATTTCTTAGTGCTTAGAGACTAAATGATAATTAGGTTGCATTAAATAGCCTTCTAATACATGATCCTCATTCATTGCTTCAACTTTATTTCCAAGTTTTTTATTCCCTTATATCAAACTTCATTTACTACTAGCATATTCTGTCAATTATTAACCATCTATGCTATGTTAAGTAATTTCTCATATAGTACTTAAATACATAGACTTGAATTGTTCATTTTGTTTATGTTTTGTTTGAAATGAGACTGTTAGCTCCCTGAAGATGGACATTTTCTAAGACATATTTTCATCTACCAATGAGTTGTAAAACAGCATGCTTATAATAGTTTCTATTCCACAAGTTTTTGTTGACTGATTTACATGTTAAGAAATGACAAAAATCTTTGCAAAAATATTTAAAGAATTAAGACTAATCAGGGCTTTATCATGGATTGACTGATAGGAAATTAGATGATTTCAAGAAAAATATATTTTCAGCATTCATATCACATTCCATTTTATGCAAATAACAAAGCCTTCCTTAATAAATATTCTAGAAGTAAATAAAATGTTGATGCAAAAAGGATTATCCAGTTAAACAATGATAGAGAGGCTTAAAAGCACTAATTATAGCTCGCTAGGTGAATTTTGATCATTCAAGATTATTTAATTTTTATTTTAGGATTATGGTATATCTCTCCCTTTCAAAGTCCATGATTCTTTTCCCCTAAAGAGTATCATATTTCTGGGCATATGTTTATTTTTTCTGAAATATGGTTGCTTCAATTAACAACAGTAACATTATATCTTGCATATACAGAACTACACACTGTTATGGAAATCTAAATTCTCTGCTTATACTTTCTCCATTATACAGAGATGATAACTTTGTAAGTAGGAGTCAAGAGGTAGCATGGGGATGGGGTGAATCTCACCTTTTTAAAGAGGTCACTCTCACTTCTTCTTCCCTCCCTTTTCCTTTTCCTATCCATCACTTCCCTAATACCTGTCTTTGTGAAAACAGCAGTGAGATAAACTGTGGAACCTATCTTTCATGTATGTATTTTTTCACATATTTTTGTTAGAGAGCAAAGGAATCCTAACAAATATCGATTGATTTGGCAGCAAGGGAGGGAAAAATTATAGAGCGATGTACAATGTGAGAACATCTTTGCCTGTTTCAACTTCAGTCATTCTCTCTTTTGTTCCTTGTTACAACCCAATCCTTATTTTGGTACACTTATGACTTGCACAATCCCCTTTACATTGTTTTCCTGATTTTGTACATTTTTTTTTTGCTTCAAATGAATTATTCCAAAATTTAAAAAAAAAACATTTTAGGGATTTAAACATAAACTGCACAACTATTAGTAAATTTTTTTTTTCCCCTGAGACAATTGGGCTTAAGTGATTTGCTCAGTATCCCATAGCTAGGAAGTATTAAGTATCTGAGACCTGATTTGAACTCAGTCCTCCTGATTTCTGGGTTGGTGCTCTATCCACTCCACCACCTAACTGGCCCTATTAGTAAATTATTTAGCCAGCATATTCTTTATATATATCATTTATTTCTTTGAACTGAGAGGCCTTTTATTTATTTCAAGAATTACTTCTTGTTAATAGGATAAAGCAGTATCTGGATTCCATAACTATATGTTTCTTGCTTGCTTGTAAGGCTTACTTTTACTCAACATTGCTACATAAACACAATTGTCAACAATAAATAAATGCCATAAAGTCTCACTTACATTTTATAATAAAGAAGCATATTTCTCAATAGAACTATATGCAGAATTCTAAGTGGCCATGGCATTTGGGAACAAATCTAACCTATATAAAAGCTCAGCTTTTATGTCAGACTTTTATAGATGTTTTATAATAACCTGAGTTGATCTACAACATATCCAAATATGTAAAGATGAACCATGACATAAAGAGGGAGTAAATCTATATTAACATATTAACATTCTGCTTATCAAGAAATAAAGTAAATTTCTAAGTTAATATGGCAGTGTTGTTTGGGGTCAATGATTATTCCTGTTATGATACAGATTTATTTGATCTTAGGAGCCCACATTAAAATTATCTTTTAAATTTGGCTTCAATCTGAACTATAATGGCATTAAAGTCTGCAGTCATGACAGAATAAGTCATTATTAATGGTTTCCTTTATAGTCAGTCACATCATAGTCTTAGGAAACAAGCTGCCAACAAACAGCACAAGATATTATTAGTAAGCACTAGGAATGACCAGACCCTGGAAGAACTATATGAAAAGCAGGCACAGTATGTAGGAGTTCGAGAAACCTTTTAGCTATTAAGTACATTTTTGCAAATTTATGAAAGCCATACACAAATACCTTGCTAAATCAATTTTATCACTTTTAAAAATTGCTTATTACATGGAAATCCATCTGAAAAGTTTTATCATCTCTGATTGTTGTTGGGGTATAGAATAGTATATTAATAAAATAAAGAAAGAATGACTTCGGAGGAACAAAGGGAAACTGTATTTGGCTATCAGGGGAGTTGTAGAAGAAAAAGGTTCATGTGTATTTAAATGGATGTCAAATCAAGGAAATAGCTTGAAATGAATTTGGAGAGTCATGGAAAATATTTGGAAAATAGAAAAACAATTTGAGTAAAATTTGTAGATGAAAAGAAACCCAGTCTTTTAAGGTGTTGGAGGAGGAGTGAGAGTGAAGCAGTCTTGCTTCACTGAGCAAGATAATAGTCTGCTCAAAGTATTCTGGACTCTGGAATTTGAGAGACTAAAGATTTAAGATGGCTATAAAAGAATGAATTGTAGTAGTTGACATAGGAAGGATGAATAAGGATATCAATTGAAGCCTTCTCAATGTAAGAAAAATCTGGCAATGTTTCAGGGATGATGATAGGCAGAACTATACATAGCAAAAAAAAAAAAATCTCTTCTGAATTTTTCAGAACTCAAGCCATTTAACTCACATGGAAGTGAAGGTCTTTAGGACTGCTATTTCACAGGACATAAAGATCTCTTCTGGGAGGTAACAGCTATGACTTTTCTAACTCTGGATGGAAGATACATGTAGCTTAAGTTTAGAAAATGCCCATTATTATATTATTTTTATTGTACTATAAATATTCATAGCCTCACACAAGAGAACTTGTACTAAAGGAAAGCTAGAATCCAAGCACCAGGAAGCTACTAGTGTTATATGAGATAATGAACTAAATTGTAGAAGAAGAACATGTAAAATTGAATGTTAATGGAATAGATATGCCTGTATAGATGAAGCCTGCCCATTTAGAGAGCACAATCTGTGTATATGAGAAAACTCTCCTGAAATTCTAAACTCCATCTTGTCTTAGATTTATTTGTCTCACTGATAAGATGAAAGTGATGTGTATGTCTTTAAACATGGAGAATTAGTTATGCTTTGCAATCAGTATTCTCTCCTTTTAAGAAGGGCATATTTCATATATACCCTGTAAAATATTCAGGGCATAGTGTATGCATGTTATCTAGCCATAAAAATTATCTTACAAAAACTCAGCATGACTATTTAAATCAAATAGCTTATATATGTCCAATTTTATATTTATTTATTGTTATGCCAAAAAAGGAATTGTAGATGCAAAACCAGAAGGAAAAGGAAAACAAATCTATAAAAGATCATGTTCCTAAACATCATTACCATCATATCTGAATGAAGTGGTCTCTATGTTTCATCTTTTCCCCCAAAATGAAAGGCTGGCTTAATTCTAGTTTGATTTTAAAATTATGAATTATGGAACCCAGAGAATCCTGAAAACAATAACTCTTCTCATTTACTAATATAATTTAATTTGTATCAGTACTTCTGTGGTTAACAGAGTGGGAACATGAGCCAGAAATCATTCTGTTCTTTAAATAAGCTCACAGTTGAAAAGGACTTTAAAGGTCACTGATACCAGGTTCAAATTGTACTGAAGAATTCAATAATGTGACCAAGAAGTACATTATGCAACATTTGATTGAAGACCCTGAGCAAGTAGTTGTTGTAAAAGAGATCTAGACAGACAGACAGACAGAAGCAGAGTGACAGCTCTTATTAAATTCTTATTACTATATTCCAAAAATACAAGCAAATCAAACTGCCCTTACCCTTAAGGAACTTATATTCTAATGAGAGAAGGCAGCACATATAAAGGGCCTGGGACTAGATGCAGAAGCCTGCACTTATGGGGCAAGACTGCTGTCAAAAATATAGAAAGATTTAGAGAGTGAATTGTAAGAAGTACTTCTCTTCCTTTAAAATTCAACTTAAATACTATCTTCTACCTAAAGCCTTTCCTTATCCAAACAACTATTAGTGTTGCCTCTCTCCAAATAATTCTTATTTATCCACCTTGTATTTATTCATTATACACACACACACACACACACACACACACACACACACACACACACACTATCTCAATCATTTGAATTTTTAAAAGTTGAATTTAATTTTAAAATGAACAAAAATCAATTTTCTCTACCTTCCACAACCCTTAAAAAAACAAAAACAAAAAAAGAAAAAAATTGTAACAAATATACATGGTTGAGGAAAACTGATTTCCACTTTGATCATATTAAAATAAGTTTCATGAGGTAGCTTGAGTTCTTATTTCTCTGTTGGTAATTAGATAGCATGTTTCATCAGGTCATTAGATTGTAAAAATCCTTGTGAAAAGGAATTATTTCATTTTTTATATCTGTATCCTACAGTTTCTAGCATTGTACCTGGAATATAATAGACACTTAATCAATATTTATTGATTAAATGATTGAATGACTGTAATTCTGTTGATGATACCAGTTTTGAAAAGCAGCAAGGCTCAGATGAAATATAATGGAAAAAAGATATATTTTAAATTTGAAACTCCCAGGTTTCCTTTTTTTTTTAAACAACCATATAATAAGTTTCACGTTCTATCTTCAGTTTTTCTTCAGCTCCCCATACCAATACTGACTCTGTGATCTATAGCAATGTTGGGTACTGAAACTGAATTAGAATTTTTGGTTTCACTTTGAGTAATTGGCACATACTAGAACCACAACAACAAATACTAATATGATTATTACTACCACCATCACTACTATTATCACTATCATTACTACAAAGTTATAACTATATCTTACAGGGTTTGATGGAAATTCTGTACTTGAATAAGTTGGTATCTTGCTATAGTTCTTTCATATTTAGTATTGTTGAGTTTTATATAGTTACAAAATAACTTCTCTGTAATTGAATTAAAACATTGGGGGGAAAGGGGGAAATCTCTGGGATAACTTCAGTAATATTCAGGTTAACATGAATATATATATATGAAATATATGTAAATATAAATATAAATAAAATAAATCTACAAATAAAAAAATTTACTAAAAATAAAATAAAATAAATATATAGATTTATAAATAAAATGTATACATCTATATCTATATATAAATCTTTTGTTAATGGGTAATTTTTTTTTCCTGCTAGATCTTTAAAGTTTGAAAACTTTCCATTCCTTCTATCTTGAAGATTATGCATATTTGACATAGTGATATCTCTTAAATATTGTTCTTAATTTTTATGAATCAATGTTATATTTAAGTGATTATTGGTAATTCTTCTCACATATGATAATCTCTAGTTCTAACATTTTACTTACATAGTCATTAAATATATTTTGAATTCTATAATTGTTTCTAAGGATTTGTGAATGATTTGTTTGCTTATGTAACATTGTTTCTAGCTGTTGGGTCATATCCTGGCAACTACATAGTAAGTGCAAAATCTTTGCATGTTTAAGTTATATCTTATACAATTTGTACCATTTTCTTACATAGATATATGTACTGATAAATGAGCCCAAAAGAAAATTCTTTTGTAATTTCTCATAGCAAATAATTTCTCATTTTGAAATGCCATCATAAACACATTTGTATTTATTTAAAATATGACAAAGTCATTTATTTGTTCAATATATTGTCAATATAATGTTAGTTTAATTCATTTGGATATCACCTGTGCAAAGCTTTTACATTCTACTCTTGGGTCTTATTTCTTTTATAGATTCCATCTGGAGTTTAAACACTTTTGAGTTTTCAAGAAATCTAACAGCATGTACCTATTTTTTTCATTTACTATAACTCAATGAGGTGATATATTTATTTTTCATAACCATTTCTGCAAATTTAAAAACCATTAATTATATGCTTCAGGAATTTTTATCATTTTATCAATTGCATATTTAAGTTGTTTTTTTTTCCTTAGGTTTAATTTAATTAAGTGGGCATTTTAATGATTTCATGGTCTTTAACTTCTCTTAAGATTATATTAATACTTCAATTTAATTGCTTATTTCATTGAATCTAGATTTAAGGGTTGTTATTTCTTATGATTTCCCTTTGAAAATTTTAATATAAATATATATATTATATAGTTGCATAAATGTATGTGTATGTAGGTATACATTTCTTGTGTTTGATATTGACAAAAAGGAATATAAAGGCCTTGCATATAACTGGTGATATGTTTTTTACAAATATTGCTTTATAGATACATATACCAGCATTCATATATATTCACATATGTATGCACATGCACACACATTGTATGTATTTATTAACAGTAATATTCATCTGCTTGTGCAGGCCTTTCTATCCACTTGCACACATAAATGTATGCATATTATGTGTGTATTAAATTACATAATGAAAGGATTCATATCTTCAGTTCAAATACATTCATGATTTATAGTCTTAAAAGTTCAGGACTATTTATGCTATACCACTTTTACTAAATATTATATAGTATTGTATTCCATATCATTGGGGCGAGGACTGCAGGTCCTGAAATTTGGAAAATCCACATAAATATTTTTAGCCCTGCTTGTGTACCAGAGAAGAAGTCTGAATTATTATGGCAATAAAAAAATAAAATATGTTGACACTGTAGAATACTGTGCATATATTTTATGTATTTCTGAGTTTCTAAACTTTTCCCATGTCACCTGCTGGGCTTCATGTCTCATCTGTGACTTCTATAAAAACTCCCCCCAAATTCCAAGTTAATTTCTATGCCAACCTATGACATATTGAAACCATGATTCATAAAGTCATGATGTAGAAGGGGTAACTGTATTTATACTTCTAATTTTTCTTGTTAAATATGATAAAGAGTAGAGAAAATATTTAATCTTATATTACCCCATCAATTTCATTGAATATTTGAAGTAGCTGAAATACACTAAGTCCATTCCAGAGTCTAATTTAGCAGCATTTTAGAATTTCTTTCAGGTTTTGTAAGTTACAGTAGTGTTTTAACACACCATTTCATATTATTACATATCCCATTGGATGGCAATTCCCTATATTGCCATGATCATCAAATCATCACTCAGATAAACAATTGAGTTTTGATTTGGGAAATTTATTATTGTTGTTGTTGTTGTTGTTGCCATTATTTCAGCAGCATCATTGAAATTGGATTATATGAATTAGTTTTGTTATTGCATTGGCAAAGAGTTGCAAGGACCCTTATACTAATATAGGTTGACATACTCTCTGAAACTTTTGATTTTAGAGTTATTTATTACATAGGGCAGCAATTTACTACATGTCATAGTACAAGTAGATTCTAGGACTTTCTGGATTCAATGCCAATATATATCAACTATGTCATATTACCTTTTCTTATGATCCATGACCTTCATTTGAAGCAGCTTATATTTGTATAGTATTTTGTAAAAGCAAAATTTTATATACAAGTAATATGTGTATGTCAGACAAATTTAAGTAATTTTCATGTATTTATGATGAACAAAGTCTTCTTTCCCTTCTCATTTATTTCATAGACAAGACAAGGCAAACTCAATTCCATGGTTGCAGACTGCAAAAATAACCCTGAATAGTTGCTTTACAAAATGTGTGCCATTAGTCTCAAAGAAAAGTATTTAGTATTTGAGAACGTGAATATCTCAATTTAATCCTTCATCACTATTGAAGTGATCAACATCCATGTTCTACTGCCTGTGAGTCTCTTTATCATCTTTTATAAATGATCAATTATCAGAAAGAAATTTTGAAGGAGAAACAGAATTACAAAGTTAATGTAAATTTTCCAATCAAACTCAAAAGGATTCCTTAAAGATAGGGATTGCATCTCATTCAGTATAATATGGTTGATATTTTGTAGAAACTCATTAGACAGTTCTGTCAATTAGAGAAAAAATTTTTCTAAATTAAAAAAGAGAAAACTATTAAAAATGACCACATCCTGATAAACTTATTGACTAAAAATGAAAAGTGGAAGTATCCATAAATTTGAAAAATACATGGGAGCAGCTAGATGGCACAATGGGTAGAGCACCAACCCTGATGTCAGAAGGACCTGAGTTCAAATCTTATCTCAGACATTTAACACCACCTAGCTGTGTGACCCTGAGTAAGTCACTTAACCCCACTTGCCTCAGGGGGAAAAAATACATGGATGTTGTAAAGTATATGTAGGCAAAATATCTAGTGACTGACTGGATTTGTCTTGTTTTAATTTCATGTATATAATTAATGTCAGGAAAAAATAATCTTTTAATAGTCAATGACCGAATTAAAGCATTGAAGAGTAAATTTGTGTGTGTGTGTGTGTGTGTGTGTGTGTGTGTGTGTGTACATGAAGCAATCATTAATAAAACATCTGCTTAGGGTATACATTAATATGACTGGTACAAATGAGCCACATCTGGAAAAATTAAACATTAAATAGGAAATTAATTTGGTACTATGTGGAATTCTAGATGTATTGGGAAAGGTAACAGTAGACAAGTAAAAGGAAAGGCTTGTCAACACTTCTGTCTTACAGCATAATTCTCATCATAGGGCTAAGAGGAAAATCAAAATACCGTGAAATAAAGTAACATAAATCAGTTAAAAATAAAGACCTTTACAGTAAACGTTGACCAAATTCTAAGTTTAACACAAGAGAAGAGAGTTTTTCCCATGAATTATAGAATCTTTTAAAACATACACAGGTATACAACACATGCCCATACTCCAATGTTAAATGTTATATAATACAGAAAAATTGAACATTTCACCATTGCCTGTAGAAAATAAGTCCCTTAAGGCTCTCAGTAATACAGACCTAACATATGCAAATAATGAGATTTTTGTTGTCTTCTAATAAGAAATTACCCACTAAACCAGGTAATATTTGGGGTGTACTTACCTACTGCTGAATTAGATATGGTAGGTGGGGATTAATGGAGTCAAATGAGCAGAGCAGACTCAGTGCAAATGCAACCTGGACAAAATTGTATCTGTATGGCTCCAACCCAGAAAGGGAAATATATATATATATATATCTCAGATATCATTCAACTATAAAGATGAATTTTTCAGAGATAGACAAATATTTTCCCAAGCCTAAGGGAAAAGGTATCAGCCTTAGAAATTTTTTCTATTTATATCAAATGGTAATTTTCATATATAACTGAACTTGCTGTTAATATTACATTTGCTGTAAAAGCAGATATTTTTGCTAAATATCAAAGTAATATCTGTTTTTCTATAAGTTTTATAAATTAGTATTCATATTGTTTATGTCTATACAATGGAAAATTTTTGGATGAAAAAAATAATTTAGCCAATAATGTGAAATTTTCAAATATTTGGTTTCCTTCCACATTTGTCATGAAACTTTATCTAACTATCCTAACCCTCAAGTGCTTTTTAATAATAAAATATTCGATTATAAAATTACTTTGTATTCATAAATCATTTTAAAACATTTTACACATTATTTCATTTTATTCTTTTGATAATAGCTCTAGGAGGTAGGTTCCATTATTATCTCCATTTTATGAATGAGGAAACTGAGGTATATAGATTAAGTGACTTTTCCAGGATCATACAACTAGCTTGTAAGGATCTGAGATTGTATCTGAACTCAGAATTTTATTTAATATATTACCTAGTTGCCTCAAAATCTGAACCTGTCCTTAACATTTGTCACAAAATTTCAAAATACCTAGTGGCAATAGCCTTATTCGTATTGATTATTTAGTAGTCTTATTTATGCTGGAACAATGAACCCTTTTGTAATTTACTTCATAAAGAGTAATGCAATCTTTGCTTAAGTAAAAATATTCAGGATATGCTGATAAATGATTCTCTGAAGAAAAAAAATGCATCATACACTTTTAAAATATAGTCTCTATTATTAACAATTTCATCATCGCATTTTCATGTATAAAAAATCAACAAAACAATAAATCAAACTATTTTGTAATATTTGCCATTTTTGAGACATAAATGATCACTGAAATTTTAACATTTAGTTCTACTAGGAGTTGAATCCAGCACACTCCCAGAATATTATATCACCTCTTTCCATTTTGGGACACTTCTATTAATAACATTTTCATTTACTATGTTCCATTACTGCTTTATATTATCAATTTCTTTTTGTATGCATGAAAATTTTGTTGTCCCATCTATGAAGCAAGTTTCTTGATGTCTGAGATAATTTTTAATAATTATTTGTATTCTTCTCAGTGTCTTATACATAATATGTCCTCAATTAGGATATGATTGTTATTTGATCCAAACAAATGTTATCTGCATTATAGTAAAAAAAACTAAAACTAAAACAAAATAAAACAACTATTTTCCTTTTGTCTCCAAATGTTTTACTACTATGAAGATTGTGATGGTACCATAATGTTTGAGGTTGTTAGACCTATTTGAAAGAAAAAAAAATGTGTGTGTGCGTGTGTGTGTGTGTGTGTGTGTGTGTGTGTGTGTATGAATGGAGATGAATGGAGGAGGAAGAAGACATTGACTTAAGGTAGAACAAGAACGTGAGCGAGAGGAGTTACAAAATGACCATTCTTGTTATGTTTTATAAATTTGTAAATTTTAATATCAGAAAACTGGTCTTTAGTGATAATTTATGATGTATTTGGTTCTAATGAAGACTTGAAGATTCTCTTGAAATTAACACCTGAACTTATATTTTAAATACATCATCAAGGAAGGAAAATTCAAAAGTCAAGTCTGCAATGAAATAGTATGGTTATTATCTTTCTTAAACTCACCTTGTCCGAATCTTTCTCTTTTTTAGAGAAACCAGTATTGACCAGTTTTCAGGGATATTTCTGTTAGGCAATGAACTAGATTAGGACTCCTCAGAAGTCCCTTAGAATTCTAAAATTCAGTATTTCTCTAATTCTCATTTTGCCTTACTTGAAAGAACAACCCCATTCTCGAATCCTTTGTTTTTCAGAGTGATGGCAGGCAATGTCCTTATCTCCTACAGCTGTTTCTGTTTAATAGAAGTAGGTTATAAGATTAATGGTGACTTAGAAATTTCCATTAAAGAGGAATGCCATATTACTATACAAATTAACTTTTATTGAACATTAATCCATAACATCTTGTAAGTATATAAGAAAATTATCAACAAAGACTAAACCATCCCATTGTCCATGATACTCCAAGCAATCTTTTGTCAGATTTGTGTTTCTTCCATGAAGAGTCTAGGGAGCTAGGCAATCTTTGGGTAATTCTACTTTCTGGTTCATTAATCTCACCTATAAAGGTTTTGAAATTAGCATTTGGCACTTCCTCAACTGAAGCCAATAGTTTATGAGCACTCAATGTTATAAGGTTCAAAAATAATAAATTTTGTTTACAAATGGATGAAATCAGAAAGGACCTGTATTCAATTTCTAGAGAGAAACAAGGAACAACACTTAGTGGGGTAAACATTTCCAGAAACTGCTACATTTTCATTTTGGGTAGGACTCCTAAGGGAAGAAAGGATAAAGATTCTTCCATCTATTACTTTCTAATTTATACTTTAATTTCTGCCCACTCTTCCAACCTGTTATTTTTTGCTCCATGCCCTCAAAACATTTTCTCATTTTTAACTGCTTTCTTTAGGTTATTGCCTATCCCCATTCCTGTTCTTTCTATCTATTGCTCTACAGTTATTTCCCTAGTATTGCTGTAGATCTAATTCTTGTAGCTTAGTCTACAGTCTGGTACAATACATTAGAGTTCTGCTTATTCTCTAGCATTAACCTAGGTGGAAGAATTACAAAGAAGACACTGGTCTTCCTTGAACTGAACCAAAGCTACAGACTTATTCTCACATATAAAGAATCTGTGTAAAAACTTTATACTCCAAAAGCTATGTAAAAGCTTCCTTATGGGAGAGGTCAGATAAACTAGTTTTGTACTCTTGATTAGCTTATGGTGAGTTAATCCCATATGCCTTTTGCTTCATTCAAATGATCAAGCAGTTCATCTTCAATTTATATTATAATTTCCTATCCAATTTTAGAATTCAGAATATTTTATAATTTGCAATTTGTCTTTATATTTCCTGTCATCCTGTAGAGAAGTTGGACTGGTTTATTTAAGTGACTTGAAGAATACTTCTTGAAAGATCTCCAAAGACAAGGTGAACAGAAGAACTAGTGACAGTAATGTCACATACTTCATCCCTGAGGAGACACGATATTGATCTCTCAATTATGACTAATAAGTAAAACATATAGAATATGTTTATTAATTTATCTTGGTATTCTTATTATGTTATTTTTACCCTTGATGCTTCTATTTGTCTGACCAGTTTCTCTCACAATAAACTGACATATACACTAAAGGGTATATGAAATAAGCCTTTTGGATTTCCATTGCTACCATCATACATTTGCCAGCTTTTGCCACCTATAACTAGAAATATATTTTTGCTCATGCCCTCCATTGCTGAATGTTGACTTTTTCCTGATTATTTGGAATTTGTTCCCTGATTGTTCCCCCCTGCATGAGTCTCTCATACATTGTCCTGAGCTTTCATTCCAGGCTTTAAAAAATGACCCTTCCTGCATACATGATTTTATTGCCCTGTCACTGACTGCAAATGTCTTTATGATTGGTCATACCCACAAGGTAATTTTCTTCTTAGTCTCACATCACTCTGACCTAATCTTCCTAATAACAGCTCATAATGATTCAGTGATGATAACTATATAATTTTGGGGGGATGTATGTGTGTGTGTTAAAATCACTATATTTCAAGTTCACTTATGTTTTGACATTGATTTTCATGGCCCCTAGAAAGTGTCCTATGAATGTAGATATATTAAAAGTTATACGAAACTGGTGATAGTCAAGTATTCAAATGAATTTATGATTATATAGATTTAGATGCTCCTTCTGATAATAGACATTTCAATTCATCTTATGTGACTATAGTTTATGTTGTCAACATGTTAGAGATCTTCCTTGTTATATTTAATATTTTAGGAACGTAAGTGGACTGTTTAGATTGTCTATCTGCCAATGATATCCCTCTTCATCTTACTAGGTCTTCTTCTTGCTATTATACATTTCTGGTGACATCTTTTACTTCTATTCTTTTTTTTTTTTAGAAAATTTCTTTTTTTATTTAATAATAACTTTATATTGACAGAATCCATGCCAGAGTAATTTTTTTTTTACAACATTATCCCTTGCACTCGTTTCTGTTCCGATTTTTTCCCTCCCTCCCTTCACCCCCTCCCCTAGATGGCAAGCAGTCCTATATATGTTAGATATGTTGCAGTATATCCTAGATACAATATATGTTTGCAGAACCGAACAGTTCTCTTGTTGCACAGGGAGAATTGGATTCAGAAGGTAAAAATAACCCAGGAAGAAAAACAAAAATGCAAATAGTTCACATTCGTTTCTCAGTGTTCTTTCTCTGGGTGTAGCTGCTTCTGTCCATCATTTATCAATTGAAAGTCAGTTAGATCTCTTTGTCAAAGAAATCCACTTCCATCAGAATACATCCTTATTCTTTTTAAAGTTCCTCATTGATATTATGTTGCAGTCTATTCACATACCCCATGAGTCTCTTGTTTTCTTTCTGTGATAATTTTCCCCAGATTTTTAAAGTCTGCTGTGTTTCATGTCTTGCAGCTATATAATGTTGGTAGATTAAATATTTGGTAGTAAAAGGGGGCCTTTATTTCTGAGAGAATCTTACAGTTTTAATTCTGAAAAAAACCTCATTATTCATTTATAATCTTTGCCACATACACACACACACACACACACACACACACACACACACACACGCTCACATATATACATCCTAACAGAGAAGTTCAATTGGTTGTCCAAACAAAGGCATGCTATAATATGGGCAATAGACAGGTGGCCAGGAAAAACCAAGGGCATCTAGATGGATAAGTGAATAGAACACTCATTCTGGAGTCAGGAAGACCTGAGTTCAAATCTGACCTTAGATACTTACTATCTGTGAATTCACAGATTATATCTGAATAATTGATTTAAAAAACTCAACAAAGGCCACATTTATAGTGAGCAGAAGTGTTAGATCTACTGCCTCCAAATCTATTCTTTTCAGTGCATGCTATCCAGAGATATTAATCTCTGGAGACACAACTGTGGTTGCTTTTCACTAGAGAGTTTAACATTACTTTTTATCCATTAGTGTGTTACTGCATGTGTAGCTTATTAAAAAATTACCACATGCCATCCCTAATCTGAAACAATGGTTAGAAATATGGAGAGTAGAACTGGTCAACACAAAAATGAATTTGGTTTATTGATTATCACTCTCTAGAAGAATATTTTGGAAGAAGAAGAAAGAAAAATATCATGTATATGTTTTGTAAGCTTCCAATCTATTAATGGACTCAAATTTGTTTCATAGACCATTCCTGAAGGCATAAAAAAAAAAGGGATCACTTCTTCATCTAGAAACATAAAAAATGGAGAAAATGCTAGTGTTCTAATTCAAATTATATATCAATAAATACAATTCATGGCCATCTATCTTAATTCTGGAAAGCTTTTGAGAGTTAAGTGAAATAATCATTTAAGGAAGTTTGAGACAAATTTTCATATATATACATAACATATGTATGGGTTTGGGTGTGTATGTGTAAGTATGATTTAAAATTTTAGAATATAATACAAGTGATGAGTTTCAGAGCATTTATAATTAATTAAGCTGTTTTCACAGCCTACTTGAAGAACATTTTTTTCCCAGTGTGGCTGGCTGCATAATGCAGCACATGATTTATTTATAGCCTGCTAATGAAGACATATCTAATCATCATAATTAATTGGTATTTTTGTGCTCTGGGGCCTAATCACAGAACTTTCATATGTTGGATCAAACTAAACCTGGCTATGGGGTGAAAAAAATGGAAGGAATTTGCCTTTTTCTTTCCTCAAATGTATTTCTCTATTGTATTGACTATGGATGCTTGATTTGAAAAATCTCAAACTTGGCATTTGAATAGCCATAAACATCTGGTAATTTTGGTCATTTTAGTTCAAAAAAGTCAACTGATTGGGAAAGAAAATGCATAAAACAAATGAAAATGGCATATAATTTTAAAGTAATAATTTTAATATTTTACTTTGTGTCTAGTTTTTTTTACATTTATATAAGTATACCTCACTAGAAGTTTTCACTATATTAGTACAGATAATTAAAACAACAACAACAACAAAATATACTATAATTAATAATAAGACTCTTATTCCTCTCTATCCCACCATATTCTTGTGCCTTCAAACCTACTTGTTAAACACAAATCTTATAAAACTGCTATGTGTTGTATTACTTATGTCTAATCAGATAATGTTTACTAATTCTTTATTATGTTCCAGGTACTGTTAGATGCTTGAGCTAATTTTTAAAAATATAATTCTAATGCTTTTTGCTCCAGGCATCTATTCAAGAAAAGGTCCTTGTGTTTTCTTAACATATTTATAGAATTTCTGTAATTCTTAGAATAGTTCATAATTAAAAATAAATTTCCAAAAAATAGTGGATCAAAATCTTATTTATAATTCTTAAAGATGTGGGTGATCTTACAAATAATGGCTATCAGACCTTGAATATAACACTTAAGCTTTTAAAGCTGTAGGCAATCCTCTAAGAATATAAATTGTAATAAAGAGGAATTCAATGAAACCACAGGTACATTGGATGACTCTAACCCTTTCTAGATAATATGATCAAATTATCACAATGAGACAGAAGATTGCCTTCATATCTCATTGAATATGTATGTTTGTGCAATCTAGTTATGAAGCTTTCTGCCTTAAATACTTGATTTTCACTTTCTACAATAAATTAAATATCTGTTAGCCCCTTAATTATCAGTTCTTGATCTCCTTTTTTTTTTTTTTTGTTTGTGTGTGTGTGTGTTCAGAAACAGTCTTTGATGTTTTTAAGAGAACGGTTCACACTTTATCAACTTACAGGGGCCCATTTGGAAACAATCAGCACAAAACAAATAAAAATAAAACACAAAAATCTAAGCTACCTCTCAATGAATTCTGAAAAAAAAAAAACAATTATTTTGAAGACCACTATTTGAGTTCAACCAAATTGCTATTTCCCCCTAAATTAGTCATTTGATTCAATTAATTTAGCTTGTTATTGTTTTAAATAATTTAAAAAATTAAAGAAAATTGAGACTTTTATTAGGTTACCATATTAATTTTTTTTTTTTTTTTTTTTGCTGAGGGAATTGGAGTTAAGTGACTTAGTGACTTGCTCAGAGTTACACAGCTAGGAAGTGTTAAGTGCCTGAGGCCAGATCTGAATTTAGGTCTTACTGACTTTAGGGCTAGTGCTCTAGCCACTGTCACTTAACTGCCCCGAAAAAATGCTGTTATTTTTACAGTGAACAATTTATATAACAGATAAAATGGAGTTTAATAAATTTTTATATTTAATGGTACTAAAAACATAAAAGAGTTTATATTTCCTTTTACATCAATGCAATGAATTCATAAAGTATAGCTGGTGGTGATGAAAAAGTATAATAAGATGCTTTTATATTGTGATTCTTCTTACTTCTGAGGAACTTGTAATGAGAAAAATATAACATTTGTCTACCAAACAATTATAAAATCTCATTATCAGAAATCCTCTAATTTAGCTGTTAATCTTATGGACATTTCATCATTTCACTGTGAAGTTTTATAGGCCTATAATAATTTTCATTATGAAAATGGCATTTAATCTGTTCTTAATTCCAGTTTTTGTAATTTTTATTGATACTATTGTATTAGGCTTCCATTGAGTGTCCACCCAAATGTAATCTGAAATCTGTTTAATAGACAGTCTTCATCCACTTGCTATTTTCTATGTAAATAGGTGAAACTGTGTTGTTTGCTTAAATATCTCTTCTGGAAAGCACTGAAATGTCTTAGAACACGATGCAATTAGCACAATGCCATCTACAAATAATAGGATTAGCAAGATATAATCATGTGCAGGGAATTCTTCCTTATTCTGTATTCTTTTATGGATCTTCTTTATCTCTATATTTTATGCCTCATCATTATTCAAAAGTATGTATATTAAATAGACAGTACTGATGGTCGATGATCTGGGGAAGTCATCAGTTGAAAAGGAAGAAGGCAGGCTGGAATATTCTTGGGAAATTATAAAACTCTTTTTCCTATCTTAATTCTTTCTTGAAAGAAAGGCCGCTTCATTCAACACTAACATTTTTATTGAGGCTACTATATGATACTGAGATATAGGACAGCCCTACATTTGAAAAGAGCAGCTAGGAAGTACAGTGGATAAACTGCTAGCCCTGGATCCAGGAAAACTCATTTTCCTGAATTAGAATATGGGCTCAAATACTTACTGATTGTGAGATTCTTAGCAAGTCACTTAGCCTTGTTTACTTCAATTTCCTCATCAGCAAAATGAGTTGAAGAAGGAAATGGCAAACTAGCATTTAGTAATTTTACCAATAAAGTTCCATATAGGAAATGAATTTATCTCAAATACAAAGAGGCTTCTTAGAAGTGGTCATAAAAGATTTTAAAAGGTAAATAAGAGAAGTAGAAGAAAAATTAAGACAAGATACAAGAGCTATGCGTGCAGAGAGTTAACAATGAAAAGAATTTCTTAAAAAAAAAAAAAAAAAAAACAACACTACTGACCAAATGCAAAAAAAAAAAAAAAAATCCACTTAAGAAAATTATACCTTGAAAAGCAGAATTGATCAAAGGGGAAAGAGACACAAAAGCTAACTGAAGAAAATCACAAATTAAAAAATAGAACTGATCAAATGAAACCTTTGAGACATCTAGAATCAGTCACACGAACTAAAAAGAATGAAAAAAATGGAGGAAAAATGTAAATTACCTTATTATAAATAGTCGACTTGGAAAAAATAAGTCCAGGAGAGAGACAATTTAAATATTATTTGTTTATTGAAGGCTATGACCAAAAAAAAAAAAAAAAGAGCTTGGATAGAATTTTTCAAGAGATCATTAAGGAAAACTGCTATTATATGTTAGAATCAGAGAGTGAAATAGTCAATTAAAGAATCCATTGATCACCTCTAAAAAGAGATCCTATAGAACCTTATTCAAAATTCCAAAACTGTAATCTCTATTATTAAAGCTTTTTATTTTTCAAAACATATGCATGGATAGTTCTGCCACCTTAGCCCTTCCAAAACCTTCTACCATTCCCCTTCCCTTAGATATCAAGTCGTCCAATAGATATTAAATATGGTAGAAATATATGTTAACTCCAATATATGCATACACATTTATACAATTATATTTATGCACAAGAAAAATCAAATCAAACCAGAAAAAATGATGAAGAAAATAAAATGCAAACTAACAACAATAAAAAGAGTGAAAATGCTCTGTTGTGATGCACATTCCGTTCTCAATGTCTTCTCTCTGGATGTAGATGGCTCTTTTGATTCCAAGACCATTGGAACTGGTTTAAATCATCTTGTTGTTGAAGAGAGCCACATCCTTCAGAATTGATCATCATATAATATTGCTATTGCTGTGTACAATCATCTCTTGGTTCTGCTCATTTCACTTAGCATCAGTTCATGTATTGTTTCTTATAGAACAATAAGATTCCATAGCATTCATATACTAAAATTTGTTCAACCATTCTCCAACTGATGGGCACTCAGTTTTAGATGTCTTGCCACTACAAAAAGAACTTCCCCAAACATTTTTGCACATATGGGTCCCTTTCCCTTCTTTAAGATCTCTTTGGAATATAAGCCCAACAGAAACATTGCTGGATAAAGGGTATGCAGAGTTTGATAATTCTTTGGGCTTAATTTCAAA
The DNA here is from genome assembly GCF_016432865.1 of Antechinus flavipes. NCBI lineage: Eukaryota > Metazoa > Chordata > Mammalia > Dasyuromorphia > Dasyuridae > Antechinus > Antechinus flavipes. The sequence continues at coordinate 266,704,844 of NC_067401.1, forward strand.
TTTCTCTCCAGAATGGTTGGATCTGCAAAACTATAATCTCAAGGAAAAAAGTACTGTTAGATGCCAGACAAAAACCATTCAAGTATTTTTTTAAATAACTTTTTATTGACAGAACCCATGCCAGAGTAATTTTTTACAGCATTATCCCTTGCACTCACTTCTGTTCCGATTTTTCCCCTCCTTCCCTCCACACCCTCCCCCAGATGGCAAGCAGTCCTTTACATGTTAAATAGGTTACAGTATATCCTAGATACAGTATATGTTTGCCGAACCGAACAGTTTTCTTGTTGCACAGGAAGAATTGGATTCAGAAGTTATTTTTAACTTTCCCAGGATTATTTTTAACCCAGGAAGAAAAACAAAAATGCAAGCAGTTTATATTCATTTCCCAGTGTTCTTTCTTTGGGTGTAGCTACTTCTGTCCATCCTTGATCTGAATTAACTCTCTTTATCGAAGAGATCCACTTCCATCAGAATATATCCTCAAACAGTATCATTGTTGAGGTATATAATGATCTCCTGGTTCTGCTTATTTCACTTAGCATCAGTTCATGTAAGTCTCGCCAATCCTCTCTGTATTCATCCTGCTAGTCATTTCTTACAGAACAATAATGTTCCATAATGTTCATATACCACAATTTACTCAACCATTTTCCAATTGATGGGCATCCATTCACTTTCCAGCTTCTAGCCACTACAAACAGGGCTGCCACAAACATTTTGGCACATACAGGTCTCTTTCCCTTCTTTAGTATTTCTTTGGGATATAAGCCCAGAAGTAGCACTGCTGGATCAAAGGGTATGCACAGTTTGATAACTTTTTGGGCATAATTCCAGATTGCTCTCCAGAATGGCTGGATGTGTTCACAATTCCACCAACAATGTATCAGTGTCCCTGTTTTCCCACATCCCCTCCAACATTCTGCATTATATTTCCCTGTCATTCTAGCCAATCTGACAGGTGTGTAGTGGTATCTCAGAGTTGTCTTAATTTGCATCTCTCTGATTAATAATGATTTGGAGCATATTTTCATATGTCTATAAATAGTTTTAATTTCTTCATCTGAGAATTGTTTGTTCCTATCCTTTGACCATTTATCAATTGGAGAATGGCTTGATTTCTTATAAATTAGAGTCAGTTCTCTATATATTTTGGAAATGAGGCCTTTATCAGAACCTTTGACTGTAAAAATGTTTTCCCAGTGTATTGTTTCTCTTCTAATCTGGTCTGCATTTGCTTTGTTTGTACAAAAACTTCAATTTGATATAATCAAAATTTTCTATTTTGTGGTCAATAGTGATCTCTAGTTCTTCTTTGGTCATAAATTCCTCCCTCTTCCACAGGTCTGAGAGGTAAACTATCCTATGCTCTTCCAATTTATTTATAATCTCATTCTTTATGCCTAGGTCATGAACCCATTTTGACCTTCTCTTGGTGCATGGTGTTAAGTGTGGGTCAATGCCTAGTGTCTGCCATACTAATTTCCAATTTCCCCAGCAATTTTTGTCAAATAATGTGTTCTTTTGGCAAAAACTGGGATCTTTGGGTTTGTCAAACACTATATTATTAAAAGTTATTGGCTGTTTTGTCCTTTGAACCTAATCTATTCCATTGATCAACTAGTCTATTTCTTAGCCAATATCAGATGGTTTTAGTAACTGCTGCTTTATAATACAATTTTAGATCTGGTACAGCTAGGCCACCTTCATTTGCTTTTTTTTTTTCATTAATTCCCTTGAAATTCTTGACCTTTTGTTTTTCCATATGAACTTTATTGTTATTTTTTCTAGGTCATCAAAGTAGCTTTTTAGGAGTCTGATTGGTATAGCGCTAAATAAATAGATTAGTTTAGGTAGTATGGTCATCTTTATTATATTTGCTCACTCAATCCAAGAGCATTTAACATTTTTCCAGTTGGTTAGATCAGACTTAATTTGTGTGAAAAGTGTTTTGTAGATTTGCTCATAAAGTTTCTGATTTTCCCTTGGCAAATAGTTTCCTAAATATTTTATACAATCAGTAGTTACTTTAAATGGAATTTCTCTTTGTAACTCTAACTGTTGAGTTTTGTTAATGATATATAAGAATGCTGATGACTTATATGGGGTTTTTTTTGTATTCTGCAACTTTGCTAAAGGTGTGTATTGTTTCTAATAACTTTTTAGTAGAATTCCTGGGGTTCTCTAAGTATACCATCATCTCATCAGCAAAGAGTGATAATTTGGTTTCCTCATTGCCTATTCTTATTCCTTTAATCTCTTTCTCAACTCTTATTGCCAAAGCTAGCATTTCGAATACAATATTAAGTAGTAACGGTGATAGTGGGCAACCTTGTTTCACTCCTGATCTTATTGGGATTGGTTGCAGTTTGTGCCCATTACATATTATGCTTACTGCTGGTTTTAAATAGATGCTCCTGATTATTTTAAGGGAAAGTCCTCTTTTTCCTATACTTTCAAGAGTTTTTAATAGGAATGGATGTTGGATTTAATCAAATACTTTTTCTGCATCTATTAAGATGATCATATGGTTTTTGTTAATTTGGTTATTAATATGGCCAATTATACTGACAGTTTTCCTAATATTGAACCAGCCCTGAATTCCTGATATAAATCCTACTTGATTGTGGTATATTATCCTGGGGATGATTTTCTGTAGTCTTTTTGCTAATATCTTATTTAAGATTTTAGCATTGATATTCATTAGGGAGATTGGTCTATAATTTTCTTTCTCTGTTTTCAACCTACCTGGTTTAGGTATCAGTACCATGTCTGTGTCATAAAAGGAATTTGGTAGGACTCCTTCATTCCCTATTTTTTTCAAATAGTTTATAAAGCACTGGGGCTAATTGTTCTTTGAATATTTGGTAGAATTCCTATGTAAATCCATCTGGTTGGTCCTGCCATTCAAGTATTGAGGAGACACATCCAGGACTACCCAGGATAATCAGATTAGAAATCTTGGGATATTATATTCCAGGGGTAAAAGACCTAAAATGATAAACAAGAATCAACTACCCTGTAAGATTGATGGTCATATTTCAGGGGAAGACATGAATCTTCAATGAAGTAAGAGATTTTCAATAATTTCTTTTGAAAAAAAACTACAATTAAAAGAAAAATATGATATTTTAATACATGACCAAGAGAAGCATAAAAAAGTACGCAGGAGAATATAAATTATTTAAAAATTAGATTGTTTCTCATCTCTTGATGAAAAAAATGATACTTGTAACTCTTGGAAACTATATATTTTATTAGGAAAGTTATATAAGACATACATGGACCTAGAGTAAACATGAATTGACTCTGATATTATCATATCAAAGAAAGAGACATTAAGGAGTAGAAAAATGTTTGCACTAAAAGAAGAGGAAAGGGGAGGTATAATGGGATGAATTAGATCACATGAAGAAGCACAAAAACTATTATAATAGAGGGAAAGAAGGGAGGGGGGTAAGTATTGTCTGAAGCTTGATTTCATCAGTTTTGACTTAAAGACTGAATAACATATTCACTTAGTTAGACAAATAAATTTATCTTACTCTATAAGGAAGTAGGAGGAGAAAGTGGGAAGAAAAGACAGGGGTTGCTTGGAAGGTAGGGCAGACACACTAGGGGATAGGAGCAAGAGAAAGGAGGAGAGCTCATAGAAAGGAAGACAGGTAGGATGGGTTAGAAATGAAACACTACTAAGGAAGGAAAGAGTGAAGAGAAAGAAAAGAACAACAACAAAAATACAGGGGAAAATAGAATGAAGAGAAATGCACAACTGGTAATAACTGTGAATGTGAATGGGATGAACTTTCCCATAAAATGGAAGCAAATCTATGACTGTGATTGGGGTGAACTCTCCCCTAAAATAGAAGCAAATAGGGGAGTGAATTGAAAACCTGAATCAACAATATATTGTTTACAAAGAACACATTTGAAACAGAAATACACACAGGGTAAGGGTAAAAGACTTGAAGAATATTTTTTATGTTCCAGCTTAAGTAAAAAATAAGAAAAGTAAGGGTATCAATTCTGATCTCCATAAAGCAAAAGTAAAATAGATCTAATAAAAATAGATAAGGAAAGAAACTATATCTTGTTAAAGGGTACTATAAATGATGAAGTTATACTAAATGGGTACACAACTAAAAAATCTAGAAAGTGAACAAATTAAAATCCCCAATTAAATACCAAATTAGAAATTCTGAAAATTGAGGAGATCAATAAAATTGAAACTAGGAAAACTATTGAATCAATAAAACTTGAGTGGATTTTATGAAAAACTCAACAAAATTAGTTTTATTAGAAAAAGGAAAGAAAAATAAATAAATTACAGCATCAAAAATGAAGAGTGAACTTATCATCAATGAAAAAAAAATAAAGTAATAATTAATTTGTCCAACTGTATGTCAGCAAAGCAGGCAATTTAATAGTAATGGATGGAGATTTACAACATTAAAAATGACCCTACCAGAAAAGGAAATAAATTACTTAAAAAGTCCCATTTTAGAAAATAGAAATCAAATATACCATCAATGAACTCCTTAAGAAAAAATCTTCAAGGCCAAATGGATTTACAAGTGAATTCTACCACACATTTAAAAAACAATTAATTCCAATATTAAGTAAAGTACTTGGAAAAATAGGTAAAGCAGGAATCCTGTCAAATTCCTTCTAAGACACAGGACGATCCAAAACAGGGAAATAAAATTACAGACCAATCTCCTTAATGAATATTGATGAAAAATTTTAAATAGAATATTAGTAAAGAGATTACAACAACTTCTCAGGAAAATAATATACTTTAATAAAGTGGATTTGTACCAGCAAATTCATTATCAGGAAAACTATCCACATAATTGATAGCATCAATAACCAAACTAATAGAAATCATAGGATAATCTCAATATATGTGAAAAAATTTTTGATAAAACAAGACCTATTCCTATTAAACACACAATATTTCAGAGGAATGAATTTTGCTTAACATGATAAGTAGCATGTATCCAAAACTATTAGCAAGCATTATTAGTAATGGGGAGAAGCTAGAAACAGTTCCAGTAAGATCAGAGATGAAACACAGATGCCCATTTACTCCGCGGTTGTAATTGTATTAGAAATGTTGGCTTTAACAATAAGAAAAAGAAATGAAAGGAGTTAAGATAGACATGAAGACATAAAACTATCATTCTTTGCAGGAATTATAATGGTATATTTAGTGAATCCTACAAAATCATCCAAAAAGTTACTCGAATAAAATTAACAGTTTACAGCAAAGTTACAGGGTATAAAATAAACCCACAAAATCACCAGCATTTCTATATGTTACTAACAAAGCTCAGCAGCAAGATATAGAAAGAGGAATTCTGTTTAAAGTAATCATAGATAAAATAAAATGAAATAATTGGGTGTCTACGTGCCAAGACAAACCCAGGAATTATATGAACACAATTCCAAATATTTTTCACACAGATAAAGTTAGAACTAAACAATTGGGAAAATATCAGTTGCTCATGAATAGGCTGAGCTGACATAATAAAAATGACAATTCAACCAAAATTTGTATACTTTATTCAGTGCAACACAAATCAAAGTGTCAAGATTTTTTAATAAGCTGGAAAAATAGCAGCACAATTGGAAGAACAAAAATTCAAGAATATCAAGGAAATTAATGAAAAATTACAAAGGACTGTGGTCTAGCAGTACCAGACCTAAAACTATGATAAAGCAACAGTCATCAAAACTATTTGATGGTGGATAAGAAATAATATGGTTCATCAATGGAATAGATTAGATACACATAATACAATAATTAATGATTATAGTAATCAAATATTTGATAAAACCTAAAATTCACTTTCACAGAAATTACTGGGAAAACTAGAAAATAACATATCAAAAACTCATAATATCCTCATATCTCATACCAAAATAAAATCAAAATGAGCACATGATTTATGTGTAAAGGATGATAATATAAGACAATTAGGAGAGCAAGAATAGTTTACCTATCAGATCTTTGGAGAAGGGAGGGATTTTTGTCCAAATAAGTACTAGAGAACATTATGAAATGTAAAATGGAAAACTTTGATTACATTAGGTTAAAAAGTTTTTGCACAATCAAAGCCTCATAGGCAAGACTAGAAGAGAAGCACAAAGTTGGGGAAGGGGAGATTTTACAGCAAGTGTTTTTGATGAATACTCATTTCTAAAATATGTAAAGAACTGTGTCAAATTTATAAGAGTACAAGTCATTCTTCAATTGATAAACAGTCAAAGGATATGAACAGGCAATTTTTAGATGAAGAAATTAAAGCCATCTAGAATCATATGAAAAAATGCTCCAAATCAATATTGATTAGAGAAATGCACATGAAAACAACAACTCTAAGGTACTACCCCATATATCTCAGGTTGAATAAGATGACAGGAAAAGATAAAGAAAAAGCTCAAGAAATTTGGGAAATTTGGAAAGGCTGGGACACTAATGCATTGTTGATGGAGGTATGAAATGATTCAACTATTCTGTAGAGCAATTTGGAACTATGCTGAAATCATTATCAAACTGTGCATACTGTATACCAAAGAAATCATAGAGGAGAGTAAAGAACTCCTATGCACAAAAATGTTTTTATTAGCTCTTCTTGTGGTAGCAAAGAATTGGAAAATGAATAGATGTCAATCAATCAGGGAATGGATGGATAAGTTATGATATATGAAAGTAATGAATATTATTCTATAAAAAGTGATGAGCAAGCAGATTTTAGAAAAGTCTGGAAAGATTTATATGAACGAATACTGAGTGAATCAAGCAGAACCAGGAATACATTATACATGCTAAAAGCAAGATTGTGCAGTGATCAAGTTTTTGGTTCTCAGTGGATCTATGATCCAAGGCAATTCCACTAACACCATCCACATCCAAAGAGAGAACTACGGAGATTGAATATAAACCAATACATGCTATGTTCACTTTTTTTTTTTCTGTTTTATTTTTCTCTTGTAGCTTTTCCCTTTTGTTCTTATTTTTCTAATCCAAAATAATTATAAGAAAAACTAAGTAAAAATGAATGTACATGTATAGTAAAAATATTTTTACATATATCTGGGGAAAACAAAAATAAACAATACAATTAAAAAAAAAAAGAAAGCCTCAATGGTTTCATAAAGAGTTGGACAAGAATGAAACAACTACATAACAAAAACCTTTTAAAAACCAAAATGAGTACTATTTAAAAGGAACTGGTGAGATTCATATAAGAAATAATCAGGTTGCAACATATGTGCCCAAGGAGAAAATCTGAAGATCAAGAATGAATCACATTAATAAGAAATATTATGACAAAGAGGGCAGTTATACTTGGTCCAAATCTGTGGCAAAAGTAGCGTTGATATGTAAACAGCTGGAGTGTTGCATTATAATTCTGGAGACAGAAAGAGTACATGAGGACTGCCTCCAATAGTCCCTCTAACCCCTTGGAGGCGCATGTTTGTAGGATCATGTGTATGATGGACAAATATGATAGTTCGGATAGACTGAAATCAACATTGCAAAGAGGAGCTCCAAAATACTATTAGAATTTGGATTCATTTGAATATGTTTATGTTTCAACCTAGAATTTCTACACATAGAATACTTTATTAACATAAAGAAAATTCACTAGAACAATATAAATAGGCCTTCTACAGAGAAGTCAAGAGAAAGAGGGTATTTCTTTAACAAAACAGTAAGTTTTGTTGTAACAAATATAACAGAGAGATTAATATAACTAATTGATTTAATAACCAAATATTTTAAACTCTAATGCAAGAAAAAACCCAAGTTTTAAAAAGTACATTTATTCTAAATTAATTGATTACTTCTTGACTCCATCTGTGTGAATAGCTCCTTTCAGTGACCAAGATAGCAATCCTTTCATATCTTGGAAGAAACTTTATTTTTAGATGGCCAATTCCTTGGTGATGAAATTCTCTGCATTTAGTTAGACTGGTTTGCCAATCGCAGTCATGTAGGCTATTGATAGATCAATAACTAAAGTTTAAAAGCTTATGACATCATAATTTTGGACCTGGAAGGGACTTTGGAGAATCTTAGATGATTCTAGTCCAAGCCCCTGAATTATATAGGTGAGGCTCAGAGAAGTTGTGATTTGCCTAAAGTCATATGTAAAGTAAGTGGCAAAGTTAAGATTTGAACTCAGGCCCTCTTGCACATAATGCAACCAGTTTCTGGTTGTGTTATGTATATCTTTCAAAGACCCAAGATTAACTTAATTCCATGAAAAGTTGTTGGAGCGAAATTTACAGAAGGAAATGAATTATTTTAAAGTGATGATCTGATGATGATCCCCTCTTTATGGTTAGGTTATCCTTCATGTTATGAAGGATATGTTTATGTTGTTAAAGAATTTGTCACTAAAACATGCTGTTTCTAATCCATTTGGATATAGTCACTTTCACATGTTGTGGTGTGATTTTAAGAAGGCATTGATAGGACTTCCAGCCAAGATGGCAGAGAGGACACACACATTTTAGTGAGTTATTTTCTTCATTAGCTTTTTTTACTTCTTTTTGTATATGTCCAATTGAGTTTTTAAATGAGTTCTTTTGCTCTATGGGATTTTTTTCCATTTTACTTTCTTGTCCTCAGAATATTTTTTTTTTCATGATATGGCTTTGGAATTAGTGCTTGACTGAAAAAAAAAAAAAAAACAAAAACAAAAACACATACATTACCAATAGAAGATATCTTTGAAATTTGCCAGGAAATGTCTCACACTGAGCAGACTGGACAGGGGGGCAGAATGTAGCTTTAGCCATAAGAAAATTTGCAGGGAGAATCTGACACAGTGTGAACTTCTTTGCCCTGGCACCAAGACAGTAGATCAGCAGAAAAGCTATAATAAAGACTTCAATCATGAAACACTGAGGTCTCTGGGGACCTGACCACATTCACCCAATACCCAGAGTGATTCAGCATGCTCTCAGAGTCTTAGAGAGTGGCCACTGTGCAGGCAGCACTGACATTGTTGTTTTACTGCTGCTTCATTGCAACCTCTTGTAGTCTGTAGAGGAAGCTTGGTAATACCATACTGCCCAAAAAGCAGACCGCATTTTTTTTTTGTTGTTGTTGTTTTTGTTTGTTTGTTTGTTTGTTTTCTTTGGTTCTTTTTTGTCAAAATGAGCAAAAAAATTAAAGCAAGCTCTAACAATAGAGAGCTTTTATATGGATAGAAAGCAGACTTCAAACCCTGAGGAGACTAAAAACAAAGTGTCTCCAGATGAATCCTCAAAAGAGGTTATGATCTGGTCTTCAACACACAAGACACTCATAGAAGAAATTAAAAAGGCTCTTACAAGAGAGCTAGAAGAAAAATGGGCAAAGGAAAGGGAAGCTTAGCAAGAGGGTCTGGATAAGTCATCCCACTTATTTACAGATAGCATGGATAAAAAAAGCAAATCTGGGGGGCAGAGCCAAGATGGTGGAGAAGGCACACGTGACTTTCTAAGCTTCTTTCATGCTCTCACAACCAACTATTAAATTTAGCCTCAAAAATAGCGCTTGACTGGTAAAACCCATGAAGTTTAGAAGCACAACAACTTACCAGCCAAAGATAATCTGGAAGATCGGCAGGAAAGATTTGTCCTGAGGGGACAGGAATAGATCAGTGCAGGCAGGGAGATACCAGCTTCCAGAGTAGACCAGGGGGCAGAGGTGAACTCTGTGACTAGAGAGGACTCTCCCATAGGCTAAATGCCCTGCCTTAACTATGAAGGAGTAAATCAGAAGAGAAATTAAAGCCAATGACAGAGGGTACTCTAAAAAACACCAGAACCTAACAAGATCTGGCTATAACCACCCAAAACTGAAAATGACTCAGCACAGACCAAAACACAGCCCTGTAGTGACATTCTGCAGTACCGAGCATTTACAGGGGCAGTTACAAATCTGCATGGCAGGGGGGCCCAGCCCCGGGAAGACTCTAATTTGCACAGTGGGGGGTTCAGCCTGGGGGCAATAGAACTTGCACCTAGTGACCGTGCTTCCCTGGGCAGGGACATTTCTGGTCTGTGGGGGTGCAATTTGCAGGTCAGCCATAATACCCACAGCCACATGGTGGGCTTTGGCCTGGGGTAGTGGCACTTTCACTGCCCAGTTTCTAGCCCCAAGGCAGTCCTTAACTCACACAGCAGGGTTATTTGTAGCACACTTCCGCAGCTCCACAGTGCAGGCCTGAGTTACTTGGGGAGGGGAAGGGGACTCTTTCCCAGAGCACTACTGTACCTTATTGCTCTTTGTAGCCAGTTGGCAGGACAGCTATCCATCCATACACCTATCCTTGCTGTTCAGAGGAAGCTAGTAAACTCCTGGACCTGAAGGCAGACCTTACAGGCTTTAACAAAATGAGTAAAAAAATCAAAAGGACGATCCATAGCTTCTATACAGAAAGAGAGCAGGTTTTCAACCCCCAAAGAGACAAATAACAGACAATCTCCAGACAATTATTGGTCTCCAATACAAAAGGCTCTCCTAGAAGAGACTATTAATAACCTTAAAAGAGAAATAGAAGAAAAATGGGGAAAGGAAAGAGAAGCTATGCAAGAGAACAACAGCTCCCTGAAATGTGAATTGGAAAAGGGAAAAACTCCCAAGAAGTGCAGGAAAACAGAATTTATGAATTGGAAAAGGTAAAGAATTCTCAAGAAAGTAGGACGTGTGAATTGGAAAAAGAAAATAACTCACTTAAAAAAAAAATAGCGAAATGGAAAAAAAATTCCATAAAGCAAAACAACTCATTTAAAAACTCAATTGGACATAAACAAAAAAAAGTAAAAAAAGCTAATGAAGAAAATAACTCACTAAAAATCAGAACTGAAAAAATAGAAATGACTGATTCATTGAGACATCAAGAATCAGTCAAGCAAACCAAAAAAAAAAAAAAAAAAAGAAAGATTAGGGAAAAAAAAAGTGTAAAATATTTACTTGGAAAAACAACAGACCTGGAAAATAGATCTAGGAGAGATAACCTGAGGATCATTGGACTTCCTGAAAATTATGATGAAAAAAAGAGTCTAGATTCTATTTTACAGGAAATCATCAAAGACAACTGCACAGAAGTAATAGAATCAGAAGGTAAAATAGGTGTTGAAAGAATTCATCAAACACCTTCTGAAAAAGACCCTAAAATAAAAACCCCAAGGAATATTGTGGCAAATTTCAGAACTATCATATAAAGAAAAAAATTTTACAAGAAGCCAGGAAAAACAAAAATTCAAACACTGAGGTGCCACAATAAGGCACTCAAGATCTGAGTGGTACCACATTAAAGGAACAAGGAGCTTGGAATCTGATATTCTGTTTTTTTTTTTTTTTTTTAATAACTTTTTATTGATAGAACCCATGCCAGGGTAATTTTTAAAAAAGCATTATCCCTTGCATTCACTTCTGTTCCTATTTTTCCCCTCCCTCCCTCCACCCCCTCCCCTAGATGGCAAGCAGTCTGTTGAATAGGTTACAGTATATCCTAGATACAATATATATGTGCAGAACTGAACCGTTTTCTTGTTGCACAGGGAGAATAGAATTCAGAAGGTAGAAATAACCCGGGAAGAAAAACAAAAATGCAAGCAGTTTATATTCATTTCCCAGTGTGGAATCTGATATTCTGAAAGGCAAAAGAACTTGGAATGCAGCCAAGAATAAATTACCCAGCTAAGCTGAGCATTTTCTACCATGGATGATGATGGAAACTGAATGAAACAGAGGAATTCTATTAGTTTCTAAGGAAAAAAAACAGATTTAAACAAAAACAAATTTATGTCCAACCACAGAACTCAAGAGAAGCAGAAAAAGGTAAAAGGAACATTTGAAAATTGTGTTTCTGTTGTGAATTTACATAAAGACCACATGGATAATTTGATTTTACTGATATAATATAAAAAAGGGAAGTATCAATGGAAAGGGGATAGTGTCAGAAAAAGGGAAAAGGGGATATAAAAAGAGGGAAATTACATCCCACAGTGAGGCAAAGGAAACCTATCATATCTGAAGGCACTTAGAGAGGGGGAGGAACACTGAGTGAATTTTACTCTCATCAGAATTGCCTCAAAGGGAATATAATTGACATATTTGTTTTACAGAGAATCTTCTCTCACTTCATTAAAAAGTGGGAGAGGAAAAGGGAAAAGGAAAAAGAGTGATAAGGGAAGGGTACAGGAAAGGGGAAGGGATTGAAAGGAAGGAGGGAGGGATCCTAAGGAGGGAGAGCTGCATGATGCAAGTGAGGCCCATAAGTTTAAAGCTACGGAAGGGAGTAATAGAGGGGAAGAAAAAGAAAAGGACAATCTGGGGATATTATAATGGCAGCAAATACAGAATTTGTAATTTTAATTGTAAATGTGAATGGGATGAACTCTCCCATAAAGTCGAGGTGGATAGCTATCTGGATCAAAAGTCAGAACCCTACAAAATGTTATTTACAGAAAACACATTTAAAGCAGAGAGATACATACAGAGGAAAGGTAAAAGGCTGGAGAAGAATCTATTATGCTTCAGGTGAAGTAAAAATAGTAGGGATATCCATCCCTATCTCAAAAACAAAAATTGATCTAATTAAAAGAGATAAGGAAGGAAACTATATTTGCTAAAGGGTAGACAATGAAGCAATATCAATACTAAACATATATGCACCAAGTGGTATAGCAAATAACTTCCTAAAGGAGAAGTTAAGAGAATTGCAAGAAGAAATAGACAGCAAAACTATAATAGTGGGAGATCTCAGTCTTGCACTCTCAGAATTAGATAAATCAAACCACAAAACAAATAAGAAAGAAATTAAAGAGGTAAACAGAATATTGGAAAATTTAGATATGATAGATCTTTGGAGAAAATTGAATGGTGACAGAAAGGAGTATACTTTCTTCTTAGCAGTTCATGGAACCTACACAAAAATTGACCATATATTAGGACATAAAGACCTCAAAATTAAATGCAGAAAGGCAGAAATAGTAATTGCTTTCTTTTCAGATTATGGGACAATAAAAACTACATATAACAAAAAGTTGAGGGTAAATAGACCAAAAAGTAATTGGAAACTAAATAATCTCATCTTAAAGAATGATTAAGTGAAACAGCAAATTATAGACACAATTAATAATTTTACTAAAGTTAATGACAACGATGAGAGATCATACCAAAATTTGTGGGATGCAGCCAAAGCAGTTATAAGGGGAAATTTTATATCTCTAGAAACTTACTTGAATAAAATAGAGAAAGAGAAGATCAATGTATTGGCTTTGCAACTTAAAAAGCTAGAAAAAGACCAAATTAAAAACCCCCAATAAAATACTAAACTTGAAATTCTAAAATTAAAAGGAGAAATTAATATTGAAAGTAAAAAAAAAAAAAAAACTATTGAATTAATCAATAAAACTAAGAGTTTGTTTTATGAAAAAAAATAGATAAATCTTTGGTAAATCTGATTAGAAAAAGAAAGATTGCTCTAGCAATATGGGCAGCTGTGACAGGAAGCCAGCTAGCAGAGAGAGACCTGAGCTGAAGGGCCGTCCATCGCAATCGCAATGCAAGTAGTCTCTCCTTCCCCTTCCTTTTCCACTCCCCTGCCTCCATCCACCAAAATTGTCATTTCCTATACAACACATCAGGACTTGCACAAAGAGTGGGCGGGGGCCATTCTTTCTCCAAGTTTATATATTTATAGATTATGGTCCAATTACTATTTAGCCTCATGTGCTTGGGACCTCAGTGCATCAACTCAAGCCTCCACCCATTACAGGTCCTGAAGATTTTTTCTTAGGTAGTTGATTAATAGCTTATTCTATTTCTTTTTCTGAAATGGAACTATTTAAGCAATATACTTACTCCTCTCTTAATCTGGGAAGCCTATATTTTTGGAGGTAGTCATACATTTCACTTAAGTTATCAAATTTATTGGCATAAAGTTGGGTAAAGTAACTCCTTATTATTGCTCTAATTTCCTCTTCATTGGTGGAAAGTTCTCCCTTTTCATTTTTAAGACTAACAATTTGATTTTCCTCTTTCCTTTTTTTAATCAGATTTACTAAGGCTTTGTCTATTTTGTTGGTTTTTTCATAGAACCAACTCTTAGTTTTATTAATTAATTCAATAGTTTTTTTTACTTTCAATTTTATTGATCTCTCCTTTTATTTTTAGAATTTTAAGTTTAGTGTTTGACTGGGGGTTTTTAATTTGTTCCTTTTCTAGCATTTTTAGTTGCAAGCCCAATTCATTGACCTTCTCTTTCTCTATTTTATACAAATAGGCCTCTAGAGATATGAAATTTCCCCTTATGACCGCTTTGACTGCATCCCATACATTTTGGTATGATGTCTCATTATTATCGTTTTCTTGGGTGAAGTTATTAATTATGTCTGATTTGCTGTTTCACCCAATCATTCTTTAGTATGAGATTATTTAGTTTCCAATTATTTTCTTGGTCTACTTTCCCCTGGCTTTTTGTTGAATGTAATTTTCATTGCATCATGGTCTGTAAAGGATGCATTTACTATTTCTGCCTTACTGCATTTGAGTTTGAGGTTTTTATGTCCTAATATATGGTCAATTTTTGTATAGGTTCCATGAACTGCTGAAAAGAAAGTGTATTCCTTTCTGTCTCCATTACATTTTCTCCAGAGATCTATCATATCTAACTTTTCTAGTATTCTATTTACCTCTTTGACTTCTTTCTTATTTATTTTGTGGTTTGATTTATCTAATTCTGAGAGTGAAAGGTTAAGATCTCCCACTATTATAGTTTTACTGTCTATTTCTTCTTTCAGTCCTCTTTATTTCTCTTTTAAGAATTTAGATGCTATACCACTTGGTGCATATATGTTTAATATTGATATTGGTTCATTATCCATGCTACCCTTTAGCAACATATAGTGCCCTTCTTATCTCTTTTAATTAGATCAATTTTTGCTTTTGCTTGATCTGAGATCAGGATGGCTACTCCTGCTTTTTTGACTTCACCGGAAGCATAGTAGATTTTCCTCCAACCTTTTACATTTAACCTGCATGCATCTCCTCACTTCAGGTGTGTTTCCTGTAAACAACATATTTTAAGATTCTGGCTTTTAATCCATTCTGCTAACCACTTCCTCTTTATGGGGGAGTTTACCCCGTTCACATTTATGGTTAAAATGACCAATTCTGTATTACTTGCCATCTTGTTAATCCCTGTTTATGCTTTTCTCCCTTCTTGTGAGCACCACTTGCTTCTCACAGCCCTCCCTTTTTAGTATCTCTTCCCCCACCTTACATTTGCTCCCCCTATCTTACCCCTTTCCCTCCCAGTTTCAGTATTCCCTTCCACTTAGCTTATTCCTTCCCTTTTCACTTTTCCCTTCTCACTTTTTAATTAGGTGGGAGAAGTTTCACCATAGATTGAATATGTCTAAAATTTTTCTCTTAAAGCCAATTTTAAAGGCAGTAAGATGCCTACTATATTCATCCCCCTCCATTCTTTCTCTCAGATATAATAGGTTTGCTTTGCCTCTTCATGAGATGTACTCCCCCCACTTTACCCTTTTTCTGGTACAATGTCCTTTCCACATCAATTTCTAGAACAAGGTATACATGTATTCTTTATACATCTATATAGTCGAAATATAGTTCCCAAGATTAATCTTTACCTTTTTAGATTTCTCTTGAGTTCTATATTTGTAGATCAAACTTTTTATTAAGTTCTGGCTTTTTCATGAGAAATAGATGAAATTCGCTTACTTCATTGAATGTCCATCTTCTTCCCTGGAAAAAGATGCTCATTCTCGCTGGTAAGTTATTTTTGGTTGCATACCAAGTTCCTTAGCCTTTCGGAATATCATATTCCAGGCCCTTCGATCTTTTAATGTGGATGCTGCCAGATCCTGGGTGATCCTTATTGTGGCTCCTTGATACTTGAATTGGGTTTTTCTAGCCGCTTGCAATATTTTTTCCTTCGTCTGAAGGTTCTGGCATTTGGCCACTATATTCCTTAGTGTTTTGATTTTAGGATCCCTTTCAGTGGGTGATTGATGAATCCTTTCAATATTTATTTTTTCCTCTGTTCCTATGACTTCTGGGCAGTTCTCTTTGATAATTTCCTGGAAAATAGTGTCCAGGCTCTTTTTTTCATCATTCTTTTCTGGGAGTCCAATGATTCTCAGATTGTCTCTCCTGGATCTGTTTTCCAGTTCTGTTGTCTTCCCCAGAAGGTATTTCACATTCTTTTCCATTGTTTGATTTTTTTGGATTTGCTTGACTGATTCTTCTTGTCTCCTCGAGTCATTCAAT
This sequence comes from Antechinus flavipes, assembly GCF_016432865.1. NCBI lineage: Eukaryota > Metazoa > Chordata > Mammalia > Dasyuromorphia > Dasyuridae > Antechinus > Antechinus flavipes. The sequence goes on from NC_067401.1 coordinate 266,721,153, forward strand.
TCCAATTGTTCAATTCTGATTTTCAGTGAAGTATTTTCTTCATTCACTTTTTAAAAATCTTTTTCTAATTGTCCCATTGAGTTCTTTTGTTCTGTGGAATTTTTTCCCATTTCGCCAATTTTGTTTTCCAGTTCACCAATCCTATTTTTCAAGGATTTTACTTCTTTATCCACTCTCTCTTTAACTTTCTCCAGGCTCTTTTGCCAAGCCTCCCTCTCCTTTTCCCAAGCTTCCCTCTCCTTTTGCCAAGCCTCACTCTGCTTTTCCCATTTTTCTTCTAGCTCCCTTGTGAGAGCCTTTTTAATCACTTCTATGAGGTTCATCTATGTTGAGGAACAAATGATTTCCTCCTTTGGGGATTCACCTGGAGACAGTCTGTTTTTAGTCTCCTCAGGATTTAGAGTTTGCTCTCTATCTGTATAGAAGCTGTCAAGGGTTAAAGTCCTCTTCAGTTTCTTGCTCATTCTGTCTAATAATCAAAGAAAAACAGAAAAAACTGGAGTCTTTCTTTGGGGGAGGAGCTGGGTGTCTTACCGAGCTTCCTCTACAGACTGTGGGGGGCAGCAGTGAGGCACTAGCAGGACTGTGCTGTGCCTGCGCTCTGAGATCCCAAAGCGTGCTGAGTCACTGTGGGGGGGGGGAAGGGAGAGGCAGCCAGGTCCCAAGAGACTCCAGCTGTTTGGGGTTGTATTCTTCACCCCCGGTGTTTTTAGCTTCTCTGCTGGGCTGTTGACTTGCTGCTGGAGCAAAGTATCCAGTCCTGTAGCGAAGCTCTCCCCGCAGAGAAGGCTGCAATCACTCCCCACCCCCTCTCCCGTCTGCTCCCGTGCTCTCACTGCCGCTGCCCTCAGCCTGCGCCCGATCTAAAACCGTCCCAGCCCTCCAGTAAAGACAGACCTTTCTTGGCGAATCTCAAGGATGGCTTCTCTTTGTGGGTTTTTTTCAGTCAAGCATTAATTCAGAGGCTTGTAATGAAATGGATAGTGAGAGAAAGCGTGGAGCTTATGCAGCTGTGTGCCTCCTCTCCCCCATCTTAACCGGAAGTCCTGGTCACATTTGTCTTGAAAGAAACTTTAGTTGAAATTTGAAGGAATCTAGAGAAGTTAAGAAGTAGATATGAAAAGGAGTAGACTTACAGGCATGAGAGAATCAGCAAAATTTTTTCAAAGTTGGAGAATGGAATGTCTTGTGAAAGAAACAATAAGAAGGGGACCACAATAGTGGAGGAAAGTATAGTATAATAATCCTGGAAAGGTAAGGAAAGGACCAGATTATGAAGGCATTTGAATGTAAAATAAAGGAATTTATATTTGATTTTCTATATAATGAGGTGTCTCTGGTATTTCTTGAATTGTTGGAGACAGATTATTGACAGTAGATTGGATAAATGAGGTGAATATACTGTCAACACTCAAGAAAGTTAGGTTGTAATGCTAGAGAAATAGGAGAAAGTTGTATCTGCTAAAATTTTTAAAAGGTCGGGAAAAGAAAATTTGAAGGCAAAGAAATTGTAGTTCTTTCCCAAAAAATTGTACCATGAGTTTTTATTTTATAAAAATGTTCAATTTGAGATTTATAAATGATTATCAATTCAAGATGTCCAAAAGGAAGCTAGAGGTTTTAGACTGGAGATCAGGAAAAGATTAGAGATGGATAAATTGAACTATAAATTATTTGCAGAGATAATATTTGAAATAATGGAAGAACATTAATGAGAACATTAAGTAAGATATTATAGAGACAGAAGAGAATATAGCAAAGGATAGAGCCCTGGAAGTTGCTAATACATAGTTAAGTTATTTCTTGAATAAAGAAGAGAGCAAAGAAGAGTTTTTAGTTTCACTGATACAAATAGGAAAAGAACCTAGAGAAAAAACTGTGACAAAATCCTATAATAGTGCAATGAGTATCCAAGAAAAGAAGGTGGTTAATAGTCTGAAATGTTACAGAGGTAAAGAAAGAGGAGGGATGACTTCCTTTGCTATCTCTTCTTTCACCTCTATCTCACATAAATGGGTGGATCTTCTCCTTGCCAAGGAAAGCAACTCAACATTTATTGTTGATTTCTTTCTATACTACCTTCACTAGAAGATTTACTTCTTTATATTTCTAATCTTTCACTAATATTTACTATCTCCCTGTCTGCTATTTATTACTTTGCTGCCTACAGGTGATCTATATTTCCTCCATTCTCAAAAACTTCTCAATCAGAACTGGTAGAACACTGTACACAATAACAACAATAGGATAGGGTGATCAATTGTGAATGATCATTTCTCAGCAACATAATGATCCACAAATTTTTTGAATGACTGATGTTAAAAAATGGTATCCACATCCAGAGAAAGACTTAAGAAGTTTGAATGTAAAATAAAGGATACTTATTAAGAACAATGAAACAAACTAACAAAAAAAAAACCCTTTCTTCCTTTCTTTTTCAGTCTTTTTCTTTTTCTCCCTGTCTCTATCTCTCTTTGGGCTGTATTTTCTTCATCAACATGGTTAATATGTAAATATGTTTTGCATTTTAATCTTTATTAAATTTCCAAGGAGATATAGACTTGAGAGGGAAGAGACAATTTGGAACTCAAAATTTTAAAAAAATCAACTCAGTTGATTTCTCTGTCTCTGCAAATACCATCCTTTCCTTTCTTTCATAGCTAAACTTATGAAGACTATTTGTGATCAGTGCCTACACTACCTTTATTTTCATTCTCTTCTCAACTCTTTATGCTCTGTTTTCAGCCTAATCACTAAATTAAACTAAAACTCCTCTGTTCAAAGTTACTAATAATTACTTAATTGTGCAATCTCAATATCTTTTTCTTATTCTTATTCGTGAGGGTATCATCAGCGGTATATATTATATATACTCACTAGAGTTTTTATTCATTTATTTTATTTTGTGTATTACTCCTTTGTAACAGAAGATACACTTCTTGAGGTCTAATTGTTCTTTTTCTTTGTATTATTGGCATCTTTCAAAGTGACTGACACTTTGACTATTAGGCCCTTCATAGTTCTGACTTCTCTGTATCTCTCTCTTTGACCTCCAGAATCTCCAGTATGTCCAATTGCCTTTTATATATTTTAAAATAGATATCCTTTAAGCATCCCAAAATCAACATGTGCAAATGCGAACTCTTAATCTTTCCACAAAACTTTCCCCCCACAACTAACCCTAAAATTTTTGAGGATTACATTTTTTCTCATTCACTTAAGCTTGTGACCTATAATTGTCATTCTTGACTGTTCCTTCATATCTTTCTCAACTCAGTAAACTCCACTAGCTCCATATTACCTCCAGGATCAGATATAAAACAGCTCTTTGGTATTTTTGTCCTTTTTGAGTCTTCTTACACTTTACTTCATCTATGCAATTCTATCCTGCAGATACCTTCTTGCTATTTTTTGTAAATCTCTGTTTCCTGAATTTATACTAACTGATCTTCAAACCTGAAATGTTCTCCTTCCTTAACTTCTGATTCTTGACTTCCCTGGCCTCCCTCAGGTTTGAACCCAAACCCTACCTTTCGCATGAGGCTTCTCCTACTCTGCTCTTACTCCAATATTAATGCCTTCCCTCTAAGACTGTTGTCTATTTTACATACATACACACATACACACGTGTGTATGAATGTATGTGTGTGTGTGTGTGTGTGTGTGTGTGTGGCCTTGGAGAAACTGCTTCTCAGCTGGTAATCAGACAGTCAAAGAGCCCTTTTAAATAGATACAATTTTGGATATATAACTATATTTATACTTTACAGTATATTCTCTTTCAAATTAAAGCATGAGCTCTTTGAGATCAGGGAATTACTTTTGCCTTTATTTCTATCCATAACATAATTTATGCCACATTATTAGAACTCAATAAGTGCTTCTTTGGAATTCTTACTTTATAAAGGTCATGATTACCAGATTGGCCAAAGCTGACAATTTTTGGATCTACACTAACTCTCCAACACCACACATCAAGTCATAGAGCTACTATTTCATGTTTTACCCATGAAGGGAAAGCCTACATCAGTTAAACCATGGACCTGTAGTGTAATAAGTTTGGAACAAGTCTGGCTATAGTATACAACAGACTAGTTTGGGAAATTAAGAGAGTGGAGGTAAGAAGATAAGATATAAAGCAATCTCAATAATTTAGATAAGTGATAATAAACCAAGCTAGATAACTGCTACTCTCTATACATGAGATTCCATTTCTCGTTAGCCTTTGATTAGGTCATCCCTCATTCTATAGCATTCTTTCTCCTCAATTCTGCTCCTAGAAATGCTTTTTTTTCCCTTTTAAGAAGCCTTTTATGTTTCCTCCTGTTGTCAGTGTTTATTATTTAATTACTCTGATTTTTTTGGTATATATTATATATATTCACTAGAGTTTTTATTCATTTATTTTATTTTGTGTATTACTCCTTTGCAACAGAAGATACACTTCTTGAGGTCCGATTTTTCTTTTTCTTTATATTATTGGCATCTTTCAAAATGACTGACATAGATTAGGCACTTCATAGATGCTTGATTAATTTAATTGAAAAAAAGCCCTAAACTAGTATGGTATCAGTGGGCTTGGAAATAATTAATTTGACAGAAATTCAAAAAAAAAATGACAAAACTTCGACTATAGAAGGTGAGAAAAGAGAAGGTACTAGATGTGCTCTGATTGGGAATATGATAATGTGGCTAATAGAAATGAGAAAAAAAGAACTTTAAATGAAGAAATGGATTGGGGGAAAGCTGGTAAACTCAGTTTTAGTTTTATTGAGATTGAGATAATAGTAGTAAAAGTATTCCTAGTTTCCTTCCATTTATGGAAATTGTTGATGATCAGAGAAAGAAAATCCTGTAGAGATATTTCCCACATATTTAGTTTGTTGGTGTTAGAAATAGTGCAAAAGTGAAAGGAGTAGGTGAAAGCATCAGAGAGTTCCTTAATTTATGTATGTATAAGTGAGGTGTTTCTCTTTCCCCCAAAATTTATCAACTTATTGATAAAAGCTGTTGGCTCAATGTTGTGAATGGGTAAGGAGAAAAATAAAATTACATCTGATATTTATGTATTTTCATATTGCAAGAAATTCTATTCCCAGAAACTGTATATTTATTGCTTTGGAGTGAGGAATGCTCTTTAGGGATATATAACCAATCAGTGTAAAGTATCTTCATTGAGAGTCCTGGAAAGATGCTAGAATCAGTAAAGCAAAACAGGTGTGCTTCTAAATGCACATTTGATGTGTCTCTAGTTTCTAGGAAATGTGATCATAACTGTCTCCTCATTCCACCTTTCTGTTTTTTTATTGTTGAACATTTGTCATCCATCTCTAAAAATAAGGCCAAAGACACCAACTATCCCTTTAGAGATTGATTAATGAACTGCAATTAGGAGATAGACAACTTCAACTTTGGATTCCTCTACAGAATGCTTCTGCTTTTCACTAGTCTGAGATAGAATGAAATGCATAGTTGTATGCCGTGTTTACTTATCCCAGCCATAAAGTCTGACAGATGATGATCGAGATTTTGAAAACCATTGTGACTAATTGTGTTTCCTCTGTTGATTAAACTAATTGAAAACCAAGGTAGAATCTCCCTCTGGATGAATTTTTGTTTTATTATCTTCTTAAGATAATCAAAAAGTTATGTCATCCAGCATTCTGCAAAATAATTCTTTTGATTTTTAGGCTGCTGAAACAGATTGCTCTACTGTTTATTATTACACACACAGGTAAACAATCTGTTTTGGTGACCTAAATGGTCCCTATTTAGCCATTAAAAAGTTGGCAGAGCCCAGGAACCAGACTTTCTCTTTGATAGTTGTATTATAATATCATATCAATTAAAACTCAGAACATGCTACATCAGACTGCTAAAACAAATCGAGATTTTGAGAGATAGATATCATATAAGAAGCAGAGAATTTTTTCTTCTCCATGAGGACTCCTTATATACAATATTTTATATTCTAATTCAATTTAGGTAACTAAGCATTTATCAATAGTTTATTTTGTACTAGGCATTGTTTCAGGTTATGGAGTTATAAAGGCAAAAATTTAACAATTTCCATCTTCAGGGACCTTACACTTGTAAGAATCTACACATATACAAATAAACAAATACAGAATAGATGCAAGGTAATTTGGGGAACAGCATTAATTACTTAGATCAATTTGGAAAGATCTACTATAAGAAAGAGCAGCTGAATTGAACATGGGTGGGAGTAAATTATTCCAAATGAAAGTGAGGAAAAAGAAGATTTAGGCATGAGGATAGCCTGCACAAGGCATAGAGATAGGAAAAAGACTTTCTTGCATAAAGAACATCAAAGAATTCAGTTTATTTAGTATATAGAGTTTATGATAGGCAGTATATAGAGTGTGTAAGAGGCAATAACATTAAAAATGCTAAATTGTTTAAATGGAGAGAAACACATCTAAAAAAATTGCTTTTCATATTTGATGGTGAATTTTTTTGTTCATTCTGAGATCAGATTCATAATAATTTGGACTATAGATTTAGAGATGAAAGGGTTTATAAATGTCATCTAGTTTAAACCTTTTATTTTATAGGTGAGATATTTGTGATATAGACAAGCAAAGTAGCTTATCCAAGCTCATACATAGAGATAATAAAAGGCATGTATTTGAATCCAGAAATTCTGGGTTTCCTAAATTTCCTAATTCATTGCTTAATTCCTATATTCATCCTAATGAGCCATATTATCCCCTGACCTGGATTTTATTAATATGTGCAAGTTAGTCAAACAAAACTTCTTTGAATTAGCTGGTCATGTCAAAATTTTACCCCAACTCAGTGGTAAATTTAGTTAAGTTGTTAATTGATCTGATTTTTTGGACTATCTGATTACTTGATAAAATGAAGAAATAAACAAAGCCTTAATTGGGAAGTCTGATGTCATGTTTTATTATTAAGGAATTATCTAAAAATACCTTTCAATTCTGATGATAGATGTTGGCCAAAAGGGAGAACATGAATCTACAATGCTCTATTAGTTTACAGGTCCTTATAGTGAAACTGTCCAAGATCAGATAAGCTTTTTTGTTTTTGTTCCTTTTTGGTTTTATGAAGAGCCAACAGTAGCTGTCTTGGAATAAGGGTATATAACCTAGGACAAAAAGCAGAAACATACTTTGGGTAATGTTCAAAGAGAGATTTTGTAATATCTCTACAGATTTGCAACATGGAGAGAGGATCTGTTTGTCTATTCATTTGAATAATATTGTATGGTAGAACTATCTTATAGCATAATTCCTTAGTTGTATATACTCTAATGCAAGGATGTCATAAATTTATAAAGATACAGTTTTGTGAAGATATTAAACTTTGAAGTTAAGAATAGAATAGCATTATTAAGTAAAATAATAGAATAGAAATATTTCACATCTAACATGATTTTTGACATGGGAGATCTTATTTGAAGAAAACCTTTAAGAAAATCTTTTGTGGACTTCCGGTTAAGATGGCGGAGAGGAGGCACACAGCTGTGTAAGCTCCACGCTTTCTCTCACTATCCATTTCATTACAAGTCTCTGAATTAATGCTTGACTGAAAAAAAAACCCACAAATAGTTACCAAGAGAAGCCATCCTTGAGATTCACCAAGAAAGGTCTATCTTTACTGGAAGGCTGGGACGGTTTTAGATCAGGCGCAGGCGGCGGGTAGCGGCAGTGAGAGCATGGGAGCAGATGGGAGAGGGGGTGGGGAGTGATCGCAGCCGTCTCTGCGGGGAGAGCTTCGCTACAGGACTGGATACTTTGCTCCGGCAGCAAGTCAGCAGCCCAGCAGAGAAGCTAAAAACACCAGGGGTGAAGAATACAACCCCAAACAGCTGGAGTCTCTCAGGACCTGGCCGCCCACCCCCTTCCCCCCCCCCCCAACAGTGACTCAGCACGCTCTGGGATCTCAGAGCGCAGGAGCAGCACAGTCCTGCTAGTGCCTCACTGCTGCCCCCCTCAGTCTGTAGAGGAAGCTTGGTAACACACCCAGCCCCTCCCCCAAAGAAAGAATCCAGTTTTTTCTGTTTTTCTTTGGTAGTTTGTCTTTGATTATTAGACAGAATGAGCAAGAAACTGAAGAGGACTTTAACCCTTGACAGCTTCTATACAGATAGAGAGCAGACTCTAAATCCTGAGGAGACTAAAAACAGACAGGCCCCAGGTGAATCCCCAAAGGAGGAGATCATCTGTTCCTCAGCACAGATGAACCTCATAGAAGTGATTAAAAAGGCTCTCACAAGGGAGCTAGAAGAAAAATGGGAAAAGGAGAGGGAGGCTTGGCAAAAGAGCCTGGAGAAGCTAGTTAAAGAGAGAGTGGATAAAGAAGTAAAATCCTTGAAAAATAGGATTGGTGAACTGGAAAACAAAATTGGCGAAATGGAAAAAAATTCCACAGAACAAAAGAACTCAATGGGACAATTAGAAAAAGATTTTAAAAAAGTGAGTGAAGAAAATACTTCACTGAAAATCAGAATTGAACAATTGGAATTGAATGACTCAAGGAGACAAGAAGAATCAGTCAAGCAAATCCAAAAAAATCAAACAATGGAAAAGAATGTGAAATACCTTCTGGGGAAGACAACAGACCTGGAAAACAGATCCAGGAATGACAATCTGAGAGTCATCGGACTTCCAGAAAAACATGAGGAAAAAAAGAGCCTGGACACTATTTTCCAGGAAATTATCAAAGAGAACTGCCCAGAAGTCATAGGAACAGAGGAAAAAATAAATATTGAAAGGATTCATCTATCACCCACTGAAAGGGATCCTAAAATCAAAACACCAAGGAATATAGTGGCCAAATGCCAGAACTCTCAGACGAAGGAAAAAATATTGCAAGCGGCTAGAAAAACCCAATTCAAGTATCAAGGAGCCACAATAAGGATCACCCAGGATCTGGCAGCATCCACATTAAAAGATCGAAGGACCTGGAATATGATATTCCGAAAGGCTAAGGAACTTGGTATGCAACCAAAAATAACTTACCCAGTGAAAATGAGCATCTTTTTCCAGGGAAGAAGATGGACATTCAACGAAGTAAGCGAATTTCATCTATTTCTGATGAAAAAGCCAGAACTTAACAAAAAGTTTGATCTACAAATATAGAACTCAAGAGAAATCTAAAAAGGTAAAGATTAATCTTGGGAACTATATAGATGTATAAAGAATACATGTATACCTTGTTCTAGAAATTGATGTGGAAAGGACATTGTACCAGAAAAAGGGTAAAGTGGGGGTAGTACATCTCATGAAGAGGCATAGGAAACCTATTATATCTGAGAGAAAGAATGGAGGGGGATGAATATAGTGGGTATCTTACTGCCTTCAGAATTGGCTTTAAGTGAAAAATCTTAAGACATATTCAATCTATGGTGAAACTTCTCCCACCTCGTTGAAAAGTGAGAAGGGAAAAGTGAAAAGGGAAGGAATAAGCTAAGCGGAAGGGAATACTGAAACTGGGAGGGAAAGGGGTAAGATAGGGGGAGGAACTCTAAGGCGGGGGGAGGGATACTAAAAAGGGAGAGCTGTGAGAAGCAAGTGGTGCTCACAAGCTTAATCCTGGGAAGGGGGGAAAGGGGAAAGAAGGGAGAAAAGCATAAACCGGGGTTAACAAGATGGCAAGTAATACAGAATTGGTCATTCTAACCATAAATGTGAACGGGGTAAACTCCCCCATAAAGAGGAAGCGGTTAGCAGAATGGATTAAAAGCCAGAATCCTACAATACATTGTTTACAGGAAACACACCTGAAGCGGGGAGATACATGCAGGTTAAAGGTAAAAGGTTGGAGCAAAATCTACTATGCTTCTGTTGAAGTCAAAAAAGCAGGGGTAGCCATCCTGATCTCAGATCAAGCTAAAGCAAAAATTGATCTAATTAAAAGAGATAAGGAAGGGCACTATATCTTGCTAAAGGGTAGCATGGATAATGAAGCACTATCTATATTAAACATATATGCACCAAGTGGGGTAGCATCTAAATTCTTAAAAGAGAAATTAAGAGAGCTGCAAGAAGAAATAGACAGTAAAACTATAATAGTGGGAGATCTTAACCTTGCACTCTCAGAATTAGATAAATCAAACCACAAAATAAATAAGAAAGAAGTCAAAGAGGTAAATAGAATACTAGAAAAGTTAGATATGATAGATCTCTGGAGAAAATGTAATGGAGACAGAAAGGAATACACTTTCTTTTCAGCAGTTCATGGAACCTATACAAAAATTGACCATATATTAGGACATAAAAACCTCAAACTCAAATGCAGTAAGGCAGAAGTAGTAAATGCATCCTTTTCAGACCACGATGCAATGAAAATTACATTCAATAAAAATCCAGGGGGAAGTAGACCAAAAAATAATTGGAAACTAAATAATCTCATACTAAAGAATGATTGGGTGAAACAGCAAATCATAGACATAATTAATAACTTCACCCAAGAAAACGATAATAATGAGACATCATACCAAAATGTATGGGATGCAGCCAAAGCGGTAATAAGGGGAAATTTCATATCTCTAGAGGCCTATTTGTATAAAATAGAGAAAGAGAAGGTCAATGAATTGGGTTTGCAACTAAAAATGCTAGAAAAGGAACAAATTAAAAACCCCCAGTCAAACACTAAACTTGAAATTCTAAAAATAAAAGGAGAGATCAATAAAATTGAAAGTAAAAAACCTATTGAATTAATTAATAAAACTAAGAGTTGGTTCTATGAAAAAACCAACAAAATAGACAAAGCCTTAGTAAATCTGATTAAAAAAAGGAAAGAGGAAAATCAAATTGTTAGTCGTAAAAATGAAAAGAGAGAACTCGCCACTAACAAAAAGGAAATTAGAGCAATAATTAGGAGTTACTTTGCTCAACTTTATGCCAATAAATTCGAGAACTTAAAAGAAATAGAAAAATACCTCCAAAAATATAGCTTGCCCAAACTAACAGAGGAAGAAGTAAATATCCTAAACAGTCCCATATCAGAAAAAGAAATAGAACAAACTATCCATCAACTCCCTAAGAAAAAATCCCCAGGACCAGATGGATTTACATGTGAATTCTACTAAGCATTTAAAGAACAATTAACTCCAATGCTATATAAACTATTTGAAAAAATAGGGATTGAAGGAGTCCTACCAAACTCCTTTTATGACACAGACATGGTACTGATACCTAAACCAGGTAGGCTGAAAACAGAGAAAGAAAATTATAGACCAATCTCCCTAATGAATATTGATGCTAAAATCTTAAATAAAATATTAGCAAAAAGATTACAGAAAATCGTCACCAGGATAATACACTATGACCAAGTAGGATTTATACCAGGAATGCAGGGCTGGTTCAATATTAGGAAAACTATGAGCATAATTGACTATATTAATAACCAACCAAACAAAAACCATATGATCATCTCAATAGATGCAGAAAAAGCATTTGATAAAATCCAACATCCATTCCTAATAAAAACACTTGAGAGCATAGGAATAAATGGACTTTTCCTTAAAATAGTCAGGAGCATATATTTAAAACCATCAGTAAGCATCATATGCAATGGGGAAAAACTGGAACCTTTCCCAGTAAGATCTGGAGTGAAGCAAGGTTGCCCACTATCACCATTATTATTTAATATCATATTAGAAACACTAGCCTCGGCAATAAGAGTCGAGAAAGATATTAAAGGAATTAGAGTAGGCAATGAGGAAACCAAACTATCACTCTTTGCAGATGATATGATGGTATACCTAGAGAACCCCAGAGATTCTACTAAAAAGCTATTAGAAATAATTCACAATTTTAGCAAAGTAGCTGGCTACAAAATAAATCCCCATAAATCCTCAGCATTTTTATACATCACCAACAAAACCCAATAGCAAGAGATACAAAGAGAAATTCCATTCAGAATAACTGTTGATACCATAAAATATTTGGGAATCTATCTACCAAAGGAAAGTCAGGAATTATATGAGCAAAATTATAAAAAAAGTCTCCACACAAATAAAGTCAGACTTAAATAATTGGAAAAATATTAAGTGCTCTTGGATCGGCCGAGCGAACATAATAAAGATGACAATACTCCCTAAACTAATCTATTTATTTAGTGCTATACCAATCACCTTAAAATATTATCTCATTTGAGTCTCATAAAAACACCACAGGTGTTGTTATTATTGTCATTCTATAGTTGAAAGAAATGAGAGAAAAAAGACTAAGTGACTTTCCTATAGCCAGACAGCTAGGAAGTGATTGAATTCATGACTTGACTACACGGCCAACATTGTACTAACAATGCTATAGCTATCCAGAATCTGCACCTGCATGCAGTAGTACTTAAACTCTTTTGGTCTTCCTGTTTTAGTAATTGAGTTATATATATACAAGGTCTGGATGAAATTGATATAATTAGCATGGCCATCCTTTCCTCTATCTAGGTCCAATTTTGAAGGGTTAATGATATGCTTAATATGACCATATTATGTTTTAATTTCACAATGGATTTTCTTATTTTTATTCAAGTTTCAAGCTTTTTATTAATCTGGGTGTCTCAGCTGTATCTCAGTTCTCCCCTTCCCTTTATGACAATGTATGACAATTTGGATCCACAAAAATCTCTATAGTCTAAAGCATTTGGATGAAATTATTAGGGGTCAATATTAGATTATATATATATATGAGAGAGAAAATAGAAAATGTCAACTTTACTTCAGATTGCTGAAAGGAAAAAGTGAGTGAGAAGAAACTATGAAAGGAATTACCAGTCTCTTTCATGACTAACCTCATCTTGCTAGAGATTTTTGGACCTTCTCCTAAAGATTCTCATTTGACTGAGTTCTTTGATTTCTGTTTTGCTCTCAGATTAGATGAATGCATTTCTTTTCTTCTTTCTATGTATGTTCACTGTGAAATAAATATTAGGTGGAAGCCATGGGTTTAAAACTCAGGGCCTTTCTTTCCCTAATTAATGAGCAGCAATTGGAAGTTATTTTAAACTTGGAAAATATGTCCTTTGCCCCCAGATTAACAATATTGAGGAGAGCAGAATGACCAAGATTCTGATTCTAACCTTCTGCTTCTCTCCTCATAAAATGAATTAAAGTCTTACTTTAGAAGAATTGGGAACTGGAGGGAGAGAACATTTCCGTTCTGGCTCCTATTGAATCATGTGTTCCAAGAGGACCTATTTAACCTTTTAAGGATACAGCTAATCATTTCTCACAAGGACAATCCCCCACATGCAGCATTGTGGTTTAATGGAACATAGAATTTCATTGCTTCCTTCCCATTGAATCCATGGTAGAAAATAGGAAAAGTGTTGGAGACCACAAAAGGGGAAGAAATATAGGGATCATAGAGTACAACCATGATGACAGACTAAATTTTGTGATCTAGAATTGAAAGGGACCTTAGAGTCTAGCTAATTCCCTCTTTATATGAACAAGAAACTTGAAGCCTGGTGCAGGGAAATGACTAGTTCAAGATCATGGAGGTAATATAAGTCAGATTTGATTTGAATACTTGTTTCAAAAGCTAAAACTCTTCCATTATTCCATATTGCCTTTGATTGAGGGGAAAGTCCTATCTCAAAAATGATTTGGCAAGATAGTGTGTACACTCTGCAATACATAAGAGTAGTTCATTTTCCTGAGGAGCAAACTTGGCACTGGCAATTATGGAACAATATAAAAGGGTTGGGAAACCTATTTCTGTCTATATTCAATATTATGGAGGGATTTGTGAGTAGACTAAATGATAAAATTAATGACATAATAGAGGTTTTTTTTTAATGATGTATAATGAACTGATGTTAAGTGAAATGAGCAGAACCAGGAGATCATTATATACCTCAACAACGATACTGTTTGAGGATGTATTCTGATGGAAGTGGATCTCTTCGATAAAGAGAGCCTTAATTGATCAAAGATGGACAGAAGCAGCTACACCCAGAGAAAGAACACTGGGAAATGAATACAAACTGCTTGCATTTTTGTTTTTCTTCCCGGGTTATTTCTACCTTCTGAATTCAATTCTCCCTGTGCAACAAGAAAACTGTTCGGTTCTGCACACATATATTGTATCTAGGATATACTGTAACCCATTCAACATGTAAAGGACTGCTTGCCATCTGGGGGAAAGGGTGGAGGGAGGGAGGGGAAAAATTGGAACAGAAGTGAATGCAAGGGATAATGCTGTAAAAAATTACCCTGGCATGGGTTCTATCAATAAAAAGTTATTTAAAAAAAACTAATATATCAACTACAAATTTTTGAGGAAGAATTCTGAAAAAAATTCTCAGTTGCTGAAAACTGTGTATGTTTGAGGGCAAAGGAGTATCAAGAGGAACTGCACAATCTTGCTGTTCCTGTGTACAATATGAGTATGAATAGAATGTGAATGCTCTCATCTAAAAACAAATAACTTTTAGTGCAAAGCTTTTTTTTTTTTTATTTTTTTTTAAATTTTTTATTTAATAATTACATTATATTGACACTCGTTTCTGTTCCGATTTTTTTCCCCCTCCCTCCCTCCACCCCCTCCCCTAGATGGCAAGCAGTCTTTTATATGTTGGATATGTTGCAGTATATCCTAGATACAATATATGTTTGCAGAACCGAACAGTTCTCTTGTTGCGTAGGGAGAATTGGATTCAGAAGATATAAATAATCCGGGAAGAAAAACAAAAATGCAGATAATTTACATTCGTTTCCCAGTGTTCTTTCTTTGGGTGTAGCTGCTTTTGTCCGTCATTTATCAATTGAAACTCAGGTCTCTTTGTCAAAGAAATCCACTTCCATCAAAATATGTCCTCATACAATATCGTTGTCGAAGTGTATAATGATCTCCTGGTTCTGCTCATTTCACTTAGCATCAGTTCATGTAAGTCTCAGTGCAAAGCTTTTAAAACTATGGGTCACAACCCCGTAGAGGGTTGCATAAGTAAATGTGGGAAACCTAAAAAAATTAGCAGTGGTAAAAATATCAAATATTCCACTAAGATTTAATTCTTTATGTAGAATAAACAAACACATCCATGAAATTAAAAAAAATAAAATGATGTATAACAGATGATAATAATTATATCCAATAATAATTATATCTTATCTTAATGTAGTATGTTAAAGTTTTTTTTTTTAAACACTAGTGATTGAAGAATAACAAGTGGTACAATAGATAGAATGTTAGATTTGGAGTCAGGAATATGGAAGTTCAAACCTGCCTCAGATACTTAATTCATTAGACTTGTAGTCCTGGTGATGTCAATTCACTTCTGTTTGATTCAGTTTTCTAATCTATAAAATGGGGATAATAGTTGAAATTAAGTTGTGGGGTTGTATTGAGTATTAAACAAGACAATATTTATAAAAGCATTGCAAACCTTAAGGTTCTATGTAGATGCTAATTATTATTGTCATTACAACAACTCTAAAGGTATTGTGTCAAAATTTGGTTTCCTGGAGAAATTCATTGGTGTTGTACTTCAATTTCATGATGTCATGTTTACCTGGTTTGTGGTTAACAGATGATGCTCCTATACTTCTCCAGTCTCCAGTGAAGTGAAACAATGCCGTTTCCTTGCTTTCAAGCTTTTTACCATAATGCTTTTGATCATTTTGCCAAAAGCCTTCAATGAGTACAAACACTCGATCAAGGTTGGCTACCACACTTGTTATGGGTCAGAACTTGAAACAAGGTGCTAAGTCATTGGAATTGATAGACAATGCTTATTTCTCTCATCCATTCCTTTTTCCCTACCCACACTAATAAAACATGTATTCTGGACCTAATTAATTTTTGCTTAGACATATAAGTAATATAAGTAATTACTTATATTTCTGCTCCTAAACTCTTCCCTCTCTAAACTCTTTTTCACATAGATAACAAAATGATATTTCTTAGACACATATGACAACATCTACCTTCCTACTTATAATCTTAATTTATTTCTATTGACTGTAGGATGAAAAACAAACTTCTTATTCTGCTTGTCCATTTTCAATATTATAACAAACATAATTTTTCAAGAATAGTTCACTTTACAATTATTCATGCACCTTACATTCCACATATAGTGAATTATTAGTTCTTTCTCACATTGGGAATTCAATCTCCAAAATCGGTGCAGTTTTTTTTTTAATAGCTTTTTTATTGACAAAACATATACATGGGTAATTTTTCATCATTGACCCTTGCAAAAACTTCTGTTCCAACTTTTCCCCTCCTTCCCTCCACCCCTTCCCTAGATGGCAGGTAGTCTCAGATATGTTAAATATGTTAAATTACATGTTAAATACAATACATGTATACATATTTATACAGTTATCTTATTGCACAAGAAAAATAAGATTTAGAAAGATGGTAAAAATAACCTGGTAAGAAAAACAAAAAAAATCAAGCAAACAATAACAGAAAGAG
This sequence comes from Antechinus flavipes, assembly GCF_016432865.1. NCBI lineage: Eukaryota > Metazoa > Chordata > Mammalia > Dasyuromorphia > Dasyuridae > Antechinus > Antechinus flavipes. The sequence goes on from NC_067401.1 coordinate 266,737,574, forward strand.
TGTAAATGCTATGTTGTGGTCCGCACTCATTTCCCAGTGTTCTTTCACTGGGTGTAGCTAGTTCTGTTCATTACTGATCAATTGGAAGTGATCTGGATCCTCTCATTGTTGGAGATTGCCACTTCCATCAGAATTGATCCTCATATAGTATTGTTGCTGAAGTGTATAATGATCTCCTGGTTCTGCTCATTTCACTTAGCATCAGTTCATTTAAGTCTCTCCAAGCCTCTCTTTATTCATGCTGTTAGTCATTACTTACAGGACAATAATATTCCATAGCATTCATATACTACAATTTACTCAGCCAGTCTTCAATTGATGGGCATCAATTCAATTTCCAGTTTCTAGCCACTATGAAAAGGGCTGCCGCAAACATTTTTGCACACACAGGTCCCTTTCCCTTTTAAAAAATATTTCTTTGAGATATAAGCCCAATAGAAACACTGCTGGATCAAAGGGTATACTCAGTTTGATAACTTTGCTCTCCAGAATGGTTGAATGTATTTGCAACTCTACCAACAAACCATCAGTGTCCCAGTTTACCCACATTCCCTCCAACATCCATCATTATCATTTCCTGTCATCTTAGCCAATCTGACAGGTGTGTAATGGTATCTCAGAATTGTCTTAATTTGCATTTCTCTGATCAATAGTGATTTGGAACATCTTTTTATATGAGTAGAAATAATTTCAATTTCATAATCCGAAAATTGTCTGTTCATTTCCTTTGACCATTTATCAATTGGAAAATGGCTTGATTTCTTATGAATTAGAGATTTTTTCACTATATATTTTGGAAATGAGGCCTTTATCAGAAGTTTTGATTGTAAAAATATTTTTACAGTTTATTGCTTCCCTTCTAATCTTGTCTGCATTAGTTTTGTTTTTACAAAAGCTTTTTACCTTGATATAACAATTTTCTATTTTGTGATCAATAATGATCTCTAGTTCTTCTTTAGTCACAAATTCCTTCCTTCTCCATAGGTCTGAAAGGTAAACTACCCTATATTCTTCTAATGTATTTATAACCTCATTCTTTTTTTGGAAGCTACTGCACTATTTTATTTTATTTTTTACATATATTTAAAAAAATTATACATCTTTTTTATTTACAAGATATATGCATGGGTAATTTTTTTCAGCATTGACAATTGCCAATTTTTCCCCTCCTTCCCTCCACCCCTCCCTCAGATGGCAGGTAGATCAATACGTGTTAAATATATTAAAGTATATGTCAAATACAATATATGTATACAAATCCATGTAGTTATTTTGCAGCACAAGAAGAATCGGACTTTTAAATAAGGTACAATTAACCTGTGAAAGATATCAAAAATGCAAGTAGACCAAAAAAAAAAAAAAAAAAAAAAAAAAAAAAAGAGGGATTGCTATGTAGTGGATCACACTCATTTCTCAGAGTTTTGTTTTGTTTTGTTTTGTTTTTTGCTGGGTATAGCTGGTTCTATTCATTATTGAACAAATAGAACTGATTTGGTTCATCTTATTGTTGAAGAGAGCCACATCCAGCAGAATTGATTATTATCATATAGTATTGTTGTTGAAGTATATAATGATCTCCTGGTCCTGTTCATTTCACTCTTCGTCAGTTCATGTAAGTCTCTTCAGGCCTTTCTGGAATCCTCCTGTTGGTCATTTCTGATGGAAAAATAATATTCCATAACATTTATATATCACAATTTATTCAGCCATTCTCCAAATGATGGGCATCCACATAATTTCCAGTTTTTGCCACTACAAAAAGGGCTGTCATAAACATTTTTGCACATACAGATACCTTTCCCTTCTTTAAGATCTCTTTGGGATATAAGCCCAGGAGGAACACTGCTAGATCAAAGGGTGTCCACAGTTTGATAATTTTTTGAGCGATCACACTCCAGAATGGCTGAATGTATTCACAATTCCACCAACAATGCATCAGTGTTCCAATTTTCCCACATCCCCTCCAACATTCAGCATTATCTTTTCCTGTCATACTAGCAAATTTGACATGTGTGTAGTGGTATCTAAGTTTTCTTAATTTACATTTCTCTGATTAATAATGACTTGGAGCATCTTTTCATATGACTAGAAATAGTTTCAATTTCTTCATCTGAAAATTGTCTGTTCATTTGACCATTTATCAATTGGAGACTGGCTTGATTTCTTATAAATTAGATTCAATTCTCTATATATTTTGAAAATGAGGCCTTTATTAGAACCTTTGACTGTAAAAATGTTTTCCAAGTTTATTTTTCCTTCTAATCTTGTCTCCATTAGTTTTATTTGTATAAAAGCTTTTCAATTTGTTATAATCAAAATTTTCTATTTTGTGATCAATAATGATCTCTAGTTCTTTGGTCACAAATTGTTTCCTCCTCCACAGGTCTGAGAGATAAACTATCCTATGTTCTTCTAATTTAATTATAATCTCATTCTTTATGCTTAGATCTTGAAATCATTTTGACCTTATCTTGGTGTACAGTATTAAGTGAAGGTCAATGACTAGTTTCTGCCATACTAATTTCCAATTTTCCCAGCAGTTTTTGTTAAAGTGAATTCTTATCCCCAAAGGTGGGGTCTTTGGGTTTGTCAAACATCAGATTATTAAGGTTATTGTCTATTTTGTCCTTTGAACCTAATCTATTCCACAGATCAACTAGTCTCTTAGCCAATACCAAATGGATTTGGTGACTACTGCTTTATAATATAGTTTTAGATCTGGTACAGCTAGGCCAACTTCATTTGATTTTTTTTTCATTAGTTTCCTTGAAAGTCTTGACCTTTTGTTCTTCCACATGAATTTTGTTGTTATTTTTTCCATGTCATTAAGATAGTTTCTTGGGAGTCTGATTGATGTAGCACTAAATAAATAGATTAGTTTAGATAGTATTGTCATCTTTTTTATATTTGCTCGACCTATCCAAAAACACTTAATATTTTTCCAGTTGATTACATCTAACAATTTGTGTGAAAAGTTTTTTTTTTTTAAATAGTTTTGCTCAGATAGTTCCTGACTTTCCCTTGGCAGATAGATTCCCAAATATTTTAAACTATCTGCAGTTACTTTAAATGGAATTTCTCTTTATAACTCTAACTATTGGATTTTGCTAGTGATATATAAGAATGTTGATGGCTTATGTGGGTTTATTTTGTATCCTGCAACTTTGCTAAAGGTGTGCACTATTTCTAACTGCTTTTTAGTAAAATCTCTGGGGTCTGCAAAGAGGGATAATTTGGTTTCCTCATTACTTTAATTCCTTAAATCTCTTTCTCAACTCTTAATGAGGAAACTAGCGTTTCTAATACAATATTGAATAGTAATGGTGATAGTGGGCAACATTGTTTCTCTCCTGATCTTATTGGGAATGGTTGTAATTTATCCCCATTACATATGATGCTTACTGATGGTTTTAAGAAGATGCTACTGATATAATCTCATTCTTTATGCCTAAATCATGAATCCATTTTGATGTTATCTTGGGGTACAGTATTAAGTGTGGGTCAACGCCTATTTTCTGCCATACTAATTTTCAATTTTCCCAGCAGTGTTTGTCAAAAAATGAATTTATATCCCAAAAGTTAGGGTCTTAGGGTTTGTCAAACACTAGATTGCTATAGTTATTAACTATTTTATCCTGTGAACCTAACCTATTTCACTGGTCAACTAGTCTATTTCTTAGCTAATACCAAATGGTTTTGGTGACTGCTGCTTTATAATATAGTTTTAGATCAGATACAGCTAGGGCACCTTCATTTGATTTTTTTTTTCATTAGTTCCCTTGAAAGTCTTGACCTTTTGTTCTTCCACATGAATTTTGTTGTTATTTTTTCTAGGTTGTTAATTTAGTTTCTTGGGAGTCTGATTGACATAGCACTAAATACATAGATTAGTTTAGGTACTATTGTCATCTTTATTAAATTTGCTTACCCTCTCCAAGAGCATTTAATATTTTTCCAATTGGTTAGCTCTATCTTTATTCATGTGGAAAGTGTTTTATAGTTTTGCTCATATAGTTCTTGACTTTCCCTTGGCAGATAGATTCTCAAATATTTTATACTATTGACAGTTATTTTAAATGGAATTTCTCTTTGTATCTCTAGCTGTCAGATTTTGTTAGTGACGCATAAAAATGCTGAGGATTTATATGGATTAATTTTGTATCCTGCAACTTTGCTAAAGGTGTGGACTATTTCAAATAGCTTTTTAGTAGAATCTCGGGGTTCTCTAAGTATAGCATCATATCATCAGCAAAGAATGATAATTTCATTTCCTCATTACCTACTCTAATTCCTTTAATCTCTTTCTCAACTCTTATTGCCAAAGCTAGCATTTCTAATACAATATTGAAGAATAATGATGATAGTGGGCAACTTTGTCTCACTCCTAATTTTATTGGGTAAGGTTCCAGTTTATTACCATTTCATATGATGCTTACTGGTGATTTTAAATAGATGTTACTTATTATTTTAAGGAAAAGTCCATTTATTCCTATATTCTCTAGTGTTTTTAATAGGAATGGATGTTGGCTTTTATAAAATGCTTGTTCTGTATTTATTGAGATGATCATATGTTTTTTGTTAATTTGGTTATTGATACAGTCAATTATGTTTATAGTTTTCCTAATATTGAACCATCCCTGAATTCTTAGTATAAATCCTACTTGGTCATCATGTATTACCCTGGGCATGGTTTTCTGTAATGTTTTTGCTAATCTTTTATTTAAGATTTTTGCAACAATGTTCATTAGGGAGATTGGTCTATAATTTTCTTTCTCTGTCTTTGTCCTACCTGGTTTAGGTATCAGTACCATGTCTGTGTCATAAAAGGAATTTGGAATCCTTAATCCCTATTTTATGAAATAGTTTATGTAATATTGGAGTTATTTGTTCTTTAAATGTTTGGTAGAATTCACATGTAAATCCAGCTAGTCCTGGGGATTTTTTCTTAGGTGGTTTATTAACAGCTTGTTCTGTTTCTTTTTTCTAAAATGGGATTATTTAACCAATTTACTTCTTTATCTGTTAATATGGGCAACCTATATTTTTGAAGGTATTCATCCATTTCATTTACATTATCGAATTTATTGGCATAAAGTTTGGCAAAGTAACTCCTAATTGTTGCTCTAATTTCCTCTTCATTAGTGGCAAGTTCTCCCTTTTCATTTTAAGACTAACAATTTTATTTTCCTCTTTCTTCTTTCTAATCAAATTTACCAAGGTTTTATTTATTTTGTTGGTTTTTTCATAGAACTAATTCTTAGTTTTATTTATTAATTCAATAATTTTTTTACTTTCAATTTTATCTCATTTTTTAATTTTTAAAATTTGAAATTTAGTGTTTCATAGGGAGTTTTTAATTTGCTCTTTTTCTAGTTTTTAAATTGTGAGCCTAATTCATTGATTTTCTCTTTCTCTATTTTTGCAAGTAGGCCTGCTTCTAGAAATTTAAAATTTCCCCTTATGACCACTTTGGCTGCATTGTACACATTTTGATATGTCATCTCATTATTGTCATTCTCTTGGGTGAGATAATTAATCATGTCTATGATTTGCTGTTTCACCCATACATTTGTTGGGATGAGATTATTTAATTTCCAATTACTTTTTTGGTCTGTTTTTCCCTGGCTCTGTATTGAATTTAATTTTTATTGCATTGTGATCTGAGAAGGATGCATTTACTATTTCTGCCTTTCCGTATTTGAATTTGAGGTTTTTATGTGCTAACATATGGTCAGTTTTTGCATAGGTTCCCTGGACTGCTGAGAAGACAGTGTATTCCTTTCTGTTTCCATTGAGTTTTCTCCAAAGACCAATCATTCCTAACTTTTCTAGTGTTCTATTTACCTCTTTAACTTCTTTCTTATTTATTTTGTTTGATTTAATCTATCTCCCACTATTCTAGTTTTTCTGTCTGTATCTTCTTGTAGTTCTCTTAACTTCTCCTTTAGGAATTTAGAGACTACACTACTTGGTGTATATATGTTTAGTTTTAATATTGCTTCATTATTTATGATACCCTTTAGCAAGATATAGTTTTTTTCCTTATCTTTTTTAATTAGATCAATTTTTGCTTTTGCTTGATCTGAGATCAGGATGGCTACCTCTGCTTTTTTGACTTTACCTGAAGTATAGTAGATTCTGCACCTTGTTCTTATCAGAGGCATGATACTAATTTTGTCCTCTAGACTTTAAATATAGAACTCTATTCTCAAAAGACTATTTTTTCACAAAACTCTGCCAGAATAAAAACATTTTTCTATCTTTTAAATGGATTTGAACAATCATAAAGCGATGCCAACTTGACTCCACAGTGATTGAATGGTATGAATATCATGCTTAAAATCCACTATGTAAAACAGCATAATAAGATTTTTTTTTAGCTTTCTGATAAAGAACAGATGATAACAAAGTGGGTAAAAATCAAATGAGGTCAATAAGGTGGTAGTCCTGTGACTCCATTTAATTAGGGAATTCCCACCAATATAGGTGGACACGTGATCTGCAGTTCCAAAAGTTGTCTGAAATGAGATGGGACATTTTCCTTCCTTGTCTTACTCAGGGTTGTGTTCTTTTACTTGTGTCTTTGATTCCTTTCTTTCTTATATTCTCCAGAACCTTCCTTCCATTCTTCATTTTATCCTGCATATATCTTATAAAGTTATTTTCATGTTGTCTCCCCCATTAGACCATGAGCTGTTTGAAAGCAGAGACAGGGTTTTTCCTTTTCTTTACTTTTTATCCCCAATAATTAGTACAATGCTTGGCACAAAATAGGTGTTTTTTAAATGTTTATTGACTGACTGGAGGACTGAATGCAACAAGTAAATAAATAAGCATAATGCAAAATAATAATGGAAAATCAACTCACAAGAAGACCTAATTTACTCTGTCATATAGTCAGTATATGCCCCAGAAAGCATATGAATCTGCATATTACTTTTTTCCCTTGTTGTGGCCATTGAGGCCAGATCATTATCTATTGCCTATCTGACTGTGGGGCCTGAGTAGAAGAAAAAATCCACTTAAATTAGATTGAATTTTACTTGTTTATTTTTGAGAGAGATAATTATGTTAAGCATAAGAATTGGAAGAATATATCTTTGTTAAAGAAATAAAACAGAATGTTTTCAAAAGCAAAACAAACAAAATCTCTTGACTTTAAAATTAAGTTTCCTTAAGAGAAAGTGACACAGGATGAGAGAGAAAAAAATCAGAGAGGCAGAGGCAAAGTAAAGTAAGGAAGAGAATGAAGTGAAAAGAAATTATTGAAAGAAAAATAGAAGTGGCAAGAGATCAACTGACTTAGAAAGAAGACAAACCTAATATAAAGACACAGAAGATTGAGCAGGGGAAAGTGGAAAAAGATAGATAAAGAGACAAAAACACAGACAAATAGAAAAATAGAGAGAAATGCCAAGGCAGAGACAAAAAGAACAGGATGAGAAGATCATAAATTTTGGAATTGGAAGAAGTCTTTAGAGGATACCTAGCCCTTTCCTCTCCTCCCTTATTTTATAGAAACTGACATCTACAGACTATTTTTACTTTTCAAAAACCACAAGACACACAATATATAATGCACATTTACTAATTCTTAGTGAAAAAGTTAGAAGAAGAGAAATACATAGGTAATAAATCAATAAACATTTTAATTACCTATTATATGGTTCTCAGTCTGAGTCTCAAGGAAAATTACTCTTTTCATACTTTGTTCTTCTTTTGAACTCAGGTCTTTAGAATAATAGCACTCTCTCTATCTGAACTAAACTTACATTTGTTTCCTATCAACAGTTCCAAGGCTAGCCCTCTCAACTAACCACTCCAGAAGGAATTTAGTCAGTTTCTTATCTGAGGAATTCCTAGGAAAGTAAAATCATTTTATGGGGATCATTGTCTTCATTTCACTTGTGAAATGAAGCTAAATTGAGAGTTGGAATTTTGTCACTAACTTGGAGACAATGTCAAGAACCAACAGAAATGACAATATTTCAATATCTGCCACTTTATAAACTTTGGAAATTTTCTTTGATATAGTATAAGCCATTTTATAATTTGTAATAATAATAATTATAAGAATATTTAAAATATAGATTAATGACTTTCTTTAACGACTTCATTTAATAAAATCATAAAATTAGAAAGACCTTGAATACTATTCTTCTTTCTCTTCATCTTTTCTTTTTCTCTTTCTCCTCCTCCTCCTCCTATTTCTCCCATTTGTTTTTGTTTAATCCTTCCTTCTGCTAGATATGTAGTAAAACAAGTTAATGAACACCTAATAAACAATACCACTTGATTGATTGGACTTCAGAGATGAGGACTTTTTCCTGATGATTTCAGATGGATGCACTTCAATTACTAGAGTCACACCTAATTTATGATTTATAATATAGGGTTGCTTGTCACTTTTACTCTTTTCACCTTTTTACTCATATTCTTTTTATGAGTTTTCAATTTTTTAGACTTTCAAAATTGACTTTTGCCAGGAAGGGAGGACATTTCTCCCTTGTTGCCTCCATTCATAAAGACAGAAGCTGAAAAGGTGAATTATCCTTTTCCAAAGATTCTGGGACATTTTGGACCTTCAGTTCCTCTGAATGTTTTCTTTGATGCTTCTGTTTCCTTTTCTAGCATAAGTCAGACTGAGAATCTTAATAATGAAAATATCTTGCTCTTGAGGATTACTTTATGGGAGTGATCTTGATTCTCAATTCCTGAGACTGAGCCAGGCACTAAACTCTACTAAAGTAATGTTTCCTTGATAACTTTTGTTTTTGAAATTTTGTAACTGTTTCCCCATGTGACTTTCATTAAAAACAAGTTGTATTTGTTTTGTATTTGCATTATAAACATTGACAAATCACTCCAACTTTGTAAGAACTCTTTCAGACAAGATTTTTAAAAGAGGAAAATAACAATAGTGACGTCATCTAAATTAATATGTAACATTTCATACCCACAGCATTTCAAAATACAACTTCTTTATTTTTTTCAATTAGCCAATATATGTATTTTTTCCTTACCCTCATATTAAAAGAAAGAGACAGACAGTCAGACACACATGTAGATAAAGAGAGAGTCTAAAGAGGAACAGGAGGAGGAGAAAAGCAGAAAAAGAGCAAGAACAAGAAGGAAGAAACAAGAATGAGGAGAATGAAGAGAAAGGGGAAAAGGAGGGGGAGAAAATTCCTTATAACTAAATATGCATATGCATATGATTACAAAAATATGTTTCTTTTTTGCTCTCAATTCATTACCTTTATGTCAGGCAGTGAATATGTTTCATCACCAGTTCTTGGGAATCATGGGGAGTCATTTTATTTATCATAACTCATATTTTTCAAAATTATATGTGTTTACAGTGTTATCATATACAATTTTTTCTGCTCATTTCAAAGACTTGAAAATTATTCATTTTTATAATATTGATTTTGCTATAAAAATTGTTTTCTGTTTTTTCTTTCCTATGCATCACTTAATTTTCCCCATGTATCTTTGAAACCATCTTTTTCCTTATTTCTTATAAAATAATAACCGTATTATATTGTATTCATGTAGTATAAGTTATTCAATTTTTTCTCAATTGATGGACCCACTTACATTTACAGAATTTTGCCATCACTAAAAAAGGCTGCTATAAACAATTGTATTTTCAGGAACTTTTTTTCATTGGCTAATTTTAGCCTTAGGCCTAGGAATAGAATAGCTGGCATTGGAGGGCATATATTGTTTGGAAACCTTTTGTGGAAAATTCTAAATTATCTTCTTGCTCTACTTATTCAGAAGACCAACAATAATGCTTAAATTAAATATACCTGTTTTTCCTATTCCTTCCAATAATTTATAATTTTCTATTTATGTCATTTTTACCAATCTAATAAATATAAGGTAGAATTTCATGTTTGCTTTAATTTTAAATATTCTAGTAACTAAGGACTTTAAGTATTTTTAAAACATGAATATGAATAAAAATGGTTTCTTCCCTAGAAGATTACCTCTTCATATCCATACATAAACTGAGAAATAGTTCTTCTGCTACTGATTCTTTATTTTTAGTTTACAACTTCCCTTTATTGTTTCATTTTATGAAAAAAATTATGAAAATAGTATTTCATTTTTCCCAATTACATGTTAAGACAACTTTTACTAATCAATTTTATAAAATTTTGAGTTCTAAATTTCTCTCCCCTTCCTTCCCTTCTTTCTAAAGTGGTAGGTAAAGTTATGGGTGCTACATGTGCTATTTTGTAAAACACATTTCCATATTAATAATAGCTTGTGGAATTGAAAACACACAAAAAAAGAATCAAGTGAAAAAAGTATAATCTGATCTGCATTCATATTCAATCAGTTCTTTATTTAAGTAGCATTTTCCTTCTTGAGTCTCCTATCCTTGAATCACTATGTTGCTGGGAAGAGCTGAGTCATTTACGGTTGATCATCATATAACATTGCTGATACTATGTACAATATTTTCCTGGTTCTCGTTTCACTTTGCATCAATTCATACAATTCTTTCCAGGTTTTTCTGAAATGTGCATGTTCACCACTTCTTATTTCACAATACTATTCCATCACATCTATATACCACAGTTTCATAAGCCATCCCGCAATGGTTGGGCATACCTTTGGTTTCTACTATTATACTATCATGAAAAGGCTGCTATAAATATTTTTGCACAGAATAGGATCTTTTAGCCTTTTAATGGGTAAATTTACCTTTAAATTACCTTTAATTTAATTTACCTTTAGTTACCTTTAAATGATCTCTTTGAAATAAAGACCTTGTAGCAATATTTTTATTCAAAAGGTATGCACAGTTTGATTGCCATATGGGTATAATTCCAGATTGCTCTCCAGAATGATTGGATCAATTCACAAATCCATCAACAATGCATAAGTGTCTCAACTTTCTTACATCCTTTTTAACATTTAACAATTTTCTTTTCTGTCATATTAGTCAATCTGAGAGGTATGAAGTGCTACATAAGAATTATTTTAATTTTGCATTTCTCTAAAAAAAAAAACTTCTTCATATGCCTAAAATTTAATTTTATTTCTTCCACTGAGAACTGCCTAAACATAGCCTTTGATAATTTATCCACTAGGAAATGTCTTAGATCTTTATAAATTTGACTCAGTTTTCTATATGTTTGAGAAATAAGGCTTTTGTCAGAGACACTTCTTATAAAAATTGTTTCCAGTTTTCTGTTTTCCCTCTCATCTGGATTGGTTTGGTTTGTTTGTGGAAAAGCTTTTTAATTTAACATAATCAAAATTATTTATTTTGTAGTTTGTAATGCTCTGTATCTCTTATTTGGCTGTGAGCCTATAACTTACCTTAACTTCTTTAAGCATTTGTATGCTATACCACTTTGTACATATATGTTTAATATTGATGTTACTTCATTGTCTATAGTATCCATCAGCAAGATATAGCTTCCTTCCATATCTATTTAATTAGGTCTATTTCTGCTTTTACTATGTCTGAGATCATGATTGGTACCATTGCTTTTATTTACTTCAGCTAAAACATTATAGAGTCTATTCCAGCTTTGTCCCTTTACTCTGTGTATATCTGTGCTTCGAATGTTTCTTTTTTTTTAATTTTTATTTAATAATTACTTTATATTGACAAAATCCATGCCAGGGTAATTTTTTTTTTACAACATTATCCTTTGCACTCGTTTCTGTTCCAATTTTTTACTCCTCCCTCCCTCCATCCCCTCCCCTAGATGGCAAGCAGTCCTTATAACCCGGGAAGAAAAACAAAAATGCAGATAGTTCACATTCGTTTCCCAGTGTTCTTTCTTTGGGTGTAGCTGCTTTGGTCCGTCATTTATCAATTGAAACTCAGGTCTCTTGGTCAAAGAAATCCACTTCCATCAAAATATGTCCTCATACAATAACGTTGTTGAAGTGTATAATGATCTCCTGGTTCTGCTCATTTCACTTAGCATCAGTTCATGTAAGTCTCGCCAGTCCTCTCTGTATTCATCCTGCTGGTCATTTCTTACAGAACAATAATATTCCATAACATTCATATACCACAATTTACCCAGCCATTCTCCAATTGATGGGCATCCATTCATTTTCCAGTTTCTAGCCACTACAAACAGGGCTGCTACAAACATTTTGGCATATACAGGTCCCTTTCCCTTCTTTAGTATTTCTTTGGGATATAAGCCTAGTAGAAACACTGCTGGATCAAAGGGTATGTACAATTTGATAATTTTTTGGGCATAATTCCAAATTGCTCTCCAGAATGGTTGGATTCGTTCACAACTCCACCAACAATGCATTAGTGTCCCAGTTTTCCCGCATCCCCTCCAACATTCATCATTATTTTTTCCTGTCATCTTAGCCAATCTGACAGGTGTGTAGTGGTATCTCAGAGTTGTCTTAATTTGCATTTCTCTGATCAATAATGATTTGGAACACTCATATGAGTGGTAATAGTTTCAATTTCATCCTCTGAAAATTGTCTGTTCATATCCTTTGACCATTTATCAATTGGAGAATGGCTTGATTTCTTATAAATTTGAGTCAGTTCTCTCTATATTTTGGAAATGAGGCCTTTATCAGAACCTTTAACTGTGAAGATGTTTTCCCAGTTTGTTGCTTCCCTTCTAATCTTGTTTGCATTAGTTTTATTTGTACAAAGGCTTTTTAATTTGATGTAATCAAAATTTTTTATTTTGTGATCAGTAATGGTCTCTAGTTCATCTTTGGTCACAAATTTCTTTCTCCTCCACAAGTCTGGGAATGTTTTTCTTTTGGCCATGTTTGCATACTTAGATGATACCACATTATTGTTATCATTAATTAATGATCCAAATAACAATATGTAAAATTTAGAAATATATTTACACACATGCACACATGAGATTGATTTAGATTTGCAAAAACAAAACAAAACAAAACAAAACAAACAAACAAAAAAAACTGTCAGTTGGGTGTTTCCATTATACCAACTAAAGTTTTAGATTAAGTCTAGAACAGATGCATGATATGGGTGCAACTAACTTGTGTTGAAACTCATAATGATGGACTGTTTTTAGTTTTAAATTCAGGATGTTTGTCAGATGCTGTTTTTAGTATGAGGTTGTGAGCCATGAAAAAGAATTGGCTTTTATAACAACTCCCCAAAAATGATTTTAAGATTGTGAATAGGTTTATTTTTTGTATTTTTCTCCCTGTTTTTTTTTATTTATATAACAATATGTGTTCGAAGGTTTTAAGTGCATTCTTTAATCCCAATATATAGGAAAACCTTATTAATTTGGAAATATTAAAATTATCCCCTTCTAAAGTAAAATGCATAATGAGTTAAAGAAATAGTTTATCTTTATTTTGATATCAAGCTTTGTTTTAAACAAGTGCTGACAAATGTTTTAAAAACAATTTTTAAGTAAATTAAAAATGTATTATCTTGATATCTTGCTTGCACTGTTTTTTGGGGGGTGCATAAAGTAAAGGTAAATTTTGATTCAGACTATCATATATATATATAAAATAGGAATTTTTTTACATATTGTTATTTGGATCATTAATTAATGATCCAAATAACAATATGTAAAATTTAGAAATATATTTACACACATGCACACTATGCAGAAGCACCATCTTCAACATGAGATTGATTTAGATTTGCAAAAACAAAACAAAACAAAACAAACAAACAAAAAAAACTGTCAGTTGGGTGTTTCCATTATACCAACTAAAGTTTTAGATTAATTCTAGAACAGATGCATGATATGGGTGCAACTAACTTGTGTTGAAACTCATAATGATGGACTGTTTTTAGTTTTAAATTCAGGATGTTTGTCAGATACTGTTTTTAGTATGAGGTTGTGAGCCATGAAAAAGAATTGGCTTTTATAACAACTCCCCAAAAAGGATTTTAAGATTGTGAATAGGTTTATTTTTTGTATTTTTCTCCCTGTTTTTTTTATTTATATAACAATATGTGTTCGAAGGTTTTAAGTGCATTCTTTAATCCCAATATATAGGAAAACCTTATTAATTTGGAAATATTAAAATTATCCCCTTCTAAAGTAAAATGCATAATGAGTTAAAGAAATAGTTTATCTTTATTTTGATATCAAGCTTTGTTTTAAACAAGTGCTGACAAATGTTTTAAAAACAATTTTTAAGTAAATTAAAAATGTATTATCTTGATATCTTGCTTGCACTGTTTTTTGGGGGGTGCATAAAGTAAAGGTAAATTTTGATTCAGACTATCATATATATATATATATATATATATAAAATAGGAATTTTTTTACATATTGTTATTTGGATCATTAATTAATGATCCAAATAACAATATGTAAAATTTAGAAATATATTTACACACATGCACACTATGCAGAAGCACCATCTTCAACATGAGATTGATTTAGATTTGCAAAAACAAAACAAAACAAACAAAAAAAACTGTCAGTTGGGTGTTTCCATTATACCAACTAAAGTTTTAGATTAATTCTAGAACAGATGCATGATATGGGTGCAACTAACTTGTGTTGAAACTCATAATGATGGACTGTTTTTAGTTTTAAATTCAGGATGTTTGTCAGATACTGTTTTTAGTATGAGGTTGTGAGCCATGAAAAAGAATTGGCTTTTATAACAACTCCCCAAAAAGGATTTTAAGATTGTGAATAGGTTTATTTTTTGTATTTTTCTCCCTGTTTTTTTTATTTATATAACAATATGTGTTCGAAGGAATTGATTCCATTTCAATTTCTGTACATGATATACCTACCACCTTGAACCTAGATAACTGTTAAAGCAAATGGGTTACTCTGTAAGAATATTTAAGATATCAAAGCAGTTCTTGATGGGATGGTAAATCATGAAACTGTTGATGTTATACTATTCCATTCCATGGTCAATATTTATCTACCATGGCTTTACTCAGGGGAGAAATTAAGGATCTTGTGCTATATTATTAGAGAGTGATTCTAAGTATAGAATGCAGGGCCAGGTGCATCAAAGATTCATGTAGGACACAAAGGTTCTTGTGCAAGTATTAGTCATCTGGGTTTCTGTTACTGTCATTGACATGTTGCTATAATCGTATTTCAGAGACAATGAGTCCTATCTTACACACACACATACACACACACACACACACACACACACACACTACCAAAAACGAAGTTTCATGTTTTTCTTTAATATTATTAAAGAAAAAAAAAGGCTCCACTTATATGTTGATCCACCAAACTTTTGTGAAACAAAGTCTAAGTTTTTAAAAATAAAATATCTTTTATCTTTCTGTATATAGACACAGTTACATATACATAAATGTACATATATAGATATATATTTGTATACTTACAAACTCCTATTCTCAAACTCCACATAAGCGTACTTCCTCACTTGGTATATAAATATTTTTCTGAAAAAAATTTAAATGATTTCAGAGATTTAGTCTAGATTATTGGACAATCTAAATATTCTGAATATTATTTAACAGTCTTATAAGAAAATAGTTTCTAATAGCTGATGAAAAATATTCTTTTTTAAGGATATCAAGTCACTATTCTTATCTTTTCACTGGATGTTTGTTAAAGACTTCATTATTTAGGACATATTCTTTATCAGCCATTCACTGGGGGTGGATTTCCATGAATAAAAATAAGAAACTTTTTGTTGGTTGGTATATGTGAACAAAAGCAGAGACATGGTTTCAATCTAGTTAATCAATTATTTACTTTTTTGGGGGTAAAAGTCAATAGTTAACAAAAATATAGGTAATTATATAAATTTTATTAATTTAAATTAACTTTTCCATGTAAATTTGAGGTTATTCTACATTCACTAAACAATGTAATACATTAATCTAAGAAATAGACTGGAATAGTCCTGAAGCTAAATACAAATGTTAATCAATATTGAAAACATGAACCACTGAATAAATCTAGTTGGGCTTCTAATTTTCGATTTTATCTCAGAGGTATTAGTTAAAAGAAACATGAAATTATATAGTGGATAGAATGCTAGAACTAGAGTTAGGAATAATCGTATTCAAGACCTGCCTGTAATAGTTACTAGAAATGTGAACTTAGACAAGTAGTTATCTCTAAATCTCAAGTTTTTTTTTTTAAATCTGTAAATTAAAAAAAAAAAATAAAAACAACCTGTGGAACCTACCTCCCAATGTTTCTATGAAGCTAAAATGAGATAATACATGTAAAGTAATTTGCAAACTCTACTATTCTGTGCAAATATTATCTATTTTTTTCCCTTTAACCAACTGGGGTAGATACAATAATATTAGGCCTCTAGAGTTAGGCCCAGAGAATCTTTGATAAGAAGTTGTTACCATTATATTTTCTGTGCAGAGATTCTCAGGAGGTCTTGCAAGACTACTTCGGGATCATCAAACATAGCTGAAAATTTATCAGAGTATTATTTTTATTTAGCTGTTAAATAAATGCATTGTTTACCAAATCATCAAAGCTTGAGAAAAATATTTCTATGCCTCTATCCTCAAATGCCTTTAAAGTCATCAAATAAGAATAATAGAGCATTTGAGAATAGGTCTAGAAATAGAATAAGAAAATGGAACAAAAAAATCCAAACACGTTACTATAAGAGCTAGCAATCTAAGGTCTAATGAAAGAGGAGAAACATAAGAATAGATTCAATTAAGTGCTACAGTTGCAGTATAATGTTAACCTCACAAACAAAATGTAATTAAGTGTAGAGGCAAGACCCAGTTCCATAAATAGCAATTCATAATCATATACAATTGGCATGCCATTATTTCCTATTAGAAAAGGAACAAATGAGAACAGAATGCAATATTAAAAGTCTGATAGAATTGAGCTCCTAATTAAGTCCTCATCTGAATTAAGTAAGCTTCCATCTCCTGTTCACTTTTTCTCAAGTCTCGTGTATAGGCTGTTAAAAATGTCTGGCATCATTATAGTCAAAATAGATGTATTTTTGCCTGTTCTGAGCAACATGAAGTTTGGCAGGAAATAGAATAGCTAAATTAACTGCCAAATTATTTAAACCTTGCAGTGCCCAGGCAATTCCAAGAAAAACATGCAGCCTCCTAAACTGTAAAATAATTAAACATTTGCAACCTCTCATCTCCCTTCTTCAGGAGCCTATCTCTTACCTCACACATCAGAAAGGATCTTTCTATCTGCCATTTAAAATACAAGCCTAAGTTGAAACTTGTATTTTTTTTTAATTTTTGGGTCCTTTGAAGAATTTTTGGGTTTTTATAAAGTTTAAAGGAGCTTTACATTTCAAATCATTACCATTTATAAAGAGAAGACCCTTTCCCCCTCTAAATTGGTCAATTTTCACTGGATTGTTATCCTTTGGCTCCTTCAGTAAGCTCTAAACCTCTGGATTCCAGTTCTTGGCAAATCACAGTTTAGTGTCTGAGAAAACTCATAATGGAATATGTAGCCTTTCACTTTTTAGTTGGCCATTTGAATCCAGCACTGAGTGGCTGTAAGCATTATTATTTCCATCTTCTGGCCACTCAGAAATCTTGAGTATTGTAAAATGGGTTAGTGGTCTCAATTGAGTTTCTAATAGACAAGTTGTCTCTATTATCAAATCTGAGTCCATGCTTTTCTGAAAATCTTAGCTGAGGTTGTTAATATTAATCAAATTAGAAATTGAAAACTGCATGTTGATTCTTGAATTTGTTACTTTTGGATCAGAGCTTAATGTGACTGAGAAGCTTGTCTTTACACTCTTTACTCATCTCATAGTTTGCAGTACTTCCAGTGTAAAACCTCTTCTGTGCTCACTTCTCCAATTAATACTTATGGATCAGGACCCTAAAAAGTAAGATAGAAACTTCTCTGGTTATATAGAGAAAATGATAAGGACTTGTACTGTTAATACTATTTCTTATAAGATTCTATCAGAATTTTCCTTCTTAGCAATAAACCAGTAGTTTTAATTGCTTTTTAGAA
This sequence comes from Antechinus flavipes, assembly GCF_016432865.1. Taxonomy (NCBI): domain Eukaryota; kingdom Metazoa; phylum Chordata; class Mammalia; order Dasyuromorphia; family Dasyuridae; genus Antechinus; species Antechinus flavipes. The sequence goes on from NC_067401.1 coordinate 266,755,528, forward strand.
AATACATTTTTTGAAGATGAGATATTGAAAAACAAACAAACATTTGGTATAAATTTTTTCCCTCAATTCTTTGCTTTACTCCTCAACAAAAGCACTAAAATCCATGGGATCCATGAAGCTAAAATCATTACAATTACAATAAGACACCCATGTAGAGAACTTTTATGGCTAAAATATGACTTGTATGACCAGCTATTGGAAATTCTCTTTTTTCTCTTTTCTTCCTTGCTCCCTCTCCATTAGTATAACCCTATCCCAATTTATAGAATCTTCTTGAAGTTCCTTTTAAATATAACTGCTTATCTATTTGTTCTCAGTATTTTCTCTATTACTAGCTGGAGGCTTTGTCTTTCTTATCTCAACTGGATGGACTATCTTCTACATATCCACCTTCTTCATTTACTTGATCATGTCATGTTAGTTGAGAAAGAAAGAATGTTGCTCCCCTTCCTAGACCAATTTCATTTCTAATACCTAACACTAGTTCTCAAACTGGAATCCTTAATTTTCCAAATGTGGAATTCTCTACTCATCATGATATTTTTACATATAGACTCTAGGGTATAGCTAATTTTTTCATTCAATTAGAAGGTATTTCTTATGTAGCATGCCTGTTTTCATTCAGGGGCCAAAGACTTGTAATCCTCTCTATTTGATTAAGACAGTATTTACACATTTGTGGGGGAAAAAAATCTTATCTTCTACCTACTCCTGGTTGACTTATTGATTGATTCTATGACTTAATCGCGGAGGCCAAATTCAATGAAACTATCAGATCACAGGTACTTTTTGTATATATAATAAATCTTAATCATTTCTATGCATTGATTATTTTGAATTGAAGCCTTCTGTGAATATATTAAGTGAGGTGTTAGTATAATTGTCTCTCTTTACATATTAGAATAATAAAAAATAAATAAAATTTTAGGGCTCATGTGTTATCAAGCTCCTAGTGCTGATTAAGTGTTCAAAGCAGGATTTAAATCAACAAATCAACAGGCATTTAATAAATACCTTTTTATGTTAAGACACTGTCTCAGTTAATAGGAATATGGGGGAAAAACACACAATCCTTACCTTGGAACTTTTCACATTTCTTTAGGGGAAAATAAGGACATAAATAATTATATAATAATAAGTACAATATAATTGTATGGTGGAAGGCAGTGGAAGCTGGGGAATAAAGATTTCTATTTGAAAAGTAGAGCCTGCACTAAGCTTTGAAATAAGCTAATAATTCTGAGACTGAGGCAAAGAGGGAAGTCATTGAATTTGGGTTTTCTTGTCTTTATTTCCACCACTCTATCTACTAACCCTTTCTGCTTCTAACTTCACAAAAGAACACTAAAATTTCAATTTGCAAGGCAGTATTAGAAAGTGCTGTAATGTGTTATGCTCTATAAAGTCCCCCAAAGGCCTATTGACCTATCTATTTCTTGTGCCAACATTGGGTTTCTCAGAGAAGAACATAGTTATTATGACTAAAGTTTTGACTGTATGGTAAAACCTAGCTGGTTGAACCAATGTAAAAATAGAAGGCAGAGGCCTCAAGGACTTTTTTGTGTTCTGAACCCTCTGGAGTCTTGCCCTACTCATATTCAGTAATTAAATTTTCATTAATTTCCTTAATTAACAATAATATGATATAGTTATATTTGGTGGCACTTTTTCCCAAAGATCCTAAACAATTTGAAGGAAATTGTCTATGGGACTTCAAGGTCACTAATAGGCAGGTGAGATTTTCTAGTTTTGGTAGATAAAGAAAAGAAGATGAATAATTGACTTGCTTTCAGTCATTCATGTTCACACATTGGTGGGGTCAGCATGCAGCATTTAGGTCAGGCAACCTTTCAGAATTACTTATATCTTAGTTGCTAGTAATGTAATGATAATTTTAAAAAAATGCCCAATAAAGACGCAAAGACTAGGCTGGATATTTTGTGGGTATACAAGGAAATACTGTATGAAGAAGCTCTCTCTCTATCCTGGGTTTGCACCTTTTTTTTTTTTTTTTTGGTTTAATTTTATAGAATTACCTAGAGCTATAATAAAACTTACATAGGGCCACAGAGCCAAAGTGTGATCATTGTATGAGAGGGAGGAACTAAAATCCAGGTCTTCTGGGCTCTAGGACTGAAGTGTAATGAACTTTGTCATATTTCATCTTGTGGCTTCTCCACAGTATAGAGAGACAAATGGAAAACAATATCTAGAAGGAAAACAATGAAAACTATGCTGCCCCACACCTCCCAAAGCCCTGTGTATTGGGCATCTCAACTGAAATATTATATAACCTCCTTTATAATCTTTTAATGATAGAAAAGGAAGTCATTATATTTCCCACAAACCTATGTTTTCTCTAAACCTGTGTCTATTTTTTTTTCTTTTGAGAAATCCACTCTTTTCCTATCCTATATTGTCCTATTCATTATTGTATAATATCATTTTATGGTTTACATTCCTGACTCTTCTCATTCCTTCTTCAGTCTCTAAGTGATCAGTTGCCACAACTGTTAGATTGTATTACCCACAGCTGTTATAACCATCACCTTGTCTTTAATCATATAACCACAACAACTGGTTCAGGACCTCATTAGGCGTCCTCTAGTATACTACTTTTATTTTCATTGTTCATTTATTTCAGTTTTGTCTGACTTTTCATGAACTCATTTTGAAATTTTCTTGGCAAAGACACAATAGTGGTTTGTCATTTCTTTCTTCAGCCCATTTTACACATGAGGAACTGAACAAGAAGGTTAAGTGACTTCTCCAGATTAAATGAAACAACTAATAAGTGTCTGTGGCCAGATTTGAACTCATGAACATGAGTCTTCCTGATTCCAAGCCCAGTGCTGTATACACTATATCACTTAGTTGCTCCAGTCTATTTCTAAAAACTCCAAATTGTTTTTTTTTCTGATTCCAAATTAAAAACAATAACAATAACAATAAGCTTTTATTAAGTATTTACTATATTCCAAGCCCTGTGCTAAGCATTATACAAATATCATTTCACTTTACTCTTAACAATAATATTGAGAAGTAGGTGCTACTAATATTCTATTTTAAAGATGAGAAAACTGAGGCAGATAGAAATCAGATGACCTTTGTATGGTTGCACAATGAGTAATTGTCTAAAGATCGATTTAAACTCAGGTTTTCCTGATTCCACAAACAAGTTTCTTTGTTCATTACATCTCATGGCTGCCTCATGTTTCTAGTTTCTCTTTTCTATAATCTATCCCCTATATAGAGGCTAAATTGATATTCCTTAAGCACAGATCAGACCATATCCCACCCTACTCAAAAATTTTCAGTGACTTTCCATTCTCTTTAGGATAAAGTACAATCTCTTCAATCTGGCATTGTAAATTTTCCAAATCTGTTTCCCATCTGCCTTTGCAGTGTTAATTCCTCTTACCAATCTCCTCCCCCACTTCCCACCTCTTCACAAAGTCTCCATTCTAGTCAAATTCTTCTATTAACTGTTTCCAGTCATTTTTCTTTGCACAGGATCATTACCTATTTTTGAAATGTGCTTGCTTTTCAAGTCTTCCAGATTGAATCATTCCTCTTTCGTGGAATAGTTCAGTTGTTACCTTTTATAACTAGCTTCCGTGTATCCCTTAATGCATATAAAGAAGCCTACACCTGCCTTATCCTTATCTAATATATATATGCCCCCTTCATCAATGTCAATTAATTTAACTTAAAACACCCTATGCCTCTTAGCACCTTTATAGATGAGAATGCCACTTTGATTCCATTAACAACAACAACAACCAAAAAAAAAAAAAAAAAACATTTATTAAGCACCTGCTATATGCCAGGAACTGTGGATGGAAAAATGGTAAAACAAACAAACAAACAACAGTTCTTGTGATTCTCTCTCTCTCTCTCTCTCTCTCTCTCTCTCTCTCTCACACACACACACACACACACACACACACACACACACACAGCAAGTTATATATGGGATAAGGCAGAAATAATTAACAGAGGAAAAACCCTAGATTTAATAAGACTTGGGAAGGTTTCCTGTAGAAGGTAAGATTTTAGTTTTGACATAAAGACAAAGCACTGTGAAATGGCTCTGGAAAATTCCTAATCCCCTGCTATTGAATCAAGTGTCGCTCAAAGACATAAACTAGGTAAAGGAAAAGTCTTTAATCAATTTGGCAAGAATTAAAAGATTCTAGGATTTATATAAAGTGAAGGAACATAGAAAATGAATTAGCAATATTTGAAAGAATTAGATAATTATCTGAGGTTAGAATATAACACAAAAGAATCCAACAGAAATATGTCATCAATTGTTTCTAGAATTAAGCTTTTTGAATTGGGGAGACAAGCTCCTTATACACATCTGTAGAACAATATTGGTTTTAGAAATTTGGACAAAGTGTCACACTCTTTCTGCTGGCTATGTCATCAGAAAGAGAGGGCCAGTGAATACATCTTTAACTTTGGGGCTGAGGGAATCCAAACTAGACAGAGGAGAAGATTTCAGTTTATGGGCCTACAAGTCATTTATCCTCAGGGTCCAACAAGGAACTACGTACATTTAAGTAGACTTTCATGAGATCTCCACAAAAGTTGAAAAGGATTTCCATCTCTTGTGAGAAAACCTTTTGCTGCATGTGCTTTCTAAGCTCAAATCTGCTTGTCCCTTGACTCTTTATATGCTTTATAGAGAATATTTTTCATATTTATGAAAGATTTTATTATACTCCACTTCTCATTATAACTTCAATAAAATAATAAAATATAACTGATTAATTGATATTGAAGAGACAGTAGCTGGTTTATGGACATTGAGTTTCACCTGATAGGAGGGCATGACCAATATTATTAGACATCCATAGTCCCTGTGGAAAACTTCTAGTTTCCTGTGGGGAGAATTAGTCAATTACCCTCTGGGGATCCCATATGCCAGTGAACATGATGAGTAGTAGAGAGAACCCATACTCCATGCTAAACTTATAAAATTTTCAGTAGAGTCATTATCACCTCTCACTTTCTCAGGCAAATTCATTGAAATCCCTTTTTTCTCATTCTCTTTGAAACACTTTAAAGTTAATGTGGCTTCTGACTTCATCAGTCAATTGAAGCTGCCCATTCCAAAGTCACTAGGATTCTTATCATTAACCGATGTTATGATCTTTTCTTAACTTTTTGCTTCTTCACCTTCTGGAGCATCTGACTCTGCTGAACATTCTTTTATTCTGAATACTATATCTCCCCGGTTTTTGTTGACATGTACTATGTTAGTTTTCCCCATGCCTATTTGATTACTTCTCCTTCTGTGTTGGATTATAATTTCTAATATGTTCACAAACAATAATGTCTCTCAAAGCTCTACCCTGAGATATCATCTTATTTTTTCTATGCCCTGTCTTAGTAGTATCATTAGCTTATATAGATTTAAGTATCATCCCTATGTTATTAATCTCTGAAATTATTTTTCCCAGCGTCTCTTCTAGGCTACTGCTTCTAACACAACCTACTTAATGGGGTTTTCTTATTTATTTATTTTTTAAATTACAGCTTTTTAATTTTCAAAACATATCCATGGGTAATTGTTCAATATAAATGTTTAACAGGTTTTCCCTTGCAAAACCTTGTGTTTCAATTTTCCTCATCTTTACTCACTCTTATCCTGGATGGCAAGTAATCCAATATATGTTAAACATGGTAAAATATATGTTAAATCCAATATATGCATGCATATTTATATAATTATCTTGCTACATAAGAAAAATCAAATAAAAAAGGAAAATAATGAGAAAGAAAATAAAATGCAAGCAAACAACAACAAAAAGAGTAAAGATGCTATTATGATACACACTCAGTTCCCAGTCCTCTCTCTGAGTGTAAGTCACTCTTCATCACAAGATCATTGGAACTGGCTTAGATCATCTCATTGTTGAAAAGAGCCATGTCCATTAGAATTGATTATTGTATAATCTTGTTGTGGCTGTGCACAATGATCTCTGTTTCTGCTCATTTCACTTAACATCAGTTCATGTAAGTCTCTTCAAGCCTCTCTGAAATTATCCTGCTGGTGCTAATTCAATATTAAGAAAACTATTAGCATAACTGCCTGTTTCAATAACCAAGCTAACAAAACCCATATGATTATCTCAATAGATGCAGAAAAAGCATTTCATAAATTCCAACATCCATTCTTATTAAAAAACACTAGAGACTATAAGAATAATGGACTTTTCCTTAAAAGAATCAGTAGGATCTATTTAAAATCACAAACAAGCATCATATGTAACGGGGAAAAACTGAAATTATTCCCAATAAGAACAGGAGTGAAATAAGGTTGCCCACTATCACCATTACTATTCAATATGTTAGTAGAAATGCTAGCTTCGGCAATAAAAGAAGAAAAAGAGATTAAAGGAATTAGAGTAGGTAATGAGGAAACCAAATTAGCACTCTTTGCAGATGATCTGATGGTATACTTAGAGAACTGTAGAAAATCAACTAAAATATTAGAAATAAACTACAATGTTAGCAAAGTTGTAGGATACAAAATAAATACACATAAATCATCAGCATTTTTATGCATCACTAACAAAATCCAACAGCAAGAGATACAAAGAGAAATTCCATTTAAAATAACTGTCAATAGTATAAAATATTTGGGAATCTATCTGCCAAGGGAAAGTCAGGAATGATATGAGCAAAATACAAAACATTTTCCAAACAAATAATGTCAGATCTAAACAACTGGAAAAATATCAAGTGCTCTTGGATAGGTCAAGCAATTACATTTAGTGCTATACTAGTCAGACTCCCCAAATACTATTTTATTGACCTAGAAAAAAATAACAACAAAATTCATCTGGAAGAACAAAAGTCAAGAATTTCAAGGGAATTAATGAAAAAAATCAAATGAAGGTGGCCTAGCTATACCAGATCTAAAACTATATTATAAAGCAGTGGTCATCAAAACCATTTGGTACTGCCTAGGAAATGGAGTAGTTAATCAGTGGAATAGGTTAGGTTCACAAGACAAAATAGTCAATAACTATAGCAATATAGTGTTTGACAAATGCAAAGACCCCAGCTTTGGGGATAAAAACTCATTGTTTGAGAAACACTGCTGGGAAAATTAGAAACTAGCATGGCATAAACTAGAATTGAGCCACACCTAACATTTTATATTAAAATAAGGTCAAAATGGGTTTATGATCTAGATATAAAGAATGATATTATAAACGAATTAGAAAAAATAGGATAGTTTACCTCTGGAGGAGAAAGGAATTTGTGACCCAAGAACTGGAGATTATTATTGACCACAAAATGGATGATTTTGATTATATTAAGTTAAAAAAGGTTTTGTACAAACAAAATTAATACAGACAAGATTAAAGGGGAAGCAAAGAACTGGGAAAACATTTTTACATTCAAAGGTTCTGATAAAGGCCTTATTTCTAAATATATATATATATATATATATATATAATTGACTGAAATTTATAAGAATTCAAGCCATTCTACAATTGATAATTTGTCAGAGGATCCCAACAATTTTCAGGAAAAATTAAATTTATTTCTAGTCATATGAAAAGGTGTTCTAAATCACTATTGATCAGAGAAATGCAAACTAAGACAGCTCTGAAATACCACTACACATGTCTCAGATTGGCTAAGATTACAGGAAAAGATAATGATGAATGTTGAAGGGGATGTGGGAAAAGTGGGACACTAATACATTGTTGGTGGAACTGTGAACAGATACAACCATTCTGGAGAGCAATTTGGAACTATGCTCAAAAAGTAATCAAACTGTCTATACCCTTTGATCCAGCAGTGTTTCAACTGGGATACTATTCCAGAGAGATCTTAAAGGAGGGAAAGGGATCAACAGGCACAAAAATACTTGTGGCAGCCCTTTTTGTAGTGGCAAATTCAAAACTGAATGGATGCCCATCAATTTGAGAATGGGTGAATAAGTTATGGTATATGAATCTTATGGAGTATTATTGTTCTGTAAGAAACAACCAACAGGAGGATTTTAGAGCAGCTTAGAGAGATTTACAGGAACTGATACCAAGTGAAATGAGCATAACCAGGAGATCATTATACAAGGCAACAACAAAATTATACAATGATCAATTCTCATGGACATGGCTGTCTTCAACAATGAGATGATTCAAACCAGTTTCAATTGTTCAGTGATGAAGAAAGCCATCTACTTCCAGAGGGAGAACTGTGAGAACTGAGGGTGGTTCACAACATAGCATTTTCATTCATTTTTGTTATTGTTTGCTTGCATTTTATTTTGCTTCTCTCTTTTTTTCATTGTGCAGCACAGTAATTGTATAAATATGTATACATATATTGGATTTAACATATATTTCTACCATGTTTAACACATGTTAGATTACTTGCCATCTAGGGAAGAGGGGGAAGGGGGAAGGAATTGGAACAAAGGGTTTTGCAAGGGCTAATGTTGAAGAACTTTCCATGCATATGTTTTGTAAAATTAAAAGTTTTAATAAAAAATAACTTATCCTGCTCGTCATTTCTCATAGAACAATAATATTCAATCACATCCATATGCCATAATTTATTCAGCCATTCTCTAATTGAAGGTCATTCATTTAGATTCCAGTTTCTTGCTACTACAAAAAGGGCTGCCACAACTATTTTTGCACATGCATTTTGCACATGTGTCCCTTTCTCTCTTTTAAGATGTCTTTGGGATATAAGCCTAGTAGAAACACTGCTGGATCAAAGGATATACACATTTTGATAGCCTTTTAGGCATAGTTCCAAATGACTCCCCAGAATGTTTAATCAGTTCACAGTTCCACCAACAATGTTTTAGCATCCCAGTTTTCCCACATCCCCTCCAACATGCATCATCATGTTTTCCTGTAATCTTAGCCAACCCGGGAGTTGTGTAATGGTATCTCAGAGTTCTCTTAATTTGCGTCTTTCTGATCAACAATAATTTAGGGTACCTTTTTACTTGACTAGAAATATTTACATTTTCTTCTTCTAAAAATAGTCTGTTCATGTCTCTGACCGTTTATCCGTTGGAAAATTGCTTGAATTCTTATAAATTTGAATGAATTCTCTAGATATTTTAGAAATGAGTCCTTTATTAGAACCTTTCAATGTAAAATGTTCTCCCAGTTTATTCCTTCCCTTTTAATCTTGTTTGCATTAGATTTTTGTGCAAAACTTTTCAACTTAATATAATCAGAATTATCTATTTTGTCTTCAATAATGATTTCCAGTTCTTCTTTGGCCACAGATTCCTTCCTTGCCAACAGATCTGAGAGTTAAACTATCATTTGTCCTTCTAATTTGCTTATTATATCACTCTTTATGTCTATATCATGAATCCATTTCAACCTTATCTTGGTATATGTTGTATAGTCTGGGTCAGAGCCTAGTTTCTGCCATACTAATCATTGACTATTTTGTCCTATGAATCTAACCTATTCCAATGATTGATTACTCTATTTCTTAGCCAGTACCAAAGAGTTTTGATGACTGCTGCTTTATAATCTAGATTTATGTCTGGACAACTAGGCCACTTTCATTTGCATTTTGTTTCATTAATTCCCTTGAAATTCTTGATCTTTTGTTCTTCCAGATGAACATAGTTATGATTTTTGCTAGATTTGTAAAAAAATTTTTCTGGAATTTTGATGGGTATAGCATTAAATAAGGAGATTAATTTAGGTAGTATGTCATTTTTATTATATTTGCTTGACCTACCTCATAACCACTTGATATTTTTCCAATTGATTAGATCTGACTTTATTTGTGTGGAAAGTGTTTTGTATTTGTGTTCATATAGTTCCTGACTTTGACTTGGTGTGTAGACTTTCAAACATTTTATATCATTGACCATTATTTTAAATGGAATTTCTTTTTGTATCTCTTGCTGTTGAACTATGTTGCTAATATATAAAAATGGTTATGATTTTTTTGTGGATTTATTTTGTATTCTGCAACTTTGCTAAAGTTGTGAATTGTTTCTAATAGTTTTTTGATTGATTCTCTAGGGTTTTTTAAGTATACCATCATTTCTGCAAAAAAAAAAAAAGTTATAAGTTGGTTTCCTCATTATGTACTCAATTCCTTTCATCTCTTTTTTCTCTTATCACCAAAGCTAACATTTCTAATGCAGTCCTCAGTAGTAATGCTAACAGCATGCAATCTTGTTTCACTACTGATCTTATCTTAATGGGATTTTCTGACAAGATTTCATATAGACATCTCCCATTCAATATGCCCAAGCACACATATCACATGAAAATATTCATTGTTTCTAATCTTTGTATCTCTATAGTTGTAGTATATGTCATGCTTAGCTTTGTATCTTACACACAATAGGTCTTTTGAACATATTAATTATCTTGTTGGAAAGTAGTAAAGTATCTTGTTGCCAGTAGTAAAGGTGAGCACTTTCATTTCATCAATATGCTGAGAATAGGAATTCTGTTTGTCAATTAGGTTAAAAGGCCCTGATGGAGAAGGAAGTATCAGAGACAAAAATTAGTTTAAATGTGTCCAATCTGAGGGGCAGAGCCCAGATGGCAGAGAATAGACAGGTCTTTGTCTGAGCTTTTCCTGGCTTCCCTCAGATCAATACCAGATCAAGCATCTGAATGGTTTTTGAAGAGAAAGACCCCACAAATATTTGAAGTGCAACAAATTTATGGCAGAATATATTTTGGAAAAATTTTAAGAAAGTTCTGTCTCAATGAGGCAGGGGTGAGGGTGGGAGTGGAGAGGCAGCCCAGGCCAGGTGCAGTGCAGGGATCCATTAGGGCAAACCTTTGCATGCAGAGGGAACCTACTGTGATCCTCTCATCACAAAATACAGCAGCATTGGCTATTCTGAAAGATTCAGAATCCAGTAGATTAGCAAACTAGTTGTGAAAAGTCCACCACAACTACAAAAGGCAAATAGTGAGCTCCTGAATCCCAGAAAAAGGCAGAACGTGGTCATGCCCACCCAGCATTGAAAGGAAGCTGGCATCACCAGGCCAAGGCAGCATGAAGCCACTATCTTGTGTAGAGGAAGCATGGAACAATTTACCCTTTGCCTTAAGAGAAGACTTCAAACTGTTAAAGTGAGCAAAAAAGCAAAAAGAGCTCTGGTCATATAATGTATTTATGGAGATTAAAAAAAAATACACAGACCTCAAACCCTGAGGATTCTAAAGGCAAAATTTTTTCAGATTGAGTCCCAAAGGGTGATATGAAATGCTCTCTAAATCAAAAGGCACTCTTGGAAGAATTAAAAAAAGGATATTAAAAGAGAGTTGGAAAAAATTGAGAAAGGAATTGAAAGCTTTGCTAGAGACTTTGGAAAAGGAAATACAGAAATCACCTAAAGAAAATTCCTTAAAATAGATTTAGTGAAAAGGAAAAATAATGAAACTACTTAAAAAGGATTGGGGGAAATGGAAAAAGAAAAAAAAAACACCTTGGAAAAGAAAATTGACTAAATGGAAAAAGAAAACAACTCCCTAAAAAAGAGAATTGGTAAAATGAACAACAACAACAACAACAACAACAACAAAACATTCAATTAACAAAACAATTCATTTAAAATTTCAATTGGTCAAATGCAAAAGGAGGTAAAAAAGCTAAAGGAAGAAAATAATTCACTAAAGATTAAAACCAAACAAATGAAAAGAATGACTCAATGAAACATCAAGACTCAGTCAAGGAAAGCCCCCAAAATGAAAAAAATAAAAATAAAAGAGAATGTAAAATGCCTTATTGTAAAAACAATTGACCTGGAAAATATATCTCAGAGAAACAATTTCAGAATTATTGGACTACCTGAAAACCAAAATAATAAAAAGAGGTTACATAATATATTTCAAAATAACAGCAAGATAAACTGTCCTGATGTTCTACAAGCAGAAGATAAAATAACCATTGAAAGAATCCACCAATCCCTCCTGAAAGAAACCCTGAAATGAAAACTACAAGTAATATCATAACTAAATTTCAGAATTATTAAATCAAAGAGAAAATGCTAAAGACAGAAATAAACAACACAGATATTGAGGAGCCATAATCAGGGTTACCCAGGACCTAGCAGCTTCCACTCTGATATTTCAGAGAACAAAGAAGCCTGTACTGCAACTAAGAATCAACTATCCAGCACAATTAAGCATTATCTTTCAGGAGAAAAGATAGTCATTCAATGAAATAGGAGAATTTTATTTATTTTTCATGAAAACACCAGAGATGAACAAAAAACCTGATCTTCAGACACATAACTAAAAAAAAAAGCATAAAAAAGGAAGAAGGAAAGAAAAAAAGTGTTTTTTTTTAAAGGTTAAAATGTTTATATCCCTATATAGGAAGATGATATGTTTAACTCTTTAGAATTGTTTCTTTGTTAAGCGTATACTAAGAGGGTGTAGGTATAGTTTGACTTTATTGGCGTGATATAAAAAAGAATCTAGAGGTGTAAAAGTTTTATGGGTATCTATAGAGACAATAGTTATTTAATTTAGCATGGTACTTAACAGTTCTCTAGTTCAGTACATGTACTTAGTACTTACTATAGTTCCACAAGATTCATGATGAAAGAGGATATAAGCTCAGTCAAACTCAGCTAGAATGAGAACAAGGAAAGACCAGAGAAGAGGTGGCAGGCTGTCCTACTTCACTTCTACACTGAAACCAAGGTCTGCAAGGCTTCCAGAAAAACTAGCTGAACCCCAAGTGAAGAAGACAAGAGTTTGAAGGAGACATTAAAGGATTTGGGCTTTAACTCCTGGCTGCACTTGTGGTGATTACTGAACTGAAACTAAGGGTGCCTACAGAAACCCCAAGAAGACCCCAACAAGAGAACATTACATTTCAGAAAAGAATATTACAGAAAAGTGATTGTACTGAAAGAAGAGGGAAGGGGAAGTAAAATGTGCATAAATTACATTACATAAAGAGGCAAAAAACACCTGTTACAATTGAGGGAAAGAAGAGAAGGGGATGAGTATTGTGTGAACCTAAATCTCAATGAATTTGGCTCAAAGATAGATATCACACCTATTTAGTTTGATATAGAAATTTTTCTCACATATATGCACTAATTCCTAGAGAAGTTAAGAGAGCTGTAAGAAGAAATAGACAGAAAAACTATATTAGTGAGGGATCTCAATCTTGCTGTACCACAAGTAGATGAGGAAAATAGAGCAATAATTAGGAGATATTTTGTCCAATTGTATACCAATAAATCTGATAATTTAATTGAAATGAATGCATCTTTATAGAAATATAAATTGCCCAGATTTACAGAGAAGAAAATAAAATACTTAAATAGTCCAATTTAAAAAATAATAATAATTTTTAAATTTAAAAAATTTTCCAGAATCAGGTGGATTTACATGTGAATTCTATCAAACATTTAAAGAACAATTCCAATACAATGCAAAGTATTTGGGAAATAGAGAAATAAGAAGTCTTACCAAATTTCCCTAAGACGCAGATATGATTCTAATACCTAAACCATGTAGGGTCAAAACAGCGAAAGAAAATTATACACCAATTTTCCTGATGAATACTGATGCAAAAATTTTAAAAAAAGTATTAACAAAGACAGTACAACAAGTTATCTCCAGGATAATACATCATAACCAAGTAATATTTATACCAGGAATACAAGGCTGGTTCAATATTAGGAAAATTATTAGTATAAATGACTATAGTAATAACCAAACAAAAACCATATGATCAGGTCAATAGATACAGAAAAAGCATTTGACAAAATCAAACACCCATTCCTATTAAAAACACTAGAGAATATAGGAATAAATGGACTTTTTCTTAAAATGATCAGTAACATCTATTTAAAACCATCAGCAAGCATCAGATGTAATGGGAATAAATTAGAATTATTCCCAAAAAAATCAGGAGTGAAATAAGATGACCTACCATGACTATTCAATATTGTATTAGAAATGTTAGCTTTGGCAATAAGAGAAGAAAAAGAGATTAAAGGAATTAGAGTAGGTAATGAGAAAACCAAATTATTATTGTTTGCAGATTATATGAAGATATATCTAAAGAATCCTAGAGAACCAACTGAAAAAAAAAACTACTAAAAACAATTTACAACTTTAGCACAGTTGCAAAATACAAAATAAATATACAGAAATTATCAGCATTTTTATATATTATCAACAAATTCTAGCATCAAGAGAGACAATGAGAATTTCCATTTAAAATAACTGTCAATAATATAAAATATTTGGAAGTTTACCTGCCAAGGCAAAGTCAGGAACTATATAAACACAATTACAAAACACTTTCCACACAAATAAAGTCAGATCTAATCAATTGGAAAAATACCACCTACTCATGGATAGGCTTAGTTAATATATTAAAAATGACACTACTATCTAAATTAATATACTTACTCATTGCCACACCAATCAAATTGCCAAGAAATTATTTTACAGATCAAGAAATAAAAATAATAACAAAGTTCATTTGAAAAAAAAAAGGTCAAGGATTTCAAGGGAATTAATGAAAAAAACTGCAAAAGAGGGTGCCCTAGGTGTACCAAACCTAAAACTAATATTATAAAGCAGTGGTCAGCACCACCATCTAGTATTGGCTAAGAAGATAGAGTAATCAATCAGGGAAATAGGTTGATTCAAAAGATACAATAATCATGGATTATAGTAATTTAATATTTTATAAAACCAAAGATCCCAGGTACTGGAATAAAAACTTGTTGTTGGACAAACATCCTGGGGAAAATGGAAAGTATTATGGCAGAAATTAGGCATTAAGTAATACCTAACACCCTATAGTAAGATAAGTTTTAAATGAGTTCATGATTTAGACATAAAGAGTGGTACTCTAAGCAAATTAGAAGAATAAAAGTCTCCTCTCAGATCTGTTGGTGAGGAAGGAATTAGTGGCATAGCATTATAGTACATTGTGAAATGCAAAATGGATAATTTTTATTATATTGTTATATGAAGCTTTTGTAAAAACAAAACTAATGCAGACAAGATTAGAAGGGAGGCAGAAACCTGGGAAAATTTTTTGCTTCCAAGATTTTGGATAAAGATCTCATTTCTAAAATTTATAAAGAATTGACTCAGATTTATAAGAATAAAAGTTGCTGCAATTGATAACTGTTGGAAGGATATGACACATAGTTTTCGAAAGAGTTAGTTAAAACAATTTTTAGTCATATAAAATATGCTCTAAATCACTACTGATCAGAGAAATGCAAGTTAAGATAACTCTTTACTTAAGGTTATTTAAGGTAGCACTAATACCTTCCAGATCGGCTAAGATGACAGAAAAAGAAAATGATAAATATTGGGTGTAATGTGGGAAAACTGGGACCCTAATTCTTGGTGGAGTTATGAACAGATCTAATCATTCTGCAGAACAATATAGAACTATGACCAAAGGGCTATCCAACCCTTTGATCCAGCATTGTCTCTTCTGGGCCTATATCGCAAACAGATCAGAAAAAAGGGAAAAGTACCTACATATACAACAATGTTTGTATCAGCCTTTTATTTATTTGTTAATTTATTTTATTATAACTTTTTATTTACAAGATATGTGGAGGGGACTTCCAGCCAAGATGGCGGAGAGGACACATACATCTTCTTAAACTCTGAGTTTTCTCTCAGAATTTATTTCATGACAAGCCTTGGAATTAGTACTTGCCTGAAAAAATCCTCACAAATAATAACAAAGAGAAGACATCCTTGAAATTCACCAGAAAAGGTCTGTTTTTGCTTAAGGGTGGGGATGGTTTTGGATTGGGTGCAGGCTGAGGGCAGGCAGCAACAGCTCACAGCTGAACAGACCTGAGTGGGGTGAGGTGTGATCTCAGAAGCCTCTGTGGGGAAAGTTTTACTACAGTATTGGATACTTCACCCTGGCAGCAAGCCAATAGACAAGCAGAGAAGCTAAAAACACAGCAGGGGAAAACTATAACTCCAAAAAGCTAGGGTCTCTTTGGAGCTGGCCACACCACCCACAGTGTCTCAGCACACTCTCATAGTTTCAGAGTGCGAACGAAGCACAGCCATTGCTGTCCTGCTAATGTCCCGCTGCCCCCTGCAGTCTGTAGAGGAAGCTCAGCAACACTATCCAGCCTCACCCCACCCCCCACAAAAAAGCAGATTGCATTTTTTTTTTTTTGCTAGTTTGTCTTATTTGATTCTTCTCTAACAAAATGAGCAAAAAATTTAAATGGACCTTAACCATTGATAGCTTCTATATGGATAGAGAGCAGATTTTAAACTCTGAGGATGCTAAACACAGATTGTCTCCAGATGAATCGCAAAAGCACCATATGATCTGGTCCTCAACACAAAAGATTATCATAGAAGAAATTAAAAAGGCTCTCACAAGAGAGCTAGAAGAAAAATAGGAAAAGGAAAGGAAAGCTGGGCAAGAGAGTCTGGATAAGTCATCCCACTCATTTAAAGACAGAGTGGATAAAGAAATCAAATCCTTGAAAAACAGAATTAGTGAACTGGAAAAAGAAACTAGCTCTCCAAAAAAATCAACCAAAATGGGAAAAAAAATTCCATAGAAAAAAATAACTCACTTAAAAACTCAATTGAACAATTAGAAAAAGATATAAAAAAGTGAATGAAGAAAATACTTCATTGAAAATCAGAATCGAACAAATGGGATTGAATGACTTCAGGAGACACCAAGAATCAGTCAAGTAAAACCAAAAAAATTAAACAATGGAAAAAAATGTCATATACCTTCTTGGGAAAACAACACACCTGGAAAATAAATCTAGGAGAGGCAATCTGAGAATTATTGGACTCCCTGAAAAATACAATGAAAAAAAGAAACTGGACATTATTTTCCAGGAAATTATCAAAGAGAACTGCCCAGAAGTTATAGAACCAGAAGATAAAATAGAAATTGAAAGAATCCACTGATCACCTACTGAAAGGGACCCTAAAATCAAAACATCAAGAAATATAGTGGCCAAATTCCAAAACTAATAGATGAAGGGAAAAATACTTTAAATGGCTAGAAAAAAATCAATTCAAATATAGAGGAGCCACAATAAGGATTACCCAGGATGTATCAGTGTCCACATTAAAGGATCGAAGATGTTCCAAATATGGAATATGATATTCCAAAAGGATAAGGAAGTTGGTATGCAACCAAAAATAACTTACTCAGATGCAGTGAGCATCTTTTTCCAGGGAAGAAGATGGGCATTCAACTAAATAAGCTAATTTCATCTATTTTTGATAAAAAAAAAAAAACAGAACTTCAGAAAAAGTTTGATCTACTGCTGAGTGAAATGAGCAGGACTAGATCATTGTATACTTCAACAACAATACTATATGATGATCAGTTCTGATGGACCTGGCTATCTTTAGCAATGAGATGAACCAAATCAGTTCCAATGGAGCAGTAATAAACTGAACCAGCTACACCCAGCAAAAGAAATCTGGGAGATGACTAAGAATCATTACATAGAATTCCCAATCCCCATATTTTTTTCTGCCTGCATTGTTTATTTCATTCACAGGCTAATTGTACAGTATTTTAGAGTCTAATCCTTTTTGTACAGCAAAATAACAGTTTGGACATGTATACTTAATTTGTCTTTAATTCATACTTTAACATATTTAACATGTATTTGTCATCCTGCCATTTAGGGGAAGGGGTAGAAGGAAGGAGGGGAAAAATTGCAACAAAAGGTTTGGCAGTTTTCAATGCTGTAAAATTACCCATGTATATTACTTGCAAATATAAAGCTATTAAAAAATATTTGATCTACAAATATAGAACTCAAAAGAAACCTAAAAAGGTAAAAAAGAAAGCTTGAGAACTATATTTTTTTTGTAAAGATATATAAAGAATACATATATATGTTGATCTATAAACTAGAGGTGGAAAGGAAATTGTACCCTGCAAAGGGTAAAGTGGGAGTACTACATCTCAAAAAGGGGCAAAGGAAACCTATTATATCTGAGAGAAAGAATGGAGGGGGATGAACATAGTGTATATCTTACTGTCATAAGAATTGGCTTAAACAGAAAAAAATTACACATATTCGATTTACAATGAAACTTCTCTCACCTCATTGAAAAATGGGAGGGGAAAAGTGACAAGGGAAGGAGTAAGCTAAGTGGAAGGGAATACAGACATTGTGAGGAAAAGGGTTAAGATAGGGGGAGGAACTCTAAAGTGGGGGAAAGGATACTAAAAAGGGAGGGCTGTGAGAAGCAAGTGGTGCTCACAAGTTTAATGCTAAGGAGAGGGGTGAGGGGGAAAGAAAGGAGAAAAGCATAAACAGGGGTTAACAAAATGGCAAGTAACACAGAATTGGTAATTTCAACCACAAATGTGAACGGAGTAAACTCCCCCATAAAAAGGAAGCGGTTAGCAGAATGAATTAAAAGCCAGAATCCTACACTATGTTGTTTTCAGGAAACACCTGAAGCAGTGCGATGCATACAGGGTAAAGTTAAAAGGTTAGAGCAGAATCTACTATGCTTTAGGTGAAGTCAAAAAAGCAGGGTAGCCATCCTGATCTCAGATCAAGCAAAAGCCAAAATTGATCTAACTAAAAGAGATAAGGAAGGGCACTATATCTGGCTAAAGAGTAGCATAGATAATGAAGCAATATCAATATTAAACATATATGCACCAAGTGGTGTAGCATCTAAATTCTTAAAAGAGAAATTAAGAGAGCTGCAAGAAGAAATAGACAGCAAAACTGTAATAGTGGGAGATCTTAACCTTGCACTCTCAGAATTAGATAAATCAAACCACAAAATAAATAAGAAAGAAATCAAAGAGATAAATAGAATACTAGAAAAGTTAGATATGATAGATCTCTGGAGAAAATGAAATGGAGATAGAAAGGAGTACACTTTCTTTTCAGCAGTTCTTGGAACCTATACAAAAATTGATCATATATTAGGACATAATAACCTCAAACTCAAATGCAGTAAGGCAGAAATAGTAAAAGCATCCTTTTCAGACCATGGTGCAATGAAAATTGCATTCAACAAAAAGCCAGGGGAAAGTAGGCCAAAAAATAATTGGAAACTAAATAATCTCATACTAAAGAATGATTGGGTGAAAGAGCAAATCATAGACATAATTAATAACTTCACCCAAAAAATGATCATAATGAGACGTCAAAAGAAAATGTATGGGATGCAGCCAAAGTGGTAATAAGGGGAAATTTCATATCTCTAGAGGCTACTTGCATAAAATAGAGAAAGAGAAGGTCAATAAATTGGGCTTGCAAATAAAAATGCTAGAAAAGGAACAATTTAGAAACCTCCAGTCAAACACTAAACTTGAAATTCTAAAAATAAAAGGAGAGATCAATAAAACTGAAAGTTAAAATAAACAAACAAAAAACAACAAAAAAACCCTATTGAATTAATTAATAAAACTAAGAGTTGGTTCCATGAAAAAACCAACAAAATAGACAAACCCTTAGTAAATCTGATTAAAAAAAGGAAAGAGAAAAATCAAATCGTTAGTCTTAAAAAGGAAAGGGAGACCTTGCCATCAATGAAGAGGAAATTAGAGCAATAATTAGGAGATTCTTTACCAAACTTCATGCCAATCAATTTGATAACTTAAATAAAATGGAAGAATACCTTCAAAAATATACCTTGCACAGATTAACAGAGAAAGAAGTAAATAGAATAAACAGTCCCATTTCAGAAAAAGAAGTAGAACAAACTATTAACCAACTCCCTAAAAAAAAGTCCCCAGGACAAGATGGATTTACATGTGAAGTCTACCAAACATTTAAAGAACAATTAACTCCAATGCTATATAAACTATTTGACAAAATCAGGATTGAAGGAGTCCTACCAAACTCCTTTTATGACACAGACATGGTACTGATACCTAAACCAGGTAGGTTGAAAACAGAGAAAGAAAATTATAGACCAATCTCCCTAATGAATATTGATGCTAAAATCTTAAATAAAAACATTAGCAAAAAGATTACAGAAAATCATCCCCAGGATAATATACTATGATCAAACAGAATTTATACCAGGAATGCAGGGCTGGTTCAATATTAGGAAAACTATTAGCATAATTTACTATCTCGATAACCAAACTAACAAAAACCATATGATCATCTCAATAGATGCAGAAAAAGCATTTGACAAAATCCAACATCCATTCCTAATAAAAACACTTGAGAGTATAGTAATAAATGGACTTTTCTTTAAAATAGCCAGGAGCATATATTTAAAACAATCAGTAAGCATCATATGCAATGGAGAAAAACTGGAACCTTTCCGAGTAAGATCTGGAGTGAAGCAAGGTTGCTCACTATCACATGATTATACAATATTGTATTAGAAATGCTAGTCTTGGCAAGAAGAGTTGAGAAAGAGATTAAAGGAATTAGAGCAGGCAATGAGAAAGCCAAACTATCACTCTTTGCAGATGATATGATAGTATACTTAGAGAACTCCAGAGATTCTACTAAAAAGCTATTAGAAATAATTCATAACTTTAACAGAGATGCAGGATACAAAATAAATCCACAAAAATCCTCAGCATTTTTATACATCACCAACAAAATCCAACTGTAAGAGATACAAAGAGAAATTCCGTTCAGAATAACCATTGATAGCATAAAATATTTGGGAAACTATCTAGCAAAGGAAAGTCAGGAATTATATGAGCAAAATTAAGAAACACTTTCAATACAACTAAAGTTAGATTTAAATAATTGGAAAAATATTAAGTGCTCTTGAATAGGCCAAGCAAATATAATAAAAATGACAATACTCCCTAAACTAATTTATTTATTTATTTAGTGCTATACCAATAAGACTCCCAAGAAAATATTTTAATGACCTAGAAAAAATAACAACAAAATTCATATGGTAGAACAAAAGGTCGAGAATCTCAAGGGAATTAATGAAAAAAAGTCAGATGAAGGTGGCCTAGCTGTACTTGATCTAAAAACTATATAATAAAGCAGCAGTCACCAAAACCATTAGGTTCACAAGATAAAATAGTCAATAACTATAGCAAGCTAATGTTTGAGAAACCCAAAGATCCCAACTTTTGGGATAAGAATTCGTTATCTGACAAAAACTCCTGGGAAAACTGGAAATTAGAATGGCAGAAATTAGGCATGCATCCACACAACACCATGCCCAAAGATAAGATCAAAATGGGTCCATGATTTAGGCATAAAGAATGAGATTATAAATAAATTGAGGAACATAGGATAGTTTATCTCTCAGACTTGTGGAAGAGGAAGGAATTTTTGACCAAAGATGAACTAGAGATCATTATTGATCACAAAATAGAAAATTTTGATTATATGAAATTAAAAAGCCTTTGTACAAAAAAAAAAAAAAAAAAAAAAAAAAAAAAAAAAAAAAAAAAAAAAAAAAAAAAAACTAATGCAAACAAGATTGCAAGGGAAGCAACAAACTAGGAGAACATTTTCCCAGTTAAAGGTTCTGATAAAAGTCTCATTTCCAAAATATATAGAGAATTGACTATAATTTATAAGAAATCAAGCCATTCTTCAACTAATAAATGGTCAAAGGATATGAATAGACAATTTTCAAATGATGAAATTGAAACTATTTCCACTCATATGAAAGAGTGTTCCAAATCACTATTGATCAGAGAAATGCAAATTAAGACAACTCTGAGATACCACTACACACCGGTCAGATTGGCTAAGATGACAGGAAAAAATAATGACGAATGTTGGAGGGGATGCGGGAAAACTGGGACACTGATGAATTGTTGATGGAGATGTTAACGAACCCAACCATTCTGGAGAGCAATCAGGTATTATGCCTAAAAAGTTATCAAACTGTGCATACTCTTTGATCCAGCAGTGCTACTACTGGACTTATATCCCAAAGAGATACTAAAGAAGGAAAAGGGACCTGTATGTGCCAAAATGTTTGTGGCAACCTTGTTTGTAGTGGCTAGAAACTAGAAAATGAATGGATGCCCATCAATTGGAGAATGGTTGGGTAAATTGTGATATATGAATGTTATGAAATATTATTGTTCTATAAGAAATGACCAGCAGGATGAAGACAGAGAAGCTTGGAGAGACTTACATGAACTGATGCTAAGTGAAATGAGCAGAACCAGGAGATCATTCTATACTTCAACAATGATACTGTATGAGGATGTATTCTGATGGAAGTGGATATCTTCAACAAAGATCTAACTCAATTTCAATTGATGAAGGATGGACAGATGCAGCTACACCCAAAGAAAGAACACTGGGAAATGAATGAAAGCTGTTTGCATCTTTGTTTTCCTTCCCAGGTTATTTTTACCTTCTGACTCCAATTCTTCTTGGGCAACAAGAGAACTTTTCAGTTCTGCACACATATATTGTACCTAGGATATACTGTGACATATTTAACATGAATAGCACTGCTTGTCATCTGGGGGAGGGGCTGGAGGGAGAGAGGGGAAAAGTCAGAATACAAGTGAGTGCAAGGGATAATGTAAAAAAAAATATCCAGGCATGGGTTCTGTCAATAAAAAGTTTCAATTATCAAAAAAAAAAAAAAAAAAGGTATATGGATAGATAAATTTTCAGCATTGACCCTTGCAAAACTTTCTGTTTCAATTTTCCTCCCCTTCCTCCCATCTCCTCCCCCAGATGGCAGGTATACATGTTAAATATGTTAAAGCATATGTTAAATACAATATATGTATGCATATCCATACAGTTACTTTGCTTCACAAGAAGAATCAGTCTTTGAAATAAGATAAAATTAACCTCAGAAGGAAATAAAAAATACAAGTGAATAAAAACAGATGGATTGGAAATGCTAATTAGTGGTTCACACTCATTTCCCACAGTTCTTTCACTGGGTGTAGCTAGTTTTATTCATTATGGAACAAATGGAACTGATTTGGTTCATCTCATTGATAAAGAGGGCCACTTTCATCAGAACTGTTCATCATATAGTATTGTTGTTAAAGTATAGAATTATCTCCTGGTCCTACTCATTTCACTCAGCATCAGTTCATGCAAGTCTCTCCAAGACTTTCTGAAAGCTTCCTGCTGGTGATTTCTTACAGAACAATAATATTCCATAATATTCATATACCACAATTTATTCAGCCATTCTCCAATTGGTGGTCATCCATTCAATTTCCAGTTTCTAGCCATTACAAGAAGGGCTTTTGCCTATGTGGGTCCCTTTCGCACCTTCTAGATAATTTTGGGATATAAGCCCGATAAAAACATTGCTGGCTCAAAGGCTATGCACAATTTGCTAACTTTTTGAACATAGTTCCAAATTGCTCTCCAGAATGATTGGATCCGTTCACAGTTCCACCAACAATGAATCAGTGTCCCAGTTTTCTCCTATTTCCTCCAACATTTGTCATTATCTTCTCCTGTGAGCTTAGCCAATACTACTCATCTGTAGTAGTATCTCAGACTTGTCCTCATTTGTATTTCAGTGATTAATAATGAGTTGGAGCATCTTTTCATATGGCTAATAATAGTTTCAATTTCTTCTTTTGAAAATTGTCTGTTCATATCCTTTGACCATTTATTAATTGGAGAATGGCTTGATTTTTTTTTTTAATAAATTAGAGTCAATTCTCCTTTGAACCTAACTTATTCCATTGATCAATTAGTCTATTTCTTAGCCAATACCAAATGGTTTTGGTAACCATTGCTTTATAATATGATATATATATTAATTATAGTATATATATATATATATAGATAATGCATATATTATATATAATATAACAATATAATATAATATAATATAATATAGTATGATTTAGGCCACCTTCATTTGATTTTTTTTTCATTAATTCCATGGAAATTCTTGAACTTTTGTTTTTCCATATGAATTTTGTTGTTATTTTTTCCTAGATCATTAAAAAAAAAAATTGGGGAGTCTGATTGGTATAGCACTAAATAAATAAATTAGTTTAGGGAGTACTGTCATCTTTATTATATTTGCTCACCCAATCCAAGAGCATGTAATATTTTTTCAGTTGGTTAGATCAGACTTAATTTGTGTGGAAAGTGTTTTGTAGTTTTGCTCATAAAGTTTCTGGTTTTTCCTTGGCAGATAGATTCCCAAATATTTTATACTATCAGTAGTTACTTTAAATGGAATTTCTCTTTGTAACTCTTAACTGTTGGATTTTGTTAGTGTGAGAGTTCTTTATCTTCTCCAATTCACAAATCCTACTTTCCTTTGAGTTCTTTATCTTTTCCAATTCACAAATTCTGTTTCCTTGGGTGTTCTTTACCTTTTCCAATTTACATTTCAGGAGATTGTTTTCTTTTTCCACTTTATCAAATTTTTCTTTTAATGAGTTATATGCCTTTTCTGTACTCTCTTCCCAGTGCAGTGACACCTCTGCTGCAGGGTTCTTTACAAGCCACTTCCGCAGCTCAGTCACTTTTTGCAGCATGTTTACAAGACAGCTCCTGTTCATCTATCTATCCCTGCTCTGTAGAGGAAGCTGGTAACCTGCTTCCCTGAAGGTAGACTTCAAGGGCTTTTTAAAAAATGAGTAGAAATGCCAAGCAAACTCTAATGATTCATACCTTCTATAAGAAAGAGAGAAGATTCCCAAACCTCTCTTTGCTTTCCCCTTTTATCTTCTAGCTCTCTTTTAAACTCTTGTAATTTCTTCTAGCAGAGCCTTGTATGATGAGGATCAAGTTACATCACCCTTTGGGGTTTTGTCTGGAGACTGTCTGCTATTAGCGTCCTCAGGTTTGGGAATCTTCTCTCTTTCTGTATAGAAGGTATGAATCATTAGAGTTTGCTTGGCATTTCTACTCATTTTTTAAAAAGCCCTTGAAGTCTACCTTCAGGGAAGCAGGTTACCAGCTTCCTCTACAGAGCAGGGATAGATAGATGAACAGGAGCTGTCTTGTAAACATGCTGCAAAAAGTGACTGAGCTGCGGAAGTGGCTTGTAAAGAACCCTGCAGCAGAGGTGTCACTGCACTGGGAAGAGCTGCTGCAAAGATGCAGAAGTTCCACTGCCTCAGGCAGAGCACTCCAAACTGCAGACTTGTAGCTGCCCTGGGCAGAGTCCCCATGCTTTGCAGAAGTGTGACTGCCCTGGGCAAAAGCCCTAGGCTGCAGAATGCAGTTGCACATCTGTGCTATGGTCTGAGCTGAGTCATTTCCAGTGATGGGTGGGTGTGGCCAGTCCTTTTAAACTCTGGTGTTTTGGAGTACACTCTACCTTTGGAATTTGAATAACTTCTCTGCTGATCTACTGCTTTGCAACCAAAGTAGAGTAGCCAACCTATTGTAAAATTCCTCCCTGCAAATTCTCCACCCACAAAGACCACCTTGCCCTGATCCACTCAGTGTGCTAGCCTGTGTTCTGCCTCCCTGCCTGTGCTGGCCTCCTCCCGCTGAGCAGGATAAATCTTTTCTGGTGATCTTCCAGATTATCTTTGGCTGGTAATTTGTTGTATTCCCAATATTCATGGATTTTACCAGTCAAGCACTATTTTAGAGGCTGAATTTTGTAATTAGTAGTGAGGGTAGAAAAGTGGCTTAGAATATAGTGTGTGTCCCTGTCAGGTTGGCTAGAATAACAGGGAAAGGTAATGCGGAATGTTGGAGGGGATGTGGGAAAACAAGGACACTAATACATTGCTGATGGAATTGTGAACACATCCCACCATTCTGGAGAGCAATTTGGAACTATGCTCAAAAAGTTATCAAACTGTGCATACCCTTTGATCCAGCAGTGTTTCTACTGGGCTTATATCCCAAAGAGATACTAAAGAAAGGAAAGGGACCTGTATGTGCCAAAATGTTTGTGGCAGCCCTGTTTGTAGTGGCTAGAAGCTGGAAAATGAATGGATGCCCATCAATTGGAGAATGGTTGAGTGAATTGTGGTATATGAATGTTAGAGAATATTATTGTTCAGTAAGAAATGACCAGCAGGATGAATACAGAGAGGATTGGCAAGACTTACATGAAATGATGCTAAGTGAAATGATCAGAACCAGGAGATCATTCTATACCTCAACAATGATACTGTTTGAGGATATATTCTGATGGAAGTGGATCTCTTCGATAAAGAGAGCTAATTCAGATCAAGGATGGACAGAAGTAGCTACACCCAAAGAAAGAACACGGGAAATGAATATAAACTGCTTGCATTTTTGTTTTTCTTCCTGGGTTATTTATACCTTTTGAATCCAATTCTCCCTGTGCAACAAGATAACTGTTCGGTTCTGCACACATGTATTGTATATAGGATATACTGTAACCTATTTAACATGTAAAGGACTGCTTGCCATCTGGGGGAGGGGGTGGAGAGAGGGAGGGGGAAAATCGGAACAGAAGTGAGTGCAAGGGATAATACTGTAAAAAATTACCCTGGCATGGGTTCTGTCAATAAAAAGTAATTAAAAAAAAAAAAGAATATAGTGTGTGTCCTCTCTACCATCTTGGCTCTGCCCCTCCCCCCATCCAGTCTTCCTTAATAGCAAGGAATTGTAAATTGAGTAGGTGCCCATCAGTTGAAGAATGGTTGCATAAGTTTTGGTATATGAATGTTATGAAATATTATTGTTTTATAAGAAACCATTACCAGGTTGAGAGAGTTAAATGAATTCATGCTAACTGAAGTGAGTAGAACCAAGAAAATATTATGCACAGCAAAAACAATATTATGTTATAATCAATTATGATGTACCTGACTCTTTTTCTACAATGAAGTGATTCAAGCCAATTCCAAAAGACTGTGATGGAGAAAGTCATTTGCATACAATAAGACAATAGTGAAGATTGAATGTGGATTACAACATAATATTTTCACCTTTTTTGTTGTTTGATTGCTTTTCATTTTCTTTCTCATTTTTTCCCTTTTTTATCTGATTTTTCTTGTGCAGCATGATAATTGTGGAAATATGTATAGAAAAAATTGCATACATTTAATATATGTTGGCTTACTTGCAGTTTAAGGGAGGGGCTGGAGAAAGGTGGGCCAAGAAATTTGGAACACAAAGTTTTTTAAGGGTTGAAATTATCTATGAATATATTTTGAAAATAAAAAAGCTAAAAAAAAAAAAAAAGATAAACTTGTCAAACCCCAGATAGATTATCTAGTACAATCCTTTACTTTTAAAAAAAAAAAAAACAGGTTTTGATAATTAAATGACTTTCCTAAGGTCATACATAGTAAAAATCAGAAACTTTAATTAAAATCCAGTCTTGTGACCCAGTTTCATTGTTCTTTTCATTGAAATTTTATGAGAAATAAATTTTGGGGTGAAAGCAAAAAGTTCAATTCCAGGAAAGACATGAAAGTCTAAGAAAAATAATGATTATGAATGTACTCACAGGCAACTTGTTTAAGGCAGTTATCTGTCAAAAAAGACAGTTATCTGTCTTAAACACTGTGTTAGGTTTAATAGTTCCATTTTCAAAACTCATTGTAATCACATTCAACTACAGAAATTGGGTTGTTAACATCTTCAATAGTCTTGACATCAATAGAGAGAATGGAATTACTTGCTCTATGTCAACTCTTCTGTCCTCTTTGCTACACTGACTTTTATTGTCTTCATGAAATTTATAAGAGTGGTACAATAAACATTGTGTACATGACAATGAGTAAAACCTGTAGCAAGGAAAAAATATGAAGACTTCAACAGGCTTTAGCATCATCACAGAATCATTCACATAACTCTTAGCTTATATGCATAGTTGAGAAAAGTTAAGGTACTTGGATGCATTTGAATATTACTGTGCCTTCAGAGGAAGCAGGATTTATAGGACACATGGAAAGATGTATATGAACTGATGAAGAATAAAGTTAACAGAACCAGAAAAATATATATTATAGCATCAATACTATTAAAATATCTATACCTATATTATATAATTATATGTGTATTTATATATATAATATTAAAGTAAGCTTTAATATTATATATGTATATATAATATTAAAGTAAGCTTTAATAAGGTGATAAAGAAAGGAATGTCAAATTTGGAGCAGTTTTTTAAAAAACTAAAAACAACTTTGAAGACATAAGTATTATGATCAATATTAAGACTATTCATCATTCCCCAGTATTAAAGATGAAACATATGCGATACCACTTGACAGAGAGGTGATGGATTTAGGTTGCAAAATGAAACATATGTGTATATGTAAATATATATTTATACATATATACATGCATATAAATAAGTAAATAAGTCTATGTTTTATATGTTTGCTTGTCTGTCTTTTATCTATGTATTTGTTTCTATCTTTTTCCATTTCTATCTATCTATCTATCTATCTATATGGTATATCTCTCAATTTTGCTTTTGCTTGACTATGTGTCTTTGATACAAATTTTCCCCACAGAGATGGGGATAGAAGGGGAATAAAATGCATTTCTATGTTTATTTTTTTAAAATCATGATTGGGGGATGTAATGTCTGGGTTAGTTTTCTGCAGGACCTCGGGACCAGCCTTGATCTTAGTGAAGGAGTACAAGAGGGAAGAGAGCCACCAGGAGAATGGTCAAAAACAGAATGTCCCATTTCCAGTCCTTTTCAGCTTTTACATACCTTGGTATGATTATAGCATTATAGCATACTGAATATGCGTGAACCAGAGAATCATTATATCACTATGCTAAGTATTAAGTATATGTATACTAAAGAGCCATCATCTTATGAATTCCATTGAGTTAACACCTTTTTGTAAATATCTGTGTTTCAAGTATACTTTTCCAGAGTTTTGGCCCTCTACAGGGCATTACAGTTGTGAAGGATTTCCTTTTTTAATATGAAATTACAATGGTTAGCTGTGCTTAATTGTGTAATTGACTACATGATGATTCTTACAGGGTGGAGGTAATCTGGAAATGTTTGTAATATAAAAATAAAACACATCAATAAAACTTTAAAAAAGATATAACATTCACTCAGGTGATTCATTCAGTTTTGAAACTACATGAATATTGAATTTTTTTTTCAAATACCCCTTTTCTTTTCCACAAAATGGGAGATTTAATAAAAAACTAAGATCTCAGTTGAAGGAAAACAAAGTGTTTCCTTTTATTAAAATGATCCAATGAGCCCTTTTAAATTAACATATAAGTAGAAAATATTTAACAAAGTAGATCATTAACATGTGGTTTTATAAGTTGATAAGTGGTTGGCAGGGAGTCTTATTTATGGTTTAGTGGTCTACACTTTTGATTTTGAAAAAACTGATCTGGTTTCCAAAAGGTTAACTTTTTTATGTGTCTAATTCCTCTTTGTATTCTGAAGCCTACAGACCTCTTGGAATAAAAATGAAAATAAACAAGTAATTTTTTCTTTAAACAAGCTTATAGACTGTCTCTGAAAACTTCTGAGAGTTTGAGATTCCCAGTTTAAGAACCCATGGTCCAGGTGGGTGATCAAGGGGGAAAGAGGGAAAAAAGGCATTGGGTATTGGAATCAAGTCAAACAAAAATGGTCTCTTTGATAATTCAAGACAGTGTAATTCAGGATAACCATGTTTTTTGCATACAGAATATAAAGCTTTAAAGTGTTTGACATTGGCAGAATTTTTCACTTTTATATTAAGAGGTATCTCTGGACCAGTGATAAGGTCCCCCCAGAAAATACAATCAAAAAGTGTTTTGCTTTTAGATAATAAAATCAATCAAATTCAACTGTACCTAGTTGAACACTTTCTCACTTTTGCTGAGCCTTACCACAAACTAAACTTTTTTAAGACTTTTCTCTTGACTTCATTAACTCTTTTACAGCAAATGATTGTCTAGATGTTCTAACATGTATTCCAAGACTGTGATTTTTCTCTCCTTAATTTCATATTGCAAAAGCAGTTCCCTGCCTATTCAGGTGGAATCATTGCTATCAGATAAATGGTTGTATCTGGGACTCTCTTTGAACTACTTCTCTTCTCTGTATCACCTGTCAGATTCATAATTAGAAAGTTTTTCATTTAAAGCAAATATCACAAACCTGTTAGGGCATTAAGGCAAATGTTCTGGGGCAAGTTATATTTTTAAGCATTTATCTCATTGTAAGCTTCAAAGGGCAAGTTCTAAGACATTAAGGAACATCGCTAAGGACATTCTACACAAAAATAGGCATATTCAATCAACCAGTGAAATTTTTAAAAGGCATCCGTAGACATGGCTATATGGGGATAAAAAAAAAAATAACAAGCTTCCCATCTTGCGGAGAGATGGCACATATACTTAATTCCATGGAGAGAGAGGTCTGTTTGGCCTTAACTCTGCTCTGATCCTACATTCCCTTCCTGCACACACCATCAGTCTGTGGTGCTATCTTCTAACTCACACAAATATATTATCTAACAAGTGGCTGTAACAAACATTGTAATTTTATTACCCTAGGACAAGTTTCCTCTCCTTGTACAAACCTTTCTCTGAGAATAGTTCTTCTTACCCCTCTCTAGTGACTTCTTCTATTCATCTCTCTATGTCTATTTTTAGTGTCCCGTTAGTGCCAGCATCCAAAGTCCTGTGAAACAAGAACTTCCAGGAAAGATGTGGGCAAGGGTAATATCTTAACAGTGGCAGGAAGCTCTGTACTCTCAATCCAGGGCAAAAAAGATACAGTCTGATGTGATTAAATGATACAAAAACACTTCCCTGCTATAGGTCTATTTCTTATGGAAAGAATGAAGCACATATGACGATATGCTTCCTTCTTCATCCAGTTAAATACCCATATTCTAAAATGTGGGGTCTCCATTTGTTTTTATATCAGTTTAATATATGGATATATTTATATAAATTAAATCCACAAAATAAGATAAATAAAAATATTCATATCCTAGCTTGGTAAATATTTATGTGAGTTGTTTCTATGTGTGGTGACTGATTTTAATTTTAAATTTTTTAATTCAATGACCTGCTTTCTTCAGGATGGGGAGATATTCCTACAAAGAAGGAAAAGAAGAGCTATTTTGAGGCAGGGTGTAGAGGAAAGAGGACCACAGCCATTTGCAGCTTTCAGAGACAAGTTCTGTCTTAGTCTCTTTTTTCAACAAATGTAAAACATAAGCAGCTTCCGATCTGATAGTGATATTACATCTCATTGCTTCAGCAAAACTATTTTGGTATCTACAAAGCATTTTGCCACCATCCTATTCATAGACCATAGATCACAGCACTGTAAATCACTCTGAATTTTGTAGGAAATTATAATGCAGAAAACGATTCCACAAGCCTCCATTTCAGCTTCAGCCTAAATCTGTTCTAGGATGTCAGAATGTGTTGCAGGTGCTAAATCTTGAAATGCCTCTACAAATCTTCATTCTCCCTACCCCTGATCCAGTCACGCCCCCTTCAAGATTCAGCAATATATTAATCTCTTTTTATTTCATACACTTTTGACAGTAGCAGCATATTATAAAGGGCTTACTAATATTTCTTATTAATTGAAAGAATCTGCATGTTTTTTTTTTTTTTTTGCTCTCATTTTTAAAATTTTTTGGTAAATAGCAAATTTAAGAGAAAATCATCATTGGGTTATATTATTAGTCAGTCTCCCAAATATAACTACAGTGAAATTGATCAGACATCACCATTCCAAGAGAAAGAAATGGAGAAACACAGCTGGTGGACAGAGTTGGCAGGAGGATATATGGGAAGGTGACAATTTCTATACTTTCTGTAGGTCTTTTATACTGAGAAGTACTGATTTTTTCTCTGATGATGTTTGAGTCAGACAAGGGACTGTGAGAGGCAACAACTTAACTGTATAACAACTGCCACAGAAATCTCTTCAAGCTCTAAGCTTTGATCCTATGATCCTGTGATTAGACTCTGGTTGAGCCAGATGGGCTGTAAACCCTAATTCTTGCCTTCTTGGTATAAGTATTGAAACTCCCTTAAAGTCATAGATATTGTGACTACTTCCAGCTATGTGCAAAGAAAAAAATGAACAAGTGAGGACAAAAATAATTATAATCCATGTATAAGTCTAAGCTAAGGCAACCCTCAGAACATTTAAGGCAAACTACAGAGCAAAATGAAAGGTACCTAAAGAAACACTGGATATGAAAACAGTTTGGGTCAAGAGCATTGAGAAGCCAAATGAGAATGTCCAGGCAATTTAAGTAGGGTAAATTAGGCCTTTGGTCATAGGCCTCAAGCTTGCCTTTGACTTATTAACTATATGATCATGGGCTTAATCTTCATTTGCCTTAATTTCTTAAACTATAAATTGTTGGATAATAATTGCACTTACCTCTGAGAATTGATATTTGTATATGAGATAATATTTGTAAAGCTCTTTGCAAACCTTAAAGTGCTTTGTAAAAACTACTGGTATTAGTACTGATATTGCTATTACTATTATTATTATCAAAATGAGAAAAAGTAGAAAGAGTACTGTCTGAATTCAAATAACTTGGTTTAAATCCATTTAAGATAATATTGGACCTGAGCCTCTATTTCCTCATCTGTAGATAAGTCTTCAAATGTTTAAGCTATCAAATTGCTTCCATCTCTAAATGTATGATCTTATGACTTTGGTAGTTACTTATCATGGGCTAGAATTTCAAATGTCCTTAAAAAGAATATTCCAAGTTTTAAATTTGTAAGTTCAATTGTTTTTTTTTTCAAACCTCATCTATAGAAATAAATCATTATAATTATTTTTTATCTTAGATAAATAATATGGAAACTTTAAAATATTTCTTCAACATTTTGAGAATATTTATATATTACAATATTAAAACATAATTTATTAAGGTTTATAAAAAATGAATTTTAAAACATTTTTTAAAAAATCTAGTGATAAGACAATAAGAGTAAAACTCCAAGTTGAAAGATTCACAAATAGGAATGGGTGATCCAGAGAGAAGAATCCAGATAAAAATAAATCAGTGCCATCTGTAGGGATGACACTTAAAATAGGTTATTAGTGCCTTAATCATCATAGAATTTTTAGATGCACTATATATAGAACTTATGAATCTGAATCTGATTTCGTAACTCATACAGATAGTCATTAAAATACATAAAGACTAGATGTGTGTTTTTGTGAAGTCTCATTTACTCATCATTTGCTGATTCTTTTTTCCTACAATGCAGGGACTAAAATGTTCCAGAATTTCCATACCAAATAGAGTAAGGTTCAGAGAAACATGTGGTCCCTCCTGCTCTTCCATCTGCTTGCTCTACATGGCATTCACTGTTTGATATTAAAGTAATTTCACTAATCCCAGGGCCATAGGGTAGGATGGGCTGCCTACTCTGTGTTTTTTTTTTTTTAATAACTTTTAAGGACAGAAAATTTCACATCCCCAAAGCCAAATTCTCTACATATACTTTTAATCCCATTCTATTTAGTTTTCTCCAGCAGATTGTCTCCTTTCCCCCCAAATATCCTCTTTGATCTTCAGTCTCTATTTACTGGTCCCTTTCCCACAGTTTACAATGAATGGCCAAGTCTCTCACATTCTTAAAAAAATCTTCTAGATAATCAGAATTCTTGTTATCCTCCCATCTTTCTTCTTTCTCATCGAGATTTCTTAAAACTGTGTGTTATACTCAGTGGAAACACACCACCTTTCTTTTTCCCCTAAGCCCTCTGCAATTAAGCTTTTGTTGTGAATTCAATTCTACCCACCCTCTTTAAATAAATAAATAAATAGGTCACTCTTTAAAGTGACCTATTGCATCTCAGTTGGTAAATATAATGACTTTTCTTAATCTTCATTCTTGTTCTCTGCATATGACACTTGATGACTCTTCTCCTAGATACTCTACTCTGAATTTTTATGACACTGTTCTATTTCAAAGTTTCATTGACTCATTCATCTTCAGTGCTATGACTATTAAGAACAGGCATACATTGGAGATATTTCCAGAGCTCCACAATAAAACTAATATCCCAATAAAGCAAGTCACATGATTTTTTTGTTGTTGTTGTCCAGGACATATAAAAATTATGTTTATATTATGTGGTAGTATATTAGTAGTGATAACAGTATTGTGTGTAAAATGTGCATTTCTCAAGAAAATAATAATTTATTGCTAAACATGCTAACCATCATTTGAGCCTTTAGCAAGTTATAATATTTTTGCTGGTAAAGGACCTTGCCTCTATGTTAATAGCTGCTGGAGACCAGAGTTGCTAAATGTCGGAATTTTGACTGCAATTTCTTAAAATAAAATAGCAGTGAAATTTTCTTCATGTATGGCCTCTTGCTTTCACTTGAACATGAGATCATTGTAGGGTTATTAATTGGCCTATTTTCAACATCGTTGTTTCAGAGAATAAGGAGGCTTAAGGAGAGGTAGAGAGATAGTGGAATGATTGGTTAGTGAAACAGACAGAATATACACAATATTTATCAATTAAGCTCACCACCTCATATGTGAATAATTCATGATCTTAGAACAATTACAATAATTACATCAGATATCACTGATCACCATAATAGATATAAAAATCATGAAAGTGTTTTAAATATTGTGAGAATTACCAACATGTGACACAGAGACATGATGTGAGCACATACTTTTGGAAAATTGGTGCCTGTATACTTGCTTGATACAAAGTTGCCACAAGTTTTCAACTTGGGGGAAAAGGTGATTTTTGTGAATAACAATAAAATGAAGCACAATGAAATGATATATGTCTGAATCATTTACTGCATGAATATGTCCTAATCTTTTCCTTTATTGCATGGATATACTCTGGTCCTTTTTTCTTTCTTCACTATTCTCTCTCACTTGGTAACCTTTGTAATTCCTATGATTTTAGTTACCATCTTTCTGCCAGTCAGTTCAAATTTTAAATATTCAGACCTATTCTGCCTCCAGCATTCTTGCCCTACATTAAAAAAAATGCTTATTGGTTGATATAGATATCTTAAGCACAACATCTTCAAAACCAAGCTAATTTTTCTCTCAAATATTCCTTTTCATTCAGAAAACTTCTGAAACTGCTGAGCATATCATTATCATACCAGTCTTACTTACACCCTGTGTTTTGTCATGTAATAGCTCATTCCACATATCTAATCAGTTGTCAAATCCTTTTCTTCCTCCACAACTTCTCTTGCCTATGTCTCCTGCTTTTTCCTTCTTTATCACCCAGAGGTCGCCTATCTTGGTTCAGACCATCAAATCTTATTTTGACCACAACAATAACCTTCTAATTAGGGTCCCTTTCTTATGTCTGCCTTCTATAATACATCCTTCAAATGTTTGATATCTTAAATTCTTAAATCCCTACCCATTTAACTCCAGTGTCTCCCTAATATTCTCAAGATCAAATTATACATACATATATATATACACACACACACACACATATTTATGTATGTGTGTATGTATGTATAATATATATACACCCACACACACTAGGTGGCGCAATGGATAAAGCATATATGTATATATATATATATATATATATATATATATATGTATATACATATATGCTCTATCTATCTATCTATATATTCTGTGATATAGCCACATTTACATGTTTGTTCAAACACAGTGTAGCATGTCCCATCCCAATGCCTTTGTTGGATGTCACCTTTAGGTAGTATATATTCCTTTTAAACTTTTATCTCTCAAAATCATAGATTTTTAGTTTCCTTTATGAAAAATTGATTTGTGGACTAAAACAAATATTTTCATAACATATACATAATAAAAAAGATAATTATTTTGAAAACTAAAATACCTGCATATAAAAGAAGTTTTTCCCAGATTCTTACTTTCATTCAACTTGTAAGTATATTCCTGCTCCATACTACCTATTATTCTTTATATATATATATATATATATATATATATATATATATATATATATATATATATATATATATATATATATATATATATATATACATCTTTTTCTCTCTCTATCTATATACTTTAAATATATATTATCTCCCCAATTGGAATTTACTGCTTAACATATAATAAATATTTGTTAATTGATATGTTCTTTAATTTGCATGAATTAGCATGATCTTAGCTGGATCATAGAATTATAAATCTAAAGTGGTTAAAAAACACAAAGTCCAGCTAGCTTAATTTTTTAATTTTACTCTCATTTTTAAGATGAGGAAACTGTGGCCCATTAAGGTTATATGATTAGCTCAAGCTTGCATGGGGAATAAGTTTAGCAGATAAGTTTTTAACCACATTTTCTGAATCCAGAGCCAGGGCTTTATCCACTCTACCATACTGCCTATTTTGGCCTATGTATATTCCAATTAGTTTTGACATAATATATTGCTTCAGGAAGACTTTTTGAAAAAAAATCCATCAATGAGGATCACTTCTTTGACCTGCAAATGAATGTATTTCCATCTCATCATAGGAACTCAGACTGTCTTCAAGACTCTATAAATCCAGTGACTAGACTGTCACAGAATTCAATACCAAATAATACAATCTCCAATTTCCCCCACCACAAAATCAAAGCTATAACGAGGAAATTCTGTACCTGAGTTATATCTCACAAATTGTACCAAAGGCATGGGAATGGGAAGGGAGGAGCTCACCCAAGCCTGCCATCTGGTACTTTCCTATTTTAGCTTATTATTCTAACTAGCCAGATGCTGTACTTTATTGATTCTATGGCACTGAAGAATGATAAGCATGAGATAGCTAGAAGCTGGACAAAGCCCTAATTGCCCTCTCCTAGAAATGACTTTATTCAAACAATATTTAGCAGTAAATTGAAATTTTTAGACACTAACATAATCATGAAGGAGGAAAAAAAAATCTTCTTGGAGTTCCACACTGATTTCAATGGACATATTACTCCAATCCCAGACTGAGTGGAAGTATAAAAAAAAGTGCAGGTTCATTTGTAATTCTCACCAAATTGTTCTTTCCAACAACTCTACTGCTATCTTGATGGTTATGTTTACTTACTACTCTTTAGCTAGGCAAAGGATTTATATTTGTGAATTTATTCAATATATATCATCTTTGAAGACTCCATTTCTGGGAAATTCTGTCTTTCCCCTGAATTTGTTGTAGTTCTCTAAGTCCCCATCATGTGAATTTAATGTATTAGCATTTCTTCATACAGATTATACTAAAATATATGTAGTTATTTTAATGTTGACACAGAATTACTCAAAGTTACAAACATCTGACTTCTTCCACTTTGCTAGTAGTTTCCTTTGACCTATTCCCAGATAATAAATAAGGTATTATAAATTCAGTAATGTTTTTTCTTTGGTTCTCTAGTAAATCTTCCTACCATTAGGCAAAAAAGATTAGACAGTACAACATAATATGGGAACAATATTGTCTTATATGTCCAGTAGGGATTATTCTTTAGATAGTTCTTAATCTGAAATTACAAAGGATTCTAAAAAAAATTCTAAAAAAAAAATCAGAAATAAATGACTTCATTACTTTTGCTCACCTCAGAATGAAATACACACTCACACACGCATGCACACATGTAAATTACATACATACACATATGCACACACATAAATATATGTACACCTTTGTGTATATTTACATATTTGTATATGTAAATACATATAACCACATATAACTATACACAAATCTGTATATACATGCATACACATGTGTATATACATGCATACATGCACATTCTGAAAAAAAGGGTACATACTATAAAAGACTGACAGAGGACTCAATGACTCAAAGAAACATGAACAAAAAGTTAAAGGTTATGTGCTTTAGATGAAGATTCAACACTCCAAAAGCCAAGACTTCTTTTTTATTTTACATAAAGCTTTTTATTTTCAAAACATATGCATAAATAAATTTCCTTCCTCCCTTCTCTCTACTCCTTCCCTCAATGACAAGTATCAATATATGTTAAATACGCAATTCTTCTAGACATGTTTCACAATTATCATGCTGCACAAGAAAAATCAAATCAAAAAAGGAAAAAAAAATGAGAAACAAAATGAATAGAAAGAACAACAAAAAATGTGAAAATATTATGTTGTGATCCACAATCAGTCCCCACCCTCCTCTCTCTAAGTTCAGATGGCTCTCTCCATCACAAGACCATTGGAAATAACCTGAATCACCTCTCTGTTGAAAAGAGCTATGTGGATTAACAGGGTAGAGCTAAGGTGGTGGAATGGATCCAAGGTTTCTTTCTGACCTTTTCCTACAACCCTCAAACGAATTAGCAAATCTAGATTCTGAATTAGCTTTGGACCACCAGAATCCACAAATACTGGAAGTGCAACAAATTACTAGCAGAAGATAATTTCGAAGATCACCAGAAAAGGTCTGTTTTAATTGAAAACAGGAAGGAGGTAGCCAAGCATAAGGAGGCTGAGCAGAGACACCAGCATAGTCAGTGCAGAGTCCTGGGTTGGTGCAGAGTCCGTGTGGCAGTGCAGACTCCGTGTGGCAGTGCAGACTCCACATGGCAGAAAATCTACCAGGGAGGAATCTACAGCAGTATTGGCTACTCTGACCTGGTTGCAAGCCAGTAGATCAGCAGGGAAGTTAGGAAACATTCCACACAAACATAAAAGGTAAATAGTGAATGCCAAAATGCCAGAATCTTATGGGACCTGGTCATGCTAACCCAGCATTGGGAATGAGTCTGTACTGACCCATCACAGCCATGGCTTCTTATAGAGGAAGCTGCTGCTTGTAGAGGAAGCTTGGAAAACGTCCCCTACCCTAAAAGCAGACCTTAACATTTTTTTTTTTAATGAGTAAAAAAGTAAAGAGAACTCTAAGCATAGACAGCTTTTATGATGAAAGAGAAAAACCCTGAGGAGACTAAAGGCAGATCATTTGCAGATGAATTCTCAAAACATGATAAAACCTGGTCCTCATCACACTAGGTTCTCCTAAAAAAAATTAGAAAGGATTTTAAAATAAAGCTAGAAGAAAAATGGGGAAAGGAAATGAAAACTTTGCAAGAAGGATTAGAAAAGGTATGTGCCTCATTAAAAGATAAATTTGATAAAATGGGAAAAGAAAACAACACCCAGAAAAACAGAATTTGTGAAATGGAAAAAGAAAACAACTCCCTAAAAACAGAATTTTAGAAATGAAAAAAAAATCCATAGAACAAAATAATTCATTTAAAAATTCAATTGGATTTAATTTAAAAATTAAATTAAATTTAAAATTTAAAAAAGGTAAAAAAAAATGAAGAAAATAATTCATTGAAATTTCTGAACTGAACAAATGGAAATGAATGACTCAATGAGACAACAAGAATCAATCAAGTAAAACCAAAAAGAAGAAAACAAAGAAAATACCGAATTGGGAAAACAACTGATCTGGAAAATAGATCTAGGGGAGAAAATCCAAGGGTTATTCAACTCACTGAAAACCATAATAAAAAAAGAGCCTAGACACTATTTTCAAGGGAATCATCAAAGAGAACAGCTTGGATATCATAGAATCAGAAGATAAAATGACCATTGAAAGAATTCACTGAATACTTCCTGAGACCCCAAAATTAAAATGCCAAGAAATATTGTGACTAAATTTCAGACTTATAAGACAAATTAAAAAAAATATTACAAGCAGAAAAAAAAATTTAAATACCAAGGAGTCATAATAAGGATTATTAAGGACCTGACAGCTTCCACTTTAAAGGATTGAAGGACATGGAATCAAATATTATGATAGGAGAAGGAACTTGGAATGCAACCAAGAATAAATTACCCTGCTAAACTGAGCATTATCTTTCAGGGAAGAAGATGGACAGTCAATGAAACTGGTGAATTCCATTTATTTTTGATGAAAAGACCAGAGCTAAACAGACAAACAAAAAAAGAGATGACCTCCAAATATAGAACTCAAGAGAAGCATAAAGAGGTAAAAACAACAAC
This sequence comes from Antechinus flavipes, assembly GCF_016432865.1. NCBI lineage: Eukaryota > Metazoa > Chordata > Mammalia > Dasyuromorphia > Dasyuridae > Antechinus > Antechinus flavipes. The sequence goes on from NC_067401.1 coordinate 266,795,371, forward strand.
AACAACAAACAAACAAACAAACAAAAAAAACCTCTTGAGATCTATATTTCCGTTATGGGTATACATAAAAAGTACATGTATAATCTGATTTTACTGTTATGATATTAAAAAAAAAAAAAAGAGGGCAGAGCCAAGATGGTGGAAAAGGCACACACGACATTTTAAGCTCTCTGATACCTTCACAACCAACATTAAATTCAGCCTCAAAAATAGCACTTGACTGGTAAAAATCACAAAGACTAGAAGTACAACAACTCACCAGCTGAAGATTGTAATGGCCACGTATTCAAAATCAGCCTGAGTCAGGAATTCAAGTTAAGGGAAAAATCTTCAATCTTTATTGAAGTGAAGAGGTGAAAAAAAATTGGGATAGCAATATGGGCAAGAAGGATTGCGATAGCGATATGGGCAGCTGCAACAGGAACTCAGCTAGCAGAGAGAGACCTGAGCTGAAAAGCTGTCACAATGGCAATGTGAGCAGCTGTGTCAAAACGCCAGCCAGCAGTCTCTCCTTCTCCTTCCTTTACCACTCCCCTGCCTTCACCCACCAAAATCGTCATTTCCTATACAACATATCAGGACTTTCACAAAGAGTGGGCGGGGGCCATTCTTTCTCCAAGCTTATATATTAATAGAGTATGGTCCAATTACTATTTAACCTCATGGGCTTGGGACCTCAGTGCATCAACTCGAGCCTCAGAACATTACAGAAGATAATTTGGAATTTCATCAGAAAAAGCTTGTCCTGAGGAACTAGGGAGAAGATCAGTGCAAGCAGGAAGAGAACTAGAGGCTAAAATATTGTGCAGCGTGTTCACTGTGGTTAGAAAATTACAGAGACAACACTGTCATAGACTGATTGCTGTGCAAAATAGTAGATCTGCAGAGAAATCAAAGCCACTCTAAAAAATACCAGAACCTAACAGGGTCTGGCTGTATACACCCCAAACTGGAAGTGACAGCACAGATCACAGCACAACCTTGCAGCCCCAACCTGAAATACCGGACTTTTCCTTGGGGAAGTTGCAAACCTGCACGACAGTGGGGGCACAGCCCAGGGTAGCCTCTAATCTGCACAGTGGAGGGCTCAGCCTGGGGCAATAGAATTTTTGCAGTGTAATTTGCTTTGGGGCTGACACACTTCTGGTCTGAGCAGGGCTATTCGCTGGTCAGCTGCTAATACCCACAGCCCCACAGGGGGCTTTGGCCTCAGGTAGTGACACTTTCACTACTTAGTCTATAGCCTTAGGGCAGTTGCTAAACCATACAGTGGGATTCTCCACTGGACACTTCCGTAGCTCAGTCATGCTGAATCACTTCTGGTTGGGGGGGGGGGGGGACTTTTGCACTGAACACTACCATAGCCCACTGCCTGAAGCCTGTTTACATCTTTCCCTGCTTTGCAGAGAAAGATAGTAACCCCCTTGCCCTGAAGGCAGACCCTAAAGGCTTTAAAAAATGAGTAAAAAAATCAAAAGGATGATCAATAGCTTCTATACAGAAAAAGAGCAGGTTTGCAACCCCGAGGAGACTAATAGCATGGTCTCCAGACAATACCCCAAAGGGGAATGTTACCTGTCCCATTTTATATAATGCTCTCCTAGAAGAGACCCTTAAAAGTCTCAAAAGAGAGTTAGAAGAAAAATGGGGAAAGGAAAGAGAAGCTTTGCAAGAAAGTAACAACTTGCTGAAATATGAATTGGAAAAGATAAAAGATTCCCAAGAAATGCAGAGAAACAGAATTTGTGAATTGGAAAAAGTAAACAAAAATCTCAATAAAGTAAGATTTGTGAATTGGAAAAGTTAAAGAATTCACGAGAAAGTAGGATTTGTGAACTGGAAAAGACAAAGAATTTGTAAGAAAGTAGGATTGTGAAATGGAAAAAGAAAATAATTAACTAAAAATAATGAAATGGAAAAAAATTCCATAAAGCGAAACAACACATTTAAAAACTTAATTGGACATATACAAAAACAAGTAAAAAAAAAAGCTAATGAAGAAATTAACTCATGAAAAATCAGAACTGAACAAACAGAAACCAATGATTCATTGAGAAAGCAAGAAGCAGTCAAACAAAACCAAAAAATGATAAATTGAAAAAAAAATGAAATATGTTCCAGGACAGACCTGGAAAATAGATCTAGGAGAGAGAATCTGAGGATTAATGGACTTTCCAAAAATTATGATGAACAAAAGAGCCTAGATATTATTTTACAAGAAATCATCAAAGAGAACTGTCCAGAGATAATAGAATGAGAAGGTAAAATAGGCACTGAAAGAATTCATTGAACACTTTCTGAAAAAGACCCTAAAATAAAAACTCCAAGGAATATTGTGGCCAAATTTCAGAACTCTCACATTAAGGAAAAAAATATTACAAACAGCCAGAAAAAAACAATTTAAATACCAAGGTGCCATAATAAGGATCACCCAAGATCTGGCTGCCTCCACATTAAAGGATCAAATGGCCTGGAATCTTATATTCCAAAAGGCAAAAGAACTTGGAATTCAGCCAACAATAAACTACTCAGCTAAGCTGAACATTTTCTTCCAGGGAAGAAGATGGACATTTAATGAAACAGATGAATTCCATTTGTTTCTAAAGAAAAAAACAGAACTAAACACAAAATTTGATCTTCAACTATAGGACTCAAGAGAAGCAGAAGAGGTAAAAGGAACTCTTAAGAATGGTATTTCTGTTGTGGATATACAAAACAACTTCATGTATAATTTGATTTTACTGATATAACATAAACAAAGGGAAGTAGATATGGAAAAGGGATAATGTCAGAAAATGAGGAAAAGGGGGATAAGAAGAGGGAAACAACATCCCATGAAGAGGCAAAGGAAAATCATATCTGAGGGAATTTAGAGAGGGGGAGGAACATTGTGTGAATCTTACTCTCATCAGAGTTGGCTCAAAGAGAAAATAATTGACATACTTATTTTACAGAAAATCTTCTCTCACCTCATTAAAAAAGGGGGAGGGGAAAAGGAAAAGAGTTACAAGGGAAGGGGACAAGAAAGGGGAAGAGATTACAATGGGGGAGGGAGGGATCCTAAATAGAGGGAGCAGCATGATACAAGTGGGGCACATTAGTTTAAAACTGGGAAAGAGGGTTGGGATGGACAAGTAAAAGAAAAGCATAATCTGGGGATGTTAAGATGACAGGAAATCCAGAATTAGTTATTTTAACCATAAATATGAATGGGATAAACTCTCTCATACAGTGGAGGCAGATAGCAGACTGGAACAAAAGACAGAACCCTACAATATGTTGTTTACAGGAAACACATTTAAAGCAGGGAGATACATACAGAATAAAGGTAAAAGGTTGGAACAATCTATTATGCTTCAGGTGAAGTCAAAAAAGCAGGGGTAGCCATCCTTATCTCAGAACAAGCAAAAGCAAAAATTGATCTAATTAAAAGAGATAAGGAAGGAAGCTATATCTTGCTAAAGGGTGGCATAGACAATAAAGCAATATCAATAATAAACATATATGCACCAAATGGTATAGCATCTAACTTCTTAAAGAAGACGTTAAGAGAGTTATAAGAAGAAACAGATAGCAAAACTGTAATAGTGGGAGACCTCAACATTGCACTCTCAGAATTAAAAAAATCAAACCACAAAATAAATAAGAGAGAAATTAAAGAGGTAAAGAGAATATGACAAAAAAAAATAAGTATGATAGATCTTTGGAGAAAACTGAATGGAAACAGAAAAGAATATACTTTCTTCTCAGCAGTTCATAGAACCTATACAAAAATTGACCATATATTAGGACATAAAGACCTCAAAATTAAATGCAGGAAGGCAGAAATAGTAAATGCTTTCTTTTCAGATCACAATGCAATAAAAACTACATTCAACAAAAAGTCAAGTGTAAATATAAAAAGTAATAGGAAACTAATCAATCTCATCTTAAAGAATGATTGGGTGAAACAGCAAATTACAGACAAAATTAATAATTTCACTCAAGATAATGAAAATGATGAGACATCATACCAAAATTTGTGGGATGCAGCCAAAACGGTAATAAGAGGAAATTTTATACCCTTAGAGGCTTACTTGAATAAAACAGAGAAAGAGAAGATGAATGAATTGGGCTTGCAACTAAAAAAGCTAGAAAAATACCAAATTAAAAAGGTCCAATCAAACACTAAATTTGAAATTCTAAAATTAAAAGGACAAATTAATAATATAGAAAGTAAAAAAAAAAAACTATAGAACTAGTAAATAAAACTAAGAGTTGGTTTTATGAAAAAAAAATAGATAAGCCCTTGCTAAATATGATTAGAAAAAGGAGACAGGAAAATCAAATTAGCAGTCTTAAAAATGAAAAGGGAAAACTTTTCACCAATGAAGTGGAAATTACAGAAATAAGAAGGAGTTACTTTGCCCAACTTTATGCCAATAAATTTGATAACTTAAGTGAAATGGATGACTACCTCCAAAATAATTGGCTTCCCAGATTAACATAGGAGGAAATAAATTGATTGAATAGTCCCATTTCAGAAAAAAAAGAAATAGAACAAGCTATTAATCAAATCCCTAAGAAAAAATCCCCAGGACCAGATGGATTTATATGTGAATTCTACCAAACATTTAAAGAAGAATTCGCCCCAATGCTATATAAACTATTTGATAAAATAGGCAATGAAGGAACCCTACCAAATTCATTTTATGACACAGACATGGTACTGATATCTAAACCAGGTACGTTGAAAACAAAGAAAAAATTATAGACCAATCTCCCTAATGAATATACATGCTAAAATCTTAAATAAGTTATTAGCAAAAAGACTACAGAAAATCAACCAGGATAATACACTATGAACAAGGAGGATTTATACCAGGAATGCAGGGCTGGTTCAATATTAGGAAAAACTATTAGTATAATTATCCATATTAACAAAATTAACAAAAAAAAATGATCATCTCAATAGATAAAGAAAAAAGCATTTGATAAAATCCCCCATCCATTCCTATTAAAAACAATTGTGAGTATAGGAATAAATGGATTTTTCCTTAAAATAATCAATAGCATCTATGTAAAACCATCAGTAAGCATCATATGTAATGGGGAAAAATTGGAACCATTCCCAATAAGATCAGAAGTGAAACAAGGTTGCCCACTATCACCGTTACTATTCAAAATTGTATTAGAAATTCTAGCTTTGGCAATAAGAGTTGAGAAAGAGATGAAAGGAATTAGAGTAGGCATTGAGGAAACCAAATTATCACTCTTTGCTGATGATATTACTTAATTAAGTAAGTATTATTATTACTTAATAATAAAAAGTTATTAGAAATAATCCATACCTTTAGCCAAGTTGCAGGTTACAAAATAAACCACATAAGTCATCAGCATTCTTATATATCACTAACAAAATCCAACAGTTAGAGGTACAAAAAGAAATTCCATTTAAAGTAATTACTGATAGTACAAAATATTTAGGAATCTATCAGTCAAGGGAAAATCAGAAACTTTATGATCAAAACTACAAAACACTTTTCGCACAAATTAAGTCTAATCTAACCAACTGGAAAAATATTAAATGCTCTTGGATAGGGGGAGCAAATATAATAAAGATGACAATAGTACCTACACTAATCTATTTATTTAGCGTTATACCAATTAGACTCCCAAAAAACTATATTAGTGACCTAGAAAACATAACAAGAAAGTTCATATGCAAAAACAAAAGGTCAAGAATTTTAAAGGAATTAATGAAAAAAAAAAATCAAATGAAGGTGGCCTACAGATCTAAAATTATACAGCACCGGTTACCAAAACCATTTGGTATTGGCTAAGAAATAGACTAATTGATCAATGGAATAGGTTAAGTTCAAAGGACAAAACTTTAATAATCCAATAACTTTAATAATCTATTCTTTGACAATCCCATAGAAATCAAGCCATTGAAATTGATTAATGGTCAAAGGATATGAACAGACAATTCTCAGATGATGAAATTGAAACTAGTTCTAGACATATGAAAAGATGCTCCAAGTCATTATTAATCAAAGAAATGAAAATTAATTCAACTCTGAGATACCATTAAATACCTGTCTGACTGGCTAGAATGACAGGGAAAGATAATGCGGAATGTTGGAGGGGATATAAGAAAACAGGGACACTAATACATTGTTGGTGTAATTGTGAATACATCCAACCATTCTTGAGAGCAATTTGGAACTATGCACTAAAAGTTGTCAAATTATGCATACCCTTTGACGCAGCAATGTTACTACTGGGCTTATATCCCAAAGAGATCTTAAAGAAGGGAAAGGGACTTGTATGTACAAGAATGTTTGTGGCAGCCCTCTTTGTATTGGCCAGAAACTGGAAACTGAGTAGATGCCCATCAATTGGAAAATGGCTGAATAAATTGTTGTATATGATTATTATGGAATATTATTGTTCAGTAAGAAATGACCAACAGGATGATTTTAGAAAGACCTGGAGAGACTTAGACGAGCTGATACTGAGTGAAATGAGCAGGACCAGGAGATCATTATATACTTCAACAACAATACTATATGATGATCAATTGTGATGGACCTCTCAATCTTCAGCAATGAGATGAATCAAATCAGTTCTAATGGAGCAGTAATGAACTGAACCAGCTACACCCAGGGAAAGAATTCTGGGAAATGACTAAGGACCATTACATTGAATTCCCAAATCCTATATTTTTGTCTGCCTACATTTTTGATTTCCTTCACAGGCTAATTGTACAATATTTCAGCATCTGATTCTTTTTGTACAGCAAAATAATGGTTTAGACATGTATACTTATTTTGTAATTAATTTATACTTTAATATATTTAACAGATATTTGTTATCCTGCCATCTAGAGGAGGGGATGGGGGAAAGGAGGGGAAAATTGGAACAAAATGTTTGGCAATTGTCAATGCTGTAAAATTACCCATGTATATAACTTGTAAATAAAAAGCTATTTAAAAAAAATCCTAGACATGGAAAGGTGATTGTAACAAAAAAAGGTGGGGGGGAGTCAAGGTAAAATGAGGGGAATTACATCTCAGGAAGAGGCAAAGAAAACCTATTATAATTGAGGGAAAGAAGGAAGGATGATGAATATTGTGTGAATCTTACTCTCATCAGATTTGGCTCAAAGAAAGAAGATTAGATACATTTGATTTCACTAAGAAACTTTTTTTTCATCTCATAGAAAAGTGGGAGGGGAAGGGGGGAAAAGGAAGGGATAGGCTAAATAGAAGGAAAAAAACAGAAATAATAGGGAAAAGGTATAAGAAAGGGAGAGGGTTTCTAAAGGGGAAGGACTGCATAACTAAAATACTAGGGAGCAGGAAAAGGGGAAAGGGAAAGAGAAAAGTATAATTTGGGCTTAATAAGATGGCAGGAAATATCGAATTAATAGTTTTAACTGTAAATGTGAATGGGGTGAACTCTCCCATAAAACATAAGCAAATAACAGACTGGCTTAAAAGCCAGAATCCTACAATATGTTGTTTACAAATAACACATTTAAATCAGAGAGATACATACAGAGTAAAGGTAAAAGGATAAAGCACAATCTATTATGATTCAGCTGAATTAAAAAAAAAATAAGCAGGGGTAGCCATCCTGATCTCAGATCAAGAAAAAGCAAAAATTGATGTAATTAAAAGAGATACGGAAGGAAACTATATCTTGCTAAAGGGTACCATGAAAAATGAAACAATATCAATATAAAACATAAATGCACTATAGGGTGTAACATCTAAATTCCTAAAGGAAAAATTAAGAGAGTTGCAAGAAGAAATAGGCAGCAAAACTATAATAGTGGAGAACTCAACTTTGCTCTCTCAGAACTAGATGAATTAAACTAAAAAATAAATTAGAAAGAAGTTAAATTAGAAAAGCTAGATATAATAGATCTTTTGAGAAAACTGATAGAGATAGAAAGGAGTCCTTTCTTCTTGGCAGTTCATGGAACCTATACAAAATTGACTATATAATAGGATATAAAGATCTCAAAATCAAATGCACAAATGCAGACATAGTAAATTCATTTTTTTATATCACAATGCAATAAAAATTACATTAAAAAAAATCCTGGGGAAAAGAGACCAAAAATAATTGGAAAGCAAATGATCTCATCCTAAAGAATGATTGGGTGAAATAGCAAATAATAGACACAATCAATAATTTCATCCAAGAGAATGAAAATAATCAGTCAACATACCAAAATTTGTGTGATGGAGCCAAGGTGGTAATAAGTGAAAAAAATTTTTTTTTCATAAAACAGTGAGATTTTATTTTGTTATCCACAGTTCTCTTATTGTCCTGACTCAGTTTCCCCAATTATCCTGACTCAGTTTTCCTGAATTATCTTCCTTGGTTTCCCTGAATTGTGACCTAATTGTTCTGGTCTTCCTGAAACCAACCACCCATCCCTCTTTTTTTTTTCTTTCAATTATACCTTTTTTATTAACAGAACATATGCATGGATAATATTTACAACATTGTCCCTTGCACTCACTTCTTTTTTTTTTTTCTATAACAAAATAATTTGTTAAAAAAAAAAAACAATGAAATGCAGTAAAATAACAACAAAGTAATGTGTATTTTCACTGCATAACTTCTAACTTCAAGTTAACAATATGTGGAAGAAAACTGGAAAAAATCAGTGAGATCTTCCTGGACAATGAGGATCTATACAATTCTCTTGTTGCACAAGAAAAGTGGGATTCAGAAGATAAGAATAACTTAGGAAGAAAAAACATGCAAGCAATTCACATTTATTTCCTAGGTTTCTTACTCTAGTTGTAGCTGATTCTGTCCATAATCGATCACTTGAAACTGAATTAGACCTTTTCTTTGTTGAAGATATCTACTTACATCAGATTACATCCTCATATAGTATTGTTGTTAAAGTATATAATTATCTACTAGTTCTGCTCATTTCACTCAACATCAGTTCATGTAATTCTCTCCAGCTCTCTCTGTATTCATCCGGCTGGTCATTTCTTACAGGCCAATAACATTCCTTAACATACAAATACCCCAATTTACCCAACCATTCTCCAATTGATGTGCATCCATTCATTTTCCAGTTTCTAGCCACTACAAACAGGGCTGCCACAAACATTTTGACACATACAGGTTTCTTGCCCCTTTTTAATATCTCTTTGGGATATAAGATCCACTGCTGGATCAAAGGGAATGCACAGTTTGATAACTTTTTGAGCATAATTCCAGATTGCTCTCCAGAATTGCTGCATCCTTTCACAATTCCACCAACAATGCATCAATGTCCTAGTTTTCCTGCCTCCCCTCCAACATTAATCAATATTTTTCCCTGTCATCTTAGCCAATCTGACAAGTGTGTAGTGGTATCTCAGAGTTATCTTAATTTGCATTTCTCTGATCAATAGTGATTTGGAACACCCATTCATGTGAGTAGAAATAATTTCAATTTCATCATCTGAAAATTGTCTGTTCATATCAATTGGAGAATGGCTTGATTTCTTATAAATTAGAGTCAATTCTCTATATATTTTGGAAATGAGCCATTTATCAGAACCTTTAATTGTAAAAATGTTTTCCCAGGACTTCTGGCCAAGATGGTGGAGAGGATGAATGCATCTAATTAAGCTTCGTGTTTTCTCTCAGAATAATTTATTCCATGACAAGCCTCAGAATTAGTGCTTGAATGAAAAAAAAAAAAAACACAAATAATTACCAAAAAAAGATATCTTCTATATTCTCCAGAAAAGGTCTGTTTTTGCTCGAGGGTGGGGACAGTTAGATTGGGTGCAGACTGAAGGCAGGCAGTAGCCACACAGCAGACAGAATAAGGCAGGCAGCTCACAGCTGAGCAGATATGAGAGGGGTGGAGTGTGATCTCAGCCATTTCTGTGGAGAGAGCTTTAACACAGTGTTGGCCACTTTGCCCTGACAGCAAACCAGTAGACAAGCAGAGAAGCTAAAAACATAGGGGGTGCAGACTATTATCTTGAAAAGCTAGAGTATCTCGGGACCTGTCCACACCCACCCACAGTGTCTCAGCATGCATGCAGAGTCTCAGAGCCCAGATGTAGCACAGCCATTGCTGTCCTGCTAGTACCTCGCTGCTGCCCCCTGCAGTCTGTGGAGGAAGCTCAGTGATATCATACAGCCCCCCTCCCCCCACCAAAAAAAAAAAGACAATTTCTTTTTCTTGTTAGCTTGTTTTCTTTGACTCTTCTTTGACAAAAATGAGCAAAAAATTAAAGCGCACTCTAACTGTTGATAGCTTCCATATGGATAGAGAGCAGACTTTCAACCCTGAGGAGTTGAGGAGACTAAAAACAGACTGTCTCCACATGAATCCCCAAAGGGGATAATGATCTGGTCCTCAACACATAAGACTCTCATAGAAGAAATTAAAAAGCCTCTCATAAGAGAGCTAGAAGAAAAATGGTAAAAAGAAAGGGAAACTTGGCAAGAGAGTCTGGATAAGTTATCCCACTCATTTAAAGATAGAGTGGAGAAAGAAATCAAATCCTTGGAAAACAGAATTAGTGAACTGGAAAAGGTAAATAGCTCTCTAAAAAAACAAAATTGGCAAAATGGAAAAAAAATTTCATAGAACAAAATAACTCATTTAAAAACACAATTAGATAATTAGAAAAAAATATAAAAAAAGTTAGTGAAGAAAATACTTCATTGAAAATTATAATGGAACAAATGGGATTGAATGACTCAAGGAGACAAAAAAGAATCAGTCAAGCAAAACCAAAAATTGAAACAATGGAAAAAAATATCAAATACCTTCTTGGGAAAACAACAGACCTGGAAAATAGATATAGGAGAGACAATCTGAGAATTATTGGACTTCCTCAAAAATATGATGAAAAAAAGAGCCTGGACACTATTTTCTGGGAAATTATCAAAGAGAACTGCCCAGAAGTTATAGAAACAGAAGGTAAAATAGAAATTGAAAGAATCCACTGATCACCTACTGAAAGGGACTCAAAAATCAAAAAACAAGAAATATATTGGCCAAATTCCCGAACTTTCAGATAAAGGGAAAAATACTGCAAGCAGCTAGAAAAAAATCAATTCAAATATAGAGGAGCCACAATAAGGATTACCCAGATGTAGCAGCGTCCACATTAAAGGATCAAAGGGCCTGGAATATGATATTCCAAAAGGCTAAGAAACTTGGTATGCAGCCAAAATATCTTACCCAGCCAAAATGAGCATATTTTTCCAGGGAAGAAGATGGACATTCAACAAAATAAGTGAATTTCATCTATTTTTGATTAAAAAAAAAAGGAATTAAACAAAAAGTTTGATCTCCAAATATAAGAATCAAGAGAAACCTAAAAAGGTAAAAAGAATCTTGGGAACTATATTTCTGCTATAAATATATACAATGAATACATGTATATTTTGTTCTAGAAATTAGAAGTGGAAAGGAAATTTTCAGAAAAGGGTAAAGTGAGGGTACTACATCTCATGAAGGGGCAAAGGAAACCTATTATATCTGAGAGAAAGAATGGAGGGAAATGAACATAGTGTGTATCTTACTGCCATCAGAATTGGCTTAAAGAGAAAAATATCAGACATATTAAATTTATGGTGAAACTTCTCCCACCTCATTGAAAAGTGGGAAGGGAAAAGTGAAAAGGGAAAGAGTAAGCCAAGCAGAATGGAATACATAAGTTATCAGAAAAAGAAGTAAGATATGGGCAAAAACTCTAAGGTAGAGGGAGGGATATTAAAAAGGGAGGGCTGTGAAAAGCAAGTGGTACTCACAAGTTTAATACTGGGGAGGAGGGTAAGAGGGAAGAAAAGGAGAAAAGCAGAAGCATGGGTTAACAAGATGGCAAGTAATACAGAACTGGTCATTTTAACCATAAATGTGAATGGGGTAAACTCTCCCATAAAAAAGGAAGTGGTTAGCAGACTGCATTAAAAGCCAGAATCCTACAATATGGAGTTTACAGGAAACACACCTGAAGCAGGGCAAAACATACAAAGTTAAAGTAAAAGGTTGGAGCAGAATCTACTATGCTTCAGGTGAAGTAAAAAAAGCAGGGGTAGCCATCCTGATCTCAAATCAAGCAAAAGTCAAAATTGATCTAATTAAAAGACATAAGGAATGGCACTATATCTTGCTAATGGGTAGCATAGGTAATGAAGCAATATCAATATTAAACATATATGCACCAAGTAGTGTAGCATTTAAATTCTTAAATTCTTAAAAGAGAAATTAAGAGAGCTGCAAGAAGAAATAGACAACAAAAGTATAATAGGGGAAGATCTCAACCTTGCACTCTCAGAATTAGATAAATCAAATAAATAAATAAATAAGGAGGAAGTCAAACAGGTAAATAGAATACTAGAAAAGTTCGATATGATAGATCCCTGGAGAAAACTAAATGGAGACAAAAAGAGTACACTTTAATCTCAGCAATTTATGGAACCATGTATTAGGACATAAAAATCTCAAACTCAAATGCAGTAAGGCAGAAATAGTTAATGCATGCTTTTCAGACCATGATACAATGAAAATTACATTCAATAAAAAGCCAGGGGAAAATAGCCCCAAATAATTGGAAACTAAATGATCTCATACTAAAGAATGATTAAGTGAAACAGGAATTCATAGACATAATTAATAACTTCACCCAAGAAAATGACAATGAGACATCATACCAATATGTGAGGGATGCAGCCAAAGTGTTAATAAGGGGAAATTTCATATCTCTAGAGGCCTATTTCCATAAAATAGAGAAAGAGAAGGTCAATGAATTGGGCTTGCAACTAAAAATATCGGAAAAGGAACAAATTACTCCTCCCCCAGTCAAACACTAAACTTGAAATTCTAAAAATAAAAGGAGAGATTAATAAAATTGAAAATAAAAAAAAAAACAACTATTGAATTAATTAATAAAACTAAAAGTTGGTTCTATGAAAAAAACCAACAAAATAGACAAACCCTTAGTAAATCTGATATATAAAAAGGAAAGTGGAAAATCAAATTGTTAGTCTTAAAAATGAAAAGGGAGAACTTGCCATTAATGAAGAGGAAATTACAGCAATAATGAGGAGTTACTTTGCCCATTTTTATGCCAATAAATTCGATAATTTAAATGAAATGGAAATATAGCTTTAAAAATATATCTTGTCCAGATTAACAGAGGAAGCAGTAAATTGGTTAAACAGTCCCATTTTAGAAAAAGAAATAGAACAAGCTATTAACCAACTCCCTAAGAAAAAATCCCTAGGACCAAGTGAATTTGCATGTGAATTGTACCCAACATTTAAAGAACAATTAACTCCAATGCTTTATAAACTATTTGAAAAAAAAATGGGATTGAAGGAGTTCTTCCAAATTCCTTTTTATGACACAGACATTGTGCTGATACCTAAACTAGGTAGGTTGAAAACAGAGAAAGCAAATTATAGACCAATCTCCCTAATGAATATTAATGCTAAAATCTTAAATAGTAAAAAGATTACAGAAAATCATCCCTAGGATAATACACTATGATCAAGCAGGATTTATACCAGGAATGCAGGGCTGGTTCAATATTAGGAAAACTATTAGCAGAATTGATTATATCAATAACCAAATTAACAATAATTATATGATCATCTCAATAGATGCAGAAAAAAGTATTTGATAAAATCCAACATCCATTTCTAATAAAACCATTTGAGAAGATAGGAATAAATGGACTTTTCTTTAAAACAGTCAGGAGCATCTATTTAAAACTATTTAAATCTATTTAAAATCGTATGTAATGGAGAAAAACTGGAACCTTTCCCAAGAAGATCAGGAGTGGAACAAGGTTGTCCACTATCACCATTATTATTCAATATTGTATTAGAAATGCTAGCCTTGGCAATAAGAGTTGAGAAAGATATTAAAGGAATTAGAGTAGGTAATGAGGAAACCAAATTACCACTCTTTGCAGATGATATGATGGTATAATTTGAGAACCCCAAAGATTCTACTAAAAAGCTATTAGAAATAACCCACAACATTAGTCAAGTTTCAGGATACAAAATAAATCCACATAAATTCTCAGCATTTTTATGCATCACCAACAAAATCCATCAGCAAAAGATAGAAAGAGAAATTCCATTCAAAATAATTGTTGATGGCATAAAATATTTGGGAAACTATCTACCAAAGGAAAGTCAGGAAATCTATGAACAAAATTACAAAACACTTTCCACACAAATAAAGCCAGATTTAAATAATTCAAAAAATATTAAGTGCTCTTGGATAGGCTGAGTGAATATAATAAAGACGACAATACTCCCTAAACTAATCTATTTATTTAGTGCCATACCAATCAGACTCCCAAGTAACTATTATAATGACCTAGAAAAAAATAACAACAAAATTCATATGGAAGAACAAAAGTTAGAGAATTTCAAGGGAAATAATAGGAAAAAAATCAAATGAAGGAGCCCTACCTGTACATGATCTAAAACTATATTATAAAGCAGTAGGATAATACACCCAAAACCATTTGATATTGGCCAAGAAACGGTTTAGTTGATCAATGGAATAGTTTAGGTTCACAAGATAAAATAGTCAACAACTATTGCAATCTAATGTATAATAAACCCAAAGATCCCAACTTTTGGGATAAGAATTCATTATTTGACAAAAACTGCTGGGAAAACTGGACATTGGAATGGCAGAAATTAGGCATGGACCCACACTTAATACCATATACCAAGATAAGATCAAAATGGGTACATGATTTAGGCATAAAGAATGAGATCATAAATAAATTAGAGGAACATAGCATAGTTTACCATTCAGACTTGTATAGGAGGAAGGAATTTGTGACCAAAGAAGAACTAAAGATCATTATTGATCACAAAATAGAAAATTTTTTGCATCAAATTAAAAAGCCTTTGTACAAACAAAACCAATGCAAACAAAATTAGAAGGGAAGCAACAAACTGGGAAAACATTTTTACACTTAAAAGTTCTGATAAAGGCCTCATTTCCAAATTACATAGACAATTGACTTTAATTTATAAGAAATCAAACCATTTTCTAATTGATAAATAGTCAAAGGATATGAATAAACAATTCTCAGATGAAGAAATTGAAACTATTTATAGATATATGAAAATATGCTCCAAATCATTATTGATCAGAGAAATGCAAATTAAGACAACTCTGAGATACCACTACATATCTGTCAGATTGACTAAGATGAAGGAAAAAAATAATGATGAACGTTGGAGGGGATGCAGGAAAACTGCGAAAACTGTTTTGTAAATAAAAAGCAATAATTGAAAAAAAAAAAGAGCCATGTCCATTAGAATTGATCATTGTGAACTCTTGTTATTGCTGTGTACATTGCTCTCATTTCTATTTAATTCACTTAACATCAGTTCATCTAAGTCCCAAGTCTTTCTGAAATTAGGTTGCTGATCATTTCTTATAGAACAAAAATATTCCATAACTTTCATATACCATGACTTATTCTTCCATTTTCCCACTAATGGGCATCTACCCATTTTCCTTGCCACTACAAAAAAGGACAGCTACAAACATTTCTGCACATTTCCTTTTTTATGATCTCTTTTGGATACAGGCCTAGTAGAGACACTGCTGGATTAAAAGATATGCACAGTTTGATACCCCTTTTTACATAGTTCCAAATTGCTTTCCAGAATGGATGGACCAGTTCAAAACTCCACCAATAATGTGCTAGTGCCTCAGTTTCCCCACATGTTCTCCAACATTCCTCATTCTCTTTTTTCTGTCATCTTAGCCAATTTGGGGAAAAAAATTGTTTTGATACCTTAGAGTTGTGTTAATTTGCATTTCTGTGATCAATAGTGATTTAGAGAATTTTTTCATGTGACTGAAATGATTTTTATTTCTTCATCTGAACATTATCTGTTCATATCCTTTGACCATTTATCAATTGGAGAGTGTCCTGTATTCTTATAGATTTGAATTGATTTTCTGTATATTTTAGAAATGAGGTATTATTTGGAACCCTCAACCCAAGACTTCTAACAGCATGGAGCAACATCTTAAAATCAGGTGAAAACTGGAATTTCTGATCAAATCTTCCTTCATATACAACACCCCTTGATTAACTCTTCTATATCTAGTAGAACTTTTGATTATTTCTTATTAATATAAACTCATTTTAGAGTAAGAGAAAATTCATTAACTGGCTTCAGAAAGGGTGTTGTATCATCATTCTAGTCTAGTTCTCTCAACTTGAAATCTTAATTCAGAAGGAAGGAGAGAAGAAAAGAAAGAAGGAAGAACAGCTGGAGGAAAGGAGAGAATGCAGGAACAAAGCAAGAAAGGGAGGGAGGGAAAGGAAGGAGGGAGGCAATGAGAGAAGGGAGGGAGGGATGGAAGGGGAGAAAGAGAAACAGGGAAGGAGAGAAGCAAGGCAAGGAGAGAAGGTAGGGAAGGAGGAAGCAGGAAAGGAAGACAGAAGGAAGAGAAGGAGAATAGAAGGAAGGGAAAGAAGAAAAAATGAAGGAAGATGGAAGCATGGAAGGAAGAAGGGAGGGAGGAAAGCAGTCTTGAATACATAGTATATTCTCAGCACTGTGCTAGGTACTTGCCAAATATAATCTTCATGATAACCATGGAAGGTAAATGATATTATTACCACCTTCATTTTCTAGTTAAGAAAATTGTGGTAAGCAAATGTTAAACCGATTTCCAAGGTTTAAAGACCTAGCAAATATCTGAGAGTGGATCTGAACTCAGGTATTCCTGACTCTAGTTTCAGTACTATATTCACTGCCTATGTTACAAACTTCTCTTTCTATTCCCAATCAGCACAAAACACAGATGCTCCACACAGAAGAAGTAGAATAGTTCTGCTCACAGACATCCGATGAGGTTCTAATAGGAGGAGCTTTGATTTCTAATACTTTAAGTATTAAAGCAGAGATAATGGTGATTTTGAAGCATTTTCAGTTCTAGGGATGTGAAGTCAGAGATGGAATCAGATGGGGTTCTTCCCAGTCTCCCTCAGCTTTTAATAAGTTGTTGGTCTACACATGGTGCTGAAGGGATTTAGTGATTAAGTGCTCTAGTCATCAAACCAAAGGGTTGTTGAAAAGCAATTATAGTACACTAGACTATATACATTATTCCTTTTTCGTCAATTTATTTCACAAATGGGACCAGAGATTTAATTTTAATTTAACCCCTATATAGATAGATAGATAGATATAAATATATATATGTGTGTGTGTGTGTGTGTACACACACACACATATATAATGACCAATATGTTAATGAACACATATATCAAAAAAAGGCAAAGAATGACCTTTGACAGCTATGGTATCACTGTAGTGGCATGTATGCATTCAAAGAGAACATTCTTAATGCTAATTATAATACATATCCCTTGTATCTTTTTATGTGAAAGGGACTCTGATATTTCATATTTCTGATTGGTAATTTTCCCTTAACCTTTTATGAGCTTTGGTCACATTATGATTCTCTATCAATGTTATCAAATATACATGTATGTGCAAAAAAATTCAGAACAAATAGTAGGTTTTGCATCTACTTAGTTCTTTAGTTAACCTAGTCACTTGAAGTATCTGCTTGTGAATTTTTTTGGTAATGAAGAGAATCTCTCTTTCCCTGTTTCTCTCTGTCTCTCTCTGGCTTTCCTCCTCTGATTCTGTTTCTCTGTGTCTGTTTCTCTGTCTCTCCTTGCTGTCACCTTCCCCCTGTCTTCTGGGGGACAAAATTATTAAGTGAATTGTTCACGGTCATATAAGTTGGGCATATCACAGAAGCTATGTCTTAACTTCAAGTCCAGACAAAAACCACCACCACCACCACTTGCTGTTGTTCCTTAGAAACATTTAGTTCAGTTTACTAAATTTATTTAATATATATTTTATGTTTAACATTGAACTTTGGTAGCTGGGGAAAACATTTTGCACATATACACTTATATACATACATATAAATATACGTAAAACATACATACACATGTATGATATATATATACATACATACATACATATAGAATTAAATATATCCACAAATAACTGTGTGTGTTGTCTGTAACCATATAACAATTTATAATTTTTCTAAGATAAAAAACAGCATAAATAAAATAATGAGATATGGTGACATAATTAAATACTCAAACTGTGATGAAGACTATGAGCATAATGAGTGTTCAAAACAGAGTGAGAAGAGTTATCAGCTAAGGTTTCTTGGAAAGGATGAGACTGGAGCTGGATTTTGAAAAATGACTATGTCTTAGCTACATTGAATGTATAGAGAATAGAATGCATTGGAGTTGGAAATGAAGAGTTCATATTGAAGAAACAAGCTAACTGTGATGGTAGAGGGTGAAAATGTGGATGAGTGTCCCAATCAGCAGCAGTCTCACACAGCAGCTGCGTATAGGAATCTGGCTTTGGCAGGGGAACTGAGTGTTTCAGCTTAAGATTTATTACAGGCTTCTCAACCAGACAATTGGGAAAGGATGTGCAAGGAAGCTTTTCTCTCTTCCACCTCCATGATGACACAAGGCAGATTCATTTTAGGCTATGAAAGAGGAAAGGGAACTGAAGCAAAATGATAAATTTAAGACAAAAAATTACATTTCTTTGCTAGTTTCATTGGAATGTTTAATTGACTCAAAGGCAAGATTTATGGCATTTTTATGATTCATTATTATCTATTTTTGCAAATATCATCCAAAAGTGGACACAAATGCAAAGGCAATAAATGGACCTATCTACTATCATTCTCTCTTGGAAAGAATACAATAAACTAAAGTATCTTTACCAAATGAAGTCACCCATTATTTTTTAGATAATTAAGTGAAAAACTTTGTAAAACAGTATTTGTTGGAAAAATCAAGTTTTTTTTCATAACTTAAAAAACTGAGATAAATGACATTTCTTCTTTCTTTAGTAACTTCTCAATATGTACTCTATTCTTGACCATGGACAATGAAGATTTCTGAGGCAAAGACTGTGTGTGATGCTTTGATGCATCATTCTTTCCAAACAAGTGTTTATTTTCTTACTGATAATTTCTGCATTTGTGAAGTTCAAGATCAAATGTATATTTACTATGAAACTATCCTCTCACTTTCCCAAGTTTAAACCTTTGAGTTATCTTTCCTTTCTCATTCTCTTTAAGCATCTCAATTAAATTACTTGGTTTTATAAATCTTTTTTTGTTTGTTTGTTTTGGTCAGATTCTTGGATTTTTCCTTTCAATTCCACAACAAATAAATGGAAAAACAAGTGAGTTTCACTTTAATGTCTAAAATTTATTTCTCATTATAGTAGGTGTGTTGGAGATTCTGCCCACAAAGAGTTTATATTGTTTTTGGGAAGAAGAAACATATACATGTATTTCTTAAAGAACGATAGAGAATGCATTAAAATGATAATTGTTACTTCCAAGGTTTTTCCAGATCAAAGTTCTTTGATTCTTCTTGCTTAACTATGGCAACTTGATTTTAGTTTTCTCTTATGGTTTATTTTTAACTGTTTTAGGTAAATATTACTTGCTAATAGTATATTATTATTTTAATTAAAATTTCAAAGATCTATGATTTCTATCTTATACCTCCTGAAACAGTGCTAATAAATAGCAATAATGAAGGAAACTTTTATGAAGGAGGATAGAGTTATCCTTGCTTTTGGCATAAAAATGGCATTATTATGATATTCTGCTCCTGGAGGATGACAATTGGTCTTTGTCCAAAGTGCTGAAATCCAGAGAAAACACATTAGAATAAAGACTCTAAAATATGTGTACTTTTAAAATTAATTAAATACATTTTGAACAACATTTTAATTTTTTTGTCAGTAAAGAAATAAGTGAACAAATTTCATTAGAAAGAATAATAAATCAAAACAGGAAGCTCTTAGACAGATATTTAATTCTTAATACATTGCCATAAATTCATTAATCTCATTTCAACTCCTTCTGCAGAATGTCACATCTCTTGGGATAATTCCACTTTGGTTCTTTTCTTATGACTGATAAGTTTCTGTCCAGGTATAGCTTTCTATCTACTGTTATATGAGGTATGCATACTATCATAAGAGGTGTATATGAAGATATACCTCTTTACTAGCCTTGCTCCCATGGAATTACTCAAACATTTTCATTCTCTCCTCCTGCTTTTCAGCTCCCTTTTACTTTTTTATTCTAATAAAATTTATGTACCTTAAGATGAGATACCATATTTTTTTCATGTATTTGTCTTTCCAGTATGCATAGTTAATGCTGGCACTTAAATACACACTTCTTTTCTCACTCTCTATCTCTCTTAATTTCTCTTTGCCTATTTAAAATCTATCTATGTATATGTCTAACATTTTTTCCTGTCTTATGTACTCACCTCCCCTGGAACTACATATTCCTTCCAAATGGAAGACTTTTCTAGCAGTAGCCTCACAATGTGATGAGATCTACTTCTGTCCTGCATCAAGCAGTATCCAACCTTCTGTTCTCCCATGAAATCCTTTCTTCATTTTTTTCAAGTTTGCAATGTTTTTTAAATACTTCAAAGCTTACTCAAAAATATGCACATTTAAATTTATTTGATGTATTGCTAGAGCAGCTAGCTTTGATTCTGCATAAGAATAGGAATAATCAAAAGGCCAGACCTGAAGAACTCTGGAACTTCGCAAGGTATAATATCCAAGGTTTATAAAAAGCCAGCATATATGCTACAGAAGAGAGAATTTACATCCAAGAAAAATTTCCCAATAATTTTAGCTAGTATTTAAATAGTGGTATAATTTTGCAATGCACTTTGAAATATCTCATTTTATCTTCAACTCTATCGGTTATATCATTATCCTCATTTTATAGATGAAGAAACAAGTTTATAGATATTAAGTGACTAGGATGGAGCAACACAGGAGTTCAAAGGGGGAAATATATCATTCCTCTACTTATCTCTATCTTCCTTCCTCCCTCCCTTCCTCCCTTCTTTCCTTCCTCCCTTCCTCTCTTCCTCCCTCCCTCCCTTCCTCTCTTCCTCCCTCCCTCCTTTCTTTCTTTCTTTCTCTTTCTCTCTTTCTTTCTTTTTTAAAATTTTTTAATAACTTTTTATTGATAGAACCCATGCCAGGGTAATTTTTTACAGCATTATCCCTTGCATTCACTTCTGTTCTGATTTTTCCCCTCCCTCCCTCCACTCCCTCCCCCAGATGGCAAGCAGTCCTTTACATGTTGAATAGGTTACAGTATATCCTAGATACAATATATGTGTGCAGAACCGAACAGTTTTCTTGTTGCACAGGGAGAATTGAATTCAGAAGGTATAAATAACCCGGGAAGAAAAACAAAAATGTAAGCAGTTTATATTCATTTCTCAGTGTTCTTTCTTTGGGTGTAGCTGCTTCTGTCCATCATTGATCAATTGAAACTGAATTAGCTCTCTTTATCGAAGAGATCCACTTCCATCAGAATACATCCTCATACAGTATCATTGTTGAGTTATATAATGATCTCCTGGTTCTGCTCATTTCACTTAGCATCAGTTCATGTAAGTCTCGCCAGTGCTCTCTGTATTCATCCCACTGGTTCTTTCTTTCTTTCTTTCTTTCTTTCTTTCTTTCTTTCTTTCTTTCTTTCTTTCTTTCTTTCTTTCTTTCTTTCTTTCTTTCTCTCTCTCCCTCACTGTCTATGTGTTATAATATTTTTGTTGCTCATTTCAGCTGGAAACATATTAGGTACCCATTACCTGGTCAATGGTTGAAAAAAATTGTGATGACTGAATGTAGTATAATTTCATTATTCCACAAGAAACAAGAAATATATGAATTTTACTAACATTTTGGAAGACTTGTTGAAATGGCTATAAAACAAAATGATGAAAAGCATAGGAACAATTTATACAAAGAGCATAATGTAGAGTTAAATGACATTAAAAGGCAGGACCCTAGGCTAACAATGTCAAAGAACTGATAGTGAAACATAGTTTCTTTTCTTAGAAGGGAGTGAGATATGGTAATAGGAACATTCTGTTACATATGACCAATGTGTTGATTTGCTTTGTTCAACTTGATTTTTTACAAAAGTCCATTGAGTAAGGTAGGCAGAGAAATGGGAAAGTAATAGTGATATTTTTTTAAAAAGGTTTTTAAAAAATATTTATTTTTAAAATTAACTATATTTCAAAAGAAAGACTTGTTTGAGGCAGAAAGTCATGTTTCTTGAGGAAAAAATGTGTAATAACATTTTTCTCATGCAATGTAACCAACACTTCTGTTTTTTTTTTTTGTTTTTTTTTTTTTTTTTTTTTAAATTTCCAGAATCAGTCTACTGTCTTTCTAGTGTTAAGATGAATGGGTTTTGGGGGCTCTTTCAAACTGTATCAGTTCCTGCATATTAGGTATTTTATCCATATCAAATTCCACACCCCATTCCTACTCCCAATGTAAATAGGAAAGGCAAGTGCTTTGAGTGATTATGATTTTTTAACATCTGGAACATCTGGAGGACTTTGCCATCTTTGGGGGAATCCTATTTATATTTGATTCCTGTGTTGAATAGCTTTCATAGAATTTTTTAGCTAACATAAAGCTCCATATTTTGTGTTTAATATATTTGACTAATTATAGGGTAACTGGATAGTTATTTTGTTATTTGTTCTAGGAATTTTTTTTTTTTTTTACAATTTTAATAGATACTTTTCGCAGTAAAGACTTCAACTTCTTATTTTTTTCTATTAAATCACTGTTTTCTTTTCTTCCTTGTTTTTATTCAGTTTCAAGATGAAGGTTATATCCTGCTCTATAATTTTTGCTAAATCTTACTATTCTTTTCATCTTGCCTTCCACAAAGATGCCCTCCATGTATGTGCATAATTATTTTGTAGAAATTAAAGTATGACCCAGCTATTATTAATATATTTATGATCTAATTTTTCCAGTTATATAAGTCCATATTTCCCAAAAAAATGTGCTGATCTTTTTTCTTTTAGTTATCTTAACAAGGAAAACTCCAGTGTCCTCAAAATTACCTTGCAGCAGCATTGCTATAGTCTATGGATAATTCTGCAAGTCCTGCTGTTCATTCCAGATGTTTTCTTTAGTTCCATTTCTGTTTTCAATTTCATCATATAGAAGGCTTTGATAGTAGAATTCAAATGAAGTATCTTCATGCCCTTGACTGAAAAATCTCTTCCATATTGTCCCCTTGAATGTTGTCTTTCTTCCAGTTTCATCCATCAGTGATTTTAGGTTGACCTATCTAAATTGCATCTTTCTCCATGGTTAATGTAAATTCCCCATACTACCTATCACTTCTTGCTTATTTTATAAACAGTTTATATGTATAATGATCATGTGTAGAAGGCTGGACATTTATTTATATTCTAAATCAATGATATCCTTTGGTCAAAATCCTTACTTATTGATAAGGAGACCAATTATTTAGTGTCCAACATACTGTCTGGCTCTTTTTAAAAAATGTGATAATTAAGTAAAATCATTAGACAACCTTAGACAATAGTGATCATTTCTTAAGAGTAGTTTTGAATAGCCTTACTCTTTATAGTTAGAGCAATCTTTCATATGGTGCAATAATTTGCAATTTTTATTTGAAGAATCATTTGTTCATATTCTTTGACTACCTTACCACTGAAGAACGACTTTTGACTTTGTATCTTCGCATAAATTTTCTATGTATCTTGGATGCCAAAAATTTAGCAGAGCTATTAAAAAGAATATATATTTCACCTCCACCACTGCCTACTTCTTTTTTTAAAAATCCTACTTGCATTATCAATATTTTAATTAATTATATTAAGGAACAAAGTTGTTTTTGTTTTTTTAACATAACCAAAATTAGCATTTTATCTTTTTTGATTATCTTTATCATTTGTTTAATTCAGAATCTGACAGTGGTACATGATTATGAATTATCTTATATTTTAATACTCAGTTTTTTATTTCATTTAAGCTTATGGTTGTACATATTACCAAAATGCTTTCCAATTATAAATGCATATCTTGAATTTTCTAAATTGACGTCACATACGTTTTGTAGTTATTTTGCATGAGTGTTTTAATGATAATATTTACAACTAGATTTTGTCTTTCCTATACAGAAATACAATTGAGTTGTGGGGAGTTATTTTATATTCTGCTAATTTACATAGCTTATTAATTATCATTTTTCCTAATTTTTATGATTAAGTAAATCATTATTTACCTATCACATATCTCCACTTTTTCTATTATTTAACTTTGTTTTTTTTAGCTTACTCCTACTAGTATTTTTTTTAGAATTATGCCAATTATTAGCGAAAGTGGGAACATCCATAATTTACAACTATATTCATGAAGGCACATTTTCACGTTTCCTCATTACAGATAAAGTTCATTTGAGATTTTAAATATATAATATTTATATTTTTTTAAAGTTTATGCTATATTTTATATGAGTTTAAAGCTGCATGAGCAACATACTTGCCAAAAGCTTTTTTTGTTATCACATGGTGTTTTTTAAATTATATTTTTATCATATGTAGCCAGCTTTTTATTTAAAAAATTAAAGTTAATAATCATTTATGATATAGGTAACAGTTCACTTTCTCTATTGTCCATTCTCTTTTCTAAAAATTAGAACCATATTTGTTTTTTACTATACATACATGTGTGTATACATAGGTACATATTCATTTTCAATTTTTTGAAAACATAAGGTGAAATGTAGGTATTAGTATGTAATATCTTAATATATTTTAATTCATGTTTTTATAATGGATAAAATCTATATTTCTAATCAACAACATTTGAGTTAAAACCAGCCTAGGTCATTTATTAGATGGGGCCTTGAACAAGTCATTTAATCTCTGTAAGTCTCAATTATTTCTTTTGTAAAATAAGGAAACATATAGCAAATATCCACAAGGATTATTATTCAATTAAATGAGAGAGCATTTTTAAAACATTTCACAAACCTTGAATCAGTTTAAAATGACATTCTATTAAACCTATGGTATTTTAAAATACAAATTAAAGAGAAAAAACAAAATAGCTAATCAAGACATCAAAAAATGACTGAAACTAGGTGCAGTAACATATTCATAGTTCTGACATCTGCAAAAAGATGGCAAAACCTTCTTTTATTCAGCATTTATTTATTTATTTTTGTTTATTTACTTATTTTATTATTTTTAAAAATTTATTTATTTATTTTTAATACACATCATTTTTATGAATCATGTTGAGAGAGAAAAATCATGGAAGAGAAAAAAAAAGAAAAAAATTAACTTAGCATATGTTGATTTACATTCAATCTTCATAGTTCTTTTTTCTGGATGCCGATGCCATTTTCTGTCCAAAGACTATTGGGATTACCTTGTATTATTGAACCATTGAGAAGAAGCAAGTATTTCATAGTTGACCATTATATATTCTTGCTATTATTGTCAGTACATTCTGGTTCTGCTTGTTTTACTCAGCATCAGTTAATGTAAATCTTTCTGGCTTTTCTTTAATGAGCATATTCTTCATTTTTTATGAACAACAATATTCAATTACAATCGTATACCACAACTTATTCAGTCATTTCCCAACTGATGAGCATCTACTCACTTTTCTATTCTTTTGTTACAACAAAAAGACCTGCTACAAACATTTTTGTACGTGTAGATGCTTTTCCCTCCTTTAAGATTTTCTTGGGATACAGATCCAGTAGTGGCATTGTTGGGTAAAATGTTGTGAACAGTTTTATAGCCCTTTGGGCATAGTTCCAGATTGCTCTCCATAATGGTGGAATCAGTTCACAATCCACCAGCAATGTATTAGTGTTGCAGTTTTCCCACATCTCTTCCAACATTTATCATTGTCTTTTCCTGTCATGTTAGTCAATCCGAGAGATAGGATATGGTTTTAATTTGCACTTCTCTAATAAATAGTGATTTAGAGCATTTTTTTCAATAACTGGATATGATGTTAAATTCGTCATCTGAAAATTGTCTGTTCATACCCTTTGACTATTTATCAATTAGGGAATGACTTGTATTCTTATAAATTTGACAAAGTTCTTTATGTATTTTAGAAATGAACTTTTATCAAAGATACTGTTTCTAAAGATTTCCCCCCACTTTTGTACTTCTCTTTTAATCTTGTTTCTGTTGGTTTTGTTTATGCAAAGACTTTTCAATTTAATGTAATCAAAATTGTCCATTTTGCATTTCATATTGTTTTCTAGTTCTTCTTTAGCCATAAATTCCTCCCTTTTCCAAAGATCTAATAGGTAAATTATGCTTTGTTCTCATAATTTGTTAATAGTTTCATGTATCCATTTTGAACTTATTTTGTTATGTAGGTATATGCCAATTTTCTGAGAGAAATTATGTATTGTTTCTGTGATTTGTTGTTTGACAATTTCCAATTGGTTTTTAATCCATATTTCCCTGGTATTTTATTAAATATATTTTTATTGCACTGTGATCTGAAAAGGAAGCATTTATTATTTCTACCTTTCAGCATTTGTTTGTAAAGTTTTTATATCCTAATACATGGGTCAAGTTTTTTGTAAGTGTCATGTAACACTGACAAAATTCCTTTTTGTCTCTACTCAATTTTATCCAGAGATCTATCATATCTTGGTTTTCTAGGATACTATTACCCTCCCTAGTTTCTTTCTTTATTTATTTTTGTTTAGATTTGTCTGATTCTAAGAGAATAAATTTGAGGCCCTCCATTAGTATAGTTTTACTGTCTATTTCTTCCTGTAACTCACTGAATATATTCTCTAGAAATTTGTATGCTCTACCACTTTGTGAATTTATATTTAATATCCTTACTACTAAATTGTGTACAGTATCTTTTATCAAGATTCATTTTCCTTCCTTATATCTTTTCATTAGACCTATTTTTACTTTTGCTTTACCTGAAATCAGAATTGGTATCACTATTTTTTTTTTATACTTCAAATGAAGCATAATACATTCTGTTCCAGCCTTTACATTAATTTCATATGTGTCTCTCTATAAAGTGTTCTTCTTGTAATTGACATAATATAGGGTTCTATTTTTTAATCCATTCTGCTATTTGCTTCTGTTTAATGGGAAAGTCTATCCCATTCACATTCACAGTTACAATTACCAGCTCTTTACTTTCCACTATCCTATTTTCTCCCCTGTATATACTTTTGTTTTTGCCTGTCTTTAGCAATGTTTTGGTGGTGATGTATTTTTTTTTAATTTCTGATCCATACCACCCACTACTTTCTCTTTTATTATCCCTCTCCCCTTCTCTTGCTGTGTTTTTTTTTTTAACTCACCCACACACTACCTTATCTCCTTTCTTTTATCTTTTTTTCCTACTATTTCTGTCCTCCATTTTGTCTATCCCCTATCTTTTCATTTCTCTTTCTCTCCTACATTTTATAGGGTTATATTAGTTTCTCTACCTAAGTGAATGATTAAGGTATTCCCTCTTTTAGCCAAAACTAATGAGATCAAGTCCAGACAATGCTCATCCCCATTTCTTCTTTCTCTAGATAGTAACAGGTCTTTTGTGCCTCTTCATGGGATTTAATTTGTCCCAC
Organism: Antechinus flavipes; assembly: GCF_016432865.1. Lineage (NCBI taxonomy): Eukaryota > Metazoa > Chordata > Mammalia > Dasyuromorphia > Dasyuridae > Antechinus > Antechinus flavipes. Next base: position 266,822,933 of record NC_067401.1, read on the forward strand.
TATACTTTCCCCTTCCTGTTCTTCCAATACAGATCTTTTCCCACCCGTTAATATCTTTTTCTTTGATATCACTACATCAGAGTTCTTTCACAATCACACAATTTGTCCATGGGATGCCGCCTTCTGTCTGTTTTAATAACAGATAAAGTTCTCAATAGTAGCAGATATTATTTTCCCACCCAGGGATGTGAGCAGTTTAAGCTTTAAATAATATATTTTCCCCTGGTGATTCTGTTCAATCCTGTGTCTATAGATTAAATTTTCAGTTTAGTTATGTTTTTTTTTTTAATAGAAATGATTAAAAATCTCTTACTTTATTGAAGATCCATTGCCTTCCCTGAACAATGATGCTCAGACTTGTTGGGTAACTAATTCTTGATTGTAACTCCAGGTCCTTCATTTTATATAATATGGTAGTCCAGGCTCTCTAAACGATTATTGTAGAAGCTGCCAGATCCTATTGCTCCTTGATATTTGAATTATTATTTTTTTTTGGCAGCTTGCAACATCTTTCCTTGAGATTGTATGTTCTGAAGTTTTGTAACAGTGTTCCTTGGGTTTTTTCTCATGGTATAGCTTTCCAAAGTTGATTGATAGATGCTTTCAATGAGTATTTCGTCCTCTGTTTCTAGAATATTAAAGCAGTTTTCCTTTATGATATCTTGAAGAATAGTACCCAGGCTCTTTTTTTGAACAGGGCCTTCAGATAGACCAATACTTTTTATTTAATTATTTTTATTATAGCTTTTTATTCACAAAATATATGCATGGGTAATTTTTCAGCATTGACAATTGCAAAACCTTTTGTTCCAACTTTTCTCCTCCTTCCCCCCACCTCCTCCCCCAGATGGCTGGTATACCAATACATGTTAAATATGTTAAAGTATATGTTAAATACAATATATGTATACATGTCCATATAGTTATTTTGCTGCACAAAAAGAATTGGACTTTGAAGTAGTTAATAGTATTAATTTGTGAAGAAAATAAAAATAAAGAAAATAAAAAATGCAGGTGGACAAAAATAGAGGGATTGAGAATTCTATGTAGTGGTTCATACACATGGGTTAGCTGGTTCAATTCATTACTGCTTTAAGTCCAATAATTTGTAAATTCTCTCTCCTGGACTTATTTTCCAGGTTGGCTATTTTTTTTTTACATCATAATTTTTGTTATTATATTTTTTTCTTTTTTTTATTATTTTTTTCTTTTTTTTTAATTTTTATTTAATAATTACTTTATATTGACACTCGTTTCTGTTCCGATTTTTTTTCCCTCCCTCCCTCCACCCCCTCCCCTAGATGGCAAGCAGTCCTTTATATGTTGGATATGTTGCAGTATATCCTAGATACAATATATGTTTGCAGAACTGAACAGTTCTCTTGTTGCATAGGGAGAATTGGATTCAGAAGGTATAAATAACCCGGGAAGAAAAACAAAAATGCAGATAGTTCACATGCGTTTCCCAGTGTTCTTTCTTTGGGTGTAGCTGCTTTTGTCCATCGTTTATCAATTGAAACTCAAGTTTCTTTGTCAAAGAAATCCACTTCCATCAAAATATGTCCTCATACAATATCATTGTCGAAGTGTATAATGATCTCCTGGTTCTGCTCATTTCACTTAGCATCAGTTCATGTAAGTCTCACCAGTCCTCTCTGTATTCATCCTGCTGGTCATTTCTTACAGAACAATAATATTCCATAACATTCATATACCACAATTTACCCAGCCATTCTCCAATTGATGGGCATCCATTCATTTTCCAGTTTCTAGCCACTACAAACAGGGCTGCTACAAACATTTTGGCACATACAGGTCCCTTTCCTTCTTTAGTATATCTTTGGGATATAAGCCCAATAAAAACACTGCTGGATCAAAGGGTATGCACAATTTGATCATTTTTTGGGCATAATTCCAGATTGCTCTCCAGAATGGTTGGATTCGTTCAAAGCTCCACCAACAATGCATTAGTGTCCCAGTTTTCCCGCATCCCCTCCAACATTCATCATTATTTTTTCCTGTCATCTTAGCCAATCTGACAGGTGTGTAGTGGTATCTCAGAGTTGTCTTAATTTGCATTTCTCTGATCAGTAATGATTTGGAACACTTTCATATGAGTGGTAATAGTTTCAATTTCATCCTCTGAAAATTGTCTGTTCATATCCTTTGACCATTTGTCAATTGGAGAATGGCTTGATTTCTTATAAATTTGAGTCAGTTCTCTATATATTTTGGAAATGAGGCCTTTATCAGAACCTTTAACTGTGAAGATGTTTTCCCAGTTTGTTGCTTCCCTTCTAATCTTGCTTGCATTAGTTTTTTTGTACAAAGGCTTTTTAATTTGATGTAATCAAAATTTTCTATTTTGTGATCTCTAATGGTCTCTAGTTCATCTTTGGTCACAAATTTCTTTCTCCTCCACAAGTCTGAGAGATAAACTATTCTATGTTCCTCTAATTTATTTATAATCTCGTTCTTTATGCCTAGGTCATGGATCCATTTTGATCTTATCTTGGTATATGGTGTTAAGTGTGGGTCCATGTCTAATTTCTGCCATACTAATTTCCAATTATCCCAGCAGTTTTTATCAAATAATGAATTCTTTTCCCAGAAGTTAGGGACTTTGGGTTTGTCAAACATTAGATTGCTATAGTTGACTATTCTGTCTTGTGAACCTAACCTTTTCCACTGATCCACTAATCTATTTCTTAGCCAATACCAAATGGTTTTGGTGACTGCTGCTTTATAATATAATTTTAGATCAGGTATAGCTAGGCCACCTTCATTTGATTTTTTTTTCATTAATTCCCTTGAGATTCTCGACTTTTTATTGTTCCATATGAATTTTGTTGTTATTTTTTCTAGATAATTAAAATATTTTCTTGGAAGTCTGATTGGTATAGCACTAAATAAGTAGATTAGTTTAGGGAGTATTGTCATCTTTATTATGTTCGCTCGGCCGATCCAAGAGCACTTAATATTTTTCCAATTATTTAAGTCTGACCTTATTTGTGCGGAGACTTTTTTATAATTTTGCTCATATAATTCCTGACTTTCCTTTGGTAGATAGATTCCCATATATTTTATGGTATCAACAGTTATTCTGCATGGGATTTCTCTTTGTATCTCTTGCTGTTGGGTTTTGTTGGTGATGTATAAAAATGCTGAGGATTTATGGGGATTTATTTTTTAGCCAGCTACTTTGCTAAAATTATGAATTATTTCTAATAGCTTTTTAGTAGAATCTCTGGGGTTCTCTAGGTATACCATCATATCATCTGCAAAGAGTGATAGTTTGGTTTCTTCATTTCCTACTCTAATTCTTTTAATATCTTTCTCGACTCTAATTGCCGAGGCTAGTGTTTCTAATACAATATTAAATAATAATGGTGATAGTGGGCAACCTTGCTTCACTCCAGATCTTACTGGGAAAGGTTCCAGTTTTTTCCCATTGCATATGATACTTACTGATGGTTTTAAATATATGCTCCTGACTATTTTAAGGAAAAGTCCATTTATTCCTATGCTCTCAAGTGTTTTTATTAGGAATGGATGTTGGATTTTATCAAATGCTTTTTCTGCATCTATTGAGATGATCATATGGTTTTTGTTTGTTTGGTTATTGATATAGTCAATTATGCTAATAGTTTTCCTAATATTGAACCAGCCCTGCATTCCTGGTATAAATCCTACTTGGTCATAGTGTATTATCCTGGTGACGATTTTCTGTAATCTTTTTGCTAATATTTTATTTAAGATTTTAGCATCAATATTCATTAGGGAGATTGGTCTATAATTTTCTTTCTCTGTTTTCAGCCTACCTGGTTTAGGTATCAGTACCATGTCTGTGTCATAAAAGGAGTTTGGTAGGACTCCTTCAATCCCTATTTTTTCAAATAGTTTATATAGCATTGGAGTTAATTGTTCTTTAAATGTTTGGTAGAATTCACATGTAAATCCATCTGGTCCTGGGGATTTTTTCTTAGGGAGTTGATTGATAGTTTGTTCTATTTCTTTTTCTGAGATGGGACTGTTTAGGATATTTACTTCTTCCTCTGTTAGTTTGGGCAAGCTATATTTTTGCAGGTATTTTTCTATTTCTTTTAAGTTGTCGAATTTATTGGCATAAAGTTGGGCAAAGTAACTCCTAATTATTGCTCTAATTTCCTCTTTGTTAGTGGCTAGTTCTCCCTTTTCATTTTTAAGACTAACAATTTGATTTTCCTCTTTCCTTTTTTTAATCAGATTTACTAAGGGTTTGTCTATTTTGTTGGTTTTTTCATAGAACCAACTCTTAGTTTAATTAATTAATTCAATAGTTTTTTTTACTTTCAATTTTATTGATCTCTCCTTTTATTTTTAGAATTTCAAGTTTAGTGTTTGACTGGGGGTTTTTAATTTGTTCCTTTTCTAGCATTTTTAGTTGCAAACCCAATTCATTGACCTTCTCTTTCTCTATTTTATACAAATAGGCCTCTAGAGATATGAAATTTCCCCTTATTACTGCTTTGGCTGCATCCCATACATTTTGGTATGATGTCTCATTATCATCGTTTTCTTGGGTGAAGTTATTAATTATGTCTATGATTTGCTGTTTCACCCAATCATTCTTTAGTATGAGATTATTTAGTTTCCAATTATTTTTTGGTCTACTTCCCCCTGGTTTTTTGTTGAATGTAATTTTCATTGCATTGTGGTCTGAAAAGGATGCATTTACTATTTCTGCCTTACTGCATTTGAGTTTGAGGTTTTTATGTCCTAATATATGGTCAATTTTTGTGTAGGTTCCATGAACTGCTGAAAAGAAAGTGTATTCCTTTCTGTCTCCATTACATTTTCTCCAGAGATCTATCATATCTAACTTTTCTAATATTCTATTTACCTCTTTGACTTCTTTCTTATTTATTTTGTGGTTTGATTTATCTAATTCTGAGAGTGCAAGGTTAAGATCTCCCACTATTATAGTTTTACTGTCTATTTCTTCTTGCAGCTCTCTTAATTTTACCAATGGGTTTTCATGTACTTTTAAACTCTTTTAAAGTTTTCTATTAAAACAAGGACATTTATAGTATCCCATTTTATGTTTAAGAAGTGGAAATATAGGGGATACCCAACAAGTTGGGAACAACTGAATAAATTATTGCATATGACTGTAACAGAAGAGTAATGTGCTAAAAGGAATGATGAACAGGATTACAGAAAAAAAAAAAAAAACTGGAGTTACAATATCTGATACAGAGTGAAGTAAGCACAACAGACCAAACCATACTATTTCTTGTTATTCTTCCTTCCTCCTTCCTACTCTTCCTCCCTCCCTCCTTTTTTCCTTCTTCCTTCCTTCTTCCTTCCTTCTTCCTTCTCTCTCTCCCTCCCTCTTTCCTTCCTTCCTTCCATCCTTCCTTCCTTCCTTCTTCCTTACTTCCTTCTTCCTTCCTCTCTCATTTGCTCCCTTTCTCTTTTTCTCTTTAAGAGAATTTGGAGCTCAAAACATAAAAAGAAATGTAAACAACTGTTTTTTCATGTAATTGGAAGAAAAATAAAATATTAAAATATAACTTTTCATTGATTACTTGTTTAAAATATTTTTCAATTCTGTTTTTTCCTTCATATAAAACAAGCTGACTTTTATTATATTCTGAGGATTTGATACAGGGAAATGGATAAGAAGGGAAAATTCAGCGGGAAAAGAAAAAAAGGGAACAAATTGGCCTGAATTTTAGAGGAAAAAAAAAACCCACCTATAAGCCTATATTAAACTCTTTGGTGATTTACTGAGAGGGGTCCATAAGTATACACTAATTCCCAATCTATTAATTATGTGCTACTATAAAGTATGGCTTCCAGGATTACCTATTACTTGTCGATTATTCTTGTCAATTTTTTTTCCCACAAAAATTAATTACCTAGTTATTTCTTGTGCAAAATAGAAAGACATGAGCCTTTTTGAGAAGTAGATAGTCTTTTGGTTTTTTCTATTTCGTTATTCTAAACAATGTGTTCCAACATGCTCTTCACTATTCTCATTTACAACATTAAACATATGTTGGAGAAGATAAGAAGCAAAATTATGTAAAGAACTTAACAAGATCTTCCCAACCAAAACACTATATATTTTGAAATGTTAATGTAGGCCAGTCTAATGATTTGGACTTGTGAGGAGAATACAATGAAGCCCCAGTTGTGGACCTTAAAATGTAATTAAAAAAAAAAAAGTTGCTGGTGACAAATTATTTTAAAAATCACGATTCCCAACTTAAAGAAAAATATTAAAATAAAATGTCTATTGCCCGTCTGTCCACATATTCTCCAAGGGAAATAGCTACAGTATCTCAGAGAGGAGTTCTCAGACAGATCAAAGGGAATTCTGATGAAAATTGACAGAAATTCCTTATACATTAGAACTTTATGCCTCAGGTGACAAGAAAGTTAAAACAGTAGGGATCGCAAAGAAGACCACCTAAAGTGAAAGCAAGACTGACAACATAAAGCAAATGGTGTACCTATCATTTCCTCTGAAGTAAATATTCAGTCTTAGTTTTATCATCTGTAAACTACTAATAACAATATCACTTGCCTCACAGGGTTGTTATAAGGATCAAATGATGTAATAAGGAAAGCAAGGATGTATGCTACTAACACTGGTACTATTCATTATACTGATAGAATAGCTTGTCACAGGAATAAAATAAGACAAAAAAAAATTGAATGAGTAGAGTATAAGTAAAAGATGGAAATAGCACTATCATATTTAGCATATGATAGAGAATGTCAGTTTAAGAAATTTAGATAATCAATTTTTTTAAAAAATAAAATAAAAAAACAAGAAAGTTTCAGGAAAATTGATGGATAAAACTCCACTCAAAATATTTAGGATTTCTATGTATTTCCAATAAAAATCAGGAGGAAGAGCAAGGAAAGAGATTATATTTAAAAGAATTACAGATATAAAATATTTGAATGAGTCAACTAACTCACAAATTATATGAATGTGATTACAATACATTCTTTGACAAAATGTAGAACTAAATAACTGAAGCAACATTAAGCTCTCATAAATAGGTATGCATCTACCATCTAGTAATCACCATAAATGTGACAGTGGGAATTCATGGAATTCTAGTGAAATTGTATACAGGGAAAAGAGAAAAGTAGACTGGAAAAGAAAAGGAGAGGAGAGGAGAAGAGAGGAGAGGAGAGAGGAGAGGGGAGGGGAAGGAAGGAGGACAGGAAAGGAGAAGGAAAAAAGAGAAGAGGAGAGGAGCAGATAAGACGAGATGAGAGAGGAGGGAAAGGAGAGGAGAAAAGAGAGGAGACAAAGAACCAGATACTAACCTTGATGGGCACACATGTTAGTAGGTATGTCCTAGATACCTATTACTAGACACTAGACTACTAGATACTAGATACATATAGAAGGTGAATCGGGAGAATGATGTTATGGAAATCTAGAATGAATTGGTATCCCTTATGTCTTTTTACATTTTCTTTTGGAAGGCTAATCATTTTACAATTGAACATATGTGTATATTTGTATGAATGTGTTTGTGTATACATATAAATATGTATGTGTGTATTGTGTGTGTGTGTGTGTGTGTGTATAGCTACTTAACAAGTGTTTAAATAAAAATGCCACGCACTTAATCCAAAAGGTATTGTATGATTTTCCCTCTCTCCTGTCTTTAACAGTTGAGATGTTTAGCTTTGTTTCTTGGATAGACTTTTGTTTATTTACATTTTCCCCTAAGCAATTGGTTTAAAAAGTTACAGATAATTATTCATTTTAAAATGTTAAACACTTTTATAACCAATTTTCTCAATGCTACAATACAACATTGCTTAATTTGTCATTTGTTTCCCTTTTTCTCTTCTTATTTTCTTGCCTTGCCTTTCTAACTACATTTCTCTTATCCTACACTTATCTAATGATATTCTACTTTCTATGAAATTTTGCTTTTATGTGCAATCATTTCAGTTGTGTCTAACTTTTCATGAACTAATTTCAAATTATCTTGTCAAAGATACTGTAATGGCCTGCCATTTTATGTCAAATTCACTTCACAGATGAGAAACAGAGGCAAAGATAATTAAATGACTTGCCCTGGGAGCCCAGAGCTCGTAAGTGTCTGAGGCCAAATTTGAATTCAGAAAGAGAGTTTTTCCTAACTTTAAGCTTGGTACTCCATCCTCTGCTTTACCTAGTTGCCCTTTCTATGAAATAATACCTTTTATTTTTTGTTTGAAAACTTCTCTCCGCACATTTTTCTCTCCTTCCTTCCTTTAAAGTCCGCGTTAGCTCTCTTGAGACCTTATGATCAGCCAGAGTCAGGATAAGCAAAAGTCCTTGGTCTTTAGAGGGAGAAGTGAAGGAGATGGGTAAAACTGGCAGGAGTTTTGCCAAGGATATCCTCTCGATTCTCGAGTCCAGAATCTCCACCTTTCTCCTCCTCATCCTGCCACCATGTGAGCTGTGACCTCTGTCACCCCATCCTCTAATCCTTGCCTACAATTATATTTACACCAAACATTGAGCCAGCATCAATGATGAGAAGAGTCATTTATCCAAACATATGCTAATGGAGTCATTGTCTTATTTCAAATAGGTAATTAGCTTTAAGCATTCAAGCATACCTTTTTGGAGTTTCAGCCCTTTACATTTCCCACATTCTTTTGTTTTAGAACAAAGGTGGTCATGCCATCCCTGTCCTCTCAGGGCAGTGATGAAAACCCTCCAAAAATAGGTGATCACACACCCCTGAATTCTCAGGAAGGGAGGTGAAAGCACTAAAAAAAAAAAAAAAAAAAAAAAAAAGATCAACATGCCCTCCTTGACTTCTCAGGAAGAGAGATGAAAAACACCAATGGGAAGTGGGAAGTCAAGCCAGATATTATTAGCGGGTCTATGGGCTTAAGGGTCTTACTAGAAACAGGTATACACAAACCCATCAGCATGGGAGGCATTACACAAAACACATGGAAATAAAGCACAGGCTAGCAGTGATGACTCCCCACAGATAGCGCAGGCTTAATGTGGTGTAAACACACATGAATAGTATACGCAAGTAGTAGTATAAGAAACAATATGAATCAAGAAGGTGTTGTGAAAGATTTCCAGAAGTCCTAGAAGGAGGTATGTAAATAACAATCACACATATACACCCTTCAACAGCCAAGAGATAGTCCAAAACCAATCTATTTTCCATTACTTCACATGTTAGAGAATCCAGTGATCCCTGTAAGTTTTTGAAGTCCTGAAACAGTCTTTTTATGTGTTGGGGAATACAATGATTCCTGCAGATTTTGCAATCTCACAACAGTCTTATCATGTCTCAGAGAATCCAATGATTTCTGAGGGTTTCAAGTCCTACAACAATCTTTTCATGTCTCAGGGATTCCAATGATTCCTAAGGGTTCTGAAATCCTGGATCAGTCTCATTAATAATTTTGATGTCCATGAGTCAAACTCCATAACTGCTATGCTCTTTCAGTGGTGGGCACAGTCAGCGACAGAACTACCTGGCATTTCTTGGGTCTTCTCCTTTGTTCCAAGGGTCTGCTCCATCTCTCTACAATGGACAAGGTGAATTTGGCTCGTTGTCACCCATCTGATTCCTTCTTCATTTGTAGTGATACAAGCAAACCCTCTCTCCCACGCAGTTAACCTATCTGGTTCCTTCCATTCACTACTTCCTGGATTTGTCCACATCATGTGGCTATTATCTAAAGATAGTGGAGCTGCTTGGACTGGACACTGCCCTTCCAGTGGGTTATAAAATTTGTCTGCCTGAGCCAGTGCATGTTTGTCAAAAATCAAGAAGTTAATTGTATAAAGAACTAACTTTGTAAGTTCTCTGGGGTTACCTATGACTTCCCCTTTATTTTATTTTTGGAAAAGTGTCTTAATGTCTTTGTTTCTCTTCTCTACTATTTCCTGTCCTTGAGGATTATAAGGTATGCCAGTGCTGTGTAAAATATTATACTGTGCACAAAAGTGTGCAAAAGTATATGCAGGTCTATTATCTGTTTTTATTGCTTATGGCATACCCATAATTGCAAATCCTTGTATAAGGAATTCAATGACTGCTTGGGCTGTTTCTTCCTGCTGGTACTTCAAAAGTAAATCCAGAGGCAGAGCCAAGATGGCAGAGAAGGCACACATGACTTTCTAAGCTCCTGTCATGCCCTCACAACCAATTATTAAATTCAGCCTCAAAAATAGTGCTTGACTGCTAAAATCCATGAAGATTAGAAGCACAACAACTTACCCAATGAAGATAATCTGGAAGATAGCCAGAGTAGGTTTGTCCTGAGGAGTGGGGACAGACAATTGCAGGCAGGGAGACAGGTGAGATTAGCAACAATAGTAGATCAGGAGCAGGGGTGACCTCTGTGGCTAAAAAAATTATAAAGATGACTCTGCCATAGGTTAACTGTTCTGGCTTAGTTACAAAGCAGACCAGCAGAAAGCCAAAGTAGAGGATACTCTAAAAATGCCAGTACCTAACAAGATCTGGCTTATATCTACCCAAAAATAGAAGTGACTCAGCACAGAATACAACACAGTTGTGCAGTTACAAATCTGCATGGCAGGGGGGCACATCCGGGGCAGCCAATCATATGCACAGCAGGGGGGAGGGGCTCAGCCTCAGACTATAGAACTTTCCCAACCGACCATGCTTCCTTGAGCATGGATACTTCTAATCTGGTCAGGGCTATTTGCTGGTCAGCCGCTAATACCAACAACCCCATGGTAGGCTGTGTCCTAGGATAGTGACATTTTCACTGCTCAGCTTCTAGCCCCAGGGCAATAGTTAACTTGCACAGTAGGGCTCTTCCCAGGGCACTTCTGCAGCTCAGTTATGCAGGTCAGAGTTACTTCCAGTGTGGAATACATTTCCAGAGCATTCCTGTACTTCACTATACTTTGTTGGAAGCTGGTTGGAAGGCCAGCAACCCATCCGCAAAACTATCCCTGTTCTGCAGAGGAAGCTGGTAATGTCCTGGCCCTGAAGGCAGATGTTACAGGTTTAAAAAAATGAGTAAAAAAAATCAAAAGGACGATTGATAGCTTCTTATCAGAAAGAGAACAGGTTTTCAACTCCAAGGAGACTAATAGCAGACAGTCTCCAGACAAGTGTGGGTCCCCAACACAAAAGGCTTTCCTAGAAGAGATGATTAAGAATCTTAAAAGAGAATTAGAGGAAAAATGGAGAAAGGAAAGAGAAGCTATGCAAGAGAGCAATAACTTCCTGAAATGTGAATTGGAAAAGGTAAAAAATTCCCAAGAAGTGCAGGGAAACAGAAGTTGTGAATTGGAAAAGGTAAAGAATTTTCAAGAAATAGGATCCGTGAACTGGAAAAAGAAAATAATTCATGGGACTTCTGGCCAAGATGGCGGAGAGGAGGCACACAGATGTGTAGCTCCGCGTTTTTCTCTCACTATCCATTTCATTACAAGCCTCTGAATTAATGCTTGACTGAAAAAAAAACCCACAAATAGTTACCAAGAGAAGCCATCTTTGAGATTCGCCAAGAAAGGTCTGTTTTTGCGGGAGGACTGGGACGGTTTTGGATCAGGCCCAGGGTGCGGGCAGGCAGCTGAGAGCACGGCAGGAAGCTCACAGCCGAGCAGACTGGAGAGGGGATGGGGTGTGATCGCAGCCGTCTCTGCGGAGAGAGCTTTGCTACAGGATTGGATACTTTGTCCTGGCAGCAAGCCAGCAGCCCAGCAGAGAAGCTAAAAACACCAGGGCGAAGAATACAACCCCAAACAGCTGGAGTCTCTCAGGACCTGGCCACCCCCCCCCTACACCCCTCACAGTGACTCAGCATGCTCTGGGATCTCAGAGCACAGGCGCAGCACAGTAGGGCTAGTGCCTCGCTGCTACCCATGCAGTCTGTAGAGGAAGCTCGGTAACACCACCCAGCCCCGCCCCCCCAGAAAGCAGACTCCAATTAGAGGTGATTTCTTTTTTTCTTATTGCTAGTTTGTTTTTGATTCTTTGACATAATGAGCAAAAAATTGAAGAGGACTTTAACCCTTGACAGCTTCTATACAGATAGAGAGCAGACTCCAAATCCTGAGGAGACTAAAAACAGACAGTTTCCAGGTGAATCCCCAAAGGAGGACATCATCTGTTCCTCAGCAAAGATGAACCTCATAGAAGTAATTAAAAAGGCTCTCACAAGGGAGCTAGAAGAAAAATGGGAAAATAAGAGGGAGGCTTGGCAAGAGAGTCTGGAGAAGTCATCCCACTCATTTAAAGAGAGAGTGGATAAAGAAATGAAATCCTTGAAAAATAGGATTAGTGAACTGGAAACAGAAAAGAGCTCTCTAAAAAACAAAATTGGCAAAATGGAAAAAAATTCCACAGAACAAAAGAACTTAATGGGACAATTAGAAAAAGATTTTAAAAGAGTGAGTGAAGAAAACACTTCATTAAAAATCAGAATTGAACAATTGGAATTGAATGACTCAAGGAGACAAGAAGAATCAATCAAACAAATCCAAAAAAATCAAACAATGGAAAAGAATGTGAAATACCTTCTGGGGAAGAAAACAGACCTGGAAAACAGATCCAGGAGAGACAATCTGAGAATCATTGGACTCCCAGAAAAGTATGATGAAAAAAAAGAGCCTGGACACTATTTTCCAGGAAATTATCAAAGAGAACTGCCCAGAAGTCATAGGAACAGAGGATAAAATAGACATTGGAAGAATTCATCGATCCCCTACTGAAAGGGATCCTAAAATCAAAACCAAGATTTCTTTGACCAAGAAATATAGTGGCCAAATGCCAGAACCCTCAGACGAAGGAAAAAATATTGCAAGCGGCTGGAAAAACCCAATTCAAGTATCGAGGAGCCACAATAAGGATCACCCAGGATCTGGCAGCATCCACATTAAAGGATTGAAGGGCCTGGAATATGATATTCCAAAAGGCTAAAGAACTTGGTATGCAACCAAAAATAACTTACCCAGCTAGAATGAGCATCTTTTTCCAGGGAAGAAGATGGACATTCAACAAAGTAAGTGAATTTCACCTATTTTTTATGAAAAAGCCAGAACTTTACAAAAAGTTTGATCTACAAATATAGAACTCAAGAGAAATCTAAAAAGGTAAAGATTAATCTTGGGAACTATATTTCTGATATAAAGATGTATAAAGAATACATGTATACCTTTCTCTAGAAAGTAGATGTGGAAAGGATATTGTACCAGAAAAAGAGTAAAGTGGGGGTACTACATCTCATGAAGAGGCAAAGGAAACCTATTATATCTGAGAGAAAGAATGTAGGGGGAATGAATATAGTTATGCCTTCAGAATTGGCTTTAAGAGAAAAATTTTAGACATATTCAATCTATGGTGAAACTTCTCCCATCTCATTGAAAAGTGAGAAGGGAAAAGTGAAAAGGGAAGGAATAAGCTAAGCAGAAGGGAATACAGAAACTGTGAGGGAAAGGAGTAAGATAGGGGGAAGAAATCTAAGGTGGGGGGAGGGGGGAGAGATACTAAAAAGGGAGGGGTGTGAGAAGCAAGTGGTGCTCACAAGCTTAATACTGGGAAGGGGGGTAAGGGGGAAAGAAGGGAGAAAAGTATAAACAGAGGTTAACAAGATGGCAAGTAATACAGAATTGGTCATTTTAACCATAAATGTGAATGGGGTAAACTCCTCCATAAAGAGGAAGGGGTTAGCAGAATGGATTAAAAGCCAGAATCCCACAATATGTTGTTTACAGGAAACACACCTGAAGCAGGGAGATACATGCAGGTTAAAGGTAAAAGGTTGGAGCAAAATCAACTATGCTTCAGGTGAAGTCAAAAAAGCAGGGGTACCCATCCTGATCTCAGATCAAGCTAAAGCAAAAATTGATCTAATTAAAAGAGATAAGGAAGGGCACTATATCTTGCTAAAGGATAGCATGGATAATGAAGGAATATCACTATTAAACATATACGCTCCAAGTGGTGTAGCATCTAATTTCTTAAAAGAAAAATTAAGAGAGCTGCAAGAAGTAATAGACAGCAAAACTATAATAGTGGGAGATCTCAATGTCGCACTCTCAGAATTAGATGAATCAAACCACAAAATAAATAAGAAAGAAGTCAAAGAGGTAAATAGAATGCTAGAAAAGTTAGATATGATAGATCTCTGCAGAAAATGTAACGGAGACAGAAAGGAATACACTTTCTTTTCAGCAGCTCATGGAACCTATACAAAAATTGACCATATATTAGGACATAAAAACCTCAAACTCAAATGCAGTAAGGCAGAAATCGTAAATGCATCCTTTTCAGACCACAATGCAATGAAAATTACATTCAACAAAAAGCCAGGGGAAAGTAGACCAAAAAATAATTGGAAACTAAATAATCTTATACTAAAGAATGATTGGGTGAAACAGCAAATTATAGACATAATTAATAATTTCACCCAAGAAAACGATAATAATGAGACATCATACCAAAATGTATGGAATATAGCCAAAGTGGTAATAAGGGGAAATTTCATTTCTCTAGAGGCCTATTTGCAAAAAATTGAGAAAAAGAAGGTCAATGAATTGGGCTTGCAAATAAAAATGCTAGAAAAGGAACAAATTAAAAATCCCCAGTCAAATACTAAACTTGAAATTCTAAAAATAAAAGGAGAGATCAATAAAATTGAAAGTAAAAAATTATTGAATTAATAAAACTAAGAGTTGGTTCTATGAAAAAAACAACAAAATAGACAAACCCTTAGTAAATCTGATTAAAAAAAGGAAACAGGAAAATCAAATTGTTAGTCTTAAAAATGAAAAGGGAGAACTAGCCACTAACGAAGAGGAAATTAGAGCAATAATTAGGAGTTACTTTGCCCAACTTTATGCCAATAAATTTGACAATGTAAATGAAATAGAAGAATACCTCCAAAAATATAGCTTGCCCAAACTAACAGAGGAAGAAGTAAATGTCCTAAACAGTCCCATCTCAGAAAAAGAAATAGAACAAACTATCAACCAATTCCCTAAGAAAAAATCCCCAGGACCAGATGGATTTACATGTGAATTCTACCAAACATTTAAAAAACAATTAACTCCAATGCTAAATAAACTATTTGAAAAAATAGGGATTGAAGGAGTCCTACCAAACTCCTTTTATGACACAGATATGGTACTGATACCTAAACGAGGTAGGCTGAAAACAGAGAAAGAAAATTATAGACCAATCTCCCTAATGAATATTGATGCTAAAATCTTAAATAAAATATTAGCAAAAAGATTACAGAAAATCATCCCCAGGATAATACACTATGACCAAGTAGGATTTATACCAGGAATGCAGGGCTGGTTCAATATTAGGAAAACTATGTGCATAATTGACTATATCAATAACCAACCAAACAAAAACCATATGATCATCTCAATAGATGAAGAAAAAGCATTTGATAAAATTCACCATCCATTCCTAATAAAAACACTTGAGAGCATAGGAATAAATGGACTTTTCCTTAAAATAGTCAGGAGTTGGACTTCCGGCCAAGATGGCGGAGAGGAAATACACTTCTGTGTAATCTCCGTGTTTTTCTCTCACTATTCATTTCATTTCATGCCTCTGAATTAATGCTCGACTGAAAAAAAACCATACACTTACTTACCAAGAGAAACCATCCTTGAGACTCGTCAAGAAAGGTCTGTTTTTGCGCGAGGGCGGGGACGGTATTTGGAAGCAGTCTGCGGGCAGCAGCTGCAACCAGAGCACAGATAGCAGCTCAGAACCGGGTAGAGCAGAGAGGGGGTAGGACGCGATCGCAGCCGTCTCTGCGGTGAGAGCTTTGCTATAGGAGCAAGTCAGCAGCCCAGCAGAGAAGCTAAAAACACCGGGGTGAAGAATACAATCCCAAACAGCTGGAGTCTCTCGGGACCTGGCCACCCCTCCCCCACAGTGTCTTAGCCCGCTCGGATCTCAGAGCGCTCGGATCTCAGCGCGCAGGCGCCATAGCACAGTAGGACCCTGCCTCACGAATACCCTGCCCCTCCCCCAAAGAAAGCAGCCTCCATTCAAGGGGTTTTTTCCCTTCTGTTTCTTTGATAGTTTGTCTTTGATAAATAGACAGAATGAGCAAGAAACTGAAAAAGAATTTAACCCTGGACAGCTTTTATACAGATAAAGAGCAGACTCCAAACCCTGAGGAGACTAAAAACAAACAGTCCCCAGGTGAATCCCCGAAGGAGGAGACCTTATGTCCCTCAGCACAGATGAATCTCATGGAGGAAATTAAAAAGGCTCTCACAAGGGAGCTAGAAGAAAAATGGGAAAAGGAGAGGGAGGCTCTGCAAAAGGAGAGGAGGCTTGGCAAAAGAGCCTGGAGAAGTCAGTTAAAGAGAGAGTGGATAAAGAAACCAAATCCTTGAAAAATAGGATTAGTGAACTGGAAACAGAAAACAGCTCTCTAAAAAACAAAATTGGCGAAATGGAAAAAAATTCCACAGAACAAAAGAACTCAATTGGACAATTAGAAAAAGATCTTAAAAAAGTGAGTGAAGAAAATACCTCACTGAAAATCAGGGTCGAACAATTGGAATTGAATGACTCGAGGAGACAAGAAGAATCAGTCAAGCAAATCCAAAAAAATCAAACAATGGAAAAGGATGTGAAATACCTTCTGGGGAAGACAACAGACCTGGAAAACAGATCCAGGAGAGACAACCTGAAAATCATCGGACTTCCAGAAAAGTATGATGAAAAAAAAAGCCTGGACACTATCTTCCAGGAAATTATCAAAGAGAACTGCCCAGAAGTCATAGAAACAGAAGGTAAAATAGACATTGAAAGAATTCATCGATCCCCTACTGAAAGGGATCCTAAAATCAAAACACCAAGGAATATAGTGGCCAAATGCCAGAACCCTCAGGCAAAGGAAAAAATACTGCAAGCGGCTAGAAAAACCCAATTCAAGTATCAAGGAGCCACAATAAGGATCACCCAGGATCTGGCAGCATCCACATTAAAGGATCGAAGGGCCTGGAATATGATATTCTGAAAGGCTAAGGAACTTGGTATGCAACCAAAAATAACTTACCCAGCGAGATTGAGCATCTTTTTCCAGGGAAGAAGATGGACATTCAACGAAATAAGCGAATTTCATCTATTTCTGATGAAAAAGCCAGAACTTAACAAAAAATTTGATCTACAAGGACAGAACTCAAGAGAAATCTAAAAAGGTAAAGATTAATCTTGGGAACTATATTTTGGCTGTAAAGATGTATAAAGAATACATGTATACCTTGTTCTAGAAACTAGTTGTGGAAAGGACATTGTACTAGAAAAAAGGGAAAGTGGGGGTACTACATTTCATGAAGAGGCAAAGAAAACCTAGTATATCTGAGAGAAAGAATGGAGAAGAATGAAAATAGTGAGTATTTTACTGCTTTCAGAATTGGCATTAAGAGAAGAATTTTAGACATATTCAATCTATGGTGAAACTTCTCCCACCTCATTGAAAAGTGAGAAGGGAAAAGTGAAAAAGGAAGGAATAAGCTAAGTGGAAGGGAATACGGTAACTGGGAGGGAAAGGGGCAAGTTGGGGGGGAACTCTAAGGGGAGGGAGGGATACTGAAAAAGGGAGGGCTGTGAGAAGCAAGGGGAGCTCACAAGCTTAATACTGGGAAGGGGGGTAAGGGAGGGGGTAAGGGAGTAAGAAGGAGAAAAGCATAAACCGGGGTTAACAAGATGGCAAGTAATACAGAATTGGTCATTTTAACCATAAATGTGAACGGGGTAAACTCCTCTATAAAGAGGAAGCGGTTAGCAGAATGGATTAAAAGCCAGAATCCTACAATATGTTGTATACAGGAAACACACCTGAAGCGGGGTGATACATGCAGGTTAAAGGTAAAAGGTTGGAGCAAAATCTACTATGCTTCAGATGAAGCCAAAAAAGCAGGGGTAGCCATCCTGATCTCAGATCAAGCTAAAGCAAAAATTGATCTAATCAAAAGAGATAAGGAAGGGCACTATATCTTGCTAAAGGGTAGAATGAATAATGAAGAAGTATCTATATTAAATATATATGCACCAAGTAGTGTAGCATCTAAATTCCTAAAAGAGAAATTAAGAGAGCTGCAAGAAGAAATAGACAGTAAAACTATAATAGTGGGAGATCTCAACCTTGCACTCTCAGAATTAGATAAATCAAACCACAAAATAAATAAGAAAGAAGTCAAAGAGATAAATAGAATACTAGAAAAATTAGATATGATAGATCTCTGGAGAAAATGTAATGGGGACAGAAAGGAGTACACCTTCTTTTCAGCAGTTCATGGAACTTATACAAAAATTGATCATATATTAGGACATAAAAACCTCAAACTCAAATGCAGTAAGGCAGAAATAGTGAATGCATCCTTTTCAGACCATGATGCATTGAAAATTACATTCAATAAAAAGCCACAGGAAAGTAGACCAAAAAATAATTGGAAACTAAATAATCTCATACTAAAGAATGATTGGGTGAAACAGCAAATTATAGACATAATTAATAACTTCATCCAAGAAAATGATAATAATGAGACATCATACCAAAATGTATGGGATGCAGCCAAAGCGGTAATAAGGGGAAATCTCATATCTCTAGAGGCCTATTTGTATAAAATAGAGAAAGAGAAGGTCAATGAATTGGGCTTGCAACTAAAAATGCTAGAAAAGGAACAAATTAAAAACCCCCAATCAAACACTAAACTTGAAATTCAAAAAATAAAAGGAGAGATCAATAAAATTGAAAGTAAAAAAACTATTGAATTGATTAATAAAACTAAGAGTTGGTTCTATGAAAAAACCAACAAAATAGACAAACCCTTAGTAAATCTGATTAAAAAAAGGAAAGAGGAAAATCAAATTGTTAGTCTTAAAAATGAAAAGGGAGAACTCACCACTAACGAAGAGGAAATTAGAGCAATAATTAGGAGTTACTTTGCCCAACTTTACGCCAATAAATTCGACAACTTAAATGAAATAGAAGAATACCTCCAAAAATATAGCTTACCTAAACTAACAGAGGAAGAAGTAAATATCCTAAACACTCCTATCTCAGAAAAAGAAATAGAACAAACTATCAATCAACTCCCTAAGAAAAAAACCCCAGGACCAGATGGATTTACATCTGAATTCTATCAAACATTTAAAGATCAATTAACTCCAATGCTAAATAAACTATTTGAAGAAGTAGGGATTGAAGGAGTCCTACCAAACTCCTTTTATGACACAGATATGGTACTGATACCTAAACCAGGTAGGCTGAAAACAGAGAAAGAAAATTATAGACCAATCTCCCTAATGAATATTGATGCTAAAATCTTAAATAAAATATTAGCAAAAAGATTACAGAAAATCATCCCCAGGATAATACACTATGACCAAGTAGGATTTATACCAGGAATGCAGGGCTGGTTCAATATTAGGAAAACTATTAACATAATTGACTATATCAACAACCAACCAAACAAAAACCATATGATCATTTCAATAGATGCAGAAAAAGCATTTGATAAAATCCAACAGCCATTCCTAATAAAAACACTTGAGAGCATAGGAATAAAAGGACTTTTCCTTAAAATAGTTAGGAGCATATATTTTAAACCTTCAGTAAGCATCATATGCAATGGGGAAAAACTGGAACCTTTCCCGGTAAGATCTGGAGTGAAGCAAGGTTGCCCACTATCACCATTATTATTCAATATTGTATTAGAAACACTGGCCTCTGCAATAAGAGTCGAGAAAGAGATTAAAGGAATTAGAGTAGGCAATGAGGAAACCAAACTATCACTCTTTGCAGATGATATGATGGTATACCTAGAAAACCCCAGAGATTCTACTAAAAAGCTATTAGAAATAATTCATAATTTTAGCAAAGTAGCTGGCTACAAAATAAATCCCCATAAATCCTCAGCATTCTTATACACCACCAACAAAATCCAAGAGCAAGAGATACAAAGAGAAATTCCATTCAGAATAACTGTTGATAGCATAAAATATTTGGGAATCTACCTACCAAAGGAAAGTCAGGAATTATATGAGCAAAATTACAAAAAAGTTTTCACACAAATAAAGTCAGACTTAAATAATTGGAAAAATATTAAGTGCTCTTGGATAGGCCGAGCAAATATAATAAAGATGACAATACTCCCTAAACTAATCTATTTATTTAGTGCTATACCAATCAGACTTCCAAGAAAATATTTTAATGATTTAGAAAAAATAACAACAAAATTCATATGGAACAATAAAAAGTTGAGAATCTCAAGGGAATTAATGAAAAAAAAATCAAACGATGGTGGTCTAGCTGTACCTGATCTAAAATTATATTATAAAGCAGCAGTCACCAAAACCATCTGGTATTGGCTTAGAAATAGATTAGTTGATCAGTGGAAAAGGTTAGGTTCACAAGACAGAATAGTCAACTATAGCAATCTAGTGTTTGACAAACCCAAAGATTCTAAATTTTGGGATAAGATTTCATTATTTGATAAAAACTGCTGGGATAATTGGAAATTAGTATGGCAGAAATTAGGCAAGGACCCACACTTAACACCACATACCAAGATAAGATCAAAATGGGTCCATGACCTAGGCATAAAGAACGAGATTATAAATAAATTAGAGGAACATAGGATAGTTTATCTCTCAGACTTGTGGAGGAGAAAGAAATTTGTGACCAAAGATGAACTAGAGACCATTACCAATCACAAAATAGAAAATTTTGATTATATCAAATTAAAAAGCCTTTGTACAAACAGAACGAATGCAAACAAGATTAGTAGGGAAGTAACAAACTGGGAAAACATCTTTACAATTAAAGGTTCTGATAAAGGCCTCATTTCCAAAATATATAGAGAACTGACTCAAATTTATAAAAAATCAAGCCATTCTCCAATTGATAAATGGTCAAAGGATATGAACAGACAATTTTCAGATGAAGAAATTGAAACTATTACCACTCACATGAAAGAGTGTTCCAAATCACTATTGATCAGAGAAATGCAAATTAAGACAACTCTGAGATATCACTACACTCCTGTCAGATTGGCTAAGATGACAGGAAAAAACAATGATGAATGTTGGAGGGGATGCGGGAAAACGGGGACATTGATGCATTGTTGGTGGAGTTGTGAACGAATCCAGCCATTCTGGAGAGCGATCTGGAATTATGCCCAAAAAGTTATCAAACTGTGCATACCCTTTGATCCAGCAGTGTTTCTATTGGGCTTATACCCCAAAGAGATACTAAAAAAGGGAAGGGGACCTGTATGTGCCAAAATGTTTGTAGCAGCCCTGTTTGTAGTGGCTAGAAACTGGAAAATGAATGGATGCCCATCAATTGGAGAATGGCTGGGTAAATTGTGGTATATGAATGTTATGGAATATTATTGCTCTGTAAGGAATGACCAGCAGGATGAATACAGAGAGGCTTGGAGAGACCTACATGGACTGATGCTAAGTGAGATGAGCAGAACCAGGAGATCATTATACACTTCGACAACGATATTGTATGAGGATGTATTCTGATGGAAGTGGATTTCTCTGACAAAGAGACTTAACTGAGTTTCATTGGAGAAATGATGGACAGAAACAGCTACACCCAAAGAAGGAATACTGGGAAATGAATGTGAACTATTTGCATTTTTGATTTTCTTCCCGAGTTATTTTTACCTTCTGAATCCAATTCTCCCTGTGCAACAAGAGAATTGTTTGGTGCTGCAAATATGTATTGTATCTAGGATATACTGCAACATGTTTAGCATATATAGGACTGCTTGCCATCCTGGGGGGGGGGGGAGGAGGGAGTGAGGGGAAAAAACGAAACATAAGTGATTGCAAGGGATAATGTCATGTAGAAATTATCCTGGCATGGATTCTGTCAATGCGAAGTTATTATTAAATAAAATAAAATTTATTATAAAAAAAAATAAAATAAAATAGTCAGGAGTATATATTTAAAACCATCAATAAGCATCATATGCAATGGGGAAAAACTGGAATCTTTCACAGTAAGATCTGGAATGAAGCAAGGTTGACCACTATCAGCATTATTATTCAATATCGTATTAGAAACACTAACCTCTGCAATAAGAGTCGAGAAAGATATTAAAGGAATTAGAGTAGGCAATCAGGAAACCAAACTATCACTCTTTGCAGATGATATGATGGTATACCCAGAGAACCCCAGAGATTCTACTAAAAAGCTATTAGAAATAATTCATAATTCTAGCAAAGTAGCTGGCTACAAAATAAATCCCCACAAATCCTCAGCATTTTTATACATCACCAACAAAATCCAACAGCAAGAGATACAAAGAGAAATTCCATTCAGAATAACTGTTGATAGCATAAATATTTGGGAATCTATCTACCAAAGGAAAGTCAGGAATAATATGAGCAAAATTACAAAAAAGTTTCCACACAAATAAAGTCAGACTTAAATAATTGGAAAAATATTAAGTGCTCTTGGATAGGCTGAGCAAATGTAATAAAGATGACAATACTCCCTAAACTAATCTATTTATTTAGTGCTATACCAATCAGACTTCGAAGAAAATATTTTAATGATCTAGAAAAAATAATAACAAAATTCATATGGAACAATAAAAAGTCAAGAATCTCAAGGGAATTAATGAAAAAAAATTAAATGAAGGTGGCCTAGCTGTACTTGATCTAAAATTATATTATAAAGCAGCAGTCACCAAAACCATTTGGTATTGGCAAAGAAATAGATTAGTTGATCAGTGGAAAAGGTTAGGTTCACAAGACAGAATAGTCAACTATAGCAATCTAGTGTTTGACAAACCCAAACATCCTAACTTTTGGCATAAGAATTCATTATTTGATAAAAACTGCTGGGATAACTGGAAATTAGTATGGCAGAAATTAGGCATGGACTCACACTTAACACCATATACCAAGATAAGATCAAAATGGGTCCATGACCTAGGCATAAAGAACAAGATTATAAATAAATTAGAGGAACATAGGATAGTTTATCTCTCAGACTTGTGGAGGAGAAAGAAATTTGTGACCAAAGATGAACTAGAGACCATTACCGATCACAAAATAGAAAATTTTGATTATATCAAATTAAAAAGCCTTTGTACAAACCAAACTAATGCAAACAAGATTAGAAGTGAAGCAACAAACTGGGAAAACATCTTCACAGTTAAAGGTTCTGATAAAGGCCTCATTTCCAAAATATATAGAGAATTGACTCTAATTAATAAGAAATCAAGCCATTCTCCAATTGATAAATGTTCAAAGGATATGAACAGACAATTTTCAGATGATGAAATTGAAACTATTACCACTCATATGAAAGAGTGTTGCAAATCACTATTGATCAGAGAAATGCAAATTAAGACAACTCTGAGATACCACTACATACCTATCAGATTGGCTAAGATGACAGGAAAAAATAATGACGAATGTTGGAGGGGATGCGGGAAAACTGGGACACTGATGCATTGTTGGTGGAGTTGTGAACGAATCCAACCATTCTGGAGAGCAATCTGGAATTATGCCCAAAAAGTTATCAAATTGTGCATACCCTTTGATCCAGCAGTGTTTCTATTGGGCTTATATCCCAAAGAAATACTAAAGAAGGAAAGGGACCTGTATGTGCCAAAATGTTTGTGGCAGCCCTGTTTGTAGTGGCTAGAAACTGGAAATTGAATGGATGCCCATCAATTGGAGAATGACTGGGTAAATTGTGGTATATGAATGTTATGGAATATTATTGTTCTGTAAAAAATCACCAGCAGGATCAATACAGAGAGGCTTGGAGAGACTTACATGAACTGATGCTAAGTGAAATGTGCTGAACCAGGAGATTACTTTACACTTCGACAACGATATTGTATGAGGGTGTATTCTGTTGGAAGTGGATTTCTTTGACAAAGACTCAGTTTCAATTGACAAATGATGGACAGAAGCAGCTACACCCAAAGAAAGAACACTGGGAAACGAATGTGAACTATTTGCATTTTTGTTTTCTTTCTGAGTTGTTTTTACCTTCTGAATCCAATTCTCCCTGTGCAACAAGAGAACTGTTTGGTTCTGCAAACATATATTGTATCTAGGATATACTGCAACATATCTAACATATATAGGACTGCTTGCCATCTAGGGGAGGGGGTGGAGGAAGGGAGGGAAAAAATCGGAACAGAAGCGAGTGCAAGGGATAATATTGTAAAAAAAATTACCCTGGCATGGATTCTGTCAATATAAAGTTATTATAAAACAAAATAAAATATTAAAAAAAAAAGAAAAGAACTCACTAAAAAAATAGTGAAGTGGAAAAAAATTCCATAGACTAAAACAACTCATGTAAAAACTCAATTGGTCATATACAAAAAGAAAAAAAAAGCTAATGAAGAAAACAAATCATTTAAAATCAGAACTGAACAAGTAGAAATGAATGATTTATTGAGAGATCAGAATCAGTCAAGCAAAAACCAAACAAATGATTAATCAGAATAAATGCTAAGTATCTACTTGGAAAAATAACAGACCTGGAAAATAGATCTAGAAGAGACAACCTGAGAATCATTGGACTTCCCAAAAATTATAATAAAAAAAAGAGCCTAGATACTATTTTGCAGGAAATCATCAAAGAGAACTACCCAGATGTAATAAACCAGAAGGTAAAATAGGTGTTGAAATAATTCATCCAACACCTTCTGAAAAAGACCCTAAAATAAAAACTCCAAGGAATATTGTGACCAAATTTCAGCCTATCAGACTAAGGAAAAAATATTACAAGCAGCCAGAAAAAAAAAAATTCAAATATTGAGGTGCCATAATAAGGGTCACTCAAGATCTGGATGCCTAAACATTTTAGGATCAGAAGGCCTGGAATCTGATATTTCGAAAGACAAGAGAACTTGGAATGCAGTCAAGAATAAACTACCCAGATAAGCTGAGCATTTTCGTCCATGGAAGAAGATGGACATTTAATGCAACAGAGGAATTCGATTTTTTTCAAAGGAAAAAAACAGATCCACATAAAAATTTTGATCTCCAACCATAGGACTCAAGAGAAGCAGAAAAAAGGTAAAAGGAACTCTTGAGAATAGTATCTTTGTTGTGAATATACATAAAGACCACAGGTATTATATGATTTTACTGATATAGCATAAAAAAGGATGTAGAAATGGAAAGGGGATAGTGTCAGAAAAAGGGAAAAGGGGACATAAAAAGAGGGGAACTACATCCCACGAAGAGGCAAAGGAAATATATCATATCTGAAGGAACTTAGAAATGGGGAGAAACATTGTGTGACTCTTACTCTCATCAGAATTAGCTCAAAGAGTAAATAATTGACATATTTTATTTCACAGAGAATCTTCTCTCAGCTCATTAAAAAGTGAGAGAGGAAAAGGGAAAATGAAAAGAGTCATATGGGAAGGATACAAGAAACGGGAAGGGATTCAAAAGGAAAAGGGAGGGATCCTAAAGAGGGAGAGATGAGTGATGCAAGGGAGGGGGCATAAGTTTAATACTGAGTAAGGGGATAAGGGGAGGCAAGAAAAAGAAAAGCATTATCTGGGGATATTATGATGGCAAGAAATACAGAATTAGTAATTTTAACCGTAAATGTGAATTGGATGAACTCTCCCATAAAGCAGAGCCGGATAGCAGACTGGATCAAAAATCAGAACCCTAGAATATGTTGTTAACAGGAAACACATTTGAAGCAGGGAGATACATACAGGGCAAAAGTAAAAGGCTGGAGCAGAATCTATTATGCTTCAGGTGAAGTCAAAAAAGCAGGGATAGTCATCCTTATCTCAGATAAGCAAAAGCAAAAATTGATCTAATTAAAAGAGATAAGGAAGGAAACTCTGATGATTTACTGTAAAATAGTATCTAGGCTCTTTTTTTCATTATAATTTTCGGGAAGTCCAATGATTCTCACATTGTCTCTCCTAGATCTATTTTCCAGGTCTGTTATTTTTCCAAGTAGATATTTCAAGTTTTTTTTTTTTTTTTTTTTTTTTTCCAATTTATCATTTTTTTCTTTTTGGTTGTGCTTTACTGATTCTTGCTATCTCAATGAATCATTAGTTTCTATTTGTTCAGTTCTGATTTTTAATGAATTATTTTCTTCATTAACTTTTTTTACTTCTTTTTGTATATGTCCAATTGAGTTTTTAAATGAGTTGTTTTGCTCTATGGAATTTTTTTCCATTTCACTAATTTTTTTTAGTGAATTATTTTCTTTTTCCAATTCACAAATCCTACTTTCTTGTGAATTCTTTGTCTTTTCCAATTCATAAATCCTACTTTCTGGTGAATTCTTTTCCAATCCACAAATCTTACTTTATTGAGATTTTTTTTTTTTTTTTTTTTTTTTACTTTTTCCAATTCACAAATTCTGTTTCCCTGCACTTCCTGGGAATTTTACCTTTTCAATTAATATTTCATCAAGTTGTTACTTTCTTGGAAAGCTTCTCTTTTCTTTCCCCATTTTCCTTCTAACTTTCTTTTGAGATTTTTAATGGGCTCTTCTAGGAGAGTGTTATGTAAAAAGAGACAGGTAACATTCCCTTTTGGGATATTGTCTGGAGACTGTTTGCTATTAGTCTCCTTGGGGTTGCAAACCTGCTCTTGTTCTCTATAGAAGCTATCAATCATCCTTTTGATTTTTTTACTTATTTTAAAAAATTTTTAGGGTCTGCCTTCAGGGCAACGTGGTTACCAGATTCCTCTGCAAAGCAGGGAAAGATGCAAACAGGCATCAGGCAGCAAGGTATGGGAGTGCTATAAAGTTGCCCCCCCCTCCCCTACTCCCTAACTAGAAGTGATTCAGCACAGCTGAGCTAGGGAAGTGCCCAGTGGAGAACTCTGCCTTGTGGTTTAGTAACTGCCCTAAGGCTGGAGACTAGGCAGTGAAAGTGTCACTACTCAGGGCCAAAGCTCCCAGTAGGATTGTGGGTATTAGTGGCTGACCAGCAAAGGGCCCCATTCAGACCAGAAGTGTCTTTGTCCAGAAGCAAATTGAGCTGTGAAAGTTCTATTGCCCCAGGCTGAGCCCCCCACTGTGCAGATTAGAAGCTGCCTCGGGCTGTGTCCCACTGCTGGGAAAGTTTGCAACTGACCTAAGGAAAAGCTCTATACTGCATATTGGGGTTGCAAGATTGTGCTGCGATCTGTGCTGTCACTTCCGGTTTTGGATGTGTACACACTCCTGCCCGGTTAGCCTCTAGTTCTCTCCTTGTTTGCTCTGATCTTTTCCCTGACTCCTCAGGACAAATCTTTTCTGATGAAATTCCAGATTTTCTTTGGCTGGTTAGTTGTTGTATTTCTAGTCTTCATGGGTTTTACCACTCAAGGGCTATTTTTGAGGTGGAATTCAATGTTGGTTGTGAGGGTAGGAGAGGTGCTTAGCAAGTCACATTGCCTTCTTTGTCATCTTACTTCCACCCCCAGAGAATTTTCAAATAAAGAAATTGAAACAATTTCTAGTCAAATGAAAAGATGCTCCAAGTCATTATTAATCAGAGAAATGCAAATTAAGACAACTCTGAGACACCACTACACACCTATCAGATTGGCTAGAATGACAGGAAAATATAAGGCGGAATGTTGGAGGGGATGTGGGAAAACTGTGACACTGACACATTGTTGGTGGAATTGTGAATACATCCAACCATTCTGGAGAGCGATTTGAAACTATTTTCAAAAAGCTATCAAACTGTGCGTACCCTTTGACCCAGCAGTGTTTCTACTGAGCCATTATCCCAAAGAAATTTTAAAGAAGGGAAAGGGACCTGTTTGTGCAAGAATGTTTGCAGCAGTCCTTTGCATAATGGCTAAAAACTGGAAACTGAGTAGATGCCCATCAATTGAAGAATGGCTGAATAACTTGTAGTATATGAATGTTATGGAATGTTATTATTCTGTAAGAAATGACCAGCAGGATGATTTCAGAAAGGCCTGGAGAGACTTACATGAACTGGTGATGAGTGAAATGAGCAGAACCAGAAGATCACTATATTCTTCAACAAAAATACTATATAATGATCAATTCTGTTGGACAGGCCCTCTTCAATAATGAGATGAACCAAATCAGTTCCAATGGAGTGGTAATGAACGGAACCTGCTACACCCAGGGAAAGAACTCTGGGAGATGACTTTGAACCTCTACATAGAATTCCCAATCCCTTTATTTTTGTCTGCCTGCAGTTTTTTTCCTTCACAGGCTAATTGTACACTATTTCAAAGTCCAACTCTTTTTGTACAGCAATGTAACTGTTTGGACATATATACATAAATTGTATTTAACTTATACTTTAACATATTTTACATGTTTTGGTCAACCTGCCATCTGGGAGAAGGAATGGGGGGAAACAGGGAAAAAATGTTATGAAAGGATTTGCAACTGTCAATGCTGAAAAATTACCTATGCATATATCTTGTAAATAAAAAGCTATAATAAAAAAAAATAAATAAATAATGTAAATTCTGAAAAGATGTCCATGAAAACATGTATAAAAGACCAATGACTAAAAGATTTATAATGGGTCACATCCATTTGCCAAATTTCATTGGGTCTCAAACCACGAGAGTTCTTCCCTGGAGGCAGTATAGGAGTGTGGAATGGAAGGCAAGCTGGCCAGGCTTTTACTATGCTCTTAGCTTCCTCTCTTGTTACTCCAAATTATAAACATAAAACTGAAGCAGCCTGATGATATTTGGAATGAGATTCTTGGGCTTTCTGAAATAAACGAGTATTGACCAACATGGTTAGAAAGCTAACTGCCTTTGAATTACCATAAACAATAGGAACTGGAAGTCCACTATGTTAGTGGTCATGCAAGATATAAATCTTACCTAGATACTTTCTCCTTTGTTCATGAAGTTCCTTAAAGAGCTGATACATATTGGAAGCTACAAATTTTATTTAGGGTGTGGCAATTCTTTGTACCACACCTACCAAATAGCCCGAATCAGATATTATATTTATATCTCCTGGATAATACTTAAGAGCTAGAATGATTGCATACAATTCATTCTTCTGAGTGGACTGAAAAGGAGTTCTGACTACTCTCTTTATAGTTAAGTCACAAGAATATACAGCACAAACATTATGTTTGGGTGCATCTGTAAAGATAGTTGTTCCTTTAAGAGGAACTTTAGAAACCTTTTCTTCAAGAATCTAACACCAATTATGTAATAGTTGGGTTATTTTTAATGTAGACCTATGTGTAAAATTAGGAGCAGTGGCCATTAAAATTTGCCATGCTGGGATGGTTTCATAGGATACATTAATTTGTACATTAGTATAAAAGGCCAGGTCTTATCCCAGATAATTATACTGCTCGCTTAATGGCCTTTAATAAAATTCTAGCCACAAGCACTATGGGTACGGAGTAAGGCTTTGTTTTGGTTGTGCTGGGAGGCTGACCCACTCTATCACCCTGTCTCCTTGATAAAAGGCTGCTATGAAATACTAAAGAAGGGAAAGGGACCTGTATGTAGCAAAATGTTTGTGGCAGCCCTGTTTGTAGTGGCTAGAAACTGGAAATTGAATAGATGCCCATCAATTGGAGAATGGCTGGGTACATTGTGGTATATGAATGTTATGGAATATTATTGTTCTGTAAGAAATGACCAGCAGGATGAATACAGAGAGGCTTGGAGAGACGTACATGAAGTGATGCTAAGTGAAATGAGCAGAACCAGGAGATCATTATACACTTCAACAACGATATTGTATGAGGATGTATTCTGATGGAAGTGGATTTCTTTGACAAAGAGACCTAACTGAGTTTCAATTGATAAATGATGGACAGAAGCAGCTACATCCAAAGAAAGAATACTGGGAAATGAATGTGAACTATTTGCATTTTTGTTTTTCTTCCCAGGTTATTTTTACCTTCTGAATCCAATTCTCCCTGTGCAACAAGAGAACTGTTCGGTTCTGCAAACATATATTGTATCTAGGATATACTGCAACATATCTAACATATATGCTAACATGACTGCTTGCCATCTAGGGGAGGGGGTGGAGGGAGGGAGGGGAAAAATCGGAACAGAAGCAAGTGCAAGGGATAACGTTGCAAAAAAAATTACCCTGGCATGGATTCTGTCAATATAAAGTTATTATAAAATAAAATAAAATATATAATAAAAAAAAGGAAAAAAAAGAAAGCAGGCTGCTATGGATGTCTCTTTTATAGCAAAAAACTGATAAATTTCAAGGGTTTTTGAATGACTCTTTCAACCACATTGGATACAGCCAGTTCAACTTCTCTCAAAGTCTCTTGAGCTTCTTTTGTAAGGTGGGGTGGTGACTTGAAAGCATTGTTTCCCCTTAAAATGTCGTTTAATGGTTGTAATTGATAGGTAGTCAAGCCTAACACTGGATGGATCCATAGGATATCTCATCAATTTCTGAAAGTCATTTAAGATATTTAGCTTCTCTGCTCTTAAGGAAAGTTTCTGTATTGTAAGCATCTTAGGGTATACTTAATATCAGAGCATGTCTTTGAATTTTTCTGGAGCTATAAGCAATTTGTAATTCCTTAGTGTCTCTATTGTCTTTTGTAGACATGCTTCTAACATTTGCTCCTCAGGTGCACATTACTTTTGAAAATGCTTTTCTTACTGGAGTAAGAGTAGCATCAACATACATTTGACACATGATAGGGCTGTTTTTCATTCCCTATGGCAAAACTGTCCATTCATATCTTTTATAAGGCTCAGCTAAGTTAATGCTGAGCACTGAAAAGGCAAACCTTTTCATATCCTCCTTATCTAGAGGGATAGAATAGCAACAATCCTTAATGTCTATAATCAAAAAAGGGCCCTCTTTGGACAACTGAGGAGGAGATGGAAGTCCAGGCTGAAGAGTTCCCATAGTTTCCATCTGTTCATTTACTTTTCTTAAATCAGTCAACATCTCCATTTTACAGATTTCTTTCTTACAACAAATACATTCCAAGGATTCAGAGAATGTTGTTAAGTGTCCTTGGTCAAGATGATCCTGTACTATATCTAATAAGGCATGAATTTAATCTTTGGTTAAGAATCACTGTTCTATCCACACTGGCATATCAGTTTTCCACTGAATAGGACTGATGAGAGTGCTGGCAGGCCTTCAACAGCAGCCCTGTCTAAAAAACCTAAGTACTCAATAGTAATTCTAACTGTTGTAAAATATATCTTCCCCACAGATTGATGGGGATTTTTTCAACTATAAAAGAAGTAAAATCTCCTGTTTTGCCTTCAAAAGTCCATCCCAAAGGGGTAGCACTAACTTCAGCTGCTATTGATCCTCCTACCCCAGACATGTAGATATCTGCCTCAATCTTTTGCCAGTGACGGCCAGTTAGCACCTCCAATGACTGTACAATCTGCACCTGTGTCTACCAATTCTTCTAATGACATACCATTTATATAGATAGTGAGCATAGGATTGTCAGCTGTCACAGCTGCTGTCCTGAATATTCCTGGATTCTATTGCTTGGAGTCAGAATTTGGGCAACTATCACCAGATTGCTTATTAGGAGTCTCTTTCAGTAAACCTGATGCTACTACTTCCCCGGATTCATAAGTCACACATTGTCTATCTGTGTTAGTAACTGGGATATTATCTACACAATCCCCAATTTTCCACATCAGTGTATGCATGAACACTGTTTTGTAAGTACCCTCAGGAGGTGAAATGCTAGAACCTACTGTGCCTTGAGGCAAGGGATCCATAGGCTGGAGAGGAACAGATTTCACCTCTTCAGGGGGTATCTCAGTATTCCTAACTGCATATAATTGTATTCTACCCAATTATAATGCCTTTCTCTCATCAGATTGCTTCCTAGCTGATTGATTGTGTATTCCCTTTCTCCTATCAGATTATCTCTTGGCTGATTGGTCATGTCTGTGTACTGAACTTCTAAATGCTCTGTGGGTGTAGCCTCATCTGCCCTCATGCCCCAAGCAATTTTTCCCCCCTCATCCCATTTCCCTGAATCAGTCTTTATTCTGATGCCCATTGGAAGCCTCTGTTGCATTTTGGACATGGGGTTTTGGGTCTTGTTCTCCTACCCTGTTTTCTCACTCTGTCTGTATGCCAACATTGAGCTTTCAGATGCCATACTTTACCACAACGAAATCATTGACAAGTTTCTCTGGAAGTCCCTTGCCAAAAGGGTCCCTGTCTTCTCATGTTGGGATCTTGGGAAGTCTGCATCATAACCTGGCTCTAAAAGGTATTTGTGCCCACTGTGGCACAGCATTTTATGATCTCCTCTAAAGGAGAATCCTTGTGTAGTCCTAGTATAATTCTTCTGCAAATCTCATTAGCAATTTCTTTAGCAAGTTGCCTTATCATAATTTCTGTTGCTGTATTTTCACCAATAATTTGTATGACAGCTGTCTACAGACATCCCACAAAATCAGCAAAGGATTCATTTTGCTCTTGTGATATTTTTGTGAAGGTCTCTCCTCTGTCCTTTTTACCTGGGATAAAACCCCATGCTTTGAAAGCAGCAGGAGCAATTTGCTTAAATGCTGCTATGGGGTAATTAATCTGTGTTGAAGTGTCTGCATAAGAACCTACATTTGTTACTTGGTCACAGGTGATTGGAGTATTAACTCCAGTTTGCCTATTTTGTTGGGTTTGAATCCTACAGAGTTCACTAGATTTAGAGAGTTACAACAAGTTTTGTCCAGGTTCTAAGCATGTTCTTGCTATAGATTTCTAGTCACTAGGGATTACCATTTCATAAGTCAAATTCTGTAACATCTTAACATAAGATGATATAGCCCCATAAAGAGTGCAAGACTTTTTCAGGTTTTTGATGATTTCTAGATCAAAAGGTATGTATCTTCTAATTTCTTGAGCTGAAATGTCAAGCTGTTCAATCACAGGATACATTTCTATTCTCACATCAGCTGTATTCTGCCCTTTCTCTTTGGTTTTAAGTAGTGTCTTTTGCAATCTAGTAATAGGAGGGGGTGATTGCTGTGGGGGATGTGCTAGTGATATCACTGCCCCTTCTCCTCCTCCTCCTCCTTCCACCCAGGAAGGTGAAGTTGATGGGGGAGTGTCAATGACTGGATGGAGTGTCAATGACTGGCTGGAGCGTAGGTGGATTTGATGCTGGACTGTGAGAGTGAGAATCACATTCTTTAAGTTCCCCATGCCCTCTGGCAATATTTCCATTACCCTCTCCAGTTTCTTCCTCTCTTTCCTCACACTTCCTCATCAGGCTGTTCTTAAAACATTTCTTTTTTCTATAACTTGTGGGATTCTTTAAGGCCAATTGTATTAAGTTGTACATATAGAACATTTCCTTGGAAATTGAATCGGGACCATTATCATTATAATGTTCACATAGTTGATCTCCTACTAGTTTCCAATTATCTGTCTCTATTTCTTCTTCCTTAAAGAACCCAGGTGATGTACATTCTAATGTATCCATGAGTCCATCAATCTATTCCCAAGCTACAATCAGACCTTTCCTCTTTATCAGTCTCAGCATGCTTCCTGTAGATCTCTTTTGGGCTGAGGTTGAGTTTGAGAGTGGGGGAGAATCTTTTCCTAATATCTGCCCCATTTCAGCTAGAAAATAAGAATTATTGGTTTAGCTCTTAACAAAATAAATTCCCTTAAAATACTCACCCCATTTCCTGGTCAGCTGGAACTTCTTCAGTGAAATTAAGGTCTTAGTCCATGTTGGGTGCCAAAATGTAAAGTCCAGATTAGCTCCCTTGAGGTCTCATGATCAGCCAGAGTCAGGATAAGCAGAAGTCCTTGATCTTTAGAGGGAGAAGTGAAGGAGACTGACAAAGCACCAGGAGTTTTGCCAAGGATCTCTCCTTGATTCTAGAGTCCAGAATCTCCACCTTTCTCATCTTTATCCTGAAGCCAAGTGAGTTCTGACCTCTGTCACCCCACCCTCTAATCCTTGTCTACAATTATCCAACCATTGAACCTGCATAAATGGTGAGAAGAGCCATTTATCCCAACATACGCTAATAGTCATTATCTTATTTAGAATAATTAATTCCTTAAGTGTTTGGTTGTCTGATTCAAGTGCAGCTATTCAAAATTTCAGCCCTTTACACCTTCCTTCCTTCCCTCCATCCTCCCTTCCTTCCTCCCTCCCTCTATCTCTCTCTTCCTTCCTTCCTTCCTTCCTTCAAAATCGTGATGAATTTTCTAGGCTTCTGTTTTCCTGGTACCTGTTAAAATTATGTATTCTCATTCTTCAATAATAGGTCTAAACATATTCAGTGTTACATTGTGAGAAGTCTATTTTATTGTCTCTTTCCTACTACATCATTATTTCATGGTTAGACTCTTAATAATAGTTTATATTCCCTTGTTATTCAAAAATTGTTTTCTTTTTATTCTGTTTAGCAATCTTTCTCTCTAATAAACTAGTGAATAAAGAAAAAGGCCTTAATCTTTTTCAAATTTTATTTTGGCAAAAAGGTCACCTAAAATAGCTAAAGATTTCCATGTACAAGAAGATATATGTCACAGTCCTTTAAGTTCATTTGAAAGTTTTCTGAATTTCCATACTGGTATAGAAGAACTAGGAATAGTATTAAAATTCTTAATGTAATTGGGGCAGCTAGATGATGCAAGGGATAAAGCATAAGCTGAAGTCATGAGGACCTAAGTTCACATCTGGCCTAAGATACTTAATACTTCCTAGCTGTGTGATTCTGAGTAAGTCTCTTAACCCCAGTTGCCTCAGCAAAAACAACCAAAAAATTCTTAAGATAAAGCATAGTTCTTTGATAATTTTCTAAATATTTTGCTATTTTCCATGACAAATTATTACATTTCCTTGCCCCCATTTTTGTTTCCTAGTTCTGTATTCCACTTACATGGGCATGGGCATGGACATGAATTGTTTGACTGGTTCCTAATCAAAGTCCTTTTTAGTTTGTCAAGATATAAGTAAACAGTAATTGTGTTCTCATCCACCAAGTGAAAATATATTTTATAATTTATAAATATAGGATCACTTGGTAGATTATTTGGGACTCCCTTATAGCTTTTCATCTCTTCTGGACTTCCAGATAAAACATTGATTTCTATGCCATTTGACAGCCAAC
Organism: Antechinus flavipes; assembly: GCF_016432865.1. Lineage (NCBI taxonomy): Eukaryota > Metazoa > Chordata > Mammalia > Dasyuromorphia > Dasyuridae > Antechinus > Antechinus flavipes. The sequence continues at coordinate 266,858,029 of NC_067401.1, forward strand.
AAACTCTATTCATCTGACTGTTCCCTCCATAGCTCTTTTCTGTTATGCATGGTACTTTCTCTAACATATATATGAGATAATAATACTTACAATATCTATCTCATAAGATTGTGGGTTTATTATAAAAGGTTTTGTAAACTTCTATGTGTTACACAGATGAAACTGATGTTCATTCCAGTTGACTAAAAATCATATTCAAAATGAGAAAATTACATAATGTTAGAATTGGGAGTGACATCCTTGGTGAAATAGTTCAATTTATGCATGAAAAAGGAAGTCCATTATTAAAAAAACAAAACAAACAAACAAAAACAACAACAACAACAACAACAACAACAACAACAAAAAGCCCTCAAACAACCTTCCTCCTTAAACTTGCATACTTCCAACTAGGAAAGTGGTTAGGAGGAAGAGAGAGCAGGAAAATAATTCTCTCTGTCTGCAGACTATTTCACTTTTGGTTAACTTTAATATTAGGAAATGTTTCCTTCTATTCAGCCTCAATTCTCTCCTTTTCAGCTTCTACCTACAACTCTAATTCTGCCCTATGGAGTCAAGCAAAACATATTTAATCCTTCTTTCAGATGGCAGCCTTACAAATGTTTGAATATAGTTATCATGTCTCCCACAAATCTTGTCTCTCTCAGCTTCAAAAATCACCAGGTTAAACATCTGTCAGTTGATCCAGATATGGCTTGATCTTGAAGAATTTTACCTTCCTTTTTTTTTTCTTTTCTTTTCTAGAAGTCCTTTAACTTATCAGCAGTATTTCCAAAATGTGATGAACATAGTACAGCAGTCTACTTTAGGTCTGATCATTGTAGAATATAATATCCTCATATCATTGAACTGAATTCCTTGAAGCTAGGTCTATAATGCATTAGTATTCTAGGTTATCATATCATATTATTGTTGTATGTTAAACTTAGTTTGCTAAATATGATATATATATATATATATATATATATATATATATATATATTGAAATTATGTTTTTAGAAAATTGCTACCCCAGTTTGTTTTTGTGAACTTTATTTTTGAACTTATAATTAAAACATTTTTCTCTACTGAATTTTGACTAATTTGAATTGTCACTATTCTAGCCCATTATGATCTTTTAAAATCTTACCTGGCATGCAATGTGTAAGGTATAACTCTCAACATTCCATACATTGACAAAATTGATGGTAATGTCATTTATTACTTTAACTAAACCATTGACAACATCATTGAAAAGTACATATCCTTGGGATAATTAATTGGAGACAAATTAGCAGATATCCTGTTAATGACTACCCTTTGGCTCCAAATATTTGATATATTCTAAAATGCATTTTTCTAGACCACATTTATGTAAAATGTAGATAATACAGGGTATGCCAAATGAGTGTATTTTTGGAAAACTTTTTTTTTTGAAGAACCACCTCAGAAATTGTTTGAAAAATGCTTTGCAAGACTTAGTGTTACACATGTGAGTAATCAGTGAAGTCCACAGTTTAGTATAGTTTCTAGTTTTGTTTGTAGTTCAAGTCAAGAAAACTTGTTTAAATCTCACTACACAGTATAATTCTGGGTCAAATTCTTCATTTATGAAATAAAAAGAGCAGACTTGATTATTACTAAGGTCCTTTCACCTTTAAATATATGATCCCAAAAGATTCTTCATAAAAGTATTTTGAATACTCAAGTTCCTCAAGGCTAAACTGGTGGAGCATAATATTCTTCAGCCTTTCTAACAACAACAACAAATATATATATATATATACACACAAATCTTACAATGGTCTGTGATTTAATCACACTGAGATAGATTGCTTATTCCACAGTGGAAGATTGAATTATAGGCAAGGTATGGTGTAGAGGGCTGGAACTCTCAAATATCCATCTCAAAGGGGTAGCATTAACTTGAGTTGCTATTGATTCTCCTAGGCCAGACATATAAGTGTCTGTCTTAATCTTTGGCCAATGACTGGGCCAATTGACACCTCTAATGACTGTAAGATCTGCACCCATGTCTACCAACCCTTTTAATTTTATGCCATTTACATAGATAGTGAGTAGAGGATGGTCAGCTGTAATGGCTGCAGTCCAGAATATTACTGGATCCTGTTGTTGGGAGTCAAAATCTGGGTAAATATCACCAGATTACATGCTGCAGATGCATCCACATTTGTTCTGTATACTCTCATTACTTAACTATAAAGAGAGTAGTCACAGACATTACATTTTGACTTCCACTTGTAAGTATTCTGTTTCAAATATACTTCTCCAGAGTTCTGGCCCTCTACAGTGTGGAATTAGCTCTAGCCTTCTCTGAAGAGTCTTTTGTTGAATATTCTAGGAGAGCATTTACACTTCAGAAATCTGCCATCCTTGCCAATTAGTGTTTGAATAATTATTCTTTTGTTCGTTTAAACTTAAGAATTGCAGATTAAAGAAATTGTGTTTGTGTTGGGATATTTTTTATTTCTTTTTTTTTTCTGGAGTTTCAGATCTTTAAACATTTATCAGCATACCCCTTCCTCCAGATGATGAATAATTTTGACCAGTCACTGACAAAACTTTTCTATTAAGTCTCTGACATGTTGACATCTAAAAGCAATGAAAAGTGTGTCAAGACTAAAGAAATGTTAAATCTTTAGAAACCTAGAAGGAAGTGAAGAGTGATCAGTAATCAGCCCAAGCCTGCTAATCCAAGAGATGTAAATATCACCCACAATCAGCAAACTGTGTGTATGTGTTTATAGAATATAACATGAAAGACATTTATAGATTAAATTGTGCTTTTTAGTTCCACAATATTTCTATATTTAAAGAAACAAAATAAGAATATGTTATGCCCATGTTACTTTAAAAGTTTTATCATTTGAAGGAATAATATCAGAACCCTTTCTTTTCTTCTTCTTCTCCTATTCCTTTTCCTCTTTTGAATTCTTTTTTTCCTTTCCCTTATTCTCTTCCTCCTCCTCCTCTATTTGGGCTGGAAGATACAGGACTTGAATCATGGCTCCTTTCTGCCACTTAGTTTCTTCTTTAGTTGAAGTAAATGAATGAGTGAATTGATATTACAAAATTCATTCCTGATCTTAATACAATAAAACACTTAAATTATTTCTTTCTCATCTGTTTCAATATATAAAATGGTATTAAGAATTTCTAAAATTCCTTTGTATGGAGCTATATAAATCAAATGAGAAAACTATATATTGAATGATACCTTGAATATAGAATTTGAATGTTTGAAAAAAGTAATTGCATTTGTTTATGAAGCAATCACCATATGCAAAATTTTATAATATTTTTGTCTTGGGAGGCAGTGAGGTGGCTTGTAACACTGACAAATCAGAATCACATGACCTGAGCTCAAATCCTGATTCCATTTCTTTCTATGTGGTTGATTTAGCCTCAATTGTCATAATCTTTAAAATAATGGAATTGGTTTGTGCTACTACCTCACAACAATCAGATTGGCTAATATGACAAAAAAAGAAAAAAATGATAAATGCTGGAGGGCATAAGGGGAAATTGGGACACTAATGCAGTACAGATGAAGAAATAAATTGATTTAAGCATTCTGGAGAAAAAAATTTAAATACACTCAAAGGGCTATAAAATTGTGCACATCTTTTGATCCAGCAATACACCTACTAAGTCTGTTTCCCATAAAACTTTAAAAAGGGGAGATGTTCAAAAATATTTGTAGAAACTCTTTTTATTATAGCAAAGAATTGGAAGCTAAGGAGATGCCAATCAATCAGTTGAACAAGTTGTGGTATATGACTATAATGGACTATCATTACATTATAGTAAATGACAAGAAGGATAATTTCAGAAAAACTTTGAAAGACTTACAAGAAATAAAAAAAAAAAATAAAGTGAGAAGAACCATGGGAACATTTTACATTGAAATAACAATAATGAACAATAAACAGCTATGAATGACAGCTATTCTCAGCAATACAATGATCTGAGACAATCCAAAAGGACTAGAGAAGAAAATTGTAATCCCTCTCTAGTAAAATAACTGATAGAATCAGAATACAAACAGAAGCATACTTTTCTTTACTTATTCTCTTTTTTTGCTTGCATTTACTTTCACAAAAATAACTAATATGGAAATGTTTTACCTATTGCACGTGTGAGTATATAAGATTGCTCGCTGTCTCAGGGAATGAGGAGAGGAGGTAGGGAGGGATTGAATTTGGAACTCAAGATTTAAAAAAAAAGGAAATTGTTAAACATTTTTCTACATGTAATTGGGACAAAAATAAAATTTAAAAATGAAAAAAGCAAACACTAAAATAAGAGGTTTGTACTGAAGGACTTTTTTCCCCCAAGCCTATCTATAGAATTCGTTTCTTATTATTTATATGATATGACTTTTCCTTATCAGAAATATACCAGATTTATAACCATTTAATTCCGATGTGAACAATGAGTTTTACTTGTTAAAAAGTATAAATTTAGAACTATTTTTGTGCTACTAATAAATTAGGAAAATATTTGCATATATGTGTGCTTTAAAGATAGGCAATACACTATAAAATGAGAATCTTATATTTTTCATGTTTTCTTAAGCCAAGAGATATACTGTTTTACTTAGTGTGTGATGTTCCACACTGTACAATCTAAAATTACATGACACAATATGACAAACTGAGAAGAACAATGTAAGTCAGCTGCCATCAGACTCAGGTTTAAAAACTAGTAAATGGTAGAATCTTAGATGAAACAATTTATCAAGGTAAGTTACAGAAATAAATTATATTATATTCTGTAAGTTACAGAAATAAACTATGAAACCTGAAAATAGAAACATCATTTTTTGGAATAAAACACATATAAACTCTAAAATATATGGTTCTGACCCACATATGATATAATCATCTGGTTGACATTGAGCATTCATTTATGGTTATTCAGTTAGCTAACCAAATAACCACAGAGTACCCATGTAGGCAAGTATTTTGATTTTATAAAGTAATTTAATTTTGTTCTGACCCTCTTTGGCCACTGTGTTGAAGCAATTTGTGAATTATTTAAGAAGAAAGGAAAAGGAGATTTGTCCTGAGAGAGAAATGCTGGGAGCAAGAAGAATTTGAGCTCATTGGGTGTTTTTCTCCAAATACATCTGCTTTCTCAGCTTGAAATGAAAATCTAAATGGAAATTTCTATGCATTTGAGTGCACTAACAAGATCCCTTACTTTCAACGCTATGCATTATACCCTCTTTTCCATCCCCACCTCCACATACAATAAGGATAATAGTTGAGCCAAAAAAAAAAAAATAGAATAAATCATGCTGAGAAATCTTCTATATACATTATAATAATTTAATGAATAACTTTTGGATGCTAAAGGGGTTAAAAGGTAAAGTAGCCCCACTGTTAAAAATCGATATAGAAATTTGGGCTTTTCTGTGTAATCTGTCTCAAAGCAAATTTAAATTAATTTAGGAAGTAAATTAATGTTAATACGCTTTCCTTAGAGTTATAGATTAATGTATGAGTTAGAAACAGAATTAAGCTAACAGACTCTTGTGTTGGTGATAACATATAAAGAAGTAGCTTCCCACATTCTCAACCTTGCTCTTTCCCTACCTCATTCTTTCTTTCTTATCCCCCTTCCTTTCTCCCTCCATTTGTTCCTTCCTTCCTTCCTTTTTTCCCTTTCCTTTTTCCTTTCTCTTTCTTCCCTTACTTTCACATTTTTTCTTTGTTTTTTTTTTCTTCACCAAAGGGGATAAATGTTATCATTATTATCTCTAGGCTTTAAAAAAATCATAAATATGATAAAAAAAAAACTGCTCCCTAAAGAACAGTGAGATATGTTGCATTTTATAGACATCACGAGTATTGGCATTTAAGTGACAACCAAAGGGTCAGAGTGAAAATAATGTAATAAAACAATTCACAATGAATGTCAAGAAAAATGAGATTGTAGACTGGTTGTCACTAGCCTTATAGAGTCCAGGGTCAGTTATGGAACTTTTTTTTTTCTAAAGCTGTGATTGGTCTGCCAACATGGATTTGTATTGTCACTCTGAGGACCCTTTTAATAGCCCTGAAGTGGCAACCTGCTGCTACTGATGGATGTTTGCATCCCTGTTATTATTTGTCGAATATTTCTTCTCTGACATTTTTAAGCATAAAGAAATTCAATCAATACATGCTGATATCTGCGCCTCTTTGCCCTGGGTTAGGGACACTGCAGAGAAACAAAACAAAACAAAATTAAACACACACATATCTACACAATTCAGTATTTCATGAGATATTAGGTCAATCAGATAATCTGCTCATGTAAAAGGGAGAGTTACTAAAAGTTCAAAGATAGGCAAAAAAGAAAAGGAAAATACATTGAAGTTTGAAAATAAAAAAGACTGGTCTTTTTGAGAACTAGCAAACTTTTTGGAGTCATAATTTTTGATAGTAGGTAGGCCAACTACACAAAACATATAGTGGTTGAGCAATACCACAATCAATACTACGGTCAATGGGAATGTTCTCATAGTCAATAGAGACCATACCACAGAATATAATTATAAGCCTATATAGTACACAATAGTTTTTGTTTTGAAAAAGAAAGAAAAAATCTGAAGTATCTAAACACACATACATCTATCTATGTCTGTCTAGCTAGAGGCCTGATATCTATACTCCCTAAGACTTAAACAAAGTGATAAAACCAGCTAGCCATTAGACAGCATTACTGTGGTAGAAGAATAGCTCATGGTTAAAAAATGCTTTCACAATATATTATAATACCCATGTGATTCTCACGGCAGAGGTTGGATTGTATAAAAATCAGTATATTAATTTTATAGTCAAATCATTTGATGGCTTGAGAAGTAATATTATATACCAAAATTTATCAAATTGAAAAAGCGTTAGAACTGAAATTTGAATGAAAGTAGTCTTCATATAGGTAAAGGATAGAAAGTCTGAATATGTATCATGCTTTTGTGTGTGTGTGTGTGTGTGTGTGTGTGTGTGTGTGTGTGTATCTGTGTGTGTGTTCGTGTATGATTTTTAATTCCTACAAAATCTAAGTCATACAATTATAGGACCATTAACTTAGCAATAAAAGGCACCTTAAAGACCAACTAGTACAACCTAGTATAATTAAATGACTTGCCCAGAATTTTGCAACTGAATAGAAAAAACAAAATAGGAATAAAATCAATGTTCTCATAGGTAAATTTTCTATTTTAAAACCATATGGATATGTTATTTTAGTTGCTGCAAAACAGAAGTGTATGATTTACTGTTTCTGACATTATAGAACCATTCATATCCTAGCTCTGGTCCTCATTACTTCCTACATGGATTGTTGTCTCCTTGCCTCACTCCAATACATCTACTCAACTGCCAAAGTGATTTTGACTAAAACTCAGGTCAGACAATCTCATTCTCACTTTCATTCAATAAACTCTAGTGACTTCTTATTATTCCCAGGTTAAAATTTAAAGTGTTCTGTTTGAGTTTATAACCAGACCCCTTTCTGCCTTTCTAGTGGTCTTCCACTCTAGTCCCTTATTGGTGCTGTAAAATTCTGTGAAATATGATTTACTTGCTGGCCTTGAACAAGATCTTTCATCTCCCAAACTTGTATGTTAAATTCCACCTTCTGCAAGAAGCTGTTCTCAGCTTGCATCAACTCACTGATAGTCTTCATTCTGCAATTATCTTCCATTTACTGTGTATATAACTTAAATGTACATATCGTTTTGTCCCCCCTCCCCCTTTTCAATGCTCATTCCAAGGGGTATTCTTCCATTCTTTTATTTTCCCTCTTTAAAAATGGGTATATAAGTGTGTTAATTGAACTATTATAAGTGGAAAAAAAAAGTATTTGGCTCAGTACTTGGCATAAACTATGTGCTTAATAAATTTTTGTTGAGTTACTATTAGATGGTCTGTGGGTGAAAAGGAAGGGCTACTCATAGCCATTGCTAAATGTGAACTGATGGTTTTATGAAATAAAATTTATCCTCTTAATATACTTTGCTTCCTTTATCTCCAGCTTATATCATCATTGCAAATTGTCTTGACTAGAAAATCTGAATTGTAGAAAACTCTTAAGACTTGGAATCATGTCATCTATTTTCTAGTTTCATGATCTATAGAAAGTCACAACTTTCATGAACTTCAATCCTTCATCTATAAAATAGGAGTATTAATCAAATTTTTCATAAGGAAGTTGTAAGAATCTAATGAGATAATATATGTAAAGTACTTCACAAGCCTTAAAGTGCTATATAAACAAGAAAAATTATTACACTGTTACTCTGATACTCAAAATAAAGTAAAACAGACAATTTTTAACATTTTATGCAAAAATGAGGTATCATGTTCTATAGATTACTCAAAGGCTATTTATTTATTATTTTATTTCTGACAGATCAGTGTGGCACTTCATTGTAAAATATTTAGCTGTTGGAATCTTTACAAACTGCTAACTAATTAGAGTTGATCTGATCTTACAAGAAGATGTTTTGGGCCAGAACCTGAAACAAGGTACTAAGTAGAACTAATTAGTACAATGCTTGTGTTTACACCTTTACTCATTGGAGTTCACAAGTATGCCAGCTTCACAAAGTAAACTTTGTAACTTTGTGAATTCACACCTCCCTTAAAGCTCTTAGGGCCAGAGAGCACTATGGGAGAAAACCCATAATCCCATTCTCTCAGAAGATATAAGGCCAGTGAAGAGAGATCTATTCCAGAATATATTTTCCATTTGGTGGCAGAAGAGAGTTCAGCTGGATTGGAGAAGAGCACTCTGGTGCAGACACAGAGCACTTTGGGAGATTTCAGCGGAATTACGCCAGAAGCCCTCTCTCCGAGGCAAGAAGGAATATTTTCCACTTGGCTGGCTGATGGCGGAAGAAAGAGTTTTCAGAGGAAGAAGCTATGAGTCGAGAGTTCAGCGGACAACCAGATTCATCTTCATCTCATACCACTGTGGTTGGTGGCTGGGCTCCTGCACCTCCCCCACTGAGACCAAGCTGGTCTGAAAGACTCACCAGAAAGCTAGCCGAGCCCCAAGTGAAGGAGACAAGAGATTCATTCCATCTTTGTGCTGGCTGGAGGCTGAAGAAAGCAGAGGCAGAGGCTGAAGGACAAAACCTTTGGATTTGGAGACATTTGGAGGGCTCTAAGCTAAACCAGCTGCGTTTTGAGAAGAAAAAGATCACCACATTTAGCTACCTGCCAAGCAGAAGAAGAAAAAATTCATGCATATTTTTCCCAGACAACAGATATTTTGAAATGACCCAACTATCCAATTAACAGTATTTAATAGTTAAATGATGTGCCATTCTCTGACATATAGATAAATCAATCAAAAATCAAATCGCCAAAGCCAACAGTAATAACATTTGGACTGTGGCACTACATCAATTCTCATCTAGCTATTGATAGGATCTCTTTTAAAATTTAGTTTTTTCCCTGTTCTTCTTTTAACATAATGTCTTATCAGCTTGAAATAAGATAATACATGCATCTACTCAGGACAATCACAACCACCTGGCTTAATGGTTAAGAAATCTCATTAAATTATGACTAACATGCAATTCCTGGGAAATACCATTGCATTGATATAGTTTAAACTTTTTATTTTCTAGGTGAAGAAACTAAACTTCAAGTTGGAACTTGAAAAAGGCCATTTCACTAGTCAGAACAATAGCAAAGAAGACATTGTGGAGTTGTTTAAAAACAAAAAACAAAACAAAAACAAAAACAAAAAAACATTGATTTGAAGCCTGGAGATTGGGTTGCTGCCTGGTCCCTGCCACTTTGATATCTTCATGATCCTGAATAGGAGACATGACTAGCGTGGGTTTTACTATTTTGAAGGAAGAAAAGAAAGTAAGAAGGAAGGTGTATAAAATGCTTATTATATGCCCAGAATTAGACCAAGAGCTTTATAAATATGATCTAATTTAATATTCAAATTAATATTAAAGATAGGCATTATTATTATCTTTGTATTACAGATGAATAACCTGAGGGAGACAAAGCCTAACTTACCCAGGGTTACAAAGGTAGAAGCTTTCTGATGCTGTATGTGAATTTAAATTTTTACAACTCCAAGCCCAGGACTCAGAATAGATGGTCTTTTCTATCTCTAAATCTGTGATTCCAGTGTCCAGAATCTAGATTTTCTATTTCACAGATCAAATTTCTTTTCACTAGTATGCTACTTTTTACTTTATATTACTGAAAAGTTATGCTATTTGTTGTGGGGGGTTGACATTTGTTACACTCTGGATAGCTGGATAATTGATTGGTGTCGTATCTTTATCACAATGTACATAGTGTTACTGGACATTTGACAATCAATAATTTATTTTTAATTAGCAAATCTTTTCTGAGTGACTTTTGAAATACTAAAATAATTAAAGAATTGTCCCTATGGCTCTAGGGAGATTTTATAAAAATAATGACCAGAGAGTCAGCTACATGATGCAGTTGATAGAGTGCCAGCTCTAAAGTCAGGAGGATCTGAATTCAAATCCAACCTCAGAACACTTCCTAACTGTATAACCCTGGGCAAGTTACTTACCCTCAATTGCCTCAGAAAAAATAATGACCTGGATGAGAAATCGAGAAAGTATAACTTGTATTATTCAGAGGGAATACATACACACACACACACAAATGTGTGTGTGTGTATGTGTGTGTGTGTGTGTGTGTATGAATGTAAGTTAAATAACAGCCAAAAGAAAATCAAAGTATAATATTTAGGTAACATGATATTATTAATAGACCACCCCAAGGCTAGTCTATCTCTCCAGATAAAAGAATTTCATCAGAATATTAGATAAGGAATGAACCAAATAACCTCAATCTGACAAAGTCACCTTTAAAATGAGTACAATGTATGTTCAGTGTTATAATTATTGTTAAGAAAGCATTTAGGGGAATTTGAGGGTGCAGAGACAAGATGGTGGAGAAGGCATACACTACATTCTAAGATCCTCTCATGCTCTCACGACCAACTATTAAATTCAGCCTCAAAAATAGCACTTGACTGGTAAAACCCATGAAGTTTAGAAAAAACAATAACTTACCAGCCAAACAGAATCTGGAAGAGTGCCAGGAAAGGTTTGTCCTGAGGAAAAAGGAACAGATCAGTGCAGGCAGGGAGATACTAGCTTCCAGAGCAGACCAGGGGGCAGGGGTGAACTCTGTGACTAGAGAGGACTCTCCCATAGGCTAAATGCCCTGCCTTAACTACAAAGGAGTAAATCAGAAGAGAAATTAAAGCCAATGACAGAGGATACTCTAAAAAACACCAGAACCTAACAGGTCTGGCTATAACCACCCAAAATCAGAAGTGACCCACCACAGACCATAACACAGCCCTACAGCAACATTCTGCAGTACAGGGCTTTTATGGGGGCAGTAACAAATCTGCATGGCAGTGAGCACAACCCGGGACAGGTTCTAATCTGCAGAGTGAAGGGTTCAGCCTGGGGCAATAGAAGTTTCACAGCTCAACCATGCTTCCCTGGGCAGGGACACTTATGTCCGTGCAGGACTATTCACTGGTCAGCCACTAATACCCATAGCCCCATGGTGGGCTTTGATCGGTGTAGTGACACTTTCACTGGTCAGCCTCTAGCCTCAGGCACAGTAGGGTTCTTTGCAGGGCACTTGAGCCTGAGCTACTTCTGGTGGGGAACTCTTTCCCAGAGCACTCCCACACTTTGCTACTCTTTGTAACTAGTTGGCAGGACAGATACCCATCCATTCACTTATCCTTGCTCTGTAGAGGAAGCTGATAACCTCATGACCCTGCAGGCAGACCCTACAGGTTTCAAAAAAAATGAGTAAAAAAATCAAAAGGACAATCAATAGCTTCTATACAGAAAGAGAGCAGGTTTTCAATCCTGAGGAGAGTAGTAGCAGACAGTCTCCAGACAATCATTGGTCCCCAACACAAAAGGCTCTCCTAGAAGAGACTATTAAAAACCTTAAAAGAGAACTAGAAGAAAAATGGGGAAAGGAAAAAGAAGCTATGCAAGAGAGCAACAACTTCCTGAAATGTGAATTAGAAAAGGTAAAAAACTCCCAAGAAATTCAAGGAAACAGAATTTATGAATTGGAAAGAATAAAGAATTCCCAAGAAAGTAGGATGTGTGAATTGGAAACAGAAAATAACTCCCTAAAAAAATAGTGAAATGTAAAAAAAAAATTCATAGAGCAAAACAACTCATTAAAAACTCAATTGGACATATACAAAAAGAAGTTAAAAAAGCTAATGAAAAAAATTCACTAAAAATCAGAACTGAAAAAAATAGAAATGAATGATTCATTAAGACATCAAAAATCAGTCAAGCAAAACCAAAAACATGAGATTAGGAAAAAACATCAAATATGTAGTTGGAAAAACAACAGACCTGGAAAATAGATCTAGGAGAGATAACCTGAGGATTATTGGACTTCCCAAAAATTTTGATGAAAAAAATCCTACATATTGTTTTATACAGGAAATCATCAAAGGGAACTGCACAGAAGTAATAGAATCAGAAGGTAAAATAGATATTGAAAGAATTCATCAAATACCTTCTGAAAAAGACAGTAAAATAAAAACTCCAAGGAATATTGTGGCCAAATTTCAGAACTATCAGACTTAAGAAAAAATATTACAAGCAGCCAGAAAAAAACAATTCAAATACTGAGGTGCCACAATAAGGGTCAATCAAGATCTGGCTACCTTCACATAAAAGGATCGAAGGGCCTGAAATCTGATATTCCACAAGGCAAAAGAAATTTGAATGCAGCCAAGAATAAACTACCCAGCTAAGCTGAGCATTTTCTTCCATGGAAGAAGATGGGATTTAACGAAACAGGAATTCTATTTGTTTCTAAGGAAAAAAACAGATCTAAAAAAAAAAAAAAAAAAATCTCCAACCATAGGATTCAAGAGAAGCAGAAAAAGTAAAAAGAACTCTTGAGAACTGTATTTCTGTTGTGGATACACATAAAGAGAACGTGTCTAATTTGATTTTACTGATATAACATAAAAAAGGGAGGTAGAAATGAAAAGAGGATAGTGTCAGAAAAAGGGAAAAGGGGAGACAAAAAGAGGGAAACTACATCTCATAATGAGGCAAAGGAAACCTATTATATCTGAAGGAACTTAGAGAGGGGGAGGAACATTGTCAATCTTACTCTCATCAGAGTGGGCTCAAAGAGAAAATAATTTACATATTTGTTTTACAGATAGTATTCTCTCTCCTCATTAAAAATTGGGAGAGGAAAAGGGAAAAGGAAAAAAGAATAATAAGGGAAGGGTACAAGAAAGGGGAAAGAATTCAAAGGGAGAAGGAAGGGATCCTAAAGAGGGAGAGCTGAATGATGCAAGGGGCCCCATAAGTTTAATACTGGGGAAGGAGGTAAGGGGGGCAAGAAAAAGAAAAGAATAATCTGGGGATATTATGATGGCAGGAAATACAGAAATAGTAATTTTAACTGTAAATGTGAATGGGACAAATTCTCCCATAAAGCAGAGCTGGATAGCAGTCTGGATCAAAAGTCAGAACCCTGCAATATGTTGTTTAAAGGAAACACATTTAAAACAGGAAGATACAGAGTAAAGGTAAAAGGCTGGAGCAGAATCTATTATGTTTCAGGTGAAGTAAAAAAAATCAGGGGTAGCTATCCTTATCTCAGATCAAGCAAAAACAAAAATTGATCTAATGAAAAGAGATAAGGAAGGAAACTATCTTGCTAAAGGGTACTATAGACAATGAAGCAATATCAATACTAAACATATATGCCCCAAGTGGTATAGCATCTAATTTCCTAAAGGAGAAGTTAAGAGAGTTGAAAGAAGAAACAGACAGCAAAACTATAATAGTGGGAGATCTCAATCTTGCACTCTAAAAATTAGATAAATCAAACCACAAAACAAATGAGAAAGAAATTAAAGAGGTAAATATGTGATAGATCTTTGGAGAAAACTGAATGGTGACAGAAAGGAGTATACTTTCTTCTCAGCAGTTCATGAAACCTATACAAAAATTGACCATATATTAGGACATAAAGCCCTCAAAATTAAATGCAGGAAGGCAGAAATAATGAATGCTTTCTTTTCATATCATGATGCAATAAAAAACTACATTCAACAGAATGCTAGGGGTAAATAGACCAAAAAGAAATTGGAAACTAAATAATCTCATCTTAAAGATCATCATTAAAGAATGATTGGGTGAAACAGCAAATTATAGACACAATTAATAATTTCACTCAAGATAATGACAATAATGAGACACCATATCAAAATTTGTGGGATGCAGCCAAAGCAGTAATGAGGGGAAATTTTATATCTTTAGAGGCTTACTTGAATAAAATAGAGAAAGAAGATCAATGAATTGGGCTTACAACTTAAAAAGCTAGAAAAAGACCAAATTGAATACCCCCAATCAAATATGAAACTTGAAATTCTAAAATTAAAAGGAGAAATCAATAGTATTGATAGTAAAAAAATTATTGAATTAATGAATAAAACTAAGAGTTGGTTTTATGAAAAAAAATAAAATAGATAAACCTTTGGTAAATTTGATTAGAAAAAGGAAAGAGGAAAATCAAATTGTTAGTCTTAAAAATGAAAAGGGGGAACTTTCCACCAATGAAGAGGAAATTAGATCAATAAGAAGGAGTTACTTTGCCCAACTTTATGTCAATAAATTTGATAACTTAAGTGAAATGAATGACTAGGCTTCCCAGATTAACAGAGGAGGAAATAAATTGCTTAAATAGTGTCATCTCAGAAAAAAGAAATAGAACAAGCTATTAATCAGTTCCCTAAGAAAAAATTGCCAGGAGGAGATGGATTTACAAGTGAATTCTACCAAACATTTAAAGAAGGAGGAGTACTTCCAAATTCCTTTTATGATACAGACATGGTACCGATAACTAAACCAGATAGATCAAAAACAGAGAAAGAAAATTATAGACCAATCTCCCTACTGAATATTGATGCTAAAATCTTAAACAAGATATTAGGGAAAAGATTACAGAAAATCATCCCCAGGATAATACACCATGGTCAAGTAGGATTTATACAGGAATGCAGGACTGATTCAATATTAAGAAAACTATTGGTATAATTGACCATATTAATAACCAAATTAACAAAAACTATATGATCATCTCAAGCAATGCAGAAAAGGCATTTGAAAAAATCCAATATCCATTCCTATTAAAAGCACTTGAGAGTATAGGAATAAATGATCTTTTCCTTAAAATAATCAGTAGCATCTATTTAAAACCACCAATAAGCAGCATATGTAATGGGTATCAACTGGAACCATTCCCAATAAGATCAGAAGTGAAACAAGGTTGCCCTATATCACCCTTACTATTCAATACTGTATTAGAAATGCTAGTTTTGGCAATGAGTTGAGAAAGAAATTAAAGAAATTAGAGTAGGCAATGAGGAAACCAAACTATCACTCTTTGCAGATGATATGATGGTATACCTAGAGAACCCCAGAGATTCTACTAAAAAGCTATTGGAAATAATTCATAATTTTAGCAAAGTTGCAGGATACAAAATAAACCCACATAAATCATTAGCATTCTTATATATCACTAACAAAATCCAACAGTTAGAGTTACAAAGAGAAATTCTATTTAAAGTAACTACTGACAGTATAAAATATTTGGGAATCTATCTTCCAAGGGAAAATAGAAACTATATGAGCAAAACTACAAAACTCTTTCCACACAGATAAAGTCATATCTAACCAATTGGAAAGATATTGAATGCTCCTGGATTGGGCGAGCAAATATAATGAAGATGACAATAGTATCTAAACTAATCTATTTATTTAGGGCTATACCAGTCAGACTCCCAAAAAACCTATTTTAATGGCCTAGAAAAAATAACAACAAAATTCATATGGAAAAACAAAAAGTCAAGAATTTCAAGGGAATTAATGAAAAAAAAATCAAATGAAGGTGCCTAGTTATAGATCTAGAATTATATTATTAACCAGCAGTTACCAAAACCATTTGGTATTGGCTAAGAAATAGACTAGTTGATCAATGGAATAGTTTAGGTTCAAAGGATAAAACAGCCAATAACTAATAATCTAGTCTTTGACAAACCCAAAGACCTCAATTTTTGGGATAAGAACTCACTGGTTGACAAAGTTGGTGGGAAAATTGGAAATTAGTATGGCAGAAATTAAGCATTGACCTACACTTGACACCATACACCAATATAAGATCAAAATGGGTTCATGACCTAGTCATAAAGAATGAGATTATAAATAAATTGGAAGCAGAGAGGATAATTTACCTCTCAGACCTGTGGAAGAGGAAGGAATTTGTGTACGAAGAAGAACTAGAGATCATTATTGATCACAAAATAGAAAAAAATTGATTATATCAAATTGAAAAGTTTTTGCACAAACAAAACTAATGCAGACAAGATTAGAAGGTAAGCAATAAACTGGGAAAACATTTTTACAGTCAAATGTTCTGATAAAGGCCTCATTTCCAAAATATATAGAGAATCGACTCTAGTTATAAGAAATCAAGCCATTCTCCAATTGATAAATGGTCAAAAAATATGAACAGATAATTCTCATATGACGAAATTAAAACTTTCTAGCCATATGAAAAGATGCTTCAAGTCATTATTAATCAGAGAAATGCAAATTCAGACAACTCTGAGATACCACTATACACCTGTCAGATTGGCTAGAATGACAGGAAAAGATTATGTGGAATGCTGGAGGGAATGTGTGAAAACTGTGACACTGATACATTGTTGGTGGTATTGTGAATTCATCCAGTCATTCTGGAGAGCAATTTGGATCTATATTCTAAAAGCTATCAAACTGTTCATACCCTTTGACCTAGCAGTGTTACTACTGGGCTTATATCCCAAAGATATTTTAAAGAAGGGAAAAGGGCCTGTATGTGCAAGAATGTTTATGGCAGCCCTCTTTTTAGTGGCCAGAAATTGGAAACTGAATGGATGCCCATCAATTGGAGAATGGCTGAATAAATTGTGGTATGTGAATATTATAGAATATTATTGTTCTGTATTTAATGACCAGCAGTTTGATTTCAGAAAAGCCTGGAGAGACTTACATGAAGTGATGCTGAGTGAAATGAGCAGGACCAGGAGATCATTATATACTTCCACAACAATACTATATGATGATCAATTCTGATGGACATGGCCCTATTCAATAGTGAAGATGAACCAAATCAGTTTCAATAGAACAGTAATGAACTAAACCAGGTAAATCCAGGAAAAGGACTCTGGGAGATGACTGTGAACCACTACATAGAATTCCCAATCCCTCTATTTTTGTCCACCTGCATTTTTGATTTCCTTCACAGGCTAATTGTCCACTATTTCAAAGTCCAATGTGCCAGTAAAGAATCCATGTAATTTAAAAGAAAGCTGAATATAAATAAATGGATATATAAATAAACACTTACAAAAAGAGAGAAAGAGAGAGAGAGAGAGAGAGAGAGAGAGTAATAAAGAGATAGAGACAGAAAGACCTATAGACAGAGAGAATAGTGTATCATCATGGTATGATGATATAAAGTACATGACAGATTCTCCAGAAGCAATGGAGCTAAGTTTGGGATCTCTGGGCTCAAATGATAATCCTTTCCTATCATCAGATTGAATACTTTCACAAAAGGATGTCTAATTACCTGAACACTGGTATTTTTTCCCATCTTTTCTCCTCCCCCAGAAACCTATTCAATCTTTAAAATATTCAACATTTTAAAATGAAATGACTTTAATCATCTATCTGTAAATTGGTGGCACTATAGGAAATTGACAGCCTGGCATCCGAGTTAAACACCCTTTTAATTCTTTTTTCTTTCTAATTTGTATCATTACCATATCTTATTCTGTCAAAGTAATCAAAGCCTTCAGTGAGAGGGGGAAAAAAAAGGTGACTTATGTGTGAGTTTCATGTATTCATTAATAGTATTTCAATCAAGAAAGTTGGTTATTCATTTTTAGGGAGGACACTTGACAATGCTTTGTTTGTTTAGGCCTCTGTACCTTGCAGATATGCTCAGCCATAATCTGTAGTTCAGTACAAGAGCAAAATGGAAGCTCCTCCAAGTCAGAGGCTGTTTCTTTTTCTGTTGTATCCCCAATAATTAACAAACATTTGTTATGTGCTTATTATATGCCAGGTATTGTGCTAAGCACCAGACATACAAAACTAGGAAAAAAATAAACAAACCAAAACCAAAACCAAACAACAACAACAACAACAACAACAAAAAGATCTTGCCCACAAAAAGCTCATAATAGCAAAAACAAAATGTAATTAGGTAAATACAAAAACTATACAGTATAAATGGGAGATAATCTTTTCTGCCCAATTTTTTAACATCTTTATTTAAGGTTTTGCATTTAAAATTTTATCCATTATTTTTACCCTTTCTTTTTCCTATCTGAGATGGTAAACAGATATAGATTATACATGTGCAATTATGTAAAACATTTTCATATTAGTTATTTTGTATTAAAAGCTCAAATTAAAAAAATGAAAGAAAATTAAAAATTGGATTTTCCAGTTTTTATTCAATCAATATCAGTTTTTTCTCTCGAGGCAGAAAGGCTACATAATTAATTCTTTGGGATTGTTTTGAATCATTGTATTGATAAGAATAAATGTATCATTTAGTTT
Organism: Antechinus flavipes; assembly: GCF_016432865.1. Lineage (NCBI taxonomy): Eukaryota > Metazoa > Chordata > Mammalia > Dasyuromorphia > Dasyuridae > Antechinus > Antechinus flavipes. The sequence continues at coordinate 266,876,729 of NC_067401.1, forward strand.
TTTGTCAGGCAATATTTCTCTTACTGTGTACAATGTTCTGGTTCACTTGGTTATGTTCACTTCACTATACATCTGTTCATGTAAATCTTTCCAAGTTTTTGAAATCATCCTGCTCATTGTTTCTTATAGCAAAATAATATTCCATTATAATTATATATTTGTGTGTGTTTGTGTATTGTGTATGTGTGTAGCACAGCTTCTTTAGCTATTTCTCAAGCCATGTGTTTCCCTTTGTTTTCCAATACTTAACCACCACAAAAAGAGGTGATATAAATATTTTTGTACAAATAGACACTTTCCCCTTTATTGGATATCTTTTGGATGTAGATAGACCTAGGAATGGTATTGGTGAATCAAAGAGTATACATACTTTTATAGACATTTGATCATAGTTCCAAATTGTTCTCCAAATAGTTGGATTAGTTCATAATTCCAACACTGCAGTAATATCCCAGTTTCCCCTTTAATATATAATGCAAATCTCTTTTAATATACAATATTTTTTTTTATCATATTAACCACTCAGATAGATGTGAGATGGTACCTCGGAGTTTTAATTTGCATTTCTCTGATCAATAGTCATTTAAGTATTTTTCATCAATTATATTTACCTTTGTCCTTTTCATGTTTAAAGGGGGTGACTTATATTTTTATAAATTTTACTTAGTTCTCTACATATTTGAGAAATGAGGCTTTCACTAGAGATATTTATTGCAAAATTTAACACCTATCTCAGTTTTCTGATTTCTTTATAATTTTGATTGTTTTGGTTTTGTTTGTATTTGGTTTGGTTTTGTTTAAAATTTCAATCAAGAATGATCTACTCAGCAAAAGTACATATAACCTCTCAGGGAAAAATTGGAAATTTAACAAAATAAAGGACTTTCAAATATTTCTAATTAAAAGACCAGACCTTTTATGCATGACCTTTAAATACAAGACTCAAGGAAAGCATAAAAAGGTAAAATAGAACTAAGAAAGGGAAAACATCAATTCAATAAATTTAAAGTATTTATGTTACTTTAAGGCAAGATAATATTTGAAACTCAACAATTTTAATACTATAAGAGCAATTTTTTTTCTTCCTTCCTTCCTTCCTTCCTTCCTCCTTCCTTCCTCCCTCTCTCCCTTCCTTCCTTCCTTTCTCTCTCCCTCCCTCTCTTTCTTTCTTTTTTTTCTTTCTTTCTTTCTTTTTTTCTCTTCCTTCCTTTCTTCTTTCCTTCCTACCTTTCTTATATTTATTGTAATATGTTGTCCAGGCTTTCCCCCCCCCTTTCTTTTATGATGATAGCTTTCAGATATTTCAGTAATTTTACATTGTCTCTCCTGTGATCTATTTTCTAATTCAGCAGATTTTCTAATGTAAGGAGTAACTTTTCTTCTTGTTCTTGTTCTTGTTCTTGTTCTTGTTCTTCTTCTTCTTCTTCTTGTTCTTCTTCTTCTACTTCTTCTTCTTCTTCTTCTTCTTCTTCTTCTTCTTCTTGTTCTTCTTCTTCTACTTCTTCTTCTTGTTCTTCTTCTTGTTCTTCTTCTTCTACTTCTTCTTCTTCTTCTTGTTCTTGTTCTTCTTCTTCTTCTTCTTCTTCTTCTTCTTCTTCTTCTTCTTCTTCTTCTTCTTTCTCTTTTCCTTCTTCCCTTTTTGATTTTGTTTTATTGTATCTTTAGATTTCAGTCATTAGTTTCCAGCTGTCCAATTCTAATTTTTAAGAAATGATTTTCTTTCATACTTCCCTTTCCATTTGGCTAATTCTATTTTTAGGGAATTATTTTTCTTGGCAAATTTTTGCATACCATTTCCTCCACTTTTGATTTTTAAATGATTTTCGTGCATTACTCTCATTTCTTTTCCATTTTTTTCTTCTACTTCTCTAATTTACTTTTAAAAATCCTTTGTAAGCTCTTTTAGGCATTCTATTTTAAGTCTGAGGCAAAAGTTATTTTGACACTGTTGTCCTCTTCTAAGTTTATACTTTAATAATTCCTGTCATCAAAGTAACTTTCTATAGTCAAATTCTTTAGTTTAACCTATTTTATTTAGCTTTTTTGTGCCTTTTTTTTGTGTGTTTTTATGTGAAGATTGGGCTCTGGTACTTCACTGTCCCATTGTGTGTGTGTGTGTGTGTGTGTGTGTGTGTGTGTGTGTGTGTGCTGGTACTCTAGGTTTTACTGCTATATCTCATGGCTTAGTTGCTTGTTTTCCCTTAAGTATATCCTTAAGAAGGATAGACTTCCTTTCTAGCTTGTCCTGGGGTCTGGGACTTCCCTGGGTGTAGAGTTTAATTATTGGCCTATTGTGAAGTGTTGTCTTGCCATTGGTGGCACCACTTTCTGGTGGATGGTCTTAGATGGAGGCTATTGTTGCTGGTCTATCCCATGGCTAGGGCCTGCTGCTGGATTGCTAATAAACATGTTTTTTTTTCTGCTAGTTGAAATAACGCTGTTGACCATGTCTGGTTTGTGGGCTTTACTACTATTGAGCAATAGGTTCAAGGCTTCTCTGGTATCTTGTGTTAGGGGTGAGATCACTGAGGTGAGACTCACTTATTTAGGGGTTCACTGGCTTGCAGGCAATCTGGTCCTTGCTATTGAGTTGTCCCAGGCTTGGAGCCTTGTGGCAGTCCAATAATGTGAGGCTGCTGCTACTGCTGCTGTTTCTTGATCTCCTCACATCCTAGTGACCTTTCCTACTGGGCCGATCAGTCTGTATGGTGCTCCTAGATCAATTCTGAAACAGCATTTTAGTTGCTTAGAGGGGAATTTGGGAGTGCTTTAGAAGATTCCTTCCTCATTCAGGCATCTTGGCACCAGAATGTGAGGAAATAATCTTAACAAGAAGACAAGTATTAAAGTAGATCAGCAGAGGCTTTTTCTAAGAAGAAGGATTTTAGTTGAAATTTGAAGGAAGGCAAAAAAGCAAAGAAATTGAGGTGGAGGTGAGGATGAAGAGTTTCATAGGCATGGAAGGAAATCACATAATGATCAGTCAGTATCACACTATTATTAAGTAAATTTAATAATAATAAATAATTTAAATAATAATAAAATAAATTCAAACAAATTCTAAGAAGAATGGAAAATAAATAAGTACCACATTAGGACAGATCTACAAAGTCAAACAGCCAAGTTTGTGTTTAGTCTTGGAGGTGATAGCTGGCCATTGGAATTTAGTGAATAGGGATGGGATAGTAGTGACTTGGTTAGTCTTAAGTTTTAGGAAAGAAAATGAACTGAAGGATGGAAATACTTAAAGTGGGGGAACAGAATAGAAAACTATTTCAAGAATAAAGGATAGTTTATCTCTCAGATACATTCAAATACATTCGAGAAGGAAGGAATTTGTGGTCAAAGAAGAACTGGAGTACCTAATTGAATGCAAAATGGATAATTTTGATTATATTAAAGTTAAAAAAGGTTTTGTATAAACAAAACCAATGCAGACAAAATTAGAAAGGAAACAATAAATTGGGGAAAAAATTATACTCAAGGGTTCTGATAAAAGTCTCATTTTTAAAATATATAAAGAAATCACTGAAACTTATAAGAATTCAAGACATTCTTTGCCACTACAAAAAGGGCTGTGAGCAACATCTTTGCACACAAGGATCATTTTCCCTTCTTTATGATCTCTTTGGGATATAGGCCCAGTAGAAACACTGCTAGATCAAAGACTATGCACAGTTTGATAGCTCTTTGGGCATAGTTCCAAATTGCTTTCCAGAATGGTTGAATCAGTTCAGAATCCCACCAACAATGTATTAGTGTCCCAGTTTTCTCACATCCTCTCCTACATTCCTCATGGCCTTTTCCTGTCATCTTAGCCAATCTGAAAGGTATGTGGAGGTACCTCAGAGGTGTCTTAGTTTGCATTTCTCTGATTAATAGTGATTTAGAGCACCTTTTCATATGACTATATATGGTTTCAATTTCTTTATATGAAAGTTGTCTGTTCATATCCTTTGATCAGTTATCAATTGGAGAATGGCTTGAACTTAAATGAACTGATGCTGTGTGAAGTGAGCAGAATCAGGAAATCACTGTACATAGCAACAGCAAGAGTATAGGTTCATCAATTCTGAGGAAGATGGTTCTTCTCAACAAGAGATGATTCAGGTCAGGTGAGAAAGGTAGATGACTTTCTTTTGGGTCATGTTGTTAAAACAATATATAGACACGAATTTGAGACATATTAATTTTTAGTTTGAGAATTTATTAAGCCAACTGGCTACACAGGATTAATATTCAAATCACTTGAATTTGGAACAAAAGGACATAGGGCTTTTGATGGAGTTGACAGAAACCAGAAAACAGGTTAGCTTGCTTCCTTATCTGACATATTTGCAACTGTTTGTTAAGGGAATACATCAAAGACTAGGGCAGGAAGACAGAAGTTTTCTATGATATTTTCATTTCAATTATTATGCAGAAGAGAAGGAGACAAATATATATTTTAGGTGTGCAAAAGGGGCTTGGTATTGCTGAGGCATTATGAATTCTCAAACCTAGTTTTCCTGGGGGGAGGATTGGGCCTATGGTTCTAACAATGTAGCTTTCTGTAAACATAACTATGTTATGTGAAGCACCAACAGGCTGACAAATAAAGGGAATGAGCACTTCTCAACAAAACCTCCTTCCTGTATTATTCTCCAATTACTATATTATGGGACCTTAGGAACACATTAACTTAAGGAGAGAAGAGAAGCTGAGTCTCTATGCACATTCCAAGAGCTAACCATAATAGTTTTTCTCAGAATTACTTTTCCCACTCAATAAGAGATCTTTATCTGGCTTCACTTATCAGGGTGGTGGGGTTCTCTGTAGCTGTCAGGGTCTAGCAACATTTCACAATGCATTCTTCTCCCTATCAAGAGATGGGAAAAGTTTTTAGCAAATGCCATTGTTGATACTAACTTGAGGTTAATATCCCCAGTATTCATCCCCAACATTCTGACGAACTTCATTTATTTATTTATTTATTTATTTTTGTGTCGTTTATTTATTTATTTATTTTTGTATCTCAGGCTTTTGACAGGTATTTGTGTGGTCTGACTTCTAGCACTTAAGTTTTCTGCGGGTACACTCACAAAGGATCGAGAAGACGGGGCATAAATGTGCATCTACAGAGAAAAAGTATCAAAATACTTGATCCCTTTGACTATCCTGAACTAGTATCTCCATGTCTACAAACAGTATCCCACTTGGCCAGTTTAAAAATCCAATATAAATTTAGGGCTCAATTTCCTTTTATCATATACCTGCAGCTGAGCTACCAACTTGAAAATGGAACAAATGAAGAAAAGGATCGTGGACTATTGTCCACAGCTTTTATTTGCTCCACATTTCCTGTTTTTGATTTCAGCTTATTTGCCCTCAATGTGAATGTGAGACTAGATTGCAGCAGTATATGTAGCTCTAAAACATCCAGGTCCAGCTCTATGGGAAGAAGGGGAAGATGGTTTAATACTTTTTGGGAGGTTAGTTATAACTCCTTTTGTGTAATGTGCACCAATTCAACCCCACCCTGTCAGAAATCTAAATGTAGTAATTAAATAAGAATGTTAAGATTTTCTGGTTCACTTTAATTGTGTTTTCTCTTATCTGATGGAAGAATCCGTAATTCAAAAACTCTTTAGAATATCTTTTGTTTGAGATTATACCCACCATTATTTTAACAAGGCATATCTTATATGTATAATTATTTACAAGATGTCCTTTCCAATAAAATGCAAACTTTTTGAATGAAGGGAGGAGCTGTATTTGTTTATTTTTTGTTTTTGCTTTTTATAGGTTTCCCTGCTTGTTATGGGGCAGAACTTGAAACAAAGTGATAACTCACTGGAATTGATAGAAACAATGCTTAAGTTTACACTTTTGAGAGTTCACACATTAGCTCACACATTAGAGTTCCCCAAGTTTGGATTCACAAATCAGAAACCCACAGTCCCACTCTCTCAGAGGAGGAGTCAACTTTTGGGTTCACACCCTTAAGAGATCATATATAAGGAGCTCCTGGAGTCAGTTGAAGAGAGTGGAACCAAGATTCAGAGAGAGCTGGAAGCTGGAAGCTGAAGCTGGCAGATAAGCTGCAAGAACTCTTGGAACCAAGGAGGGAAATAGGCCTCTAAGAAAACTAACTGGGCTATTTTGAAGGAGACAATAAAGGATTTAAACTTTTAACACCTGGCTGCATTTGAAGTAATTATTGATCTGAACTGAAACTAAGATTGCCTCCAGAAAACCTCCCCAAGAAACCTGCTCCCAGAGAACCATCATATTTTTAAAAAAAGAGAGAACACTACACCAGCTTAACAATCATAGATATAAAACTGGAAGGGACCTCAGAGGAAACCCTGTCTAACACCCTCATTTTACAAGAAAGGAAACAGAGCTAAGAAGTTGTGTGACCAAAGATCACACAAGAAAATTAGCTTTAGAAATGGGATATGATTCCAGACCTTTGATTATGAATTGAATTTTCTTTTCTCTATATCATATTACCTCCTTAATGGGATTAATTTTCTCCTCTATAATATATTGAAGAATTTTGCTTGATGATATCTAAATTTCTAGCTCTAAATCAATTGTCTGATAAAACATTTAAAGAAACTGTCTTGGGGAGTGTTTATCTAAACCCTCTTCATTCTCCATTCTCCCCATCCCCAGTTACCTCTCTCATTGTCCCTTTTTCCCTCCCTCCCTCTCTGACTCTGTCTCTCTGTGTGTGTTTGTACATCTTTGTTTCTGTTTCTATGTCTGTGTCTGTCTTTATCTCTCTGTTTCTCATACATACACACATACATAGAGAGAGGGAGGACAGAAAGAGGGAAGGGGAGAGGAGAGAGAGAGAGCATCAAGAGTTTTTCCTAAAGAAAACTTGCTTTTAAAGAATATTTCATTTTCAGTATTTGGAAAGTATTCATTAGAAATCAAACTTGAAAGATGATCAGAACACATGAAAGAGTAACACGTATTCTTCATATTCCTCTTTTAGTCTTGACTGAAATTCTGCATTCCTCAATCCTTATTTTGTTGAATTTACTGACCTCAAATTTTTCTTCTCCTTTTATCATACTCAAAAAGCCAAGTAGAAGCCAAATGAATAGTGAGAGGCTAAGATTTATATACCTGTATTTTTAAAAAGGCATTTAAATCTGTTTTTATTTTAAGGGGAAAGGAAGATTTCAAAAAGTGTGTGTGTGTGTGTGTGTGTGTGTGTGTGTATGTGAGAGAGAGAGAGAGAGAGAGATTCCTATTTTAGTATCTCCATAAAATAGGCATTGATAAAACACTGGATGGCAAGCAGTCCCTCTTTCTTCCAGTAGCCCACCTAATGTTAGAATGACCTGTCAATACAAGTACCCCCTGCTATATGCCATCATATTATTTCCTGCATCTTCTCACTGTGCAAAAACTAAAATCTAGAGAAAATCATGGCAGTTCAGTGCAGATGGGACAGTGCATAGCAGCAGAAATAACAAGTTTCCTAAAAGCCCTTGTCACAAGGCAAAACTGAGATTTACTAGGTCAGCCAAAACATGGAAACTGGAAGTGAAACCTTTCCTGTTCAGTGATCTATCCACTGGGATTCAATCATGAAATCCCCAACAGTTGTTTTCACTATTCTCATTCATAATTTTTTTTTGAATAAAGATGCATGTTTTTTTTTATTATATTTTTGATTGGATATCTTCCTCCACCCCCTCCCCATTTAGTTTGGCACACATATCACCATGTATATGAGTTTCCTATAATCAAAGCATCTGTGAGATTTAGAATCTAGTCTTCCTCCATATTCTATTCCTTCACTTTATAGCTCCTTTCTTTCCACCCCCCCATGAAATGAATTTGTGTTATGGAGGTACAAAATACAGCTTGCCTGCTGAGATTTGACATTATTCTAGCATCTGATTCATGAGTCAGCTTCTTCCTAAACTAGTAAGGCCTGCTGTATAGAAAGTAAAGATTTTTTTTTCAGTTATTTTCAATGATTGTAAAAATCTATGACAATGCAAGACATTCAGAAAACAATTAAATAAGCAATATATGGCAACAGAAATCCTACAAGGGAAAGATGAAATATTTTCATAGGGCATAACTCATAAAACATGTAATTAAATTAGGCAGAAAACTTGAAAGATCCCAAATTTCCATTGTGAAGTAGTCAGTGTTTTTAAGCAGGTGGAATGTAATCCTATATGTGTTTAATACAAATATATAAATATAATCCTATATAATAGGTATTAAATCCATGCATTGGTACAGAAGTACAATATATATACTTGTAAAATATATTACATATTTTACATACATTTTTGTACATACATACACACATACTGTTTCAGAATTAGGTAATGAGTGCCTCTTCTAGTCTCAAATGGAAAAGGATTTGAAATTCAATAAAAGCAATGATGCCATCCCAACTAAGAAACTTTAGCACAAAGCTCTTGGTGCAATTTCAATGCATTCTTTCTTTACAATGATTTTTGTGCAGGAATGGGATAAAATTTTTCATTGCTCTCTTAACAAAAAGTAAACTGAGCTGAACAATGAACAATGGGGAATCTAAATATATGAATTGGCTATAAAGAAGACAAAAACTAGTCAAAAACTGATTTTGTGAACTGTTTATCTAGGTTCAGATGATTTCCAAAATAGTAAACATTTTAAATAAAAAAAGTCACTTTAAATAAAAAAAGTCACACTTACAAGAGTAAATTAACTATCAAATCCATTATCTTGGAACATGGAAAAGAGCATATTGCATGTAAAAACATCATAGTAAAAATAAATTTAATGAAAAAAATTCATATGTAGTCAGAATATGTACTAATGAACTGGTTGTAAAGGAGTATAAGGCATTTCTGGATTTGCATAAGTATTCTCTAGCTTATATGTACTTTGTATCTGATGTTTATCATCCTCCATAGAACATTTCTGCTATTTTACTCTTACCAGAAATTTCAAGATTCCACTTTTTCAGTAGGGAGAGGAAATGCTTGCCTATGTGAGTCATATATTGCGGGTGTGCCTTTAAAGCCTTTAACAAGACAGCCTAATGGCCCATTATTGTTTTTAACAAGCAACCTTAAAGTAACCTTTCGGCAAATTTTCTGACATATTTTATCTTAGCCTCCATTTATATCATTTATATTGACCTTAGGCCTTTTTAAATAGTTGTGTTTTGAGAAACATCAGGATGAAGACAGTATTCCTGCAAAGATATCTGTACGGTTCCAGTAAAGTTGAGAAGGCTTCATTTTAGGGCCTATTAACTACTCTCTTTTTGTAATTTACTAGCATCACAAAGATACATATCAGTCATTTACTAGATAAATCACCAAACTCCAAATAACTTCTCTTTAAAATTTTTATTAAAGCTTTTTATTTTCAAAACATATGCATAATTTTAAACATTCACCCTTGTCAAATCTTGTATTCCAATTGTTTTCCTCCCTTCCCCCATCCCCTCTTCTAGATAGCAAGAAATTCAATATATGTTAAATAGGTGCAATTCCTACACACATTTCCACAACTATTGAGCTGCACAAGAAATATCAGATCAAAAAAGAAAAAAAATGCAAAAGAAAACAAAATACAAGCAAACAACAAGAAAATATTATATTGTGGTCTACACTCAGTTCCAAAAATCCACTTTCTGGGTAAAATGTCTCTCTCCATCACAAGATCTTTGGAACTGGCCTGAATCATCTCATTGCTGATAAGGGTCATGTCTGTAGGAACTGATCATTCTTATACTCTTCTTGTTGCCATATATCATGATCTCCTGATTCTGCTCACTTCACTTAGCATCAGTTCATGTAATGATGATTGATTTTAATAGAACAATAATATTCCATTACATTCATATACCATAACTTATTGAGCCATTCTTCAACTGATGAGCATTCACTCACTTTCCAGTTTCTTAACACTACAAAAATGAATGCAGCAAAAGTTTTTACATATGTGGGTCCCTTTCCTGCTTTGTGATCACTTTGGGATACAAGTCCAATAGAAAAACTGCTGGATCAAAGGGTATGCCCAGTTTGATTACTTCTTGAGTATAGTTCCAAATTGCTCTCCAAAATGGTTCAATCAGTTCACAGCTCCACCAACAATGTATTAGCACCCCAGTTTTTTCACATCCCCTCTAAAATACATTATTATCTTTTCCTGTCATCTTAAGCCAATCTAAGAGGTATGTAGTGGTACCTTAGAGTTGTCTTAATTTGCATATCTCTGATTAATAGTGATTTAGAGCTTTTCCTATGAAGAAATAATTTTAATTTCTTCATCTGAAAATTGTCTGTTCATACCCTTTGATAATTTATTTATTGAAAAATGGCTTGAATTCTTATAAATTTGAGTCAATTCTCTATATAGTTTAGAAATGAAGCATTTATCACAACTCTCAAATGAAAAAAAAAAAAAATGGTTCCCAGTTTATTGCTTCCTCTCTAATTTTGTCTGCATTGATTTTGTTTGTACAAAAACTTTTTAACTTGATATAATCAAAATTATCCATTTTGCATTCAATAATATACCCCAGTTCTTCTTTGACCATACATTCCTTCCTTCTCCATAGATCTGAGATATAAACTATCCATTGTTCTTCTAATTTGCTTATAATATCAATCATTATGTTTAAATCATCAACACATTTTGATCTTATCTTGGTATGGGTCAATGCCTAGTTTCTGCCATACCAATTTCCAGTTTTCCCAGCAGTTTTTGTCAAATAGTGAGTTTTTTATCCAAAAACCTGGGATCTTTGAGGTTGTCAAACACTAGATAATTATAGTCATTGATTATTTTGTCCTGTGAACCTCACCTATTCCACTGATTGAGTACTCTATTTCTTAGCCAGTACTAAATGGTTTTGATGACCAATGCTTTATAATACAGATTTAGGTTTGGTACGGCTAGGAAACTTTCATTTGAATTTTTTTGTGTAATTAAATCCCTTGAAATTCTTGACCTTTTTTTCTTCCAGACAAATGTTGTTATTACTTTTTCTAGCTCTGTGAAGTAATTTCTTGGGAGTTTGATTGGTATGGCACCGAATAAGTAGATTAATTTAACTTGTATTTTATTTTTACTATCTTGGCTTGACCTATTCAATTTTCCAAGGAATGGATCTAACTTTATTTTTGTGGAAAATATTTTGTAATTGACTTTACCTTGGTAGGTAGACTACCAAATATTTTATATTATCAACAGTTATTTAAAATGGAATTTCTCTTTGTATTTTTTGTTTTTGGAATTTGTTTGTCATATATAAATATGCTGATGATGTCTGTGGATTTATTTTGAATGCTGTCACTTGTTTCTTGCAGTTTTTTTAGTGGATTTCCCATATCATTTGCAAAGAGTGATAATTTGGTTTCCTCCTTCCCTACTCTTATTCCTATAATCTTTTTTTTTCTTTTATTATTGCTATCAAACCTATCATTTCTAATATAATATTGAGTACCAATGATGAGAGTGGACAACCTTATTTCACTCCTTATCTTATTGGGAATGATTCTAGTCTATCTCCATTAAGTCTGATGCTTGCTGATGACTTTAAGTAGGTGGAATTGAACATTTTAAGGAAAATTCTAGTTTTTTAATAGGAATGGGTGTTGGATTTTATCAAATGCATTTTCTGCATCTATTCAGATAATCGTATAGTTTTTGTTAATTTGATTATTGATACAATCAATTACGCTAATGGGTTTCCTAATATTGAACCAGCTTTGAATTTCAAATTATAAATCCTACTTGATCATGGTATATTACCTTGGAAATAACTTGTGGTAATCTCTTTGCTAACATATTATTTATATGTTATATTAACATAAGAATGGATGATTTTTCAACATTGACACTCACATAGCCTTGTCTTTCAGATTATCTCCTCCTTCCTCCCATTTCCTCCCATAGATGGCAAGTAATTTAATATATGCTATACATGTTAAAATATATGTTAAATTCAATATGTGTAAACATTTATACAATTCTCTTGCTGCCCAAGAAAATTCAGATCAAAAAGGAAAGAAAATGAATAAGAAAACAAAATGCAAGGGACCAACAATAAAAAGAGTGAGAATGTGATGTTATGATCCACATTCAATTCTTACAGTCTTCTCTTTAGGATAGATGGCTCTCTTTATCACAAGATTATTGGAACTGGCATCAATTATATCATTGTTGGAAAGTCATGTTCACTAGAACTGATCATCGTATAATATTTTTAGCACCTTTCTCCTAAATAACCTTTTTTATTATTATAGCTTTTTATTGACAGAACATATGCATGGGTAATTTTTCAGCATTGTCCCTTGCACTCATTTCCAACTTTTACCTTCTCTCCCTCCACCCCTTCCCTAGATGGCAGGCAGTCTCATACATGTTAAACTTGTTAAAGTATATCTTAGCTAATTCAGTTTCAATTGATCAAGGATGAACAGAAGCAGCTACATCCAAAGAAAGAACACTGGGAGATGAATATAAACTGCTTGCATTTTTGTTTTTCTTCCTGAGTTATTTATACCTTCTGAATCCAATTCTCCCTGTGCAACAAGAAAACTCTTTGGTTCTGCGCACATGTAGTGTATCTAGGATATATTGTAACCTATTTAACATGTATAGGACTGCTTGCCATCTAGGGGAGGGGGTGGAGGGGTGGAGGGGAAAAATCGGAACAGAAGTGAGTGTAAGGGATAATGCTGTAAAAAATACCCTGGCATGGGTTCTGTCAATAAAAAGTTATTTTTAAAAAAAAGGGAAAAAAAGTGAATATTGATGCCAACATCTTAAATAAAATGTCAGCAAAGAGAAAAAAAAATAAAGTATATCTTAAATACAATATATATGTGCAGATCCATATAGTTTTCTTGTTGCACAAGAAAAATAGGATTCAGAAGATAAAAATAATGTGGGAAGAAAAACATAAATGCAAGTGGTTCACATTCATATCCCAGTGTTCTTTCTCTGGATGCAGCTGATTCTATCCATCATTGACCAATTGGAACTGACTTGGATTTTCTCATTGTTGTAGATATCCACTTCCATCAGAATATATCCTCATATAGTATTGTTGTTGAAGTGTATAATGATTTCCTGCTTCTGCTCATTTCACTTAGCATCAGTTTATGTAAGTCTCTCCAAGCCTCTCTGTATTCATCCTGCTGGTCATTTCTTAAAGAACAATAATATTCCATAACATTCATATTCTACACATTTACCCAACCATTCTTCAATTGATGGGCATCCATTCAATTTCCAGTTTCTAGCCACTAACATTTTGGCACATACAAATAAATCCCTTTCCATTCTTTAATATCTCTTTGAGGTATAAGCCCAGTAGTAACATTGCTGTATCAAAGGGTATGCAGAGTTTGATAACTTTTTGAGCATAGTTCCAAATTGTTCTCCAGAATGGTTGGATCCAATTACAACTTCACCAACAATGCATCAGTGTGTCAGTTTCCCCACAGCCCTTCCAACATTCATCATTATCTTTTCCTGTCATCTTAGCCAATCTGACAGGTGTGTAGTGGTATCTCAGAGTTGTCTTAATTTGCATTTCTCTGATCAATAATGATTTGGAACACCCTTTCAAATGAGTAGAAATAATTTCAATTTCGTTGTCTGAAAATTGTCGGTTCATATCCTTTGACCATTTATCAATTGGAGAATGGCTTGATTTCTTATAAATTAGAGTCAATTCTCTATATATTTTGGAAATGAGGCCTTTATCACAACCTTTAACTATAAAAATATTTTTGTGTTTATTACTTCGCTTCTAATCTTGTTTGCATTAGTTCCATTTGTACAAAAGCTTTTAAACTTGATATAATCAAAATGTTTTGTGATCAATAAAGATCTTTAGTTCTTCTTTGGTCAAAAATTCCTTCCTTCTCCACAAGTCAGAGAGGCAAATGATCCTATGTTCTTCTAATTTATTTATAATCTCATTCTTTATGCCTAAATCATGACCCCATTTTGATCTTATTGTGGTGTATGGTATTAAGTGTGGGTCCATGCCTAGTTTTTGCTATACTAATTTCCAATTTTCCCAGCAGTTTTTATCAAATAATGAATTCTTATCCCAAAACTTGGGATCTTTGGGTTTCTCAAACACTAGATTGCTATAGTAATTGACTATTTTGTCCTGTGAACCTATTCCACTGATCAACTAGTCTATTTCTTAGTCAATACAAAATGGTTTTGTTGAGTGCTGCTTTATAATAGAATTTTAGATCAAGTACAGCTAGGCTGCCTTCATTTGATTTTTTTTTTCATTATTTTCCTTCAAATTCTTGATGTTTTCTTCTTCCAGATGAAATTTGTAGTCATTTTTTCTAGGTCACTAAAATAGTTTCTTGGGAGTCTGATTGGTATAGCACTAAATAAATAGACTAGTTTAGAGAGTTTTGTCATCTTTATTATATTTGCTCGGTCTGTCCAAGAGCACTTAATATTTTTCCAATTATTTAAATCTGACTCTATTTCTGTGAAAAGTGTTTTGTAATTTTGCTTATATAATTCCTGACTTTCCTTTGGTAGATAGATTCCCAAATATTTTATGCCATCAACAATTATTTTGAATAGAATTTCTTTTTGTATTTCTTGCTGTTGGATTTTCTTGGTGAGATATAAAAATGCTTAGGATTTATGTGGATTTATTTTTGTATCCTGCAACTTTGCTAATATTATGGGTTATTTCTAATAGCTTTTTAGTAGAATCTCTGGAGTTCTCTAAGTATACCATCATAACATCTGCAAAGAGCGATAATTTGGTTTCCTCTTTACCTGCTCTAATTCCTTTAATCTCTCAACTCATTGCTAAAGCTAGCATTTCTAATACAATACTGAATAGTAATGGTGATAGTGGGCAACCTTGTTACACTCCTGATCTTATTGGCAATGGTACCAGTTTATCCTCATTGCATATGATGCTTAGTGACAGTTTTAAATAGATGTTATGAATTCCAGTTCTTCTTTGGACTCACATTTCTTCATTCTCCATAGATCTGACTTTCTCTTGGCAGATTGATTTCCAAATGTTATATACTATGAACAGATATTTTGAATGGAGTTTATTTTTGTATTTCTTGTTGCTTGACTTTGTTGGTAATATATAAAAAAGCTGATAATTTGTGTGGATTTATTTAATATCATGCAACTTCATTAAAGTTGTGAGTCATTTCTAGTAGTTTTTTTAGTTGGTTTTCTATGGTTCTCTCAATATACCATCATGTCATCTGCTAAAATTTCTAATACAGTACTGAATAGTAATGGTGATAATAGGCAAACTCGTTTCACCCCTTATCTTACTGTGAATGGTTCTAGTTTGTTCCCATTACATAAGATGCTTGCTGATGGTTTGTAATAGATGCTCCTGATCATTTTAAGGAAAACACAATATATTCCTATACTTTCTAGTGTTTTTAATAGAAATAGATGTTGGATTTTGTCACATGCTTTTTCTGCAACTTTTGAGATGATCATATGATTTTTGTTAGGGTAACTAGTGATTTAGTCAATTATGCTAACAGTTTTCCTAATATTGAACCAGCCTTGCATTCCCCACATAAATCCTACTTAGTCATAGTGTATTATCCTGAGAATGACTTTCTCTACTCTCATAGCTAATATTTTATTTAAGATTTTTGCATAAATATTCATCAAGGACATTGGTCTATAATTTTCATTCTACCTGGTTTAACTATGAGCACCAATTTGGTAGGACTCCTTCTTTCCCTGTTTTTAAAATATTTTATATAGTATTGGAATTAATTGTTCTTTTTTTGTATTATAGCTTTTTATTTATAAGATATATGGATGGGTAATTTTTTAGCATTGACCTTGGCAAAACCTTTTGTCCCAATTTTTCTCCTCCTTCCCCCTCAGATTCTCCCACAGATGACAGATAGACCAATACATGTTAAATATGTTAAAGTATATGTTAAATACAATATATGTATACATATCCATACAGTTATTTTGCTACACAAGAAAAAGTAGACTTTGAAATAATGTAAAATTAACCTGTGAAGGGAATCAAAAATGCTAGCAGACAAAAATAGAGGGATTGGAATGTTATGTAGGGATTCACTCTCATTTCCCAGAGTTCTTTTGCTGGGCTTAGCTGGTTGTATTCATTATTGAACAAATGTTACTGATTTGGTTCATTTCATTGTTGAAGAGAGCCACATCCATCAGAATTGATCATCATATAGCATTGTTTTTGAAATCTATAATGATCTCCTGGTCCTACTCATTTTACCCAGCATTACTTCATTTAAGTTTCTCCAGACCTTTCTGAAATCATCCTGCTGGTCATTTCTTACAGAACAATAATACTCCATAATGTTCATATACCACAATTTAACCAGCCATTCTCCAATTGATAGGCATCCACCCAGTTTCCAGTGTCTAGCCACTGCAAAGAGGGCTGCCACAAACAGTTTTGCACATACAGGTCCCTTTCCCTTCTTTAAGATCTCTTTGGGATATCAGCTCAGTAGAAATACTGCTGGATCAAAGTGTATGCACAGTTTGATAACTTTTTGAGTACAGTTTCAAATCACTCTCCAGTATGACTGGATGTATTCACAATTCCACCAACAATGTATCTGTGTCCCAGTTTTCCCACATCCCCTCCAAAATTTTGCATTATCTTTTTGTGTCATCCTAGCCAATCTGACATGTTTAGTGGTATCTCACAGATGTCTTAATTTGCATTTCTCTGAATAATAATGATTTGGGGCATCTTTCATATGGCTGGAAATAGTTTCAATTTCTCCATCTGAAAATTGTCTGTTCATATCCTTTGACCATTTATCAATTGCGGAATGGCTTAATGTCTTATAAATTAACATCAATTTTCTATATATTTAGGAAATGAGGCCTTTATCAGAACCTGTAACTGTCAAAATGTTTTCCCAGTTTATTGTTTCCTCTTTCATCTTGTCTGCATTAGTTTTGTTTTATACAAAAGCTTTTCAATTTGATATAATCAAAGTTTTCTGCTTTGTGATCAATAATGATCTCTAGTTCTTCATTAGTCAAAAAGTCCTTCCTCCTGCATAGGTCTGCGAGATAAACTATCCTATGTTCTTCTAATTTATTTATTATCTCATTCTTTATGCCTAGGTCATGAACCCATTTTGATCTTATCTTGGTGTAGGTGTTAAGTGTGGGTTAATGCCTAGTTTCTGCCATACTAATTTCCAATTTTCCCAGCAGTTTTTGTCAAATAGTGAATTCTTATCTTTTGGGTCTTTGGATTTGTCAAACACTAGATTATTAAAGTTATTGACTATTTTGTCCTATGAACCCAACCAATAGGTTCCATTGAAATGGAATGAAATGAATAGCCTAGTCTATTTCTTAGCCAATACCAAATGGTTTTGGTAACTACTGGTCTATAATATAATTTTAGATCTGGTACAGCTAGGCTGTGATGACTGCATATTTAAAATCAGCCAAAGTCAGGAATTCAGCTTAAGGGAAAACTCTTAAACTCTTAACTCTTAAATCTTTATTCTCAGTAGATGTGAAGAAGGATTGCGATAGCAATATGGGCAGCTGCAACAGGAAGCCAGCCAGCAGAGGTGAAGGGGGATTGCAGATGAAAAGGGGATTGGAGGTGAAGGGCAGTCACAGTAGCAATGTGAGCAGCCGTGACAAGACACCTGCCAGCAGTTTCTCTTTCTGCTTCCCTTTCCCCTCCCCTACCTCCACCCACCAAAATTGTCATTTCCTATACAACACATCAGGACTTGCACAAAGAGTAGGTGGGGTCCATTCTTTCTCCAAGCATATATACTAATAGAGTATGATCCAAATACTATTTAGCCTCACGTGCTTGGGACCTCAGTGCATCAACTCAAGCCTCAGCCCATTACATCTCCCGCTTGCTTTTGTTTTAGAATACAGGTGGTGATGCTATCCCTGACTCCTCAGGGAGGCCAGAGCCCCTGAGGGGAGGTGATCACACCCTCCCTGACTTCTCAGAAAAGGAGGTGAAAGCACCAAAAAGGAGGTGATCATGCCTTCCCTGACTTCTCAGGAAGGAAGATGAAAAGCACCAAAGGAAAGTGGGGGTTGCTAGTGGGTTTCTGGGCTGAAGGGTCTTATTATGCACAAACCCATCAACATGGGGGGTATTACACAAGCACATAGCAATAACCCAGAGGCTATTAGTGCACAGTCAGTGCAGGCTCGATGTGGTGCAACAAACATGAATTGTTCATGCAAGTAGTGCTATAACAAAGAAAATGAATCAACATGGTGTTGTAAAAGATTTCCAGAAGTCCTAGAAGGAGGGTTTGTAAACAACAGTCACACATATGCTTTCTTCAGCAGCCAAGGGATAGTCTAAAACCAATCTATTGGCCATTGCTTCACATGTCAGGGAATCCAATGATCCCCCCAAGTTTTTGAAGTCCTGCAAAAGTCTTTTTATGTGTTAGGGAATCCAATGATTCCAGCAGATTTTGAAGTCCTGTAACAGTCTTTTCATTTCTCAGAAAATCCAATGATTCCTGAGGGCTTTCAAGTCTTATGTCTCAGAGAATCCAATGATTCCTGAGAGTTTTTAAGTCCTACAACAATCTTATGTCTCACAGAATCCAATGATTCCTGAGGATTTTCAAGTCCTACTACAATCTTATGTCTCAGAGAATCCAATGATTCCTGAGGGTTTTCAAATCCCACAACAATCTTATGTCTCAGAGAATCCAATGATTCCTGAGGGTTTTCAAGTCCTCCAACAATCTTATCATGTCTCAGAGAATCCAATGATTCCTGAGGGTTTTGAAGTCCAACAATTTTCTATGTCCATGAGTCAAATGCCATAATTGCCACATTCTTTCAATGGTGAGCACAATCAGCAATAGAACCACCCGATATTTCTTGGGTCTTCTCCTTTGTTTCAAGGGTCTACTCTGTCTCTCTGCAATGGACAAGGCGAATATGGCTTGTTGGCACCCATCTGATTCCTTCTCATCCTGTAAAAATACAAGCAAACCCCCTTCCTCAAGCAGTTAAGCTATTGAATTCCCTTCTATTTACCACTTTCTGGATCTCTCCACATCACCTGGCAATTATCTAAAGATAGTAGAGCTATTTGCACTGGACACTGCCCTGTTGTGTTAAAAGGCCTGTTACCTCCCCAACTGTAACCTTAAATGCTTTTCTGTTGGTTGATGATATCAGAGTCCTGAATTTCTAAATACTCTCTGGGTATAACCTCAGTTGCTATCATGCCCCACCTATCTTTTGATTGATATGGAGCTGGGCCCTCATTTCTCTGATTCAATCTACATTCAGAGGCCCAGTGAAAACCTCAATTAAATTTTGGACATGGGGTTTTGGGTTTTATTCTCTCATCCTGTCTTCTCATTCTATCTCCCTATTTACAATGAGCTCTCAAATGTCCAACTTGTCCACACTGAAAGCATCTACGAGTTTTTCTAGAAGTCCCTTGCCAACAGGGATCCTGTCTTTCCATGTTCATCATAGTTTGGGTATGATAAGCATTTGTGTCCACTGTGGCACAGCACCTTATGATCTCCTCTAAAGGAGCACCCTTGTGCAGTCCTAGTATAATTCTTCTGCAAACCTCATTAGCATTTTCCTTAGCATGTTGCCTTATCAAAATGTCTGTTACTGCATTTTTCCCCATTAGTTCTTATGATAGCTGTCTGCAAACATCCCACAAAGTCAGCAAAGGGTACATTTGGCCTTGTGTTATTTTTGTGAAGGCCTCACCCTTGTTGTCTTTATTGTGGAGAGAAGCCCACGCTTTGATAGCATTAGCAGCAATTTGCTCATATGCTGCTATGGAATAATTAATCTGTACTGCAACCCGTCTGCATAGGAACCTACACCTGTTAGTAGGTCATAGGTGATTGCAGCATGAATTGCATTTTGACTATTTTGTTGGGCTAGTATCCTACAGAGCTCACTATATTCAGAAAGCCACAAGTAGTTCTGTCCAGGATCTAGGCATATTCTTGCTATAGATTTCCAGTCATTAGTGGTTAAGATTTCAAAAGCCAAATTCTGTAATAACATCTTAACTTAAGCTGATATAGCCCCATAAAGAGTGCAAGCCCTTTTCAGGTCTTTGAAGATTTCAAAAGGAGCGTATTTTCTACTTTCTTGACCTGAAGAATTAAACTGTTGAATTACAGGAAAAATGTGGTGTTCAAATTGTGATACATCTCTCCCTTCAGCTTTGGCCTTAATTAGTCCCTTTTGCAATCTAGTCATAGGAGAGGCTGGATGTTGGGAGGGAGGTGCTGGTGCAGTCACTGCCCCTCCCCCCCAATACTTGTCCTCCCTCCATTCCAGAGGGTGGAGTTGATGGAGGAGAGTCAATTACCTGCTCTTTAGGTGGGGCTGAAGCTACCTCAGATTCACCACACCCTTGAGCCTTACTTAAGTCTCCCTGCCCTGTGGGGACATGTTCATTAATCTGTTCATTGTCTTCCTCCTTTATCTTAGGCGTCTCCATTTGGCTGTTCTTAGAGCTTTTTTTTTTTTTTTCTTCTATAATTTATATGGTTTCTTAAGGCCAACTGTATTATATTGCATAAATAGAATACCTGGATGGAAATTGAATGAGGACCACTTTCGTTGTAATATGCGGAGAGCTGTTGCCCAATTAATGTCCAATTATCTGGAAAGATTTGCTCTTCCTCTAAGAACCAAGGGGAGGTGCGTTTTAATGTTCCCAGAAGTTTAGCTATCTGTTCCCAAGTTATAAGTAGCCCTTGATCTTCTATCAGCTTAAGTATGCTTTCTATAGCACCACTCCTGGGTGGGGGTGGGAGGGTTGGAGTGGGGGATGGAGAATCTTTAGCTAACATCTGTCCCATTTCAGCCAAAAAAAAGATTACTAGTTTAGTCTTTAAGAAAATAAGTTCCCTATTTGTCTATTATTAGACAAGTTCCTGGTCACTGGAGACTTCTTCTGTGAAAGTAGGGTCCTTGATTCCCCATGCTTGGGCACCAAATGTGATGACCGCATATTTAAAATCAGCCAGAGGCAGGAATTCAGGTTAAGGGGAAAATCTTCAATATTTATTGCCAGTAGAGGTGAAGAAGGATTGCGATAGCAATATGAGCAACTGCAACAGGAAGCCAGCCAGTAGAGGTGAAGGGGGATTGCAGGTGAAAAGGGGATCAGAGGTGAAGGGCGGTCACAATAGCAATGTGAGCAGCCATGACAAGATGCCTGCGAGCAGTCTCTCTTTCCACTTCCCTTTCCCCTCCGTTGCCTCCACTCACCAAAATTGTCATTTCCTATACAACAAATCAGGACTTGCACAAAGAGTGGGTGGGGGCCATTTTTTCTCCAAGCATATATATTAATAGAGTATGGTCCAATTACTATTTAGTCTCACATGCTTGGGACCTCAGTGCATCTACTCAAGCCTCAACCCATTACACTAGGCCACCTTCATTTGATTTTTTTTATTAATTCCCTTGAAATTCTTGACCTTTTGCTTTTCCATATGAACTTTGTTGTTATTTTTTCTATGTCATTAAAATAGTTTTTTGGGAGTCTGATTGGCATAGAAAATAGATTAGTTTAAGTAGTATTGTCATTTTTATTATATTTGCTCAACCTATTGAAGAGCACTTACTATTTTTCCAGTTGTTAAGATCTTTATTTTTGTGGAAAGTGTACAATATTGATTACTCATATAGTTCCTGACTTTCCCTTGGCAGATAGATTCTCAAATATTTTATACTATTGGTAAGTATTTTAAATGGAATTTCTCCTTATAACTCTTACTATTAGATTCTATTAATGATATATAAGAATGCTGATGACTTATGTGAGTTTATTTTGTATCCTGAAACTTTGCTAAAGGTGTGAATTATTTTTAATATCTTTTTAGTAGAATTTCTGGGGTTCTTTAAGTATACCATATCATCTGCAAAGAGTGATAATTTGGTTTCCTCAGTACCTACTTTAATTTCTTTAATCTCTTTCTCAGCTCTTATTGCCAAAGCTAGCATTTCTAATACAATATTGAATAGTCATGGTGATAGTGGGCAACCTTGTTTCATTCCTGATTTTATTGGGAATGGTTCAGTTTGTCCCTATTACATATGATGCTTACTGACAGTTTTTAATAGATGCTTCTGATTATTTTAAGAAAATGTCCATTTATTCTTATGCCCTCAAGTGTTTTTAATAATTAATAATTAAATAAATAATAATTAATTAATGATGAATAATAAAAATCAATAATAATAACAATAATAATATTGGATGTTGGATTTTATCAAATGCTTTTTCTACATCTATTGAGATGATCATATCGTTTTTGTTAATTTGGTTGTTGATATAGTCAATTATGCTAAAAGTTTTCTAGTGTTGAAACAGTCCTGCTTTCCTGGTATAAATCCTATTTGGTCATGGTGTATTTTCTTGGGGATGATTTTCTGAAATCTTTTTGCTAATATTTTATTTAACATTTTTGCATCAATATTCATTAGGGAGATTGGTGTGTAATTTTCTTTATCTGTTTTCATCCTATGTGGTTTAGGTATCAGTACCATGTCTGTATCATAAAAGGAATTTGGTAGGAGTCCTTCATTCCCTATTTTTTCAAATAATTTATATAATATTGGAGTTAATTGTTCTTTAAATGTTTGGTAGAATTTACATATAAATCCTGAGGATTTTTTCTTAGGGAGTTGATTAATAGCATGTTCGATATCTTTTTTTCTAAAATTGGATTATTTAAGCAATTTTCTTCCTTCTCTGTTAATTGGGAAAGCTTATATTTTTCAAGGTTGTCATCCATTTCACTTAGGTTATCAAATTTCCTGGCATAAATTTGGCCAAAGTAACTCTTTATTATTGCTCTAATTTCCTCTTCATTGGTGGCAAGTTCTCCCTTTTTATTTTTAAGATTAATAATTTGATTTTCCTCTTTTCTTTTTCTAATCAGAGTTGCCAAAGGTTTATCTATTTTATTGGGTTTTATTTTCCATTAAAAAAACTCTGTTTTATTTATTAATTCATTTTTTTTTACTTTTAATTTTTATCAATTTCTCCTTTTAATTTTAGAATTTCAAGTTTCATATTTGATTGGGGGTATTTAATTTGGACTTTTTCTAGCTTTTTCAGTTGCAAGCCCAATTCATTGATCTTCTCTTTCTTCTATTTTATTCATGTAAGCCTCTAAAGATATAAAATTTCCTTTTATTACTGCTTTGACTGCATCCCACAAATATTGGTATGCTGTCTCATTGTTGTCATTCTCCTGTGTGAAATTATTAATTGTGTCTATGATTTGCTGTTTTACCCAATCATTCTTTAGGATGAGATTATTTAGTTTCTAATTACTTTTTGGTTTATTCACCTCTAGCTTTTTGTTGAATGTAGTTTTTATTGAATCGGGATCTGAAATAATGCATTTACTATTTCTGCCTTCCTGCATTTAGTTTTAAGGTCTTTATGTCCTAATATATCATCAGTTTTTATAGAGATTCTATGAACTGCTGAAAAGAAAGTGTACTCCTTGTCGTCTCCATTCAGTTTTCTCCAAACATCTATCCCACTTAGCTTTTCTAATATTCTATTTACCTCTTTAACATCTTTCTTATTTGTTTTGTGGTTGATTTATCTAATTTTGAGAGTGCAAGGTTGAGATCTCCCACTATTATAGTTTTGCTGTCTATTTCTTCTTACAACTCTCTTAACTTCTCCTTTAGGAAGTTAGATGCTCTACCACTTAGTGCATATATGTTTAGTATTGATAATGCTTCATTGTCTATCCTACCCTTTAGCAAGATATAGTTTCCTCCTTATCTCTTTTAATTGGATCAATTTTTGCTTTTGCTTGATCTGAGATAAGGATGGCTATCCCTGCTTTTTTTACTTCACCTGAAGAATAATAGATTCCTTTAAAGTAGAAGCTACTATGTCCTGGGTAATGTTAATTGTGTCTCTGTGGTATTTAAATTATTTCTTTCCTCTGCATGAAATATCTTTTCCTTAGTGTTATAGTTCTAAAATTTAGCCACAATATTCCTTAGGGTTTTAATTTTTGGTTCTCTTTTAGGACATGATTGATGAATTCTTTCAATGGCAATTTTACACTGGTTCTTGCACATCAGGGCAGTTTTCCTTGATATTTTCCTGGAAGATGATGTGAGTTTTTTTTTCATCATGATTTTCAAGAAGTTCAATAAATTTTAGCTTCTCTCTCCTAGATCTATTTTCTCAGTCAGTTCTTTTTCCAATGAGATATTTTACTTTTTCTTCTATTTTTCTTTCTTTCTTCTTTCCCTCTTTCTCTCTCTCCTTTTGCTTTTACTTATTCTTTTTTCCATACAATTATTTTATTTCTGTTCTATTTTTATTGATAATTTATATTTATTTTATTTATAATGTATTATTGCATTTTAATATTAATTATTAAATTTATCTTACAATTATTTTATTTATAATGTATTGACTTTATCCTGTTTCTCATAGAGTCCCATTTTTTTTAAATCAAACTTCACATTTCATAAGATTGTACTCTCACTCTTCAGAAATGATCTCATATCTGCTCTACATTAATGAAAATAGAAAGGCTGACCTTGATGAGCCCCTCAGTTAAGTTTACCTAAAACAATATCTCCTTTTCTATAGAAAAAATAAGTTGATCATTCTCTTTACCATATCTCACCCTGTTATCATTCTGTGAATAAGAATTCTAGCACTACAACCAATATCAATGTCATTTTGTCTAATCCTACCATTTTGCAGATAAGAAAATTGGGTTTTTGAAGTTATTGTTGTTTTTATTGTTTGTCCTTGTTCTCAGAAGCCTATGACATTAGAGAGGTGATGCTACAGCATGCAAGTGAGTTGGATTTAGGTGAAAGAGGGCTGTGCAAGATCACCTGCCTTATGTTCTCCTCCAATGGTATCTGGACCCAGAGACCATATATAGATCAGGACAACTGGTGATAGCCCTGGATGCAGTAGAAGACCTTGGATTTTTTAAGTTAAGGCCTTTATCAGGTATCAGTTTGACTGAGGTTGCACCTATTCAGTAATATATGCCTTGCCCAAGGTCATAAGTGTAGCATCAGAAATGGAATATGAACCCAAGCCCTCTGACTTGTTTGACTGATCCTTGATGTCTCATTGAATCATTCATTTCCATTTGTTCAATTCAAATTTTTATAGAATTATTTTTTTCAGTTACTTTTTTTAGCTCCTTTTGCATTGGCCAATTGAATTTTCAAATGAGTTGTTTTGTTCAATGGATTTGTTTTTCTATTTCTCAAATTTTGGTTTTTAAGGATTTATTTCCTTTTTCTATTTTGTCAAACCTATTTTTAAGGAGTTTAATTTTTTTTTCCTTTCACTAAATCTATTTTTTAAGAAGTTTTCTTCAGATAATTTCTGTTTCCTTTTCCAAATACTCCTACAATATTCTCATTTCCGTTCCCCATTTTCTTCTAACTCTCTTTTAAAATACTTCTCAAATTCTGCCAAGATGACTTTTTGAGATGGGAACCAACTCATAGCACCCTTTGGTGATTTAGATATGATTTACTTTTAGTGTCCTCAGGGTTTGAGGTCTGTTCTTTTTCTCCTTAAAAACTAGTCAGAGTTGCTTTTGCTTTTATTTCTCATTTTTTTAATATTTAAGGTGTGCTCTTAGGGCAGATTGTCTCAAGCTTTAGGTGACAGTGGCTGCCCTGTGTTGCTCCTGCTGATTTCTGGTGCTGGATGGGATTAGCAAAGTCCTACCTTATTCTGGGGTTCAGAGGCTCATTATTTGTCTTTTGTATTTCTGTTGGATGTCTCACAGATAATCTTCTGATTTACTGGCTTGTAACTCTAACATAGTAGTCAATGCTGCTATATTTTGGCTAAGAGCCTCCTGGTAAGTTTGCCAGCACAAGACAACATACCACCCTGGGTCCCTGAGCAGGGGCCACATTAGACCACTAACTCACATCCAATTGAACCAGACCTTTTTTGAAGTTCTTCCAAAATATCTTCTGCTGGAAATTTGTTATACTCCATATATTTGTGCACTCCAAAACCATTCAAAGAACTGATATGTTGTTCATTTGAGGGGTGCTGGAAAGAGCTCAACTGAGAATGTCTCCTTTTTGGCATCATGACTCCACTTCCCAAATGTCTTCATTTTTGAGAAGATATAGAGCAATATGATATTTACTGATGAATAATTAGTGACATAGCATTAGATCAAGTGGCTGTCCCTAAATCATTTTCCATTCCAATGATTGTGTAATTCTAAGAGAGAATTATGTAATGTTTGGGCTAGCTCTCTGGAGGTCCTCCAAATAGGCTTTGGTTTCAGCAAAATAATCACCACAAGAATAGTCAGGAATAAAGTACAAAGTTTATATTATCTCCTTCACAGTCTGTCTCGTTTGCCTGGGTCTGGGCTAGCTTTCTAGGGGACCTTTAGATGCGCTTTGGTCTTAGTGGAGAAGAGAAGGATGACAGGCCAGCCATGATGAGGGTCTCTGACTTCCAGTCTTTTCAAGTTCTCCTCTAGGTCTGACTCTGACCTTTTAAATACTCTGATACAATTGAATCCATTTATCATACTGATTATAAGCCAATAATTATATCACTAGGGAACAATTATTTATTGTAAGATTAAATCAATCATACTGAACTAGAGAACTATTAATTACCATGTTAAATTAGATAAACATTGTCTTTTTTTCTTTTTCTTTTTTATTATTTTTCTTTCAAGTCAAAGCTTTGTTTAATTAGAGATGATTTCCTTTTTTTTATAATATTTTTTTATTGATACAAGAAAAAATAGACAGCAAAACTATAATAGTGGAAGATCTCAACCTTGCACTCTCAGAATTAGATAAATCAAACCACATAATAAATAATAAAGAAGTCAAAGAGGTAAATAGAATACTAGAAAAGTTAGATATGATAGATCTCTGGAGAAAATGTAATGGAGACAGAGAGGAGTACACTTTCTTTTCAGCAGTACATGGAACCTATACAAAAATTGACCATATATTAGGACATAAAAACCTCAAACTCAAATGCAGTAAGGCAGAAATAGTAAATGCATCCTTTTCAGATCACGATGCGATGAAAATTTCATTCAACAAAAAGGGGAAAGTAGACAAAAAGTAATTGGAAACTAAATAATCTCATATTAAAGAATGATTGGGTGAAACAGCAAATCATAGACATAATCAATAACTTCACCCAAGAAAACAATAATAATGAGACATCATACCAAAATGTATGGGATGCAGCCAAAGTGGTAATAAGGGGAAATTTCATATCTTTAGAGGCCTATTTGCAAAAAATAGAGATAGAGAAGGTCAATGAATTGGGCTTGCAACTAAAAATGCTAGAAAAGGAACAAATTTAAAACCTCCAGTCAAACACTAAACTTGAAAATCTAAAAATAAAAGGAGAGATCAATAAAATTGAAAGTAAAAAAAAAAAACCTATTGAATTAATTAATAAAACTAAGAGTTGGTTCTATGAAAAAACCAACAAAATAGACAAACCCTTAGTAAATCTGATTAAAAAAAAGGAAAGAGGAAAATCAAATTGTTAGTCTTAAAAATGAAAAGGGAGAACTCGCCACTAACAAAGAGGAAATTAGAGCAATAGGAGTTACTTTGACCAACTTTATGCCAATAAATTTGACAACTTAAATGAAATAGAAGAATACCTCCAAAAATACAGCTTGCCCAAACTAACAGAGGAAGAAGTAAATATCCTAAACAGTCCCATCTCAGAAAAAGAAATAGAACAAACTATCAACAACTCCCTAAGAAAAAATCCCCAGGACCAGATGGATTTACATGTGAATTCTACCAAACATTTAAAGAACAATTTAAAAAACTGATTTTACCTCCAATGCTAAATAAATTATTTGAAAAAAAATAGGAATTGAAGGAGTCCTACCAAACTCCTTTTATGACACAGACATGGTACTGATACCTAAACCAGGTAGGCTGAAAACAGAGAAAGAAAATTATAGACCAATCTCCCAATGAATATTGATGCTAAAATCTTAAATAAAATATTAGCAAAAAGATTACAGAAAATCATCCCCAGGATAATACACTATGACCAAGTAGGATTTATAACAGGAATGCAGGGCTGGTTCAATATTAGGAAAACTATGAGCATAATTGACTATGTCAATAACCAAACAAACAAAAACCATATGATCATCTCAATAGATGCAGTAAAAGCATTTGATAAAATCCAACATCCATTCCTAATAAAAACACTTGAGAGCATAGGAATAAATAGACTTTTCCTTAAAATAATCAGGAGCATATATTTAAAACCATCATAGTAAGCATCATATGCAATGGGGAAAAACTGGAACCTTTCCCAGTAAGATCTGGAGTGAAGCAAGATTGCCCACTATCACCATTATTATTCAATATTGTATTAGAAACATTAGCCTCTGCAATAAGAGTTAAGAAAGAGATTAAAAGAATTGGAATAGGCAATGAGGATACCAAACCATCACTCTTTGCAGATGATATGATGGCATATCTAGAGAACCCCAGAGATTCTAATAAACAGCTATTAGAAATAATTCATAATTTTAGCAAAGTAGCAGGATACAAAATAAATCCCCATAAATCCTCAGCATTTTTATACATCTCCAAAAAAACCCAACAGCAAGATATACAAAGAGAAATTCCATTCAAAATAACTGTTGATAGCATAAAATATTTGGGAATCTATCTACCAAAGGAAAGTCAGGAATTATATGAGCAAAATTACAAAAAAACTTACCACACAAATAAAGTCAGACTTAAATAATTGGGAAAATATTAAGTGCTCTTGGATAGGCTGAGCGAATATAATAAAGATGACAATACTCCCTAAACTAATCTATTTATTTAGTGCTATACCAATCAGACTTCCAAGAAAGTATTTTAATGATCTAGAAAAAATAACAACAAAATTCATATGGAACAATAAAAAGTCGAGAATCTCAAGGGAATTAATGAAAAAAAAAATCAAACGAAGATGGCCTAGCTGTACCTGATCTAAAATTATATTGTAAAGCAGCAGTCACCAAAACCATTTGGTATTGGCTAAGAAATAGATTAGTGGATCAGTGGAAAAGGTTAGGTTCACAAGACAGAATAGTCAACTATAGCAATCTAGTGTTTGATAAACCCCAAGATCCTAACTTTTGGGATAAGAATTCATTATTTGATAAAAACTGCTGGGATAACTGGAAATTAGTATGGCAGAAATTAGGCATGCACCCACACTTAACACCATATACCAAGATAAGAGCAAAATGGGTCCATGATTTAGGCATAAAGAATGAGATTATAAATAAATTAGAGGAACATAGGATAGTTTATCTCTCAGACTTGTGGAGGAGAAAGAAATGTGTGACCAAAGATGAACTAGAGACCATTACTGATCACAAAATAGAAAATTTTGATTACATCACATTAAAAAGCCTTTGTACAAACACAACTAATGCAAACAAGATAAGAAGGGAAGCAACAAACTGGGAAAACATCTTAACAGTTAAAGGTTCTGATAAAGGCCTCATTTCCAAAGTATATAGAGAACTGACTCAAATTTATAAGAAATCAAGCCATTCTCCAATTGATAAATGATCAAAGGATATGAACAGATAATTTTCAGAGGATGAAATTGAAACTATTACCACTCATATGAAAGAGTGTTCCAAATCACTATTGATCAGAGAAATGCAAATTAAGACAATTCTGAGATACCACTACACACCTGTCAGGTTGGCTAAGATGACAGGAAAAAATAATGATGAATGTTGGAGGGGATGCGGGAAAACTGGGACACTGATGCATTGTTGGTGGAGTTGTGAATGAATCCAACCATTCTGGAGAGCAATCTGGAATTATGCCCAAAAAGTTATCAAATTGTGCATACCATTTGATCCAGCAGTGTTTCTATTGGGCTTATATCCCAAAGAAATGCTAAAGAAGGGAAAGGGACCTGTATGTGCCAAAATGTTTGTAGCAGCCCTGTTTGTAGTGTCTAGAAACTGAATGGATGTCCATCATTTGGAGAATGGCTGGCTAAATTGTGGTATATGAATATCATGGAATGTTATTTTTCTGTAAGAAATGACCAACAGGATGAATACAGAGAGATTTGGAGAGACTTACATGAACTGATGTTAAGTGAAATGAGCAGGACCAGGAGATCATTATACTCATCAACAATGATATTGTATGAGGATGTATCCTGATGGAAGTGGATTTCTTTGACAAAGAGACCTAACTCATTTTCAATTGATAAATGATGGACAGAAGCAGCTACATCCAAAGAAAGAACACTGGGAAATGAATGTGAACTATTTGCATTTTTGTTTTTCTTCCTGGGTTATTTTTATCTTCTGAATCCAATTCTCCATGTGCAACAAGAGAACTGTAGGGTTCTGCATACATATATTGTATCTAGGATATACTGTAACCTATTTAACATGTATAGGACTGCTTGCCCTCTAGCGGAGAGAGGGAGAGGGGGAGGGGAAAAATCGGAACAGAAGCGAGTGCAAGGGATAATGTTGTAAAAAATTACCCTGGCATGGATTCTGTCAATATAGAGTTATTATATAATAAAAAAAATATATATAAAAATAATTTTTTATTGACAGAACCCATATCAGGGTAATTTTTTACAACATTATCCCTTGCACTCGCTTCTGTTTCAATTTTTCCCTTCCCCCCCTCCACCCCATACCCCAGATGGCAAGCAGTCCTATACATGTTAAATAGTTTACAGTATATCCTAGATACAATATTTGTGTGCACAACCGAACAGTTCTCTTGTTGCACAGGGAGAATTGGATTCAGAAGGTATAAATAACCCGGGAAGAAAAACAAAAATGCAAGCAGTTTATATTCATTTCCTAGTGTCCTTTATTTGAGTGTAGCTGCTTTTGTCCATCCTTGATCAAATGAAACTGAGTTAGATCTCTTTGTCAAAGAAATCCACTTCCATCAGAATACATCCTCATTCAGTATCATTGTTGAGGATATAATGATCCTCCTGGTATATAATGATCTTCTGCTCATTTCACTTAGTATCAGTTCTTGTAAGTCTCGCCAGTCCTCTCTGTATTCATCCTGCTCGTCATTTCTTACAGAACAATAATATTCCATAATGTTCACATACCATAATTTACTCAACCATTCTCCAATTGATGGGCATCCATTTATTTTCTAGTTTCTAACAGGGCTGCCATGCACATTTTGGCACATACAGGTTACTTTCCCTTCTTTAGTATCTCTTTGGGGTATAAACCCAGTACAAACATTGCTGGATCAAAGGGTATGCACAGTTTGATAACTTTTTGAGCATAGTTCCAAATTGCTCTCCAGAATGGCTGGATGTGTTCACAATTCCACCAACAATGTATCAGTGTCCCTGTTTTCCCACATCCCCTCCAACATTCCGCATTATCTTTCCCTGTTACTCTAGCCAATCTGACAGGTGTGTAGTGGTATCTCAGAGTTGTCTTAATTTGCATTTCTCTGATTAATAATGATTTGGAGCATATTTTCATATGTCTATAAATAGTTTTAATTTCTTCATCTGAGAATTGTCTGTTCATATCCTTTGACCATTTATCAATTGGAGAATGGCTTGATTTCCTATAAATTAGAGTCAATTCTCTATATATTTTGGAAATGAGGCATTTATCAGAACCTTTGACTTTAAAAATGTTTTCCCAGTTTATTGCTTCCCTTCTAATCTTGTCTGTATTGATTTTGATAAACATTGTCTTATCAGTTCCACTAAGTTAAAATCTTGTTGTAAGAATCTTTGCTTCAAGTATATTTCACCAGAGTTCTGGCCCATTAAAAGTTGTCATTAATTATAGCCTGTATTCTATACTTGCATGGGGATAGAGGCCAATGTAGAAAGTTCCAGGAAGTGGAATACTGTGTAAAGGGCTGAAACTCTGAGTCGATGCATTGAGGTTGGACAACCGAGCATTTAAGGCTATTTACTGATTGGACAATATTCTATTAGCATGCTTGGAAAATGGCCTTTCCCACTATTCTGTTCAATCTTTTGGTGCATAAAGAGAATTGTGGGGAGGATTAGGGGATGGAGTAAGACAAACCAGCATCATTTTGGAAGTAGATGAGGAAAAAGGAAATCAAGGAGATCCTTTGTCCATCCAATTCACTTCTACCCCTAAAGACCAAGAATAATGACCAAGGACTTTTGCTTATCCTGACTTTGGCTGATTCTCAGGTATCCAGGGTGCTAATTCAGTCTTCACAATACTATACCAGTGAGTATTGCATATGTGGAACAGTATGTATGGAACTCGAAATGGTTCCAAGGCTTTGGATGATTAATTAAAGATGGATCATTTGAGGAGGAGAAATATATTTGTAATTCTATCCTGGGCAGGTGATCAGACATGGAAGCCCATGGAAGCCTTATAAAATAAATCTAGAGGTCATGATCAAGGAGGTAGTACAGAAGGAAATCTAATCATGGCCATAATAGTTGCAGGAGAAATCAGAGAGTTCAAGTAGGGTGTCTGATCAAAGAAAAGAGCAATCAATGAAATAGAAAAGATTTTTCATCAGGACTTAGCATATTTGCAGTGATGCTATTGTGGCCAATTGATATAATCTGTACTTCCAAGTTGTACTTAAATACAAGTGTGAGCTTTGTTTATTTGTTCCAGCTTAATTTTCTTAACTTGGAGATGAATGTTTTATACATATATATATGTTATCTCTTTTGCAATCAAACATCATCCAAGATGGTTTCCAAAAGGCAGGATTCCTGGATGATATTCACTATTGAATTAACTGCTATTGTTATAGTCCAGGAGAAATTGGTGCTTCTTCAATAATCATGATCCTCAGATTAGTACATTTCCTTCACTTCTCCATGCCATACTACAATGTCCTTGAATTCGGAAAAGATTTTGTCTTACAAGTGACAAAGATTACTCTGTTTCCACAAGTGAGACTTTGAAGGGAGAGACTTCAGAGATGATAATACATGTCTTCTAGTAAAGGCCACAGTATCATAGACACAAAGATTTAGATTTAGAAGAGGACTTTAGAGATAACTTAATTCAAGGTCTAAATTTTATATTTAAAAAAATTAAGTACTAGAGAACAAAATCATAACAAATAAGACAGTTAATGCAAAATCTGAGCTTCAGAAGTTACATGCTTTGAATTCAAATAGCATGTAGATAATGCTGGTATTTCAAAGATGATTCCAATACCTTTATCCAATATCCAGTATCCAATATTTGATTCCAATAGACTTCATACTTTGACAGGCTTTGGATTTGGGCTCAAAAGTTCATTGTTGAACTAGGAACAGTTTGTAAAGCTTCATTACTAGATGGTTGGCCATCAAGTGATGAATCCTTTTGATCAAATAAATTTGGCTTCTGTCACTGGACCTTTATCCCCTATGCCTGGAATGCAGTGGGTCTTTACTTCTTAGTCTTAGCATTAGAAGCTCCATTCAAGGTTTAGCTCCATTTTTAATTTTTTTTTTTAAATTAAGCACCCCATACAAATATTTCTGGTTCCTCTGCAATATCTTGAATTACTTCATATGTATTTATTTTTTATATACTTGTATATATATATAATATACATTCTGTCTCCTTTGCTAGAATGTAAACTTATTGAAAGCAGGGAGTTTTTCATTTTTGTCTTTGTGCCCAAGTGCCAGTGCCCAGTTCCTAATAAAACAATTGGCATATAAATGATGTTCAATAAATGAGGATGGATGATTGGTTGGTTGATTTTTGGATCACAGGACCATTAAAATTTACCAGCTAAAATGGTCATTCTTGTAAATATACAAAACCATACATTCCTAGATACTATTCATTAAACTAGATTCATCTTATATTGGCAACTTTCTCAGGCAAAATACCTTGTCTCTCCTTTTCTAAGGATACATCCTTTTTCTAAGCTCAGTTTTTCTAAAAATTTCTCCATTATTGCTTATCATCCTGCTGCTCCACCCTAACTCTATCATCATTAGCTTTCTAGGCAATCATAATACCCATCCACATTTAGAAATATTAATAAGTACTATGTATTTATGTATCACACCTTACAATATGTCAGATATTGTATGGAATTCATTACAAATATTGTCTTGTTGCATCCTAAAAACTACCCTGGAATATTATTGTTATCTCCATTTAGAGGTGAAGAAATTGAGAGAGAGATAAAATGACTTACCCAAATCATATAGTTAGTAAATGTCATTTGAACTCAGATTTTCATGCCTCCAAATCCAGCACTATCCTCACTACACCACATAGATACTTAACATTTCCATTTCTCATTCTAGTTTAAAATTTTGCAAACATTACTATTACTTTGCTAATATCAGTTTGTTACTTTAATTACATAAGGATTACCACTTACTGATTAGACAGTGGGGTTGTAGGAAGCTAGAGTCACAAATATTACACTCCCCAGTTTCCTTTTTGATCTTTGTAAGTATTATTGGTGCTTCTGTATAATGAAAAAAACTGATTTGTTGAAAAAAGGAAGATAGAAAGGATGAACATTGTCTTAACTTAAGACACAGAAGCTGGGGGACATACTGGGAGTGGATGGAGGAAAAAACAATGCAATCTGCCATACCTAGAAGCAGAAGCATTCCCTCTTTCCTATGCTTTCTGGAATCCCTTCATTCCTCAATGACTCAGTTCAAGTTCCAGATTCTATTTTTCTGACACCCCTCTTTCACCTCCTTTCCTTTGCAAGTGTTTTTTCTTTCAAAACCCTCTTCTTTAATATTGCATGTATTTGGTATACATACAAGCAGATGGTGTGTGTACTATATGCACACACATACACATGCAAGGTTTTCTCTCTTGATAGAATATAATCTTCCTGGGAGCAGGATCTCATATTTGTCTCTATATTTCTTTTGTTTAGCACTGTACCCATCATCTAATACATGATTATCAAAGTTATTACTGAATGACAGATTGATGTGGTAAAAATGTCTAATTGTTTGGACTTGGAATAAAAAGTGCCATCTGCATGCAGAGAAAGAACTGTGGAGATTGAATGTGGATGTAAGCATAGTATTTTTACTTTTACTTTTTTGCTGTTGTTCACTTATTGTTGGCTTTTTTTTCTCATTTCTCAAGTTAGGGCATTCCCTTTTGGATAGCTCTGAATTCAAATCAAAGGAATTTGGATTTTCATGGACAAGTTGGAAGATTCTGAAGACTATTAATCAGAAAAGTGAAAGATGAAGTATATATAAAAGAGAATAATTATGCTAGTCATATGAAAGGCATTTTGGCCGGAAAGAAAAAAGAAAATGAAAAGACCTATTAGAAAGCTGTGTAATAGCCCTGTCAGATATTAATGGGGGTCTCTATCAGGGTAATGAGAGTGGGACTAGAGAAGAAAGAATGGATAAAATGGAGAAGGGAGAATAAAAAGATAAGTGCAAGGTTATAATATGTGTGCCATTGATAGCAAAACTGAGAAGCAGATCTACAAATAACAGAGCATACAATTAAGTCCTAAATGAATAATGCAGACAATTTGTGTTGTATGAAGGGTTGAAAAGAGGGAGAAATTACTATAGACAGTTGTGTTTAGGGGAAATATATTTCAGGACATATTGGGGCATTTGCTGGTTCTTGAAGGGTGACTGGGATTTAGAAAGATCACTAAGATGTGGGAGGGCTATGCTTTTATTGTATCCATTTTTACTCTTTTGCAGTTTAAGAATATTGAGACTGTGAGCCTTACTATTAATATCTGAAGCAGAATTTGAACTTGTCTTCCTAATTCCAAATCCAGAACTTTCTGCATTGCTCCATCCATTAACTTTTTGCTGTTGATTCTCTCAGTTCAAGATAATTAGGAAAAACCCAGAAATACATATAAAATACAATTGAAGTCTATATTTTCACATTCAGAAGTAACAAAATATTATGCTATTTAATGTTGTTCTCTCTATATAATATAATATATGACTAATAGTGGGCTATAGATACATATAAAGTGGGTCCATGTTATGGATTAATGAATCATTAAATGGTAAATATTTGTATACTGTGAGAATGACAAAAAAAAAGACTCCCTTGAATTTTCAATGGATTGAGAAACAATTCAAAAATTGAGTCAATTGAGAAATCATAATCAAATCTTTGAAGATAGACCATAATAACATTTAAAAAGATATTTTGTATTATATCCAAAGTAATATATTACTTTATAATATACCTTTACTAGTGTGGTTCCCTCTGAGGTTATATTTAGACAACTTTTCCCAACTCATGTAAGTAATTAACTATTAAACAAGTGGAAAAATAATCCTGAGGCCATACTTTCACATTTATTCAGGTGTCTACTATTGGGTCCTCAGATAATAGACTGTAAATGGATTCTATAATATTATTAGTAATTGTTGCAGCTAGTTTCACAAAACAAGCTAAAAATAAAAGCAATGAGCAAATCCCATTGTCATGAAGGCTGCCTTGCTTAGGCATTTGTTTTGCATCATGTCCTCCCCCCCCAAAAAAAATTAATAGAAATGTCACTGAGTCATTGACAGTTCTCATCTTTATTCCCTTCCACAGATGTAGCACCTGCTGTTGTTTTTGGTTTTGCACATTCACTTGCCTAGTGAGTTACGATATTTACTAGCAATTGAATAAATCAGTGTACTATCTGACCCAGTGTTATAGAACCTAATACATATTGTGAACTAGAAGTCCCTGCCATGGCTCATAATGGATGAAGTGTACATTTAAAAAAGAAGTTTCAAAAGTTGGGGGAGATGAAACGGAAGAACATGAATAACAATAACAGAAGGTAAAGAAAAAAATGAGAGATAATGAAGATGCAACAGAGGAAGAAGAGTAGAATAAGGGTGAGGTGGAAGGGGAGAAAGAAAAGGAAAAGACAAAAAAAAAGAG
Organism: Antechinus flavipes; assembly: GCF_016432865.1. Lineage (NCBI taxonomy): Eukaryota > Metazoa > Chordata > Mammalia > Dasyuromorphia > Dasyuridae > Antechinus > Antechinus flavipes. The sequence continues at coordinate 266,913,706 of NC_067401.1, forward strand.
AGATAAAGGAAGGGGGAAAGCATAAGGAGGAAGAAGAAAAGGAATAAAGAGGAGGGAAAGGAAGAAGAGAGAGAAGAGAGGGAGAACAGAATGTAAGAAAAAAGTGATAGAAAATATTTTGTTGGGTTTATCTAGAAAGAAATAGAAGGAAAGAAAAAGGAGAAAGGAAGGAAAGACAGAAAGAAAAGGAGGGAGGGAGGGAGTAAGGGAAATAGAGAGAGAGAGAAAGGAAGGAATGGAGAGAGGGAGGAAAAAAGGAAGGAAAGAAATAAGTGGTTGAAAAAATTATTTTGTTGCCCTTATTTTAGAATGCTTGATCAAAAATCTTTCCTATACATGAAGAGTTCTTTCAGATGTGCCATTTTATATGATATAGAACTTATTGGAAAGCAAAGGAGAATAATGGAGAGGTTGACTTTGAAATTGGAAAGATGTTGGTTCAAATCATACCTGCTTAAAATGATAAAGTTGTGAGTTTCTGTTGGGGTGTGTGTGTGTGTGTGTGTGTGTGTACCCGCAGACATGTGTGTATATATGAAATTTGATTGTGCTGATTACATCACATTCTGGGTTAAATTTCTTCATAAAGTAGATTGAAATGACTTCAAAGTATTTGATATAACCACACAGGATTAAATAAAGAAACAAGTATTAAAATGCATATTGTTCAGACTAGGGAAGCTAAGTGACACAGTTGATAGAGTGCTGAAGCTAGAATCAGAAAGACTAATCTTTGTGAGTTCAAATATGGCCTCAGATACTTAGAAGCTGTGTGAATCTAGACAATTTTCTTAACCCTTATTTCCTCAGTTCTGCATCTGTAAAACCAGCAGGAGAAGGAAATGGTAGATTACTCAATGATCTTTGCCAGTAAATCACAAAATGGGGTCATAAAGAGTCTGACATGACTGAAACATGATTGAACAGTTGTCCAAGAGTTATAGATAGATAGATAGGTATACATTAAATATATATGTATATACATATGTGTGTATATATATGTACACACATATATACATACACACACATATATATGGTTGATATGGTTGAATAATTCATAAAGCAGGTTCGGGAAAGAAAGACACTATATGTGTATATTTATACATATATATATATATATATATATATATATATATATATTCCACAAATAAATATAGATGTGTATAAGATAGGTATTAATATATAGATAGGGGCAGGTATCTTATAGATTTCCCAGTTAAGAGCAGGGAGCACATTTTTGTATCTCTGTTTCTTAGTATGAACTTGATGACAAATTCCTAGATCTAAATTTAAGTGTATAAACTTGTCACAACGTTAAATAGAAAGAAAGAAGCTGACTAGATTGCTTTGGGAACAGACTTAATTGCAATTATTATTTTTTTTAATTTAAAAAGTAAGTTTCAATCTGCATTAACTTCTTTAGAAGTAAGAAGCATTTTTTTTTATTTAATAATTACTTTATATTGACACTCGTTTCTGTTCCGATTTTTTTTCCCTCCCTCCCTCCACCCCCTCCCCTAAATGGCAAGCAGTCCTTTATATGTTGGATATGTTGCAGTATATCCTAGATACAATATATGTTTGCAGAACTGAACAGATCTCTTGTTGCATAGGGAGAATTGGATTCAGAAGGTATAAATAACCCGGGAAGAAAAACAAAAATGCAGATAGTTCACATTCGTTTCCCAGTGTTCTTTCTTTGGGTGTAGCTGCTTTTGTCTGTCATTTATCAATTGAAACTCAGGTCTCTTTGTCAAAGAAATCGACTTCCATCAAAATATGTCCTCATACAATATTGTTGTCGAAGTGTATAATGATCTCCTGGTTCTGCTCATTTCACTTAGCATCAGTTCATGAAAGTCTCGCCAGTCCTCTCTGTATTCATCCTGCTGGTCATTTCTTACAGAACAATAATATTCCATAACATTCATATACCACAATTTACCCAGCCATTCTCCAATTGATGGGCATCCATTCATTTTCCAGTTTCTAGCCACTACAAACAGGGCTGCTACAAACATTTTGGCACATACAGGTCCCTTTCCCTTCTTTAGTATTTCTTTGGGATATAAGCCCAGTAGAAACACTGCTGGATCAAAGAGTATGCACAATTTGATAATTTTTTGGGCATAATTCCAGATTGCTCTCCAGAATGGTTGGATTTGTTCACAACTCCACCAACAATGTATTAGTGTCCCAGTTTTCCCACATCCCCTCCAACATTCATCATTATTTTTTCCTGTCATCTTAGCCAATCTGACAGGTGTGTAGTGGTATCAAAGAGTTGTCTTAATTTGCATTTCTCTGATCAATAATGATTTGGAACACTCTTTCATATGAGTGCTAATAGTTTCAATTTCATCCTCTGAAAATTGTCTGTTCATATCCTTTGACCATTTATCAATTGGAGAATGGCTTGATTTCTTATAAATTTGAGTCAGTTCTCTATATATTTTGGAAATGAGGCCTTTAACAGAACCTTTAACTGTGAAGATGTTTTCCCAGTTTGTTGTTCACTTCTAATCTTGTTTGCATTGGTTTTATTTGTACAAAGACCTTTTAATTTGATGTAATCAAAATTTTCTATTTTGTGATCAGTAATGGTCTCTAGTTCATCTTTGGTCACAAATTTCTTTCTCCTCCACAAGTCTGAGAGATAAACTATTCTATGTTCCTCTAATTTATTTATAATCTTGTTCTTTATGCCTAGGTCATGGACCCATTTTGATCTTATCTTGGTATATGGTGTTAAGTGTGGGTCCATGCCTAATTTCTGCCATACCAATTTCCAATTATCCCAGCAGTTTTTATCAAATAATGAATTCTTTTCTCAGAAGTTGGGGGCTTTGGGTTTGTCAAACACTAGATTGCAATAGTTGACAATTCTGTCTTGTGAACCTAGCCTTTTCCACTGATCCACTAATCTATTTCTTAGCCAATACCAAATGGTTTTGGTGACTGCTGCTTTATAATATAATTTTAGATCAGGTACAGCTAGGCCACCTTCATTTGATTTTTTTTTCATTAATTCCCTTGAGATTCTCGACTTTTTATTGTTCCATATGAATTTTGTTGTTATTTTTTCTAGATCATTAAAATATTTTCTTGGAAGTCTGATTGGTATAGCACTAAATAAATAGATTAGTTTAGGGAGTATTGTCATCTTTATTATGTTCACTCGGCCGAACCAAGAGCACTTAATATTTTTCTAATTATTTAAGTCTGACTTTATTTGTGTGGAGACTTTTTTATAATTTTGCTCATATAATTCCTGACTTTCCTTTGGTAGATAGATTCCCAAATATTTTATGCTATCAACAGTTATTCTGAATGGAATTTCTCTTTGTATCTCTTGCTGTTGGGTTTTGTTGGTGATGTATAAAAATGCTGAGGATTTATGGGGTTTTATTTTGTATCCTGCTACTTTGCTAAAATTATGAATTATTTCCAATAGCTTTTTAGTAGAATCTCTGGGGTTCTCTAGGTATACCATCATATCATCTGCAAAGAGTGATAGTTTGGTTTCCTCATTGCCTACTCTAATTCCTTTAATATCTTTCTCGACTCTTATTGCGGAGGCTAGTGTTTCTAATACGATATTAAATAATAATGGTGATAGTGGGCAACCTTGCTTCACTCCAGATCTTACTGGGAAAGGTTCCAGTTTTTCCCCATTGCATATGATGCTTACTGATGGTTTTAAATATATGCTCCTGACTATTTTAAGGAAAAGTGCATTTATTCCTATGCTCTCAAGTGTTTTTATTAGGAATGGATGTTGGATTTTATCAAATGCTTTTACTGCATCTATTGAGATGATCATATGGTTTTTGTTTGTTTGGTTATTGACATAGTCAATTATGCTCATAGTTTTCCTAATATTGAACCAGCCCTGCATTCCTGGCATAAATCCTACTTGGTCATAGTGTATTATCCTGGTGACGATTTTCTGTAATCTTTTTGCTAATATTTTATTTAAGATTTTAGCATCAATATTCATTAGGGAGATTGGTCTATAATTTTCTTTCTCTGTTTTCAGCCTACCTGGTTTAGGTATCAGTACCATGTCTGTGTCATAAAAGGAGTTTTGTAGGACTCCTTCAATCCCTATTTTTTCAAATAGTTTATATAACATTGGAGTTAATTGTTCTTTAAATGTTTGGTAGAATTCACATGTAAATCCATCTGGTCCTGGGGATTTTTTCTTAGGGAGTTGATTGATAGTTTTTTCTATTTCTTTTTCTGAGATGGGACTGTTTAGGATATTTACTTCTTCCTCGGTTAGTTTGGGCAAGCTATATTTTTGGAGGTATTTTTCTATTTCTTTTAAGTTGTCGAATTTATTGGCATAAAGTTGGGCAAAGTAACTCCTAATTATTGCTCTAATTTCCTCTTTGTTAGTGGCGAGTTCTTCCTTTTCATTTTTAAGACTAACAATTTGATTTTCCTCTTTCCTTTTTTTAATCAGATTTACTAAGGGTTTGTCTATTTTGTTGGTTTTTTCATAGAACCAACTCTTAGTTTTATTAATTAATTCAATAGTTTTTTTTTTTTTTACTTTCAATTTTATTGATCTCTCCTTTTATTTTTAGAATTTCAAGTTTAGTGTTTGACTGGGGGTTTTTAATTTGTTCCTTTTCTAGCATTTTTAGTTGCAAACCCAATTCATTGACCTTCTCTTTCTCTATTTTATACAAATAGGCCTCTAGAGATATGAAATTTCCCCTTATTACCGCTTTGGCTGCATCCCATACATTTTGGTATGATGTCTCATTATTATCGTTTTTTTGGGTGAAGTTATTAATTATGTCTATGATTTGCTGTTTCACCCAATCATTCTTTAGTATGAGATTATTTAGTTTCCAATTATTTTTTGGTCTACTTCTCCTGGTTTTTTGTTGAATGTAATTTTCATTGCATCGTGGTCTGAAAAGGATGCATTTACTATTTCTGCCTTACTGCATTTGAGTTTGAGGTTTTTATGTCCTAATATATGGTCAATTTTTGTATAGGTTCCATGAACTGCTGAAAAGAAAGTGTATTCCTTTCTGTCTCCATTACATTTTCTCCAGAGATCTATCATATCTAACTTTTCTAATATTCTATTTACCTCTTTGACTTCTTTCTTATTTATTTTGTGGTTTGATTTATCTAATTCTGAGAGTGCAAGGTTAAGATCTCCCACTATTATAGTTTTACTGTCTATTTCTTCTTGCAGCTCTCTTAATTTCTCTTTTAAGAATTTAGATGCTACACCACTTGGTGCATATATGTTTAATATAGATAGTGCTTCATTATCCATGCTACCCTTTAGCAAGATATAGTGCCCTTCCTTATCTCTTTTAATTAGATCAATTTTTGCTTTAGCTTGATCTGAGATCAGGATGGCTACCCCTGCTTTTTTGACTTCACCTGAAGCATAGTAGATTTTGCTCCAACCTTTTACCTTTAACCGGCATGTATCTCCCCCTTCAGGTGTGTTTCCTGTAAACAACATATTGTAGGATTCTGGCTTTTAATCCATTCTGCTAACCGCTTCCTCTTTATGGGGGAGTTTACCCCGTTCACATTTATGGTTAGAATGACCAATTCTGTATTACTTGCCATCTTGTTAACCCCGTTTATGCTTTTCTCCCTTCTTTCCCCTTTCCCCCCTTCCCAGTATTAAGCTTGTGAGCACCACTTGCTTCTCACAGCTCTCCCTTTTTAGTATCCCTCCCCCCGCCTTAGAGTTCCTCCCCCTATCTTACCCCTTTCCCTCCCAGTTTCCGTATTCCCTTCCGCTTAGCTTATTCCTTCCCTTTTCACTTTTCCCTTCTCACTTTTCAATGAGGTGGGAGAAGTTTCACCATAGATTGAATATGTCTTAAGATTTTTCACTTAAAGCCAATTCTGAAGGCAGTAAGATACCCACTATATTCATCCCCCTCCATTCTTTCTCTCAGATATAATAGATTTCCTATGCCTCTTCATGAGATGTACTCCCCCCACTTTACCCTTTTTCTGGTACAATGTCCTTTCCACATCAATTTCTAGAACAAGGTATACATGTATTCTTTATACATCTATATAGTCGAAATATAGTTCCCAAGATTAATCTTTACCTTTTTAGATTTCTCTTGAGTTCTATATTTGTAGATCAAACTTTTTGTTAAGTTCTGGCTTTTTCATCAGAAATAGATGAAATTCGCTTACTTGTTGAATGTCCATCTTCTTCCCTGGAAAAAGATGCTCTTTCTCACTGGGTAAGTTATTTTTGGTTGCATACTAAGTTCCTTAGCCTTTCGGAATATCATATTCCAGGCCCTTCGATCTTTTAATGTGGATGCTGCCAGATCCTGGGTGATCCTTATTGTGGCTCCTTGATACTTGAATTGGGTTTTTCTAGCCGCTTGCAATATTTTTTCCTTCATCTGAGGGTTCTGGCATTTGGCCACTATATTCCTTGGTGTTTTGATTTTAGGATCCCTTTCAGTGGGTGATCGATGGATCCTTTCAATGTTTATTTTTTCCTCTGTTCCTATGACTTCTGGGCAGTTCTCTTTGATAATTTCCTGGAAAATAGTGTCCAGGCTCTTTTTTTCATCATGTTTTTCTGGAAGTCCAGATTCTCAGATTGTCTCTCCTGGATCTGTTTTCCAGGTCTGTTGTCTTCCCCAGAAGGTATTTCACATTCTTTTCCATTGTTTGATTTTTTTGGATTTGCTTGACTGATTCTTCTTGTCTCCTCGAGTCATTCAATTCCACTTGTTCAATTCTGATTTTCAGTGAAGTATTTTCTTCACTCACTTTTTAAAAATCTTTTTCTACTTTTTCTACTTGTCCCATTGAGTTCTTTTGTTCTGTGGAATTTTTTTCCATTTCGCCAATTTTGTTTTCCAGTTCACCAATCCTATTTTTCAAGGATTTTACTTCTTTATCCACTCTTTCTTTAACTGACTTCTCCAGGCTCTTTTGCCAAGCCTCCCTCTCCTTTTCCAAGCTTCCCTCTCCTTTTGCCAAGCCTCCCTCTTTTTTTCCAAGCTTTCCTCTCCTTTTGCCAAGCCTCACTCTGCTTTCCCCATTTTTCTTCTAGCTCCCTTGTGAGAGCCTTTTTAATTACTTCTATGAGGTTCATCTGTGCTGAGGAACAGATGATCTCCTCCTTTGGGGATTCACCTGGGGACTGTCTGTTTTTAGTCTCCTCAGGATTTAGAGTCTGCTCTCTATCTGTATAGAAGCTGTCAAGGGTTAGCGTCCTCTTCAGTTTCTTGCTCATTCTGTCTAATAATCTAAGACAAACTACCAAAGAAAAACAGAAAAAACTGGAGTCTTTCTTTGGGGGAGGGGCTGGGTATGTTATGGAGCTTCCTCTACAGACTGCAGGGGGCAGCAGTGAGGCACTAGCAGGACTGTGCTGCGCCTGCGCTCTGAGATCCCAGAGCATGCTGAGTCACTGTGGGGAGGGAAGGGGGGGGGGCGGCCAGGTCCTGAGAGACTCCAGCTGTTTGGGGTTGTATTCTTCAGCCCCGGTGTTTTTAGCTTCTCTGCTGGGCTGCTGACTTGCCGCCGGAGCAAAGTATCTAATCCTGTAGCGAAGCTCTCCCCGCAGAGACGGCTGCGATCACTCCCTACCCCCTCTCCAGTCTGCTCCCGTGCTCTCACTGCCGCTGCCCGCTGCCTGCGCCCGATCTAAAACCGTCCCAGCCCTCCAGTAAAGACAGACCTTTCTTGGCGAATCTCAAGGATGGCTTCTCTTGGTAACTATTTGTGGGTTTTTTTTCAGTCAAGCATTAATTCAGAGGCTTGTAATGAAATGGATAGTGAGAGAAAGCGTGGAGCTTATGCAGCTGTGTGCCTCCTCTCCGCCATCTTAACCGGAAGTCTCCAATTGCAATTATTTTAATGACCTAACCTTACCCCTAAGGCTCATTTTCTTAATATTATTCTTCCACTGATACTGTATGGGTATGAATGATGAAAAAACAGTCACTGGAGAATTTAAGTAGTGGGTTACTTAACAGGTAATAGAGGAGTGTTAAGTGACTGTGAGTATGTTTCTATACAATGCAAGTAAATAGGGGTGTCAAATTTCAATAGGAACTGAAGATCATAAGTAGGATTTATACCAGGAATGTGGGGATGGTTCAATATGAGGAAACCTATTAGCATAATTGACTGTATCAATAACAAAACTAATATAAATCATGTGATTATCTCAATATATGCAATAAAAAAAAGCATTTGACAAAATCCAACAGCCATTCCTATTAAAAACACTAGAGAACATACAAATAAATAAAGTTTTCCTTAAAAGGATCAGTAGCATTTATTGAAAACTATCAGCATGCATCTTATGTATTGGTGACAAACTAGAACAAGATTAGATGTTAAAGAAGGTTTCCTTCTATCACCATTATTATTCAATATTTTATTATAACTGTTAGCTTTAGTTATTAGAGGAGAAAAATAAATAAAAGGAATTTTGTTGTGATACAGGAGCCACCTGCCAGTGGCTGCTGGAGGTCTATTTCAGACCTGTGGAATGGATCTCTCTTCATGTGAGCGAATGATAATGACACAAGGAAACTGAGAGGCAATTGTGTTTCTGACCTCTCTACTTTTCCCCCTGCTTCCAATTTATTCTATCCCCAGTCCACAAGCAACACTTCTGTTAGTAAAGGCTGCTTTGCAACTCCTTCAGATGTTATGCTTCAGAGCTGTGGAGGGTCTCGGAGAATTGACCTGCCCCTTTACCTAGGCATGGTCCTTAACAATTCCCAATATTTTGTTTAGATGTGATTACTTTTCCCCCACAGCATGGTCAGTAAGTTTGTGCATTTGCTGTTTATCTGAGCCATGCAAGCAGCATTATCACTTCTAGATGGTTGTAGAGTGAAATACTATAGCAGGTGTTGATCTTGTGAGATGTCATGGAGGCAAACTTTCTTTCTTTCTTTCTTTTTTTTTTTTTTTTTTTTTTTTTTTTTTGTTTATAGTAACTTTTTATTGACAGAACCCATGCCGGGGTAATTTTTTACAACATTATCCCTTGCACTCACTTCTGTTCCGATTTTTCCCCTCCCTCCCTCCACCCCTTCCCCTAGATGGCAAGTAGTCCTATATATGTTAAATATGTTGCAGTATATCCTAGATACAATATATGTATGCAGAACCCTTTTTGCATAGGGAGAATTGGATTCAGAAGGTAAAAATAACCCAGGAAGAAAAACAAAAATGCAAATAGTTTACATTCATTTCCCAGTGTTCTTTCTTTGGGTGTAGCTGCTTCTGTTCATCATTGATCAATTGAGACTGAGTTAGATCTTCTCTTTGTTGAAGAAATCCATTTACATCAGAATACATCCTCATACAGTATTGTTGCTCAAGTATATAATGATCTCCTGGTTCTGCTCATTTCACTTAGCATCAGTTCATGTAAGTCTCTCCAAGCCTCTCTGTATTCATCCTGCTGGTCATTTCTTACAGAACAATAATATTCCATAACATTCATATACCACAGTTTGCCCAACTATTCTCCAATTGATGGGTATCCATTCAATTTCCAGTTTCTAGCCACTACAAACAGGGCTGCCACAAACATTTTGGCACATACAGGTCCCTTTCCCTTCTTTAGTATTTCTTTGGGATATAAGCCCAGAAGTAACATTGCTGGATCAAAGAGTATGCACAGTTTGATAACTTTTTAGGCATAATTCCAGATTGCTCATGGAGGCAAACTTTCAAACAGAGAAGAGGACTATATTCAGAACAGGCATTTAAGTCTCTCATCAGTCTTCTGGCTCAGCCCTTTGATGTACTGGCCCATTTAATTACCCCAACTAAAAACATCTTAGTGGGTCTCTTCTCCTTTCATTCCCCACTAGTAACCAAAGTAACTCTGGGATGATCCTACTCAATGTGCTTATTCAGTGTAATACCAATCAAATTGCCAAGAAATTATTTTACAATGCTAGAAAAAATAACAAAGTCATCTGGAAGAACAAAAGTTCAAGAATTTTAAGGGAATCAATGAAAAAATTCAAAACTATATTATAAAGCAATGGTCATCAAAGACATTTTATACTGGTTAAGAAATAGAATAGTTGACCAGTAGAATAGGATAGGTTCACAAGACACAATAGTCAATAACTATAGAAATCTAGTGTTTGATAAATAAAAGACCCCAGCTTCTGGGATAAGAACTCAGTATTTGACAGAACTTGCTGGGAAACTGGAAAGTAATATGGTAAAACCAATGCAGACAAGATTAGAAGGGAAGCAAAAGATGGGGAAAATACATCCAAGATAAAGGAATAATTTCTAAAATAATAGAATTAACTCAAATTTATAAGAATATAAGCCACTCTCTGATAAATTTTCCAAGAATATGAGCAGACATTTCTCTTGTGAGGAAATTAAGACCACCGCTAGTAATATGAAAAAAAATGATCTAACTCAATGTTGATCAGAGAAATATTACTTAAGACATCTCTGTGGTACCACTACACACCTCTAAGATAAACTAAGATAACATGAAAAGATAATGAGGAATGTTGGAAGGGATGTGGGAAAATTGGGACACATATATTGTAGATGGAATGGTGAACTGATCCAACCATTCTTCAGAGCAATATAGAACTATGCCCAAAGGACTATCAAACTGTGCACAACCTTTGATTCTAAAGTTTTTCTACTGAGCCTGTGTCTCAAAGAGATAATAAGAAGGCAAAATTATCCACATGTGCAAAAATGTTTGCAGCTTTTTATAGTGGCAAAGAACTGGAAACTAAGTAGATGCCCATCAGTTGGAGTGTGACTGAATAAGTTATGGTATAGGAATATTATGAAATATCATTATTCTGTAAGAAAATATAAACCAGATGATTTCAAAAAAGCCTGGAGAGACTTACATGAAGTGATGCTGAGTGAAGTAAGTAGAACTTACTAGGGGAATGTTGTACACAGCCACAGCAAGATTATATAATAGTCAATTCTGATGGACTTGGCTCTTTTCAACTTCAAAGTGATTCAGACCAGTTCCAATCATCTTGTGATGAAGATAACTATATGCTACCAGAAAGAGGACTTTGGGGAGTGAGTATGGATCATCACATAGTATTTTTATTTTTTTGTTGTCTACTTGCATTTTGTTTTTACTTATTTTTTTCCCTTTTCATATGAGTTTTCTTATGCAGCAATAGATAATTGTTGAAATATGTATAGAAGAATTTCACATATTTAACATATATTGGATTACTTGTCATCCAGGGGTGGGGGGTGTGGAGAAGGGAGGAAGAAAAATAGTTGGAACACAAAGTTTTGCAAAAATGAATGTTGAAACTTATCTATGCATATATTTTGAAAATAAAATGGTTTAATTAAAATAGCTTATTTAGAATTCCAGTATTCTCTGTATAAAACTTCACATAATCTTCAAATTAAAAAAAAATTGTTTCCTCTTTGCCTATGTTTATTTCCTCAAGTTATATTTTTGTTGATTCTTGCTATAGTTCAATAATTATATCATATAATCATGGTGACAATCAATATCTTTGAGAACATGTGATCTTGTTGAAAAGGCTTAAATCATTTCTGTTACATAAAATACAAACTACATGTATTCTTAGATTTTTGAGACATCTTTTATATAAAAGACTGTGATTTTTTTTTCAAAATTCAATTTCACTATTACTTACCATCATGTAAATTTGATCATTTTATATTAGTTTAATCAATTCTTATTAATTTCTATATTATACAAATTATTCCTTCCTTGAAGGGAGAGAGTGGTTGGAAGGGAAGGGAGAAAAAAATCTGGACTCTGGGATTTTGCAGAGGTGAATTTTGAAAATTATCTATGCAAATATTTTGAAAATAAAAAGTTAAAAAAAAAAGAAAGAAACTGGGATATCCCTGCTATCTTCACACTGAATTTGAAAAACATCATATTAATATTTTTATTTTCTATTCTATTTTTATTGACTTTGTTAAACTATTTCTCAATTACATTTTATATAGTTTAGATTTTAGGGGGGTGCACTTAGTGGAATATATTTAATCGGGTGCATTTAGTGGCTTCATTTTTAACATCTTTGGTGTAAAGAATATCAACAGAGAAGAATATGACCTGAAAAAGGGTGGTCAATCTGTTAGGCAGCTATCATGTCCCATTGTTATCCCAAAAGTATTAAGGCACCTAGAAGACATTCCCCCAACCAACTAGAGGATATTTACAAGATCTTATGATCATAGATTTAGAGCAAATTGGATTCACCCATTTTACCACTGAAGAAACTGAGAAATAGAGGAAAAAACAACTAAGCTCATATAGATGGTAACAAATCGAGGAACTGAACACATATCTTGTGACTCCTAATTCAAGTCTATTTTCATTTATTTACCATGACTTTCAAAGGAAGAAACATTTAGATTCTGATCTGAACAAGGAGAGGGAATTTATCACTTTAATTAATACTGACAAGTTATAGCGCTATCTCTGTGTTAGAGAAGGCTAGATTCACATGTAAAAAAGAGAAAGTTTATAAAGCATATTTGTTTTGTTTTTACATTTTGCTTACATTTTAGAGATCAAGAAGTTATATATCATATTCAGTTGTAAGGTCAAATTCTATTTCTCCACTCTTACTTCTCTCCCAGTTTTTTCATTTCTATGAAAAGTGACAAACTGATCCCCCCTCTAGGAGAACCAAAATGAAAAATTGGAGAAATATTTGCACAGTATTTTTGTTTAAAAGTTAAAGTTTTCAGATTTGGTCTGAATAATTGCTTTGTTAGAGCTTTTCATATCATTACAAAGATAATTCAATTTTATAAAAAATTATTGACCACCCACTACATTCAAGTCATTGCAAAATAAGATGGTGAAATGTATATTGACTCACGTTTCCATTTAACTCACATTCATATAAAACTTTGTGGTTTAAAAATACTTTTTCACAACTACTTCATAAGTCAATAGCATTAGTATTATTAGACTCACTTTTTCAGATGAGAAAACTGGGACTCAGTCAGCCTGAAAACAGTCAAACTAGTTCAACTCTGGAGTTTTGGAATTTTCTTCCTAACTCCAGACTATTCTAAATATGAATATTCTGTTATAATCAGTTCTTTCACCATAGCTATTATTTTCCATCCTACTACCATTCCTTCTCCCTTCTCTCCACCTTTTGCTGTGTTAACTAGAATGAAATTAACATTATCATTGCTTTTGCAAAGGACATTTCATTTGAGATCCCTTAGATATTCCAGACCATTGCTTCCTTAATCTGCTATTCCTTGTCCTAACTCCTATTAAATTGAAAGCTCCTGTGGGCAGGAACTGTCTCACTTTGGCACTTAAAAAAAATTCAGTGCATAGCAAAATGGCTGTCATAAAGTAAGTGTTTGCTAAGATACTTTAAAAAATTGATTTCTTCGTTGATTCATATACTTATTTATTCTATGATCATAAGATCAATGCGCATTCCACTCTTCCATGATTCTACCCCATAAAACATTTTTAGGCCTAATATTCACATTACAATTTTGTGGAAATTTAGATAGTTGATACATCCCATGCATACTCTATTGTCTTCCCATTTTCCACTCCTCCCTTCCACACATAACACTCATTCTGAGCCCATACAAAATAACTTCTAAGCTCTTACTTTGACCGTCTATCAGAACATCACTCCTAATAACTAGAGTGACAAAGGTTGGGTCACCATTATTTTAATAAAATAAACCCATTATTACAAAACACCATTTTAAAACAACATGCAAAATAATGTGTTGGTTATGTAGCTAGCAATGATTGACAGTTGTTATTAGATATTTATTTTGGCCTTTGTCCCTAGTGTCAGTAAAAATCTTCAATGCATAGTAAGACTTTTTAATGTGTTACATTGTTTTAAAAGTCACTTAAAACTGTAGCTATTTTCAAAGAATTTGCCCTTCCATAATACACTAGGGATATGAAAATGACATTAGATGTTAGAAATTTGGCCTTTAATGGAGAAAATATTAGAGAATTCTAAGTGCAGGGCTATTAACTAGATGCTCTCTGATCCCTGACATGGGATGTCATCCATATTGCAGTGCCTGGCTGCTCATCATCCTGTGGGAACCATGGATTTAAGGAGATTACTCTGTACAAATAACAATCAGCTAAGATAGAGGAGAAACAAGGAGAGAGTGAGTCCCTTAAATTCTCCACATCATTACTATCCTCATTGTTTTGCAAATCAGTATCATAAAGCAGAATGTGATCATGCTGTCTTTTTCAGGGTTTCTGAATATGACAGATTTCAAGTATGTGAACCTTGTTGATTATCAGTAAATGAGCAACCAAGCAGTGAGCCATTACTTTTATCAGTCAAGTGTCCTGTTTCTATATCATGTATGCTGCGCAGGTTTAAAAAATGTTGAATATTTCAAGTTTCCCCTATCCCCTTCTGACATTACTCAGGATTGGACTTGTCATTTATCAAATCAGTTCATCTGAATATCTCAGAATGATATCTTTTTTTAAAAGAAGCATTCAGAGTCAATGTCATGAGGAAAGAGAAGAGTTAGGAACACTTCATGCTTTAGTGATTTAAAAAGCCTTTGAAAAGGAATCTTTTTTTGAGGTGACTCTAATTCCTAAAGTTACCCATTTTACCCATTTTCATGGCTGGGTGTCATAATAATGGGATAAAAGTGATTTATTTGAAATGTAACTGGCTGTTTTTCCTCTTGTAATGCATGCTTACAAAGGCCATCATTCACTTTTTGCAGCAGGTGAGTAAGTTGATCATATTTCACTTATGGGTATTTAATATTCATTTTCTTATAATGATTTTTCAGCACTACTTTCCACAAATGTCAAAATCCTGACTTGTTTATTTGATTTCTGAGTTATTGCTATAATAATAGGAGCTATAATTATAGAGTAGAGTGAATTGCATAGCGGTGAGCTTGACTTTCCAATATCAGTGCTAAAATCAAGGTATATAAAGACTAATAGCTCTCCATCTGCATGAAAATAGTAACATTTTCAACTTTTAACAAACTAGGAATCCCTTCCAAGGAAATGCATTTAAGTTTAAATAAACTATTACACACAGCTCATTGTATCAGAAGCCTAACTATTTAACATGTTTTTCTCCCTCCTCTGTGTTGAACCTATTATCACCATTTTTGGAAAATGCTTTTTTTGGATATTCATCTAACTCATCTTAGAAAAAATGTGTTTAGGCAAAAATACCACATGCTTTCTCCATTTTTCCTTTTTGAATGACTGAACAGAAGACAGTCACCAGGGATTTAAGATAACTCATTTCTGTGGAACATAGAGATTAGTTATTATTTCTCTTCAGTGATTTTTTTTTTTTTTGCAATTAGCTAATTGCATTTTTTTAAGGAATTGCCTTCCTTTCCCAAGATGTTTACTATCTCTTGAATACATCTCACTTTTTTCTCATTTTTTTCCCTACCTCTCTTATGAACCTTTAAAAAAATTTTATGAGCATGTCCAAGAATCCTCTTTGGGCTTGTGATCAATTCATACAACTCTTTCTCCTCATCTGAGTTGGTTTTGATCTTCCCTGTCACATAGTAGCTTTCTTTAGGCAAGGTTCTTTTCTGTTTCTTGATCATTTTCTTGCCTTTTCTTTTGGTATTTCCTTTTTTTTTTTTTTTAACTGTTATAGTTAAATTCTGTTCCTGGGGTAGAGAGGACATTGTTCCAAGCTTCCTGTGCAGGCTAAGCTTTAGCCTTGGGCACAGGAGTCCCTTATGTTTTCTGAGAGTAGCTTTATCTACTCTTTCTAGGAAATAGTCTGGTTTGTCAGAATTTGCCTTCTGAGCTGGGACTGGAGGTTGCCCCACTTGTCTTCTCCTCTATGGAGCTGGGACTGAGGATCTCAGTTACTGATCTGCTATGATTAAGACCATCCCACTGGATTTCCCAAACTCCATCTGAGCATGGCCTAAATGCTTTTTTCACCTCACTAATTCTGACGTTCAAGATTTTACAATCTATCTTGAGCTGGGGGGTGGTTCATTTCATCAGACTGTTCTGAGGCATGGTTTCATGTGGTTTTCAAGGACAACTGGGGAAACTCGAATAGCTTACTGGCTTCACTACATCATCTTGATTCAATCCCTGAAAATTCCAGTTATTATTTCTCAAATTAATTTTTTTTTGTTTCTTGGCTGCTAAATTTTGAGAATTGTCTCATTTTACCCCCACATTAAATTTTCTGAGCCTAATTTACCAAGTTAGAAATGAAGCATTTATTAGGCACTTATTATGTGTCAGTCTCTGTGCTAAATACTAGGAATATAAATAGAAGTAAAAAGAAAGACAATAGCTGATCTCACAGAGCTTACATTCTAATTAATAAAGACAATATATGAAAGGGAAATGGAAAGATGTGAGAAGTGGAATGGTGGAGAAATCTGGAAAGTCAAGCATGGATCTAGGATAAGAGTGAAGGTAGAATGGCTGGCCTTGTCATCTCATTAAAATGAATGTTCTGGGAGAAAATACCCAGTTGAAGGAGAGACTAGTGGCAGAGGGATCTTCTAAGATGAGGAGTTTGTAGTGTCAGGGACACTTTTTGAAGATAAAAAAGTCTGCTGGAGCATGGTGAAGAGGTCCAGACAATTAGAATCAGAGTGGGAAAAGAACAAAAGACTGAGAAATGTAGCATGGATACCATGGTACCATGGATAGACATATGCTACTGAGTCAGAAATATTGACATGGGGATAGAAATAGATCATCTAGAGAAGGAATGAGGAAATTTTATCACATCAATCATGAGCTATATAAAATCATCAACTCATAGAAACCAAACAATGAGAAATTGTACCTAGCTTTCAGCTCATCAACTTTTGCAGTTGACTTAGCAAATTATTTTGTGGGCCTCATATGACCCACAGGCCAGACATTTCCCACTTTTGTTCTAGCAAGAGACAGTGATAAATATAGCATTTGTGTGACTAGTAGATAGTATGCTAGCCTAGAAGGAGATCAAAGTTGTCTTCATACTTCCAGGAGTAAAGGCATGTTGACAGAGTTGAGGAATATTTAGTCAAGTTTTCTTGACATTTCTCTCCTAACAACTTTAAAATAATTTGTCAAATATAACTCTGCAATCATAGAGATAGCAAGTGATCAAATCAAGACATTTTCAACACCAAGAAAACATAAAAAGTCAGAAAGAGGAATCTTTCAAACAGGGAAGGGACTGGACTGGACCTCACATGAATGAAACATTAATAATGGAACTAGGTAGTGAAAATAGAAACTACAGAAATGTGAAGAATTTTCAAGCTACATATGGTAAGGGGATTGATAACTGATCAGAAAGAGATTGCAGCATAGTCCTTTGTTAGTATTGGCTGCAAAGTCAGAAGATATTTAACAGTTAAATTTATTGTATGCACTTCTGAGTCATAGTCCAAAGGCAGAAAAGAACACTTCCAGGCAAGAGGGAGTGAAATATTACTACTAGTCCCAACAGATCAGGGACTCTGAAGATCATTATTGATTGCAATCTTGAAAAATCAGAGGTCCTTACTAAGGAAAGACCAGAGTTCAGACTAAGAAAACAATGACAAAATTTTCCCCCTCATCACACCATTTGGCAAGCAACAGCTTCCAAGCTATCAGAGTTAGAAACAAATGTTCAAATCTCTAGAACTATTGTTTAAAAACACAATTTCTAATGAAAAAAACATGCTAAGAAAGGTGGCCTAGCTGTACTGTATATATATATATATATATATATATATATATATATATATATATATATATATATATAACTATATTACAAAGCAGCAGTCATCAAAACCATTTGGAGCTAGTTAACAAATAGAGTAGTTGATCAGTGGAATAGGTTAGCATCATAGGGCAAAATAGGCAATAACTATTGCAAACTAGAGTTTGAAAAACTCAAAGACCCCAACTTATGGGATAAGAACTCATTATTTAACAAAAATTGCTGGGAAAATTGGAAACTAGTAGGGAAGAAATCAGGGCTTGGTCCACACCTAACACCACATACAAAGATAATATCTAAATGGGTTCATGATTTAGAAATAAAGAGTGATATCATAAGCAAATTAGAAGATTATATTAGTTTACCTCTCAGATCTGTGGAGAAGGAAGGAATTTGTGTACAAAGAAGAACTGAAACTTAATTGAACACTAGGTAGATAATTTTGATTATATTAAGTTAAAAATTTTTGTACAAACTAAACTGATGCAGATAAGATCAGAAGGGAAGCAATAAATTGGGAAATCATTTTTTACATTTAAGATTCTGATATAGGCTTCATTTCTAAAATATGTAGAGAATTGACTCAAACTTATAAGAATCCAAGCCATTCTCCAATTGATAAATGGTCAAAGCATATGAACAATTTTCAGAGGAAGAAATTAAAACTATTTCTAATCATATGAGAAGGTGCTCTAATTAATCAAAAAAACACAAATTAAGACAATTCTGAGACACCATTATGCACCTCTCAGATTGGCTAAGATGACAGGAAAAACAAGGAAGAATGTTGGAGGGGATGTGAGGAAATCGGGAATCTAACACATTGTTTGTGGAGTTGTGAATGGATGCAACCATTCTGGAGAGCAATTTGGAACTTAGTTCAAAAAGTCATCAAACTGTGCATACCCTTTTGCCCAGCAGTGTTTCTATTGGGCCTATATCCTAAAGAGATCTTAAAAGAGGAAAAGGGATCCACATGTGCAAAAATATTTGTGACAGCCATTTTCGTAGTGGCAAGGAATTGAAAAGTAAGTGGACACCCATCAGTTGGAGAATGGCTGAATAAGATATGGTATATGAATGTTATGGAATATACTTCTATAAGAAATGATAAGGGGGATGATTTTAAAGAAGCCTGGAGAGACTTTCATGAACTGATGCTAAGTGACATGAGTAGAACCAGGAGATCATTGTGCATGGTAACATCAATATTATACTACAATCAGTTCTGATGATCATGACTCTTTCCAACAATGACATGATTGATGCTAGTTTCAATGATATTGTGATGAAGAGAGCCATCTATACCCAGGGAGAGGACTGTAGGAACTAAATGTGGATCACAACATAAACATTTTTACTCTTTTTGTTGTTGTTGGCTTGCACTTTGTTTTCTTACTTATTTACTTTCCTTTTTTGATCTGATTTCTCTAGTGCAGCAAGAGAATTGTATAAATGTGTTTATACATATTGCATTTAACATATATTTAACATATTTAACATATACTGAATTGCTTGCCATTTAGGGGTGGAGGTAAGGGGGAGAAAGAGAAAATCTGAAACACAGGGCTATACAAAGTTCAATATTGTCAAATTATCCATGCCTATGTTTTGAAAATAAAAAAAAAACTTTATTAAAAATGCAATTTCAAAAAGCCTGAAGCTTGAGACAATATCCCTCTTCTTCCTCACATGGAATAGATACCAACATTAGCATAAAGGTCCCCAAAATAGGATTGAAAAATGATTAACTAGTCAAAGAACCTAGTCAAAAAATTCTACTATGGTAACAGGAAGAATTAAAACACAAAGAAAAAGACAATTAAATCAAAACAGTTGAGTAAAGTCTCAAAGAAAAATGTGAATTAAATACAAGCCCAGAAATAAACACTGAAAATGATAAATGATATATCAAAATAACAGAAAAAATTACATTGAAAAAGAAGAAATTTATGCAAAGACATTTAATAGTTGGTAAAAGAAGTACAAATATTGCTGTTCATCTTTTATTCTCAAAAAGGATAACATCATGAGGAATATCTTGCCTTACATGTGAACAGGATTTAAGTAAAAGAGAGCTGCACAAAATGATCAGATCCATTCACTTCTCTATAGTTATTGGAGTCCAGTAAGCAAGAAAAAGGATATTGGCAATGACCACATACATACACACACACACACACACACACACACAGAGAGAGAGAGAGAGAGAGAGAGAGAGAGAGAGAGAGAGAGAGAGAGAGAAAGAGAGAGAGAGAGAATAACATAAAAAAAAATCCAACAACAGAATATGCCAAATGAAAAAGAAAGTATAAAAACTCCCTGAAGAAAATAATTCATTAAACGTTAAAATTGGTCAACTGGAAGGGAATTACTCAATGAGTTTATGGTATCTTCTTCTTCCATGAAGACAATATTTGTGGGAATGAGTGAAGTAAATACTTAGGAGAATATTTTGTAATAACAGTCTTTGCCCTGTTATCTGAGGGTAGTAATCACAGCCTGTGGGGCACCCAACTTTCCAATTTGAGCAAAAGTTGGGAAATGCTGCTGTTCTTTTCTTCCTTCCTTCTTTCCTTCCTTTTTTCTTCCATTCTCTCTCTAATCTCTTTGCTTCCATCCCTCCCTCCCTCCTTCTTTCTCTCTCTTTCTTCCTTCTTTATTCTTTCTGTTCCTCTACCACCTAGTTCTCCTCCTTGTCTTCTTCCTTTTACTCCTACTTTTTCTCACTTATTAATTTTATTGATCTCCCACACACACCACAGCTGGATAATTTACTTTTGATAAATTGGTTTTACAAAAAAAAAGTTTTCATTTTTGATTTTTTAAAAATTTAGCTTTGAAAATATTATTGTTTTAAATTAAGCTACTTAATTCCACTTTAAAACTCAAATCATTTAGGCTTTTGCTAGGTGCATAATTGAATCCCTAACTCAAACCCTGTCACTCATTGTTCAAATTTTGATGGATCAGAATGAGTGAAAATAGTGTGTTTTCTGTTCTGGGAGAAGTTCTGAGTGACTTTATCTCCCAGTCTGATATCTTTATAATTAAGGCATTAGCCATATTTTCCCTCAACTGAGCCCTTAGTCATTGAAAAGGCATTGTCTCAGACAATTTTGAGACCTAGGAAAGACCTTAAATTATAATTTCATCCACTGTATCCTAAGCCATTGCTGGTCCTCTTGATCTTTGTCTTGCCACTGGGCTTCAATGATTCTAGAGGACAAAAGGAGGGTGATGATTGTGCAGCAATGCCCAATTCATAACCAATTCTTACATAAGTCAAGAGACTGCCTCATGATATCCTTAGTACTCATAGAGAATAAAGGGCAAACAACAACAACTTCTTGAAACACCAAGACATGATAAATCAAAAGCAAAAGAATGAAGAAAATAGAAAATGCAAAATATCTCATTGCAAAAACAACTCACCTGGAAAATAGATCAAAGAGAGATAATTCAAGAATTTTTGGATTTACATAAAAGCCATAATCAGCTAAATATGATAGACATCATATTTCAAGAGATTATTTAAAAAAAATTATTCTGATATCCTCAAAGAAGCAGGCAAAATAAAAGTGAAAGAACAAACACATCACCCACTTCTTGAAAGAAATTCCCAAATATAAACAACATGAATAACATAAAATTATAGATCTACCAAATCAAAGAGAAAATACTCCAATCAACCAAAAAGAAAGCACTCAAGTACCATGAAGCTATAGTGAGGATCATGCAAAATTTAGTAGTTACCACATTAAAGGAGAGAAGGGCTTGATAAATGATATTCCCAAAAGGCAAAGCAGCTAGGATTACAATCAAGAATGATCTACCAAGCAAAACTGAGAGTAATTTTTCAAACAAAAATAGGCATTTTATGAAAGACAGAAATTTCAAGCATTCCTGATCAAAAGACCATAGCTGAATAGAAAATCTGAAATTCAAATATACCTCAAGGGAAATGTAAAAAAGGTAAAAATGAAAGAGAAAGCACAAGGGACTCAATCTAGTCAAACTATTTACTTTCCAAGTTGGAAAATAATTTATATATCTTCATAAACATTTATCATTATTAGTTAAGTTAGGATTCTACATAGAAAGAGGGTGGAAGATTGAGTTAACTATGATGGGATGATTTCAAAAAATAAGTTCTGAGAAACAGGGATGATTCATTAGGACAAGAGGAAGTGAGAGGTGGGCAAATTATCTCAAATAAAGTGGTGTGAAAGAAGAGTTTGACAGTGGAGGAGAAAATGTTGGGGGTTGGGGAGGAATTCATAAAACTCATTAACATTAAAGTTGGCTCAAAAAGGGAAAATGTACACACACACGCACTCTCTCTCTCTCTCTCTCTCTCTCTCTCTCACACACACACACACACACACACACACACACACACACACACACCAGTGGCTGTGGTAGAAGTGGTGAAAGCTTTCAGATGATTCAACTCATAGATAGTAAGTTGTTTGGATTAGTCAGAAGGAGGTTACTTTACTAGCACTTCTCAGCTTCTACATTAAAAAGTTGGGAATATGCTATTCTGGAGAATTATGAAGCAAGGATTACAATAAAGAATCACCTATGCAGCAAACAGAGAATAATCTTCCAGGGGAACAGGTAGATATTTAATGAAATAGAGGACTTTCAAACATTCCTGCTAAAATAACCAGAGCTGAATAGAAAATCTGATTTTAAAATACAAGACTTTGGAGAAGCATAAGAAGGTAATCAGAAAAAAGGAAATCATAAGGGATTATATAAGATTTATCTGTTTGCTTTCCTACATGAGAGGATGGTACTTATAAGTCATAAGATCTTTCTTATTATTATAGCAGTTAGCAGAAGTATATTTAGACAGACAGAGCATACTGGTGTGACTTGAATATGGAGATATGATATCTAAAAAATAAAATTAAGGGGTGAGAGAAGAATGTATTGAGAGAAAGAGAAAGAGAGAATTGGAATGGCATACATTATATTCCATAAAAGGGGTAAAAATAGCTTTTACAGTGGAGAGAAAGAGGGGGGTTGGAGGAAGAATGAGTGAATTTTATTCTCATCCAAAGAAAAATAAGATGCACACTCAGTATGAATATAGACCCGAAGATCCAAATATAAGATGCACACTCAGTATGAATATAGAACTCTATCTTACTCTACAAGAAAGTAGGAAAGCAAGGTGATAGAAGAGAGGACATATTGGAGTTGAGTGTGGTCAGTAGCCAAAAAGTCCACTTTTGATGAAGGACAAGATAAAAGGAGAGAGAGAATATATTGAACAGGTGAGAAAGAGCTAGAAAGAGTAATGGGAAAATAATTTTGAAACCGATTTCTCTGATGAAGACATTATCAAATGTATAGGAAGCTGAGTCAAATTTATAACAAATAAGAGCCATTCTCCAATTTAGAAAGGTCAAAATAGGTGAACTGTGCCCAAAGGGATATAAAATCATATGTATCCTTGAACCTAAAAATACCACTACAAGGCATGAATCCCAAAAGTGATTTTTTAAAAAAAGGAAAAGGACTTATATGCACCAAAACATTTATAACAGCTCTTTTCTCAGGGCAAAGAATTGTAAATTTAGGGAATACTAATAGGAATAGGAAAATTTCTAAATGAATTGTGGTGTGTGATTATGATGGAATATTATTGTTCTGCGGGAAATGATGAACAGAATGCTCTCAGAAAAAGCATGGAAAGTCCTGCATGAATTCAAGCAAAGTGAAATATACAGCATAAAAAAATAAATAATAGCATTGTTGTTGTATGATCAGCTGTGAATGATTTTGCTACTCTCAATAAAACAATGATCCACAATTAATATAAAGAGCCTACAATGAAAAATGTGATTCAGAAAGAACTGATTGTGACTGAATACAGATTGAAGCATAGTTTTTTTTTTTAATTTTTACTTTTCTAGAGATTCTTTTTTTGGGGGAGGAGGTGGGAGATCTATAAAGTGAAGGACAATGTAAAGTTAACAATCATAAAATAGAAGATGAATGGGATGAAATCATCTATATAATGAAAGTGGATAGCAGAATGGATAGAAATCAGTATTCAGCAATATATCGTTTACAAGAAACATATTTGAAATAGAAAGACTCACAGAGAATTAAAGAGTTGGAGAAGAATCTATTTTGGTTCAGATGAAATAAAAAAAAAACAGTAGGTAGTAATTGTGATGTTAGACTAAAATAAAATCAAACTAAAAAAAAAAGATTTAGTTAAAAGGAAAAGCAGAAAAACTGCAACATGACAAAATGAATCATTGATATGAAACCTATGATGTATACAACAAATTTTTAAAGAAAAATTAAATGGATGATAGGAGGAGGTGATAAGGCTATATTAGTGGGGGAGAATCAACTTTCCTTTTTCAGAGCTAGATAAATCTAACCATAACATGAATAAGAAGTCAATGAGATAAATAGAATCTTAGAAAATTTAGATATGATAGATGTCTGGGGGGTGGGGAGAGAGATGAAAGGGAATATAAAGAATGTACCATTTTCTTCAGTTATTTGCAAGAGTGTCACAAAAATTAAGTATGTATTAGGGCAAAAGTACTTCACAATAAATTAAGTGAAACAGAAATATTTAAAGCACAATTTTCAAAACAAAATGTAATAAAATTACATTTAATAAAAGGCTTTGGAAGCAGGTATTAAAATTTAATTAGAAATCAAATAATCCAAGTCTAAAGAATTATTAGGTTAGGGGATACAAAGCCAAGAGGGAGGAAAGAAACCAGGAAATTACCTGGTCTATCCCCAGTTTCCCTCAGAGAAAGGAAAATCCAATCTTTAAATGGTTTATGAAGGGATAGAACCCATGAAAATTGGGAATGAAGCAATTTTCCAGCTAAAGGCAATGTAGAAGGACTTCAGGGAACATCTGTCTCACCAGGATGGAGAAGGCACATGAGTATGGTATAAGGAAAAGAGCTGAAGGCTCTTCGCCACAGCAAAGATCAGTACTTGAGGTCCCTCAATCCTCATTTAGTTCACCAGTGGTATAGATCAGTCATAAGAACTTCAGCTCCAGTATAGAAAGCAAATTACAAGCCCTTGAACTCTTTGTGAACAGGTCAGGCTTATAGCACTTTTAGTTCCAGGGCAGTAAACCAGTGAAAGGCTGTTGAAAAGAGCAGAGCTGAACAGAAAAATTGATCTTCAAATACAAGACTCAAAAGAAGCATAAAATGGTAAACTGGAAAGAAAAAAAAAATGTTAAGATTAAATTCTTTATGTCCCTTAAAGGGAAAATTATATATAACTATTGAGAACATATTTTTGGTTTTTATCAACTAATTAATTAATTTAAAATACTCATTGTATTATGAATCACAAAAAGGGAAAACATCATGGGAGAGAAAAAAAACAGAAAAAAAAAAGTCAACATAACATTGTCATTTACATTCAATCTCTTTTTTTCTGGATACAGATGACATTCTCTAACCAAAGTCTCTTGGGATTGATTGCCTTGGATCACTGAAACACTGAGAAGAACTAAGACTTTCATCGTTGATCATCATACATTCTTGCTGGTTATTGTGTACAATGTATTCCTGGTTCTGCTTGTTTCACTCAACGGCAGTTCATGTAAATCATCCCAGGCCTTTCTAAATCAGCTTGTTCATCATTTTTAACATAACAATAACATATAACACAACGTATTCGGCCATTCCCTAATGGATGGGCATCTATTCATTTTCCAGTTCTTTGCCACTACAAAAAGAGCTGCTATAAACATCTTTGCATATGTGGGTCTTTTTCCTTCTTGATGATTCAAGTGACACTGCTGGGTCAAATGCTATACATAGTTTTATAGCCTTTGGACATAGTTCCAGATTGCTCTCCAAAATGGTTGGATTATTTCACAACTCTACCAAAAATTCATTAATGCCCCAATACTGGAGTACTCATTATTTTAAGGAAAGCTCCCTTGATCCCCATGTTCTCTAGTGTTTTTAGTAGGAATGGATGCTATGTTTTATCAAATGCTTTTTCTACATCTATTGAAATTATCATGATTAGGGGCAGAGCCAAGATGGTGGAGAGGACACATGCTTCTTTCTGATCTTCTCCCATGACCCTCAAATAATCAGCAAATTCAGCCTCTGAATTAGTTCTGCTCTGGCAGAATCCATAAATATTGGGAGTACAACAAATTACCAGCAGAAAATTTTGAATATCACCATAAAGGGTTTGTTTCAATCAAGTGCAGAGGGAGGTGGCCAGGTGCAGGCAGACAGAGCACAGATGCCAACACACCTACAGACCTAGGAAGGGGTATGGACTCCATGGAGAGAGGCATACTCCATACTGCAGAGATTATTCGAGAAGGAGTCTACACTAGTGTTGGCTACTCTGCCCTGGTTGCAAACCAATAGATTGGCAGAGAAGTAATAAAACATCCAATACAAACACAAAAGGTAAATTGTGAACCCTAAAGTGCTGAAGTCTCATAGGACTTGGTAACACCCACCCAATACTGAGAGTGAGTCAGCACTGACCCAGCACAGTTGCAATTGCTTAGTTGCTTGTATAGGGAGCTTGGAAAATCTCCCTTGCCCCAAAAGCATATTGAAACTTTAAAAAAAAATGAGTAAAAAGGCAAAGAGAACTCTAACCATAGATAGTTTCTATGGTGAAAGAGAAGAACAGATTGCAAACCCTGAGGAGACTAAAAACAGATTGTCTCCAGAAGAATGTATTACACAAAGTTCTTCTAGAAGAAATTTTAAAAAGAATTTTAAAAGAGAGCTAGAAGAAAAATGGGGAAAGGAAAAGAAAAATTTGCAAGAGAGTTTGGAAAAGGCATATAACTCATTAAAATATAGATTTGATAAAATGGGAAAAAAAACTCCCTGGAAAACAGAAATTGTGAAATGGAAAAGGAAAATAAATTTTAAAAACAAACAAACAAACAAACAAATAAAAAACAAAACAGAATTTGTGAAATGAAAAAAAAAATCCATAGAACAAAACAATTCCTTTAAAAACTCAATTGAACAAATACGAAAAGAAGTAAAAAAAAAAAAAAAAAAAAAAAGTAAATGAAGAAAATAATTCAGTAATCATCAGAACTGAACAAATGGAAATGAATGACTTGATGAAACATCAACAATAAATCAAACAAAACCACAAAAAAAAAAAAGAAAAAAAAGAAAAAGTAAAATACCTAATTGGGCAAACAATTGACCTGGAAAATTTATGTAGGAGAGACAGTCTAAGGATTATTGGATTCCCTGAAAACCATGATGAAAATAAAAAGCCTAGACACTATTTTTTCAGGAAATCATCAAAGAGAACTGTCCTAATATCATAGAATCAGAATGCAAAATAGCTACTGAAAGAATTTGCTGAACACCTTCTGAAAGAGACCCCAAAATTAAAACCCCAAGTACAATTGTGGCTAATTTTAGAACTATTGGACCCAGGAAAAAATATCACAAGCAGCCAGAAGGAAACAAATACCAAGGAATGACAATAAGGATTACCCAGGACCTAACATCTTCCACCTTAAAGGATCATAGGGCCTGGAATTTGATATCTCGAAGGGCAAAAGAACAAGGAATGTAGCCAAGAATAAACAACCCTGATAAACTTATTATTTTCTTCCAGGGAAGAAGATGGCCATTCAATGAAACAAATGAATTCCATTTGTTTCTGATGAAACGACCAGAACTAAACAAAAATTTTGACCTCTAAACATAGGACACAAGAGAAGGATAAAAAGGCAAAAAGAACGCTTGAGAACTATATTTCTGTTATGGGTACACATAAAGAATGCATGTGTAATTTGATTTTACTGTTATTATATGAAAAAGCAACTAGAGGTAGAAAGGGGATTATACCAGAAAAAGGGAAAAGTGAAGATAAAATGAGTGAAATTACATTTCACCAAGAGGTAAAGGAAACCTAATATATATGAGGGAGGGAAGGGAGGGGGATGAACATTGTGTAAATCTTACTCTCATCAGATTTGGCTCAAAGAGAAAATTTTACACATATTTGGTTTACGGAGTAACTTCTCTCACCTTATGTAAAAGTAGGAGGGGAAAAGGTAAAAAAGGGAAGGGGTAGGCAAAATAGAAGAGAAAAAGAAATAGTAGGGGAAAGGTATAAGAAAGGGAGAAGGACTCTAAAAGGGGAGGGGGCGATTCTAAAAGAGGATGGCTGCTTGAGGCAAGTGATGCTCATAAGCTAAATATTGGGGAGGAGAGAAAGAGGAAAAGGAAGAAGAAAAGTATAATCTGGGGATAATAAGATGACAGGAAATAGAAAATTCATATTTTTATTCATAAATGTGAATGGGGTGAACTCTCCCATAAAGTGGAAGCAGATAGCAGACTAGATTAAAAGCCAGAATCCTACATATGTTATTTACAAAAAAAACACATTTGGACTCACAGGGGAGGTGGCAAGATGGCACAGATGACATATATTTCACTCTGACATTCTGCTACAACCCTCAGATTAATTAGCAAATCCAGCCTCTGAATTAGCTCTCGACTAGCAGAATCCACAGATATTGGGAGTGCGACAAATTATCAGCAAAAGATAACTTTGAAGCTTGCAAGAAAAGGTCTGTTTCACTTAGACACAGGAGGGAGGCAGCAAGCACAAGCAGTTGAGCACAAACACCAGTGCAGACAGTGCAGAGTCCTGGGGTGGCATGGACTCAGTGGGGAAGTGCAGTCTCCATGTGATTGTGCATACTCTGTTTGGAAGAGAATCTACATGAAGGAAACAGACCAAAAAAAGGTCTCTGGGGATGGAGAATCTACAGGGAGGAATATACAGCAGCAGTGTTGACTACTCTTCTCTGGCTGCAAGCCAGTAAATCAGTAGAGAAGTTAGAAAACATCCAACACAAACACAAAGGTAAATAGTGAACCCCAAAAGGCCAGACTCTCACAGAACCTGGCCACACTCACCCGCAGCCAGAATGTCAACACTGACCCATCTTGCAGCTGGGGATGCTCATAGAGGAAGCTGATGCTTGTACAAGAAGTTTGAAAAATCTGCCCTGCCCTAAAAGCAGATCTTAACTTAAAAAAAAAAAATGAGTGAAAAAGTAACAAGAACTCAGATGATAGACAGCTTCTATGGTGAAAGAGAAGAACAAATATCAAACCCTGAGGAGACTAAAGGCAGATTGTCTCCAGATGAAGCTCAAAAAGGTGATATAACCTGATCCCTATCACACAAGCCTCTTCTAGAAAAAATTTAAAAGGATGTTAAAAGAGAGCTAGAAGAAAAATGGGTAAAGGAATGAAAACTTTTCATGATAGTTTGGAAAAAGCATACAACTCATTAAAAGATAGATTTAATAAAATGTAAAAAGAAAACAACTCTCATAAAAAATTTCTGAATTTCTGAAAAAGAAAAATAAAATAACTCCTTAAAAAATAGAATTTGTGAAATGGAAAATACAGAATTTTTGAAATAAAAAAAATTCCATAGAACAAAACAACACATTTAAAAATTCAATTGGACAAAAACAAAAAGAAGTAAAAAAAAAAAGTAAATGAAGAAAATAATTCAGTAAAATTCAGAACTTAAATGGAAATGAATGACTCAATGAGACAAAAAGAATTAATCAAGCAAAACCAAAAGAAAAAAATAGAAAAAAAAGTAAAATGTAAAAACTGACCTGGAAAATAGATCTTGGAGAGACAATCTAAGAATTATTGTACTCCCTGATATCCATGATGAAAAAAAGATATTATTTTTCAGGAAATCATCAAAGAGAACTACCCAGATGTCATAGAATCAGAAGGTAAAATGACCATTGAAAGAATTAACCAAAAACCTCCTGAAAGAGACCCTAAAATTAAAATGCCAAAAAATATGGTGGTTAAATTTCAGAACAATCAGACTAAGGAAAAAATATTACAAGCAGCCAGAAAGAAACAATTCAAATACCAAAGAACCACCATTAGGATTATTTGGGACCTAACACCTTCCACTTTAAAGGATCAAAGGTCCTAGAATCTGATGTTCTGAAAGTCAAAGTAACTTGGAATGCAGCCAAGAAAAAAAATTACCCTGATAAGCTGAGCAATTTTTTTCAGGGAAGAAGTAGACATTCAATGAAATGGGTGAATTCCATTTTTTTTAATGAAAAGACCAAAGCTAAACAAACAAAAAATAATTGACCTCCAAATATAGAACTTAAGAGAAGCATAAAAAGATAAAAAGAAAAAAAAAATCTTGAGAACTGTTTCTGTTAGGGATATACATAGATGATACATGTATAATCTAATTTTACTGTTATAATCTGAAAAAGAAACTAGAAGTGGAAAAGGGATCATCCCAGAAAAAAAGGGGAAAGCGGAGGTAAAATGAGGACAATTACATCTCAGGAATAGGCAAAGAAAACCTATTATAATTGAGAGAAAGAAGGTAGGGTAATGAATATGATGTGAATGTTACTCTCATCAGATTTGGCTCAAAAAAGAACATTTAGATATAGTGATTTCTCTCACATTATAGAAAAGTGGGAAGTGAAAGGTGAAAAGATAAGGGATAAGCTAAATAGAAGGGACAGCAGAAATAGTAGGGGAAAGGTGTAAGAAAGGGGAAAGGTCACTAAAAGTGAAGGACTGCTTGAGGCAAGTAGTGCTCATAAGTAAAATACTGGAGAGTAGGGACAGGAGAAAAGGAAAGAGAAAAGTATAGTTTGGCATTAATAAGATGGCAGGAAATACAGAATTGGTAGTTTTAACTATAAATGTGTATGGGTGAACTCTCCCATAAAGCATAAACAGATAGCAGACTGGATTAAAAGCCAGAATCTTACAATATGTTGTTTACAAGAAACACATTTAAATCAGAAAGATACATACAGAGTAAGGGTAAAAGGCTGGAGCACAATTTATTATGCATCAGTTGAAGTAAAAAAAAAAAAGCAGGGGTAGCCATCCTGATCTCAGATCAAGCAAAAGCAAAAAATGATCTAGTTAAAACAATGTCTTTTTTTTCTTTTTAAAAATTTTTAATAGTCTTTTATTTACAGGTTATATGTATGGGTAATTTTACATCATTGACAATTGCCAAACCTCTTGTTCCACCTTCCATCCACCCCTCCCCCAGATGGCAGGATGACCAGTAGATGTTAAATATATTAAAATATAAATTAGATACACAATAAGTATACTTGACCAAACTATTATTTTGCTGTACAAAACGAATAGGACTCTGAAATATTGTGCAATTAGCCTGTGAAGGAAATCAAAAATGAAGGTGGACAAAAATATAGGGATTGGGAATTCAATGTAATGGTTCTTGGTCATCTCCCAGAGTTCTTTCGCTGGGTGTAGCTGGCTCAGTTCATTACTGCTCTATTGGAAGTGATTTGGTTCATCTAATTGCTGAAGATGGCCAGGTCCATCAGAATTGGTCATCATATAGTATTGTTGTTGAAGTATAGAATGATCTCCTGACCCTGCTCATAAAACTATGTCTTGCTAAAATGTACCAAAGATAATGAAGCAATATCAATACTAAATATATATGCACCTAGTAGTATGACATGGAAATTCCTAAAGAAGTTAAGAGAGTTGCAAGAAGAAATAGATAGCAAAACTATAATAGTGGAATATCTCAACCTTGCTCTCTCAGAACTAGATAAATCAAACAACAACAACAAAAAAAAAAAAAAAAGAGAGAAGTTAAAGATCTAAATAGAATACTAGAAAAATTAGGTATGATAGATCTTTGGAGAAAATTAAATGGAGACAGAAAGGAGTACACTTTTTTTTCCCAACAGTTAATGGAACCTATACAAAAATTGACTATATATTAGAGCATAAAGAACTCAAAATCAAATGAAGAAAGGCAGAATTTGTAAATGCATTTTTTTCAGATCACAATGAAATAAAAATTACATCCAATAAAATGCCACTGGAAAATAGACCAAAAAGTAATTGGAAGCTAAATAATCTCAAGGAAAAAAAATATTACAAGTAGGCAGAAAAAAACAATTCAAATACTGAAGAGCCACAGTAAGGATTACTCAGAATCTAGCAGTGTCCATATTAAAGGATTGAAGGGCCTGCAATCTGATATTCTGAAATATCAGCCAAGAATAATTTACCCAGCCAAAATGAGCATGATATTCAATGAAATAGGTGAAATCCATCTATTTCTGAGAAAAAAAAAAACTAGATCTAAACAAAAAGGGTGACCTCCAAATATAGGACTCAAGAGAAACATGAAAAGGTAAAAAGAAATCTTGGGAACTATATTTCTTTTATAAGTATACATAAAATTGTATCAGAAAAAGGTAAGAATGAAGGTATTACATCTTACAAAGAGGCAAAGGAAAATATTTATATCTGAAGGAAAGAAGGGAGGAGGATGGACATAGTGTGAATCTTACTCTTATCAGAATTTGCTCAAAGAGAAAATATTAGACATATTCAATTTATAGAGAAACTTCTCCCATCTCAATGAAAAGTGGTAGGGGAAAAGCAAAAATGGAAGGAGTTAGCTAAATAGAAGGAAATACAGAAATTTTAAAGGAAAGATTTAAGGTCAGGGGAGTAACTCTAAGGGTGGGAGGGATCCTAAAGAGGGAGAGTTACATGAGGCAAGTAATGCTCACAAGTTTAATATTGGGGAGAAGGGTAAGTGGAAAGAACAAATAAAAGCATAATCTTGGGTTAACAAAATGGCAGAAACAAGAGAACTGTTCGGCTCTGCAAACATATATTGTATCTAGGATATACTGCAACATATCCAACATATAAAGGACTCCTTGCCATCTAGGGGAGGGGGTGGAGGGAGGGAGGGAAAAAAAATCGGAACAGAAACGAGTGTCAATATAAAGTAATTATTAAATAAAAATTTTAAAAAATGGCAGAAAATACAGAATTAATAATTTTAACCATAAATGTGAATGCGGTAAACTCTCCCATAAAGTGGAGGCAGATAGCAGACTGGATTAAAAGTCAGAATCCTGCAATATGTTGTTTACAGGAAACACACTGGAAGCAGGGGAATACATACAGAGTAAAGTTAAAAGTCTGGAGCAGAATCTACTATGATTCAGGTTAAGCCACAAATCAGGGATAGCCATCCTGATCTCAGATTAAGGAAAAGCAAAAATTGATCTAATTAAAAGAGATAACAAAGGGCAATATACCTTGGTAAAGGGTAGCATAGATAATGAAGCAATATCAATATTAAACACATATGCTCATGAAAAAGCCAGCAAAACAGATAAACCCTTGGTAAATTTGATTAGATAAAAGAAAGAGGAAAACAAAATTGTTAGTCTCAAAAATAAAAAGTAAGAACTTGCCACTAATGAAGAGGAAATTAGAGCAATAAGTAGGAGTTACTTTGCCCACCTTTATGCCAATAAATTCGATAACTTAAATGAAATGGATGCATACCTTCAAAAATATAAGTTGTCCAGATTAATAGAGAAAAAAGTAAATTGGCTAAATAGTTTCATTTAAAAAAAATCAAATAAGCTATTAATCAACTCCCTAAGAAAAAATCCCCAGGACCAGTTGGATTTACATGTGAATGTTACCAAACATTTAAAGAACACTCAACTCCAATGTTATATACACTATTTAAAAAAAAAAGTAGGGATTGAAGGAGGCCTATTAAATTCTATTCATGACACAGATATGGTATTGATACCTAAACCAGGTAGGATATAAACAGAGAAAGAAAAGTGTAGACCAATCTCCCTAATGAACATTCATGTAAAAATCTTAAATAAAATACTAGCAAAAAGATAATAGAAAATATCACCAGTATGATATACCATGACCAGTTAGGACTTATACCAGGAATAGTAGGAAAACTATTAAGATAAATGACTATATCAATAATCAAATTGACAAAAATCATATGATCATCTCAATAGATGCAGAAAAAAAATTGATAAAATCCAACATCCATTCCCATTAAAAACACTAGAGATTATAGGAATACATGGAATTTTCCTTAAAATAGTCAGTAGCATCTATTTTAAACCTTCAGTAAACATCATATATAATGGGGATAAACTGGAATCATTCCCAATAAGATCAGGAGTGAAACAAGGTTACCCACTATCACCATTACTATTCAATATCGTATTAGAAATTCTAACTTTGGCAATAAGAGATCAAAAAGATATTAAAGTAATTAGAGTAGGTAATGGGGAAACCAAATTATCACTCTTTGTAGATTATATGCTGGTATATTTAGAGAAGCACAGAGATTCTACTAAAAAGCTATTACAAACAATCCAGAACATTAGCAAATTTGCAGGATACAAAATAAATCCACATAAATACTCATAATTTTTATACACCACTAACAAAATCCAACAGCAAGAGATACAAAGAGAAATTCTATTTAAAATAACTGTCAATAGTATAAAATATTTTGGAATTTATCTTACAAATGAAAGTCAGGGACTATATGAGTAAAACTACAAAACATTTTCACACAAATAAAGTCAGATCTAAACAACTAGAAAAATATTAAGTGCTCTTGGATAGGTCCAGCAAATATAATAAAGATGACAATATTATCTAAATTAATCTATTTATTTAGTGCTATACCAATCAGTCTCCCAAGAAACTATTTTAATGACCTAGAAAAATAACAACAAAATTCACATGGAAGAACAAAAGAACAAGCATTTCAAGGTTACTAATGAAAAAAAAAAAAAAAAAGAATCAAATGAAGTTGGCCTAGCTGTACCTGATGTAAAACTACATTATAAAGCAGAGGTAACCCAAACCATTTTGTATTAGTTAAGAAACACACACCTACTGAAAGGGATCCTAAAATCAAAACACCAAGAAACATAGTAGCCAAATGCCAGAACCCTCAGATGAAGGAAAAAAATATTTCTAGCAGCTAGAAAAACCCAATTCAAATATAGAGGAAAGGCCCAATAAGGATTATCCAGGATCTAGCAGCATCCACATTAAAATATCAAAGGACCTGGAATATGGTATTCCAAAAGGCTAAGGAACTTGGTATGCAACCCAAAATAACTTACCCAGCCAGAATGAGAATCTTTTTCCAGGGAAGAAGATGGTCATTCAACGAAATATGTGAATTTCACCTATTTTTGATGAAAAAACCAAAACTGAACAAAAAGTTTGATCTACAAATATAGAACTCAAGAGAAACCTAAAAAGGTAAAAAGAAATCTTGGGAACTATATTTCTGCTATAAAGATGTATAAAGAATATATGTATATCTTGTGCTAGAAACTAGAGGTAGAAAGGACACTGTACCAGAAAAAGGGTAAAGAGGGGGTACTACATCTCATGAAAAGGCAAGGAAACCTATTAAATCTGAGAGAAAGAATGGATGAGGATGAATATAGTGGGTATCTTACTGCCATCAGAATTGGCTTTAAGAAAAAAGATAGACTTGTTCAATTTATGGTGAAACTTCTCCCACCTCATTGAAAAATGAGAAGGCAAAAGTGAAAAGGGAAGGAATAAGCTAAGTGGAAGGGAATACTGAAACTGTGAGGGAAAGGAATAAGATAGGGGGAGAAACTCTAAGGTGGGGGGAAGATACTAAAAAGGGAGGACTGTGAGAAGCAAGTGGTGCTCACAAGCTTAATATTGGAAAGGGGAGTAAGAGGGAAAGAAGGGAGAAAAAGCATAAACAGGGGTTAACAAGATGGCAAGTAATACAGAATTGGTCATTTTAACCATAAATGTGAACGGGGTAAACTCCCCCATAAAGAGGAAACGGTTAGCAAAATGGATTAAAACCCAGAATCCTACAATATGCTGTTTACAGAAAACACATCTGAAGCAGGGATGTACATGCAGAGTAAAAGTAAAAGGTTGGAGCAAAATATACTATGCTTCAGGTAAGTCAAAAAAGCAGGGGTAGCCATCCTGATCTCAGATCAAGCAAAAGCCAAAATTGATCTAATTAAAAGAGATAAGGAAGGGCACTATATCTTGCTAAAGGGTAGCACAGATAATGAAACAATATCAATATTGAACATATATGCACCAAGTGGTGTAGCATCTAAATTCTTAAAAGAGAAACTAAGAGAGCTGCAAGAAGAAATAGACAGCAAAACTATAATAGTGGGAGATCTCAACCTTGCACTCTCAGAATTAGATAACTCAAACCACAAAATAAATAAGAAAAAAGTCAAAGAGATAAATAGAATACTAGAAACATTAGATATGATACATCTCTGGAGAAAATGAAATGGAGACAGAAAGAAGTACACTTTCTTTTCAGCAGTTCTTGGAACCTATACAAAAATTGACCATATATTAGGACATAAAAACCTCAAACTCAAATGCAGTAAGGCAGAAAGAGTAAAAGCATCCTTTTCAGACCATGATGCAATGAAAATTACATTCCACAAAAAGCCAGGGGAAAGTAGACCAAAAACTAATTGGAAACTAAATAATCTCATACTAAAAAATGATTGGATGAAACAGCAAATCATAGACATAATAACTTCACCCAAGAAAATGATAATAATGAGACACTATACCAAAATGTATGGGATGCAGCCAAAGCAGTAATAAGGGGAAATTTCATATCTCTAGAGGCCTACTTGCATAAAATAGAGAAAGAAAAGGTCAATGAATTGAGCTTGCAATTAAAAATGCTAAAAAAGGAGCAAATTAAAAACTCCCAGTCAAACATTAAACTTGAAATTCTAAAAATAAAAGGAGAGATCAATAAAATTGAAAGTAAAACAAACAAACAAACAACCATTGAATGAATTAATAA
The DNA here is from genome assembly GCF_016432865.1 of Antechinus flavipes. Lineage (NCBI taxonomy): Eukaryota > Metazoa > Chordata > Mammalia > Dasyuromorphia > Dasyuridae > Antechinus > Antechinus flavipes. The sequence continues at coordinate 266,950,221 of NC_067401.1, forward strand.
AACTAAGAGTTGGTTCTATGAAAAAACCAACAAAATAGACAAACCCTTAGTAAATCTGATTAAAACAAGGAAAGAGGAAAATGAAATTGTTTGTCTTAAAAATGAAAAGGGAGAACTCACCATTAACGAAAAGGAAATTAGAGTAATAATTAGGAGTTACTTTGCCCAACTTTATGCCAATAGAGACAGAATGGAATAAGATCTCTTGAAAAAGAAAGGAGGAAGAACATCTCATTATGTAAAGATAAAGAAGGACAAAGTTTTAGAAAGAAGAAAGATAGGGGTTTATAAAGAGGAGAGAAGAAAAAGATCATGGAAAATGATCCAATTGAGCCTATGAATAAATGTAAGTTCATAGTAAAAAAAAATATCACAAGATAGAATCATTTGTAAGGATTGCTTTTTTTTTGCCACATATTTTTTTATTTTTATTTGTCACTGAATTTTCCACAATAATAAAGTGGCTTTTTATTTAATTTCCTAAAGCAAAAATGCATAAAAAATACTTCATTCTAAACCAGTACAAGCGGTTAAAAATCAACATGTTTCCATTTTTAAATTATATCAAATAGGAAATGAACTGAAAGAACTGCTAAAACCTGAAGAGGCAAAATTTAAAGAACTTGAGATCATTAAAAATATTCATCTAGACAAAAATTCAAACAGTGAGATGGATGATGAAAACAACATTGATGTCTCAACTTATTTTTAAAAATGAAATAAGCATATTTATATTGATTTTTTTTAAAAAATCATTTTTTCAACATCATCACTCTAGATATCAGACTGACTGTGTGAAAAGTATAATTCTGAAAAGATGGCATCAGCTATAATTATCAGTGCCTAAGATTTAACAAAATGTTCAAACAATATTTGAAGGGAAAATGTAAAAAATATTTTAGAACTCAACATAAAAGTATAGTAAGTTTCTTCACTTAGAATCATAGGAGGAAAAAGTGGCATTATCAAGGGATGATCCAAATGACTACTGTCAAACACCATCATTGATGAAGAGATTTGAGAGAATTAAGAAAAACCTGCATAAAGTTATTGAGAGTGCATCAATATCTAGATAGTACAAATCAAATACCATATCACCCAGTTAAAGGCAAATTTTTTAAAAATATGAAACAGAATTAGGAAACCAAACTCAAAGGTTTATCAGAACTATAGATTCTTTAAGCAATCAAAAGCAAACATCAGATTAAAAGCAGTTCAGATGAGGACAATAAACAATTCACCATTAATGTTTAAAACAGTTGTGAAAAATAAATAAATTTGAGTGATGAGAGACCCGCAAGGAAGGATGATATGTCATCTATTTAAAAAAAAAAAGAGAGATGTAATCAATAGTTAGAAGGGCATAAACAATGATAGCATAAAATATGCTAGAAAATTGTGCTCAGTGGATGCCCACCACTTGGGGAATTGCTGAATACAGTATTTGAATGAGATGAAATATTATTGTTTTATAAGAAATAATGAGCTGAGTTCAGAAACATCTGGAAAGACTTACATAACCTAATGCTAAGTGAAGTGAGAAGAATGAAGATAACGTTATACACAATAACAAAATATTATGTGATGATCAATTGTTATGGACTTGGCTCTTTTCAATAATAAATTGATTCAAGACAATTCCTGTAGACTTCTGATGGAAAGTGTGATCCACATCCAGAGAGAAAACTCTCGACAGTGAATGTGGATCAAAGAAGAATAGTTTCACCTTTTTGTTTTGTTTTGTTTTGCTTTTTTCTTATTTTATCTCCTTTGATCCATTTTTTTTTCTTGTGCATCATGATGAATATGGAAATGTGTTCAGAAGAAGTGCACATATATAACCTATCTTAGATTGCTTACTGTCTTGGGAAGGGGGAAGAGAGACAGAGGGACAAAAATTTGGAACACAAGATTTTGCTAAGGTGAATTTTGAAAATTATCTTTTCATGTATTTGGAATAATAAAATACTATTTAAAATACTGCTCAAAATAATAGACAAAAAAACTTGGGATACAAGTGTTATTATTAGTCTCATTTTTCAAATGAAGAAAGTGAGGCAAAAAGAGGTTAAGTGATTGCCTTATTAACTTGCCCAGTTAGTAAGTGCCTGAAGCTTCTATTTGAATTCTACTTCTTCCTGAGTCCAGGTCCAGCTCTATCTACTGCATCTTTATAAGAAATGAGAGAAGGTGAGCTCTGTATTTTGAAAAATAACAATAATACTAGTATAAAAATTATCATATTCCTTTTTGTAATATTTATATCTTATTTAATTTTCTTCCTGGCTTATTAAACAGAATAGATAGAACTCAGTTTCCTATGATGAAACATTATCCTTTCAAATTATTGTACTGTCTTATCACTAATCAGACAATAGACTTTGGCTTCTGACAAAGGCATTTTCAAAATTAATATGTATATGTGTGTGTATAGATGTAGATCTCTATATCAAAATGCATTTATATAGATATATTTTTATCTCTCTATCTCTCATCTAGTTAGCTATCTGGAGAGATTTTTACTACCGATACATTACCCTATAACTACAAAGCCAAAGAAATATAAATACACACAGTATTCCTGATCAAATAGCAATGCTAATGTGGAAAAAGACAGGGCTATAACACTCAATAGCTTGGATAAGACATAGAGGGATTGAAAAATAGTAGTCAATTAATTTGTAAAGTTTGTTGTAGCCCATTTGTCATGAACTGCATATAACAGGCTCTGGATTTCCCTCTCCATTCCCACACATAATCTGTTTTTAATCCAATCATCAGTAGGGACACAATAAAAGACTTTTGATTTAAGAATGATAAAGTCAGTTATTTTCATTAGGAATAATATTTTGTCAGATGTGAGAAGGATGGATTGAAGATGGTAGAGATTAGAGAAAGGTATTTCAGTTATATCATTACAATATTACATGTGAGAAGTGATGATGAAAGGAACTAGGGCTTTGGGAAGGATCTTTTTATTTTAATAGTGTATTTTTTTAAATTATATATTTTATTTAATTTTATACTAACTTTATATTGACAGAATCCATGCCACGGTAATTTTTTTTACATTATCCCTTGCACTCGCTTCTGTTCCGATTTTTCCCCTCCCTCCCTCTACTCCCTCCCCTAGATGGCAAGCAGTCCTATATATGTTAGATATGTTGCAGTATATCCTAGATACAATATATGTTTGTAGAACCGAACAGTTCTCTTGTTGTACAGGGAGAATTGGATTCAGAAGGTAAAAATAACCTGGGAAGGAAAACAAAAATGCAAATAGTACACATTCATTTTTAAGTGTTCTTTCTTTGGGTATAGCTGCTTCTGTCCATCATTTATCAATTGAAAGTGAATTAGGTCTCTTTGTCAAAGAAATCCACGTCCATCAGAATACAACCTCATACAATATCATTGTTGAAGTGTATAATGATCTCCTGGTCCTGCTCATTTCACTTAGCATCAGGTCATGTAAGTCTTCCCAAGCCTCTCTGTATTCATCCTGCTGGTCATTTCTTACAGAACAATAATATTCCATAACATTCATATACCACAATTTACCCAGCCATTCTCTAATTGATGGGCATCCATTCAATTTCCAGTTTCTAACCACTACAAACAGGGCTGCCACAAACATTTTGGCACATACAGGACCCTTTCCCTTCTTTAGTATTTCTTTGGGATACAAGCCCAGAAGTAACACTGCTGGATCAAATGGTATGCACAGTTTGATAACTTTTTGGGCATAATTCCAGATTGCTCTCCAGAATGGTTAGATTCATTCACAACTCCACCAACAATGCATCAGTGTCCCAGTTTTCCTGCATCCCCTCCCACATTCATCATTATTTTTTCCTGTCATCTTAGCCAATCTGATAGGTGTGTAGTGGTATCTCAGAGTTGTTTTAATTTGCATCTCTCTGATCAATAGTGATTTGGAACACTCTTTCATATGAGTGGTAATTGTTTCAATTTCATCATCTGAAAATTGTCTGTTCATATCCTTTGACTATCAATTGGAGAATGGCTTGATTTCTTATAAATTTGAGTCAGTTCTCTATATATTTTGGAAATGAGGCCTTTATCAGAACCTTTAACTGTGAAGATGTTTTCCCAGTTTGTTGTTTCCATTCTAATCTTGTTTGCATTAGTTATGTTTGTACAAAGACTTTTTAATTTGATATAATCAAAATTTTCTATTTTGTGATCAGTAATGGTCTCTAGTTCATCTTTGGTCACAAATTTCTTTCTCCTCCACAAGTCTGAGAGATAAACTATCCTATGTTCCTCTAATTTATTTATAATCTTGTTCTTTATGCCTAAATCATGAACCCATTTTGATCTTATCTTGGTATATGGTGTTGTGTGGGTCCATGCCTAATTTCTGCCATACTAAATTCCAGTTATCCCAGCAGCTTTTATCAAATAATGAATTCTTATCCCAAAAGTTAGGATCTTTGGGTTTGTCAAACACTAGATTGGTATAGCACTAAATAAATAGATTAGTTTATGGAGTATTGTCATCTTTATTATATTCGCTCGGCCTATCCAAGAGCACTTAATATTTTTCCAATTATTTAAGTCTGATTTTATTTGTGTGGAAAGTTTTATGTAATTTTGCTCATATAATTCCTGACTTTCCTTTGGTAGATAGATTCCCAAATATTTTATGCTATCAACAGCTATTTTGAATGGAATTTCTCTTTGTATCTCTTGCTGTTGGCTTTTGTTGGTGAAGTATAAAAATGCTGAGGATTTATGGGGATTTATTTTGTATCCTGCTACTTTGCTAAAATTATGAATTATTTCTAATAGCTTTTTAGTAGACTCTCTGGGGTTCTCTAGGTATACCATCATATCATCTGCAAAGAGTGATAGTTTGGTTTCCTCATTGCCTACTCTAATTCCTTTAATCTCTTTCTTGACTCTTTTTGCAGAGGCTAGTGTTTCTAATACAATATTGAATAATAATGGTGATAGTGGGCAAACTTACTTCACTCCAGATCTTACTGGGAAAGGTTCCAGTTTTTCCCCATTGCATATGATGCTTATTGACGGTTTTACATATATACTCCTGACTATTTCAAGGAAAAGTCCTTTTATTCCTATGTTCTCAAATGTTTTTATTAGGAATGAATGTTGGATTTTATCAAATGCTTTTTCTGCATCTATTGAAATGATCGTATTGTTTTTGTTTGGTTATTGATATAGTCAATTATGCTAATAGTTTTCCTAATATTGAACCAGCCCTGCATTCCTGGTATAAATCCTACTTGGTCATAGTGTATTATCCTGGGGATGATTTTCAGTAATCTTTTTGCTAATATTTTATTTAAGATTTTAGCATCAATATTCATTAGGGAGATTGGTCTATAATTTTCTTTCTCTGTTTTCAACCTACATGGTTTAGGTATCAGTACCATGTCTGTGTCATAAAAGGAGTTTGGTAGGACTCCTTCAATCCCTATTTTTTCAAATAGTTTATTTAGCATTGGAGTTGAGTTAATTGTTCTTTAAATGTTTGGTAGAATTCACATGTAAATCCATCTGATCCTGGGGATTTTTTCTTAGGGAGTTGGTTGATAGTTTATTCTATTTGTTTTTCTGAGATGGGACTGTTTAGGATATTTATTTCTTCCTCTGTTAGTTTGGCCAAGCTATATTTTTGGAGGTATTCTTCTATTTCATTTAAGTTGTTGAATTTATTGGCATAAAGTTGGGCAAAGTAACTCCTAATTATTGCTCTAATTTTCTCTTCATTAGTGGCGAGTTCTTCCTTTTCATTTTTAAGACTAACAATTTGGTTTTCCTCTTTCCTTTTTTTTAATCAGATTTACTAAGGGTTTGTCTATTTTGTTGGTTTTTCCATAGAACCAACTGTTAGTTTTATTAATTAATTCAATAGGTTTTTTACTTTCAACTTTATTGATCTCTCCTTTTATTTTTAGAATTTCAAGTTTAGTGTTTGACTGAGGGTTTTTAATTTGTTCTTTTTCCAGCATTTTTAGTTGCAAGACCAATTCATTGACCTTCTCTTTCTCTATTTTATGTAAATAGGCCTCTAGAGATAGGAAATTTCCCCTTATTATCACTTTGGCTGCATCCCATACATTTTGGTATGATGTCTCATTATTATCATTTTCTTGGGTGAAGTTATTAATTATGTCTATGATTTGCTGTTTCACCCAATCATTCTTTAGTATGAAATTACTTAGTTTCCAATTATTTTTTGGTCTACTTTCCACTGGCTTTTTGTTGAATGTAATTTTCATTTCATCATGGTCTGAAAAGGATGCTTTTAGTCTTTCTGCCTTACTGCATTTGAGTTTGAGGTTTTTATGTCCTAATATATGGTCAATTTTTGTATAGGTTCCATGAACTGCTGAAAAGAAAGTGTACTCCTTTCTGTCTCCATTACATTTTCTCCAGAGATCTATCATATCTAATTTTTCTAGTATTCTATTTACCTCTTTGACTTCTTTCTTATTTATTTTGTGGTTTGATTTATCTAATTCTGAGAGTGCAAGGTTGAGATCTCCCACTATTATAGTTTTGCTGTCTTTCTTCTTGCAGCTCTCTTAATTTTTCTTTTAAGAATTTAGATGTTATACCACTTGGTGCATATATGTTTAATATTGATATTGCTTCATTATCCATGCTACTCTTTAGCAAGATATAGTGCCCTTCCTTATCCCTTTTAATTAGATCAATTTTGGCTTTTGATTGATCTGAGATCAGGATGGCTATCCCTGCTTTTTTGACTTCACCTGAAGCATAGTAGATTTCACTCCAACCTTTTACCTTTAACCTGCATGTATCTCCCTGCTTCAGGTGTGTTTCCTGTAAACAACATATTGTAGGATTCTGGGTTTTAATCCATTCTGCTAACTGCTTCTTCTTTATGGGGGAGTTTACCCCGTTCACATTTATGGTTAAAATGACCAATTCTGTATTACTTGCCATCTTGTTAACCCCTGTTTATGCTTTTCTCCCTTCTTTCCCCTTTACCCCCCTTCCCAGTATTAAGCTTGTGAGTACCACTTGCTTCTCACAGCCCTCCCTTTTTAGTATCCCTCCCCCTGCCTTAGAGTTCCTCCCCCTATCTTACCCCTTTCCCTCCCAGTTCCGGTATTCCCTTCCGCTTAGCTTATTCCTTCCCTTTTCACTTTTTCCTTCTCACTTTTCAATGACGTGGGAGAAGTTTCACCATAAATTGAATATGTCTAAATTTTTTCTCTTAAAGCCAATTCTGGAGGCAGTAAGATACCCACTATATTCATCCCTCTCCATTCTTTCTCTCAGATATAATAGGTTTCCCTTGCCTCTTCATGAGATGTAGTACCCCCACTTTACCCTTTTTCTGGTACAATGACCTTTCCACATCTAGTTTCTAGAACAAGGTATACATGTATTCTTTATACATCTTTATAGCAGAAATATAGTTCCCAAGATTAATCTTTACCTTTTTAGATTTCTCTTGAGTTCTATATTTGTAGATCAAACTTTTTGTTAAGTTCTGGCTTTTTCATCAAAAATAGGTGAAATTCACTTACTTCATTGAATGTCCATCTTCTTCCCTGGAGAAAGATTCTCATTCTGGCTGAGTAAGTTATTTTGGGTTGCATACCAAATTCCTTAGTCTTTCGGAATATCATATTCCAGGCCCTTCGATCCTTTAATTTGGATGTTGCTAGATTCTGGGTGATTCTTATTGTGGCTCCTTGATAATTGAATTGGTTTTTTTTAGCCGCTTGCAGTATTTTTTTACGTCATCTGAGGGTTCTGGCATTTGGCCACTATATTTCTTGATGTTTTGATTTTAGGATCCCTTTCAGAATTCTTTCAATGTCTATTTTACCCTCTGTTTCTATGACTTCTGGGCAGTTCTCTTTGATAATTTCCTGGAAAATAGTGTCCAGGCTCTTTTTTTCATCATGTTTTTCTGGAAGTCCAATGATTCTCAGATTGTCTCTCCTGGATCTGTTTTCCAGGTCTGTTGTTTTCCCAAGAAGGTATTTCACATGTTTTCCATTTTTTGATTTTTTTTTTGGATTTGCTTGACTGATTCTCCTTGTCTCCTCAAGTCATTTAATTCAATTTATTCAATTCTAATTTTCAATGAAGTATTTTCTTCACTCACTTTTTAAATATCTTTTTCTAATTTACCAATTGAGTTCTTTTATTCTATGGAATTTTTTCCATTTTGCCAATTTTGTTTTTTAGAGAGCTATTTTCTGTTTCCAGTTTACTAATCCTTTTTTTCAAGGATTTTATTTCTTTATCCACACTGTCTTTAAATTAGTGGGATGACTTCTCCAGGCTCTTTTGCCAAGCCTCCCTCTCATTTTCCCATTTTTCTTCTAGCTCCCTTGTGAGAGCCCTTTTAATTTCTTCTACGAGGTTCAGCTGTGTTGAGGAACAGATGATCTCCTCCTTTGTGGATTCACCTGGAGACAGTCTGTTTTTACTCTCCTCAGGGTTTAGAGTCTGCTCTCTATCCATATAGAAGCTGTCAAGGGTTAAGGTCTTTTTCAATTTTTTGCTCATTTTATTAGAGAAGAATCAAAGACAAACTTTCCTGGCGAATCTCAAGGATGTCTTCTCTTGGTAACTATCTGTGGGTTTTTTTTTTCAGTCAAGCATTAATTCAGAGGCTTGTAATGAAATGGATTTTGAGAGAAAATGCGGAGCTTATACAGCTATGTGCCTCCTCTCCACCATTTTGGCCAGAAGTCAGGAAAGGTCTTTTGGTAGACATGAGAGAGAATGAGATTCGTAGAATGGTAAGGATTTAATATCTGACTGAATGTCAGTGTGCTAGGGGAAGGAATAATTAGAATTTATTTTAATATTTTTATTAGAAAAGCTTTAAGTCTAAATTAAAAACTAAAGTGTGTTATATAAATATTACTGTTCAAAAATAATTTTGTGATTTGGTATGTGACCATTGCAAAACAACAACAAAACCCAACTATATGTGTTAGCTTCCTTGAAAGCAGCAGCAGAATATTTTTTTCTTTGTCCCACCATATATCTGTGGGTACCCACACACACATACAGACACATGTACTCATGTATACATACATTTGACAAAGGGGCTCATTAACATTTTATGTGCATGAAATATGGAGATCCAATTCTTTCCTTTAGTTTTTGTTAGATAGATAGATAGATAGATAGATAGTTGAGTTTCCTATAATATCAGTCATACATTCCTTAATGGTCTGCAAATTGTTGTTAGATTTATTGCCCAATTACAAAGAACACTTAGAGACCTTAATTAAAAGAGAGCAGTCCATGTTGACAGCTTGCTCCAACTAGTTGCAGTTACCACAATAATCTAATAGATTTTTAAATGGATTTCTAGAGAATATACATTTTAGCATATTTCCAAAGAAAGAAATATGTTTGTACTTCCCTCCTTTCAGCCATAAGTCACAGTTTGGTGATATTAAAATAAAAATGTTCCCCGAAGTCAACATAGGTTTTGGTTATTCTTAGAAGAGAATGCAATGTGTTCACCAATATAGATTTAATCTCTCAAAAGGCCCTTTTTTCAAGTAATAGATGTTGGTATTAAATTGTTCCTTTAAATGTAGATGTCATTGGGAAACCTGAAATTTAAGCATTTGGTTTTTTGCCTTTAGAATTGGTGGAAAGCTCCTGGAGGGCAGTGACTATCTTTTTTTTTTCCATTAATTATATTTCTAGCATTTAGTCTAGTACTTGACACAAATACACATTTAATAAAGTTTATTGGAATGGTTTGGATTTAGAGCATTTTATACCTAAGGCAATTAATTATTCTGGGCAGTGAGTTGGTATAATGAATAGAACTCTGGACCTGCATTCATGAAGACTAATTTTTGTGAATTGAAATCCAATCTCAGATGTTTGTTACCTGTGTGACCCTGGGCTCACTTAACTGCCTGAATTTCTTTATTTGTAAAATGAGTTGGAAAAAGAAAGGGCAACCATTACAGCATTTTCACTAAGAAAATTCTTAACGGTTTCACAAAATTGAATATGACTTTAAAAAGACTAAACAAATTAAAGAGTAAACCTTCATTAAACACCTTGCGTCATGAACTGTCAGGTAAGATTCAGAAAAGACTTGCTAAAGATCACACAGAGCTGACAGTTTAACTCATGACCTCTGACTCCATGATCACTACTCTCTGAGTTCTACTCCCTTCTCAAATGAAAACATGTTACTTGCCTCCAGAAGTAGTGAGTGAATTGCATCTCATTAGAGTTCTTTAAGAAAAGCTTGTATAATCATAGGTGTACAGTAATGGGAATTCTTTTTAAAACATGAACTGGACTAAACAGCTTCTGAGGCCCTCACTCACATTAGAAATTCTTTGAATCTGTGATTCCTTCTAACTGAAAAATATATGGCCCTTCAGCATATTTATGAAAAAAGCTCCCCACAAGTTGAAGAGAAAAAATGATGAGGGGTATTTTTGGTTAGAGTCAACCTAGACACAGTAATATTTATTCTATATTCTGGTTCATAGCCTCTTCTGCATTCCCACAGAATTTATTTCCCTTTTGAATTTTGTAAGCTTTCAGATACTCTTCTTTCAGACATACCACCAGATCATTGTCTCTTATAATGAGTCTAAATTTCCATCTTGGAAAGCATAATTCTTAATTGGAAACAATGATAGAGTCTATGAGGGTGGAAGAGCATAGTCATTTATTCCAAAAACTTACCTTTTTTAAACTGTACTCTGAACACTGTCTGATATATATTTTGGCTGTAGTCATGCTGTCAGTGATAAATGTTATTAAAACATGTTCTTCCTCACAGCAATAAGCATTTCTCTTCCTAATTCCTGCAGTGAAAGAAATAATCTCCTGGTGGTTTCTGTCTCCTATCCAACTGGAAGATAGAGTAAGAGTTTATCAGAGGGAAACTTATACTCTGTAGAATTAAAACATCCCAAATATTTGTGCTTATGGAGGCTTGTGTCCTTTCACTTACTATCTCTCAGAGTTTTTGACCTTCATTAATTCTTCCCTCTCTTTCACCTTTTCCTTATCTGTTCCCAGTTCAATTTTTTTCCTTTCTTTTTAATTTTATTTTTATTTTTATTTTCTTTTTACTATACATCACCACCATACCTTTCAGAGCATTCCTTAATAGTGTAGAAAACTGGTGAAAGTCCAGGCAGTAATAATACCTGTGATATTTTTTGTTTCTATTTCATCTTCCAGGTGTCCTATTGATAAAGGATGATTTCATCATTCCTTGAAATATAAATATGTTACCTCAGCATAAATTTTTGAAATTTATGAGATGGTCATATTATTAAGACACAGCATTGAACTCTTTCTATTAACTCCTCTCTTTCTAATTCATATATAGTGCTTTTCCTGTAAAACAGATCTGTGAAATTTCTTTTGTTTTACAGGTTATCCTATACTTCCCCTTATTTCTCAAACAGGCTCCCTCTAAGCTCTCTGTCACAATAGTCTTGCCAAAAAATGATCAAGCTTATTGGTCTCACTAAATAAATTACTTTTTCACCAGCTCTCTCATGTATTACACTTTCTCACTGGGGATTGCATTTAATTGGCCTCACTCTATAATTAGCTCATTTTGCTGGGATTTTATTTTAAATGTGATCAAGCTGCAATTTTGTGATTTCCTTTTCTAAGGCATATCTTCTAGTCATCCCTCTCATTTGAATTACTTATTTTTATAGTCTCTTAAAGGTGTTCTCACTAACCTTCAAAACTGTGTTTAGACAGATAGCTTTTTTCATTGTTTTCTTTATATTTGTGGTTTTCTTACTGGAGGACTTTTTATTCTATCTCCAATGGCAATATCATCCTTAAAATATCCCTAATAGTTTTTCATTAGTCTTTCACTTAGACTATTATTAGTTACCTTTTTTCCAGACTTAGTAAGAGATGAGAAATATTCACAATATGAGAAATATATGAATATTTATCTAGGAAACATAAGTAGCCAACTCACATGATCAAAGGAAGATATTTATTTTTAGAGAAGCACTGTTGTATACTGGTTAGAGACTAGACTTTAGGGTAAGGAATACCTGTCTTCAAGTGTTCCCATTATTCATGTTCCTTGTGTGACACAGGATAAGTCATTCTAAGCATCACTCACTATCATTGCTATGACTATAAATTGGAGATCTAATTCCAGTCTGCATAGTTTGAAACAATTTGCTTTACTAATGAAACTCTTTTCTTGGATATATTTATATATCTATCAGTATTTTATCTATATCTAGTAAAGGTAAATAGTAATAGAGAGAATTATATAGAGCACTTCACAAACCTTAAAACTTTATATAAGTGCTAGCTAGGAAAACTGATCAGATAAAAAAATCTTTCTATCTTTATATCTAGTATTGTAGGTATACATGTATGTCAAACATTTTTCTTTGTTCCTTTATTCTAATATTTAAAGTTAAAATTTAACATTGAGGCTTATGTCCTTGTAAGCCTATATGCGTTATAGGGTATAAATAATTCAAAATCACTATCAGAGATTACTTACTTCAAAAAGGTATAAAAGACAGTAGTTGTGAAATATTAAAAAGTTGTATTACCTATTCATATATGTTGATTCTCATTCATATAATCTCATATAAGTCTGGTTATTTTATTCAACAAAGGCTTTGTATACATGTTGCCAAAATATCTGGACAAAAAGAAAAACATTATCAATAAATTTTTCCCATCATATTTTTGTATTTTTTAATCTCAAGCACCTAGTACAGTACTAGGCACATAGGAGACATTTAATAAACATTGACTGATTGATTGAAGATGGAGGCATGAGAAAGAAATAGTTGAGTATCAAGTTTCTGTAAGATTATTTCAGGAGTTTGAAAATGCAAAGGGAAAAGAGGCTAATAATGCTAAGAAAGGGGAAAGACTTTTAAAGCTATTTTAGGGCAAGAGAAAATGGACCAGACTATTGCTTGAGATGGATAAAGTGATTATAATGGATTGCAAAAAGAAAGCAAAATTTCTTTTGTTCTGTTTTCCCTGCCAAGAATAACACATAGATTGTGATATATCATAAACAAACTGTTAAGGAGTAGATATATAAGATAAGTGATGAAGTAGAAAGAAAATATTTACCTATAATCAATGATTTCAAAACTTGAATGAACTATAAGAGTTGCTATATATATTTGTGTAATTGTTGGTAGTGAGTCTAGAAAACTATGAAAAAGAAGAAGTGACATAAGTGTATACTGTCAGACATATATATTGAATTTCTTTTAAAAGTAGATTCTCTAAATTAAAAGATAGTGTACTTAATTTTGTATTGCTAGAAGTTGTCCACTATCACCATTATTATTCAATATTGTATGAGAAACACTAGCCTCTGCAATAAGAGTCAAGAAAGAGATTAAAGGAATTAGAGTAGGCAATGAGGAAACAAACTATCACTATTTGCAGATGATATGATGGTATACCTAGAGAATCCCAGAGATTCTACTAAAAAGCTATTAGAAATAATTCATAATTTTAGCAAAGTAGCAGGATACAAAATAAATCCCCATAAATCCTCAGCATTTTTATACATCACCAACAAAAGCCAACAGCAAGAGATACAAAAAGAAATTCCATTCAAAATAGCTGTTGATAGCATAAAATATTTGGAAATTTATTTACCAAAGGAAAGTCAGGAATTATATGAGCAAAATTACAAAAAAACTTTTCACACAAATAAAGTCAGACTTAAATAATTGGAAAAATATTAAGTGCTCTTGGATAGGCCGAGCGAATATAATAAAGATGACAATACTCCCTAAACTAATCTATTTATTTAGTGCTATACCAATCAGACTTCCAAGAAAATATTTTAATGATCTAGAAAAAATAACAATAAACTTCATATGGAGCAATAAAAAGTCAAGAATCTCAAGGGAATTAATGAAAAAAAAAATCAAATGAAGGTGGTCTAGCTGTACCTGATCTAAAATTATATTTTAAAGCAGCAGTCACCAAAACCATTTGGTATTGGCTAAGAAATAGATTAGTGGATCAGTGGAAAAGGTTAGGTTCACAAGACAGAATAGTCAACTATAGCAATCTAGTGTTTGACAAACCCAAACATCCTAACTTTTGGGAAAAGAATTCATTATTTGATAAAAGTTGCTGGGATAACTGGAAATTAGTATGGCAGAAATTAGGCATGGACCCACACTTAATACCATATACCAAGATAAGATCAAAATGGGTTCATAATTTAGGTATAAAGAACGAGATTATAAATAAATTAGAGGAACATAGGATAGTTTATCTCTCAGACTTGTGGAGGAGAAAGAAATGTGTGACCAAAGATGAACTAGAGACCATTACTGATCACAAAATTGAAAATTTTGATTATATCAAATTAAAAAGCCTTTGTACAAACAAAACTAATGCAAACAAGATTAGAAGGGAAGCAACAAACTGGGAAAACATCTTCACAGTTAAAGGTTCTGATAAAGGCCTCATTTCCAAAGTATATAGAGAACTGACTCAAATTTATAAGAAATCAAGCCATTCTCCAATTGACAAATGGTCAAAGGATATGAACAGACAGTTTTCAGATGATAAAATTGAAACTATTACCATGCATATGAAAGAGTGTTCCAAATCACTATTGATCAGAGAAATGCAAATTAAGACAACTCTGAGATACCACTACACACCTGTCAGATTGGCTAAGATGACAGGAAAAAATAACGATGAATGTGGGAGGGGATGTGGGAAAACTGGGACACTGATGCATTGTTGGTGGAGTTGTGAATGAATCCAACCATTCTGAAGAGCAATCTGGAATTATGCCCCAAAAGTTATCAAACTGTGCATACCCTTTGATCCAGCAGTGCTACTTCTTGGCTTATATCCCAAAGAAATACTAAAGAAGGGAAAGGGACCTGTATGTGCCAAAATGTTTGTGGCAGTCCTGTTTGTAGTAGCTAGAAACTGGAAATTGAATGGATGCCCATCAATTGGAGAATGGCTGGGTAAATTGTGGTATATGAATGTTATGGAGTATTATTGTTCTGTAAGAAATGACCAGCAGGATGAATACAGAGAGGCTTGGAGAGACTTACATGAACTGATGCTAAGTGAAATGAACAGAACCAGGAGAACATTATCAACTTCAACAACAATACTGTATGAGGATGTATTCTGATGGATGTGGATTTCTTTGACAAAGAGACCTAACTCATTTTCAATTGATAAATGATGGACAGAAGCAGCTACACCCAAAGAAAGAACACTGGGAAATGAATGTAAACTATCTGCATTTTTGTTTTTCTTCCCGGGTTATTTTTACCTTCTGAATCCAATTCTCCCTGTTCAACAAGAGAACTGTTTGGTTCTGCAAACATATATTGTATCTGGGATATACTGCAACATATTTAACATATATAGGACTGCTTGCCATCTAGGAGACGGGGTGGAGGGAGGGAGGGGAAAAATCGGAACAGAAGTGAGTGCAAGGGATAATGTTGTTAAAAAAAATTACCCTGGCATGGGCTCTGTCAATAAAATGTTATTATAAAATAAGAAATATATTTCTAGAAAAAAAATGTGTATTGCTAGAAAATGTTTAAAATGTGCAAAGCAATAATGTGTGGGATTTTAGAAATGGCTGTAGTAATCTCTAAAATAGACAACTTCATGAAATATTTGGATCTAGGAAGAGTACCAGACTGAGTAGTATTTGAGAATTCTAAGGAGAAACCGCATCAGGTAATTTTTTCCTACCCCAAGTTCACCAACTCACCCCAGAGGCAAATACTGAATTCCAGGGCAGGAATTGAACACTGGGATCATTAACTTAGCTCCTGGACTCAGAAGATGGTCAAAATGTGTTGTCTCAGATCTCAGACTGAGATTATCACCCAGTCTCTGGATTCAGAAGCAGAGCAGGTTTACTCTGTTGCTTTCAGGGAAATTAAACTCAAACAAGAGGTACATTCAGACAACATAATTACTCATTGAATAGACATTGTCTTCTAACTAGCTGATAATGTAGACTCTACCATTCTGAACCAATGTGTTATTGATATTTGACTGTATAAGTTTCTTACCTTCAGTGAAATCAATTATGCATGCATATAATTATGTTTTTCTCTCAATTTCTTTTCTTTTGCACTATTGATTCACATATACATGAATGTATGTATTCTATAATTACCTTGTCTTAAGAGATAGCCAATGATTCCTTTGGATGTAAGTTCTCAATTAAGTTAGTCTCTTACAGAGATTTTTTTAACTGTTCTCAAAATTTTATGGTTCAGGACTTTCTATTTATAAATACTTTCTTCTCAATTAATGCTCACAGAGTGTCTTCTCATAGACACTAGTTGGCCTGAAGTCAGGAAATGCAGAGTTCAAATATGATCTCAGACACTAGCTATGTAACTCTAGGCAAGTCATTTCACCTCAGTCTGCCTTCACTTTCTCATCTGTAAAATGGGGATAGTAATAACACCTATTTCAAAAGATTGTTGTGTAGATCAAATGAGTCAACATACATAAAGGATTATTATACAAAATCTATTATATTTTAATTTTTAAAATCTTTAAAATGACAAAAAAGATAAGATTCATTGAGAGAAATAAAATTTTGGGTAATTGAAAGAATAAATCACTTTTTGATGTCTTTTTTAATACTAAATTTTATTTTTATTATAGCTTTTTATATACAAAACCTATGCATGGGTAATTTTTCAACATTGACCCTTGCTAAACCTTCTGTTCCAACTTTTCCTCTCCTTCCCCCAACCCCCTCCCCTAGATGGCAGGTTGTCCCATAGATGTTAAATATGTTAAAGTATATGTTAAATACACTATATGTATACAGATTTATAGTTTTCTTGTTGTACAGGAAAGATGATTTAGAAAGAAGGTAAAAATAACCTGAAAAAAATGCAAACAAACAGTAACAGAAAGAGTGGAAATGTTATGTTGTGGTCCATACTCATTTCCCAGTGTTCTTTCTCTGAGTATAGCTTGTTCTATTTATTGCAGATCAATTGGAACTGATTTGGAGCCTCTCATTGTTGAAGAGAGTTATTTCCACCAGAATTGATAATCATGTATTATTGTTGTTGATATGTATAATGATCTCCTGGTTCTGCTCATTTCACTAAGCATCAGTTCATGCATGTCCCTCAAAGCCTCTCTGTATTCATCCTGTTGGTCATTTCTTACAGAAAAATAATATTCCATAACACTCATATACCACAATTTATTCAGCCATTCTCCAAATGGTGGGCATCCCTTCAATTTCCAGTTTCTATCCACTACAAAAAGGGCTGCCATAAATATTTTTGCACATATGGGTCCCTTTCCCTTCTTTACAATCTCTTTGGGATATAAGCCCAGTAATAACAGTGCTGGATCAAAAGGTATGCACTGTTCAATAACTTTTTGAATATAGTTCACAATCACTCTCCGTAGTAATTGGATCCATTCACAACTCCCCAACAATGCATCAGTGTGCCAGTTTTCTCACATCTCTTCCAACATTTTTCATTATCTTTTCCTGTCATCTTAGCCAATCTGACAGGTGTGTAGTGATATCTCAGAGCTGTCTTTTTGCATTTCTCTCATCAACAATGATTTGGAGCACCTTTTCACATTACTAGAAATAGTTTCAATTTCTTCATCTGAAAGTTGTCTATTCATATTCTTTGACCATTTATCAATTGAAGAATGGCTATATTTCTTATGAATTTGAATAAAATTTCTACATATTTTGGAGATGAGGCCTTTGTCAGAATCTTTAACTGTAAAAATGTTTTCCCAATTTATTACTTCCCTTCTAATCCTATCCTCATTGGTTTTATTTGTACAAAAGTTTTTTTTTAACTTAATATAATTGAAATTTTCTATTTTGTGGTCAATAATGACCTCTAGTTCTTCTTTGGTCACAAATTCCTTCCTCCTCCACAGGTCTGAGAGGTAAACAATCCTATGTTCTTCTAATTTATTTATAATCTCATTCTTTGTGCCTAGGTCATGAACCCATTTTGACCTTATCTTGGCGTACAGTGTTAAGTGAGGGGCCATCTCTAGTTTCTACCATACTAATTTCCAATTTTCCCAGAAATTGTTGTCAAATAATGAATTCTTATCCCAAAGTCTGGGGTCTTTAGGTTTGTCAAATACTAGATGGCTATAATTATTGACTATTATGCCCTTGACCCTAACTTATTCCACTGATAAACTAGTCAATTTCTTAGCCAATCCCAAATGGTTTTGGTGACCACTACTTTATAATATAGTCTTAGATCAGGTAGAACTAGGCTAATTTCATTTGATTTTTTTTTATTAGTTCCCTTGAAATTCTTGACCTTTTGTTCTTCCAGTTGAATTTTGTTATTATTTTTTCTAGGTCATTAAAATAGTTTCTTGGGAGTCTGATTGGTATTGCACTAAATGAATAGATTAGTTTAGGTAGTATTGTCATCTTTATTATATTCACTTGACCTATCCACAAGCACTTAATATTTTTTGAAATGTTAAATCTGACTTTATTTGGATGGAAAGTGTTTTGTAGTTTTGCTCATATAGTTTCTGATTTTCCCTTGGCAGATATATTCTTAAATATTTTATACTATCAGTAGTTACATCAAATGGAATTTCTCTTTGTAACTCTTTCAATTTTGTTAGTGATATATAAGAATGCTTTTATGCATTTATTTTGTTTCCTGCAACTTTACAAAAGGTCTGGATTATTTCTAATAGCTTTTTAGTAGAATCTCTGGGGTTCTCTAACTATACCATCATATCATCTGCAAAAAGTGATAATTTGATTTCCTCATTACCTACTCTAATTCCTTTAATTTCTTTTTCATCTCTTATTGCTGAACTAACATTTTTAATTCAGTAATGAATAGTAATGATGAAAATGGACAACCCTGTTTCACTCCTTGTTTTACAGGGAATGGTTCCACTTTATCATGATCCAGCTATCATGATTATTGATGAAATTAAATTGATGCTATTGAATATTTTAAGGAAAAATTCACTTATTCCTATACTCTCTAGTGTTTTTAATAGAAATGGGTGTTGGATTTTATCAAATGCTTTTTCTGCATCTATTGAGATGATCATATGGTTTTTATTAATTTGGTTATTGATATAGTCAATTATGCTAATAGTTTTCCTAATATTGAAACAGCCCTGCATTACTGGTATGAATATCATGGTGTATTTATCTTGAAGATGATTTTCTGTAATCTTTTTGCTAAGATTTTAATTGAGATTTTTGCATCAATGTTCATTAGGGAGATTGGTCTATATTTTTCTTTCTCTGTTTTCAATCTACCTGGTTTAGGTATCAGTACCATGTGTGTATCTTAAAAGGAATTTAGTAGGACTCCTTCATTGTCTATTTTCTCAAATAGTTTATATATCATTGGAGTTAATTGTTCTTTAAATGTTTGGTAGAATTCATATGTAGATCCATCTGGTCTTGGGAATTTTTTTTCTTGGGCATTTATTAATAGCTTTTTCTATTTCTTTTTCTAAAATTGGACCAATTTACTACTTTCTCTGTTAATCTGGACAACCGATATTTTTGAACCTATTTATCCATTTCATTTAAGTTATCAAATTTATTGGCATAAAGGTGGGCAAAGAAACTCTTAATTATTGCTCTAATTTCCTCTTCATTAGTGGAAATTTTTCCCTTTTCATTTTTAAGACTAACAGTTTTATTTTCCTCTTTCCTTTTTCTAATCAAATTTACCAAGAGTTTTTCTATTTTGTTGGTTTTTTCATAGAACTAATACTTAGTTTTATTTATTAATTTAATATATATTTTTTTACTTTAAATTTTATTAATCTCTCCTTTTATTTTTTAGATTTTCAAGTTTAGTGTTTGATTGGGGGTTTTTAATTGCTCTTTTTCTAGCTTTTTTAATTGAAAGCCAAATCCATTGATTTTCTCTTTTTCTATTTTATCCAAGTAGGCCTCTAAAGATATAAAATTTCCCATTATTATTGCCTTAGCAGCATCCCACACATTTTGGTTTGATGTCTCATTATTTTCATTCTCTTGGGTGAAATTATTGGGTGTCTATGATTCTCTGCTTCACCCAATCATCTTTAGTCTGAGGTTGTTTAGTTTCCAAATGCTTTTTGGTCTATTTTTCTCTGGCTTTTCATTGAATGTAATTTTTATTGCATCATGATCTGAGGATGCATTTACTACTTCTCTCTTTCTGCATTTGAATTTGAAGTTTTTATGCCCTAATATATGGTCAATAGTCAATTTTTGTATAGGTTTCCTGAACTGCTGAAAAGAAAGCATACTCCTTTCTGTCTCCATTTAGTTTTCTTCAAAGATCTATCATACTTAACTTTTTAAGAGTTCTATTTACCTCTTTAACTTCTCTCTTATTTATTTTGTGGTTTGCTTTATCTAGTTCTGGCTACCCCTGTTTTTTTTTTTTTTTTTTTTTTTTTTTTTTTTTGCTTCACCTGAAGCATAGTAGCTTCTGCTCCAGCCTTTTACCTTTATTCTGTATGTATCGCCCTGCTTCAAGTCTGTTTCTTGTAAACAACATATTGTAGGATTCTGGGTTTTAATCCATTCTGGTATCTGCCTCTGCTTTATTGCAGAGTTTAGCCCATTTACATTTATGTTTAAAACTAATAATTCTGTATTTTCTGCCATTTTATTATCCCAAAATTAGGATTTTCTCTTCCATTCCCCCCTTACCCTCCTCCTCAGTATTACTCTTATCAGCATCACCTGCCTCACACAGCTCCCTCTTTAGAGTCTTTCCCTCCTCCTTAAAGCCTCACCCTTTTCTTAAACCTTTTCCTTACCATTTCTTTATTCCCTTCTATTTACCCTAACCCTTCCCTTTCATTTTTCCCCTCCCACTTTTCAATGAGGTGTGGGGAGTTTCTATGTAAACCAAATATGTTTAACATTTTCTCTTTGAACCAAATCTGTTGAGAGTTAAGATTCATGCTATGTTCATCCTCCTCCCTTCATTCACTTAGATATGATATGTTTTCTTTGTCTCTTCCTGAGCTGTAGTTTTCCTCTTTTTATTTCCACTTTTTGCTTTTTTTGCTATAGTTTCCTTTCCACCTCTGGTTCCTTTTTTATAACAGTAAAACCAAATTATACATGTATTCTTTACATATACCCATAACAGAAATGCAGTTCCCAAGAGTTCTTTTTACCTTTTGATTCTTCTCTTGAGTCCTATATTTGGAGATCAAACTTTTTGTTTAGCTCTGGTTTCTTCATCTGGAAGAAATGGAATTCACCTTTTTCATTCAATGTCCATCTTCTTCCCTGGGGGGGAAAAATGTTCATTTTGGCTAGGTAAGTTATTTTTGGCTTCATACCAAGCTCTTTTGTCTTTCAGAATATCAGATTCCAGGCCCTTCACTCCTTTAATATGGGTGTTGCTAGATCCTGAGTAGTCATTATGATGGCTTCTTTTTATTTGAATTGTTTTTGTTTTTGTTTTGTTTTGTTTTGTTTTGTTTTCTGCCTTCCTGCAATATTTTTTTCTTGGTCTGATAGTTCTGGAATTTCGCTATAATATTTCTTGGAGTTTTTTTTTTTTTTTTTTTTTTGGGGGGGATCCCTTTCAATAGGAGATCGATGAATTCTTTCAATGTCTATTTTACCCTCCATTTTTGTAATACCTGGGCAGTTCTCTTTGAGGATTTCCTGAAAAATAGTGTCTATGCTCTTTTTAATCATCATGATTTTCAGGGAGTCCAATAATTCACAGATTATCTCTCCTAGATCTATTTTCCAGGTGTGTTGTTTTCCCAAATAGGTATTTACCATTTTTTCTATTTTTTTTTCATTTTTTTGGTTTTGCTTGACTGATTCTTGGTGTCTTCTCAAGTCATTCATTTCCATTTGTTCAAGTATGATTTTAATGAATTATTTTCTTCATTTACTTTTTTTTTATTTCATTTTGTATTTGTTCAATTGAGTTTTTAAATGAGTTGTTTTGTTCTATGGAATGTTTTCCATTTTGCCATTTTTTGAAAAGAATTGTTTTCTTTTTCCAATTCACAATTTCTGTTTTCCTTGGAATTGTTTACTTTTTCCAATTCACAAATTTTGTTTTTTCAGAGTAGTTTATCTTCTTCAATTCACAAATTCTGTTTTTCAGGGAGTTAATTTCTTTATCCATTCTATCTTTGAATGACTTATCCTGACCTTCTTGCAAAGCTTTCCTTTCCTTTCCCCATTTTTCATCTAGCTCTCTTTTTAGATCCTTTTAAATTTCTTCTATGGCAGCTTTGTGCGATGGAGACCAGATCCTATCCACCTTAGGATTTAGAGACAAATTGTTTTTATCCTCCTCAGAGTTTGAAGTCTGCTTTCTTTCCATATAGAGGGTATATCTATAGTTAAAGTCTGCTTTGCCTGTATGTTCATTTTGAAAAAAACAAACAAACAATGACAACAACAACAACAACAAAAAACAACCTAAGGTCTGCTTATCAAGGGCAATGGGATATTTCCAAGCTACCTCTAGAGACAACCAAAAGTTGCAGTAAAGGGCAGTGGGACAGCATTCACTGGCTGTACTGGGACCTGGAATCAGCAGCAATGGAAAGGCAACTATTAGAGTTATGCTGGGACCAACTACTATGGCTGCACCTGGATCACTCTGAGTCACTCTGGGTGTTGAGTGAGTGTGGTCAGGTCCCAAGAGACTGTAGTGTTTGGGGGTTGTAATCTTTACCCGCTGTATTTATAGCTTCTCTACTGATCTACTGGCTTGCTGCCAGGGTAAAGCAGCTCATACCATGGTAAAGTTCTCTTCACAGATTTTCTGCCAGCAGAGACCACACCTCGTCCCACTCTGGTCTGCTCAGCCATGAGCTGTTTCCTGAGCTTTCACTGCCTATGTGATATCTGTTCCTGGTCCACCTCATTCTGTCCCTGCATGGGACCAAAAACAGACATTTTCTGGTGAATTTCGAGAATATCTTATGTTGATAATATGTTGTACTTCCAATATTTGTGAGTTTTGACAGTGAAGCACTAATTCTAAGGCTGAATATCGTTAAAATAGATTGAAGGAAAAGTAGAGTTTAAGAAGATGCATGAGTCCTATTTGCCATCTTCTTGAGATCTTTTAATTGCCTCTATCCTCAACAATTCATTTTTCTCCCACTGGAAAGTTTCATAGAGCCATTAAAGTGTAAAAGTGTTAATATACCTTCAAACACTGAGGCTCTCAAGGTCATGCTTTTTAAATTAGTCTTTCAAAGAACAATGCAACATTCTAGACATGTTTGCCTAATTCCAGCATCCCTTGGAACATCCTATCATTAACCTATTATAAGAATGTCTTCAGTAAAAAGAATTATCATAGGATTATATAAAAATATTTAATAGATGTACTTAAAAAAAAACAAACAAATTAATCTACTCCTAATAAGCTAGAACAAATTTTAGGAGCTGGTATTTTCAAATACAGGACATACTTGTGAAAAATCCCAATGGATTCTGAAAAAAACAGAGTTGAATTATATTCCAAAAAATAACTTGTTTGTTTTTGAGCTGTATTAGTAAAATCTTTTTTTTCTCTTTTTAAGTCATTATTAGCTGAATTCCTTGAAACATTCAATATTTCAAATGGTTGACAAAAATATTGCTATTGACAAACATAGGGATGTAATAATATATAATCACTTGACTGAGGGTTCAATAGTATGGTGTAAGCAAACCCTTAAAGACAGAGCCATTTTACCATGGTCTGAATCAGAAGCATATTATAAATTCCATGACCTTATAACTTTCCCTGGTTTCACTAATAGCTCCTTTTCTTAGAATAGCAGAAATATTATCATTGTAGGCTTCTGGTCATTCACCAAGATTAAAAGAGTAGTTCAGAGCTGGAAAACACAATTAAACTCCTAAATATAATTTCTTTCTACATTGTGCAGTACTGAATACAGTCAGCACTTTAGTGATTTATGATTAAAGACCAATGTAGCTTTTGATGAAAATCTTTTTTCTACTATTGCAGTTATTTACTTCTTCTAATTTCAATCATTTCTTCTTGCATCATTATAACTTCTTTTTTCTTGGACATTTTTTGTTTGACAATTTGATTATCCCTTAGCCTCCTTCCATCTACCCAAAAGCACACAAACCAAAATCATTCTCATAAACTTTCCAACTACTATATTCCTCATACAAAGTTTACCCAGATGATAAGCTATTTGTTTCCACACTAAAGCTATATTTTTTGTTATTTTGTTATTTATTATTTTTATTAGATCTTTTTTTCAAAACACATTCATAGATAATTTTCAGTATTCATCCCTGCAAAACCTTGTATTCCATTTTTTTCCCTCTATGTCCTCTACCCCTTCCCTTAGACAGTAAGTAATCCAATATATGCTATATATGTTTAATTCTTTTGTACGTGTTTCCATAATTATCATGCTGAGCAAGGAAAATCAGATCAGCAAGGGAAAAAAATGAGAAAGAAAACAAAATGCAAGCTAACAACAACAAAAAGATTGAAAATACTATGTGCTGATCCACATTCAGTCCTCATAGTCTTCTCTCTGGATGTAGATGGCTGTCTTTATCATAAGATTGTTGGAATTAGTCTGCACCATCTCATTGTGGAAAAGAGCCATGTCCATCAGAATTTATCTTTGTATAATCTTGCTGTTGCCATATGAGATGAACTTCTCATCACTTCACTTAGCATCATTTCATGTAATTATTTCCACACCTCTCTGAAATCATTCTGCTGATCATTTCTGATAGAACAATAATATTCCATATCATTAATATACTACAACTTGTTTAGCCATTCTTCAACTGATAGGCATCCACTTAAGTTCCCATTTCTTGCCACTATAAAAGAGGTTGCCACAATCATTTTTGCACATGTGCATCCCTCTCCCTTTTTCATGATCTCTTTGGGATACAAGATCAGTAGAGGGATAAAAGAGTATACATAGATTGATAGCCCTTTGGTTCCAAATTGCTCTCTAGGATGATTGAATCAATCAGTTCACAACTCCAACAACAATGTATTAGTGTCCTACTTTTCCCACATTCTCTCCAACATTCATCATTAACTTTTCCTGTCATCTTAACCAATCTGACAGGTGTGTAGTGGTATCTCAGAGATGTCTTAATTTGCATTTCTCTGATCAATAATGATTCAGAGCACCTTTTTATATGACTAGAAATGGTTTCAAAATCTTCACCTGAAAATTGTATATTCATATCCTTTGCTCATTTATCAATTGAAGAATAGCATGAATTCATATAAATTTGAGTCAGTTCTATATACATTTAGAAATTAGGCCTTTATCAGAAACATTGAATGTAAAATTTTCCCCCAGTTTATTACTTTCCTTATAATCTTGTCTGCATTGATTTTGTTTGTACAAAACCTGTTTAACTTAATATAATCAAAATTATCCATTTTGTATTCCATAATGTATTCTAATTCTTTGGTCACAAATTCCTTCTTTCTCTACAGATCTGATAGGTAGATTATTTTTTCATTCTTCTAATTTGTTTAGAATATCACTCTTTATATTTCAGGCTACAGTTTTCATGCATAATATAAATTTATTTTCTTTTCAGAAGTCCAGATTTTCTTTACTTCTGAAACTTTGTTTCACACTCATTCTTATTAGTTCATATTGTCCAAAAGAGTCAGGTTTGAGTTTTGAGATTGTAAGCAGCAGATTTGCTGCCATGCAAGATAAAGTATTGAAATATGAATTTCTGTTACCAATCTATAAACCCCAAATGAGTATCACATAAAGAGTAATGAAAAAAAGACACAATGCTGTGAGTATCTTGACAGTGTATTCCCAACAAGGAATTTTGGAAGAAAATTGGATTAAAGTATTATCACAAAAATATAAGAATGAAAAAAAAATAGTTACTGACATAATCAGAGGGAGGGATAGTCAATGACCAAGTAATATGTCCCCTGAAAAAAATTGTGATGATAAGAAAACTTGAGAAAGGTATCTAACAGATTATATGGACACCCTATTGTCAGCTTAGGGGTGAAAATGGACAAGACAGTCATAAATGGATTTCAATCTATATCTTTAGAGAGACTAACCACATTTAAAAGATAATTGACCCATTTAAGTATTAGAAATTTATAACCGTCTACTACTAAGTGCATGGAATATGTCCTTGAAATGTGGGATTGATATTATTTTAGAACATGGGGAAGAACTTGACAAATGTTCCATTAAATAAAGAAAAAGAATTAGAACATGTAAATTACACAATGCTATCTACATCTACCATGTGGGTGTTCTATGTCGAGTATTTCGTAGATCATGCCTTTCTGCATTTGTAATTAATGGTGCCTAGAATTTTTAGCATTAAATTTACTTATTTCTAAATGAAAGAAAAAAAAACAAAATAACCAAATATATTATTATTTTAATGACCATTTCATTGCCTAATTAGAATCCATTCTAAATGTAGGACTTAGGGTAGAATGCTGATTAAAATTTTTCTTAAGCTTATTCTCTCCTGAGATTCTAGAAGATATACTCAGTTGAAGATTAAAAGCTTTATGAGGAATGTGGTACTCAGGTTGTGGCATGTAATTTTGTTCAATTAGGAATGATAAAAATTTTCTTTTAATGAGGAAAAAGTTACTTAGTTACTCAGATAAGTTACTTATAAATATGTACAGAGAGACTCTTTTTTCCTGCTGTAGTCTGTTACAGTTTCATATTCATGCATTTTAATTTTTTGTCATATATTCAGAAAAGCAATGTAGATGTGGTGGAGAGAGACTGAATTCAGAATCAGAAAAATATGGGTTCAAGTTTCACCTCAAGTACAATGCAAAAAAAGAGACATTAAATTACAAATGGTCAATGTTGTTGTTTGTCCATTTTGAAATTAATGACATAGCAGATGATATGGACTTTAATGTGAATTGGATTTAAGTGAGACAGTGTTGCAAAAAGTTAGTCTTGTTCTCTTTTCATGAATCATCAAAGTCCAGAAATAGGATATAAGTCAGGATGACTGGCAAAGACTTGAGATGCAATAGATGATCTTGGTGTGGTTAATGTCTAGCCAAACTCTAAATGCTTCACAGAAAGCCACTGGGGAAAAATGTTTTCATCTGCCCATTCTGACAGAGAAAGTCTTCACATGCTTGGGGTAGACATCCTCCTAACTCACTGACTGGTTTGAATCTCTGTGTTACCTTTAACCTGCTTTTGCCTATATACCTATATGGTTAGTGAGGGATAGCCTCTGTCCATGCTGCAGCTTCTTGGAGCTACAGATAAAACTTGGGTGAAGAGTGACAGCAAAGGTGGATGAGCTGTTCTGTAAAAGACTCAGCAAACCCTCATACCAAGGTGTTAGTCCTCACTGAAGACACCATATACCCCATGATATTTGATAGGATATATATAAAGATAGATAGGTAGGTAGATGGATGATAGGTGAAGAATTTATAAGGTTTTTGGTATGTGCTTAGTTCTGGGAACACATTTATAAGCAATAGAAATTGTGCCTAATCAGCTTTTGGCCAAGATGGTGGAGAGGTCACAAACATCTACTTAAGCTCCATGTTTTCTCTCAGAATTTATTTCATGACAAGTTTCAGAATTAGTGCTTGACTGAAAAAACACACACAAATAATTACCAACAGAAGACATCCTTGAAATTAGCCAGAAAAGGTCTGTTTTTGCTTGAGAGCAGGGATGGTTAGAAGGGTCACAGGCTGAGGGCAAGCAGCAGCATCAAGAGCACAGTAGGCAGCTCACACTGAGCAGACCAGAGGGGTAGGGTATGATCTCAGCCATCTCTGCAGGGAGAGCTTTACTACAGTATTGATTACTTTGCCCTGGCAGCAAGCCAGTAGACAAGCAGAGAAGCTAAAAACACAGGGGGTGAAGACTATAATTCCAAAAAGCTAGGGTCTCTTAGGACCTGGGCACAGCCACCCGCAGTGTCTCAGCACTCTCTCAGAGTCTCAGAGCACAGACACAGCAAAGCCATTGCTATCCTGCTAGTGCCTCGCTGCTGCCCCCCACAGTCTGTAGAGGAAGTTTGGTAATACCATCAAGTAACCCTCCCTGGCATGGATTCTGTCAATATAAAGTTATTATAAAATAAAATATATAATTTTAAAAAATACACTATTAAAATAAAAAGATCCTTCCCAAAGCCCTAGTTCCTTTCATCATCACTTCTCACATGTAATATTGTAATGATATAACTGAAATACCTTTCTCTAATCTCTACCATCTTCAATCCATCCTTCTCACATCTGACAAAATATTATTCCTAATGAAAATAACTGACTTTATCATTCTTAAATCAAAAGTCTTTTTGTTGGAATCCTTACTAACTGCTAACTAATTAGAGTTGATCTAATATTACAAGAAGATGTTTTGGGCAGAATCTGAAACAAGGTACTAAGTAGAACTAATTAATACAAGGCTTGTGTTCACACCTTTACTCATTGAAGCTCTTTGGGCCAGAGAGCACTATGGGAGAAAACCCACAATCCCTCTCTTGAGCATAAATAGAGCTTCAATGGGCCAGTCGAGGAAGTTCTTCAGAGTGAAGAAGCTACAAGTCGAGATTTCACCGGAATGACATGAAGAGTGGTGCTGGCTCTGGAGGCTGAAGAAAGCAGAGGCAGAAGCAAAGGACAAAGCGGCAAGAGCTCTTGGAACCAAGCAGAGAGATAGGCCTCTAAGCTAACCGGGCTATATTGGAGATAACAAAAGATCTGAACTTTTATCACCTGGCTGCGTTTTGAGAAGAAAAAGCTCACAACATCTTTTGTTGTGTCCCTACTGATGATTGGATTAAAAACAGATTATGTGTGGGAATGGAGAGGGAAATCCAGAGCCTGTCATATGCAGTTCATGACAAATGGGCTACAACAAACTTTACAAATTAATTGACTACTATTTTTCAATCCCTCTATGTCTTATCCAAGCTATTGAGTGTTATAGCCCTGTATTTTTCCACATTAGCATTGCTATTTGATCAGGAATACTGTGTGTATTTATATTTCTTTGGCTTTGTAGTTATAGGGTAATGTATTAGTAGTAAAAAATCTCTCCAGATAGCTAACTAGATGAGAGATAGAGAGATAAAAAGATATCTTAGCCAATCTGACAGGTGTGTAGTGGTATCTCAGAGTTGTCTTAATTTGCATTTCTCTGATCAATAGTGATTTGGAACACTCTTTCATATGAGTGGTAATTGTTTCAATTTCATCATCTGAAAATTGTCTGTTCATATCCTTTGACCATTTATCAATTGGAGAATGGCTTGATTTCTTATAAATTTGAGTCAGTTCTCTATATATTTTGGAAATGAGGCCTTTATCAGAACCTTTAACTGTAAAGATGTTTTCCCAGTTTGTTGCTTTCCTTCTAATCTTGTTTGCATTAGTTCTGTTTGTACAAAGGCTTTTTAATTTGATGTAATCAAAATTTTCTATTTTGTGATCAGTAATGATCTCCAGTTCATCTTTGGTCACAAATTTCTTTCTCCTCCACAAGTCTGAGAGATAAACTATCCTATGTTCCTCTAATTTATGTATAATCTCGTTCTTTATGCCTAGGTCATGGACCTATTTTGCTCTTATCTTGGTATATGGTGTTAAGTGTGGGTCCATGCCTAATTTCTGCCATACTAATTTCCAATTATCCCAGCAGTTTTTATCAAATAATGAATTCTTATCCCAGAAGTTAGGGTCTTTGGGTTTGTCAAACACTAGATAGCTATAGTTGACTATTCTGTCTTGTGAACCTAACCTTTTCCACTAATCCACTAATCTATTTCTTAGCCAATACCAAATGGTTTTGGTGACTGCTGCTTTATAATATAATTTTACATCAGGTACAGCTAGGCCACCTTCATTTGATTTTTTTTTTCATTAATTCCCTTGAGATTCTCGACTTTTTATTGTTCCATATGAATTTTGTTGTTATTTTTTCTAGATCATTAAAATATTTTCTTGGAAGTCTGATTGGTATAGCAGTAAATAAATAGATTAGTTTAGGGAGTATTGTCATCTTTATTATGTTCGCTTGGCCGATCCAAGAGCACTTAATATTT
Organism: Antechinus flavipes; assembly: GCF_016432865.1. Classification (NCBI taxonomy): domain Eukaryota; kingdom Metazoa; phylum Chordata; class Mammalia; order Dasyuromorphia; family Dasyuridae; genus Antechinus; species Antechinus flavipes. Next base: position 266,980,339 of record NC_067401.1, read on the forward strand.
TTCCAATTATTTAAGTTTGACTTTATTTGTGCGGAGACTTTTTTATAATTTTGCTCATATAATTCCTGACTTTCCTTTGGTAGATAGATTCCCAAATATTTTATGGTATCAACAGTTATTCTGAATGGAATTTCTCTTTGTATCTCTTGCTGTTGGGTTTTGTTCGTGATGTATAAAAATGCTGAGGATTTATGGGGATATATTTTGTAGCCAGCTACTGTGCTAAAATTATGAATTATTTCTAATAGCTTTTTAGTAAAATCTCTGGGGTTCTCTAGGTATACCATCATATCATCTGCAAAGAGTGATAGTTTGGTTTCCTCATTGCTACCCTAATTCCTTTAATCTCTTTCTCAACTCTTATTGCCGAGGCTAGGGTTTCTAATACAATATTAAATAATAATGGTGATAGTGGGCAACCTTGCTTCACTCCAGATCTTACTGGGAAAGGTTCCAGTTTTTCCCCATTGCATATGATGCTTACTGATGGTTTTAAATATATGCTCCTGACTATTTTAAGGAAAAGTCCATTTATTCCTATGCTCTCAAGTGTTTTTATTAGGAATGGATGTGGGATTTTATCAGATGCTTTTTCTGCATCTATTGAGATGATCATATGGTTTTTGTTTGTTTGGTTATTGATATAGTCAATTATGCTAATAGTTTTCCTAATATTGAACCAGCCCTGCATTCCTGGTATAAATCCTACTTGGTCATAGTGTATTATCCTGGGGATGATTTTCTGTAATCTTTTTGCTAATATTTTATTTAAGATTTTAGCATCAATATTCATTAGGGAGATTGGTCTATAATTTTTTTTCTCTGTTTTCAGCCTACCTTGTTGAGGGATCAGTACCATATCTGTGTCATGAAAGGAGTTTGGTAGGACTCCTTTAATCCCTATTTTTTCAAATAGTTTATTTAGCATTGGAGTTAATTGTTCTTTAAATGTTTGATAGAATTCACATGTAAATCCATCTGGTCCTGGGGATTTTTTCTTAGGGAGTTGGTTGATAGTTTGTTCTATTTCTTTGTCTGAGATGGGACTGTTTAGGATATTTACTTCTCCCTCTTTTAGTTTAGGCAAGCGATATTTTTGGAGGTATTCTTCTATTTCATTTAAGTTGTTGAATTTATTGGCATAAAGTTGGGCAAAGTAACTCCTAATTATTGCTCTAATTTCCTCTTCGTTAGTGGCGAGTTTTCCCTTTTCATTTTTAAGACTAACAATTTGATTTTCCTCTTTCTTTTTTGTTAAATCAGATTTACTAAGGGTTTGCCTATGTTGTTGGTTTTTTCATAGAACCAACTCTTAGTTTTATTAATTAATTCAATAGTTTTTTTACATTCAATTTTATTGATTTCTCCTTTTATTTTTAGAATTTCAAGTTTAGTGTTTGACTGGGGGTTTTTAATTTGTTCCTTTTCTAGCATTTTTAGTTGCAAGCCCAATTCATTGACCTTCTCTTTCTCTATTTTATACAAATAGGCCTCTAGAGATATGAAATTTCCCCTTATTACCGCTTTGGCTGCATCCCATACATTTTGGTATGATTTCTCATTATTATCGTTTTCTTGGGTGAAGTTATTAATTATGTCTATGATTTGCTGTTTCACCCAATCATTCTTTAGTATGAAATTACTTAGTTTCCAATTATTTTTTGGTCTACTTTCCCCTGGCTTTTTGTTGAATGCAATTTTCAATGCATCATGGTCTGAAAAGGATGCATTTACGATTTCTGCCTTACTGCATTTGAGTTTGAGGTTTTTATGTCCTAATATATGGTCAATTTTTGTATAGGTTCCATGAACTGCTGAAAAGAAGGTGTACTCCTTTCTGTCCCCATTACATTTTCTCCAGAGATCTATCATATCTAATTTTTCTAGTATTCTATTTACCTCTTTGATTTCTTTCTTATTTATTTTGTGGTTTGATTTATCTAATTCTGAGAGTGCAAGGTTGAGATCTCCCACTATTATAGTTTTGCTGTCTATTTCTTCTTGCAGCTCTCTTAATTTCTCTTTTAAGAATTTAGATGCTACACCACTTGGTGCATATATGTTTAATATAGATACTGCTTCATTGTTCATTCTACCCTTTAGCTGGATATAGTGCCCTTCCTTATCTCTTTTAATTAGATCAATTTTTGCTTTAGCTTGATCTGAGATCAGAATGGCTACCCCTGCTTTTCTGACTTCACCTTAAACGTAGTAGATTTTGCTCCAACCTTTTACCTTTATCCTGCATGTATCTCCCCGCTTCAGGTGTGTTTCCTGTAAACAACATTTTGTAGGATTCTGGCTTTTAATCCATTCTGCTAACCACTTCCTCTTTATAGAGGAATTTACCCCATTCACATGTATGGTTAAAATGACCAATTCTGTATTACTTGCCATCTTGTTAACCCCAGTTTATGCTTTTCTCCCTTCTTTCCCCCTTACCCCCCTTCCCAATATTAAGCTTGTGAGCACCACTTGCTTCTCACAGCCCTCCCTTTTCAGTATCCCTCCTCCCCGCCTTAGAGTTCCTCCCCCTATCTTACCCTTTTCCCTCCCAGTTTTTGTATTCCCTTCCACTTAGCTTATTCCTTCCCTTCTCACTTTTCAATGAGGTGGGAGAAGTTTCACCATAAATCGAATATGTCTAATATTTTTCTCTTAAAGCTAATTCTGAAGGCAGTAAGATACCTACTATATTCATCCCCCTCCATTCTTTCTCTCAGATATAATAGCTTTCCTTTGCCTCTTCATGAGATGTAATACCCCCACTTTACCCCTTTTCTGGTACAATGTTCTTTCTACATCTAGTTTATAGAACAAGGTATACATGTATTCTTTATATATCTTTATAGCCGAAATATAGTTTCCAAGATTAATCTTTACCTTTTTAGATTTCTCTTGGGTTCTGTATTTGTAGATCAAACTTTTTGTTAAGTTCTGGCTTTTTCATCAAGAATAGGCCAAATTCACTTACTTCATTGAATGTCCATCTTCTTCCCTGGAAAAAGATGCTCATTCTAGCTGAGTAAGTTATTTTTGGTTGCATACCAAGTTCCTTAGCCTTTCAGAATATCTTATTCCAGGCCCTTCGATCCTTTAATGTGGATGCTGCTCGATCCTGGGTGATCCTTATTGTGGCTCCTCCATACTTGAATTGGGTTTTTCTAGCTGCTTGCAGTATTTTTTCCTTCATCTGAGGGTTCTGGCATTTGGCCACTATATTTCTTGGTGTTTTGATTTTAGGATCCCTTTCAGTAGGGGATGGATGAATTCTTTCAATGTCTATTTTACCCTCTGTTTCTATGACTTCTGGGCAGTTCTCTTTGATAATTTCCTGGAAAATAGTGTCCAGGCTCTTTTTTTCATCATGCTTTTCTGGGAGTCCAATGATTCTCAGGTTGTCTCTCCTGGATCTGTTTTCCAGGTCTGTTGTCTTCCCCAGAAGGTATTTCACATTCTTTTCCATTGTTTGATTTTTTTGGATTTGCTTGACTGATTCTTCTTGTCTCCTCGAATCATTCAATTCCATTTGTTCGACCCTGATTTTCAGTGAAGTATTTTCTTCACTCACTTTTAAAAAATCTTTTTCTAATTGTCCAATTCAGTTCTTTTGTTCAATGGAATTTTTTTCCATTTAGCCAATTTTGTTTTTTAGAGAGCTATTTTCTGTTTCCTGTTCACTAATCCTATTTTTCAAGGATTTGATTTCTTTATCCACTCTCTCTTTAAATGAGTGGGATGACTTTTCCAGACTCTTTTGCCAAGCCTCCCTCTCCTTTTCCCATTTTTCTTCTAGCTCCCTTGTGAGAGTCTTTTTAATTTCTTCTATGAGATTCATCTGTGCTGAGGAACAGATAGATCTCCTCCTTTGGGGATTCACCTGGAGGCTGTCTGTTTTTACTCTCCTCAGGATTTAGAGTCTGCTCTTTATCTGTATAGAAGCTGTCAAGGGTTAAAGTCCTCTTCAATTTCTTGCTCATTCTGTCTAATAATCAAAGACAAACTAGCAAAGAAACAAAAGAAAAAACCCTTGAATGGAGGCTGCTTTCTTTGGGAGGGGGAGGGGCTGGGTGGTATTACCGAGCTTCCTCTACAGACTGCGAGGCAGCAGTGAGATCCTAACAAGACAGCGATGGCTGTGCTGTGCCTGTGCTCTGAGACCCGAGAGCCTCTGAAACACTATGGGGGAGGGGTGGCTAGGTCTCTAGAGACTCCAGCTGTTTGGGGTTGTATTCTTCACCCCCGTCTGCTGGGCTTCTGGCTTGTTGCCGGAGCAAAGTGTCCAATCCTGTAGCAAAGCTCTCCCTTCAGAGACTGCTGCGATCAAGCCCCACCCCCTCTCCACTCTGCTCGGCTCTGAGCTGCCTTCCCTGCTCTTGCTGCCGCTGCCTGTCTGCCCACAGTCTGCTTCCGATCTAAAAACTGTCCCTGCTCTTGAGCAAAAACAGACCTTTCCTGACAAGTCTCAAGGATGGCTTCTCTTAGTAACTCTTTGTAGGTTTTTTTTTTTTTTTCAATCAAGCATTAATTCAGAGGCATGAAATGAAATGGATAGTGAGAGAAAAATGCGGAGCTTATACAGCTGTGTGCCTCTTCTCCGCCATCTTGGCCGGAAGTCCCTAACTCTCTTTTAAGATGCTTTTAAAATTCTTCTAAGACAGCCTTGTAATATGGATATCAACTCATATCACCCTTTGAGGCTTCATCTGGAGATGTTTTGCCTTTCTTTAGTGTCCTCAGGATTTGAGATCTGTTCTAATCTGTCTCCATAAAAGCTATCTCTAGTAAGACATTTTTTTTTTTGAAAAACCTGTGTAAAGGTTGAAGTCTGCTCTTAGGGCAAAGAGGAAATTGTTCCAAATTTCCTCTGCAGGTGACAGTGGTTTTACACTACCCTGGACTGATGCTACTAACTTCCTTTGCTGGGTAGACATGACCAAGTGCTATACTTTTCTGGGGCTTAAGGACTCACTGTTTGCCTTTTATAGCTGCATTGGAGATCTCACAGCTAATCTGCTGATCTGTTGGCTTCTGAAACAGAACAGAATAGCAAATATAGCTGTATTTTGATTAAGAACCTACAGTACATTTCCTTAGTGCATGGATGCCACACTGCACTTGGCCACCTTCCCATATCTGATTAAAACAGAGCTTTTCTGAAGTTTTTCCAAAATATCTTCTGTTGGAAATTTGTTGCACTCCAAATATTTGTTTGTTCTATCACTCCAAAACCAGTTCAGAGGCTTGATCTGGTGTTGATGTTAGGGAAACCAGGAAGAGCTCAGAAAAAGATCTGTCTAGTCTCTACCATCTTGACTTCACCCCTTGTGATTGCCTTTTTTCCTTTGGTATGGGGCTATAGGAAATCTCAAAAGGGAACAGACTCCTATCCACCAATTTCTCCACCCACCCTCATTCTGAATGTATAAATAAAAGAGTATCAAGTATTAGTCCTGTTGTAACAAAATTTGTGAAATAGGAAAATTTGTGAAAGAGGAAAACTGCAGACAGAGAAACCATCAAAAAAAAAAAAACACCTCCTATTTGATGTTTATAAACCTGTAGTTAGTAGAGGTAAAATGCAAAATAACTAATGAATAATCTTGTTTTCAGTACTATCTCTTAACTGATTTGAACCATTCGATGACCCTTTATTGCTTAATGTTTCTTGTCCTATGTAGGAAAAAAATAATCCATTTTACACATAATTCATGATTGTACCTTAGAAACTTTTTTATTCCCTTTGCCCCACATTTCTAGCAATGTCCTTTCAGCAAGACAAAACAAATAACAATAACAACATAATTATTTCCCAGAAGTCTGAAGTGTTGATGCAGTTGGACACCTAAGGAACTTACTCTTCTAACTGATGAAACAAGAAATCCCAAACCAATCAACCAAAGAAAAGTGTTGAGGAAATATAAAGTTCAGAGGCTGACAAAGATTGCCAATCATTATCACAGAAGCATTTATTCATTCATTTATTCATTCTTCTCTTCCTCCCCTCCATCATGGAAACTCTTAAGGACTAAGTATAAAGAAATGGTAGTGTGTCTATATGCTATGAATTAGAAGAAAGGAATAACTGCCATCAATGAGATCACTTTTGGTTGCTCTATTAAGCTAAAATATAGAATGAATGAACGTTTATTATACTCTTGCTACCTGCCATGTATTATACTAAGTGCTGAAGATAGAAAAAAGACCAAAAAAAAAAAAAGCATTATAGCCCTTACCCTTGACAGCAATAAACATGATAAAATATTTATATAATGTGTGACAGTGAAATTCTTTACTAAAATGTTACTTATTTTTGTATTTGTCATCTGCTGTCTCTTATCTCAATTTCTGAAAGTCTCTATAAAGTTTCAGCTATCTTCTTATCCTGGAAGATCCTTCTGCCTTTGTAAGACTCTCCTTTCATTGAAAAGTCCCTTCCAGAACTTCTATTTTGATGAAGTTCCCAAGTCAATAATCTCCCTGAATTTCTAGATTATTCCTCTATGTCCTTACTTCAGTAGCTCAGTTCCATTTCATTTAACTTTAAGTATTATCTTTCCCAATTAAAATGTAAGTTCTTTGAGGAAGGGTCCTGTGCTTGTATTTGAATTTCCACCACTTAACACAGTGTCTGGGTACATGATGATTGATTAAGAAATGTTTGTAAGAGTGACCTTCATTTTTTAAGGCTATTTCATAAAGTTCCATCAAGTTCTTCTAATCTAGAAACTTGTTTAAACCAGTCTAGGGACATACTCTGTAATGCCAGCCTAATTAGGTTCATAGAGACATATTAATCAGGGACTGGTGATGGGGATTATACTTTAGGTTTCTTTTTGTGTGTGTGTGAAATACTCCCAGCTGAGGAAACATGACATATAAAAAGAACATGATACCTTTATTCCAATTTATTTTCTTAAAATGTTTCCTATATTGTGGAGATATATGTATGTATGTATATATATATATATATATATATATATATATATATATATATATATATATACATACATACATATATCTCCACAATATATATGTATATATGTATATATAAATTTGCACATGTTTAACATATATTGGATTACTTGTTGTTTAGGGGAAGGGATGGGAGGAATGCAGGGAAAATATAGAAGACAAGATTTTGTAAGGATGAATGTTGAAAATGATCTATGTATACATTTTGAAAATAAAAAGCTTTAATTAAAAAATAATGACAACAGAAATTTTTTAAAAATCACTTAAAAATGTTACTAGAAAATTCAGAGATTAAGTGAATTGTCCAATTTCAAACAGAAAGTATGGGATATAGATGGGATTTTAACTCAGGTCTTTCTGATTTCAAAGCCAGCTGTTAATCAATTCTGTCTTTCTGGTCATTCAGTGAAAAAAATGACTAACTGATTGATAATGATTGCTAAAAATAATACATTCCCAATGCAGAAGACAGTGATCTCTGTTTCTGGCAGAAGTAAACTCCCAAAAATCAGTTCAATTCCAGTTAAAACTGCAAAAAGAAAAGGGATTATATTAACTATTAGTAGGAGGCAGAATTCAAATTTAAGATGGTCTCACTAAGTTTACAACTGATTGGAAAGGGCAAACAGATTTTTTCATATGCTGGAGAGTCGAAAGAAAAAAAAAGTGCACATAAATTGCACCTTAAGTAAAGGTAGAAAGGGCAAGTGTGAAAATTATAGGTGGGAGCTGGTGAGTAGATGTACTATTCCAAAAATGTTATAAAAAAAAGTATCAGTCTCAATTCTTTAGCCATATTCAATATTGCAAATTGTCTCTGAGAATTTTGATTACTTCCATATCTTTCAACAGATTGGGTTTTTCTCATGCTTAGTAAGCTCAGGAACTGACAAAAGTACTCACTATCACCATCTGCCTTTTTCTTCTAAGATCCACCTGGAGGGTATGTGAGCTCTAAATCATCTACTTCGATGCCTCATTCCTCACTCCTTCCCCAACAATCTACTTCATCATTTCAGTCTCTGTTAAAGAATTGGTCCTCCTGGGGAAGCAGAACCAAGATGGCAGAGAAGACACAAGCATCTCCCTGAGCTCTCCTTTTCCCTCAAACTATTTTTTTATGAAACTCAGATTAGGAATTAATGCTTGACTGTCAAAACCCATGAATATTGGGAGTACAACACATTAACAACAGAAGATAATCTCAAAATTCACCAGAAAAGGTCTGTTTTTGCTCATGGGTGGGAATGGAATTGGGGTAGGCCAGGTGCATAATCAGTCAGGTATGCAATGAGAACATGAATAACAGGTCACACTGAGTAGACTCGAAAGGGGTGAGGTGTGGTTTTTGCCAGCTGAAAATTTGTAGGGAGAATTCTACCACAGGGTCGGCTACTCTGCTTTGAAGCAAGGCATTAGATCAGGAAAGAAGCTATAAATACAGAGGGTAAAGATAATAATCCCAAAACACTAGAGTCTCTTGAGACCTGGCCATACCCACCCAGCATTAGGAGGGACTCAGCATGATATCAGCACACAATTGCTAATCCCAGCACAGCTACTGATCCTAGTGCAGCCACTGCTGTCCCACTGCTGCTTCAATGCTACTTCCTTTGTCTGTAGAAGCAGCCTGGAAAACCCCACTATCCCATAGGCAGACTACAGCATCTTTGTGTGTGTGTGTGTGTGTGTGTGTGTGTGTGTGTGTGTGTGTGTGTTTTGTTTTCTTAAAATGAGTAAAAAGGAAATGTGGGCTCTAAGTATAGATAGCTTCTATACTTAAAGAGAGCAGAACTCAAACCTGAGAAGACTAAAAGCAGATTGTCTCCAGATGAAGCCACAAACATTGATATAACTTGGTCCCCATCTCACAAAACTCTCTCATAGAAGAAATTAAAAAGGCCCTTAAAAGAAAGTTAGAAGAAAAATGGGGAAAGGAAAGGGAAGCTTTACAAAAGGGTCTGTATAAGTCATGTTACTCATTAAAAGATAGAGTGAATAAAGAAATCAACTATCTGAAAAACAGAATTAGTGGATTAGAAAAATAAAATAGCTCCTTAAAAAATAAAATTGGCAAAATGGGGAAAGAAAATTCCACTGAACAAAGCAACTCATTTAAAAGAAAAAAGGACAATTACAAAAAGAAATAAAAAAGTAAAGGAAGAAAATAATTCATTAAAAATCAGAATTGAACAAATGGAAATGAATGACTCAAGGAGATACCACTAATTAGTCAAGCAAAAAATAAATAAATAAAAAAGGAAAAAATATTAAATACCTAATTGGAAAACAACAGACCTAGAAAATAGATCTAGGAGAGATAATCTAAGGATTATTGGATGCTCTAAAAATCATGATGAAAAAAAGAGCCTAAATACTATTTTTCAGGAAATCATCAAAGAGAACTGCCCAGATGTTATAGAAACAGAAGGTAAAATAGACATTGCGATAATTCATTGATCACCTACTGAAAAAGATCCTCAAATCAAAACTCCAAGAAATATTGTGGCTAAATTTCAGAATTATCAAACCAAGGAAAAAATATTACAGCAGCCAGAAAAAAAAAATTCAAATGAAGAGGAGCTACAATAAGGATCTAGCAGTATCTACATTATAGGATCTAAGGGCCTGGAATCTGATATTCTGAAAGGCTAAAAACTTGGTATGCACCCAAGAATAACTTACCCAGCCAAAATGAGCATTTTATTCAAGGGAAGAAGATGGACAAACAAAGAAATAGATGAATTCCATTCATTTCTGATGAAAAAAAAAAAAAACAGAACTAAACAAAAAAAGTTTGACCTTCAAATATAGGACTCAAGAGAAGCATAAAAAGGTTAGAAGGACTCTTGAGAACTATATTTCTGTTTTGAGTATACATAAAGAGTACATGTATGATTTGGTTTTACCATTTTAATACAAAAATAAATCTAGAGGTGGAAAGGAAATTGTAAGAGAAAAAGAGAAAAGTGGAGGTACTACATCTCAAGAAGAGGCAAAGCATGCCTATTATATCTGAGGGAAAGAAGGGAGGGGGATGAACATAATGTGGATCTTACTCTCATCAGAATTGGCTTAAAGAGAAAATGTTAGACATATTTGATTTAAAGAGAAACCTTTCCCATCTCATTGAAAAGTGGGAGGGGGAAAGCAAAAAGGGAAAGAGTAGGCTAAATAGAAGGGAATACAGAAATTGTAAAGAAAAAGTTTAAGAGAAGGGGAGGGACTCTAATGGGGGGAGCATCCTAAAGAGGGAGGGCTGCATGATGCAAATGGTGCTCACAAGTTTAATACTGGGGAGAAGGGTAAGGGGGAAGTGAAAGAGAAAAACATAATCTGGAATTAACAAGATAGCAGGAAATACAGAACTAGTAATTTTAGCCATAAATGTGAATGGGATAAACTTCCCCATAAAGTGGAGGAGGATAGCAGACTGGATTAAAAGTCAGAATTCTACAATATGTTGTTTACAGGAAATACAATTGAAGCAGGGTGATACATAGAGAGTAAAGGTAAAGGGCTGGATCAGAATCTATTATGCATCAAGTGCAGTTCAAAAAAGCAGGAGTAACCATCCTGATACCAATCAAGCAAAAGCAAAAATTGATCTAACTGAAAGAGGTAAGAAAGGACACTATATCTTGTTAAATAGCAGCATAGAAAATGAAACAATAGCAATATTAAACATATATGCACCAAGTGTGATGTAGCATCTAAATTCCTAAAGGAGAAGTTAAGAGAGCTGCAAGAAAAAATAGACAGCAAAACTATAATAGTCAGAGATCTTGACCTTGCACTCTCAGAACTAGATAAAGCAAACCACAAAATAAATAAGAGAAAAGTTACAGAGATAAATAGAACAATTAAAAAGTTATGTATGATAGATCTTTAGAGAAAACTAAATGGAGACAGAAGGGAGTATGCTTTTTTTTTTTTTCAGCAGTTCAGGGAACCTATATAAATATTGACCATATATTAGAACATAAAGACCTCAAATTCAAATGCAGAAATGTAGAAATAATAAATGCATCCCTTTAAAACCATGATGCAATAAAAATTGCACTCAATAAAAGCCAGGGGGAAATGGACCAAAAAGTAATTGGAAACTAGATATTCTTATCCTAAAGAATGACTGAGTGAAACAGTAAATCATAGACACAATTAATAATTTCACCTAAGAGAATAACAATAATGAGATGTCATAGCAAACTGTGTGAAATCCCGCAAAAGTGGTAATAAGGGGAAATTGTATATTTTTAGAGACTTACTTGCATAAAATAGAGAAAAATAAAATCAATGAATTAATCTTGCAACTAAAAATGCTAGAAAAAGAACAAATTAAAACCCCCCAATCAAACACTAAACTTGAAATTCTAAAAATAAAAGGAGGGATTGATAAAATTGAAAGTACAAAAACTATTGAATTAAAAAATAAAACTAATGGTTGTATGAAAAAACCAACAAAATAGATAAACCATTGGTAAATTTGATTAGATAAAGGAAAGAGGAAAATAATTAGTCTTAAAAATTAAAAGGGAAAAATTGCCACTATAGAAGAGGAAATTAGAGCAGTAATTAGGAGTTACTTTGCCCAAATTTATGCTAACAAATTTGATTAGTTAAATGAAATGGAAGAATACCTTCAAAAATATAGCTTGCCCAGATTAACAGAGAAAGAAGTAAATTGGTTCCATTTTAGAAAAAGAAATAGAACAAGCTATTCATCAACTCCCTAAGAAAAATCCCCAGGACCATATGGATTTACATGTGAATTCTACCAAATATTTAAAAAAACAATTAATTCCAGTATTATACAAACTATTTGACAAAAGAAGGAAAAAAGGACTCATAGGAAAATTTTTTTTAATAACATAGATATGGTACTGATACCTAAACCAGGCAGGACGCAAACAGAGAAAGAAAACTATAGGCCAATCTTCCTAATGAATATTGATGCTAAAATCTTAAATAAAATACTAGCAAAAAGATTACAGAAAATCATCTCCAGGATAATACACCATGACCAAGTAGGATTTATTCCAGGAATGCAGGGCTGGTTCAATATTAGGAAACCCATTAGCATAATTGACTATATCAATAACCAAATTAGCAAAAATCACATGATCATCTCAATAGATGCAGAAAAAGCATTTGATACAATCCAACACCATTCCTATTACAAACACTATAGAGTATAGGAATAAATGGACTTTTCCTTAAAATAGTCAGTAGCATGTATTTAAAACAGCCATGTAATGGGGATAAACTGGAACCATTCCCAATAAAGTCAGGAATGAAACAAGGTTGCCAACTATCACCATTACTATTCAATATTGTATTAGAGATGCTAGCTTCAGAAATAAGAGATGAAAAAGAATTTAAAAGAATTAGAATATGTAATGAGGAAACCAAATTATCACTCTTTGCAGATATGATGGTATACTTAGATAATCCCAGAAATTCTATTAAGAATTTATTAGAAATATCCCACAACTTTAGCAAAGTTGCAAGATACAAAATAAATCCACATAAATCCTCATCATTTTTATACATCACTAACAAAATCCAACAGCAAGAGATATAAAGAGAAATTCCATTTAAAACAACTGTTGATAGTATAAAATATTTGGCAATCGATCTGCCAAAGTAAAGTCAGGATTTATATTTAAAAAATTGCATACCACTTTCCACTCAAATAAAGTCAAATCTAAATAATTGGAAAAATATTAAGTGCTCTTGAATAGGCTGAGTAAATATAATAAAGATGACCAATACTACCTAAACTAATCTATTTACTTAGTGCTATACCAACCAGATTCCCAAGAAACTATTTTAATGACCTAGAAAAATAATTTTAAAAATTCATATGAAAGAACAAAAGGTCAAGAATATGGGAGAATTTTAAAAGAACTAATGAAAAATAAATCAAATGAAGTTGGCCTAGCTATACTTGAACTAAAACTGTATTATAAATTTGCAATTACCAAAGCCATTTGGTATTGCCTAAGAAATAGACTAGTTAATCAGTGGAATAGGTTAGGTTCACAGGACAAAAGAATTAATTACTATAGCAATCTAGAATTTGACAAACCCAAAGACATCAACTTTTGGGATAAGAATTCACTATTTGACAAAAACTTCTGGGAAAATTGGAAATTGGTATGGCAGAAACTCGGCATGGACCCTCACGTAACACTGCACACCAAGATAAGATCATAATGGGATTAATGATTTAGGCATAAAGAATGAGATTATAAATGAATTAGAAGAACATAGGATAGTTTACCTCTCAGACTTCTGGAGGAGGTAAGAATTTGTGACCAATGAAGAACTAGAGATCATTATTGATCACAAAATAGAAAATTTTGATTATATCAAGTTATAAAGCTTTTGTACAAACAAAACTAATTCAGGTAAGATTAGAAGGGAAGCAATAAATCAGGAAAATATTTTTAACAGTTAAAGGTCCTGATAAACACCTCAATTCCTAAATATATGGAGAATTTATTCAAATTTATAAGAAATCAAGCCATTCTCCTGGAAAGACTTGCATAAACTGATGCTGAGTGAAATAAGCAGGACCAGGAGATCATCATATACTTCAATAGTAATACTATATGATGATCAATTCTGATGAATGTGGCCCTCTTCAACAATGATAAACCAAATCAGCTCCAATAGAGCAGTAATGAATTGAACCAGCTACACCAAGCTAAATATATGACTATATATGACTTCCTATATAGTTATAGGGAGATGACTATGAATCATTACATAGAATTCCCGATCCTTCTATTTTTGTCCATCTGCATTTTTTATTTCCTTCACAGGTTAATTGTACATTATTTGAAAATCTGATTCTTCTTGAACAACAAAATAACTGTATGGACATGTATACATATATTGTGTTTAACTTATACTTCAACATATTTTACATGTATTGGTCAACCTGCCATCTCAGGGAGGGAAGGAGGGGAAAAATTGGAAGGAAAGATTTTGCAAGTGTCAATGCTGAAAAATTACCCATGCATATATCTGAGAGAGAGAGAGAGAGAGAGACAGAGAGAGAGAGAGAAATTAAGCCATTCTCCATTTGGTAAAAAATCAAAGGATATGAACAGGCAATTTCCAGATCATGAAATTGAAACTATTTCTACTCATATCAAAAGGTGTCAGAAATAACTACACAGCTGTCAGATTGGCTAAGATAACAGGAAAGGATAATGACGAGTGTTGGAGGGGTTGTGGGAAAACTGGGATACTGATGCATTGTTGGTGGATTTGTGAACAGATCCAACCATTCTGGAGAACATTTTGGAACTATGCTCAAAAAGTTTTCAAACTGTGCATATCCTTTGATCCAGACTACTGGGCTTATATCCCAAAGAGATCGTAAAAGAAGGGAAAGGGACCTGTATGTGTAAAAAATATTTGTGTCTACTCTTTTGTAGTGGCTAGAAACTGGAGATTGAATGGGATGCCCATAAATTGGAGAATGGCTGAGTAAATTATGGTATCTGAATGTTATGGAATATTATTGTTTTGTAAGAACTGACCAGCTGGATGAATAGAGAGAGACTTGGAGAGACTTACATGAACTGATGCTAAGTGAAATGAGCAAGACCAGGAGATTATTATATACTTCACCAACAATATTATATGAGGATTCATTCTGATGAAATGGCTATCTTTGGCAATGGGAGGATACGATTTAATTCCAATTGATCAGTGCTGAACAGAACCAACTACACCCAGTGAAAGAACACTGGAAAATGAGTGTGGACCACAACATAGCATTTGTATTCTTTCTCGTTTGCTTGCAGTTTTGTTTTTCTTCCCAGGTTATTTTTACCTTTCTAAATCTGATTTTTCTTTTGCAACAATATAACTGTATAAATATGTATACATACATTGTATTTAACATATACTTTAACATGTTTAATATATGTGGGACTACCTGCTATCTAGGAGAGGCGGTGGAGGGAAAGAGGGAAAAAGTAGGAACAGAAGTATTTGCAAGCAGCTATGTCAAAAAATTAGCCATGCATATGTTTTGTCAATAAAATGATATAATAATAAAAAAAATAGAAGAATTGGTCCTCCTTGAAAAAACCAGTACTTTCAATATACTTATCTTTTGGATTTTTTTCCTCAGGATTTCATATCATATAGTTTAATGGGTACTACCTACACTATAATTTTTTTGGGTGGAGGAGTCTTTTTTTCCAAAGAGGAGGCTTACAGACTATCTCACTAAGTAATTTCCTCAATTTTTATGAGTTGTTTTTCTACATACAGATATACATATATGCATATAACATACAGATAAACAAATCCAATATACAAGCTCAAATTCTATATAGCCAATTGCCCATTGACCATTTCAAGCTGGATGTCATATAGTCATCTCAAACTTGGCATACAAAAACCAAAATCAATTAACTTCCTTTTCCCAAACCATTCCTTTGATTGTCTAGGACACCACCTTCTTCTTAGTTAACCAGGTTTACAACTTCCATGTCATAATCAATTAATTTCTCTCAATAGTAGAGAAGGACAAGTCAGTGTCCCAATCTTGTCCCTTATATCTTCACAACATCTTTTATATGCATTTTCTTCTCTCCAGATACACAGTCTCACCCCAATTCAAGCCCTTATCATTTCTCACTTGGCTTATTGAAATAAACTTTAATTGATCTACCTTTACTCTATCATATACTCCAATCATCTACTATGCCTTTACATTGCTATTATGTTCCACTATTTTCTCATGTATTTTAATATCTAACTATATCACTTCTTATTCCTGAGACATGCCACTCAGTCTCCATTAATTTGCACATATGTTCCCCCCTAAAATCTTCTACCTTCTTTCCTCACTTTTACTCTTTAGAATCTCTGACCTTCCCCAAGACTTATTTCTGATGCTACATATTTAATAATTCACTTGCCATTGTCTCTATTTCCTATATTAGAATGTACTATCTGTGAGATCAAAGAAAATGCTTTCCCTTTCTTTTAATACTAGAACTTGGTACACTGTCTGGCACATAGTAAGCTTTTGACAAATGTTTATTGATTGACATTAAGAAGACTAGTGTAAGGAAGAAAAAAAATCACTCTCATTGTGAAATAAATGAAGATTAACCCTGGGCTTATCTAGAAAATGAATGTATCAGTAATAAATAACATTTTGAAAACTCAGTTTGGAAATGCTGACATTTTTTGGACCCATGAAATAAACTGACAAGTAAAATAATTTGCTTCACTGTGCTCTAATAAAGGTGCAGTGAGATGACCAAATGTGAAGCTAGCCATCGTGAAAGAAATATCACTATTCATGAAATAGCAAGAAAATAGAAGTTTAACATTTAAAGTAAAAGTAAATGTAGTTAATCAAGTATGACTGATTTTTTGAAAAGTTTTTAGAAATAGTGAAAAACAAACAAAATCAATAAGAACAACCCCAAAATCTCAAAAGACAAAGAATAGATGAGTATATTGCCTGTCCCAGAGAAATATCTTGGTAAATATTACTTAACTGGGATGATAAATTTTGGATATTAATAAAAACTTTTACTTTTTGAATAATTTATGTTGAAATCAATTATTTTATCAAAAGATCTTGTGAGCAAAAATGTATTCATCCAATGTTTAATTAACTTGAAAATTTGGTAAAAATGTATTTCTTTTTTTGCCTTTTTATTCCATCTTATTCTAACAATAGTAAGATCATTAATGACAGGGGGGAAAGATGGCAAAGCCATCTTCTTTATTTTAATGGATGATGTGTTGTGCACTTATTTCTTTGCTACAAGATCTACTACCAAAAGTTGTCATTTCAATATAATTGTATAATTAAGAATTTAATTCTAAGAATAGTAGAAATAACCTAAAGCAAGAATTCTCAACAAGTGTTATATGAAATTATTTTAAAACATTTTACATGTGTTTTAATATAATTAGATTCCTTTGTAATACTATATATTTTATTTTATGAATTTAAAATATTTTCTAGTGACTTTTGCACATTGACAAATGAGTTTATGGCACAAAATTGGATAAGGAAAATTGTTTTAAATTATTTTCTTTGAAGTTCTTTTTGTTTTCTCTTTCATAGATGGTTAGAGAAAAACTAATGAACTGAAAGAAAAGGAGATTAGAAAAAAGATGTTAAATTAGAGTAGTAAGAACAAGGAATAAACTAGTCATGAAAATGTAGAAAGTAGTCAGTGAAGGAAGAATTGAACAAAACTGGTAAATATCCACTTTATTTATTTAAAAAAATTGTTATATTATTAAGTCTGTGGATCACTTTTTACCAAACTAACCTTATTATATCCACTTCACATTCCAATCATTTCAACTTCTTTCTTTCTGGTCTCTGCCAGTGATACCACAATTATATCAATCTTCAAAGGTAGAAAACTGTTAGTTGTCTATGTTTTCTCACTCTACTTTATCTTTTATATTAATATAATCATTATATATTTTTTAAAATGCCTCTTTGATTTTCCACTCCCCCCCCATTTCTACTATATTAGAGTTGAGAGTCATTATCAATAATAATTTCCTATTATTTGGACTACTATATACTATATATATAAGGAATATTGATTCCTTATCCTATTCATTTAATATCTCTCTGATTTGAGAGACTATGAACAATCTGGTTTATTCATCTACTCTTATCTCCTAATCTATTAAAGACGATCTCTTTTCCCAAATAAAATGGGCCAGAACTCTGAAACAAGGATTCTTACAACATGTTAACTCAGTGAAATTGATGACGCAATGGTTATTTAGTTTAGCATGATGATTAATAGTTCTCTAAGTTCAGTATGATTGATTTAATCTTACAACAAATAATGGTTCCCTAGTGATATAATGATTGGCTTATACTCAGTATGAAGAATGGATTTAACTGTAAAGGAGCATGTAAGCTGGGACAAACTCAGCCAGCGCAGGACTGAGAGACAGATTCATTCCATTATCCACCTTTGTGGTGGTTGCAGGCTGACACACAAGCCCTGGGACTCAGAAACACTCACTTCATCTCACACCACCATGGTGGCTGGTCTATCATCATTCATTTTCTCCACTGAAATCAAGTCCTATCTGAAGGCCACAAGAAAGTTAGCTGAGCACCAGGTGAAGAAGATAATAAAGACTTTTAGACTTTAACATCTGTCTCTTCTTGTGAGGATTACTCAACTAAAACGAAGGCTGCTCCAAGACCTCCAGAGCACCAACAGGAACATTTCAGTGAAATTAAATTTTTTTTTCAAATATCCTAGAGATACAATTAGAATTGTACAGAATTTAACAGCAACCACAATAAAAGACTGCAAGTCTTAGATTCCTCTATGCTGGCAAGCAAAAGAACTAGGCTTGAAACCAAAAATATCATATCCAGCAAAATTATCCTTAATATTGAATGAAAATAAAATGTACATTCAACAAACTTGCAGTTTTTCAGGACTTTCAACCAAATCTGAACTCAATAGAAATTTTCACATATAATAGTCAATATCAAAGATCAATTTCAAGGAACTTAACATATGCATATTGTTTATTTTTTACCTGAAAATGTATGCCACATGTTTAAGATTGATATCAGCAATTGGGTAGCTCAAAGGAAAGACTAGGGCAGAGTTGAATAGATTTAAAAAAAAACATAGAAAAAGGTAAAAATAGTAATTATTATACAAATGAGGTACAGATGAAGAATAGACACAGAGGCATTAGAGGGGGAAAGAAGGCTTATAGTTCTGAAAACCTACTCATGTTTGGAAATGGGTTAAATATTTAACATTACATATATACCATCAAGGGTATAGCATCATTCAAAATCTATAAAGAAAAAAGGAAGGAGGGATGAGTGGAGGAGGAAGCAAAGGATGGGGAAAGAAAATAAGAGAGGGATCCATGAGTAGGGCTAGCTTAAATAATAGAAAGCAAATTAAGGAGAAGATTTATAGCAGGAGAGTTAGCACAAATTGGAAAGAAGAGATAAGTCAAATATTCAATTAAGATATGTGTGTGTGTGTGTGTGTGTTCACTTGTGTATGTGTGTATGGGTGTGTGTAAACATGCCTGGGTTTTTGTAGATATGCGGGCATGTCACTCTATGTATGTGTGGTAACTACCTTTATCTATCTATCTATCTATCTATCTGTCTGTCTATACACAGATATGTGTATGTTGTCACATATACAGAGATATGTGTATATTGTCAATGAGTCTGTAGGGAAATGCAAATGTATATGTATGTGTGTGTGTGTGTGTGTATGTGAGTGTGTGTGCAACATATATCTGCTTAACTAGAGCATGCTTGAAGGAAGTGGAAAGGATGAAAGGGGGAAAAAGAATAAAAATTTAAAAAGTGTGCTGCAGAAAACAAAAGAATAATGTACAAGAAAGCAAAGAAAGTGAGTGGACATTCACAAATATAATTTCTTTTATTATTATATATCCTTTCTTGAAATTATAATTCATTGCTATATATTTTGATTCCTTCCTGATGTTCTGCTGGGCTTGGCAATGTTTAGTTTAGTTTTGTTTTCCTTTCATATTTTTCTTTTTCTATTATTTTAGTTAAAAATAAATAAATTAAAAAACCCCAGTTCTGCCCCAAATGTTATTTGTTTTTCACTGGTCTATGCTCACCCTGAGGTGCATTTTATTTTGCTTGTGAGGGAAATATGGAGGGCTTGGAATTTTCTGAAACATTCTGTCCTCTTCACACAATTATTCCCTGACAACAGTTATTCTTGACTAAAAAATGAGGTACGTTACATATAGACAGATTAAATAAGTTGCCTTGATTTTGGGGGTTCAAGAAGATGCAAAATGTTGGGGTTTCAGAACAGTATCACAAGGTGTTTCAAAAGAATTTGTGGACTCAGGCCATCTAGAAGGCAAGGTAAAAAGTTTATTATGATGGTAATACCTATTTATATGGGCTAAATTCCAAAAGAAGTTAGTAAATAACCAGGAGTGAATGAATAGATTTATAGGTAAAAGTGGAGAAATCAGGTGCTTCACATCATTGATATGCTATTTTAATGACTTAAAGATAGATTTGAAGAGTGGTCAGATTCTTCCTTTGTGTACATGTGCAGTACCAATAGTCCTCTTGGGAACTATGTAGGGACCTTCTGGATGTCTGTTTTTAGGTCTTCTATGTCACTAGTCTAGTGGTGAGTGTCCAGTTTCATTCTGGGCCTACATTCACTTTAGGCACATCACTATTGATGTTCATTAGTTTCAGAAGCCCCGTTATTACTGACCAGCAAGTTGTTGTCTGACTTTTAGCAATGCTTTTGGACTAAACTTTCTAAGTCCCATTCTGGACTTACAGAGTATATTAAGGCAAGGTAGTCTAAGGGAAGAAAATACATCATTTCTCACTAATTCATTCCTAAGGCCACGTAGACTTGGTCCCATTGCTATATCATTCCTAAGGGCTATGCCAGATAACAATGAGTTTATAGTTGACTAGTAATATTTTTCTTTTCAATAACTTTATTTTCTTTGTGTTATATATTTTTAATGTATCTGTATATGCGTATATGAGTATAGATGTGTGTCTATATTAAAAGTCTGTGTTATAAATATATATATAAATATACACACATACACACACACATACATACATGTGTGTATGTGCAGAAATGATTTCTTGAGCAATATTCACCTGATTATTATTTATGCTATATTTAGTAGAGAGTATATTTATTTTTATTTTATTTCCCCTTATTCCTATTAAAAGTTTATGATTTTTATGTTTATATATATTTTAATTTAAAAAGTTAAAACAATTTGGAAGTTAATAAAATTTGGCTTTGAAACAATGGACTAAATTTCATTCTTCTTTTGGACTTTTTATTCTCTTGCCAGAACACTGAAATTATGAAACATCTCTCTTTCTGTTTTTAGTTCCAAAATCCCATCAATCATGCCAGTCCTTAGGGGAGTCAACATTAAGGGCACACTAATATTTTCAAACCCTAGCTCTTTGGTTCTCTCTCTAGTCATACCATCTGCTTAGAGTCAAATTTGAAGTCAAGAGACTTCAGTAAACCTACAAGTCAAAATTTTCACACTATGCAAGGAAATCATCTTAAAATATTCTATAATGTGAAATGTGAAAGTCATATATTTCAAATGACAGGGATTATACTTAGGGTAACAACAGAGAATTAAAACAGCTATCCTCTGAAAGAAAGTTGATGATAGAGAGCCAGAGCAGGGAGTGTTACAGTACAAAGATATTTGCAAAAATCTCACAAGAAAAATATTAAGAAGAAAGTTAGCACACATTATTATCTTTTAAAATTTAATCATACTTTACAGGCATTGTGAGAGAAGAACAAAGATTTTGAAGTTAAAGAATCACAACTTTTTTTTTTTCCCTCCCCACTCCCTCCATTGAATAATGGGTCAATTTTGTATAATTTTTTTAGAACCATATGTTTCTTTTAGGGATTATTGATACTTCATTAAAAAAGTAAGAATCTTTTGGAAAACATAAGGCTCTACATTAATCATAATTTTCCAGTAAGTTAGTAAACAATGTTTCCTTATGGTAAGGTGTTTTGTTTTGTTTTTTTTAGTTAGAGTGGATTGTATTGCATAAGTGTCTCTATAAGTTGAAATCATAAAATATGAATTCTATTTTACTTTGGAGATAAATATATAAGTGAAGATTTTGTTCATAGTGATAGGCCTAATAATTTTCTTTTTTAATAGAAAGGAACAAAATACCTCTGCATGATCAATTCTAAATAACACAGGAATGTTAGTATCATGTAGTAGAACATATCTGGGCCTGATAGTTGGAAGACATGGTTTTAAGACATCTTTGTCCAGATCTCATTACTAGCACTGGTTTAGAGAACTGGTAGAATTTGAGAGGGGGTTACATCATCCATAAAATCTTGAGTACAATAAATTTAACCTACAGGCTATAGAAGTCCAATTTCTAGTTTTCCAGTTGATTTGTTGGTGCTTTATTCTTTAACCCTACTTTTCCCTAGTCTCAATTCCTGAATCTCTCACTGAAAACACTAATTGTTACTTCTTTAGAGGTCTGATTTCCTCAATCTCCATCATGGCACCTCAATTTTCCAGGTTGTATAGTTTAAAGCTTCTAAAAGATCTATGTATATGATATACAAAACAGATTTAAATTATATATAAAAGTTACAATGTGTAACTTTATTATAAATCTTTCTAAATTATATGAATAATTATTTATAGATTTGTGCTACATAAAAAAAACATATTAAATGGAATTGAATCATAGGGGATAGGGACTAGACTCCAGATTTCATTATGTAGGAAATTCTAGAATAAGGAAAATCTGTCTAACAATGCAGGTTAATACCTTTTCTTTAGTACAGTTTTATAAAATCATCTATTCTAATTTAGAGAATTAATATATTAAAGGGATTATCTAGTTTCATAGAGTCAGTGTGAGTCAGAAGCAGCATTTGAATCCATATCTTTTTGGATTGAAGTACAATTCTCCATTCACTATGCAGCACTTCTCATATTCATGTACTTATCACCAGTGACATAAAACATAAAGGCTTTTGGAACTTTAAAGTTGTAATATTGCCTCTATATCCATCTGTATATGTGTATCTATGTCTCTATATTTTATTTGGTTTTATTGATTTAAGGAAGTTCTCTGAAATGAGCTGATTGAAGTAGTATACTATTGGGGTATGAGTAAAGTTGGACCTCTGTGGTTAAGACAAAATATTTAGAGGAGCCCTAGCTGATGTAGGACAGGCATAAGCTTTAGGAATTTTGAAACTTGGGAGATAAATTTTCATAAATTCAAGGCAACACTGGCAGAGTGATTATTTTATAGCTATCTTATTATTGTGCTAAATAATATTATAGGTATAATTGACAGACTGAGATATATATCAATATCTATGTATCTCAAAGCTTTTTAAGCTGTAGGTTTTGAGTCCATATGAAATTGCATTACTGATTGTGGGAGGTTGTGAAGTTATGGGGTTGTGAAGTTATACTTTATTATTAGCAAATAAGTTTGACTTAGAAACTTACTGTATATACCTATGTACCTGAAGTTGTATAAAATTTTCTCAGGCAAAAAGGGATCACAAAAGTTTGAAAAGCTCTAATATATATATTAAAGGAATCTACATTCTAGATACCATAACTATAAACATGTAAATATGTATGACATATATGTCACATTTATAATGAATTTAAAGAGCTGTGAATATTATATTATTATAATTATATTATTATTTATATATAATTATAAATTATAATGAATTTAAAGAGTGTGTGCTAAAGCTTTTACAATGCACTTAGACTTTTTTGGACAACATGAATTTGCATTATTAGAATATAGTTAAGTAGGGCAGTGATTTTCAAATATGACTAGATCTCTAAATGGTAAGGCAGAATCATATTGACTTAAAAGGTTCTTGAGTCAGATTCACAAAGATTACCATGCTATGCCAGTCAGATACTAAGACTTATTGGTCTTTTGGTCCTAGGTGACCACATACATTTGACTTTGTGAATATGACCCTTTCAGATTTTCAGTCATGATAAGAGTCCTGAAAGCTTTAACTCTCTCTCCTTTAACTTCTTCAATATCTTTCAAACATGGGCAAGTCTCCAGAAAACTTTAATTTGACTCAGTTTCCAATATTCATTTCTCTTTTCATTATACTTTATCATCTATTACACTTACTACTAGTGTGTGAGCAAATGTGATCCACAGTTACCACATTTATGAAATGGGGATAAGAGTTATTAAAGAATAACCCCAGAAAATAGTTGTGAGGATCAAATGAATTATTGTATGTAAAATGGTAACAGAAACCATCATGTGTTATTGAATGAAGGATATATACTCATTACTACCAGGATTCTGCATTAACAATGGACTTTCAAGCCTCTGTGTCTTCGACTTCTCTTTGTTCACCTTAAATGACCAATCTTCAATTTCCTTTGCTCAAAAATGAAGAGGTTTGACTGTGGCCTTAGATGTCAGTTCGAGTTCTAATTTTATGATTTTGTGAGTTTTAATCAATTACAAAGTATATTCTGAAATTATCCAAACTGAAACTTTTAAACTAAAAATGTAATGTTTGAATTGCATTTACTCGTAGAAGACAGAAATGTTGTAGGAACAAAAGATTCCTTAGCAATATACAAGTAGTGTGTTTTGGGGAAGAAGGTAGGAAAGAAAGAAACAGAACATATCAATTCTTTTTCTTGAGAAAAAAGCCTGAACTTATCTTTTTTGAAAACCTGCATATGACCCAGATTTTTTTTTTTTAATTTCATTTTCAACAACAGATATGACCTTTGGCTAGTTTCTTTTGTACTGTAGTCCAAAAATGTCTGCATTTATATTGTCCTATAGTTACCTAAGTTTTGTTTCATGCCCCTTATTTTCACTTAACTGACAATTATTCTTTTTAGAGAACACATTACAACTGAATTATTTTGGTATTTCAAGTAAAGTCTACTTTCACTTTTAGGTTTTCTCATTACTATCCCAACTCAACAACTTAAAAAGCTCACAATAGTTCAAGTGAAGAGATAAATACATTGACAAGACAAAAGAATCTGCCAACTGCTTACCACATTAAGCTCTTCAAAGCTCCTAAGCTTAAATCTCTGCATTCCGGAGATGTACCACACATTGCAAGCTAAGAAACAAAGGCTTTGAGCAGCCAAGAAAATCACACTACAACAAGAGTTTAGAACTAAAATGCTGGTTAAGAATTTCTTAAGGAATATAGGCAAAATATATGTTTCTAAAGTGTTAAGCTAATGAGGCTCACATAGACCAATTGAATTTTAACAAAATATTTTGGCAAAAACAACTTAAAAAAAAAAAAAACAGTCAGTCTATTAGAATGAGAACCTGATTTATTTATGGGGATGGGAAGAGGTAGAGTCCAAAGAATGTAAAGAATGAGTAATTTGCCAAACCTGACAATATCATGATGATTTGATCTGTTTGTATTTATAGACATAATATAGTTTTATTAATAAATATAATTTTAAAATACTTAAAATAGGCATTTGTCTTATGCTTTAATTGGAATGGAGAACTATCATCTAAGGAAAGTCCATTTCAATGAAAAATGATAACTTTTTTTTTGAAATTTCTAATCTTACTGAATTTCATAGAACACTGAGAGATGAATAATTCATTAATTAATTAATTGTTCAAGTTCACAGAATCAGTAGATGTCTGAAGTGGGAATTGGAGATAGGTCCTTCTGATACTTGGGCCAGTTCCAATTCTCAGTTCTCTCAAGATCCCTCTTTCTTAGTTAAAACATAAAAGTAAAATTTTCTTCAAAAATCATCTAGTTCTAACCTTTACTGAGCCAGAAATGAGAGTGTGTATAAAAAACATACTTTTTTGGGTAGAACATTATTACTGCCTTATTTGACTCAGTATTGACATTTCTGGCTTTAAGTAGATGTTGTATTTTTGGAAATTTGTTTAAGATTCTGATAAGTAAAATAGCTTTATATTTAAAGAAATTCTTTTAAAAAATTATTTTGTATAGAGAAATTCTTTTTTATAAAGTGAATGATCACCTCCTAATGAATCTTTTATTCAAAGCCACATTAAACACACCAGTATTTAATCCTCATATAAACCAATGCTACCAGATTCCAAGGTATTTATGTCAGGTAAAGAAGAGTATGACTGGTGATGATTGATGGTTTGTGGGGAAAAAATATAAAGTACTGCAAGTTAGATAGTGAACAGTAGGGAAATAGAACATTCAATACATTTTAAGGAAAATAATCTTTGGAATCTTTGGGGTTATAAAATTCTAAAACAGTCAGCAGTGAATAAAAGGAAAGAACAAATAACAGACAAGATAATTCTCTTTGTTAAGGTATTTTATATAGTTCTCCTGGGATATTTTATCAAAAATACACACACCCATAACTGGGAAAGTTGTTACATAGGAAAGGGTTAAAGTTAAAGTGAATCCTAAATTATAAATATTTATGTGAAGATAGGCACTATGAAACAGGTGATCTGGTGTCTTGGCCTAGAACCAAGATTAGCATGCCTTTGTAATGTCATTAATACAAATAATCACATATGTCTAAAGTAATGTAATTAAAACAAACAAATATCAGTTTGGTTCTCATCAATCATAACTGATTTCTTTATATTTATGATTACAAAGTATACACGCACACACACACACAGACACACACACAGACACACACATATAGACAAATAGAAACATGATTTGATCTTTACTGTAGTTTTGAGTATAACAGATATTATTATTTCCATTTGAAAAAAATTAATTACAGAGATCATAATCTACCATAGAACTTAACTGAAAGCTGGGACAGCCTTTAGGAAAAGCCCTTCACCTTGGATAGACAAGCAAACTTTTCCTTTTGGGGTGTTTCAAAGTAATGCTCCATGTAGTATTCTACCAGGCCCCTCTTTCCACACTTACACCTTAGTGAATTGTCTTTAGATTCCGATCTGTATTAGAGTCCAAGTCTGCTATTTCAATTCTTTTTAAGAAGCTTATATTTATGTGCTTATTTTTTTTTGTAATATGCTGTTATTCATTCTCTACCAAAGGTGTAGGCAATCATTTAACATGGCATAGAGGTGATTCTGGATTTGCATGCCAATGAAACACAACTCCTGGCAGATGCTACTTTGCTGGAAAGCCTTCAACTATGAGCCAAATGATGGATTGTATGTTTATTGTCTGAGGACCAGATTAGCTAAGTTCATAAATGCTCTTTACCAGACTGGATATAGAGTAATAAATATTTTTGTACAAAGGAACTCTTAAAGGCAATCCACTAAGTTGTAGGTGTAGAAAGGGGTACTGGTAGAGTCATTTACAATTCAAACTAAGAAAGGAACAATTCCCCCACTGGAGAAATAATTGATCTTTAAGTTATGGAAATATTACTCATTTATTTGTTATGGAATCTGTCTTCAACAACACAACACTTCTCCAATTAGAACATTGTTCCGATGGGAATATTTAATCTTCTCTATACTCTGCTTTTTGAAATCGTTCCCCAGGAATACATTAAATGAAAAGCAGTACAATTTGTTAGATCAGGATGGCATAATGGACAGAGATCTGAATGTAAAGTCAGGACAAAGTAATATGTCTCTTTCTTGTACTCACCAATTGTAAGATCAGAGGAAAACACTAATGTTTTGCCCATAAACTTACATAGATTTCCCACAAGGCATTGGGATGGAAGGAAGAAAATGGAACAAAGAAAAAAATGGAAGAAAGAAAGCTAAGGAAGGTAAGAAGGCAGGAAGGCAAAAAGAAAAGAAGATAATCTTACCTTTTTCCAGAGACCCATGCAATCTTTCAAATATATAGTATCTCCATAAGATGTTTAAAGAATTTTCCTAAGAATAGTAACAGATATCAAAATTCAAGTTTATTATTCTACATTGTAACTCATTCACTTGCTGATATCTGTAGGTCAGATTTCTCTTATATACAGATTTCTCTTATATTTTTTATCTTATATACAGAATATCAGGTTTTAGAAATCTAGTACAACACCTTTTCTATTCAGTGATATTGAGGAACTCACTGTGTTCAATAACCTTATTCCTCCCCACACACACCCCCACTACCAAAATTTTAATATTTTAACATTAACATATTTAAACAGATATTATATTTTGAATGTAGAATGTCAGATACTATGTTTCCAATAATGACCTACATGAAAGAAATTGGATAAGTGATATCACAGAGAAAGGGAGATAAAGGTTAGTGGTGTAGACAGATCAAGTTATGATATATGGATGCCCTCAGGACTTCAGAGTAGCTCCAAAATATAAAAAAAAGCAAATTCTCTTAGACATGGTTGTGAAGTGAACCCATGGGATTGAAAGGTCTTTTTTTGTTTGTTTGTTTGTTTTCAAGGCATGACAAGGAGTTGCCATATATCTATGGGAATGGAGAAAGAAGCTGAGGGTTACAGCTAGTTGCTGTGCAAAGATTGTTCTCGTGAACCTCTCCCTTGGTGGTCAGCAATTGAAGTGCTGGGTAGGCTGTACTCTGCTATTCCTTCATGTCCATGAGGTGCTCATGCAGGTTCTTTGCACAGTGATTGGAGAATGCTCGCTTGGTTGAATCATATAAAACTAGTGCAGCTCAAAAAACTCAAGTCTTTTCTACTATCACTGGTTTCCATCCCATCAATCCAGCTCAGAAAAAAGGAGCCTGAGCTAGTCTCATGCTCTCCAACTGAATTTGTTATGACAACTAGTTCCTTCAATTTGGAGAAGGCACAGAAGCCCCAGGCACTCAGAGCAACATATGTAGTCAAGACAACATCGAGAAGGGCTCCAGGAAGGATTCACCCCATGCTGCATCATGCTTGGGCCGAGCAGAGACAACAGAGAAGGTGAAGAAGGTAAAACAATGGGGCAAAGAATTGGGACACTTAAACTCACAGACAGGAAAAAAACTATATCTGTGTGCTGTATAAATGCATCTAGGAATAGGGATATTCAGTGCACCTCAAGGAAATTAGAACATTCTTAGACTCAGATTATCAGGTGTCCCCATGACTCCCAGAAGAGGAGTACTACAATTTAGATAGATGGAAAGTGTTTGGTGAACAATTGACAAGCTATGATAAAATTTGTCCTGGTGCTATTATCCCAGAGCATTTTATCATTTACCAACTGGCAAAACAAAGCTTAAAGGGTGAAGGTCAAAAAGAAAACTGATGCATTCCAACCAGCACACAAACAGGACCCTCATGCATTAGCAGAGATCCCTCTGTTGAGAGGAGAGAGAGGAGATATTCTTTGCAGTTATATTGACTATGATATATCAGAACAAATATGGAAGGTCTTACAAACCTTGGGGCTTAGAATAGCTCCAGATAAGGTTCAAAAAAGTGCCCCATATCAATATCTAGGATTTGAAGTGAGTTGAGACACTAACCTCTAAAAAGAATTAAGACTAAACCACATAAATATATTAAATGCCTTTCAAAAAATGATAGGGGATATACAATGTTTGAGGGAACAAGCCACTATTCCTAATACTTTCATGCAGCCCTTATATGAAATATTGAAAGGCAACCCTTGTCTGACCTCATATAGGCAATGGTCCTGAGAGGCCATAGCTAGCATTCAAGAGATTATAAGAACATTACATGAAGCTCAAACTGCAAAGCGGAATATTCATAAAACATTGAAGCTCCTTGTTGCTCGCTTGAGAACAATCACTAGGAGTGATATATCAAGGAGAAAGTATGATTAAATGGATATATGTGTAAAAAATTAAAAAGGTGATAGAACTCTACTTGAACATGTAAATGAAATTGTTAGGAAAGTGCTGGTCTATATTTTACAACTCAGTGGTAAAAAGGGCATAGTCTAGGTCAATGTAGATAAGAACTGATTGGAGTTCCCATTGGCACATGATGAATTATGGACTGAACTGCTGGAAGTAGGTAAGGTTAAAGCAGGGAAAGTCTCAACCTATGTAAAGTTCTATGAAAGCTGGCCTCGGATTATTCCCAAAATTATCATATTTGTTCCTGTAGCCAGCCCTAATGTTTTCACAGGCACTACAAGGGATCATAAGACAACTATTTTATGCTCTGCCATGCATATTAAGAACACACATCACACTCCTTTTGCTTCCACTCAACAGAATGAATTGTATGCTATTATCCAAGCCCTTATGCAAGAACCACCTATAAATATTATATCTGATAGCCAAAATGCCATGGAAGTTGTACAAAGAATAAAAACAGCAAGCATAAAATAGGGACTGTCAGAAATCACTAGTCTTTTTTAACTTGCTCGAAACACAATCTGACAAGTGTTAATAACTTTTATTATTACACATGTGAGAGCTCATGCTGATGGACAAGGACCCATATTTGAGGGCAAAATAGAAGTTGATGCATTCCTAGAAGCATATATAGTCACCACTCCTTTACAGAAAGCAGAAAAGAGGCAGCTAAGTGGTTCAGTGGATAGAGTACCAGCCCTGAAGTCAGTATGATTTGAATTAAAAGAGGATGATCAAAGATGGAATGTTTTATTTCCAGTCTTCTCAGACCTTAAATACCTCATTGTAATTACACTAGTACAGCATACTGATTATGTGTGAACTAGAGAACCATTACATCACCATGCTAAGTAATAAGTATACATATACTAGAGAACCATTATTTCATTAATTCCACTGAGTTGCATTTCACCTTGTTGTAAGTATCCTTGTTTCAAGGATATTTCTCCAGGGTTCCACACTCCTTCAGAAAGGTATAAACCCATGAGGAGATAAACGTAATAATATTTGGCAAATGGACATTATGTATTTTTTAATTTTTTTTTCTTTATTGTTTTTATTTTAAAAAAAAAAATCTTTACAACATTATCCCTTGCACTCACTTCTGTTCCAAATTTTTCCCTCTCTCCCTCCACTTCTTCCCCAGATGGCAAGCAGTCCTATACATGTTAAATATGTCACAGTATATGCTACATACTATATTTGTGTGCAGAACCAAACAGTTCTCCTATTGCACAAGAAGAATAGGATTCAGAAGGTAAAAATAACCTGGGAAGAAAAACAAAAATGCAAAAAGTTTACATTCATTTCCCAGTGTTCTTTCTTCGGGTGTAGCTGTTTCTGTCCATCGCTGATCAGTTGAAACTGAGGTAGATCTTCTCTTTGTTGAAGAAATCCACTTACATCAGAATACATCCTCAAACAGTATCGTTGTCAAAGTGCATAATGATCTCCTGGTTCTACTCATTTCACTTAGCATCAGTTCATGTAAGTCTGTCCAAACCTCTTTGTATTCATCCTGCTGGTCATTTCTTACAGAACAATAATATCCCATAACATTCATATACCACAATTTACCCAACCATTCTCCAATTGATGGGCATCAATTCATTTTCCAGTCTCTAGCTACTACAAACAGGGCTGCCACAAACATTTTGGCACATACAGGTCCCATTCTCTTCTTTAGTATCTCTTTGGGGTATAAGCCCTGTAGTAGCACTGCTGGATCAAAGGATATGCACAGTTTGATAACTTTTGGGGCATAATTCCAGATTGCTCTCCAGAATGGTTGGATTCATTCACAACTCCACCAACATCAGTGTCCTAGTTTTTCTGCATCCATCCTTCATCATTATTTTTTTCCTTTCATCATAGCCAATCTGACAGGTATGTAGTGGTATTTCAGAGTTGTCTTAATTTTGCATTTCTCTGATCAATAGTGATTTGGAACACCTTCATATAAGTGGAAATAGTTTCAATTTCATAATCTGAAAATTGTCTGTTCACATGCTTTGACCATTTATCAGTTGGAAATGGCTTGATTTCTTATAAATTAGAATCAATTCCCTATATATTTTGGAAATGAGGCCTTTATCACAACCTTTAAGTGTGAAAATGTTTTCCCAGTTTGTTGCTTCCCTTCTAATCTTGTTTGCATTAGTTTGGTTTGTACAAAGGCTTTTTAAATTTTATATTTTGAGGTTTTTCTTCTTTAAAATATAATGGTTCGACTTCCAGAGAGGAGGCACACAGCTGTGTAAGCTCCACCGTTTCTCTCAAAATCCATTTCATTACAAGCCTCTCAATTAATGCTTGACTGAAAAAATCCCACAAATAGTTACCAAGAGAAGACTTCCTTGAAATTCGCCAGGAAAGGTCTGTTTTTGCTCGAGGGTGGGACGGTTTTAGATCGGGCACAGGCTGAGAGCACAGGAGGCAGCTCACAGCCAAGCAGACCAAAGAGGAAATGGGGTGTGATCTCGGCTGTCTTTGCTGGGGGAGCTTTGCTACAGGATTGGATACTTTGCCCTGGCAGCAAGCCAGCAGCCCAGCAGAGAAGCTAAAAACACTGGGGGTGAAGAATACAACCCCAAACATCTGGAGTCTCTCGGGACCTGGACACGCCTCCTCCACAGTGTCTCAGCACACTCTCAGAGTCTCAGAGCGCAGGCGCAGCCCAGTCTTGCTAGTGCCAAGCTGCTGCCCCTGCACTCTGTAGAGAAAGCTTGATAACACCACCCAGCCTCTCCCACCAAAAAAGCAGACTCCATTTAGGGGTTTTTCCTTTTTTTTTTCTTTTTGCTAGTTTGTCTTTGATTCTTGTCTGACAGAATGTTAAAAAATTGAAAAGGACCTTAACCCTTGACAGCTTCTATACAGATAGAGAGCAGACTCTAAACCCTGAGGAGACTAAAAACAGATTGTCTCCAGGTGAATCCACAAAGGAGGAGATCATCTGTGCCTCAACACAGATGAATCTCATAGAAGAAATTAAAAAGGCTCTCACAAGAGAGCTAGAAGAAAAATGGGAAAAAGAGAGGGAGGCTTGGCAAGAAAGTCTGAAGAAGTCATCCCACTCATTTAAAGACAGAATGGATAAAGAAATAAAATCCTTGAAAAATAGGATTAGTGAACTGGAAACAGAAAATAGCTCTCTAAAAAACAAAATTGGCAAAATGGAAAAAAAATTCCATATAACAAAAGAATTCAATTGGACAACTAGAAAAAGATATTTAAAAAGTGAGTGAAGAAAATATTTCATTGAAAATCAAAATTAAACAAATCGAATTCATTGATTCGAGGAGACAAGAAGAATCATTCAAGCAAATCCAAAAAAAAATCAAACAATGGAAAAGAATGTGAAATACCTTCTTGGGAAAACCACAGACCTGGAAAACAGATCCAGGAGAGACAATCTGAGAATTATTGGACTCCCAGAAAAGGATGATGAAAAAAGAGCCTGGACACTATTTTCCAGGAAATTATCAAAGAGAACTGCCCAGAAGTCATAGAAACAGAGGGTAAAATAGACATTGAAAGAATTCATCGATCCCCTACTGAAAGGGATCCTAAAATCAAAACACCAAGACATATAGTGGCCAAATGCCAGAACCTTCAGATGAAGGAAAAAATAATGGAAGGGGCTGGAAAAACCCAATTCAAGTATCAACGAGCCACAATAAGGATCACCCAGGATCTAGCAGCATCCACATTAAAGGATTGAAGGGCCTGGAATATGATATTCCAAAAGGCTAAGGAACTTGGTATGCAACCAAAAATAACTTACCCAGCTAGAATGAACATCTTTTTTCAGGTAAGAAGACGGGCATTCAATGAAGTAAGCGGATTTCACCTATTTTTGATGAAAAAGCCAGAACTTAACAAAAAGTTTGATCTACAAATAGAGAACTCAAGAGAAATCTAAAACGGTAAAGATTAATCTTGGGAACTATATTTCTGCTATAAAGATGTATATAGAATACATGTATACCTTGTTCTAAAAACTAGATATGGAAAAGAATTGTACCAGAAAAAGAGTAAAGGGGGTACTACATCTCATGAAGAGGCAAAGGAAACCTATTATATCTGAGAGAAAGAATGGAGGGGGATGAATATAGTGAGTATCTTACTACCATCAGAAATGGCTTTAAGAGAAAAAGTTTAGACATATTCAATTTATGATGAAACTTCTCCCACCTCATTGAAAAGTGAGAAGGGAAAAGTGAAAAGGGAAGGAATAAGCTAAGTGGGAGGGAATACAGAAACTGGGAGGGAAAGGGGTAAGATAGAGGGAGGAACTGTAAGGCGGGGGGAGAGATACTAAAAATGGAGGGCTGTGAGAAGCAAGTGGTGCTCACAAGCTTAATACGGGGAAGGGAGGGAAGGGGGAAAGAAGGGAGAAAAGCATAAACAGGGGTTAACAACATGGCAAATTATACAGAATTGGTCATTTTAACCATAAAAGTGAACGGGGTAAACTACCCCACAAAGAGGAAGCAGTGAGCAGAATGGATTACAAGCCAGAATCCTAAAATATGTTGTTTACAGGAAACACAGCAGAAGCAGGGAGATACATGCAGGTTAAAGGCAAAAGGTTGGAGCAAAATCTACTATGCTTCAGGTGAAGTCAAAAAAGCAGGGGTAGCCATCCTTATCTCAGATCAAGCAAAAGCCAAAATTGATCTAATTAAAAGAGATAAGGAAGGGCACTATATCTTGCTAAAGGGTAGCATAGATAATGAAGCAATATCAATATTAAACATATATGCACCAAGTGGTGTAGCATCTACATTCTTAAAAGAGAAATTAATAGAGCTGCAAGAAGAAATAGACAGCAAAATTATAATAGTGGGAGAACTCAACCTTCCACACTCAGAATTAGATAAATCAAACCACAAAATAAATAAGAAAGAAGTCAAAGAGGTAAATAGAATACTAGAAAAATTAGATATGATAGATCTCTGGAGAAAATGTAATGGAGACAGAAAGGAATACACTTTCTTTTCAGCAGTTCATGGAACCTATGCAAAAATTTGCCATATATTAGGACATAAAAACCTCAAACTCAAATGCAGTAAGGCAGAAATAGTAAATGCATCCTTTTCAGACCACGATGCAGTGAAAATTACATTCAACAAAAAGCCAGGGGAAAGTAGACCAAAAAATAATTGGTAATTAATAATCTCATACTAAAGAATGATTGGGTGAAACAGCAAATCATAGGCATAATTAATAACTTCACCCAAGAAAATGATAATAATGAGACATCATATCAAAATGTATGGGATGCAGCCAAAGCGGTAATAAGGGGACATTTCATATCTCTAGAGGCCTATTTGTATAAAATAGAGAAAGAGAAGGTCAATGAATTGGGCTTGCAACTAGAAAAGGAACAAATTAAAAACCCCCAGTCAAACACTAAACTTGAAATTCTAAAAATAAAAGGAGAGATCAATAAAATTGAAAGTAAAAAAAAAACTATTGAATTAATTAAAAAAATTAAGATTTGGTTCTATAAAAAAAACAATAAAATAGACAAAGCCTTAGTAAATCTGATTTAAAAAAAGAAAGAGGGAAATCAAATTTTTAGTCTTAAAAATGAAAAGGGAGAACTCGCCACCAACGAAGAGGAAATTAGAGCAATAATTAGGAGTTACTTTGCCCAACTTTATGCCAATAAATTTGACAACTTAAATGAAATAGAAGAATACCTCCAAAAATATAGCTTGCCCAAACTAAGAGAGGAAGAAATAAATATCCTAAAGAGTTCCATCTCAGAAAAAGAAATAGAACAAACTATTAACCGACTCCCTAAGAAAAAATCCCCAGGACCAGATGGATTTACATGTGAATTCTACCAAACATTTAAAGAACAATTAACTCCAATGCTAAATAAACTATTTGAAAAAAATAGGGATTGAAGGAGTCCTACCAAACTCCTTTTATGACACAGACAAGGTACTGATACCTAAACCAGGTAGGCTGAAAACAGAGAAAGAAAATTATAGACCAATCTCCCTAATGAATATTGATGCTAAAATCTTAAATCAAATATTAGCAAAAAGATTACCGAAAATCATCCCCAGGATAATACACTATGACCAAGTAGGATTTATGCCAGGAATGCAGGGCTGGTTCAATATTAGGAAAACTATTAGCATAATTGACTATATCAATAACCAACCAAAGAAAAACCATATGATCATCTCAATAGATACAGAAAAAGCATTTGATAAAATTCAGCATCCATTCCTAATAAAAACACGTGAGAGCATAGGAATAAATGGACTTTTCCTTAAAATAGTCAGGAGCATATATTAAAAACCATCAGTAAGCATCATATGCAATGGGGAAAAACTGAAATCCTTCCCAGTAAGATCTGGAGTGAAGCAAGGTTGCCCACTATCACCATTATTATTTAATATTGTATTAGAAACACTAGCCTCTGCAATAAAAGTTGAGAAAGATATTAAAGGAATTAGAGTAGGCAATGAGGAAACCAAACTATCACTCTTTGCAGATAATATGATAGTATACCTAGAGAACCCCAGAGATTCAATTAAAAAGCTATTAGAAATAATTCATAATTTTAGCAAAATAGCTGGATACAAAATAAATCCCCACAAATCCTCAGCATTTTTATACATCACCAACAAAACCCAACAGCAAGAGGTACAAAGAGAAATTCCATTCAGAATAACTGTTGATAGCATAAAATATTTGGGAATCTATCTACAAAAGGAAAGTCAGGAATTATATGAGCAAAATTATAAAAAAGTCTCCACACAAATAAAGTCAGACTTAAATAATTGGAAAAATATTAAGTGCTCTTGGATCGGCCGAGTGAACATAATAAAGATGACAATACTCCCTAAATTAATCTAGTTAGTGGTATACCAATCAGACTTCCAAGAAAATATTTTAATGATCTAGAAAAAATAACAACAAAATTCATATGGAACAATAAAAAGTCGAGAATCACTAGGGAATTAATGAAAAAAAAAAAATCAATTGAAGGTGGCCTAGCTGTACCTCATCTAAAATTATATTATAAAGCAGCAGTCACCAAAACCATTTGGTATTGGCTAAGAAATAGTGGATCAATGGAAAAGGTTAGGTTCACAAGACAGAATAATCAATTATAGCAATATAGTGTTTGACAAACCCAAAGACACTAACTTCTGGGATAAGAATTCATTATTTGATAAAAACTGCTGGGATAATTGGAAATTAGTATGGGAGAAATTAGGCATGGACCCACACTTAACACCATATACCAAGATAAGAGCAAAATTGGTCCATGACTTAGGTATAAAGAACGAGATGATAAATAAATTAGAGGAACATAGGATAGTTTATCTCTCAGACTTGTGGAGGAGAAAGAAATTTGTGACCAAAGATGAACTAGAGACCATTACTGATCACACAATAGAAAATTTTGATTACATCACATTAAAAAGCCTTTGTACAAATAAAACTAATGCAAACAAGATTAGAAGGGAAGCAACAAACTGGGAAAACATCTTCACAGTTAAAGGTTCTGATAAAGGCCTCATTTCCAAAATATATAGAGAACTGACTCAAATTTATAAGAAATCAAGCCATTCTCCAATTGATAAATGGTCAAAGGATATGAACAGACAATTTTCAGAGGATGAAATTGAAACTATTACCACCCATATGAAAGAATGTTCCAAATCATTATTGATCAGAGAAATGCAAATTAAGACAACTCTGAGATACCACTACACACCTGTCAGATTGGCTAAGATGACAGGAAAAAATAATGATGAATGTTGGAGGGGATGCAGGAAAACTGGGACACTAATGCATTGTTGGTGGAGTTGTGAATGAATCCAACCATTCTGGAGAGCAATCTGGAATTATGGCCAAAAAGTTATCAAATTGTGCATACCCTTTGATCCAGCAGTGTTTCTATTGGGCTTATATCCCAAAGAAATACTAAAGAAGAGAAAGGGACCTGTATGTACCAAAATGTTTGTAGGAGCTCTGTTTGTAGTGGCTAGAAAATGGAAAATGAATGGATGCCCATCAATTGGAGAATGGCTGGGTAAATTGTGGTATATGAATGTTATGGAATATTATTGTTCTGTAAGAAATGACCAGCAGGATGAATACAGAGAGGACTGGCGAGACTTTCATGAACTGATGCTAAGTGAAATGAGCAGAACCAGGAGATCATTATACACTTCGACAACAATATTGTATGAGGACATATTTCGATGGAAGTGGATTTCTTTGACAAAGAGACCTAACTGAGTTTCAATTGATAAATGATGGACAGAAGCAGCTACACCCAAAGAAAGAACACTGGGAAATGAATGTGAACTATCTGCATTCTTGTTTTTCTTCCAGGTTATTTATACCTTCTGAATCCAATTCTCTCTGTGCAACAAGAGAACTATTCGGTTCTGCAAACATATATGGTATCTAGGATATACTGCAACATACCTAACATATATAAAATTGCTTGCCATCTAGGGTGGAGGGAGGGAGGGGAAAAAACAGAACAGAAACGAGTGCAAGGGATAATGTTATTAAAAAATTACCCTGGCATGGATTCTGTCAATATAAAGTAATTATTAAATAAAAATTAAAAAAAAAAAGGAAAGAGGAAAACCAAATTGTTAGTCTTAAAAATGAAAAGGGAGAACTCCCCAATAACGAAGAGGAAATTAGAGCAATAATTAGGAGTTACATTGCCCAACTTTATGCCAATAAATTCCACAACTTAAATGAAATAGAAGAATACCTCCAAAAATATAGCTTGCCCAAACTAACAGAGGAAGAAGTAGATATCCTAAACAGTCCCAGCTCAGAAAAAGAAATAGAACAAACTATCAACCCTAAGAAAAAATCCCCAGGACCAGATGGATTTACCTGTGAATTCTACCAAACATTTAAAGAACAATTAACTCCAATGCTAAATAAAGTATTTGAAAAAATAGGGATTGAAGGAGTCCTCCCAAACTCCTTTTATGACACAGACATGGTACTGATACCTAAACCAGGTAGGTTGAAAACAGAGAAAGAAAATTGTAGACCAATCTCCCTAATGAATATTGATGCTAAAATCTGAAATAAAATATTAGCAAAAAGATTACAGAAAATCATCCCCAGGATAATACACTATGATCAATAGGATTTATACCAGGAATGCAGGGCTGGTTCAATATTAGGAAAACTATTAGCATAATTGACTATATCAATAACCAACCATACAAAAACCATATGATCATCTCAATAGATGCAGAAAAAGCATTTGATAAAATCCAACATCCATTCCTCACAAAAACACTTGAGAGCATAGGAATAAATGGACTTTTCCTTAAAATAACCAGGAGCATATATTTAAAACCATCAGTAAGCATCATATGCAATGGGGAAAAATTGGAACCTTTCCCAGTAAGATCTGGAGTGAAGCAAGGTTGCCCACTATCACCATTATTATTTAATATCGTATCAGAAACACTAGCCTTGGCAATAAGAGTCGAGAAAGATATTAAAGGAATTAGAGTAGGCAATGAGGAAACCAAACTATCACTCTTTACAGATGATATGATGGTATATCTACAGAACCCCAGAGATTCTACTAAAAAGCTATTAGAAATAATTTATAATTTTAGCAAAGTAGCTGGATACAAAATAAATCCCCATAAATCCTCAGCATTTTTATACACCACCAACAAAATCCAACAGCAAGAGATACAAAGAGAAATTCCATTCAGAATAACTGTTGATAGCATAAAATATTTGGGAATCTATCTACCAAAGGAAAGTCAGGAATTATATGAGCAAAATTACAAAAAAGTTTCCACACAAATAAAATCAGACTTAAATAATTGGAAAAATATTAAGTGCTCTTGGATAGGCCGAGTTAATATAATAAAGATGACAATACTCCCCATACTAATCTATTTATTTAGTGCTATACCAATCAGACTTCCAAGAAAATATTTTAATGATCTAGAAAAAATAACAACAAAATTCATATGGAACAATAAAATGTTGAGAATCTCAAGGGAATTAATGAAAAAAAAATCAAATGAAGGTGGTCTAGCTGTACCTCATCTAAAATTATATTATAAAGCAGCAGTCACCAAAACCATTTGGTATTGGCTAGAAATAGATTAGTTGATCAGTGGAAAAGGTTAGGTTCACAAGACAGAATAGTCAACTATAGCAATCTAGAGTTTGAGAAACCCAAAAATCCTAACTTTTGTGATAAGAATTCATTATTTGATAAAAAATTGCTGGGATTACTGGAAATTAGTATGGCAGAAATTAGGCATGGACCCACACTTAACACCATATACCAAGATAAGATCAAAATGGGTTCATGATTTAGGCATAAAGAACGAGATTATAAATAAATTAGAGGAACATAAGGATAGTTTATCTCTCAGACTTGTGGAGGAGAAAGAAATTTGTGACCAAAGATGAACTGGAGACCATTACTGATCAAAATAGAAAATTTTGATGATATCAAATTAAAAGGCCTTTGTACAAACAGAACTAATGCAAACTAGATTAGAAGGGAAACAACAAACTGGTAAAACATCTTCACAGTTAAAGGTTCTGATAAAGGCCTCATTTCCAAAATATATAGAGAACTGACTCAAATTTATAAGAAATCAAGCCATTCTCCAATTGATAAATGGTCAAAGGATATGAACAGACAATTTTCAGAGGATGAAATTGAAACTATTACCACTCATATGAAAGTGTTCCAAATCACTATTGATCAGAGAAATGCAAATTAAGACAACTCTGAGATACCATTACACACCAGTCAGATTGGCTAAGATAATAGGAAAAAATAATGATGAATGTTGGAGGGGATGCAGGAAAACTGGGACACTGATGCATTGTTGGTGGAGTTGTGAATGAATCCAACCATTCTGGAGAGCAATCTGGAATTATGCCCAAAAAGTTATCAAACTGTACATACCCTTTGATCCAGCAGTGTTACTTCTGGGCTTATATCCCAAAGACATACTAAAGAAGGGAAAGGGACCTGTATGTGCCAAAATGTTTGTGGCAGCCCTGTTTGTAGTGGCTAGAAACTGGAAATTGAATGGATGCCCATCAATTGGAGAATGGATGGGTAAATTGTGGCATATGAATGTTATGGAATATTATTGTTCTGTAAGAAATGACCAGCAGGATGAATACAGAGAGGCTTGGAGAGACCTACATGAACTAATGCTAAGTGAAATGAACAGAACTAGGAGATCACTTTACACTTCGACAACAATATTGTATGAGGATATATTCTGATGGACGTGGATTTCTTTGACAAAGAGACCTAACTCAGTTTCAATTGATAAATGATGGACAGAAGCAGCTACACCCAAAGAAAGAACACTGGGAAAGGAATGTGAACTATTTGCATTTTTGTTTTTCTTCCTGGGTTATTTTTACCTTCTGAATCCAATTCTCCCTGTTCAACAAGAGAACTGTTTGGTTCTGCAAACATATATTGTATCTAGGATATACTGCAACATATCTAACATATATAGGACCACTTGCCATCCAGGGGAGGGATTAGAGGGAGGGAGGGGAAAAATCAGAACAGAAGAGAGTGCAAGGGATAATGTTGTTAAAAAAAATTACCCTGGCATGGATTCTGTCAATATAAAGTTATTATAAAATAAAATAATATATATATTCTCTCTGGGAGCAGGTTTCTCAGGGTGGTATTCTGGAGGCAGCCTTAATTTTAGTTAAAAGTAATAATCACCCAAATGCATTCAGGTGTTAAAAGTGCAGATCTTCTATTGCTTCCTCCAAAATAGCCCAGTTTTTCTTAGAGGCCCCTCTTTCTCAATTTGGTTCTAAGAGCTCTTGCAGCTTCATCCTGTGCTTCAGCCTCCAGCCAACAGAAAGGTGAAAGTTGTAATGAATCTTTCTTGCCTCTCAGAGAGGGCTTCTGGCTGAAATCACTTGACATTCCACTCCCAATCTACTTCAGCTGAACTCCCTTGACTGGCTCACTGAAGCTCTATTTATGCTCCTTTTCTGAGAGAGTAGGATTATGGGTTTCCTCCCAGAGTGCTCTCTGGCCCTAAGAGCTTCTTGCTTATATGAGCTCTCTAAAGATGTCAACACAAGCCTTGTTTTTATCAGTTCTACTTAGTACCTTGTTTCTTCTGGCCCATAACATCTCCTTGTAAGATCAGATCAATCATACTGAACCATGCTAAATTAGATAATTATTGTCTCTATCAACTCTAATGACTTAACAGTTTGTAAAGATTCCAACATTATATAATCAAAATTTTCTATTTTCTGATCAATAATGATCTCTAATTCATCTTTGGTCACACATTTCTTCCTCCTCCATAAGTCTGAGAAATAAACTATGCTATTTTCCTCAAATTTATTTATTTATTATCTCTGGACATTATATATTACAAAAAGTCCAAAATACACGTTAAAGGGTGGATACTTATTCAGGATTTGCTATGACCACTTTACAGAGAGGAGAGACCACCTCTCATGTTATCCATCATCTATATCATTGTTTTTCAATATCATGTTTGCCAATAAACATAAAAACTTAAAACATCCATCATACATGTCCAAGAATGTTCAGCAGTTTCTTCTCACTCGTAGCATTCTTCATATATTTGGCATACCATATAACCCCACAAGTTAAGCCATTCTGGAACATACAAATCAGACTATAAGAAATTCCTTCAAAAATAAAAAGGGAGAGTCAGGGTGATCTGAGTGACACAAAATGATACAGATAAATTATCTAAAATTTGACTATCAAGATCTGAGCCTGGGTATAAAGTACTCCAAAAGGTACAATAGGGCTTAACCAAGCCACTATATGCAACCCTCTTCCCACTTTTAAAACCCAGAAGCCATATGAAAAGGTCCAAATGAATGGTAAGGCCTCTATAGGGTATTAATTTAATGAATAGGATTTGTTTGTATCTCAATAGAGGCAGCAGAACCAGTGGGTTCCTTCAAGATTTCTCAAGCTTGTTGCTAACACCTAGAAGAAACTGGAGAAGAAGATGCCCATCAAATAGGAGGAGGAGAAAGATGAACACACCCATTCAAGAGATGCTGCTAATGTCAGTAAAGTATAATTTTATAGTCTCATCTTGCATCCATCATTAGACTGATTAAGAAAAATACATCCCTATTATGTACAAGTAGAAAACATCATATTCAATAGGACTATTCCAGGAATGGGGCTCCACCCGACACACCTGCAAAGAAGGCAAACAATGCCTTGCCCAAATACCACCCTCTTACTCACAGTGGGTTTTGATCATTTACAATCTGACTAATGATTCCAGATGGTCCCTTCTAGAACCATGTCTCAGATTTTTCCATACTTTTGTAAACTTGTATGTTGTTCAACTTTGGCATGTGAATGTGGAACATTTTTTTTTTTTATTAAAGCTTTTTATTTTTCATGTTGTATTATCCTGGTGATGATTTTCTGTAGTCTTTTTGCTAACATCTTATTGAAGATTTTAGCATCAATATTCATTAGGGAGATTGGTGTATAATTTTCTTTCTCTGTTTTCAACCTGCCTGGTTTAGGTATCAGTACCATGTTTGTGTCATAAAAGGAATTTGGTAGTATTACTTCATTCCCTATTTTTCCAAATGGTTTAGAAAGCATTGGGGCTAATTGTTCTTTGAATGTTTGGTAGAATTCACATGTAAATCCATCTGGTCCTGGGGATTTTTTTTTTTAGGTTCTATTTCTTTTTCTGAAATGGGACTATTTAAGCAATTACTTCCTCCTCTGTTAATGTGGGAAGCCGATATTTTTGGAGTTAGTCATCCATTTCACTTAGGTTACCAAATTGATTGGCATAAAGTTGGGTAAAGTAACCCCTTATTATTTCTTTAATTCCCTCTTCACTGGTGGAAAGTTCTCCCTTTTCAATTTAAGACTACTAATTTGATTTTCCTCTCTTCTTTTTCTAATCAGATTTACCAAAGGTTTATCGATTTTATTGTTTTTTTCATAAAACCAACTCTTAGTTTTATTTATTAGTTCAATAGTTCAATAGTTTTTTTGTTGTTGTTGTTGTTGTTGTTGTTGTTGTTTTTTTTTACTTTCCATATTATTAATTTCTCCTTTTAATTTTAGAATTTCAAGTTTAGTAATTGACTGGGGGTTTTTAATTTGGTCTTTTTCTACCTTTTTAAGTTGCAGGCCCAATTCATTGATCTTTTCTTTCTCTATTTTATTCAAGTAAGCCTCCAAGGATATAAAATTTTCCCTTATTACCACTTTGGCTGCACTCATAAATTTTGGTATGATATCTCACCATTGTCATTATCTTGAGTGAAATTATTAATTGTGTTTATAATTTGCTGTTTCACCCAATCATTCTTTAAGATGAGATTATTTAGTTTCCAATTACTTTTTGGTCTATTTACATCTGACATGTTGTTAAATGAAGTTTTTATTGCATTGTGATCTGAAAAGAAAGCATTTACTATTTCTGCCTTCCTGCATTTAATTTTGAGGTTTTTATGTCCTAATATAGGGTCAATTTTTGTGTAGGTTCCATGAACTGCTGAGAAGAAAGTATACTTCTTTCTGTCACCATTCAGTTTTCTCCAGAGATCTATCACACCTAATTTTTCTAATATTCTATTTACCGGGAGCCAAGATGGTGGATCAGGCACACACGATTCTCTAAGCTCCTCTCATTACCCTCATAACCAAAT
This sequence comes from Antechinus flavipes, assembly GCF_016432865.1. Classification (NCBI taxonomy): domain Eukaryota; kingdom Metazoa; phylum Chordata; class Mammalia; order Dasyuromorphia; family Dasyuridae; genus Antechinus; species Antechinus flavipes. The sequence continues at coordinate 267,024,420 of NC_067401.1, forward strand.
ATTTAATCCAGCCTCAAAAATAACTCTTCACAGCTTAAATTCATGAAGATAAGAAGCACTACAACTTACCAGCCGATCCAGAAGCTCGACAGGAAAGGTTTGTCCTGAGGGGCCAGGAACAGACTAGCACAGGCAGCGAGAGGCTAGCATCCTGAGCAGAGCAGGGGAGGGGGTGATCTCTGTGGTTAGAGAAGTTATAGAGATGACTCTGATATAGGCTAACTGCTCTGCCTTGATTACAAAGCAGTAAACTGGCAGAGAAGTTAAAGCCTAAAACAGAGGGTCCTCTAAAAAAGACCAGAACCTAACGAGATCTGGCTGTAACCCCTCAAACCCAGAAGTGATTCAGGCAGACTTTACTGCAGCCCTGTGGCCACATCCGGCAGTTCTGGGCTTTTGCGGGGGGCAGTTACTAATCTGCATGGCAGCGGGGCGCAGCCTGGGCAGCCTCTAATCGGCAGTGTGGGGGGCTCGGCCTGGGACAATAGAACCTCCCCAGCTGACTGGGCTTCCAGGCAGACACTTCCCATCCCTGCAAGTACCCACAGCCCCAGGGCAGGGTTTGGCTTGAGGCAGTGAAACTCTCACTGCTAAGTGTCTAGCCCCAGGGCAGTCATTATCTCACACAGCTGAGGTTCTTTGAAAGGCACTTTCCCAGCCCGGCCCAGCAGGCCTGAGTTACTTTCTGGTAGGGAACTCTTTCCCAGAGCACTCCCGTACCTCGCTGCTTTTTGTAGCCGGTGGAAAGGATAGCTACCCCGTGCATATACCTTTCACTGCTCTGCAGAGGAAGCTAGTAACCTCCTGGCTCTGAAGGCAGACCTTACAGGCTTTAACAAAATGAGTAAAAAAATCAAAAGAACGATTGATCGTTTCTACACAGAAAGAGAACAGCTTTTCAACCCTGAAGAGACTAATAGCAGACAGTCTCCAGATGATTGTTGGTCTCCAATACAAAAGGCTCTCCTAGAAGAGACTATTCAAAACCTTAAAAGAGAGCTAGAAGAGAAAGGGGGAAAGGAAAGAGAAGCTATGCAAGAGAGTACAGAAAAGGCACATAATTCACTAAAAGAAAAATTTGATAAAGTGGAAAAAGAAAACAACTTCCTGAAATGTGAATTGGAAAAGGGAAAAAACAGAGTTTGCGACTTGGAAAAAGAAAATGACTCACTAAAAAAAAAAAAAAATTAGTGAAATGGAAAAAAATTCCATAGAGCAAAATAACTCAATTGGACATATACAAAAAGAAGTAAAAAAAGCTAATGAAGAAAATAACTCACTAAAAATTAGAACTGAACAAATAGAAATGACTGATTCATTGAGACATCAAGAATCAGTCAAGCAAAACCAAAAAAATGAAAGATTGGAAAAAAATCTCAAATATTTACTGGGAAAAACAACAGATCTGGAAAATAGATCTAGGAGAGATAACCTGAGGATCCTACCCGAAAATTATGATGAAAAAAAAGAGCCTAGATACTATTTTACAGGAAATCATCAAAGAGAACTGCCCAGAAGTAATAGAACTGGAAGGGAAAATAGGCGTTGAAAGAATTCATCGAACACCTTATGAAAAAGACCCTAAAATAAAGACTCCAAGGAATATAGTGGCCAAACTTCAGAATTTCCAGACTAAAGAAAAAATTTTACAAGCAGCCAGGAAAAAACAGTTCAAATACCAAGATGCCACAATAAGGGTCACGCAAGATCTGGCTGCATCAACATTAAAGGATCGAAGGGCCTGGAATCAGATATTCCGAAAGGCAAAAGAACTTGGAATGCAGCCAAGAATAAACTATCCAGCTAGGCTGAGTATTTTTTTCCACGGAAGAAGATGGATATTTAATGAAATAGAGGAATTCCATCTGTTTCTAAGGAAAAAACCAGACTTAAACAAAAAATTTGATCTTCAACAACAGGAATCAAGAGAAGTAGAAAAAGGTAAAAGGAACTGTTGAGAACTGTATTTCTGTTGTGAATATACATAAAAACCATATGTATAATTTGATTTTACCAATATAACATAAAAAAGGGAAGTAGAAATGGAAAGGGGATAGTGCCAGGAAAAGGGAAGAAGAGAGATAAAAAGAGGGAAACTACATGCGACAATGAGGTAGAGAAAACCTATCATATATGAGGGAACTTAGAGAAGGGGAGGAACATTGTGTGAATCCTACTCTCATCAGAGTTGGCTCAAAGAGGAAACAATTGACATATTTGTTTTACACAGATTCTTCTCTCACTTCATTAAAAAGTGGGAGAGGAAAAGGGAGAAGGAAAAAGAGTAATAAGGGAAGGGTACAAGAAAAAGGAAGGGATTCCAAAGGAGGAGGGAGGGATACTAAAGAGGGAGAGCTGTGCGACATTAATGGGACCAATAGGGAAGAAGGGAAGGAGGGCAAGAAAAAGAAAAGTATAATCTGGGGATATTAGGATGGCAGGAAATGCAGAATTGGTTATTTTAACTGCAAATGTGAATGGGATGAACTCTCCCATAAAGAGGAGGCAGATAGCAGACTGGATCAAAAGTCAGAACCCTACAATTTGTTGTTTACAGGAAACACATTTAAAACAGGAAGATACATACAGACTAAAGGTAAAAGGCTGGAGCAGAATCTATTATGCTTCATGTGAAGTCAAAAAAGCAGGGGTAGCCATCCTTATCTCAGATCAAGCAAAAGCAAAGATTGATCTAATTAAAAGAGATAAGGAAGGAAACTATATCTTGCTTAAGGGTATTATAGAGAATGAAGCAATATCAGTATTAAACATATATGCACTAAGTGGTATTGCATCTAACTTCCTTAAAGAGAAGCTAAGAGAGTTGCGAGAAGAAATAGACAGCAAAACTATAATAGTGGGAGATCTCAATCTTGCACTCTCAGATTTAGATAAATCAAATCACAAAACAAATAAGAAAGAAATTAAAGAGGTAAATAGAATATTAGAAAAATTAGGTATGATAGATCTCTGGAGAAAACTGAGTTCATGGAACCTACACAAAAATTGACCATATATTAGGACATAAAGACCTCAAAATTAAATGCAGGAAGGCAGAAATAGTAAATGCTTTCTTTTCAGATCACAATGCAATAAAAACTACATTTAACAAAAAGTTAGGTGTAAATAGACCAAAAAGTAATTGGAAACTAAATAATCTCATCTTAAAGAATGATTGGGTAAAACAGCAAATTATAGACACAATTAATAATTTCACTCAAGATAATGACAACAATGAGACATCATATCAAAATTTATGGGATGCAGCCAAAGCAGTAATAAGGAGAAATTTTATATCCTTAGAGGCTTACTTGAATAAAATAGAAAAAGAGAAGATCAATGAATTGGGCCTGGAACTTAAAAAGTTAGAAAAAGACCAAATTAAAAACCCCCAATCAATTACTAAACTTGAGATTCTAAAATTAAAAGGAGAAATTAATAATATAGAAAGTAAAAAAAAAACTATTGAACTAATAAATAAAACTAAGAGTCGGTTTTATGAAAAAAACAATAAAATTGATAAACCTTTGGTAAATCTGATTAGAAAAAGGAGAGAGGGAAATCAAATTGGCAGTCTTAAAAATGAAAAAGGAGAAGTTACCACTGATGAAGAGGAAATTAAAGAAATAATAAGGGGTTACTTTGCCCAACTTTATGCCAATAAATTTGATAACCTAAGTGAAATGGATGACTACCTCCAAAAATATAGGCTTCCCAGATTATCAGAGGAGGAAGTAAATTGCTTAAATAGTCCCATTTCAGAAAAAGAAATAGAACAAGCTATTAATCAACTCCCTAAAAAAAAATCCCCGGGACCAGATGGATTTACATGAGAATTCTACCAAACATTCAAAGATCAATTAGCCCCAATGCTTTATAAACTATTTGAAAAATAGGGAATGAAGGATTCCTACCAAACTCCTTTTATGACACAGACATGGTACTGATACCTAAACCAGGTAGGTTGAAAACAGAGAAAGAAAATTATAGACCAATCTCCCTAATGAATATTGATGCTAAAATCTTAAATAAGATATTAGCAAAAAGACTACAGAAAATCATCCCCAGGATAATACATCATGATCAAGTAGGATTATACCAGGAATGCAGGGCTGGTTCAATATTAGGAAAACTATCAATATAATTGGCCATATTAATAATCAAATTAACAAAAACCATATGATCATCTCATTTGATGCAGAAAAAGCATTTGATAAAATCCAAAATCCATTCCTATTAAAAACTCTTGAGAGTATAAGAATAAATGGACTTTTCCTTAAAATACTCAGTAGCATCTATTTAAAACCAGCAGTAAGCATCATATGTAATGGGGACAAACTGCAACCATTCCCAATAAGATCAGGAGTAAAACAAGGTTGCCTGCTATCACCATTACTATTTAATATTGTATTAGAAATGCTAGCTTTGGCAATAAGAGTTGAGAAAGAGATTAAAGCAATAAGAATAGGCAATGAGGAAACCAAATTATCACTCTTTGTTGATGATATGATGGTATACCTAGAAAACCCCAGAGATTCTACCAAAAAGTTATTAGAAACAATCTACACCTTCAGCAAAGTTGCAGGATATAAAATAAACCCACATAAGTCATCAGCATTCTTATATATCACTAACAAAACCCAACAGTTAGAGATACAAAAAGAAATTCCATTTAAAGTAACTACTGATTGTATAAAATATTTAGGAATCTATCTGCCAAGGGAAAATCAGAAACTTTATGAGCAAAACTACAAAACACTTTCCACACAAATTAAGTCTGATCTAACCAATTGGAAAAATATTAAATGCTCTTGGATTGGGCGAGCAAATATAATAAAGATGACAATACTACCTAAATTAATCTACTTATTTAGCACTATACCAATCAGACTCCCAAAAAACTACTTTGATGAATTAGAAAAAATAACAACAAAGTTCATATGGAAAAACAAAAGGTCAAGAATTTCAAGGGAATTAATGAAAAAAAAAATCAAATGAAGGTGGCCTAGCTGTACCAGATCTAAAATTATATTATAAAGCAGCAGTTACTAAAACCATCTGGTACTGGCTAAGAAATAGACTAGTTGATCAATCGAATAGATTAGGTTCAAAGGACAAAACAGCCAATAACTTTAATAATATAGTGTTTGACAAACCCAAAGACACCAGTTTCTGGGATAAGAATGCATTATTTGACAAAAATTGCTGGGAAAATTGGAAATCAGTATGGCAGAAATTAGGCATTGACCCACACTTAACACCGTACACCAAGATAAGGTCAAAATGGGTTCATGATCTAGGCATAAAGAATGAGATGATAAATAAATTGGAAGAGCATAGGATAGTTTACCTCTCAGACCTATGGAAGAGGGAGGAATTTATGACCAAAGAAGAACTAAAGATCACTATTGACCACAACATAGAAAATTTTGATTATATCAAATTGAAAAGTTTTTGTACAAACAAAACAAATGCAAACAAGATTAGAAGGGAAACAATAAACTGGAAAAACATTTTTACAATCAAAGGTTCTGATAAAGGCCTCATTTCCAAAATATATAGAGAATTGACCCTAATCTATAAGAAATCAAACCATTCTCCAATTGATAAATGGTCAAAGGATATGAACAGACAATTCTCAGAAGAAGAAATTGAAACTATTTATAGACATATGAAAATATGCTCCAAATCATTATTAATCAGAGAAATGCAAATTAAGACAACTCTGAGATACCACTACACACCTGTCAGATTGGCTAGAATGACAGGGAAAGATAATGGGGAATGTTGGAAGGGATGTGGGAAAACAGGGACACTGATATATTGTTGGTGGAATTGTGAACACATCCAGCCATTCTGGAGAGCAATTTGGAATTATGCTCAAAAAGTTATCAAGCTGTGCATACCCTTTGATCCAGTAGTGTTTCTACTGGGCTTATACCCCAAAGAGATACTAAAGAAAGGAAAGGGACCTGTATGTGCCAAAATGTTTGTGACAGCCCTGTTTGTAGTGGCTAGAAGCTGGAAAATGAAAGGATGTCCATCAATTGGAGAATGGTTGAGTAAATTGTGGTATATGAATGTTATGGAATATTATTGTTCTGTAAGGAACGACCAGCAGGATGAATACAGAGAGGACTGGCGAGACTTACATGAACTGATGCTGAGTGAAATGAGCAGAACCAAGAGATCATTATATATCTCAACAATGATACTGTTTGAGGATGTATTCTGATAGAAGTGGACCTCTTTGATAAAGAGAGCCTTAATTGATCAAAGATGGACAGAAGCAGCTACATCCAGAGAAAGAACACTGGAAATAAATATAAACTGCTTGCATTTATGTTTTTCTTCCCGGGTTATTTATACCTTCTGAATTCAATTCTCCCTGTGCAACAAGAAAACTGTTTGGTTCTGCACACATATATTGTATCTAGGATATACTGCAACCCATTCAACATGTAAAGTACTCTTGCCATCTGGGGGAAGGGGTGGAGGGAGGGAGGGGAAAAATCGGAACAGAAGTGAATGCAAGGGATAATGCTGTAAAAAATTACCCTGGCATGCGTTCTATCAATAAAAAATTTTAAAAAATATTCTATTTACCTCTTAATTTCTTTCTTATTTGTTTTGTGATTTGATTTATCTAAATCTGAGACTGCAAGATTGATATCTCCCGCTATTATAGTTTTGCTTTCTATTTCTTCTTGCAACTCTCTTAACTTCTCATTTTGGAAGTTACATGCTAGACCACTTAGTGCATATATGTGTAATACTGATATTGCTTCATTGTCTATAGTACCCTTAAGCAAGATATAGTTTCCTTCCTTATCTCTTTTAATTAGATCAATTTTTTGCTTTTGCTTGATCTGAGATAAGGATGGCTACCCCTGCTTTTTTGACTTTACCTGAAGCATAATAGATTCTGCTCCAGCCTTTTACCTTTACTCTGTATGTATCTCCCTGTTGTAAATGTGTTTCCTGTAAACAACAGATTGTAGGATTCTGACTTTTGATCCAGTCTGCTATCCACCTCCTCTTTATCAAAGAGTTCATCCCATTCACATTTACAATTAAAATTACTAATTCTGTATTTCCTGCCATCATAATATTTCCAGATTATGCTTTTCTTTTTCTTGCCCTCCTTCCCTAGTATTAAACTTATTGGTCCCACTTTTGTCATGCAGCTCTCCCTCTTTAGTATTCCTCCCTCCTCCCTTTGAATCCCTTCCCCTTTCTTGTACCTTTCCCTTATTATTCTTTTTCCTTTTTCTCTTTTCCTCTCCCACTTTTTAATGAAGTGAGAGAAGATTCTCTGTAAAACAAATATGTCAATTATTTCCTCTTTCAGCCAACTCTGATGAGAGTAGGATTCACACAATGTTCCTCCCCCTCTCTAAGTTCCCTCAGACATGATAGGTTTCCTTTGCCTTATTGTTGCATGTAGTTTCCCTCTTTTTATCTCCCCTCTTCCCTTTTTCTGACACTATCCCCTTTCCATTTCTAATTCCCTTTTTTATGTTATATCAGTAAAATCAAATTATACATGTGGTTTTTACATATATCCACAACAAAAATACAGTTCTCAAGAGGTCCTTTTACCTTTTTCTACTTCTCTTGAGTCCTGTTGTTGGAGATTAATTTTTTTTTATTTGTCTGTTTTTTTTTTTTTTCTTAGAAACAAATGGAATTCCTCTATATCATTAAATGTCCATCTTCTTCCATGAGAAAAAAAAATACTCAGCTTAGCTAGGTAGTTTATTCTTGGCTGCATTCCAAGTTCTTTTGACTTTTGGATTATCTGATTCCAGGCCCTTTGATCCTTTAATGCTGAGGCAGCCAGATCTTGTGTGACCCTTATTTTGGCACCTCGGTATTTGAACTGTTTTTTTTTTTTTTTCCTGGCTGCTTGTAAAATTTTTTCTTTAGTCTGAAAATTCTGAAGTTTGGCCACAATATTCCTCAGAGTCTTTATTTGAGAGTCTTTTTCAGCACGTGTTTGATGAAGTCTTTCAATGCCTATTTTACCTTCCAGTTCTATTACTTCTGGGCATCTTTGATGATTTCCTGTAAAATAGAATCTAGACTCTTTTTTTTTTTAATCACAATTTTCGGGTAGTCCAATGATCCTCAGGTTTTCTCTCCTATACCCATTTTCCAGGTCTGTTGTTTTTCCAATTAAATATTTGACATTTTTTTCCAATCTTTCTTTTTTTGTGTGTTTTGTTTTACTTGACAGATACTTGATGTCTCAATGAATCAGTCATTTCTATTTGTTCAGTTCTGATTTTTAGTGAATTATTTTCTTCATTAGCTTTTTTACTTCTTTTTGCATATGTCCAATTGGGTTTTTAAAAGAGTTGCTTTGTTCTATGGAATTTTTTTTCCATTTCACTATTTTTTAAAGTGAGTTATTTTCTTTTTCCAATTCACAAGTTCGGTTTCCCTGCACTTCTTGGGAGTTTTTTACCATTTGCAATTCACTTTTCAGGAAATTGTTTTCTTTTTCCACTTTATCAAATTTTTCTTTTAATGAGTTATATGCCTTTTCTGTACTCTCTTGCATAGCTTCTCTTTCCTTTCCCTCTTTTTGTTCTAGTTCTCTTTTAAGGTTTTTAATAGTCTCTTCTAGGAGAGCCTTTTGTACTGAGAACCAACAATAGTCTGGAGACTGTCTACTATTAGTCTCTTCAGGGTTGAAAAGCTTTTCTCTTTCTGTATAGAAACTATCAATTGTCCTTTTGATTTTTTACTCATTTTGTTGAAGCCTGTAGGGTCTGCCTCAGAGCCAGGAGATTACCAGCTTCCTCTACAGAACAGTGATAGGTGTATGGATGGGTAGCTATCCTGCAAGCTGGCTACAAATGTACTGGAGTGCTCTGGGAAAGAGTTCCCCACCTGTAAGTAACTCAGGCCTGCAGCACCTCGCTGGGAAAGTGCCCTGCAAAGAACCCCACTGTGTGAGATAACAACTGAGGCTAGGTTCTGAGCATGGAGAGTTTCACTACTCCAAGCCAAAGCCTACCCTGGGCCTGTGGGTATTAGCAGTTGAGCAGTGAATGGAATTGCAGGGACTGGAAGTGTCTGCCGGGAAGCACAGTCTGCTGGGAAAGTTCTATTGCCCCAGGCCGAGCACCCCACTGTGCCGATTAGAGGCTGCCCAGGCTGGGCCCCCCAGGCCGTGCAGAACCCTCAGACAAAGGAAAAAATACTGCAAGCAGCTAGAAAAACCCAATTCAAGGATCGAGGAGCCACAATAAGAATCACCCAGGATCTAGCAGCATCCACATTAAAGGATCGAAGGGCCTGGAATATGATATTCCGAAAGGCTAAGGAACTTGGTATGCAACCAAAAATAACTTATCCAGCTAGAATGAGCATCTTTTTCCAGGGAAGAAGATGGACATTCAACGAAGTAAGTGAATTTCACCTATTGTTGATGAAAAAGCCAGAACTTAACAAAAAGTTTGATCTACAAATACAAGAGAAATCTAAAAAGATAAAGATTAATCTTGGGAACTATATTTCGGCTATAAAGATGTATAAAGAATACATGTATACCTTGTTCTAGAAATTAGATGTGGAAAGGATATTGTACCAGAAAAAGGATAAAGTGGGGGTACTACATCTCATGAAGAGGCAAAGGAAACCTATTATATCTGAGAGAAAGAATGGAGGGGGATGAATATAGTGAGTATTTTACTGCTTTCAGAATTGGCTTTAAGAGAAAAATTTTAGACATATTCAATCTATGATGAAACTTCTCACACCTCATTGAAAAGTGAGAAGAGATAAGGGAAGGAATAAGACAAGTGGAAGGGAATACAAAAACTGGGAGGGAAAGGGGTAAGATAGGGGGAGGAACTCTAAGGTGGGGGAGGGATACTAAAAAAGGGAGGGCTGTGAGAAGCAAGTGGTGCTCACAAGCTTAATACTGGGAAGGGGGGTAAGGGGGAAAGAAGGGAGAAAAGCATAAACAGGGGTTTACAAGATGGCAAGTAATACAGAATTGGTCATTTTAACCATAAATGTGAACGGGATAAACTCCTCCATAAAGAGGAAGCCGTTAGCAGAATGGATTAAAAGCGAGAATCCTACAATATGTTGTTTACAGGAAACACACCTGAAGCGGGGAGATACATGCAGGATAAAGGTAAAAGGTTGGAGCAAAACCTACTATGCTTCAGGTGAAGTCAAAAAAGCAGGGGTAGCCATTCTGATCTCAGATCAAGCTAAAGCAAAAATTGATCTAATTAAAAGAGATCAGGAAGGGCACTATATCTTGCTAAAGGGTAGAATGGATAATGAAGCACTATCTATATTAAACATATATGCACCAAGTGGTGTAGCATCTAAATTCTTAAAAGAGAAATTAAGAGAGCTGCAAGAAGAAATAGACAGCAAAACTATAATAGTGGGAGATCTCAACCTTGCACTCTCAGAATTAGATAAATCAAACCACAAAATAAATAAGAAAGAAGTCAAAGAGGTAAATAGAATACTAGAAAAATTAGATATGATAGATCTCTGGAGAAAATGTAATGGGGACAGAAAGGAGTACACTTTCTTTTCAGCAGTTCATGGAACTCATACAAAAATTGACCATATATTAGGACATAAAAACCTCAAACTCAAATGCAGTAAGGCAGAAAGACTAAAAGCATCCTTTTCAGACCATGATGCAATGAAAATTACATTCAACAAAAAGCCAGTGGAAAGTAGACCAAAAAATAATTGGAAATTAAATAATCTCATACTAAAGAATGATTGGGTGAAACAGCAAATCATAGACATAATTAATAACTTCACCGAAGAAAATGATAATAATGAGACATCATACCAAAATGTATGGGATGCAGCCAAAGTGGTAATAAGGGGAAATCTCATATCTCTAGAGGCCTATTTGAATAAAATAGAGAAAGAGAAGGTCAATGAATTGGGCTTGCAACTAAAAATGCTAGAAAAGGAACAAATTAAAAACCCCTAGTCAAATATTAAACTTGAAATTCTAAAATTAAAAGGAGAGATCAATAAAATTGAAAGTAAAAAAAAAAACCATTGAATTAATTAATAAAACTAAGAGTTGGTTTTATGAAAAAAACCAACAAAATAGACAAACCCTTAGTAAATCTGATTAAAAAAAGGAAAGAGGAAAATCAAATTGTTAGTCTTAAAAATGAAAAGGGAGAACTCGCCACTAACGAAGAGGAAATTAGAGCAATAATTAGAAGTTACTTTGCCCAACTTTATGCCAATAAATTTGACAACATAAATGAAATAGAAGAATACCTCCAAAAATATAGCTTGCCTAAACTAACAGAGGAAGAAGTAAATATCCTAAACAGTCCCATCTCAGAAAAAGAAATAGAACAAACTATCAATCAACTCCCTAAGAAAAAATCCCCGGGAGCAGATGGATTTACATGTGAATTCTACCAAACATTTAAAGAACAATTAACTCCAATGCTAAATAAACTATTTGAAAAAAATAGGGATTGAAGGAGTCCTACCAAACTCCCCTTATGATACAGACATGGTACTGATACCTAAACAAGGTAGGCTGAAAACAGAGAAAGAAAATTATAGACCAATCTCCCTAATGAATATTGATGCTAAAATCTTAAATAAAATATTAGCAAAAAGATTACAGAAAATCATCCCCAGGATAATACACTTGACCAAATAGGATTTATACCAGAAATGCAGGGCTGGTTCAATATTAGGAAAACTATTAGCATAACTGACTATATCAATAACCAAACAAACAAAAACCATATGATCATCTCAATAGATGCAGAAAAAGCATTTGATAAAATCCAACATCCATTCCTAATAAAAACACTTGAGAACATAGGAATAAAAGGACTTTTCCTTTAAATAGTCAGGAGCATATATTTAAGCATCATATGCAATGGGGAAAAACTGGAACCTTTCCCAGTAAGATCTGGAATGAAGCAAGTTTGCCCACTATCACCATTATTATTCAATATTGTATTAGAAACACTAGCCTCTGCAAGAAGAGTCGAGAAAGAGATTAAAGGAATTAGAGTAGGCAATGAGGAAACCAAACTATCACTCTTTGCAGATGATATGATGGTATATCTAGAGAATCCCAGAGATTCTACTAAAAAATTATTAGAAATAATTCATAATTTTAGCAAAGTAGCTGGATACAAAATAAATCCCCATAAATCCTCAGCATTTTTATACACCACCAACAAAATCCAAGAGCAATAATACAAAGAGAAATTCCATTCAAAATAACTGTTGATAGCATAAAATATTTGGGAATCTACCTACCAAAGGAAAGTCAGGAATTATATGAGCAAAATTACAAAAAAGTTTCCACACAAATAAAGTCAGACATAAATAATTGGAAAAATATTAAGTGCTCTTGGATAGGCCGAGTGAATATAATAAAGATGACAATACTCCCTAAACTAATCTATTTATTTAGTGCTATACCAATCAGACTTCCAAGAAAATATTTTAATGATCTAGAAAAAATAACAACAAAATTCATATGGAACAATAAAAAGTCGAGAATCTCAAGGGAATTAATGAAAAAAAAATCAAATGAAGGTGGTCTAGCTGTACCTGATCTAAAATTATATTATAAACCAGCAGTCACCAAAACCATTTGATATTGGCTAAGAAATAGATTAGTTGATCAGTGGAAAAGGTTAGGTTCACAAGATAGAATAGTCAACAATAGCTATCTAGTGTTTGACAAACCCAACGACCCTAACTTTTGGGATAAGAATTCATTATTTGATAAAACTGCTGGGATAACTGGAAATTAGTATGGCAGAAATTAGGCAAGGACCCACACTTAACATCATATACCAAGATAAGATCAAAATGGGTTGATGATTTAGGCATAAAGAACGAGATTATACATAAATTAGAGGAACACAGGATAGTTTACCTCTCAGATTTGTGAAAGAGGAAGAAATTTGTGACAAAAGAAGAATTAGAGATCATTATTGATCACAAAATAAAAATATTTCATTATATCAAATTAAAAAGCCTTTGTAAAAACAAAACTAATGCAACAGGATTAGAAGGGAAGCAACAAACTGGGAAAACATTTTTACAGTTAAAGGTTCTGATTAAAAGCCTCATTTTCAAAATATAGAGAGAATTGACTCTAATTTATAAAAAATCAAGCCATTCTCCAATTCATAAATGATCAAAGGAAATGAACAGACAATTTTCAGATGATGAAATTGAAACTATTACCACTCATATGAAAGTGTTCCAAATCACTATTAATCAGAGAAATGGAAATTAAGACAACTCTGAGATACCACTACACACCGGTCAGATTGGCTAAGATGACAGGAAAAAATAATGATGAATGTTGGAAGGGATGCGGAAAAACTAGGACACTGATGCATTGTTGGTGGAGTTGTGAACAAATCCAACCATTCTGGAGAGCAATCTGGAATTATGCCCAAAAAGTTATCAAAATGTGCATACCCTTTGATCCAGCAGTGTTACTTCTGGGCTTATACCTCAAAGAGATACTAAAGAAGGGAAAGGGACCTGCATGTACCAAAATGTTTGTGGCAGCCCTGTTTGTAGTGGCTAGAAGCTGGAAAATGAATGGATACCCATCAATTGGAGAATGGCTGGGTAAATTTTGGTATATGAATGTTATGCAATATTATTGTTCTCTAAGGAATGACCAGCAGGATGAATACAGAGAGGCTGATGCGAAGTGAAATGAACAGAACCAGGAGATCATTATACACTTCGACAATTATATTGTATGAGGATGTATTCTGATGGAACTGGATTTCTTTGATAAAGAGACCTAACTGAGTTTCAGCTGATAAATGATGGACAGAAACAGCTACACCCAAAGAAAGAATACTGAGAAACGAATATGAACTATTTGCATTTTTGATTTTCTTCCTGAGTTATTTTTACCTTCTGAATCCAATTATCCCTATGCAAAAAAAAGAACTGTTTGGTTCTACAAACATATATTGTATCTAGGATATACTGCAACATAGCTAACATATATAGGACTGCTTGCCATCCAGGGGAGGGATTGGAGGGAGGGAGGGGAAAAATCAAAACAGAAGCGAGTGCAAGAGATAATGTAAAAAAATCGGAACAGAAAAGAGTGTCAATATAAAGTAATTATTAAATAAAAAATTAAAAAAAAATTATCCTGGCATGGATTCTGTCAATATAAAATTATTATTAAATAAAATTAAATATTCAAAAAAAGAAAGTAAAAAACTTATTGAATTAATAAATAAAACTAAGAGTTAGTTTTATGAAAAAACCAATAAAATACATAAACCTTTGGTAAATCTGATTAGAAAAAGGAAAGAGGAAAATCAAATTGTTTGTCTTAAAAATGAAAAAGGAGAACTTTCCACCAAATGAAGAGGGAATTAGATTAGTAATAAGGAGTTACTTTGCCCAACTTTATGTCAATCAATTTGATAACCTAAGCAAAATAGATAACTACCTCCAAAAATATAGGCTTCCCATATTAACAGAGGAGGAAATAAATTGCTTATATAGTCTCATTTCGGAAAAAAGAAATAGAACAAGCTATTAATCAACTCCCTTAGAAACATTCCCAGAAACAGATGAATTTATATGTGAATTCTACCAAACATTTAAAGAACAATTAGCCCCAAGGCTATATAAACTATTTGAAAAAAAAAAGGGGGAATGAAGGAGTTCTACCAAATTCCTTTTGTGACACAGACATGATACTGATACCTAAACCAGGTAGGTTGAAAACAGAGAAAGATAATTATACACCAATCTCCCTAATAAATATTGATGCTAAAATCTTAAAGATATTAACAAAAAGACTATAGAAAATCGTCCCCAGGATAATACACTATGATCAAGTAGATTTATACCAGAAATGCAGGGCTGGTTCAACATTAGAAAAATTATTAATATTATTGACCACATTAATAACCAAATTAACAAAAACCATATGTTCATCTCAATAGAAGCATAATGCAAATTAAGACTACTCTGAGATACCACCTCACACCTGTCAGATTGGCTAGATTGACAGGAAAAGATAATGTGTAATGTTGGAGGGTATGTGGGAAAACTGGGACATTGATTCGTTAGTGGAATTGTGAATACATCCAATCATTCTGGAGAGCAATTTGGAACTGTGCTCAAAAAGCTATCAAACTGTGCATACTCTTTAACCTAGCAGTGTTACTACTGGTCTTATATCCCAAAGAAATTTTAAAAAAGGGAAAGGGACCTGTATGTGCAAGAATGTTTGTTTCAGCTCTTTTTGTAGTGTCCCGAAACAGGAAAGTAAGTGGATGCCCATCAATTGAGAATGGCTATACCCTTTGATCCAGTAGTGTTACTACTGGGTTTATATCCCAAAGAGATCATAAAGAAGGGAAACGGATCTGCATGTGCACGAATGTTTGTGGGAGCCTTCTTTTTAGTGGCCAGATACTGGAAACTGGAAACTGAATAAATGCCCATCAAGTGGAGAATGGCTGAATAAATTGTGGTATATGAATATTATGGAATATTATTGTCTGGTAAGAAATGGCTAACAGGATGATTTCAGAAAGGCCTGGAGAGACTTACAAGAACTTATGCTGAGTCAAACTGCATTTTTGATTTCCTTCACAGACTAATTGTACAGCATTTCAGAGTCCAATTTTTTTTGTACAGCAAAATAAGTGTTTGGACATGTATATTTATTTTGTATTTAATTTATACTTTAACATATTTAACATGTATTGGTCAACCTGCCATCTGGGGGAGGGGGTGGGAGGAAGAGGGGAAAAATGGAACAAAATGTTTGGCAATTGTCAATGCTATAAAATTATCCATACATATAACTTCTAAATAAAAAAAAAAGTATAAAAAATGAGATGAACCAAATATGTTCCAATAGAGCAGTAATGAACTGAACCAGCTACATCCAGCAAAAGAATTCTGGGAGATGACTTTGAACCACTACATAGAATTTCCAAGCTCTCTATTTTTGTCTGCCTGCACTTTTAATTTTCTTCACATGCTAATTATACATTATTTCAAACTCCAGTTCTTTTTGTACAACAAATAACTGCATGGATATATATATACATATTTTGTATTTAACATATACTTTAACATATTTAACATGTATTGGTCACCCTGCCATCTGGGGGAGAGAGTGGGGGGAAGGAAAGGAAAAATTGTAACAAAATGTTTTGCAATTGTCAATGCTGAAAAATTACCCATGCACATATCTTGTAAATAAAAAGGTATAATAAAAAAAAGATTCTCTGTGACTCCCCAAGTTCAAGAGACCCTCTCTATTTTAACCTCTCTTAACCCAGATCAGATTTACAAATATAAATGTTGAAAAGATGCTAAAAACTTAGGGAAACTTAAATTGTATTCTTTCCCTCCAACCCATATGATAGAGAAGGCATAGCAGCTACAGCAGGGCTATCCAGCAGCAATCATCCCCATGTCCCTATGTACCTAGGCATTTTGCAGCCCACGACTTCAGGCATCATCCAGGAGCCATGCATTGTGTCCACCCTGTCCCAGAAACAACAAATGGCCACAACAGCACTTGGCTCCAAAGCTGCATTAGTTGAGGGTTCAGAGCTCATGACCAACATCCACTTTGTTCTGTCATCAATGGAAAAGTCTAGATCACCCCTCCCCCTCCACTCCATGGGATTTCCATTCTGTTGCCAATGCCTTCTGCCAACTTCCTTCATTCCCACCCAATGCCTAGTCAGTGTCTATAGTGTAGGCCCAACCCTTTGCAGGCACTGCCCAGATGCTATATAGAAAGGTCCCAGTGCTTCCTGTAGCACTTAGTATGACAGTGACCTTTGGTGGGGGGTGGGGGGGTAGAAGAGGCATCCGACCTTTGCCCTTGGTATGACCACCCATCTCTCTTCTGGTTGCAGAAATTTATTAGTTGTATTATCTTTGAAGTTATCTTACTTTGTCCATTTTTCTGTTCTATAGAGAGGAAATAATAATAGTATCCACTTCCCATTGTTGTTGGGACATCAAAATGATGTGACGGTTGTAAAGTACTTAAGCACACACATTGGAATGTATCTTACATTTTTCTTTCTTTTTGTTTGGTTTCCTTCTGTTTTGATAGTTTTTTTTTTAATTCAACATTTTATTTTTCTATTTAAATATAAAACAATTTTTAAATTTGCTTTCTAAGCTTTGAGTTCCAGATTCTCCCTTTTCCTCCTCATCCCCACTTCCACCCACTATGTGAACAAAGAATATGAAAAAATTCCAGATGAAGAAATTGAAATCATCTCTAGTCACATGAAAAGGTACTCTAAATTATTACTGATCAGAGAGATGCAAATCAAGATACCTCTGAGAGACCACTATACATCCCTCAGATTGGCTGAGATGAGAGGAAAGAATAATGATGAATATTGAGGGGGATGTGGGAAAACTAAGACACCAATACGTTGTTGGGGGAATTGTGAATGGAACCAACCATTCTGGAGAGCAATTTGAAAGTATGACCAAAGAATTATCAAACTGTAAAAGAGATCTTAAAGGAGGGAAAGGGACTCACATGTGAATGTAATTTCTCAAATCATCTTCTCTTTTTAATTTATTTTTATTTATTTCACTAAATATTTCCTAATAATATGTACAAAAATTAAATCATTAAAAATTTAGTTCCCAATTCTAGTTCTCTCTCATCTCTTCTTTGAAAAAAACAACAAATTGAATGTAGATTGTACACATGAAGTCATGTAAGACATAATTTGATATTAACTAGGTTTGAACAGACAAAATTTCATAAAGTAAACAAAAATGCATGCTTCAATCTGCATTCAAAGTTCATCGCTTTTGTCTCTGGAGCTGGATAGAATTTTTAATGATGTGTTGTTTGTAATTTTTTGATTAAAGTAGCTAAATCTTTCATAGTTCATGATCCTTATAATATTGCTCTTACTGTATACAATTTTGTCCTGATTCTGGTTATTTCACTTTGTATAAGTTCATATACATCATCTCAATTTTTTTCCTGAAATCATCCTAACAGCTATTTCTTATAGCAAAATAATGTTCCACCACAAATATATGAAACAATTTGTTCAGTAATTACCCAAATTGATAGACAACCCCTCAATTTCCAATTCTATTTAATTCTTCAGATAATAACAGCTATAAGTATTTTTTGTACAAATAGGTTCTTTTCTTTTTTTTCTTGATATTGTTAGGTTACAGATCTAGTAGAGCTACTGATAGGCACAAAAGTTATCCACAAAAATCATAGTATATTTTTCTATATACTTAGTTACAAATTGTTTTCTATAGGCCAAGATAGCCTAAAAAAGGCAGCAACTCACCTGAACTCTCCCCCAAACTTCTCTGAATACTTTTAAATGATGCTATAAAATAATGTCAGGAGTAACAAAGTGTGCAAAAGGATGGGACAAAATAATTTTCCAGCCAAAGACAACTTAAAAGGATGGAAGAAAAGGTTTGTAGTAGAACCTGGGTGAGAGTAACAATCTATCACAAATTGTGCCAACTTAGACTGAGATTCAGAAAACTAGAAGAAGATCTTGGGAGTCACAAAATGAAGTGCACAACTTTAAGTAGATCTCTCAGCTACCAAAATGTAAGGAGCTGGTCAAAGTCAATTATAAGGGTTTTATTGATAATACTGAGGCAGGACTCTGTTACTTTCCCCATTCTTGGATCCAGGTTACTGTCTTTGATGGCAGTCCAGGTCAAGGAGAAGCTCTAGCACTCCAGAGTTCATTGACTATAGCAGAGCAGGGACCCTTGTCACACTTGCAGGGCAGAAAAAAAAATGTTTGTGGTCATTCATAGACCAGAGCACAGGCCAGGGGAGTAGTGAACACCTATCATACTATCTTGGAAGAACTGAAAACTTACAAATTCTTAGAAGTATCTTTGAAAACCACTGTCCCACTGATGCATTGTTGGTGGAATTGTGTACGAATCCAACCATTCTGGAGAGCAATCTGGAATTATGCCCAAAAAGTTATCAAACTGTGCATACCCTTTGATCCAGCAGTGTTACTTCTGGGCTTATATCCCAAAGAAATACTGAAGAAGGGAAAGGGACCTGTATGTGCCAAAATGTTTGTGGCAGCCCTGTTTACAGTGGCTAGAAACTGGAAATTGAATGGATGCCCATCAATTGGAGAATGGTTGGGTAAATTGTGGTATATGAATGTTATAGAATATTATTGTTCTGTAAGAAATGACCAACAGGATGATTCTTTATTTTATTTTATTTTATTTTATTTTTTATTATAGCTTATTATATAGAAAATATATGCGTAGATAATTTTTCATCACTGACCCTTGCAAAACCTTCCAACAGGATGATTTCAGAGAAGCCTGGAGAGACTTACATAAACTAATACTAAGTGAAATGAGCAAAACCAGAAGATCATTATACATGGCAGCAACAAAATTATATGATGATCGCATCTGATGGATATGGCTCTCTTCAACAATGAGATGATCCAAACCAGTTCCGATATTTCAGTAATGAAGAGAATCAGCTATACCCAGAGAGAGAACTATGGGAAATGGTGGACCACAACATAGCATTTCTACTCTTTCTGTTATTGTTTGCTTGCATTTTTATTTTCCTTCTCAGAATTTTATTTTACCTGCTTTCTAGATCCAATCTTTCTTGTGCAGCAAGATAACTGTATAAATATGTATACATATATTGGATTTAACATATATTGGATTACCTGCCATCTAGGGGAGGGGATGGGGGAAGGAGGAGAAACATTGAAATAGAAAGTTTTGCAAGGGTCAGTGTTGAAGAATTATCCATGCATACGTTTTGTTAATAAAAAGCTATGAAAACAAAGAAAACAACTGCCCCCAAAACTTGAAGTTTGGGAAAATGCACCCTCACCCTGGAAGCAAGCAATAAACAACTTCAACAGAGGTATAAGTCAAGAAATAAAATGGAAAAGTGGCACAACATAAAAAAAAATGACAATATAAAGTCACTATAGTGACAAGGAAGATCAAAATGCACCCTTAGAAGAAGACAGTAATATCATAAACATTCCAACCCCCACAAAAAAATATGAATTGATCTTAGGCCATGAAAGGGTTTGAAAAGGATTTTAAAATTTAAAAATGTTCATTTTTAAAAAGGATTTTGAAATTTTGAAAATTCTCATTCAATGATAACACTTATTTGGTTTGATTATTTTTTAAGGATTCATAATTTCATTTGTGATAGGTTTGGAGATTTTTCAACCAACATGGGTTTATAATTTTCATATTATTGTATGACAGTGACTCCTAATATGCTGTTTTCCTATAAATTAAAGTAAGTATATTTTAAAAATCCCATTTCTTAATAATTACACTTCAATCCCTATTTTATAAAATAGAATCTTAGGATTTACAGCTTTAAGGGATTGAGAGACTATTTAATCCATTATTAATAGCAGCAATAATAATTTTATATAGTATTTGAAAGTTTACAAAAGCAATTTATGCATAATATTCCTTTTGTTCCTAATAACCCATATTATTATTATTATTATTTCCTTTTTACAGCTAAGGAAAAGGTCCCAAGGGGAAGTGATTTAATCAAGATTACAGAGGTAGTATGTAGTAAACTAGGAATTTTTTTTTACTATCTCCTCTTCTAGGTAGCTAGGGAACAGAGGACTGGACCTTGAGTAAGAAAGATCTCAATTCAAATCCAAACTGAGACAGTATGTGACCCTGTGCAAGTCACATAAATTGTTTTCTTCAACTGTAAAAAGAATCATAATAGTACTTAAGCCACAGATTTTTATGAAAATCAAATTCGATATTTGTAAAACATGTAGCAATATGTCTGGCAAGCCATAGGCACTATAGCAATATTTATGCTTCCTTTACCCCCATTTGCCTATTTCTCTTTTCTAAAACAATACAACACTGTAGAATTGGTTCTAGTATGACATGGGAATAATTATATTTTCCCCTCTATTTAGTATAATAAACCTTGAACTTTCATTACACATTAAATAGTCAAGGACATGACATGCTATGAAAATGAAAGAATATGGATTTATCATTGTATCTCCACTTACTTCTTTAATCAATCCATTCTATCTTTTCCATAGCTCGAATCATTTCTCTGGATCAGAGTTCCTTGTGCCTCAGCCTGGCTGTTAGATTTCACAGAGAGAAAAGGTGAAATCTATGGAATACCTTATTACTACTATGTCAGCCAGCAAATTCCATTGGCCTTAATGTGTTCATTTTACTGTATTCAAGCTCACTTCATAATGTACTTCTTTTGATGATATATTTTTTTAAATAATTCAGGTATGACAAATTTCCCAAGTCTATGCAACTCCTAGCAATTGACATTACAAGAAGCTTTCTGTGTCTGGTGGAGAAGAAGAATATATTATAATATGCACATCTGAAATTCAGCAGAATTGGAGTCAGCATTACATTTACAATCTGAGTTCCATGCAGAAAACATTACTTTACTGTGTATACAGGAAATACTATATTTACAAGGAGAAAGATTCCAGCCAGGGAATCTGAGTCAAAGGTGACTATTGTCACCTTTCTCTTTCTTTGAGAAAGATTCTTTTTATTAATAATATCTGCTGATAAGTATACCCAGTTACTAAGGATATTTTTTTGAATCTCTTATGCATCCAAGATATTTATATGCAGCCAACAGAAAAGCTATACAATCAAAGCCCTGCTGCAGGACTATTATCTGCAATATAATTATCACAGGTGGGTTCAGGAACAGCCTGGAAAATTTCTCACTTTAAGAAAATCACATTCTTATGTTTTTTGGTACAGATGATTTTTCCTTGCTAATGTTAGTTTCATAACTAATGGACAGACAGAAAGCAAAGAATATTGCTTAAGCAAGTGCTGTAGTGAAATACTCAACCTGTCACCCATCTTTCCCCCTTAGATTTCAATGTGAGGACCTTTTTGGGCATATTTTCCCAGAACAGCTGCAATGTCCAAGCTTCCCATTGTCCTGGAAAAATAAAGGCCCCATTTAGTTGCTGTTGTAGCCATGGAGTTCAATGTGTGTTTGTTAGTCTAAAGCCTCTGTTCTTTGTGCCAGCCATTAATTCTAGACAGTGCTAACCATCCCTGTTCCCTGCTAAGCTGTGTACAGGGACAAGAGGTCACTGCTACAATCTGCCCTCTCATATGAGAAAAAGAGGTGAAAAGGGAGTTAGAGGGAAGAAAAATATTTGTGTACAGTTGGGATAGATACTTTCTGACCCAGCTAAAAGCTTTAGTGATTAGCATAAGAGTGCTGCTACTGGCTCTTTAACCAGAGAACAGCTAAGAATGATTTACTGTCAAGAAAGGTCTCAACTATGTAATTTGACAAACACTGCCCTAGTAGTATGCTGATTTTCCTTACCAGGTCCACATTATATATGGTTTTCATTATCATCAGGAGATATTAAAAATTCTCTGTGATCACAGGCAGCTTCCTGACCTATGGTAGATGAGATCACTGTCCATTGTATCTATGACTATGCTGTTACAGAGATACTGACAAGTAATAGATTATACTAATTATAATCTTATAACCCAAACATAGTTCCAATTTGCAAAATTCTTCAGAGGATTATTGCATTCAATTTGTTTTTTACTGAATGACCTGGACACTCAATTTTTTCTCTTACAAATCCTATCAGAGGAATTGTAATCTCTACCTTTTCAACCCTGTCTTCTCAAACTATCTGACATCCTTTAGATCTTTTTACTGGCTGCATTTTTATGCAATACAACTGCCTTCTAACTGAAAACTTTGCTTGACCCATTAATCATCTATAATTGTTTCTGTTATGAAGAATCATTATGCATTTTCTATAATGGGATTTATTAAACTTTTGGTTAAAAACTTGACTAAGTTGTCTTCAGGATCAGGAAAAGAGTTTCGTAATAGACTTAGGAAATGCCACATTACAGTTAAAAGTGGTAATTAAATTAGACACAGACTGCTGATTTTTGGCCCTTCACAGTCATAATTCATGGTCAGTTTTATCTTTATTTCCAAACATTCAAAGATTCAAGAATTCTAGGTAGAAAATGAACAATTAATGTCAATACAGATAGTCTCCCTGAATGCACCTGCATATTGATTTCTATAGAGGTTATTGCTCTTGTGCTTAATGTTTTGGGAGTAAAGAATAGAAAAATGTACAAAGCCATGGACAGCTTCTCACTCTATCTCTGTCTCTCTGTTTCTGTCTCTGTCTTTGTTTCTGTGTGTGTGTGTGTGTGTGTGTGTGTGTGTGTGTGTGTGTCTTTCTTTTCATACTAAAACTAGTTTGCATTAGTCATGAAAATTTTTTAAGATCTTGGCTATACATACTAGTTTGATAGAAGTTTACAATCAGAGACAAAGAGGACCATTTCTCATGATAATTATTGTATATTTTATGGAATTTCAACACTGCCCAGAAATACTTCAAAGACATCTTAGCTATCCTTAATCAAGAACAAAAAGATATAATAGAAAGAATATTATCTGAAATTTAAAAAAAAATCTGTCTTCAAATATACCACTAGATACCATCTGTGTAAATTAGGAGAAAATCAGTTTTTTCTCTCTAGGTCTCAATTTCTTCTTCTGTAAAGTGAGGGAGTTAGATAAAATAATCCTACCTAAACAAGCTATTTTCTTAAGAATTCCAAACAATAAAACATTTTCATCAGGTGATCAAAAGTTACACATAAGACTTGACTTTCAGTAAAATCAAAATTATTTCTTTTTACCAACATTGCACATTAACTTCCTATTGGAATATTTGAAATTGATAAACAAAAAAGACTCTTGAGTTGTCTTTAGGTATCTTGTTCCATAATCTTAAGCATAGATTTTCTGTACCCTGGGAAAACTTCAAAGACTATCATGATTATGATGATCATCATGATAATAGATAACATTAATATGGTGCGCATTATGTGTCAGGCACTGTGCTTCTTATTTTACTTAATCATTATAACATCTTTGGGAAGTAGGTGTGATTATAAACCCTCATTAATATGAGGGAATTGAGTCAAAGAAGGTTATTTTCCAAGGGTCACATAACAACCTATAAATGTATAAGGTTTTGAACTCGTATATTAAGAACTTCAGACCCAGTATTCTATCTGCTGTATCATTTAGCATAATCCCGTCATAATCACTTTCAATGTAATCACTTTTCCTAGTTCCTCATAACCCTTCAAAGTTATACATAGCAATACCTATAATAGTTAAATTCTAAATACTTTCATATAAGCAACTTTATGTATCAGTGTAAACTTTTCTAAATTAATAAATTTTCCATGAGGTTCTAGACTGCTTTATATTCCACTTCTATTTTTCTTTTCCTAATTTTTATTGAGAGGATAAGAATAGATGATTACAGGTATCAAGAAAGGCATGAATCTAGGGAAATATTCAACAATTATAGGATGGAGATGACTTAGCAGCAGGTAAAAATCAAAACTAAGCTTAGCTTCATACCTTTCTTGATACCTGTAATCATCTATTCTTATTCCCTAAATAACAATTAGGAAATGAAAAATAAAAGTAAAACATTAAGAAGTAATTATGCAAAATTAAAGCATATGTATAGTGCAAAGATTAGAACAGGAGTTGTTGATATGGAGTGTAATGGGCTGAGGCTTGAGTTGATGCACTGAGGTCCCAAGCACATGAGGCTAAATAGTAATTGGACCATACTCTATTAATATATAAGCTTGGAGAAAGAATGGCCCCCGCCCACTCTTTGTGCAAGTCCTGATATGTTGTATAGGAAATGACGATTTTGGTGGGTAGAGGCAGGGGAGTGGAAAAGGAAGGGGAGGGAGAGACTTTTGGGATTGCCATTGTGACGGTTGGCTCAGGTCAGATCACTCTCTGCTAGCTTGGCTTCCTGTTGCAGCTGCCCATATTGCTATAGCAATCTTTCTTGCCTATATTTGCTATCGCAATCTTTATTCACCTCTTCACCTTAATAAATATTGAAGATTTTTCCCTTAACCTGAATTCCTGACTCCGGCTGATTTTATATATGCGGTCATTACATTTGGCACCCAAGCGTGGGAACCAAGGACCTTACTTTCACTGAAGAAGTCTCCAGTGACCAGGAACTTAGGTGAGTATAAGACAAACAGGGAACTTATTTTCTTAAAGACTAAAGCAGTAACGTTTTGGCTGAAATGGGACAGATCCTAGGTAAAGATTCTCCATCCCCCACCCCAACCCCCCAACCCCAGCCCCACCCAGGAGTGGTGCTATAGAAAGCCTGCGTGACCTGATAAAAGAGGAAGGGGAGGAGATGGCTCAGTGGATAGAGCACAAGCCTTGAAGTCAAGAGGACCTGATTTCAAATCCAGCCTCAGACACTTAACAATTCCTGGTTGTATGACCATGGGCAAGTCACTTAACCCCAACTGCCTCAGCAAAAAGCAGTGGGTAGAGCAAAAAGCAAAAAGAAGAAGAGAAACAAATAGCATCTTTATTCACCTCTTCACCTTAATAAATATTGAAGATTTTTCCCTTAACCTGAATTCCTGACTCCGGCTGATTTTAAATACGCGGTCATTACATTTGGCGCCCAACGTGGGGCTGTTTTTCATTCCCTGTGGCAAAACTGTCCATTCATATCTTTTATAAGGCTCAGCTAAGTTAACGCTGAGCACTGAAAAGGCAAATCTTTTCATATCCTCCTTATCCAGAGAGATAGAATAGAAACAATCCTTAATATCGATGACCCAAAGAGGCCACTCTCTAGGCAATTGAATAGGAGATGGAAGTCCAGGCTGAAGCGTTCCCATAGTTTCCATCTGTTCATTTACTTTTCTTAAATCAGTGAGCATCCTCCATTTTCCTGATTTCTTTTTTACAATGAACACTGGGGAATTCCAAGGACTTAGAGAAGGTTGTAAATGCCCTTGTTCAAGCTGCTCCTTTCTATATCTATTAAGGCCTGAATTTTATCGCTGCCTAAGGGCCACTGTTCTATCCACACTGGTGTATCAGTTTTCCATTGGATAGGAACAGGTGCAAGTGTTGGCAGGCCTTCAACAGCAGCCCTACTTAAAAAACCAAAGTACTCATTTTTAACCCTAATTGTTGTAAAACATTCTTCCCCACAGACTGATGGGGAGTTTTTCAACTATAAAAGGAGTAAAAACTCCTGTTTTGCCTTCAAAGGTCCATCTCATAGGGGCAGCACTAACTTCAGCTGCTATTGATCCTCCTACTCCAGACATATAGGTGTCTGCTTTAATCTTTGGCCAGTGACTGGGCCAATTGGCACCTCTAATAACTGTACAATCTGCACCTGTGTCTACCAATCCTTCCAATGGTAGGCCATTTATATGGATCGTGAGCATAGGTCGGTCAGCTGTTACAGCTGCTGTTCAGTATATTCCTGGATTTTGTGGTCTGGAGTCAGAATCTGGGTGACTATCACCAGGTTGCTTATTAGGATTCTGTATGAGTAAACCTGATGCTACTACTTCTCCTGGATGATAAGTCACATATTGCCTACCTGTATTAGTGACTGGGATATTATCTACACATTCCCCAGTTTTCCACATCAGTGTGTGGATGGACACTGTTTTGTACGTACAAAAAGGAGGTGAAATGGTCAAGCCTACTGTGCCTGGAGGTAGGGGATCCATAGGCTGGAGAGGAACAGATTTCACCTCTCCAGGGGGTATCTCAGTTGTCCCAGCTGCATACAGCTCTATTCTCCCCAATTGTAATTCCCTTCTGCCATCAGGTTGCTTCCTGGCTGGTTGACTGTGTAATCCCCTTCTCCCATCATATGGCTTTCTGGCTGATTGGTCATATCTGGGTACTGGACTTCTAGGCACTCCCTGGGTACACCATTGGCTGCCATCATGCCCCAAGTGTTTTTTGCCTCCCCTTGGGGGCTTTGACCTCCCTGAGGAGTCAGGGATGACATGATCACCTGTGTTCTAAAACAAAAGAAAGCGGGAGATGTAATGGGCTGAGGCTTGAGTTGATGCACTGAGGTCCCAAGCACATGAGGCTAAATAGTAATTGGACCATACTCTATTAATATATAAACTTGGAGAAAGAATGGCCCCCGCCCACTCTTTGTGCAAGTCCTGATGTGTTGTATAGGAAATGACGATTTTGGTGGTTGGAGGTAGGGGAGTGGAAAAGGAAGGGGAGGGAGAGACTTTTGGGATTGCCATTGTGACGGTTGACTCAGGTCAGATCGCTCTCTATTAGCTGGCTTCCTGTTGCAGCTGCCCATATTGCTATAGCAATCTTTCTTGCCTATATTTGCTATCGCAATCTTTATTCACCTCTTCACCTTAATAAATATTGAAGATTTTTCCTTTAACCTGAATTCCTGATTCCAGATGATTTTAAATATGTGGTCATTATAATGGAGAACAGAGATCTTCCTGGGGGAGGGGGGGGTCTATGAATTTTAATGGCAAAAATTTCCTCTGTATTTTCATTTACCAAATAGAAGATTTTAGCATTGCCTTTCATTTTGAAAAAATAAAGCTTAGGCTTCACCAGAAAGCCAAAAGGGTCCATGTAATGAAAAATGTTAGGAAGACTCTATTCAATTAGTACTGACAATTTTTTTGGAGCTTGCAATGCAATTTTAAAATATGGTATGTACAGTATGATGGGGAAAGATTTATAATCAGTTGGGAATGAGTTCAAGAGAAACATTCTGAAAGTGAAGTTAGCCCACTAAGTAAAGCAAATAAGAATAGCTGTAAATTCATCAATAAGAAGTAAGTGAGAAAAGGAATAGGGGATATAGCATATGGTATATAATACACATTGGAGCTACCAGGTATAGATATATGGAAGAAAGAAAGAGATGAATATAGGGGTAGTGTGCAGTTTTGCTAGAACATAGAGTGAAGGAGAATAGTATGAAATAAACCATTAAGTTGGGACAGTCTATTGAATGTCAATTCAAGGAGGTGATATATTCTAAATGAACTAAGGGGCCATTAATGGGTTATGAGGAAAAGCATGACCAGTTTACAAATAAAGAAAAGAATGTTATAATAGACATATTTTCTTTTTTTAATGAAAGCTTTTTTTAATGAAGCTAAACATTATAGAGCTTCAGAATATTAAAAAAAAAAAAAGAGTAGAACATTTTCCAGATGAAGGCCAGCAGAAAATGTCTGTGACACAAGGGTGGGAGTCCAGAGTGAAATCCCAGTGCAGACTGTGCCAATGCAACACCATATCCAATTCTAATCCTGGACCTGGAGCTCACTTCAGCAAAACCTCTAAATCAACAGCAGCATTGGTGGCTTTCAGACTTCTCAGTTCAGAGATATCAAAGCAGACTTGGATTTCAGCAAAAAAGGTCTGAAGAATGCCCAGTAGCCCAATGGTCTAACCCCACTCAGTCCCCAGGCCCACACAGATCTCAGTCTCAGCAAGGCAGGACCTCTGACTCAGTAACAATGATGGAGGCTTCTGGATCACTCTGCTTAGGCATAGCAGGGAGGATTCAGAAGGTCAGTGGAAAGGGTCAATGACAGTGGAGTGGGAGTCTAGTGCGCAGTCCTACCCCCAACCTCAGGGACAGAGTTCAGCAAAGTAGAACTCTGTTGATTTAGCACACTAAATCTCACAGCAGCAGTGGAGCAGGGACACTTCTAATAGCTCCAGGGTGGAAAAGGGTGCTTGTGGTCAGATTCCTAGAAGGATTTCTGTAAAAAGCTGCACAATAATTCTGAAGTTTGGGACAGTGCACTCTCCACCCTAGAAACAGAACCCTACTTTAACAAAGAGTTAAAACTAGAATAATAGGCTAGGAAAAAAGCAGATAATAAAAAATTTCTGCCCATTGAAAGCTATCAAGGTGACAAAGAAAATCAAAACACATACTCAGAAGATAACAAAATCAAAGCTTCTATAACCAAAGCCTCCAAGAAAAATAAGAATTGGACTCAGGCCATGGGAGAACTCAGAAAGGACTTTAAAATCCAGGAAGAGAGATAGAGGAAATGTTAGGGAAAGGATTGAGAGAGGTGTAAGAGAAAAGTCAAAAAGCTTATGAGAAGAATGCTTTAAAAGGCAAAATGCATCAATTGGGTAAGGAGGTACAAAAGCTCACCAAGGAAAATAGTTCCTTAAAAATTAGAAGTGAGCATATGAAAGCCAATGACTTTATGAGAAATCAAGGTACAATAAAGCCCAAGAAAATGAAAAAAAAAAATAAATTGTGCAATATCTCAATGGAAAAGCAGTTTATCTGGAAAACAGATCAAGGATAAATAATTTAAAATTTATTGCTCTGAGATAAAAAAAGAGCTTAAACATCATCTTTTAAGAAATTATCAAGGAAAACTGTTGTGATATTTTAGAGCTAGAGGGTAAAATAAACATTGAAAGAATTCACTGACCACGTCCTGAAAGAGATGCCAAAATGAAAACTCCCAGGAATATTATAGCTAAATTCCAGAACTCCCAAATCAAGGAGGAAATATCGCAAACATCCAGAAAGAAACAATTGAAGTAGAGTGAAGCCACGATCAAGATAACACAATATTTAGCAACTTTTATATTAAAGGACAGAAGGGCTTGAAATATATTCCAGAGAACAATGAAACTAGTGTTTCAATCAATAATCATGTACTCAGCAAAACTGAGAGTCCATCAGAGAAAAAGGTAGTCATGCAATGAAATAATTTTCAAACATTTATGATGAAAAGACCAGAGATGAATAGAAAATTTGATTATCAAATACAGGTCTCAAGAGAAACATAAGGAGATAATCATAAGAGTGATACCATAAGGGACTGAATAATATCTATCTGTTTGCATTCCTACATGGGATGATAATACTTGTAATTCATTTAAAGTTTATCATTATTATAAATAAAAGTAGTATATATAGACAGAGAGCACAAATGGGGATTGGATATAAAGGGATAATGTTTTTTTTTTTTAAATGAAATTAAGAAATGAGAGAGGAATGCACTAGAAGAAAGGGATATGGAAAAGTGGGAAGGTGCAAATTATGTGCCATAAAAAGAGAGGCAAGAAAAAGCTTTTATAGTGGAAGGGAAGAGAGGGAGGAGTGGATGAGAGAGTGAACCTTACTCTCATAAAAATTGGCTCAAAGAGGAAATAGCATATATACCCAGTAGAGCATAGAAACCTATCTCACCCTGTAGGGAAATGGGATATGGTAGGAGAGGAAGAGGGTGATAAAAGAGAGGGCATATTGGGGACAGGAGTAGTGAATATCAAAACACTTTTGAGGAGGGAGAAGGTGAAAAGAGAGAGAGAGAATAAATGGGGATAAATATAGTTAGCAATAGTAATTGTACTTACTGCTCTATTTGAAAGTCATGATAAAAAAAGAGCTTGAACATCATCTTTTCAGAATTTCAAAGCAAGTTTCTCCGATAAGGCCTCATTTCTCAAACAGAGGGAACAGAGTCAAATTTACAAAAAAAAAAAAAAAAAAAAGAGTCAAGAGCCCAATTGATAAATGATCAAAAGATACGATCTATGTCCAAAGGGCTATAAATTCGTGTGTACCTTTTGATCTAATGACACCACTACTTGGCATGTATACCAAAAAAAGATTTAAAAAAAGGAAAATGATTTATATATGCAAAAACATATTCATAGCAACTCTTCATAGGGCAAAAAATTTGGAAGTTGTAGGGATGTCCATCAATTGGGAAATAGCTTAATAAACTATGGTATGTATTTATGATAAAATATTATTGTTCTATGGAAAATAATCATCAAGATACTCTCAGCAAAAAACCTGGAAAATACTCTATGAACTTAAGCTAAGTGAAATAAATATATTATAAATATAAATATATTTTAAAAATAATAGGAATGTGCTGCAATGACCAGCTGTGAACGACCTTCACTTGTTCAGACTATTTTCAGTTGTAATACAGTCATCCATGCCTACTCTGAAGAACTTATGATGAAAAATTCTGATGCATACCCAGAGAAGGAACTGATTATATCTGAATAGAGATTAAAACATTTTCTCTTTCTCTCTCTCTCTCTCTTTTTTAAACTTAATTTTTCTTGAGGGTTTTCAGTTTCGCTAGGTAGTAGATCTAATTTTTTTCACAATTTGACTTTTGTGAAAATGTTTTGCATAACAAGTGTTTTTTTTTTTTAATTGTGAATAGTGATAAGAGAAAGAACCTAGGACTCATAAATTTTAAAAACAAATGTGAGAAAATTGTTTTGAATGTAACTGGGTAAAATATTGAATAAATAAAAACAAACAAACCAAAACAAATTTACTAACATGGATGAAAAGATAAATATGGTGATAATAATAACTAACATCTATTTATTACATTAAATTTTTCATAGTTCAGGGATAGAGCTTTGAATTTGGAATTAGGAAAAATTTGGGTTAAAACCTCATCTTATTTATTTTGTGCCACTATACAGGTCAATTAATTTAGTTGTTTTAGTTGATGAATGGGTGATTTGGATAGAATGGTTTCTAAGACTCTTTTCAGGTCTAAATCTGAGATTTCATGACTTTACAAGTCCAACCCTGTTAGAGATATATTACAGGACAATTATATCCATTTTCACTACAATGTATTATATCTTACACTCCCTTTGGTTGATTGAATTTTATTTAGTGTTGGCAAACTTCAAAGTGGCATCTCTAAAAGATGAAAAAGGGAAAAAAAAGTACTATTTATATGTACATGTGAATATATCTCTATATGGGTTCAATATTAGATTAGATGATCTAGCTAAAAGCAGTTCAGAAATTCTTTTCCAAAAAAAAAAAAAAGAACTGTATGCCACTGGATATATTTAGAAAAATACATATGTGTCCTTCTTTGACAAATATATATAAATCCCAATTTATGCTACTGAATTTTTTAGTATATCAGAAATATGTCTTCTAATGTTGTTAATATATTGCCAAGTGAAAAGGAAACTTTGCACATAATGATTTTGGGTGAAATCTTTGATAGCATATGTATTTCTTCAGTGACATATATCACAGATGGCCTGGTGTTAGGCTTATTTTTCTTTTTATACGGGCTTCTTGGTACACTATTGCTCATTGAGTGCAGATCCTGTATTTGAGACCATGCATTTCCCACAAGCCCTTTCACATTATCTTGAACCGAGTATTTGCTCAATAAAAAATTCTCATGTGAAGAAATGAATAATCTTGAAAAGACAACAACAACATGGTAAAAAGCAATCTGTAGTTATTTTTATCTGTGAAAAACAAAGCCTTTAGGTCCCTGACAACTGACATTTATAGAGAAACTCCTAAGGGCCTTAATGGTTATAATGTCAAGCTGAATGTACTATTAATATTCCTTACTGGTGAAGACTGAATATTATGGGTTTTATACTCCATATGAAAGACCTATAACTCAGAAGCTACAAGCCCAGTTGACTTATTAAACAATTTCTCACAGGGAAAGAAACAAAGTCCTTGTTTCTGATGAGATACCTTTTGTTGCTCAACCAATTTTTTATTAAAATAAACTAATTAAGGTTTAGTCCAATGAAAGATTACTAGACAAGCTTTTGAAATGTGGCTAGCCTTATACTGAGATAATAGATATAGATTTAATACATAGTGTTGATTCCCACATCAAACATTGTGAAGTCCTGGTCAATCTACTGAAACCCCTCCAGTGTTGCTTTCCTTGCCAGTAAGATGGGGATAATAATAAGACTTACCTCAGAGAGTTGTGATTATCAAATGGGACAATATGTAGAAATTGCTTTGGAAACATTAAAATATTATATTAATTTTGACTATTGATTTGAAAATTTTGCATTTCAAAATGCTTATTAAAAATGATGGTGGTTAGAAGAAGATAAAATCATGGAAAATTTGTTTGGAGATTTTTCTTGGAATTTAGTATACTCATTCCAATGTTATATAGAATTTATTAATAGACTTGAATTGAAATCTTTGAAATGAATAAAGTAACTCAATGCAAAACAAGTAGAAAATTGAGAAAAATAGGAAATTAACTGAGACCAGTGTTAATATTTTGTCAACATCTTCACTCAGCAACCAACCTTAAAAAAAGCCAGCTTCAATGATTTTTTTTTCTTAAGCATTTTCTTCAAAATGTGACATTTAGAGGAAAATATTCATCTCATGCCTAGGCAGTTAGATGATATAGTGAATAGAATGCTTGGAAATGTTAGGATTGTTTAAACTCTATTTCATTCCAAAAAACCAGAAGAGTATGTAAATCTGCTATAAATTCTCTTACTGTCAGTCTAATCCACAAATTGAGAGATTTTGAATCAATGGCCTCTATATTCCTCTGACTCTTGGTCATTGGAGATGGCACAAAGGTGCAATAGAAATGTCAACAGCTTAGGAATCAAGGGATCCACACCATTAGTACTTAATGACCATATGATGTTGGACAAGACATATTCTATTTGAGTAGCAATTTCTTTGCATGTCAAATAAAGCTATTGTACTAGATTATCTTTAAACTTCCTTTTAAGTTCTAAATTTGATGTTATATAATTGCAATTTTTGAGTAGCTCAGAAAATTTGGGGCAAAGGAAAAATAAATGTTTTCTTATTTTTTATTTGAATAAGATATTAAAATAAGATTTCATTTTTTTTAGTTACAATAGTATTTTATTTTTTAATTACTTGTAAATATAGTTTTCAATATTTATTTTTATAAGCTATTGAGTTTCATATTTTTTCTCCCTCCACTTATCTTTCTCCTCCCCAAGAGAACAAGCAGCCAGATATAGGTTATATAAGTACAATCATTTTAAATAAGTTTTCATATCAGTCATGTGAAAAAAAAATAAAGAGAAAAACCATGAGAAAGAAAAAGGAAAGAAAAAGGTGAAAATAATATAGTTTTGTCTGTTTCCATAGTTTTCTCTCTGGATATGGATGACATTTTCCATTCCATATATATTGGAATTGTTTTGGATCACAGTATTACTGAAAATTAAGTCTATCATATGTGATTATCACATAATCTTGCTACTACTGTGTACAGTGTTCTCCCTGTTTTATTCCAGTTTACACAGCAGTAATTTATATGACCCTTTCCAAGTTTTTCTGAAATTAGCTTGATTAGGAGACTTCTGGACAAGATGGCAGAGAGGACACACAGATTTACTTAAACTCCGCATTTTCTCTCAGAATTTATTTCATGACAAGCCTCAGAATCAGTGCTTGACTGAAAACAAACCAACCAACCAAACAAACAAAAAAGATAATTACCAAGAGAAGACATCCTTAAAATTCACCAGAAAAGGTCTATTTTTGCTCAAGGGTAGGGAAGGATTTAGATCAGGCACAGGCTGAGGGCAGGCAGCAGCAGCGAAAGCACAGTAGGCAGCTCACACTCAGCAGATAAGAAAGGGATGGGGTGTGATCTCAGCCATCTCAGCAGGGTGAACATCTCTACACTGTTGGATACTTTGCCCTTGCAGCAAGCCAGTAGAAAAGCAGAGAAGCTAAAAACACATGAGGTAAAGACTATAACCCTGAAAAACTAGGGTCTTTCAGCATCTGACTACACATACTCACAGTGTCTCAGCACGCTCTCAGAATCTCAGAGCACAGGTGCAGCACAGCCATTGCTATACTGCTAGTGCCTCGCTGCTGGCCGCTGCAGTCTAGAGAAGAAGCTCGGTAATACCATCCAACTCCCCCCGCCCCTCCCCCCCCAAAAAAAGCAGACCATTTGTTTTTCTTGTTAGTTTCTTTTCTTTAACTCTTCTTTGACAAAATGAGGAAAACATTTAAATGTACCCTAATCATTGATAGCTTCTATATGGATAGAGGGCACACTTTAAACCCTGAGGAGATTAAAAACAGATTGTCTCCAGATGAATCCCCAAAGGGAGATATGATCTGGTCCTCAACACAGATGACTCTCATAGAAGAAATTAAAAAGGCTCTCACAAGAGAGCTAGAAGAAAAATGGGAAAAGGAAAGGGAAGCTTAACAAGAAAGTCTGAATAAGTCATCCTATTTATTTAAAGACAGAATGGATAAAGAAAGCAAATCCTTGAAAAACAGAATTAGTGGGGCGGAGCCAAGATGGCAGAGCAGGCACACAAGACTCTCTAAGCTCCTCTCATTACCCTCATAACCAACTATTTAATCCAGCCTCAAAAATAACTCTTCACTGCTTAAATTCATGAAGATTAGAAGCACTATAACTTACCAGCTGAAGTCAATTTGGTAGCTCGCCAGGAAAGGTTTGTCCTGAGGGGCCAGGAACAGACTAGCACAGGCAGCGAGAGGCTAGCGTCCTGAGCAGACCAGGGGTGGGGGTGATCGCTGTGGCTAGAGAAGTTATAGAGACGACTCTGCTATAGGCTAACTGTTCTGCCTTGATTACAAAGCAGTAAACTGGCAGAGAAATTAAAGCTTAGAACAGAGGGTACTCTAAAAAACACCAGAACCTAACGAGATCTGGCTGTAACCCCTCAAACCCAGAAGTGATTCAGGCAGACTTTACTGCAGCCCTGTGGCCACATCCGGCAGTTCAGGGCTTTTGCGGGGGTAGTTACTAATCTGCACGGCAGGGGGGCACAGCCTGGGCAGCCTCTAATCGGCAGAGTGGGGGACTCGGCCTGAGGCAACAGAACCTACCCAGCTGACTGTGCTTCCTGGGGAGACACTTCCTGTCCCTGCAAATCCATTCACTGCTCAGCTGCTAATACCCATAGCCCCATGACGGGGTTTGGCTTGGGGCAGTGAAACTCTCACTGCTAAGTGTCTAGCCCCAGGGCAGTCGTTATCCCACACAGCAGGGGTTCTTTGAAGGGCACTTTCCCAGCCTGGCCCTGCAGGCCTGAGTTACTTTCAGGTGGGGAACTCTTTCCCTGAGCACTCCAGTACCTAGCTGCTTTTTGTGGCCGGATGGCAGGACAGCTACCCGTGCATATACCTTTCACTGCTCTGCAGAGGAAGCTGGTAACCTCCTAGCTCTGAAGGCTTTAACAAAATGAGTAAAAAAAATCAAAAGAACGATTGATAGTTTCTACACAGAAAGAGAACAGCTTTTCAACCCTGAATAGACTAATAGCAGATAGTCTCCAGACAATTGTTGGTCTCCAATACAAAAGGCTCTCCTAGAAGAGACTATTCAAAACCTTAAAAGAGAGCTAGAAGAGAAATGGCGACAAGAAAGAGAAGCTACACAAGAGAGTACAGAAAAGGCATATAATTCACTAAAAGAAAAATTTGATAAAGTGGAAAAAGAAAACAACTTCCTGAAATGTGAATTGGAAAAGGTAAAAAAAAAAAACAAAACCCAAGAAGTGCAGGGAAACAGAATTTGTAAAATGGAAAAAGAAAATAACTCACTAAAAAAAAAAAAAAATTAGTGAAATGGAAAAAAATTCCATAGAGCAAAATAACTCAATTGGACATATACAAAAAGAAGCAAAAAAAGCTAATGAAGAAAATAACTCACTAAAAATCAGAACTGAACAAATAGAAATGACTGATTCATTGAGACATCAAGAATCAGTCAAGCAAAACCAAAAAAATGAAAGATTGGAAAAAAATGTCAAATATTTACTTGGAAAAACAACAGACCTGGAAAATAGATCTAGGAGAGATAACCTGAGAATCATTGGACTACCAGAAAATTATGATGAAACAAAGAGCCTAGATAATATTTTACAGGAAATCATCAAAGAGAATTGCCCAGAAGTAACAGAAACTGGAAGGGAAAATAGGTGTTGAAAGAATTCATTGAACACCTTCTGAAAAAAACCCTAAAATAAAGACTCCGAGGAATATTATGGCCAAACTTCAGAACTTTCAAACTAAAGAAAAAATTTTACGAGCAGCCAGGAAAAAACCAGTTCAAATACCAAGATGCCACAATAAGGGTCAAGCAAGATCCGGCTGCCTCAACATGAAAGGATCGAAGGGCCTGGAATCAGATATTCTGAAAGGAACTTGGAATGCAGCCAAGAATAAATTACCCAGCTAAGCTGAGTATTTTTTTTCCACGGAAGAAGAGGGACATTTAATGAAATAGAGGAATTCCATCTGTTTCTAAGGAAAAAACCAGACTTAAATAAAAAATTTGATCTCCAATAACAGGAATCAAGAGAAGTAGAAAAAGGTAAAAGGAACTCTTGAGAACTGTATTTCTGTTGTGAATATACATAAAAACCATATGTATAATTTGATTTTACTGATATAACATAAAAAAAGGGAAGTAGAAATGGAAAGGGGATAGTGTCAGAAAAAGGAAAGAGGAGAGATAAAAAGAGGGAAACTACATGTGACAATGAGACAAAGGAAACCTATCATATATGAGGGAACTTAGAGAGGGGAGGAACATTGTGTGAATCTTACTCTCATCAGAGTTGGCTCAAAGAGAAAACAATTGACATATTTGTTTTACAGAGATTCTTCTCTCACTTTATTAAAAAGTGGGAGAGGAAAAGGGAGAAGGAAAAAGAGTAATAAGGGAAGGGTACAAGAAAGGGGAAGGGATTCAAAGGGAGGAGGAAGGGATACTAAAGAGGAAGAGCTGCACGATGTTAGTGGGATCAATAAGGTTAATACTAGGGAAGAAGGGAAGGAGGGCAAGAAAAAGAAAAGTATAATCTGGGGATATTAGGATGGCAGGAAATACAGAATTGGTTATTTTAACCGTAAATGTGAATGGGATGAACTCTCCCATAAAGAGGAGGTGGATAGCAGACTGGATCAAAAGTCAGAACCCTACAATCTGTTGTTTACAGGAAACACATTTAAAACAGGGAGATACATACAGAGTAAAGGTAAAAGGCTGGAGCAGAATCTATTATGCTTCAGATGAAGGCAAAAAAGCAAGGGTAGCCATCCTTATCTCAGATCAAGCAAAAACAAAGATTGATCTAATTAAAAGAGATAAGGAAGGAAACTACATCTTGCTTAAGGGTACTATAGACAATGAAGCAATATCAGTATTAAACATATATGCACCAAGTGGTATAGCATCTAACTTCCTTAAAGAGAATTTAAGAGAGTTGCGAGAAGAAATAGACAGCAAAACTATAATACTGAGAGATCTCAATCTTGCACTCTCAGATTTAGATAAATCAAATCACAAAACAAATAAGAAAGAAATTAAAGAAGTAAATATAATATTAGAAAAATTAGGTATGATAGATCTCTGGAGAAAACTGAATAGTGACAGAAAAGAGTACACTTTCTTCTCAGCAGTTCATGGAACCTACTCAAAAAATTGATTATATATTAGGATATAAAGACTTCAAAATTAAATGCAGGAAGGCAGAAATAGTAAATGCTTTCTTTTCAGATCACAATGAAATAAAAACTACATTCAACAAAAAGTTAGGTGTAAATAGACCAAAAAGTAATTGGAAACTAAATAATCTCATCTTAAAGAATGATTGGGTGAAACAGCAAATTATACACACAATTAATAGTTTCACTCAAGATAATGACAACAATGAGACATCATATCAAAATTTATGGGATGCATCCAAAGCAGTAATAAGGGGAAATTTTATATCCTTAGAGGCTTACTTGAATAAAATAGAAAAAGAGAAGATCAATGAATTGGGCCTGGAACTTAAAAAGTTAGAAAAAGACCAAATTAAAAACCCCCAATCAATTACTAAACTTGAAATTCTAAAATTAAAAGGAGAAATTAATAATATAGAAAGTAAAAAAAAAAAAAAACTATTGAACTAATAAATAAAACTAAGAGTTGGTTTTATGGAAAAAACAATAAAATCGATAAACCTTTGGTAAATCTGATTAGAAAAAGGAGAGAGGGTAATCAAATTGGCAGTCTTAAAAATGAAAAAGGAGAACTTTCCACTGATGAAGAGGAAATTAAAGAAATAATAAGGGGTTACTTTGCCCAACTTTATCCCAATAAATTTGATAACCTAAGCGAAATGGATGACTACCTCCAAAAATATAGGCTTCCCAGATTATCAGAGGAGAAAGTAAATTGCTTAAATAGTCCCATTTCAGAAAAAGAAATAGAACAAGCTATTAACTCCCTAAAAAATCCCCAGGACCCGATGCATTTACATTCAAAGAACAATTAACACCAATGCTTTATAAACTATTTGAAAAAATAGGGAATGAAGGAGTCCTACCAAATTCCTTTTATGACACAGACATGGTACTGATACCTAAACCAGGTAGGTTGAAAACAGAGAAAGAAAATTATAGACCAATCTCCCTAATGAATATTGATGCTAAAATCTTAAATAAGATATTAGCAAAAAGACTACAGAAAAGCATCCCCAGGATAATACACCATGATCAAGTAGGATTTATACCAGGAATGCAGGGCTGGTTCAATATTAGGGAAACTATCAGTATAATTGGCCATATTAATAATCAAATTAATAAAAACCATATGATCATCTCAATAGATGCAGAAAAAGCATTTGATAAAATCCAGCATCCATTCCTATTAAAAACTCTTGAGAGTATAGGAATAAATGGACTTTTCCTTAAAAATAATCAGGACCATCTATTTAAAACCAGCAGTAAGCATCATATGTAATGGGGACAAACTGCAACCATTCCCAATAAGATCAGGAATGAAACAAGGTTGCCTACTATCACCATTACTATTCAATATTGTATTAGAAATGCTAGCTTTGTCAGTAAGGTTTGAGAAAGAGATTAAAGGAATAAGAATAGGCAATGAGGAAACCAAATTATCATTCTTTGCTGATGATATGATGGTATACTTAGAGAAGCCCAGAGACTCTACTAAAAAGTTATTAGAAACAATTCACACCTTAAGAAAAGTTGCAGGATACAAATAAACCCACATAAGTCATCAGCATTCTTATACATCACTAACAAAACCCAACAGTTAGAGTTACAAAAAGAAATTCCATTTAAAGTAACTACTGATTGTATAAAATATTTAGGAATCTATCTGCCTAGGGAAAATCAGAAACTTTATGAGCAAAACTACAAAACACTTTCCACACAAATTAAGTCTGATCTAACCAACTGGAAAAATATTAAATGTTCTTGGATTGGGTGAGCAAATATAATAAAGATGACAATACTACCTAAATTAATCTATTTATTTAGCGCTATACCAATCAGACTCCCAAAAAACTACTTTGATGAACTAGGAAAAATAACAACAAATTTCATATGGAAAAACAAAAGGTCAAGAATTTCAAGGGAATTAATGAAAAAAAAAATCAAATGAAGGTAGCCTAGCTGTACCAGATCTAAAATTATATTATAAAGCAGCAGTTACTAAAACCATCTGGTATTGGCTAAGAAATAGACTAGTTGATCAATGGAATAGGTTAGGTTCAAAGGACAAAACAGCCAATAACTTTACTAATATAGTGTTTGCCAAACTTAAAGACCCCAGTTTCTGGGATAAGAATGCATTATTTGACAAAAATTGCTGGGAAAATTGGAAATTAGTATGGCAGAAACTAGGCATTGACCCACACTTAACACCGTACACCAAGATAAGGTCAAAATGGGTTCATGACCTAGGCATAAAAAATAAGATTATAAATAAATTGGAAGAGCATAGGATAGTTTACCTCTCAGACCTGTGGAAGAGGGAGGAATTTATGACCAAAGAAGAACTAGAGATCACTATCGACCACAAAATAGAAATTTTGATTATATCAAATTGAAAAGTTTTTGTACAAACAAAACAAATGCAGACAAGATTAGAAGGGAAACAATAAACTGGGAAAACATTTTTACAATCAAAGATTCTGATAAAGGCCTCATTTCCAAAATATATAGAGAATTGACTCTAATTTATAAGAAATCAAACAATTCTCCAATTGATAAATGGTCAAAGAATATGAACAGACAATTCTCAGACAAAGAAACTGAAACTATTTATAGACATATGAAAATATGCTCCAAATCATTATTAATCAGAGAAATGCAAATTAAGACAACTCTGAGATATCACTACACACCTGTCAGATTGGCTAGAATGACAGGGAAAGATAATGTGGAATGTTGGAGGGGAGGTGGGAAAACAGGGACACTGATACCTTGTTGGTGGAAGTGTGAACACATCCAGCCATTCTGGAGAGCAATTTGGAACTATGCTCAAAAAGTTATCAAACTGTGCATACCCTTTGATCCAGCAGTGTTTCTACTGGTCTTATACCCCAAAGACATACTAAAAAAAGGAAAGGGACCTGTATGTGCCAAAATGTTTGCAGCAGCTATGTTTGTAGTGGCTAGAAGATGGAAAATGAAAGAATGCCCATCAATTGGAGAATGGTTGAGTAAATTTTGGTATATGAATGTTATGGAATATTATTGTTTTGTAAGGAACAACCAGCAGGATGAATACAGAAAGGACTGGTGAGACTTACATGAACTGATGCTAAGTGAAACGAGCAGAACCAGGAGATCATTATATACCTCAACAACGATACTGTTTGAGGATGTATTCTGATGGAAGTGGATCTCTTCGATAAAGAGAGCTTTAATTAATCAAAGATGGACAGAAGCAGCTACACCCAAAGAAAGAACACTGGGAAATGAATATAAACTGCTTGCATTTTTGTTTTTCTTCCTGGATTATTTATACCTTCTGAATTCAATTCTCCCTATGCAACAAGAAAACTGTTCAGTTCTGCACACATATATTGTATCTAGGATATACTGTAATCTATTCAACATGTAAAGGACTGCTTGCCATCTGGGGAAGGGGGTGGAGGGAGGCAGGGGGAAAATCGGAATAGAAGTGAATGCAAGGGATAATGCTGTAAAAAAAAAAAAAATTACCCTGGCATGGGTTCTATCAATAAAAAGTTATTTTTATTTTTTATTTTTTTTTAATTTTTATTTAATAATTACTTTATATTGACACTCGTTTCTGTTCCAATTTTTTTCCCTCCCTCCCTCCACCCCCTCCCTAGATGGCAAGCAGTCCTTTATATGTTGGATATGTTGCAGTATATCCTAGATACAATATATGTTTGCAGAACCGAACAGTTCTCTTGTTGCATAGGGAGAATTGGATTCAGAAGGTATAAATAACCCGGGAAGAAAAACAAAAATGCAGATAGTTCACATTCGTTTCCCAGTGTTCTTTCTTTGGGTGTAGCTGCTTTTGTCCGTCATTTATCAATTGAAACTCAGGTCTCTTTGTCAAAGAAATCCCCTTCCATCAAAATATGTCCTCATACAATATCGTTGTCGAAGTGTATAATGATCTCCTGGTTCTGCTCATTTCACTTAGCATCAGTTCATGTAAGTCTCGCCAGTCCTCTCTGTATTCATCCTGCTGGTCATTTCTTACAGAACAATAATATTCCATAACATTCATATACCATAATTAACCCAGCCATTCTCCAATTGATGGGCATCCATTCATTTTCCAGTTTCTAGCCACTACAAACTGGGCTGCTACAAACATTTTGGCACATACAGGTCCCTTTCCCTTCTTTAGTATTTCTTTGGGATATAAGCCCAATAGAAACACTGCTGGATCAAAGGGTATGCACAATTTGATAATTTTTTGGGCATAATTCCAGATTGCTCTCCAGAATGGTTGGATTCGTTCACAACTCCACCAACAATGCAATAGTGTCCCAGTTTTCCTGCATCCCCTCCAACATTCATCATTATTTTTTCCTGTCATCTTAGCCAATCTGACAGGTGTGTAGTGGTATCTCAGAGTTGTCTTAATTTGCATTTCTCTGATCAATAATGATTTGGAACACTCTTTCATATGAGTGGTAATAGTTTCAATTTCATCCTCTGAAAATTGTCTGTTCATATCCTTTGACCATTTATCAATTGGAGAATGGCTTGATTTCTTATAAATTTGAGTCAGTTCTCTATATATTTTGGAAATGAGGCCTTTATCAGAACCTTTAACTGTGAAAATGTTTTCCCAGTTTGTTGCTTCCCTTCTAATCTTGTTTGCATTAGTTTTATTTGTACAAAGGCTTTTTAATTTGATGTAATCGAAATTTTCTATTTTGTGATCAGTAATGGTCTCTAGTTCATCTTTGGTCACAAATTTCTTTCTCCTCCACAAGTCTGAGAGATAAACTATTCTATGTTCCTCTAATTTATTTATAATCTCGTTCTTTATGCCTAGGTCATAGACCCATTTTGATCTAATCTTGGTATATGGTGTTAAGTGTGGGTCCATGCCTAATTTCTGCCATACTAATTTCCAATTATCCCAGCAGTTTTTATCAAATAATGAATTCTTTTCCCAGAAGTTAGGGGCTTTGGGTTTGTCAAACACTAGATTGCTATAATTGACTATTCTGTCTTGTGAACCTAGCCTTTTCCACTGATCCACTAATCTATTTCTTAGCCAATACCAAATGGTTTTGGTGACTGCTGCTTTATAATATAATTTTAGATCAGGTACAGCTAGGCCACCTTCATTTGATTTTTTTTTTCATTAATTCCCTTGAGATTCTCGACTTTTTATTGTTCCATATGAATTTTGTTGTTATTTTTTCTAGATCAATAAAATATTTTCTTGGAAGTCTGATTGGTATAGCACTAAATAAATAGATTAGTTTAGGGAGTATTGTCATCTTTATTATGTTCGCTCGGCCGATCCAAGAGCACTTAATATTTTTCCAATTATTTAAGTCTGACTTTATTTGTGTGGAGACTTTTTTATAATTTTGCTCATATAATTCCTGACTTTCCTTTGGTAGATAGATTACCAAATATTTTATGGTATCAACAGTTATTCTGAATGGAATTTCTCTTTGTATCTCTTGCTGTTGGGTTTTGTTGGTGATGTATAAAAATGCTGAGGATTTATGGGGATTTATTTTGTAGCCAGCTACTTTGCTAAAATTATGAATTATTTCCAATAGCTTTTTAGTAGAATCTCTGGGGTTCTCTAGGTATACCATCATATCATCTGCAAAGAGTGATAGTTTGGTTTCCTCATTGCCTACTCTAATTCCTTTAATTTCTTTCTCGACTCTTATTGCCGAGGCTAGTGTTTCTAATACGATATTAAATAATAATGGTGATAG
Organism: Antechinus flavipes; assembly: GCF_016432865.1. Lineage (NCBI taxonomy): Eukaryota > Metazoa > Chordata > Mammalia > Dasyuromorphia > Dasyuridae > Antechinus > Antechinus flavipes. The sequence continues at coordinate 267,068,461 of NC_067401.1, forward strand.
TGGGCAACCTTGCTTCACTCCAGATCTTACTGGGAAAGGTTCCAGTTTTTCCCCATTGCATATAATGCTCACTGATGGTTTTAAATATATGCTCCTGACTATTTTAAGGAAAAGTCCATTTATTTCTATGCTCTCAAGTGTTTTTATTAGGAATGGATGTTGGATTTTATCAAATGCTTTTTCTGCATCTATTGAGATGATCATATGGTTTTTGTTTGTTTGGTTATTGATATAGTCAATTATGCTAATAGTTTTCCTAATATTGAACCAGCCCTGCATTCCTGGTATAAATCCTACTTGGTCGTAGTGTATTATCCTGGTGATGATTTTCTGTAATCTTTTTGCTAATATTTTATTTAAGATTTTAGCATCAATATTCATTAGGGAGATTGGTCTATAATTTTCTTTCTCTGTTTTCAGCCTACCTGGTTTAGGTATCAGTACCATGTCTGTGTCATAAAAGGAGTTTGGTAGGACTCCTTCAATCCCTATTTTTTCAAATAGTTTATATAACATTGGAGTTAATTGTTCTTTAAATATTTGGTAGAATTCACATGTAAATCCATCTGGTCCTGGGGATTTTTTCTTAGGGAGTTGATTGATAGTTTGTTCTATTTCTTTTTCTGAGATGGGACTGTTTAGGATATTTACTTCTTCCTCTGTTAGTTTGGGCAAGCTATATTTTTGAAGGTATTTTTCTATTTCATTTAAGTTGTCGAATTTATTGGTATAAAGTTGGGCAAAGTAACTCCTAATTATTGCTCTAATTTCCTCTTGTTAGTGGTGAGTTCTCCCTTTTCATTTTTAAGACTAACAATTTGATTTCCCTCTTTCCTTTTTTTAATCAGATTTACTAAGGGTTTGTCTATTTTGTTGGTTTTTTCATAGAACCAACTCTTAGTTTTATTAATCAATTCAATAGTTTTTTTACTTTCAATTTTATTGATCTCACCTTTTATTTTTAGAATTTCAAGTTTAGTGTTTGACTGGGGTTTTTAATTTGTTCCTTTTCTAGCATTTTTAATTGCAAACCCAATTCATTGACCTTCTCTTTCTCTATTTTATACAAATAGGCCTCTAGAGATATGAAATTTCCCCTTATTACCGCTTTGGCTGCATCCCATACATTTTGGTATGATGTCTCATTATTATCGTTTTCTTGGGTGAAGTTATTAATTATGTCTATAATTTGCTGTTTCACCCAATCATTCTTTAGTATGAGATTATTTAGTTTCCAATTATTTTTTGGTCTACTTCCCCCTGGTTTTTTGTTGTATGTAATTTTCATTGCATCGTGGTCTGAAAAGGATGCATTTACTATTTCTGCCTTACTGCATTTGAGTTTGAGGTTTTTATGTCCTAATATATGGTCAATTTTTGTATAGGTTCCATGAACTGCTGAAAAGAAAGTGTATTCCTTTCTGTTTCCATTACATTTTCTCTAGAGATCTATCATATCTAACCTTTCTAGTATTCTATTTACCTCTTTGACTTCTTTCTTATTTATTTTGTGGTTTGATTTATCTAATTCTAAGAGTGCAAGGTTGAGATCTCCCACTATTATAGTTTTACTGTCTATTTCTTCTTGCAGCTCTCTTAGTTTCTCTTTTAAGAATTTAAAAGCTACCCCACTTGGTGCATATATATTTAATATAGATAGTGCTTCATTATCCATGCTACCCTTTAGCAAGATATAGTGTCCTTCCTTATCTCTTTTAATTAGGTCAATTTTTGCTTTAGCTTGATCTGAGATCAGGATGGCTACCCCTGCTTTTTTGACTTCACCTGAAGCATAGTAGATTTTGCTCCAACCTTTTACCTTTAACCTGCATGTATCTCCCCGCTTCAGGTGTGTTTCCTGTAAACAACATATTGTAGGATTCTGGCTTTTAATCCATTCTGCTACCCGCTTCCTCTTTATGGGGGAGTTTACCCCATTCATATTTATGGTTAGAATGACCAATTCTGTATTACTTGCCATCTTGTTAACCCCGGTTTATGCTTTTCTCCGTTCTTTCCCCTTTCCCCCCCTTCCCAGTATTAAGCTTGTGAGCACCACTTGCTTCTCACAGCCCTCCCTTTTTAGTATCCCTCCCCCCGCCTTAGAGTTCCTCCCCCTATCTTACCCCTTTCCCTCCCAGTTCCTGTATTCCCTTCCGCTTAGCTTATTCCTTCCCTTTTCACTTTTCCCTTCTCACTTTTCAATGAAGTGGGAGAAGTTTCACCATAGATTGAATATGTCTTAAGATTTTTCACTTAAAGCCAATTCTGAAGGTAGTAAGATACCCACTATATTCATCCCCCTCCATTCTTTCTCTCAGATATAATAGGTTTCCTATGCCTCTTCATGAGATGTACTACCCCCACTTTACCCTTTTTCTGATACAATGTCCTTTCCACATCAATTTCTAGAACAAGGTATACATGTATTCTTTATACATCTATATAGTCAAAATATAGTTCCCAAGATTAATCTTTACCTTTTTAGATTTCTCTTGAGTTCTATATTTGTAGATCAAACTTTTTGTTAAGTTCTGGTTTTTTCATCAGAAATAGATGAAATTCGCTTACTTCGTTGAATGTCCATCTTCTTCCCTGGAAAAAGATGCTCATTCTCGCTGGGTAAGTTATTTTTGGTTGCATACCAAGTTCCTTAGCCTTTCGGAATATCATATTCCAGGCCCTTCGATCTTTTAATGTGGATGCTGCCAGATCCTGGGTGATCCTTATTGTGGCTCCTTGATACTTGAATTGGGTTTTTCTAGCCGCTTGCAATATTTTTTCCTTCATCTGAGGGTTCTGGCATTTGGCCACTATATTCCTTGGTGTTTTGATTTTAGGATCCCTTTCAGTGGGTGATCGATGAATCCTTTCAATGTTTATTTTTTCCTCTGTTCCTATGACTTCTGGGCAGTTCTCTTTGATAATTTCCTGGAAAATAGTGTCCAGGCTCTTTTTTTCCTCATGTTTTTCTGGAAGTCCAATGATTCTCAGATTGTCTCTCCTGGATCTGTTTTCCAGGTCTGTTGTCTTCCCCAGAAGGTATTTCACATTTTTCTCCATTGTTTGATTTTTTTGGATTTGCTTGACTGATTCTTCTTGTTTCCTCGAGTCATTCAATTCCACTTGTTCAAGTCTGATTTTCAGTGAAGTATTCTCTTCACTCACTTTTTTAAAATCTTTTTCTAATAGTCCAATTGAGTTCTTTTGTTCTGTGGAATTTTTTTCCATTTCACCAATTTTGTTTTCCAGTTCACCAATCCTGTTTTTCAAGGATTTTACTTCTTTATCCACTCTCTCTTTAACTTTCTCCAGGCTCTTTTGCCAAGCCTCCCTCTCCTTTTCCCAAGCTTCCCTCTCCTTTTGCCAAGCCTCACTCTGCTTTCCCCATTTTTCTTCTAGCTCCCTTGTGAGAGCCTTTTTAATCACTTCTATGAGGTTCATCTGTGCTGAGGAACAGATGATCTCCTCCTTTGGGGATTCACCTGGGGACTGTCTGTTTTTAGTCTCCTCAGGATTTAGAGTCTGCTCTCTATCTGTGTAGAAGCTGTCAAGGGTTAAAGTCCTCTTCAGCTTCTTGCTCATTCTGTCTATTAATCAGAGACAAACTACCAAAGAAAAACAGAAAAAACTGGAGTCTTTCTTTGGGGGAGGGGTTGGGTATGTTATCGAGCTTCCTCTACAGACTGCAGGGGGCAGCAGTGAGGCACTAGCAGGACTGTGTGCGCCTGAGCCCAGAGCGTGCTGAGTCACTGTGGCGGGGGAAGGGGGAGACGGCCTGGTCCTGGGAGACTCCAGCTGTTTGGGGTTATATTCTTCAGCCCCGGTGTTTTTAGCTTCTCTGCTGGGCTGCTGACTTGCTGCTGGAGCAAAGTATCCAAACCTGTAGCGAAGCTCTCCCCGCAGAGACGGCTGCGATCACCCCCACCCCCTTTCCAGTCTGCTCCCGTGCTCTCACTGCCGCTGCCCTCAGCCTGCGCCCAATCCAAAACCGTCCCAGCCCTCAAGTAAAGACAGACCTTTCTTGGTGGATCTCAAGGATGGCTTCTCTTGGTAACTATATGTGGGTTTTTTTCAGTCAAGCATTGATTCAGAGGCTTGTAATGAAGTGGATAGTGAGAGAAAGCGCGGAGCTTATGCAGCTGTGAGCCTCCTCTCCGCCATCTTAACTGGAAGTCCCAGATTTGAATTCAGACCTAAGTTCCAGACCTAGGAGTCTATCCACTGAGCTTTCTAAGTTGGTGCCTAGTACCTAAAAGGTCCTTATGAATGCTTGTTGATTAATTTTCTTTCTCTCTTTTTCTATTTTTATTTCCCTTCTCTTGGTTTCAATGATGACTTCTATGCAAATGAACCTTCAAAACATTTCATCTTGGACCTCTCTACTGAATTGCAGACCCTAATCTCTAATTGCCCAGAGGACATGTCAACCTGAGTGTCTCATTGACATCACAAACTCAACATTTTCAGGAGACTTGTTAGGACTAACATGCTTTCCCAGCCCAAGGATGAAGTTTTAATGGTGGTATTTTCTAACATTAGTCCTGAGTAATTTCTATCTCTATTCTCTGGCAGCTAGAATTCTAGCTCTTTGAGATCAGGGATGTCCTGTTTTTCCATTTAAATCCCCAAATAAATCCATTTAAATTATCACAATGCTTGGCACGATGTAAGCAAATAGTGTCTAATAAATGCTTTTCTTTTCCATTCTGTGGTGACATACTGGGAGAAGATGTTCTAGAACTAAGTAGAAGGGTCTTCTCAGCATCCTTTTCTTCATTCTCCATACAGAGACAGCTTCCCCCAAGCCTGGCTCTGATAAAGATATACACTCTAAAAATCCCAGTCCATGTGATCTTGACCAAGGACCTCTCAGGGTCTTGACCACAGAATTTATGGAGCATAAATCCATAAATTCAGACTGAGTTGAAATTATTGGCCATTAACACTATAACACAGGTTCATTTGTCAGCTAGATTGTGCTATATTATGATGTTCCTAAAATACAAACACATTCTTATTTATTATTAAGGGACATGCTTACTGAGATAGAGGCTTTTATTTAAACAAATCCAATTAGCTTTGAGAACAGAAGCATCAATAGAAAGGCAGCTAATTGATTTGCAATCTGTTCTTTTGACTCTTCAGGGTTGGAAAGTGCCATGGAAGATTTGACATGTTGACATTGCAGCTTGGTGACTTCCTACCTGTATGTCCCCAAGCCAGAGAAGCACCCTCTTATTGGATATTGAAATGGAAAAAAAAAACCTGGAGGCATCCTTTTTGGACTTTGCAGTGAAAGTTCCTCTCATCGGTCTGATCCCTAGTTTGTCTTATCTTGCCAGAGATACTCATTTGGCATTAAACAAGGTATAAGTGATCTCTCCTTCTGATTAAGTCTCAGAGTCCATTATTCACACCTCTCTAATGAACTAATTTTCTGTTCTCTACTCCCCATAATTCAGAATTAGAACAAGCCTGTATCCAGCTTGACCTGGTAGCATTGACTGAAAGATATTAATCTTTCTCAGTTTTGTGTCATTTGCAAATGATCAGCAGAAAATTTGGTCCATATCTGAATTAAAGGCTTAACTATTAAACAGTAGGGATCCCTAAATGATTACAATAAGTTCTCCCTTACAAACTACTATCAGATGATGAAAATAAAAGGCTTTCAAATGAAGAGAAGTGAGTAATTGAAGTCAAATAATAATCTGAAAAAATTACAGAATTACAAAAAAAGTATCAATCTCTTTATTCATTCAAAAATATTTATTATAGTCTTATTATGTGTTAATCTCCATGCTAAACCCTGGGAATGTATAAAGAGGCAAAAGACAGCCCTTGCCTTCAAGGTGCTTACAATGGATTGAAAGAGACAACATGCAAGCAAACAGATACAAATCAAGTTATGGATAAATAGGAATTAATTAAAGGGGAAAAGTAATGGAATTAAGAAATACTGAGGAAGACTTTCTGTTGAAGAAAGGATTTTAGTTGGTATTTAAAGGCATTCAGAGACTTTGGTATTCAGACTTGAGGGAGAAGAGGGTAGCGTCCAAGCACAGAGAATAATCAGAGTAAATAATCCCAAACCAAAAGTTGGTATCTTAAGGGTACATATTGGAAAGAAGATTAAAAAGGCTTTTAATGCCAAACATATTTGTTCAGGATACAATAGGAAAGCAGGAGATTATAAAAGGATGGTGGTGAGATTAACATGATCAGATTTGCATTTTAAGAGAATTTAGTGCCTAAATGGAGGATATTTTGGAGTAGGCAAGAGACTTGTGGTAGGGTGATTCACAAGCAGCCTATTTTAGTTATCAAGGAATGAGATAATGAGGGCCTACACTAGAGTGTTGGTAGTATCTGAGGAAATAAGAGGGCAAGACATATTGAAAGACATGTTGGAAAGCTGAAATCTACAGATTTTGGCAACAGCTTGGATATGAGATTGAGATATAAGATACTGAGTAATACAATGTGACTCTTAGTTTCAAGCCTGAGAAATTGTGAGGATGATATTGCTCTCTACAATTATAGGGAAGGTTTAGGTATTTGTGGGGGAGAAATTTAGAGTGGTAAGATAAAGTTTTAAACACACCAAAGTTAAGATGTATATTAGAATCCACTTCAAAATGTCTGAAAGGCAATTTGAGAGGCAAGATTAGAGATCAGAAGAGAGATTGGGACAGGAAAGGTAGATTTGGAAATCACCAGTCTGAAGATCATAATTAAATCAGTGAATGCTTATGAGCTTATCAAGTAATGCGGTGTATAGGGAGAAGAGAAGACCTGAGACAGAACCTTGAGGGACACCTACAGTTATAGGGTGTGAACTACTAAGGAATTATGTGAAACAGATAGAAAGAAAAAAAGGAGAGAATGTTTTCTCAAAAATATGGGGGAGGGAGAAAGAGTATCAAGGAAGAAAGAGTATCAGTAGTTTAAAAGATTGCAGAGAGGATTGGGAAAAAAGCTCTAGGTTCAGAGAAAATTTACTAGTGTCAGTATGTACAGAGGAAAGAGAGGAGAAATTTATAGTACACTTTATTAAGGAGTAGAAAAGAGTGGGAATTAATAATTCTGAAATAAATGAGCATTAAAGGAATAATAGGTGGAAGATGTTTAGACCTAATATAAGAGATGAAACAATAACAGTGACAAGAAGTAGAAAAATAAAAATGCTTTACATATCTATATTACTTGAAATATTTCAAAGCATTTTTGCATGCATATGAAAATTTAAGAAGTAACATTTACAGATTCCTTTAGAAATCTGCAAAGCATTTTATGTATATTTTTATATTTGAATCTTATCTCAGAACAAGTTTTTGAGATGAATATTTTAAGAGTTATGACATCCATTTTGCTGATGAATAACTGACATTTACAAAGGCTAAGGAGATTGTCTAAGGTCACACCTAATCAATAACAGAGGTAAAATTGCACTCCACATTTCATTGGCTTTTTTTTATTTTATTAAAACTTTTTATTTATAAAACATATGGATGGGCAATTTTTCAATACTGACCCTTGCAAAACCTTAAGTTCCAAATTTTCTGCTCCTTTCCCCCATATCCTTCCCTAGTAGCTAGTAGCTAGTCCTATACATGTTAAATATGTGTTAAATCCAATATATGTATACATATTAATACAGTTATCTGGCTGCACAAGAAAAATCATATCAAGGAGAAAAAAAAAACTGAGAAAGAAAACAAAACGCAAGCAAACAACAACAGAAAGAATGAAAATGCTATATTGTGGTCCATACTCAGTTCCCACATCCCCCCCCCCCCCCGGGTGCATATGTCTTTCTTCATTATTGAACAATTGGAACAGGTTTGAATCATCTCATTGTTGAAGAAATACACATCCATCAGAATTGATGATTGTATAGTCTTGTTGTTGCTGTGTATAATGATCTCCTGATTCTGATCACTTCAATCAGCACGAATTCATGTAAGTCTCTCCAGGCTTCTCTGAAATCATCCTGGTGGTCATTTCTTACATAAGAATAATATTCCATAATATTCATATACCATAATTTATTCAGCCATTTTCAAATTGATGGCCATTCAATTTCCAGTTACCAGCCTCCACAAAAAAAAAAAAGGCTGCCACAAACATTTTTGCACATCTGAGCTGCTTTCCCTCTGTTAAGATATCTTTGGGATATAAGCCCAGTAAAACACTGCTGGGTCAAAGGGGATTCATAGTTTGATAACTTTTTCAGAATCATTCCAAATTGCTCTCCAAAATGGTTGAATCCATTCACAGTTCCACCAACAATGTATCAATGTCCAAATTTTCCTACATCCCCTCCAACATTTATTATGGTCTTTCCCTGTCCTCTTAGCCAATCTGACAGGTGTGTATTGGTATCTCAGAGTTATCTTAATTTACAATTCTCTGGTCACTAGTGTTTTGGAGCACCTTTTCATATGACTACAAATACTTTCAATTTCTTCATCTGGAAAATTGTCTGTTCATTTCCTATTACCAATTATCAACTGGAGAATGGCTTGATATTATTATTATAAATTTGAGTCAATTCTCTATATATTTTAGAAATGAGGCCTTTATCAGAATCTTTGAATGTAAAAAGGTTTTCCCAGTTTATTGCTTCCCTTCTAATCTCCTTTGCATTAGTTTTTTTTTTTTTTGTACAAGAACTGTTTACCTTAATATAATCAACATTTTCTATTTTGAGATCAATAATGATTTCTAGCTCTTCTTTGGTCACAAATTCCTTCCTCCTCCACAGATCTAAGAGGTAAATTATCCTAAGTTCTTCTAATTTGTTTATAATATTATTCTCTATGTCTAGATCATGAGACCATTTTGATCTTATCTTGGTGTATGGTGGTAAGTGTGGGTCAATGCCTAGTTTCTGCCATTCTAGTTTCCAGTTTTCCCAGCCGTTTTGTCAAATATTGAATTCTTATTGCAATAGCTGGGGTCTTTGGGTTTATCAAATATTAGATTGCTATAGTCTTTGACTGTTTTGTTCAGGGAATCTAACCTATTCCACTGATCAACTGCTCTCTTTCTCAGGCAGTACCATATGGTTTTGATGACTGTTGCTTTATAATATATTTTTAGATCTATTACAGGAGGCCACCTTCATTTTTTTTTTCCCCATTAATTCCCTTGAAATTCCTGACCTTTTGTTCTTCCAGATGAATTTTTTTTTTTTTTAGATCTGTAGAATAGTTTTTTGGGACTTTGATTCTTCTAGCACTAAGTAGATTAGTTTAGGTAGTATTGTCATCTTTATCATCTCCACTCAACCTATCCAAGAGCACTTGATATTTTTTCATTTGCTTAGATCTGACTTTATTTGTGTGGAACATGTTTTGAAGTTTTGCTCATATAGTTTCTGACCTTCCCTTGTCAGATAGATTCCCAAATATTTTATCCTATCAACAGTAATTTTAAATGAAATTTCTCCTTTTTATCTCTTACTGTTAGGTTTTGTTAGTGATGTGTAAAAATGCTGGTGATTTATGTGGATTTATTTTATATTCTGCAACTTTGCTAAACTTGTTAATTATTTCTAATATTTTTAGTTGATTCTCTAGGTTCTTTAGATATACCATTATATTATCTGCAAAGAGTGATAATTTTGTTTCTTCATTACCTACTCTGATTCACTTAATCTCTTTTTCTTCTCTTATTGTCAAAGCTAGCATTTCTAATACAATATTGAATAGTAATGGTGATAGTGGACAGCCTTGTTTCGACCTTGTTCTAATTGGGGATGATTCCATTTTATCCCCATTACATATGATGCTTGCTGATAGTTTTAAATAGATACTATTGACTGTTTATGGAAAAGTCCATTTATTCCCATACTCTCTTAGGTTTTTAATAGAAAAGGGTGTTGGATTTTATCAAATGTTTTTTCTGCATCTATTGAGATAATCATATTTTTTATTAATTTGATTACTGATATAGTCAATTATGCTAATTGTTTTCCTAATATTGAACCAGCCCTGCATTTCTGGTATAAATCCTATTTGGTCATGGTGTATTATCCTGCAAAAGATTTTCTGTAATCTCTTTGTTAATAGTTTATTTAAGATTTTTGCATCAATATTCATTAGGGAGATAGGTGTATAATTTTCTTTTTCTGTTTTCATCTACCTTGTTTAGGTATCAATATTATATAAGTGTGATAAAAGAAAATTGGTGAAAGGCTTTCATTCCCTATTTTTTCACATAGTTTTTATAGTATTGGAATTAATTGCTCTTTGAATGTTTGGTAGAATTCACATGTAAATTCATCTGGTTCTGGGAATTTTTTCTTAGGGAGTTGATTAATAGCTTCTTCTATTTCTTCTTCTAAAATTGGACTATCTCAATAATTTATTTATTCTTTTGTTAATCTGGATAATCTATATTTTTGTGAATATTTCTCAATTTTGTTTAAATTATCAAATTTATTGGCATATATTTGGGCAAAATAACTCCTAATTATTACTTTAATTTCCTCTTCATTGGTGGAAAGTTCTCCCTTTTCAGTTTTGAGACTAACAATTTGATTTTCCTCTTTCCTTTTTCTAATCAAATTATCTAGAGGCCTGTCTTTTGTTATTGTTGTTGTTGTTGTTTTCATAAAACTAACTCTTAGTTTTATGTATTAATTAATTAGTTTTTTTTTTTTTTTTACTTTCAATTTTATCGATTTCTCTGTATTTTTAGAATTTCAAACTCGGTGTTTGATTGAGGGTTTTTAATTTGTTATTTTTCTAGCTTTTTAAGTTGCAATCCTAATTCATTGATCTTTTCTTTCTCTATTTTATGCAAGTAAGCCTCTAGAGATATAAAATTTTCCCTTATTACTGCTTTGACTAAATCCCCAAAATTTTGGTATGCTGTCTCATTATTGTCATCTTCTTGGATGAAATTATTGATTGTGTCTATAAGTTGCTTTTTCACCATTCATTCTTTAGGATTAGATTATTATTTCCAATCAACTTCTGGTCTATTTTCTCCTGGCCCTATATTACATGTGATTTTTATTGCATCATGATCTGAAAAAAAATGCATTTACTATTGCAGCTTTTTTCCATTTGATTTTGAGCTTTTTATGACCTCATACATAGTCAATTTTTGTATAAGTTTCATAAATCATTGAGAAAAAGTATACTCCTCTCGGTCTCCATTCAATTTTATCCAAAGATCAAACATACTTAACTTCTAGTATTCTATTACCTCTTTAATTTCTTTATTATTTGTTTTGTGGTTTGATTTATCTAATTCTGAGAGTACAAGTTTGAGATCTTCCACTATTATAGTTTTGCTGTCTATTTCTTCTTGCAGCTCTCTTAATTCTGCCTTTAGGAATTCCCATGCTTTGTGCACATATGTTTAGTATTGATATTGCTTCATTATCTATGGTATTCTTTAGCAAGATATAGTGTCTTCCTTATCTCTTTTAATTAGATCTTTTTTTTTTCTTTTGTTTGTTCTGAGATCAGGATGACTGCCCCTGCTTTTTTTTTTTTTAAACTTCACCTGAAGCATAATAGATTCTACTCCAGCCTATTACCTTAACTCAGTATGTGTCACTCTGCTTTAAATGTGTTTCTTGTAAACAACACATTGTAGCATTTTTGCTATCTGATTCATCTTTATGGAAGAGTTCACCCTATTCACAATTACAGTTAAAATCACTAATGTAATTCTTGCCATCTTATTAACCCAAGATTATACTTTTCTCTTTTCTTTTCCCCCTTTTCCCTCTTCCCCAGTATTTTACTTATGTGGACCACTTGCCTTAAGCAGCTCTCCGCCTTTAGAGTCCCTCCCTCTTTCTTATATCTTTCCCCTACTATTTCTGTTTTTCCTTTCTATTTAGCCTACCCCTTCTCTTTTCATTTTCCTCCTCCAACTTTTCTATAAGATGAGAGGAGTTCACTGTGATATCATATACAGCTAACATTTCATCTCTGAGTCAAATCTGATAAGAGTAAGATTCTCACAATGTTCATTCCCCTCCCTTCTTTACCTCAATTGTAATTGGTTTTCTTTGCCTCTTCTTGAGGTATAATTTTTCTCTCATTTTTTTATTTGATTGTACAATGAATGGCACAGCTAAATAGCATCTGTTGAGAGGTAAGATAAATTTTGATTAGAATGAATTTAATTAAAAATTGTTTTTAAGCAGCTAACTTGTTTCAAGGATCCAATGGTCCATCAATGTGCATATCTATGTAAAAGTGAAAGGAAATTTATGGGGGAAATGCAAGTTAAGGTACTATATAAACAAAAATTATTAATATCAAAACCTCTGAGGAAGGCTATTCTTTTAATAAATTTTTAATTATTAATAATGTATTTTGTTGAATAAATACTAATTTGGTATATTGTTCATGGAGGCCAATAAAACTAAAAGGAGCAGATAGGATTTCTGTATTACCCTAAATTCATCTTCCTAAAATATGCATTTTCCCATATATTTTTAGTGGTCCTCATATTTTAAAATGCAAATATTAGTGAAATTTGGCCAATTTCATTAGTGAGTGAAAAAAAATGAAAGTGAATACAATATATTTAGTATTTGTGGTCTCAGTTTTATATAACAGATGTATTACAAGTGCAGAAAAAAAGGGAAGATATATTCTCCTATGCCTGCATTTTCCACCAGAATTTTAGCAGGATTGCTTGCTAGCCCCTACAAAACACTGTTCACTCCACTAGAAAGCTTTTGAACAATAAACAATATGCTTCTTGTTGGGCTAAAAATACTGAATAAACACAAACTTGCTTAAGAAAAAGAAAACTTGTAATTTCTATTTAGGTTGAAAGGATAGTTACCAACTGTATCCATAAAGTTACAAGACAAAACACACAGACAGTCATGACATAAAGAGTACAATGTATAATTTCTCTTTGACCTAGTTGGGTTTATCTACTAATTGGAGAGTTTTATTAGAGTTGAGGTAATGTTGGAAATTCCTTGGCCAATTGTACAGAGAAAGCAGCATGGCCATCTGTAGTAGTTCATCAAGAACGTGAAAAAAATCAATGTTCTTTGCTTCTCCATTCTCTAAGAGAAATACAGAGACAAGGGTATAGATTGTGAAGAGAGAAGGGAAAGGGTGTAAACCACAACGAAACTGCTTTCTGCTTCTTTGACTACAGGGGGAGGAGGGACAGAGAAGAGAGTCTTGAGATTACCACTAAATCTGTGGGCATACTCAATGTCCATTTAAATCATGCAAGAGTATCCGGGCTATTTCCAAGTTCTTCTTCTGGGAGTGATAATTCATTCTGCATTCTAAACTCCCAGGAAATGTGACTAGTACAGCACTAAACTCATTTTTAAAGGAAAATTTATTTTGTATCAAGTATGATCTTGTCTATAAATAGGAGAAAAGTGTCATTGTAACCTAGTCAATATAATACCATTGGAACTATAACAACAACAACAAAAGTGGCAGAGGGAAGAGTAATTTACCACATTCTACCAATTCTGTCCCAAAACACTAGGTAAGTCACTGTCAGTGTCAGGTATTGACAAAAAGATCTAAGCTGGGTTGAGCCCTCTTATTTATTTAAAGAGATTAGTAGAGCACAATAAGAAGAAATATATAGTATATTCCTCTTAAAAGTGAATATTAATAAATAGAAAATAAAGAATACATAAAGATGGAACATAGTTGTTCATTACTCAAGCAGCAACAGAAATCCCTAAACACCTCTTATACTCACTAACATCCCTAAAATTCACTGGAAAAATGTTAACCAATCCCTAATCTGTGGCTTGTGTTTTCAATATTTTTCTTGTTCTTGTGTTTCATTCATGTCATGGAAATGAATCGGGTTTTTCTAGAAAAAGTAAGGTTTGCTGACAGTCATCCAATGACAAATCTACCTAAAATCATCAGTAGAAATGATTTTGGTAATGAATGTTTTGACATATGAACTCAAGAGTCTTTATATTTCTTTGTGGTGGGTTCATATTGGAATCTTAGAAATAATTAAATATAAAAAGTCAAGTATTTTAATTAAACAGACATTTATCATTAATAATCAATTAATGTTAAAAAACAAACCCAAAATTTATCTCCCATTCTTAATGGGAGTAGTCTAGCAAATTAGTTGTTGTTGTTGTTGTTGTTGTTGTTGTTGTTGTTGTTTTGGGGGGAGCAGCAAATATTAAAAATGCATATTCTTTGATATGTGTAGTGTTGTTTCCCAAATAAAATGTAAACTTGGAGTACTATTTCATTTTTGTATCTCTATCCCTCTCAAATAGCCTTTAATAGATGACTTTTGATTTTTTGTCTGTAAGCACCTGTTATACAGTATAAAGCTGAAAAGAATACAATATTTTTTCTACACTCCAGTTATTGTGAAAAGCCTGATACATCAAAGGGTTACTGATATGCAAATAAGTAGTTGAACACATATGCAAAATGAATTACATTTTTAACATTCCTCCCAATAGAAAAAAATAATAAAATTTTTGATTTATTTTTCAAGATGAGTTTTTTGCTCAATAATAAGAATCTTCATGAAAAATATCTGGCCCAATAACAATATGGGACTTTCTGTACTTTTCCTTAATATAGTCCTTTGCTTCCTCCAAAATACACACACATATGCCATTTTGGAGTATGATTGAGGAATGAAATGCAGACAAGCACTGGCAAACTAAATAACAAATTCCCATAAAATATTTATACTTCTTTCCAAAACTCATTCTAACATATTGGCCTCTTGGCTAATTATCCTCCAATTTCATATCTCCATTTACATGTGATAGAAAAATAAAATTCTATTGCATTTGTTTAATTTTCTGAATAGAATACTGAAACTGATGTAATTCAAAGTGGGTGACAGTATGGCTTCTTAGAGGCAGTATTTATAATCTAAACTAATAATTATCTCTAAGTATGTTAAGAGGTTACCAAGTTATTATATTTATTAAACATTTATTTTTAAGAGCAATTTCAAATGCAATTCTAAACACTTCAACTCTACCTAGTAGTATTTACACAGATTGCACAGATAATTCAACAGAGTGCATGGAAAAGAAGGAGAAGAGAAAAGGGAAAGGGAGAGAGAGAAAGAGAGAGAGAGAGAGAGAGAGAGAGAGAGAGGAGAGAGCACTCCAGGAAAAAAAAAAAATATATATATATATATATGTGTGTGTGTGTGTGTGTGTGTGTGTGTGTGTGTGTGTTTGTTTGTGTGTGTGTATGTGTGTATACACACACACATATATATATATGTATGTATATGTATAGATTAAAAAGTTTCAAAGGAAAACTTCTAATAATTCAAAAGCTAAGGGAAAAAAAAAACTATATCATTCTGAATCTATTCTAACCTTATGCAATCAAATATTGTTTCCCAAAATATCCTGGAATGCTTTCAATAAGCTTGCAGTTGTGTGTGGATATCTAGCAACTCTAGCTTTTCTAAGAGATTATTATGGATATAATATGGATATATTATCAATGAATTTATCTAAGAACTCTTGTACAAGTATTCTTTTTTTTTTCTTTGTGTTTAAGTGTTGTTTTTTTTTTCCCCTAATCCATGACTTCATTTGTCAAGTGCATTTTTTTTCATTTATCCATAAATTGCTTTCTTTAATCTTGTAATACTAGGTGACCAAGGATTATTTCTAAGGTCCTGAACTACATTTTACCACTATTCCCAGAGGGGTAAGTTATGGTGGTAACTTTAAACAGCCCTCCTTTACTTAAATACTATTTATTTACATGATATGGCATCACCTCCATGATGTCATGTTTCTCTTTAAGAATGAAAGACAAAAATAACTATGTGACCAAGTTAATGATAACCTTAAGTATACTCTTCATGATATTTTACTTGGAGGTCGTGACAGGAAGCATGGAACATGGTGTAAATGGAAAGTACCAAAAGAATAATAGAGGCTAGAATATATATAGTGTTATGTTATCTCATTTTATTCTCAAAATAACCATGAGAAATGGTGCCATTTTTATTTCTAGTTCCTTGATAGAGAACTTGAGGCTAGGACAATTTAAGTAACTTATCCAAGGCAACAAATTGAAAATGCATTTGAATTTCCAGGTCTAATACCTGAACTATTAAAACTGGAAAGAGCCAGTTGATTGAAAAGGTACAGGTAGAACTAGCTTTCAATCCCATATCTAACATGGTTAATTTTTTGGTCATAAGATAGAAGAAGTTTCTCAGACCATAAATTTTCATATCACCTCAAGTGGAAAGTGATATGAGGAAAGTACTTCAAACTGCAAATCAGTATAGGTATGTGAGTCATTATAATATTTATTAAGCCTTCACTTTTCCAGAAGATTGCTAGATTTTTTGTCAGCTAGGTTGTATAAGAGGTAGAGAATTGAATCTATACTCATGAAGACCTGAGTCCAAACTAATATTAAATACCCATAAACTTTATAAAACTAATCCCTTAACCTCAGTTTGACTCAAGTACTTCATGAATGAAGCTCACAGAAAATAACATATGAAAAATCCATTATTTAACTAATTCAATCATATTTGTTTATTCATGACAACATGGACCATATCAAGTCGGGTCTTTCTCTCCTCTTCTGTCTCCTGATAAATCCAAGCTCATTTTCATTGTTTCCAAGAGACTATCTTACCATTTCATTCTCTGTAATTCCCTTTTCTTTTTGCTGCAAAACTTTCCCAAAACCAAGATTTTTTTTTCCAATGAATGATGTCTTCTTGTTATGTGACCAAAGTATTGAAGCTTCAATTTTTCTCCTTCTAAAGATAAGTCTGAATTAAATGATTTAAGTATTAACTGATTTGATCTCCTTAATGTTCAAGAAACTGTTAAAAGTTTTCTTTGGCACAAAAATTTGAAAGCGGTGATTTTGCACTACTCAGCTCTCCTTATAGTCCAACTCTTACAACCATAAATTGTTACTGAAAAAAATATAGCTTTGACTATATAGATTTTACTCAACAAAGTGATGTCTCTATTCTTTTTTAATGTGGTGCATTTTTGCAATGATTTTCCTTCCAAAGAGCATGTTTTAATTTTATGGGTGCATCAACAAGCATCATATGTAATGGGGATAAACTAGAACTATTCCCAATAAAATCAGGTGAAACAAGTTTGCCTTCTATCACTAATACTATTCAATGTTGTTTTAGAAATGCTACCTTTGGCAATAAGAGAATAAAAAGAGATTAAACGAATTAGAATAGTTAATGAGGAAACCAAATTATCACTCTTTGTTAATGATATGATGGCCCACTTAAGGAACCCTAGAAAATCAACTAAAAAACTATTAGAAGCAATCCACAACTTTAGCAAATTTGCAGGATACAAAATAAATCCACATAAATCATTAGAATTTTAATACAGCTTGCAGAAAACCCAACAGCAAGAGATACAAAGAAAAATCCCAATTAAAATAACTTTGATAGGATAAAATATTTGGGAATTTATCTGCCAAGGGAAAGTCAGAAACTGTATGAACAAAACTATATAACATTTTCCACACAAAGTCAGATTAAATAACTAGAAAAATGCCAAGTGCTCTTGGATAGGTCAAGTGAATATAATAAAGATGACAATACTACCTAAACTAATATATTTATTTAGTGTTATACTAATCAAACTCCCCAAAACTAGACACAATAACAACAAAATTCATCTGGAATAACAAAAAGTCAATAGTTTCAAGGGAATTAATGAAAAGCAAAGCAAAAGAGGTGGCCTAGCTGTACCAGATCTAAAACTATATTATAAAGCAGTGGTCATCAAAACCATATGTTACTGCCTAAGAAATAGAGTAACTGATGAGTAGAACAGGTTATATTCACAAAACAAAATAGTCAGTGACTATAGTAATCTAGTATTTGAC
Source organism: Antechinus flavipes (assembly GCF_016432865.1). Lineage (NCBI taxonomy): Eukaryota > Metazoa > Chordata > Mammalia > Dasyuromorphia > Dasyuridae > Antechinus > Antechinus flavipes. Next base: position 267,086,337 of record NC_067401.1, read on the forward strand.
AAAACCAAAGACCCCAGTTTTTGAGATAAGCATTTAATATTTGACAAAAACTGCTGAGAAAATTGGAAACTGATATGGCACAAACTAACCTTTGAACTGCACCTAACACCATATACTAAGATAAGGTCTAAATAGCTTCATGATCTAGACATAAAGAATGATATTATAAACGCATTTTTTAAAAAAAGGATAGTTTACTCTCAGATTTGGGGAGGAGGAAGGAATTTGTGACCAAAGAAGAACTAGAGGTCATCATTGATCATAAAATAGGTAATTTTGATTATATTAAGTTAAAAAGTTTTTGTATAAGCAAAACTAAATGCAAACAATATTTGAAGGGAAGCAATAAACTAAGAAAACTTGAATAAAGACCTTGTTTCTAAAATACATAGAGAATTGATTCAAATTTATACTAATTCAAGCCATTCTCCAATTCATAAATAATCATAGGAAATGAACAGACAGTTTTCAGATGAAGAAACTGAAACTATTTGTAGTCATATGAAAAGGTCCTGCAAATCACTAGTGATCAGAGAAATGCAAATTAAGACAACTCTGAGATACCACTACATACCTGTCAGATTTGCTAAAATTACAGGAAAAGCTCATGACAAATATTGGGGGGTGTAGAGGGCTGAAACTCCAAAAAAGTATGCTTGAATCAAACAATCCAGCACTTAAGGCTAATTACCTATTCGATGTGAGAAAATGATTCTATTAGAGGGACTTCCGGTTAAGATGGCGGACAGGAGGCTCACAGCTGCATAAGCTCCACGCTTTATCTCACTGTCCACTTCATTACAAGCCTCTGAATCAATGCTTGACTGAAAAAAACCCACATATAGTTACCAAGAGAAGCCATCCTTGAGATTCGCCAAGAAAGGTCTGTCTTTACTGGAGGGCTGGGACGGTTTTAGATCGGGCGCAGGCGGCGGGCAGTGGCAGTGAGAGCACGGGAGCAGACTGGAGAGGGGGTGGGGAGTGATCGCAGCTGTCTCTGCGGGGAGAGCTTCGCTACAGGTTTGGATACTTTGCTCTGGCAGCAAGTCAGCAGCCCAACAGAGAAGCTAAAAACACCAGGGCTGAAGAATACAACCCCAAACAGCTGGAGTCTCCCGGGACCTGGCCGCCCCCCCCCTTCCCCCCCCCCCCCCACAGTGACTCAGCACTCTGGGATCTCAGAGCACATGCGCAACACAGTCCTGCTAGTGCCTCACTGCTGCCCCCTGCAGTCTGGAGAGGAAGCTTGGTAACATACCCAGCCCCTCCCCCAAAGAAAGACTCCATTTTTTTCTGTTTTTCTTTGCTATTTTGTCTTTGATTATTAGACAGAATGAGCAAGAAGCTGAAGAGGACTTTAACCCTTGACAGCTTCTATACAGATAGAGAGCAGACTCTAAATCCTGAGGAGACTAAAAACAGACAGTCTCCAGGTGAATCCCCAAAGGAGGAGATCATCTGTTCCTCAGCACAGATGAACCTCATAGAAGTAATTAAAAAAGCTCTCACAAGGGAGCTAGAAGAAAAATGGGAAAAGGAGAGGGAGGCTTGGCTAAAGAGCCTGGAGAAGTCAGTTAAAGAGAGAGTGGATAAAGAAGTAAAATCCTTGAAAAATAGGATTGTGAACTGGAAACAGAAAATAGCTCTCAAAAAAACAAAATTGGCGAAATGGAAAAAAATTCCACAGAACAAAAGAATTCAATTGGACAATTAGAAAAAGATCTTTAAAAAGTGAGTGAAGAAAACACTTCACTGAAAATCAGAATTGAACAAGTGGAATTGAATGACTCGCACAGACAAGAAGAATCAGTCAAGCAAATCCAAAAAAATCAAACAATGGAAAAGAATGTGAAATACCTTCTGGGGAAGACAACAGACCTGGAAAACAGATCCAGGAGAGACAATCTGAGAATCATTGGACTCCCAGAAAAGAATGATGAAAAAAAGAGCCTGGACACTATTTTCCAGGAAATTATCAAAGAGAACTGCCCAGAAGTCATAGGAACAGAGGAAAAAATAAACATTGAAAGGATTCATCGATCACCCACTGAAAGGGATCCTAAAATCAAAACACCAAGGAATATAGTGGCCAAATGCCAGAACCCTCAGATGAAGGAAAAAATATTGCAAGCGGCTAGAAAAACCCAATTCAAGTATCAAGGAACCACAATAAGGATCACCCAGGATCTGGCAGCATCCACATTAAAAGATCGAAGGGCCTGGAATATGATATTCCGAAAGGCTAAGGAACTTGGTATGCAACCAAAAATAACTTACCCAGCAAGAATGAGCATCTTTTTCCAGGGAAGAAGATGGACATTCAATGAAGTAAGCGAATTTCATCTATTTCTGATGAAAAAGCCAGAACTTAATAAAAAGTTTGATCTACAAATATAGAACTCAAGAGAAATCTAAAAAGGTAAAGATTAATCTTGGGAACTATATTTTGACTATATAGATGTATAAAGAATATATGTATACCTTGTTCTAGAAATTGATGTGGAAAGGACATTGTACCAGAAAAAGGGTAAAGTGGGGATAGTACATCTCATGAAGAGGCATAGGAAACCCATTATATCTGAGAGAAAGAAGGGAGGGGGATGAATATAGTGGGTATCTTACTGCCTTCAGAATTGGCTTTAAGTGAAAAATCTTAAGATATATTCAATCTATGGTGAAACTTCTCCCACCTCATTGAAAAGTGAGAAGGGAAAAGTGAAAAGGGAAGGAATAAGCTAAGCGGAAGGGAATAAGGAAACTGGGAGGGAAAGGGGTATAATAGGGGGAGGAACTCTAAGGCGGGGGGAGGGATACTAAAAAGGGAGAGCTGTGAGAAGCAAGTGGTGCTCACAAGCTTAATACTGGAAAGGGGGGAAAGGGGAAAGAAGGGAGAAAAGCGTAAACCGGGGTTAACAAGATGGCAAGTAATACAGAATTGGTCATTCTAACCATAAATGTGAACGGGGTAAACTCCCCCATAAAGAGGAAGCGGTTAGCAGAATGGATTAAAAGCCAGAATCCTACAATATGTTGTTCACAGGAAACACACCTGAAGCGGGGAGATACATGCAGGTTAAAGGTAAAAGGTTGGAGCAAAATCTACTATGCTTCAGGTGAAGTCAAAAAAGCAGGGGTAGCCATCCTGATCTCAGATCAAGCTAAAGCAAAAATTGATCTAATTAAAAGATTAAGGAAGGGCACTATATCTTGCTAAAGGGCAGCATGGATAATGAAGCACTATCTATATTAAACATATATGCACCAAGTGGGGTAGCATCTAAATTCTTAAAAGAGAAACTAAGAGAGCTGCAAGAAGAAATAGACAGTAAAACTATAATAGTGGGAGATCTTAACATTGCACTCTCAGAATTAGATAAATCAAACCACAAAATAAATAAGAAAGAAGTCAAAGAGGTAAACAGAATACTAGAAAAGTTAGATATGATAGATCTCTGGAGAAAATGTAATGGAGACAGAAAGGAATACACTTTCTTTTCAGCATTTCATGGAACCTATACAAAAATTGATCATATATTAGGACATAAAAACCTCAAACTCAAATGCAGTAAGGCAGAAATAGTAAATGCATCCTTTTCAGACCACGATGCAATGAAAATTACATTCAACAAAAAACCAGGGGGAAATAGACCAAAAAATAATTGGAAACTAAATAATCTCATGCTAAAGAATGATTGGGTGAAACAGCAAATCATAGACATAATTAATAACTTCACACAAGAAAACGATAATAATGAGACATCATACCAAAATGTATGGGATGCAGCCAAAGCGGTAATAAGGGGAAATTTCATATCTCTTGAGGCCTATTTGTATAAAATAGAGAAAGAGAAGATCAATGAATTGGGTTTGCAACTAAAAATGCTAGAAAAGGAACAAATTAAAAACCCCCAGTCAAACACTAAACTTGAAATTCTAAAAATAAAAGGAGATATCAATAAAATTGAAAGTAAAAAATCTATTGAAATGATTAATAAAACTAAGAGTTGGTTCTATGAAAAAACCAACAAAATAGACAAACCCTTAGTAAATCTGATTAAAAAAAGGAAAGAGGGAAATCAAATTGTTAGTCTTAAAAATGAAAAGGGAGAACTCACCAGTAACGAAGAGGAAATTAGAGCAATAATTAGGAGTTACTTTGCTCAACTTTATGCCAATAAATTCGACAACTTAAATGAAATAGAAAAATACCTCCAAAAATATAGCTTGCCCAAACTAACAGAGGAAGAAGTAAATATCCTAAACAGTCCCATCTCAGAAAAAGAAATAGAACAAACTATCAATCAACTCCCTAAGAAAAAATCCCCAGGACCAGATGGATTTACATGTGAATTCTACCAAACATTTAAAGAACAATTAACTCCAATGCTAAATAAACTATTTGAAAAAATAGGGATCGAAGGAGTCCTACCAAACTCCTTTTATGACACAGACATGGTACTGATACCTAAACCAGGTAGGTTGAAAACAGAGAAAGAAAATTATAGACCAATCTCCCTAATGAATATTGATGCTAAAATCTTAAATAAAATATTAGCAAAAAGATTACAGAAAATCATCCCCAGGATAATACACTATGACCAAGTAGGATTTATACCAGGAATGCAGGGCTGGTTCAATATTAGGAAAACTATGTGCATAATTGACTATATCAATAACCAACCAAACAAAAACCATATGATCATCTCAATAGATGCAGAAAAAGCATTTGATAAAATCCAACATCCATTCCTAATAAAAACACTTGAGAGCATAGGAATAAATGGACTTTTCCTTAAAATAGTCAGGAGCATATATTTAAAACCATCAGTAAGCATCATATGCAATGGAGAAAAACTGGAACCTTTCCCAGTAAGATCTGGAGTGAAGCAAGCTTGCCCTCTATCACCATTATTATTTAATATCGTATTAGAAACACTAGCCTCGGCAATAAGAGTCGAGAAAGGTATTAAAGGAATTAGAGTAGGCAATGAGGAAACCAAACTATCACTCTTTGCAGATGATATGATGGTATACCTAGAGAACCCCAGAGATTCTACTAAAAAGCTATTGGAAATAATTCATAATTTTAGCAAAGTAGCTGGCTACAAAATAAATCCCCATAAATCCTCAGCATTTTTATACATCACCAACAAAACCCAACAGCAAGAGATACAAAGAGAAATTCCATTCAGAATAACTGTTGATACCATAAAATATTTGGGAATCTATCTACCAAAGGAAAGTCAGGAATTATATGAGCAAAATTATAAAAAAGTCTCCACACAAATAAAGTCAGACTTAAATAATTGGAAAAATATTAAGTGCTCTTGGATCGGCCGAGCGAACATAATAAAGATGACAATACTCCCTAAACTAATCTATTTATTTAGTGCTATACCAATCAGATTTCCAAGAAAATATTTTAATGATCTAGAAAAAATAACAACAAAATTCATATGGAACAATAAAAAGTCGAGGATCTCAAGGGAATTAATGAAAAAAAAATCAAATGAAGGTGGCCTAGCTGTACCTGATCTAAAATTATATTATAAAGCAGCAGTCACCAAAACCATTTGGTATTGGCTAAGAAATAGATTAGTGGATCAGTGGAAAAGGTTAGGTTCACAAGACAGAATAGTCAACTATAGCAATCTAGTGTTTGACAAACCCAAAGACCCTAACTTCTGGGAAAATAATTCATTATTTGATAAAAACTGCTGGGATAATTGGAAATTAGTATGGCAGAAATTAGGCATGGACCCACACCTAACACCATATACCAAGATAAGATCAAAATGGGTCCATGACCTAGGCATAAAGAACGAGATTATAAATAAATTAGAGGAACATAGAATAGTTTATCTCTCAGACTTGTGGAGGAGAAAGAAATTTGTGACCAAAGATGAACTAGAGACCATTACTGATCACAAAATAGAAAATTTTGATTACATCAAATTAAAAAGCCTTTGTACAAACAAAACTAATGCAAACAAGATTAGAAGGGAAACAACAAACTGGGAAAACATCTTCACAGTTAAAGGTTCTGATAAAGGCCTCATTTCTAAAATATATAGAGAACTGACTCAAATTTATAAGAAATCAAGCCATTCTCCAATTGATAAATGGTCAAAGGATATGAACAGACAATTTTCAGAGGATGAAATTGAAACTATTACCACTCATATGAAAGAGTGTTCCAAATCATTATTGATCAGAGAAATGCAAATTAAGACAACTCTGAGATACCACTACACACCTGTCAGATTGGCTAAGATGACAGGAAAAAATAATGATGAATGTTGGAGGGGATGCGGGAAAACTGGGACACTAATGCATTTTTGGTGGAGTTGTGAACGAATCCAACCATTCTGGAGAGCAATCTGGAATTATGCCCAAAAAATTATCAAATTGTGCATACCCTTTGATCCAGCAGTGTTTCTATTGGGCTTATATCCCAAAGAAATACTAAAGAAGGGAAAGGGACCTGTATGTGCCAAAATGTTTGTAGCAGCCCTGTTTGTAGTGGCCAGAAACTGGAAAATGAATGGATGCCCATCAATTGGAGAATGGCTGGGTAAATTGTGGTATATGAATGTTATGGAATATTATTGTTCTGTAAGAAATGACCAGCAGGATGAATACAGAGAGGACTGGTGAGACTTACATGAACTGATGCTAAGTGAAATGAGCAGAACCAGGAGATCATTATACACTTCGACAACGATATTGAATGAGGACATATTTTGATGGAAGTGGATTTCTTTGACAAAGAGACCTAAGTTTCAATTGATAAATGACGGACATAAGCAGCTACACCCAAAGAACGAACACTGGGAAACAAATGTGAACTATCTGCATTTTCGTTTTTCTTCCCTGGTTATTTATACCTTCTGAATCCAATTCTCCCTATGCAACAAGAGAACTGTTCAGTTCTGCAAACATATATTGTATCTAGGATATACTGCAACATATCCAACATATAAAGGACTGCTTGCCATCTAGGGGAGGGGGTGGAGGGAGGGAGGGGGAAAAAATCGGAAAAGAAACGAGTGCAAGGAATAATGTTGTCATTATAAAGTAATCATTAAATAAAAAATTAAAAAAAAAAGAAAATGATTCTATTAGCATATATTTGGATTAATGGTTCTTCTCACTGTTGGTGCTTGCTGAATGTTTGGTGTTAAGATAACCAGAGGCAAGGATTGGAGGTTGGAGGGAGAGAGGCCATAGTCACTTGGTGGCAGGACAAGGAGGAGAGTGGTTGGTCACACCAGACTCCAGAATCAAGGATTCTGCTTGCCTGCCTCCTTTACTTCTCCCCCTAAAGACCAAAGACTTTAATTCATCTTGACTCTGGCTCACCCCGAGGCCTCCAGGGAGCTAGCTTGTACTTTATAGGAGAGGATGTAGGAAAATTGGGACACTGATATGTTGTTGGTGGAACTGTGAATGGATGTAAACATTCTGTAGAGCAATTTGAAATTATGTTCAAAAAATTATCAAACTTTGCCTACCCTTTGATCCAGCAGTGTTTCTAATGGGTTTATATCACAAAGAGATCTTAAAGGAGGGAAAGTGACCCACATATGCAAAAATGTTTGTTTGCAGCCCTTTTTAGTGGCTAAAAACTGGAAAGTGAATGGATGCCCATCAATTGGAGTAGGGCTGAATAAATTATGGTATATGAATATTATGGAATATTATTGTTCTATAAGAAATGACCAACAGGATGATTTCTGAGAGGCCTGGAGAGATTTACATGAATGGATGCTAAGTGAAATGAGCAGAACCAGAAGATCATTATACATAGCAACAACAAGACTATATGACAATCAATTCTGATGGATGTGGCTCTCTTCAACAATGATATCATTCAATTCAGTCCCTATTGTTCAATGATGAATAGGGCCATGTATACCAAGAGAGAGAACAATGGGAACTGAGTGTAGACCACAACATAGCATTTTCACACTCTCTGTTGTTGTTTGCTTGCATTTTGTTTTCTTTCACAATTTTTTTTTCCTTCTTCTTGATCTGATTTTTCTTGTGCAGCAAGATAATTACACACACACACACACACACACACACACACACACACACACACATTTTGGATTTAACATTTTAACATATATTTTAACATATGTATTAGATATGTGTGGTCTTCTTCTTCTTTTTTTTTTTCTATAATATAATTGTTCTCTTTGGGAGCAGGTTTCTTGGGGAAGTTTCTGGAGTCAGCCTTAGTTTCAGTTCCAAGTAATAATCACCTCAAATGCAGCCAGGGATTAAAGTACAGTCTTTTATTGTCTCTTCCAAAATATCCCAGTAAGCTTTCCTTGGTTTCAAGAACTCTTGTTGCTTGTCCTTTGCCTCTGCAAGTTTCAGCCACCAACTCTCTCTGAATCCTGGCTCTGAATCTCCTGACAGAATTCTGGCTCTCAATCTCTTCCACTGACTCCTGACTGAGCTCAGCTCTTTTTATGCTCTTTTAGAGGTGTAAACTCAAAGGTTGACTCCTCCTCCGAGAGTAAAATTATGGGAAATGTAACTTGTGAATCTCCCAGATTTGTGAACTCTAATGTGTGAAACTCTTAAAGGTGTAAGGATTCTAACATGTATTGTATTGGACTACCTGCCATCGAGGAGAAGAGGTGGGGGGGAAGGAGGGGAAAATTTGGAAAAGAAGGTTTTGCAAGGGTCAATGTTGAAAAAAATTATGCATGTATATATTTTGTAAATAAAAAGCTTTAATTAAAAAATATTCATGGGTGCAGTTGTTATCTGCAGAGATAGTTGAGAGCAAGAATCTAATTTTTTTTTCTGCTCCTATTTCTTCTCTTTGATAGAAAGTGATGAGACCAGTTGCCATGATCTAAATATTTTTAATATTAATTTCAAGCCAGCTTTTAGATTCTCCACTTTCACCCTCATCAAGAAACTTCATGATTCTTCACTTTCTGCCTTCAAGGGGGTATTGTCTGCAAATCTGAAAAGTGTTTATATTTAATTCTGGCTTTTCATTAATTCAGTGGGAATTTCTTTTCTTTTCTTTTTTTTTTTTTGTTTTTGTTTTTTACTTACCCCTTCTTTAAAAAATCATAAATTGCTTAAACATGATTTCAAAAATATTTTTCCCCAATAGATGATGTTTACCTACTTAATTTAGTGATTGTGCCACTGGAAAAAAAAATCTACCAGCTTCCGAAATTATTCAATTTGTACTTTATTGAATATTTCTTTATGAAATCTGTCTTTGGATAGAAAATCTACTTATAAGCTGTAAGTCAAATGCATTTCATTCCTTTCTGTATTCCAATATTACTTGTCCTAAGAACAGTCATCACAAGCAGTTTACCTATATAATTGTTCCCCGAATATGTCTTTCATCTTTGTAAATTAAGGAATTGCTAGTTAAGTAAAAAATTACAGAATTGAGGAAATTTAGACTTAATAATGGATCTCAATAGTCTTCTCTTATAAGCCAAATGTCAAAAATAAGGTCTAAAACATCATATCCAACAAATGGTTATCCAGCTTCTCCTGTAATTATAATAATGGGAATATAATAATAATATTAATAATAATAATAAGGAATGTGCAACTGACGCAATTTTAAATAGTTTTAGTCATTTTTTATTTGTTTACATAAAGTATAAATTTCAATCATTTTGATCTTATGCAAATGGCTTCTATTTCTTCCTTCTTGGGGGCCAAGCATGGCAAGCATAATTCTTTCAGCACATACAAATTTTCTGTGGCACGGAAAGACTGCTAATACTTGCAGATAACTATCAACTTCCAACTTATATTTATTTTATGATTCAGTCCACTATATAGTTTTATTAGCAAAATACAGCTAAAAAGTATCAAAGTTTAATTAGCCAATCAGTAAGTAAGTATATTGAATATCTACTATATGGTCAAAGCTATTCACTTAAGATGGGAGGAGTTCAGGAAATTCATCTTAGAGGTGAATTTTGAAAAGAGGCAAAATAGTGCCAAAGAAGCTAGAGGAAAATATAGGACATATTATAGGGGGCAAAAAAAGAAGAAAAAAAATTTTGACAAAAGGAAAAAAATCCATTTACCAAATATAGGAAAGCTAAGAAAAGAATGAAGATATGACTAACAGTGAATATTAGTTAGGTTATGTAAATATTTTATTTAACAGGTCTAAATTCAAAAGCAAAATGAAACTTTTAATATTTTTCCAATGTAATTGAGACTTAGTAGCATTACCAAAACAGTATATACTAGAGTTGAAAATTGAACTGAGATCATTCTGACTTCAAGGCTGGCTTTCTATCTAATATTGGCTGGTCTCAAGAATTAAAATTCACTGGCAAACAATTGAGTACTATAAAAAGTCAAGTAAAAGTAAGTGCTTTGCAATAAATAAAATTATGCATATATACATAACATATATAAATAAACACAATTTGTAGTGTATACAAATGTGTTATATATATATATAAAGCTAAAAATTAAAACAAAAACTATTTGGTATCCCCAGAAAATACCTTTCATCCTAATGAAATATATATGAATTAATTATCTGCAAGAGTCACACAGAATGTAATATGCATGAATTTTGATTCATTCTGCTGAGGGAATTACTCACCTCAAAAGATCATACACCCAATAAAGTATGGATGTATAATAATTTACTTAAAGTTGTAATCAATAACATCATGATTTTATAGACAGATAAATCAAGACAGAAAAGTTAAACATATTTCAAATGTCATTCAATAAATCGCTAAATTGTGAACAGTGAGAAATCTAATAAAATAACCAATCTTTTTCTTTATTTAATTTATTAGATCATTGTGATTCTATTATTATGTTTATAAGGTCTTGCAGAGATCTTTTGAAATATGTAGCCTGAATGAAAATATGGCTTTGAAACTTAAATGTTTATTTGCTTAAATCCCAACAATCTTTGTCAATTATGTGAATTTTAAAAGTACTTATACTCTCAATAATTTTCATTAGGTCTATGTGGACAGTAGTAGGTTCTTGTCTGCTTTAACTATATCATATATTTCTTACATTCTTTCTTGGTATATTCTCTAAATGAGGGATGGAAGTAGCAGGGACTTAGAATAGTTTGCTTGATCAATAATTAATTAATGGTTAATTATTATAAGGCTAATAATATTACCAATGCCAATCCTATATTTTAAAGGTTTTTTTTCTAAATATGTGTCATTTCATTTTAATAACCTATAATTTTCAATTGGATTAATAAAAACCCAATCATCACCTAAAAGTGTTGATATTTAGTTGTTTGAATTGTATTGTTTATATATGTGTGTGTGTGTGTGTGTGTGTGTATACACACACACACACACACACACACATATATACTTATGTGTTTATAGATGTTTATATACATACATACACATACATATATACTCACAATAAATGTTTTAGAACACAGAAAACTGGTTCAAGAAAAACTCTCAGCAACTCCCCTTCACCATTTTTTAAAAATTATTTTTATGGAATGAACAATTGGCAACCATTATTACACCTAATCCCATAACAGAAAAAAATTTCACATGGACTCTAGCAGCATATTCCAGCTTCCATTTATTACTAAAACTTTAGCAAGAAGATCTGAAAGGATAATTCTTTGCTACATTACAGCAGAAGGAAATTGATTTAAGTTAAGAGTCTTACATACCAGTGTCCTTTTCACGCATTGTTTAATGTGTTCTAAAACTGTGCAGAGAGAATCATGCTCAGACTATCTAATTCTAAACAGCATCCTGACCATAAAAATGTGGCTTCTCTGTCAACACAGCACAGACCTCCTATGGCAGCATTTGAAAGGCCTGTTCCGAAAGCTGCAAATATTTCACTTTAACTTCCACACCATCCCATGCTGTGATGTTTTCCTTGTTCCTTATATGCAGGTCATTCTGCATATTTCCCACAGAATTCCCGCAGAGGACCTTTGACATATTCATGAAGTTATAAAAACATTTGAATGAGCCAGTGTAAAAAAAAATGGATAAACATTCAAAAAAAATTTTACCACAAAAGTAATATGAAAATATCCATGAATAGAAAACAGGTTAGTATGTTCCACAATTTAGTCATTGCTCTGTCAATGGACAATTACATTCTCTCTCAATTTTCATACTAAAAATAGGGGCAGATTATTGTTGAAAAATGTCTTTTAAGCAATTAGCAATGTGTAAAATAGACAAGAAGCAAAAAACAAAGAAACACTATTTTCTTATAAACATAAATTTCTAAAATACATTATAAAGAAATTGTCTCAACTACATCCCAGAACTACCAAATTTCCATTGTTAACATCATTACTTTAGTATCATAGTAGGGAACAAAGTATCTAGAAAGAGTGAAGGAGAAAGTCACTCTGGACATAGGCCTTAAAAGATGATGTTTAAATGCAATGAAAAGCATGAGTCTAGCCATTATAATTGTATCTCCATGGCCCAACCAAATTTTTTATTTCTATACTTAATGGAAAGAGGAAAAGGTGGCATATCCATGTCTTTTATCTATACCAAACTCTTGTTAATGCAATCAAATGTTCTATGTCTGAGTTATTTAAGAAGGAATGCTCCAAGTTGTGTGCTGAATGCTGAGAAAACAAAATAACTGGGATTTGGTGCTAGTTACGGAACCTATTAGATTGCTTGGTTCATGTAAGTTTCCATGTGAATATGTTGGAAGTCTACTTTCTAGTGAATCTGAATAATAAGGAATGCAAGTACTTTAGAGAAACTGTGGAATTCCTGTGGACTTTCTCTCACTGGTTCTTGTCTAACTAATCATTTGTTAAAGACCAGGATTTTGATTAGCAATAGAGGAATATAAAAGCCTCTCAGTTTCAGCTATTTCTTTATTCAGCAGCACTTTGACTATTTCTAAGGAGAGACAATGATGAAAAGGGGGGGAAAAAAGCATTATAGTATTCTTTCCTCTTTAGCTATTTAGTTCTGAAAAGGTTAGAGTCTTGAGTTTTTTGTTTGTTCTTTTCTGTTCTAGGTAAAGATTTTTAGTGTCCAAACTTATAATTTTCTAAAGGTTTTGAGATCATTTTGGCATATTAGCATTTCAGAATTGAATTCTAGAGTTAATACAATATTGATGTACTTAGAAAAAAGGGATAACCTTGCCAAATGAATTTTGGAACCAGAGAGCAGAGGTAGCTGTGGCAAATAGCATCTGGCAAAGTGGCTATCTTTTTATGTCAAAAAAAAATTTTTAAATAGTTTTAATAGTTTGGAATGCTGGTCATAGGCCATCCACAACAGAAAAATAACAGAACCAATGTAGGCCAAAACCATTGAAAATAGGGAATAGGAACTACAACATTTCTGGGTCACTCTTCTCTACCTTAAGGGGGCAGATAAAACAGGTTTAGCTCTTAGAGAGACAGAGTTTATATGATGTACAACAAAAAAGCAAAGACAGTTCCTTCCCCCAAAGAGTTTGTTTTCTAATGGAAGAGATGTAATACATAAGGAAGTAGGCAAGGAAGAGTATTTTGGTTCATGAAATTGCAAGTTTAGGAAGTGGAGTCTTATGGATTAGATTGATACACCTTTGTTAGACAGATTCTGCTAGAAAGTCTATGTTAAGGGCAGTGCACAAGCTAGTCATGTCTTCCTTACTTTATGGGATTTAGTTCCACCTTTCTAGAGATTCCTCTTCTTATCCTTATTCAGCTTTCTTTTAAGGATTGTCTTAGAATGTAAGCTTCTCAAGGCCTACATTTTATGGAGATAAGCAGGCTGCCCTTCTTCCCCCTCCTTTGTCCCTGGCTTGTAGACTTCAAAATTACTTATCTTTATCCCCTTCTTTCATCCTACCTTTTAAAATCTCTTTTGGATTTTTATTTCCCACCTCCTATTAGAATAGAAAAATTTTAAAAATAGGAGCTGTCTTTCATTTTGCTTGAATTTGTAGGCCTTGACACTGTGCCTGAAAAATAATAAGAATTTAATAGTCACCAGCAAAGTAGAAAACACATAGAGGTCTGGTTTTAGAGTCAAGAAGACCCAAATTAAAATCCAGTCTCAGTCACTTATCACTTAGCTGCATGTCTCTGGCTAAGTCATATATCTTTAATTTTCTCAATTTCCAAAACTGGAAAAGTGGGATAATAACACCTATTTCTGAAGGGTTTCATAAAGATTAAACCCATTGATTAAATGCACATCTAGATTAACATACTAACACATAGTAGTTGCATAATAAATATTTGATTCATTCAACAAGTTTCTGGGATGAAGGTCTTATTTCTCAAATATAAAATGAAGTGAGTTAAATACACATGCCTTCTCATATGTGTGTTTGTGTGTGTGTGTGTGTGTGTGTGTATGTCATTTCCCAATTGATAAAGAACAAAAATATGTGATCTGTGCCCAAATATTACGAAATCATGCATATCCTTTGATCTAACAATACCACTACTAGGTATCAATCCCAAAAGAAATATTAAAAAAAAGAAATGATTCCTTCCTTCTAGGCTTCTTTCCTTTCCTTGTCTTTCTCATTTTTTTTAAAGTAGCTGTATTTTCCGGATTCTTTACTTTTATCTGGGAAGGAAATAGACGATATTCATGATTCAGGTAAAGATTTGACTAAATAGCCTTAAAAGTTTTCTCATACCTCAAATAATGCCATTTTTTCTATAAAAACTAAAGGGTTAGTGTATTTCTTGTAACTATTGGCCTTCCCTATTAATAAAATGTTATTAAAATGACAAGATCTTGGAGAGAAAATAATTAATAGATATATCTGTCCTTGCAGATAGCCCTTTTTAAAATCACCCCTCTCTCTCTCCAATTATCAGTCGATTGTTTTCCCAATGGGTACAGCCATGCCTACATGACCACCATTCAAAAGAGAACCACAAAAAGAACAAAAAGAACAGGAATAAGCCAAATCACCTCCCTCAATACATCTATGGTCACTATCCTATTATAGGAATAAGTTCCATCCTTACCACTTAAGTGTCATTTGTCAAATTTTGTCATTTCTACCACCCCAGCTTCTCTGGTATATGATCACTTTTCCCATTGCCTTAACTGTGGTATAAGTTGTTATTAAATGAATTACTACAACTTTCCTGTTTGTTGCTCTATCTGTTGCAATGGTCTCCCTACTTCATTCCTTACTCCATTCTACTTAACTATAAAACTGATCTTTCTACAAAGAAATTCTGGTCATATCACCCCTTATTCAATAAAGTTTTATGGCTCTTCATTCATTATTTCTAGGATCAATTATAAAATCCTCTTTAAAACCCTTCATAATCTAGTTCATTCCTACCTTTCTAATTTTCTTATGTTTTTGTACCATCCATGTATTATGCAATCTAGTGTTATTTATATTCTTACTATTCCTTGAACATGGCATCCTATATCTTTACTCTGTGCATTTTCACTTATAATTCCCCACACCTTGAATAAATATATATTCTCTGCTGACTAGTTTTTCTAGTTTTTCAAGTCTTAACTAGCTTCCCACTTTCTATAAGAAGTATTTCCCAGTCCTTTTTAATCTTAGTTTCTTCCCTTTGATACTATCCTAAAATTGATACTATCCTTCTCCTCTTATTCTTTTTGTTGTTATCTTTTGGATAGTGGTCTTGTAGGCATGGCTGTACCCACTGGGAAAACAATTGACTGATAATTGTAGAGAGAGAGGGATGATTTAAAAAAGGGCCATCTGCAAAGACAGATCCTAAAAAATACTATCCTATATAAGTATATACAAAATATATACATACACATATATACACATGCACATGTATATATGTATGTGTGTATAGGTGTATATATGTATGTATAAACTGGACACAGAGACAAAAGTAAAACTATTCCTACCCAAATGGAGATTGCATTCTGTGCTGCATGTGTAAAAATCACAAGCTCCATAATATAGTAAAACATTTATCAAAATTTATTTTATCTACAAAATACTGCAATCTTCTGTAAAACTTTTTAAATCTCTGAAAATTCCTTGAGAATGTGCTTTTTATTTGATGATACTTTTTTTTCAGAGGCAAAAGGGGAACTTTTAAGTGAAGCAGAAAGTAAACTTTTCATAGTCTTGGTATGAAGGGTGAAAGGTCCACATTTAAAAAAATAAATTCCACAGTCAAGTGGGATAGATTTTATTGAGGTGATTTAAAAACAAAAGAGTGTATCATTCCATTCATGCAGTTTTGTAATAATTCAAGACTTTCAAAAGTTTAGTTTTCATGGTGCTTTTTATCTTTCCTCCAAAGCTTTACTGGCCTTTAAAATAGGAATTTAAATGTTAATAATTAATTAATCAAAAATGTGTAATCTTTAATTAATAGAACTTAGTATTGTGATGTTTATTATTGGTGCATTCTGATGTTTCATGTGGTTTGGAGTTCATTTTAGGAAGGCACTTTAAAAGCTAGAGAACAGAGGAAGATAAACAAAAGTTTGGAGGATATAAAGATCATGCTGTAGAAGTATCTTTTGAAGGAGATAAGTATATGTAATACACAGAAAAGCCATTTAGAGTGTGGATTAGACTTGTTTTGCTAGGCTACAAAAAGAGAAACTAGAAATAAATGATAGAAGTTCTAAAGAGGAAAATTTAGATTCTAAGTTGGAATGAAATTCCTTAAGGTTAGAGTTTTCCACCCAATGTGGTAATTCATAATTTCATTCCTAGTTATCAGAAAGGAAGTCCAGTATTTCTGTTGAACTCAGCAACTTTGAACTCTGAGATTACTGTAATCTCCTTTGGGAGAAGAAGTTTTAATTTTGTTTTTGTGTTCAATTCTTAATACAGTGTTGGAAACATACTATCACTATATAAATGCCTGTGGTTTTCTTGATTATTAAATAAACAGGATTCTGTACATTGAACAACATACACACAAACATTTTGTGTGTATGTTGTTCAATGTACAGAATCCTGTTTATTTAATAATCAAGAATATATATATGTATACACACCCCACACACATATATACATAAAATAGGTATGTATGTATATCTGTATGGATAGATAAATAGATATAAAAGTGTGTGCAAATAAATATATACAAATATATATGCACACACACATGCACATATTTATAATTAACCAAAAAAAAAAAATGCTATGTTTACAAAACTATTCTTATGTTAGCATGCAGTTAAGTTTGTATAGAGAAGTATAGTGCAGGAGTATATATACTTATTAGAAAATACTTACAATCAAAGAGATTCTACTTGAAATGTAGGATGAGCTCACTGGGCATTCACAGTAAGCCAACCCCCAGGAAAGGGAGCTGTCAAAAGGGTTAATCATCCTAATTAAGAGATAGGGCAAGTCAAAGCTCACAAGTCAATCTGTAGATTGGGCCTATCTATAAACAGTGAATAGTCTGTGCACTTCCATCCTTGGGATAATAGTGGAGGGAGAGATAGGGAGAAAGTGGAGAGACAGAGAGACTCAGAGAGAAACAGAGACAGAGAGAAACAAGCAGAAACAGAAACAGAGACAGAGAGAGAGAGAGAGAGAGAGAGAGAGAGAGAGAGAGAAAGAGAGAAAGAGAAAGAGAGAAAGAGAGAGAGAGAGAGAGAGAGAGAGAGAGAGAGAGAGAGAAAGAGAGAGAGAGAAAGAGAGATCTAAAATTACCTCAATATGTACATATATAATGGGTTTCCTCTTACTACAGAAACATCTAGATTGCACAATGGGTAGAGTTCTGGGTGTGAAGTCAGAACAACTTGAGTTTAAATCCAGTCAGATGCTTATATTATTTTTGTGACAGTGGGAAAATCTCTTAAGCTCTGCTTTTTTCCATTCCTTTACAGGTAAAATGGGTTAATAATAACAATTACCTTCCAGGTTGTTGTGAAGTTCAAATGAGATAATAAATGTAAAGCACTTGGTACAGTGTCAGAGACATAGCAAGTGCAATATAATATCTTTAATATTATTATAGCTTTATCACTTTTCCAGTATTTTGTAGAAGGAATTAATATTCTATAATGGACTCCATTTGAAGGTCACTGAAGTTCATTTCAACTTCAATTTCATTACTCTGTGGAAATGCTGGACTAGCCTGAAGCAAAATTATAGTTTGAAAGAAGTTTGTTTTATTTATTTCCTAGTCCCTCTTTGTTTCTTGGTATTCCTATGTTTAGGTGCTCAGTCCCTTGCTTCTGTTCCCTCATTCCTCAATAGTCTTTCTAGTCTTCTTTGCCAATGATTTTTTGTTAATGTGAAATTACCCTTTTATAATAATAGCTTTTTATTGTTCAAAATATGTGCAAAGATAGTTTTCAACACTCACCCCTTCAAAACTTTGTGTTCCAAATTTTTCTCATTCCCTTTTTCCCTCTTTCTCCCCTAGACAGCAAGCAATAAATATAGGTCAAATATGTGCAATTTTTCTAAATATATTTCTATATTTATCATGATGCACAAGAACAAATCAGATTAAAAAGGGAAAAAATGAGAAAAAATAAGCAAGCAAAAAACAACAATGAAAGGTGAAAATACTATTTTGTGATCCACATTTAGTTCCCATAGTCCTCTCTCTGCATACAAATGGCTCTCTCCATCAAAGTCTATTAGAATTGGCCTGAATTGTCTTTCTGCTGAAAAGAATCAAGTCCATCAAATTGATCTTCACATAATCTTGTTTTTGCTGTGTACAATATTCACTTGGATCTACTCACTTCACTTAGCATCAGTTCTTGTAAGTTTCTGCAGACCTTTCTGAAAACATCCTGGTTGTTTCTTAAAAGCGAATAACATTCCATTTCACTCATATACCATAACTTCTTTAGCTATTTTCCAGCTGATGTGCATCCACTCACTTTTCAGTTCCTTGCCACGATAAAAAGGGTTGCTCCAAAAATTATTGCACATGTGGGTCCTTTTTTCCTTTTTTTATGATCTTTTTGGGATATAGGATCAGTAGAGATACTGCTGGGTCAAAGGGTATGCTCAGCTTGATAGCACTTTGGTTACAACTCCAAATTGTTCTCTAGAAATGTTGGATTTAAACTATAAAAAAAATGTATTAATGTCTCAGTTTTCTCACATTCCTTCCATCACTTATAATTACCTTTTCTTGTCATTTTAGCCAATCCAAGAGGTGTGAAATGGTACACTTAGAGTGGTAACTCTAAGACACTTAGAGTTGTCTTAATTTTTGTTTCTTTAATCAATAGTGATTTAGAGCATTTTTTCACATGACTAGAAATGATTTTAATTTCTTCATCTGAAAATCTTTGGTTCATATCCTTTGACCATTTATCACTTGGAAAATGTGTGCCAATGATTCTTACCTGGTTCCACATCCTTCCCTGCAAATCAAAACTTTCTATCTTCTATCCTCATTTCTTTCAATATTTTGCTGTTTCTTGATCCATAAAGTTTTAATAGGACAATGTAGATCAACTGAGGAATGGTATCTTTTGAGCTATTTGATATGACTTTTTTTTGAGGGAAATGGGGTTAAGTGACTTGCTCAGGGTCACACAGCTAATAAGCATGAGAGGCTAGATTTGAAATCAGAATCTCTTCATTCCAGGGCTGTAGCTCTATCTACTTTATCATCTAGCTGATTTTATTTTTTAAAACATATTATATGAACAGGCATTACTATTCTTAAATTGCAAATGAAAAAGCAGTGCTAGTTAATTGAAATGGCTTCTTCATGGCCTTCAATTTAGTAAATCCTAAAGTTATAATTTGCAAATACATTTCTATTGAATTTAGGTTCAATATGTTTCCCCCTAAACCTCCCAATTTATTTCAATAGAAGCAAACTTATACTCAGCATTTACTGTATTCAGAACATTGTATCAAACCCTGAATATCTGAATAAAATAATTTAAAGAAATTTTAAAAAATCTCAAGGAAATTGTTTCCTATTGGGAAGCCAGAGATGTGATTTGAAAACATTTAACTATGTGTATTATTTTTTGAAGAAGGCTAATATACTAACACTGAAGGTGATGAAGAAATGCATCTTGTAAGACATGACTCATGAGCTGAACCATGAAGGAAGCTAAGGGTTCCACAAGATGGAGATGAAAAATTCTGATGGGCATTAATATGGTCATAAAGTGGTGTGGCAGAGGAATACCAAGTTTGTGGAATAAGAAGGAGTTCAGAAGCTAAAAGCACAGAAAATACTGGAAAGTGATTGGTGGGAAATAAATCTTTAGACTGAACTTTGATTGTGAAGTCCTTTAAATGTCAACCTAAGAATTATCATTTTATCCTAGAGGCAATAGCTTCCAATGCTTCTTGAAGAAGATGATGATTCTCCACCTTTTTTTTTTTTTTTTGGTCATATAAGGGGTATCTTTACCCTTCAGTAGGGCTGATCCTTTAATCCATGTCCTTAGTTTCAATAATTATCCTTTCTAAGGCCAGAATCTTATATTTTCTCATGTTCTACCTTTTCCATAAAAATGTTCCTGATTGCCTCCATTTTTTGGCAATATACATTTTATTCCATTTATTATGAAATGATATGCATTATGTCTGCTTATGTTGACATTCTGATGTTAGGCTATACCCACTATGAAAACTGAAAACAGTTTTCTTTAATTCAGTATCTCACTCAGCACCAAGTATTATACTTTATATACAATAAATGCCTAGTAAATTTCTTTCTCTTATTATTACAATGAGAAAAGTTCTAGTCTAAGAATTGGGAATATCTTTCACCAAATACCTTCTCTAAAATTATCTAATTATTCAATGGAACCAATGTAAGTCACTTAACTTTTTTAAATTATACTTTCCTTATTAACAAAATGCAAAAGTCTAGCTAGGTGTCCTGCACTGTTTACAGGTGAACTGTAATACACTCAATATGCCTGATAACATTTTCATAATGCAAACCATAAGCTAGGATTGGGACATACTAAAGGACCATAAGCACAATGCAATCTCCCCAGAATCTGCACCCACATCTATTTATAAATTATTTTGAGGAAAGATGATCAAATTGTCCATAATTCATAGCATATCATTGAGTTTAACAACCTTGGCTGCCATTGTTTTCTCTGAATTCAAACATTTATGCAAACTTCTATGATTGGAGCACATTTTTTAAAAATTCTATCAATAGTGAAGATAGAGACCAGCTGGTCAACATCCTTTATGTAATGACCATGTTTTCTTCACTCTTCTCCTCTTTCAGGCTAATGAAGCTCAGTAACATTAATGTTTCTTTAAATGTCTCATTTTTACCCCTTTAATCATTTCCATTACTTTTCTATGGACACTCTCCAAATATCCAATAGTGTGAAAGTTGACATGCTCTTCTTTCTAATAGATAATTGATCATTGCAAAATAGAAGAGGATTACATTATAATCACACCATGATTCTATTTCTGTAAGGTGTCTTCCTGTATCATATATCCTGCCTTAAAAAATAAAAGTTACCACATAGACTCTAATTTAGTTTATGATTTCATTCCTTGTCTCCTCTATGTCATTTATTTTTCCTTGCTAAGATTACTGCTTTGTACTTGACCTCAGTGAATTATAATGTTTTGAATATTTTTTTCAAGTTGCTGAAGTCATTTTGAAGTATTATCCTATTCTCCATGGGACCAATCATATCCACCCAGTTACTCTTTATTTTGTCATTTAAGTCTTTGCATAAAATATCAAATGGTGCATAAGTCAAGATTGATAGGTTACTCAAAACAAATCTTCCAAATGGAATGGTGTCAATGGAGTCTCAAATTTATTAAAACATAATATCAGTAGGAGTAGGTTCACAGGTTAAGTCCCCATGTAGTTCTTTTAAGACTAACAATTAATTTTCCTTTTTCTAATCAAATTTACCAAAGGATTAGCTATTCTGTTATTTTTCTTATAAAATAACTTGGTATTATTTATTAATTCAACAGGTTTTTTTTTTTTTTACTTTCAATTTTATTGATCTCTTCTTTTATTTTTAGAATTTCAAATGGTATTTGATTGGAGGGTTTTATTTTGTTCTGTTTCTAGATTCTTTAGTTGCAAGCCCAATTCATTGATTTTCTCTTTCTCTATTTTATGCATCAGCATCTAGAGATATAAAATTTCCCCTTATTATCACTTTGGCTGCATCCCAAAAATTTAGGCATGTCATCTCATTATTGTCACTCTCTTGAATGGAATTATTAATTATATCTATGATTTGCTGTTTTACCCATTCATTCTTTAGGATGAGATTATTTAATTTCCAATTACTTTTTGATCTATTTTCCCCGGTCCTTTAATTGAATGTAATTTTTATTGCATTATGATCTCAAAAAAAATGAATTTACTATTTCTGCATTTCTGCATTTGATTTTGAAGTCTTTCTGTTCTAATATATGGACAATTTTTGCATAGGTTCCATAAACTGCTAAGAAGAAAGTGTAATCTGTTCTGTCTCCATTCACTTTTCTCCAAAGATCTATTATATCTAGTTTTTCTAGTATTCTATTTACCTTGCTAGCTTCTTTCTTAGTTATTTTGTAGTTTGATTTATTTAGTTCTGAGAGAGAAAGGTTGCAATCTCCCACTATTATAGTATTGTTGTCTATTTCTTCTTGCAACTCTCTCAACTTCTCCTTTAGGAATTTATATGCTACACCACTTGGTGAATATAGATTTAATATTGATATTGCTTTATTATCTATGATACTCTTTAACAAGATATAATTTCGTTCCTTATCTCTTTTAATTAGATCAATTTTTGCTTTTGTTTGATCTGAGATCAGGATGGCTACTCCTATTTTTGTTGTTGTTGCTGTTGTTTGTTTGTTTGTTTGTTTACTTTACATGATGCATAATAGATTCTGCTCCATCTTTTTACCTTTACTCTGTATCATTGTTCTTTAAATGTGTTTCTTGTAAACAACGTATTGTAGGATTCTGGCTTTTAATCCAGTTTGATATCATTTACACTTTATGGGAGAGTTCACTATATTCACATTTACAGTTAAAACTCCTAATTCTATATTTCCTGTCAAGTTATTAACCCGCAATTATATTTTTCTCTTTCATTTTCCCCTTTTCCTCTTCCATAGTATTTTATTCATGAAAACTACTTGCTTCAAGCAGTCCTCCCCCTTTAGATCCTCTCCCTTTCTTATACCTTTCCCCTATTATTTCTCTATTCTTTTCTATTTAGTCGACTCCTTCCCTTTTCACCTTTCACCTCCAATTTTTCTATAAGTTGAGAGAAGTTTCTTAGTCAAACCAAATATATCTAACATTCTTTCTTTGAGTCAAATCTGATGAGAATAAGATTTACACAATATGCATCACCCTCCCTTCTTTCCCTCAAATAGGTTTACTTTGCCTCTTCCTGAGATGTAATTTTTCTCATTTTCCCTCTACTTTACCCTTTTTTCTGTTACTGTCCACTTTCCACTTCTAGTTTCTTTTTTATATTATAACATTAAAATCAGATTATACATGTACTCTCTATACATATATACTCATAACAGAAATACAGTTTTCAAGAGTTCTTTTCTTTTTACCTTTTTGTTCATTCTCTTGTGTTCTATGTTTAGAGATCAAAATTTTTGGTTAGCTCCAGTCTTTTCATCAGAAATAAATGGAATTCACCTCATTGAATGTCCATCTTCTTCCCTGAATTAAAATGCTCAGTTTAGCAGTGTAATTTATTCTAGGCTGTATTCCATGTTCCTTTGGTTTTTGGAATATCAAATTCTAAGGCCTTTGATTCTTTAAAGTCAAAGCTGCTAGGTCTTGGTAATCCTTATTCCAGCTCCTAGATATCTGAATTTTTTTTTTTTCTTTCTAGCAGCTTGTTATAGTTTTCCTGGGTCCGATAGTTCTGAAATTTGGCCACAATATTCCTGTCTGTAATGTCTGGGCTAGCTTTTTCTGGAGTCTCTGGAGTCTGAGCTTGAGAACACTCTCACTTGAGTCTCCCTCGAGTCTGCTCTTCCTCAAGTATCCTGAGCCTTTATGTACCTTAGTACAATAATGTCACAATAGCACACTGAGCATGTGCCAATTGTAGAACTAGTACATCACCACACTTAGTACTAAGTATATGTGAACTACAGAACCATCATCTTATCAATCACATTGAGCTAACACACTGCTGTAAGTATCTTTGCTTCTAGTATACTTTTCTCAGAGTTCCCCAACATCTAAAGTTCCCTTTCTTTTGTTTTAGAACACAGGTGATCATGTCCTCCATGACTTCTCAGGAAGGGAGCTGAGAACACCAAAGGGAAATGGGGAGTCAAATCAGATATTCTTAGCAGTTTCCTCAGGGCTGAAGGCATTTACTGGAAACAGGTAGACATAAATTCATCGACATGGCAGGTATTACCCAAGTACATAGTAACACAGGCTAGTAGTGATGTAACAAACAACATGAATCAACATGAAGAATTATGCATGTCCATAAGTCCTAGAAGGAAGATATATAAATAAAAATCACATATACACCTCCTTCAGCAGCCAAGAGCTAGTCCAAAACCAGTCTATTGTCCATATCCTCATGCATCAGGGAAGCCAATCATTCCTGTAGGTTTTGAAGTAATAGTCTTATCATGTGTAAGGGAATCCAATGATTCCTGCAGCAGTCTCACTGACAATTTTTGATGGTCATTGTAATGCTTTTTCAATGGCATTTGTACTCAGAAATGGAACCACCAGATTCTTCTTGGATCTTCTCCTTTTCTCTCTAATGGACAAGAGAAATACAGGTTGTTGGTACCCATCTCATTCCTTTTCCAGCTGTAGAAATACAAGCAAACCATTTCCCCAAGCAGTTAACCTATCTCATCCCTTCCCTTCACCACTATTTAGATCTCTCCACATCACCTGGTGATTATATAAAATAGTGGAGCTACTTGCACTGCACACTGTCCTTCCTGAAGGTTATAAAACCTGTCTGCTGGAACCAGTACATCTTTATCAAAAATCAAAAAATTAATACTGTAAATAGCTAAATTTAGAAGTTTTCTAGGGTTACCTGTGGCTCCCCCTTTCTTTTGTTTTTGGAGGAGCATCTTGATGTCTCTGTTTCTCCTCTCTACTATTGCCTGTCCTTGAGAATTAAAAGGTGTGCAGAATCTGATACTGTGTACAAAAGAGTGCAAAATGTTTAGAAATATACACAAGTACATTATCTGTTTTTATTGCTTGTGACACATCAATAATTGCAAATGCTTGTCTCTTTTGCTGCTGGGATTGCAAAAGTAAATTCTGAAAAGATTACTACTACAACATGGATAAAAGACAAACAGCCAAAAGATTTATAATGGATCACATCCCTTTGGCCAAATTTCATCGGGTCTTAAAACATGAGGGTTCTTCCCTGGAGAGATTTTAGGAGCATGAAAGGGAAGACAAGCTTTATAGGCTTTTATTATGCTCCTATCTTCCTCTTTTGTTATTCCAAATTGCAAACATAAAGCTAGAGCAGCTTGATGATATTTAGAATGGGATTCTTGGGCTGCCTGAAATAAAGGATTATTAGCTAACATGGTTAGAAGGCTATGTGCCGTTGAATTTCCATTAAAAAATAGGACCTGAAAGTCCACTATGAGACTGGATATGCAAGATATAAATATAACCTGGATCCTGGATACTTTCTCACTTGCTCTTGAAGTTCCTTAAAGAGCTGATACATATATGTTTGAAGGTACAAATTTTATTTGGGCTGTCTCAATTCTTTATACCACACCTACTGAATAGGCTGAATCAGATATTACATTTATATCTCTTGGATAATAAGAGCTAGCATGCTTGCATACAATTCATTCTGTTGAGTGGATTGAAAAGGAGTTCTGACTACTTTCTTTATAATTAAGTCATGAGAATATACAGCACAAATGCTATGTTTGTATGCATCTGTAAAGATAATTCGTACTTTAGGAGGAATGTTAGAAAAATTTTTTTTTCAAAATTCCATCACCCAAAGGACCCACACTTAACCCTGTACACCAAGATAAGATCAAAATGAGTTCATGAATTAGGCATAAAGAATGAGATTATAAATAAATTGGAGGAACATAGAATAGTTTACCTCTCAGACTTATGGAGGAGGAAGGAATTTGTGACCAAGGAAGAATTAGAGATCATTATTGATCACAAAATAGGAAATTTTGATTATATCAAATTAAAAAGGTTTTGTACAAAAAAAAAAAAGAAAAAACTAATGCAAACAAGATTAGAAGGGAAGCAATAAACTGGGAAAACATTTTTATAGTCAAAAGTTCTGATAAAGGCCTCATTTCCAAAATATATAGAGGATTAACTCTAATTTATAAGAAATCAAGCCATTCTCCAATTGAAAAATTGTCAAAGGATATGAACAGACAATTCTCAGATGAAGGAATTGAAACTATTTCCACTCATATGAAAAGGTGTTCCAAATCATTGTTGATCAGAGAAATGCAATAAGACAGCTATGAGATACCACCACACACCTGTCAGATTGGCTAAGATGACAGGAAAAGATAGTGACAAATGTTGGAGAGATGCAGAAAAACTAGGACATTGATGCATTGTTGGTGGAGTTGTCAATGGATCCAATCATTCTGGAGAGCTATTTGGAACTATGCTCAAAAAGTTTTCAAAGTGTGCGTACTCTTTGATCCAGCAGTGCTATTACTGGGCTTATATCCCAGAGAAATATTAGAGAAGGGAAAGGGATCTGTATGTGCCAAAATGTTTGTGGCAGCCCTTTTTAAAATTATTTTATTTTTATTTTTAATAGCTTTTTATTTACAATTTATATGCATGAGTAATTTTATAGCATTGACAATTGCCAAACCTTTTGTTCCAATTTTTCCCTTCCTTTCCCTCCCCCCTCCCCTAGATGGCAGGATGACCAATACATATTAAATATATTAAAGTATAAATTAAATACAAAATAGGTATACATGACCAAACCGTTATTTTGCTGTACAAAAAGAATAGGACTCTGATACATAATACAATTAGCCTGTGAAGGAAATAAAAAATGCAGGCCAGGAAAAAAATATAGGGATTGGGAACTCCATGTAATGGTTCTTAGTCATCTCCCAGAGTTTTTTCGCTGGGTGTAGCTGGTACAGTTAATTACTGTTCCATTAGAACTGAGTTGGTTCATCTCATTGGGCAGCCCTTTTTGTAGTGGATAGAAACTGGAAATTGAACAGATGCCCATCAATTGGAGAATGGTTTGGTGAATTGTGGTAGATGAATGTTATGGAATATTATTGTTCTGTAAGATATGACCAATAGGAAGAATACAGAAAGGCTTGGAGAAACTTACATGAATTGATGCTATTTGAAATGGGCAGGCTAGGAGATCATTATACACTTCAAGAACAATACTGTATTTTAATGGGCTGAAGCTCAAGTTGATGCACTGAGGTCCCAAGTATGTGAAGCTAATAGTAATTGGATCATACTCTATTAATATATGCTTGGAGAAAGAATGGCCCCCACCCATTCTTTGTGCAAGTTTTCAGGTGTTGCATGGGAAATGACCTAGGGAAGATTTTGGTGGGTGGAAAGAGAGGGGCAGAGAGAATGGCAGAGAGACTGCTGGTTGGGTTCGTGTTGTGACTTCTCTCACTTTCTATCACCATCCCCCTTCACCTCCACAAAGAATAAAGATGGAGGATTTTCCCTTAATATGAATTCCCGACTCCAGCTGATTTTAAAATACACGGTCATCACACTTGGCGCCCAAGTGTGGGAACCAAGGACCCTACTTTCACTGAAGAAGTCTCTGGTGACCAGGAACTTAGGTGGTTATTTTAATAGACAAACAGGGAACTTATTTTCTTAAGGACTAAACTAGCAATCTTTTCTAGCTGAAATGGGATAGATGTTAGGAAAGCCTCCATCCCCATCCTCCTCCCTACCCCCACCCTGCCAAGAAGTGGCACTATAAAAAGCATGATTAAGCTGATAGAAGGACAAGGGCTACTTATAATTTGGGAACAGATAGCTAGACTTCTAGGTACATTAAAACACACCTCCCCTTGGTTCTTAGAGGAAGAGCAAATCTCTCCAGATTATTGGACATTAATAGGGCACCAGCTCTGACTAATACAATGAAAAAGGTCCTCATTCAGTTTCCATTGAGGCATTCTATGTATACAATATAATGCAGTTGGCCTTAAAAAATCCTATAAGTTATAGAAAAAAATAATAAGAGTTCTAGGAATAGCCAGAGAAGGAAGCCTGAGATAAAGGAGGAAGACAATGAAGAGATTAATGACTATATCCCCACAAAGCATAGAGATTTAAGTGAGGCTCAAGGGTGTGGTGACTTTCCACAGCTTCAGCCCTGCCTAAGGAGCAGGCAATTATCTCTCCTCCATCAACTCCACCCTCTGGGATGGAGGGAGGAGGGGTAGTGGCAGGGGAGGGGGACAATGACAGCACCAGGATCTCCCCCCCAGCATATAACCACTCCTATGACTAGATTGCAAAAGGGACTAATTTAAGCCAAGGTGGAAGGGAGGGATGTAACTGAGCTCCAATCTCATATTTTTCCTGTGAGTAGAAAATAAGCTCCTTTTGATATAGAAATCCTCAAAGACCTGAAAAAGGCTTGCACTCTTTATGGGGCTACATTAAGATGTTATTACAGAATTTGGCTTTTGAAATCTTAATCCCTAATGACTGGAAATCTATAGCAAGGGTATGCCTAGAACCTGGACAAAACTACTTGTGGCTTTCTGAATATAGTGAGCTCAGTAGGATACAAGCCCCAAAAAATAGTCAAAATGGAGTTCATATGCAATCACCTGTGATCTACTAACAGGTGTAGGTTCCTATGCAGACGCCACAATACAGATTAATTATTCCATAGCAGCATATGAGCAAATTGCTGCTAATGCAATCAAAGCATGGGCTTGTCTCCACAATAAAGATGACAAGAGTGAGGCCTTCACAAAAATAACGCAAGGGCCAAATGAACCCTTTGCTGACTTTGCAGGATGTTTGCAGACAGCTATCACAAGAACTAATGGTGAAAATACAGTAACAGACATTTTGATAAGGCAACTTGCTAAGGAAAATGCTGAGGTTTGCAGAAGAATTATACTAGGACTGCGCAAGGATATTCCTTTAGAGGAGATCATAAGACGCTGTGCCACAGTGGGCACAAAATGCTATGATGCAGAATTCCCAAGATCCCAACATGGGAAGACATGGTCCTTTTGGCAAGGGACTTCCAGAGAGACTTGTCAATGCTTTCAGTGTGATAAAGTAGGGGATTTGAAAGCTCAATGTTGGTATAGAGACAGAGTGAGAAAACAGGGTGGGAGAAAAAGACTCAATACCCCATGTCCAAAATGCAACAGAGCTTCCATTGGGCCTCAGAATGTAGACTGATTCAGGGAAATGGGATGAGGGGCCAGCCCCATGGCCCAAGACAAAAAACACTTGGGTCATGATGGCAGCTGATGCTACACCCAGAGAGTGCCTAGAGGTCCAATACTCAGACATGACCAATCAGCAAGGAAATCATCTGATGGGAGAAAGGGATTACACAATCATTCAGCCAGGAAGCAACCTGATGGGAGAAAGGGATTACAATTGGGGAGAATAGAGTTGTATGCAGCTGGGATGAGTGAGATACCCCCTGGAGAAGTGAAATCTGTTGTTCTCCAGCCTATGGATGCCTTGCCTCCAGGCACAGTAGGTTCAACCATTTCACCTCCTGAGAGTACATACAAAACAGTTTTCCATCCACACACTGATGTGGGAAACTGGGGAATGCGTAGATAATATCCCAGTCACTAATACAGGTAGACAATGTATGACTTATCACCCAAGAGAAGTAGCAGCATCAGGTTTACTGATACAGAATCCTAATAAGCAACCTGGTGATAGTCACCCAGATTCTGACTCCAAGCCACAAAGTCCAGGAATATATTGGATAGCAGTTGTAACAGCTGACCGACCTATGCTCACGATCTATATAAATGGCCTACCATTGGAAGGATTGGTAGACACAGGTGCAGATCATATAGTCATTAGAGGTACTAACTGACCCAGTCACTGGCCAAAGATTAAAGCAGACACCTAGATGTATGGCGTAGGAGGATCAATAGCAGCTGAAGTTAGTGCTGCCCCTATGAGATGGACTTTTGAAGGCAAAACAGGAGTTTTTATTCCTTTTATAGTTGAAAAAATCCCCATCAATCTGTGGGGAAGAGACGTTTTGCAACAATTAGGGTTAAAAATGAGTATTTCGGTTTTTTAAGCAGGGCTGCTATTGAAGGCCTGCCATCACTTTCACCTGTTCCTATCCAATGGAAAACTGATACACCAGTGTGGATAGAGCAGTGACCCTTAGGTAGCAATAATTCAGGTCTTATTAGATATAATGCAGGAGCAACTTGACCAAGGACACTTATAACCTTCTCTAAGTCCTTGGAATTCCCCAGTATTTGTTGTAAAAAAGAAATCTGGAAAATGGATGATGTTGACTGATTTAAGAAAGGTGAATAAACAGATGGAAACTATGGGAACTTTTCAGCCTGGACATCCATCTCCTACTCAACTACCTAGAGAATGGCCTCTTTGGGTTTTAGGTTGTTTCTATTCTATCCTTCTGGATAAGGAGAATATGAAAAGATAAGCCTTTTCAGTGCCCAGTGTTAACTTAGCTGAGCCTTATAAAAAATATGAATGGACAGTTTTGACACAGGGAATGAAAAACAACCCTACTATGTGTCAAATGTATGGTGCTGCTGCTCTTATTCCAGTAAGGAAAGCATTTCCAAAAGTTATGCTATTACATTATATGGATGACATATTGGGATGTGCACCTGAGGAACAAATGTTAGAAGCATATCTACAAAAGACCATAGAGACACTAAGGAATTACAAATTGTACATAGCTCTAGAAAAAATTCAAAGACATGCTCCTTTTCAATATTTAGGATATGAAGCATACCCTAAGATGCTTACAGTACAAAACCTGTCCTTAAGAAAAGAGAAGCTAAACACCTTAAATGATTTTCAGAAATTAATAGGAGATATCCAATGGATGCGACCAGTGTTAGGCTTGACTACCTATCAATTGCAATCATTATATGATATTTTAAGGGACCAGCTTACAAAAGAGGCTCAAGTGACTTTGAGAGAAGTTGAACTGGCTTTATCCAATGTGGTTGAAAGAGTCACTCAGAAACCCTTGGAAATATCAGTTTTTGCTACACAAGAGGCACCCATAGCAGTCTTTCATCAAGGAGACAGTGTGATAGAGTGGGTGAACCTCCCGGCACAACCAGAACAAAGCCTTACTCCTTACCCAGTGCTTGTGGCTAGAATTTTATTAAAGGCCATTAAGCGAGCGTACAAATATTTGGGACAAGACCTGACAAGATATACACCTTTTATACTAATATACAAATTAATGTGTGCTGTGAGACCATCCCAGAGTGGCAAATTTTATTATCCATGGCTCCAAATTTTACACATGGGTCTCCATTAAAGATAACCAGATTATTACATAATTGGAGATGAATTCTTGAAGAAAATCCTTCTAAAGTTCCTCTTAAAGGACCAACTATCTTTACAGATGCATCCAAACATAATATTTGTACTATATACTCTCATGACTTAACTATAAAGAGAGTAGTCAGAACTCCTTTTCAATCCACTCAGTAGAATGAATTGTATGCGACCATTCTAGCTCTTATTTTCCAGGAGGAATAAATATAGTATCTGATTCAGCCTATTCAGTAGATGTGGTACAAAGAATTGCCACAACCCAAATAAAATTTGCAGCCTCTAATATATATCAGCTCTTTAAATAACTTCAAGAGCAAGTGAGAAAGGATCCAGGTAAAATGGATATTTTGCATGTCCACTCTCATAGTGGACTTCCAGTTCCCATTTTTGATGGTAATTCAAAGACAGATAGCCTTATAACTATGTTGGCCAATATTCCTTTATTCCAAAAAGCCCAGGAATCTCATTCTAAATATCGTCAGGTTGCTAGAGCTTTATGTTTATAATCTGGAATAGCAAGAGAGGTAGCTCGGAGCATAGTAAAAGCCTGTATGCCTTGCCTTCCTTTCCATGCTCCTACACTGCCTCCAGAGACGAACCCTTGTGGTTTGAGATCCAATGAAATTTGGCAAATGGATGTGACCAATCTTTTGGTCATCTGTCTTTTATCCATGTTGTGGTAGACACTTTTTCAGGATTCACTTTTGCAATATCAGCAGCAAAAGAGACAACCCGAGTGGTCACTGAATTCCTCATACAAACACTTGCCATAATGGGTATGCTGCAAGCAATAAAAACAGACAATGGGCCTGCATATACTTCTAAACATTTTGCACACTTTTGTGCACAGTATAAGATTTTACACACCACTGGCATACCTTTTAATCCTCAAGGACAGACAATAGTAGAGAGGAGAAACAGAGACATTAAGATGCTCCTCCAAAAGCAAAGGGGAGCCACAGGTAACCCTAGAGAACTTCTAAATCTAGTCCTTTATACTATTAACTTCTTGATTTTCGATAAAGAAGCACTGGCTCTGGCAGACAGGTTTTAAAACCCACTGGAAGGACAGTGTCCAGTGAAAGTGGCTCCACTATCTTTAGATAATCACCAGGTGATGTGGAGAGATCCAGAAAGTGGTGAATGGAAGGGACCAGCTAGGTTAACTGCTTGGAGGAGAGGGTTTGCTTGTATCTTCACAGGTGGAGAAGGAATCATATGGGTGCCAATGAGCCGTATTCACTTTGTTCATTGTAGAGAGATGGAACAGACCCTTGAAACAAAGGAGAAGACCCAAGAAATATTGGGTGGTTCTGTTGCTGATTGTGCTCACCACTGAAAGAACATGGCAGTTATGGTGTTTGACTCATGGACATCGAAAATTGTTGGACTTCAAAATTCTCAGGAATCATTGGATTCTCTGAGACATGATAAGATTGTTATAGGACTTGAAAAAGCTCAGGAATCAATGGATTCTCTGAGACATAAGACTGTTGTAGGAGTTGAAAGCCCTCAGGAATCACTGGATTTTCTGAAAAATGATAAGACTGTTGCAGGAACTTCAAAATCTGCTGGAATCATTGGATTCTTTAACACATAAAAGGATGTTGCAGGATTTCAAAAACTCGGGTAGTATCATTGCATTCCCTGACATGTGAAGGAATGGACAATAGATTGGTTTTGGACTATCTCTTGGCTGCTGAAGAAGGCATATGTGTGACTGTTGTTTACATACTCTCCTTCTAGGACTTCTGGCAATCTTTTACAACACCATGTTGATTTATATTGTTTGTTATACCATTATTTGCATGTACAATTCATGTTTGTTACACCACATCAAGCCTGCACTGACTGTGGGGAAAGTCATCACTAATAGCTTCTACATTATTGCTATTTGCTTGTATAATACCTCCCATGCTGATGGTTTTGTGCATACTGTTTCTAGTAAGACCCTTCATCCCAAAAATGAATTAGCAACCCCCACTTCCCTTTGGTGCTTTTCATCTCCCTTCCTTAGATGTCAGGGAGGGCATGATCATCTCCTTTTTAGTGCTTTTACCTCCCTTCCTGAGAAGTCAAGGAGAATGTGATCACCTCCCCTTGGGGGCTCTGACCTCCCTGAGAAGTCAGGGATGGCATGACCACCTGTGTTCTAAAACATAAGAAAGCAGGAGATGTAATGAGCTGAAGCACTAAGGTCCCAAGCACGTGAGGCTAAATAGCAATTGGACCATACTCTATTAATATATGACTGGAGAAAGAATGCCCCCCGCCCAATCCTTGTGCAAGTTTTGAGATGTTGTATGGGAAATGACATAGGGATTATTTTGGTGGGTGGAGAGAGAGGGGTAGAGAGACAGGCAGAGAGACTGCTGGTCAGGTTTGTGTCCTGGCTACTCTCACTTTCTATCACCATCCCCCTTCATCTCCACAAAGAATAAAGATGGAGGGTTTTCCTTTAACCCGAATTCCTGATTCTGGATGATTTTAAAATACATGGTCATCACACTGTATGAGGATGTATTCTGATGGAAGTGACTATCTTTGACAAAGGAAAGATCCAATTCAGTTTCAATTGATCAATGACAGACAGAATCAGCTACACACTGGGAAATAAATGCGGATTATTTGCATTTTTGTTTTTCTTCCCAGGTTATTCTTACCTTCTGAATCCATTTTTTCTTCTGCAACAAGAGAACTGTATAGATCTGCACACATATATTGTATCTAAGATATACTTTAACATGTTTAACATGGAAACTGCCTGCCATCTAGCATAGGGAGTGGAGAGAGGGAAAGAACAAGTTAGAACAGAAGTGATTGCAAGGGACAATATTGTAAAAATTACCCATGCAGATATTCTATCAATAAAAAGCTATAATTAAAAAAAATCCATCACCAATTATATAATAGTCTGGTTATCTTTAATGGTGACACATGTGTAAAATTTGGAGCTGTGGCCAATAAAATTTGCCATTCTAGGATGGTTTCACAGCATACATTAATTTGTGCATTGGTATAAAAGGTGTATATCTTGTCAAGTCTTATCCCAGATAACTGTATCACTCTTTTATGGCTTTTAATAAAATTCTAGCCACAATCACTGGGTAAGAAGTAAGGCTTTGGTCTTGTTGTGCTGGGAAGCTCAACCACTCTATCATACTGTTTGCTTGATGAAGGACTGCTATGTGTTCCCCTTTTGTAGCAAAAACTTATATTTCCAATGGTTTCAGAGTGACTCTTTCAATCACATTGGATAAAGCCAGTTCAACTTCTCTCAAAGCCTCCTGAGCTTCTTTTGTAAGCTGGCATGGTGAGTTTAAGGCAATGTCTTCCCTTAAAATGTCATATAATGGTTGTAATTGATAGGTAGTTAAGCCTAATACTGGATGAATCCATTGGATATCTCCTATCAATTTTTGAAAGTCATTTAAGGTGTTTAACTTCTTTGTTTTTAAAAAAAGCTTTTGTACTGTAAGCACTTTAGGATATATTTCATATAGTAAACATTGAAAAGGAATTTTTTCTGGAGCTATATGTAATTTGTAGTTCTTTAGTGTTTCCATGTTCTTTTGTATACATGGTTCTACCATTTCCTTCTCAGGTGCATACTCTATGATATCATCCATGTAGTGTAACAAGATAACTTTTGGAAATACTTTTCCTACTGGAATAACAGCAGCAGCTACATACACTTGACACATAATAGGGCTATTTTTCATTCCCTGTGGCAAAACTGTTCATTCATATTTTTTATAAATCTCAGCTAAACTAATGCTGGGTACTGAAAAGGCAAATCTTTCATATCCTCCTTATCCAGAGGGATAGAATAGAAACAATCCTTAATGCCTATAACCCAAAGAGGCCATTCTCTAGGCAACTGAATAGGAGATGGAGGTCCAGGCTGAGCAGTTCTCATAGTTATCATCTGTTCATGTTTCTCAAATCAGTCAACATCCTCCATATTCCATATTTCTTCTTCTTCTTCTTCTTCTTCTTCTTCTTCTTCTTCTTCTTCTTCTTCTTCTTCTTCTTCTTCTTCTTCTTCTTCTTCTTCTTCTTCTTTTTACAACAAATACTGGGGAATTCCAAGGACTTAGAGAAGGTTGTAAGTTTCCTTGGTCAAGTTGCTCCTGTACTATATCTAAAAGACCTGATTTTTTTCACTTGTTAAGAACCACTTTCTACTGATACTGGTGTATCACTTTTGTATTGAATGGGAACAGGTAAAAGTGCAGGCAGACCTTCAACAGCAGCCCTGCCTAAAAAGCCTAAGTACTCATTTGTAATCCTAACTGTTGTAAAATGTCTCTTCCCCATATATTGATGGGGACTTTTTCTCCTACTAAAGGAGTAAAAACTCCTCTTTCACCTTCAAATATCCATCTTAAGGGATAGCATTAAATTCAGCTGCTATTGATCCTCCTATGCCAAACATATAGGTGTCTGCCTTAATCTTTGGCCAATGACTGGGCCAAGTGCCACCTTTAATGACTATACGATCTGCACAATATATGTCAACCCTTCCTGTTCTATGCCATTTACATAGATAGTGAACATAGTACAGTCAGCTCTAATGGCTGAAGTCTAGAATATTCCTGATTCTCTTCTCAGGAATTAAAATCTGGATAAAAATTATCAAATTGCCTATTAGGAGTATGTATCAGTAAGCTTCATGCTACTACTTTTCCTAGGTGATGAGTCACATATTATCTACCTGTATTAGTGACTGAAATATTTCCCCAGTTGCCCAAATCAGTGTATGGATAGACATTGTTTTGTAAGCACTCTCAGGAGGTGAAATGGTCAAGCCTACTGTACCTGGAGGAAAGGGATCCATAGACTGGAGAGGAACAGATTTCTCCTCTACAGGGGATATCTCAGTAGTCCCAGCTGCATGCAAGTCTATTTTCCCCCATTGTAATCCCTTTCTTCCATTAGTTTGTTTCTCTGCTGATTGATCATGTTGGAGTACTGAACTTCTAAAGACTCTCTGGGTATAACATTGGCTACCATCATGCCCCAAGTGATTTTTGCCTGGGGCTCTATAGCCAAGCCCCACTTCCTGTTTCTCTTATTCAATCTATATTCTGATGCCCAACGGAAGCCTTTGTTACACTTTAGACATAGGGTTTTAGGTCTTGTTCCCCCACCCTGTCTTCTCTGCCAACATGGAGGTTTTGGATGCCCTATTTTACTACACTGAGAGAATTGACAAGTTTCTCTGGAAATCCCTTGCCAAAAGGAACCCTATCTTTCCAAGTTCAGATCTAGAAAATTCGGTATCATATCCTGGGTATAAAATGTATTTGTGCCCCCTGTGGCACAGCGTCTTATGATCTCTTTTAAAGTGGCATTCTTGTGTAGTACTAGTACCTCATTAACATTTTCTTTAGCAAGTTGTCATACCATAATTTCTGTTGCCATATTTTCATCAATAGTTTGTATGACAACTGTCTTCAGACATCCCATGAAATCCGCAAAAGGTTGCATTATATTTTTTTTGAAGGCTTCCCCTCTATCTTGTCTTCCTGGGAGGGTACCCCATGTTTTGATAGCAACAGAAGCAATTTGCTCATATGCTGCTCTAGGGTAATTCATCAGTGCTAAAGTGTGTTATAAAGACAACCTGCTAGTTGATCAAAGGTGAGTGGTATATTAACTCTAATTTTGTTGGGTTTGTATTCTATAGAGTTCACTATACTAAGAAAGCCACAAAAAATTTTGTCCAGTTTCTAAATATCTCTTTGCTATATATTTTTAATCATTATGGGTTAAAATTTAATAAGCCACACCATCTTAACATAAGATGATGTAGATCCATAAAAACTGCAAGTTTTTTTTTTCAGATCTTTTATTAATATCCAGAGTAAAAGGAGTGTATTCTCTTCTTTCCTTTTTTACTCTTTTTTTTTTAAGTTAAGGAATGCTTTTAGGACAGGGGAACTTTTCCAAGCTTTCTCTGCAAGTAGCAGCTTCTTCTAGAAGTGACTGGGACTGTGCTGGTTAAGAACTGATTCACTCCTAGGGCTTGGTGGGTGTGCCCAGATCCCATGAGATTCTGGTGTTTTGTGGTTCACTATTTACCTTTTGTGTTGGATGTTTTATAACTTCTCTGCTGATCTGCAACCAGATCAAAGTGAACAACACTGCTGCTGTAGATTTCTCCCCTTGGCTTCTCTGATGCATGAAGTCTGCACCACCCCATGACTCTGTATTGTTTGTGCTTGTATCTGTGCTTATCCTGCTTATGCTTGAATGCCACCCTCCTGTTTTCAATTGAAACAGATCTGTTTTGGAGATCTTTGAAATTATCTCCTGATGGTAATTTGTCACACTCCCAATATTTGTGGATTCTGCTGATTCAGAGCTAACTCAGAGGCTGGATTAGCTAATTAGTCTGAGGGTTGTAGGAGAAGGTCAGAAAGAAATGTGAGTCCTCTCCTTCATCTTGGCTCTGTCTGTTTTCTTTCTTTTTGTTTTCTTTCTCTTTTTCCCCTCTTTGATCTGATTTTCTTGTGTTTCATGATAATTGTGGAAATACATACTGAAGAACTGTACATGCATAATTTTTATTAAATTATGTACTGTGAAGGAGGGAAGGGAGGAAGAAAAAATGGAACACAAGGTTTTTCAAGGATGAATGTTGAAAATTAAGAATATATTTTGAAAAAAAAAGCTATTATTTTTAAAAGAGGATGGTGGAGATCTATTATTACAAAACTATTTAAAATACCTCTTTTTCTGCTGGCTAAGAATTGGAAATTGAAAAGATGTCCATCAGTTGTGAAATGGCTAAACAAGCTGTGATATGTGGTTGTAATGAATATTATTGTTCCATAAGAACTGACAAGAATACAGCAATGTGAACAGAATCAGAAGAATATTGTTACAGTATTGTTTGAGGAACTGTGAATAACTTATATCTCGTCAAAAATACACTGATTCATTTAATTCCAAAGGGCTAATGAGGAAACATACTATCTGCATACAGAGAAAGAGCTGATATTGTTTTAATACAGACTGTGTCCTATTTTTCATTTTCTTACTTTGATTCTTTTCTTCTTCAAATTTTCTTGTACAAAATGACTAACATGGAAATGTTTTACATGATTGCACATATGTAACATATCTAAATGCTTTATCTCAAAGAAGGAGAAAGGGAGAGATGAAGAAAGGGTTAGAATTTGGAACTCAAAAGTTTGAATAAAAGCTAATTTTAAAAATTATTTTTCCTGACACACAGGTGAAATTTTTCTCTCAACAATTTCAACACATTTCTTCTAAATTTAGTTTTCTAAGGTCAAGGAGAACAAGTTTAATACTTCCTTTCCAGAATACTCCAATTTATTCAGCTAAAATATTTTGGACCTTGCTTTAATCACTGGATATAGTTGCTATCCATTTCTGTCTTTTCACCTAATAATTTGACAACTAGTCATCTAAGCTGTCATCTAAATCAACTGATAAAAGTGTTGAATAGGCAAAATTTAAGAACCCATTCACTGGGACAAATACAATAGAGTCTTTGAACAAAAATGTCAATGATTATTCACTGAACATGATCATTTCCCAGGTCCAAATTCATTTAATCATCTAAGTCTACCTCTCCTCTTTGGCCATAAGGATACATAAAAGGAACTTTTAAGTATTGTTTTCTGAAATTTAAATATGTGTCTATGTTATTTCCTTGACCTACTCATCTAGTTGCATTGTTAAAAAAAAAAAAAAAGAAAAAGAAATAAATAAATTAAGCAAGTTAGGTATGAACTGTTTTTTAGTGAAAATGTGATGAGATTTAATTGTTATTTTCTCTTCCAAGTACCTAATAGATGTTAGTTTAGGTGCATATTTTTAATAGTTTTACAGTCAAAAGAAAATAGAGTTCATCTAGGCAAACTATTTTATAGATAAAGAAAATAAATACAGGGGAAATGACAACCAAATAGGAGAACTAAGATTTCCTTTTTTCAGATCCTTTGTCTATTGTGACTAATACAGGTAGACAATGAGTGACTTATCACCCAGGAGAAGTAATAGCATCAAGTTTACTCATACAGAATCCTAATAAGCAACCTGGTGATAGTCACCCAGATTCTGACTCCAGACCACAAAATCCAGGAATATATTGGATAGCAGTTGTAACAGCTGACCGACCTATGCTCATGATCTATATAAATGGCCTACCATTGGAAGGATTGGTAGACACAGGTGCAGATCATATAGTCATTAGAGGTGCTAACTGACCCAGTCACTGGCCAAAGATTAAAGCAGACACCTAGATGTATGGCGTAGGAGGATCAATAGCAGCTGAAGTTAGTGCTGCCCCTATGAGATGGACTTTTGAAGGCAAAACAGGAGTTTTTACTCCTTTTATAGTTGAAAAAATCCCCATCAATCTGTGGGGAAGAGATATTTTACAACAATTAGGGTTAAAAATGAGTACTTTGGTTTTTTAATCAGGGCTGCTGTTGAAGGCCTGCCATCACTTTCACCTGTTCCTATCCAATGGATAGTGAACCAGTGTGGATAGAACAGTGGCCCTTAAGTAGTGATAAAATTTTGGCCCTATTAGATATAGTACAGGAGCAGCTTGAACAAGGGCATTTACAACCTTCTCTAAGTCCTTGGAATTCCCCAGTGTTCGTTGTAAAAAAGAAATCGGGAAAATGGAGGATGCTCACTGATTTAAGAAAAGTGAATGAACAGATGGAAACTATGGGAACTCTTCAGCCTGGACTTGCATCTCTTACTCAATTGCCTAGAGAGTGGCCTCTTTGGGTCATTGATATTAAGGATTGTTTCTATTCTATCCTTCTGGATAAGGAGGATATGAAAAGATTTGCCTTTTCAGAGCCCAGCGTTAACTTAGCTGAGCCTTATAAAAGATATGAATGAGTTTTGCCACAGGGAATGAAAAACAGCCCCACTATGTGTCAAATGTATGTTGCTGCTGCTCTTGCTCCAATAAGAAAAGCATTTCCAAAAGTTATGCTATTACATTATATGGATGATATATTGGGATGTGCACCTGAGGAACAAATGCTAGAAGCATGTCTACAAAAGACCATAGAAACACTAAGATACTACAAATTATACATAGCTGAAGAGAAAATTCAAAGACATGTTCCTTTTCAATATTTAGGATACGAAGTATACCCTAAGGTGATTACAGTACAAAAACTGTCCTTAAGAATAGAGAAGCTAAACACCTTAAATGATTTTCAGAAATTGATAAAAGATATCCATTGGATGTGACCAGTGTTAGGCTTGACTACCTATCAGTTACAACCATTATATGATATTTTAAGGGGAGACAGTGCTTTAAATTCACCACACCAGCTTACAAAAGAAGCTCAGGAGACTTTGAGAAAAGTTGAACTGGCTTTGTCCAATGTGGTTGAAAGAGTCACTCAAAAACCCTTGGAAATATCAGTTTTTGCCACACAAGAGGCACCCACAACAGTCCTTCATCAAGGAGACAGTGTGATAGAGTGGGTGAACCTCCTGGCACAACCAGAACAAAGCCTTACTCCTTACCCAGTGCTTGTGGCTAGAAGTGTGTTAAAGGCCATTAAGCAAGCAGTACAATTATCTGGGGCAAGACCTGATAAGATATACACCTTTTACACCAGTACACAAATTAATGTGTGCTGTGAGACCATCCCAGAGTGGCAAATTTTATTAGCTATGGTTCCAAATTTTACACATGGGTCTCCATTAAAGATAACCAGACTTTTACATAATTGGCGATGGATTCTTGAAGAAAAAGTTTCTAAAGTTCTTCTTAAAGGACCAACTATCTTTACAGATGCATCCAAACACAATATTTGTGCTGTATACTCTCATGACTTAACTATAAAGAGAGTAGTCAGAACTCCTTTTCAGTCCACTCAGCAGAATGAATTATATGCAATCATGTTAGCTCTCACTTATTACCCAGGAGACATAAATATAATATCTGATTCAGCCTATTCAGTAGGTGTGGTACAAAGAATTGCCACAGCCCAAATAAAATTTATAGCTTCTAATATATATCAGCTCTTTAAGGAACTTCAGGAGCAAGTGAGAAAATATCCAGGTAAGATTTATATCTTGCATGTCCACTCACATAGTGGACTCCCAGGCCCTATTTTTGATGGGAATTCAAAGGCAGATAGCCTTTTATCTATGTTAGCCAGTATGCCTTTATTTCAGGAGGCCCAGGAATCCTATGTAATGGGATAAACTGGAATCATTCCCAGTAAGATCAGGAGCTAATCAAGGTTGATCACTATCACCATTATTATTCAATATTGCATTAGAAACACGTAGCCTGGGCAATTAGAGTTGAGAAAGAGATTAAAACAATCAGAGTAGGTAATGAGGAAACAAAATTATCACTCTTTGCAGATGAAATGATGGTATACTTAGAGAACCACAGAGATGCTACTAAAAAGCTATAAGAGATAATTCACAACTTTATCAGAGTTGCAGGGTACAAAATAAATCCACATAAATCCTCAGCATTTTTATACATCACCAACAAAATTCAACAGCAAGAGATACAAAGAGAAATTCCATTCAAAATAACTGGTGATACCATAAAATATTGGGGAATCTATCTACCAAAGGAAAGTCAGGAATTATATGGGCAAAATTACACTTTCCACATAAATAAAGTCAGATTTAAATAATTGGAAATATATTAAATGATCTTGGATAGGCCAAGCAAATATAATGAAAATGACAATATTCCCTAAACTAATCCATTTATTTAGTTCTATACCAATCAGACTCCCAAGAATATATTTTAATGACCTATTAAAAATAACAACAAAATTCATATGGATGAACAAAAGATTGAGAATTTCAAGGGAATTAATGAAAAAAAAAATCAAATGAAGGTGGCCTAGCTCTAATTCGTCTAAAACTATATGATAAAGCAGGGGACACCAAAGCCATTTTTTATTGGTTAAGAAACAGATTAGTTGATCAGTAGAATAGGTTAGGTTCATAGGACAAAATAGTCAATAACTATATCAATCTAGTATTTAATAAACCCAAAGATCCCAACTTTGGGGATAAGAATTCATTATTAGATAAAAATTGCTGGGAAAACTGGAATTAGTATGGTAGAAATTAGGCATGGACCTATATTTATCACCATATACCAAGATAAGATCAAAATGGGTTGATGATTTAGGCATAAAGAAAGACATTATAAATAAATTAGAGGAATACAGGATAGTTTACCTCTCAGACTTGTGAAAGAGGAAGAAATTTGTGACAAAAGAAGAATTAGAGATCATTATTGATCACAAAATAGAAATATTTCATTATATCAAATTAAAAAGCCTTTGTACAAACAAAACTAATGCAACAGGATTAGAAGGGAAGCAACAAACTGGGAAAACATTTTTACAGTTAAAGGTTCTGATTAAAAGCCTCATTTTCAAAATATATAGAGAATTGACTCTAATTTATAAAAAATCAAACCATTCTCCAATTCATAAATGATTAAAGGAAATGAACAATTTTCAGATGATGAAATTGAAACTATTTACATTCATATGAAAGAATGTTCCAAATCACTATTGATCAGTGAATTGCAAATTAAGACAACTCTGAGATATCACTACATACCTGTCAGATTGGCTAAGATGAAAGGGAAAAAAAAATTATGATGAATGTTGGAGGGGATGAGGGAAAACTGGGACACTGATGCATTGTTGGTGGAGTTGTGAACGAATCCAACCATTCTGGAGAGCAATCTGGAATTATGCCTCAAAAGCTATCAATCTGTGCAGTGTTACTACTGGACTTATATCCCAAAAATATCTTAAAGAAGGGAAAGGGACCTGTATGTGCCAAAATGTTTGTGGCAGCCCTTTTTGTTGTGGCTAGAAACTGGAAAATGTATGGATACCCATCAACTGGAGAATGATTGGGTAAATTGTGGCATATGAATGTTACAGAACATTATTGTTCTGTAAGAAATGACCAGCAGGATGAATGCAGAGAGACTTAGAAAGACTTATATGAACTGATGCTGAGTGAAATGAGCAGAACCAGGAGATCATTATACACTTCAACAATAATGTATGAGGATACATCCTGATGGAAGTGGATATCTTCAACAAAGAGAAGATCTAATTCAGTTTCAATTGATTAATGATGGACAGAATCAGCTACACCCAGAGAAGGAACACTGGGAAATGACTGTGATTTTTTGCAGTTTTTTTGTTTTTCTTCTCAGGTTATTTTTACCTTGTGCATCCAATTCTTCATATTCAACAAGAGAATTGTTAGGCTCTGCACACGTATATTGTATGTAGAATATGGTATAAAATATTTAACATGCATAAGACTGCCTGCCATCTAGGGGAGGAAGTGGAGGGAAGGAAGAGAATAGTCAGACAGAAGTAAGTGCAAGGATAATGTTGTAAAAAATTACCCAAGCAGATGTACTATCAATAAAAAGTTATTTAAAAAGATATACACAGTTTGATAACCTTTTAAACATATTTCCAAATTGCTCTCTAGAATGGCTGGATCCATTTATAATTCCACCAACAATGTTTTAGCATCCCAGTTTTCCACATTCCTTCCAATATTTGTCATTATCTTTTCCTGTAATCTTAGCCAATCTGATAGGTGTGTAATGGTATCTTAGATATGCTTAATTTGCATTTTCCTGATCAATAGTGATTTAGAGCATCTTTTCATATGACTAGAAATGGTTTCAATTTCATCTGAAGATTGGCTGTTCATATCATTTGATTATCAATTGGTGAATGGCTTGAAT
The DNA here is from genome assembly GCF_016432865.1 of Antechinus flavipes. Classification (NCBI taxonomy): domain Eukaryota; kingdom Metazoa; phylum Chordata; class Mammalia; order Dasyuromorphia; family Dasyuridae; genus Antechinus; species Antechinus flavipes. The sequence continues at coordinate 267,130,610 of NC_067401.1, forward strand.
CCTTACAAATTTGAGTCAATTTTCTATTTTATTCTAGTAATGAGGCCTTTATCAGAACCCTTAAATGTTAAAAAAAAAAGTTTTCCCATTTATAGTTTCTCTTCTAATCTTGTCTGCATTAATTTTGTTTGGACAAAAACTTTTTAACTTAATATAATCAAAATTATCTATTTGGTGTTCATAATGAGTTCTAATTCTTTTTTGGTCACAAATTCCTTCCTTCTCCACAGATAAGAGAAGTAAATTATGTTGTGTTCTTTTAATTAATTTATAATGTTATTCTATAGGCCTAATTCATGAATTCTTCAATCTTGTCTCAGTATATTGTGTTAGGTGTGGGTCAATGCCTCATTTCTGTTATGCTAGTTTCCAATTTTCCCAACAGTTTTTGTCAAATAGTGAGTTCTTATCCCAAAACCTGGGGTCTTTGCGTTTGTCAAACACTAGACTGCTATATTCATTGACTATTCTGTCCTTTGATCATAACCTATTATGCTGATCATCTATTTTATTTATTTGCCTGTATTAAATGGTTTTGATGACTACTACTTTATAATACAGTTTTATATCTAGTATAGCTACACCACCTTGATTAACATTTTTTTCATTAATTCCTTTGAAATTATTGAATTTTTGATCTTTCAGATCTTTAAGGTGAACTTTCTTATTTTTTCTAGATCTGTACAGTATTATCTTGGAAATCTGATTGGTATGGCACTAAATAAGGTGACTAATTTAGGTAGTATTATCAGTTTTATTGTATTTGCTTGGCCCACCCACAAGCACTTGATATTTTTCCAACTGATTATATCAGATTTTAGTTGTGTGGAAAATGTTTTGTAGTTGTGTTCATATAGTTCCTGAAGCTCATTTGGGAGATAGATTGCCAAATATTTTATACTATCTACAATTAGTATAAATTTTAAATGGAATCTCTCTATCTCTTGATGCTGGACTTCATTGGTAATATTTGAAAATTCTGATGCTTTATGTGGATTGATGTTGTATTCTGCATCTTTGCTAAAGTTGTGAATTGTTTATAGTAGTTTTTCGTTGGTTCCTTAGCATTTTCTAAGTATATTATCATATCATCTGCAAAAAGTTATAATTTGATTTCCTTATTACCCACTATAATTCCTGTAATCTCTTCTTCTACTCTTATTGCCAAAGCTAACATTTCTGATACAATACTGAATAGTAATGGTGATAGTGGGAAACCTCATTTCACTCCTGATCTTATTGGAAATGGTTCTAGTTTGTCCCCAATACATATGATGCTCACTGATGGTTTAAAATAGATGCTACCGGTCATTTTAAGGGAAAAAAAAAACACATTTATTCCTATACTGTCTAATGTTTCTAATAGGAAGCAATGTGGATTTTATAAAATACTTTTTTATCCATTTATTGAGATAATAATATGATTTTTGTTAGTTTGGTTATTGATATAATCATTTATGCCATTAGTTTTCCTAATATTGAACCTGCCCTACATTCTTAGTATAAATCCTACTTAGTTCTGATATATTATCCTGGAGATAACTTTCTGTAATCTTTTTGCTAAAATTTTATTTAAGATTTTTGCATTAATATTCATTAGAGAAATCGGTCTGTAATTTTCTTTCTCTGTTTTCACCCTACCTGACTTAGGTATCAGCACCACATTTGTGTCATAAAATGAATCAAAAACTATTTAAAAGCAAATGAGAGACTGAGGAAAATGTAAAAAAAAAAAAAATCCAAGAAAATAAAAAAGTTAACCAACTAGAAAAAAGATACAGACTTCTAAAGAATAAAATAATTCTTTGAAAATTAGAATTGGGAAAGGAGAAGCCAGTCAAGCTATAAGAGACCAAGAAATGAAATGCAAAATATAAATAATGAAAAAGCAGAACAAAATGTGAAACATTTTATTTAAAATAGTTATAAAGAACAGATCAAAATAAAATATAAAAATAATTGGAGAACCTAAAAGTTGTACTTAAAAAAACAAACAAACAAAAAAAAAAAACCTTGATGATGTGATCTTTTTCTTCTCAAAACGCAGCCAGGTGATAAAAGTTCAGATCTTTTATTATTTCCAATATAGCCCGGTTAGCTTAGAGGCCTATCTCTCTGCTTGGTTCCAAGACCTCTCTCCAAATGTCTTTAAATCCAAAGGTCTGGTCCTTCAGCCTCTGCCTCTGCTTTCTTCAGCCTCCAGCCAGCTCCAACTCTTCATGTCATTCCGGTGAAATCTCCACTTGTAGCGTCTTCCTCTCAAGAACTCTCCGACTGGCCCATTGGCCTATTTATGCTCCTTCCAGAGAGAGGGATTATGGGTAGTTCTACTTAGTACCTTGTTTCAGGTTCTGCCCAAAACATCTTCTTGTAAGATTAGATCAACTCTAATTACTTAGCAGTTAGTAAGGATTCCAACATCTCCCCCTTTCTTTTGTTTTAAAACATAGGGGGTTTCTGAGGGGGTACACATAAATCCATCAATATGGGCCAGAACTTTGTAACAGATATACATGGTATACATAAATCCATCAATATGGGAGGCATTATACATAATTTACATGAGCACATAGCAATATAACACAGGCTAGTGGTAATGTAACAAATAACATGAATCAACATGAAAATTTAACTACTGCAAAAGTCTCATCAACAATCTTTCATCTCAAGAAATCCAATGATTCTTGCAATTGCTTAAAATACATAAGCACATAGTAATATAACACAGGCTAGTAGTAATGTAACAACATAAATCGACCTGAAAATTTACAAATGTCCATAAGTCCTAGAAATAGTCCATAAGGAATCCATTGTCCATTAGTTCATGCGCCAGGAATCTAATAATTCCTGTAAGCTCTGAAGTACTGCAAAAGTCTCATCAACAATTTTTCATCTCAGGGAATCCAGTGATTCTTGCTGGTTTTTCAGGAACTGAAAGCTGAAGATTTTAAAGTTCTTTTGACAGTCTCATTGTTAGCCATCTGATTCCTTTTCCACCTGTGGAAATATAAGCAGATCCTCTTCCCCAAGCAGTTAACCTATGTAATTCTCTTCTATTTACCACTTTGGGGATTTCTCCTCATCATCTGGTAATTACATTGGAGCTGTTTGCATTGGATATTGTCTTGTTGTCTTAAAAGGCCTGTATTCTTCCCAACTGTAATCCTGATTGCTTTTCTGTTGGTTGATGACATCAGAGTTCTGAATTTCTAAAGTCTCTCTGGGTGTAACCTCAGCTGCTATCATGCCCCACCTGTCCTTTGATTGATACTTTAGAGCTGGGCCCTGCCTCTCATTCCTCTGGGTCAATATACATTTAGAGGCCCAGTGAAAGCCTCGGTTACATTTTGGACATGGGGTTTTGGGTTTTCTCTCACCCTGTCTTCTCATTCTATCTCCATATCTACAATGAGCTCTCAAATGTCCAATTTTTCTGCACTGAAAACATCAACGAGTTTCTCTAGAATTCCTCTGCCAAGAAGGACCTTGTCTTTCCATGTTCATCATAGTCTGGGCATAATAAGCATTTGTGCCCACTGTGGCACAGCGTCTTATGATTTCTTCTAAAGGAGCATCTTTGTCTAGCCCCCATATAATTCTTTTGCAAACCTCATTGGCATTTTCCTTAGCCAAATGTTTAGTCATTATTTCTGTTGCTGCATTGTCTCCAATGGTTCTTATTACAGCTGTTTGTAAACGTCCCACAAAATCTGCAAAAGGTTCATTGGGACCTTGCTCTATTTTTGTGAAAACATTATTTCCATCTTTCTGTCCAGGGAGAGAATTCCAAGCTTTTATTGCAGCCTTAGAAATTTGCTCATACACTGTTATGGGATAATAAATTTGTTCTGAACTCTCTGCATACTGACCTTCACCAGCTAGTTGGTCAAAAGCAACTTGTACAATAGCTCCTGTTTGCCTATTGCATTGGGCTTGAATCCTACATAATTCATGAAACTCCGAAAGCCACAATAAATTTTGTCCCGGTTCTAGACAAGTTTTCGTTATGGATTTCCAGTCATTCGGGGTTAGGATTTCATAAGACAAATTATCTAGTAACATCTTCACATAAGATGATGTAGCCCCATAAAGAGTGCAACCCTTTTTCAAATCTTTAATTTTTCCCAAATTAAAAGCAGTGTATTTTCTCTCTTTTTGACCTGAGGAGTTGAGCTCTTCAATCACAGGATATGCATTTATAAAATCAGATATATCTTCTCCTTCATTTTTTGCTTTAATTAATGCTTTTTCTAATCTTGTCAAATTCTGCTTTACAGGAGAAGCTGACTGTGTTTCTGTCTCTCTCCCTCCCCCTTGTTCCACCCATGAAGGGTTCATTGTGGGGGGAGGGTCATGAGATGTGGAATCACCTAATTCCTCCTGCTGTGAAGTATCATACTCAGAATTGTAATTAACTCCATTCTCATCTGATTCGTCCTCCTTTTCACCTAGCAAAGTTGGCTTTTCTTCCTCCTGTACTTTCCTTTTCATCATTCTATCACTTAAATAACTTCTTATAGCCAATTGTATTACATTATATGTATTAATTATTGAGTTAGGCCCATTTTTATCATAGAATTGACAAAGATCCTCTCCAACCAATTTCCATTCATTTAGATCTAATTCCTTATCAAGAGAGAAACAAGGACATATGTCCTTTACAGTTTGTAAAAATTCAGTGATTTGCTGTAAACTTATAATTAAACCTTGGCTTTTCATAATTTTGACAATGCTCTCTAAACATTTTCCTTGAACAGAAACAGGCTGTTTTCTAAATATCTGTCCCATCTTAGCTGAAATTCTACTTTAACTCTTTTAACAAAATTTCTTTGTTGTACTCACTCTAATTTCTGGGTTGAAGAGTCTTTTCCACTGGATCAGGATCAGAGGCTTTTCCACTTGAATCAGGATCGTAGCTTTTCCACTGAAATCCACTGAGGGGTCTGTTTTTCCCACGTTCAGGGCGCCAAAATGTGTGATCTTTTTCTTCTCAAAACGCAGCCAGGTGATAAAAGTTCAGATCTTTTATTATTTCCAATATAGCCCGGTTAGCTTAGAGGCCTATCTCTCTGCTTGGTTCCAAGACCTCTCTCCAAATGTCTTTAAATCCAAAGGTCTGGTCCTTCAGCCTCTGCCTCTGCTTTCTTCAGCCTCCAGCCAGCTCCAACTCTTCATGTCATTCCGGTGAAATCTCCACTTGTAGCGTCTTCCTCTCAAGAACTCTCCGACTGGCCCATTGGCCTATTTATGCTCCTTCCAGAGAGAGGGATTATGGGTAGTTCTACTTAGTACCTTGTTTCAGGTTCTGCCCAAAACATCTTCTTGTAAGATTAGATCAACTCTAATTACTTAGCAGTTAGTAAGGATTCCAACACCTTGACACAGTAATGCAAGAAATAATCCAAGATAATTATCCTAGAATGATAAAACATGAGAGGAAAGTAGAAATAAACAAAACACCAAATACCACTTCAAATTTTTGGAAAATACTTAAGAATATTTTGCCAAATTTCAAAACCCTTAGAATAAAGAAAATATTTTGCAAGAAACAAGAAAAAAAAAAATTTAAATATTCTTGACCTACAATTGAGTTGCAGCAGCTACAAATGATTTGCATCAGCAAACACAATAAAGTAACACAGATTTTGGTATTATATATACTGACAACCAAAAGAACTAGGCCTACAGACAAAATATAATCTGCAAAACTATCCATAATAGTGAATGGGAGTGGGGGAGGTGGTATTCAAAGTATTTGCAAATTTCAAAAATTTATCTTAACCAAATTCAAACTTAATGGACAACTTAACATATAAGAACCGATATCAAAGATTAAGTTAAAGGAACTTAGTATGGATAAATTATGTTTTTTTATATAGAAATGTACACCATATTTTGAAGACTGAAATTAGTAATTGGAAAGCTCAAAAGAAAGACTGGAGTAAAAGTGACTATAATGTTATTCTAAAAAGCAAAACTTCCTAGGAAAAGGTAAAAATAGTAATTATATTTTATTTGCTTTATTATTACATTATTAAATTATGCAATTTATCATTACATTATACATAATCATTTATATAAATATATATGCACATATATATTATACACACACGCACACACATACACACACAAATATATATATATATCCATGAAAGGCATAACACCCTCCAAAAATCTATAAGCGGGAATAAGATAACATAGTGCAGAGAAGGATGTGTAAATTTATGTCAGTGAAACATGACATGTAGATTGATGGGCAAGGGATAAGAAGGGAAGGAAAAGGTGGCATAGAATAAGATGGGATATTGAAGAGTATTCAGATTAATCAAGGTGAGATGAGATATATAAATTAATGAGAACAAGATGAAAAGGGAAGGAATTGGTCAGGGGAGAAGAAAAAGGAGGGAATCATGGATGGGATGAGGTTAAATAGCAGCAAAGCAAATTAAGGAGCAGAATTAATGTAGAAGAGTTAGTAGGGATAAGTAATAAAAGATAGAATCAGGAATAGAATTTATTAGGAAAAAAAAGGCTAATCTTCAACAATGAGATGAACCAAATCAGTTCCAATAGAGCAGTAATGAATTGAACCAGGAGATGACTATGAACCACAACATAGAATTCCCAATCCCTCTATTTTTGTCTTCCTGCATTTTTTATTTCCTTCACAGGCTAATTGTACATTATTTCAAAGTCCAATTCTTTTTATTCAGAAAAATAACTATTTGGAGGTGTGTGTGTGTGTGTGTGTGTGTATGTGTGTGTATATATTGTATTTAATTTATACTTTAACATATTTAACATCTATTAGTCAACCTGCCATCTGGGGAAGGGGGTCAGGGGAAGGAGGGGAAAAGTTGGAACAGAATGTTTTGCAATTGTCAATGCTGAAAAAAGACCCATGCATATATCTTGTAAATAAAAAGCTATAATAACAATAATAAAAAGGCTAGTAACGATTGATCTTAGACAAAGTCAAACTTACAGATTATTTTGGATGTATGTTTACGTATAGGTAAATGTATCTATATATGCATATGTGTGCAAGTGTGTGTACTTGTGTGTGTATATACATTCATGTTTGTGTGTGAGTATATGTGACTGTATTCTTATAGATCTATGTATATTTGTGTATGTATAGATACATACATAGAAAGATAGATATAGATATAGATTTGTGCTTAATTGTAGCTTGCTTGGGGGAGGGTAGAGGAGAATAAATGAAGGAAAAAGAATAAAGTTAAAAGTGTCCAACAGAGAACAAAACAATAACCTACAAGGAAGCAAAGAAAAGATCAACATTCATGAATATATTTTCTTGTATTATTACATTTGCTTTCTTGCAATGGAATTTTTTAATGTTTTAAATTTCCCCTGATATTATTCTGGATGCATGATAAATTTTGTTTTGTTTTCCTTTTCTGACTTTCTTTTTTTGTAGTCTGTTTTTTTTTTCTTCTAAATCTCTTTTGGTATCTTGAATTTTTATCCTGAAATCATGGTGATCTAAGATTTGTGAAGGTTATCAATATTCTTGGAATATACTTTTGCATCAGTGTACACTTTGGGATATTAAGAATGCTATCCTTTCTCCCAGAACCAATTCTATAAAACCTCATAATCCTTTTCAATTCTTGGTTCTGATCTGTTTTTATTTTATGCCACAAGATACTCACACTATTTGATTCATTGAGTGGCTTGACCATCTAGAAATCTGAATCTGAAAAATAATCTTCTTTCCATTCATTTTGCTTTTGTGGTGTGGATAATTAGTTTAGGATAATATTTTCATTATTCTGAATTTTGCTGAAGCTTTGTAGTTTTCTGGGTTTACAATTCAATTAATAAAATATTATCTAAGAATAATAATATGTCATGAAGGTGCCTACAATTCAGTACCACTCTTGTTTGGAATTAGTTCAGGAAATTACACAACATGCTGACAAAGTCTTTTGAGTATTATAACTTACACTAGCATCTTACAAATTGTTATTATCCATCAGGTATCTATTAGAGAGTAATGTAAAAATTTCATTCATTAATGGAAGACAGTTTATTTGTGGAGAGCCTTCAAGCCAGCATTTTACCCTACTCAGTCAAGTGCTTAAAAAGGACAAGTGCTTAAAAAGGAATCAGGAAACTATATTTTAAAAAATTTTCTTTATACCTCTACTTCACTCATATGATTTTAGAGATATATATTTTAGAGATATAGATGTTTATGCACACAACTATGTGAAGATCTACTCTAAATGTTAAAGTTTTTAAAAAATTCTCAAGGAAATTGATATTGTTTCATTCGAGCTCCTAGTGACTCTTGCCTTCCTATTTTGCAGATTAATTCTCCTGCTTCTTGATAGCAAATTATATCTCATTTATTCACCCTTTTCTATCAAAATATATCCACTTTGTGAATTAATTGTGGAAGCCTAAAGGCTACATACTCTTGATAATTCTAAAGCTGAATACCTAATTTTTATGCTAGTATTTCTACACTATTAAAAATTCATATATTTTATATTTGGCATCATTACTTTCAATAGTTTGAAATTCCATCAATCTCAAAATATTTTACACATTTTTATTCTCTTTGAAATAAGCATCTCTTAGATGACCACTAACAGGAGGTGTGACAAGATCAAATCATTCCTTTTCTGCTCATAGCACAAAATAAAAATGTATTCTGAATTTTCTACCTCAAAATTACATTAAGACACAAGAGCAATTGAAATGAGCAATGTCACCAAACAATTAGTAGCATATTAATTCAACAACAAATGCATGCTAAAATGAAGAGATGTGAATTCTTTGGGAATCAATGATAAAAGTAAATGAGAATATTCCATCTATGAAGATGATGATTTTCCAGCAAAATTTGAAGAATACTATCATACCTGTGGCTTAATGGGTTATTGATTATCAGATACATCACACTGCCTTCAAAGTAAAATGGTTTGTAATCAACCTACAAATTATTTAGATAAAAGATTGTATCACCTTTTCAACTATTTTATTCATAATTTCTATAGAAACTGAGACTTTAACTTTAGTTGTGGATACTTTCATTTTCCCCCTCAAAATTGTTCTTTATTTAAAGTTTCTTTTGTTTATTCATCATATCATGTTAAGTGAATGTGCATTATTAAAAAATGTTGAAAAAAACTGTGATAGCAAAAGACAATTCATGATAGGTCCTATCAAACTGTAGAGTTCCAATTATAGGTTCAGTGACATAAAGTAAAGGGAAAATAAGGATAAAAATATAATATTAGAAACAACATTGCATTAGTATATATCAACTTATTTTAAAATACTTCAAAATTATATGTATTAGTTATAAGAACAGAAAAATAAATCAATAGAACATATTGGATAAAGATGACAAAAATAATAGAAAATCAGAGCACAATATTTGATAACTTCAAGAGCATAACTTGCACAGAAAGGATTTCCTTTTTAAAATAATTATTAAGAAAACTGGAAATTATGTTATGTTTAGAGCACATGCTGCATGCCTCAATAAATTTTCTATTTGAAAATATAAGATCCTCACATATTAAAAAAAAAAAAAAACTATATCATAAGATTACCAAAGTTCCTGGTGGGGGAGAGATGATTTTAAACTAAATGAAAGATAGAGGAAATCATAACAAAACAAAATTGACAATTTCAATTACAATTAAAAAGCTGTCAAATACATAGATGTAGTTAGTACTAAATAGGATAGAACAGTTTTGAGTTGCATATAATGAAAAAGTATGATATCCAAATATATGACTAATGAAACAAATTTATAAAGTTTAGAACCATTATTTTCCAAAATTCAAGCTGTCAAAGGGCGTAAATATTTTTCAAATAACTCCAAATTATAAATGAACAGATGTACACATACTTCAAATTACTAAGAATAAAATTTTAAAAATGAAAGAAATCTCAGTTTTTATTTAATACCATTAAAATTTATTTTAAAAATATGGATATAGTAGAGTTACAGCAGCTATGTGAAATGAACACTATTACATTGATGAGTAAGTTATTATATGGTCCAACTATTCTGGATTTTAATTGTGAATTATTATAGAAAACTAACTACACTGTTTATGCATTTTACTTCAATGGTATCCCACTATTGGGCAAGCAGAATAAATAAGTCAAGTTAAAAAAAAAAAGATTCAATGTATGCCAAACATTTATATCAAAACATTTAGTGGTATTAAAATACTGAAAACAATTCAGATATTTTTTCATTTGAGCAACAGTTGAAAAAAAGGCAAAACTATGGTATATGACTATTATTATTTAGTATATGACTACATTATTATATTTTATACTTTAAAAAATTAAATAAGAAAAATTCAGAAAAGCATAGAAAGATTTTTATAAACTGATGCTTAATAAAATAAAAAGAATCATGATTGTCAATGCTGAAAAATAAAGTGTTCAGAAGCTCAAATTATTTATATGCAAAGAAGCTTTTTCTTTTTAATTCTCCTGGAGGAAGAAAAATTCACATGCATCCTAGGATGCTAGGGCCAAGGAGACCCAAATCAACAAAACTTAGTTTTGAGATATATATATATATATATATAAAGAGGGAGAGAGAGATGGATAGATAGATATAGATATAGATATATAGATATAGATGTGTCAGGAGAAAGTGTAGTGTCTGGACTAGCTTTCTAGAGGAACTCTGGATGGGCCTTTGTGTTAGGTGGAGAAGTGATGAAGGCAGGAGAGCTACCACAAGGATGGTCAGGATGGAGTCTAGAATCTGGGTCTGAGATCCAGCCCAAGCTCACACTCTCCTCTCCAGTCCTCACAGCTGTTAAATACCTTAGTATCATTACATCACTACAGCAAACTGAGCTTGTGGCAAATATAGAACCATTACATCACCATATCACACTAAGTATATGCCAATTAGAGTGATTACATCATTACATCACCCTAAGTATATGTAAACTAATCTCATCAGTCATACTGAGTAAACACCCTGCTGTAAGTATCTTTGCTTCAAGTATAACTTTCCCAGAGTTCCCCACTATCTGCAGAACTCTACAACAAAGGGTCAAGTGAATGTTTATCTCTGAAGCTTGAGACTTTGGGCTTACCAAATAGCTGATTACTATAGTCATTAACTATTGTGTCTGGTGTACTTTTTCTACTGATTTACTACTCTACTTCTTAGCCAAAACAAAATGGTTTTGGTAGTCAATTTAGAATTAAATATCTGTACACATTCTTACTTAAACAATTAGAGTTAAAACCAATTGATGCAAATCAATAAGTCAATCAATTGACATCTTTTGAGTACTTCACAGGTTCCAGAGACTGGCCGGTATACAAAAAGGTGAGTCAGGGCATACCAAGCCAAAAGCAAGTCTGTTCTTTAAAGTGTCTATTCTACTAGAAGGAAAATATATGTATGCACGCACACACACATATACATATGTGTGTGTGTGTACATATACACATATACATATATACTGCACATGTACATATATGTTTCAAAAACCAAAACAAAGGTAAGATCATTTGAAGAAGAGACACTAGACAAGTAAAATATCAAGAGGTACCTTGTGTATAAGGCAGGATTTAAGAGTAACTTTGTAGATGGTTTGAAACTTTCAAAAATTGTAGTGAGAAATAAATAAGATATCCAGATAAGATTCCTTAAGGAAAAGAAAATGATTAAAATATGTAGCACCTAAGTTCAGCTCTGGAGTTCTAATTTTCTTCTGAAAAGTCATTACCATAGTGGGGATGGAGCCAATATGGTGGAAAGCAGACACAACTTTCTGTGACCTTCTCTGACTTTCTCAAACCAACAGTAGATTAAGCCTCAATAATGATTTTGGAGTAATAGAACCAAAAAAATATTTGGAGTACAACACCTTTATAGAAGAAGGTACCTTGGAAGAACTTCAGAACAGTTCTGTTTCAACTGGGCAGGGGGGCAGTCTGTTGATCCCAGACCTCAGCATATCAAGCCCAGAGAAAGGAGTTAGGTCAGGGAGCCAGAGTGTTGTGGCATCTGCACACCTGGGAATGTTCTGTGAGCCTCTTAAGATAATCTGCTCTGGTTGCAAATGAGTGATCTAGCAAATTTGCTACAAAAGTCACATTGTAGACCATTGAGTCCTGGAAGAATGCAATACTTAGCCAGGATTACACAGCCCCAGGAAGTCAATCAGCAGAACTGCCCCAGGGCAAACTAAAGCAAATGCTGCTGCTTTATATTAAGGGCAGACCTCAATCCTTTAAAAAAAAAAAATGAACAACCCCCCCCCCCAAAAAAAAAAAAAGAACTCTCAATATAGACACCTTGTATGAAGAGAGAGAAGAACAGAACTCAAATCCTGAGAATCCTAAAGAAAAATCAACTCCAGATGAAGGCCAAAAAGGAGATATGAGGTGGTCTTCATTTCTCAAGGTTTCCTTGGAAGATTTCATAAAGGATCTTAAAAGAGAGTTAGAAGAAAAATGGGTAAAAGAAATAAGATCTTGTAAGAATGGATGGGAAAAGCATATAACTATCTCCAAAATAGATTCGATGAAATGGAAAAAGCATATAACTCAAAAAAAAAAAATAGATATAAAAATGCAGTTCATTGAAAAACGGAATTTGTGAAATGGAAAAAAAAAAATGCAATGAACAAAACAATTCAATTGACCAAATTCAAAAGGATGTAAAAAAGGTAACTGAAGAAAATAATACACTAAAAATTAGAATTGAAAAATGGAAGTGAAGGAATCAACAAGACTTCAAGAATCAGTCAATCGAGAGACTTCTGGTTAAGATGGCAGAGAGGAGGCACACAGCTGTGTAGCTCTGCGTTTTTCTCTCACTATCCATTTCATTACAAGCCTCTGAATTAATGCTTGACTGATCAAAACCCTACAAATAGTTACCAAGAGAAGCCATCCTTGAGATTCGCCAAGAAAGGTCTGTTTTTGCGCAAGGGCTGGGACAGTTTTGGATCGGGCGCAGGGTGCGGGCAGGCAGCTGAGAGCACAGAAGGCGGCTCACAGAGGGGCAGACTGGAGAGGGGGTGGTGTGTGATCGCAGCTGTCTCTGCGGAGAGAGCTTTGCTACAGGTTTGGATACTTGGCTCTGGCAGCAAGCCAGCAGCCCAGCAAAGAAGCTAAAAACACCGGGGTGAAGAATACAAACCCAAACAGCTGGAGTCTCTCAAGACCTGGGCACTCCCCCCGACCCCCACCTCCCCAGTGTCTCATCAGCTCTGGGAGTCTCAGAGCGCAGGCACAGCACAGTCTGGCTAGTGCCTCACTGCTGCCCCTGCAGTCTGTAAAGGAAACTCGATAACACCACCCAGCCCCTCCCCCCAAAAAGCAGACTCCAAATTAGGGGTGATTTCTTTTTCTCTTTTTGCTAGTTTGTCTTTGATTCTTTGACATAATGAGCAAAAAATTGAAGAGGACTTTAACCCTTGACAGCTTCTATACAGAAAGAGAGCAGACTCCAAATCCTGAGGAGACTAAAAACAGACAGTCTCCAGGTGAATCCCCAAAGGAGGAGATCATCTGTTCCTCAGCACAGATGAACCTCATAGAAGTAATTAAAAAGGATCTCACAAGGGAGCTAGAAGAAAAATGGGAAAAGGAGAGGGAGGCTTGGCAAGAGAGTCTGGAGAAGTCATTCCACTCAGTTAAAGAGAGACTGGATAAAGAAATAAAATCCTTGAAAAATAGGATTAGTGAACTGGAAACAGAAAACAGCTCTCTAAAAAACAAAATTGGCGAAATGGAAAAAAAAATTCCACAGAACAAAAGAACTCAATGGCACAATTAGAAAAAGATTTTTAAAAAGTGAGTGAAGAAAATACTTCACTGAAAATCAGAATAGAACAATTGGAATTGAAGGACTCAAGGAGACAAGAAGAATCAGTCAAGCAAATCCAAAAAAAATCAAACAATGGAAAAGAATGTGAAAAACCTTCTGGGGAAGACAACAGACCTGGAAAACAGATTCAGGAGAGAAAATCTAAGAATCATTGGACTCCCAGAAAAGCATGATGAAAAAAGAGCCTGAACATTATTTTCAAGGAAATTATCAAAGAGAACTGCCCAGAAGTCATAGGAACAGAGGATAAAATAGACATTGAAAGAATTCATTGATCACCCACTGAAAGGGATCCTAAAATCAAAACACCAAGGAATATAGTGGCTAAATGCCAGAACCCTCAGACGAAGGAAAAAAATATTGCAAGCGGCTAGAAAAACCCAATTCAAGTATCGAGGAGCCACAATAAGGATCACCCAGGATCTGGCAGCATCCACATTAAAGGATCGAAGGGCCAGGAATATGATATTCCAAAAGGCTAAGGAACTTAGTATGCAACCAAAAATAACTTACCCAGCGAGAATGAGCATCTTTATCCAGGGAAGAAGATGGACATTCAACGAAGTAAGCGAATTTTACCTATTTTTGATGAAAAAGCCAGAACTTAACAAAAAGTTGGATCGACAAATATAGAACTCAAGAGAAATCTAAAAAGGTAAAGATTAATCTTGGGAACTATATTACGGCTATAAAGATGTATAAAGAATACATGTATACCTTGTTCTAGAAAGTAGATGTGGAAAGGATATTGCACCAGAAAAAGGGTAAAGTGGGAGTATTACATCTCATGAAGAGGCAAAGGTAACTTATTATATCTGAGAGAAAGAATGGAGGGGGATGAATATAGTGGGTATCTTACTGCCTTCAGAATTGGCTTTAAGAGAAAAATTTTAGACATATTTAATTTATGGTGAAACTTCTCCCACCTCATTGAGAAGTGAGAAGAGAAAAGTGAAAAGGGAAGGAATAAGCTAAGTGGAAGGGAATACAGAAACGGGGAGGGAAAGGGGTAAGATAGGGGGAGGAAATCTAAGGCGAGGGGGGTTCTAAAAAGGGAAGGGTGTGAGAAGCAAGTGGTGCTCACAAGCTTAATACTGGAAAGGAGGGTAAGGGGGAAAGAAGGGAGAAAAGCATAAACAGGGGTTAACAAGATGGCAAGTAATACAGAATTGGTCATTTTAACCATAAATGTGAACGGGGTAAACTCTCCCATAAAGAGGAAGCGGTTAGCAGAATGGATTAAAAGCCAGAATCCTACAATATGTTGTTTACAGGAAACACACCTGAAGCAGGGAGATACATGCAGGTTAAAGGTAAGAGGTTGGAGCAAAATCTACTATGCTTCAGGTGAAGTCAAAAAAGCAGGGGTAGCCATCCTGATCTCAGATCAAGCTAAAGCAAAAATTGATCTAATCAAAAGAGATAAGGAAGGGCACTATATCTTGCTAAAGGGTAGCATGGATAATGAAGCAATATCACTATTAAACATATATGCGCCAAGTGGTGTAGCATCTAATTTCTTAAAAGAAAAATTAAGAGAGCTGCAAGAAGAAATAGACAGCAAAACTATAATAGTGGGAGATCTCAACCTTGCACTCTCAGAATTAGATAAATCAAACCACAAAATAAATAAGAAAGAAGTCAAAGAGGTAAATAGAATACTAGAAAAGTTAGATATGATAGATCTCTGGAGAAAATGTAATGGAGACAGAAAGGAATACACTTTCTTTTCAGCAGTTCATGGAACCTATACAAAAATTGACCATATGTTAGGACATAAAAACCTCAAACTCAAATGCAGTAAGGCAGAAATAGTAAATGCATCCTTTTCCGACTACGATGCAATGAAAATTATATTCAACAAAAAGCCAGGGGAAAGTAGACCAAAAAATAATTGGAAACTAAATAATCTTATACTAAAGAATGATTGGGTGAAACAGCAAATCATAGACATAATTAATAATTTCATCCAAGAAAATGATAATAATGAGACATCATACCAAAATGTATGGGATACAGCCAAAGTGGTAATAAGGGGAAATTTCATATCTCTAGAGGCCTATTTGCATAAAATAGAAAAAGAGAAGCTCAATGAATTGGGCTTACAATTAAAAATTCTAGAAAAGGAACAAATTTAAAAACCCCAGTCAAATACTAAACTTGAAATTCTAAAAATAAAAGGAGAGATCAATAAAATTGAAAGTAAAAAAAACTATTGAATTAATTAATAAAACTAAGAGTTGGTTCTATGAAAAAACCAACAAAATAGACAGCCTTAATAAATCTGATTAAAAAAAGGAAAGAGGAAAATCAAATTGTTAGTCTTAAAAATGAAAAGGGAGAACTCACCACTAATGAAGAGGAAATTAGAGCAATAATTAGGAGTTACTTTGCCCAACTTTATGCCAATAAATTTGATAACTTAAATGAAATAGAATACCTCCAAAAATATAGCTTGCCCAAACTAACAGAGGAAGAAGTAAATATCCTAAACAGTCCCATCTCAGAAAAAGAAATAGAACAAATTATCAACCAACTCCCTAAGAAAAAATCCTCAGGACCAGATGGATTTACATGTGAATTCTATCAAACATTTAAAGAACAATTAACTCCAATGCTAAATGAACTATTTGAAAAAAATAGGGATTGAAGGAGTCCTACCAAACTCCTTTTATGACACAGACATGGTACTGATACCTAAACCAGGTCAGCTGAAAACAGAGAAAGAAAATTATAGACCAATCTCCCTAATGAATATTGATGCTAAAATCTTAAATAAAATATTAGCAAAAAGATTACAGAAAATCATCCCCAGGATAATACACTATGATCAAGTAGGATTTATACCAGGGATGCAGGGCTGGTTCAATATTAGGAAAACTATTAGCATAATTGACTATATCAATAACCAACCAAAGAAAAACCATATGATCATTCAATAGATACAGAAAAAGCATTTGATAAAATTCAGCATCCATTCCTAATAAAAACACTTGAGAGCATAGGAATAAATGGACTTTTCCTTAAAATAGTCAGGAGCATATATTTAAAACCACCAGTAAGCATCATATGCAATGGGGAAAAACTGGAATCCTTCCCAGTAAGATCTGGAGTGAAGCAAGGTTGCCCACTATCACCATTATTATTCAATATTGTATTAGAAACACTAGCCTCTGCAATAAGAGTTGAGAAAGATATTAAAGGAATTAGAGTGGGCAATGAGGAAATCAAACTATCACTCTTTGCAGATGATATGATGGTATACCTAGAGAACCCCAGAGATTGTACTAAAAAGCTATTAGAAATAATTCATAATTTTAGCAAAGTAGCTGGATACAAAATAAATCCCCATAAATCCTCAGCATTTTTATATATCACCAACAAAATTCAACAGCAAGAGATACAAAGAGAAATTCCATTCAGAATAACTGTTGATACCATAAAATATTTGGGAATCTATCTAACAAAGGAATGTCAAGAATTATATGAGCAAAATTACAAAAAAGTTTCCACACAAATAAAGTCAGACTTAAATAATTGGAAAAATATTAAGTGCTCTTGGATAGGCCAAGCGAATATAATAAAGATGACAATACTCCCTAAACTAATCTATTTATTTAGTGCTATACCAATCAGACTTCCAAGAAAATATTTTAATGATCTAGAAAAAATAACCACAAAATTCATATGGAACAATAAAAAGTCGAGACTCTCAAGGGAATTAATGAAAAAAAAAATCAAATGAAGGTGGTCTAGCTGTACCTGATCTAAAATTATATTATAAAGCAGCAGTCACCAAAACCATTTGGTATTGGTTAAGAAACAGATTAGTTGCTCAATGGAAAAGGTTAGGTTCACAAGACAGAATAGTCAACAATAGCTATCTAGTGTTTGACAAACCCAAAGATCCTAACTTTTGGGATATTCGATAAAAACTGCTGGGATAACTGGAAATTAGTATGGCAGAAATTAGGCATGGACCCACACTTAACACCATATACCAAGATAAGATCGAAATGGGTCCATGACTTAGGCATAAAGAACGAGATTATAAATAAATTGGAGGAACATAGGATAGTTTATCTCTCAGACTTGTGGAGGAGAAAGAAATTTGTGACCAAAGATGAACTAGAGACCATTACCTATCACAAAATAGAAAATTTTGATTATATCTAAATAAAAAGCCTTTGTACAAGCAAAACTAATGCAAACAAGATTAGAAGGGAAGCAACAAACTGGGAAAACATCTTCACAGTTAAAGGTTCTGATAAAGGCCTCATTTCCAAAATATATAGAGAGCTGACTCAAATTTATAAGAAATCAAGCCATTCTCCAATTCATAAATGGTCAAAGGATATGAACAGACAATTCTCAGATGATGAAATTGAAACTATTACCACTCATATGAAAGAGTATTCCAAATCATTATTGATCAGAGAAATGCAAATTAAGACAACTCTGAGATACCACTACACACCTGTCAGATTGGCTAAGATGACAGGAAAAAATAATGATGAATGTTGGAGGGGATGCAGGAAAACTGGGACACTGATGCATTGTTGGTGGAACTGTGAATGAATCCAACCATCCTGGTGAGCAATCTGGAATTGTGCCCAAAAAGTTACCAAATTGTGCATACCCTTTGATCCAGCAGTGTTTCTATTGGGCTTATATCCCAAAGAAATACTAAAGAAGGGAAAGGGACCTGCATGTGCTAAAATGTTTGTGGCAGCCCTGTTTGTAGTGGCTAGAAACTGGAAATTGAATGGATGACCATCAATTGGAGAATGGCTGGGTAAATTGTGGTATATGAATGTTATGGAATATGATTGTTCTGTAATAAATTACCAGCAGGATGAATACAGAGAGGCTTGGAGAGACTTACATGAACTGATGCTAAGTGAAATGAGCAGAACCAGGAGCTCACTTTACACTTTGACAACGATATTGTGTGAGGATGTATTCTGATGGAAGTGGATTTCTTTGACAAAGACTCAATTTCAATTGATCAATGATGGACAGAAGCAGCTACACCCAAAGAAAGAACACTGGGAAATGAATGTGAACTATTTACATTTTTGTTTTTCTTTGCGAGTTGTTTTTTACCTTCTGAATCCAATTCTCCCTGTGCAACAAGAGAACTGCTCGGTTCTGCACATATATATTGTATCTAGTACATACTGCAACATATTTAACATATATAGGACTGCTTGCCATCTAGGGGAGGGGGCGGAGGGAGAGAGGGGAAAAATCGGAACAGAAGCAAGTGCAAGGGATAATGCTGTAAAAAAAAAAAATTACCCTGGCATGGATTCTGTCAATATAAAGTTATTATAAAATAAAATAAAATATTAAAAAAAAGAATCAGTCAATCAAAACCAAAAAGAAGAAAATAAAAGAAAATATGAAATACTTAGGAAAAAGAACAGACATGAAAAATAGATCAGAGAGACAATCTAAGGATTATTGGACTTCCTGAAAGCCATGATGAGAATAGGATCCTAGACATTATCTTACAGAAAATCATAAAGAAAAGCTGCCCTGATGTCATAGAATCAAAAAGCGAAATAACCATTGAAACAATTCATAAATCACCTCCCAAAATAAAAACTCCAAGATATATTGTGGCTAAATTTCAGAAGTATCACATCAAGGAAAATATATTGCAAATAGCCAGAAAGAACCCATTTAAATACTGAGAAGCCACAATCTGAATTACCAAGGACTTAGCAGCTTCCATCTTATGGGATCAAAGAGTCTGGAATCTGGTGTTCAGAAACGCAGAGGGACTTGAATTAAAGACAAGAATAAGCTATACAGCTAAAATGAGCATTATTTTTCCGGGAAGGTGATAGACATTCAATGATATAAGTGAATTTCATCTATTTCTGATGAAAAATCCAGAAATGAACAAAAAAATTGATCTCAAAACATAGAACTCAAGAGAAGCATAAAAAAGTAAAAAGGAAAGAACTTTTTAGAACTAAATTTCTGTTATGGGTATACTTAGAGAGTGCAGATATAATTTGATTTTATTATGATAATATGAATATGCAACTAGAGGTGGAAAGGAGATTGTACTGGAAAAGAGGGGAAAGGAGGTAAATAAAGGAAAATTACATCTCACAAAGAGGCAAAGAAGACCTATTATAAATGAAGGAAAGAAATGAGAAGAGTAAACATTGTGTGAATCTTACTTTCACCATATTTGACTCAAAGAGAGAATATCAGGCATATTCTGTTTTCACAGAGAACTTGTCTCACATTAAATGAAAGTGGAAGATGAAGGATGAAGTCTAATAGAAGGGAAAATGGAAGTAGTAGGGGAAAGGTGTAAGAAAAAAGCAGGGACTCTAAAGGGGGGGGATTGTTTGAAGAGTGAATAATCAGAAGCAAAATATGTTGGAATCCTTACTAACTGCTAAGTAGTTAGAGTTGATCTAATCTTACAAAAAGATGTTTTGGGCAGAACCTGAAACAAGGTACTAAGTAGAACTAATCAAGACAAGGCTTGTGTTCCCACCTTTACTCATTGGAGAGAGGAAGACGCTACAAGTCGAGATTTCACCGGAATGACATGAAGACTGGAGCTGGCTGGAGGCTGAAGAAAGCAGAGGCAGAGGCTGAAGGACCAGACCTTTGGATTTAAAGACATTTGGAGAGAGCTCTTGGAACCAAGCAGAGAGATAGTCCTCTAAGCTAACCGGGCTATATTGGGATAATAAAAGATCTGAACTTTTATCACTTGGCTGCGTTTTGAGAAGAAAAAGCTCACCACATTTTGGCGCCCTGAACGTGGGACAAACAGACCCCCTCAGTGGATTTCAGTGGAAAAGCTCCGATCCTGATTCAAGTGGAAAAGCTCCGATCCTGATTCAAGTGGAAAAGCTCCGATCCTGATTCAAGTGGAAAAGCCTCTGATCCTGATCCAGTGGAAAAGACTCTTCAACCCAGAAATTAGAGTGAGTACAACAAAGAAATTTTGTTAAAAGAGTTAAAGTAGAATTTCAGCTAAGATGGGACAGATATTTAGAAAACAGCCTGTTTCTGTTCAAGGAAAATGTTTAGAGAGCATTGTCAAAATTATGGAAAGCCAAGGTTTAATTATAAGTTTACAGCAAATCACTGAACTTTTACAAACTGTAAAGGACATATGTCCTTGTTTCTCTCTTGATAAGGAATTAGATCTAAATGAATGGAAATTGGTTGGAGAGGATCTTTGTCAATTCTATGATAAAAATGGGCCTAACTCAATAATTAATACATATAATGTAATACAATTGGCTATAAGAAGTTATT
This sequence comes from Antechinus flavipes, assembly GCF_016432865.1. NCBI lineage: Eukaryota > Metazoa > Chordata > Mammalia > Dasyuromorphia > Dasyuridae > Antechinus > Antechinus flavipes. The sequence continues at coordinate 267,151,773 of NC_067401.1, forward strand.
TAAGTGATAGAATGATGAAAAGGAAAGTACAGGAGGAAAAAGTGCCAACTTTACTAGGTGAAAAGGAGGACGAATCAGATGAGAATGGAGTTAATTACAATTCTGAGAATGATACTTCACAGCAGGAGGAATTAGGTGATTCCACATCTCATGACCCTCCCCCTGCAATTAACCCTTCATGGGTGGAACAAGGGGGAGGGAGAGAGACAGAAACACAGTCAGCTTCTCCTGTAAAGCAGAATTTGACAAGATTAGAAAAAGCATTAATTAAAGCAAAAAATGAAGGAGAAGATATATCTGATTTTATAAATGCATATCCTGTGATTGAAGAGCTCAACTCCTCAGGTCAAAAAGAGAGAAAATACACTCCTTTTAATTTGGGAAAAATTAAAGATTTGAAAAAGGGTTGCACTCTTTATGGGGCTACATCATCTTATGTGAAGATGTTACTGGATAATTTGTCTAATGAAATCCTAACCCCGAATGACTGGAAATCCATAACGAAAACTTGTCTAGAACCGGGACAAAATTTATTGTGGCTTTCGGAGTTTCATGAATTATGTAGGATTCAAGCCCAACGCAATAGGCAAAAAGGAGCTGTTGTACAAATCACTTTTGACCAACTAGCTGGTGAAGGTCAGTATGCAGAGAGTTCAGAACAGATTTATTATCCCATAACAGTCTATGAGCAAATTTCTAAGGCTGCCATAAAAGCTTGGAATTCTCTCCCTGGACAGAAAGATGGAAATAATGCTTTCACAAAAATAGAGCAAGGTCCCAATGAACCTTTTGCAGATTTTGTGGGACGTTTACAAACAGCTGTAATAAGAACCATTGGAGACAATGCAGCAACAGAAATAATGACTAAACATTTGGCTAAGGAAAATGCCAATGAGGTTTGCAAAAGAATTATATGGGGGCTAGACAAAGATGCTCCTTTAGAGGAAATCATTAGATGCTGTGCCACAGTGGGCACAAATGCTTATTATGCCCAGACTATGATGAACATGGAAAGACAAGGTCCTTCTTGGCAGGGGAATTCTAGAGAAACTCGTCGATGTTTTCACTGCGGAAAAGTTGGACATTTGAGAGCTCATTGTAGATATGGAGATAGAGTGAGAAGACAGGGTGAGAGAAAACCCAAAACCCCATGTCCAAAATGTAACGGAGGCTTTCATTGGGCCTCTAAATGTATATTGACCCAGAGGAATGAGAGGCAAGGCCCAGCTCCAAAGTATCAATCAAAGGACAGGTGGGGCATGATAGCAGCTGAGGTTACACCCAGAGAGACTTTAGAAATTCAGGACTCTGATGTCATCAACCAACAGAAAAGCAATCAGGATTACAGTTGGGAAGAATACAGGCTTTTAAGACAACAAGACAATATCCAATGCAAACAACTCCAATGTAATTACCAGATGATGAGGAGAAATCCCAAACTTGGTAAATAGAAGAGAATTAAATAGATTAATTGCTTGGGGAAGAGGATCTGCTTATATTTCCACAGGTGGAAAAGGAATCAGATGGCTAACAATGAGACTGTCAAAAGAACTTTAAAATCTTCAGCTTTCAGTTCCTGAAAAACCAGCAAGAATCACTGGATTCCCTGAGATGAAAAATTGTTGATGAGACTTTTTGCAGTACTTCAGAGCTTACAGGAATTATTAGATTCCTGGCGCATGAACTAATGGACAATGGATTCCTTATGAACTATTTCTAGGACTTATGGACATTTGTAAATTTTCAGGTTGATTTATGTTGTTACATTACTACTAGCCTGTGTTATATTATGTATTTTAAGCAATTGCAAGAATCATTGGATTTCTTGAGATGAAAGATTGTTGATGAGACTTTTTGCAGTAGTTAAATTTTCATGTTGATTCATGTTATTTGTTACATTACCACTAGCCTGTGTTATATTGCTGTGTGCTTTTGTAAATTATGTATAATGCCTCCCATATTGATGGATTTATGTATACCATGTATATCTGTTACAAAGTTCTGGCCCATATTGATGGATTTATGTGTACCCCCTCAGAAACCCCCTATGTTTTAAAACAAAAGAAAGGGGGAGATGTTGGAATCCTTACTAACTGCTAAGTAGTTAGAGTTGATCTAATCTTACAAAAAGATGTTTTGGGCAGAACCTGAAACAAGGTAAAGATCACCTACAAAAATACTGGGTAAAGAAAAGAGAAAAACATAACTTAGGGTAAATAGGATGGCAGGAAATACAGAATGTTATTTTAACTGTGAATGTAAATGGAATGAACTCTCCTAATAAAAACAGAATTAATAGAAATAGATAGCAGACTGGATTTAAAGCCAGAATCCTATAATATATTGCTTACAAGAAATATATTTAAAACAGAATGATGCAAAGAAAGAGAAGGTTAAAAAGCTGGAGCAGAATCTATTATTCTTCAGGTAAAGTTAAAAAAAAAAAGGTAGTAATACTGATCTCAGATCAAGTAAAAGAAAAGATAGATCTAATTAAAAGAGATAAGAAAGGGTATCATAGATAATGAAGCAATATCAATACTAAATATATATGCACAAAGTGGTATGCCATCTAAATTTCTAGAGCAGTCAAGAGGGATGGAAGGAGAAATAGACAGCAAAATCATACTAGTGGGGGATTTTAACTTTGTGTTCTCAAAAGTAGATACATCAAACCACACAAAAAAAATAAGAAAAAAATTAATGAGGTAAACAGAATGGTATGATAGATCTTTGGAGAAAATTGAATGGAGAGAGAAAGGAGTTTATTCTCAGTAGTTCACAAAACCTATACAAAAATTGATCATGCTTTAAAGCATAAAAACATCAAAGTCACATGCAGAAAGGCAGAAATAGTAAATGCATTTCTTTCAGATCATGATGCAATAAAAATTACATATAATAAAAGGCTTCTGAGAAAATAGACCAAAAACTAATTGGAAACTAAATAATATAATACTAAAGAATGAATGGTTGAAACAGCAAATCATAGATAAAATCAATAATTTCATCCAAGAAAGTGACAATAATGAGACAACATACTAAAATTTGTGGGATGCAACCAAAGTGGTTATTAGGGGAAACTTTATGTTTCTAGATGCTCATTTGCATAAAATAAAGAGATCAATAAATTGGGCATACAACTAAAAAAGCTAGAAAAAGAAGAAAAAACCCTCAATTAAGTACCAAATTTGAAATTCTGAAAAAAGGAGAGGTTAATAAAATCGAAAATAAGAAAACTATTGAATTAATAAATGAAACTAAGAGTTGGTTTTATGAAAAAAAAAACACTCTCAACAAAATAGATAAACCTTTGCTTAATTTGATTAGAAAAAGCAAAGCAGAAAACCAAACTGTTAGTCTCAAAAATGAAAATTGAGGACTTTCCACTAATCTAAATGAAAAGAAGTAACATCTACAAAAATATAGATTGCCCAGGGAAACAGAAGAGGAAATAAATTATTTAAATAGTCCCAGTTTAGAAAAAGAAATAGAACAAGATATTTATCAACTCCTTAAGAAAAAATCTTCAGGGCCAGATTGATTTACATGTGAATTCTATCAAACATTTAAAGAACAATTAAATTCCAATATTATGCAAACTATTTGAAAAAATCAAAATATTTTAAAAATTAAAAGAAATCAAGCCATTCTCCAACTGGTAAATGGTCAAAGGATATGAACAGAATATGAGCCCTACCAAATTCCTTTTATGACACAAATATGGTACTGATAGCTAAATCAGGTAGGGTAAAAAGAGAGAAAGAAAATTATAGACCAATATCCCCAATGAATATTAATACAAAAATTTTAAATAAAATATTAGCAACAAGATTACAGAAAGTCACCCCCAGGATAATACACAATGACCAAGTAAGATTTATAGCAGGATTGCAGGGCTGGTTCAATATTTGGGAAATTATTAGCATAATCAATTGTATCAATAACCAAACTAACTAAAATCATATAATCAACTCACTAATTGCAATAAAAGCATCTGATAAAATCCATCACCCATTCCTATTAAAAACACTAAAGAATGTAGGAAGACATGGACTTTTCCTTTAAAAAAATCCTGACAATAGCATCTATTTAAAACTATCATATGCCATTTGGTATTGGCTAAGAGATAGACTAGTTGATGAGTGAAATAGGTTAGGTTCAAAGGACAAAACAGACAATAACTTTAATAATCTAGTGTTTGACAAACCCAAAGACCCTAGCTTTTGGGATAAGAACTCATTGTTTGACAAAAATTGATGGGAAAATTGGAAATTAGTATGGCAAAAACTAGGCATTGACCCACACTTATCATCGTACACTAAGATAAGGTCAAAATGGATTCATAACCTAGGCATAAAGAATGAGATTATAAATAAATTAGAAAAGAATAGGATAGTTTTCCTCTCAGACCTGTGGAAGAGGAAGGAATTTATGACCAAAGAACTAGAGATCATTATTGATCACAGACAAACTAATCACAATTTTAGCAAAGTTGCAGGATACAAAATAAATCCATATAAAGTATCAGCATTTTTATATATTACTAAGAAATTCCAGCAACAAGAGATATAAAAAGAAATTCCATTCTTTAATAACTGTCAATAGTATAAAATATTTGAGAATCAATCTGCCAAGAGAATGTCAGGAACTTTATGAACACAACTATAAAACAATTTCCATACAAATAAAGTCAGATCTAGTAAGTTGGAAAAAATATCAAATGCTGGTGGGTAGGTCAAGCAAATATAATAAAAATGATAATGCTGGTGGCAGTTGGGTGGCATATTGGATAGAGCACCAGCCCTGAATCTGGAGGACTTGAGTTCAAATTTGACCTCAGACACTTAGCATATTCTAGCTGTGTGGCCCGAGGCAAGTCACTTACCCCCAATTGCCTCCGGAAAAAAAAAAAAAAAGCTTAACTCTCAGATCTGTGCAGGAAGAAGGCATTTGTGTCCAAAGAACTGAAAGGTTTTGTACAAACAAAATTAATGCAGAGAAGATTATAAAGGAAGCAATACATTGAAAAAACAGTTACATTTAAGGGTTCTGATAATGGCTTCATTTCTAAAATATATAGAGAATTGACTTAAATTTATAAGAATTTAAGCCATTTGCCAATTGATTAGTGGTGAAAGGACATAAACAGACAATTTTCAGATGAAGAAATTAAAACCATTTCTAATCATGGAAAGGTACTTTAAATCATTATTGATCAGGGAAATGCAAATTAAGATAGCTCTGAGACACCACTATACACCTCTGAAATTGGCTAAGATGATATGTATGATTAATGTTGGATGGGATGTGGGAAAATTGAGACAATAATATATTGTTGGTGGAAATGTGAACTGATCCAGTCATTCTGGGAAACAATTTGGAACTGTGCTCAAAAAGTTAACAAACTGTGCATACTCTTTGATCCAGCAGTGTTTCTACTGAGCTTATATCCCAAATAGATCTTAAAGAAGGGAAAGGAACCCACATATGCAAAAATGTTTGTCACAGCCCTTTTCAGCAAGAAACTGGAAACTGAGTTGATGCCAATTGATTGGAGAATAGTGAATAAATTAAGGTATGTGAAAGTTATGGAATATTATTGCTCTATAAGAAATGATGGGCAGGATGATTTTAGAGTAGCCTGGAGAAACTTACATGAATTCATGCTAAGTGAAATAAGCAGGACCAAAAGATCATTATACATGGCAACAACAAGATTATAGAATGATCAATTCTGATGGACATGGCTCTTTCCAACAATGAGATGATGGATGTTACTTCCAATGATCTTGTGATGAAGAAAGCCATCTATACACCCAGAGATATGACTGTTGGAATTGAATGTGCATCACAACGTAACATTCTCACTCTTTTTGATGTTGTTAGTTTGCATTTTATTTATTTTTTTATTTTCTTTCCTTTTTGATCTGTTTTTTTTTCTTGTAGTAATAAGAGAATTATATAAATATAGTTACACATATTTAATTTAACATATAATTTAACCTGTATAATAAAAACTGGATTGCTTGTCATCTAGGAAAGGGAGTGGGAGAAAGGAGGGGAAGATCCGAAACACAAAACTATGCAAGGGTCAATGTTAAAAAAAAAAAAAAAAAACTATCCAGGCATATATTTTGAAAATAAAAAAAAAAGTTTTAAAGAAAAGTTATTATGATAACAATGCAACTGAGATTTTTAGATAGGGTAAAAGCACTTAGTGACTATGGAAGCAATTATAATTTATTAACAACATAGAGGCAATCAACCATATTACTCAGCATATCCTTAGAAATGCCTACATAAAAAAACTCTTTGTTTTTGTCACTGCTTGGTAGCAGGTTACACTTTGTTCAGTTCCTACCACTTCTCCTAGGATAGTTTGTGACATGTATCACAGGTGAAATGCCCTATAATTCCATGACTTCCATTTCCAGGTCTTCAAAACCAGCATTCCTAAAAATGAATTAATTGAGTAGTTTATAATTTTATAATTTTTCCTAAACTTGCTTGTCCTCCTGATTTAAACCATTTCAATTAAGAAGAATTTAGAGTTCATCAAAGAATATCATTTTAAAGTAATTTTAATAATGTTATATTTATTATATCTTAAATTTTATATCAATATATAGACATTATTTTGATAAATATAAAATTAATTTTAATACTAATCATTATATTTAAACATTAAATATACTTATAATTATTATTTTATGATATGATTATATTTATTATAGTAATAACATGTTTAATAATTCTAGTTACTAGGACTTGCTATATGAATTTTGACCATCTTTTACTTTTGACTTAATAATATTTTATTGTTATGTAAATACAAAATATTAAATTATGTGTAAACAATTTTCAAAACCCATTTTTTGTAAAATTTTGAATTCCACATTTTTCCTCTCTCTCTTTTCCTTCCTCCCTTCACAAGATAACAAACAATCTGATATAGGTTATACATGTACAATCATTTTAAACATTCCCAAATTATTCATGTTTTGAAAGAAACATCAGAAAAGAAAAAAAAAAGTATGGAAAGGTGGATCCAAAATAAATAAATAATAATATACTTCAATATACATTAAGTATTCATAGTTCTTTCTCTGGATGTCAGTTTTCATTACAAGTCTAATTAAAGGATCATAAGTCACTGCTTTGCTGAGAAGGCTCACTTCCCTTAGCATCTCTGAATTTAAGTCTTTCCAGGTTTTTCTAAAATCAGCCTCCTCATCACTCCTGAAGGAACAGTTGTGCTCTGTTATATTTATATATCATGACTTATTCAAAAAATCCACAATTGAAGATCATTCACTTAATTTCTAATTCTTTGATGCCACAAAAAGAAATTGCTACAAACATTTTTGCTAATTTGAGACCTTTTCTTTGTGTGTGTGTGTGTGTGTGTGTGTGTGTGTGTGTGTGTGTGTGTGTTCTATCTTTGGAACACAATCCCAGTAGTGTAAATTTTGGATTAAAGACTATATACAATTTTATACTGGTTTGGTCATAGTTCTCTCCAAATTTCTCTCCAAAATCACTGGATCATTTCACAATTCCAACCACATTGCATTAATGCCCCAGTTTTCTAACATCCTTCCAACAACTATCTTTTTCTGTCATCTTAACTAATATGAATCATGTGAGGTGGTACATCAGAGTTGTTTTAATGTGCATTTTTCTAATCAATAGTAATTTAGAATATTTTTTCATATGATTAGAAATATCTTTAATTTCTGCATCTGAAAATTGCCTGTTCATATCCTTTCACTATTTATCAATTGGGGAATGAAATGTATTTTTATAAAATTGAGTCAGTTTTCTATATATTTGAGAAATGAGACATTTATCAGCAACATTGACTGTAAACATTCTTTCTCAATTTTCTATTTCCCTGATAATCTTGGCTGCATTGGTTTGATTATGCAAAGACCTTTTAATTTAATGCAATCAAAATTATCCATTTAGCACTTCATGATGTTCTTTATTTTTTGTTTGGTCAAAAAATTCTTTCTTCTCCAAAGATCTAACAGGAAAACTATTCCTTCCTTTCTTCTTATAGTATCACCTTTGATGCCTAATCATATAACCATTTAAATTTTGTCTTGGTATAATAGGATGTAAGATAGTGAGCTCATTTTTTTCCATAATATTTTCTAGTTTCCCCAGCAATTTTTGCCAAATACTGAGTTCTTATATCAGAAGATGGAGCCTATGGGTTTATCAAAAAATATTTTACTAAAGTCATCAACCACTGTGTCTTGTATACTTAATCTATTTCATTGATGCACATTTTGTAACTTATACCAAATGTTTGTTTTTGTTTTGTTTTGTTTTATGACTGTTGCATTTGTGAAATATATTTAAATATTTTTGGCAATTTATTTGGCATTACTCTATAGTGTTTTTATAGGAATGGATATTATATTTTGTCAATTTTTTATTTTATCTATTGAATTATGTGATTTCTGCAAGTTTTGTTATTGTGATATGATCAATTATGTTGATGGTTTACCTAACATTGAATCAGTACTATATTCCTAGTATGAATCACATTTGCTTATACTGTATTATCATTGTGATAAATTTCTGTAATCTCTTTGCTAAAATTTTATTTTAAATTTTACATCAGTTTTCATTAGGGAAATCTAATTTTCTTTCTCTGTTTTGTTTCTTACTTGTTTAGGAATCCAAACCACTGTTATCTCTCTGCTTTAAATGTGTTTCCTATAAACAATATATTATAGGTTTTTAATCCTGCTATCTGCTGTTTTATAGGAGAGTTCATTCCATTCATAGTCACAGTTATGCTTACTAACTTTGTGTTTCCTTCTATCCTTCTCCATTACCCCATTCATACCTTATGTGTCTCATTGAGACATCAAGTTTAGTTTCTATTTGCCCAATTTTAATTTTTAAGATATTATTTTCTTCAATTAGTTTTTGCATCATCTTTTTCATCTGGTATTAGGATTTTTACAATGTGCTAAGTCAGTTGTCTAATTTAGCATGGTACCTAATAGTGCTCTAGTTCAGAGTTCACACCTTTCACATCTTTAAGAGTTCACACTTTTAAGAGAGCATATGAGAGAAGAAACCCACTAGGGGAGATTGACAAGTCAGGATTCAGTTGATTCAGAGTTGAGCTAGAGGCAGAAGCTGAAAGAGCTAAAAGACTAGCAACAAGAGCTCTTGGAACCAAGGAGAAAGATAGGCCTCTAAGAAAACTAACTGGCTATTTTGGAAGAGACAATAAAGGATCTGAATTTTTAACAGCTGGCTGCATTTGAGGTGATTATTACACTGAACTGAAAGGAAGGCTGCCTTCAGAAGCTCCCCAAGAAATATGCTCCCAGAGAACATTATATTTGAGAAAAGAGAACATTACATTTTGGCGCCTGAACATGGGACCAAGAACTGCCATCTGTGACCCAGAAATTAGTGTGAGTACAATAAGGAAACTTTGTTAAAGAGCTAAAAATAGTATTTCAGTGAAAATGAAATAGATATTTAGAAAACAGCCTTCTCTTCAAGGAAAATGTTTAGAGAGCATTGTCAGGATTATGAAAAGCCAAGGTTTGATTATAATTTGGGAGCAGATCACTGAACTTTTAGAAACTGTACAATATATATTTCCTTGGTTCTCTATGGAAAAAGAATTGGATCTAGAGGAATGGACATTGGTAGGTGAGCAACTTTGTCCATCCTATAATGATAATGGACCTGACTCAATTTCCAAAGACACACTTAATACATATAATTTAATACAACTGGCTTTAAGAAATTATATAAGTACTAGAATAAGGAAAAAGAAGAAAGAGCAGGAAGAGGAGGTGCCAACTAAACTAGGTGAAAATGAGGAGGAATCAGATAAGAATTCACAGAAGGAGAAATTAGATCATTTCACATCTCATGACTCTCCCCCCTCCTTTTTATGGTATCTTCACTTCTTTTTTGAGCAGTCAGGGAAGGCGTGATCATGTTCTTTTTTGGGGTTCTCACCCCCTTGAGAAGTCAGGGAAGTCATGACCATCTATGTTCTAAATCAAAAGAAAGCAGGAGATGTTATGGGCCAGAACTTGAAACAAGGTGTTAAGTCACTAGAGTTGATAGAATAACGCTAATGTACTTGGTTCACACCTTTGGGGTTCACACCTTTGGGAGAGTTCACACATTGGAGTTCACACCTTTGGAGAGCATATATAAGCTAGGATTGACTTCGGGAGATTCACAAGTCCAGGTGATTCAGAAGTCAGGATTCTGTGGAGAAGATTCGCGAGTCTAAGAGGAGCTCCCACAAGCCCAGAGAACCCACAATCCCACTCTCAGAGGAGGAGTCAGATTCATTTCAACTTTCACCATTGTGCTGCCTGGAGGCTTTGGATTCAGAGAGAGAGAGAGAGAGAGAGGTCGAATCTGGCAGAGGAAAAGACTAACAGCAAGAGCTCTTGGAAACAAGGAGAGAGATAGGCCTCTGAGAAAGCTAACCGGGCTATTTTGAAAGAATCAATAAAGGACTGGATTTTAATTCCTGACTGCATTAGGGGTAATTATTACACTGAACTGAAACTAAGGCTGCCTCCAGAAGTCCCCAAGAAACCTGCTCCCAGAGAACTCTATACTTTAGAGAAGAGAACATTACAATTTGCCCAATCCTACTTTTTTAAGGACTTGTTTAATTCATTGGATTCTCTTCCCCTATCTTTTGTCCAATTATATTTTAAACAATTGTTTTCTTCAATCAGTTTTTAACCCTTCCTTTTCCAGGATATTGATTCTTTCTTGCATGACCTTTATTTCTTTTTCTAATTTTTTCTTCTACTTCTCTTTGATTTTTAAAATTCTTTTTCAACTCTTTTACAGAGTCTTTTTGTACTTTAGATCAATTTATATTCTTCTTTGAGGTTTTACATGTATGTGTATTTATTTTAACATTATCCTCTTCTGAATTTGTGTTTGTGTTTGTATCTTTTCCTGTTACCATAATATCTTTAGTCAGAGATCTTTTTGGTTTTTGTTTGTTTGCTTTGTTTGTTGTTGTTGTTGTTGTTGCTGTTTTTTTTTTTTAATTGAGCTCTGCTCCTGAGATACAGAGGGTCCTGTCTCAAAATTTTTGTGCTGAAAAGCAGATATTTGGTCACTGACTTTCTGTTCCAGGGATTGAAGTACTGGTGTTTTGCTCATTGTATTGTGTTAGAATTCTAGTGTTAACTCAATGGAATTGATACAATGCTTATTGGTTCACACATTAGAACAAATCCTTACAGGTTGTCAAGTCACTAATATTGATAGAAACAATGCTTAAGTTAACACCTTTGAGATTTCACACATTAGCTCACACATTAGTTCACACATTTGGAAGATTCCAGGGTTCAGTATGAGATATCCAAATTCACACCTCCCATGATCCCACTCTCAGAGGAGGAGTCAACCTTTGAGTTTACATCTCTAAAAGAGCATAAAAACAGCTGAGCTCAGTCAGGAGAGTTCAGTTGAAAAGATTGAGAGGGGAGAGTCAGTTGGAGATTGAGAAGTCATGAGTCGGAGTTGAGCTAGAGGCAGAAGCTGGAAGAGCTAAAAGACAAGCTGCAAGAGGTCCTGGAACCAAGGAGAGAAATAGGCTTCTAAGAAAACTAACTGGGCTATTTTGGAGAAGGAAGCAATAAAAGATCTGAACTTTTAACACCTGGCTGTATTTGAAGTGACTATTACTTTGAACTGAAACTAAGGCTTCCTCCAGAAACCTCCCCAAGAAACCTGTTCCCAGAGGACCATCATATATTCTATAAAAGAAAAGAACACCACAGTATTGGGTGTCCCAGCATAGTTGCACTTATTTTTCTTTGGATTCTGATGTTGAACAATTTGCTTATTGCCATGGAGCTAGAGGTCTGACAACTGCATATTGTGCCACTGGTCTTCTGATGAAGGATCAAAGGCCCTCACTAGTTGATTTTTGCTATGACTAATAGGATCTTACTGGCTTGTTTGACACTGACTGCATTGGGATCTGCTCTTCTTTTATGCAAGGGAGACATACCATTCCTAATGCCATTCCAAACTGTCTAGGGCTGGAATATTGTTTTACTCTGTCTTTTATAAATTCTATAACTCCAGAATTCTTTTGGATACTTGATTTGATGCTGTTTTCAGGGAGAACTCAGGAAACTTCTTGGTTTCTCTCTGCTATCTTGGCTCTGAACCTCAGGACACAGTTTTAAATTTAATCTGTATGAGTAACAATTTCTGCATCTATTTCTTAAATGTTAACAAACAAGATAAAACAAAATTTTATTTTCATTACTTACCGATTATGAAGCAAAACTGTGTACCCTAAAAATTTAATATAAGGCTTTTACAAATTGACTCCCACACAGTTTATTGTTATTATTATCATTATTGTTGTTGCTGCTGCTATTGTTTTTGTTTTGTTTTGTTTTATTGCTGAAGCAATTGGAGTCAAGTGATTTGCCCAGGGTCACACAGCTAGGAAGTATTGTGTCTGAAGCCAGATTTGAACTCAGGTTCTCCTGATTTCAGGGCTGGTGCTCTATCCACTACACTACCTAGCTGCCCCTCCTGCACACTGTTGACCCCTACACAAATTCCAGACCTATATATGTGTGTGTTTGTGTTTGTTTATTCATATATATGTACATATGTATATGCATGAATTTCTCTCTTTCTCTTCCTCCCTTTCCCTATATCTCTCTAAATATATTTATTCATATGTGTATGCTAGAAATAGATTAGTAAAGTAATCTAGAATGATTTCAAAGAGACCTAGAGGCTTACATGAACTGATACTAAATGAAATGAGCAGAATCAGGAGATCATTATACATAGCAACAACAAGAATATAGGATGATCAATTCTGATGGACATGGCTCTCTTCAACAATGAGATGATTCAAACCTCCAATTGTTCAGTGATGAAGAAAGCCATATATACCCACAGAGAGGCTTGTGGGAACTGAGTGTGGACCGCAACATAGCATTTTCACACTTTCTGTTGATGTTTGCTTGCATTTTGTTTTCCTTCTCAGGCTTTTTTCTTTCTAGAGCCAATTTTTTCTTGTGCAGCAAGATAACTGTATGTGTATATATATGTATGTATATGTGTGTATATGTATATATATGTATATATATGTGTGTGTGTATGTATATATATATATGTGTGTGTGTGTGTATATATACATATGTATATATACATACATATACATATATATATGATTTATCATTTATTTTAACATATTTAACATGTATTGGACTACCTGCCATCTAGGGATGGGAGTAGGGGGAAGGAGGGAAAAATTGGAACAGAAAGTTTTGCAAGGGTCAGTGCTGAAAAATTACCCATGTACATGTATTGTAAATAAAAAGCTTTAATAAAAATCAAAAAAAGGTAAAGTAACTTAGAACTAGAAGCTAGAAGAACAACTTCCAAGTTACAGCTTTGTGATTTCAGTTACAATTTCTTGGTTTACTCATATATTTAAAAGAGGAAGTGGAACTGATTATTACCCAAGACACATGCCAAATCTGACATTCTATGATTTAAAAATTATATTATCCAAAATGTATCCTTATAATATGTGAATGGTAACAAATTTAAATGATCTTCCTCTCAAATGTTGTCACTTGAGATGAAAATACTGAGAGACAAAGAATAGAAATGACCTAAAATAAAATCACAAGAACTATATTAAGGCTAATATTTAACAGAATGTTAATGTTGAATACTATCTGAAAAGACTATTTAACATTCAGTGTAAATTAAAATACCAGTGAATCCTTCCCCATGAAATATGAAGTTTAATTTGCTAGCCAATGATGAAATCAAATTTGTGCTTGTACTTGAAATGGGTATTTTTCTTTACCTTGAACATTAGCCAGTCTTTTTGGTAATGTATAACATTGCCCAGTTGTCTGCATGACTTCTGCCCTGTTATCTGTTTTATATTATAGGCACAAATTGGGTGAGGATAGGCATTTGAAATATAGTCTCATGAGGCTAGAAATAAGCTTGTGTTGAACTTCATTTGTATAATATAAATACTAAGGTCAGGGAACCTTTATGATACATGGTGCACAAAAGAAGTTTCTATCTGTAAACAGTGCACTACATTAGAAAGGGCTAAGAATGACTTAACAATGACTTAAAAATGATTTAACTTAAAAGGTTAAGAATGACTAAGAATAACAACAATAAAATTAGTAACAGTAGAATAGCAGTAGTAGAATTGCTAGAATTGATATACCACTTTACATTTTGCAAAAAATCAAAAACAAATAAACAAAAAAACTCAAAGCAGTACAAATCAAAACCAATCCAGGAAGCATTCATTAATCATTTTCTGTTATCAATGCACACTGTGCTTAAATGTTGTGAAGATAAAAATTCAATTAAAGACAATCCTTGATCTTATATTCTATTTGGGGCACATGTTAACACATGAAATTTTAAGAGGAGCTAGAAAAGTTTCCTATTAGACATGGTAACTGAATCTTGAAGAAAGATAAAAATTCTTGAAGATGGAGATGAAGAGGGAGTGCATCATATGCACAGAAGATATATTGTGAAAAATCATAAAAGAGGGAGATGAAGTTCCATGGCTAGACACTAGCAAATAAATCATTTTCTTAGGAACATAGAATGCATTAAACCTTAGATAGTCAAATTAGCTAGAAAAATAATCTCAAGGTAATAAACAAAAATATTTAAGTATATTTATGTTGACATATAGACCACAAATTCCTATTTATAAATGTATATCTTATAATAATCCTGGGAAATAAAGTAATTGTACATATCTATTGTGTATGAAAGTGAATCATGAAGTAAGTAGGGTAAGTTCTTTATTTAACCTAAAATACATGAAAATTTTTTTCAATCATGGCTATATCTTTTAAAGTCACTCCATATAAAAGCTTGTTTAGATAAAATTCACTAACATAATCAGACAAAATCAAGCTAACTTCTTTATCTAGTTTATTTAATAGTTAGATAAAACCCTTCCAAAAGCATTTTTTTTTAAAATTTTGAACATTTAAAAGTTTTAATAAAATTTTAGTTCCTGGTAAGTTTGCATTGTTTATTTTTCTTAGTTTCCCAGACTGATAAATCCATTACTAAAAAGACAAATCAATTTTTCCTAAATACTAATTTTAATTTTCACAAATGATGATAAGTCCAAAATGGTCCGTTATGCTAAGAGAAGAAAAGTTTCAGTTACATTTTCCGAAGCAGATATCCCATTGCAGTGGTTGTTAATGAATACGATATTTGATTACAGAGGGATATGTAACTTTTTGGTAACCTGCAATTAATGGTTAACTTGATATAGTTAATAATCCAACTGGAGGAAAGTAAATAAAATAAAAAAGACTAGTTTCCTTGTTCTCATGCTCACTGGCATACATATAGCCTTGTTTTTTTTTTTTTTTGGGGGGGGGTAACTTTTGTTCAGATACTTAAAAGTCAAATTTCTCTATAAATGAACATTTATTCAAAACTCCTTTAATGGAAATATAATTAACTTTTCCCCTATTTTAAGTTCTTGAAATCATATCTAATTATGTCTTCTAAATCATAAATCATAAGATAACATTTAACTGCTCAAATCTCTAAGAAAATACAAATTCTGAAGGTCTATTAATTGGTTCTTTTCTTTCTGTCATTCAGGGACTGTCAGCCTAAATTTTCATTAGTCTTTAAATACAAATTACTTCTGCTCTGTGGTTCTGGGTGTAACAAGAGATCTAATTATGGAAAACTTTCAACATATTTAGCCCAACTTTTACCACCCAAATAAAGATACCTTTTTCTTAATTATCACTGTAACCTGGTAAGAGCAGATAACTCAATCTGGTTTGCACCTTATCAAAACATTTGGAAATATGCAAATATCCAAAGACAGGACCGTTTATATGGTTAAGAAGTGGCTTAGAAACTAGGAAAACATAAGGTATAATTCACTCAGATAGGAGGAATTCCACCTGTATTCATTTGTTCACACACACAAATGTGCATATACACACACTGAAATAAACACATAAACTCTCACACTCAATATGATAGATGGAAAAGACGATCTAATGTTAAATGAAGGTGAAACTATTGCTATAAAAAAAGGTTAAATGACTTATCCAAAATCACAAAGCAAATTTGTTGCAAAGCCAGGTTTAGAAACACAGAATCTGCCTCTAATTCTAGTGATTTTGTCATGAAACTATGTTCTGTGGGACATAACAAGAGATAGCCTGCATAGTAAGGAAAAAGAGTGAAGAGGCCAAACATGATGTTATTTATGCAAGAAAGCCATAATGAGTCAAGAAATTTAGGAAACAAAATCATTGCATTTTCTGCTTTTTTATGCTAAACTTACAGATTCAACTCATGAAGTTATTTGAGTTAACAATATCTTATTTGATGTTTTGTTATCTAATTTATAATATCCACTCTACCATCTATGTGCCTTGGTAACATCCAATCCCAGATCAATTATTCATTCTCTCTTCTTCCCCCTTTAAAATCCAAAAAACCTTTCAACTCAGTTCAAGTTCCACTTTTGATGTTGCTGTTTGTCCTTCCTTCTTGAAGAAGATCATGGCATTAGAGAGGTGATGTCATGACTTGCAAGTGATTTGGACTTAAGTGAAGTTGTGCAATGTTAAATGCTTTACTTTCTCCTCAAGAGTCAATTGAGTTGGACTTCCGGCCAAGATGGCGGAGAGGAGGCATACAGCTGTGTAGCTCCGCATTTTCTCTCACTATCCATTTCATTACAAGCCTCTGAATTAATGCTTGACTGAAAAAAACCCACAAATAGTTACCAAGAGAAGCCATCCTTGAGATTCGCCAAGAAAGGTCTGGTTTTACTGGAGGGCTGGGACGGTTTTAGATCGGGTGCAGGCGGCAGGCAGCGGCAGTGAGAGCACGGGAGCAGACTGTAGAGGAGGTGGGGAGTGATTGCAGCCGTCTCTGCAAAGAGAGCTTTGCTACAGGACTGGATACTTTGCCCTGGCAGCAAGTCAGCAGCCCAGCAGAGAAGCTAAAAAACACCGGGGTGAAAAATACAACCCTAAACAGCTGGAGTATCCCGGGACCAGGCCACCCCTCCCCCACAGTGTCGCAGCAAGCTCTCGGATCTCAGAGTGCAGGCACAGAACAGTCGGGCTAGTGCCTCACTCCTGCCCCCCTTCCCCCTCCCCCCCCGCAGTCTGCAGAGGAAGCTCGATAACATTACCCAGCCCCTCCCCCAAAGAAAGACTCCAGTTTTTTCGTTTTTTCTTTGCTAGTTTGTCTTTGATTATTAGACAGAATGAGCAAGAAACTGAAGAGGACTTTAACCCTTGACAGCTTCTATACAGATAGAGAGCAGACTCTAAATCCTGAGGAGACTAAAAACAGACAGTCTCCAGGTGAATCCCCAAAGGAGGAGATCATCTGTTCCTCAGCACAGATGAATCTCATGGAGGAAATTAAAAAGGCTCTCAGAAGATAGCTAGAAGAAAAATGGGAAAAGGAGAGGGAGGCTTGGCAAGAGAGTCTGGAGAAGTCATTCCACTCAGTTAAAGAGAGACTGGATAAAGAAATAAAATCCTTGAAAAATAGGATTGGTGAACTGGAAACAGAAAACAGCTCTCTAAAAAACAAAATTGGCGAAATGGAAAAAAAATTCCATAGAACAAAACAACTTAATGGGACAATTAGAAAAAGATTTTTAAAAAGTGAGTGAAGAAAATACTTCACTGAAAATCAGAATCGAACAATTGGAATTGAAGAACTCGAGGAGACAAGAAGAATCAGTCAAGCAAATCCAAAAAAAATCAAACAATGGAAAAGAATGTGAAATACCTTCTGGGGAAGACAACAGACCTGGAAAACAGATCCAGGAGAGACAATCTGAGAATCATTGGACTCCCAGAAAAGCATGATGAAAAAAACAGCCTGGACACTATTTTCCAGGAAATTATCAAAGAGAACTGCCCAGAAGTCATAGGAACAGAGGATAAAATAGACATTGAAAGAATTCATTGATCACCCACTGAAAGGGATCTAAAATCAAAACACCAAGGAATATAGTGGCCAAATGCCAGAACACTCAGAGGAAGGAAAATATATTGCAAGCAGCTAGAAAAACCCAATTCAAGTATCAAGGAGCCACAATAAGGATCACCCAGGATCTGGCAGCATCCACATTAAAGGATCAAAGGGCCTGGAATATGATATTCTGAAAGGCTAAGGAACTCGGTATGCAAACAAAAATAACTTACCCAGCGAGAAGGAGCATCTTTTTCCAGGGAAGAAGATGGACATTCAATGAAGTAAGCCAATTTCACCTATTTTTGATGAAAAAGCCAGAACTTAACAAAAAGTTTGATCTACACATATAGAACTCAAGAGAAATCTAAAAAGGTAAAGATTAATCTTGGGAACTATATTTCAGCTATTAAAGATGTATAAAGAATACATGTATACCTTGTTCTAGAAACTGATGTGGAAAGGACATTGTACCAGAAAAAGGGTAAAGTGGAGGTAGTACATCTCATGAAAAGGCATAAGAAACCTATTATATCTGAAAGAAAGAATGGAGGGGGAAGAATATAGTGGATATCTTACTGCCTTCAGAATTGGCTTTAAGAGAAAAATTTTAGACATATTCAATCTATGGTGAAACTTCTCCCACCTCATTGAAAAGTGAGAAGGGAAAAGTGAAAAGGGAAGGAATAAGTTAAGCAGAAGGGAATATGGAAACTGGGAGGGAAAGGGGTAAGATAGGGGGAGGAACTCTAAGGCAGGGGGAGGGATACTAAAAAGGGAGGGCTGTGAGAAGCAAGTGGTGCTCACAAGCTTAATACTGGGAAGGGGGGTAAAGGGGAAAGAAAGGAGAAAAGCATAAACAGGGGTTAACAAGATGGCAAGTAATACAGAATTGGTCATTTTAACCATAAATGTGAATGGGGTAAACTCCCCCATAAAGAGGAAGCGGTTAGCAGAATGGATTAAAAGCCAGAATCCTACAATTTATTATTTACAGGAAACACACCTGAAGCAGGGAGATACATGCAGGTTAAAGGTAAAAGGTTGGAGCAAAATCTACTATGCTTCAGGTGAAGTCAGAAAAGCAGGGGTAGCCATCCTGATCTCAGATCAAGCTAAAGCAAAAATTGATCTAATTAAAAGAGATAAGGAAGGGCACTATATCTTGCTAAAGGGTAGCATGGATAATGAAGCACTATCTATATTAAACATATATGCACCAAGTGGTGTAGCATCTAAATTCTTAAAAGAGAAATTAAGAGAGCTGCAAGAAGAAATAGACAGCAAAACTATAATAGTGGGAGATCTTAACTTTGCACTCTCAGAATTAGATAAATCAAACCACAAAATAAATAAGAAAGAAGTCAAAGAGGTAAATAGAATACTAGAAAAGTTAGATCTCTGGAGAAACTGTAATGGAGACAGAAAGGGTTACACTTCCTTTTCAGCAGTTCATGGAATCTATACAAAAATTGACCATATATTAGGACATAAAAACCTCAAACTCAAATGCAGTAAGGCAGAAATAGTAAATGCATCCTTTTCAGACCATAATACAATGAAAATTACATTTAACAAAAAGCCAGGGGGAAGTAGACCAAAAAATAATTGGAAACTAAATAATCTCATACTAAAGAATGATTGGGTGAAACAGCAAATCATAGACATAATTAATAACTTCACCCAAGAAAACGATAATAATGAGACATTATATCAAAATGTATGGGATGCAGCCAAAGTGGTAATAAGGGGAAATTTCCTATCTCTAGAGGCCTATTTACATAAAATAGAGAAAGGGAAGGTCAATGAATTGGGCTTGCAACTAAAAATGCTCGAAAAAGAACAAATTAAAAACCCTCAGTCAAACACTAAACTTGAAATTCTAAAAATAAAAGGAGAGATCAATAAAATTGAACGTAAAAAAACTATTGAATTAATTAATAAAACTAAGAGTTGGTTCTATGAAAAAACCAACAAAATAGACAAACCCTTAGTAAATCTGATTAAAAAAAGAAAGAGGAAAATCAAATTATTACTCTTAAAAATGAAAAGGGAGAACTCACCACTAACGAAGAGGAAATTAGAGCAATAATTAGGAGTTACTTTGCCCAACTTTATGCCAATAAATTTGACAATTTAAATGAAATAGAAGAATACCTCCAAAAATATAGCTTGCCCAAACTAACAGAGGAAGAAGTAAATGTCCTAAACAGTTCCATCTCAGAAAAAGAAATAAAAGAAACTATCCATCAACTCCCTAAGAAAAAATCCCCAGGACCAGATGAATTTACATGTGAATTTTACCAAACATTTAAAGAACAATTAACTCCAATGCTAAATAAACTATTTGAAAAAATAAGGATTGAAGGAGTCCTACCAAACTCCTTTTATGACACAGACATGGTACTAATTCCTAAACCAGGTAGGCTGAAAACAGAGAAAGAAAATTATAGACCAATCTCCCTAATGAATATTGATGCTAAAATCTTAAATAAAATATTAGCAAAAAGATTACAGAAAATCATCCCCAGGATAATACACTATGACCAAGTAGGATTTATACCAGGGATGCAGGGCTGGTTCAATATTAGGAAAACTATCAGTATAATTGGTCATATTAATAATCAAATTAATAAAAACCATATGATCATCTCAATAGATACAGAAAAAGCATTTGATAAAATCCAACATCCATTCCTAATAAAAACACTTGAGAGCATAGGAATAAATGGACTTTTCCTTAAAATAGTCAGGAGCATATATTTAAAACCATCAGTAAGCATCATATGCAATGGGGAAAAACTGGAACCTTTCCCAGTAAGATCTGGAGTGAAGCAAGGTTGCCCACTATCACCATTATTATTTAATATTGTATTAGAAACACTAGCCTCGGCAATAAGAGTCAAGAAAGATATTAAAGGAATTAGAGTAGGCAATGAGGAAACCAAACTATCACTCTTTGCAGATGATATGATGGTATACCTAGAGAACCCCAGAGATTCTACTAAAAAGCTATTAGAAATAATTCATAATTTTAGCAAAGTAGCTGGCTACAAAATAAATCCCCATAAATCCTCAGCATTTTTATACATCACCAACAAAACCCAACAGCAAGAGATACAAAGAGAAATTCCATTCAGAATAACTGATGATACCATAAAATATTTGGGAATCTATCTACCAAAGGAAAGTCAGGAATTATATGAGCAAAATTATAAAAAAGTCTCCACACAAATAAAGTCAGACTTAAATAATTGGAAAAATATTAAGTGCTCTTGGATCGGCCGAGCGAACATAAGAAAGATGACAATACTCCCTAAACTAATCTATTTATTTAGTGCTATACCAATCAGACTTCCAAGAAAATATTTTAATGATCTAGAAAAAATAACCACAAAATTCATTTGGAAGAGCAAAAGGTTGAGAATTTCAAGGGAATTAATGAAAAAAAATCAAATGAAGGTGCTCTAGCTGTACCTGATCTAAAATTATATTATAAAGCAGCAGTCACCAAAACCATTTGGTATTGGTTAAGAAACAGATTAGTTGATCAATGGAAAAGGTTAGGTTCACAAGACAGAATAGTCAACAATAGCTATCTAGTGTTTGACAAACCCAAAGATCCTAACTTTTGGGATATCCAATAAAAACTGCTGGGATAACTGGAAATTAGTATGGCAGAAATTAGGAATGGACCCACACTTAACACCATATACCAAGATAAGATCAAAATGGGTCTATGACTTAGGCATAAAGAATGAGATTATAAATAAATTGGAGGAACATAGGATAGTTTATCTCTCAGACTTGTGGAGGAGAAAGAAATTTGTGACCAAAGATGAACTAGAGACTATTACCAATCACAAAATAGAAAATTTTGATTATATCTAATTAAAAAGCCTTTATACAAACAAAACTAATGCAAACAAGATTAGAAGGGAAGCAACAAACTGGGAAAACATCTTCACAGTTAAAGGTTCTGATAAAGGCCTCATTTCCAAAATATATAGAGAGCTGACTCAAATTTATAAGAAATCAAGCCATTCTCCAATTCATAAATGGTCAAAGGATATGAACAGACAATTTTCAGAGGATGAAATTGAAACTATTACCACTCATATGAAAGAGTGTTCCAAATCATTATTGATCAGAGAAATGCAAATTAAGACAACTCTGAGATACCACTACACACCTGGCAGATTGGCTAAGATGACAGGAAAAAATAATGATGAATGTTGGAGGGGATGCGGGAAAACTGGGACACTAATGCATTGTTGGTGGAGTTGTTAATGAATCCAACCATTCTGGAGAGCAATCTGGAATTATGCCCAAAAAATTATCAAATTGTGCATACCCTTTGATCCAGCAGTGTTTCTATTGGGCTTATATCCCAAAGAAATACTAAAGAAGGGAAAGGGACCTGTATGTGCCAAAATGTTTGTAGCAGCCCTGTTTGTAGTGGCTAGAAACTGGAAAATGAATGGATGCCCATCAATTGGAGAATGGCTGGGTAAATTGTGGTATATGAATGTTATGGAATATTATTGTTCTGTAAGAAATGACCAGCAGGATGAATACAGAGAGGACTGGTGAGACTTACATGAACTGATGCTAAGTGAAATGAGCAGAACCAGGAGATCATTATACACTTCGACAACGATATTGTATGAGGACATATTTTGATGGAAGTGGATTTCTTTGACAAAGAGACCTAACTGAGTTTCAATTGATAAATGACGGACAAAAGCAGCTACACCCAAAGAAAGAACACTGGGAAACGAATGTGAACTATCTGCATTTTTGTTTTTCTTCCCGGGTTATTTATACCTTCTGAATCCAATTCTCCCTGTGCAACAAGAGAACTGTTCGGTTCTGCAAACATATATTGTATCTAGGATATACTGCAACATATCCAACATATAAAGGACTGCTTGCCATCTAGGGAGGGGGTGGAGGGAGGGAGGGAAAAAAAATCCGAACAGAAAAGAGTGTCAATATAAAGTAATTATTAAATAAAAATTAAAAAAAAAAAAGAAAATAAAGGTGATGTAAGAATAAAAAAAAATAATAATAATAATAATAATAGAAATTCCATGCAGAATAACTGTTGATAGCATAAAATATTTGGGAATCTATCTACCAAAGGAAAGTCAGGAATTATATGAACCAAATTACAAAAAAAGTTTCCACACAAATAAAGTCAGACTTAAATAATTGGAAAAATATTAAGTGCTCTTGGATAGGCTGAGTGAATATAATAAAGATGACAATACTCCCTAAACTAATCTATTTATTTAGTGCTATACCAATCAGACTTCCAAGAAAATATTTTAATGATCTAGAAAAAATAACCACAAAATTCATTTGGAAGAGCAAAATGTTGAGAATTTCAAGGGAATTAATGAAAAAAAAATCAAATGAAGGTGCTCTAGCTGTACCTGATCTAAAATTATATTATAAAGCAGCAGTCACCAAAACCATTTGGTATTGGTTAAGAAACAGATTAGTTGATCAATGGAAAAGTTTAGGTTCACAAGACAGAATAGTCAACAATAGCTATCTAGTGTTTGACAAACCCAAAGATCCTAACTTTTGGGATATCCAATAAAAACTGCTGGGATAACTGGAAATTAGTATGGCAGAAATTAGGCATGGACCCACACTTAACACCATATACCAAGATAAGTTCAAAATGGGTCCATGACTTAGGCATAAAGAATGAGATTATAAATAAATTGGAGGAACATAGGATAGTTTATCTCTCAGACTTGTGGAGGAGAAAGAAATTTGTGACCAAAGATGAACTAGAGACTATTACCGATCACAAAATAGAAAATTTTGATTATATCTAATTAAAAAGCCTTTGTACAAACAAAACTAATGCAAACAAGATTAGAAGGGAAGCAACAAACTGGGAAAACATCTTCACAGTTAAAGGTTCTGATAAAGGCCTCATTTCCAAAATATATAGAGAGCTGACTCAAATTTATAAGAAATCAAGCCATTCTCCAATTCATAAATTGTCAAAGGATATGAACAGACAATTTTCAGAGGATGAAATTGAAACTATTACCACTCATATGAAAGAGTGTTCCAAATCATTATTGATCAGAGAAATGCAAATTAAGACAACTCTGAGATACCACTACACACCTGTCAGATTGGCTAAGATGACAGGAAAAAATAATGATGAATGTTGGAGGGGATGCAGGAAAACTGGGACACTAATGCATTTTTGGTGGAGTTGTTAATGAATCCAACCATTCTGGAGAGCAATCTGGAATTATGCCCAAAAAGTTATCAAATTGTGCATACCCTTTGATCCAGCAGTGTTTCTATTGGGCTTATATCCCAAAGAAATACTAAAGAAGGGAAAGGGACCTGTATGTGCCAAAATGTTTGTAGCAGCCCTGTTTGTAGTGGCTAGAAACTGGAAAATGAATGGATGCCCATCAATTGGAGAATGGCTGGGTAAATTGTGGTATATGAATGTTATGGAATATTATTGTTCTGTAAGAAATGACCAGCAGGATGAATACAGAGAGCACTGGCGAGACTCACATGAACTGATGCTAAGTGAAATGAGCAGAACCAGGAGATCATTATACACTTCAACAACGATATTGTATGAGGACATATTTTGATGGAAGTGAATTTCTTTGACAAAGAGACCTAACTGAGTTTCAATTGATAAATGATGGACAGAAGCAGCTACACCCAAAGAAAGAACATTGGGAAACAAATGTGAACTATCTGCATTTTTGTTTTTCTTCCCGGGTTATTTTGACCTTCTAAATCCAATTCTCCCTGTGCAACAAGAGAACTGTTCGGTTCTGCAAACATATATTGTATCTAGGATATACTGTAACATATCTAACATATATAAAACTGCTTGTCATCTAGGGGAGGGGGTGGAGGGAGGGAGGGGAAAAATCAAAACAGAAACGAGTGCAAGGGATAATGTTGTAAAAAAATTACCCTGGCATGGATTCTGTCAATATAAAGTAATTATTAAATAAAATTAAAAAAATAAAAAAGAGTCAATTGAGTCCAGTGGCAAGATCTTGATCAAGACAACTGGAGATAGCCCTGGATGAAATGCAGGACCTTGGACTTTTTAAGCTTAGGCCTTGGGGGAAGATTCTGGGAAGATGGTGAAGTTGGTTGGTAAATTTCAAACTCTTCCATTTTCATCCACAAATAGAACAAATTTGTACCTCAAGGAAAATATAGACTGGTGAAAAATCAAGAAAACATATTTAAGGAATGAGAACATAGAACAGATATAAAACATTTCATAAGAAAAACAATAGATTTTCAGAACAGATCAAGAATATATAAGAATAATTGGATGGCCAAAAAGTTGTGACCATAAAGAGAACCTTGACACAATAATGCAGTAAATAATCCTAGAAAATTATCCTACATGGATAGAACATGAGGGAAATATAGAAAAAAAATCTATCCATCATCATCTCAAAGAGATTCTTTGTGGAAAACATATAGGAATATCATCTCTAAATTTTGAGAAAAAAAAACAGCTCAAAAAGAAAATTCTGTGAAAAACAAGAAAAAAATACAAATATGGCGGGGCTTCAATTTGAATTGTATGACTTATCAGCACCTAAAAACGTCAGGAGGAAGAGCCAAGATGGTGGAGAAGACACACTTCATCTTAAGCTCCTCTTCTACTCTCACTATTACCAAATTCAGCCTCCGACATAGTGCTTGACCAGTAAAATCCACAAATACTGGGAATACAACAAATTACCAGAAGAAGATAATCTGCAAGATCACCAGAAAAGATTTCTTTTCATCATCAGTAGCAGGCCAGTGCAGGCAGGGAGGCAGATCCAGAGGCTAGCACACTGAGCAGATGGGAATGGGGTGGTCTCTACATGGTTGGAGCATTTGTAGAGAGGACTCTACCCCAGATTGGCTGCTCTGTTTTGACTGAAAAGCAGTAGAACAGCAGAGAAGTTACAAAAAGGCCAAAGGTAGAGTATACTCCAAAAAACACCAGAATTTAACAGGATCTGGCTATACTTACCCAGCACTGGAAGTGACTCAGCACAGACCACAGGACAGCTATGCAACCACATTCTGTATCATGGGTCTTTTGCTTGGGGCAACCACAAATCTGTACAACATGGGAGCTCTGCCTGGGGAAGCTCTGCCTGGGACAATAGAACTTCCACAGCATGGCAGTGTTTACCAGGGCAGAGACACTTCCAGTGCAGGGCTCTTTCCAAGGCAGCTGCTGATCCACACAATGGGGTTTTGCCTGGGGCAGTGACACTTTTGCTGCTGAGCTATTCCCAGGACATCCTCTAATCCACAAAGCTGGGCTCTTCACAGAGCACTTCCTCAGTGGGAGCTATACTTCCCAGGGCAAAGACATTTCCAGTGCAGGGGTTTTCCCAAGGTACTTCTGCAGCTCCACCAGCAGCCAGTTTGCAGGACAGCTGTCCATATATCTATCCCTGCTCTGCAGAGGAAGCTGTTAACCCCCTTACCCTGAAGACAGACCCTAAGGCCTTTAAAAAAATGAGTATAAGGGCCAAGCAAAGATAAGCATCAATAGCTTCTATACAGAAAGAGAGCAGGTTTTCAACCGTGAAGAGACTAATAGCAGACAGTCTCCAAACAAAAGGCCAAAGGGGGATGTAACTTGGTCTCCATCTCACAAGACTCTCCTAGAAGAAATTATAGAAAAATCTTAAAAGAGAGCTAGAAGAAAAATGAGGAAAGGAAACAGAAGCTATGCAAGAGAGTACAGAAAAAGGCATATAACTCACTTAAAGAAAAATTTGATAAAGTGGAAAAAGAAAACAACTTCCTGAAATGTGAATTGGAAAAGGTAAAAAAACTCTTAAGGAAAAAGAATTTGTGAATTGGAAAAGATAAAGAACTCCCAGGAAAGTAGAAAATCTAGAAAATAGATTTGTTGATCAGTGGAATATGTTAGGTTCAAAGGACAAAATAGTCAAAAACATTAATAATCTGGTGCTCAACAAACCCAAAGGCCCCAGCTTTGGATATAAAAATTCACTGTTTGATAAAAACTGCTGGGAAAATTGGAAATTAGTGTGGCAGAAACTACACATTGACCCCCACTTAACACCATATACCAAGATATGGTGAAAATGGGTTAATGACCTCGGCATAAAGAATGAGATTGTAAATAAATTAGAAGAACATAGGAGAGTTTACCTCTCAGACCTGTGGAAGAAGAAGGATTTTGTGACCAAAGAAAACAAGAGATCATGATGGATCACAAAATAGAAAATTTTGATTATATCAAATTGAAAAGGTTTTGTACAAACAAAACTAATGCAGACAGTATTAGAAGGGAAGCAATAAACTGGGAAACATTTTTACAGTCAAAGATTCTGATAAAGGCCTCATTTCCAAAATATATAGAGAATTGACTCTAATTTATAAGAAATCAAGTCATTCTCCAATTGACAAATGGTCAAAGAATATGAACAGACAATTCTCAAAGAAATTGAAACTATTTCTAGCCATATGAAAAGATGCTCCAATTCATTATTAATCAGAGAAATGCAAATTAAGACAACTCTGACATACCACTAAACACCTGTCATATTGGCTAGAATGACAGGGAAAGATAACATGAAATGTTGGAGGGGATGTGGGAAAACTGGGACACTGATACATTGTTGGTGGAATTATGAATACATCTAGCCATTCTGGAGAGCGATTTGGAACTATGCTCAAAAAGTTATCAAACTGTGCATACCCTTTGATACAGCAGTGTTACTACTGGGTTTATATTCCAAAGAGATCTTAAAGAAGGGAAAGGGCCCTCTTTGTAGTGGCCAGAAACTGGAAATTGAATGCATGCCCATAAATTAGAGAATGTATGAATAAATTGTGGCATATGAATATTATGGAATATTTTTGTTTTGTAAGAAATGACCAGCAGGATGTTTTCCGAAAGGCCTGGAGAGACTTACATGAAGTGATGCTGGGTGAAATGAGCAGGACCAAGAGATCATTATATACTTCAACAACAATACTATATGATGATCAATTCTGATGGATTTGTTTCTCTTTAACAATGAGATGAACCAAATCAGTTCCAATTATGCAGTAATGAATAAAACCATCTATACCCAGTGAAAGAACTCTGGGAAATGAATGGGAACCACTACATAGCATTCCCAGTTCCTCTCTGTTTGTCCACCTGCATTTTTCATTTTCTTCACACGTTAATTATGCATCATTTCAAAGACCAATTTGTTATGAGTTCAAATGTTGGAGTTCTTGTTCTTCTCAAAACACAGGGCTTAGAGGCTTAGAGCCCTTCGGATGTCTCCAAATCCAAAGGTTCTGTCCTTCAGCCTCTACCTCTGCTTTCTTCAGCCTCCAACCAACACAGAGATGGAATGTCTCTCTTGACTCCTTCTGGGGAGCCCAGCCACCAACTACAGTGGTGTGAGATGAAGATGAATCTGGTTGTCTGCTGAAACCTCGTCTCATAGCTTCTTCCTCTGTAAACTCTTCATCTGCCACCAGCCAGCCAAGAGGAAAAAATGTATTCTGCCATAGATCCCTCATCACTGGCCTTTTATCTGACTCTTCTGAGAGAATGGGATTATGGGTTTTCTCCTATAGTGCTCTCTGGCCCAACGAGCTTTAAGGGAGGTGTGGACTCCCTTGAAGTTAGAAAGTGTACTTTGTGAAGCTAGCATACTTGTGGACTCCAATGAGTAAAGGTGGGAACACAAGCCTTGTATTAATTAGTTCTCCTTAGTACCTTGTTTCAGGTTCTGGCCAAAATCTTCTTGTAAGATTAGATCAACTCTAATTAGTTAGCAGTTAGTAAGGATTCCAACACCGATTCTTCCTGTGAAGCAAAATAACTGTATAGATATGTGTGTGTGTGTATATATATATATATGTATGTACATATATACACACAACATATCTATACAGTTATTTTGTACAATATATATTGTATTTAACATATACTTTAATATCTTTAAATATCTACCTGACATCTGGGGAAGAAGGTGGGGGGGAAGGAGGGAAAAACTGGAACAAAAGGATTTGCAATTGTCAATGCTGAAAAATTATCCATGCATATATCTTGTAAATTAAAAAAATAATGTCTACAAGTCTTGGAATCATATTTATAGACAGGCACAAATACTAGCCTGTGAATAAAAATAACATATTCAGCAAAATTGTCTATAAGTTAGAATGAAAGAAAAAAAAAGGACATTCCTTGAACTTGTGGATTTTCAAGATTTATTATCAATTAAACCTGAACTTTACAAAAAAATTAATACCTAAGACCCAATATCAAAGAGCAATTTTAAAGAACTCAGCATGACCAAACTGTTTAAGCACTGACGAATTGTTTATGTTTTTAATTAAAAGGGAAATATATACTTTATTTTTGAAATTTACATCAAAAGGTGGAGACAAGATGGCAGAGAGGGCTCATGGTTCTTTCTGAGTTCTCCTACTACCCTCACACTAATTACAGAATTCAGCCTATGAATTAGTGGTGGACAGACAGAAGCCTTGGATATTGAAAGTGCAGCAAATTACCAGCAGAAGGAAATTTCAAAGTTCACAAGAAAAAGGTCTATTTTGATCAGGTGTGGGAGGTGACTAGAAGTAAGCAAGCTGGCAGGACATGGAGGCCAGCACCCATGCTGTGCAGACTCAGGGCAATGAGATTTCTACTGGGTGGTGCAGATTCTGAGGTGCAGAGAATTGATAAGGAAGATTCTACTACAGTGTAGGCTACTTTGCCTTGTTTGCAAGCCATGAGATCAGCAAAAAAGTTATAAAACATCCAACACAAACACAAAAGCTAAAGCTTGTACCCCAAAGCACCAGAGTCTCACCAGACCGGACTACACCCACCAGCACTGGGAGTGAATCAGCACTGATCCAGAAAAGTGGATGCTGTTCCCTGTTGCCTGTAGAGGAAGCTTGGTAAACTTCTCTTGCAAAGCAAAAAAAAAAAAAAAAGCAAACTTTAACTATTGATAGCTTCTATGGGGAAAGAAAATAAATTTCAAACCCTGAGGACTAAAAGAAGATTGTCTCCAGATAAAGTCCCAAAAGATGATATAACCTCGTGCCCACCACACAAGCCTCTTCTGGAAGAAATTTAAAAAAAAAATCTTAAAAGAGAGCTAGAAGAAAAACGGGGAAAGGAAAGGAAAACTTTGCTAAAGGGTTTGGAAAAGACATGTAACTCATTAAATGATAGATTTGAGAAAGTGGAAAAAGAAGACAACTCCCTGAAAAACAGAATTTGTGAATGAGAAAAAGAAAATAACTCCTTGAAAAAATTTGTGAAATTGGAAAAAAAAACTCTAGAGAACAAAAAAACTCCTTTATTTTTTTTTAATTTTTTTAATTTTATTATTTTTTTAAATTTTATTTTATTTAATAATAACTTTGTATTGACAGAATCCATGCCAGGGTAATTTTTTACAACATTATCCCTTGCACTCACTTATGTTTCGTTTTTTCCCCTCCCTCCCTCCACCCCCCCCCAAGATGGCAAGCAGTCCTATATATGTTAAATATGTTGCAGTATATCCTAGATATAATACATATTTGCAGAACCAAACAGTTCTCCTGTTGCACAGGGAGAATTGGATTCAGAAGGTAAAAATAACTCGGGAAGAAAATCAAAAATGCAAATAGTTCACATTCGTTTCCCAGTGTTCCTTCTTTGGGTATAGCTGTTTCTGTCCAACATTTATCCATTGGAACTCAGTTAGGTCTCTTTGTCATAGAAATCCACTTCCATCAGAATACATCCTCATACAATATCGTTGTCGAAGTGTATAATGATCTCCTGGTTCTGCTCATCTCTCTTAGCATCAGTCCATGTAGGTCTCTCCAAGCCACTCTGTATTCATCCTAGTGGTCATTCCTTACAGTACAATAATATTCCATAACATTCATACACCACAATTTACCCAGCCATTCTCCAATTGATGGACATCCATTCATTTTCCAGTTTCTAGCCACTACAAACAGGGCTGGTACAAACATTTTGGCACATACAGGTCCCTTTCCCTTCTTTAGCACCTCTTTGGGATATAAGCCCAATAGAAACACTGCTGGATCAAAGGGTATGCACAGTTTGATAACTTTTTGGGCATAATTACAGATTGCTCTCCAGAATGGTTGGATTCGTTCACAACTCCAACAACAATGCATCAGTGTCCCCGTTTTCCCGCATCCCCTCCAACATTCATTATTTTTTCCTGTCATCTTAGCCAATCTGACAGGTGTGTAGTGATATCTCAGAGTTCTCTTAATTTGCATTTCTCTGATCAATAGTGATTTGGAACAGTCTTTCATGTGAGTGGTAATAGTTTCAATTTCATCATCTGAAAATTGTCTGTTCATATCCTTTGACTATTTATCAATTGGAGAATGGCTTGATTTTTTATAAATTTCAGTCAGTTCTCTATACATTTTGGAAATGAGACCTTTATCAGAACCTTTAATTGTAAAGATGTTTTCCCAGTTTGTTGCTTCCCTACTAATCTTGTTTGCATTCGTTCTGTTTGTACAAAGGCTTTTTAATTTGATATAATCAAAATTTTCTATTTTGTGATCAGTAATGGTCTCTAGTTCATCTTTGGTCACAAATTTCTTTCTCCTCCACAAGTCTGAGAGATAAACTATCCTATGTTCCTCTAATTTATTTATTATCTCGTTCTTTATGCCTAGATCATGGACCCATTTTGATCTTATCTTGGTATATGATGTTAAGTGTGGGTCCTTGCCTAATTTCTGCCATACTAATTTCCAGTTATCCCAGCAGTTTTTATCAAATGATGAAATCTTATCCCAAAAGTTAGATTCTTTGGGTTTGTCAAACACTAGATTGCTATAGTTGACTATTCTGTCTTGTGAACCTAACCTTTTCCACTGATCAACTAATCTATTTCTTAGCCAGTACCAAATGGTTTTGGTGACTGCTGCTTTATAATATAATTTTAGATCAGGTACAGCTAGACCTCCCTCATTTGATTTTTTTTTTATTAATTCCCTTCAGATTCTCGACTTTTTATTGTTCCATATGAATTTTGTTGTTATTTTTTCTAAATCATTAAAATATTTTCTTGGAAGTCTGATTGGTATAGCACTAAATAGATAGATTAGTTTAGGGAGTATTGTCATCTTTATTATATTTGCTCGGCCTATCCAAGAGCACTTAATATTTTTCCAATTATTTAAATCTGACTTTATTTGTGTGGAAACTTTTTTGTAATTTTGCTCAAATAATTCCTGACTTTCCTTTGGTAGATAGATTCCCAAATATTTTATGCTATCAACAGTTATTTTGAATGGAATTTCTCTTTGTATCTCTTGTTCTTGGATTTTGTTGGTGGTGTATAAAAATGCTGAGGATTTATGGGGATTTATTTTGTATCCTGCTACTTTGCTAAAGTTATGAATTATTTCTAATAGCTTTTTAGTAGAATCTCTGGGGTTCTCTAGGTATACCATCATATCATCTGCAAAGAGTGATAGTTTGGTTTCCTCATTGCCTACTCTAATTCCTTTAATTTCTTTCTCTACTCTTATTGCAGAGGCTAGTGTTTCTAATACAATATTGAATAATAATGGTGATAGTGGGCAACCTTGCTTCACTCCAGATCTTATTGGGAAAGGTTCCAGTTTTTCCCCATTGCATATGATGCTTACTGAAGGTTTTAAATATATGCTCCTGACTATTTTAAGGAAAAGTCCTTTTATTCCTATGCTCTCAAGTGTTTTTATTAGGAATGGATGTTGGATTTTATCAAATGCTTTTTCTGCATCTATTGAGATGATCATATGGTTTTTGGTTGGTTGGTTATTGATATAGTCAATTATGTTAACAGTTTTCCTAATATTGAACCAGCCCTGCATTCCTGGTATAAATCCTACTTGGTCATAGTGTATTATCCTGGGAATGATTTTCTGTAATCTTTTTGCTAATATTTTATTTAAGATTTTAGCATCAATATTCATTAGGGAGATTGGTCTATAATTTTCTTTCTCTGTTTTCAGCCTACCTGGTTTAGGTATCAGTACCATGTCTGTGTCATAAAAGGAGTTTGGTAGGACTCCTTCAATCCCTATTTTTTCAAATAGTTTATTTAGCATTGGAGTTAATTGTTCTTTAAATGTTTGATAGAATTCACATGTAAATCCATCTGGTCCTGGGGATTTTTTCTTAGGGAGATGATTGATAGTTTGTTCTATTTCTTTTTCTGAGATGGAAGTGTTTAGGATATTTACTTCTTCCTCTGTTAGTTTGGGCAAGCTATATTTTTGGAGGTATTCTTCTATTTCATTTAAGTTGTCGAATTTATTGGCATAAAGTTGGGCAAAGTAACTCCTAATTATTGCTCTAATTTCCTCTTCGTTAGTGGTGAGTTCTCCCTTTTCATTTTTAAGACTAATAATTTGATTTTCCTCTTTCCTTTTTTTAATCAGATTTACTAAGGGTTTGTCTATTTTGTTGGTTTTTTCATAGAACCAACTCTTAGTTTTATTAATTAATTCAATAGTTTTTTTACGTTCACTTTTATTGATCTCTCCTTTTATTTTTAGAATTTCAAGTTTAGTGTTTGACTGGGGTTTTTTAATTTGTTCTTTTTCTTGCATTTTTAGTTGCAAGCCCAATTCATTGACCTTATCTTTCTCTATTTTATACAAATAGGCCTCTAGAGATATGAGATTTCCCCTTATTACCGCTTTGGCTGCATCCCATACATTTTGGTATGATGTCTCATTATTATCGTTTTCTTGGATGAAGTTATTAATTATGTCTATAATTTGCTGTTTCACCCAATCATTCTTTAGTATGAGATTATTTAGTTTCCAATTATTTTTTGGTCTACTTTCCTGTGGCTTTTTATTGAATGTAATTTTCAATGCATTATGGTCTGAAAAGGATGCATTTACTATTTCTGCCTTACTGCATTTGAGTTTGAGGTTTTTATGTCCTAATATATGGTCAATTTTTGTATAGATTCCATGAACTGCTGAAAAGGAAGTGTAACCCTTTCTGTCTCCATTACAGTTTCTCCAGAGATCTAACTTTTCTAGTATTCTATTTACCTCTTTGACTTCTTTCTTATTTATTTTGTGGTTTGATTTATCTAATTCTGAGAGTGCAAAGTTAAGATCTCCCACTATTATAGTTTTGCTGTCTATTTCTTCTTGCAGCTCTCTTAATTTCTCTTTTAAGAATTTAGATGGTACACCACTTGGTGCATATATGTTTAATATAGATAGTGCTTCATTATCCATGCTACCCTTTAGCAAGATATAGTGCCCTTCCTTATCTCTTTTAATTAGATCAATTTTTGCTTTAGCTTGATCTGAGATCAGGATGGCTACCCCTGCTTTTCTGACTTCACCTGAAGCATAGTAGATTTTGCTCCAACCTTTTACCTTTAACCTGCATGTATCTCCCTGCTTCAGGTGTGTTTCCTGTAAATAATAAATTGTAGGATTCTGGCTTTTAATCCATTCTGCTAACCGCTTCCTCTTTATGGGGGAGTTTACCCCATTCACATTTATGGTTAAAATGACCAATTCTGTATTACTTGCCATCTTGTTAACCCCTGTTTATGCTTTTCTCCTTTCTTTCCCCTTTACCCCCTTCCCAGTATTAAGCTTGTGAGCACCACTTGCTTCTCACAGCCCTCCCTTTTTAGTATCCCTCCCCCCCTTAGAGTTCCTCCCCCTATCTTACCCCTTTCCCTCCCAGTTTCCATATTCCCTTCTGCTTAACTTATTCCTTCCCTTTTCACTTTTCCCTTCTCACTTTTCAATGAGGTGGGAGAAGTTTCACCATAGATTGAATATGTCTAAAATTTTTCTCTTAAAGCCAATTCTGAAGGCAGTAAGATATCCACTATATTCTTCCCCCTCCATTCTTTCTTTCAGATATAATAGGTTTTCTTTGCCTCTTCATGAAATGTAGTACCCCCACTTTCCCCTTTTTCTGGTACAATGTCCTTTCCACATCAGTTTCTAGAACAAGGTATACATGTATTCTTTATACATCTTTAATAGCTGAAATATAGTTCCCAATATTAATCTTTACCTTTTTAGATTTCTCTTGAGTTCTATATGTGTAGATCAAACTTTTTGTTAAGTTCTGGATTTTTCATCAAAAATAGGTGAAATTCACTTACTTCATTGAATGTCCATCTTCTTCCCTGGAAAAAGATGCTCAATCTCGCTGGGTAAGTTATTTTTGGTTGCATCCCAAGTTCCTTAGCCTTTCAGAATATCATATTCCAAGCCCTTCGATCCTTTAATGTGGATGCTGCCAGATCCTGGGTGATCCTTATTGTGGCTCCTCGATACTTGAATTGGGTTTTTCTAGCTGCTTGCAGTATTTTTTCCTTCGTCTGAGGGTTCTGGCATTTGGCCACTATATTTCTTGGTGTTTTGATTTTAGGATCCCTTTCAGTAGGGGATCGATGAATTCTTTCAATGTTCTATTTTACCCTCTGTTTCTAAGACTTCTGGGCAGTTCTCTTTGATAATTTCCTGGAAAATAGTGTCCAGGCTCTTTTTTTCATCATACTTTTCTGGGAGTCCGATGATTCTCAGGTTGTCTCTCCTGGATCTGTTTTCCAGGTCTGTTGTCTTTCCCAGAAGGTATTTCACATTCTTTTCCATTGTTTGATTTTTTTGGATTTGCTTGACTGATTCTTCTTGTCTCCTCGAGTCATTCAATTCCAATTGTTCTACCCTGATTTTCAGTGAAGTATTTTCTTCACTCACCTTTTAAAGATCTTTTTCTAATTGTCCAATTGAGTTCTTTTGTTCTGTGGAATTTTTTTCCATTTTGCCAATTTTGTTTTCCAGTTCACCAATCCTATTTTTCAAGGATTTGGTTTCTTTATCCACTCTCTCTTTAACTGACTTCTCCAGGCTCTTTTGCCAAGCCTCCCTCTCCTTTTGCAAAGCCTCCCTCTCCTTTTGCCAAGCCTCCCTCTCCTTTTCCCATTTTTCTTCTAGCTCCCTTGTGAGAGCCTTTTTAATTTCCTCCATGAGATTCATCTGTGCTGAGGAACATATGATCTCCTCCTTTGGGGATTCACCTGGGGACTGTTTGTTTTTAGTCTCCTCAGGATTTGGAGTCTGCTCTTTATCTGTATAGAAGCTGTCAAGGGTTAAAGTCTTTTTCAGTTTCTTACTCATTCTGTCTAATAATCAAAGACAAACTATCAAAGAAACAGAAGAAAAAAACCCTTGAATGGAGGCTGCTTTCTTTGGGGGAGGGGCAGGGTAGCTGTGAGGCACAGGTCCTACTGTGCTGCATTGCCTGCGCTCTGAGATCCGAGAGTGTGCTGAGACACTGTGGGGGAGGGGTGGCCAGGTCCCGAGAGACTCCAGCTGTTTGGGGTTGTATTCTTCAACCTCGGTGTTTTTAGCTTCTCTGCTGGGCTGCTGACTTGCTGCCGGAGCAAAGTATCTAATCCTGTAGCCAAGCTCTCCCCGCAGAGATGGCTGCGATCACACCCCACCCCCTCTCCGCTCTGCTCAGCTCTGAGCCGTCTTCTGTGCTCTCACTGCCACTGTTGCCCGCAGCTTGCTTCCGATCTAATAACCGTCCCCGCCCTCGAGCAAAAACAGACCTTTCTTGAAGAGTCTCAAGGATGGTTTCTCTTGGTAATTAATTGTATGTTTTTTTTCAGTCGATCATTAATTCAGAGGCATGAAATGAAATGGATAGTGAGAGAAAAACGTGGAGGTTACACAGCAGTGTGCCTCCTCTCCGCCATCTTGGCCGGAAGTCCAAAATAACTCCTTTAAAAACTCAGTTGGGCAAATACAAAAAGAAGTAAAAAAAAAAAAAAAAGTAAATGAAAAAAATAATTCACTAAAAATCAGAACTAAACACATGGAAATGAATGACTTGATGCAACATCAAGAATCAGTGAAGCAAAGCCAAAAAAATAATTGAAAAAATTGAAAAAAAAAAAAGAGAACTACCTACTTAGGAAAACAACTGACCTGGAAAATAGATCTAGGAGAGATAATCTAAGTATTATTGGACTCCCTGAAAGCCATGATGAAAAAAAGACCCTAGATACATTTTTTTTTCAGTAAATCATCAAAGAGAATTACCCTGATGTCATAAAATCAGAAGGTAAAATAGCAATTGAAAGAATTCACTGAACATCTCCAGAAAGAGATCCCAAAATTAAAACTCCAAGGAATATTGTGGCTAAATTTCAGAAGTATCAATCAGACCAAGATGAAAATATTACAAACAGCCTGAAAAAAGAAATTCAAATTCTGAGGAAACACAATAAGGGTTACTCAGGATCTAGAAGCTTCCATATTAAAGGAACAAAAGGCAGGGAATCTGACATTCAAAAAAAGCAAAGGAACTTGGAATGCAGCCAAGAATAAACTACCCACAAAACTGAGCATTTTCTTTCAGGGAAGAAGATGAGGGTTTAGTGAAAAAGGTGAATTCCATTTTTTTTCAGATGAAAAGACAAGAGCTAAACAACAACAACAACACACTGTCCTCTAAATATAGGACTCAAGAGAAGCATAAAAAAGTAAAAAGAACTCTTGAGAAACATATTTCTGTTATGGGTATATACAGAAAGTGCATGGATAACTTGATTTTATTGTTAAAATATATAAAAGGAAGTAGAGGTAGAAAGAGAATTTTACCAGAAGGGAAAAATGGAGGTAAAAAGAGGGAAATAACATCTCACAAAGAGGCAAAGGAAACCTATTATATTTGAGGGAAAAAAGGGAAAGGGGTGAACATTATGTGAATCTTACTCTCATCAGATTTAGCTTAAAGAGAAAATATTAGACCTATTTGTTTTACAGAGAAACTTCTCTCACCTTATTGAAAAGTGAGAGAGAAAATGGCCAAAGAAAAGGGTTAGGCTAAATAGAAGGGAATACAGAAATAGTAGGGGAAAGGTCTAAGAAAGGGGAGGGATTCATAAAAAGGAGGGATTCTAATGGGGCAGGACTGTTTAAAGGAAATGGTGCTCATAAGTAAAATACTAGGGAGGGGGGTAAGGGTAAAGGCAAAGAGAAAAGTATAATCTGGGAATAATAAGATGGCAGGAAATACAGAATTAGCAGTTTCCACCATAAATGTGAATGGGGCAAACGCTCCCATAAAGCAGAATCGGATAGCAAACTTGATTAAAAGTCAGAATCCTACAATATGTTGTTTACAAGAAATACATTTAAAATAGAGTGATACATGTAGAATAAAGGTAAAAGGTTGGAACAGAATTTATTATACTTCAGGTGAAGTAAAAAAAAAAAAAAAGCAGGGGTAGCCATCCTGATCTCAAATCAAGCAAAAGTAAAATTTGATTTAATTAAAAGAGATCAGGAAGGAAACTATATTTTGCTAAATGATATTATAAATAATGAAATAATATCAATACTATATATTATATATATATATATATATATATATATATATATAGAGAGAGAGAGAGAGAGAGAGAGAGAGAGAGATATCTTTGGACAAAATTGAATGGAGACAGAAAGGAGTACACATTCTTCTGTTCATGGAGTCTATACAAAAATTGAACATATATTAGGACTTAAAGACTTCAAAATCAAATGCAAAAGGCAGAAATAGTAAATTCTTTTTTTTTTCAGATCATATTCTAATAAAAATTACATTATTTTTTTTCTCTGTCCGGTTCTGACATTTGATGTTCTAAGGTCTGTCCAAGTTAGGTGAGGGCTGGTAAGTGATTAGCAAGCAGCTCTCCAAAAAGTCCTGAAAGCTATGATGGAAAACTTTAAAGTTTCATTTTCATTGTTAACATTTTCTTTAACACTTCCTTAAGTGTAGACAATCAACAAAATTATAAATCACTTTGATTTGCAGCATTGCCAGATTTCCAAGGTGAAAATACTCACACTGAAAGTCTAACAATCAGCCCAGGACACAAGTTAAATAGTGCTCTCTTCAATCCATCCCTACTTCAAGCTCTAACATTGTGTTCTAGAGTATCTCCTCCAATTTTCCTCCTTGCTTTGACTTTCTGTATTCTGTCTTCTGAGTCTCTTCAACTCTGATATTCTATATTTTGACCCTCTGAAAGCCATACTTTAGTCTTAGTAGCCTTCTTTTCTTTAACACTTTCCCCCAAATTAGCAAGGATTTATTAAAATGCATACCACATACCAAGTATTATGGCATGGGTAATGTTGGAAAAGAAGCCTAAACATGAGAAAGTAACCTAGAGGTTATTAAAAAGGCAGCAACCATCATCTGGAGGCTGTGATGGATAGATATGATGTAATTGGAAACTAAATAATCTCATCTTAAATAATGAATGGATGAAACAGCCAATCATAGACACAACTAATAATTTCATCCAAAAAAATGACAATAATGAGACAACATACCAAAATTTGTGGGATGCAGCCAAAATGGTAAAAAGGGAAAATTTATATCTCTAGAAGCTTACTTGCATAAAATAGAGAAAGAGAGATCCATGAATTGGGATTGCAACTAAAAAAAGCTAGAAAAAGAGCAAATTAGCCCCCCAATATAATACTAAACTTGAAATTCTAAATATAAAAGGAGAGATTAATAAAATTGACATAAAAATATTGAATTAATAAATAAAAGTAAGAGTTGGTTTTATAAAAAAAAAAAAAATAGAAAAAAAGCACCTTTGGTAAATTTGATTAGAAAAAGGAAAGAGGAAAATTAAATTGTTAGTCTTAAAAATGGAAGGGAGAAATTTCCACTAATCAAGAGGAAATTAGAACAATGATTTGGAGTTACTTTGCTCAACTTTTTGCCAATAAATTTGATAACCTAAGTGAATTGGAAGAATACTTACAAAAATATAGGTTTCCCAGATTAACGAGGAGGAAATAAAATGCTTAAACAGTACCATTTTAGAAAAAGAAATAGAACAAGCTATTAATCAACTCCCTAAGAAAAAATCCCCCAGACCAAATTGATTTACATGTAAATTCTACCAAACTTTTAAAGAACAATTAACTTCAGTACTATATAAACTATTTGAAGAAATAGAGAATGAAGGACTACCAAATTCTATTTATGACACAAACATAGTTCTGACACCTAAATCAGGTAAGACAAAAATAGAGAAATAAAATTATACACCCAATGCCCTATCAAATATTGATGCAAAAATCTTAAATAAAATATTAACAAAGAGATTGCAGAAAATCATACCCCAGATAATGCATCGTGACCAAATGAGATATATACCAGGAATGCAGGGTTCAATATTAGGAACCTTATTAGCATAATTGACTATATCAATAACCAAATTAAGCAATATGATTATCTCAAGAGATGCAGAAAAACCATTTGATAAAATCCAACACGTATTCCTATTAAAACACTAAGTATAGGAATAAATGGACTCTTCCTTAAAATAGTCAGTAGCACCTATTTAAAAATGTCAGTAAGTATTGTATGTAATGGGGATAAATTGCAACTATTCCCAATAAGATCAGGAGTGAAACAATTACATTCAATAAAAAGCCAGGGGAAAACAGATAAAAAAGAAATTGGAAACTAAATAGTCTCATCCTAAAGAATGAGTGGGTGACTGTGAGATATCACTACACACCTCTCAGATTGGATAAGAGGACAGGAAAAGGTAATGATGAATGTTGGAAGGGATGTGTGAAAACCAGGACACTGATGCATTGTTGGTAGAGTTGTGAATGAATCCAACCATCCTAGAGAGAAATTTGGAACTATGCTCAAAAAGTTGTCAAACTGTGCATACCCTTTGATCCAGCAATATTACTATTGGACTCATATGCCAAAGACATTTTAAAGAAGGGAAAGGACACCTTGTGTGCAAAAATATTTCTGGCAGCCCTTTTTGTATTGACTAGAT
The DNA here is from genome assembly GCF_016432865.1 of Antechinus flavipes. NCBI lineage: Eukaryota > Metazoa > Chordata > Mammalia > Dasyuromorphia > Dasyuridae > Antechinus > Antechinus flavipes. Next base: position 267,192,746 of record NC_067401.1, read on the forward strand.
ACTGGAAATGAATAGATGCCCATCAATTTGACAATGGTTAAATAAATTATGTTATATGAATGCTATATAATATTATTGTTCTGTAAGAAATGATCAGCAGGTTGATTTCAGAAAGGCTTGGAGAGACTTACATAAACAGATGCTAAGTGAAATGATTAGAACCAGAAGATCATTATACACTTCAACAAAAATACTTTATGATGATTAATTCTGATGGATGTGGCTCTCTTCAACAATGAGATGAACCAAATAAGTTCCAATTGTTCAGTAATGAAGACAACCAGCTACACCCAGAGAAAGAACTATGGGAAAGGAGTGTGAACCACAACATAGCATTTTCATTCCTTCTGTTATTGCCTGCTTGCATTTTTTGTTTTTCTTCTCAGGTTATTTTTACCTTATTTCTAAATCTGATTTTCCTTGTATAGCAAGATAACTGTATAAATATTTATACAAATATTGTATTTGACATATACTTTAACTATTTAACATGTTTTTATCTAACTGCCATCTAGGGGAGATGGTGGAGGGAAGGAAGGGAAAAGTTGGAAGAGCAGTTTTGCAAGGGTCAATGCTAAAAAAAATTACCCACATAATTTATTTACATGTCTTGTAAATAAAAAGCTAAAAATAAATGAATAGTTAAAAAAAAAAGAATGAATGGGTGAAACAGCAAATCATAGACACAATTAGTAATTTCATCCAAGAGAATGACAATAATGAGACTGTTGGAATCTTTACAAACTGCTAACTCATTAGAGTTGATGTTTTGGGCCAAAACCTGAAACAAGGTACTAAGTAGAACTAATTAATACAATGCTTGTGTTTACACCTTTACTCATTGGAATTCACAACTATGGGAGATTCACAAAGTAAACTTTGTAACTTTGTGAATTCACACTTCCCTTGAAGCTCTTAGGGCCAGAAAGCACTATAGGAGAAAACCCATAATCCCTCTCTCTGGTATATAAGAAGAAAGCAGAGGTCCAGTGTGGGGAATTCAGGCAAATTACATGGAGAGGGTCAAGTCAGAAGAAACCACGAGTCGAAGTTGAGCTAGAGCCAAGAGAGAATTACTTCAGAAGGCAAGAGAGACAGATTCATCTTTGTGCTGGCTGGAGGCTGAAGGCAGCAGAGACAAAGGACAAAGGTGCAGGAGCTCTCAGAACCGAACAGAAAGATAGGCCTCTAAGAATCTAGCTATCCAGGCCCAAGGAAAGAGACATATATTCTCTGGGTGACTGGAGATAGGAAAAATATGTATAAGTTTCCTTTATTAATTCTTTCAAAATTACTGTGTCCTCTATGTTTAATTAAGTATGATATCATGTAAGAAATGTGGAAAGCAACAGATATTATAACAGCTCACATTTATATAGTCTTTTAAGAGAGGTTGCAAAATGATTTACAGGAATCTAATCTGATGCTTACAATTACCTTGTAAGATAAGTGTTATTATACTTATTTTATAGATGACGAAAGAGTCTGAGATAGCCTAAGTAATTTTGCAAGATCATGTAACTGATAAATGTCTGAAACAGGCTTGTAATTCATGTTTACCCAATTCTGAGGCTAGTACTCTATCTACTACAACACCAAGCTATCCCAATGACCAATAAGTCAACATATGTATTCTAAGGGAACTTAACCTTTTTCCAGTCAGTTACTTAGATTCATCACATCAGCAGTAAGAACAATTAAGTAACATATTTCTTTCCATTAAATTCCTTTGCCATTTACAGATCCCACAATCTGTTAGCAGAAAAAATATGATAGAGACTAGATCTGTAATTTCACTGGTATTCATTGGCAAGGAAATTCAATCTATCAATGCAGATGTGATTTTTTTATTTTTTCATATTAAAAAAAATGCTGTATATACTAAGGACGCATCATGATTATCATGGTGATGGTGATTAAAATCATCACAACAAATGTCTATAAATTATCTACTATATACTAGATACACAATACACACAAAACATATTTCCTGATCAAAGGAATTTACATTCTAATAAGAGACAAAAATAGAGAGCTTTTCTTGATCTTGACATCAGTGCTCTAAATTAAAGGGAGAAACACATAAGTAAAAACACTATGCTTCTTAATAATCATTCTCGTTTTTAATTGTTTTCTATATAATGAAAATGAACAAATGAAACAAAAATAGCCTATTTTCTACCAAAGAAGATATCTTTCATTAGATTTGCAATAACATGCCAGTACTATCCTGGGAATATTAAAGGTCTTATATTTAAATTATATCATACATTAAATGTTATTCTGATAAGAAATGTACTGACTTGATCTTCATTTATAAGAAAATGGGAACAACTTATACAGAATGTTTAGATCTTGACCAACCAACTAATAATTAAGTTTTACTGACTATTTTGACATATAGAATTACTATAAATATGCTTTCAATGTTCCCCAAAGACATTTGGCAATAACACATGGAAGTGTTTTGAAATTCTGTGCATTCCCAAAATCTAGATACATTATAAAAGACTTTTGTATCCAAAAATTTCACTAACTAAACCAGGGCAAGAATGAAGCAACCATCAGTGTCCCTCAACATTATTGTGTGTATAAGTGTGTGTGTTTGCTATAACCTAGCTATTAGCTTATTAACTGTTACTTTGCCATCTTTTAAGTTGTGGTTGCCCCTCTTCCCCCATATTATTGGTTTCTTCAAAGGAATGAAATGCTTTATCTTCTTGACAGAATAAATTGACTGGAAAATTACATAAACCCCTCAACAGATGTTCTTTCCCACACAGTTTGGGATTTTCTCCCCATTATACAGTGCTTCCAAGATGTGGGTGGAGATAAATGTATTGAGGGATACAATGTATGCAAAAGGATGATTAGCCACCAAGGATACTGGTTATTCTCCTGTCCTATAGTCAAATAAAGCTTGCGTAATAAACCAGAAAAGGGGAGATTTCTAACTTTTGTATTGCACTAGTCTTTCAGTGAAGATCTTGGTCTAGGCCTATGCAAATTAGTTTCATAGCAACTGCAGTTTCTTTAGCAAGTGAAAGAACAATTGAAGCCTCAAATCTTAAAAAGTGACATAAAGAACAGTCCTAGAAGTTGAGGCTGTCAGGCAACAAGCAAAAGAAAAAAAAAAAAAAAAACATTCTGACTGCCTGTTCTTGTGAATGTCTTTCTAGCTGGATAGCATACTAATCTGTGCAAATCAGATGGCATCTTCAAAATTAGAATGCACACCAGTGAGTTAAGCATCTGTATAACAATCAGATTTGTCATCCATCATTCTGGGAATAGTATACGGCAGCTTACTGTCACTTAGTGCCAAGTGACAGCTATCGAGCTAGTTTGCCTGTTGGTCTGACATGGTAAACTTCTCTTCCCCACTACATTTTTCTTTTTTGTTTTCCTCCCTTCTTTCCTTTTTTTTCCCCCTTCATTTTATTTTGTTTTGTTTCTGGCTTTGAAGAAAAAGCACAGTTAGTTAGCTTGAGACTAAAAATAGTCCATAGTAATGCACACAGGTCTTAATGAAAGACTATCAAACTGTTCAATAATTGTCTATAAACAACATTCCAAAGCAGATGTTTAAAGTCTCCAAGACATTGCAAATTCTGAAAAACTACATAGAATGCACTAGTATTGTAAACAGAAGAGCTAATTTAAGAGCAAAAAGGAAAGTGAACCAGTCAGCATGGTGCATCTCTTCATGACAATTTTAGACATTACATATAGGCAGAATTAATTTTTAAAATGATAATGGTAGAAATGAAAATGCTGATTGCTATGGGAAAGTAATTTATAAACAACTAACTTATGGCTTAATTTTTTCATCATAGCACCTAAGTCCTCTAGAAATTTTCTTCATGAATTATTATATAGATGTGACAGCATATTATCAATCATTCAATCAGTATTTGCTCAGTGGTTGGTATATGTCATTTATTTAAATGAGACCTCAATACAGGAAGAGAATAATAGTATGAGCAGGGATTGAACACAGGTCCTCTGACTCTAAATCCTATATTTTCCCCATAAATTTAGTCAAATCTAGGAGCTAAAACAAATAGCTAAGTCTAACAAATTATTCAAATTTGAATATTGTCTCTTCCATTTTGAGCTGAGCAAAAAAGCAGACTTGTTCTTATTTCTTTCAACTATAGAGAAAAAGTTATTGTAGTTCAGTCCAAAGAATTCAGAGCTGAAGGCACAAAATATTTTGTAGCTAACCTTGCCACAAATTGCCTGAGTGAAACTGGAGTCACTTCAGTTTTCTTGGCTTTATTTTCCTTATCTGGAAAATGAAGAGGTGTCTTTTTTGTTTTGTTTTATCTAGGGGAATGGGGATGGACATAGAGCAGATAAAAAAGACAATGGTTTCAAACAGTGTTAGGGAGATAGCAGCAACTTAAGCTGAAAGAAACAACAAAAGACCACTGGAGTAGCATGAGCTCCTACTATAGTAATATTGTTTGTATACTTACAGAATGTTTACCAAAATTAGTAATTCTGTCTTTGATAGACACTGAAGAGTATCTAAAGGAAAAACCTTGCTGCCATTTTCTTATTTGTTCTCATATTTACATAAGTCAGAGAAGAAACAAAATCATCTGGGAAAAAAAAACACTTATGAAAAATATTCCTTTTATCTTCTTCATTTTCCACTTTGACTAATTTGTGAAAGTGCCACTTCTTTCCCTAAATCAAAAATACATTCATCATTTTCATAGATCTTTTTAGCTGAACTTCTAGCAAAAGTAAAGTGTTTGTTTCATATTCTGCTTTTGTCCTTGAAATCTATCAAATTAATACCGTTTCTATAAAAAAGAAAGAAAAAGTTTGCTATATTCTACTATTATGAGGATAAAAATACTTACCTTCTTAAAAATCAATAAGCTGAACTTTGAAAAATCACTGAAAAATAAGAGATATTGTGATGTTTATACTTACTGTAAATGTTAGATATTTATTGTGAAAATTTGCGCTATATGTAACAGATGGAATTAACTTTAATAACTGGAACAAATACACACACCTCTATTATTATGTGACTATACAGGGTAATTCTCTCCTCATTAGATTTTAAAATAAAGAAGTTGAGATGGAAATCTAAACCCCATGGTATTATTTTTGGAAATATTATCTGGGCAATGCACATAGAAAAATCAATTATTTCATAAGAATGATACCATTTTCTGAATTATTTCACAAATGACTGACTTCACTTAATATCCACTCAAATTTTCCTAGGAACAAAGATAAGTAGATATACCCTTTTTCCATTTATCTCTTTCAATAGAAGAACATTAATAAGTTATTATCAGCCCTCCTCCAGCTCTACATACCAAGACTCCATCTCATTTAAGATGTTCACCTGACAAGTGGAAGACAATATTGCTTTTGGTGGAACTTCATGTTGAATATATTCTTTTGTATTCTATACAAAATGTTCATTTACAAATTTCTCTATCTACTACAGTAAAAACAAATTTACACCAGGAGAGATGTTGAGCAGTGAATTATTTGTTAGGAAGAATTTACTTTTTATTTCTATCCAAATTCAAAGAGAAGATTGCTACCATTTCTCCAAAACAGAAGACACAGACACCCAAAAAGGGAACCTAACCAAAATAAGAATGGAGGAATATCCATGATTCTTATAAGAAAGCACAGCTCAAATTTTTCATGACATTCACTCATTAATATAAAATTCACTTATTTCCTTAATAAAAAAAGGAAAAGGGAATTAGATTATTAGGGAATTTAGTAATAAAAATCCTGAAGTAGTTAGATGGCTATCTTTTCTGCTTTCTTTGGCACAAGTAGAATAGGCATCAAATCCTTCTCAGGTCACCTGCTAGTATGAATCCCATCTTGTTGTCTTATCATATTCTCTGTGTGTGTGTGTGTGTGTGTGTGTGTGTGTGTGTGTTTCTGTCTTGTCATCTTTCTCTCTTTCCCTTCCTCACCCTCCCCTCTTCTATTATAAATTCCAGCATCCATTTTTTGCCAGGCTCATCTCCCCGGTCTGATCACCATCCCAGTATTTCACACTTCATTAACATTTCAACAACATATATTATAGGCATTTCAAAACAAATGAGTCCAAATTGGGATTAGTAAACATCTCCCCTAAGTATGTGAGTCCAAATGTAAAGTATATTAATTGTTTCAAAATTCTATAGAAAAACAGTATGTGATCTATCACTGCAGAGAAAGTATAGGCTATTAATGAAGAGTTGTTCTACAGAATGGAAGTGATGGGGTATCATCTTCTAGATCAGCTTCAGAAATTACTCTATGAAAAAAAAAAAAAGAATCCATTTGTTTTATTCCTTAAAACCAAGTATGCACTATTGTTTTTGTATATTTACCTGACCTCCATCCACTCATTAAATAAAATAATTTTCAAGATCAGACTTCCAGAAGCTTTGTTTTTTTTTTTTTTTTTTTTTTTTTTTGAATCAGGTGGGCATCAAATAATCCTACTCCATTTTAGAGTACTCTTAGTCAATGGATTGGTTCAAAATCTTCCAGGATTTTACAATCAGTGTTTGGGTAGTAGGATTTAGAGGACTGGGTCAGGTTTAACTTTTATTCATGTTCCTTTGGAATAGATCCACAGATTTAGGGAACCTCTGAATTAATACAACTGTATGTGGATCTTCTGCACTTACATGGAGAGGTATCCTATAATTGTGCTGTGAAAACTTCATACTGGAGGAAGAAGAGTATTTGTGTGGATTTGAGTCCTACCAAACCTACTCTGTCAGGTCTTAGATTATATATTAGAAAAAAATCAGTTTCTCCAGGGTTCATGGTATTTTTAAAGAAGTTTAAAAGAAAATTTGAAAATGGGTCTTGATCTGATTCCTGTTCAGCCTCATCACCATTTTTCATTTTTTTTAAAGGAAGATAAATGTGATGAAATTCCCATACTCTTAAGACCTAATCATCCAGAGAACAACAGCTGGCATTTTAGGTGGGTGTTTAGAGGCATGACAGACCTTTTTGAAGCTACAATTTCATTTAATTGAAAAAAATAATGTTCAAGAAACTTTTTAGCCTTATTACTCTAGGTGTATCAAAGAGAAATAAATGATAGTCTAAGAATACACATGAAATATTGGAACCAGCAATTTGTATGAGTGTCAAATTAGCACTAATTTCAATTGAGAACTAAAGGAAAAAATGTAAGAGAAAAGATGGCAAGAGGTAAAAAGAGAAATAGAAGACAAATTGTTTCAGTTGAAGGCATAAGTTGCTTCCTAAAATTCTGATAATCACATCAGTATAATTTTTTTTAATCCCATTTTTCCATTATTCATCTGAGAATCTTTTTTTGTTTTTGTTTTTGTTTTAAGAGCAATACTGGGAATTCCTCTCAGATGTACCAGATAATCCAGAAAATATTTTAGCAAGCTTATACACAAAATATAAAATAAAAATCAAGTGTATATCTTAAAAACATATAAAAATGCTCTTTCAATGCTGCAAGCAAATACTGAGGTGCTTTACATGTTATTAAATTACATGGCAAAAGTGAATAAGATATGATGACACCAAGGTGCCAAAGTATCCTAGGAAAAAAGAAATATATTCAAAAATAATGATGATTTTTTAAAAAATTATCCTTGAACAAGGAATAAATAACAAGCTAGGACATTTTTCAGAATAAAGCTACAGAGAAGAGTTAATTAAGATGCAGATATGTAAACTTGTGCTGGAAGAATAACAAAGATTACTTTTGGATTACTGATAAAGAACAATTATGAACAGAATAAAAGCAGGAGGCAAGACAAGTATTGGGGAAAGGGCAAGCAATATTGAGAGAATGCTGGATTATGGGAAAAAGTTTAAATATGAGGTCATCTTTGAAATTATAAGTAAAGTGCAATTATAAAAATAGCTTTGATTGTCATAATAAGAATATATTTGGCAAGATGCAGTTATTAACGATTTTGGGTCCCTAAAGTTAGTGATTCAATCAGAGATATTTGTTAGATGAATATGACAGCACACTATGAGTGCAAGATGAGAATCAAAATAATGGAATAAGGCAGGATCCAATCTAAACTTCTAGATTCAACTCCAAATACCTAAAAAGTTACTTCAAAGCAATTTCTGCAGAAACAAAACCAACAAAAGGAAAGGAAGAAAAAAATTTCCAACCTAACACAATTTAGAAGGCTGCTAAGAAAGATATCTTTCATTGGGGAATAGCCCAGTGTAGGTGATTTCTGGGCAAGCCAGTAGCAGGTCATGCCATAGCAATTTATTATGAAGCCTCAAGTCCTGGCAGAGGTTAGCATTGGTCTTGCAGTCCCAGCACTGACCATAAGTGACCAACACAGGACAGAATGGCCCAATGCCTCTGGTAAAAGAGACTTGATACAGTGCCCATCCACCTCAGAAGCAAAAGTCAATATTAACATAAAATTGAAATTCATAAAATAGGCTGGAAAAATGAGGGGGGGAAGAATATTACTATAAAAATTACTTTGGTGACAGGAAAGAATGAAATATAAACTCATGAGAAGATAACATCCAAATGGCATATATATAATACACACACACACACAAACACACACACACACACAATATATATATATATATGATTAGAAAGAAGAATGTGATTTTGTCTCAAATCCAAAAAGAATTCCTAGAAGAGTTTTAAAAAAATAGTTGTTTGTTTTTTTAAACAGATAAAAAAGCAGAAAAAAATAGGAAAAGAAATGATACCATAAAAAGAGAATCATGAAAATTCACAGAAAAAAACCCAAATGCTTCAAAAGTAAATTTGACCAAATGTTAAAGATGATAGAAAGTTTTGTTGAAAAAAAATTTCTTAAAAATTAGAATTGGGCAAGTGGAAGCTAATGATTCCATGATATAGCAATTAACAATAAAAAAAGAAAAGAAAAGAAAAAGAATGAAAAATAAAAGAAAATATGAAATACTTCACAGAAAATAAATAACAAACTTGAAAAATGGATGCAGGAGAGAAAATTTAAGAATTATTGGAATTCCTGGAAATCATGATAAAAAAAATGAAGCTGAAAATCATGTTTGTGCTTTTTTATTTTATGTTATTTTTCAAAACATATGCATGGACAATTCTCCAACTGTAGCTCCTGCAAAATTTGGTGTTCCAATTTCACCCCTCCCCTCCCTCACTACCCTCACCTAGATGGCAAGTAGTCCAATACATGTTAAACATGGTAGAAATATATGTCAAATGCAATATATGCATACATATTTATAATTATCTTGCCACACAAGAAAAATTTAATCAAACCAGTTTTTAAAAAAAGAAGCAAAACAAAATGCAAGCAAACAACAACAAAAAGAGTGAAAATGCTATGTTGTGAACCACATTCAGTTCCCACAGTACTCTCTCTGAGTACAGATGGCTCTCGTCATGACTGAACAATTGAAACTGGTTTAAATCATCTCATTGTTGAAGATAGCCACGTCCATCAGAATTGATCATCATGTAGTCTTGTTGTTATGTATAATGTTGTTGGTTTTGCTCGTTTCACTTAACATCAGTTCATGTAAGTCTCTCCAAGCATCTCTGAAATCATCTTGCTGATTGTTTCTTATAGAACAATAATATTCCATAACATTCACATATAATTTATTCAGAAATTCTCCAACTGATGGGCATTCCCTCAGTTTCCCTTTTCTTGCTACTACATTTGCATTTTTCTGATCAATAATAATTTAGAGCACCTTTTCATATAAATATCTTCATCTGAAAATTGTCTGTTCATATCTCTGATCATTTATCATTTGGAAAACAGCTTGAATTCTTATAAATTTGAGGCAATTTTCTCTATATGTTAGAAATGCAGCCATTATCAGAACCCTTTAATGTGAAAATATTTTCGCAGATTATTGCTTCCCTTATAATCTAGTTTGTACAAAACATTTTTAACTTAATACAATCAAAATTATCTATTTTGTGATCAATATTGATCTCCAGTTCTTTGATAACAAATTCCTTCCTCCTCCAAAGATCTGAGAGGTAGATTATCCTATGTTCTTCTAATTTGTTTATAATATCATTTTTTTATGTCTAGATCATGAACCCATTTTTACCTTGTCTTGGTATATAGTGTTAGGTGTGGGTCAATGTCTAATTTATGCCATAATACTTTCCAATTTTCTCAGATTTTTTTTCAAACAGTGAATTCTTATTCCAATAGCTGGGGTCTTTGGATTTGTCAAACACTAGAGTAATCTAGTATATATATATATATATATATATATATATATATATATATATATATAGTCATTCACTATTTTGCTGGACATCATGTTTCAAGAAATTATCAAGGGCAGTTGTTCTTGATAATTTCTGTTCTGATTCTACATAAAGTATTTAGAAAAAAATAGGTGTACTTCTAAATCTTTTTTATGACACAGATGTAGTTCTGAGTTCTGAATCAGAAAGAGCCAAAACAGAAAAACATCATGTGAATCTTACTCTCACCAGATTTGACTCAAAGAGAGCATATTAGACATAGTTGATTTCACAGAGAAACTTTTTTATCACTTTATAAAGGAGAGGGGAAAGGGAAAAAGAAAGCGGGAAATTAATAGAAGAGAAATCAGAAATACTACAGGAAAGGTATAAGAAAGGGGGGAGGGGCTATAAAAGAGGAAGACAGCAGTCTTCTGACAGGGTCAGAAGCAAAATATTGAGGAGTTAGGAAAAGGAGAAAGGAAAAAGAAAAGTATAATTTGGGGTGAGTAAGATGATGGGAAATACAGAATTAGTCATTTTAATTTTGAATGTAAATGGGTGAAATCTCCCATAAAACAAAAGCAGATAGCAGAGTGGATCAAAAGTTAGTAATTTAAAATATGTTGTTTACAAGAAACACATTTAAAGCAGAGTGATGCATTTAGAGTTAAGGTATAAGGCTGGAGTAGAATCTATTATGCTACAGGTGAATTTAAAAAAAAAATAGCAGGGGAAATGAACCTGACCTGAGATCAAACAAAAACAAAAATAGATCTAATTAAAAGAGATAAGGAAGAAATATGTGTGTGGGTGTGTGTGTGTGTGTGTATTGCTAAAGGGTACCATAGATAATGAAGTAATATTACTTCATTATTCTCAAAACTAAGCATATATGCACCAAGTGGTATAGCATCTAAATTCATAGAGAAGTTAAAAGAGTTGGAAGAAGAAATAGACAGCAATACAATATTAGTGGGGTATATCAACTTTGCTCTATCAGAATTAGATGTATTGAAAAAAATAAGAAAGAAGTTAAGGAGGTAAATAGAATATTAGAAAAGTTGGATATAGTAGATCTTTGGGGAAAACTGAATGGAGACAGAAAAGAGTATGCTTTTTTCTGGGCAGTCCATGGAACCTATTCAAAAATTGACTATATATGTATATATATATATAAGCATAAATATCTCAAAATCCAATGCAGAAAGGCAGAAATAGTAAATGCATTATTTTCAAATCATGATGTAATAAAAAAAGATTCAATAAAAAGCCTGGGTAAAGTAGACCAAAAGTGAATTAGAAATTAAATAAGCTAATCCTAAAGAATGAATGGACAAAACAGCAAATCACAGACACAATAAATAATTTCATCAAGAGAATGACAGTAATGGGACAACATACCAAAATTTGTGAGATGCAGCCAAAACAGTTATTAGGGGAACTTTTATATCTCTAGATGTCTATTTTATGACAAAGAAAAGATCAATGAATTGGGCTTACAACTAAAAAAGCTACAAAAACAACAAATGAAAAACCTTCAATTAAATACCAAATTTGAAATTCTGAAAATAAAAAGGGAGATTAGTAAAATTTGAAATAGGAAAACTATTGAATTAATAAATAAAACTGAATTGGTTTTGTGAAAAAAGGCAATACAGTAGATAAATATTTAGTTAATTTGATTAGAAAAAGAAAAGATGAAAATCAAATTGTTAGCTCAAAAATCAAAAAGCAGAACTTTCCACCAGTGAACAGGGAATCAGAGCAATCATTAGGATTTATTTCATTCAAATACATGTCAATAAATTTATTAATCTAAATAAAATGAAGGGATACTAATAAAAATATAGATTGTCCAGGTTAATAGAAGAGGAAGTATTTTTTTAAATAGTCCCATTTTAGAAAAAGAAATAGAATAAGCTATTTATCAACTCCTTAAATAAATATCTCCAGAGCCAGGTGGATTTACAAGTAGATCCTATCAAACATTTAATTAATAATTAATTCTAATATTATATTAACTGTTAGAGTTCAAATGTTGGAGTTTGTTCTTCTCAGAGCACAGCCGGTTTAGAGGCTTAGAGCCCTTCAGATGTCTCCAAATCCAAAGGTTCTGTCCTTCAGCCTCTGCCTCTGCTTTCTTCTGCCTCCAACAGAGATGGAAGATCTCTCTTATCTCCTTCTGGGGAGCCCAGCCACCAACTTGCCACGGAGAGAGGGCTTCTGGCGTAGCTCCACTGAAGTCCGTCAAAAGTGTTCTCTGCACCAGAGTCGTTCCTCTCGAGTCTAGCGCGATCAGCCAGCCAAGAGGAAAAAATGTATTCTGGAATGGCTGTCTCGCCTTATATGTGAACCTTCTGAAAGAATGGGATTATGGGTTTTCTCCCATAGTGCTCTCTGGCCCAAAGAGCTTTAAGGTGTGGACTCTCTTGAAGTTAGAAAGTGTACTTTGTGAAGCTAGCATACTTGTGGACTCCAATGAGTAAAGGTGGGAACACAAGCCTTGTCTTGATTAATTCTACTTAGTACCTTGTTTCAGGTTCTGGCCAAAACAACTTCTTGTAAGATTAGATCAACTCTAATTACTTAGCAGTTAGTAAGGATTCCAACAATTAACTATTTGAAAAACTATGGAAAGGACTTCTATCAAATTCCTTCTATGACACAGACATGGTACTGATATCAAAACCAGATAGAATGAAAACAGAGAAAGAAAATTATAAACCAATTTACCTAAGATTGGTGCAAAAATCTTAAACAAAATAATAGCAAAGATCTTACAGAAAGTCATCCCCAGGATAATACACTATGAATAAGTAGGATTTATACCAGGAATGCAGATGTGGTACAATATTAGGAATTAGTAGCATAATTGTAATAAATAAGTAGCAAAATTTTATCAAAAACCAAACTAGCAAAAACCAGATGATTTTTCTCAAAAAGATGAAGAAAAAGCATTTGATAAAATCCAACTCCCATTCCTATTAAAAACATTAGAGAGTATAGGAGTAAATGGACTTTTCATTAAAATAAACAGTAACGTGTACCTTAAACCATAAGCAAGCATCATATGTAATGGGGACAAACTAGAACCTTTCCCAATAAGATCAGGGGTGAAACAAGGTTGCCCACTATCACCATTACTATTCAATATTGTATTAGAAATGTTAGCTTTGGCAATAAGAGAAGAAAAGGAGATTAAAAGAATTAAACTAAGTAATGAGGAAAACAAATTACCAGTCTCTGCATATCATATGATGTTATATTTAGAGAACTGTAGAGAATCAACTAAAAAACTAGAAGCAACCCACACGTTTAGCAAAGTTGCAGGATAAAAAAAAATCTTTTAAAATAATTGGAATTTTAAAATATTACCAACATAGTCCAGCAGCAAGAGATACAAATTGATATTCCATTTAAAATGATGGTTGTTAATAAAAAATAGTTGGTAGTCTATTTATAAGAATTCAAACCATTCTCCAAATGATAAATGGTCAAAAGGATATGAACAGATGATTTTCAGATGAAGAAATTGAAACCATTTCTACTCATATGAAAAAGTGTTCTAAATAATTATTGATCAGAGAAAGGTACATTAAGACAACTCCGAAATACCACTTTACACTTCTCAGTTTGGTTAAGATGACAGGAAAAGATAATGACGGATATTGTAATGCATGTGGAAAAGCTGGGACTCATATATTATTGATGATACTGTGAATGCTTCCAACCATTCTGAAGAGAAACCGTACCAAATAGTTATCAAATTGTGCCTACCCTTTGATCCAGCAGCGTTTCTACTGGGTTTATATCCCAAAGAGATCTTAAAGTAGGAAAAGGGACCCAGATGTACAAAACTATTTGTGGCAGCTCTTTCTGTATTGGCAAGAAATGGGAAACTGAAGGAATGCCCATCAGTTGGAGAATGCCTGAATAAGTTATCTTATATGAATGTTATGGAATATTATTATCCTACAAGAAACAATCAGTAGAATGATTTCAGAGAGGTCTGGAAAGATTTACATGAACTGATGCTAAGTGAAATGAGCAGAACCAGAAGATCCTTGTACATGGCAACAACAAGATTATACCATAATCAATTCTGATGGATGTAATTCTCTTCAGCAATGACTTAGCTATGTTTAATAAAGTTTTTTTTTATAATTTTCAAAACATGTGCCTAGTTTTCTAAATTTACCCTTGACAAATTTTGAGTTCCAAATTTTTTTCCCTCACTTCACCCTACCCCCTTCCCTAGATACCCCCTTATGCACTTTTTCTATACATATTTCCACAATTATCATGTTGCATAAGAAAAATCAGATCAAACAGAAAATATTGAGAAGAAAATGAAATGAAAGTAAACAACAATAAAAAAATAAAATAAAATACTGTTATGATTCATACTCAGTCCTCATAGTCTTCTCTCTGGGGGCAGATGGTTTTCTCCATAACAGGACTATTGAAACTGGCCTGAATCATCTCATTGTTGAAGTGAGCCATATCTATCAGAATTGATCATGGTATAATCTTGATATTGCCCTGTATAATGACCTCCTGTTTCTACTCATTTCACTTAGCATCAGTTCATGTAAATCTCTCCAGGCCTTTCTGAAATAGTCCTGCTGATCATTTCTTATAGAATAATATTCCATAATATTTCATATACCATAACTTATTTAGTCCTTCTCCAACTGATGGGTATCTATTCAGTTTCCAGTTCCTTGCCACTACAAAAAAAAAAAAAAAAAAACCATGGCTACAAACATTTTTGTAAATATGGGTCATTTTCCATTTTAATGATCTCTTTGGGAGACAGTCAAAGTAGAGACACTGCTGGATCAAAGACATGCACAATTTGATAGCTCATTGGGTATAATTCCATATTGCTCTCTACAATGGTTGAATAATTGCACAACTCCACCAACAATCTATTATTTTGCAGTTTTCCCACATGCCTTCCAGCATTCAGCATCATCTTTTCCTGTCATCTTAGTCAATCTGAGAGATGTGTAGTGGTACCTCAGAATTGTATTGATTTGCATTTTTTTGATCAAAAGTGATTTACAGAATTTTTTCATATGACTAGAAATGGTTTTAATTTCCTCATCTGAAAATTGTCCATATGCTTTGACCATTTATGAATTGCAAAGTGACTTGTATTTTATGTTTGAATCAGTTCTCTATATTTTAGCAATGATGTCTTTATCAGAAGCCTTGGATGTGAAAAACTTTTTCCACACTACTGTTTCCCTTCTAATCTTGTTTGAATTAGTTTTGTTTGTACAAAATTTTAACTTCATATAATCAAAATTATCAATTTTTCATTCTATATTGTACTCTGGTTCTTCTTTGGTCACAAATTCCTACCTTCTCCACAGATCTCAGAGATAGATTGTCCTTTGTTATTTTAATATAGCTCATAGTATCTTTATGTCTAAATTATGATCCCATGACTTAGTTATTTTCAGCAATACAGTAAGCCAAGACAATTTCAAATGACTCATATGAAAAATAATATTTATCTAAATAAAGAAGTGATGGAATCTGAGTAAAAATCAAATCACTCTATGTTTCACTTTATTTTAATAGCTTTTTGTGTCTTTTCTTTCCCCACACCATGACTAATAATTTTATAATCTGTGTCAAAATATTTTTACCACCTGAGGATGAGTTTAGGGGAAGAAATTTTATTTGGAACTTAAACTTAAAAAAAAATTAATCTTATAAATTGCTTCTACATGAAATTGGATAAAATAAAAATATTTTAAAATGTGAATACTATGTAGATTTAAATATGGAATAGAGGTAAACAAGCTAGTTAGCTAAATAGTTGCAATTTTGAAAGGTAATGAGGTCTGAAGTAAAATAGGAATGGAAAGGAAGAAAGAAATTTGATAATAACCCATATTTACTTAATACTTTATAATTTATAGAGCTCTTTTTTGAGATAGTATAATGAAAGTATTGTTATATCAATTTTTAAAGATGAGAAACATAGCTGAACTTAAGATCAATTGGATGTCAGCAGATCTGGTACTAGAAATAAGTTGTTCTTATTCTAAATACTTTTCTCCTTCAATCCTATGGTATCTGAATAAAACTCTGGAACAAATTCACTTAGAGTTGGAATGAGAAGGGGAAAATTCAAACATGATCCCAAGGTTTCAACTCCATGGATGGTTTTGGAATAATTGAAAGAAGTTGAGAGACTAAACGATTTTTGAGGAGTTTGGGGGATGAGGAGGGAGAAGATGAATAATTCAGTTCATAACATAATTATCTTTCTTAAAGTCCCTTTTTTGTCCTTGGGGATGACTATATGTATATATGAAGGAGTAAGGAATGCTACTGCCTAGTTATAGAAAAATTTTCCTTTCCTACCACCGTGAGCTTGGTGTATCTTTATCTTTCTTTAGGCATCTATATGGATCAATTGAAGAGATGTAGAATTCAAAACTCAGAATTTTAAACTCCAAAGCTATTTGGAATTTATTGAGCAAAGCTGTTATTAGGTTTATAGTCTAGCCTTTCTGAATTTAAAAAAAAAAAATTAAGGGACACATGGAAAGCTCTGACATTGGTATCCAAGTCTCCAAATCTCCTAGAATCCAGAGAAATGAGTAAGCTAAAGGGAATTAGCTATCTTAGAAGATCTTGTTTATTTCCTAAGAAGTCTGGCATTTGCCATCCCACATGTATTCTAATTGTCTTAAATCATCGAAATGTTGAAAAGAACCAAGTACATCACAGTTGATCATTACATACTCTTCTTGTTACTCTTTGCAATGTTCTCTTACTTCGGCTCAGTTCACTCAGCATCAGTTCATGTAAGTTTTTCCAGGTTTTTCTGAAATCAACCTGTTTGTCATTTCTTACAGAAGAATAATATTCCATTACATGCATATACCATGATGTATTCAACCATTTCCCAACTGATGGGCAATTTCTAGTTCTTTGTCACTACAAAAAGAATATATATTGCAAATGTGGGTCATTTTTCCTTTACAATTCTTTGGGATACAGTCTGAGTAACAAGACTTCTGGATCAAAGAGTAGGCAGTTTTGCAGCCCTTTTATCATAATTCATGGAGACTGTTTTTGATGGAAGCCACAAAAGCAATGTTGAGTGGGAACAATGTGACATTGTCACTAGAATACTGAAGTGACCTTGAAGCATATCAGATTTCCATCTATTCTTATGTTTTAGCCAAAAATATTCTATAAATTTTTACAATCACTCCCCAAACTTCTTGCATGTGTGTCTTTATACATGATTTCCATGAATTTGTCTGTTTCTCCTATTGGTATGTGTTTTTGAAGATTGAACTTATTTTAAAAAGAAGTATTTGTTAAGCAGTTATGTTGTGATCAGATCTATTTTTAATAAATGCTGTTAAAATAGAAAATAAAGAATTGTTCTTGACCTCAAGATCATTTTATCAAGTAGAGATGATTCAAAAGAGAATAGTAGTTAGAGAAAAGTGTTTGGGGCTTAGAAAGGGCAAAAATGGAAAGTTTATAGATAATGTTAATATGACTACTGTTCCCCGAGAAAAAAATGCAGAAATTGAGATTGGAGTGGGGGAGGAATAGACATGTATATGATTCCATGTCAAAAAATATAGAAAATCTTGTGTGATTTGGAGCAAATAGATAACTTACAGTGTACTCTCAATAATCAGGATATCAGGATAGCATAGTTGCTGGGTCTATGCTTTGCTTATTAGTGTGTGGTGCCTGAAATGCCAGGAAGATATTTGGAGTTTGAAGCCAGAAATGCAAGTACAAGGTTAAGGAGAAAGGAGATTCAAATTGACACTTAGCAATTCAATGAATGGATTAGCAAATTAACCAGTAAAAAGTTACAGGAGAAGATACATTCTAGAATAGTAGTGCAATAATTGTTTAGTAGAATAGATATTAGGAAAGTCCAGAAAGTAAAGACAGGGAAACAATTCCAAGAAAAGAACTAACATATAAGGAGAATATATAGCGAGATAAATTTTGTTAAAAGTGAAAAGGTGGCACATGTTAAGATCAGAAAGAGAAATTTCAAAGTTCAATTCCAAAATAGATTGATTCCTAATGAAGGGTGTCTCCCAAATAAGGCTTCTGTCATTACTGATAGAACTCCCACATAGTTGCATAGTGTCCATATTAATAAAAGGCTGCTATAGCTGACTAGCTCTAGACCTTCAGCTATACTTAAATCAAACTTTTTTTTTTTTTTTTTTTTTTTTTTTTTTTTGCTGTGGAGCAATTTCTAGTGAAAGCAAAATGATGGTTAGTAGATAGGTCAAAAGAAAGTAACCCCTAAGTTCATTGAAACTGAGGAAAGAAAAAGAAAGAAGTCCCAGATATTTACCAATATCTCTAAAAATCAGAGTGGAGAGGGTGATGAACTGGATAGTAAAGTAATTGTGGAATATAGGAAAGCTTTTCAAACAGTGGAGGAGAGTCTTTTTCTATTCAATTAATTGCATAGTTTGATAAATGCAAAGTGAGAGACTTGGCAAAAATCAAGCCAAACCTTGTAGTCATAGTTCTAGTACTTGTTCTTGTTGGATCACATCTGACTCTTTATGACCCCATTTGTGGTTTTCCTGGAAAAGGTACTAGAGTGGTTTGCAATTTTTTTCTCCAGTTGACTTTACAGGTGAGGAAACTAAAGTAAAAATGGTCAGATGATTTGCCAAAAATCATATATCTAGTAACTGTTTGAGGCTATATTTGAAGTAAGAGTAAGTTCTTCCTGACGCCAGGCTTGAAATTATATCTACTATACCACCTAGCAAACCCCCAAATCATAAAATTAATATCAGAAACTTAAGAGGATTAAGAGAATTTTGAGGATGCTTCTCTAATAATATCTTCTGGAATATAAATTCAATTTGCACTAAAAATTTTACCAAATGTAACTTACCCAAATGTAACCTAATAAGTACTTAGGGGAACATATTAATAGATTATTATTTATGAATATGCAAATGTGGCAACTAGTGTGACACAAAGGATTTTCCTTCAAAACCCATGCTGATATTGGTAGTTGTATGATCCTGATGAAAACATTTAACTTCTTGGATGTTTGATTTCCTAATTTATAAAACTGGAATATTTTATATTAACTAGTAATTTCTATACAATGATATTATTAACCCTGTGGCACACTTTGAAACATTATATGAATATGGATTATTATCATTGTCCATCAACCACTCCATGACTAATGTCAAAGTCCATTCATTTGAAGTAGAAAATCAAAAGTACTATTTAGATGATACTGTATCTTCTGTACTTCCTTTTCCCTTACACATCAAAAGTCCTGTTCTTCAACTGAAATCCCAGCTTGATTATGACTTGACCAAATGTGCATGCCAAGTGCCTTACTATAATTTAAAATAATTTGTGTAGTGGTAATTATCTCTGCTATCCCAAATTTTAGGTAGGTGTTTAGTGAGGAAAATTAAAATAAAAGCCTTTTGCATTTTGAAAAATAAGTATGCTGGTCTTTTTAAAATGTTTCCCTTTAATATCATTCTTTGTTCTTATGGCTACAGCATACAAACTATGTTAGAGGAAATATGCATTTACATAGAAAAAATATATTATCTAAAATTATTGGAGAAATCTCATCTTCTTCCAAGCAGTTATATTCCTACTGACTTCCCTCTGTTAAATTCCACAGTTAGCATAATTTGACCTTTATGCAAGCCGATCTTATTAGTAAACAATGAATGCTAGTCTGTTAGTGATTTCTCTGGCTTTAAGTCTTTAGAGGAAAATATTCCTTCTCTGTCAGAATACTCTGATTATAGAGACCCATCTCTATTGCCTCCCATTCAACAATACATCTCATCTACCTGCTTAAAAAGTGTCCCTTATTTCAAAATGTTTTAATATTACTTCATTTGCTCAGAAATTCCCTATAAAGGTGCATATTAAATAGCATCATTAGTTACCTTTTTAAAAAAATATAACTTTTTTTTTAGGATTTCAGAACCAGATTTTTTTTTCCTTACAAAAACAAAATTAGGTTAATTATTAAAAAATCAGTGCAGGGGCTGAAAAGGAAATTGTTTCATACATTTAAAAGATTCTTAATTATAATTAGGCAGAAACTTCTTAGAAACTCTCTTTCCCTAATAAGATACTGTGATTGATTCAGATATAATAAAGGCCAGATGTATAAATTATTGAATTTGTAGTCAGGAAGTTGTGACTTAATCATTTCAATCATGTCTAGTTTTCATGAGTCCTTTTGTAGTTTTCTTGGCAAAGATACTGGTGTATTTCACACTTTTCTTCTTTAGCTCGTTTTTCTGATGAGCAAAATAAGGCAAACAGTATTAAGTGACTTACCCAGAATCACACAGCTAATAAGTATATGACACCAGATTTGAATAAAAATTAATCTGCCTGACTCCATGCCCAGCACTCTATTCATTGCACCACCTAGCTGTTCATATGCAGAGAGACTTGGAGGTAAATTATTTCTTAGGCATTCACTAGCTGTATGATCTTGGGCAAGTAATTCAATTTCTCTTTGACTCAATTTCTAATCTGTAAATAAGAGTTAGATATGATGACTTCTGAGTCTCTACTAGGTCTAAATTAATGATTTGATGATTGTTCAATTATGACAAATTATTTTCTGCTTATATGTGTCTTCTTTTCCTCCATAGAATCATCATTATCATCATCATTATTGCCATAATTATATAAATTATTAACAGATATTTATTAAGCATCTCTTCTATGATAAATTCTGTGTGAATAATAGATGTATAAGATATGACATTTCCTATCTAGGAAAGATAGGAATAATAAATGACAATTAATATATATCATATTGTTTTCACTAGAGTTCCATAACAACCTCATAAACCAGGAAATATTGATACTGTTATTTTATAGATGAGCAAAATGAAATTCATCAACCTGAATCCAGATCTTCCTAATGTCAAGTCTAGCATTCTATCCCCTAGTCTTCTTCTTTAAAACTTAGTAGGAAGGAGATGCAGGAAAATTACACCTATGGGGGGCGGGGGAGTATTGCAGAAAATTTTCAAGGGTTTAATATTCATTCATTTATTTCTTGTTTGGTTATTTTTTTTTTATTTATTTGGTTTTGTAGAGTGGTTAAGTCAATTATTGTTAAAAGGTTAGTGTTTAAACTAGGATAGATATGATTTAAATCAATGGAAGGAATTAGTTATTTCACATTGAAGAAAGGGAGAAAAATGAATCATAAACTTGAAAATTCATTGTAAATTTTTAAAGGGATTTGAAACAGGCAGTCCATTGATTAATTAAAAAAACAAGCTGACATTTAGCCAATATTTTACATACCCTATATTACTTGATTCTTCCAATAATCTATGGGTTTTATTTTTTATTAGAGTTATAGCTATCTCTTTCTTACATGTGAGAAAAATGGGGGTTTGTGGTGAGCTTTTTCTTCTCAAAACACAGCCAGGTGATAAAAGTTCAGATCTTTTATTATCCCAATATAGCCCGGTTAGCTTAGAGGCCTATCTCTCTGCTTGGTTCCAAGAGCTCTCTCCAAATGTCTTTAAATCCAAAGGTCTGGTCCTTCAGCCTCTGCTTCTGCTTTCTTCAGCCTCCCCAGCTCCAGTCTTCATGTCATTCCGGTGAAATCTCGACTTGTAGCGTCTTCCTCTCTCCCAAGAACACTTCTGCCACCAGCCAGCCAAGTGGAAAATATTCTGCCTTGCCTCAGAGAGAGGGCTTCTGGCGTAACTCTACTGAAATCTGACCGAGAGCTTCTGTCTGTTTCTTTTATCCAAGAGGGAGGAATTGTGGGATACGAGAGAGAGGGATTATGGGTTTTCTCCCATAGTGCTCTCTGGCCCAACGAGCTTCAAGGGAGGTGTGAACTCATTGAACTTCAATGAGTAAAGGTGTGAACACAAGCCTTGTATTAATTAGTTCTACTTAGTACCTTGTTTCAGGTTCTGCCCAAAACATCTTCTTGTAAGATTAGATCAACTCTAATTAGTTAGCAGTTAGTAAGGATTCCAACATCTCCCCCTTTCTTTTGTTGAGTAAAGGTGGGAACACAAGCCTTGTCTTGATTAGTTCTACTTAGTACCTTGTTTCAGGTTCTGGCCAAAACAACTTCTTGTAAGATTAGATCAACTCTAATTACTTAGCAGTTAGTAAGGATTCCAACATCTCCCCCTTTCTTTTGTTTTAAAACATAGGGGGTTTCTGAGGGGGTACACATAAATCCATCAATATGGGCCAGAACTTTGTA
The DNA here is from genome assembly GCF_016432865.1 of Antechinus flavipes. NCBI lineage: Eukaryota > Metazoa > Chordata > Mammalia > Dasyuromorphia > Dasyuridae > Antechinus > Antechinus flavipes. The sequence continues at coordinate 267,215,275 of NC_067401.1, forward strand.
ACAGATATACATGGTATACATAAATCCATCAATATGGGAGGCATTATACATAATTTACATGAGCACATAGCAATATAACACAGGCTAGTAGTAATGTAACAAATAACAAGAATCAATCTGAAAATTTACACATGTCCATAAGTCCTAGAAACAGTCCAATAGGATTCCATTGTCCATTAGTTCATGTGCCAGGAATCTAATAATTCTTATGAGCACAATCAGCAACAGAACCACCCTTTCACCTCTCCAGGGGGTATCTCAGTTGTCCCAGCTGCATACAGCTCTATTCTCCCCAATTGTAATTCCCTTCTGCCATCAGGTTGCTTCCTGGCTGGTTGACTGTGTAATCCCCTTCTCCCATCATATGGCTTTCTGGTTGATTGGTCATGTCTGGGTACTGGACTTCTAGGCACTCTCTGGGTGCACCATTGGCTGCCATCATGCCCCAAGTGTTTTTTGCCTTGGGCCCTGGGGCTGGGCCCCTCATCCCGTTTCCCTGAATCTGTCTGCATTCTGAGGCCCAATGGAAGCCTCTGTTGCATTTTGGACATGGGGTTTGGGGTCTTGTTCTCCCACCTTGTCTTCCCATTCTATCTCTATACCAACATTGAGCTTTCAGATGTCCTACTTTTCCACACTGAAAGCATCTACGAGTCTCTCTGGAAGTCCCTTGCCAAGAGGGATTCTGTCTTCTCATGTTTGGATTTTGGGAAGTCTGCATCATAGCCTGGCTATAAAAGGCACCTGTGTCCACTGTGGCACAGCGTCTTATGAGTTCCTCTAAAGGAGCATCCTTGCGCAGTCCTAGTATAATTCTTCTGCAAACCTCATTAGCATTTTCCATAGCCAAATGTCTAGTCATTATTTCTGTTGCTGCATTGTCTCCAATGGTTCTTATTACAGCTGTTTGTAAATGTCCCACAAAATCTGCAAAAGGTTCATTGGGACCTTGCTCTATTTTTGTGAAAGCATTATTTCCATCTTTCTGTCCAGGGAGAGAATTCCAAGCTTTTATTGCAGCCTTAGAAATTTGCTCATACACTGTTATGGGATAATAAATCTGTTCTGAACTCTCTGCATACTGACTTTCTCCAGTTAGTTGGTCAAAAGCAACTTGTACAATAGCTCCTGTTTGCCTATTGCGTTGGGCTTGAATCCTACATAATTCACGAAACTCTGAAAGCCACAATAAATTTTGTCCCGGTTCTAGACAAGTTTTCACTATGGATTTCCAGTCATTCGGGGTTAAGATTTCATAAGACAAATTATCCAGTAACATCTTCACATAAGATGATGTAGCCCCATAAAGAGTGCAACCCTTTTTCAAATCTTTAATTTTTCCCAAATTAAAAGGAGTGTATTTTCTCTCTTTTTGACCTGAGGAGTTGAGCTCTTCAATCACAGGATATGCATTTATAAAATCAGATATATCTTCTCCTTCATTTTTTGCTTTAATTAATGCTTTTTCTAATCTCGTCAAATTCTGCTTTACAGGAGAAGCTGACTGTGTTTCTGTCTCTCTCCCTCCCCCTTGTTCCACCCATGAAGAGTTAATTGCTGGGGGAGGGTCATGAGATGTGGAATCACCTAATTCCTCCTGCTGTGAAGTATCATACTCAGAATTGTAATTAACTCCATTCTCATCTGATTCGTCCTCCTTTTCACCTAGTAAAGTTGGCAATTCTTCCTCCTGTACTTTCCTTTTCATCATTCTATCACTTAAATAACTTCTTATAGCCAATTGTATTACATTATATGTATTAATTATTGAGTTAGGCCCATTTTTATCATAGAATTGACAAAGATCCTCTCCAACCAATTTCCATTCATTTAGATCTAATTCCTTATCAAGAGAGAAACAAGGACATATGTCCTTTACAGTTTGTAAAAATTCAGTGATTTGCTGTAAACTTATAATTAAACCTTGGCTTTCCATAATTTTGACAATGCTGTCTAAACATTTTCCTTGAACAGAAACAGGCTGTTTTCTAAATATCTGTCCCATCTTAGCTGAAATTCTACTTTAACTCTTCTAACAAAATTTCTTTGTTGCACTCACCCTAATTTCTGGGTTGATGAGTCTTTTCCACTGGATCAGGATCAGAGGCTTTTCCACTTGAATCAGGATCGGAGCTTTTCCACTGAAATCCACTGAGGGGGTCTGTTAGCCCCACGTTCAGGGCGCCAAAATGTGTTGAGCTTTTTCTTCTCAAAAAGCAGCCAGGTGATAAAAGTTCAGATCTTTTATTATCTCCAATATAGCCCGGTTAGCTTAGAGGCCTATCTCTCTGCTTGGTTCCAAGAGCTCTCTCCAAATGTCTTTAAATCCAAAGGTCTGGTCCTTCAGCCTCTGCCTCTGCTTTCTTCAGCCTCCAGCCAGCTCCAGTCTTCATGTCATTCCGCTGAAATCTCGACTTGTAGCGTCTTCCTCTCTCCCAAGAACACTTCTGCCACCAGCCAGCCAAGTGGAAAATATTCTGCCTTGCCTCAGAGAGAGGGCTTCTGGCGTAACTCTACTGAAATCTGACCGAGAGCTTCTGTCTGTTTCTTTTATCCAAGAGGGAGGAATTGTGGGATACGAGAGAGAGGGATTATGGGTTTTCTCCCATAGTGCTCTCTGGCCCAACGAGCTTCAAGGGAGGTGTGAACTCATTGAACTTCAATGAGTAAAGGTGTGAACACAAGCCTTGTATTAATTAGTTCTACTTAGTACCTTGTTTCAGGTTCTGCCCAAAACATCTTCTTGTAAGATTAGATCAACTCTAATTAGTTAGCAGTTAGTAAGGATTCCAACAGGGGTTCAGAGACTTGCACAGAGTTATGTCAAATTACTAATATAGTTACTTTAACTTTGGAAAGAAGGGAAGAGAGGGAGTTGATCACTGATGACTTTGGTAGTTGGATATTTCTCAACAGATCTTTAAAAAAAAAAAAGAGGGAGAAAGGAAAAGAAAAAAAAAATTTTAACTTCAGATAAACACCCAGACACCCAGAGAGCATAGATAACTCGAGGAATATATTTCTTTGAAGCATCTTCGATAGATTTATAAAGAAATAAATAGATAGACACATATCTAGTTCTATGTATATATATTTACATACAAGTATATACATATATGCACATATATGCAAATATGTATCTATATAGCTCTTTCCCTGCAAAAAAAAAAAAAAAAAAAAGAGTCACTGGTAGAAGACTAGCGGGTGTATATTTATATTTATTTATCTATTACTAAATATGTATTTATACATGCATATATGTATGTGCAGATATCATTTATTGTTACAAAATAAGTAGATTTGCTATTCTTCAGTAATTTTAATCATTTCTAACTCCTTTTTACTCTACTTGGTTTTTTCTCAACAAAGATAAAGATATTGGAATGGTTTGGCATTTCCTTCTCCAGCTCATTTTACAAATGAAGAAAAGAAACAGAGGTAAGTGATTTGCCCAGAATGACACAGCTAGTCAGTATATGAATGTATGTTTGTGCATATATACATATGTACACGCATGTGTGTTTGTATACAACAACATATACACAAACACACATTATTCACATTCTGTTTATTAATCATTCTGAAAATATTCTGATTCTGTTGATCATAGCTCACACTTTGAAAAGAAAGAAAGAAAGGAAGGACGGAAAGAAGGAAGGAAGGAGGGAAGGAAAGAAGGCAAAGGAAGGAGGAAGGAAGGAAGAAAGGAGGAAGGAATGAAAGAAAGAAGGAAGGAAGGAAGGAGGGAAGGAAAGAAGGAAAGGAGGAAGAAAAGAAAGAAAGAAAGAAAGAAAGAGAGAAAAAAGAAAGAAGGAAGGAAGGAAGAGAAAGAAAGAAAGAAAGAAAGAAAGAAAGAAAGAAAGAAAGAAAGAAAGAAAGAAAGAAAGAAAGAAAGAAAGAAAGAAAGAAAGAAAGAAAGAAAGAAAGAAAGAAGAGAAGAGAAGGTGTAGTGTTCTGGTTGGTTTTTTGGAGGTCTCTGGACAATCCTTCATTTCAGCAGAGTAATCACCAGGAGAATAGCCAGGATAAAGTCCAAATTCTTTATTGTCTACTTGGCTTGGGGCTCCACTAACTTTCTGGAGGCTGTTCATACTGGCCTTAGTTCCAGTGGTGGGGGGGGGGGAAGGGGAAGGAGGACAGGGAGCCACCATAGTAGTGTGAAATTGAGTGAATGAAGCTGGTTGTCCCAGCTTATATGCGCTATTATAGTTAAATCCATTCATCATACTGAGTATAAGCCAATCATTATATCACCTGGGAACCATTATTTGTTGTAAGATTAAATCAGTCATACTACACTAGAGAACTATTAATCACCATGCTTAACTAGATAATGATTGTCTTATCAATTCCACTTAGCTAGCACCTTGTAAGAATTCTTGTTTCAAGTACAGAGTTCTGGCCCATAACAGGAAGGAAAGAAGGCAAAGGAAGGAGGAAGGGAAGGAAGAAAGGAGGAAGGAATGAAAGAAAGAAGGGAAGGAGGGAGAAAGAGGGAGAGGGGAAGGAAAAGAAAGCAGCAATCTCATAGAGATAATGTGCAACCTTGAATATGTCAAAACTTATTACTTGTCTACAAGTTGGCAATATCAATGTAATTTTTTTTAATTTTTTTTTATTATAGCTTTTTATATCCAAATCATATGCATGGATAATTTTTTCAACTTTGGCCTTTGCAAAAACTTATGTTTCAACTTTTCCCTTCCTTCTCTCCATCTCCTCTCCCAGATGGCAGGTAGTCCCATGCATATTAAATTTGTTAAAGTATATGTTAAATACAATATATGTATACATATTTATACAGTTATCTTGCTGCACAAGAAAAACTGATTTAGAAAAAAAGGTAAAAATAACCAGAGAAGGAAAAAAAAAAACTGCAAGCAAACAATAACAGAAGAGTGGAAATGCCATGTTGTGGTCCATACTCATTTCTCAGTGTTCTTTCTCTGGGTATAGCTGGTTCTGTTCATTACTGATCAATTATAACTCATACTACTTTGGAGAAAAAAAAACATTTGGTCTTAGAATGAAATGACTTTATTTCACAATTTTGATTTACCTTTAAAAATTACGTGACATTTGATAATTTGCTTAAAATTTTACCTTAACTTTCTTCAAAATACACGTTTTGTGTCTGTATATGTATAATATTATATATTTGGTGGTTCTGATTTTTTGCTAAAACCATTATATTGAATCACACATTGGAAATTACTGGAACACATGGAATTTCACAGCACTGAATATAAGCTCCTTGAGAAGTAGGGGATATTTTCACTTTTTATGCATTTGTTTTGGCATTTGTATCCCCATCACCTAGTACAATGTCTTGCACATAGAAAATATTTTTCCCCCCAGTGAATTAAAATTCAATTGGGGTGGAGCTAAGATGTTGGAGTAAAGGGACCAAGCTAACAAAATGTTTCCAATATTTTCTTTCAAACAACATTAAAATAATGAATCAAATCAAATTTCTCTAATCAGAAACAACCATTAAAAGTTATCTGGGAATGTTTTTGACACTGGGAAAAAGGCCATATGAGAAAATATGTTATGACAAAATCAGCTGTGGTCCTTAGAGGTGACAACAGTGACTGAAACAGAATAAGGAACTCTTGGCCAATAGACTTCCCAGGGAAGGTAAGGACATTAGTGGTTTCATCTGTGGGGAATTTAGAGACCTGTTCAAAGTCAAGCACTGAGAGAAATATTAGCCCATGTGATTGCAGTGAAGAAGGGCTAAGTCCTGGTTAAAGACCAGAGCAAAAGCCATTAAAGCAGTCACTACACCTTTCTTCAGATTAGATAAACAAAAACTTTATATATATATATATAATATATATATATATATATAATATATATATATATATATATATAATATATATATAATATATATATATATGTGTGTGTGTGTGTGTGTGTATATATATATATGCCTAAAGCTTGGAACTATATCTCCTTAACAAAATTCAAACTCAAGAAATTGATTGGAAAAATGAACAGACAGCAAAAATAACTAGACCATAACATTACTAAGAAGGCTAGGAAGATCAAGATGCACTCAAAAGAATGCAGCAATGTGAAAATGGTAATAGAAAAAGATTCAAAGAATATATGCAAATTGACACAAGCTCAACAAAAGTCAGCAAGAGCAGTAAAAAAAAATTGTAGTGGAAAAATTGTGAAAAGAATTAAACACAGTTGCAAGAAAATTATGAAATGAGAATTAATATCTTGGTAAATGGAGGTAGAAAAAATTAAGAAAGACAACTAATAAAATAGAATTTGCCAAATGGCAAAAGAGGCACAAAAATTCATGGAAGGAAAAAAAAGACATTTTAAAAACAGAATTGATCTAATGGAAGAAAAAAATATAATAGCATACACACATACACACACATATTATATATATATATATATATATATATATATAATATATAATTTAAAATTAGAACTGGGAAACTGGAAAATAATGACTCCATGGAATATGAAAAAACAATTTTAAAAACTGATGCTAAAACAATATGAGAAAAATGTGAAATATGTCACCAGAAAACAACTGACTTAGAAAACTGAGAAAAGATAATTTAAGAATTATTAGATAAACCAAAAACCATTGTCAGAGCAGGGGGGAAAGCCTAGACATCAGATTTCAAGAAAATATAATGGATAACAGCTTTGATGGTTTTGAACCAGAGGTTTAAATCACAATTTTTAAAAAAGTATCACCAGAGGAATTTTCAAATGTTAATGGGTTTGAAAAATTACTCACAAGGAGATTACAATGGTCTCTTTGCTAGCACTGACCCAGGATTATGTTGCTTTGCTGATACCTAGTTCTGGGGATTTCTCTTTTTACAGGGAACTTCAAGGACAGGGAGTAGCACTAGAACACCAGAGCTTGCACTCATAGCAGAGCTTGCATTCTTTTCAAAGTTCCAAAACAGAAAATAGTCCTTGTGTTGAATACAAAATTCAAAAGTAGCATAAAAAGGCAAACATCAATAACAAACTATAAAGGACATGGTATAGTTTTAAAAATATATATATTAGATTCTATCATTTCTGTTAAATATCATTTTATACCTCTTCCTTCCATTATCAACTAAACTCCTTGAAAAAGCTATCCATACTCGGTATGTCCTCTCCCTAATATCAAAGCTCTATAATATGACTTCTGAACTTGCCCTTTAAATGTAATTGTTTTTTTAAAGATCTCTTAATTAAAAAAAAAAAAAAAACCCTAGTGGATTTTGAGGGCTAAAGCCAAGAAGGTGGAGTAAAATGATGAAGCTGCTCAAACATTTTTGTTTCCCTTAAAAATCACAAGCCTCTGAACAGAGTCTGTAACAAGAGAGCCTATGAAGAGATGGATTGAAACTGTTCTCTAGCTCAATAAAGATTGGATACACATCCAAAAAGTTCAGTTTCACTGAGTTGAAAGAGGTGCTCACCCCACCTCAGATGATACCTGGGAAATCCTGTTAACTGGAGCTCGGAAAGGGTGTACTTGAATCTGAGAAAGCAGTGTGCTTATAGTTAAGTATCTACTTGGTGTGAGATAGTTGTTCTCTAAGCACATGCTTGATATAATGTAATGATGTGGTCAATCTAATTGATATATACTTAGGGTAAAGTGATGATGTGATATTCTACAGTTGTATGGTGTGGTAAGATAGTTGTTCTAAGGTATTGTTCTGGGGTACTTAAGGGAGTCCCAGAGACAGAAGGCTCTCTTGGCTGCAGCCATCTCAGCCACAGAGAAGACTTCAAGCTCCAGACTCCAGAATCCAGCCTCTATCTTTGACCAGCCACGTGGCTGCTCTCCTGCCTCCTTCACTTCACTCCCCCACTAAGCTCAAGGCCTCTGCTTGATCCCAAGACCCACCAGAGAGTTAGCTGGGACATTATAAAAGCCAGTAAAAGATTCTTAATCAGAGCAGGTTATAAGATCTGTGGTCCTAATTCAGTAAACCAGACAACAGGAAGGGCTAGTTGAGCTACTAACCACTATGGGTAAGATACCAAACACATGGGGCCCCTGTGCTCAAACCTGCACAAAAAACAAACAAATAAATAAATAAATAAATAAATAAATAAATAAACTGGGACAGAGCCCTCTGTACTCCAGGAACAGAGTTCAACTTAAAATTCACAACATGGGGGGGGGGGGGGAGAAAAGGAGCAAGAAAGAGAAAAGAGTCTTGACCATGGAAATCTACTGTGGTGACATGGAAGACCAAAAAACTAACTCAGAAGAGAATAAAATGCCTATATTCAAAAGAATGATCCCAAAGGATGATATAAATTGTTCTCAAGTTCAAAGAGCCCTCTTAGAAATGGTTGTGAATCATTGTAAAAGTCATATAAGAGAGATAAAAGAAACATTGTGAAAAAAAGAAGTATGCAAGAGAGAGTCATCACCTTGGAAAAGGAAGAGCAAAAATTGACTGGAGAAAACAATTGCTTAAAAAATGCAATTTGCAAAATGCAAAAACAATGAAGAAATCAATCACTTATAAAAGCACAGTTGGCCAAATAAATAATAATAAAAAAAAACCCTTAAAATTAGAATTAGTTGAATGGAAAAGAAGATATAAAAACTAACTAGAATATTATTACATTAAACATGAAAATGATAAAAATTAAAGAAAATGAATCTAAGAGGCTCTGTCAGTCAAATAAACTAAAAAGAATGAAAAATGGAAGAAAGTGTAAAATACCTCATTGTAAAAATAGTTCAGCTCAAACATAGATCGAGGACAGAAGCAGCTACACCCAAAGAAAGAACACTGTGAAATGAATATAAACTGCTTGCATTTTTGTTTTTCTTCCCGGGTTATTTATACCTTCTGAATTCAATTCTCCCTGTGCAACAAGAAAACTGTTTGGTTCTGCACACATATATTGTATCTAGGATATACTGTAACCTATTCAACATGTAAAGGACTGCTTGCCATCTGGGGGAGGGGGTGGAGGGAGGAAGGGGAAAAATTGGAACAGACGTGAATGCAAATGATAATGCTGTAAAAAAAAATTACCCTGGCATGGGTTCTATCAAAAATAGATCGAGGAGAAACAATTTTAAAATATTGGCCTACTTAAAGATCACAACCAAGAAAAGGGCTTTTCTAATGTTCTTCAAGGAAAATCACTTTAATATGCTAGAACGAGAGGGTAAAAATGTCATTGAAAGAATTCATTTATCATCTCTGGAAAGAGATCCCACAAGGAAAACCTCAAGAAATTTTGTTGAAAAATTCCACAACTGTAAAAAATTACCCTGGCATGGATTCTGTCAATACAAAGTTATTATTAAATAAAATAAAATTTAAATTAAAAAAAAAAAGAAAAGAAAAATTCCACAACTATAATCTCAAGGAAAATAATGCTGTATTTTACCAGGGTAAAACAACAATAACAATAATTTAAGTATCAGGAAATTAAAGTCAGAATTATCCAGCATTTGACAGTTTCTATAATCAAGGATCAGAGGTAGCAGAACATCATATTCTAGGAGACAAAGGACCTTGTATCACACTCAGGAATCAGCTACCCAGCAAGATTGAGCATCATCTTTTAAGGGAGGAGATAGATTTTCAATGAAATAGGGAACTTTTAATCATTTCTATTGAAAAGACCAGAACTAAACAGAAATTTTGATCTAGGATGTAGGACTTATGGAAAGTATAGAAAGTTAAATAGGAAAGAAAAAAAAAAATTATTTAAAGATTAAATGGTTGAATTTTCTAGATATTACTCTTGATACTTTAAACTCTTAAGAACAGTGTCTTTTGGGTGGAGCCAAGACAGCAGAGAGAAGACACAGCATTTTTCTGAGCTCTATCCATGTCCCTTAGATTAACAGCAAATCCAGGCTGTAAACAAGTTTTGGAGTGACAGAATCCACAAATATTTGGAGTGTAATAAATTTCAAGCAGAAGATGATTTGGAAGATCTCCAGGAAAATATCTGTTTCAATCAGGCAAGGAGGGAAGCAGGTCAAGATCAGCCTAGTTGTCGTAGTGCACAAACCCAGGGAAGTGTGGACTCTACCAAGAATTTATGGGGAGGAATCTACAACGGTGTTGGCTTTTCTGTCCTGGTTGCAAGTCAATAGGTAAGCAGATTACCTGTAATATAGTCAACATAAATAAAAAAGGCAAATAGTGAATCCTCAAACCTCAGAATATTTGGATCTGGCCATGTCACCCAGTACCAGAAATTAGTGAGCACTGACCCAGCATAACCACTGTGGCCTATAGAGAAAACTTGAATAATCTCCCCTTTGCCTTAAAAACAGAACTCAATCTATTAAAAAATATAGTTAAAAAACAAAACCAAAAAGAATTCTGAGCATAGACAGTTTTGATAGAGAAAGAGAAAAACAGATTACAAACCTTGATAATACTAAAAGCAGAATGTCTCCAGATGAAGCTCCAAAAAGTGATATGAATGGTGAATGGGTCCCCATCTTTCAAGGTTCTCATGGAACAATTGAAAAAGGATCTTAAAAGAGAGTTAGATGAAAAATGGGGAAAGGAAATGAAAACTTTGCAAAAAGGTTTGGAAAAGGAAACCCAGAAATTACCTGAAGAAAACTTCTTACAAAATAGATTTACTGAAATGCTAAATGCATATAAATCCTTACAAAAAAATTGACAAACTATAAAAAGAAAACAACTTTTTGAAAAATGGAATTTATGAAATGAAAAAGGAAAACAAGTCCTTGAAAAACAGAATTTGAGAAATGGAAAAAAATCAATAGGACAAAATATCTCATTTAAAAATTAAATTGGCCAAACACAAAAGTATCCAAAAATGTTAACTGAAGAAAATAACTCACTAAAAATTAGAACTGAACAAATGGAAATAAATGACTCAATGAGACATCAAGAATCAGTCATAAAAAAACAAAACAAAACAAACAAATAAAAAAGAAAAATATAAAAAATGTAAAATACCTCATTAGGAAAACAACTGAACTGGAAAATAGATCTAGGGGAGACAATATAAGGATTATTGGACTTTTTGAAAACCATGATTAAAAAAAGAGCTTAGACAGTATCTTTCAGGAAATCTTCAAGGAAACTGGCCCTGATGTTCTGGAATCAGAAGGTAAAATAGCTATTGAAAGAATTCATCAATCACCTCATAGAAGAGACCACAATATGAAAACTTTAAGGAATATTGTAGGTAAATTTTAGAGTTATCGAACCAAGGGAAAAAAAAAATAAGGGCTTTGTATCTGATATTCTCAAAGACACAGGAACTTGGGATGCAGAAAAGAATAAACTATCCAGCTAAATTGAGTATAATATATCAGGGAAGAAGATGGACATTCAATGATACAGATGAATTTCAATTATTTCTAATGAAAACAACAGAACTGAAAAAAAAAAATTGGTCTCCAAATACAGAACTCAAGGAAAGCATAAAAAGGTAAAAAGGAAAAAAATTCTTGAGATCTCTGTTATGGGTATACAAAGAGTGTACACGTATAATGTGATTTTACTGTGATCATGTTAAAAAGAAACTGCAGATGAAAGGGGGAAAGAGTTAAATGGAGATAAAATCAGGAAAATTACATTCCATGAAGAGGCAAAGAAGAACTATTATAATTGAGGGAAAGAAGGTAGTGGGGTGAACATTGTGTGAATCATACTTTCATCAGACATGGCTCAAAAAGAAAATATCAGACATATATGGTTTCACAGAGAAACTTGTCTTAACTTATAGCAGAGTGGGAGGGAAAAAAGGAAAGTAAAAGAGGAGGCTAATAGAAGGGAAAACAGAAGTAGGGAAAGGTATAAGAAATGGGGAGGGGCTATAAAGAGGGAAGGCTGAGGGAAGTGATAGTCAAAAGCAAAATGCTTGGGGGAAGAAAAGGGGAGAAATGAAATAGAAAAACATAATTTGGGGCAAATGATGGGGTGGGAAATACATAATTAGCAATTTTGACTAAGAATGTAAATAGGATGAATTCTCCCACAAAAGAGAAGCAGATAGTAGACTGTATTAAAAGTCAGAAGTCTACAATACAGACTTCCGGTTAAGATGGCGGAGAGGAGGCTCACAGCTGCATAAGCTCCGCGCTTTCTCTATCCACTTCATTACAAGCCTCTGAATTAGTGCTTGACTGAAAAAAACCCACATATAGTTACCAAGAGAAGCCATCCTTGAGATTCGCCAAGAAAGGTCTGTCTTTACTGGAGGGTTGGGACGGTTTTAGATCGGGCGCAGGCGGCGGGCAGCGGCAGTGAGAGCATGGGAGCAGACTGGAGAGGGGGTGGGGAGTGATCACAGCCGTCTCTGCGGGGAGAGCTTCGCTACAGGTTTGGATACTTTGCTCCGGCAGCAAGTCAGCAGCCCAGCAGAGAAGCTAAAAACACCGGGGCTGAAGAATACAACCCCAAACAGATGGAGTCTCTCAGGACCTGGCCTCCCTCCCTCTTCCCCCCCACAGTGACTCAGCACGCGCTGGGATCTCAGAGCCCACGTGCACACAGTCCTGCTAGTGCCTCACTGCTGCCCCCTGCAGTCTGTAGAGGAAGCTCGATAACATACCCAGCCCCTCCCCCAAAGAAAGACTCCAGTTTTTTTTCTGTTTTTCTTTGCTAGTTTGTCTCTGATTATTAGACAGAATGAGTAAGAAGCTGAAGAGGACTTTAACCCTTGACAGCTTCTATACAGATAGAGAGCAGACTCTAAATCCTGAGGAGACTAAAAACAGACAGTCCCCAGGTGAATCCCCAAAGGAGGAGATCATCTGTTCCTCAGCACAGATGAACCTCATAGAAGTGATTAAAAAGGCTCTCACAAGGGAGCTAGAAGAAAAATGGGAAAAGGAGAGGGAGGCTTGGCAAAAGAGCCTGGAGAAGTCAGTTAAAGAGAGAATGGATAAAGAAGTAAAATCATTGAAAAATAGGATTGGTGAACTGGAAAACAAAATTGGCAAAATGGAAAAAAATTCCACAGAACAAAAGAACTCAATGGGACAATTAGAAAAAGATTTTTAAAAAGTGAGTGAAGAAAATACTTCACTGAAAATCAGAATTGAACAATTGGAATTGAATGACTTGAGGAGACAAGAAGAATCAGTCAAGCAAATCCAAAAAAATCAAACAATGGAAAAGAATGTGAAATACCTTCTGGGGAAGACAACAGACCTGGAAAACAGATCCAGGAGAGACAATCTGAGAATCATTGGACTTCCAGAAAAATATGATGAAAAAAAGAGCCTGGACACTATTTTCCAGGAAATTATCAAAGAGAACTGCCCAGAAGTCATAGGAACAGACGAAAAAATAAACATTGAAAGGATTCATCGATCACCCACTGAAAGGGATCCTAAAATCAAAACACCAAGGAATATAGTGGCCAAATGCCAGAACCCTCAGATGAAGGAAAAAATATTGCAAGTGGCTAGAAAAACCCAATTCAAGTATCAAGAAGCCACAATAAGGATCACCCAGGATCTGGCAGCATCCACATTAAAAGACTGAAGGGCCTGGAATACGATATTTCGAAAGGCTAAGGAACTTGGTATGCAACCAAAAATAACTTACCCAGCAAGAATGAGCATCTTTTTCCAGGGAAGAAGATGGACATTCAACGAAGTAAGAGAATTTCATCTATTTCTGATGAAAAAGCCAGAACTTAACAAAAAGTTTGATCTACAAATATAGAACTCAAGAGAAATCTAAAAAGGTAAAGATTAATCTTGGGAACTATATTTTGACTATATAGATGTATAAAGAATACATGTATACCTTGTTCTAGAAATTGATGTGGAAAGGACATTGTACCAGAAAAAGGGTAAAGTGGGGGTAGTACATCTCATGAAGAGGCATAGGAAACCTATTATATCTGAGAGAAAGAAGGGAGAGGGATGAATATAGTGGGTATCTTACTGCCTTCAGAATTGGCTTTAAGTGAAAAATCTTAAGACATATTCAATCTATGGTGAAACTTCTCCCACCTCATTGAAAAGTGAGAAGGGAAAAGTGAAAAGAGAAGGAATAAGCTAAGCAGAAGGGAATACAGGAACTGGGAGGGAAAGGGGCAAGATAGGGGGAGGAACTCTAAGGCAGGGGGAGGGATACTAAAAAGGGAAGGCTGTGAGAAGCAAGTGGTGCTCACAAGCTTAATACTGGGAAGGGGGGGAAAGGGGAAAGAAGGGAGAAAAGCATAAACCGGGGTTAACAAGATGGCAAGTAATACAGAATTGGTCATTCTAACCATAAATGTGAACGGGGTAAACTCCCCCATAAAGAGGAAGCGGTTAGCAGAATGGATTAAAAGCCAGAATCCTACAATATGTTGTTTACAGGAAACACACCTGAAGCGGGGAGATACATGCAGGTTAAAGGTAAAAGGTTGGAGCAAAATCTACTATGCTTCAGGTGAAGTCAAAAAAGCAGGAGTAGCCATCCTGATCTCAGATCAAGCTAAAGCAAAAATTGATCTAATTAAAAGAGATAAGGAAGGGCACTATATATTGCTAAAGGGTAGCATGGATAATGAAGCACTATCTATATTAAACATATATGCACCAAGTGGGGTAGCATCTAAATTCCTAAAAGAGAAACTAAGAGAGCTGCAAGAAGAAATAGACAGTAAAACTATAATAGTGGGAGATCTTAACCTTGCACTCTCAGAATTAGATAAATCAAACTACAAAATAAATAAGAAAGAAGTCAAAGAGGTAAATAGAATATTAGAAAAGTTAGATATGATATATCTCTGGAGAAAATGTAATGGAGACAGAAAGGAATACACTTTCTTTTCAGCAGTTCATGGAACCTATACAAAAATTGACCATATATTAGGACATAAAAACCTCAAACTCAAATGCAGTAAGGCAGAAATAGTAAATGCATCCTTTTCAGACCACGATGCAATGAAAATTACATTCAACAAAAAAACAGGAGGAAGAAGACCAAAAAATAATTGGAAATTAAATAATCTCATACTGAAGAATGATTGGGTGAAATAGCAAATCATAGACATAATTAATAACTTCACCCAAGAAAACGATAATAATGAGACATCATACCAAAATGTATGGGATGCAGCCAAAGCGGTAATAAGGGGAAATTTCATATCTCTAGAGGCCTATTTGTGTAAAATAGAGAAAGAGAAGGTCAATAAATTGGGTTTGCAACTAAAAATGCTAGAAAAGGAACAAATAAAAAACCCCCAGTCAAACACTAAACTTGAAATTCTAAAAATAAAAGGAGAGATCAGTAAAATTGAAAGTAAAAAAACTATTGAATTAATTAATAAAACTAAGAGTTGGTTCTATGAAACAACCAACAAAATAGACAAACCCTTAGTAAATCTGATTAAAAAAAGGAAAGAGGAAAATCAAATTGTTAGTCTTAAAAATGAAAAGGGAGAACTCGCCACTAACAAAGAGGAAATTAGAGCAATAATTAGGAGTTACTTTGCCCAACTTTATGCCAATAAATTCGACAACTTAAAAGAAATAGAAAAATACCTCCAAAAATATAGCTTGCCCAAACTAACAGAGGAAGAAGTAAATATCCTAAACAGTCCCATCTCAGAAAAAGAAATAGAACAAACTATCAATCAACTCCCTAAGAAAAAATCCCCAGGACCAGATGGATTTACATGTGAATTCTACCAAACATTTAAAGAACAATTAACTCCAATGTTATATAAACTATTTGAAAAAATAGGGATTGAAGGAGTCCTACCAAACTCCTTTTATGACACAGACATGGTACTGATACCTAAACCAGGTAGGCTGAAAACAGAGAAAGAAAATTCTAGACCAATCTCCCTAATGAATATTGATGCTAAAATCTTAAATAAAATATTAGCAAAAAGATTACAGAAAATCGTCACCAGGATAATACACTATGACCAAGTAGGATTTATACCAGGAATGCAGGGCTGGTTCAATATTAGGAAAACTATGAGCATAATTGACTATATCAATAACCAAACAAACAAAAACCATATGATCATCTCAATAGATGCAGAAAAAGCATTTGATAAAATCCAACATCCATTCCTAATAAAAACACTTGAGAGCATAGGAATAAATGGACTTTTCCTTAAAATAGTCAGGAGCATATATTTTAAACCACCAGTAAGCATCATATGCAATGGGGAAACACTGGAACCTTTCCCAGTAAGATCTGGAGTGAAGCAAGGTTGCCCACTATCACCATTATTATTTAATATCGTATTAGAAACACTAGCCTCGGCAATAAGAGTTGAGAAAGATTTTAAAGGAATTAGAGTAGGCAATGAGGAAACCAAACTATCACTCTTTGCAGATGATATGATGGTATACCTAGAGAACCCCAGAGATTCTACTAAAAAGCTATTGGAAATAATTCATAATTTTAGCAAAGTAGCTGGCTACAAAATAAATCCCCATAAATCTTCAGCATTTTTATACATCACCAACAAAATCCAACAGCAAGAGATACAAAGAGAAATCACATTCAGAATAACTGTTGATACCATAAAATATTTGGGAATCTATCTACCAAAGGAAAGTCAGGAATTATATGAGCAAAATTATAAAAAAGTCTCCACACAAATAAAGTCAGACTTAAATAATTGGAAAAATATTAAGTGCTCTTGGATCGGCCGAGCGAACATAAGAAAGATGACAATACTCCCTAAACTAATCTATTTATTTAGTGCTATACCAATCAGACTTCCAAGAAAATATTTTAATGATCTAGAAAAAATAACAACAAAATTCATATGGAACAATAAAAAGTCGAGAATCTCAAGGGAATTAATGAAAAAAAAAATCAAATGAAGGTGGCCTAGCTGTACCTGATCTAAAATTATATTATAAAGCAGCAGTCACCAAAACCATTTGGTATTGGCTAAGAAATAGATTAGTGGATCAGTGGAAAAGGCTAGGTTCACAAGACAGAATAGTCAACTATAGCAATCTAGTGTTTGACAAACCCAAAGCCCCTAACTTCTGGGAAAAGAATTCATTATTTGATAAAAACTGCTGGGATAATTGGAAATTAGTATGGCAGAAATTAGGCATGGACCCACACTTAACACCATATACCAAGATAAGATCAAAATGGGTCCATGACCTAGGCATAAAGAACGAGATTATAAATAAATTAGAGGAACATAGAATAGTTTATCTCTCAGACTTGTGGAGGAGAAAGAAATTTGTGACCAAAGATGAACTAGAGACCATTACTGATCACAAAATAGAAAATTTTGATTATATCAAATTAAAAAGTCTTTGTACAAATAAAACTAATGCAAACAAGATTAGAAGGGAAGCAACAAACTGGGAAAACATTTTCACAGTTAAAGGTTCTGATAAAGGCCTCATTTCCAAAATATATAGAGAACTGACTCAAATTTATAAGAAATCAAGCCATTCTCCAATTGATAAATGGTCAAAGGATATGAACAGACAATTTTCAGAGGATGAAATTGAAACTATTACCACTCATATGAAAGAGTGTTCCAAATCATTATTGATCAGAGAAATGCAAATTAAGACAACTCTGAGATACCACTACACACCTGTCAGATTGGCTAAGATGACAGGAAAAAATAATGATGAAGGTTGGAGGGGATGCGGGAAAACTGGGACACTAATGCATTGTTGGTGGAGCTGTGAACGAATCCAACCATTCTGGAGAGCAATCTGGAATTATGCCCAAAAAATTATCAAATTGTGCATACCCTTTGATCCAGCAGTGTTTCTATTGGGCTTATATCCCAAAGAAATACTAAAGAAGGGAAAGGGACCTGTATGTGCCAAAATGTTTGTAGCAGCCCTGTTTGTAGTAGCTAGAAACTGGAAAATGAATAGATGCCCATCAATTGGAGAATGGCTGGGTAAATTGTGGTATATGAATGTTATGGAATATTATTGTTCTGTAAGAAATGACCAGCAGGATGAATACAGAGAGGACTGGCGAGACTTACATGAACTGATGCTAAGTGAAATGAGCAGAACCAGGAGATCATTATACACTTCGACAACGATATTGTATGAGGACATATTTTGATGGAAGTGGATTTCTTTGACAAAGAGACCTGAGTTTCAATTGATAAACGATGGACAAAAGCAGCTACACCCAAAGAAAGAACACTGGGAAATGAATGTGAACTATCTGCATTTTTGTTTTTCTTCCCGGGTTATTTATACCTTCTGAATCCAATTCTCCCTATGCAACAAGAGAACTGTTCGGTTCTGCAAACATATATTGTATCTAGGATATACTGCAACATATCCAACATATAAAGGACTGCTTGCCATCTAGGGGAGGGGGTGGAGGGAGGGAGGGAAAAAAAAATCGGAACAGAAACGAGTGTCAATATAAAGTAATTATTAAATAAAAAATAAAAAAAAAGAAGTCTACAATACGTTGTTTACAAGAAACACATTAAAGCAGAGTGATGCATTTAGAGTTGAGATAAAAAGCTGGAGCAGAATCCGTTATGCTTCAGGTGAAAAAAAAAAAAAAGCAGGGATAGCCATCCTGACCTCAGATCAAGCAAAAGAGATAAGGAAGGAAACTATATTTTGCTTAGGGTACCATAGACACTGAAGCAATATCAATACTAAATATATATGCACCAAGTGGGATAGAATCTCAATTCCTAAAGGAGAAGTTAAGAGAGTTGCAAGAAGAAAGTCAGCAATACAATAATAGTGGGGGATCTGAACCTTGTTTTTTTAAGAACTAGATAAATTGAACCACCAATTAAATAAGAGAAGTTAAGGAAGTAAGCAGAGTGTTAGAAAATTTAGGTATAGTAGATCTTTGGAGAAAACTGAATAGAGATAAAAAGGAGTACTTTTTTTTTTCTCTGCACTTCATGGAACCTATACAAAAATTGGCCATGTTTTAGGGCAGAAAAGCCTCAAAATCAAATGCAGAAAATCAGTAATATTAAATGTATTTCTTCCAGATCATGATACAATAAAAATAATATGCAATAAAAGGCCAGAAGAAAATAGACCAAAATTAATTAAAAATTAATAATCTAATTTTAAAGAACAAATGTGTGAGAAAGCAAATCATAGACACAATTAATAATTTCATCCGATAAAATGATAATAATGAGACAACATACTAAAATTTGTGGGATGCAGCCAAAGCAGTGATTAGGGAAAATTTTATACCTCTAGATGCTTACTTGCATAAAATAAAGAAAGAAAAAATCAGTGAATTGGACTTACAACTAAAAGGCTACAAAAACAACAAGTTAAAAATCTTCAATTAAATACCAAATTTGAAATTCTGAAAATAAAACAGGAGATTAATAAAGTTCAAAATGAGAAAACTATTGAATTCATAAAACTGAGTTAATTTCATGAAAAAACAAAACAAAACAAAACAAAATAGATAAACCTTTAGCTAATTGGATTAGAAAAAGGAAAGAAGAAAATAAATGAAAAAGGAGAACTTGCCACCAATGATGAGCAAATTAGAGCAATAATTAAAAGTTTCTTTGCCCAACTTTATGCCAATAAATTTGTTATTCTAAGTGAAATGGAAGAATACCAATAATATATAGATTGTCCAGGTTAACAGAAGAAGAGGTAAATTATTTAAATAGTCCCAGTCAGACAAATAAATTGAACAAGCTTTTAATCAATTGCCTATGAAAAAAATCTCCTTGGCCAGATAGATTTACAAGGGAATTCTACCAAACATTTAAAGAACATTTAACTCCAATACTATATAACCTATTTGAAAAAATAGGGAAAGAAGTCCTACCAAATTCCTTTTATGACACAGATATGTGTGCTGATAGCTAAACCAAATAGAATGAAAACAGAAAAAAATTAGAGACTAATTTCCCTATGAATATTGGTGTGAAAATCTTAAGTAAAATATTAGCAAAGAAACCACAGAAAGCCATACTCAGGTTAATACATCATGTCCAAGTAGGATTTATATGAGGAATTCAGGGCTGGTTCAATATTGAAGAAACTATTACCATAATTGACTGTATCAATAACCAAACTAACAAAAATCATATGATTATCTCACTAGATGTAGAAAAAGCATTTGACAAAATCCAAAACCCATTCCTATAGAGTATAGGACTAAATGTACTTTTCCTTAAAATGATTAGTAGCAACTATTTAAAACCACCAGCAAGCATCATATGTAATGGAGACAAACTAGAACTATTCCCAAAAAGATAGGAGTGAAACAAGTTTGCTCATTATCATTATTATTATTCAATATTGCATTGACAATGCTAACTTTGGTAATAAAAGAAGAAAAAGAGATGAAAGCAACTAGAGTATGTAATGAGGGAACCAGATTATCACTATTTGCAAATGATATGATAGTACATTTAGAAAAGCCCAGAGAACAACTAAAAACTATTAGAAATAATCCACAACTTTAACAAGTTTTAACATACAAAATAAATTCACATAAATCATCAGCATTTTTATATATTATCAACATAGTTTACCAGGAAGAGATATAAAGGGAATTCCATTTAGAATAACTGCTGATAATATAAAATTTTAGGGAGTCTGCCTGCCAAGGCAATTTTAGGAACTATATGAAAACAATTACAGAACACTTTCCACACAAATAAAGTCAGATCTAATAAGTTGGAAATATTTTAAGAGCTCCTGGATAGGTTGAGCAAATATAATAAAACTGACAATACTAAATTAATCTACCAATTTAGTGCTATGCCAATCAAACTCCCAAGAAATTATTTTACAGATTTAGAAAAATAATAATAACATAATTCATCTGGAAGAACAAAAGATAAAGAATTTCAAAGGAATTAATAAAAAAAATGCAAATGGAGGTGGCATAGCTATACCAGATCTAATTCTATATTGTAAAGCAGTGATCATCAAAACCATTTGATACTGGCTAAGAAAAAGAACAGCTGATCAACAGAATAGATTAGGTTCACAGGACAAAATAGTCAATGACTATAGTAATCTAGTAATTGATAAACCCAAGGATCCCAGATTTTGGGATGCTTTCCCAATTTATTGCTTCCTTTCTAATCTTTTCTGCATTAGTTTTGTTTGTACAAAAACTTTTTAACTTAATATAATCAAAATTATCTATTTTGTTTTCAATGATGAGTCTCAGTTCTTCTCTGGACACAAATTCCCTCCTCCACAGATCTGAGAGGGAAACTATTCTATGTTCTTCCAATCAGCTTATAATGTCACTTTTTATGTCTAAATGATGAATCCATTTCTACCTTTTCTTGGTATGTGGTGTTAGGTATAGGTCAATGCTTAGTGTCTTCCATACTAGCTTCCAATTTTCCCAGCAGTTTTTGTCAAACAGTGAGTTATTGTCCCCAAAGTTGCACTCTTTGGGGTTGTCAAACACTAGATAGCTATAGTTATTGAATATTTTGTCTTGTGATTCTAACCTATTCCACTGATTGATTACTCTATTTCTTAGCCAGTACCAAATGGTTTTGATGACCACTACTTTAAAATATAGTTTTAGGTCTGGCACATCTAGGCACCTCCCTTGACATTTTTTTAATTAATTTTCCTGAAATTCTTCATCTTTTATTCTTCCATATGAACTTTGTTATTATTTTTTTCTAGGTCTCTAAAATAATTTCTTGTGATATTGATTGGCATGACACTAAATAAGTAAATTAATTTAGGTAGTATTGTCATTTTTGCTTGGCATACCCATTAGCACTTGATTTTTTTTTTTCCAACTGTTTAGATCTGACTTTATTTGTGTGGAAAATGTTTTGTCATTTTATTCATAGAGTTTTCTGACTTTCCCTTGGCAGATAGATTGGCAAATACTTTATACTATTAGCAGTAATTTTTAATGGAATTTCTTTTTATATCACTTGCTGCTAGACTTTCTTGGTACTACATAAAAATGCTGATGATTTACATGAATTTACTTTGTTTCCTACAAGGATGTTAATGTTATGAATTGTTTCTAGTAGTTTTTTTAATTAATTCTCTAGGGTTCTATAAGAATACCATAATACCATTTACAAAAAGTGATAATTTGCTTTCCTCATTACCTATTCTAATTCCTTTATTCTCTTTTTCTTTTCTCATTGTCAAAGCTAACATTTTTAATGGAATATTGAATAGAAAGGGTGATAGTGATCTTACTGGGATTGGTTCTAGTTTGTCCCCACTACATATTATGTTTGCTCATGCTTTTAAAAAGAACTTTTTCTTTTTTAAGGGAACTTCTATTTATTCCTATACTTTCATGTGTTTTTAATAGGAATGGTATTGAATATCATCAAATGGTTTTTCTGCATCTATTGAGATAATCATATGATTTTTGTTAGTTTGATTATTGATAGAGTTAATTATGCTAATAGTTTTCCTAATATTGAACCAGCCTTGCATTCTTCATACAAATCCTACTTGGTTGTGGTGTATTATCAACTTTCTGTGGTCTCTTTGCCAATATTTTATTTAACATATTTTTACCAGAACAATCAGCATGGGGGTCGGTGGAGCCAAGATGGCAGAGAAGGCACTCACAACATTCTAAGCTCCTCTCATGCCCTCATTACCAATTATTAAATTCAGCCTCAAAAATAGCATTTGACTGCTAAAATTCTAATCTTCATGAATTTACTATTTTTCATGAATTTCATGAATTTACTAGCCCAAGATAATCTGGAAAATTGTCAAAGCAGGTTTGTCCTGAGCGGCGGGAACAGACCAGTTCAGGCAGGGAGATGGAAGAGACTAGCATTCGGAGCAAATCAGGGGCAGGGGTGACCTTCGTAGTTAGAGATGACTCTGCCACAGGCTAACTGCTCTGCCTTAATTATAAAGCAGTAAAGCAGCAGAGAAATTAAAGCCAAAGACAGAGGGTACTCTCTAAAAAATGCCAGAACCATATAAGATCTGGCTATAACCACACAAAACGGGAAGTGACCATACAGATCATAACACAGCCCTGTAGCCACATTCTGCAGTATGGGGCTTTTGCTGGGAGCAATTACAAATCTGCACAACAGGGGGGCACAGCTGGGGCAGCCTCTAATCTGCACAGTGAGGGGCTCAGCCTGGAGCAATAGAACTTTTGCAGAGCAACCATGCTTCCTTGTGTAGGGACACTTCTAGTCCATATGGGACTATTCACTGGTCAGCTGCTAATACCCACAGCCCTACAGAGGGCTTTGGCCTGGGGCACTGTCACTTTCACTGCTCAGCATCTAGCCCCAGAGCAGTTGTTAACCTGCACAGCAGGGTTCTTCCAGTGGCACTTTGGCCTGAGTTACTTCAGGTGGGGAACTCTTTCCTAGAGCACTCCCATACCTCACTGCTCTTTGTCGTCAGTTGGCAGGACACCTACCCATCCATACACATATCCCTCTTCTGCAGAGGAAGCTAGTAACCTCCTGGCTCTGAAGGCAGACCCTACAGGCTTTAAAAAAATGAGTAAAAAATCAAAAAGACAATCAATAGCTTCTATACATAAAGAGAATAGATTTTCAACCCCAGGAGACTAATAACAGACAGTCTCCAGACAATTGTTGGTCCCCAACACAAAGGGATCTCCCAGAAGAGATTATTAAAAACCTTAAAGAAGAACTAGAAGAAAAATGGGGAAAGGAAAGAGAAGCTATGTAAGAGAGCAACAACTTCCTGAAATGTGATTTGGAAAAGGTAAAAACCTCCCAAGAAATGCAGGGAAACAGAATTTATGAATTGGAAAAGTAAAGAATTCCCAACAAAGCAGGATTTGTGAATTGGAAAAAGAAAATAACTCACTAAAAAAACATAGTTAAATGGGAAAAAAAATTCCATAGAGCAAAACAACTCTCATTTTAAAACTTAATTGGACATATACAAAAAGAAGCAAAAAAAAAAAAAAAAAAAAAAAAAAAAAAAAACTAATGAAGAAAATAACTCACTAAAAATCAGAACTGAACAAACAAAAATGACTGATTCATTGAGACATCAAGAATCAGTCAAATAAAACCAAAAAAAAGAAAAATTAGAAAAAAACCAACAACAACAACAACAACAAAAAACACTTCATATTTATTTGAAAAAAACAACAGACCTGGAAAATAGATCTAGGATAGATAACCTGAGGATCATTGGACTTCCCGAAAATTATGATGGAAAAAAAAGAGCCTACATACTATTTTATAGGAAATCATCAAAGAGAACTGGCTAGATGTAATTAGAACCAGGAGGTAAAATAGGCGTTGAAAGAATTCATTGAACACTTTCTGAAAAAGATCCAATAAAAAAAACTCCAAAGATATTTTTACCAATATTCATTAGGGAAACTTTTCTAATTTTCTTTCTCTGTTTTCACCCCAATTTGTTTAGCTATCAGCACCATATTTGTGTCATAAAAAGAATTTGGTAGGACTCCTTTCCCTATCTTTTTCAAATAGGTTATAAAGTATTAGAATTAATTGTTCTTTAAATGTTTGGTAGAATTCACTTGTAAATCCATCTGGATGTGGATATTTTTTTCATAGGGAGTTGATTAATAGCTTGTTCTATTTCTTTTCCTAAAATGGGACTATTTAAATAAATTATTTCCTCTTTTGTTAACCAGGACAATCTATATTTTTTATTGGTATTCCTCCATTTCACTTAGATTATCAAACTTATTGGCATTAAATTGGGCAAAGTAACTATTAACTTTGCTCTAATTTCCTTTTCATTGGTGGAAAATTCTCCCTTTTCATTTTTGAGATAAACAATTTGTTTTTCTTCTTTCCTTTTTTCTAATCAAGTTAACTATAGGTTTATCTATTTTGTTGATTTTTCATAAAACCAAATCTCAGTTAACAATTCAATAGATTTTTTTATTTTAAATTTTATTAATCTCCCCTTTTATTTTCAGAATTTCTAATTTGGTATTTAATTCAGAGTTTTTAATTTGTTGTTTTTGTAGCTTTTTTGGTTGTAAGTCCAATTCACTGATCTTCTCTTTCCTTGTTTTATGCAAATAAGGATCTAGAGACAAATAATTTCTCCAAATAACTACTTAGGTTGTATCCCACAAATTTTGCTATGTTGTCTCATTATTGTCATTCTCTTGGATGAAGTTATTGATTGTGTCTATGATTTGATGTTTTACCCATTCATTCTTTAGGATTTGATTATTTAATTTAAAATTAATTTTTGTTCTATTTTTTCCTGGCCTTTTATTGCATGTGATTTTTATTGTATTATGATCTGAAAAAAAAACAGATTTAGTATTTCTGCCTTTTTGTAATTGATTTTGAGGTATTTCTGCCCTAATACATGGTCAATTTTTGTATAGGTTTCATGAATTGCGAGAAAAAATATAAACCCCTTTCTATCTCCATTCAATTTTCTCCAAACATCTATCAAACCTAACTTTTCTAACATTCTTTTTACTTCTTTAACTTCTTTCTTATTTTTTGTGGTTCTATTTATCTTGTTCTGAGAGAAAAAGGTTCAGATCCCCCACTTGTATAGTTTTCCTATTTTTTTATGCATCTCAATGTTTCTAGGAATTTGGATGCTACAACACTTAGTGCATACGTGTTTGGTACTGATATTGCATCATTATCTATGATACCCTTTAGTAAAATATAGTTTCATTCCTTATGTCTTTTGATTAGATCTATCTTTGCTTTTACTTACTCTGATATCAGAATTGCTACCCAGGCTTTTTAAATTCATCTGAAGCATAATAGATTTGGCTCCATCCTTTTACCTTCACTCAGCATATATCACTGTTTTAAATATGTTTCATGTAAACAACATATTGTAGGATTCTAGCTTTTAATCCGGTATGCTCTCCTCTTTTTCTTTTTTCTTTTCTTTTTCTTTTTCTTTTTTTTTTTTTTGTGGGAGAGTTCATCCTATTCATATTCACAGTTAAAATAAGTAATTCTGTATTTCCTGCCATCTTATTTACCCTAAGTTATACTTTTCTTTTTCCCCTTTCCCTCCTCCTCAGTATTTTGCTTCTGATTTCAAAGTCCCTCCAACAGCTCTCCCCTTTTAGAGCCCCTTCCTCTTTTTTATATCTTTCTCTTACTACTTCCATTTTCCCTTCTCTTAGTCTTCTCCTTTCTTTTCCTTTTTCTCCTCCCACTCTCCTATAAAGTGAGACGTTTCTCTGTGAAAGCAACTATGTCTGATATTCTCTCTTTAAGCCAAATCTGAAGAGAATAAGAGTCATACAATACTCATCCCCCTCCCTTATTTCCCTCAATTATAATTGGTCTTCTTTTCCTCTTTATGATATGTGATTTCCCTCATTTACCTCCATTTTCCTCTTTTTCCAATACAATCCCCTTTCTAACTCTTATTTTTTTCATATTATCATAATAAAGTCAACTTACACCCATACTCCCCAAGTATACCGATGACAAAAATAAAGTTCTCAAGAGTTATTTTTTTTTTTTAACCATTTAATTCTTCTCTTGATTTTCAAGTTTGAAGATTAAAATTTTGTTCAGTTCTGGACTTTTCATCAGAAATAAATGAAATTCACTTATATCATTGTATGTCTATCATCTTCCCTGAAAGATATTGGCTCCACTGCCTGAAATACTTTAAGTGACATTTTGTATTTGACCTCAAAAAAAAAAAAAAAAAAAAAAGAGAGAGGGGGGGGGCATTGGAATTTATTGAGTAGGAGAGAAAGAATCCTTTCCTTCAGGAAGATAACATTTTAAGTTGTATGGAATACAAATTGAAACTGGTAGACAGATGAGATAATGAGAATTTAAAAGGCAAGATATGATGGTCTGAATGAATATAGTAATTTTAAAAGATGAGAAGACAATGTTGCAGGGGGAAAGAGTGGCAAGTTATGACAACTGACTGGATACAAAAAAATGAGCAAAAGTCAGGAATTAAGAGATAAGCCAAAGTTGTGGAGAAAGGGCAACGACTCACCTCTAACATTCTCAGAACCTTTAAATAATGTGTAAAACAATCCCTGAAATGGCAGAACACAGGAAACAATAGGACAAAATACCTTTTCAAAATAAGACAACTTAGAAAATCAGTAGGAAAGACTTGTTGCACCAGGCCTCAGGAGGCAGGCCTTAGGTGCCACCGATTCAGCAGCAGTAGCAATTGTTGCTTTAGGTCTTAGTGTAGAGTTAAGGAGGTCATACAGTCAGAAGGAGATTACAGAGGTCTCTTTGCTAATGTTGAGACAGGACTTTCTTGGTTTGCCCAAAGTCAGATGTAGATCACAGCCTTATGTGGCAATCCTGGGATGAGGAGGAACACTAGCACAATATAGATTGCACTTCACAGTGGAGTAAGTACCATCAACACAGATTCAGGATAGAAAAGATTACATGTAATCCCATGACATGGGAAACTCTGGCACAGATCTACCCAGCATGTTCTGCCCTCATCAAAGTGCTATGCTGTATGAGTAAAGCAGAATTGAAGTACCTAAAAAAAACAAAAAACAAAAAAATCCTGAAATGGGCAAAGTTAGAAAATCCATTCCAAATGTTCACATGGACTAATTATGACCAATCTGTGGCTCAGCACTTCAAGCTTGTGTTGTTCTTGTCAGCCACAGTTGGCCACAGCATAACTTGAGTTTAATATAGGGATGCCATTTTAACCCTCTTTGAGAAGGAAGGATAATAACCAAAACTTACTTTTATATATGTTATGTCCCCCATCAATATATAAACTCCTTTAAGACAGGACTATTTTTATTTATTTGTATAAGGAGAAATAAATATGGAGCCTGACATATTAAATATTTAACATACACATATTAATTGATTACAGGCAACATAAGAATTATTATATTTAAAAATCATACGACTTTGTATTAGTAAAAAATGAGGCTAAAAGATCTTAAATGACTTTTCAATGCAGCATAAATATGTCTAAGCTTTATTGTATAGTTCACCTCAAATGTTTTGATTCCAAGGCAATGACTTTTCCTTTGTCCAATATTTGCTAATATAAACAACCACTTTCTTAAATGTATACTAAAAAAGAAACCATGTTAATTTGACATCCAGTTCAAGTAGCAATATACTCTATGTATTCCACCTCTTTTCTACTTTTAAATTCATTACTTCTTTAATGAAAAGAGATATTTTAATGGTCAAAAAACCTGAGATGATTAATCATATGTCTCCCAATGACATTTTTTAAAATACCTCAGAATAGAAAATGTGACACCACAATCATTAAAAATCATATTCAATTTCCAAAGGTACTAATCTTAAATTTTATATGGCCAGCAGAAACATTAAAATTATATTCAGTAAGTTCTGATATTGTAGATGATGAGAAAACTGAGAGGTTTCATGGTGCAGCCAGAAGATAATATACTTTCTAAAATTGCATGTTCAATAGGAGGATAACTGATGAAAAAATGACAGAGTAAATGCTACAAATTATTCAAAACAGAGAAATTCCAAATCCAAAGAGATCATTTCTTTGAGACATGGATTGAGGTCCAACAGCAACATAATGGCACAAAATGGATGAAAACAACAATAAAGCCATCCTTTATGCATAATGCATTGGCTATCTCTATTGGAGTTTACATCACCATCTGGTGTTTAATTATTCCCACCTTACACCACACCATGGTGTGCACCTAATGAAATGGCTGTACATTATAATAAATCAGCACACAGATTACTTGCAATCAATTGCAAAGTGAAAGAAAAACAGAAAGGGAAGGAGGGAGGGAGGAAAAAGGAAGGAAGAAAAAAAGGAAGGAAAGAAATAAAGAAGAAAGGAGAAAAGGAGACATAGAGGTAGAGAAGGAGAAAAAAGAAAAAAAGGAAGGAAGGGAGAAAGAGAAGGGAGGAATGGAGAAATGGAGGAAGAGAGGAAGGCAGTAAAGGGAAAGCAAAGAAGGGAGGAAGAAAGGGAAGAAGTAATGAAGGAAAGAATAAATGAAGAGAGGAGAATACTCAGATTCCAAAAATCCAATAAAATGGATATGTACTTTTAAAAATAATACTTTTTGCATTCTATAACTTGAAAAATAGTTTCCCACTATGATCTATTATTTCTTTATGTTTGGTTAGCTACCTCTCCATTTGTGAAATCACATTGATTGATTAAAGTGCATGCTTCTTCATTCTTATTATATCTGCCAGTATGTTTTGAATATGTGAGTGCTTTCACTTCTGTTTTCCTTTGATCATATATATATATTGATGCTGGGAGATTAAAATTTTATTTTTAATTATCTTCCTCAGAAGAAAAGCAAAATAATAATAATAATTATAAATAAACAGATCTTGTTCTCATGAACCTCATAGTCTAATAGGAGAGACAACAGGAAAATGATTATGTACCAAAAGAGGCAAAAATAGGAAAAAAATATGAAATAATCAATAGAAGAAAGATATTGACATAAAGAGTATCAGAACTTCCTCACGAAGTTGCAACTTTAGTTAAGATGTGAAAAATTGAGGAGACACAGATGAAGAGTTAGAACAAGGCAGGGATGGGGGATGAAAGGGGAAAGTCCAGGAGTGGAAAATAGACATTCAATTTGTAACAGTTAGCTTAAATCTTTTCAGGTTTTTTTGAAAGCATCCTGATTGTCATTTCTTACAGGACAATAGTCTTCCACTATAAATTTATACAAAAACTTGTGTAGCTATTGCCCAGACTTTGAGGATTTCATCAATTTTCAATTATTTGTCACACAAAAAAAGAGTGCTCTCTCTCTCTCTCTCTCTCTCTCTCTCTCTCTCTCTCTCTCCTTCTCTCTCTCTCTCTCTCTCTCTCTCTCTCTCTCTCTCTCTATATATATATATATATATATATATATATATATATATATATATATATATAGTATATATATATATATGTTAATATATATATACATATATATGTTACAAGAAGGTCTTTTTTCTTTTATTATTTTTTTAAATCTCTTTGGGATACAGCCTTGATAGTGGAATTTCTGAGACTAAAAGCATTCATTGTTTATAATTCTTTAGTTATACTGTCTAATAAGTCTTTAGAATGGTTTCCTTAGGATACAACTCCAATAGTACATTAATGTACCATTTTCATTATCCTCTCCATCATTTGTCTTTTTCCTTTAATATCTATTAGCCAATGTAATAGGTTGAGGGTGAAATAATCTCTGAGCTGTTTTAATTGGCTTTTCTTTAGTCAACAGTGTTTTCAAGCATATTTTTGTATGACAACTAATAGCTTTAATTTTTGTTCTGAAAATTACCCATTTGTATCCTTTGAATATTTATCAATTCAAAATAACTTAAACTCTCAAAAATTGTATCAATTATCTATATATTTTAATGATGAGATTTTTACCTGAGAAACTTCTTTTTCACAGTTATGATTGCTAAAGTGTATTTCCATACATTTTAACTTCTCCACTAATCCTTCTTCCTTTCATTTTTCACCCTGTCCATTTTAAAAATGTTTCACTTCTACCACTTTCCCCTATCTATCATGTATTCTTTCAGGTGCCCATTCTTTTCTTATTTCCTTCCCTTCCTACTTTCCTGTAGGATGACAGATTTTTATATCCAACTGAGTGCATTTTATTCCTCCTTGATTAAATTTCTTTTTTTTTTTTAATTTTAATAGCTTTTTATTTATAGGTTATATGTATGGGTAACTTTACAGCATTGATAATTGCCAACCTCTTCTTCCAATTTTTCCCCTCCTTCCCCCCATCTCCTCCATCAGATGGCAGGATAACCAGTAGATGTTAAATATATTAAAATATAAATTAGATACACAATAACTATACATGACCAAACTGTTATTTTGCTGTAAAAAAGAATTGAATTCTGAAATATTGTACAATTAGCCTATGAAGGAACTCAAAAATGCCGGTGGGCAAAAATATAGGAAGTGGGAATTCAATTTAATGGTTCTTGGTCATCTCCCAGAGTTCTTTCTCTGGGCGTAGCTGGTTCAGTTCATTACTGCTCCATTGGAACTGACTTGGTTCATGTCATTGCTGAGGATGGCCAGATCAATCAGAATTGGTCATCATATAGTATTGTTGTTGAAGTATATAATGATCTCCTGGCCCTGCTCGTTTCACTCAGCATCAGTTCATGTAATTTCTCCAGGCCTTTCTGAAATCAACCTGTTGGTCATTTCTTACCGAAAAATAATATTCCATAATATTCATATACCACAATTTATTCAGCCATTCTCCAATTGATGGGCATTCACTCAGTTTCTAGTTTCTGGCTACTACAAAGAGGGCTGCAATAAACATTCTTGCACATACAGATTCCTTTCCCTTTTTTATGATCTCTTTGGGATATAACTCCAGTAGTAACCCTGCTAGATCAAAGGGTATGCACAGTTTGATAACTTTTTGAGCATAGTTCAAAATTGCTCTCCAAAATGGTTGGATGTACACAATTCCACCAACAATGTATCAGTGTCCCTGTTTTCCCACATCCCCTCCAACATTCTGCATTATCTTTCCCTGTCATTCTAGCCAGTCTGACAGGTGTGTAGTGGTATCTCAGAGTTGTCTTAATTTTCATTTCTCTGATTAATAATGACATGGAGCATCTTTTCATATAGCTAGAAATAGTTTCAATTCCTTCATCTGAGAATTGTCTGTTCATATCCTTTGACCATTTATCAATTGGAGAATGGCTTGATTTCTTTTAAATTAGAGTTAATTCTCTATATATTTTGGAAATGAGGCCTTTATCAGAACCTTTGACTGTAAAAATAATTTCCCAGTTTATTGCTTCCCTTCTAATCTTGTCTGCATTAGTTTTGTTTGTACAAAAACTTTTAAGTTTGGTATAATCAAAATTTTCTATTTTGTGATCAGTAATGATCTCTATTTCTTCTTTGGTCATAAATTTCTTCCTCTTCCACAGATCTGAGAGGTAAACTATCTTGTGTTCCTCTAATTTATTTATAATCTCATTATTTATGCCTCGTTCATTAACCCATTTTGACCTTATCTTGATGTACAGTGTTAAGTGTGGGTCAATGCCTAGTTTCTGCCATAGTAGTTTCCAATTTGTCCAGCAATTTTTGTCAAACAGTAAGTTCTTATCCCAAAAGCTGGGGTCTTTGGGTTTGTCAAACATTAGGTTGCTATAGTTATTGACTGTTTTGTCCTTTGAACCTAACCTATTCCACTGATAAAACTAATCTATTCCTTAGCCAATACCAAATGGTTTTGGTAACTGCTACTCTATAATATAATTGTAGATCTGGTACAGCTAAGCCACCTTCATTTGATTTTTTTTTTTCATTAATTCCCTTGAAATTCTTGAGCTTGTGTTTTTCCATATGAATTTTGTTGTTATTTCTTCTAGGTCATTAAAATTGTTTTTTGGGAGTCTGATTAGTATAGTGCTAAACAAATAGATTAGTTTAGGTAGTATTGTCATCTTTATTATATTTGCTCGCCCTATTCAAGAGCATTTAATATTTTCCCAATTGGTTAGATCAGAGTTAATTTGTGTGAAAAGTGTTTTGTAGTTCTGCTCATAAAGTTTCTGATTTTTCCCTTGGCAGATAGAGTCCTAAGTATTTTATACTATCAGTAGTGACTTTAAATGGAATTTTTCTTTGTAACTCTGACTGTTGGATTATTAGTGATATATAAGAATGCTGATGATTTATGTGGGTTTATTTTGTATCCTGCAACTTTGCTAAACTTGTGGATTATTTCTAATAACTTTTTAGTAGAATCTCTGGGGTTCTCTAAGTATACAACCATATCATCAGCAAAGAGTGATCATTTGATTTCCTCATTGCCTATTCTAATTCCTTTAATCTCTTTCTCAATTCTTATTGCCAAAGCTAGCATTTCTAACACAATATTGAATAGTAATGGTGATAGTGGGCAACCTTGTTTCACTCCTGATCTTACTGGGAATGGTTGCAGTTTGTCCCCATTACATATGATGCTTACTGATGGTTTTAAATAGATGCTGCTGATTATTTTAAGGAAAAGTCCATTTATTCCTATACTCTCAAGTGTTTTTTTAATAGGAATGGATGTTGGATTTTATCAAATGCTTTTTCTGCATGCATTGAGATGATCATATAGTTTTTGTTAATTTGGCTATTAATATGGCCAATTATATTGATAGTTTTCCTAATATTGAACCAGTCCTGCATTCCTGGTATAAATCCTGCTTGATCATGATGTACTATCCTGGGGATGATTTTCTGTAGTACTTCTGCTAATATCTTATTTAAGATGTTAGCATCAATATTCATTAGGGAGATTGGTCTATACTTTTCTTTTTTCTGTTTTTAATCTACCTGGTTTAGGTATCAGTACCATGTCTGTGTCATAAAAGGAATTTTATAGGACTCCTTCATTCCCTATTTTATCAAATAATTTATATAGCATTGGTGCCAATTGTTCTTTAAATGTTTAGTAGAATTCACATGTAAATCCATCTGGTCCTGGGGATTTTTTCTTAGGGAATTGATTAATAGCTTGTTCTATTTCTTTTTCTGAAATGGGACTATTCAAGCAATTTACTTCCTCCTCTGTTAATCTGGGAATGCTATATTTTTGGAGGTAGTCATCCATTTCACTTAAGTTATCAAATTTATTGGCATAAGGTTGGGCAAAGTAACTCCTTATTATTTCTCTCATTTCCTCTCCATTGGTGGAAAGGTCTCCCTTTTCATTTTTAAGACTGCTAATTTGATTTTCCTCCCTCCTTTTTCTAATCAGATTTACCAAAGGCTTATCTATTTTATTGGCTTTTTCATAGAACCAACTCTTAGTCTTATTAATTAGTTCAATAGTTTCTTTTTTTACTTTCAACATTATTAATTTCTCCTTTTAATTTTAGAATTTCAAATTTAGTATTTGATTGGGGGTTTTTAATTTGTTCATTTTTTTAGTTTTTTTAGTTGCAAGTCCAATTCATTGAACTTCTCTTTCTGTTTTATTCAAGTAAGCCTCTAAGGATATAACATTTCCTCTTATTACCACTTTGGCTGCATCCCACAAATTTTGGTATGATCTCTCATCATTTTCATTATCATAAGTGGAATTATTAATTGTATCTATAATTAGCTGTTTCACCCAATCATTCTTTAAAATGAGATTGTTTAGTTTCCAATTACTTTTTGATCTATTTACCCCTAACTTTTTGTTGAATGTAGTTTTTATTGCATCATTATCTGAAAAGAAAGCATTTACTATTTCTGTCTTCATGCATTTAATTTTAAGGTCATTATGTCCTATTATATGGTCAATTTTTGAATAAGTTCCATGAACTGCTGAGAAGAAAGTATATTCTTTTCTGTCTTCATTCAATTTTCTTTAAAGATCTATCATACCTAATTTTTCTAATATTCTATTTACCTCTTTAATTTCTTTCTTATTTGTTTTGTGGTTTGATTTGTCTAATTCTGAGAGTGCAAGGTTGAGATCTCCCACTATTATAGTTTTTCTGTCTATTTCTTCTTGCAACACTCTAAACTTCTCTTTTTGGAAGTCAGATGCTATACCACTTGGTGCATATGTGGTTTGTATTGATATTGCTTCATTGTCTATGCTACCTTTTAGCAAGATATAGTTTCCTTCCTTATCTCTTTTAATTAGATCAATTTTTGCTTTTGCTTGATCTGAGATAAGAATGGCTACCCCTGTTTTTTTTTTTTACTTTACCTGAAGCATAATAGATTTTGCTCCAGCCTTTTACCTTTACTCTGTATGTACCTCCCTGTTTTAAATGTGTTTCCTGTAAACAACATTTTGTAGGGTTCTAACTTTTCATTCAGTCGGCTATCTGCCTCCATTTTATGGGAAAGTTCATCCCATTCACGTTTATGGTTAAAATTATTAGTTCTGTATTTCCTGCCATCCTAATATCCCCAGATTATACTTTTCTTTTTCTTGTCCCCCCCTCTCCTCTTGGAATCCTTACTAACTGCTAAGTAATTAGAGTTGATCTAATCTTACAAGAAGATGTTTTGGGCAGAACCTGAAACAAGGTACTAAGTAGAACTAATTAATACAAGGCTTGTGTTCATACCTTTACTCATTGGAGTTCAATGAGTTCATACCTCCCTTGAAGCTCTTTGGGCCAGAGAGCACTATGGGAGAAAACCCATAATCCCTCTCTCTGGAAGGAGCATAAATATGCCAATGGGCCAGTCGAAGAAGTTCTTCAGAGGAAGACGCTACAAGTCGAGATTTCACCAGAATGACATGAAGACTGGAGCTGGCTGGAGGCTGAAGAAAGCAGAGGCAGAGGCTGAAGGACCAGACCTTTGGATTTAAAGACATTTGGAGAGAGCTCTTGGAACCAAGCAGAGAGATAGGCCTCTAAGCTAACCGGGCTATATTGGAGATAATAAAAGATCTGTACTTTTATCACCTGGCTGCTTTTTGAGAAGAAAAAGATCACCACCTTTTGGCGCCCAACGCTTGCAGACAGCTATCATAAGAACAAATGGAGAAAATGCAATAACAGACATCTTGATAAGGCAACTTGCTAAGGAAAATGCTAATGAGGTTTGCAGAAGAATTATACTGGGACTGCGCAAGGATGCTCCTTTAGAGGAACTCATAAGACGCTGTGCCACAGTGGGCACAGGTGCCTTTTATAGCCAGGCTATGATGCAGACTTCCCAAAATCCAAACATGAGAAGACAGAATCCCTCTTGGCAAGGGACTTCCAGAGAGACTCGTAGATGCTTTCAGTGTGGAAAAGTAGGACATGTGAAAGCTCAATGTTGGTATAGAGATAGAATGGGAAGACAAGGTGGGAGAACAAGACCCCAAACCCCATGTCCAAAATGCAACAGAGGCTTCCATTGGGCCTTAGAATGCAGACAGATTCAGGGAAATGGGATGAGGGGCCCAGCCCCAGGGCCCAAGGCAAAAAACACTTGGGGCATGATGGCAGCCAATGGTGCACCCAGAGAGTGCCTAGAAGTCCAGTACCCAGACATGACCAATCAGCCAGAAAGCCATATGATGGGAGAAGGGGATTACACAGTCAACCAGCCAGGAAGCAACCTGATGGCAGAAGGGAATTACAATTGGGGAGAATAGAGCTGTATGCAGCTGGGACAACTGAGATACCCCCTGGAGAGGTGAAATCTGTTCCTCTCCAGCCTATGGATCCCTTACCTCCAGGCACAGTAGGCTTGACCATTTCACCTCCTTGTATGTACAAAACAGAGTCCATCCACACACTGATGTGGGAAACTGGGGAATGTGTAGATAATATCCCAGTCACTAATACAGGTAGTCAATGTGTGACTTATCACCCAGGAGACGTAGTAGCATCAGGTTTACTCATACAGAATCCTAATAAGCAGCCTCGTGATAGTCACCCAGGTTCTGACTCCAGACCACAAAAACCAGGAATATACTGGACAGCAGCAGTAACGGCTGACCGACCTATGCTCACTATCTATATAAATGGCCTACCATTGGAAGGATTGGTAGACACAGGTGCGGATCGTACAGTTATTAGAGGTGCCAGTTGGCCCAGTCACTGGCCAAAGATTAAAGCAGATACCTATATGTCTGGAGTAGGAGGATCAATAGCAGCTGAAGTTAGTGCTGCCCCTATGAGATGGACTTTTGAAGGCAAAACAGGAGTTTTTACTCCTTTTATAGTTGAAAAAATCCCCATCAATCTGTGGGGAAGAGACGTTTTACAACAATTGGGGTTAAAAATGAGTACTTTGGTTTTTTAAGCAGGGCTGCTGTTGAAGGCCTGCCAACACTTTCACCTATTCCTATCCAATGGAAAACTGATACACCAGTGTGGATAGAACAGTGGCCCTTAAGTAGCGATAAAATTCAGGCCTTATTAGATATAGTACAGGAGCAGCTTGAACAAGGGCATTTACAACCTTCTCTAAGTCCTTAGAATTCACCAGTGTTCGTTGTAAAAAAGAAATCGGGAAAATGGAGGATGCTCACTGATTTAAGAAAAGTGAACGAACAGATGGAAACTATGGGAACTCTTCAGCCTGGACTTCCATCTCCTACTCAGCTTCCTAGAGAATGGCTTCTTTGGGTTATAGACATCAAGGATTGTTTCTATTCCATTCCTCTGGATAAGGAGGATATGAAGAGATTTGCCTTTTCGGTGCCCAGTGTCAATTTAGCTGAGCCTTATAAAAGATATGAATGGACGGTTTTGCCACAGGGTATGAAGAACAGCCCCACTATGTGTCAAATGTATGTTGCTGCTGCTCTTGTTCCAATAAGAAAAGCATTTCCAAAAGTTATGCTATTACATTATATGGATGATATATTGGGATGTGCACCGGAGGAACAAATTCTAGAAGCATGTCTACAAAAAACCATAGAAACACTAAGATACTACAAACTTCATATCGCTACAGAAAAAAAATCAAAGACATGCTCCTTTTCAATATTTAGGATATGAAATATATCCTAAGGCACTTACACTACAAAAACTGTCTTTAAGAACAGAGAGGTTGAACACCTTAAATGATTTCCAAAAATTAATAGGAGATATCCAATGGATGCGTCCAGTATTAGGTTTAACTACCAATCAATTGCAACCCCTATATGACATTTTAAGGGGAGACACTGCTTTAAATTCACCACGCCGGCTTACAAAAGAAGCTCAAGAGACCTTGAGAGAAGTTGAACTGGCTTTATCCAATGTAGTTGAGAGAGTAACTCAAAAACCCTTGGAAATATCGGTTTTTGCTACGAAAGAAGCACCCACAGCAGTCCTTCATCAAGGAGACAATGTGATAGAGTGGGTGAACCTCCCAGCACAACCAGAACAAAGCCTTATGCCTTACCCAGTGCTTGTGGCTAGAATTCTATTAAAGGCCATTAAGCGAGCAGTACAATTATCTGGGACAAGACCTGACAAGATATATACCTTCTATACCAATGCACAAATTAATGTATGCTGTGAAACCATCCCAGAGTGGCAGATTTTATTGGCCATGGCTCCAAATTTTGCACATGGATCTCCATTAAAGATAACCAGACTACTGCATAATTGGCAATGGATTTTTGAGGAGAAGGTTTCTAAGGTTCCTCTTGAAGGACCAACCATTTTTACAGACGCAGCCAAACAAAATATTTGTGCTGTATACTCTCATGATCTAACCGTAAAAAGAGTAGTCAGAACTCCTTTTCAGTCCACTCAGCAGAACGAATTATATGCGATCATGCTAGCTCTCACTTATTACCCAGGCGACATAAATATAATATCTGATTCAGCCTATTCAGTAGGTGTAGTACAAAGAATTGCCACAGCCCAAATAAAATTTGCAGCTTCTAATATATATCAGCTCTTTAAGGAACTTCAAGAGCAAGTGAGAAAGCATCCAGGAAAGATTTATATCCTGCATGTCCATTCACATAGTGGACTTCCTGGTTCTATTTTTGATGGAAATTCAAAGGCAGATAGCCTTTTAACTATGTTGGCCAGTACGCCTTTATTTCAAGAGGCCCAGGAATCCCATTCTAAATACCATCAGGCTGCTCGAGCTTTGCGTTTACAGTTTGGGATTACAAAAGAAGAAGCTAGGAGCATAGTGAAAAGCTGTACAGCTTGCCTTCCCTTCCAAGCTCCTACACTGCCTCCAGGGAAGAATCCTCGTGGTTTGAGACCCAATGAAATCTGGCAAATGGATGTGACTCATTATAAATCTTTTGGTCGTCTGTCTTTTATCCACGTTGTGGTAGACACCTTTTCAGGATTCACTTTTGCCATACCAGCAGCAAAAGAGACAGCCCGAGTGGTCACTGAATTCCTCATTCAAGCATTCGCAATTATGGGTGTGCCACAAGAAATAAAAACAGATAATGGACCGGCATATACCTCCAAACATTTTGAACACTTTTGTGCACAGTATAAGATTTTACACACTACTGGCATACCCTTCAATCCTCAAGGTCAAGCAATAGTAGAAAGAAGAAACAGAGACATTAAGACACTCCTCCAAAAACAAAAGAAAGGGGGAGCCATGGGTAACCCTAGAGAACTTCTAAATTTAGTTCTCTATACCATTAATTTTTTAATCTTTGATAAAGATGCACTGGCTCCAGCAGACAGGTTTTATAACCCACCAGAAGAGCAGTGTCCAGTGCGAGCAGCTCTACTATCCTTAGATAATTGCCAGGTGATGTGGAGAGACCCAGAAAGTGGTGAATGGAAGGGACCAGATAGGCTAACTGCTTGGGGGGAGAGGATTTGCTTGCATCTCTACAGGTGGAAAAGGAATCAGATGGGTGCCTACAAGCCGCATTCGCCTTGTCCATCGCAGAAAGATGGAGCAGACCCTTGAAACAAAGGAGAAGACCCAAGAAATATCGGGTGGTTCTGTTGCTGATTGTGCTCACAAGAATTATTAGATTCCTGGCACATGAACTAATGGACAATGGAATCCTATTGGACTGTTTCTAGGACTTATGGACATGTGTAAATTTTCAGATTGATTCTTGTTATTTGTTACATTACTACTAGCCTGTGTTATATTGCTATGTGCTCATGTAAATTATGTATAATGCCTCCCATATTGATGGATTTATGTATACCATGTATATCTGTTACAAAGTTCTGGCCCATATTGATGGATTTATGTGTACCCCCTCAGAAACCCCCTATGTTTTAAAACAAAAGAAAGGGGGAGATGTTGGAATCCTTACTAACTGCTAAGTAATTAGAGTTGATCTAATCTTACAAGAAGATGTTTTGGGCAGAACCTGAAACAAGGTACTAAGTAGAACTAATTAATACAAGGCTTGTGTTCACACCTTTACTCATTGGAGTTCAATGAGTTCATACCTCCCTTGAAGCTCTTTGGGCCAGAGAGCACTATGGGAGAAAACCCATAATCCCTCTCTCTGGAAGGAGCATAAATATGCCAATGGGCCAGTCGAAGAAGTTCTTCAGAGGAAGACGCTACAAGTCGAGATTTCACCAGAATGACATGAAGACTGGAGCTGGCTGGAGGCTGAAGAAAGCAGAGGCAGAGGCTGAAGGACCAGACCATTGGATTTAAAGACATTTGGAGAGAGCTCTTGGAACCAAGCAGAGAGATAGGCCTCTAAGCTAACTGGGCTATATTGGAGATAATAAAAGATCTGAACTTTTATCACCTGGCTGCTTTTTGAGAAGAAAAAGATCACCACACTCTCCCAACCCTCTTTCCCCATTTTAAACTTAGGTGTCCCACTTGTATCACAAAGCTCACCCTTTTTAGACTCCCTCCCCCCTCTCCTTTGAATCTCTTCCCCTTTCTTGTACCCTTTCCTCATTACTCTTTTTCTTTTCCCCTTTTCTCTCCCCCTTTTTAATGAGGTGAGAGAGGATTTTATCTAAAACATGTATGTCAAGTATTTTCTCTTTGAGCCAACTCTGATGAGAGTAAGATTCACACAATGTTCCTCCCACTCTCTAAGTTCCCTCAGATATGATAAGTTCCCTTTGCCTCTCTGTTGGATGCAGTGTCCCTCTTTTTATCAACCCTTTCCCCCTTTTATGACATTATCCCTTTTCTATTTCTACTTCCCTTTTTTTGTTATATCAGTAAAATCAAATTATACATGTAGTCTTTTTTTATATCCACAACAGAAATACAATTCTCAAGAGTTCCTTTTACCTTTTCTGCATCTCTTGAGTCCTATGGTTAGAGATCAACTTTTTTGTTTAGTTCTGGGTTTTTCCTTAGAAACAAATAGAATTCATTTGTTTCATTAAATGTTCATCTTCTTCCCTGGAACAAAATGCTCAGCTTAGCTGGGTAGTTTATTTTTGGCTGCATTCAAAGTTCTTTTGCCTTTAAGAATATCAGATTCCAGGTCCTTCGATCCTTTAATGTGGAGGCAGCCAGATCTTGGGTGATCCTTATTGTGGTACCTCAGTATTTAAATTGTTTTTTTTTTTTTTTTTCTGGCTACTTGTAAAATTTTTTCCTTAATCTGATAGTTCTGAAATTTGGCCACAATATTCCTTGAAGTTTTTATTTTAGGGTCTTTTTCAGAGGGTGTTCAATGAATTCTTTCAATGCCTATTTTACCTTCTGATTCTATTACCTCTAGACAGTTCTCTTTGATGATTTCTTGTAAAATAGTATCTAAGCTCTTTTTTTTTCATCATAATTTCCGGAAAGTCCAATAATCCTCAGATTATCTTTCCTAGATCTATTTTCCAGGTCTATCATTTTTCCAAGTTGATATTTCATGGTTTTTTCCAGTTTACTTATTTATTTATTTATTTTTGGTTTTGCTTGACTGATTCTTGCTGTCTCAGTGAATCATTAGTATCTATTTGTTCAGTTCTGATTTTTAATGAATTATTTTCTTCATTAGCTTTTTTTTTTTTACTTCTTTCTGTATATGATCAATTGCGTTTTTAAATGAATTGTTTTGGTCTATGGAATTTTTTTCCATTTCACTAATTTTTATTTTTTTTTTTAGTGAATTATTTTCTGTTTCCAATTTACAGATCCTACTTTCTTGGGAGTTCTTTGTCTTTTCCAATTGACAAATCTTACTTTCCAGAGATTTTTTTTTTACTTTTTCCAATTGACAAATTTTGTTTCCCTGCACTTCCTGGGGATTTTTTATCTTTTCCAATTCATATTTCAGGAAATTGTTGCTCTCTTACAAAGCTTCTCTTTCCTTTCCCCATTTTTCTTCTAACTCTCTTCTGAGACTTTTAATGGTCTCTTCTATGAGAGCATTATGTAAAAGGGGACAGGTTACATTTCCCTTTAAGGTATTGTCTGATGCCTGTTTGCTATTAGTCTCTTCGGGGTTGCAGACTTGCTCTTTTTCTGTATAGAAGGTATCAATTGTCCTTTTCTTTTTTTATTCATTTTTTAAAGCCTTTAAGGTATGCCTTCAGGGCAAGGGGGTTACCAGCTTCCTCTGCAGAGCAGGGAGAGATATAAACCACCTACCGGCTCCCAGGTATGGGAGTGCTCTGAGTGAAAGTCTCCCCTTCCCCCAACTGGAGGTGATTAGCACTGGCTGCTATCCAAGTGCCCAGTTGAGCTGTGTGGTTTAGCAATTGCCCTAAAACAAGAGACTAGGTGGTGAAAGTATCACTGCCCCAGGCCAGAGCCCCTTATGGGGCTGTAGGTATTAGTAGCTGACTAGCAGATAGCCTGGCTTGGACCAGAAGTCTCTGCCCGGAAGCAAATCACCCGGAAAGCTCTATTGCTCCAAGTCAAGCCCCCCACTGTGCAGATTAGAGGCTGCCCTGGGCTGTGCCCCCCTGCCATGCAGGTTCACAACTGGCCCAATGAAAAGCCCAGTACTGCAGGTTGGGGCTGTGAACTTGTGCTGCGATCTGTGCTCTCACTTTCGGTTTGGGGCTCCACTGCTCTAGTCTCCCCACCCCTGCCCGTGCTGATCTTCTCCTTACGCCAAGGACAAACCTTTTCTGGTGAGACTCCAAATTATCTTCTGCTGGTAAGTTGTTATACTTCTAATCTTTATGAGTTGTACCAGTCAAGCCTATTTTTGAGGTTGAATATAATATTGATAATGAGGGTAAGAGAGGAGCTTAGAAAGTCGTGTGTGCCTTCTCCGCCATGTTGGCTCTGCCCCCTCCTTGATTAAATTTCAATGAGTGTAAGTTTCCTTGCATCATAAAATTTCTTTCATTTCTCTTTTATGTGAGGTAATTTATCCCATTATACCTTACCTTTTCTTTCAGTACATTTATTTCTTTTTTCTTTCTGGTTAATATTGTTTTTAGATATCATCCCATCATATTTAATTTTTACCCATTTCTTCTGCCTATTGATACTCCTTCTGATTGCCCTAATGATGATAAAATTTTTCAAAGTTACAGGTATCATCTTCCCATGAAGGAATGTAACCAGTTTAACATTATTGATTTCCCTTATATTCCTTTCCTTTTTTACCTTGTTATGATTTTCTTGGGTCTTGCATTTGAAAATCAAACTTTCTCTTCAATTCAAGAATGGTTGAAACTCTCTATTTCATTAAATTTCCATTACCACTCCCACCGATGGATTACACTACTTTTGATGGATGGCTGATCCTTATCTGGGTAATACAACAGAGCCCTTCAATCAGTCTTCATTAAGGAATCACTGTAATTAATCCCTCTGACCAATTTTTTGATATCATCACTTTTTTGTGGTCTGAAAGTTCCAGAGTT
Source organism: Antechinus flavipes (assembly GCF_016432865.1). Lineage (NCBI taxonomy): Eukaryota > Metazoa > Chordata > Mammalia > Dasyuromorphia > Dasyuridae > Antechinus > Antechinus flavipes. The sequence continues at coordinate 267,258,370 of NC_067401.1, forward strand.
AGCTGCTATCAATTCAGTTGTCCTCAAAACCTATTGTTGGCATGAAGAAAAGAGTCTGTAGCTAGGAAATTGTTTGATTTTTTACCCTTTTCTGGTCCTTTCATTCTGGAATTTGTTTTGAGATAATATTTTAAAGGCATTTGGAGTGTAATTTAGGAGAGTTCATGGATTTCTTTGCTTTTTTCTCCCACCATATTAGCTGTGGCTTCTACTATATGTGTTTCTTAAGTACTAGGAAGCCACTAGAATGTATTGAATAAGTGTGTGATATGGTAATAACTGTGTTTTAGAAAATCACTTTGAGAGTTTAATCAAAGGTCATTTCTAATGAAGAGAGACTTCAGATCAAAGAATATCTATTTGGAAGATTCCAGGTGTGAGGTAAGGAGGACCCATACTAGAAAGGTAAATGTGTCAGAAGACAGAAAGTTATATAAAAGAAATATTGTGAAGATAAAACTTTCATAACAGAATAGATATAATATCTGAGAATAATGAGTCAAAGATAATTCCTGGTCTGAAGCCTGGGTGATTGGAAAAATAATGGTAACCTCAACAATATCAGGTAAGTGTGGAAGGGAAGAGAAATTAAGGGCAAATATAATTTTAGTTACTGATTTGTTGAAATACTATTCCAATTAGTATGCATGTTTTCCATGCTTATTAAAATTTAAATCACAGGAAGAAATATGAAATTCATGTAATCACAGTTTAATAGGATTTTACTGTGAGAAGAGATCTCACTGGTTTTTGGCATAGTTAGGTGATGCAATAGAGAGTGCTAGGCCTGAAGTCAAGAAGACCTGAGTCTAAATTAATATCAGATACTTGCTAGTGGTGTGATCCTGGACAAGGCACCTACTTACCCCTTGTTTACTGCATTTTTCTCATCTATAAAAGGAGCATAATAACTCCATTCACCTCCCAGGGTTATACAAATGTTAGCTATCATTATCATTATAATTGTCATTATCACTGTTTCTATCAATATTACCTCAACCCAACCTTTAAAAAAATTCTCATTACCATTTAATAGACAAATTTTCATCCAGTATTTAGATATAGAATTTTGGTTAAGCATAGGACCTACAGAAACAGTAATTCAATTTTTATATAATTTCAATGGATAGGCTATTTCAGAATATGTTTTGTCATTAACTATACAGTAGTTAGATATTTTTGCATGAATTATCTCCAATTATAATCTCCTATGAGATGGTCCCCTTTCTTCTCTTATTTTTATATTATCTCAAAGGCAAATATTTGTGGCACATATGCATTGGATCTTCACAAACATAGCTAATGGACATAAAAGAAAAAAAAAAAAAGAAAGGCAAATCTCCTATGACTAAATCAAATGGATGTAGATATTTTATGAATGAGTTCAACTCTTACTTGACTAGATGATCCAAGCTCATTTCTGATGTGTTTTTGCTTTCTTGGTCATTAGTTTTTGTATTTTGTTAGAGAAACATTTTAACCTGGCGAAAGCCAAGTGTATATTGTAAGTCTGGAGATGGTCAATTTGAAACTCATTTTGACAGCACAAAATATTAATGAAGAAAATCTAAAAAATGATATGTATATTTTCTAGATTTTTCAATTACTTTTAATTACGTTCTCCCTATAACCATGAGCTCAGACAGCTTTTAGCAAAGGAAAATTAACTTAACACTCAGTGAGTTTTGCCATGCTTAAAATTCTATTATTTTTGACTTTGGATATTTGAAGAGATTCTTTTTTGCTCTCTAACTTTTTATTTTAAAGATTTTGGGGAAATATTTTAAGGATTTGAAACCAATAGAATGTTTAGCTCAGAGAACTCAACTTTCTATGAATCATTTTCAAATTATTCAAGGAATAACCATTTTAGAGTATACATCAAAAGTCTCAAACTAGTTAGTTAGGAATCAGAAAGTAATAATATTGAAATGTGGGTACCTTAATTTTTCCAAAATTGATATATGTCAGAATCAGATCCAGACACAGATTTGTGAATGAAATTGGGGAGAAAAGTGATTAGATCCTCTGACTGACCCTTCTGGAACTGATGATTAGGCCTACTTTTTTTTTTTTGTCCTCTCTTCTCTATCTTCTATCAATTTTCCCTCTTCAATACTTTTTTCTTTTTCTTGCAAGCAACATACAGTAGATACATTTTTGAGATTTTGATCCTGCCCTCTACCTTCCCCCAACAACAAAACAAGATAGAGAGGATTCTAGTCCATCAAGTCTTTTCTCCAGCTCTACCAGGAACAAATGTTTTATATAGTTTTCTCTGAATAGCCAGGATTAGACTCCAAATCCAGCTGACAATACTCCAGATCTCATGGCATTCTAGGAAGCAGAGCAGTAAATCTTCCTTATATTTTCTAAAGAAGCCATAACAAAATTGTTCTTTCTCAAGAACCAATATTTAAGATAAATGAAATTGAATAGAAATAATTGTATAAACACATATGCATATAACATTTACTGTTTAATTTTTTATTAGTATAGAAATTTTGTTATATCTTGCCATTTTACTGAAAAAAAATAAAGTATTTCACTTATTTTATCATGGAGGCAACATGGTACAGTGCAAATAAAACTGGCTGAGTCAAAAAAAAAAAAACAAAAAAAAACTTGGTTTTAAATCCTTACTCTGGTTATTACCTCCTGTTTGACCTTGGCCACACTTGCTGGATTATTATTTCTTTTAGCATTTAGTACTGTCCTTGGCATGTATTAAGCACTTAATAAAGGAGAGTTAATAGAATGATCAATTATAAAATACTAAGGATTTGTAGAGAGATTCTGAGGTCCCATCCAGGTCTAATTCTCTAGCCTAATGATGTTGCTTACATTATTTTTGGCCTACAATTAATGGAGAGAGACAGACAGATACAGACAGACACAGACAGATAGAGATAGGCAGGGAGGCAGAGAAACAGAGAGAGACGTAGCCATACACAAGAGATCTATAGAGCCAGAGAAAGATAGAGAAATATATACAGATATGCAGAGAAGCAGAGGGAGGGATACACAGAGGTAAAGAGAAATAGAAAGAAAGATGAGAAGGAAGTAACAGGCAGAGCTAAAGAAGATGGAAGTCAAGAAAAATTGAAGGGAAGAGTGAAAGAGAGGGAGGAAGGTAAGAAAGATAAAAGAGAGAGATTGAGATAGAGACAGAGAAAGAGCATAGAAGAGGCAGAATCAAAACAATTTACTTATGAGAAAACAATTTCCTAATTCTAAAATACTAATTTCAAAGTAAGTTTTTTTTGATTTTATGTAAGGGGACAGACCTTGAACAAAGCTGCAGAAATATAGGCAACCATTCATGAGCTCCATTAAATCATTTTCAATGCTGCTAAGGAGATTTAAGATATTAAAAAATTAAGAAATTTTAAAATGTATTTAGTGCTAGCTACTAAGGGCCTAATGAGAGCTGAAAGAAATTGACTTGGTCCAACTTAAATATTAGGAGGCTCTAGTGGATATCCTTTCCAGAAATGAGGACTGAAAATGAATGGGGAAAAAAAAATCGTGGTCAGAGAAGTTCTTTTGCATATTTTTACGCTCAGAGTGGATTTGTGTTTGATTATTGACACATCATAAAATATATATTTGGTCCAATATATTAAATACAAATATATCAATATTATATTGTATAACCAATATAATATAAAACAATATATAATATTATCATATATTTTGTTTATTTTATATATTTATATTTAGAAAATATATATTTTTATTGTCAAATTTGTATAAATTTTTTATTTATATTATTATTTATGCATATTATACATATACAATTACATCTATTATATATAACAATACTATCTATCTATCTATCTACACAATATAACAATATAAAAATAATTCCAGTCCCACAAGACAATTATAGCATCCTCTTTGAGGAAGAAGAACACACACTGTATCATTAGCAGAAAGCAGCAACTCATTTAAAGGAAAGTGCTGTAGCATACCGTAGCAACGTAATTAAGAAACATCAAAGATCTGATTCAGATTTAGGTTTCAAAAGCAGGTACAGAGATAGTAAAGACTAGAAATGGGGTATTTTTAGTTCTGAAAAGGCAGACATGTGAGAGGTGTTCTAGGAAATATCTGAACTCAAAAATACTTGAGGAATAATATCCTTTACTTCTGGAAAGGTGGGAATTTCCATGAGGTTATATAGTTTTATAGGAATGCCCCTTTTATTTTATTAGTCCATCAAAATTAAAAGTTTAGTTATGTGATTTATAATTCCTTTCTTGTTGTAGACAATGTATTTATTGGAGGCTTGGCATATATTTACCTAAATACCCCCTTTACCACAAAATACTCCATACTCTATCTCTGCTGATTAATATAAGTACTTCAAAGAATTTTTCAAAGTGGGATCATTAAGTCAGCCATATATAACTAAGGCACCTACTGGACAAGTATTTATGACATTGGAGAAAAAAAGAAGAAAGAAAAGAAAATATGCACATAATTGATTTTGACTTAAACACTAACAAAAACTACAATCTATTATCACCACTAATCCCAAGACACATACAGGTTATCACATCATATTTCATTTCCCATCATGTAAATAGTTTATGTTTACTTCACTAGCTATCACATAGCTAACATAATTTTTTTTGTAAGACTGTACATTTATAATATATATCAAATGTCTTGCTTCCTCAAAGAGTGATTAGAGTGGGGAGAAAGGGAAAGAATAATGAACATTAAAATTTTTGTTTGCATGCTTATGAGAAAAAATTTAAAAATTAAATTAAAAAAATGTATTTTTGATACATAGTTCCAGTTCTTGTGCCTAGGACATCATCATTTAGAGACTATATCAGTTGTAACTCAATGTTATATTACTATGAATTCATAATCTCAAATATATGGGACTTGTTCATATGAAAATCCATCTGTCTTTTCATTCTGCATAAATTCTCTAAAGTTTCTTATTATAAATTCTTACTTGATGTTCTGCCCAATGTTTTAGTTGGCATTCTTGTACATTTATAGTGGGATCTATTCAACATCCATTCACTCCTCATTCTTTTTATTTTTTAATTTTTATTTAATAATTACTTTATATTGACAGAATCCATGCCAGGGTAATTTTTTTTTTTTTACAACATTATCCTTTGCACTCGTTTCTGTTCAAATTTTTTTCCCCTCCCTCCCTCCACCCTCTCGCCTAGATGACAAGCAGTCCTTTATATGTTGGATATGTTGCAGTATATCCTAGATACAATATATGTTTGCAGAACCGAACAGTTCTCTTGTTGCATAGGGAGAATTGGATTCAGAAGGTATAAATAACCCGGAAGAAAAACAAAAATGCAGATAGTTCACATTCGTTTCCCAGTGTTCTTTCTTTGGGTGTAGCTGCTTTTGTCCGTCATTTATCAATTGAAACTCAGTTAGGTCTCTTTGTCAAAGAAATCCACTTCCATCAAAATATGTCCTCATACAGTATCGTTGTCGAAGTGTATAATGATCTCCTGATTCTGCTCATTTCACTTAGCATCAGTTCATGTAAGTCTCGCGAGTCCTCTCTGTATTCATCCTGCTGGTCATTTCTTACAGAACAATAATATTCCATAACATTCATATACCACAATTTACCCAGCCATTCTCCAATTGATGGGCATCCATTCATTTTCCAGTTTCTAGCCATTACAAACAGGGCTGCTACAAACATTTTGGCACATACAGGTCCCTTTCCCTTCTTTAGTATTTCTTTGGGATATAAGCCCAATAGAAACACTGCTGGATCAAAGGGTATGCACAATTTGATAATTTTTTGGGCATAATTCCAGATTGCTCTCCAGAATGGTTGGATTCGTTCACAACTCCACCAAAAATGCATTAGTGTCCCAGTTTTCCCGCATCCCCTCCAACCTTCATCATTATTTTTTCCTGTCATCTTAGCCAATCTGACAGGTGTGTAGTGGTATCTCAGAGTTGTCTTAATTTGCATTTCTCTGATCAATGATGATTTGGAACACTCTTTCATATGAGTGGTAATAGTTTCAATTTCATCCTCTGAAAATTGTCTGTTCATATCCTTTGACCATTTATCAATTGGAGAATGGCTTGATTTCTTATAAATTTGAGTCAGTTCTCTATATATTTTGGAAATGAGGCCTTTATCAGAACCTTTAACTGTGAAGATGTTTTCCCAGTTTGTTGCTTCCCTTCTAATCTTGTTTGCATTAGTTTTGTTTGTACAAAGGCTTTTTAATTTGATGTAATCAAAATTTTCTATTTTGTGATCAGTAATGGTCTCTAGTTCATCTTTGGTCACAAATTTCTTTCTCCTCCACAAGTCTGAGAGATAAACTATTCTATGTTCCTCTAATTTATTTATAAACTCGTTATTTATGCCTAGGTCATGGACCCATTTTGATCTTATCTTGGTATATGGTGTTAAGTGTGGGTCCATGCCTAATTTCTGCCATATTAATTTCCAATTATCCCAGCAGTTTTTATCAAATAATGAATTCTTTTCCCAGAAGTTAGGGGCTTTGGGTTTGTCAAACACTAGATTGTTATAGTTGACTGTTCTGTCTTGTGAACCTAACCTTTTCCACTGATCCACTAATCTATTTCTTAGCCAATACCAAATGGTTTTGATGACTGCTGCTTTATAATATAATTTTAGATCAGGTACAGCTAGGCCACCTTCATTTGATTTTTTTTTTTCATTAATTCCCTTGAGATTCTCGACTTTTTATTGTTCCATATGAATTTTGTTGTTATTTTTTCTAGATCATTAAAATATTTTCTTGGAAGTCTGATTGGTATAGCACTAAATAAATAGATTAGTTTAGGGAGTATTGTCATCTTTATTATGTTCACTCGGCCGATCCAAGAGCACTTAATATTTTTCCAATTATTTAAGTCTGACTTTATTTGTGTGGAGACTTTTTTATAATTTTGCTCATATAATTCCTGACTTTCCTTTGGTAGATAGATTCCCAAATATTTTATGGTAGCAACAGTTATTCTGCATGGAATTTCTCTTTGTATCACTTGCTGTTGGGTTTTGTTGGTGATGTATAAAAATGCTGAAGATTTATGGGGATTTATTTTGTAGCCAGCTACTTTGCTAAAATTATGAATTATTTCTAATAGCTTTTTAGTAGAATTTCTGGGGTTCTCTACGTATACCATCATATCATCTGCAAAGAGTGATAGTTTGGTTTCCTCATTACCTACTCTAATTCCTTTAATATCTTTCTCGACTCTTATTGCCGAGGCTAGTGTTTCTACTACGATATTAAATAATAATGGTGATAGTGGGCAACCTTGCTTCACTCCAGCTCTTACTGGGAAAGGTTCCAGTTTTTCCCCATTGCATATGATGCTCACTGATGGTTTTAAATATATGCTCCTGACTATTTTAAGGAAAAGTCCATTTATTCCTATGCTCTCAAGTGTTTTTATTAGGAATGGATGTTGGATTTTATCAAATGCTTTTTCTGCATCTATTGAGATGATCATATGCTTTTTGTTTGTTTGGTTATTGATATAGTCAAGTAAGCTAATAGTTTTCCTAATATTGAACCAGCCCTGCATTCCTGGTATAAATCCTACTTGGTCATAGTGTATTATCCTGGTGACGATTTTCTGTAATCTTTTTGCTAATATTTTATTTAAGATTTTAGCATCAATATTCATTAGGGAGATTGGTCTAGAATTTTCTTTCTCTGTTTTCAGCTGACCTAGTTTAGGTATCAGTACCATGTCTGTGTCATAAAAGGAGTTTGGTAGGACTCCTTCAATCCCTATTTGTTCAAATAGTTTATTTAGCATTGGAGTTAATTGTTCTTTAAATGTTTGGTAGAATTCCCATGTAAATCCATCTGGTCCTGGGGATTTTTTCTTAGGGAGTTGATTGATAGTTTGTTCTATTTCTTTTTCTGAGATGGGACTGTTTAGGATATTTACTTCTTCCTCTGTTAGTTTGGGTAAGCTATATTTTTGGAGGTATTTTTCTATTTCATTTAAGTTGTCGAATTTATTGGCATAAAGTTGGGCAAAGTAACTCCTAATTATTGCTCTAATTTCCTCTTCGTTAGTGGCGAGTTCTCCCTTTTCATTTTTAAGACTAACAATTTGATTTTCCTCTTTCCTTTTTTTAATCAGATTTACTAAGGGTTTGTCTATTTTGTTGGTTGTTTCATAGAACCAACTCTTAGTTTTGTTAATTAATTCAATAGTTTTTTTACTTTCAATTTTATTGATCTCTCCTTTTATTTTTAGGATTTCAAGTTTAGTGTTTGACTGGGGGTTTTTTATTTGTTCCTTTTCTAGCATTTTTAGTTGCAAACCCAATTCATTGACCTTCTCTTTCTCTATTTTATACAAATAGGCCTCTAGAGATATGAAATTTCCCCTTATTACCTCTTTGGCTGCATCTCATACATTTTGGTATGACGTCTCATTATTATCGTTTTCTTGGGTGAAGTTATTAATTATGTCTATGATTTGCAGTTTCACCCAATCATTCTTTAGTATGAGATTATTTAGTTTCCAATTATTTTTTGGTCTACTTTCCCCAGGCTTTTTGTTGAATGTAATTTTCATTGCATCGTGGTCTGAAAAGGATGCATTTACTATTTCTGCCTTACTGCATTTGAGTTTGAAGTTTTTATGTCCTAATATATGGTAAATTTTTGTATAGGTTCCATGAACTGCTAAAAAGAAAGTGTATTCCTTTCTGTCTCCATTACATTTTCTCCAGAGATCTATCATATCTAACTTTTCTAGTATTCTATTTACCTCTTTGACTTCTTTCTTATTTATTTTGTGGTTTGATTTATCTAATTCTGAGAGTGCAAGGCTAAGATCTCCCACTATTATAGTTTTACTGTCTATTTCTTCTTGCAGCTCTCTTAATTTCTCTTTTAAGAATTTAGATGCTACACCACTTGGTGCATATATGTTTAATATAGATAGTGCTTCATTATCCATACTACCCTTTAGCAAGATATAGTGCCCTTCCTTATCTCTTTTAATTAGATCAATTTTTGCTTTAGCTTGATCTGAGATCAGGATGGCTACTCCTGCTTTTTTGACTTCACCTGAAGCATAGTAGATTTTGCTCCAACCTTTTACCTTTAACCTGCATGTATCTCCCCGCTTCGGGTGTGTTTCCTGTAAACAACATATTGTAGGATTCTGGCTTTTAATCCATTCTGCTAACCGCTTCCTCTTTATGGGGGAGTTTACCCCATTCACATTTATGGTTAGAATGACCAATTCTGTATTACTTGCCATCTTGTTAACCCCAGTTTATGCTTTTCTCCCTTCTTTCCCCTTTCCCCCCTTCCCAGTATTAAGCTTGTGAGCACCACTTGCTTCTCACAGCTCTCCCTTTTTAGTATCTCTCCCCCCGCCTTAGAGTTCCTCTCCCTATCTTACCCCTTTCCCTCCCAGTTTCCGTATTCCCTTCTACTTATTCCTTCCCTTTTCACTTTTCCCTTCTCACTTTTCAATGAGGTGGGAGAAGTTTCACCATAGATTGAATATGTCTTAAGATTTTTCACTTAAAGCCAATTCTGAAGGCAGTAAGATACCCACTATATTCATCCCCCTCCCTTCTTTCTCTCAGATATAATAGGTTTCCTATGCCTCTTCATGAGATGTACTACCCCCACTTTACCCTTTTTCTGGTACAATGTCCTTTCCACATCAATTTTTAGAACAAGGTATACATGTATTCTTTATACATCTATATAGTCAAAATATAGTTCCCAAGATTAATCTTTATCTTTTTAGATTTCTCTTGAGTTCTGTATTTGTATATCAAACTTTTTGTTAAGTTCTGGCTTTTTCATCAAAAATAGATGAATTTCGCTTACTTCATTGAATGTCCATCTTCTTCCCTGGAAAAAGATGCTCATTCTTGCTGGGTAAGTTATTTTTGGTTGCATACCAAGTTCCTTAGCCTTTCGGAATATCGTATTCCAGGCCCTTCAGTCTTTTAATGTGGATGCTGCCAGATCCTGGGTGATCCTTATTGTGCCTCCTTGATACTTGAATTGGGTTTTTCTAGCCACTTGCAATATTTTTTCCTTCATCTGAGGGTTCTGGCATTTGGCCACTATATTCCTTGGTGTTTTGGTTTAGGATCCCTTTCAGTGGGTGATCGATGAATCCTTTCAATGTTTATTTTTAACTCTGTTCCTATGACTTCTGGGCAGTTCTCTTTGATAATTTCCTGGAAAATAGTGTCCAGGCTCTTTTTTTCATCATGTTTTTCTGGAAGTCCAATGACTCTCAGATTGTCTGTCCTGGATCTGTTTTCCATGTCTGTTGTCTTCCGCAGAAGGTATTTCACATTCTTTTCCATTGTTTGATTTTTTTGGATTTGCTTGACTGATTCTTCTTGTCTCCTCGAGTCATTCAATTCCAATTGTTCAATTCTGATTTTCAGTGAAGTATTTTCTTCATTCACTTTTTAAAAATCTTTTTCTAATTGTCCCATTGAGTTCTTTTGTTCTGTGGAATTTTTTTCCATTTCGCCAATTTTGTTTTCCAGTTCACCAATCCTATTTTTCAAGGATTTTACTTCTTTATCCACTCTCTCTTTAACTGACTTCTCCAGGCTCTTTTGCCAAGCCTCCCTCTCCTTTTCCCAAGCTTCCCTCTCCTTTTGCCAAGCCTCACTCTGCTTTTCCCAGTTTTCTTCTAGCTGCCTTGTGAGAGCCTTTTTAATTACTTCTATGAGGTTCATTTGTGCTGAGGAACAGATGATCTCCTCCTTTGGGGATTCACCTGGGGACTGTCTGTTTTTAGTCTCCTCAGGATTTAGAGTCTGCTCTCTATCTGTGTAGAAGATGTCAAGGGTTAAAGTCCTCTTCAGTTTCTTGCTCATTCTGTCTACTAATCAAAGACAGACTAGCAAAGAAAAACAGAAAAAACTGGAGTCTTTCTTTGGGGGAGGGGCTGGGTGTGTTACCGAGCTTCCTCTACAGACTGTGGGGGGCAGCAGTGAGGCACTAGCCCTACTGTGCTGCGCCTGCGCTCTGCGATCCCAGAGCGTGCTGAGTCACTGTGGGGGGGGGGGAGGGGAGACCGGGGGGCAGTCAGGTCCCGAGAGACTCCAGCTGTTTGGGGTTGTATTCTTCACCCCTGGTGTTTTTAGCTTCTCTGCTGGGCTGCTGACTTGCTGCCGGAGCAAAGTATCTAATCCTGTAGTGAAGCTCTCCCCGCAGAGACGGCTGCAATCACTCCCCACCCCCTCTCCAGTCTGCTCCCGTGCTCTCACTGCTGCTGCCCGCTGCCTGCGCCCGATCTAAAACCATCCCAGCCCTCCAGAAAAGACAGACCTTTCTTGGTGAATCTCAAGGATGGCTTCTCTTGGTAACTATTTGTGGGTTTTTTTTTTTTTCAGTCAAGCATTAATTCAGAGGCTTGTAATGAAATGGATAGTGAGAGAAAGCATGGAGCTATACAATTGTGTGCCTCCTCTCTGCCATCTTAACCGGAAGTCCCCTCTCATTTAAATCTAATTTCCTTGTATCCATCTTTCTTTTAAAATGACATTTTTTGGACTTCTGGTTAAGATGGCGGAGAGGAGGCTCACAGCTACATAAGCTCCACGCTTTCTCTCATTATTCACTTCATTACAAGCCTCTGAGTCAATACTTGACTGAAAAAAACCCACATATAGTTACCAAGAGAAGCCATCCTTGAGATCTGCCAAGAAAGGTCTGTCTTTACTGGAGGGCTGGGGCGGTCTTAGATCGGGCACAGGCGGCGGGCAGCGGCAGTGAGAGCACGGGAGCAGACTGGAGAGGGGGTGAGGAGTGATTGCAGCCGTCTCTGCGGGGAGAGCTTCACTACAGGTTTGGATACTTTGCTCCGGCAGCAAGTCAGCAGCCCAGCAGAGTAGCTAAAAACACCGGGGCTGAAGAATACAACCCCAAACAGCTGGAGTCTCTCCGGACCTGGCCGCCCCCTCCTTCCCCCCCTCCCCCCCCCCACAGTGACTCAGCACGCTTTGGGATCTCAGAGCGCACGCGCAACACAGTCCTGCTAGTGCCTCACTGCTTCCCCCTGCAGTCTGTAGAGGAAGCTCGATAACACACCCAGCCCCCCCCCCCCCCCCCCAAAGAAAGACTCCAGTTTTTTCTGTTTTTCTTTGGTAGTTTGTCTTTGATTATTAGACAGAATGAGCAAGAAGCTGAAGAGGACTTTAACCCTTGACAGCTTCTATACAGATAGAGAGCAGACTCTAAATCCTGAGGAGACTAAAAACAGGCTGTCTCCAGGTGAATCCCCAAAGGAGGAGATCATCTGTTCCTCAACACAGATGAACCTCATAGAAGTGATTAAAAAGGCTCTCACAAGGGAGCTAGAAGAAAAATGGGGAAAGCAGAGTGAGGCTTGGCAAAAGGAGAGGGAAGCTTGGGAAAAGGAGAGGGAGGCTTGGCAAAAGAGCCTGGAGAAAGTTAAAGAGAGAGTGGATAAAGAAGTAAAATCCTTGAAAAATAGGATTGGTGAATTGGAAAACAAAATTGGCGAAATGGAAAAAAATTCCACAGAACAAAAGAACTCAATTGGACAATTAGAAAAAGATTTTTAAAAAAGTGAGTGAAGAGAATACTTCACTGAAAATCAGAATTGAACAAGTGGAATTGAATGACTCGAGGAGACAAGAAGAACCAGTCAAGCAAATCCAAAAAAATCAAACAATGGAGAAAAATGTGAAATACCTTCTGGGAAAGACAACAGACCTGGAAAACAGATCCAGGAGAGACAATCTGAGAATCATTGGACTTCCAGAAAAACATGATGAAAAAAAGAGCCTGGACACTATTTTCCAGGACATTATCAAAGAGAACTGCCCAGAAGTCATAGGAACAGAGGAAAAAATAAACATTGAAAGGATTCATCGATCACCCACTGAAAGGGATCCTAAAATCAAAACACCAAGGAATATAGTGGCCAAATGCCAGAACCCTCAGATGAAGGAAAAAATATTGCAAGCGGCTAGAAAAACCCAATTCAAGTATCAAGGAGCCACAATAAGGATCACCCAGGATCTGGCAGCATCCACATTAAAAGATCGAAGGGCCTGGAGGCTAGTGTTTCTAATAGGATATTAAATAATAATGGTGATAGTGGGCAACCTTGCTTCACTCCAGATCTTACTGGGAAAGGTTCCAGTTTTTCCCCATTGCATATGATGCTCACTGATGGTTTTAAATATATGCTCCTGACTATTTTAAGGAAAAGTCCATTTATTCCTATGCTCTCAAATGTTTTTATTAGGAATGGATGTTGGATTTTATCAAATGCTTTTTCTGCATCTATTGAGATGATCATATGGTTTTTGTTTGTTTGGTTATTGATATAGTCAATTATGCTCATAGTTTTCCTAATATTGAACCAGCCCTGCATTCCTGGTATAAATCCTACTTGGTCATAGTGTATTATCCTGGTGACAATTTTCTGTAATCTTTTTGCTAATATTTTATTTAAGATTTTAGCATCAATATTCATTAGGGAGATTGGTCTATAATTTTCTTTCTCTGTTTTCAGCCTACCTGGTTTAGGTATCAGTACCATGTCTGTGTCATAAAAGGAGTTTGGTAGGACTCCTTCAATCCCTATTTTTTCAAATACTTTATATAACATTGGAGTTAATTGTTCTTTAAATGTTTGGTAGAATTCACATGTAAATCCATCTGGTCCTGGGGATTTTTTCTTAGGGAGCTGATTGATAGTTTGTTCTATTTCTTTTTCTGAGATGGGACTGTTTAGGATATTTACTTCTTCCTCTGTTAGTTTGGGTAAGCTGTATTTTTGGAGGTATTTTTCTATTTCATTTAAGTTGTCGAATTTATTGGCATAAAGTTGGGCAAAGTAACTCCTAATTATTGCTCTAATTTCCTCTTCATTAGTGGCGAGTTCTCCCTTTTCATTTTTAAGACTAACAATTTGATTTTCCTCTTTCCTTTTTTTAATCAGATTTACTAAGGGTTTGTCTATTTTGTTGGTTTTTTCATAGAACCAACTCTTAGTTTTATTAATCAATTCAATAGTTTTTTTACTTTCAATTTTATTGATCTCTCCTTTTATTTTTAGAATTTCAAGTTTAGTGTTTGACTGGGGGTTTTTAATTTGTTCCTTTTCTAGCATTTTTAGTTGCAAGCCCAATTCATTGACCTTCTCTTTCTCTATCTTATACAAATAGGCCTCTAGAGATAGGAAATTTCCCCTTATTACCGCTTTGGCTGCATCCCATACATTTTGGTATGATGTCTCATTATTATCGTTTTCTTGGGTGAAGTTATTTATTATATTCTCAAGGGACTATAATTGTGAGGGAGCCTCATAGGATGTCAAGCTTGTGAGTAATAAATTTTCTGATTAGTGACTTTTTTAAAATGTTAAGGTTCAGAAGGAGACCCCAAAAGATTGGGGTCACAGACCAGTGTTGCAAGATTATCTTTTTGACAGCTAACAATATTTGTAGGAGTATCCTAAGACCAGAAGAGGTTAGAACCAGATTGTTAGAACAAAAGCATCCTAAGTTCAGGGGACCCCATCACTGCTACATTTCTCCTAGGAAGAGCTATACCTCATCAAGAATAAATACTCCATCTTTTTTTTTTTTAATTTAATTTTATTTAATACTAACTTTGTATTGACAGAATCCATGCCAGGATAATTTTTACACAGCATTATCCCTTGCAATCACTTATGTTTCGTTTTTTCCCCTCCCTCCCTCCTTCCCCCCAAGATGGCAAGCAGTCCTATATATGTTAAATATGTTGCAGTATATCCTAGATACAATACATATTTGCAGAACCGAACAGTTCTCCCACTGCACAGGGAGAATTGGATTCAGAAGGTAAAAATAACTCGGGAAGAAAATCAAAAATCAAATAGTTCACATTCATTTCCCAGTATTCCTTCTTTGGGTGTAGCTGTTTCTGTCATCTTGCTATATTCTTACCCACAATTATGTCATAGTTGGTAATTACCAAAGTGTTCTTAGTGGTACCTTAAAATTATTTTTAATAATCTTTTGAATTTTGCTTATTTCATTGAAAAAATTGATATTTGAAGAGCTTAAAAATTAGATAATTTCTAGAACACATTTCTTTTGTAAATATTTGGCTAGGATTAGTCATTCTTTTGTGATCTAGTCATTCTAAGAATACATGCCACTTCTCTAGCTATTGGGCAAACAATGAAAAAAACATGAATCTGAATGTGATTGCATTAGTACCACTGGGAAAAGAGAGAATGATTTTAAAAATTCCCTGTCAATGTTTTTCCTAATCTGTTATTTCATACTTCTTTATTTTATAGGTGAATTTATTCTTTTAAAATATTCTTTATTTCCCATCTGTGTTCCTTTGAAGTGGATTTTTGCCCTACCTGTGATATATTATTTTAATACCTCCATCTTTTGGTGTCTCTAGTTGCCTTTAAAGCTCATCAAATATGCCACATCTCAGAGGAAAGCAATCTAGATAATATACCTCCATTTTAATGTCCTTCAACTCAGATTAAAAAAATATATATTCTGAATTGAAAGTCACATGTACATATTGTTTTCCCCCACTCCAAATGGATATTTATCTAGGAAGTATTTAATTGTGGAGTTGAATTCAATTGGTTCCCCTTTGTCTCTTTTATTATTTTTATTATAGCTTTTTTATTGACAGAACATGCATGGATAATTTTTCAATATTGAAACTTGCAATCACTTCTGTTCCAACTTCTCCCTTCACTCCCCTAAATTTTTGCCTCTCTTTTAAGTTTGTTTCCCATTGTTCCTCTGGGGAAAAAAAAACACTGAACAAATGCAATTTTATTTTTTGTTATATTTTCTATTGTAGTAAGCAAGCTCCTAGATAGCTTGCCTACTCTTCCATATCAAATTAAAAAAAAAAACAGTTTTGTAAAACATAAAATATGGGCACCAAAATCATTAGTGGAGTCCTCAAGGAACAATGTTGAAGAACTACTCATAATTTATATTTTTGTATTCCTGTATGATTCATAACAATGATAGAATGACCAATTGCTCATTAAGATATTTTAAACTATTTAGTGTGTCAGATACTAAGGGAAAAAAAAATAGTCCATGGTTCCAATAATATATTTAAATTCAATTTTATTTTTTAAATTAAAACAATTTCTTACCCAGTCACAAATATTTACCACTAAAAAAAAAAGAAAACATGAAGCAGCTCTATATAGCAAAGTGGATAGAATACTAGCCCTGAACTCTAGAGAACCTGAGTTCAAATATGACCTCAGCCACTTAATACTTCTTAGCTGTTCTGAATACCCTGGGCAAGTCATGTAATTTTTATTACCTCAGGGTGAGGGAAAAAAGCAATATGTAATTCTATATTCTGATTCCATCAATTCCTTGACAATTGAATCATTATGGTGCCCATATTAAATAATTCATTCAAAACTGTCTTAAGATGTCTGAGTAGGCATTATATAGGAACTTATCCACCTCATGCCATCATAAAGCTTTTTGCCTTGACTCAAAGATGGAATAAAATCATGAATTCTTTACAGATGATTCTGTGCATTATATACTTCTTGTACATAATCATTATGATGCCCTGTGTGAGGATTGGCTGCTGGCTGAAAGAGTATCATCTAGTCAAAGAAAACCTCTCTTCACTCTACAGATGATTAATCCCTTCAAGCACCTAGAAAGGTTTGTTGGGCCATTACATTGTGGGCTCTTTAAGAATTCCCTGGGAACACTTGCTATTTTAGTCCAACCTTTAAAGTCATGGACTTGTGAATATCTTTTACTCATTTTCTCCCTCTCCCTATAGAGCATCCAAATTCTAAAGGCAAAATTAAATTGGGTTTAAAGTTGGAAGAATATAGTAAAATTCAACTAGTGGATAAACTTAACTTTCCCCTCTCAGAACTAGATAAATCTTTAAAAAAGGAAAACAATAAGCAAACAAGAAAGACTTTAAGGGGGTGAATGAAATTTTAGAGAAGTTAGATATTACAGGCCTTTGGTAAAAATTGAATGGTAATATAAAGGAGCTCTTTTTCAGTGTCATCCTGAACTAAATCAAAATTCATTTCATTGGAACACAAAAACCTCACAAACAAATCAGAAAAAGTAGAATTATTAAATGAATCATTTTCAGATTATAATGTAATAAAATTGCATTCAACATAGGATACATTCAACATAGTGCTATGGAAAAATACTAAAAGAATTAAAAACTAAATCAGCTAATCGTATAGAATGAATAAGTCAAAGAACAAACCAAGGAAAAAATCAATAACTTCACTAAAAAGAATATTTTTTTTTAAAAAAAGAGATAACAAAACAACATTTATAAGATGCAACCAAAACAGAAGTTAGGCAAAATTTGATATTTATGAACTTGTATATGAATAAAATAGGGAAAAAAGCAAATCAATGATTAAACACAAAACTAAAAGATAAAATAGAACTAGAATCAGGAGAAATTGAAAATACCCAATTAAGCACTAAAAAGGAAATTATGAAAATCAAAAAGGAAATTAATACAATTGAAAGAAAAATAAAACAAGAATTAATAAAAACAAGATGGTTTTATTTTAAAATGACAAATATTTGAGAAGTTGAAGGAGAACTTGTGAATATTATGTCCTATTGGTGGAACTATGAATTATAGACATACTAAAATGCAATTCATAATGTAAAAATATTATTCAACTTGCACATACATTTCTACCCAATAAAACCATGATTAATATTGTATTCTTAAAAAGAAGCAAAGAAAAAAGGAAGAAGTTCATATGAGTTAAAATATTTAATAGTAGTTCACTTTGTAGTGATAGACAGTTATATTGCTTGATAAAACTGAAGACACCAGCTTCTGGAATAAAAATTCATTTTTAAAATAAAAACAATTGCTAGGAAAAATGGGAAATAGTATGGCATAGAATATCTTGCAACCAAGAAAAAGTAAAAATGAGAATATAGTTTAGATATAAAGGGTGATACCATAAGAAAATTGAGAAAACAAGAAATAGTTTACCTGTTAGATCTATGAAGAAGGGAAGCATTCATAGCCAAACAGGAAATAGAGAACATTATGAAATGCAAGTTAAATAATTTTGATTGTATTAAATTAAAAATGATTTGCACAAAGAAACCCAATACAACAAAGATTAGAAGGAAAGCAAGAAACTGGGAAACAATTTGTATAGCTAGCATTTCTGATAAACACATCCAAGCATTTAGTGATCTGAATCAAATTTATGAGAATACAAGTCATTCCTCAATTGATAAATGGTCAAAGGATATGAATGGGCAATTTTCAGATGAAGAAATTAAAGCAATCTATAGTCATATGAAAAAAGGATATAAATCACTATTGATTAGTGAAATGCAAGTGAAAAAAATTCTGAGGTACCACCTCACAGATTGGTTAATATGATATAAATGGGAAATTTTTTAAAATAATTTTTTATTGATAAAACGCATGCCAGGGTAATTTTTTACAGCATTATCCCTTGCATTCATTTCTGTTCCAATTTTTCCCCTCCCTCCCTCCACCCCTTCTCCCCAGATGGCAAGAGTCCTTTACATGTTGAATGGGTTGCAGTATATCCTGGATACAATATATGTGTGCAGAACCAAACAGTTTTCTTGTTGCACAGGGAGAATTGAATTCAGAAGGTATAAATAACCCGGGAGGAAAAACATAAATGCAAGCAGTTTATATTCATTTCCAGTGTTCTTTCTCTGGGTGTAGCTGCTTCTGTCCATCTTTGATCAATTAAGCCTCTCTTTATCAAAGAGGTCCATTTCCATCAGAATACATCCTCAAACAGTATCATTGTTGAGGTATATAATGATCTCCTAGTTCTGCTCATTTCACTCAGCATCAGTTCATGCAAGTCTCGCCAGTCCTCTCTGTATTCATCCTGCTGGTCGTTCCTTACAGAACAATAATATTCCATAACATTCATATACCACAATTTACTCAACCATTCTCCAATTGATGGACATCCTTTCATTTTCCAGCTTCTAGCCACTACAAACAGGGCTGCCACAAACATTTTGGCACATACAGGTCCCTTTCCTTTCTTTAGTATCTCTTTGGGGTATAAGCCCAGTAGAAACACTGCTGGATCAAAGGGTATGCACAGCTTGATAACTTTTTGAGCATAGTTCCAAATTGCTCTCCAGAATGGCTGGATGTGTTCACAATTCCACCAACAATGTATCAGTGTCCCTGTTTTCCCACATCCCCTCCAACATTCCCCATTATCTTTCCCTGTCATTCTAGCCAATCTGACAGGTGTGTAGTGGTATCTCAGAGTTGTCTTAATCTGCATTTTTCTGATTAATAATGATTTGGAGCATATTTTCATATGTCTATAAATAGTTTCAATTTCTTCTTCTGAGAATTGTCTGTTCATATCCTTTGACCATTTATCAATTGGAGAATGGTTTGATTTCTTATAGATTAGGGTCAGTTCTCTATATATTTTGGAAATGAGGCCTTTATCAGAACCTTTGATTGTAAAAATGTTTTCCCAGTTTATTGTTTCCCTTCTAATCTTGTTTGCATTTGTTTTGTTTGTACAAAAACTTTTCAATTTGATATAATCAAAATTTTCTATGTTGTGGTCAATAGTGATCTCTAGTTCTTCTTTGGTCATAAATTCCTCCCTCTTCCACAGGTCTGACAGGTAAACTATCCTATGCTCTTCCAATTTATTTATAATCTCATTCTTTATGCCTAGGTCATGAACCCATTTTGACCTTATCTTGGTGTACGGTGTTAAGTGTGGGTCAATGCCTAGTTTCTGCCATACTGATTTCCAATTTTCCCAGAAATTTTTGTCAAATAATGCATTCTTATCCCAGAAACTGGTGTCTTTGGGTTTGTCAAACACTATATTATTAAAGTTATTGCTGTTTTGTCCTTTGAACCTAACTTATTCCATTGATCAACTAGTCTATTTCTTAGCCAATACCAGATGGTTTTAGTAACTGCTGCTTTATAATATAATTTTAGATCTGGTACAGCTAGGCCACCTTCATTTGATTTTTTTTTTTCATTAATTCCCTTGAAATTCTTGACCTTTTGTTTTTCCATATGAACTTTGTCGTTATTTTTTCTAATTCATCAAAGTAGTTTTTTGGGAGTCTGATTGGTATAGCGCTAAATAAGTAGATTAATTTAGGTAGTATTGTCATCTTTATTATATTTGCTCGCCCAATCCAAGAGCATTTAATATTTTTCCAGTTGGTTAGATCAGACTTAATTTGTGTGGAAAGTGTTTTGTAGTTTTGCTCATAAAGTTCCTGATTTTCCCTTGGCAGATAGATTCCTAAATATTTTATACAATCAGTAGTTACTTTAAATGGAATTTCTTTTTGTATCTCTAACTGTTGGGTTTTGTTAGTGATATATAAGAATGCTGATGACTTATGTGGGTTTATTTTATATCCTGCAACTTTGCTGAAGGTGTAGATTGTTTCTAATAACTTTTTGGTAGAATCTCTGGGGTTTTCTAAGTATACCATTATATCATCAGCAAAGAGTGATAATTTGGTTTCCTCATTGCCTATTCTTATTCCTTTAATCTCTTTCTCAACTCTTAATGCCAAAGCTAGCATTTCTAATACAATATTAAATAGTAACGGTGATAGTGGGCAACCTTGTTTTACTCCTGATCTTATTGGGAATGGTTGCAGTTTGTCCCCATTACATATGATGCTTACTGCTGGTTTTAAATAGATGCTACTGATTATTTTAAGGAAAAGTCCATTTATTCCTATACTCTCAAGAGTTTTTAATAGGAACGGATGTTGGATTTTATCAAATGCTTTTTCTGCAAATGGGAAATATTAATGTTGGAGAAGATGTGAGAAAATTGGAAGACTAAAACATTGTTGGTGGAGTTGTGAATTGATCCTACCATTTTGGAGAGCAATTTGTAACTATGCTCAAAGGACAATATAACTGTGCATATCCTTTAATATGCAATACCTTTGATCCAGCAATACCACCACTCTGTATCCCAAAAAGTTCATAAAAAGGGAAAAGGACCAACATGTGCAACACACACACACACACACACACACACACACACACACACACACACATTCTTTACAGCAACAAAGAATTTGAAATTAAGCTGCTACCTATCAAATGAAGAATAGCTGAATGAATTATGGTATATGAATGCAATGAAATACTACTGTCCTATAAGAGATGATGAGCAGGTATAGTTCAGAAAAATATGAAAAGGCTTATATGAATTAAATGTAATGAATGAAGTAAGTAGAGCCAAGATACATTGAACACAAGTACAGCAATATGATGGAAACATTAATTATGACAGATTTAGCTCTTATCTTTAATGCAATGATCTAAGACAATTATAATGGACTCATGACAAAACATGGTGATGAAATCCATGTTAAAAACTTTGGAGTTTGAATGTAGATTACAACATACCATTTTCACTTTTCCCCCTTTCTCATGTTTTTTCCTTTTGTACTAAGTCTTTTTTCACAATGTGACAGATGTGGAATTATGTTTAACATAATTATGCATGTATAACCTATATCAGATTGCTTGTTATCTTGTGAAGGGTGGAGGAAATCAAGAGAGAAAGAAAAACTGGGAACTCAAAAATCTTGAAAAGATGAATGTTGAAAACAATTTTTAATTTTTTTTAATTTTTTAAAATAACTATAACTTTTTATTGACAGAGCCCATGCCTGGGTAATTTTTTACAACATTATCCCTTGCACTCATTTCTGTTTTGACTTTTCCCCTCCCTCCTTTCACCCCCTCCCCCAGATGACAAGCAGTCCTATACATGTTAAATATGTCACAGCACATCCTAGATACAATATATGTGTGCAAAACCAAACAGTTCTCTTGTTGCACAGGGAGAATTGGATTCAGAAGGTAAAAATAACCAGGGAAGAACCAAAATGCAAACAGTTTACATTCATTTCCTAGTGTTCTTTCTTTGGGTGTAGCTGCTTCTGTTCCTCATTGATCTATTGAAACTGAGTTAGATCTCCTCTTTGTCAGAGAGATCCACTTTCATCAGAATACATCCTCATACATTATCGTTGTTGAAGTATATAATAATCTCCTGGTTCTGCTCATTTCACTTCACATCAGTTCATGTAACTCTCTATAAATCTCTCTGTAATTATCCTGCTGGTCATTTCTTACAGAACAATAATATTCCATAACATTCATATACCACAATTTACCCAATCATTCTCCAATTGATGGGCATCCATTCGTTTTCCAGTTTCTAGCCACTACAAACAGGGCTGCCACAAGCATTTTGGCACACAAGGTCCCTTTCCCTTCTTTAGTATCTCTTTGGGGTATAAGCCCAGTAGTAGAACTGCTGGATCAAAAGGTATGCACAGTTTGATCACTTTTTGGGCATAATTTCAAATTGCTCTCCAGAATGGTTGGATTCGTTCACAACTCTACCAACAATGCATCAGTGTCCCAGTTTTCCCACATCCCCTCCAACATTTCTCATTATTTGGCTTGATTTCTTATAAATTAGAGTCAATTCTTTATATAGTTTGGAAATGAAGCCTTTATCAGAAACTTTAACAGTGAAAATGTTTTCCCAGTTTGTTGCCTCCCTTCTAATCTTGGAAAACAATTTTTACATGTAATTTGAAACATTAAAAATACTATTAAAACATTAAAGAAAAAAAGTAGAACTGGCCACTTGAAAAAATAGGTACAAAAATTCACTGAAGAAAATAATTAATTAAAAATTAGACTTGAGTAATTTGAAACTAGTGACTTTATGAGCCTTTTGGAAATAATAAAACAAAGTCAAAAAATGAAAAAAAATAGAAACCCTTAAATATAGCCATAGAAAAATGACCTCAAAAATAGATTATAGAGAAATAATTTAAGAATTATCGGACTACTTAAAGCAAGTATCAAAGAGACTAGAAATTGTATTTCTAGAAATTTTAAAGGGAAAATGCCTTGATGGCTAAAATCCAGAAGGCAAAATAAATAATTAAAGCATCAAAGACCTCAAAGATCAGTCATAAAATGAAGATTCTCAAATTAAAAATTCTTAAGAATATAAAAGACAGATTCCAATGTTCTTTGATCAAGAAGGAAATACCACAAGCAGCTAAAAATATTATGTTGGTATAGTTTGGATCAAACAAGATCTTTTAAGTGGCTTTGCATTATCATATGATATTCCAGAAGGAAAATAATCTAGGATTATAAAGAATAATAATCTAAAACACCAAAAATTAATATAAACCTTCATTAGCAAAAATGGATGTTTAATGAATGTCAATTTTGATATTGAAACAGAAGACTTAAGAGAAGTATAAAAAGGTAAGGATGAAACTATAGCCATAAGAGCCTCAATAAGATTAATTTTTTTTTACATCCTATATGAAAATGATTAAATTCTTAAGAAGTTTATAATTATTAAAAATTTACATAAAAGAGGGTATGGCTGTGAATCAATAATATTAGCATGATCACATAAAAATGAAGAGGTGAGAAAGAAGGATGCACTGAGAGAAGAGGAAATTGAAAAGCAAAATGGGAAAAATATTTCACATAAAAAAGAAATGGAAGTAATAGTTTTTACAGTGGAAGGGAAAACAGGTTCTGGTGATGGCAAGCAATATTAAAACTTCATTCTCCTTAAGTGGGGAGAAAAATCTCTCTTATGAAATAGGAAAATAAGAGAGAAAACAAATATCTTGGGGAGGACACTAATAAAAAAGAGGATAGTTTAAGGAAATCATTGGTAAAAAGTAAAACATAATTGTGAGAAGGGACAGGAAAAATGAAAAAAGAAAAATAAGGTAGAATGGAGAGAAATACACAGTAATCACAAATCCAAGTGTGAATGGTATGAGTTATCCTATTAAGAGTAAATGGATACCAGAATACATGAAAAATCAGAATTCAAAAATATCTGGTTTATAAGAATACAATTGAAACAAAAAGATATACACAGAATATACCAGAACTTCTTCAGTCAATCTCCAATTATTGACCATCTCCTTAAGTTCCAATTATTCACCATTACAAAAAACAACTGCTGTAGATATTGTGTGTGTGTGTGTGTGTGTGTGTGTGTGTATACTTTTTCTTTGATTACTTTGAAGAATAAAACTAGTGGTGGTACCACTGATTCAAAATATATTCACAGCATTTTGGGGATAGTTCAAGAGTGTTCTCCAGAAAGCTTGGCTCAACACTTCACCCTCTAATAGCAGTTTATTAGTGTATTTATTTTTCCTCATCTCCTCCAGCATTTATTTTTCTGATAAGTGGGAGGCACTTTAAAGTTCTTTTAATTTGCTTTTATCTCATTAATTATGAGATTTTTTTCTAAATGAAAACCTTTATAACATATAATTTATCATTTGAGAAAAGTATATATACACGTATATTGCTGAGGCAATTGGGGTCAAGTGACTTGCTCAGGATCACACAGCCAGGAAGTGTTAAGTGTCTGAGGATAGATTTGAATTCAGTTCCTCCTGACTTCAGGACTGGTGTTCTACCCACTGTACACCCTAGCTGCCGCAAGTATATTATGTTTACAAATTTTGCATATATCCCTGTTTCTAAGAGAAACAACACCTTTTTAAATTTTAACACACTGTCTATGGCAACTTTTAGCAAAATATTTTTTTTCTGATTATCTTTTTCAATTAGCTCTATTTTTGTTTTCTTTCTCATCTTTTCCTTGTAATCTGATTTTTTTGTGCACCATAATTGTGGAAATATGTATAGAAAACCACACAGGTTTATTATATATTGAATTACTTGCCATCTAGTGAAGGGGGATGAAGGAAGGAAAGGGGAAAAATGGTACACAAAGTTGTGCAAAGATGAATGTTGAAAATTATTTATGCATATGTTTTTAAAATAATTTTAAAAATAGAGAGAGTGACATGAACTGATGCTATGTAACGGAGTAGAACCAAGAGAGCTACTAATTTGATTTTCCTCTCTTCTTTTTCTAATCAGATTTATCAAAGGTTTATCAATTTTATTGTTACTTTTCATAAAATCAACTCTTAGTTTTATTTATTAGTTAGATAGTTTTTTTTTTTTACTTTCAATATTATTAATTTCTCCTTTTAATTTTAGAATTTCAAGTTTAGTAATTGATTGGGGGTTTTTAATTTGGTCTTTTTCTAGCTTTTTAAGTTGCAAACCTAATTCATTGATCTTCTCTTTCTCTATTTTATTCAAGTAAGCCCCTAAGGATATAAAATTTCCCCTTATTACTGCTTTGGCTGCATCCCACAAATTTTGGTATGATGTCTCATCATTGTCATTATCTTGAGTGAAATTATTAATTGTGTCTATAAGTTGCTGTTTCACCCAATCATTCTTTAAGATGAGATTATTTAGTTTCCAATTACTTTTTGGTCTATTTACACCTAACTTTTTGTTGAATGTAGTTTTTATTGCATCGTGATCTGAAAAGAAAGCATTTACTATTCCTGCCTTCCTGCACTTAATTTTGAGGTCTTTATGTCCTAATATATGGTCAATTTTTTGTGTAAATTTCACGAACTTCTGAGAAGAAAGTATACTCCTTTCTGTCACCTTTCAGTTTTTTTCAAAGATTTATCATATCTAATTTTTCAAATCCTCTATTTACTTCTTTAATTTCTTCCTTATTCATTTTGTAGTTTGCTTTATCTAATTCTGAAAGTGCAATACTGAGATCTCCCACTATTATAGTTTTGCTGTCTAGTTCTTCTTGCAACTCTCTTAACTTCTACTTTACTAAGTTAGATGCTATACCACTTGGTGCATATATGTTTAATGTTGATATTACTTCACTGTCTTTAGTACCCTTTAGCAAGATATAGTTTCCTTTTTTATGTCTTTTAATTAGATCCATTTTTGTTTTTGCTTGATCTGAGATAAGGATGGCTACCCCTGCTTTTTGACTTTGCCTGAAGCAGAGTAGATTCTGATCCAGCCTTTTACCTTTATTTTGTATGTATCTACCTGTTTTAAATGTGTTTCTTGTAAACAACATATTGTACAGTTCTGACTTTTGATCCAGTCTGCTATCTGCCTCAGCTTTATGGGGGAGTTCATCTCATTCGCATTTATGGTTAAAATTACTAAGTCTGTATTTCCTGCCATCCTATTATCCCCAGATTATGCTTTTCTTTTTCTTGCCCCGCTTACCCCTTTCCCTAGTATTAAATTTATGAGTCCCACTTGCCACGAGCAGCTCTCCCTCTTTAGGATCCCTCCCTCTTCACTTTGAATCCCTTCTTCTTTCTTGTACCCTTCCCTTATTACTCCTTTTCCTTTTCCCTTTTCCTCTCCCACTTTTTAATGAGGTAAGAGCAGATTCTCTGTAAAACAAATATGTCAATTATTTTCTTTTTGAGCCAACTCTGATGAGAGTAAGTTCCGCACAATCTAAGATCCCTCAGATATGATAACTTTCATTTGCCTCATCGTGAGATGTAGTTTCCCTCCTTTTATCTCTCCTTTTCCCTTTTTATGACACTATCCCCTTTCCATTCCTACTTCCCCTTTTTTATCTTATATCAGCAAAATCAAATTATACATGTGGTTTTTATGTATATCCACAATAGAAATATAGTTCTCAAGAGTTCCTTTTACCTTTTTCTACTTCTCTTGAGTCTTATGGTTGGAGATTTTTTGTTTTTTGTTTTGTTTTGTTTTGTTTAAATCTGTTTTTTTCCTTAGAAACAAATGGGATTTCTCTGCTTCATCTTCTTCCATGGGAAAAAAAATGCTTAGCTTACCTTTCTAGTTTATTCTCGGCTGCATTCCAAGTTCTTTTGCCTTTTGGAATATCAGATTCCAGGCCCTTCAATCCTTTAATGTTGAGGCAGCCAGATCTTGAGTGACTCTTATTGTGGCACCTCAGTATTTGAACTGTTTTTTCCTGGCTGCTTGTAATATATATTTTTTTCCTTTAGTTTAAAAATTCTGAAATTTTGCCACAATATTTCTTGGAGTTTTTATTTTAGAGAATTTTTCAGAAGGTGTTTGATGAATTCTTTCAATTCCTATTTTACCTTCTGGTTATATTACTTCTGGGCAGTTCTCTTTGATGATTTCCTATAAAATAGTATCTAGGCTCTTTTTTTCATCATAATTTTTGGGTAGCCAATGATCCTTAGATTATCTCTCCTAGATCTATTTTCCAGGTTTGTTGCTTTTCCAAGTAAATATTTGACATTTTCTTCCAATCTTTCATTTTTTTTTTTTTTGTGGTTTTGCTTGACTGAGTCTTGATGTCTCAATGATTCAGTCATTTCTATTTGTTCAGTTCTGATTTCTAGTGAGTTATTTTCTTCGTTAGCTTTTTAAAATTTCTTTTTCTGTATGTCCAATTGAGTTTTTAAATGAGTTGTTTTGCTCTGTAGACTTTTTTTCCATTTCACTATTTTTTTTTTAGTGAGTTATTTTCTTTTCCAATTCACAAATTCTGTTTCCCTGTACTGCTTGGGAGTTTTTTTTACCTTTTCCAATTCATATTTCAGGAAGTTGTTGTTCTCTTGCATAGCTTCTCTTTCCTTTCTCCATTTTTCTTCTAGTTGTCTTTTAAGGTTTTAATAGTCTTTTATAGGAGATCCTTTTGTGTTGGGGACTAACAATTGTCTGGAGACTGTCTGCTATTAGTCTCCTCGGGGTTGAAAAGCTGCTCTCTTTCTGTATAGAAGCTATCAATCATCCTTTTGATTTTTTCTCATTTTTTAAGCCTGTAGGGTCTGCCTTCAGGACCAGGAGGTTACCAGCTTCCTCTGCAGAGCAGTGATAGGTGTATGGATGGGTAGCTGTCCTGCCAATTGGCTACAAAGAGCAGGGAGGTGCTGGAGTGCTCTGGGAAAGAGTTCCCAATGAGGAAGTAACTCAGGCCTACAGGGCCAAGCTGGGAAAGTGCCCTGCAAAGAACCCTGCTGTGTGGTTTAATGGTGGCCCTGGGACTTGCTGAGCAGTGAAAGTTTCACTACCTCAAGCCAAATCCAGTCTTGGGGCTGTGGGTATTGGAGGCTGAGCAGTGAATAACCCTGAAGGGAATGGAAGTATCTCTGACCTAGGAAGCACAGTCTGCTGGGGAAGTTCTATTGCCCCAGCCTCAGCCCCCCAACTGTGTATATTATAGGCTGCCCCAGGCTGTGCCCCCCTGCTATGTAGATTTGTACCTGTCCCCCACAAAAGCCCCTCACTGCAGGATGTGACTGCAGGGTTGTGTTATGGGAATGCCTGAGTCACTTCTGGGTTTGGGTGGTTAAAGCCAGATCTTGTTAACTTCTGGCCTTTTTTAGAGTACCCCTGTTTTAGGCTTTAATTTCTCTTCCAGTTTACTGCTTTGCAATCAGGACAGAGCAGTTAGCCTATAGCAGAGTCGTCTCTATAACTTCTCTAGCCACAGAGATCACTCCTGCCCCTGATCTGCTCAGGACACTAGTCTCTCCCTGCCTGCACTGGTCTGTTCTGGCCCCTCAGGACAAACCTTTCTGGACGATCTTCCAGGTTATCTTTGGCTAGTAAATTGTGTGATACTAATCTTCATGAATTTTAGCAGTCAAGCGCTATTTTTGAGGCTGAATTTAGTTGGTTGTGAGGGGATGAGAGGAGCTTAGAAAGTTGCATGTGCCTTCTCCACCATCTGCCAAAGAGATCTTAAAGAAGGGAAAGGGACCTGTATGTGAAAGAATATTTGTAGCAGCCCTGTTTGTAGAGGCCAGAGACTGGAAACTGAGTGGATGCCCATCAATAGGAGAATGGCTGAATAAATTGTGGTATATCTATATTATGGAATATTATTGTTCTGTAAGAAATGACCAGCAGGATGATTTCAGAAAGACCTGGAGAGACTTACATGAACTGATGCTGAGTGAAATGAGCAGGACCAGGAGATTATTATATACTTCAACAAAAATACTATATGATGATCAATTCTGATGGACGTGGCCCTTTTCAATAATAGATGAACCAAATCAGTTCCAATAGAGCACTAATGAATTGAACCAGCTATACCCAGTGAAAGAACTCTGGGAGATGACTATGAACCTACATAGAATTCTGAATACCTCTATTTTTATTGCATTTTTTTATTTCCTTCACAGGCTAATTGTATAGTATTTCAATGTCTGGTTCTTTTTGTACAGCAAAATAACTGTATGGACATGTATACATATATTGTATTTAACTTATACTTTAACATATTTAACATTTATTGGTCAACCTGTCATCTGGGGGAAGGGGTTGGAGGAAGAATGGAAAATGTTGGAACAAAAGGATTTGCACCTGTCAATGCTGAAAAATTACATATGCACATATCTTGTAAATAAAAAGCTATAATAATAATAATAATAAAAAGAATGCAAAGCCAAAAAAAAAAAAGTAAGGGTTTGAATTCCCTGTACTTTAGTATTATGTTTTTCCTTATCTTATTTTTCCTCCTCATCAGGATCCTTATTTTTCTTCAGAATTTCTTTGTTGAGATCTTCATCTAAAGGTAGAGGGAACAACACAAAATCATTTTCTGATGGTCAAACCTTTGCTTATATAGCCCCTGTGAATTTAATTTGGTTATTAATTAATTAAATATGGACAATTTAGAAGATTTGTACATTTATAGAACCTTTCCATATGCACTTCCTTGAAGTACCTCAGCTAAACTCTATTCCTCAGTGGTCCTTTGAAAGTAGAATATAATGAAGGATATATAAACATAATTCCTGCCATCCTATTATCCCCAGATTATGCATATTTGTGATACAATGTTAATTTTTGAATCTATAATATTCTTTAATTTCATTTAAATTAATAAAAATTTATTTAATTGGAAAAAAGATGTTGACAAGATCTCAGGATGTCTTCTTTTGATTTCACCCTACATGTCTTTAAAATGGGCTTAATTTTTTTTTTTCATTTTCCCCTAAGATGTTCAAGAAAAGTTTAAATTTCTATGAGGTGCACAACGCAAACAGTAGGATTATTTTTTAAAAAGTTATATTATTTTAGCATATATTACCTAACTCATCACTTTCTAAAATAATTTCCCCTCCCCCCATCAACTGTTAATATAAAAGTCATCACTGCTTCACGATATCTAGTAGTAAACTTCAGCACTTTATTTTCTCCTGTGGATTACTTAGTAACAATATTTTCCTCTTGATATTTCAGAAATCTTCAGGTACCCATTGCAAGTACTTCAATTTCTTCCCATTCTTAATTTTTTGACAAACTGTTGCCATGGTGTTGAAAAATATAATTACCTTATAATCAAGAAATGTATTTTAATGTGGTTACAAATCTCTACAGACATGCAAACTTCTAATCTAAGTTATTCCCCAGATAAGCAGAGTTATTAAGTGTCAAATACATGTAAGTTATTAATTTTCCCTTTGTAATCTTTGGCCTAATTACTTTATCTCAAATTATATTTACTTTTAGATAAATATTAATGTAGAATATTCTGAAGTGAATCCATTAAAAAGCATAAGTTTAAGAAGACTATGAAAATGGTTTAATTTTAAAGAAACAAAACAACAACAGGTAAAATTGCATGTTTACCATATACAAGGTACTATGCATTATACACTGGAAGCTCTTTGCAAGGAACTGTGCTGTGATTTTTTAGTCTTTAACCTTTATTTAAATTTTGTTATTTTTGTTACACTTTTTTCTGTTCAAAACATATGTATAGATAATTTTTCAACATTGGCCCTTGCAAAAGCTGTGTTTCATTTTTTTTCCTTCTTCCCCACCCCTCCCCTAGATGACAAGTAACCCAATATATGATAAATATGTTTTTTAAAAGTATGTGTTAAATCCAATATATGTATACATGTTTATACAATTATCGAGCTATAAAAGAAAAATGAGTTCAAAAATTTTTAAAAAATGAGAAAACAAACAAAATGCAAGCAAATAACAAAAACAGTGATTACACTTGTAATCCACACTCAGTTCCCACAATCCTCTTTCTATGTGTAAATGGCTCCCTCATCACAAGATCATTGGAACTGGTCTCAATCATCTTTTTGCTAAAAAGAGCCATACCCATCAGAATTGATGTTCATATAATCTTGTTGTTGCTGTATACAATGATCTCCTGGCTTTGTTCATTTCACTTAGTAAAATTTCATGTAAGTCACTCCAGACTTTTCTGAAATCATCCTGCTTATTGTTTCTTATAGAACAGTAATATTCCATAACATTCATATACTATAATTTATTCAGCCATTCTCCAATTGATGGGAATCCACTAAGTTTCCACTTTCTTGACTCTGCAAAAATGGCTGCTGCAATTATTTTTGCACATGTGGGATCCTTTCTCTCCTTTATGATATCTTTGGGATATGGATCCAGTAGAAACACTGCTAGATCCAAGGGTATGCACATTTTAATAGACCTTTGGACATAGCTGCAAATTGCTCTCCAGAATCAGTTCACAACTCCACCAACAATGTGTTAGTGTCCCAATTTTCCCACATCTCTTTCAACACTTGTTATTATCTTTTTCTATAATCTTAGAAAAACAGAGAGGTATATAGTGGTACTTCACAGTTGTCTTAATTTGCATTTTTCTCATTAATAGTGATTTGTAGCACCTTTTCATATGACTAGAAATGGTTTCAAATTTTTCATCTAAAAATTGTCTCTTTGTATCCCTTGATCATTTATCAATTGTAGGATGCCTTGAATTCTTATAAATTTGAGTCTCTATATATTTTAGAAATCAGGCCTTTACCAGAACTTTTGAATATAACATTTGGCCCCAGTTTATTGCTTCCCTTTTAATAGTATCTGCATTTATTTTATTTGTATAAACATTTTAAACTTAATATAATCAAAATTATCTGTTTTGTGTTCAATAATATATTCCACTTTTTCTTTGGCCACAAATTCCTTCCTTTTCCACAGATGTGCGAGGTAAATTGTCTTATGTTCTTCTAATTTGCTTATAATATCATTCTTTATGTCTAAATCATAAATCTATTTTGACCTTATCTTGGTATATGGTATTAGATGTGGTCTATCCTTAATTGATGTCATAGTAGTTTGAAATTTTCCCAGCACTTATTTTTTTGTCAAATAGTGAGTTGTTATCACAAAAGCTGGGGTGTTTGGGTTTGTTAAACTCTATATTACTATAGTCATTGAATATTGTGTCTTGTAAACCTAACCTATTCTACTGATCAACTACTCCATGTGCTGTAAAATGATGTAGAATGAGATCTATACAAAACTGATTGAAATAACTGTTTTCTGATATTTTATTAAACATTTTATTTACTTTTTGATTTGTTAGTTTGAACATAAATTTATCTTCAATTGTATTGGGAGATATTACTTCAGAGTTTTAATTATTGTGGCAATTTGGGCTTTATCTGAGAGCACTGGCAACTAGAAGATGATCATAGCATTATCTGAGAATTTGCTTACTTCCCATACTCTCTGAATTTGACTGCTCAGTATTCCATTTTGTTTCTTCTAGAGCTTCAAGAAATACTTCATATGTATAGATACTCTATCTTAAGCAGCACCACTCTCCTTAACTTCTTCTTCTCTGTCTTACTTAAAGAGTAATCTTACTATATACAAAGCCCAACTCCTCCACTAGAGCAAGAGGTCTGATTTCATTATTTCTCTTCCAATAGACTGTCTTTCATGTCCATTACATCTCTTATCTTGAACTCTTAATATTTATCTATTTCTCTACTGTCTACAAATCTGCACATGCTCATATATCCTCAAAATCCTTCATTCTATCTTTCCTTTTTTTTAAATATTTTATTTTATTTTATTTAATAATAACTTTATATCGACAGAATCCATGCCAGGGGAATTTTTTTTACATTATCCCTTGCACTTGTTTCTGTTCCGATTTTTCTCCTCCCTCCCTCCACCCCCTCCCCTACATGGCAAGCAGTCCTATATATGTTAGATATGTTGCAGTATATACTAGATACAATATATGTTTGCAGAACCAAACAGTTTTCTTGTTGCACAGGGAGAATTGGATTCAGAAGGTAAAAATAACTCGGGAAGAAAATCAAAAATGCAAATAGTTCACATTTGTTTCCCAGTGTTCTTTCTTTGGGTGTAGCTCCTTCTG
This sequence comes from Antechinus flavipes, assembly GCF_016432865.1. Classification (NCBI taxonomy): domain Eukaryota; kingdom Metazoa; phylum Chordata; class Mammalia; order Dasyuromorphia; family Dasyuridae; genus Antechinus; species Antechinus flavipes. The sequence continues at coordinate 267,291,526 of NC_067401.1, forward strand.
TCCATCATTTATCAATTGAAACACAGGTCTCTTTTGACTTCTTTCTTATTTATTTTGTGGTTTGATTTATCTAATTCTGAGAGTGCAAGGTTGAGATCTCCCACTATTATAGTATTGCTGTCTATTTCTTCTTGCAGCTCTCTTACTTTCTCTTTTAAGAATTTAGATGCTACACCACTTGGTGCATATATATTTAATATTGATATTGCTTCATTATCCATGCTATATCCAAGAAAGAGTGCCCTTCCTTATCTCTTTTAATTAGATCAATTTTTGCTTTAGCTTGTTCTGAGATGGCTACCCCTGCTTTTTTGACTTCACCTGAAGCATAGTAGATTTTGCTCCAACCTTTTACCTTTAATTTGCATGTATCTCCCTGCTTCAGGTGTGTTTCCTGTAAACAACATATTGTATCTGGCTTTTAATCCATTCTGCTAACCGCTTCCTCTTTATGGGGGAGTTTACACCATTCACATTAATGGTTAAAATGACCAATTCTGTATTACTTGCCATGTTGTTAACCCCAGTTTATGCTTTTCTCCCTTCTTTCCCCCTTATCTCCCTTCCCAGTATTAAGCTTATGAGCACTACTTGCTTCTCACAGCCCTCCCTTTATAGTATCCCTCCCCCCACCTTAGAGTTCCTCCCCCTATCTTACCCCTTTCCCTCCCAGTTTCCATATTTCCTTCCACTTAGCTTATTCCTTCCCTTTTCACTTTTCCCTTCTCACTTTTCAATGAGGTGGGAAAAGTTTCACCATGGATTGAATATGTCTAAATTTTTTTTTTTCTTAAAGCCAATTCTGAAGGCAGTAAGATACCCACTATATCCATCCCCCTCCATTCTTTCTCTCAGATATAATAGGTTTCCTTTGCCTCTTCATGAGATGTAGTACCCCCACTTTACTCTTTTTCTGGTACAATGTCCTTTCCACATCTAGTTTCTAAAACAAGGTATACATGTATTCTTTATACATCTTTATAGCAGAAATATAGTTCCCAAGATTAATCTTTACCTTTTTAGATTTCTCTTGAGTTCTCTATTTGTAGATCAAACTTTTTGTTAAGTTCTGGCTTTTTCATCAAAAATAGGTGAAATTCGCTTACTTCGTTGAATGTCCATCTTCTTCCCTAGAAAAAGATGCTCATTCTAGCTGGGTAAGTTATTTTTGGTTGCATACCAAGTTCCTTAGCCTTTCAGAATATCATATTCCGGGCTCTTTGATCCTTTAATGTGGATGCTGCTAGATCCTGGGTGATCCTTATTGTGGCTCCTCGATACTTGAATTGGGTTTTTCTAGCCTCTTGCAGTATTTTTTCATTTGTCTGAGGGTTCTGGCATTTGGCCACTATATTTCTTGGTGTTTTGATTTTAGGATCCCTTTCAGTAGGTGATCAATGAATTCTTTCAATGTCTATTTTACCCTCTGTTTCTATGACTTCTGGGCAGTTCTCTTTGACAATTTCCTGGAAAATAGTGTCCAGGCTCTTTTTTATCATCATACTTTTCTGGGAGTCCAGTGATTCTCAGATTGTCTCTCCTGGATCTGTTTTCCAGGTCTGTTATTTTCCCCAGAAGGTATTTCACATTCTTTTCCATTGTTTGATTTTTTTGGATTTGCTTGACTGATTCTTCTAGTCTCCTCAAGTCATTCAATTCCATTTGTTCAAATCTGATTTTCAATGAAGTATTTTCTTCACTCATTTTTAAAAAATCTTTTTTTCTAATTGTCCAATTGAGTTGTTTTGTTCTATGGAATTTTTTTCCATTTCGCCAATTTTGTTTTTTAGAGAGCTATTTTCTGTTTCCAGTTCACCAATCCTATTTTTTAAGGATTTTATTTCTTTATCCAGTCTCTCTTTAACTGAGTGGGATGACTTCTCCAGACTCTCTTGCCAAGCCTCCCTCTCCTTTTCCCATTTTTCTTCTAGCTCCCTTGTGAGAGCCTTTTTAATTTCTTCTATGAGGTTCATCTGTGCTGAGGAACAGATGATCTCCTTTGGGGATTCACCTGGAGACAGTCTGTTTTTAGTCTCCTCAGGATTTAGAGTCTGCTCTCTATCTGTATAGAAGCTGTCAAGGGTTAAAGTCCTCTTCAATTTTTTGCTCATTTTGTCAAAGAATCAAAGACAAACTAGCAAAGAAAAAAAAAAGAAAAAACCCTAAATGGAGTCTGTTTTTTTGGAGGGAGAGGCTGGGTGGTGTTACCGAGCTTCCTCTACAAACTGCGAGGGCAGCAGCGAGGCACTAGCAGGACTGTGCTGCGCCTGCGCTCTGAGACTCTGAGAGCTGTGCTGAGACACTGTGGGGAAGGGGTGGCCAGGTCCCTAGAGACTCCAGCTGTTTGGGGTTGTATTCTTCACCCCCGGTGTTTTTAGATTCTCTGCTGGGCTACTGACTTGCTGCCAGGGCAAAGTATCCAATCCTGTAGCAAAGCTCTCCCGGCAGAGATGGCTGCGATCACACCCCACCCCGCTCTGATCTGCTTGGCTGTGAGCTGCCTGCCGTGCTCTCAGCTGTCTGCCCTCAGACTGTGCCCGATGTAAAACTGTTCCCGCTGTCATGCAAAAACAGACCTTTCTTGGAGAATCTCAAGGTTGTCTTCTCTTGGTAACTATTTGTGGGTTTTTTTTCAGTCAAGCATTAATTCAGAGGCTTGTAATGAAATGGATAGTGAGAGAAAACACGGAGCTTACACAGCTGTGTGCCTCCTCTCCGCCATCTTGGCTGGAAGTCCATTCTATCTTTCTTTTTTTTTTTTTAATTAAAACTTTTTGTTTATATTTCAAAACATATGCCCAGACAATTCTTCAATATTAGCCCTTGCAAAACTTCGTGTTCCAATCCCCTCCCCCACTTACTCCATAGTCTCCCCATGGTGGCAAGTAGTCCAATATATGTTAATCATGATAGAAATATATGTTAAATCCAATATATGCACACATATTTATAAAATTATCAAGTCATGTAAAAAACATCAAATCAAACCAGTAAAAAAAAAAAATAAGCAAAATAAAATGTAAGCAAAAATCGACAAAAATAGTGTAACAAAAATCAGTTCCCACAGATCTCTCTCTGGGTGTAGATGGCTCTGTTCATGAGTGAACAATTGGAACTGGTTTGAGACATCTAATTATTGAAGACAGTCACATCCATTATAATTGATCATTGTATAATCTTCTTGTTGTCATATATAATGATTTCCTAGTTCTGCTCATTTCACTTAGCATCAGTTCATGTAAGTCTCTCCAGGCTTCTCTGAAATCATCTGCTGGTCCTTTCTTAGAGAACAATAATATTCCATAACATTCATATATCATAATTTATTCAGCCATTCTCCAATTGATAGGCATACATTTAGTTTCAAGTTTCTTGCCATTACAGAAAGAGCTGACACAAATATTTTTTATATGTGGGTCCTTTCCCCTCCTTTAACATTTCCTTGGGATATAAACTCAGTAGAAACACTGCTGGACCAACGGGCTTGCACAGTTTGATAATGTTCTGAGCATAGTTCCAAATTGTTCTTCAGAATGATTAGATTTCATATCACCAAAAATGTATCAGTGTCCCAGTTTTCTCACATCCCCTACAACATTCATCATTAGCTTTTCCTATCATCTTAGCCAATCTGAGAGATGTCTAGTGATATCTCAGAGTTGTCTTAATTTCATTTTTCTGATCAACAGTGATTTAGAGCACTTTTCATATGACAATAAATAGTTTCAATTTCATCAGAAAATTATCTCTTTGGGGGGTTGGAACCAAGATAGTATAGAGAACACACACTTCATTCTAAGCTCCCCTTCTACCCTCACTACTGATTACCAGATTCAGCCTCTGAAATAGTGCTTGACTGGTACAATCCACAAATATTAGGAGTACAACAAATTACTAGCCGAAGATAATCTGGAAGATCACCATAAAAGGTTTGTCCTGATCAGTGGGAGGAGGCCAGTGCAAGCAGCAAGGCAAAACAAGGAGGCTAGCACACTCAGCAGGCTGGGGGGCAGGTATGGCCTCTGTGGGTGGATAATTTGTATGGAGAACTCTAGGCCAGGACCTGGCCACACCTAACCAACATGAGGAGTGACACAGCATGGACACAGTGTAGCTGCACAGCTGCAGTGCACAGCCTAGGGGCTCTGCTGGGAGCAGTCACACTTCTGCACTCCATGCACAGAATGCTGCTTTAGCATTCTACCTGGATTGTTCCTTCCAAAGTTACTGAAGATTTCTTAACTGCCAAATTCAATGCCCTTTTCTCAATTCTCATTTATCTTGTACATTTATGTTGTACTTGAGCAACCTCTTCTTCAAACTGCTCCAAATTCCTTTAAATAATGACTCTAAACAGATTTTAGAGTATCAGAATGTCCCCAAAAGATAAAGTAGAATATTTTCCAACACTGGACTTAGAAGCAACTAAGAAGCTCAGCAGAAAAGGTCTGTGAGACCAGAGTGGGTGAACAGCATGCAATCCCAGTGCGAGGACATGCTGGTACAATGCTGGCCCCAGCCCCAGCCCTAGTGCCAACCTCTGAATCAGTGGCTGTACTGCTGGCTTCTAGACTTGTCAGCCCAGAGAGACACTAAAGAAGACCTGAAAGGCCAGCAAAAAAGGTCAAGAGTGGGATCCCAGTGCACAATCTCAGTGAAGACTTAGCCTCCATTGTGCAACATTTTAATCAGCAGACGTGTTGGTGGCTTCTGAACCTCTCAGCCTGGAAACTCTGTGGAGAACTCAGAAGGTCATCAAAGAGGATCTGTGGGTATGGAGTGGGAATCTGGTGTGCAATCCCAGTGCAGCACCAGTGAACACAGTGCCAGCACCATACAGCTCACCTGGTCTTACAGCTACAGGAGAACAGGACAATACATCATAGCCCCAGGGAAGAAAAGGGTGCTTGTGTTCAGATTCCTAGAAAGATCTCTGAAAACAGCAGCATAAAATTCCTGAAACTTGGGAGAGTGAAGACTCCAGTCTGGAAACAGAGCCCTTGTTTAACAAAGAGTTAAAAGGAAAACAATAGATCAGGAAAATGAGCAGAAAACAAAAATGTTTCTGACCATTGAGCATTATGGTGACAAGGAAGATCAAAACACACAATCAGATGATTACAAAGTCAAAATCCCTACATCCAAAGACTCCAAGAAAAACAGAAATTGTGCTCAGACTATGGAAAAGATCAAAATGGATTTTAAAAATCAAATAAGAGAAATAGAGGACAAATATAAAAAGAACTGAGAGGCTATCAAAGGAAATACAACAACAGCAACAACAACAAAAATAACTAATGAGTAGAAGAATACCTTAAAAAGCTTAAAAAGCAAAATTGGCCAATTGGGAAAGGAAGTACAAAAGCTCACTGAGGAAAATAATTCCGTAACAAAATAGAATTGAGCAAATTGAAGCTAATGACTTCATGGGAAATCAAAATATAATAAAGCAAAACCAAAAGGATGAAAAAAAATAGCAAAAAATGAAATATCTCATTGAAAAAACAACTGACCTGGAAAATTGATCCAGGAGAAATAATTTTAAAATTATTCTAGAATTAGAGGGGGAAGTAGAAATGGAAAGAATCAACTAATCATCTCCTGAAAGAGATTGCAAAATAAAAACTGCAAAGAATATTATGCCAGATCAAGAAGAAAATATTGCAAGGATCCAAAAACTATTCAAGTATAGTGGAGTCATAGTTAAGATAACACAAGATTTAGTAATTTCTATATTAAAGGACAGGAGAACTTGGAATATGATATTTAGAGAATAACGAAAGCATTTCAACCAAGAATCATCTACCCAACAAAATTGAGTATAATCATTCAGAGGAAAATTTGGTGAATGAAACAGAGGATTTTTCAAATCTCCATAATTAAAATACCAGAGCTGAATGGAAAATTTGATTTTCAAATACAGTTCTCTGGAGAAGCAGAAGGAGGTAATTAGGAAATTAATATCATAAGGGAGTTAGTAATGTTTTATCTGTTTACATTCATACATGGTAGGATGATGCTTGCAACTCATTAGAACATTCTTATTATTATGTCAGTTAGAAGGAATATATTTAGACAAAGGGCATAGGTGTGAGTTGAATGTTAAGCAAATTTATATATATATATATATATATATATATATATATATATATATATATGTAATGATCAAATTAAGAGGTGAGAGATGAATATACTGGGAGAATGTTTATCTGCCATAAAAAAAGGCAAGAAAAAACTTTTGCAGTGAAGGGGAAGAGGGGAATGAGAGGCAGAGGGAATAAAACTTACTCTTATCAAAAATGACTCAAATAAGAAACAGCATCTATACTCAATAGGGATGCAGAAATCTATCTTACCCTGCAGGAAAATATGAGGGAAATGGAATGTGGAAAGGAGGTGAGGGCAAAGAGAGGGCATATTCGGGGAGTGTTCACTAGCAAAACACTTTTGAGGAGCAACAGAGTGAAAAGAGAGAAATAATAAATGGGGGGAAATACAATTAGCCATAATAATTGCAAAAAAAAAAAATTCCAAGCAAATATTTTTTCTAAGGTCTCATTTCTCATACATAGAGGGATTTTTTGAGAATAGCTGCCATTCACAGCAATATATCAAAGGATTTATGATGAAAAATGCTATCTAGCATCAAAGAAAAAAGCTGATGGAGCCTGTATGCAGATTAAAGCACAGTTTTTTTCTTTGTTTATTTTTCTATGGTCTAATGCTTTTTATTGATTGATTTATTTGTTTACTTGATTATTCTTGGTTCTTTGGTCTCCATTTTCTTTTGCAATATGGATCATATAGAAATATTTTGCATGACTACTCATATATAATCTATATCAAATTGCTTGTTCTCTCAAAGAGTACTTAGGAAAAGGAGAGAATTTGGAACTGAACATTAAAAAATGCTAATTTTTAGATATAATTTGATAAAAATAAAGTTATCATTAAAAACCTCCTACTAGTTGTCTAATGATGACATGTAAGCAATTTAAAATATTATGCAAGCCCAAATGTTATACTCCAATAAAAGGTCAGGAATAAATACTTTTTTAAAATAAAAGTTGCAAATTATCAACCACCACAATCAAGAATGACCTAATTGAATTAAAAAAGCAATACAAATCATAATTTCAGCATTTCACATTGCATTTAATATATTCACAAATGACACAAAGATGAGAAGAATCACTGTTGGAGTGACTGTGGAAAGCCAGGCATATTTTTGGTATGGCCAGGTCCCCCTGGATCAATTAAAAAGATTTGAAGTTATTGAAACATCCAAACTTTTTAAAAATCATATTTATTCTAACTTATAATAGGCACAACAAGCCTGTAAAGCATAAGAAAATTATTGGCCGAGCATTGGATTATAAAATAGTGTACTCCAAGTAATTAACAATATCTATGACCAATGATGGTTCTGACAGTTCTAAAAGTTTTTATTTTGGCTAATAGTAACAGTAATGGTCAAATTGTATAGCACATTAAAATATACAAAATAAAATTACTTTCCTCATAGCCCTTATGAAGTAGCAAGAGAAATATTATCAGTATTTTTGTGTCTACACAATAATTATGAATTTATTAATTTGTAGAATTTTCTTTTCCATTGATTCAAAGCAAGAATTGGTCTGTAGCTTCTAATATTTTTTTCTTTTAAATTTAAAATTAATTACAAAATAAGAAAATAGACAAATTGAAAAAGGAACAGAAAAAGGGAAAAAAATTGTCATGTGCCCAGCAGAACATCAGGAAGAAATCAAATTATGTAACAATAAATTTCCCTTTAAAAATACATAATAATATAAACAATTATATTCTTGACTCCATCATTACTTTGCTTCCTTGTAGATTAATATTTTGTTCTCTACTGTGCACTTTTATTCTTTTACTCTTTTAATCTCTCTAAATCCCCAAGCATGTTATGGTTAAACAAAGCAAGTATACATCTACATAGTAAGTATATAGCCATAAATATACATATGCATTTATGTATACATAGACATGAAACTAAAACAATATTAATATAGGTGATGTATTTCTCTTGATTGAATCTTTATGTTTGATCTTCTCTGAAATTGGTTATAGTTGTTGTCTTTTGTTCTTGAAGAGGATCAAAATGATATCACAATATTAGTATCAAATTAGAATGTCTTACTATATCTGATCAGATCAATAGAGTTTGAAATGCTCTGCTACAGATCGGACACAAATAGTCTATGAATATTTGGTATGACTTCTCTAACTTGGCACATACTGTGTTTCTTCTAACTCATTTTTGCTTTGCTTATAAAGCACAGCACCTTTTCTGATAAGAACACAGGATTGCTTAACAATTCCAGGAAAAATGTCATGTATATAACATTTGTAGATTTGACTAAGGCCTTTGATACTATTAGTCATTAGAGCTTATGGAAAATTATGACAAAATATGGTTGCCTAGAGAAATTCATCACCATAGTATATCATTTTCATGATAATATACTTGCCTGGGTTCTGGACAATGGGCAATGTTCTTGAACTTTCCCAGTCATCAATGGAATGGAAATACGACTATATGCTCCCATGCTTTTTAGTATGATGTTTTAACCCATGTTGTCAAATGTTTTTAAAGGAGACAAATTAATGATAAATCCTTTAAGTTGAAAAATCTACAACTCAAAACTAAAATGGAGGAAGTGTTGATGTATGACTTCTTATTTGCAGAATCTGATCACTCACTCAATGCATCCTTCAAAGATGAGATGCAACAAAGTATGGATCAATTCTTTGCTGCTTATGCTAATTTTGGCCTAACAATTAACTCTAAGAAAACACAGGTGACACAGGCTGACAGGAGTCAGCCAGCATCCACACCATCCATTTGTGAAAGCACCAATTAGAGTAAATGGTGCAGCTATGAATGTTGTGGATTCATTCTCTTAACTTTGGCAATACACTTTCTAGGAATATCTAATTGATAATGTGATTGACACACTTATTTCCAAGGCTTGTTCAATGTTCTACAGTCTCCGAAGGAAAGAATGGGAGAGGAGAAATATTATACTTTCTACCAAACTGAAGCTCTACAGAGCATTTGCCCTGAACTTTCTGTTGTATGTCTGTGAAGTCTAGAGAGTATACCTATACCATGCCAGATAACTTAATCACTTCCATTTGAATTGTATTGGTATGATTCTGAAGATCACTAGGCAGGATGAGATACAAGACACTATGATGCTTGTTTGAACTAACTGCCAAGCATTACAACACTACGACAGAAAGCACAACTAGGTTGGGCTGGTTACATTGTTTGAATGTCAAATGTATGCTTGCCAAAAAGATTATTTTAGGAGGAACTTATACAGGGCAAGGGCTCACAAAGTAATTACAAAAAGTAATAGAAGAACGCTCTCAAAGTCTTTCTCAAGAATTTTAGAATTGATTGTTTATCATGGGAGATACTGGCAGAGGCATGCTCAACATGGTGTGCCCTTATCAGAGAATATGCTGTAATTTGAGATCAGTGATTACTAACCTTACTTTTTTCTTATGAATTCTATTCCTCATCCTTCTTATTGTGTTTGTATATTTCTCATTTCCTAGTCCTGTTAAATTTCCACTCCATAATTTGCCTTACTATTGTTTAATCTCTCTTCTCCGTGGAGCCCTCCATTATCTTTTCCCTCCACCTTTCCTCTCATTATCCTTTTCCATTAATCTATATACTTTATTCAAATGCTTTAAATCTACACACCCTTCAATAACTCACCTTAACCTATTCATCTTTATAGATTGTGGAGGGTGCTATTTTTATCTTTTACTAATGGTTTTGCTTTTTTAGAGTGAAATTCTTGCTTCTGGATTCCAGTCTAGAAAAGAGAACTGAAGTAAGCTAAGTGAAGAGATAAAATCTCTGGATTCACATCAGTTTCCCTTTCTAGCCTGGGATCCAAAAAACAAGAACTCTGCTCATAGAAAGTAAGTAGCAACTGTTCCACTGATTCTACACTCACAGGGTGTGCTAGTTTCTTCTCAATCAGGGTCACATCTCTACAGCACAGCTGGGCCTGGTATTCCTTTTCATATTTTCCCCTTATTATTCTTGGACTCAGATACCAGACTTGCCATACTGTTCATGAGGTGAAAGTTTCTTTGGTTTGGGCTGAGGCTACTGCTGAATCCAGCTATCTCTACTCATCTCCTACTCCTGTTTGTTGTTTTTATGGAGCTAGCCTGGAAGTGTTCATGCCTCACACCTAATTAGACTTTGGTCCTGGTGTCTTTCTTCTGGTCTTCTTGTATTGTCCTAAATGGATCTCTGTTCTGTAATTCCTTATTTCCTACAGAATCAAATATAAAATAACTATTTCTCTTGAAAAAAAAAACTTTCATCATCTTCCTCCTTCCTAACTTTGCAATTTTCTTACATCTTAGTACTAATTATGACCTATTGCCTCTGGCTTTCTTCCTATTCTTACAAAAAGTCTAATTCCTAATTGAGCATTTTCACTTGCTGACTCTTATGTAAGGGATATTTTTCTGCCTTATCACTGCTTCCTGTTTTTTTTTTTTTTTCAAAATCTCAGCTAACAACTACCTACTGAAAAAGTCCCTTAATTTCTAGTGCTTACCCTTTGAAATTATCTCCAATTTAAACTGTTTGTTTCTTGTTTGTTCACAGTTGTTTGCATGCTGTCTTTTTCTTTAGAAGGTGAGGTTATTGAGGACATGGATGGTTTTTACTTTTCATTATATCTCACTTGAACATTTTCCCTGGCATATAATGAAAGCCTATTATGATGTCCATGAACTGATCCCATAGTGTGATCTCCACGTATTTAAAGTCAGCCGGAGTCAGGAATTCAGGTTAAGGGAAAAATCTTCAATCTTTATTGAAGTGAAGAGGTGAAAAAGGATTGCAATAGCAATATGGGCAGCTGTGACAGGAAGCCAGCTAGCAGAGGGGGATTGGAGATGAAGGGCCGTTGTGATAGCAATGCGAGCAGCTGTGACAAGACGCCAGCCAGCAGTCTCTCCTTCCACTTCCCTTTCCACTCCCTTGCCTCCACCCACCAAAAATGTCATTTCCTATACAACACATCAAGCCTTGCACAAAGAGTAGGTGGGGGCCATTTTTTCTCCAAGCATATATATTAATAGAGTATGGTCCAATTACTATTTAGCCTCACATGCTTGGGACCCCAGTGCATCAACTCAAGCCTCAGCCCATTATACCATCACAACAGATCAATTTGGTTGACAAGCTAATACATCTTCTCTCCCACACTCTCCTTCAGAGCCTTCCAAACATTGATGTTCCTCTGGCAATGGGTATATCAATTGTATCATCTATGTGTACATCTCTAGAAAGTATGCTATCAAAGCAAATAGATTTATTCAATATTTCTTTATTATGTGAACTAGGTCAAATCTCCATTGACAGACATATAGTCTTTCACTGGTCCTATGCTTGAAGTCATTATAGAAGAAGAAAATCCAGTAGCAGTAGGGTTCTACTAACATAGCTTTCAAAATCTTATGATTTCTATACCACAATAAGTCATGAGGGACAGATTTTATTGCTATATCTGAATAGATTATTCTATCTTTAGAAAGATATATATTCTCATTTAGAATAATGTATCAACTTAAAGCAAGTCAAATGAAATATCACCAATACCAAATAAATTTAAAAGAATAACATGAAGATACTGAAGATATTGAAAAGGAGGAATACAACCTGGAAAATCTATTGAAAAAGCTAAGGCTCACATAATTTTAATTCAAATTCAAATAAAATAAGTACATAACATAAAATAATTTAATTAAAATCAACTAACCTAATAACTAATCTTAACTAATCTGTTAAGTGTCTTTTATGTGTCAGGCACTATGCTAAACTCTGGGAATACAGAAAAGGGTGAAAGCAATATTTGTCCTTGTGAAACTCACAATGTAATAGAGAAGATAGTCTATATTCTGTGTAAAAACCAGGTGCATATAGTAGAAATTGAAGATAATTCCAGAAAAAAAATAGCATTAACATTAAGGAGCCTTCACATTGCTCTCTAGCTTTCATTACTTTAGATCAAATAAGCTCCAGCTACACATAGCAAATGTGGACTAGATATAAGATAACTTCTAGTGATTCATAAAGAATTGGGAAAACAGATTTCTAGACACAATTGCAATCAAACACAGTTGGTATTTAATCTATTTCATTCTTTCTTTCTTTAGTCACTTTCACCTTGTGGTTCATTTTTTGGAGACAGTTCATTTTGAAGTATATAGTGTTTTCAAACTACCTTCTTCCAGTTTTCTGAAGCTATTTTCTCCCATCAAGCCCTATGCTTTAAAATTTGCAACTTGACAACAAAAGTTCCTATGTCCTAATATTAGATGTTAAATATTTAGAATGTCTAAATAGAGTAAATCTTACTAAAAGCTTTTGCAAGAACTAAATATATAATGAAATGGAATGAATGAGAGGGGTGTTTTTTGAATAATTGAAAGATTTCTCCATGCCTCTTTATCTATTTGAAACTACTATGTTTCATTGCTCATCCCTACCTTCACAAGAAGAAAAACAATGATCATGGGTAGGTTGCCACTAGAACATTAGCAGGGCTTGTTGAAGAATTGCACTCACTGACATGTTATCTCTCATTCTAGTCCTGGTAGTCAAATAAGAAATATGACACCAATGTGATCCAGCATATATATAGTACTTCAATGTTTCAAAACATTTTATAGATGCTAACTTAATCAATAGTAAATGTACTTTTCGGAACAGACACCATAACAACATTTTGAATCCTTGGATTATAGACATGAATATTAATCTTTTTATCCATTCTATAGTTGTTAGTATTATTATGCTGTGTATTTTTGTGAACCAAAATAAACAAAAGCCTACATTTACTTATTTAATAGGAAAAAGCAATATGAGAAGTTGAATCTTCATATATTTTAATAAGAACACCAATTTACATAAGCATCATCTAATTTGATCTTTACAAAAGTAGATAAAGCAGGAAATATTGTCTTTTATAAATGTGAAAAATGAAACTTAAGTGACATTATTATCATCACAAAGATTTATATATCAGTTTACGATTTTATAATATTTTGCATATATTGTCACAAAAATATAATCACAGAAATCTGGGAAGCTAACTTTTATTATTATTATCATTTTACAACTTAAAAAAAAAAAAACAGAGTCAGTGAAGTGACCTACCCAGGATCATATAACTAGTATGGGACATAGAAATTAAACTCAGATCTCTCTAACATCAAATACTTTATCCATTATTTCAACTAGATGACTCATAACTTTATTAAAACAAAGAATAAGAACATTGAAAATGCTTATCCTAAATCCAAAAATATGCAGCTGAATTACTTTGGTTGTAGAGTTCTGTTCTTCTGGTAGAATATTTGCATGATATAACTGTGTAGTCCATTCATCTCTCTGGGTTTGTTGTATCCTATAGAAGATGAGTGCTAGATTAAATTGTGTATATTTTTGTTCCTCAATACAATATTTCAGTATTTTTATATATAAGGTTTACTACACATTTCAGCTCTCATTTAATACTTAAATTACTGGTACTAGTGAAGAATTAAATATGGCAGAATAATTTCATAAATTGTATGATAGAAACAATTAACAAGCATCTCAAAATCCATTAAATAAATCTTAGAATCCAGAGTTGTTATATTAGTTACTATTTTGTAATAACTGCATTTCTGCTTGTTCTATAAGTTGTTTGGTAACTGAGATTCTTATGTTTTATATGCTCTACCCTTTGCAAGTGATTATAATTTTATCATATGGATTGTTGAGAGACTTAGCCACAAGAAAACAATAAAAGGTCAAAGACAGTGAAGAGTTTTTTCCTCCTTCAAAGTACAAATAGCTTCAGCCTCCTGTGATTCCAGTCTTTTTTTATAAGCTCCGTCAGAAAATACATCTCATTCACATTGATCATCACAGCATATGCCATCAGGATAGTCATTGAAAATGTTCACAAATAAATCAACTAGACACCAGAGAACTTCAAGAACTAATATACTGTGAGTACTCTACAGTCTGTAATCCATTTTTTCATGTCAACTAGCAAGAGGATGAATGCCAATATAACTATAATGATGCATCACCATTTGTGAAAGGAACAAGGCAGATGTGATTATCAAATGTGTTGAAACTTGGGAAAATGTTGGTACTTTTGAAAAGATGATCATTTTTCTACCTCTAAAGTCAAGGTTTTCTTACTTAAATGGCTTTTCCTCTGTCAGAATATATAATTCTTGTCCCTTCTCTATGGCATAGAACTGTTCTATATATGCATCCCATCACTGTTCTTGATGCTTTGCTGAACTTAGCTCCATCTATTATTTTAAAGTCATCTGTAACTGTTTGAGATTGTGACCTTATCATTTTTCAATCGACTACCTTTGACTTTTTGGAGAAATTTTAATCTTATTTTCACTTTAAATGCTACATTACTTCATTTATAGTTTTTTTTTTTACTGTTATTTCTTCCTTCTATTTCCTTTCTTTCTTCATGTTTGCCTCTTCTCAGACCCAAAGCAAAAAGCAGTAAATGAATAATATATATTATATATATATATATATATATATATATATATATATATAATATATATATATATATATATATGACATAAGTTCTGTTTTTCTCATTTACATGCCTCTACCCCCTTCAACATATGGCCATCCTCTGTTAAGATTGACTATTTGTAAAGGATAATTAAAAAATCTCATATATATATTCAAAGTATCAAGATACTCTAATGACTGTAATAGTTTGATTTTAATTTATTCTTAGAGGATTCCAAAAAGGGAGAGGGCTCTGTTGTTTTTTGTTTTATCTATGAATTTGAAATTATTGTGTTTACTGTAAAATCATTGCTACAAGGGTGCTTTTCAGATGGGAATTCTAAGATACTTTCTGTCATGGGTAGTTATCCATGGTAACTATGGTACATAAGAAGTCAAGCATGACACTGACAAAACTGGGGGAAAAAACTTATATGACTGATATTTAAATGAATTAAATACCATACACGTGGAACCAAGATGGTGGAGAGAAGACAAGAAACTGCCTGAGCTCTTCCCAGTTTTCTTCAAAAACAACATTAAATTAAGCCTCTACACAGATTTTGGATAGACAGAATATAATAGGATGAAGTGAAACAATTTTCTAGATTAAGACAATTTAAAAGGACTTCAGGACTGGTCTGTCTAACTTGTGTAAAAGGGCAATACAGTCCAACACAGAAAGGATCCAGGTAAATCATCTGATGGCTTGTAGTCATAGCAGAGATCAACAAAAGTACCTTGATTTTGGTTCAGCCATGAAACATAAAGGAAGTTGACAACCTGAAATCTCAGCACAATAAACACAATAGGCCACCATAGAAAAGTACAAGCATCTAAGGCCCCCGTGTAAAAAACCAGTGACCAAACCTCTAAACCCCAAAACAAGAAACCTGAGACAATGTCCAAGTAGCAGAGCTCACTTTAAAAAAAGATGAGCCAAAAACTCAACAACCAAAAAAGAGAGAGAGAGAGAGAGAAAGAGAGAGAGAGAGAGAGAGCACTGGTTTCAGGGAATATCAGAACACAAACTCAGGAGTATAATGTCAAAATTCCTAAATATGTTGCTTCTAAGGGGAATGCTAATTGATCTCAAGCAGAAATGTTGTCTTGGAATAGTTCAAAAATGATTTTAAAAATCAAGTAAGAAAAATAGAAAAAAATAGGAAAAGAAATGAGAATTATGCAAAACAATGTGAAAAAAAATTAGTCAACAGATTAAAAAAAGAAGCACAAAAACTCACCAAAGAAAACTCTTAGAAAATAGAATTGATCAAATAAAAAAAAAATCACTGAAGAAGAAATACAACTTCTCTAGAATTGAGCAACAAGAAAAAGAGGTACAAAACCTAACTGAAGAAAATAATTCCTCACGTCCACCTGACTCCAGAGCCACTGCTCAATCCACTGTTCCATTTAACTGCCTGAGAAAATAATTTCTAAAAATAAGAATTGAACAAGAGGAACTTAGAACTCTATGAGATATCAAGACTCAGTCAAGCAAAATCAAAAGAAAATTTAAATATATATAAAATGGAAAATCAACTGACCAGGAAAATAGTTATAGGAGAAATCATTTAAGAAAATTGGATTAACAAAAAAACTCTCCACACAAATTAAGTCTGATCTAACCAACTGGAAAAATATTAAATGCTCTTGGATTGGGCCAGCAAATATAATAAAGATGACAATACTACCTAAACTAATCTATTTATTTAGCACTATACCAATCAGACTCCCAAAAAACAATTTTGATGACAAAGAAAAAATAACAAAGTTCATATGGAAAAACAAAAGGTCAAGAATTTCAAGGGAATTAATGAAAAAAAAAATCAAGGTGGCATAGCTGTACCAGATCTAAAATTATATTATAAAGCAGCAGTTCTGGTATTGGCTAAGAAATAGACTAGTTGATCAATGGAATAGGTTAGGTTCAAAAGACAAAACAGCCAACAACGTTAATAATATAGTGTTTGACAAACCCAAAGACCCCAGTTTTTGGGATAAGAATGCATTATTTGACAAAAATTGCTGGGAAAATTGGAAATTAGTATGGCAGAAACTAGGCATTGACCCACACTTAACACCGTACGCCAAGATAAGGTCAAAATGGGTTCATAACCTAGGCATAAAGAATGAGATTATAAATAAATTGGAAGAGCATAGGAGAGTTTACCTCTCAGACCTGTGGAAGAGGGAGGAATTTATGACCAAAGAAGAACTAGAGATCACTATTGACCACAAAATAGAAATTTTTGATTATATGAAATTGAAAAGTTTTTGTACAAACAAAACAAATGCAGACAAGATTAGAAGGGAAACAATAAACTGGGAAAACATTTTTACAGCTAAAGGTTCTGATAAAGGCTTCATTTCCAAAATATATAGAGAATTGACTCTAATTTATAAGAAATCAAACCATTCTCCAATTGATAAATGGTCAAAGGATATGAATACACAATTCTCAGATGAAGAAATTGAAACTATTTATAGACATACGAAAATATGCTCCAAATCATTATTAATCAGAGAAATGCAAATTAAAACAACTCTGAGATACTACTACATACCTGTCAGATTGGTTAGAGGGACAGGGAAAGATAATGCCGAATGTTGGAGGGGATGTGGGAAAACAGGGACACTGATACATTGTTGGTGGAATTGTGAACACATCCAGCCGTTCTGGAGAGCAATTTGGAACTATGCTCAAAAAGTTATCAAACTGTGTATACCCTTTGATCCAGCAGTGTTTCTACTGGGCTTATATCCTAAAGAGATACTAAAGAAGGGAAAGGGACCTGTATGTGCCAAAATGTTTGTGGCAGCCCTGTTTGTAGTGGCTAGAAGCTGGAAAATGAATGGATGCCTATCAATTGGAGAATAGTTGAGTAAATTGTGGCATATGAATGTTATGGAATATTATTGTTCTGTAAGGAATGACCAGCAGGATGAATACAGAGAGGACTGGAGAGACTTACATGAACTGATGCTAAGTGAAATGAGCAGAACCAGGAGAGCATTATATACCTCAACAATGATATTGTTTGAGGATGTATTCTGATGGAAGTGGATCTCTTTGATAAAGAGAGCTTTAATTAATCAAAGATGGACAGAAGCAGCTACACCCAAAGAAAGAACACTGGGAAATGAATATAAACTGCTTGCATTTTTGTTTTTCTTCCCAGGTTATTTATACCTTCTGAATTCAAATCTCCCTGTGCAACAAGAGAACCATTCAGTTCTGCACACATATATTGTATCTAGGATATACTGTAACCTATTCAACATGTAAAGAACTGCTTGCCATCTGGGGGAGGGGATGGAGGGAGGAAGGGGAAAAATTGGAACAGAAGTGAGTGCAAGGGATAATGCTGTAAAAAATTACCCTGGCATGGGTTCTGTCAATAAAAAGTTATTTAAAAAAAAAAAAAAAGAAAGAAAAGAAAAGAAAATTGGATTAATTGAATGCTGAGGGGGCAGGTGGAGGGAGAGAAGGTAGGAGAGAGAGGAAGAGAAGATGGGAGAGAATGCACAATGAGTGGGCAGGGGCCATTCTTTCTCCAAGCATATATATTAATAGCATATAATAATATATTTCTTTCTCCAAGCATATATATTAATAGCATATAATAATATATAATAGCATATAATAATTATGGTCCAATTACTATTTAGCCTCACGTGCTTGGGACCTCAGTGCATCAACTCAAGCCTCAGCCCATTACAGTAAACAAAAGCAATTCTAATATCTGATAAAGCAAAAATAAAAATAGATCTTATTAAAAGAGACAAGGAAGGAAAGTACATCTTGATAAAGGGTAATGTAAATGAAATAGTAATGTTACTAAATTTGTATGCATCAAGTAGTAGAGCAGCCAAATTCCTAGAGGAGATTTTAAGTCAATTACAGGAAAAAATAGACAGCAAAACAATATTGGTGGGGGACCTCAAAAAAAAAAAAAAAAGAAAGAAAGAAAGAAACTAGGGTGGTTAAAAGAATCCTAGAAAATCTAAATATGATAGCCCCACTGGAGATAATTGAATAGGATCAGAAAAGAGTACATTTTTCTTGTCAGTAAATAGTACTTACACAAAAATTGACCATATATTAGTGCATAAAAACCTCATAAGCAAATGCAGAAAGGCGAAAATAGTAAATGCTTCTTTTTCAGACCACAATGCAATAAAAATTATATTTAATAAAGGGCCAGGGAAAGATTGACTAAAAACCAATTGGAAATTACATAATCTTACATAATGTTCAAGCAACAAATCACAGAAATAATCCATAATTTCATACAAGAGAATGGAAATAATGAGACAGTATCCTCAAACCTATGGGATGCAACCAAAGCAATTCTTAGTGGAAATTTTATGATTCTAACTATCTACATGAATAAAATAGAGAAAGAGGAGCTAAATAAATTTGGTACACAACTAAAAAGCTAGAAAAAGAACAAATTGAAACCCCAAAATAAATACAAAATTAGAAATTCTGAAGAAAGTATTAATCTAATAAACAAAACTAAGAGATGATTTTAAAAACTAACAAAATAGATACACCTTTGGCTAATTTTATTTAAAGAATAAAGGAGAAAACCAAATTACCAATATCAAAAATGAAAAAGTTGAACTAACTCCCAATGAAAAGGAAATTAAAGCATTAAAAGTTATTTTGCCCTACTCTATGCCAATAGTTCTAAAAATCTAAGTAAAATGGATGAATATTTACAAAAACACAATTTGTCTGGATCAGCAGGAGAAAAAATTAAATGTTTCAAGAATCTGATTTTATAGAAAAAGTGTCTGAACAAGTCAGCAATGAACTCCCTCAGAAAAAAAATTGTCAAGGTCAAATGGATTTATGCATTATATAAACTATTTGCAAAAATAGGCTAGGAAGAACTCCTCCTGAATTCATTTTATGTCACATATACACTTTACATATCAATAAGGTCATATCCAAACAATTGGAAAATACTCAACTTGTGAGCAGGTTGAGTTAATATAATGAAAAAGACAATTCTACATAAATTAATTTACTTATTGTGAGCTATTCCAAACAAATTACCAAAAAATATTTTGTAGTGTTATTAAAAATTACAAAATTCTTCTGGAGGAATATCAAGGGAATTAATGGGAAAAAATGCAAAGAAAGGTGACCTAGCTGTAGCATATTTAATATTGGAAAAATTATTTTATCTTGGCTTAGAAATAGAGTAGAATGTCAGTGGAATGGGTTAGGTGTTCAAAACAGAGAAGTAATCTACTTTTTAGTAAACCCAAAGACTCCAGTTTTCAGGATAAGAACTCAATATTTGGCAAAACCTGTTAGAAAAACTAGAAAATAGAATGGCAAAAATTGGACACAGATCAGTATTTCCCATCTTATATCAAAATAAGATCAGAATGAGTACCAAATTTAGATATAAAGGGTGACACCATCAGTAAATTAAGAGATCAAGGCATATTTATTATTTCATTATTTCAGATCTATGGAGAAGAGGAAAACATTGCTAAATAGGAGATAAAAAACAATATAGAATAAAAATTAGACAATTTTTGATTACATTAAATTTAAAACGATTTGTACAAACAAAACCAATGCAACCAAGATCAGAAAGAAAACAGAAAACTGGGAAACATTTTTTGCAGTCAGTTTTTCCCATATAGGCCTAATGGCCCAAATATATCAATAACTCAGTTGAATAAATAAGCATACAATGTTGAAAAAATGTTGAAGAAGATATGGGAAAAATGGAAAACTAATGCATTGTTGGCTGGTTGGTTGTTGTCTACTTGAAGGGGACCAAAATGATTTAACTATGTTAGAGTTGAGTTACATTTTGTTTGACTGCGGCTGCTTACATCAGTAAAAACTTGAAATGCTCTTCCATAGACTGGACACAAATAGTTCAAATAAACATATGTTGTAGCTTCTCTAATTTTACACTTATCATGTTTTTTTCAAGCTAATTCAATTCTGCTTTGCTTATAGAACACAGCACCTTCTCTGATAAGGACACATTATGTTGTGTAGTTCTGTGACAGTGTCTCCCATATCATAGAATTGATTCTGAAGTTTTTAAGAGAGACCTTCAGAGTGTCCTTGTATTACTTTTTCTGGCCAACTTTTTTTTTTTAATAATAACCTTTTATTGACAGAACTTATGCCAGGGTAATTTTTTACAAGATTATCCCTTGCACTCACTTCTGTTCTGATTTTTCCCCTCTCTCCCTCCACCTCCTCCCCTAGATGGCAAGCAGTCCTATATATGTTAAATGTGTCGCAGTATATTCTATGTACAATATATGTGAGCAGAACTCTTGTTTCACAGAGAGAATTGGATTCAGAAGGTAGAAATAACCCAGGAAGAAAAACAAAAATGCAAACAGTTTACATTCATTTCCCAGTGTTCTTCCTTTGTATGTAGCTGCTTCTGTCCTTCATTGATCGATTGAAAGTTAGGTCTCTTTGTCAAAGAAATGCACTTCCATTAGAATACATCTTCATACAGTATCATTGTTGAAGTATATAATGATCTCCTGGTTCTGCTCATTTCACTTAGCATCAGTTCATGTAAGTCTCTCCAAGCCTCTCTATATTCATTCTGCTGGTCATTTCTTACAGAACAATAATACTCCACAACATTTACATACCACAATTTACCCAACCATTTTCCAATTGATGGACATCTATTCAATTTCCAGTTTCTAGCCACTACAAACAGGGCTACCACAAACATTTTGGCACATACAGGTCCCTGTCCCTTCTTTAGTATTTCTTTGGGATATAAGCCCAGTAGTAACACTGCTGAATCAAAGAATATGCATAGTTTGATAAGTTTTTGGGCATAATTCCAGATTTTTCTCCAGAATGGTTGGATTCGTTCACAACTCCACCAACAATGCATCAGTGTCCCCGTTTTCCTGCATCTCTGGCCAACTTGTGAGCACTTGCCCTTTATGAGTTCTCCATAAAATAATTTTTGTAGAAAGAATAATACATTTGGCAAGTCCCAAAGAGTTGTGCTTTCTGCAATAGAATTGGAATGCTTGTTAGTTTAGTTTGAGAAAGGACTCATTGTCTGGTATCTTATCCTGCAAAGAGATCTTCAGAATCTTCATAAAAGAATTCAAATAGAAGCAATAGGTTTTCTGGCATGGCATTAAAATACCATGTAGATTTCACAGGCATACAATAATGAGGTCAATACAACAGCTCTGTACATTAATTTGGTTGTTAGTCTAATATCTCTCTTCTGTTATGGGCCAGAACTCTGAATTTAAAACAAGAATTCTTACAAGGTGCTAACTTAGGGGAATTGATGAGCAATGGTTATCTACTTTAGCATGGTGATTAATAGTTCTCTAAGTTCAGTATCATTGATTTAATCTTACAACAAATAATGGTTTCCTAGGGATATAATGATTGATTTATACTCAGTGTAGAACATATAAGCTGGGACAAACTCAATCAGAGTCAGAGCCAGGGAAGAGGGGACTGAGAGACAGATTTATTCTATTGTCGTCCTTTGTGGTGGCTGGAGGTTGAAGTACAAGCCCTCGGACTTAGAGAAATTAATTCCATCTTCATCAGCCTCATGGTGGTTGGCCTATCCTCCTGCTCCCCGCACTGAGACCAAGGCCAGTCTGAAAGACTCTCAAGAAAGCTAGCTGGGCCCCGGGCAAGGAAACAAGACTCTGAAGGAGATATAAAGGATTTGGGCTTTAACAAGTGGCTATTCTTGTGGTTATTACTGTGACTTAAAAGAAGGCTGCTCCCAAGACCTCCAGAAAATCAACAAGAACATTACATTCCTCTCCCACACTTTCCCTATAGAGATTCACAAACACTGAACTAGCACTGGCGATGCATGTGTCAATCACATTATCAATATGGACATCCCTTGAAAATATACTGCCGGGGCAACTAGGTCACACAGTGGTTAGAGCACCACTACTGAAGTCAGGAGGACCTGAGTTCAAATCTAGTCTCAGACACTTTACACTTCCTAGCTGTGTGATCCTAGGCAAGTCACTTAACACCAATTGCCTCAGCAAAACACACACACACACACACACACACACACACACACACACACGTACATACAAACATACATATACTGCCAAGATAAGAGAACTTATGTGTAACATTCAAAATTTCACTACTTACTGTAATTGATAGTTTCACATATGGATGGTGTGGTGCTGGCTGATAGAAGACCTTTGTTTTCTTGGTGTTAATTGTTAGGTCAAAATTTTCACAAGCAGAAGAGAATTGATCCATATTTTACTGCATCTCAGCTTTGGAGGCTGCATCATCTGCCAACAAAAAGTCATGCACCACTTTAGTTTAGCCTTTTCAACTTGAAGAATTTGCCATCAGTGCAGTAGCTGAGTTTAATTCCATATTTGTCCTTAGTGAAAGCATTTGAGAACATAGCTGAAAACATCATGCTAAAAAGCATGGGAGCAAGCATATAGCCTTATTTCACTCTATCGGTGACTGGGAAATCTCAAGATCATTGTCTTGTCCAGGACCAAGAAAAGCATGCCATCATGAAACTGACATACTATACTGAAGAACTTCTCTGGGCAACCAACTTTTGAAATGATTTTCCATAAGCCCTCACAACTGACAGTATCAAGGGCCTTGATCAAATCTACAGGTGTTATGTACAGACATCTATCCTGCTCCTAGATTTCTCCTGGAGTTGTTGGGCAGTAAACACCATATTGATTGTTGCTCAGCCCCTTTTGAAGTGAAACTGGTTCTCAAGTAGATGACATTTTTTAGGTGTAGGGTCAGCTTATTCAGGAGGACTCTGGCAAGAATCTTGCCAGCAATGACTAAGAGAGAGAGATCTCCCTGTGAATGTCAGAGTAAAATCTATTTCCTTTACCTTTATAAAGATGTACAATGGAGATATCTTTTAACTACTAGATCATAGTTTCTTTTTGCCATATAATCTGAAAATTTTCAATCAGCCTTAGTATGAACAATAGACCCCGCACCTTGTAAATCTTAGATGAAGTGGAAACAACACCTGGTATTTTACCAGATGAAAGTAGTCTAATTGTAAAGTACAGTAATACTTAACCATGGACAGTCATTTCATTTGTGAATGTTCTAGAATTACTCTATAACCTTTACTTTACCAGTCTCTCCTAATTTCCAGGGGGTCAGAGAATCCTCTGGACACTGACCTTTGCAGTGTCAACTAACTTTAACCTGACTTGCCTTTTCTGAGGCCTTCAGAGGTCTCTGGTCTGGGATTCCAACATCTCCCCCTTTCTTTTGTTAGATGAAAACATCAAAGGAAATAGGAAATCTAATCAGATTAGTGGGTTTCTGAAGGGGTACACATAAATCCATCAATATGGGCCAGAACTTTGTAACCGATATACATGGTATACATAAATCCATCAATATGGGAGGCATTATACATAATTTACATAAGCACATAGCAATATAACACAGGCTAGTAGTAATGTAACAACATGAATCAACCTGAAGATTTACACATGTCCATTAAGTCCTAGAAATAGTTCATAAGGAATCCATTGTCCATTAGTTCATGTGCCAGGAATCTAATAATTCCTGTAAGCTCTGAAGTACTGCAAAAGGTCTCATCAACAATTTTTCATCTCAGGGAACCCAATGATTCTTGCTGGTTTTTCAAGAACTAAAACAGTTTCCTCTTGTGTCAGGAAATCCAATGATTCCTGAAGATTTTAAAAGTCTTTTTTAACAGTCTCCTTGTCAGCCATTTGATTCTTTCTCCATCTGTGGAAATATAAGCAGATCCTCTTCCCCAAGCAGTTAATCTAATTCCCTTCTATTTACCAAGTTTGGGATTTCTCCTCATCATCTGGTAATTACATTGGAGTTGTTTGCATTGGATATTGTCTTGTTGTCTTAAAAGGCCTGTATTCTTCCCAACTGTAATCCTGATTGCTTTTCTGTTGGTTGATGACATCAGAGTTCTGAATTTCTAAAGTCTCTCTGGGTGTAACCTCAGCTGCTATCATGCCCCACCTGTCCTTTGATTGATACTTTAGAGCTGGGCCCTGCCTCTCATTCCTTTGGGTCAATATACATTTAGAGGCCCAGTGAAAGCCTCGGTTACATTTTGGACATGTGGTTTTGGGTTTTCTCTCACCCTGTCTTCTCACTCTATCTCCATATCTACAATGAGCTCTCAAATGTCCAGTTTTTCCACACTGAAAACATCGACGAGTTTCTCTAGAATTCCTCTGCCAAGAAGGACCTTATCTTTCCATGTTCATCATAGTCTGGACATAATAAGCATTTGTGCCCACTGTGGCACAGCGTCTTATGATTTCCTCTAAAGGAGCATCTTTGTCTAGCCCCCATATAATTCTTTTGCAAACCTCATTGGCATTTTCCTTAGCCAAATGTCTAGTCATTATTTCTGTTGCTGCATTATCTCCAATGGTTCTTATTACAGCTGTTTGTAAACGTCCCACAAAATCTGCAAAAGGTTCATTGGGACCTTGCTCTATTTTTGTGAAAGCATTATTTCCATCTTTCTGTCCAGGAAGAGAATTCCAAGCTTTTATTGCAGCCTTAGAAATTTGCTCATACACTGTTGTGGGATAATAAATTTGTTCTGAACTCTCTGCATACTGACCTTGACCAGCTAGTTGGTCAAAAGTGATTTGTCCTGTTTGCCTATTGTGTTGGGCTTGAATCCTACATAATTCATGAAACTCTGAAAGCCACAATAAATTTTGTCCCGGTTCAAGACATGTTTTAGCGATGGATTTCCAGTCATTCGGGGTTAAGATTTCATAAGACAAATTATCTAGTAACATCTTCACATAAGATGATGTAGCCCCATAAAGAGTGCAACCCTTTTTCAAATCTTTAATTTTTCCCAAATTAAAAGGAGTGTATTTTCTCTCTTTTTGACCTGAGGAGTTGAGCTCTTCAATCACAGGATATGTATTTATAAAATCAGATATATCTTCTCCTTCATTTTTTGCTTTAATTAATGCTTTTTCTAATCTTGTCAAATTCTGCTTTACAGGAGAAGTTGACTGTGTTTCTGTCTCTCTCCCTCCCCCTTGTTCCACCCATGAAGGGTTAATTGTGGGGGGAGGGTCATGAGATGTGGAATCACCTAATTCCTCCTGCTGTGAATATCATACTCAGAATTGTAATTAACTCCATTCTCATCTGATTCGTCCTCCTTTTCACCTAGTAAAGTTGGCACTTCTTCCTCCTGTACTTTCCTTTTCATCATTCTATCACTTAAATAACTTCTTATAGCCAATTGTATTACAGTATATGTATTAATTATTGAGTTAGGCCCATTTTTATCATAGAATTGACAAAGATCCTCTCCAACCAATTTCCATTCATTTAGATCTAATTCCTTATCAAGAGAGAAACAAGGACATATGTCCTTTACAGTTTGTAAAAGTTCAGTGATTTGCTGTAAACTTATAATTAAACCTTGGCTTTCCATAACTTTGACAATGCTCTCTAAACATTTTCCTTGAACAGAAACAGGCTGTTTTCTAAATATCTGTCCCATCTTAGATGAAATTCTACTTTAACTCATCTAACAAAATTTCTTTGTTGCACTCACCCTAATTTCTGGGTTGAAGAATCTTTTCCACTGGATCAGGATCAGAGGCTTTTCCACTTGAATAAGGATCAGAGCTTTTCCACTGAAATCCACTGAGAGGTCTGTCAGCCCCACTTCATGGTATAGGGGGGAGGGGGCTCTTTAGCATTCTTTGTAAGAAATTTGTAAGAAAATTGTCTCTTACACTTTGGGGGTTTATCTGGGATTCCAACACTCTGGCTGCACTTTCTTGAATTGGAGCTTAATAACTGATAGTGCGCTCAAGAAGAGCCATGTGCAAATTTAAAGTCTTTATTATACTTGCTCACATAATGCTCTGACCTGTTAACTCCCAAGTGAAAACCAGGTCTGTGAGAGACCAACGTGTTCACTATCAAGCTCCTTACCTCTCTTGGCTATCCATCCACTTGGTTCAAGTAGCTAAGGATAAAAAGAGCCACTTCTTGCTGCTGTGGGCTTAAGAAGGGTCTATGAGATCCACAGCAAATCAGAGAAGGAGCCATCTCTTGCACATACAGGTCCCTTTTCCTTCTTTAAAATGTCTTTGAAATATATATATATGTTTTTAATAGGAATGGGTATTGATTTTATTAAATGCTTTTTCTGCATCTATGGAGATGAAGATATGGTTTTTGTTCATTTGGTTATGAATATGGCCAATTATAATGATAGTTTTCCTAATACTGAACAAGCCTTGCATTCCTGTCATAAATCATACTTGATCATAATGTATTATTCTGGGGATTATTTTCTGTAATCTTTTTGCTAATATCTTATTTAAAATTTTAGCATTAGTATTCTTTATGGAGATTGGGCTATAATATTCTTTCTCTGTTTTCAACCTGCCTGGTTTAGGTATCGGTACCATATCTGTGTCATAAAAGGAATTTGGTAGGACTCCTTCATTCCCTATTTTTTCAAATAGTTTTTATAGCATTGGGGCTAATTGTTCTTTAAATGTTTGGTGGAATTCACATGTAAATCCACCTTGTTCTAGGGATTTTTTCTTAGGGAGTTGATTAATAGCTTTTTCTATTTATTTTTCTGAAATGGTACTATGTAAGCAATTTGTTTCCTCCTCTGTTAACCTGGGAAACCTATATTTTAGGAGGTAGCCATCCATTTCACTAAGGTTATCAAATTTATTGGCATAAAGTTGGGCAAAGTAACTCCTTATTATTGCTCTAATTTCCTCTTCATTAGTGGAAAGTTCTTCCTTTTCATTTTTAAGACTAACAATTTGATTTTTCTGTTTCCTTTTCCTAATCAGATTTACCAAAGTTTTATCTACATTATTGTTTTTTTTTTCATAAAACCAACTCTTAGTTTTATTTATTAATTCAATAGGTTTTTTTTTTTTTTTTTTTACTTTCAATATTATTAATTTCTCTTTTTACTTTTAGAATCTCAAGTTTAGTCTTTGGTTGCAGTGTTTTAATTTGGTCTTTTTTTTAGCTTTTTAATTTGCAAGCCCAATTCATTGATCTTCTTTTTCTCTATTTTATTCAAGTAAGCCTCTAAAGATATAAATTTTCCCCTGATTATCGCTTTGGCTGCATCCCACAAATTTTGGTATGACTTCTCATTATTGTCATTATCTTGAGTGAAATTATTGTATCTATAATTTGCTGTTTCACCCAATCATTCTTTAAGATGAGATTATTTAGTTTCCAATTACTTTTTGGTCTATTTACCCCTAATTTTTTGTTGAATGTAATTTTTATTGTATCATGATCTGAAAAGAAAGCATTTACTATTTCTGCCTTTCTGCATTTAGTTTTGAGGTCTTTATGTCCTAATATATGGTCAATTTTTGTATAGGTTCCATGAACTGCTAAGAAAGTATGCTTCTTTCTGTCACCATTCAGTTTTCCCCAAAGATCTATCATATCTATTTTTTTAATATTCTATTTACTTTTTTAATGTTTTTCTTATTTGTTTTGTGGTTTGATTTATCTAATTCTGAAAGTGCAATATTGAGATCTCCCACTATTATACTTTTGCTGATTATTTCTTCTTGCAACTCTCTTAACTTCTCCTTTACTAAGTTAGATGCTATACCAGTTAGTGCATATATGTTTAATATTGATATTACTTGACTGTCTATAGTACCCTTTAGCAAGATATAGTTTCCTTTCTTATTTCTTTTAATTAGATCAATTTTTGCTTTTGCTTGATCTGAGATAAGATGGCTACCCCTGATTTTTTGACTTCACCTGAAGCATAATATATTCTGCTCCAACCTTTTACCTTTACTCTGTATATATCTCCCTGCTTTAAATGTGTTTCCTGTAAATAAGATATTGTGGGGTTCTGACTTTTGATCCAGTCTGCTATCCACCTCTGCTTTATGGGAGAGTTCATCACATTCACATTTATGGTTAAGATGACTAATTCTATATTTCTTGCCATCTTATTACCTCCAAGATTATGCTTTTCTTTTTCTTGCCTGCTCTTACCTCTTTCCTGGTTTTAAACTTATAGGCCCCATTTACATCATACAGCTCTCCCTCTTCAGGATCCCTCCCTCCTCCCTTTGAATCCCTTCCCCATTCTTGTACCCTTCCCTTATTACCCTTTTTTTTTTTTTATTTTCGCTTTTCCACTTTTTAATGAGGTAAGAGAAGATTCTCTGTAAAACAAATATGCCAATTATTTTATCTTTGAGCCAACTCTGATGAGAGTAAGATTCACACAATGTTCTTCCCCCTTTCAAAATTCCCTCAGATATAATAGGTTTCCTTTGCCTCTTTGCGAGATGTAGTTTCCCTCTTTTTATCTCCTCTTTTCTCTTTCTCTGACACTATCCCCTTTCCATTTCTACTTTTCTTTTTTATGTTATATCAGTAAAATCAAATTATACTTGTTGTCTTTATGTATATCCACAAAAGAAATACAGTTCTCAAGAGTTTCTTTTGCCTTTTTCTGTTTCTATTGAGTTTTATGGTTGGAGATCAATTTTTTTTTTTTTTTTGATTAGATCTGTTTTTTTTTTCTTAGAAACAAATGGAATTCATCTGTTTCATTAAATGTCCATCTTCTTATATAGAAGAAAATGCTCAGCTTAGCTGGGTAGTTTATTCTTGGCTGCATTCCATGTTCTTTTGTATCAGATTCCAGGCCCTTCAATCCTTTAATGTGGAGGCAGCCAGATCTTGGGTGATCCTTATTGTGGCACCTCAGTATTTCAATTGTTTTTTCCTGGCTGCTTATAATATTTTTTCCTTAGTCTGATAGTTTTGAAATTTGGCCACAATATTTCTTGGAGTTTTTATTTTAGGATCTTTTTCAGAAGGTGTTCAATGAATTCTTTCAATGTTTATTATAACTTCTGATTTTATTACATCTGGGCACTTCTCTTTGATGATTTCCTGTAAAATAGTATCTAGGGTCTTTTTTTTAATCATAACTTTTGGGAAGTCCAATAATCCTCAGATTATTTCTCCTAGATTTATTTTCCAGGTCTGTTGTTTTTCTAAGTAGATATTTAACAGATTTTTCTAATTTTTCATTTTTTTCTTTTTTTTTTTTTTTGATTTTGCTTGACTGATTCTTGATGTCTCAATGAATCATTCATTTCTATTTGTTCAGTTCTGATTTTTAATGAGTTACTTTCTTCATTAGCTTTTTTTACTTCTTTTTCTCTATGACCAATTGAGTTTTTAAATGAGTTGTTTTGTTCTATGGAATTTTTTCCATTTCACTATTTTTTTTTAGTGAGTTATTTTCCTTTTGCAATTCACAAATCCTACTTTCTTGGGAGTTCTTTATCTTTTCCAATTCACAAATCCTATTTTCCTGGGATTTCTTTACATTTTCTAATTCACAATTTCTGTTTCCCTGCACTTCCTGGGAGTTCTTTACCTTTTCCAATTCACATTTCAGGAAGTTATTACTCTTTTGCATAGCTTCTCTTTTTTCCCCCATTTTTTTTCCTAGCTCTCTTTTAAGATTTTTAATAGTCTCTTCTAGGAGAAATTTGTGTGATGGGAGCCAGGTTACATCCCCCTTTGCAGTTTTGTCTGGAGTCTGTTTGCTATTAGTTTTCTTGGGGATGAAAACTTGCTCTCTTTCTGTATAGAAGCTATCAATCATCTTTTTGATATTTTTACTCATTTTTTAAAGGCTGTAGGGTCTGCCTTCAGGGCTAAGGCCATAACCAGCTTACCCTGCTAAACAGGGATAGGTGTATGGATAATAGCTGTCCTGAAAACAAGCTTCAAAGAGGGGCGAGTTATGAGTGTGTTCTGGGAAAATGTTCCGGACCAGAAATGACTCAGACCTAGGTAGCTCAGGGCCAAGCTGTGGAAGTACCCAGTGAAGAACCCCGCTGTGCAGATTAGTGACTGCCCTGGGGTAGAGGCTGATCAGTGAAAGTGTCACTACCCCAAGCCAAAGCCAGCTGTGGGGCTGTGGGTATTAGCAGTTGTCCCATTTATGGCCCATCATGGATTTGTGGCTGCCCCAGTCCATGCTTCAGAATGCAGCTGCATAGCTGTCCTGTGGTCTGTGCTGAGTCACTTTCAGTTTTTGGTGGGTATAGTCAGATCTTGTTAGGTTCTGGTGTTTTTTAGAGTATCCTCTGCCTTTAATTTCTCTGCTGGTCTACTGCTTTGTAAGCAAGGCAGAGCAGTCAGCCTATGGCAAAGCCATTTCTTTAACTTTTCTAACCACAGAGGACACCCTCTCCCCTGGTCTGCTTTGTACCTTAGCCTTTGGTTCTATCCCTGATTGAGCTGATCTGCTCTGGCCTCTCAGGACAAACCTTTTCTGGCAATTTTCCAGATTTTTTTCGGCTAGTAAGTTGTTGTACTTCTGATCTTCATGAATTTTACCAATCAAGTGCTATTTTTGAGGCTGAATTTAATAATTGGTTGTGAGAGTATGAGAGGAGCTTAGAAAGTCACGTGTGCCTTCTATGCCATCTTGGCTCTGCCTCTTTTCATTGCACTTTTGATGGAATTGAATGTGGCCTTCTTAGAGATTGATGAACTTGTACATCCTGCTGGTACACCCTGAGGAGATTTTTATTTTCATTTAATAGCTTCTAAATTTCCCCAGTATTTTCATCAAACCAGTCCTGATGTCTGTGAGTGTTTCTGGCCCAGATGAGCAAATGAAGTGCTGTACACCAAATATCTGAAACCTGCCCACTCCTTTTCTGCTCTATTGTTGTGAAGGATGTTTCTGCTCAATGTATCCTCCTAGTTAACAACAAACTGTTCCCTCTCACAGAAGCACTCTAATTTGTTGACATTAATTCTTTTGGTAGTCTTTGTGCCCTGGGGCCACTACTTTTGTTGAATGTGAATATTCAGCTTGGAGAGGATAAATCTATGATCAGTCCAGCACTCTGCACTACATCTTGCTTTGGTCACTCTTACATCTTCTCTGTCTCTTCTTACAATTACATAGTCTATTGAATGCCAATGTTTGCTGTGAGGGCACATGCACAAAGTTTTATTGTATTTAGATAAATGGAATACAGTGTTGGTGATGAGTTCATGTGCCACTCATCAATAGTAAATGACCATTGCTTTTGCTGTTTCTAACTTCATTTCTCCCAAGAACTCCCTGCCATGCCTGGTAGTCTGAGCCTATTCTCAACATTAAAGTCACTCAGAATTATAAAGTTGTCTTTTTTGGGCACATTGATGATAAGAGTTTCCAGATCTTCATTTTTTTTTTTTTTTTTTTTTTACCTCATGAGGGTTTGTCATGATGGGAGGATATAGACATAGATGATGGTGTATGCCATTTTTCTTCAAGGAGGAATTTCATTGTCATGAGCCTGTCATTCACTCCTTTTGAAAGGCATGTGAGCTTCTTTACTAGATTAGTTTTTATTGCAAAATCTATGCCAGCTTGATGGTAGTTCCTTTCACTGCAGCTACTCTAGAAAAACATATATCCAGCTCATTCTTCAGTAAACTGCTCTTTATTTGCTAGCCTTGTTTCACTCAGGGCTGCTATTTGGATATGATACCTGTTGAATTCTCTCACAATAAAAGCTGTTCTTTCAGGTCTACTATGTTTTGTGTTTCTATAAGTACATACACATTCAAAGCACCAAAGGTGAGAGAAATCAGCTTTTCAGAAGTTTTTGTACATTTTCAATGTGTGAACCACAAAGTGGGATCCCCACCTGCCAGCAGAGTAAGCAGACAATTTTAGGGCATCTTTCTCACACAAGAAGATGAGCATTGCAGTCTTTAAAAGGCTGGTCAGACAGTAAGGTGGGCAGCCAAATTCTACCTGTTTTCCCAGGAGAAGACAACCCTATGGCCTATGTAGCTTACATGCAGGGTTGTGACTAGAGTTCCCAGGATATCCACACTGCTTCTTTGACACCTGCCTATCACCATAGGACTTTTAGATAGGTAGCAATGATTAATTGGTATGATGATGTCTTTTGATTCATGTTTAATTTGGATTTAATTGAGGAAGAGTTGCATGAAATCATCAGTCTCACTAGCTGTTCTAAAGTAACCACTATTTAGTAGCAGGACAGAGTCAAGATGACTGGTTATTACTCAATATGCAATGGACGGCATTGGTGTCTTTGATATCCTCTAAGCACTCCTCTGCTTCACCTGTTGTCAAGATCCTTGGAACAAATTGTTCTCACTCATCCATTCCACCAGGGAAAGTTCTTACATGCCTTGGGTAGATACTCTCCTAACTCGTAGATTTTGAGACCCTTTGGTTACCCTCAAACTGATTTAGCTTGTCTGCCAAAATGGTATACCAGGGGGTAGTCATTGTGCATGCCACAACTTCTTGGACCCACAGATGAGAGTGGAAAGCAACCCTGTAAAAGCCCAGTACCCTTCAAACCAGAGGTACTAGCTTTCCCTGAACACACCCTACATCCTGTTGATAGAGTAATGAACTGATACAACTCTTCTGGATAACATTTTGGAATTATGCTAACTCTTTTTTGTAATATGAGAATACAAGAGGATTCTGTAACACCCATGATAGAAATTGTTATCCACATTGAGAGAAGGAACTAAAGAGTCTTAATTCAGATCAAAGTATACTATTTTTACTTCTAGTTATTTTATTTATTGTTTCTTGTGGTTTTAACTTTTGTTCCAAGTCTTCTTTCACAACATAATTAATGTGCAAGTGTGTCTAAAATAATAGTATATGTATAATATATCACATTTGCTTGCTGTTTGAACACAAAAATTAATGTTAAAATTATCTTTTTTGTGTAACTAAGAAAGTACTATTAAGTATCCAAAATAATTAAATATTATATGTCTCTGTTTAAAATGTTTATTCTTTTTTAATTGATCTGTGATATTTTAGGTATAAAACAGGCTTGATGAAGAAACTCCACTCATTCAAGTCTAACTTTCTGTGGCTAATAATTTTAGAGAACTACCTTGGATATGGCAAAGTTAATAGCATGTGAGAGAAGTGAGAGCTGAATTCAAGGCTTCTTAATTCCAAGGCAGCTTTCTGGGCACATTTCATCTCAAATTCAGATTTTAAAAATCTGCAACATTGGAGTTAGCATTAGAACAATCCAAATACTCTTAAACACAAAGTCTAGTAACTTAATCTTTTTGAAATCTTGCTTAGTCTCTCTGCTTGTAGAGTGAGAAAATTTTAGTGTTTTATCTACACTTAAGATGTTTAAGTTTCAAGTGGTCCTTGCAGTTACTGTTAGCTTAGCTGTTAACCAAGACCATCTGATTTTTGCCTTTATAAAATTAGAGATTGGAGATAGAGCCAAGACGGAGGCAGAGTAAAGACAGGAATTTGCCCAACTTCTATACCAAACCACTCCAAATTCCTTTAAATATTTTAAAGAGTCAAAACCTCCAAAAAAACACAAAGTAGAACATTTTCCATCAGAAAGCAACTTAGAAGCTCAGCAGAAAAAGGTCTGCAACGTCAGGATGGAAGTTCAGCATGCATTCCCTATGCAGGTTGCACCAGGAAATCACCAAATCCAGACCCAAACTTGGTCACATGAGGCCTAAGCCAGATCTCTGAATCAACAACAGTACTGGTGGCTTCCAGACCTCTCAGCTCAGAGACACCAAAGTAGACTTGGAAGGTCAGCAGAAAAGATCTGAAGAATCAGGGTGGGAGCTTAGCATGTAATTCCAGCACAGGCTGCATCAACACAGTCACAATCCCACCTCCACCCCAGACCTCACTGCATCGAGATGGGACTTCTGAATCAGCAGTACTGTCATCCCCCAAGCTGAGTCTCCATTGGAGTAACTTCCCAGGTACTGAGAGTACTAAATTATTGCTATTTCCAAAGCTCCTAGTCTCAAGGTCCTGAAACATTTTGCTCAAAGTCTAAGGGGCATGCTTGTGGTAGTTGGACTTGGCAGCACATGCTTCCTCCTATATGCCTCAATCTGGCCACTTGCACATACATGTGGCACCTGATTGACATTCACTGGGGATGCTTAGCCCTAATTCCACAGAACTTTCTTCCTCTGTAACTTTTTTGATTACTGGTAGGGGAATAAGAGTGGTAGAATTTGAGATGCTTATGCTTTCAGGACACCTGAAGAGGAGGTGTTTATTTTCAATGTAATTTCTCCAGGGTAGTTAGGTGGTATAGTAGTTAGAGTGCTAAACCTAGATTAATGAAGATCTGATTTAAAATCTAACCTCA
Source organism: Antechinus flavipes (assembly GCF_016432865.1). Taxonomy (NCBI): domain Eukaryota; kingdom Metazoa; phylum Chordata; class Mammalia; order Dasyuromorphia; family Dasyuridae; genus Antechinus; species Antechinus flavipes. Next base: position 267,326,408 of record NC_067401.1, read on the forward strand.
GACTTAAATTAGCCATCCAACATTGGGGAACCCTACTTGGCTCAGTTTCCTCATCTATAAAATGAGCTAGAGAAGGAGCTGGCAAACCATTCCAGTATCTTTGCCAAGAAAACCCCAAATGTGGTCCTGTAGTGTTGGACATGACTAATCTGCTAAACAAAAACAACAAGCAATTTTGTGTATAGACATTTCTATGATTTTCCCCTATAATTGACTTGACTTGACTGATTATTTTGTCACATGTATGCCACCCCATATCATTTAATGCTCTAAAACAGTAATTTAGTAATTAATTTTCAAGGGATTGACAAGAATTAATTCAACTCAGACAGTAGTTAGGGTATGATTAAATTATGTAACAGAGCTATTTCCTTGAACATGGAGTAAATTATTTTCTCATGAAATTTTAGCTTGTAGGTGAATCACCACTCATTCCTGTTCCATTTGTAAGATCTCTTCAAGTGTTGCATAGCATTTTTTTTTTTGTAAAGCACTTTGCAAACTTTATTTTTTTTAATTTTTATTTAATAATTACTTTATATTGACAGAATCCATGCCAGGGTAATTTTTTTACAACATTATCCCTTGCACTCATTTCTGTTCCGATTTTTCCCATCCCTCCCTCCACCCCCTCCCCTAGATGGCAAGCAGTCCTATATATGTTGCATATGTTGCAGTATATCCTAGATACAATATATGTTTCCAGAACCAAACAGTTCTCTTGTTGCACAGGGAGAATTGGATTCAGAAGGTATAAATAACCCGGGAAGAAAAACAAAAATGCAGATAGATCACATTCGTTTCCCAGTGTTCTTTCTTTGGGTGTAACTGCTTCTGTCCATCATTTATCGATTGAAACTCAGGTGTCTTTGTCAAAGAAATCCCCTTCCATCAAAATATGTCCTCATACAATATCGTTGTTGAAGTGTATAATGATTTCCTAGTTCTGCTTATTTCACTTAGCATCAGTTCATGTAAGTCTCGCCAGTCCTCTCTGTATTCATCCTGCTGGTCATTTCTTACAGAACAATAATATTCCATAACATTCATATACCACAATTTACCCAGCCATTCTCCAATTGATGGGCATCCATTCATTTCCCAGTTTCTAGCCACTACAAATAGGGCTGCTACAAACATTTTGGCACATACAGGTCCCTTTCCCTTCTTTAGTATTTCTTTGGGATATAAGCCCAATAGAAACACTGCTGGGTCAAAGGGTATGCACAGTTTGATAACTTTTTGGGCATAATTCCAGATTGCTCTCCAGAATGGTTGGATTCGTTCACAACTCCACCAACAATGCATCAGCGTCCCAGTTTTCCCGCATCCCCTCCAACATTCATCATTATTTTTTCCTGTCATCTTAGCCAATCTGACAGGTATGTAGTGGTATCTCAGAGTTGTCTTAATTTGCATTTCTCTGATCAATAATGATTTGGAACACTCTTTCATATGAATGGTAATAGTTTCAATTTCATCCTCTGAAAATTGTCTGTTCATATCCTTTGACCATTTATCAATTGGAGAATGGCTTGATTTCTTATAAATTTGAGTCATTTCTCTATATATTTTGGAAATGAGGCCTTTATCAGAACCTTTAACTGTGAAGATGTTTTCCCAGTTTGTTGCTTCCCTTCTAATCTTGTTTGCATTAGTTTTGTTTGTACAAAGGCTTTTTAATTTGAAGTAATCAAAATTTTCTATTTTGTGATCAGTAATGGTCTCTAGTTCATCTTTGGTCACAAATTTCTTTCTCCTCCACAAGTCTGAGAGATAAACTATCCTGTGTTCCTCTAATTTATTTATAATCTCGTTCTTTATGCCTAGGTCATGGACCCATTTTGATCTTATCTTGGTATATGGTGTTAAGTGTGGGTCCATGCCTAATTTCTTGCATAGCATTTTTATATCATAAAATAAAATTATACAGAACTGAATGACATATACATATTGTTTTCTGCAAACCACTTCAATTTCAACATCTCTTTTTAAAAATCTGCATCGAATAAAAAAAGCCATCAAGCTGAGAAGACAGAAACACTTTATAATGAATAGACTTAAAAAAAAAAAAAAAAACACTGGAAAACTTAGATGCTTAGTGTGGTGCTCACCCCATATCATATACTAGGAAGAGCAAACACATATGGTTTCACTGAGATAGGGGTTTGGGTTCTTTAGGATCCTATCTGGTCCCCCATTAGAGTGGCTCAGTCTGGACTCTCTTTCTCTGTCCTGAAATATACAAAATACGCCACAGACACATAGCTTTGCCACTTAAAGAAAAAGAAATGCAAAACTTGAGAAAAAAATGAAATAAAAAGGCCTAGAGGGAAAGGAACTATTAATTCAAATGAGTCATATCCCCTAAAGATTTTTAGGGGCATAGATATTCATATTTGTGATTTAGCATTTTGAAAATAGTCAATTTCAAGGGTTTGTGTAAAAGTAGAAGGTGAAGAGAGAAGGAGTGAGTAGGGTAGCAAGAGAAAAAGGTAATAAGAATTCAAGAAAAAGGGTGAAAGACAAAAAGTCCAGAAGAAAAAAATATATTGATATGAGCCTAGCATCAGGCATATAAAGCAAGATTCATATTTAGAAAGAACATAGCAAAAAGTGAATACAAATTCAAAGAAAGACAATTTACATGTGAAAATCATTATATTAGGGACTGAAATTAGTTCCAGTGTTCTTAAAAGAGAGAATTATGCAGGCTTTCCAGAGATAATAAAACAATAGTAACCAAAATGAAAACCCAGGCCAAAAACTTTTATGTGTTTAAATAAATTTTACATAACATATTAGTTTTTAAAATATGATAAAAATCAAATAACAGTAGAAATTTTAAAAGAAAAGTAGCAAAGTAAAAAGAAAGTATAAAGCATATGAATATGGTAGAACCAAATAAAATTATATAATGCTTACTTCTGCATACTTTCTTTTCCCATTCCCACCCTTAAATGCATTTTCTTTTATATTTATCTATATGTTCTTATTAAATGTATAAGAAATTAAGACATTGTGTAGATTATATATTATTGGCTTAATTTCTCTCATTTTAGAAAATCAAGTAATAATAATATTCACTGATCTTTTGAGTTTTCCATCTGAAAGTTACTTTTTAACGTGTATTATCAAAACAGGAAAAGAAAAGTGTTAGATTCTCTCTTTTGTCTATATAAAACACTCCTGCTCTTATAAAGAATTTTATATTCATTTTAATAAAGGTTATACTTTCAACTTAATTTCCTTGGTAGTATAACTACATGTCTCTTCAATGATATGAGGCCTATATTTAAGGCAAATCAAATTATGAAGACTTCATTTGCGTAATGTGAAAGAAATTATTTCCATTTTCTCTACCTCGCAAACAGATCAATTTTCTAATTATGTCTTTCCATCAGTTCTGATTGCTTTAAGTTTATGCCTTCCATAAAATTTTTATCCTTACAATCACACCTGAGCCTTCAATTTTTTTTTCATTTATTTTTTTCCTCAATAGTATTTTATTTTTTTCAAATACATGCAAAAATAATTTTCAATATTCGTTTTTGTAGGATTTTGAGTTCCAGTTTTAACACCAATGCTGTCCCTCCCTCTCCTCCTCAAGACAACAAGTAATACGTCATGCACAATACTTGTATACATATATCCATATTTGTCATAACAATACAAGAAAAATCAGACCAAAGAGAAAAAGATCAAGGAAGAACAAGAAAAAAAAATTGAAAATACCATATTAAAATTCACATGCAATCTCCATAGTTTTCTTTCTGGATGGGGATGACATTTCCCATCACAAGTTGATTGACACTGTCTTGGATCACTGAATTCCTGAGAAGAGCTAAATCTATCATAGTTGATCATTAAACAATCTTGCTTTGACTGACTATGTACAATGTTGTCATGATTTTGCTCACTTCATTCAGTATCAGTTGATGTAAACCTTTACAAGTTTTTTTTTTCTGAAAACAGACTGCTTATTATTTCTTATAGAAAAATAATATTCTATTATTCATCTATGATAACTTATTAAACTATTCTTCAATTGATGAGTATCCACTCAATTTTCAATTCCTTACTATTACAAAGAAGAGCTGCTTCAAATATTTTTTGCACACTTGATATATTTTCTCTCTGTTATGATCTCTGTGGGATACAACTGGTTAGTGACACTGCTGAATCAAAGTGTATGAACAATTTATTACCCTTTGGACATAATTCCAAATTACTCTCCAAAATGTTTGATTAAATTCACAAGTTCAACAATGATGCATAATTTTTTTTTCAATTTTCCCAGATCCCATCTTATATTTATGACTATCTTTTCCTCTCATCTTAGTGAAAATGAGGGGTATGAAGTGGTGTCTCAGAGTTATCTTAACTTACATTTCTTTAATCAATAGTGATTGAGAGTGTTTTATTCACATGACTATAATGGCATTAATTTCTTCATCTGAAAATTATCTATTCATACCCTTTCACCATTTATAAATTAGGGAATTACTTGTATTATTATAAATTTGAGACACTATTTTATATATTTGAGAAATGAGGACTATCAGCAACACTGGCTGTAACATTATTTCGCAAGCTTTCTATTTCCCTTCTAACCTTGGCTGTATTGGTTTTGTTTATGCAAAACATTTTAATTTAATAGAATACAAATTATACATTTTATTCTTCATTATGTTTTCCATTTCTTCTTTGGCTCTAAATTTCACCATTCTTCACAGATCTGACAAGTAGTCTATCACTTGTTCTACTAATTTTCTATAGTATCACTATTTATGTCTAAATCACGAGCTAATTTCAACCAGATATTAATTCAGGTGTGAGATGTTGGACAATCCTTAGACTCTGTCATGCTATTTTTCAATTTCCAGGCAATATTTTTAATTAAAGCTTTTTTTTTTAATTTTCAAAATATATGCATTGATAATTTTAATCATTCACCTTTGCAAAACCTTGTGTTACAATGTTTTCCCTCCCTTACTTTCACCCCCTCCCCTAAATGGCAACTGATTCAATATATGTTAAACATGCAAGACTCTTTTATATATATCTCCACAAATAAAATGTTGCACAAGAAAAATCAGATCAAAAAGGGGAAAAAAATGAGAAAGAAAACTGCAACAAAAAGAGTAAAAATACTATGTTGAGCACACATTTAGTCCCCATTGTTCTCAGGGTGCATATGGCTTTCTTCATCACAAGACCATTAGAATTGGCCTGAATTAAATTATTGTTGATGAGACCCATGTCCACCAGAATTGATAACTGTATAATCTTCTTGTTGCCTTGTATAATAATCTCCTAATTCTGCTCATTTCACTTAGTATCAGTTCATGTAAGTCTCTCCTCTCTAAAATCATCATGCTGATCATTTCTTACACAAAATAACATGTTATAACATTCATATACTATAACTTATTCAGCCATTCTTCAACTGATGGGGACCCACTCAGTTTCCAGTGTCTTGTCAATATAAAAAGGGCTGCCACAAACATTTTTGCACTTTCCCTTCCTTATGATTCCTTTGGGATACAAGTCCTGTGGAAACACTGCTGGATCAAAGTTTATGCACAATTTGACAGCCTTTTGAGCATAGTTCCAAATTGTTCTCCAGAATCCTTGAATCAGTTCACAACTCCACCAACAATGAATTAGTGTCCCAGTTTTCCTGAATTATCCCCAACATTCTTCATTATCTTTTCCTGTCATTTTAGCCAATCTGACAGGTGTGTCATTTGAAAATTATCTTAATTTGCATTTCTCTGAACAAAAATGATTTTCATATGATGAGAAATCGTTTTAATTTCTTCATCTGAAAATTGTCTGTTCATAAGCTTTAATCATTTATCAACTGGAGAATGGCTTGAATTTTTATAAATTTGGGTCATTTCTTTATATATTTTAGAAATGAGGCCCTTACCAGAACTCTTGAATGTAAAACATTTTCCCAGTTTATTGCTTCCCTGCAATTGTCTTGTCTTCATTGGTCATGTTTATTCAAAAACTTTTAAAATTAATATAATCAAAATTATCCATTGTATTCAAAAATGTATTCCAGTTCTTGTTTGGCCATAAATTCCTTCCTTCTCCATAGATTTTAGAGGTAAACTCTTCTTAGTTCTAATTAGTTTATAATATCACTCTTTATGTCTAAATCATAAACCTATTTCAACTTTATCTTGTTACATGGTGTTAGGTGTGAGTCAATATCTTGTTTCTGACATATTAACTTCTAATTTTCCCAATAGTTTTTTTGTCAAATAGCAAGTTCTTATCCCCTAAGCTAGGATCTTTGAGTTTGTCAAACGCTAGATAACTATACTCATTGGCATTGGCCATTTTTCCTCAGAACTTAATCTATTTCCTGATCAACTATCTGTTTCTAAGCCAGTTCCAAATGATTTTGATGAAAGCTGCTTTATAACATATCTTTAGATCTGGCATGGCAAGGAAACCTTTATTTGCATTTTTTTTTCATTAATTCCTTTGAGATTCTTGAGCTTTTCTTTCTCCTCCAGATGAATTTTGTTACTATTTTTTCTATATCTTTAAAATAATTTCATGGGAGTTTGATTGATATGGCACTGAATAAGTAGCTTAATTCAGATAATATTATCATTCTTATTATATTGCCTTATTCAATGCATGAGCACTTGATATATTTCCAGCTTATTATAGCTAACTTTATTTGCATGGAAAGTGTTTTAAAGTTGTGTTCATATAATTTCTGACTTGACCTTATGAGGTAGACTCCCCAATATTTTATATTATTGATAGTTATTTTAAATGGAATTTCTTTTTGTAACTCTTGCAGCTAGACTTTGTTGATAATATATTTAAAAATGCTGCTGATTTCTGTGAATTCATATTGTTTTTGGCAACTTTGCTGAATTTTTGAATTGTTTCTAATAGTTTTTTAGTTCATTCTCTAGGATTCTCAAGTATATCATCATATCATCTGCAATGAGTGATAATTTGGTTTCTTCATTACATCCTCGAGTTCTTTTAATCTCTTTTTCTTCTCTTATTGCAAAAGTTAACATTTCTAATACAATATTGAATTATAATGATGATAGTGGACTAACCTTGTTTCACCTTGATCTTATTAGGAATGGTTCTATTTTGTACTCATTACATTTGGTGCTTGATGATTGTTTTAAATAGATGCTACTGATCATTTTAAGGAAAAATCCATTTATTTCTCCAATCTCTAGTGTTTTTAATAGGAATGGGTTTTAAATTTTGTTAAGTGCTTTTTTTGCATGTTTTGAGATAAGAATGTGAGATTTGTTAGTTTGGTTATTGATATAGTCTATTATGCGAATAGGTTCCCTAATTTGAACTACCCCTGCATTTCTGGTATAAATCCTACTTGGTCATGGGGTATTATCCTTTGTGGCTTCATCTGGAGATGTTTTGCTTTTAGGATCCTCAGGGTTTGAGGTCAATTATTTTTCTCCATATTTATGGTCAGTGTTCTTTTTTTTTTTTACTTTTTTGTTCATTTTTTAAAGGTTCAGGTCTGGTCTTAAGGAAAAAAAGGCAACAATTGTTTTGAGTTGCCCTAGAGCTACAGAGTAGTGCTACTGACTTCTGGCTGTGGGTAGGCATGGTCAGGTCCCTTGTTTTTCTAAGGTTCACTATTTCCATTTGTATTTACTTTGGGTGTCTCACAGCTAATCTGTTGATCAATTGGCTTTTAACCAGGACAGAATAGCCTAAGAGCTCCCTAGTAGATTCTTGGTGGGACACCACAAAGCCCTGGTTCCCTTCCCTGGGCTCTTAGCTCTGCTTATGCCCTCGGCAACATCTTCCCATGTCTGATTGAACCAGACCTTTTCTGAAGTCCTTTGAAAACATCTTCTTCTGGAAATTTGTTACTGGAAATTTGTGGGTTCTATCACTTGAAAACCATTTCAGAGGCTAGATCTAGTGTTGATCTGAGGGACACTAGGAGGAGCTCAGGTAAAGATGTGTCAACTCTTCACCATTTTGGCTCTGCCTTTTTTCTTTTTTCTATTTTTTACTCCTGGGTTTTTTTGGTAACATGTAGAAGTGTTCGTGATTTATGTGGGTTTATTTTATTCTGCAAATTTGCAAAGTTGTTAATTCTTTTTAATACTTTTTGTTGACATTCTAGATTCTCTAAATATACCATTATATGATCTGCAAAGAATGAGTTTTGTTTCCTCAATGACTTTAATTTCTTTTACTTCTCTTATTGATAAAGCTAAAATTTCTGGCACAATATTGAATAATAGTGGTAATAATGGGAATCCATGTTTCACTCCTGATTTTTTGGGAATTCTAACTTATCTCCATTGCATATAATGTTTTTAGTTTTTTTTTTAATTGTATTATATATATAATATATATAATTTATTATTATTATTATTATTATGTACTTGTGTTTTTATTAAGAATGGGTTTGTATTTTATCAAATGGTTTTTCTGCTTCCATTGAAATTATGTTGTGATTTTTAATAGTTTTGTTCTTGTTATAGTCAATTATACTGACAGTTTTCCTAATATTGGACCAACTCAGCATTGCTGATATAAATCCCACTTTATCACAGTCTATTATTCTGGTAATACATCACTGTGATTTGCTAGTATTTTATTTAAGATTTTTGCATCAATATTCAATACAGTAGTTGGTCTATAATTTTCTTTCCCTATTTTGGCTCTTCCTGCTTTAGATATCAGCACCATATTTGTCCCATAAAAGGAGTTTGATAGGAGTCCTCCTACTTTTTCAAATAGTTTATCTAGTATTGAAATTAATTATTCTTTAAATTTTTGGTAGAATTCACTGGTAAATCTGCCCTTGGAGATTTGCTTAGGGAGTTCATTGATATCTTGTTTAATTTATTTTCTTAAGTGAGGGTTATTTAAATATTTTATTTCCTTGTCTGTTACTCTTAGCTATTTTTATTTTTAAAAGATCAACCCCTTTGATTTAGATTGACATATTCATTGGCATGTAATTAAGCAAAATAAATACTAATTATTGCTTTGATTTCCTTTTAATTTGTGGTAATTTTACCCTTTTAATTTTTGATATTGGTAATTTACTTTTAATCAAATAAACCAAACCTTATCTATTTGGTAGGTCTTAGTTTTATTAGTTTGATGTTTTTATGCTTCCAATTTTATTAATTTCTCTTTTGATTTTCAGAATTTCTAGTTTGGTATTTTTAATTGGAACTTTTAAATTTATTCTTTGTCTAGCTTTTTCCAGGCCCAATTTGTTCTTCTCTTTCTCTATTTTATTTATGTAAGCATTTAGAGATATAAACTTTTCCCTTAAAAACTGTTTTGCCTTCATTCCACAAAGTTTATTATGTTGTCTCATTATTTTAATAACCCTGGATGAAATCACTGATTGCTTCTATGATTTGTTGTTTGACTCATCTATTCTTAATATGACATTATTTAGTTTTGACTTAATTTTTGGTCCACTTCCCCATATCCCCTTATGAAACTTATTTTTACATCATAATCTGAAAAGGATATAATTAATATTTCTCTTTTTCTATATTGGACTGTGAAGATTTTGTGCTTTAATAGATAATTAATTATTTGTGTAGATACTATTATCACTGAGAAAAATGCACATTTCTTTCTAACCCAATTCAATTTTCTTTAGAGGTCTATCATACCTAATTTTTCTAAAATTCTAATCACCTCAACATCTTTCTTGTTTATTTTGTCATTAAATTTGTCTAGTTCTGGTAGAGGGAGGTTGACACCCATTGCTGGCACAGTTTTGCTGTCTATTTCTTCCTACAACTTACTTAACATCTATGCTAAGAATCTGGAAGGTATCCAATTTACTGTGTGTGTGTATGCACACACACACACACACACACACACACACACACATATAATTAATATTACTTTATTAATTAAGATACCTTAACACAATTTAGTTTATTCAATTATCTGTTTTAATTAGATCTATTTTTGCTTTTGCTTTGTCTTAGATCAGGATTGTTATCCCTGTTTTTTTTTTTTATTTCAGCTGTAACATTAAATACATTTGCTCAGTCTTTTACCTTTATTATTCATGTACTTTTTTTTTTGTTTTCATTGTATTTTTTTTAATAAACAGCATATTGCAGGATTCTGGTTTTTAATATATTCTGCTGTCTGGCTTCATTTTATGGGAGAGTTCATCCCATTCACCTTAACTATGAATACTAACTGCATTTCCTTCCATCCTTTTTTTCCCCTGTTTATAAATTTTTTCTCCTGTAATCCTTTTGCTCCTCACCAGTCTTTTATTTCTGATCCCCATCTCCCTCAATCTGATGGGCCCTCTTTAATGGAAATGTTTTGCATAACTTCACAAGTCAAGCTCTGAAAGAAAACATACATCTCCCACCAATGAAAATAAAAACCATCAATTTAAATTAAGTTTTTTTTTTTTTTTAAGAGAGTGAGAGAAAGAGATAATATGTCAATCTGTATTTAGACAAAATCCATTCCTTCTCTAGGTATGGATAGGATTTTTCATCATAAGTCTTTCAGAGTAATAGAGGATGATTGTACTGCTAAGAATCAGAAAGTCATTTATATCTGGTCATCCAAGAACATTGGTATTACTTTGTATACAGAACATTTCACTTTTTTGGAGTTCATGGTGAGCTTTACAGATTGTTGCTGTGTTTTTTTTTTTTTTTCTGAGACTATCCTGCTCATCATTTCCCATAGAACAATAATATCTCTTCACAAACATATACCATCATTTATTGAGCCATTCCCCAATTGATGGACATCCCCTCAATTTCCAATTTTCTTTCCTGAAAAACATTACTATAAATATTTTTGTACATATAGGTCATTTTCATATTTTTATAATATCCTTTTGTATTCATGCCTAATAGTGATGCTATTAAGTCAAAGGTAATGAACAAATTTCTAGGCCTTTGGGCATAGATCATTTCTTTTGATCATTAATCAGTTGGGGCATGACACTTATTTTTTTTTTGTAAATTTCCTCTATGTTTGAGAAATGAGGTCTTATCAGAGGAACTTGCTTTGAAATTCTTTTTCACAATTACTACTGCAAACTGTATCCCACCCCATTTATTATTTATCTCTTTCAACCTTTCTTTCCTCAAAAATATTTTAGTACTGACCATACCCTCCCCAAATATGTCCTTTCTTTTATTACCCTTCCCTTCTTCCCTATTCCCATTCCTTCCTTTTTTTTTTCCTGCAGATTTCTATACCCCTATTAAGTGTGCATGTTATTTCCTATTTGAGCCAATTCTGCTGATAGTATGGTTAACTCACTCAACCTCTTCTCTCCTTCCACTTCACTGTAAAAGCTGTTTCTTGTCTCTTTTTTTCTGCCAGATAATTTGCACCATTCAACTTCTCTTTTCCCTTTTTCGTAATATAATCCTCTATCACCCATTAATTTTATCATTTTTAAATAAAAGATATTATCTCTCCATATTCAACTTATACCTTTATTGTTTGTCTCTATATATTCCTTCAACTACCACACTAATGGGAAATTTCTAATGAGTTACAAGGATTATCTTCCCATGTCAAAATGTAAAGAAATAAATCTTATTTAGTCTCTTATGATATCACTTTCCTGATGACCTTTTATCTTTTTCCAGAGTCCTGTATTTGAACATCAAAATTTCCTTTTAGCTCTGATCTTTTCATCACAAATGCTTGAAATCCTCAATTTTATTTAATGATCACCTCTTACTCTGAAGGATTATACTCAATTTTTCTAGGTAGGTAAGTCTTGTTTGCAATCCTAACTCCATTACTTTCTAGAATATCATGTTCCAAACCCTCCAGTCCTTTAATGTAGAAACTGCTAAATCTTATTCTGACTGTGGCTCCACTATACTTCCACTATACTTGAATTGTTTCTTTCTGGATGCTTGTAATATTTTCTTTTTGACATGGGTGTACTGGGAATTTTGCTATAATATTGATTGGAGTTTTCATTTTGAGATGTCTTTCAGGTGATCTATGGATTCTTTCAATTTATATTTTGCCTTGGAATCTAGACTATCAGGACAATTTTCCTTGATAATATATTGAATGATGATGCCCAGGCTACTTTTTTGATCATGATGTTTAATTAGACAAATATTTTTAAATAACCTTTTTTGGATTAATTTTCTGGGTCAGAGGTTTTTCCAATGAGATATTTTTCCTACTTTTGTTTTTCTTTTTGTTTTTTTTTTAATTTTTATTTAATAATTACTTTATATTGACAGAATCCATGCCAAGGTAATTCCTACTTTTGTTTTTCTTTTGCTTTTTTGTATCTTGATTTTAATAAAGTAATTAGCTTGTATTTGCTCAATTCTAATTTTTAAGGAATTATTTTCTACAGCAAACTTGTGTACCTCCTTTCCCAATTAGCCATTTTTGCTTTTTAAGGCATTCTTCCCCTCATTAGATTTTTATATTTCCTTTTGTATCACTCTCAATTCTTTTCCTAATATTCTTCTATCTCTCTTGATTTTCAAAATCCCTTTTCAGCTCTTCCATGGCCTACATGCACTTGTTTTTCTTGGAGTCTTTGGATGAAGCAGTGTTGACTTTATTAGTATCTTCTGAATGTGTGTTTTGATTTTCCTTGTCACTTTAATAACTTTCAATGGTCAGAAACTGTTGTATGCTCATTTTCCTAGCTGATTACTTGGCTTTTAATTTTTTGTGCAGCTGTTTTCAGAAGTCCTTCTGGGAATCTGACTGCAAGCACTCTTTTCAGCTCTAAAGCTATTAGGACTTTCTCCACACTACTGTGGCTATAATATCTAGTGTGATAAAGCAACAAGCTGGGGTTGGGGCTTTGACTATGCTGGCATAATGTGCACTGAGATTGCACACTGACACCACTATGGTATTACAGACCTTTTTTGATGAAGGTCTATGTTACTTTCAGCTGGAAAAAAAAAATTCTATCTCATCTTTTTGCATGTTTTCATGCTCTAAATTTATTTAGTCAAATTTTTTTTAAAAATTGGGGTGATTTGGGGGAGAGATTGAGAGACTTCCTGCTTTTACTGTGCCATGTTGGCTCCACCTCCAAATACCTTTAAAATATCATAAAGGGTCAGGTAGGTAGTGCAGTGGATAGAGCAACACCTCTGAAGTCAGGAGGACCTTAATTCAAATCTGGTCTCATACACTTAACACTTCCTAGCTGTGTGACCCTAGGCAAGTCACTTAACCCCAATTGCTCAGTTAAAAAAAAAAATGCCATACAATCTTCCCTAAAGTAGCAGAATATACAAAATGATGGTATTAAATAATTTTCCAGACAAAGACAATTTACAAGGTCAACATGAAAGGTCTGTCTCACCTGGCTAAGAATGGATCACAGTCTAACACAAGCCTAGCCTCAACAAACCAGGAGTAGGCCTTGGGAGCTGCTCAATTAACAATGGTAGTAGGTGTTTCTGGATCTCTTACCTCACAGATAGTGAAAGAGTTGAAGAACTGGTTAGAAGGAAATTACAGGGATCTTTTTTGTCTACCCAGAGACAGGAATCTATTTCTTTGCCTATCATTGGATTGGGGTCAAAATCTTAGGTGGCAGTCTCAAGATGAGGAGTACTAACCCACCAAACTTTGTAGCACAGTGGAGTATGGAACCTCTTTATAGCTACAAGGTGGAAAACAGCTCTTATGTTTATTCACAGATTTCAACACAAGCCAACAAAGCAGTAAACATACTTCTCCTGATTGGAAGAACTAAAACTTAGAAAATAGAAGTATATCTCAAAAAAATGAATGAAAATCATGAGGGACCTTGGGATTTTTGCAAAAAAGTTAAAACTCAAGAAATAGACCAGATAAACGGATAAATAAAAATTCAGACCATAAAATATTACTGTGGTGACATGAAATATCAAAATGCAACTCAGAATATAACAAAATCAAAGCCCCTACATCCAAAGCTTCTAAGACAAATATGAATTAATTTGAGGCCAGAAAAATATGAAAAAAAAAAAACATTTTGAACATTTGAAGTTAGAGAGGTAAAGGAAAAATTGGGAAGAGAACTGAGAAGGATGCAAGAAAATCATGAAAAATGAGTCAATGGTTGGTAAAGAAAGAAATTATATATGTGTGTGTGTGTGTGTGTGTGTGTGTGTGTACACACACACACACACACACACACACACACACACATATATATATACTGAAAAAATAATCTCTTAAAAATATACTGAGCCAGATGATTAAAAAAGTATAAAAAGCCAATGAGGAGGAGAAAGCTTTTAAATAGATTTGGCCAAATGGAAAAGGAGGTACAAAAGCTCACTGGAGAAAACAATTCCTCAAAAGTAAGAACTGAGAAAATGAAAGCTAAGGAATTTATGAGTAATCAAGAAACAATTTTAAAAAAAATGAAAAAATAGAATACAATGTGAACTATCTTATTGGAAAACAAGTGATATGGAAAGTAGTTCAGGAGAAATTATTTTAAATTTATTGGACTACCTAAAAGCCATGATCCAAAAAAAAAAAAAAAACGGTAAACATCATCTTTCAAAAAATCATCAAAGAAAGCCACCCTGATATTGTAGAATTAGAGGGTAGAGGATAAAACAGAAGATGAAAGAAACCACCAATCACCTAAAATCACCTTTTTTTGTTTTTGTTTTTTTTAATTTATAACTACCTGGGATCCCTTTCAAAGGTGCAGGTGATTGACAGTTTCTTTCAAATTCTATCATTTTCTTCAGTGAATTCTATTTCTATATTTTCTTACATAACAGGGCTAATATGGAATTTTTTTGCATGACTACACATGTATAAAAATATGATGTAAGTTCTTTTCTTCTCAATGAAGTGGTTAGTGAGAAGGAAAGGAGAGGTTTTGGAACTTAAAGTTTTTAAAATTAATGTTAAAATTTATTTTTACACATAGCAGGAAAAATAAATTGATAAAAAATCAATTTAAGTGAACAAATATCATCATATACAAAAACAAGCTGGAAGAGTCACAAAGTAAGTGACAATAGAAGATTAAGAAGTGCACGGATACTTCATTTTAGAAGCAAAGCTTTAGATGAAAGTACTTAGGAAACAGAACTTCTAATCTCTAACAAAAGAAAATATATGACCATGCATAATTTTCTCACAGATTTTTCTTTATTGGTGTGTTTTATGCACAAATTAAAACTGTGTGTTAAAAGTTTGTAGAGGTGTATATGTGTTTATAAAGGGGGTTGGAAAGTATATGTTGATGCATAAGAAGTCCAACATACTGAAGATAATGGATCCCATTGGAAGAAGCCCAGGGGGGAAAAATGAATAAAAGAATTCTCTTTTTATTAAGCTTTTTGTTTTCAAAACATGCACGGATAATTTTTCAACATTGACACTGGCATAGCTTTGTATTTTAGATTTCCCCTCCTTCACCCCCACCCCCTCCCATAGATGACAAGCAATCCAATATATGTTATACATATGTTAAAATATATGTTAAATTCAGTATGTGTAAACATATGTATATAATTCTCTACCTGCACAAGAAAAATCAGTTCAAAAAGAAAAGAAAATGAGTTAAGAAAACAAAATGAAAGCGGACAACAAAAAGAGTGAAAATGTTATTTTGTGATCCATATTCAGTTCCCACAATCCTCTATCTGGTGCTCTCTTCATCACAAGATCATTGGAACTGGCATCAGTCATTTCACTGTTGGAAAGAATTGCATTCATCAGAATTGATCATTCAATCATATTGATGCTGCTGTGTACAATGATATCCTGATTCTGCTCATTTCACTTAGCATCAATTCATGTAAGTCTCTCCAGACCTCTCTGAAATCATTCTGTTGGTGTTTTCTTACAAAATAATAACATTCCATAACATTCATATGTGTTACTTACTCAACAATTCTCCAACTGATGGGCATCCACTTAGTTTCCAGTTTCTTGCCACTCTGAAAAGTACATGTGGGTCCTTTTCCTTCCTTTAAGATCTCTTTGGGATATAGGCCGAATAGAAATGCTGCTGGGATCAAAGGGTATGCACAGTTTGATAACTTTTTGAGCATAGTTCCAAATTTCTCTCCAGAATGGTTGGATCCTTTCACAGTTCCACCAAAAATGTATTTATGTCCAAGTTTCCCCACATTCCTTCCAACATTTGTCATTATCGTTTCCCGTCATTGTAGTCAACCTGAGAGGTGTGTAGTGGTATCCCAGAGTTGTCTTAATTTGTGTTTCTCTGATCAATAGTAATTCAGAGCCCCTTAAAGGAATTATCAATGAAAATTTAAACTCATTTTCTCTTTGGCAATATATAACATCCATACATTCAAACACAGAATTCAAAGTATGGTTGAATAAAATGTCATGTAACATTCTATTTGTGAATAATTTTCCTAATATCAGAAAACTCAACAACTATCTACTCAATTTTTGTGACTCACTGTTGCCACTAAAATAAATATAAATGTCTGCTTGTCTTCTAAAAACTCTTTAAAATCTGCGCTAAACCTACCTTTATTGTATATTTCTCCCCTTAACAATTCTACATTTCAGTCAAAGAAATGAATTAGTAGTTCTCTAAATTCAGCATACTCCTTCATTCTTCTATGTTTTTAGATGGATTGTCTTCCATTTTTAAAACTCTACCTTTATTTAGGGCTAATTACAGTTACAATTTTCCCAAAGGAAGTCTTTTTTTGATTCCTTTATTTTGCCAATGGTTTTTTGCCTCTTCCAACAATCATTACGCTCTTCTGTTTATATCCTGATTCTCCTCAATAGAGTGTAAGCTTTTTGAAACCAGGAACTTCTTGTTATTGTTGCTCATCTGTTTTGGGACTGAATACTTCAGTATAATTAAGTATCCTACAGTTATTAAGTCATTGATCTTCAGCCTAATATGGACAATTTGAATTGCTTACATATTATTAGTTTAATACTGTTTCACAATCTACCTTCAAAGAATATGAAGTAACAAAAATGTTTATTTTAATCATATTAACTCATAAATTGGTACTGCCAGCATACAGCTAAATGATGCCTGAAGTAAACAACCTTCATATATAAGTCACTTAAGAACAACTGCTTTATTTGTGTAGATTGGTATCCAAAGAATCATATGATAAGAATGTTTGCTGTCAAGTCATGTCATACTTTTAATGTTCTTTAACTACTCATGACAAATAGATAATATATAGGCATACCGTATGTTTATAAGGTGTGTATAATATACATATATCCATATATCTTATACCTTACTACCTATAAGTGCATGCATATATATGTTTTAATCATGAACTTGGGTATATATTAATATATAAATTAATATTTGATTAGTATATAAAGATTTGGCCTCAAAAACAAAAAGTTGTGACTGATTCTACTGATGTAACCTTGAAGAAATTAGTAAACTTTTATATTGCTCTAAGAAACTTTATATAAATAATACTGTCTTTAAATCTGTTTGTGAAACTATAAATTTCATGTCAGGTATAAATATCTTTCTCTCTCTCTCTCTCTCTCACACACACACACTCATACACACACACACACACACACACAAAACTTATGAGTGTATATACAACATTCTTCAATGTTATGATGACATAGTTAAATTAGCTAGATGGACCTTCTTTTTTCTATTGAGTTGAATCTAAAAAAAAAATAATTACATGAATTGGACTAACAGCCTGCATGTAAGCTCCAGGCTAGCATTTAAAAAAAAAAAAAAACTATTTCCAGTTAAATGACTAAGATATATTAAAAGAAAACACAGTGGAGAATAAGTGATCATAAAAGATAGAGGAAATTCCTTAGGATGATTACTTCAGTCAAATGTTAAAGGGATATTTTGTGTTCATGTCAGGTATCTTGCTAGTCTCAAGCTAGTCATTTGGATTCACTTCATTATAGCCATTGAAGTACCTTAGCAGAGACAGAGAAAAGAAGTGGAATTATGCTGAAAGAATAATAACCCTTAAATGATGAAGCTGTTCTCATAATATTGCTTCAGATAACTCAAACAAGCATTCTGCAAATCACAATACAAGAATGAGCTCCATTCACTGAAAGTAAAATTGCAGAGAAAATCCATTGAAAATCATTATAGAGCCTAGAACATATCATATAAGGCTGAAATATACAAAACATGAAGGAATATATGTTTCTCTTTATTTCAAGAGATGCTTTATCTCAAGATTCCATTTTGAAATTGAGAGTATCAGTAAAATCAATGACAACAAATTACTGCACCCAACTTTTTAAAGTACTTTACATTCCATCATCATAGTATTTTTATTTGTTCAAAATAATGCTGTCATATGAAATAAAAATGATAAAGTTTACTGTGTGTATTCTTATCCCTCAACACAACTGAGGCATAAATTAAAGAGGAATTAAAACACAAGAGAGAATGAGATATTTTGGTAGAACAAAGATACATATCAGACTTGATCTTTTGAAGATACCTCTACTATTTTAGGAAATACAAATTGATAATAAATAGATTTAAGCTGTAATGCATTATATGCTTCATTTATACTTTGGTGTATTATAAATCTTATCAACGTTAAGTACTTACCAAATTCTCCACACCTTTCATTCTGGACAATTGTCCTCCATATTCCACATTATAAGCAGCCACAATGGGATGGAGTAGAAACTATCCAAAGTGATGGTAGTTTTACTTTTTTCTTCCTCTATATGAATGGAACATGCAGACAGATTTTTTCCATACTAATTCAATATAATTAATTAAAAATGAACATTATACTATAATTTAAATTCTTTATAGTAATATTTTTTTTTAATTTTCAAAATCCATGTAGATGGCTCTGAACTTTCACCTTGCAAAACCTTGTGTTTCAATTTTTTTTCCTTCCCTTCTCCCACTTCCTATTATAGTTTGCAAGTAATCCAATATAAGTTCCACATATGCAAGTCTTCTGAATATATTTCCACATTTATCATGCCACAAAAAAATTCAGATCAAAAAGGGAAAAATCAGAAAGAAAAAAACAAGCAAACAACAACAAAAATGGTGAAAATACTATGTTGTGATCCACATGCAGTCTCCATGGTCCTTTCTCTAGATGTAGATGACTCCATCCCAACACTATTAGAATTAGAGAGAATCACCTCATTATTGAAAAAAGCCAAGTCCATCATACTTGATAATATGATTTTAATTTCAATAGAAATTAAGGAATATCTTAAATATTTTCCTATATTACAACACATGCTAAATATGAATTTCTAAAGCAGCACCAAAAATCTTTCTATATTCAGGCAAAATATCAATGAAAATATTATTTTTGAAAGGAAGAAACAAGAAAAAAAATCAAGCAAAAAAAGCATCTAGAACTGAAAAAAAAATTAAAATGACAGAAAAAAGTTCAATCATTTATGGATTCAAATAATGTCATAACGAGAAGAAATATTGAAAATTCTCTGTTAAAATTTTATCCTTTTATATATGAGGAAAGTGAAACTCAAGTATTTTGGCTCAAATGTTGATTGTGTCACTTACTACCTTTTTTCTTTTTTCATATTCTCTGATCTTAGCAAACTATCTGACAAAGTACACACTCAGTAAATGTTTATCAACTGATTATTTAACTTACCGAAAAGCTCTGTGTATTCCCTATTTGTAAAATGAGATTATTGCAATAATTGGTATTAAAGGTCCCTTTCATCTTCCAACCTATTATCATTATAATCTTATGATGAAGAGATACAACTGGAATTCAAAATAAGTATCTCTAAAACTGGGAGCCCAAACTGTCTTTTTATGACATAAGTATGGAACACTTAATAGCTTCCATTTAAATTGTCTTAGGAAGATTCTGAAGATCATTTTGAAGGACAAAATATCAGACACTGAGGTCCTTTCTTGAACTCAAATAAAAAGCATTAAGACTGTACTGAAGAGAAAGCACTTATATGGACTGACCATATTGTTCAAATGCAAATATTTACTTGTCAAACAGTGAGTTTTTATCCCAAAAGCTGGGGTCTTTGGGTTTATCAAACACTAGATTATTAAAGCTATTGATTATTTTCTCCTTTGAACCTAACCTATTCTGCTCATCAACTACTCTATTTCTTAGCCAATACCAAATGGTTTTGGTAACTATTGCTTTATTATATAATTTTAGATCTGGTAAAAGTAGGCCACCTTTATTTGATTTTTTTCATTAGTTCCCTTGAAATTCTCAACCTATTGTTTTTCCATATGAACTTTGTTATTATTTTTCTTGGTCATTAAAATAGTTTTTGGGGAGTCTGATTGGTATCGCACTAAATAAATAGATTAGTTTAGGTAGTCTTGTCATCTTTATTATATTTGCTTGCCCTATCCAAGAGCATTTAATATTTTTCCAATTGGTTAGGTCTGAGTTGATTTGTGTGGAAAGTGTTTTGTAGTTTTGCTCATATACATCCTGATTTCCCCTTGGCAGATAGATTCCCAGATATTTTATACTATCAGCAGTTACTTTAAGTAGAATTTCTCTTTGTAACTCTAACTGTTGAACTTTGTTAGTAATATATAAGTAGGCCCATGACTTATGTGGGTTTATTTTATATCTTGCAACTTTGCTAAAGGTGTGGATTATTTCTAATAGCTTTTTAGTAGAATCTCTGGGGTTCTCTAAGTATATCATCATATCATCAACAAAGAGTGATAATTTGGTTTCCTCATTACCTACTCTAATTACTTTAATCTCTTTCTCAACTCTTATTGCCAAACCTAGCATTTCTAATGCAATATCAAATAGCAATGGTGATAGTGGGCAACCTTGTTTCACTCCTGATCTTATTGGGAATGGTGGCAGATTATCCCCATTACACATGATCCTTACTGATTGTTTTAAATAGATGCTACTGATTATTTTAAGGAAAAGTCCGTTTATTCCTATACTCTCAAGTCTTTTAAATAGGAATGGATGTTGGATTTTATCAAAAGGTTTTTTCTGCATCTATTAAGATGATCATATATTTTTTGTTAATTTGGTTATTGATATGGTCAATTATACTAATAGTTTTCCTAATATTGAACCAGCCATACATTCCTGGTATAAATTTTACTTGGTCATGGTGTATTATCCTGGGGATGATTTTCTGTAGTATTTTTGCTAATATCTTATTTAAGATTTTAGCATCAATATTCATTAGGGATATTGGTCTATAATTTTCTTACTCTGTTTTCAACCTACCCGGTTTAGATATCAGTACCATGTTTGTGTGATAAAAGGAATTTAGTAGGACTCCTTCATTCGCTACCTTTTCAAATAATTTATATAGCATTGTGGTTAATTGCTCTTTAAATATTTGGTAGAATTCACATGTAAATCCATCTGGTCATTGGGGATTTTTTTCTTAGGGAATTGATTAATACTTGTTTTATTTCTTTTTCTGAAATGGGACTATTTAAGCAATTTATTTCCTCCTCTGTTAATCTGGGAAGCTTACATTTTTGGAGGTAAGCCATCCATTTCACTTAGGTTATCAAATTTATTCGCATAAAGTTGGGCAAAATAACTCCTTATCATTGTACTAATCTCCTCTTCATTGGTAGAAAGTTCTCCCTTTGCATTTTTAAGACTAAGAATTTGATTTTCCTCTTTCCTTTTCCTAATCAGATTTGCCAATGGCTTATCTATTTTATTATTTTTTCAAAAAACCAACTCTTAGTTTTATTTATAATTCAATAGTTTTTTTTTTTACTTTCAATATTATTAATTTCTTATTTTAATTTTAGAATTTCAAGGTTAGTATTTGATGGATGTTTTTAATTTGGTCTTTTTGTAGCTTAAGTTGCAATCCCAATCCATTGATCTTCTCTTTCTCTATTTTATTTGTGTGCCTCTAAAAATATAAAATTTCCCTTTATTACTGCTTTGGCTGCATCCCACAGATTTTGGTATGATGTTTGATTGTTGTCATTTTCTTGGGTGAAATTATTAATTGTGTCTATAATTTGCTGTTTCACCCAATCATTCTTTAACATGAGATTGTTTAGTTTCCAATTTTTTTTCTTTTTTTTTTTTGGTTTATTTACCCTAGCTTTTTGTTGAATGTAGTTTTTATTGCATCATGGTCTGCAAAGAATGCATTTACTATTTCTGCCTTAACGCATTTAATTTTGAGGACTTTATATGCTAATGTGTGGTCAATTTTTATATAAGCTTCATGAACTTCTGAGAAGAAAGTGTACTCCTTTCTGCCTTCATTCAGTTTTCTCCAAGGATCTATCATTCCCAATTTTTCTAATCTTCTATTTACCGCTTTAATTTCTTTCTTATTTGTTTTGTGGTTTGATTTATCTAATTCTGAGAGTACAGAGTTGAGGTCTCCCACTATTATAGTTTTCCTGTCTATTTCTTCTTGCAATTCTCTCAACTTCTCCTTTAGGGAGTTAGATGCTGTGCCACTTGCTGCATATATGTTTAGTATTGATATTGCTTCATTGTCTATAGTACCTTTTAACAAGATGTAGTTTTCTTCCTTATCTCTTTTAATTAGATTAATTGCTGCTTTTGCTTGATCTGAGATAAGGATGGCTATCCCTGCTTTTTTTAATTTCACCTGAAGTATAATAGATTCTCCTCCAACCTGTTAGATTTACTCTGTATGTATCTCCCTGCTTTAAATGTGTTTCCTGTAAATAACATATTGTAGGGTTCTGGCTTTTGATCCAGTCTGCTATCTACCTCCACTTTATGGGAGAGTTCATCCCATTCACATTTATGGTTAAAATTACTAATTCTGTATTTCCTGTCATCTTATTATCCCCAGATTATGCTTTTCTTTTTCTTACCCCTCCTTGTCCCCTTCCCTAGCATTAAATTTATGGGAACCACTTGCTTCACGCAGCTCTCCCTCCTTAAAACTCCTCTCATCCCCTTTGAATCCCTTCACAATTTTTTTGTATCTTCCCTTTATTACTCTTTTCATTTTCCCTTTTCCTCGCCCACTTTTTAATGAGATGAGAGAAGTTTCTCTATAAACCAAATATGTCAATTATTTTCTCTTTGAGCCACCTCTGATGAGAGTAAGATTCACACAATGTTCCTCCCCATCTCTAAATTCCCTCAGATATGATAGGTTTCCTTTGCCTCTTTGAGAGATATAGTTTCCCTCTATTTATCTCCCCTTTTCCCTTTTTCTGATACTATCCCCTTTCTATTTCTACGTCCCTTTTTATGTTATATCAATAAAATCAAATTATATATGCACTCTTAATGTATATCCATAACAGAAATACAGTTCTCAAGAGTTATTTTTACCTTTTTCTGCTTCTCTTGAGTCCTATAGTTGGAGGTTATTTTTGTGTGTGTATGTAGTTCTGGGTTTTTTCCTTAGAAAAAAATGGAATTCAACTGTTTGCCCATTTTCTTCCCTGGAAGAAAATGCTCAGCTTAGTTGGGTAGTTTATTGTTGGCTGCATTCCAAGTTCTTTTGCCTTTCAGAATATCAGATTCCAGGCCCTTTGATCTTTTAATGTGGAAACAGCTAGATCTTGATTAATCCTTATTGTGGTTCCTCAGTATTTGAATTGTTTTTGTTTTTGTTTTTTCCTGGCTGCTTGTAATATTTTTCCTTAGTCTGATAGTTCTGAAATTTAGTCACAATATTCCTTGGGGTTTTAATTTTAGAGTCTTTTTCAGAATATGTTTGGTGAATTCTCTCAATGCCTATTTTACCTTATGATTTTATTACATCTGGACAGTTCTCTTTCATGATTTCCTGTAAAATAATATCTAAGCTCTTTTTTTCATCATAATTTTCAGGAAGTCCAGTAATCCTCAGATTATTTCTCCTAGATCTATTTTCCAGGTCTGTTTTTTTTTTTTTCAAGTAGATATTTAACATTTTTTTTTTTAATTTTTCATTTTTCTGGTTTTGCTTGACTGATTCTTGATGTCTCAAGGAATCATTCATTTCTTTTTGTTTAGTTTTGATTTTTAATGAGTTACTTTCTTCATTAGCTTTTGTACTTCTTTTTGTGTATGTCCAATTGAGTTTTTAAATGAGTTGTTTTACTCTATGGAATTTTTCTTTCCATTTCACTATTTTTTTTTTTTACTGAGTTATTTTCTTTTTCCAATTCACAAATCCTACTTTCTTGGTAGTTTTTTTTTTTTTTAATCTTTTCCAATTCACAAATCCTACTTTCCTGAAAGTTCTTTACCTTTTCCAATTCACATTTCAAGAAATTATTTTCTTTTTCCACTTTATCAAATTTTTCTTTGACTTAATAAGCCTTTTCTGTACTCTCTTGCAAAGCTTCTCTTTCCTTTCCCCATTTTTCTTCTATCTCTCTTTTAAGATTTTTTAAAATAATTTATTCTAAGAAAGCCTTGTGTGATGGGGACCACTTACATCCCCCTTTGGGGTTTTGTCTGGACACTGTGTGCTATTCATCTCCTCAGGGTTGAAAACCTGCTCTCTTTCTGTATAGAACCTATCCATGGTCAGTTTGGCTTTTTTACTCATTTTTTAAAACCCCTTAAGGTCTGCCTTCAGGGCATGTAGCTTACCAGCTTCTTCTGCAGAGCAGGGATAGATATGTGGACAGTAGCTATACTGCATATGTGCTGCAAAGAGCAGCTGAGCTGAGGAAGTGCTCTGGGAAAAGCCCTGCACCTGAAATGTCTCTGCCCATGATAGCACATGCAGAGCTGTGGAAGTACCTGCTAAAAACCCCACTGTGAGGATTAGAGACTCCCTTGGGGCTAGAGATTGAGCAATGAAACTATCACTGCTCCAGGCAGAATCCCTTCTGGGGATTAGCAGTTGCCCTGGAAGAGCCCTGCACCAAATCGGAAGTGTCTCTGCCCTGGGGAGCACACTGGAGCTGCCCAAGTTCTATTGTCCCAGGCAGAGCCCTGAGCTGTGCAGATTTGTGACTGCCCTAGGCAAAAGCCCTGTGCTGCAGAATGTGACCGCACAGCTGTGCTGTGGTCTGTGCTCAGTCACTCACTTCCAATTTTGGATGCATGTTGCCAGATCCTGTTAGATTCTGGCGTTTTGGGGAGTATATTCTATCTTTGACTTTAACTTTTCTGCTGGTTTACTGATTTGCAACCAAAGCAGAGCAGCCAACCTGTGGTAAAGTCCTCCCTGCAAATTTTCCACTCACAGAGACTGCCCCGGCCATGGTCCACTCAGTATGCTAGCCTCTGGTTCTGTCTCCCTGCTTGTGTTGGCCTGCTACTGAGCTCAGGACAAACCTTTTCTGGTGATCTTCCAGATTATCTTTGGCTGATAAGCTGTTGTACTTCCAATCTTTGTGAATTTTACCAGTCAAGCACTATTTTTGAGGCTGAATTTGGTAATTAGTAGTGAGGGTATGAGAGGAGCTTAGAATGTTGCATGTATCTTCTCCACCATCTTGGCTCTGCCCCGAGTTGAAAGTTTTTAAAGAACTATTCCTGTAGTTGATACCAAGAAATATGAATGGGAAGTTTGAAGAAGAAAATACAAGTGCTATTTATAATCCTAAGAAACCTGATTTAAGTCTGTATTTATTAGAAGAATGCAAATAAAACAACAGTGTTATATTGCCATTTATGTATTAGAAATGAAAAACCCTAGAGGTGATGAAAGAAAAATCAGTACATTAGTGAATTGCTGGTGGAATAGCAAACTGGTCCAATCATTTAAGAAAGCAATTTGGAACTCAGACCAAAGGGAAACAGTACTGTGCATGCCTTCTGACAAGCAATATCACTACCAAGATTATATCTCAAAGAGATCAAAGGAAAAGGAAAAAAAAATATTTATAGCAGCTCCATTTTTGGTGTCAAATAATTGTAAATCAAGAAGATGTTTTTGAATTGGGTAATGCCTGAACAAGTATATGTTTGTTATACTGTACTATTGTACTATGAGAAATAATGAAGATGGGATTTCAGAAACAAAACAACATAAAGCAAACAAACAAATAACAAAATAACATTGAAAAACATTTATGAAGTGATGCAAAGTAAGTGAAATTAATCAGGAGTTCATTATGCATGGCCATAGCAATTTTGTAATGATGATCATTGATGAAAACAATTTGACTCCTTTGATAAATGTGCTACAAAAGAGTCTCAAAAACTCATGATTATAAATTGCTAAGCAAATTAAGAAAGAACTGATAAGCTCTAAGTGCAAATTGAAGTATAATTGTCCTCACTTTCTTTACTTTTTTAAAATTTTTTTCCAATATCTCTGATTTGAAAATATGTTTTTCTTGATTTCTGTGGTGAGCTTTTTCTTCCCAAAATGCAGCCAGGTGATAAAAGTTCAGATCTTTTATTATCTCCAATATAGCCCGGTTAGCTTAGAGGCCTATCTCTCTGCTTGGTTCCAAGAGCTCTCTCCGAATGTCACCAAATCCAAAGGTCTGGTCCTTCAGCCTCTGCTTCTGCTTTCTTCAGCCTCCAGCCAGCTCCACTCTTCATGTCATTCCAGTGAAATCTCGACTTGTAGCTTCTTCACTCTGAAGAACTTCTTTGACTGGCCCATTGAAGCTCTATTTATGCTCCTTCAAGAGAGGGATTGTGGGTTTTCTCCCATAGTGCTCTCTGGCCCAAAGAGCTTCAAGGGAGGTGTGAAATCATTGAACTCCAATGAGTAAAGGTGTGAACACAAGCCTTGTATTAATTAGTTCTACTTAGTACCTTGTTTCAGGTTCTGCCCAAAACATCTTCTTGTAAGATTAGATCAACTCTAATTAGTTAGCAGTTAGTAAGGATTCCAACAGATTTCATTTTTAACTGATATATTGCTTGCCTTCTCAATGAGTATGAAGGGGTTACTGAGAGGCATATAATTTCAAACTCAAAAGTTAGAATTCAAATAAATCCTAAAAATAGTTATTTTTTTCAAATGTAAATAAAATTGGAAGGACTCCTGTAGGACATTTAATACAATTTTCCCATTTTTCAAATATGGAAACCAAAGAATTTAAGTGAGTTGTCCACAGTCATTTATCAGCACCAAATAATTATAAACATAAGAAGAAATATTTGAAAGAAATATCCAGATCATCTAATTCTAAAAGAAATTCTTTTCCTATGGTACCACATCCTTTCTGCTAGTTCTTCTCACACAGTAAGTTATTAATCCAAGGATCTAAATGTCCATCATATATTCTGTATTTTTCCTGTTTATAGCAAGGAATAGAAATGGTTTAGCATCTATCACAATGACCAGGAAAATAATTATTTCCCCCTTTAGATTTTTGTTGTTAAGAGTTTAACAAAAGATAAAGCAATTTGAACTTATCTAAATCAAATTCATGAAAATAGAGCATATGCAGATTTTAAAAATACTACTTCTGTGGCTGCAACTCTATTACCATCTGCAATAAAACCTTCTCCCAAATTTGAGATTCAGTAATTTTCATTTGTTAATTGAACTTTCTTCATCAACATCCACATCCTCTGCCCATTTGAACTCCACTTCAGACATTGCAAGGATTGATTCATTACATATTGTCTTTCTACCTCTCTGTCTCTGTCTCTTTCCCTCTTCTCCTTTCTTTCTCTTTCATATTGAGGATGGGAAGAAGAAAGCAAAAAATAGGATGTGTAACTGAGAAAAATTTGCTACCAATGTCTAATGTGAGTTGAAGCTGCATGCAAGTTTAATATCTCAGCCTCAAGGAAGAAAGTCCTCATTTCATGTTTCAGATATTTGTTTCAGCTTATTGAATCATTCCCTCTACTTGCTTCCCCTTACTTAGCTGTGAAATTGTCAGTACTAGACCAGAATGATTTGGCAAGATTCTTCTCTTTTTCCAAAGTATATGGTAAATGTCTACAAGGGATGTGAGATTTTTATATATGTCCCCTAATTTTTCTGTATTCATTCAAATGATGAGATATAAATTTTAAAATTTGCATTTTGCTTCAAAAATAAAAATTTGTCTTCCTTCAAATTAAAGGATAGGACATATGAATGAAAAAATGAATGAATATATATATTATTGAATATATCTCTAAGGAAATATTTTAATAATTTATCATTTGCTTTTGATGATGTCATATTTTAATGATAAAAAAGTTAATTAATTGTAAGATGTGATATATTTTAAGACACTCTAATGTCCTGAAATTTTTATTCCTTACAATGAAACATTATAATGTGCAATGTACCATAAGCAGTTCTAGTTTTAAGAAGAAAGATGATAAAGCTCACTAAAGCAACTCTTAGGGTATCTATTTGTCCATTATTCATGAAAGAAATTTTCAAGACCTGCTAATCAAATGCAAATTAGTTTCATACATGCATATATACATATATATATACACATATTTATTTATTTATGTGTGTGTATATGTAGACATATATTTATATTGCTTATTATTATACTTATATTATATTATTATTATTTATATTATTTATATTACTCATTAGTTCTTAACCATCAAGAAGCGGGCAAGGTGCTTGGACTACAAAGAATTATGACAGTATTTGACCTCAAGGAGTTTACCTAATATTAAACAACATCAGACACATGTTGGGAAATTTACAGCATGACTTTAAATCATAACATATTATAATTGGCATATCATTGCCATACATCAAACAAGGAAAACAGGAGGATAATTTTCAAGATATTAACTCAGCCTATCAACCCTATATATATTGGATCAGACTGGAATCAAGTCAATTGAGTGGTTCAAATTGAGACTGTAATGAAATGCTATGCTAATAGAATACTTTAAACTTTAGAAATTTAAATTTAATTAATGAAAAGACAGAAAAGATTTTAACAAGGATAATAATTTGATTAAATTTGCTATAGCTTTCATGCTGGTCAGAAATATATGGCAAGACCAAGAACTCCATAATTCCTCATTTACTGGTTTTGCATTGTTTAAGTCATCTAAACCAAGTAAGCCACAAAAACAATATTGATAATGTTAAAAAAAAAAAAAAAAAAAAAAAAAACTAATAATATATTTGGATAAATATTGCTCCTATAACATCCCATGTCTTAATGGCAAGAACATATTTCAATATTTGAAAACATTTGGCAAGGTACTATTTTAAATATTTCTGATCTTTGAGATATGAGAATTTGTCATTGACAGCACAAGAGGAAAACAAAGAAAATGTACAGGTTAAAGAAAATGCAAAAGCCAAAATAGATTGTCTCGGAAAAATGTCATGGGGAAATAGAACTTTTCCAAAATGAAAATGAATCTCATTAGTCTTTAATTTGAAGAAAAGATCTTTACCCTTTGGGAAATTATGTCAATAGTAGAATGGAATAAGTAATTTCTCACCTTGAACCAAAATCTGCTCCTCTTTCTTTCTAAATATATGTATGCATATATATACATACACACACACACACATACACACATACACACATACATATATATATATATGGATATATGCATGAATACATACATATAAAATTTTATAGATAGATAGACAGATAGATGATAGATAGATAGATAGATAGATACCGTGTTTCCCGGATAATAAGACACTGTCTTATTTTTTTTTTTTTTTTTTGGACAGAAAAACACCAGAGGGCTTATTTTCAGGGGAGGGCTTATTTTAATGAACATTGACAGCAATTTTAATAAACAGGTAAATGTGAACAAAAAAAAAGTACCTTTATTCAATAATGATCATGTCATCTTCTTCAACATCGTCATAAGTGTCCATACCCTGAATTCCATCTTGGATGTCTTGAGCCTCTATTTCCTTCTGAAGAAGTGGACCCAATCTGTCATGTCCAGCAATATAGCTCTCTTTAAATGAGCATGTCTCATCCAGGTAACCTGCTCGTAGTGCCTTGGCGACACAGCTGTCAGTAATTTTATCCCATGACTTCTTCACCCAAGTCACGACTTCTTGCAGACAGGGCTTCACAAAGTTTCCACGCTGATTTCTTTCCATTCTATTTTCAATGTAGTCATTGACTTCCATGTGCAAATGGTCCTTGAATGGCTTGTTTATTGCAATATCAAGGATCTGGAAATAGGCAGTCATTCCTGCAGGAATCATTACTTGATCTATTCTTCTCTCTGCAAGGAAGATCTTCATTTCTTTAGCATGGTGAGTGCTGGCTGAATCCCAGATTATCAGACCTCTTTGGTTACCTTGCGTAACAAGTGGCAGCATTAAATCAACCCACTTTCTTATAACGGCTTGTGTACACCAGGCTTTTTCGGTTTCAAGAATGTAAATGCCTGATACCCGTTCAATCTTATCTTTCTTGCCCTTACTGATGATTAGAGATGTGGCTTTCTTTCCATCCAAATGAACTGCCAAAACACAGGTGACCCGTGCACTTTCATAGCCAGTGGTGGGAATGTAGATTGTTGCTGCACTCCTATGATGAATTGTTGTTTGAGATCCTTGTCCCATAAACACTGCAGTTTCATCCATAGCAATCATATTGCAGGTTTGGTACTTGGAAATGTCAATCCTATCAATAAAGGACTTGAATGCAAGTGCACGTTTAATAACTTCAGCATCTTCCAACTTAAACAATGTTGTTGATCTTCTTAGGGACAGTTCATACCATTGAAGGAAACCATCCAACCAGTGTTGTGATGCTTTGAATCCTTCTGAGACCATTTCAAACTCTGGTGCCATTGAAAGGGCAAATGCTTGAATATCAGCCCTGCGCACAACCAAGGCCTTTATTCTCCTGTCAGCAATCCATTCACCAATGAGGATCTCCAAGTCACGATATAAGGGTTGCCGACCTGATCCAGACCTGCACTTTTGCCCTTTTCCCTCATCCACCTGTTGATTGAGGTTATTATAATCTGCTCTCCATTTTCTGACCATTCGAAGATCCAAAAGTTTTTCTTTACAGAAAACTGCAAGATTCTTGCCATGTGACTCCTCTACAATTGCTTTCTTGTACTCAATAGTATAGCTCTTCCTTTTTGTACTCATGTCTGGGGATCAAAACAGACAGAATAATAAAATTATGACCATCAGTCCTTCTTTTCACTCCATCATGCCCCTCAATAATGTTTTAACCCCATCATGCTCCCTGAGTGTTCCTTCTATCCTCCATGATGCCCCCTGAGTTCTTCTTTTATCCTCCATCATGCCCCCTCACTCCCGCTTAGAGGGTACCTTAATGTAGCGCATAGCGCAGGGGATCACCTTCATTACAGTAGCAATCTCAATAGGGCTTATTTTTGGGGAAGGGCTTATTTTATAGGAATCTTACACAGTAAGGGGAGGGCTTATTTTCGGGATAGGTCTTATTATCAGGGAAACACGGTAGATATCTTCTACCTACAATTCAAAAATACATTTGGGGAGGTATTTTTTATTATTTTTTTTAACATTATAATTTCTCAAATATTCAAAGCAAGCTAAATCCTCTTGACTTTTCCTTCTTTAGGCTAAATAACCATTATACTATTTTCTTTAATAAAGTAGTATAGAGATTCCTTCTCAAGCTCATTATACTACTTTGGACACATTATAGTATATCAGTGTCCCAATGACCATCTTTAGATATGATTCCTGCAGTTTGATAAAGCTAAGTCACCCCCTCCATTCTTTAATTTAGCTTTTTTTTTTTAAATGTCAGTTCATTTATTTATTTATTTATTTTTTGTTTACAATTTCTCCATAGGAATAAAGCTAGAGGGACGAGAATTGCATCATGATGTTAGCTATAAGGAAAAGTCAGAGAGTAAAAGTAGTATTTATTAATGAGACTGTAGAAACTCATCCTTTGGAGATCTCTAAGTACAGGAATATATCCAGCGCTTAAAATATTCCAGATTATTTTTTAGATATGAACATTGTAGCAGCTTTCTAGTGCCACAATTCTATCTATACCTGTCATAATCATTTTATTATTGTTATTATGATTATTAATGATAATAATCAGTATAATCCTCTAAATTGTGTAAATATGATTTCATTTCTCCCTACAACCCTGTGAAGTTGGTGTTATTATCCCCAGTCTACAGATAAGATCACAGACATATAGAAATTAAATGAATTGTCCAAGGACAAACAACTAATGTGTTCAGATTAGTATTCAGATCTTCTTACTCTATTCAACTATCTAATACTCTATCCAACTGCCTCTTTTATGTCATTGTATTGGCTTTTCACATAAAAATAAAGTTCATTGGGTGAAAAATAACAAAACGTTTCACTATTGTGACCATATGACACACATGAGTATTTATCACCCATTGACATCATTAGAAAAAAACAAATCTCTCTCTTTTTTTTTTTTGTTTCAAGTTTATGAGTTTATTAATTGTCGTATGTAATAGTCAAAATGTATCTATGTAGGCTGAATATATTCATGTAGGAAGCCTGCAAAAGACTACCAAATTCCATTAAATTACCCAAACTTTTATATCTTTGATCAAACAATTGTGACTTCTTGTCTTTATCAAACACAATTCCCCAGTTGACATAATATTGATAGAAGCTCTTTTTCCTTTTTCAAAAGTCTAGTTCTCTCCTGTATAAATCATCTTGCAGTTTATAAGCAACTTTTACTTTCTCTTTTTTTGCTTTATAATTTTGTAGGCTGACACAAATTGTTACAGCATTCTGTTTTATTCAAAATTTTAGCCTTTCTGGCTTGCCCAGAGTCAAGTCAGCTAGTTAAAGTCTGAGATGGGTTTGAAACTTGGGCCCTTCTTTTTTAAAGCTTGCACTCTACCAGTGAATCAATCAATGTGTATCCAGTGTTTATTATGTCAGGCATTGTGCTAGAAATGTTACAAATGTTTCAATTAATCCTCATGACAACACTTTCATTTTCTTCATGTTGAAAAAAAACTGAGGAAAACAGAGATTAATTGACATGACCAGGGATTCATAGCTAGTAAGTGTTTAAGGCTGTATTTGAACTCAGGTCTTCCTGACTCCAAGTCCAGTATTCTATCCCTTGTTTCACTTCAGTGATAATTAGAGCAATGGATGATTCACAATAACATTAGCAACTTTTGTCAGTCTTTAGATCTAAATGGGTTTATGGTTGTTGTAATCTAGGTCCTGATTTGGGTAAAATAATTTTGTCCTCTTATCAAAAGTTTGGTTTCTTAATTATGCCAGGTTGCGAACAACATTATAAAGTTTTGCCAACAATATCATTCATCTTCCATGATTCAATCATGGTCTCAATTTCAATACTATAAGGTTTGTAAATGGCATATTTTTCTTGAGGATCCAGGTGGAACTCTGATTTTTTTTTTTTTAATCTTCAGACAAATTGAAGCAATTGTAGCTCTGGAGTGGTCCTAATGTGTGGAAGTTCTGTAAAAATTAAGTTGCCAAAGTGTAAAAAATCAAAACTTGGAAAGAAAGGCTATGTAATTAGTTGGTCGTAAAGTCTTTTATACCACATACTGAAAGCCATATGCAAAATCCTGGAGTAGTTCAACATTTGGTTATTGATTCCTTTTGTCCCTTCCCACTCTTTGATTGTATCTGTTAGAAATATTATTTTTCTGGACATCATAGCCTCCCACACCTTCTTTTGTTTTGTTATCTCATATTCCTTTGTAAAGTCCAAATCTGTCAGCCTCTGATAGAGTTTCTTGAACCTCTTGTTCATCTGCTCCACAATGAGTTTTATGCTGTCTCAGATTCATCCTTCTTATTCAATAGGTATCCTGTATTGCAAGACTTTCTTTCTCATGTATCTCCCAGAATATAGCTTTGTGGTCATTATATTTCACAGCCCATGTGAAAGATTCCTCTTTCCCTTGCCTAAAAAGTACCTGAGTCCTTGTATATACTGATGCAAGATATCCAAAGGGCTACCAAACTGTGCATACTATTTGATTCAGCAGTGCCTCTGCTGGGTGTGTATCCAAAGATCTCACAAAAAAGGAGAAAGGACCCACATGTGAAAAATGTTTGTAGCAACTCTTTTTGAAATGGCAAGAAACTGGAGACTGAGTGGATGGCCATCAGTTAGAAAATTCCTGAATAAGTTATGATATATTAAGCTATAAGAAATGATCAACAGGATGACTTCAGAAAAGCTTGGAAAGACTCATAAGAATTGATGGTAAGTGAAGTTTGTAGAACCAGGAGAACATTGTACACAGAAGCAGCAAGATTATAAGATGATCAATTGTGATAGACATGGCTATTTTCAACAGCTAGGTTGTTCAGTCAAGTTCCAATAGTCTTGTGATGAAGAAAATCATGTGCACCCAGTGCAGAAGAGGACTGTGGGGTCTAAGTGGGGATCACAACATATTTTAACTTTTTTGTTATTTGCTGGCACTTTGTTTTCTTTCTCATTTTTATCATACCTTATTTCACCCAACATAGGATTTTACCATTAACACTGATTTCTTTGCTATTACTCTCAAATTACATTCCATTTCCTGACTGCACATTTTCACTGGCTCTCTTCCATGACTGGAATTCTCTTTATCAGGAACTTTTCTTGATTCCCTTTATTGCTAACGGTTTCTTGAAATTGTCTTCAATTGTTTTGTATATATTTTGTTTATATTTAGTTGTAGTCATATTGTCACATTTGTTAAAATGTTACCTACTTGAAAGCAGGGATTTTTTAAAATTTCATTTTATTCTTAATGTTTACAATAAATTATCCTGTACACTGTGTTTCAAATTCCAAATTAATTAACAATATGATTGACTACAAAAGCTCATCTAAGTTTGAGCTGCATCAAGAGGTATAACTTATAAGAATAAAAACATGACATTTTGAGAATAATGTCAATAAAATAATGAATGGTCTTTGAATTCCATATGAATCTCAAAAAAAAAATAAACATTTAATTTAGAAAAGAAATGATTCTTAAATTGAAATAGAGTTAATGATAGCTGTCTTCAAGTACATAAAAAAACCACTATGTTGAAGTTAGAGTACATCTGTTCTGTTTGGCAACAGAAGATATAAATAAAATCAATTAACACAATTGAAAATAGGTAAATTTAAACATTTATTCAAATACATTTATGGATGTTCTAGAAGTAGCTCTGTCTTACAAGAGCCAATTGTGAAATTTCTAGTGTGAACATTTCTATCTTGGAAAAAAATTCACAAATCAAGGCTAGTTTTATTGATTGCTTAGGCTTAAGACAGTAATGTTAATAATATTAATTTGCAGATTAAAAAAGAGTGGTACATACTTTCCTCCCTACCCTGGATTTACTTGTTAAACATTTGCTAGTATAGAATTAAGAACATCCAATTTAGAACCCAGTTGCTTTCAAAAGGTAAGAAGCTCCCCTCAATGGAAATTTCAAGGAAACATGATCTATCTTTAGTTATACCATAGTGAGGATACTTTCACAAGTCAGGGATGTATTAGAAGGATATTAAGGCCTCTTTTAACTAGTATTGTTTGATTCTAGCATCTCATTAATATGAATACTATTGTTAATGATGCAGATTATAGCCCATACTTTTTTTTTTTAATCCT
This sequence comes from Antechinus flavipes, assembly GCF_016432865.1. Classification (NCBI taxonomy): domain Eukaryota; kingdom Metazoa; phylum Chordata; class Mammalia; order Dasyuromorphia; family Dasyuridae; genus Antechinus; species Antechinus flavipes. The sequence continues at coordinate 267,361,840 of NC_067401.1, forward strand.
ATATAATTTCCTTCCATATTCTCTCATAAATCTATCTAATAATTCAGAGTGGTGTAGTAGTAATATGCTAGATTTGAAATCAGGAGAACTAGGGTTTGAATTCTGTCTCAAAAGTTTTTTATGACACTGTCAAGTCGCCTAATTTCTGTATCTAACTTTCTTCATATATAAATTGGGTTTTAGGTTTGGTGAATTCTACAGTCTCTTTTAGCTCTACCTTTTGATCCTATGTTGAGAAAGTATTTTTTAAAGTTATTTTTGTCTTTTGTTGATCCCAGTATATTATTTGAGTTAAATATCTGCTATTTATGGTTCTTATAATATGTCTGATTCATCTCCATTTTAAAAAAAAATATATCTATAATCTGGATATTTTTTATCTAAGTTTTCATTGGCCAAGTAATCATTGACAATTTGTAGCACCCTTCTTATAACAAATATTCATCTTTTTATGACCTGTTAGATCTTCTATTTCAAATATTCAGAAATTATAATGTTATATACTTCCCATCCAGATTATATCACCAAAAGGATTGTGCGTTTGAAAAAGAATTGTCAGTAACAAGTTTGGAAACAATGACAGCAGTATCCAGTCTTCCAAATGGAAACCAATTTACAATTTACCTGCTTTTCCATTTGAGATTAAGCTGATTTTCTCCAGTGTATTTACTGTTGGAATAACTCAAAGTTATTGACATTAACAATATTCGTTTATTTTGTACAAAAAATGAAAATGTAAATCTAGAAAGGACATTAAAACTTAGCTAATCCAATTTCTCAAATGAACCTGAAGTTATTAAGCATTTACAATGTGCCAGGATTTGTACTACTTGAATGCTGCTCCTATAATTTCAAATCCAGGACCATTTTTTAGACAAATATCTTAGAGGATTTGGGAGTACTTTTATCTGAAAGGACTATGAATTTTTCTCCACTTCTGGTGTGACAAAGGTACCCTCTTCTCCTTTCCCTATAATTTTAGAACCTAAAAAGTAAAGGAGTTAAGCTTAATAGGTCAATATGGAAGTTAGAAAAAATATGCAAATTCATGTATAAAATTTCCTTTGTTTAGAAAATATAATGATATATATTGAGTAGACTTCTGTTTTCTGTCTTTTTTACTTATTTGCTTCAGAGCAAAACAGCCCTGGGAATAGAGGTCTGGTCTTGGAGTCAAGAAAACTTGGCTTTTATCTAGCCTACACTATGAAATAGTGGCTGAGTTCTCACATTTCTCTCATGCATAGTTCTTTGCTCTCAGTAAGGAATTATTATATAGATAATACAAAATTTAAAACTAAGAATACAATCACAAACCTATCACTTTGTGTCTTTATGGAATGGTTTAGATAGCTGCTGAGATACCTTCTCACTGTAAAACTATGATTCTCTGATCTCATTTGTGGAATTATTCTTAGAGATGAAATTGATTATATTTTCTGTAAAATTTTTCATAATTTTTTTTCTTCTTACTATTTGTCTATAGGTTCTAAAAAAGAACCTATGAATTTGACTTCCTAGCATTTCTAATTTAGTGTCATAGAGTTATCAGAAGATCAAGTCTCAATCTTAACTGTATTATTTTATATACATTTGACTTCTTTCTATGAAACCTCATGGATCTATTACTCATTTTCAGCTTCTGCTAAATGAAAGTTTGGATTCAGTATCTCTAATGTTTCCTCTAGTTTTAAATCTTGTAATTGTTCACTGTGACACATTTTCTTATGCAATTCTTTTTTACATGAAGAAGAAACATTTCTCTAAAGAATTCTTTCTTTTAAAAAGTTATGATACAGTAAATAGATCTAGGCAAATAATTGAACAAATCAATTTGAAGCCATATTCCCTGATGGAGATTGAGCAAAACAGCATAAAATAATAATGGCAATTGAGATTAAGAGTTAATTCACAATTTTGTACCTTAGAGTTTGTCAAAAGAAAGGGTGTGACATAGAATCTTTTAAATTTATTTCAATGTATCCTATTCTATATGATGTGAGTTTTGGCAATATTTAATCTTGCCTTTGGAATGTATAAAAAACAAGATTGCATTTTACAAATTTCTATAGTATCAAAATTCAAAAGAAAGTTAACATGTTCCAAATATAAAATAATTACAACTGAATCTACAAGAAAAAGATGCAAGGCAAAAGGCTTATAAATTAACATTTTAATAATTAAATGCTAAGATTTTTCATTTGGCATTCTTAATTGCAAAATCCTCCAGGCTATAGCAAAGTCATAGAATTTCCCAGTATTGCATTATAGGTTCAAGAATACAGATGTGCAGATTTACATCAATTCTCTTTGAACATCCTTACTCTATTTTATGTATACTTTAACCACAAGAAAAACAGGAGTGTATGTGTCAAAGATTTATCCAAAACAGAATATATATCTTATATAGTACTTACATCCATAGTTAGATAATAATAAAGTATCAAACCTGAGGAAAAGGGGACTAGAGATCAGTACAGACTGCTACCATCTGTCCCAAGTTTATTCATTATAGGGACCCAGTTCTGCTCATCATTTTATAACATAAGAAGTTTGAGCACACATAGCTACCTGATGTCTTCATCAGGAGAAGGTGGAGAGGGCAATAACTGAGTACAGTTCTCAAAAGCAAATATTTGAGGATAATATGAGAAAAACTGAAACAGAAAAAATTCAAAAAACACAAACTGAATGAAAATTCAACCAACAAAAAGACAAACCAACAGAGAGAATGATAACAAGAGAAACCAAAGTACATAGGACAAATAGACTCCCTTAAATACCTCAGTATGATTACATCATTACAGCACACTGAGCAGGTGTCAACTGTTAGGAGAGCCATTACATCACCATATCACATTAAGTATATATTTAGAGAACCATTATCTCACACTAAGTAGATGCTTAACTATAAGCGCCCTTGATTCAAATACACCTTTTCAGAGTTCCAACCCTCTACAAGAGCTGATTGAAAATGAAGTGTTATCTTGACTTCTGAGGTCTCTTTGAATAGAGACTTTGGGACTAGTGTTTTGCTTCTTCCTCCAGTGCTCCAACTAGAAGCAAAGATTATTAGGGAACTTATAAGGGCTAAGTCTCAAAATTAAAACAACCTATATGAAAATGAGTTTCCTCAGAATGAACTTTTTCTTGAGGGATGATGAAGATGATGATAATGACAATGATGATGATGATAAGAGTGGAATGAATATAATAATAAATGAATAATATCAGGATCATGACTGTTCCCAGGGCCTTTTCTACTAGAACTGCATCAAAAAAGATGAAAAGTAGCTATCTCCCTTTTAGAAATAACAGAAGATCTATCAGGTCATAAAAAGATGAATATTTGTCATAAGAAGGGTCTCCCTATTGTTGAATGGCTAAATAAATTGTAGTGTATTATTATGCCCTAACAAATGAAGAAATGGACAAGTTTAGAGAAAACTTGGAAGAACTGTATGAACTGATAAAGAGTGAAGTGAACAGAAGTAAAAGTATAATTGATAATGATCAATAATATTAAACAAAAGATAGATAAATAACAAAAATATTAAAATGGAGAAAAATTTGTTAAGAAAGAAGAAAAAGTTAGAAAATGTAACATCAATCTTACCTTCTATAAGATAAAATAATAATGTCAAAGATAGGATGCACAGAGATAATAAATCATAATATCATAATTCTTCCAGATGGACAGATGAAAGTAAATATAAAAAATAAACTATGAAAATAAAGCAGAATGCAATAAACAACACAGTACAATTCTCTTGAATTTCCAAGTAAAGAAAACAAAATATGAGTTAGTAGAATCTGCATAATACCAGAGTAGAAATGACCAATACATCGAACTCCAAGTAGTGGTTTAATTTAATATTTTAGTAAGAAGAGTACTTCATTTATTTTTTGGGGAGTGAGGCAATTGGGATTAAATGACTTGCCCAGAGTCACATAGTTAGGAGGTGTTGAGTAGTTGAAGCTGGATTTGAACTCCTAGCTACAGGGCCTGTGCTCTATCCATTTCATCATCTAGCTATCCCTACAATAGGATTTTAGTCTAATATATTTATTTGTTTAGCTTTCACACATCTATTCCAATAAAACATTATAAACAGTTTTGTACAAAATATTGTTCTAGTAAGAATCCAGTGAGAAAATACAGTAATTTATTTCATCCACCTGTGAGCTATACAAAAAAACAGACAGAAGTCTATGGGCTATACAAAAGATGTCCATCAAAAAACAAAACAAAACAAACAAACTAACAAACAAAATGGAACCCTTATACAATTACCTGAGTTTTACCATAAACATCTGGGTATATAGTATACAAGAATGAAGACTTCCCATGAAAAAGAATGTTTAAAATAATCTAAAATTGGAGCCTACAGAGTGAATTGGAGCTACACTATTCAAGAATATCTTAGTCCTGGAGGCTCTAAGGTTTCCTTACATTATATTCTGTGATATCATAGAAAACATTCAAGTTTCAATTCTCTTACTGCTGAAGATCCAGAGTCTTAAAATTTAGAGGCTTTGGCAATAAGAAGGGGAGGAACTGTGTCTTCTCCATGCCTTTACCACTCCACCTCTTCATTCTACCTTATGCTCACTCACTGTTTTAAAGGCCACATGAAGCAGGAATTGGAGGCAGTATTTATTGCTAAAGGCTGCCCTGACACCGGAACAGTGTTAACACAATGGCTAATATGTTGGGCATACTACAGTCTGATGTAAAAGATGGTAGTCTTAGTTCTATTCACATCTGCAGCCTACTCTTTAGGACCCTACTGGAATGAGGGGAAATCCTTGTGGGTCCATCTATCTGAAAAAGAGGCAACAATGCAGAATCTGAAGATGGCTTTCATAAGTATAAGTTATAGATGAGATACCAGTGTAACAGTTGCTGCAGTCTCCTGTCAGAGCACTTCAGCTAACTTTCTTTCAAGGTCAAGGAAATGGCCCTTTGCATACTCAAGAAGTATATGTATACATTGTTCACATCTATTGGAGAAGTACAAATGGGAAGGCAGCTATTTATTCCCTTGAGACCTTCTCTTGGTATGGTGCTTCTGGAGGCACTTGAATAGGAGAAGACCTTCATTATAAGGAAGGCTGGGGAGATGAGAATGTTTTTTTTTTTTTTTTTTTTTAATTATTGATGCTGTGGAAGCAAGCTTCAAAACAAAATCACTTCTTTGGTGTTATAGGGCATTGTCTTATAAAATTACATATTTTGGTGTATTCTTCACTTAACAAGTGTTTATTGGATATTATTTCTAGGTAATTTATCTTTATGATTTGGCTAAGCTTCATTTAGTTTTCATTCTCTAATCAGATATACCAGATATTAAGGGGATTAGATAGTAGGAACTGAGAAAGGGAGTAGATCTGGAATTAAAAAAAAATATTCTCAGATAATCCCCAGGGTAAAAAAGTAGAAATTTGATTTATTGATTTAATGAATTCAGGTCTTTTTCTTTTCTTCCTTCATCAAATCCATATATAAACTGCAGATCAAAAGTCTCCTGAAATTCCTTTTATCTCTGCCAGTGAGACTGAGAGGTTGAAATTCTTCCTTATCCAATTTCACTCCATAAATGGACCAAGGGAGGTGCTGTCTCTAGCCTTTAAATTAAAAGATCACCCTTCCCTTGAATGTCTCACACACACACACAAAAATCTCACAATAGATCAAAATAGATATATGATTTGGAGGATTATACCATAAGCAAATTAGGAGATCAAGGAACATTTAATCTGTCAGATCTATGGAGAGGGAAAAAATATTATGATCAAACTGTAGATAGAGAATATTGTGAAATGCAAAATGCATAATTTTGATCACATTAAATTCAAAGGCTTTTTGTACAAACAAAGCCAATGCAAGATAATGATGGAAATAGAAAGCTGGGAAGCAACTTATACACACACACAAAAAAAAAAAAAAAACCATATATATAGAGAGAAACAGAGAGAGACAGAGACAGAGAGACACACAAAGAGAACTGAGTCAACTTTATAAAAATTCAAGTTATTACTCAATTGATACAGGTTCAAACATATGAATAGGTAGTTTTCAGAAGAAAAAATATATAGTTATCTATAGTCATATTATATAAACATCATATCTATATCACTATTGATTAGAGAAATGCAAATTAAAACAACACTGAATTACCAGTTCATACCTATTAGTTGACTATTATAAAAGAAAAGGAAAAGGATAAATGTTGGAGAAGATGTGGGAAAATTGAAACACTAATAAATTATTGGATGGAGTTGTAAACTGGTTAAATCATTCTTGAGAGCAATTTGGAACTATGCCCAAAAGTTTTTTAAAACTGTGCATAATCTTTGATCTGACAGTGTTACTTCTAAACCTGTATCCCAAGGAGATCATAAAAAGAGGAGGAAAGGACCCATATATACAAAACAATGTTTATAGCAGTTCTCTTTATGGTCCCAAAGAATTGGAAATCAAGGAGATGCCCATACTTTGGAGAAAGGCCGAATACATTATGATACACAAATGTAGTGGAATATTATTTTTCTTCAAGAAATAATGAACAGAATAATTTCAAGAAACCCTGGAAAGACTTACAAAAACTAATGCTGAATGAAGTGAGCAGAAACAGGTGAATATTGTACACTGTAATAGTAACACTGTGAGATAATGATTTTTGACTAAAATCTTGTCACCAATAAAATTATGTAAGAACATTCTAAAGACTCATGATGAAAGATACTGGCCATATCGAGAGAAGGATTCATGGCAGATAAAAGCAAAGTATTTTTCACTTTTCAGGAGTTTTTAATGACTTCTAATTCTGTTGTTTCATTTTTCACAACACTATATATAATTAGAAAAAAATACAAATACAAAAAAGGAAGAATAAGAAATCAATGCCTAAAAACAAAGAAACAATAACAACAAAACCACACTTTGCTCAATGTGATACACTTCAGTAGAACTAAGTTTAAAAATAACTAGTCATCCATGTAAGAGCTTTATAATAATATCATTTATCAACTGGGTTTGTTGAGATAATATTTTGAAGAATTTAAAATGTATGTGTGTGTGTGTGTATATATACTTTTTGTACAAACATATGTAATATATATGAACAGGTAGTTTTCAGAAGAAAATTTATTTATATATGGCTATATATGATAGGCATTAATTTATTTAACATCATATATATGGGATATATAAGGTTATGTGTATACACATACACACAACCATATATATATATATATATACATATATATATATATATATATATATATGCAAACATACAATTTAATGTATTTATTTTTCTAATAGTATTTTATTTTTCCAATTACATGTAAAGGTACTTTTCAACATTCACTTTTGTAAGATTTTGAGTTCCAAAATTTTTCATTCTATTTTCCTTCCCTTCCCTTCCCCAAGAAATCAAGCAATCTGATACAGATTACATCACATATTTACAATCTTTTAAAACATATTTCAATATTAGTTATGTTGTGAAAGAAAAATAACACCAAAACAGGAAACCATGAGAAAGAAAAAGCAAAAAAAAAAAAAAAAAGGTGAAAATAGTATGCTTTCTTCCACATTCAGTATCTATAATTCTTTCCCTGGATGTGGATGACATTTTCTACTACAAGTGTGTTGGAATTATCTTAGATCACTGCATTGCTGAAAAGAGGAAATCCAGCATAATTGATCAACACTCAATCTTATAGTTACCATGTACAATGTTCTTCTGTTTCTGCTCAATTCATTTAGCTTTAATTCATGAAGTTCTTCACAGAGTTTTTGTAAATCATCCTGTTCAATCATTCTGATAGAATAATAATATTCCATTGTATTCATATACTGTAATTTATTCAGCTATTACTAAATGGACAAGCATACACTTACTTTATAATTCCTGGCAGTCATAAAAGAGCTGCAACAAACAATTTTGGAATTTGTGGGTCATTTCCCTCTTTTACTATCTCTTTAGGACACGAACTCAATAGTTTCAGTACTGGATAAAAGGACATGTATAATTTTATAGTCCATTGTGCAAAGTTCCCATGTGGCTCTCCAGAATGACTAGATCAATTCACAATTTTACTCATAATGCCTTACTGTCTCAGTTTTCTCACATTCCCTCCAATATTTATCATTTTATTTTCCTATTCTCTTAGACAATCTGATAGATATGAGATAGTACCCGAGAGTTGTTTTAATTTGCATTACTCCACACAAAAGTGCTTTAGAACCTTTTGTTTTATGAATATAAATTGCTTTAATGTCTTTATCTGAAAATTGTTCACATCTTTCAGATATTTTTTCAATTGGCGAATCATTTGTGCACTTCTACATTTGATTCAGTTCTCTACATATTTGAGAAATGAGGTTTATATCAGAAACAATGGCCATACTGTTTCCCTATTTTCTGCTTTTCTTTTAATCTTTGTTACATTGCTTTTGTTTGTACAAAAACCTTTTTTTTAATTTAATATAATCAAAAAGTATCCATTCTGTATTTCTTAATTTTCTCTACTTCTTCTTTATTCATAAATTCCTCCTTTCTCCAAAGATCTGAGAGAGAAACTATTCCTTGCTCGCCTGATAGTATCACCCTTTATGGCTAAATCCTGAATTCATTTCAACTTTATCTTGGTATAGAATATGACTAGATGTTGGTTCAGGAGAATTGTTTTACCAGACATTTTTGTCAAATAGTTAGATTTTATGCTAGAAGTTGGACTGGTTGTGTTTGACTAACAGATTACTACAGTCATTGCCTCTTGTGTCTTATTTACCTAATCAATTCTGTTGTTCTATTACTGTATTTCTTAGACAGTTCCCAATGGTTTTGATGACTTCTGCTTTATAATATAATTTTAGGTCTGGTATAGTGAGATGCTGATAATTTATGTTGGAATGGGAGCCACCTGACTGTGGCTGCTGGAGATCCAACCCAGACCCGCAGAATGGATCTCCTCCTGTGAGAGGATGATACAAGGAGACTGAGAGGCAGTTGCTATTCTCTGACCATTGTCTGATTTCTCTCTTCTGGTCTTTGTTGGCTCTTATATACCTTATAGTAAGTACATCATCATAGTTATCAATCTTGTAGAATAGTTGTCAATTTGCAGAACTATACTTAATACTAAGTACTAAACTAGAGAATCATTATCTCAATTCCACTGAGTTAACACCTTGTTGTAAGATTAAATCAATCATACTGAACTAGAGAACTATTAATCACCATGCTAAAGACTTCTGGCCAAGATGGCAGAGAGGAGGCACACAGCTGCGTGAACTCCACATTTTCTCTCAGAAGTCATTTCATTACAAGCCTCTGAATTAATGCTTGACTGAAAAAAAAAAAAAACACACAAATAGTTACCAAGAGAAGACATCCTTGAAATTTGCCAAGAAAGGTCGGTTTTTGCTCCAGGGTGGGGATGTTTTAGATCGGGCGCAGGCTGAATGCAGGCAGCGGCAGTGAGAGCCTGGCAGGCAGCTCACAGCTGAGCAGACTGGAGGGGCGTGGGGCGTGATCTCAGCCATCTCTGCAGGGAGAGCTTGCTACAGGATTGGATATTTTGCCCCGGCAGCAAGTCAGTAGCCCAGCAAAGAAGCTAAAAACACCAAGGGTGAAAAATACAACCTGGAACAGCTGGAATCTCTAGAGACATGGCTTCCCCCCACCACTGCTGTCTGTAGAGGAAGCTTGGTAATATCACCCAGCCCTTCCCCCCAAAAAAGCAGATTCCATTTGTTTTGTTTTTTTTTTCCTTTTTTTCTTTGCTAGTTTGTCTTTGATTCTGCTCTGACAAAATGAACAAAAAATTGAAAAGGACCTTAACTATTGACAGCTTCTATATGGATAGAGAGCAGACCCTAACCCTGAGGAGACTAAAAACGGACTGTCTCCAGGTGAATCCCCAAAGGAGGAGATCAACTGTTCCTCAGCACAGATGAATTTCATAGAAGAAATTAAAAAGGCTCTAACAAGAGAGCTAAAAGAAAAATGGGAAAAGGAGAGGGAGGCTTGGCAAGAGAGTCTGAAGAAGTCATCCCACTCATTTAATGATAGAGTGGATAAAGAAATCAAATCCTTGAAAAATTGGATTAGTAAACTGGAAAGAGAAAATAGCTCTTTAAAAAATAAAATTGGCAAAATGGAAAAAAAAAATTCCATAGGACAAAACAACCCAGTTGGACAATTAGAAAAAGATATTAAAAAAAAAAAAGTGAGTGAAGAAAATATTTCATTGAAAATCAGAATCAAAAAAATGGAATTGAATGACGCGAGGAGACAAGAAGAATCAGTCAAACAAAACCAGAAAAATCAAACAATGGAAAAGAATATGAAATACCTTCTTGGTAAAACAACAGACCTGGAAAATAGATCCAGGAGAGACAATCTGAGAATTATTGGATTCTAGGAAAAATGAAGAAAAAAGAGCCTGCACACTAATTTCCAGGAAATTATCAAAGAGAACTGCCCAGAAGTCATAGAAACAGAGGGTAAAATAGACATTGAAAGAATTCATTGATCACCTAGTGAAAGGGATCCTAAAATCAAAACACCAAGTAATATAGTGGCCAAATACCAGAACCCTCAGATGAAGGAAAAAATACTGCAAGTGGCTAGAAAAAACCAATTCAAATATAGAGGAGCCACAATAAGGATTACCCAGGACCTAGCTGCATCCACATTAAAAGATTGAAGGGCCTGTAATATGGTTTTCTGAAAGGTTAAGGAACTCAGTATGCAACCAAAAATAACTTACCCAGCCAGAATGAGCATCTTTTTCCTGGGAAGAAGATGGACATTCAATGAAGTAAGTGAATTTCACCTATTTTTGATGAAAAAAAAAAACAGAACTTAACAAAAAATTTGATCTACAAATATAGAACTCAAGAGAAATCTAAAAAGATAAAAAGAAATCTTGGGAACTATATTTCTGTTATAAAGATGTATAAAGAATACATGTATACCTTGTTCTAGAAACTAGAGGTGGAAAGGACATTGTACCAAAAAAGGGTAAAGTGGGGGTGCTACATCTCATGAAGAGGCAAAGGAAACCTATTCTATCTGAGAGAGAAAGAATGGAGGGGGATGAATATAGTGGGTCTTACTGCCATCTGAATTGGCTTTAAGAGAAAAATTTTAGACATATTCAATTTATGGTGAAACTTCTCCCACTTCATTGAAAAGTGAGAAGGGAAAAGTGAAAAGGGAAGGAATAAGCGAAGTGGAAGGGAATACAGAAACTGTGAGGGAAAGGAGTAAGATGGGGGAGGAACTTTAAGGGGGGGGAGGGACACTAAAGAGGGAGGGCTGTGAGAAGCAAGTGGTGCTCACAAGCTTAATACTGAGAAAGGGGCTGAGGGGGAAAGAAGGCATAAATAGGGGTTAACAAGATGGCAAGTAATACAGAACTGGTCATTTTAACCATAAATGTGAATGGGGTAAACTCCCCCATGAAGAGGAAGCCGTTAGCAGAAGGGATTAAAAGCCAGAATCTTACAATACGTTGTTTGCAGGAAACACACCTGAAGAAGGGAGATACATACAGAGTAAAGGTAAAAGGTTGGAGCAGAATCTACTATGCTTCAGGTGAAGTCAAAAAAAGCAGGAGTAGCCATCCTGATCCCAGATCAAGCTAAAGCAAAAATTGATCTAATTAAAAGAGATAAGGAAGGGCATTATAACTTGCTAAAGGGTAGCATGGGTAATGAAGCAATATCACTATTAAACATATATGCACCAAGTGGTGTAGCATCTAAATTCTTAAAAGAGAAATTAAGAGAGCTGCAAGAAGAAATAGACAGCAACACTATAATAGTGGGAGATCTCAACCTTGCATTCTCAGAATTAGATAAATCAAACCACAAAATAAATAAGAAAGAAGTCAAAGAGGTAAATAGAATACTAGAAAAGTTAGATATGATAGATCTCTGGAAAAAAACAAAATGGAGACAGAGAGGACTACACTTTCTTTTCAGCAGTTCATGGAACCTATACAAAAATTGACCATATATTAGACATAAAAACCTCAAACTCAAATGCAGTAAAGCAGAAATAGTAAATGCATCTTTTTCAGACCACGATGCAATGAAAATTACATTCAACAAAAAGCCAGGGGAAAATAGACCAAAAAAAAATTGGAAACTAAATAATCTCATACTAAAGAATGATTCGGTGGAACAGCAAATCATAAGCATAATTAATAACTTCACCCAAGAAAACGATAATAATGAGATATCTTAACAAAATGTATGGGATGCAGCCAAAGCGGTAATAATGGGAAATTTCATATCTCTAGAGGCCTATTTGCATAAAATAGAGAAAGAAAAGGTCAATGAATTGGGCTTGCAACTAAAAGTGCTACAAAAGGAACAAATTAAAAACCCCCAGTCAAACACTAGACTTGAAATTCTAAAAATAAAAGGAGAGATCAATAAAATTAAAAGTAAAAACAAAACAAAACAACAAAAAAAAAAACTATTGAATTAATTAATAAAACTAAGAGGTGGTTCTATGAAAAAACCAACAAAATAGACAAACCCTTAGTAAATCTGATTTAAAAAAGGTAAGAGGAAAATCAAATTGTTAGTCTTAAAAATGAAAAGGGAGAACTTGCCACTAACGAAGAGGAAATTAGAGCAATAATTAGGAGTTACTGCTAATGATATGATGGTATACTTAGAGAACCCCAGAGACTCTACCAAAAAGTTATTAGAAACAATCCACACCTTTAGCAAAGTTGCAGGATACAAAATAAACCCACATAAGTCATCAGCATTCTTATATATCACTAACAAAACCCAACAGAGTTATAAAAAGAAATTCCATTTAAAGTAACTACTGATTGTATAAAATATTTAGGAATCTATCGCCAAGGGAAAATCAGAAACTTTATGAGCAAAACTACAAAACACTTTCCACACAAATTAAGTCTGATCTAACCAACTGGAAAAATATTAAATGCTCTTGGATTGGGCAAGCAAATATAATAAAGATGACAATACTACCTAAATTAATCTATTTAGCGCTATATCAATCAGACTCCCAAAAAACTACTTTGATGAACTAGAAAAAATAACAACAAAGTTCATATGGAAAAACAAAAGGTCAAGAATTTCAAGGGAATTAATAAAAAAAAAAAATCAAATGAAGATGGCCTAGCTGTACCAGATCTAAAATTATATTATAAAGCAGCAGTCACCAAAACCACCTGGTATTGTCTAAGAAATAGACTAGTTGATCAATGGAATAGGTTAGGTTCAAAGGACAAAATAGCAAATAACTTTAATAATATAGTGTTTGACAAACCGAAAGACACCAGTTTCTGGGATAAGACTGCATTATTTGACAAAAACTGCTGGGAAAAGTGGAAATTAGTATGGCAGAAACTAAGCATTGACCCACTTAACACCATACACCAAGATAAGGTCAAAATGGGTTCATGACCTAGGCATAAAGAATGAGATTATAAAGAAATTGGAATAGGACAGTTTACCTCTCAGATCTGTGGAAGAGGAAGGAATTTATGACCAAAGAAGAACTAGAGATCACTATTGACCACAAAATAGAAAATTTTGATTATATGAAATTGAAATGTTTTTGTACAAACAAAACAAATGCAGACAAGATTAGAAGGGAAACAATAAACTGGGAAAACATTTTTACAATCAAATGTTCTGATAAAGGCCTCATTTCCAAAATATATAGAGAATTGACTCTAATTTATAAGAAATCAAACCATTCTCTAATTGATAAATGGTCAAAGGATATGAACAGACAATTCTCAGATGAAGAAATTGAAATTATTTAGACATATGAAAATATGCTCCAAATCATTATTAATCAGAGAAATACAAATTAAGACAACTCCGAAATGCTACTACACACCTGTCAGATTGGCTAGAATGGCAAGGAAAGATAATGCAGAATGTTGGAGGGTATGTGGGAAAACAGGGACACTGATACATTGTTGGTGGAATTATCAACACATCCAGCCATTCTGGAGAGCAATTTGGAACTATGCTCAAAAAGTTATCAAACTGTGCATACCCTTTGATCCAGCAGTGTTTCTACTGGGCTTATTCCCCAAAGAGATACTAAAGAAGGGAAAGGGACCTTTATGTGCCAAAATGTTTGTGGCAGCCCTGTTTGTAGTGGCTAGAAGCTGGAAAATGAAACGATGCCCATCAATTGGAGAATGGCTGGGTAAATTATGGTATGTGAATGTTATGGAATATTATTGTTCTGTAAGGAATGACCAGCGGGATGAATACAGAGAGGACTGGCGAGACTTACATGAACTAAGGCTAAATGAAATGAGCAGAACAAGGGAGCATTATATACCTCAACAACGATACTGTTTGAGGATGTATTCTGATGGAAGTGGATCTCTTCGATAAAGAGAGCTAATTCAGTTTCAATTGCTCAAGGATAGACAGAAGCAGCTACACCCAAAGAAAGAACACTGGGAAATGAATATAAACTGCTTGCATTTTTGTTTTTCTTCCCGGGTTATTTATACCTTCTGAATTCAATTCTCCCTGTGCAGCAAGAAAATTGTTCGGTTCTGCACACACATATATTGTACCTAGGATATGCTGTAACCTATTCAACATATAAAGGACTGTTTGCCATCTGGGGGAGGAGGTGGAAGGAGGAAGGGGAAACATTGTAATAGAAGTGAATGCAAGGGATAATGCTGTAAAAAATTACCCTTGCATGGGTTCTATCAATAAAAAGTTATTTAAAAAAATAATAAAAAAAAAAGAAAAGAAAAAAGAAAAAGGAAAAAAAAAAAAGAAAACAAATAAACCATCAGAGTGAGTCTAAAAAATAATAATAATAATAATAATTAGGAGTTACTTTGCCCAACTTTATGGCAATAAATTTGACAACTTAAATGAAATAGAAGAATACCTCCAAAAATATAGCTTGCCCAAACTAACAGAGGAAGAAGTAAATATCCTAAACAGTCCCATCTCAGAAAAAGAAATAGAACAAACTATCAACCAACTCCCTAAGAAAAATTCCCCAGGACCAGATGGATTTACATGTGAATTCTACCAAACATTTAAAGAACAATTAACTCCAATGCTAAATAAACTATTTGAAAAAATAGGGATTGAAGGAGTCCTACCAAACTCCTTTTATGACACAGACATGGTACTGATACCTAAACCAAGTAGGTTGAAAACAGAGAAAGAAAATTATAGACCAATCTCCCTAATGAATATTGATGCTAAAATCTTAAACCAAACATTAGCAAAAAGATTACAGAAAATCATCCCCAGGATAATACACTATGACCAAGTAGGATTTATACCAGGAATGCAGGGCTGGTTCAATATTAGAAAAACTATTAGCATAATTGACTATATCAATAACCAAACAAACAAAAACCATATGATCATCTCAATAGATGCAGAAAAAGAATTTGATATAATCCAACATCCATTCCTAAAAAAAACACTTGAGAGCATAGGAATAAATGGACTTTTCCTTAAAATAGACAGGAGCATATATTTAAAACCATCAGTAAGCAACATATGCAATGGGGAAAAACTGGAACCTTTCCCAGTAATATCTGGAGTGAAGCAAAGTTGCCCACTATCACCATTATTATTCAATATTGTATTAGAAACACTAGCCTCTGCAATAAGAGTTGAGAAAGAGATTAAAGGAATTAGAGTAAGCAATGAGGAAACCAAACTATCACTCTTTGCAGATGATATGATGGTATACCTAGAGAACCCCAGAGATTCTACTAAAAAAGCTATTACAAATAATTCATAATTTTAGCAAAGTAGCAGGATACAAAATAAACCCCCATAAATCCTCAGCATTTTTATACATCACCAACAAAATCCAACAGCAAGAGATACAAAGAGAAATCCATTCAAATAACTGTCGATAGCATAAAATAGTTGGGAATCTATCTACCAAAAGAAAGTCAGGAACCATATGAGCAAAATTTCAAAAAACTTTCCACACAAATAAAGTCAGATTAAATAATTGGAAAAATATTAAGTACTCTTGGATAGGCCGAGAAAATATAATAAAGATGACAATACTCCTTAAACTAATCTATTTATTTAGTGCTATACCAATCAGACTTCCAAGAAAATATTTTAATGATCTAGAAAAAATAACAACAAAATTCATATGGAACAATAAAAAGTTGAGAATCTCAAGGGAATTAATGAAAAAAAAAATCAAATGAAGGTGGCCTAGCTGTACCTGATTTAAAATTATATTATAATGCAGCAGTCACCAAAACCATTTGACAGAATGGTTTTGACAAAGATGACAGAAAAAAATAATGATGAATGTTGGAGGGGATGCGGGAAAACTGGGACACTGATGCATTGTTGGTGGAGTTGTGAATGAATTCAACCATTCTGGAGAGCCATCTGGAATTATGCCCCAAAAGTTATCAAACTGTGCATACCCTTTGATCTAGCAGTGTTACTTCTGGGCTTATATCCCAAAGAAATACTAAATAAGGGAAAGGAACCTGTATATGCCAAAATGTTTGTGGCAGCCCTGTTTGTAGTGGCTAGAAGGAAATTGAATGGATGCCCATCAATTGGAGAATGGTTGGGTAAATTGTGGTATATGAATGTTGTGGAATATTATTGTTTTGTAAGAAATGACCAGCAGGATGAATACAGAGAGGCTTGGAGAGACTTACATAAATTGATGCTAAGTGAAATGAGCAGAACCAGGAGATCATTATACACTTCAACAACGATACTGTATGAGGATGTATTCTGATGGAAGTGGATTTCTTTGACAAAGAGACCTAACTCAGTTTCAACTGATAAATGATGGAAAGAAGCAGCTACACCCAAAGAAAGAAGACTGGAAAACGAATGTGAACTATTTGCATTTTTGTTTTTCTTCACAGGTTTTTTTTACCTTCTGAATCCAATTCTCCATGTGCAACAAGAGAATTGTTCGGTTCTGCAAACATATATTGTATCTAGGATATACTGCAACATATCTAACATATATAGGACTGCTTGCCATCTAGGGGAGGAGGTGGAGGGAGGGAGGGGAAAAAATCAGAACAGAAGCGAGTGCAAGGGATAATGTAAAAAAAAAAAAAATTACCCTGGCATGGATTCTGTCAATATAAAGTTATTATAAAAATAAAATTAAATTAAAAAAAAAAAAACATGTATTTGGACTACTTGCCATTTAGGAGAGGGAGTTGGGGGAAGGAGGGGAAAAGTTGGAACAGAAGATTTTGCAAGGGTCAGTGTTGAAAAGTTACCCATGCATATATCTTGTAAATAAATAAAAGTTATAATAATAATAAAATAATAGTAAAAAAAAGTTGAGGGGAATATCTTCTCTCTTTTGGTACAACATGATTTTTTTTTCCTATCATAAAGTCTTGTCTAATAAACTTGTTCAGACCCAAATATGAAGTGAAACATCTTCTTCAACTAAAGGATAGAATTTACAGAATCTCTTAAGTAAAAGGACCTTCAAAGGTCAAATTATTCAATCCTTTCCAAAGTTGAGCCTGTGGCATAAATCCAGATGTTTATTTATGTAAGCCAAGAAGTCTGTGATATACTAGTAAAAATTCTGGAAGAAAGGTCACCTTCCATTGTGTCCGAGAAAGATAATACTTAGACTTTTCTCCAACAAAGTTACATTGAAACTTCATCCATCAACATTCTCCACTCCTTCCCTTTTCCACAGTTGCAAAAAAAAAAAAAATTCATCTTTTACTCCACTAAGCTATGTGACCACAAAGCTCAGCATAATTATAAATTCAATTGAGGTTCCATTTGAAAACATCACCTTTCCTCTCTGCTTTTGACATTGCGATTGTGACTGGGGATTGAGGGCGAATGTACTGATATAGATTAGAAAGCAGAAGAGAACATTGACCTAATCCAGGACCTCTTTTACCAATTTTTGTTTGTCTTAGATTTTTTAACAATCTGCTAAAGTTTATGAATCCTTTCTCAGAATAGTATCTTCAAATCCATAACATCAATGATAATATTAGGTTTAGAAACAAAACCAAATATACTGAAATAAATTTGTCAATATTTTTTAAAATCTTAGAAAAGTGTCTTTAAATTCCCAAATTCTTTGTGATTTTTAAGCAACTTGATGCAGAAACATTGCTTTAGTGATACATTTTTGAGCAATTATCATTCATATTCTTCTATATTACAGGCCAAATTATAGTCCAAATAAATGATATTTAACTTGCACATAAGATTTTTATAGCGTATCTATTGCTACAGTAAAGAATAAAATATAAGTATGTATGTTATTAAAGAGGATGAAATACACAACCTTACTTCTCTATTTCAAGCTCTTCTCTGAATTATTTCAACCTTCTTACATAATCCATACCTGGCTTTGCTGGCCTTCTACATTTTTTTTTCATACATGTCCTAGTCTCCTATGTCTGTATCATTACATTGTCAGTCTCCCATGCCAGGAATGCTGACTTCTTTCCCCTGATGCTTAGTTTCCTCAGCTTCCATAAAGTTTTACTTTAAATCTCTTCTCTAGGAGGTTGTTTTCTGGTAAGCCCAGGAGCTAATTCATTCCACTTTTATGTTTTCTTCATCTACTCTCTATATATCTCATATGTATTTAATTATTTCCTTGGTTTCTCCCATATTAGAATGTGTGTTCCTTGAAAACAGACCATTCAGAACTTTGATGATAAGTGATGCAGGGAGAGAGGGAGGGAAATGAGCTCATTCTCCTCATATTGTCTGTCCAAAAAAATGTTATAGAAAAAAAAAACCATATATACATACATATGTATATTTTTGTATGTATATATACATATACACATAAATATGTATATATGGAAAGTAGAGATTGTTTATTGTCTTGTTTTTCCCTTTTTTATATATATTTATTGTTACATTTCTAAACTTTGTAAATGCCTTCACTGTAAATAGATCCTGATTTAAAGAGCATGAGGTAAGGGACAATGTGAAGACAAAAGACTAAGGAGCATCTTTTTTTTTTTTTTTTAATACAAATTAAATAATATGATGGTGAAACAAATAATCTCTCTAAGAATTGTTTATGCTATTATTTATGACAAAATGAAAATCTAATTCCACATGTTAATGACACATATGACTTTCATTGATTTCCTGTTTCTTCCTTCTTCCTTTTGCATTCTTTCCTTCTTTCAGTAGTTTTTTTTTCCCTCCCTCCTTTTTTTCTACTTTTCTTCCTTGCTACCTATCATTCTTCCTTTATTCCCTTATTTTTTCCTTCTTTCATATCCTTTTTCCTTTGTTCCTTCCTTTTTTCCTTTCATTTTCTCTGTCTTTCTGTGTGTGTCTATATCTTTGTCTCTCTGTCTGTTTGTCTCTTTTCCACTATAAATCTGCTATAAATCAAATATGTCTCTTAAGTCTCCTGATTGGCCATATATCACTTTTCAAGTTCTGCTTCCAAATTATTTTAGCATTGTGATAAAAATTATTTAAATTCTATTTTCCTTATAGTGGGCTAATTCTATATCATTGTGGAGCCACATATACATAAAATTTCAGTTCCCGGTATTATATCCATCCTTCCTCATTCATTTGTTTATTTAAAATGTATACTTTTATTTTCTTTTAAACCATCAAAATGGGACTTACATGTAGGTAACATGCTTTTAGGATTTTCATTTTTAAAACATTATAATATCAATTTTAATATTAATCTTATTAACAACTAATTATTTTTCTATGCCTTGTTTTTTTTTTTAAAATCAAGTCTGAAAAATAATTTTCAATGAGCAAATGATTATATATTCAATGGACATGCCCACATTCTACAATTTGACAAGAATTCTGTCAATTGTAAGATTGTGCTGCATCTATTATGCAATAGTGGAAGACAATTTTGAAGGGGGTTATTTTGTTGCTTTCATTTTTGACAGGCAACATTACTGATCAGATCAAAAAGCTGAAAGTAAAGTGATTGGAGTCATTTCCCAACCTCAGGAGATAAATTTGGACTTATCTGTCACTCCAAAGCATTATCCCTATTCACATGTTCCTCTGGGTGAGAGAGGTTCTATATTCACATACTGTATACAGGTTACTTCAATGAAAATAATTGGTAATGGACAGAGCATCAACACTCCCAGGAAAGGCTCTTGACAGCTTCCTAAGGAGGCCTTTCATAGAAAGATAAATAGAAGGAAAGAATAGACCTGTCCATCAATCATAGAGCTAACACCGGAGTGATTATCTATTGCAGGACTTTTCAAACTTGGTGAACTTCATTTCAGGTCATGAGAGAATTCAACAACTTGAGGAATGGAGGATGAAGTAGAAGGTACTTTCTGTGTTGTAATATGCTATTCTTAACAAAGTGGAAACTCTATCAATCATTCCAAAAAGTTAAGTTTTATTAATATATATATATATATATGCCATTAAAAGTGCCTACTTTAGATCAATAATAGCCAAATTGGACAAAAATCTTCATACCTCCATTTATTTGTGGAAGCAAATTATCTGATTAGAAATATATATTTTTAAGTTATGACAATAATATTTTCAGATCATTCTTCCTATAAAAGACTTCAATGGGAAGAAGCAAAATCAAAATTTCAATCTAAATAAAGTCTGGCTAGATTTTTAATTAATTACAATTTTGTTAAAAAAAATAAAGGAAAATCTTCATATCAAATCATCAAAAACAACAAAATCTATAAAACAAAATCCTACTCACTGAAACTTGTAAGGGAAAATAATATGATTATAGACATTCCTTTACTTATCTGAATGTAAAGTGATTATATCTTTTGACCTCTTCTAGCAATAATTTACATGCTATTTATTTGTCAATCAATAATGTCATTTAAAGGCATATGTGTGTATATATATATATGTATATATATATATATACATATATATATATGTATATATATATATGTGTATATATATATATATATATATATATAATATATATATATATATCGAGAACTGTAATTTATCTTTTTCTATCATGTCTCCATGTCAATCTCTTCTCACATAGTTAAATTTTATCACTTCAATTAGATTAATGCCAATAGGGATCATTTCTGAAACTTTTGTTTCTTAATCTGTTCTAGGCAAGTACCTTAGCAAGGTGTACCTTAATATTTTTCTTATAATTTTGAATTTTAATATATCATTGCTAATTTTTTTTGACAAACTAAAATAGCACTGATTGGATAGAATGTGTGTGTGTGTGTGTGTGTGTGTGTGTGTGTGTTTGTATGTGTGTGTGTGTCTCTGTGTGTATGTATTTATGTATGTATGTATGTATTCCCCTTAAGCAGTCTAGCTGCTTAAGGGGAATACATACATACACAATATCTAATTGTGTTCTATAGTTTTTTTCTTTGTAATTAATGAACCAAAATCACAATTGTTAAAAGTTATTGAAGTAGTCACAAACTATATTTCTACTTTATATTTTTATTATTTTCTTTCATTTTACTTCAAATTTTAACATCTTTATATTCCTAAAGTATGTCAGATTCACCTAGTTGAAGCATCTGATTCCTTTCTCTCTTGGAATCTGAACATAATGTTGCTCATTTCCTCTCTTTATCCATTTTTAAACTGTACATTTTTTGTCTCATTAATTGAATCACAAACCTTTTCTTTGTTTCTTATTTCATGGTGACAAAGAATAGTTCATGGAAAATGTTAATATTGTGACTATATCCCCACTAGTACCCCAAATTGTGCTTTTCAAATTGTGTTTTGAAAAAGTGAAGAATGATTTCTTTGGAAATTTCAGATGGGTTGCAGTGTATTAGAGTCTCTGAAGTGAACATAATTTTGCATGAAAGAACACAACAAATTAAAGGAAAGAAAGTAATTTCATTAGCAGTAACATTCCTAAGACTGCTTTATGTATTCACCTTCCCTGATATTCTCAGGGTATCTGGAAAAAAATTCTACTAGATTTTCCAAAAAGATGCTTTGCGGTAAAGTGAACACTACAGTATGATTTCTGATACTGATCATGGTTAATTTGCTGATTACCTAAAAAAAGAAAACTTCACAGAATCTACTAATCATTCAGTGCTTACTATTTTCATTCCTTTCAATGGCATCAATTCATCTTTACTACAAATCAAAATTGTCCATTGCATCGATATGAATTTTGAAGTTTTACAATGCTTAACTCTTTCATTATAGTTTCCTTTTTCTTTGTCTAACTTGGTATGCATCAGTTCAAACGTACTTTCCCATTTCCTTCTAAAATTCTCATGTCTTTGTTTCTCATATTGTAATTATATTCACACATGAACATTTACTCAGCTATTTCCAAAATGATAGTGTAAATATTTTGTTTTCACATTTTCTGAAAATGTAAGAAAGAAGAAATGCTGCTCTGAAAATTTTTTATGTAACCTGTGAATTAAATCCATTTGTATAAGGTAATCCTCAATAGTTAAGAATGATTACTTAATGCATATTGATCCTGTTCAGTTCTTTCTCTTTCTGTTTTCTCTCTCATGTAGCCAGAAGTTGAAAATTCCTTTTGTCCCAAGCTCTAAGTAATCTTTATCCTTATATAGTCTATTCTCCAATGTGGATTTTTTCATTATCTTTGGTTCCATCTGTACATTTTTCCATTCCTTGTGAAGGGAGCTTTAAAGTTGCAAATTTAAACTTCCTCTTATAATCCAATTAACTATTCTTGTAGTCATAGTTCTCAGCTGTACATTTCTGATTTTCAGCCCTGTCTCATGATTAGAAACACAAGTTTATGAAAGCATCAATGTCAAAATATTGTAGAGGGAGATATTCTGTGACCCAGATCATAATTACTAGGTCTACCTAGCTGCTTCATCTTAATCACTGACCTTGCCTAAATCTGAGTTAATCTATCTTTCATTGATGTCTATAACAGCCTCTGCTCCTTCTCCCCTTAAGTACTCATACATATTCACTTCTAAGAGGAGATTTGTTGCAGAGAAGTTAAAACAAAACAAAACAAAAAAAAAAAAACTTTAATAGAAAAAAAATTTCTTCGTCTTATGCACATTTCCTGAGGGACAATCCACCAATAAGATTCCAATTAGAGGAGCTTATGCACACCCTCATGCCTGTCTATGCCATGGGATTATTTTTTTCTTCTTTTTTAAGGTGATTGATATTATTTTCTTCTACTTCCCTGTCTGATCTGTGGTTCATCTCTCACCATATTGCATTTCCTGATAGCCCAAACTCTTCTGAATAAAGTAAAGAAGTTAATTATAGTTTCTATGCATCTCTAGATTGTATGGATGAATATCTCCAGCACCTTGCTCTTTCTTACCTTTCCACAATCCATAAGCACAACATTCAATGATTTTATCTCCCTAACAAAATAATTCACTTTAAGATAAAAGATAGTTTAACTCATTACACATATATTTAACTCTTTCTACTTTTCTTTTTCTTTTTTCAGTTCAACTTA
Organism: Antechinus flavipes; assembly: GCF_016432865.1. Taxonomy (NCBI): domain Eukaryota; kingdom Metazoa; phylum Chordata; class Mammalia; order Dasyuromorphia; family Dasyuridae; genus Antechinus; species Antechinus flavipes. The sequence continues at coordinate 267,385,323 of NC_067401.1, forward strand.
TTCTTTTCAATAAGTTCAACTTCAAATAAGTTCAACTTATTCAGTTCAACATAATTCTTGAGATTTCATTTTGTAATATGAGTACATCACCTTTTTTTCAGGGCATAGAAAGAATGTTTCATTATACTCTAGAATCATGATTGGATATTGAAATAGCCTGAGGTCTTAAGTCTTTTAAAATTATTTGTTATTACAATGTTTTTATTATTTTATTATATAAGTTTTCTCTTGCTTTTGTTCACCATATATATTCATTCAGATCTAATCAGGTATTAGAGGAAATAATTCTCTAGAATTTCTAATTGTGAAATACCATTCCTTTATATTCCATATGTTCATCTATTCAATTGATGCTGCCCCCTTTATATTCTAATTCTTTAATAGGAAACAGAGACAGAGACAGAGAGACAGGGGAAAGCAAAAGATTATGGGAGGGAAGAAGGAAGGGAGAGAGGAAGGGAGTAAATGAGAGAAGGAAGGAGGGAGGAAGGGGATTAAAGAGGGAGGGAAGGAAAAAGAGAGGGAAGGAGGGAAAGAAGAAGATTTTGGAGTTATTGCTCAGATTAATAGCCCACTACTGATGCTATTATAATGTGATTTTTACCCCCCCCTCACTGCTTTGTAATATAGTTTGATATTTGTTGGTACTAGACTAGTTTCATTCCCCATTTTATTTTAAATATATATTTTATATATTTATTACATTAATATGTATTTTAATTAAAATTATATTTTATATTATATATTTTAAATATATTTTTAAAAGATATTTGATCTGTTTTTCTGTCATTACTTCTATATTGTAATCAACTGATACTTTGATACAATACTGAATTAACAAAATAATTTAGACCATATTATAATGTGAACTATGTTGAACTATGAGCAATTAATGCTTTTCCAATTATTTGGATCTGTCTTTATTTACATTAAGAATATTTTGTAGTTCTGTTTATAAAGTTATTGTGCATGCCTTGAGACTTCAATATTTTATGAAGTCTATAGTTATTATGAATGGATGTTCTCTTTCTATTACTCCCTGCAGAGTTGTTGATAATGTACAGAAATTCTCAATTTTATAAGGATTTATTTTTATAACATTCAAGTTTGAATAAATTACTGCTTTTATATAACTTTTAGTTGACACTGGAATTCTTTACTAAACAATTAAAATATCTGTAAAAGACAATAGTTCAATTTCCCATTCCCCAAAATTTATTCCTTTGGTTTCTTTCTTTCTTTTTTAATCATGATATTAATAAACTGGGGAAAATTTATATCCATTGGTTCTCATAAAAATATCACTTCTAAAATATTTAGAGAATTGGCTCAAATTTATAAGAATACAAGCCATTCTACAATTGATAAATTGGTCAAAGGATATGAACAGACAATTTTTAGATGAAGACATTAAAACCATTTCTGGTCATATAACAAAATGCTCTAAATCATTATTAATCAGAGAAATGCAAATTAAAACAATTCTGAGGTGTCACTACACATCTCTCAGAATGGCTAAGATGACAGGAAAAGATAATAAAGAATGTTGGAGGGGATGTAGAAAAACTTGGACACTAGTTCTTAGTGGAATTGTGAACTGATCCAACCATTCTAGAGAGCAATATGGAATTATACTCAAAGGGTTATCAAACTGTGCATATCCTTTGATCCAGAAATGCATCCCAAAGAGATCCTAAAAAAGGGAAAAGGACCCACATATGCAAAATTGTTTGCAGCAGCCATATTTGTAGTGGCAAGAAATTGGAAAATGAGTGGATTCCCATTAGTAGGAGAATGGCCAAATAAGTTGGAGTATATACATGTTATAGAAATCATTGTTCTAAAGAAATGATCAGCAGGATGAATTCATAGATGCCCCGAGAGACTTAAGTGAATTGATGATAATGAAGTGAATTGAACCAGGAGAACATTGTACACAGCAACTGTAAGATTATATCATCATCAATTCTAATAAACTTGGCTCTTTTCAACTTTGAGGTGATTTACGTCAGTTTCAATAATTTTGTGATGAAGAGAGCTATCTACACCCAAAGAGAGGACTGTAGGGACTGAGTGTGGATCAGAATATTGCATTTTCACTTTTTTCTTGTTAGTTTTGCATTTTGTGTATTGCTCATTTTTTTTCTTTTTTGATCTGTTTTTCTTGTACAACATGATAATTGTTGATACATGTGTAGAAGAATTGCATGAGTTTAACATATATTGGATTACTTGCCACAGTCTAGGGAAGTGGGTGGGGGAAGGGAGATAAAAAAAAATCAGAATACAAGGTTTTACAATGTTGAAAATTATTTGTATATATATTTTGAAAATACATTTAACAAAAACAAATTTTAAAAAATCATAGTTTTATAGTAGTATTTCTAGAACTAAATACAACAATATGAATGTAAATGTTAATAAACTGCCACTTGGAGAGGGAGAAAGGTATGCATAAATACATGATACATTTTTAAGGATAATTTAATTACTAAAATCCTATTATTTGTTAAAGTATAAACAATCAAGATTAAATAAACAAAGCCTCAATTTTTCACATTTCCCTATTTCCAAGAATCAAAACCTAGCACAGATAACTTTTTTTTTTCATTTTGTTTTAAAATTTTTTAAATTGATAAGCATTTATGATCTTTCACACTCCCACTATTGGGAATAAAGAGAAACAAGTCTTTATACCAAATATCCACAGTTAAAACAAATTTCTGTAATGGCCATGTCCAAAAAATATGTTTTCTTCCACATCTTGAGTCTATATTTTTTCTGTCAGGATTTGGGTAAACATGGTCTCTGGAGCTTCATTGATCAAAGTTGTAATATCTTTCTTTCTTTCTTTCTTTCTTTCTTTCTTTCTTTCTTTCTTTCTTTCTTTCTTTCTTTCTTTCTTTTTTTTTTCATTAAAGCATTTTATTTTCAAAACATATGCATACCCAATTTTCAACATTCACCTTGAAAAAAACTTGTGTCTCATTTTTTTTTTCTTTCCCTTCTTTCTACTTCCTCTCCTGGATATCAGGTAATCTGATATGATTGTTTAGATATATTTAAACATGTGTTTAAAAACATTCAATACTTCTATGCAAATTTCCACAATTATCATGGCACACAAGAAAAATTAGGTAGAAAGGGGTAAAATGATAAATAAAATAGAATGCAAGCAAACAACAAGGAGAAAAAAAAGTAAAAATACCATGTTGTGATCTATACTCCATTACTCACTGTTCTTTCTGGGTGCAGATGGTTCTCTTCATCACAAGAGTATTGGAAGTGGCCTATATCACCTTGCAATTGAAAAGAGAAATATATCAGAATTGATCATGATATGATCTTGCTGTTGCTGTGTACAAAATTCTACTGGTTCTATTCTCTTTACTTATCATCAGTTCATATAACTTTCTCCAGGCCTCTCTGAAATCATCCTGCTGACCATTTCTTATAGAACAATAATATTCTATAATATTCATATACCATAACTTATTCAGCCATTCTGCAACTGATGGATATCCACTTAGTTTCCAGTTTCTTGCCACTATAAAAAGGTCTGCTACAAACATTTTTGCACACACAAGTCCTTTTCTTTTTTTTTTTTTTTTTAAATAATGTCTTTGGGTTACAAGCTTAATAGAGAACCTGCTGGATAATAGGGTATGCACAGTTTGGTAGTCCTTTGGGCATAGTTCCATACTGCTCTCCAGAATGTTTTGGATCATTCTACTACTATACCAGAAAGGGATTGGTGTTCCAGTTTTTCCACATCCCCTTCAATATTTATCAATATCTTTTCCTGACATCCAAGATGAATTTTTGCTAAAGCTTAACTAAACTGGATATCTGGCTCTTATACCCCACAACTCCATTATAGCCATTTTTATGCTATAATATACAGTTGAACTTTCTGGTTTATTTTCTCCTCCTACTCATTCCTCATCAGAAAATTCAGATATTTAAAAAGTTTTGAGAGACATGATTTCTGGGTCATTCAGTCATATTATTGATAATTCCAACATGTTAATTAATAAAAAGATGGTCACTTGGCCTTTTTCTTTTAGACAAAAGACAATCATGACAATGGGCTCATGATTTATCTATTCTAATTTGCTAACAATTAATGGAAGAATGAATATTACAATGAGGGACTGGGCCTGAACTTTGTTTATATCACTCATTTTTAACTTACCCCTAAGTTAACTTAAAATCTCCCATCATATTTAGGGCAATTTCTAGTTATTCTGATTTATATCTCCTTAGGAAACAGATGGTTCTCAAGGAGAAAGTGAGACTGGTGATTTTGCATAGCCCAATCTCAATTAAATTCAATTCACTTGTATGTCATGGTATCACCTCCTTGATATTCTGGCTTTCTTTGATTACTAAGGACAAAAAAAAAAAAAAACCTCTGTGAATAGAATTGCCCCAGTCAGTTAGGCAAGAAAGCTTCCTTCCTTCCTATTTCCCTCTCTTCCTCCCTCCTCTTATTCCTTCTTTCCTTTTTTTCCCTTCCTTCCTTCCTTCCTTCCTTCCTTCCTTCCTTCCTTCCTTCCTTCCTTCCTTCCTTCCTTCCTTCCTTCCTTCCTTCCTTCCTTCCTTCCTTCCTTCCTTCCTTCCTTCCTTCCTTCTTTCCTTCCTTTTTGCCTTCCTGCTTTTTATTCTTCTGTCTTTCCCCTCCTTCTGTTCACCTTGGATAGTATATCCTTATCTATGAGTGCTCTACCTAAAAGAATGTGTCTTTTTTTTTTTTTTTTTTTGATTGCTGAAATCTGCCAAGTTATCTTGGGATTTACTGGTTACATTTCTTTCTTAAAAACCTAGCTTTAAATCCAAATCTTTTTGATTCTCTTTGATTGTCCAACAATAGGTCCCAGGTTAAGCCTCATTTTGTTATTGTTTGGGCTCTGATTAACTTAGAGTGAATGTAAATAGCAGTTGTTTTGACAAGAAACCCTAAGGGTAGTTTCCTCCTAGATTTATTTATTTTTTTTTCCCAACTAGGAAAAGCAATTTTTTTTTTTTTTGCCTCATTTTTTACCTAGCCTCAATGACTGAATGAATGTTGCCTCAGACAAACTGAGAACTGGAAAATACTTTAACTTTAAAAAATCCAAGATGCCCACTATATCCAGGACTCCTCAACATTCTGATCTGTATCTTGCCTCTGTACACAGATAGTTCTAGAGGAGGAAGTAGGGCTGATGACTTTGCACATTCCACTCTCACTTAAATCCATTTCACTTGCATGTGCACTGGTATTAAGATCTTCTATAAGAATAAAGGACAAACAACAGCAACAACAACAACAACACATAAGCAAAGATATCAAAGTTTTTGGCCTTGGAAAATCTATTGAAATAATTTATTCCTCAAGCAAGCCTGAGCAGAACACAATAGCTTTCCCACCTAGTTGTCATAAGTCATATGAATTGCAAACTTTATATAAGTTTGACCTTTGTGTAGCTTTGAGTAGTACAGTTTTCAGAAATAAGAGTCATGAAATTTATATTACCCGTGAAATTACTATATGTGAAACTGATATAATAAGGACTCTGTGTGTTCCTGATCTTTGTGAAGGGTGGGCCACCTAGCCTGGGGAAATTCCTAAAAATAATCTCCACCCACCTGAATCTCCTGGCTTTAGAAACCTGTTTCCTATGGGAAATTCCCACTTCCCAACTGATCTGGGAACTTTGGTCTGGCAATCAATCATCATCCTTTATTGATTTGAAAATTAGTCCTAATTGCTCCCTAGCCCCAAACCATAGAAGACTGAATAAAAGTCAATATTCTGTACCCAAATTGTTGCTAATTCTTATCAGAAACTGGCCTGATGAGTGGTTTCTCATTGAAAATAAATCTATCTTTGCTAAAAACCTAATTTTGCTCATTCCTAATCAGAAAGCAGCCCACTGAGGGATTTCTCAATGAATATACCTATTTTTTTTTTGCCAGAAAAACTACCTTGAAGATCAGAACTGTGAATTATTTTATGCAAAAACCTGCACCACCACCCTGGGACCCCATCACTGTTAGGGTATCTCTTGCCCCTCATCTCTCATCCCTCAACAAAATCTTATATTAGGTGAAACCTTTTATGTCCCCCTTTTCATCTATTGTTTTTCTATAACTGTCCTTCTTGAGTGACAGTGCCGATCTTTGGAAAAATTTCCCTCCATGACAAGTATTGAGAACTCTTTGTATCATAGAAAAAAGTATTTGTGAAAATGTCTTCTTTTCCCTTGTTAATGTTATGTCACAGTTCTCCTTTATTGTCCTGACTCAGTTTCCCTAATTATCCTGACCCAGTTCTGCTTTGTTCTGCTTCAGTTTATAATTGTCTGCTCAGTCCTGCAAAACCTTCTCTCCCTCTTTATCAGAATATTTGATAAGGATAAAAGATCTTATGTTTTAGAATATCAGAATGCTTCTCCCCATCCCAAGCTATTAGAATATCAGATACCATCTTATCAAGATGTCTCTCCCTGATGCAGGAAAGATTTCTAGATTCCCATCCTCTCCTAGTTAATAATGTAAATTGCCCTTTAACTCACAAATCCTGGTCCCTTTGAATTCCAATAGAAGATCTGACCTGTTCCCAGCCCCACCTGGATCTGAGCCAACTTTGGGACTACACCTGAAAGCCCCTCGAGCTAAGTCTCCTATTATAAAAAGGCCATGCTGGGAACCCCTCTTTGCAGAGATTCCAAACATGGTAGCCATGTGAGGACACTGTCCACTGGACCCTTTGTCCAGTGTCCTCCTTATCTCTACCTTTAACTATACTTTAACCTTGCTTACCCAATAATAAACCTCTTATCAATCTAGCTCTCCGGGCCAATAAATGCTTTTATTGGGAACTCGCGCCGCTACTAGACTCCCTTGCACCGAATCTGTACCCCAAACCTGCCACTAGACCTTAACCCTAATCTCATTTAGGTACCCCAAATCTAGACCTCAACATTTGATTTCCTGACGAAACGAACCCGGAAGCTAGATAATTTGGCGATCAAACTAGATCCCAACCTTTTCGGGGGCACTCAGAACAAATCTGGGTTTTGAGTGGTTCAGGCAGTATTCTTCCGGGAAGAATCTGCGTTCTTTCTTTGGTCTCACTCTATCTCTAAAGATAGTGGGGAGAATATCTGTGTTCCCTCTCACCCTACTTCTAATTTCAGGTGAAAAGGCTTCTATTTTTACAGATAGCAGGACCAGGCAATCCGGAACTCTGGGTAAGGTAAAAGACTTTTTCTTTCCTTATCTTGCAGTGGACACCCAAAGCCCTCGGGTCGGGCTTGAGTCGTCCTTGGGAGCTCTAAGCTCTGGCACAATTCTTTTAAGAATTGCTGCGGATTGACAAAAGGCCTTCTTTTGTCGGCCCTCTGTCTCTAAGAGATACAAGGGAGGCTGCAAGGATTTGGAAAAAAAAAAAAAGTTTTTACCTGTCCACAATCTAGACATTCCCCTGCCTCTAAAATCTTTCCTGGAGCAGATGCTTTGCTTTAGGAAACTCCCTCTATTCAAATCTCGAGAATTAAAGGCCCTTCCTTTGCATCTCAATGCATTTCTAATCTTTTTTCGTCACCAGATTGTCCTGCTCTCCTGCAGGAATTGTTGAGACAGGAGAGGAAGTGTTTCTTTAACACTCCACCCCAGACCAAGGAGACACATGGCCCTTCTGGGGACCCCACTCCTCTCGGGGGTCCTAGGCCAGCGCTCTCTTTGCTCTGTTCTGGGGAGATAGCCGGAGAAACTTAAGAGAAGCCGTGTTGTTGAGCCCTTCTCCCACTCCACTGTTAAATGCAATGGAGTTTCTAGTGGTCAGGCTGTAGCCACGAGGAGAAAGGAGGTGATTTGGGGTGAGTTTAGAGAATGTCTCTGCCCATGGCTGCTACTCCCTGGACAGGGGTAAGCGGTCTTCCCCTCAGGTTTTGCTCTCCCTAAGATTTGGGGCCTTAGATGAGCTGTCCCGCCTTCAAGTTCCAGCGTGGAATCGCCAGAGGAGCCCTCGCCATTCAAGACACACTGAGCTGGGTAAGATGGCATCTCTTCCTCCTCCACTCTCGTTCTGGCCTTTCCTCCCCCTTCTTCCATGGAGTGGGAAGTGTAGAACTCAACCTGTTTCAGACCTCTCCCATGTGGCTTGGCAACCTGCTGTTTAAATGCTCCTATCCTGTCCCCTTCTTGGGGTTACTGTACAGTGGGGAGATTGGGGACTCAATCTTAATCTTCTCAAATCTCCGGAAAGGTTGTCACCAACTTTTAAAATAGAAATTTGCTAGCAATTTGGACAAGTGAGCCGCGCCCCTCCCAGACCTTTACCTGGCTCTTAAAGCCACAGCTTCCAGCCCTCAGGAAGTGTGCTCGTCCCATACATTTTAAACAGGACTCAAGTTTCCCTGATTTGGTCATCCTGCGTTAACTGTAGAAACCTCAGAATTACGCTTTTGCATGCTCACAAGACTGTTTACAAAGACTGGGAATTTTAAACTGCTCTTGAGTATTTTTCTTAGTCTCAGGGCACTACTTAAAACTATTTCTTAGCTGCTTGTGGAGAGATAACCTAGGTAAACCAGGCTAGGTCTGTCTCTCTCACACTTTCCTACCTAACCTTACAGGTGGGAACTCTTTTGCTCCTAATTTTCTTAGTCTTAAGACTTTTTGCTCTTAGCACACTCGGTTCTATTCTTTTCTGGATTGGCATTCTATCTCCCTGCCAACAAAGGGTTTTTTTCTGGGCTCCAACACTGGCCAGGTTGCAGCTTCAAGAAAGACCTTCGGAATGATGGCTGGGGAATAAAATTTTAGGTCAAGGCAAATTAAATTCTTTAAAAGATGGCTTTTTATTTCTTTTCTCCCCTCATTCCTTGACTGCAGCAAGAAATGAGTTAATGGGAAGATTTGTCACTCATAGGACGCTGTGAGGACAAAATCCTTGTTTTTTTTTTTTTTTTTTTTTTTTTGTCACCTTTGTGACACCTTCTAGAGACGTCTAGGAAAGTTACGTTATATCCTCATCCCTTTGGAGATTTTAAACTGTCTCTTAATGCAGAGACAAACACTGGGCTTGAGAAAAATACCTCAATCTCAACACCTGAACTCTGAATAGATTAGCTGAATTCCAATCTCTCTGGACCAGTCCATCCTTTAAAGTGCTTTTTTTCTTTCTAATCCTGGGACTGATTAACACTTATGCCCTCAGGCAAAAGCGGCGAGCCAAAACACACCCAGCACACTTGTCTCTTTAAAAGCTGAAAGACTCAACCTAGTGAAACCTAGGACCCACCCACCATCTCAACTTTTTCAGGGTCCAAACCTCAAAGTTTCTTCCACTCTGCTGCTAATAGCTGTTGGTTTCCCTGAGACACTTGAGCTCTTTTCTTCTCAGGGCAACTTCTGCCTCCTGAAAAAACATTTGGAGCGGAAGCGCCGTTTAATACAAATCTCTCCCAGACTTAGGCCTGTAGGTGCCCTGGAAGCTGTCCCAGGAGACCCTAGTCTCTGTCCTGAGTTCGAGCAGGAGGAACAATGGAGAAACTGCGTCACACCACAGGGGCTGAATTGGCCCCCAGTGTCCTGCTCCCTAGTAGGGAATTGGGGTCTGGCCCTGTTTCCCTTTTTATCCCAGGACAATCCCAACACCTCAGGGGCCAGTAAGCTGGGTTGTCATTGCTGAGATACTTTGCATTCCCTCTGACCCATAAGAGTGGGGAAAGGGGGGGAAGGCTTAGTTCTTTGCCTATTGAGGAACCAACTCTTTTTAAAGAAAGGCAGCGCAGTTAAAAGATTTCTAAGAGCTTAAATTGCATTCTTATCTTGATTAGATATATAGGCCTCCAGTTTCCCCTGACTTCTTAATCCACACCCTGAACCAACACCAGGAGAAACTGGCTTTCCTGGAAATTAAGAGTGAAAGGGTTAAACTTGAGGCTACTTTAACACTTTTTAGTAATAATCTTTTGCTCCCAGCATTTTCTCCTACTTCTCCTTGTTAGATGGGCCATCAGCATTCTTGCAGGCAGCCCACAGAAGGGACCTGCTGTCGTCATCTCCACCCTGGATGACATCCTGGTTTCCACCCTGGTTTTAACCTGCTCCCAAGATCTGGGCTTCAACCTTAGGACTCTCAACTACCCTTCAGCCTGGAGAACATGGGACAACTGACTGGGAATGACTGACCGGGATACACACCCCTTAGATTCCCTGGTGCCATCCCCAAACCCCACACCTCATGCATCACCTCCTGGTATGAAACCCCACATCTCTACGACCCTTGCCAGTTCGAAGCAGTTAAGAGGAAAGAGGAGATCGGTGCCCCTTTTCCCACATGCCTTTGGAGGTGACTGCTTGAGGGGGGGATGAAGAGGGGACCCCTGAACTTGGAAAATCCTGGAAGGAGAAAAATCTTCAATTCTGTCTCAGTAAGAGACTTTGCCCCATGTCTTTTTCCTTAAATGAATTTAAGTTCCAACTGCTTGAGGGGGGAATGATATGGGAAAGATTCCTTTCTAGATTCCCATCCTCTCCTAGTTAATAATGTAAATTGCCCTTTAACTCACAAATCCTGGTCCCTTTGAATTCCAATAGAAGATCTGACCTGTTCCCAGCCCCACTTGGATCTGAGCCAACTTTGGGACTACACCTGAAAGCTCCTCGAGCTAAGTCTCCTATTATAAAAAGGCCATGCTGGGAACCCCTCTTTGCAGAGATTCCAAACATGGTAGCCATGTGAGGACACTCTGTCCACTGGACCCTTGGTCCAGTGCCCTCCTTATCTCTACCTTTGCCTATACTTTAACCTTGCTTACCCAATAATAAACCTCTTATCAGTCTGGCTCTCCGGGCCAATAAATGCTTTTATTGGGAACTTGCACTGCTACTAGACTCTCTTGCGCCAAATCTGTACCCCAAACCTGCCACTAGACTTTAACCCTAATCTCATTTAGGTACCCCAAATCTAGACCTCAACATCCCCATCTTTGGAGTGCCTCCCCCTATCTCCAGTGGCTCACCCCACCCTGTCAGAGTCCTATTCCTGCTCTCAGCACCTTGACTCCACCCTCTGCCTCAGACTACCCCCTAAGTCTGAGCATGTCTTTGAGAACTCACATAGTTTGCTGGATACTTAGAGATAGTCTCATTCAGCCCTGGGACCAAACCATTTGGTCCCAGTAAATCTCTCCCTTTTAAATAAATTATTAAATATTCTTTAATCTCTATCTTGCCACAGTTTCTCCAGCATTACATTAATAAATAATTTATGTAATATTGAAGTTATTTTTTTCTTTAAATGTTTGGTAAAATTCAATTATAAATCTATGTAGTCCTTTTTCTTTTGGGAATCATTTATTCCTTATTCAATTTTTTCATGATATTTGGCTAAGGTAAACTATGTGTTTATAATATTAATCCAGATATTTTACATTCTGTAAATTTCCAATATAAGTTGCTAGATTTTTTAAGTATATTTCAGAAAAATGCATTGTTATTTTTGTGTTACATTTTATTCTAATGTCAATTCTTATGAATTCTCTTTTTAATATTTTAGAATAAACACAGCTTTTCCTGCCTTTTTAGAAATAACTAGCTAGTTGATCATCTAATTTATTATGTTTTCCTGATTCTAAATATATTTATCAATTAAAAACATTTTTTTCTATTTTGTTTATCATTTTTTTTAATGTTCAGTCATTCTACTGTGGTCTTCATTTGTGTATTTTTGATTATTGGTTCTCTCATTGTTTTTCTTAAAACTTTGATTTATCCTCTCTTTCATTAATGCATGTCTTAGAATTATAATTTCCCCCCTAAGGATTCCTTTAGATGCAGCCCCAAAACTTTTTTAATGTCTCTTTTTTTGTCATTTTCTTTATGAAATTTTCTGTTTCAATGATTTATTCAAAAAATTCACCAATTCTTTAGAATTATATTGCTTCATCAAAATTCATTGTAGCTCTTTAAGTTATGTTATGATCAGTAAAGATTGTTTAATATCTCTGCTTTTGTTGTGCCACATTCCCTTTTATTGTCCTGCCTCAGTTTCCCTCAATTGTCCTGCCTTGGTTTCCCTGAATTCTTTGGTCTCAGTTCCTAATTATTCTGCCCAATCCTGCAACACCATCCCTCCCTCCTAATCATCATGATGCAGATAAGGAGAAAGACCTTCTATCTTAGCCAACATGACCCCAGCCCTTCCCTACTTATCAGAATATCCAGTGTCTCCCCCCATTCTGACATTGTTGTTCTTGATCCTAATTTATCAGAATGTCAAAGCCTTCCCCTACCCTGTCAGAACTGGATTCATAGTCCATTCCCCCTCTCAGTGCTCTGACTCTGGCTCTGTGTCCCTGGTAGCTTGGAGTCACATGTATATATACTTCATGGGAAACACACATTAGCAGCTGAAAGCTTTGGACATCAGCCCTGAAGTCATCATCGTCATGCCCCCAGCACAATCTCTCCCTTTCAAATAAATTATTAAAAACTCTCTAATCCCTATCTTGCCTCAGTTTCTCTGCCATTACACTTTCCTGCGTTTGTTTTGGGGAATATTATGGCCTCAAACATGGTTAATTTTTATTTGAAATGCCAATAAAAGTTTTTTTTTTTTTCTGTTTTATTTATTTTTTCTTCCAATAAATTGAATATCAGCACTGCATAGTTGACTATGAGGCAAGGAGTAGTATTTCATAGATCCCTGTAGTTGCCTGTTCACCTAACTTATGTTTGGAAGGCATTCTAACATTTAAAAGTACTAAACAAATACCCTGAAGGAGTTATAATAACCACATAGATATCCTACTCTAGAGTAATAGTTCTCAAAGCATAGCCTAGAAAACCCTAGGGGTTCTTGAAAACTCTTTCAAAGGGTCTACAAATTCAAAATATGTTTTTATTTCTTATATGGTAAATATATGTAAATAAAAACTCTGGACCGATCCTCAATAGTTTTTAATAGCATAGAGACTCTGAAATCAAGAATTTGAGAACCATTGTTTCAGAGTTTGGAGACAGGTATAGAGTTAAATCAGAAATTTGCATCCTAAACAAATTTAATTGTTGGCAACTTTTTGCTTATTATATGTAGAGGGAACATGACATTTACCAATCTTACATTCTTGGAGCCAAAAAGCATCATATCCAAATTTCCAATAAGCTACTGATATATAGAAAATAACCATCTTCTAATGGAGGGGCTGTCTAGATTCTAGGGAATTTATATATAAAAACTTGGTAAACCCAAGGTAAACCATACATCTTGAGGCAGAGGAAATAAATTTGCAAAATTAGTTACCATAAAAGCTAGAATAGAATTTCTGTCTTGCTTTGTTTTTCCTTAACCAGTTATCATTTCTTAAGATCCCAAAGAAATAACATGGAAATAATGAAACAAATAACTTCTTGTCTGTCTTCTATTCTCTCTCATCAAAGTTCCTAAAAGGCAAGGACCATGAAACATTACTGGCACATGTGAGAAATTGTTCCTTCCTGTAAATAATATATATATGTGTATGTGTGTATATATATATATATATATATATATATTTTTTTTTTTTTCTTCTTTTGCTGCTCTAATTCGTGAGCTGATTTGATGATGCTGGTGTTGCATAGCATAGATAGTTGTGAAATTATCTTTATATTTGAAATTAGACATGATTTTTTTTTAAGTACCTGGAAAAAATCCACAATACCTGTATTTTTATTAGAGGACTTTTAAAGGAGCATTTGCTCTCAATAATTAAGCTCAGATAAAAACATTAAAAGTTTATTTAAAATCCCAAAACAAACAAACAAAAAACACCAAGAGAAAAATGCATTGCTGGAATGTCCACTGGTAACCACACAGGATTCAAATTGGGAATAGTTTTTAAAAACATTTTTTGTTAATAAGAATGAGATAATCCTGATAGAAGTCTTTAAAAAGTTGGACTAATATTATCTATAAAGGAATTTACTGTTGTGGGGAATGAACGACTCTCTCCACACATATCTGTAAAATAAATAATAAAAGCAATGGTGTCACTAACTCAGCACAATTTCAATAGATCTACCTGTTTGCTACTCAGAATAAATATGGTTTATTTGTTTAATTGTTTTGCCTCTTTTCCTTCCAGGGTGTCTTTAATTCTTTTGTTTTGCTGGTCAATTTATCACATGACAATCCATTCAGAAAGCATTCGCTACTGATGGTATGACACTGTAAGGGAAGATTAGGATCATTTTCTCAATATCTAATCCTTACCTTCTATTTCTTTGAAGCTTCTTATTTTTATTGTAGTAAGTTTATTTATTTTTAATACACATTGCTTTTTGAATAATGTTGGAAGAGAAAAATCAGGGCAAAAGGGAAAAATCATGGAAGAGAGAAAAAATCAGAAAAAAAGAAGTGAACATAGGATATGTTGATTTACATTCAGTTTGCTTACATATTTTTTCTGGATGCAAATGGCATTTTCTGTCCAAAGTCTTTTGTGATTGTTTCAGATCACTAAACCACTGAGAAGAGCCAAGGCTTTTAATTATGAAAGCACATTCTTGCTATTATTATATGCAACGTATTCCTGGTTCTGCTTGTTTTGCTCAGCATCAGTTCATGTAAATCATCCAAGACTTTCTATAATCAGATTGTTCATCTTTTTTATACAACAATAATATTCCATTACTTTCATGTACCATAACTTATTCAGCCATCCCCTAATTGAGCATCCACTCGGTTTCCAGTTTTTTGCTACCACAAAAAGAGCTACTACAAACATTTTTGCACATGTGAGTCCTTTTCCTTCCTTTATGATTTCCTTGGGATACAGACTCAGTAATGGCACTGCTGTATGAAAAGATATGCACAATTTTATAGACCTTTGGACATATTTCCAGATTGCTCTCCAGAATGATTGGATCTTTTCACAACTCCACAAACAATGCATTAGTGTCACAGTTTTCCCACATTTTCTCTAACATTTATCATTATCTTTTCCTGTCATCTTAGCCAATCTGAGAGGAGTGAGGTGGTACCTTAGAGGTTTTTTAATTTTCATTTCTCTAATCAATAGTGATTTAGAACCTTGAAAATTGTTTTTTTTTTTTTTTATGTACTTTGACCATTTATCAATTGAGGAATGACTTGTATTCTTATAAATTTGACACAATTCTTTACATATTTTAGAAATGAGATCTTTATCAGAAATACTGACTAAAGATTTTTTTTCTGTTTTATATTTCACTTTTAATCATATTACTATTGGTTTTGTTAGTGCAAAATTTTTTTAATTTAATGTAATCAAAGTTGTCCATTTTACCTTTCATTTTTTTCTATTCTTTCATCATAAATTCCTCTCTTTTCTGAAGATCTGATAGTCAAATTATCTGTTGTTTTCCTAATTCATTTAAGATTCCATCCTTTATGCACAAATCATGTATCCTTTTGGAACTAATGTTGGTATGAGGTGTGAGATGTAGGTCTATGCCAAGTTTCTGACATCTTATGTTCCAGTTTTCCCAGCAATTTTTGTCAAATGGTGAGTTCTTATTCCAGAAGTTGGCAGATTTATGAAATACTAAATTACAATAGGCCTTAATTATTATGTCATGTGTATCTAATCGATTCTACTGATCCTGACTTTTCTCCACCATCTTGGCTCCATCTCAGAAGTTGAATTAGGAAAAAGAGCAATCATGTCATTCTTGCTGATTTCAATTATGTTTCAATTTTTCTAAAAATCCACTTACAAATCTGTTACTCAAACATTTGTTTGGGATGCATTTGTGATTGTGGTTTCCTCCAGTTATAATGAATGGAAATATTCTTAATTTCACTACCTGCCTATGACATCTATTACCATCATCTCTTGTGAAGGTTCATTATAAACCTTTATAAATTTTGTTTCAAATTTTTGTTGACTTGGAAGCTCCTGTAACCAATTCAGCATCAGAGCCTACAGCATGAAGTGTAGAATTGAGGTGAAGAACAGGTAGAACATAATTATTGTAACTGAGAAAGATTCTAAGGTGAAGATAGAGTGCTGACCCAATATTTGCTAGACTTCAATGTTAGAGTGCAATGCCAGAGAAACTGAGCAAGATAGAGATTAGAGAACAATTTAATAATTTATTTAATGGAGAGATTTACTGGGACCAAATGGATCCATGGTTTGGTCCCAGGGCTGAATGAGACTATCATCTCAAAGAATCCAGCAGTGAAGGTCAGATACAAGAATCTTTTACAGGGTAACAAGAACAATGACATAATGGAGGAGGTACCTGGATGGAGATGACCTAATGGGGGGAGGCACGTAGGATGACATGGTGGGAGGTACTAGAGAGATCCTGATGTTCTAATAATATCTAAAAGAGATAAACACCTTTATCCCATCAAACACTAAGAGGGAATAATTATAGCTTGAGGTCTAAGATACAAGACCTTTATCCTATCAAACATTAAGAGGGAATGGTTTTAACCTGAGACAGAGTAACTGAATAGGACAATTAGGGAAACTGGGTCAGTCATTAAAAGGGAACTGTGGCACAACAAGGGCAAAAGTGCTTGGGATTTGTTTCCATTCCTAATTTTAACTATCTTAAAATTGTCTCAGAAGCTAGTATAGCTGGTAATTCATATACCTTACAGTACTAAACTAGTGTAGTGAGCCTTTGGATTTAATCTCCAAAGCATAAACAAACTAGCAAGTAAAATTCCTGGGACTTATCTGGAATTAAGCAATTCTCTCATGTTTTTAGAGGTATTCCCTTAATTCCAGAGATATTCTCCATTTGATTATGTTTGATCCCCAATATAATTACCAGCAATTAGTACCTCTGTCTCATTTAATTCATATCTCTTTGATATCATGTAACTAATTAACATCAAATAGCTTTTATAGAAGGGCATTTGTAGAAAAGAAACTGTAAAAACAAAACAAAGCAAAGCACAACAAAACAAAGCATAATGTACCCTATGTTCAAACTAAGACATATTCTTCTCTCTATAAATTGTTCCTGGGAAGAGTGGGCTCAAACATGTATTGGTAGCTAAATGCTTGTTTGCCTCACTTGAGTTCACTTTAGGTACAAGTACAACCTATAAACAAGTTCTCTCTTGAAGAAAATGTTTCTCAGCTTCTGTTTCAGTTTAAGAATAAACTGGCTCCTCCAGATATCTTTTTAGGGTTATGCTAATCAATAGGCTAAGCTACTGATAAACTCTGATATGGATTTCTTGTAGCTCTTCTAATTTTTCAAATTTCACAACATTTTATTCTGGTATGTTCCATTTCCAGTACTCATTTTTCCTCAGCAAGCACAAGCAGTCAAGAAATATTTTGGCTTTTATAAGACACATAAGCAGAAATGGGAAGGCAGGAATCCAAGTACTCATTAAGTATCTACTGTGCCAAGCACTGTGCTAAGTATTTTACAAATATTATTTCATTTAATCCTTTCAACCACCCTGTAAGGTAGATAGGTACCATTATGATCCCAATTTTAGAGATTAGAAAATTGAGATAGACAAAAGTTTAGTGAATTGATCAGGATCACAAATTAAGGACCACAGATGGAAACCATATGGAAACTCAGATCTTCCTTACTCTAGGCCCAGAACTCTATCTGCTGAGCTAAGTAATTGCCCCATAGTAGCTTTCTGATGTGATAAGGGTCCAATACCAAACTAGTAATCTTTTAGCAAGTCTGTTTTTTATCATCACTACATGAATGGTTTGACCATTTAATATATTTTGTGTATATATGGAATTCTGATTCAGTAATTAATCAGAAACTATGATTTACTCCTCAGTAAACAGATAAGAAAATCACAGAATACTCTGCATAGTTTTAACCGACTAAAAGGGTATTTCACCTGAAATATTTAAAAGCAAACTCAAAAAAACTCTCCACATAGATTAATAACTAGCTAGACCTAGTACACATACTGTTAGGCAGGCCTGACAGGCCATCCCTTATTACAGTAGATTTGGGTGGGGAACATGTAGAATATTGAACCTGTATCCTGTGATATAATCATAAAAGGGTGAGAATTTTCCCACTTGTAATTAGTGTGATTCAACAACTACTATGACTGGTACCATATAAACCCTACCATGTGTAAAAGAGAACTAGATTGTAGGATAGAAGGTAAAGAAAATGTGATAAGAGAATAATATACTAGAATATTAGTTACTAGTATAGATTTTGAGGTGGGGATAAAGGTAGGTCTATTTCAAAGTCTCTATTTTCCTTAAATATTTTGCAATACCTCTAGGGAATTTATTTCCTATTGATGATTATTATTTTGTTTTATTTTGTTCCTTCTTTGTCATTTTTGAAGTGGAAATGGAAAAAAAGCCAGGTTGGTTTGCAACTTTTCATGCAACTATTATCCCCAAAGTATGTCACTTCCCTTGATTTATTTAAGTCAAAACATAAAGAAGGAAAGGGAACAAGGAGAGATATAAAACAGGACTCTTTCTTTTAATGCATTCCTGCTGGACAATGTTGTCAAAGGGCCTTAGGATAGGAAGTGACTCATTTTGATTATGTAAACTCTATGCTATTTTACCACAAAAAGATAAATGAATGTGTCATCAAGAAACATATATTTAAATGTTACCTCAGTTATTTGGTACCTGTGTAACCTTAGATGTAATTATGCTTCTTTGGGCTTCACTTCTCATCTATAAAATAACTAAGTTGGACAGAAAGCCTCCCTTCAGCTTGCAGTCTAACCTTCTTTAAACAGTGGTAAAAATCTGCTATTTCAAAAAATAGTGATATTAAAATATTATTGTTTCTTTAAAGCTCAGTTCAAAAGTCAACTTTTACATGAATACATTATATAACTCTTCCGCTACTAACAACAGCAACTTGGTCAAATGTTTTATGTTTATATAAACTCACATGTGCTTATTATCTCTTTTAATAAAATATAAGCTCCATGAGGACAGGAATTGTTTTATTTCTGTCTTTGTAATTCCAGTGTCAAATACAATGTCAAGCACTTTAGGATGCACTTTAAAAGATTTGTTGATGGATAGATTTCCCTGCATTTTTTTTCTTCAGGTTATGAGATAAAAGAACTATCAAGTGTTTTACAGATTCAATAGCTCTTTAATGGCCATACACTTAACAAGACATACCTTCCAGAAACTAGGGGAAAGTTAGATGGTACAGTAGGTAGAGTGCCAGGTTTGAAGTCAGGATTCCTTTTTCCTGAGTTTAAATAGAACTCTGCAAGTGACTCCACTAATTACTTAACTCTCTTTACCTCAGTTTTATCATCTGTAAAATGAACTGGAGAACAAAATAGCAAACCAATCCATTTTCTTTACCAAGAAAACACCAAATAGGATCATGAAAAGTCAGACATAGCAAAAATGACCAAACAACAAACCTTCCAACAGAATATTAGGAGCTATGTAGTCAAAGCTACTGTTTCTTTTTGAATTGAACAGAATATAAATTTTACTTGTGCTTAGTGTTTCTGTAATTTTTTTTTTTGCAAGGCCCCTGTCCTCATGCTCTTCTTTCAAGAAAGCCTAATTGAAGTTTGAAGTGAAACTCCTAAACATATCAGTTACAGATAGATTAGTACAACTAAAAGATAATTTTTTTTCCAAATGAGTTTTATCAACTCATATTCTATTATATCTCTATCTCTATATACTATAGTATATACATACATAATATATATTTACACACACACATATATATATATATGTACATATATATATATATATATACACACACACACATACACACACACACACACACACACACACACACACACACACACATATATATATATATATATATATATATATATATATATATATATATATATATATATATATATATATACAGGACTCTTCCTGGGAGTATGTGCACTAGGTCTATCTAGTTACTAATCTATGTGGAGAGTTTTTTGAGTTTGCCTTTAGATATTTCAGGTGAAATACCCTTTTAGCTGGTTAACCAGTACAGTATAATATGTATACATTATATATATATATATATGTATTATATGACTTAAATGAATCTTTTCAAGATTGCAACAATGAAGACACATGAAGACACATGTGTACTCATGTTATACACATGCAAATGCACACACATACTCTCATATCTTCTTAGCATCCAGATGCAGTGAGACATCTGAAGGCACCAAAGGCAAAAAATATATATTTTCACACAAACTCTGTGAGACAGATTGATTTGTCTATCAAAATAACATTCAGAAAATATCCTAAGGGGAGGATTTGAGTGCCCCAGTGTTAAATCGCTATATAAATCCAGGTTTCTTCCTGAATATAAGATCTATCTCAGACCAACCATTTTCCAGCCTTGTAAATGATGCAAGCTTTTGTTCTCTGAAAGATGAATTTTCAACTTCCAAAGTTAAGGAGGTGGTCTATGAACGCAGATCGTGTGTACTATATGATATTGTGTGGTTCAGACACCATTTAATAAAAAAAAGCTGGAGAGATCTCTAGAAACAAAGCAAAGTTTATTATATATTCTCAGGAGAATCAGGCATCCCACCAGAGCAGATAATCGAAGGGAGGAAGCACCATAGGGGGCAGGGTCAACATTTTAAATCCCTAATGCAAATATCCCCTCCCACCACTGACCCTCATCCTTATTGGCTGAGGATCTTACATTCTAAACAAGGGAACTACCCAAGAAACTGAACTTGACCAATAAGTACATAGTTGCCCATATTTGACTGAAATAGGGAGACACTGATGTTGTGGGAGGATAACAGGAAGGGGACTTAAGTATGCCTTTGACTCAATGCTTAAAGTCCTTCAGGCCTACTCAAACTCTGAAATAGATGAAGCCTTACTCAAGGCTTACTCAAGATTTTCACAACTGTCTTGAAAGATCTCACCTCATCTCGTTCAATATGGAGACTAGAATTCTAGAGTGAAAATAAACAGCTTGGAATAGCTCAGGGTATTTTTCTTCTCTCCACTCCCACCATTTTTTCCTTATGTAATCTCAGCTTAGTTCCTTTCTCCTTGTTCCTTTCCTATCTCATGAGAGGTTATAGGACTGAATAGAGTAAAGAATATTTAGAGGAAGGAAGGAGTTATGTGGGCCAATTTTTTTAGTTCTGCTTCAAATTCTAAGTTTGTTAGAAATACTGACCCATTGAAACTTACTTTTTAAAATTAATTTAAATATAGGCAAGGTGTGATAAAAAAAATATATGTCTCAGACTGTCAGTGGGAGAAAGCAAAGGTGCCTAGATGCTTCACAAAACATTCTCTCTACTAAAAATGTTTAATTAAAGGAGGTACCCACTTATTATTTAGTGAGCCTTTCTAAAAAAAAAAAAAAAAATCAGAAATTTCCTAAACTTCTAAATGAAACAGGAGGGAAAAAATCACAATGTAGAATTTATACTGTAAAAAATGAATACTTCTGAGACACTTAAGAATCCTAATTAATTAATAATCAACCATGATTCCATAAGATTAAAAAGAAGAAAGCTCCCCATCTCTCAAAAGAGAAAATGTCAATTAAAATTTGGAATGAAAAAATAATTTTTGGCCATAGACAATATAGCATTTTTAAAAATTCTTTCTCTCTGTTTCTGTCTCTGTCTGTCTGTCTCTGCCTCTCTCTTTCTGTTATAAGGTTGTATTGATGTATTTGCTCTTTATGTCAGTTATTTCTGGTAGAAGAAAAACAACAATAGCAACAGCAACAGTTCCTCTTATTCTAAAATGAGCCATTTCTTACAATCAAAGAATAAAACATTCAAAAATACCTGAATGAATGCCTATCCCACTGATATCAAACCCAAATAGAAATATACCTGTGGACATAAGTTAACATAATCTATATCATACAACGTGATTTAAAAAAAAAAATTCTGATTTACATATTAATATAGTTCTTGCCATAACTGAGTGTTGTATATCAGAGTATCTCACCTAACTTCTAGTCCTTTATTATCAAATGCTCATTATTTATTGCCATTGGTCATACTATGGGTACCTCAGAAAAAAACATACCAAATAACAATTTCATAATATTTTCCTCCAAAACCACTCTTCTTTTGAATTGCCAAATTGAGGTTATAACTATGTTCTGAGTAATTTAATCTCAGTGTCATTCTTGATTCCTGACTCTTACTTTATACACCAATTGCTAAATTTTAATGTTTCTTCTTTCAATTTAAAGCAATAAAAATTATTAAATTACTTCTATTTGGTAAGAACTAGAAATACAAATTAAATGAAAGAATTATAATGTCTGTCACCAAAGAGCTTACAGTCTAATGGTAGAAAATAATATGCAAAAGTCAACTGAAAGAGAAAAGCACCAGGAGGTACCTAATTCATTGCTGTTTCATAGAGTTGAAACTCTTGTTTCATTGTCAATTTCTAGTTGAGAGGTTATCCCCAGAGTTATTTAATTTTGTGTTTCTCTTCATATTAGTGGTTTTGATTACGTGATCAAAGGATTTGTACATTTATAAACTCAACATTTTTTATTATATATATATACACATGTATAAATACATATTGTATATAAACAATACATGCATGTATGTGTATATGAATATGCATATGTGTACATGTGAATACAAACATAGTGCATGCATGTATAAGCTCAATTGGTGAATCATTATTTTTAAATTGAAGGAGTCAAGATTCAGGTCCCTATTCAAATACAATCTTTTAGAAAAGCATCATGAATTAATCGATAGGATACTTCATTTGAAGTTGGAAAGACCTTGAATCTTATCCAACTCCAGATACTTACTAGCTGTCTAACTTTGCTGCATCATTTCACTTCTTGATCTTTTGATTTGCTAATTTGTAAAATGGAGACAGATAGATTTATTTTCTGTGTGTGTGTGTATGTGTATGTGTACACACATATATTATACATGTATATGTATATATACATATTATACATGTATATGTAGTATGTGTCATCTTGTATATTCAAACTCAATGTATGTATTTATTGTAAGATTACAGAATTCTTGAGTTGTTTCTTCATAACTATTCCTTGATCACATGTATTCCCAAAGGAAGTATCCTAGCGATACATGTTTTTATTCCATATGGGTATGTCCAACCATGTGCATGTCTTGACCCCACAAGTTCTTCAGGTGTATATTTCATTACACATGTGCCTCATTTAGGTGTTTAAAGAAATTGATCTTTATATCTATGCTGCCCTGCATATATCATACATGTAGCTATGCATGCACATAAAGCAATATGAAAATATATGTTATTCTTTGGTTGTTTCAATTGTGAAGACTTCATAGCCCCATGGGAAGTTTTCTTGGCAAAGTACTAGAGTGGTTTGTCATTTTCTTCTCCAGATCTTTTTACAAATGAAGAAACTTGGGGAGGGGGGGCAGAATTAAGGGACTTGTACAGGATCACATGGTTACTAATCATTTGAGTCTGGATTTAAGTCTTTCTAACTCCAGCTATGGTACTCGATATATGATGCCATCTACCACCCCCTCCCCCCCACAAAAAAAAAATACACATCATACATATACATATGTATAATCTTTACTTTTCCTACTGATATAATACTTTATGGGACAACACATGCCCTAGATATTGTGGTGAAACATCTTGTTATTTTTCTTATTATCATTTTCCATAAAGTTATGTTGTTTTGAATTAGTCTTGTGTAGAGGGCTGAAACTCTGAAAAGGTTTACTTGAATCAGACAGCAGAACACTTAAGGCTAATTATCTATTTGATGTGAGATAATGTCTCTATATACATATTTAGATGACATGGTGATGTGATTGCTCTCCTCACCATTGGTACTTGCTGAATGTTTGGTGGGTGACAAAATAATCATAGGCAAGGATTGGAGGGCTGGGGAAGAGAGATCAGAATCACTTGGCAGCAGGACAAGGAGGAGAAAGGCAGGAGACTCTGGAATCGAGAATCCAGGATACATCTTTGGCAAGCTGAGTGGCAGCTTGCCTGCCTCCTTCACTTCTCCCCCTAAAGACCAAGAACTTTGATTAATCCTGACTTTGACTGATCCTGAAGCCCTCCAGGGAGCTAGTCCACGCATTATATTTGGCACGCCAATGTGGACTAAGGAATGTAATTTCAGTGAATTCCCTGTGACCAGGATATAGGGTGAGCATTTAAATAGACAAATAGGGAGCTTTGTTAAGGGCTAAACTAGTAACTTTTGGTGTTTTCTAGCTGAAATGAGGCTGATATTAGGAAAATATTCCCTCCCACCTCCACCTTGACCCCCACCCCCACCCCAAGGAAGCACTGTAGAAAGCATACTTAAGTTAATAAAGAGGCAAGGTTTTCTTGTCCACATCCCTTTACTTCTTCAAGGAAGAAGAAATAGAGGCAGATAATTAGAAATTAGTAGGAGAGCAACTAAGTGAATATTACAATTACAATTACAATTACAATATTACAATATGTACAAAGTGTACAATTACAATGTACAATAGTACAATTACAATGATAATGGTCCTGATTTAATTTCTAAGGAAACATTCTATATACACAACATAATACAATTGGCCTTAAAAAATCTCATAAGTTTTAAGAAAAAGAAAAGTTTTAAGGAGAACAGCCAGACAATGAAGTGGTAGGAGAAAAAGGAAGAGAAGGAGGATGGTACTGATAAAATAGCCAAAAGGCATAGGGAGTTGAGTGAACTTATAGGGTGTGGTGATTCTCACTCTCACAGCTCAGCTTCAACTCCACCTACACCCCAGCAGGCTCATCACCCTTTCCCATCAACTTCTCCTTCCAAGGTAGAGGGAGTAGGAGGATTGGGAGGGACAATGATACCATCAACACCTTCCCCCAGTAACCACCCCCTCC
Organism: Antechinus flavipes; assembly: GCF_016432865.1. NCBI lineage: Eukaryota > Metazoa > Chordata > Mammalia > Dasyuromorphia > Dasyuridae > Antechinus > Antechinus flavipes. The sequence continues at coordinate 267,410,171 of NC_067401.1, forward strand.
TATGACTCGATTGCAAAAGGCACTACTTAAAGCCACAAAGGAAGGGCAGAATACAGTTGATTGGAGAATAGAAATATATCCTGTGATTCAACAGTTTATCACTTCAAGTTATAGTAGAAGATACACTCCATTTGATCTAGAAATCCTCAAAGACCTGAAAAAGGATGGCACTCTTTATGGAGATTCATCATCTTATGTTAAGATGTTATTACAGAATTTGGCTTATGAAGTCAACTCCTAGTGACTGGAAATCTATAGCAAGGACATGCTTAGAAACTGGACAAAACTTGTGGCTTTCTGATTATAGTAAGCTCTGTAGGATACAAGCCCAACAAAATAGGCAAATTGAAGTTAATATACAAAAACACCTGTGACTAACTAAGAGGTGTAGGTCATTATGCAGACACTTCAGCACAGAGTAATTACCATATAGCAGCAAATGAACAAATTGCTTCTGCTGTTATCAAAGCATGGGGTACCCTCCCAAGAAGGCAAGATAGGGGGGAAGCCTTCACGAAAATAGAGCAAGGTCCAAAGGATCCCCTTGCTGATTTTGTGGGACATCTGCAGACAGCTGTCATATGAAATAGTGGTGAAAATGCAGCAACAGAAATTATAAGACAACTTGCTAAAGAAAATGATAATGAGGTTTGAAGAAGAATTATACTAGGACTACACAACGATGCTCCTTTAGAGGGGTCATAAGATGCTGTTCCACAGTGGGCACACATACCTTTTATACCCAGGCTATGATGTAGACTTCCCAAATCCGAACATGGAAAGACAGGGTCCCTTTTGGCAAGGGACTTCCAGAGAGACTCATCAATGTTTTTAGTGTGGTAAAGTCGAGCATCTGAAAGCTCAATGTTGGCATAAAGACAGAGTGAAAAAACAGGGTTGGAGAACAAGACCCCAAACCCCATGTTCAAAATGCAACAGATGCTTCCATTGGGCATCAGAATGTAGATTGATTCAGGGAAATGGAATGGGTAGCCCAACCCCAGGGCCCAAAGCAAAAAAAAAAAAAAAAAAAAAAAAAAAAAAACCACACTTGGGCCATGATAGAAACCAGTGCTACACCCAGAGAGTCTTTAGAAGTTCAGTACTCAGACATTACCAATCAGCCAAAAAGCAATCTGATGAGAGAAAGGGATTACATAATCAATCAGTCAGGAAGCAACCTGATGGGAGAAAGGGATTACAATTGGGGAGAATAGAGTTATATGCAACTGTGACTACTGAGATACCCCTGGAGAGGTGACATCTGTTCCTCTCCAGCTTATGGATCCCTTGCCTCCAGGCACAGTAGGCTTGGCCATTTCATCTCCTGAGAGTACTTCCAAAACAGTGTTCATCCATACACTGATGTGGGAAACTGGGGATTGTGTAGATAATAACCCAGTCACTAATACAGGTAGACAACACGTGAGTTATCAACCAGAAGAAGTAGTAGCATCAGATACTGATACCGATCCTAATAGGCAGTCTGGTGATAGTTGTCCAGATTCTGACTCCAAGCATCAGAATCCAGAAATATTCTGGACAGCAGCTGTTATAGCTGATTGACCTATGCTCACTATCTATATAAATGGCATACTATTAGAAGGGTTGGTAGACACAGGTGCAGATTGTGCAGTTATTAGAGGTGCCAACTGGCTCAGTCACTGGCCAAAGATTAAGGCAGACACCTACATGTCTGGCGTAGGAGGATCAATAGCAGCTGAAGTTAATGCTACCCCTTTGAGATGGATATTTGAAGGTGAAACCAGAATTTTTACTCCTTTTATAGTTGAAAAAAATCCCCATTAATCTGTGGGGAAGAGACATCTTACAACAGTTAGGTTTACAAATGAGTACTTCCTTTTTTATGCAGGGCTACTGTTGAAGGCCTGCCAACACTTTCACTTGTTCCTATTCAATGGAAAACTGATAACCAATGTGGATACAACAGTAGCACAACCAGAACATGTCCTTACTCCTCACCCAGTGGCTAGGCTTTATTAAATATAGTACAGGAGCAATTTGATCAAGGACACTTAACAACATTCTCTAAGTCCTTGGAAATCCCTTGTATTTGTTGAAACAAAGAAATCTGGAAAATGGAGGATGTTGACTGATTTAAGAAAAGTAAACCAACAGATGGAAACTATGGGAACTCTTCAGCCTGGACTTCCATCTCCTACTCAATTGCCTATAGAATGGCCTTTTTAAGTTATAGACATTAAGAATTGTTTCTATTCTATCCCTCTAGATAAGGAGGATATAAAAAGCTTTGCCTTTTCAGTGCCTTACTTATTTAGCTGAGCCTTACTAAAGATATGAAGGGACAGTTTTGCCACAGGGAATGAAAAACAGCCCTACTATGTGAAATGTATGTTACTGCTGCTCTTACTCCAGTAAGAAAATCATTTCCAAAAGTAATGTTATTACATTATATGGATAATATATTGGGATGTGCACCTGAGGAACAAATGTTAGAAGCATGTCTACAAAAGATCATAGAAACATTAGAGAACTACAAATTGCATGTAGCTTCAGGAAAAAAAAAATCAAAGACATTCTCTTTTCAATATTTAGGATATGAAATATACCCTAAGGTGCCTACAGTACAAAGACTTTCCTTAATAACAGAGAAGCTGAACATCTTAAATGACTTTCAGAAATTGACCTGAGATACCCAATAGATGCGTCCAGTGTTAGGCTTGACTACCTATCAATTGTAACCATTATATGACATTTTAAGAAGAGATACTGCTTTAAACATATGAAACTAGCTTACAAACAAAAACTCAAGAGGCTTTGAGAGAGGCTTTATCCAATGTGGTTGAAAGAGTCACTCAAAAACCCGTGGAAATATCAGTTTTTGCTGCAAAAGAGGCACCCACAGTAGTCTTTTATCAAGGACACAGTGTGATAGAGTGGGTGAACCTCTGGGCACAACCAGAACATGTCCTTACTCCTCACCCAGTGGCTAGAATTTTATTAAAGCAAGCAGTGCAATTATCTGGGATAAGATCGGCCAAGATATACATCTTTTTATATCAATGCACAAATTAATGTATGCTGTGAAATCATCCCAGAGTGGCAAATTTTATTGGCCACAGCTCCAAATTTTACACATGGGTCTCCATTAAAAATAACCAGACTTTTACATAATTGGCAATGGATGTTTGAAGACAAGGTTTCTAAAGGGACCAACTATCTTTACAGATGCATCCAAACATAACATTTGTGCTGTATACTCTCGTGCCTTAATATAAAGAGAATAGTCAGAAATCCTTTTCAGTACACTCTGAAAGATTAAATTGTATGTAATTATTTTAGCTCCTACTTATTATCCAGGAGATATAAATATAATATCTGATTCAGCCTATTTGGTAGGTGTGGTACAAAGAATTGCTGCAGCCCAAATGAAATTTGTTGCTTCTAATATATATCAGCTCTTTAAGGAACTTCAAAAGCAAATGAGAAAGCACCCAGGTAAGATTTATATCTTGCATGTCCACTCACATAGTAGACTTCCAGGTCCTATTTGATGGTAATTCAAAGTCAGATAGGCTTCTAACTATGTGGGCCAACACTCCTTTATTTCTGTCAGTCCAAGGATCTCATTCTAAATATCATCAGGAAGCTTGAGCTTTATGTTTGCCATTTGGGATAACAAAGGAGGAATATAGGAGCATAATAAAAGCCTATACAGCTTGCCTTCCTTTCCACACTCCTATGCTCCCTCCAGGGATAAATTCTCATGGTTTGAGACCCAATGAAATTTGGCAAATGGATGTGACCCATTATAAATCTTTTGGTCGTCTATCTTTAATCCATGTTGTGGTAGACACCTTTTCAGGATTCACTTTTGTAATACTAGCAGCAAAAGAGACTGCCCGAGTGGTCACTGAATTCCTTATATAAGCATTTGCAATTATGGGTGTGCCATGAGCAATAAAAACAGATAATAGACCTGCATATACTTCTAAACATTTTGCACACTTTTGTGCACAGTATAAGATTTTACACACTACTGGCATACCCTTTAATTCTCAAGGACAGGAAATAGTAGAGAGGAAAAACAGAGACATTAAGACACTCTTCCAAAAAAAAAAGAAAGGCAAAGTCACAGGTAACCCTAGAGAACTTCTAAATCTAGCTCATTATACTATTAACTTCTTGATTTTTGGTAAAGATGCACTGGCTCTGGCAGACAGGTTTTATAACCCACTGAAAGGGCAGTGTCCAGTGCGAGCAGCTCCCCTATCTTTAGCTAATTGCCAAGTGATGTGGTGAGATCCAGAAAGTGGAAAAGGAAGGGAGCAGATAGCTTAACTACCTGGGGGAAAGGGTTTGCTTGTATCTGTACAGATGGAGAAGGTATCAGATGGGTGCCAATGAGCTGTATTTGCCTTGTCCATCAGAGAAACAGAGCAGACCCTTGAAATGAAGAAGAAGACCCGATAAACATGAAGTAGTTCCATCACTGATTGTCCACCACTGAAAGAGCATGGCAGTTATGGCAATTGACTCATGGATATCTGTTGGAATCCTTACTAACTGCTAATTAGAGTTGATCTAATCTTACAAGAAGTTGTTTTGGCCAGAACCTGAAACAAGGTACTAAGTAGAACTAATCAAGACAAGGCTTGTGTTCCCACCTTTACTCAAGGGAGTCCTCACCTTAAAGCTCTTTGGGCCAGAGAGCACTATGGGAGAAAACCCATAATCCCATTCTCTCAGAAGGTTCACATATAAGGCGAGACAGCCATTCCAGAATACACTTTTTCCTCTTGGCTGGCTGATCACGCTGGACTCGAGAGGAACGACTCTGCTGCAGAGAACACTTTTGACGGACTTCAGTGGAGCTACGCCAGAAGCCCTCTCTCCGCGGCAAGTTGGTGGCTGGGCTCCCCAGAAGGAGATAAGAGAGATCTTCCATCTCTGTTGGAGGCAGAAGAAAGCAGAGGCAGAGGCTGAAGGACAGAACCTTTGGATTTGGAGACATCCGAAGGGCTCTAAGCCTCTAAACCGGCTGTGCTCTGAGAAGAACAAACTCCAACATTTGAACTCTAACATTTGGCGCCCAAGCGTGGGAACCAAGGACCCTACTTTCACTGAAGAAGTCTCCAGTGACCAGGAACTGAGTGAGTACAACCTTTTTTGGCTGAAATGGGACAGATCCTAGGTAAAGATTCTCCATCCCCCACCCCAACCCCCCCAACCTCAGACCCACCCAAGAGTGGTGCTATAGAAAGCCTGCTTAAGCTTATAGAAGATCAAGGGCTACTTGTAACTTGGGGACAGACAGCTAGACTTCTGGCTACATTAAAACGCACCTCCCCTTGGTTCTTAGAGGAAAAGCAAATCTCTCTAAAAAACTGGGCATTGGTTGGTCAACAGATCTCTGCATATAACAATGAAAACGGTCCTCGTTCAGTTTCCATTGCAGTGTTCTATTTATACAATACAATACACATGGCCTTAAAATACCGGGATAGCCAAAGGGGGAAGCCTGAGATAAAGGAGGAAGACTCTCCTTCATCAACTCCACCCTCCGGGATGGAGGGAGGAGGGGTAGTGGGGGGGGCAGTGACAGCTCCAGCACCTCCCCCCCAGTATCCAGCACCTCCCCCCCAGCATCCAGCTGCTCCTTTGAGTAGATTGCAAAAGGGACTAATTAAGGCCAGAGAAGAAGGGAAAAATGTATCAGAATTTCAACACCACATTTTTCCTGTAATTCAACAGTTTAATTCTTCAGGTCAAGAAAGTAGAAGATACTCACCTTTTGATATAGAAATCCTCAAAGACCTGAAAAAAGCTTGCACTCTTTATGGGGCTACATCAGCTTATGTTAAGATGCTATTACAAAATTTGTCTTTTGAAATCTTGACCCCTAATGACTGGAAATCGATAGCAAAAATATGCCTAGAACCTGGACAGAACTACTTGTGGCTTTCTGAATATAGTGAGCTCTGTAGGATACAAGCCCAACAAAATATTCAAAGTGGAGTTCATACTGCAATCACCTGTGACCTACTAACAGGTACAGGTCCTTATGCAGATGTCACAGCACAAATTAATTATTCTGTAGCAGCATATCAGCAAATTACTGATAATGCTATCAAAGCGTGGGCTTCTCTTCACAATAAAGACGACAAGGGGGGGGGCTTCACAAAAATAACACAAGAGCCAAATGAACCCTTCGCTGACTTTGTGGGACGCTTGCAGACAGCTATCATAAGAACAAATGGAGAAAATGCAATAACAGACATCTTGATAAGGCAACTTGCTAAGGAAAATGCTAATGAGGTTTGCAGAAGAATTATACTAGGACTGCGCAAGGATGCTCCTTTAGAGGAACTCATAAGACGCTGTGCCACAGTGGGCACAGGTGCCTTTTATAGCCAGGCTATGATGCAGACTTCCCAAAATCCAAACATGAGAAGACAGAGTCCCTCTTGGCAAGGGACTTCCAGAGAGACTCGTAGATGCTTTCAGTGTGGAAAAGTAGGACATCTGAAAGCTCAATGTTGGTATAGAGATAGAATGGGAAGACAAGGTGGGAGAACAAGACCCCAAACCCCATGTCCAAAATGCAACAGAGGCTTCCATTGGGCCTCAGAATGCAGACAGATTCAGGGAAACGGGATGAGGGGCCCAGCCCCAGGGCCCAAGGCAAAAAACACTTGGGGCATGATGGCAGCCAATGGTGCACCCAGAGAGTGCCTAGAAGTCCAGTACCCAGACATGACCAATCAGCCAGAAAGCCATATGATGGGAGAAGGGGATTACACAGTCAACCAGCCAGGAAGCAACCTGATGGCAGTAGGGAATTACAATTGGGGAGAATAGAGCTGTATGCAGCTGGGACAACTGAGATACCCCCTGGAGAGGTGAAATCTGTTCCTCTCCAGCCGCAGAAAGATGGAGCAGACCCTTGAAACAAAGGAGAAGACCCAAGAAATATCGGGTGGTTCTGTTGCTGATTGTGCTCACAAGAATTATTAGATTCCTGGCACATGAACTAATGGACAATGGAATCCTATTGGACTGTTTCTAGGACTTATGGACATGTGTAAATTTTCAGATTGATTCTTGTTATTTGTTACATTACTACTAGCCTGTGTTATATTGCTATGTGCTCATGTAAATTATGTATAATGCCTCCCATATTGATGGATTTATGTATACCATGTATATCTGTTACAAAGTTCTGGCCCATATTGATGGATTTATGTGTACCCCCTCAGAAACCCCCTATGTTTTAAAACAAAAGAAAGGGGGAGATGTTAGAATCCTTACTAACTGCTAAGTAATTAGAGTTGATCTAATCTTACAAGAAGTTGTTTTGGCCAGAACCTGAAACAAGGTACTAAGTAGAACTAATCAAGACAAGGCTTGTGTTCCCACCTTTACTCAAGGGAGTCCTCACCTTAAAGCTCTTTGGGCCAGAGAGCACTATGGGAGAAAACCCATAATCCCATTCTCTCAGAAGGTTCACATATAAGGCGAGACAGCCATTCCAGAATACACTTTTTCCTCTTGGCTGGCTGATCGCGCTGGACTCGAGAGGAACGACTCTGCTGCAGAGAACACTTTTGACGGACTTCAGTGGAGCTACGCCAGAAGCCCTCTCTCCGCAGCAAGTTGGTGGCTGGGCTCCCCAGAAGGAGATAAGAGAGATCTTCCATCTCTGTTGGAGGCAGAAGAAAGCAGAGGCAGAGGCTGAAGGACAGAACCTTTGGATTTGGAGACATCCGAAGGGCTCTAAGCCTCTAAACCGGCTGTGCTCTGAGAAGAACAAACTCCAACATTTGAACTCTAACAGATATCAAAAAGTGTTAATGAAATTGATGCAGGACTTCAAAACCCTCAAGAATCATTGGAATTCCTGAGACATGATGAGACTGTTGTAGGACTTGAAAATCTGCAGGAATCAATGGATTCCATGACACATGAAGTAATGGACAATAGATTGGCTTTGGACTATCTCTTGGCTGATAAAGGAGACATATGTGTAATTGTTATTTACATATCTTCTTTCTAGGAGTTCTGGAAATTTTTTTTTACAATACCATTTTAATTTATGTTGTTATATCACTACTTGCATGCATAATTCATGTTTGTTATACCACATTGAGCCTACACTGGCTGTGGGGAAAGTCATCATTGCTAGCTTGTACTTTATTGCTATGTGCTTGTGTAATACCTACCATGCTGATGGATTTGTGTATACCTGTTTCTAGTAAGACCTTTTTCCCAGAAACCCCCTAACAATATCTGACTTGACCCCTCAGTTCCCTTTGGTGTTTTTCATCTCTTTTCCTGTGAAGTCAGGGAGGGCATGATCACCTCCTTTTTGGGGTTCTCACCTCCCTGAAAAGTCAGAGAGGGTGTCATCACCTTTGTTCTAAAACAAAAGAAAGTGGAAGAGGTAGAGGGCTGAAACTATGAAAAGATATGCTTGAATCAGACAGCAAAACACTTAAGCTAGTTACCTATTCGATGTGAGATAATGTTTCTATAAACATATTTAGATGAGATGCTGATATGGTGGCTCTCTTTACCATTGGTGCTTGCTGAATGTTTGGTGGTAAGATCATTGTAGGCAAGGATTGGAGGGAGGGGGAAGATGGGCCAGAGTCATTTGGTGGCAGGACAAGAAGGAGAGAAGCAGGAGACTCTGGACTCCAGAGTCCAGAATACATCTTTGGCAAGCCACATGGCAGCTTGCATGTCTCCTTCACTTCTTCTCCTAAGGACCAAGAACTTTGATTAATCCTGACTATAACTAATCCTAAGGGCCTCCAGGGAGCTAGTCTGGACCTTGCAGTCTTGTCCTCTATTATAACTAAATGCATAAATCTCAATTCTGAGGTACCATTTTAGGATATGTAGACCCACACAGGAATACTTTGAACTTATGGGACCTCTACTGCAAATTTTGATATGGATCCCAATACCATTTACATTATTAGCTATATCACTCTTTTTATATATAATGTTGATTTATTATGTATTTTTAATGTATTTTATATATTTTGAGCATAATTTCTCACTATTTTTTCTTGATTTTCTTTGTTCTGTTTAAAACTATTGATTATTTTTGAGGATATATTTTGTATATTGGTGCTTTACCAAAACAATTACTTTTCTAAGAATATGCCAACTACATATAGAAATGACATCTCTTTCTTTTTGTTTATATTTATATAATGTATACACTTATATAGATTTATACCTAAGTAAGATATATTTATTTAAATAGCATTATTTGAATTATATCAGATAATTGCTGAGATAGGAGACAGCTTTAATTTATATCTATTCAAATTGAGGAAACTTCCATTCTTTCTCCATTGAACATTGTGCCAATACTTGATTTGCATAATCAAGGTGTCTTTTGATTATATTAAAGAAGGACCTAAGTCTTTTTGTCTCTCTCTCTTTATCTCTGTCTTTGTCTCTCTGCCTCTGTTTCTTTTTCTCTGTCACTGTCTACACCCCCCAACTATAACATAAATAATATAATCTGTAAAGTGCTTTTCAAGCATCAACATACTACATAAACATTAAGTTTAATTAATTATTAAATTCACTAATCTATAGTTATCCATCCAGATATTATGAGAGAATGAGGCAGAAAGGAACTTATTTTATATTTATGGCATTTCTCAAAAAGAAATCTGGATTAACTGTTATAAGTTCTTAATCAAGCCATGCTGGATCTTGAAGATCACTGCACAAAACATCCTTCAATAATGTATTCTAAAATTTTAAGAGAATAAATATAATTATTTTAGAAAAGCTATAATTATTGCCACCAGTTTTTTTTTTTTTTTTTGTTTTTGTTTTTTTGTTTTGTTTTGTTTTTGGGTTATTTCAGTCATGTCAGATTCTTTGTGACTAGGATTTTCCTGGCAAAGATAATGGAGTGGATTGTCATTTCTTTCTTGAGCTCACTTTACTGATGAAACTAAGTAACTTACAGGAATCACATAGAAAGTCAGATTCTAAGCACAGATTTGAACTCTGATCTTGTTGACTCTAGACAGGAAACTATCTACTGTGCCACCTAATGTGTCCCAGAAGAAAGAGAAACAAAGTTAAATTATCTGATCAGACTGAAGCTGACTTTTGGCTCAATGTACATATAGCATGTGTATAGAGCCTCAGAGAGTGACATATGGATTCAATATAAGTTAAACAAGTATTAAAAATGTTTTTGCCATCTGGAATAGCATTGACATAAAATCATAGACCTAATATATATATATATATATATATATATATATATATATATATATACACACATATATATCACAAATATAGCTAGTATCTTAAACTTAAAAAACAAACAAACAAACAAACACATAATTCCACAAAGCTTTAGATATAAAATCTGCCAGTATTTCATGCATTATTTTTTTTTTTTTGGTTATTTCAGTCATGTCAGATTCTTTGTGACTAGGATTTTCCTGGCATTTCTTTCTTGTGGATTGTCATTTCTTTCTTGAGCCTTATAGAAGACTTGGAATAATTTAATATTATATTAATGTGTATATATAGTATACACACATAGATTTTACATGTATGTATTTTCCCCATTCTCTTTTCTCTCAATTTTACTCAAAGTAATTTTGTTTTTATAGAAATGATTACTATAAAATGGATCATTGCTTGTTCCTGAAACTTTCCCACAAGGAACAGCTGAACTACCAGTCTATAATATTTCTACTTTGCTCTGCTGTTGTTTAGTGCAGCAGGACATCAAAGGGAAATTCACTCAATGTGAAAGAGTAGATAAGTGCCATTGAATAAGGCCTACTTGAAGTTACCAGAAATACTATCATGGTACCAGAACAATAAGGAAGAAGGTACAAAGATGTAACATCATCAATAAATAGGTTAATGAGAATGGAAAATAAATCCCATGCAAAAGGCACAACTAGTGAAGCATGAAATCAGCAATGGGAATAAAAGGAATAATAGTCCTATCAGTAGTAGTAGTCCTAATCATAGTTGTAGATAAAATACCAACCAGTCAGTCAACAAGCATTTATTAAAAGCATTTCTTTGCCAGGCACTGAGACAAATGTTAGTAATACAAATGAATGTGGGGGTGGGGGGGGAGGAGAGGAAGAGAAAGAAATACAATCCTTGCATTCAAAGAAATGACAACTAGATGCCACAATTGATAAAACACTGGGTTTGCAATTAGAAAGACTCACCTACATGAATTCAAATTTGTCCTCAGACACTAGCTTTGTGACCCTAGGTAAGTAACTTAAGCATTTGCTTCAGTTCCTCATCTGTAAAATTGTTTGGAAAAGAAGATGGCAAACCATTCCAGTATTTTAGTCAAGAAATCCCTAAAATGAAGTCACAAAGGGTGGGACATGACTTATTAATTAAATAATTAAATTATATTAAATTAATTAAATAGATACAATAATTAAAAGAAAAAGTCAAAGAGTATACATTGTATTAGGGTAAAATAACCCACAAACTGAAGCTAAAAGAGATCCAGGAATGCGGTGAAGACAGGTGGCAGGGAAGTCTACAAGCTGATCTGTGAAAAAGAAAGTTGTGGCTGTCCTAGGAACCCTCTTTAATTAGAGATTCTAGAAGGAACTATTCAATTTGAGGGAAGGATTAATGCAGGGGAGGAGGGTACTTCCAAGATGTAAATTTCAGTACTGGGATGATCTTCCAGAAGAAGGAATTTCTAGGGCCCTGCAGAAAAGTCATAGTTCGATTTTTTGAGAAGAGAATAAGATGAAATAATATTTATAAACAACAAAAATAATAATAGTAATGACAATAGCTAAATATAAGACAGTATTTTAGAGTCAATAAATTGCACCAAATTGAATTAGGATGATGTCACTTCATAGAATATTTTTTTTAAATCAGAAACTATGTAACATGACAATCTTTTAACATACTGGGATGATTGTTGGTTCAAAATAACCACTTTTGAATTCAGATAAAATACAACTAGAAATTTTTACAATTGGGTGAATGAAACTTTCCATTCCTAGGACTATTTTATCATTTCAGCATAGGGTAAAAGATAGCATAAGAAACAATACTGTTTAAGCTCACCATATGATAACTTATTATTTCAACTTTTTTTTTTCCTAGCAATATGCTGAATTTTCTCCCTACTGCACTACACTGTTTAAGTACTGCAAATTTACTCAGTGACCCTCTTTCAAAACCCCATTCACTTTTTTCAAGTTATGGCTCTCAGATCCATCATTTTTCCAGAGATAGCTTCCATGTGATTCATGAGAGTAAAATACAGGGTGTCCATAACGTTTTAGTGCAGTTTTAAGCTTTAACAGTTAAATATTGCACTAAGGCTTTTGATATTCTGAACTTTTTTTTTCATTTTTTTAAACATTTTTATTTTTAAATGTGTATTTAAACACCCATTAGAGGGCAAGATGTTAATTTAATTCCTGGAATTATTATCTAACATTATTATCTAACAACTTCTAATTCATGTTCTCAAAAATGTAGACAATGTAAGATTGTTCTCATGATCAAAAAGTTTTATAAAGATGGTTAAAAATCTCTTTGGGGATGACAAAGTCTTTATTTATTATACAATGATGTTCTTTTAATTTATGATTCCTGAACACCCTTTCTGCTGAACATGCTACTTAAATTTTTGAACCCTATATCATTAGGAAGGAATTAAACAAATTTCTGCCAAAATAGACACTAAAATATTGGCATTAAAGAAATAAGAGAATTTCTGGTGTTACTACGTATAGGTCCAAGTAAATTTACATTGGTGGGCAAAGGAATACTTCCTTTGATAAAGGAAGCTAGTATTATATTCTTAGTATAATCTAAAACTAATTCTAAATCTCTTGCAAATAAATGAAGACAGATTTTGATGACACTAGTCATTCACTTTAAATGCTCTATGATGTATTGGACATTGTTCCAGGTCAATCAATACACATTTTTAATGAGCTTTCTATATGCCAAGTGCTGTTTTAAGGGCTGGGAATATAAATCAAATAAAAAGAAAGATAATCTCTGCCAACATGGACCTTACATGCCAGTGGAGGAAAGTAGCACATAAAAAGAAACTAAAAAGCCAAAAAAAAAAAAAAAAAAAAAGCAGGGACAGCTTGAGAAAGTTCAGAGTGAAGCTTGGAGAGGAATAAGAAGATACTGGAAATGAGAATGTGGGAGTGGGGAAGGGGAATGTTGATTTTCCCATTAGGGAATGAGAGAAATCATATCATGGATGAGGATGCACTTCAACTTGTCAACAAACATTTATTTAGTGCTTAGTATGTTTCAAACTCTGTGCTAAAGTCTGAGGTTGCAAGGAAAAGTAAACATAGTCCTTGCAGGTAAGAATCTCACATTCCTATGCATTTGAGTTGTTTCTTTAAAGGGTGGGTAAGAATAGAACTGGTAAAAGGAGGTAGAGTGAACAGCACAAGGGAAAGACTGGATGGAAAAAAGGATAGGATGTATTTGCAGGAGACAGAGAATATTTCGGACTAGCTGGAACATACAGTTGGTAGAGAAGCATAATATTTTAAAAATTGTACATAAGTAAATGATTGTGTTACTGACAGGAATAGTACAGTAGTGACAAGAATAATGTTTAGAGGAATTATAACTTCAGTTTGGACATGTAAAGTTTGAATTGCAGGTGGAAACCAAGTAGGCAGTTGGAGATGAAGATCTGGAATTAGGGAAAGACGTATTTAATGTATAGAGTTCAATAAATGTGAAAGGCACATTTTTTTCTAGTTTCGAAAGAAAAATGCAAAAAAAAAAAAAGAAGAAGAAAACTAAATTTGACAAATAGTAATATACCCTTTACTTTTCTGATCTCATAGCACTTACTGCTATCGTAGACCTAATCTGTATTATATGTGTTTCCATATGACCTCACGCAACTGCAAAATTCTAAGGGTAGAGATTCAATCTCACTTGTCCTTTCATTCAGTTCAATTAAATTAAAAATATAAACATTTGCTTTTAGAATTTTATTCTTATGCCATCATGGGGATTGTTGTCTAATAGGAAGAGCAATATAATACCTACACAAAAAACCAAAATACAAAGCAATATGTAATAAGTGACTGAGAAGTATAAAAAATGCTGTATTTCTCTTCCTTATTCCCCTCCATTCTATAACTTTTCAAAAGATTTATACTTAAGAAATTTATGGTAAAAAATAGATGGATATAACTCAACAATTTTTCAGAAAATATTATAAAGATGACTTGTATTCTTATTGATCTTTACTAGGCACTTTCAAAAATGGAGAAAAACTCACCTATCCTTTGCAGATGTTTCCCTACAAATTTCAGTCTTTCACTCCACCATTGAAAAGGTAGCCATTTTGTGCCATCATTTTATATATAGAAGCCTGATTGGAGGAGAGAACTGGAAAGAGAGGAAATCTGATTTACATGATTTGTCAGCTTGTCCTTGAGAACATCTAAGTTCATATCTTCATAAAAAAAAAAAAAAAAAGAAGGCGATTCAGACTCACTGAATCTAATGAGTAAAATTTGCTGATGATCTATTTCCTGAAGCTAGGTCAGTCCAAAAGAGAGATTGCTTCAGAATAAATTCCTTTGGTTATAGGCAGGAAGATTACTTCATTCTTTCAAAGCATGCAAGGTGCTACATCTTGCAATATTCTAACTTGAAGTTGGCCTCATTTGTCATATAGTTTTCTTGGGAATAGTTCTGCTCCTTTGCTATGAGCTTTTAACTTTGAAAATATGGGAAAATTAAATACCCAACACAGCTTGACATTTTCTCTTAATGAGACTAGAGATTATTATTGTTATTAGTAATATTAATTATTATTTTAAATCCAATGGCAAAACTGTTTAAATATGAGAAAATGCCCTTATATCAATGCTATAATAACTGGATAATTAGACTAAAAGGTTAAAGTTCACGTTTTAGCAGATGAAAAATTAGCTACCTGCCTAAAATTACATGGTCAACAAAATGTAACTGTAATTGGTTCTTGATTTTCTAAACTCATCAGATAATGACTGAAAACAATCAATTGTAAACATAATTCATAAACAGCTTACTATTACACCCAAATGTAAAGAATCAGAAATAAAAAGGTAACCTTTTGACAATTTAGTTTTACAAGATATTTGCTATTTCTTTCTGTTGTCTTCCTCTCAATTGACAATGATGAAAATTGAACATTTTTCATGCATAAATAGTTTTTGTTCACAACTGCGGAATGTGAGGCTCTATGTATGTTTTCTGGAAGTGATTGCAAAATAGCAGTCAAAGAGCAAGCATTTATTAAATATATACTTTGAACCAGGCTCTGTGATAAGCATTGGAGATAAAAATAGAAAGAATGAAATAATTCCTAGTCTACAATGAGTCTATATTCTAATAGTGGGTACAAGTACATATCAAAATGCAGACTCCATAAATATAAAGTTAAGAAATGCATGCATATATATTAATATATGTGCAAATGTATTGTTTGCAACTTTCTTGGTAAATATTGATATCTATCATTTATCTCCCTCTCTTTATAGACAGACAGAGACAGTTTTAATACAAGTTGTTTGTGACAATGTACTTATAGTTGATCGGGAAAAAACTTTATGAACAAAATTGTGCTTTCATTGCATCTTAAACAAAGAGAGAACTTCTGTAAGATAACATCTAGTTCCCCTCACTGCCTTAAGACTATCATTAATCTAGAAGACATAAAAGCAAACAACTTTCAAAAATACTCTAATATATTTCTATAAAGGAAAAACCCATTTCTTTCACTGATAGGCCATCATGATAGTGTTTAATTAATAAGTTTAAAGCAAACAAACAAACAAAGAAAACCTCTTTCAAAATTATTTCATCTCAATTCAATAAGTGTTATGGGCCAGAACTCTGAAACAAGGATTCTTACAAGGTGTTAAGTCAGTAGAATTGATAAAGACAGTGATTATCTAGTTTAGCATGTTAATAGTTCTCTAGTTCAGTACATGTACTTAGTACTTAATATAGTTCTACAAGATTCATACCTATGATAATTGATAAAGACAGTGATTATCTAGTTTAGCATGTTAATAGTTCTCTAGTTCAGTACATGTACTTAGTACTTAATATAGTTCTACAAGATTCATACCTATGATAAAGTAATTATAAGAGAGCATATAAGCTGAGAGCCTTAGTCAGAGTCAGAGCCAGAGAAGACAAAGGACTGGAGGTGGGAGCTCAAGCTTTCAATTCATTTCATCTTCAGTCAGGCTTCTGGTGGTTCTCCTGGGGGACCGAGAGACAGATTTATTCACTCCATCTCATACCACCATGGTGATAGGCTCTCCTCATTGGCTTCTCCCCTGAAATCAAGACTCTGAAAGGCTCTCCAGAAACCTGCCCAACCCTGGCAAGGAGACAACAAGGAATTTGGACTTTGGACTTTAACACCTGGCTGTTCTTGTGATGATTACTCTGCTGAAAGGAAGGCTGGTCCCAAGTCCTCCAGAAAACTGAACCAAGAAAATTACAAACATGTACTTATTAATGGCCTAATACCATTCTAGTTAAGACACAGCAAAAACAAAACAAATAAAAAAATTAACAAATTTCCCATTTAAAGCACGATCCCAAGAGTGTCAGCTCTTCATTTCCTCTCTAACTGTACTCTCTAGACTGTAATGCCAGAGAAACTGAGGCAGGAGAGAGATTAGAGAGTTTTTAATATTTTATTAATGGGAGAGTAAGATTGACTGGACAGGACTCTCGTCTCAGATTATCCAGTCAGACAGAGATAAGTATACTGGGACCAAGGAATCCATATTGGTCCCAGGGCTGGAGGACCCAAAGAATCCAGCGTCCAGCATACAGCTGCCAGCCGCCATTCTCCAGCAATGAATGGAGGAACAACAACTTCTTAAATACATTTTTGGAGACAAAGAAGAGAAAGGGAGGGAAAGTTTTTTTATCAGGGAGGGGAAGCCATAAAACCTAAAAATTCCAGAGACAAAGAAGTAAAGATATCATGGGTTGGTCTTGGAATATTCTAAAGGAATATTGTAAATCCCTAAAAGAATCAGGAGATCTACTCTTTTATCTTGCTAATTCATAACCCGAGAGCAAATAATCCTTAGTTTTACTGGGTCAGAGACAGAACAGTTAAGGTAACTGAGACAGGGAAACTGAGTCAGGACAGTTAAAGAAAACTGTGGCATAACATTCCACACTCTTTCTCCTAAATATTCAAACCTTTGAATCTTAGCACCTTCCTCTAGATACCCAGGAGGTCTTTGACCCACCTTATGTAAAGCAAATGAGCCAAAAATAAAACTAGAAAAATGTAAGGACTTATATGGCAAGAGCAAGTCTCTCCCTGATAAACCCAGAGTTAACAGCTGTACAAAGGCTCCCTTGTTGCAAAGCATGTCAGGTCCTTTCCAGTTCTGGAGCACCATCTCAGCCAGAGAATCCAATTTGAGATGGACAGTTAGGTCTGTGGTCATTTGTGCACTTAACTCAGTCTCTGCTTACAAAGCAGCAGGGTCCAAGGCCCATTCAGAGAGGCAGCCCTCTCCATGGGGGAAGGATGAGGCTTGTAGTACTCCACCCGTCCCCACCCAGAGAAACAGGACTGCTATTAGAATACAGATTTCTGAGCAGATTATGCACAGTTAGACCATCAAGGCAGGCAAACTCCAAACGTTTTAGGTGCCTCAAGCCAAACTTCAAGGTCCTTTGAAATGCTGAAATACTTAATGAACTGGGGTTACAGGAATGGAAAAACAGATCAGAGACTGCCAGTGTCATGACAGGTGTCTGATTTCTAAAACTTTTCTAAAAAAATAATCTCAAAACTGAGTCTGCCAGGGAAATTTTAACAAAATAAGGGATTCTAAAACTAAAGCATCCAAATTCAATCTGAACTAGTGAGACAGGGGGTGGGGCAGAAATGCCTAAGGCAAAGTGAATAGGAAGCTAGGCGTTCCCATTCTTTCAGGTATTTTGAAAAAAATATACCAGGTTCCCCAATACCAGTTTCCCCAATGTTCTATCTCTACCTCCCCCTTTTTTTTCTCACGGAAAGGAATTATCAAATGACCATTCCCCATATAAATCCCAAGAGCAAATCAAAATCCCTATACATAACAGACTAATACAGTAGCATTTCCTAAAAAGGCCTAAAAAGCCCTAAAACATAACAGCAATAATTACACAGTTTTAACAAATCCCATCCCAAATCTTAAAACACACAGTAATAGATGATCCAGGCAAGGTTTAACAGTCAGTCATCAACCATTCCCAAAGTCCCTCATATCAGTCCAAAGTACAGTCGATGCAGGGTCAAGTCCATGGTCTCATTTTAAAACTGCTGCTTCAGGCTATGAAGTGACAGGAGGCTCTCATTCCTTGCAGAGTGGGTGTGTGCCGTGGTGACAATCAAAGCTGATCAAAGCTGATCCAGGTTCCAGAAGCAAGCCAATATCTGTAATTTGACCAAAATCTAGAACAAAAACACAAATCTAGCACAAAGATTAGATCAGTCTCAGATAGACTCAGTTCACCAGACTGTTGGAAAATACGAGGAAGCCAAAATGGATTGGCCAGCAGTTTCCTGTGTGAAGAAATGAGTTTGCTTTACAGGCCAAGCAAACGGCTGCAGTCTTACAGACCCCTGTTAATTGTCCACTTATCATGTAGAAACCTTAAAGGAACCAAACACAAATATCCAGTAACAGACAGATGACTAGGCGAAATAGTTGCCCAAGCATTTAGGATACAATGATTACATATAACCAGACTGAAAATAGCAAGGCACGACATAATTGAATTGCAGTAACAGTTCTATTGACCATCGCTCTAATCAGAGAGATCAGTTACAGAAGGAAAAATGCAAGAACATAACTATAACATAACATAAGCAGTTGAGTTTTAACAGCTTATCAATCAATTGTCCCAGTAACTGTCACAGGGTGGAGCTTTAAAACTCCCAAATAGCATTAGCTAATTAACTCTAAGCCCAAAAAATTTTACCTCCAACAAATGTCATAACAGAAAGAAATTTCACCTCATTAAGTTCACAACTTAGAACAATTATCATATCTAGGTAGATGTTACATGAGTGAACATTATACATACAAATCAGTTTGCTTTTAAAATACCCAATACATAGAAAAACATCCAAATTCAATCTGCACTAGTGAGATAGAGGGTGGGGCAGAAATGCCTAAGGCAAAGTGAATAGGAAGCTAGGGGTTCCCATTCTTTCAGGTATTTTGAAAAAAAAATATATCAGTTTCCCCAATGTTCTATCTCTACCTCCCTTTTTTTTTTTCACGGAAAGGAATTATCAAATGACCATTCCCCATATAAATCCCAAGAGCAAATCAAAATCCCTATACATAACAGACTAATACAGTAGCATTTCCTTCAAAGCCCTCAAACATAACAGCAATTACAGTTTTAACAAATCCCATCCCAAGTCTTAAACACACAGTAATAGATGATCCAGGCAAGGTTTAACAGTCATCAACCATTCCCAAAGTCCCTCATATCAGTCCAAAGTACAGTCGATGCAGGGTCAAGTCCATGGTCTCATTTTTAAACTGCTGCTTCAGGCTATGAAGTGACAGGAGGCTCTCATTCCTTGCAGAGTGGGTGTGTCATGCTGGCAATCAAAGCTGATCAAAGCTGATCCAGGTTCCAGAAGCAAGCCAATATCTGTAATTTGACCAAAATCTAGAACAAAAACACAAATCTAACACATAAAGATTAGATCAGTCTCAGATAGACTCAGTTCACCAGACTGTTGCAAAATACGAGGAGGCCAAAATGGATTGGCCAGCAGTTTCCTATGTGAAGAGACGAGTTTGCTTTACAGGCCAAGCAAACGGCTGCAGTCTTACAGACCCCTGTTAATTGTCCACTTATCATGTAGAAACCTTAAAGGAACAAAAACACAAATATCCAGTAACAGACAGATGACTAGGCGAAATACTCAGTTGCCCAAGCATTTAGGATACAATGACTACATATAGCCAGACTGAAAATAGCAAGGCTTGACATAATTGAATTGCAGTAACAGTTCTATTGACCATTGCTCTGATCAGAGAGATCAGTTACAGAAGGAAAAAATTCAAGAACATAACTATAACATAAGCAGTTGAGTTTTAACAGCTTATCAATCAATTGTCCCAGTAACTGTCACAGGGTGGAGCTTTAAAACTCCCAAATAGCATTAGCTAATTAACTCTAAGCCCAAAAACTCCCATAACAGATGTCATTAATCAAATTTCGGATAAATTATTTATCATATCCTTATAAGTCATAACAGAAAGCAATTTTGTCTCAGTAAGTTCACAACTTAGAACAATTATCATATCTAGGTAGATGTTACATGAGTGAACATTATATACATACAAATCAGTTTGCTTTTAAAATACCCAATACATAGAAAAACATCCCAAATTGCATATTGTCCATAACAGAAACATTTTCAAAAGGACAAAGGAAAAAAAAACTTATGTCCAGAGGCCCTTTAAATAACCTCAGAATGACCCAATACAATCAATTTAAACTTTATACAAAAGACCCAATTCCACATAAAAGAATTCAAGAAGGTTTTTTTTAACATAGCAATTAAACTTTTAGAAATACTCAGACCAAAGTATGGATCACATTTATGACCATATCTCTTAACCAAGAAAACCTTTATGAAGAAACATAGGCATGTCCTTAAAAATCACTTTGCTGCACTGCCGCAATCAGATAAGAAAAAAAAAGCGGCAGGAACATACTTAGAGAGGAGAGGGGAGGAGAGGATTCCACATGGCCACCCTTTCCCCACTCCTGCCCCCTAGAAAAAACTTCCCTCAGGTTCCCCACTCAATTTCCTACATGGGGATCCTTTTCAAGATTTAACCCATCAGTTTCCCAATATCAGGTTTCTTCCCAAATCCACCCATTTCCAACTTTCTCTTTCCCCCTGCCACAGTTCTCTTTCCCCCTGACTACATACTTAAACAATCTCCTTTCCTTTAAATGTTAGCACCTGCTCTTCTATATATATTTTTTAACTTTCCGAACTTTCAAATCCCTTTCAATCTATTTTTTTCCTTTTTTCTTCCTTTCCCTTTTTTCTTCCTTTCCCTTTTCTCCCTTTTTCTCACAGGCTGCTGCAGTCAGCCAGAGACAGAGAAAGAGAGAGAAAGATTTTTCAAACTTCTTGATATTTTCTAAGCCTGCAACACAGAGGCTGAATTCTTATCTCTTACAAGCTTGCTAACTTTTAACACAGACACACAGAAACAAACATGGGAGCTCCAATTTACTATTCACAGTTGCAACGTTGTTTTCCAACCAACAACATAACAAACCACACAGAACATAGAACATATATGACAGACTACACAGTTACAACATTAAGCAAACATATACCCAGAGGATATTCTCCAGCGTCCCAGAAAATACCCGTCTCAGAATTTGTAAACCCGTCGGCATTTATTCTGAGACCACAGGTTGCAACAACAGAACAGACCAGAAACAGAACCAAAACCAGACAGACTTACTCTCCCGAATGCCGAATCAAATGCCGAATCTATTTCGTTGTCCACTGTAGGCCGGAATGAGACTGAAGAACTGCTTCCTTTTCCCAAGGAACAGACCCAGGTCCTGATCCCCCCTCAGGCCTAGGTGGAGACGGAGAGGTCTCTAATCTCTAATCCAATTCTCAGTTTCTATTATCTTGGTGGAACCTCCAAATTGTAATGCCGGAGAAACTGAGGCAGGAGAGAAATTAGAGAGTTTTTAATATTTTATTAATGGGAGAGTAAGATTGACTGGACAGGACTCTTGTCTCAGATTATCCAGTCAGACAGAGATAAGTATACTGGGACCAAGGAATCCATATTGGTCCCAGGGCTGGAGGACCCAAAGAATCCAGCGTCCAGCATACAGCTGCCAGCCGCCATTCTCCAGCAATGAATGGAGGAACAACAACTTCTTAAATACATTTTTGGAGACAAAGAAGAGAAAGGGAGGGAAAGTTTTTTTATCAGGGAGGGGAAGCCATAAAACCTAAAAATTCCAGAGACAAAGAAGTAAAGATATCATGGGTTGGTCTTGGAATATTCTAAAGGAATATTGTAAATCCATAAAAGAATCAGGAGATCTACTCTTTTATCTTGCTAATTCATAACCCGAGAGCGAATAATCCTTAGTTTTACTGGGTCAGAGACAGAACAGTTAAGGTAACTGAGACAGGGAAACTGAGTCAGGACAGTTAAAGAAAACTGTGGCATAACAAGACTTCTCAGTTAGAGTCATGTCCCCTGGAAACCACTGGAAACCTCTACTGATACCTCATCTTCCTTTAATTCCTACACTGTTCAACTTCCTTTTGTATATTAAATTCCTTCCCCTTCTTGGGGCATACTGGCTAGACTTTTTTTCTTAAGGACCAGACTTTACACCATAACCAATCTGATTATAATTGGCCACCAATAGGTCATAGACCAAACCCCATTTGGTCATTGTTTGGATCTGGATTGACTCAGATTGAATGTAAATAGCAGTCTTTTCTACTTTGACAGAAACTCTAAGGATCTTTCCTCCCAGATTCATTCATTTATTTATCAAGATCATTTTTGGACTAGATGAAATAAGACATTATTTGCCTCAACTTAAGCTTAATTACTGAATTGGTGCAGCTTTAGTCAAAATGAAGACCTTAGCTTAAAGAGGCCAAAGTCTCCCATTTCATCCAGGGTCATCTCCAGTCATCTTGATCTATGAGACAGTGTGATAGAGTGGGTGAACCTCCCAGCACAGCCAGAACAAAGCCTTACGCCTTACCCAGTGCTTGTGGCTAGAATTCTATTAAAGGCCATTAAGCGAGCAGTACAATTATCTGGGACAAGACCTGACAAGATATATACCTTCTATACAAATGCACGGCAGATTTTATTGGCCATGGCTCCAAATTTTGCACATGGATCTCCATTAAAGATAACCAGACTACTGCATAATTGGCAATGGATTTTTGAAGAGAAGGTTTCTAAGGTTCCTCTTGAAGGACCAACCATCTTTACAGACGCAGCCAAACAAAATATTTGTGCTGTATACTCTCATGATCTAACCGTAAAAAGAGTAGTCAGAACTCCTTTTCAGTCCACTCAGCAGAACGAATTATATGCGATCATGCTAGCTCTCACTTATTACCCAGGCGACATAAATATAATATCTGATTCAGCCTATTCAGTAGGTGTGGTACAAAGAATTGCCACAGCCCAAATAAAATTTGCAGCTTCTAATATATATCAGCTCTTTAAGGAACTTCAAGAGCAAGTGAGAAAGCATCCAGGAAAGATTTATATCCTGCATGTCCATTCACATAGTGGACTTCCAGGTCCTATTTTTGATGGAAATTCAAAGGCAGATAGCCTTTTAACTATGTTGGCCAGTACACCTTTATTTCAGGAGGCCCAGGAATCCCATTCTAAATACCATCAGGCTGCTCGAGCTTTGCGTTTACAGTTTGGGATTACAAAAGAAGAAGCTAGGAGCATAGTGAAAAGCTGTACAGCTTGCCTTCCCTTCCAAGCTCCTACACTGCCTCCAGGGAAGAACCCTCGTGGTTTGAGACCCAATGAAATCTGGCAGATGGATGTGACTCATTATAAATCTTTTGGTCGTCTGTCTTTTATCCACGTTGTGGTAGACACCTTTTCAGGATTCACTTTTGCCATACCAGCAGCAAAAGAGACAGCCCGAGTGGTCACTGAATTCCTCATTCAAGCATTCGCAATTATGGGTGTGCCACAAGAAATAAAAACAGATAATGGACCGGCATATACCTCCAAACATTTTGAACACTTTTGTGCACAGTATAAGATTCTACACACTACTGGCATACCCTTCAATCCTCAAGGTCAAGCAATAGTAGAAAGAAGAAACAGAGACATTAAGACACTCCTCCAAAAACAAAAGAAAGGAGGAGCCACGGGTAACCCTAGAGAACTTCTAAATTTAGTTCTCTATACCATTAATTTTTTAATCTTTGATAAAGATGCACTGGCTCCAGCAGACAGGTTTTATAACCCACCAGAAGAGCAGTGTCCAGTGCGAGCAGCTCCACTATCTTTAGATAATCGCCAGGTGATGTGGAGAGACCCAGAAAGTGGTGAATGGAAGGGACCAGATAGACTAACTGCTTGGGGGAGAGGATTTGCTTGCATCTCTACAGGTGGAGAAGGAATCAGATGGGTGCCTACGAGCCGCATTCGCCTTGTCCATGGCAGAAAGATGGAGCAGACCCTTGAAACAAAGGAGAAGACCCAAGAAATATCGAGTGGTTCTGTTGCTGATTGTGCTCATAAGAATTATTAGATTCCTGGCACATGAACTAATGGACAATGGAATCCTATTGGACTGTTTCTAGGACTTATGGACATGTGTAAATTTTCAGATTGATTCTTGTTATTTGTTACATTACTACTAGCCTGTGTTATATTGCTATGTGCTCATGTAAATTATGTATAATGCCTCCCATATTGATGGATTTATGTATACCATGTATATCTGTTACAAAGTTCTGGCCCATATTGATGGATTTATGTGTACCCCCTCAGAAACCCCCTATGTTTTAAAACAAAAGAAAGGGGGAGATGTTGGAATCCTTACTAACTGCTAAGTAATTAGAGTTGATCTAATCTTACAAGAAGTTGTTTTGGCCAGAACCTGAAACAAGGTACTAAGTAGAACTAATCAAGACAAGGCTTGTGTTCCCACCTTTACTCAAAGTCCACACCTTAAAGCTCTTTGGGCCAGAGAGCACTATGGGAGAAAACCCATAATCCCATTCTCTCAGAAGGTTCAGATATAAGGCGAGACAGCCATTTCAGAATACACTTTTTTCCTCTTGGCTGGCTGATCGCGCTAGACTCGAGAGAAACGACTCTGCTGCAGAGAACACTTTTGGGATTTCAGTGGAGCTACGCCAGAAGCCCTCTCTCCGTGGCAAGTTGGTGCTGGGCTCCCCAGAAGGAGATAAGAGAGATCTTCCATCTCTGTTGGAGGCAGAAGAAGGCAGAGGCAGAGGCTGAAGGACAGAACCTTTGGATTTGGAGACATCCGAAGGGCTCTAAGCCTCTAAACCGGCAGTCCTCTGAGAACAAACTCCAACATTTTGAACTCTTAACAGAAGTGTTCTAATTTCATTTTTTTTTTCTTTTTCATGTTTTTTTTTTCCCTTTTATTCTGACTCTTCCTTTTACGTAACTATTGTAGAATTATGTTTAGCACAATTTTAAATGTATAATTTATATTAGATTCTTGCTGTCTTGGGGAAGGGGAAACGAAAGGAGGAAGAGAGAATAATTGAGAATTTAAAATGTTACAAAAATGAATGTTGAAAACTCTCTTGGGAAAACTACCAAGTGCAAAAATTATTAAAGTTAAAGAAATAAGTGTATTTGTATGATGATCTACACATTGTATAGTTAAATATATAAGTATTATATATTTAACAAACTGCCCACAGTTTCCACAAATAGAAAGTATGTGTTAAATTTTGTACAAAATCCATGGATGCTTAAAATGTTTCATTTTTCTTAATGTGGAGACATGTCCTTTCTCTCTAAATATCATCTTCTATTCTTCATCCATAGCATATTGCCAAATACTCTTAAGCAAATAATCAATGCTAACAATATTACCAGATTATATTTTCTATCTCAAGTGGAAAAAAATAATAATTCAAAAGTAGAAACTTGAATGTAGTCTGAAGTTAGATTAAATCCCCCAACAGAATGTGAGTTTTTTGAGGATAAGGACTGATTACTTTTTTGGTTATTGTTATTTTTCCCCATCTTTTAATTTGTACTCTATTCTCACTATTACACTCAAAGTACACTTCCTAAAGTGCAGTTTTATAATTAAATTCAATGGTTTTTAGAACTATCTCTTTCCTCCCCTTCCTTTCACTACTAGTCAGGAAATGATGCTCCCTACAAATACTATCCAAATCTTATTCATCTTTTAAAGTCCAGTTAATGTCTTTTTCCTTCCAGTTACTTATTTCAAAACACAACAGGAGAGACTTCAGAATTGTCTGAAATCCTATAACATTTATCATTTAACCCAATAATTTAATATATAATCATGTTATATGTTGTATGACAATTTTATTTACATATTTGAGCTTGTTAGTTTTGTCCTCCCCAATACTGTTATAAGTTCCTTGAAGGTAGAGTCTGAGGCTTAAATTTGTTTAAACTTTTCATCAGTATTTGTTGAAAGAAAGAATAAATTTTTAAAATCATGTAGACAAAATCTCCTGTTTACTAATTACTACAGAAATTTCTGGCAATAACTTTCATTTTGCTTGACTATTCTTACAGGATGTTTTATACAACACATGATTATATATACACATATATCTTATATATATACACATATATACATATAAATATTTCTGAATTTTTTTGCATTTTGAAAATTATTAATGGCAATTTAATTCATAATTATGTAATAAATTTTAAAATGTGGGAATATATATGTTCTAAAGTTTCTGGCAAAGGAATTTAATAACTACTATTTGATCAAAGTTAAGGTAAAAATTATGGTCCTTTTCTGATTTTCCACTTTTGTTGATTCTCAAAGATATCTTTTATCTTATGGATTAAAATAACAGCAACACTTAGATTCATATTGTTTAACTGAATCTGTATCTTAATTCTAAATGATTCAAAACATTTCGACTTTAGATTTTTCTCAATGTATATTTTCCACACCTGTTTTGTATAATGGTTTATGATCTAGATACTAGGCTGGATTATACGTAAATATAAAGATTTTGGAAATGGTTTTCACACATATCAAAAGACTTGGAAATTATGTAAACATAAATGGAATTTGATAGTAATATAAATATGGAAAGAAAATGAAGCAAAACAATACAGATACATAGATGTATGCATCAGAGCATATATAGATAGATGACTATCATATGTAGATAGCCATATGTAATTACATATTAAGTATTTATGAGCCACTTAGATATATATCTATATACAATATCAAATATGGATCTGAAAATTGTTTTATAATTTTGTACAAGTTGACTTATCTCTTAAATGTTTATTGAATATGAAATATGTTTTATAAAAGGCTAATTCTTTTCTCTTTAGTTGTAAAAATATTCATTGCTTTAAGCATTTAGAAAATGTGAAAAATTATAGAAAATACATAATTTTAAGAGGCTATCATCAGCTTTCTATTCAAAATATCATTAAAATAATAATATGTAACAAAATCCTTGAAGCAAAATTGTATGGAAAGCTTATAATTTTCTAACTTATCCCAGTACTTAGTAGATATCAGAATATCTGATATATAGATACTTAATAAATGTTTATTGATTGTCTCATTTTTAAGTGTTTAAATTTGCAGGTAAGAAAAATTGGTAATCAGTTTTGTGTACAGTTTGATTCCTAATGAAGAGAAAATACCTCATTATTTTATGACATCGTTTATACACAAATAAGAAGCAAATTATTATTTTTGTATTTAACAATAGTATTCGATATTTTGTATTTTTGGTTTTGTTGTGGTTATAAGCAAGAATGGGAGTAGGACAGGAATGGAGAGGAAACTAGAATCTTCCCTACTCTTTTTTTGTACATATGCTCACTGTTTATCATGGAATGTATGTTTCAAAACATCTTAGAAAGCCTAAAAGATAAGGAAAATCTTAGGAACAGACCTAAGGAATTGTATTTATTTCAGAAGATATAATTATGTGGAAATCACTTAGACAATTTTCCTTGGTCACATTTGAAGATTTGACGTTGCACATTCCATTTATTTGCTTCTGGCCTAATAATCTTCTACATGCTGGGGAAAAATCTTTGTTCTCTGATAGAAGTAATAAAGCTGTCTGCACGATTCCCTCTTGTGAGACACGGAGTGTTTCCATTTTATTTAATCTATCGGTGTGCGGCCTTTTCAAAGTAAACACTTCACACACACTGAACAGAGAAAGACATGCAAGGGGCTGCACCAAGTAAGTGTAAAAATTAAAAAGTACCCTGTGAAGAAATAATGATGTCTCTCTAAAAATTAAATAAATAAGAAACCTGGGTCAAGCGGGCCTTGACTCACTGCTCTCATTGCTACAAGAGTGTGGAAGTGTTTCTGTGTCTCCCCTACCCCCCCTGCTCCATTCAGTGCTTCCCAGTGAATAGAAGGCATGGAGAAAATGAAGAGATCTAAATACCAGCAGGAGACTGGCTGCATTCTTCCAGGCATGTCCTGAGCCTAGTCACCCAGAACAACTTGTGATCCCCGGACAAAGCCAGTCCCAGCAGGTGGCCATATCAAGAAATTTTCCTCCTGGAATTAGATATTATCCCAGGAATCACTACTGAGTCAAACATAATGCCCCATCCTGCTGGGTCAAGTAGGATTTCATTTCAATTTCTTTACACAATGATGCGTTTCATCTTGTCTGCGCACAATGCCAGTGCTCAGGCATGAAATAAATTGAAGTGCTTGAAAGGCAGAATTATCCCTTGAACCTGCAGCATTCCCAACCCCAAAACATACATTGTCAAGGGAGTTCTAGATAAGCGGGATCTTCAGCGAATGTTTGTGCTGCTTGGCTTCCTTTAATCATACTCCCTTTTGTAAAAGGGATTTTCGAGAGGAAAGATAAATCATTGCTGAGGAAAAAGGTCATTTTCAAAAGGCTCTAAGAGCTTCATTTTATGTGGCTTTTCAAGGTGAAACAGGTAATTCAGGGTAGTGAAAATCTTTTGTGCTCAACTTAATTCACCCTCCATACTACCAGAGAAGAAAGTAATGAAACAAGCTTGAATAAAGTTCTTTATAAAAATGTTCCCATACATAGAGATCTGTTTCTTGTTTGCTAGGATGTAGGGCTTACTACCTGCAAATGAAAGTTCAGGTTTACATGATGTCTGTTACCTACCTATGTTTTGGAAATAGGACCATATCCCTGTCTGACAGAAAGAGAAATTCCATTAATTGCATCTTATACCTTCTTCCTGGTCAACACAGACAAATGACTAAGGACCATCACAGTATCTTCCTGGAGATCATATGAACAAAGAATGAATATTCTTGATGCCTCCGGGTTTATTACTATACAGTCCACCCCCTACATTTTTTGTGGAGGAATACTAGGCAGGTTTTTATGATTTACCTGATTAAAAGTTCTGTTCTCCAATTAAATCTTCAATAGTCCCTCAATTCTAATTTATATCGAAAGATTGATCATTCTTCTTGTTATCTTCCTGGGAGAAAACAATGCAGAGAGAAATGATGTAAGGTTTAAACTCACCAAAGTGTTACGGTATTCTTTTTTAAAAAGTTTTTAAAAATGCCTGTTTTCCCCTCTTCAAAAAAGGAAAAATGGAACATACACATAAAAGCTTGACATTTCTTTAGTTAAATTCAACTCATGTGAACATTTTAAGCTTCTGTTTCACTATGGTGGTTCCATCTCCAACTTGATAATGAAAAATGAAGTGTTTTCCTTTGTATACTTTATTAGATAGAAGTATCATGGGAAAAATACTGGGGGTAAGGCAGACATCCTGGGTTCAAATCCTTGCTTTAATATTTACTAACAGTATTACCTCCATCCAGCAAGTATCCTCACTGCTTCAAGCTTCAGTTTCTCCACCTATAAAAGAAGAGCTCCTTACAGATAGAAATCTATGATTCTATTAGATCTACTCTCCTGGTTAGAATTTTTTTTTTTCCACCTCAACAAAAACACATTTTACTTCAGAATCTAAATCACTCCTTCTGATTGGCCAGAATATACCTACTCACATAATTGTTTCTTAGTGCTGCTAAGGCTCATGTGAACTTTAATCCTCTGCTAGGATGGTGATAGAATTTTATTTTTTATTATTTAATTTTAAATTTTTGTTTGTATTTTCTTGTTTTTTTTTTTTTTTGTTTTTTGTTTTGTTTTGTTTTGTTTTGTTTTTTAATCCTGGTAGATGGGTTGGAGGATGGATGTTCTTAACACCCCTCTGCTGATCACCTAGATTTCAGCAGTTTAACTCCTTTTGAGTAGGTAAGATATCCAGCTGTCAACCAAGGGAATTCATCCTCTGGTTATAGGCAATTAAATAACAAAAACAGTGTGTTAAGGATTTATAAAGGAGCTAAAATTTCATCATTATATGACATATATTTGGGATCCAGATATAACTATTTAAAGAGTGCCACAAAAGGGTGGGAATTCTTATTAGAAATCATGTTCAAAGAACTATGAAGTTCATGGGGTTCTTCGTATGTATATGGAATGAGGGAAAGTAAAACAATTCTTTTTTCTTTACCTCTTTTTCTTGGGGGGGGAAGAGAATCATTTCCTACTTTGAGTCTTTATGTTTTGATGGACACAAAGAGATAACATATTATTATAGACCTTTGGAATTTTGGAATGCCTCTGGACATTTCTATCACTGTCATTCTGGAGAGATGGCTTTTAGAAGTTTCTTTAATTAGGTAAATAATAAAACTAAAATTATTCTTTAAAAGGAAAAAAAAAGTGATAATGCAGTTTTATTGAGGTTTCTCCTCCACATTCTAGGAAACTGATAAATTGATATGAAATATTCTACTTGCAAAGTAGGCCTATTTCATACTGATTCATATACATGTGTGTATATGACAAATTAAAAGCAAAATGATTTTTCACTTTTTAAATGGATTCTTTATAGACTTATTTGAATGTCAAATTCTCTTACATACACTGGCAACTAGATTTGATTCAATTTTCAAATATGATTTATACTTTCCTTTTCCTTTTAGGTATAAAGTAAAGATAATTCTACCTGCTTATAACTATTCTTTTGGTTGTAATATCATACTGAGTCAGGATTCCGTTAACATGTTTTGCAATTGCTGATGAGGCATTGTTGGAAGCAATTTATCAAAGAACTCATAACTTTTAATTTTTTCACCTTTCACACCAAAAGCACAAAATCATTCCTCATGAAGGTTCAGCCACAGGCTAAGTTTAAAGAGCTTTTTCACTCAGTCTCTTCTCAAAGCAAAAAAATAATAATTTTTCTTTAATTTTTTTTCTTTTTTTTTTCCCTTTGTCTGAAGAAGGGAAGTTTTTCCACAAAATAAAGATTTTTTAGGATGCTATGTACACTAGAGTAATGGGATTATAATGGAACTTTAACTGATGGTCTATTGCCTAAAATTAATGTAGCTGATATTGTATTTATTCTAATCTATTTTAACATATTCTAATATAGTCCACAAACATATTTATAAAGTTTTTATGAGCAAAACAATATACTAGGAATAGGCAGGTAAAGATAAAAATAAATATTCTGTGCCCCCCAAGGTACTTACATTTTTCTGTAGGAGAAGATAAAATATAATATGTGAATATGCACCCAGAAAAAATATAAAAAATAATGCTGTGGAGCATTTTAAATCTATGTGAATTGACAAGCTTTAAAAAAAATGGAGGAAGCACAGACCTTTGCCTTAGTACTCTTGATAAGTCATATCTTAGTCCACATTACTGAGTTAACTCTACAGTTACATTAATAAACAAGCTAAAATTACTTGCTGAAGGGCCTATTTGAATATGGAGTTCCTGAAAGTATGTCACACACAGAATCAGGAGAACTGACTTCAAATACTTCCACAGATATTAACTTTCTGGGTCATTTTAACTATGTGAAACAGTCCTCTAATTTGTAAAGTTGGGCTAGCAATAGGTATAACAACACAGGTTGATTGTAAAAAGTAAAATGAGAAAAAATATACACATATCTGTGCTTATACATGTAAATTGTGTGTGTGTGTGTGTGTGTGTGTGTGTGTGTGTGTATGTGTGTGTAATATGCAAGTACCTAGATAACATAGGTGACAGAGTAAATAAATTCCTCTACTTGGAGTCAGGAAGAAATGAATTCAAATTTGATCTTAAACACTTACTAACTTTGTGACTCTGACAAAGTTACTTAATCTCTCTGTTTCCTTTTCTATAGAATAGGGATTACAATAATAATTAATTCAGTGAATTATTATATTGATCAAATGAGATATTTGTAAGCATTTTGCAAAGCTTAAAACTAAATGTTATCTATAAACATTTTTTGAAAACCATAATGCATTTTCGAAATGCCAGCTATCATTACTATCAATATGCATAATATAGTAGCAATACTAGTCAGTTTCCTGAAATCAGTATACTTCTTTGATTTCCCTACTAGTTTGACTTTTTTTTTGTTCTTTTTCCAGTAAAAAATTTCTTTACTTCCTCAAACCAAACTTTTGGAGTTTTCTTCTTCTGTATATCATCCACCTCCTCCTTCCCTCAACTCCATACTCTGCCAGTTTGCTTGGTAAATGTAGTGCCAGTGAAGATTAGTCATAAACAACACATATGTGTACTCATCAAATATTCCATTTTTAAATCTTTTCAAAGTAAGGCAAATACATTATAGGCACAGGAAAATGCATGAAATAATCCCAGCATATGTGTTAAATGGTTCAAAATATAAGTAAATGAAAAGAGAGAAGATAAAATGGGTTTTTAAAAATCTGAACTAACTATTGTAAAAACTTTAGAAAAATATTTAGTAAATATATCATTTAGAAATAAAGATTATTATATAAATTATTATTTAATCACATGCATTATATTCTATGGAACATAATATGCATTTATATATTAATATTGAGTAGTTTTGCCATGGAAAAACTAATATTTGAGACTCAATTATTTATGTGGATGAGTAGTGGAGTCTAAGTTACATAAGAATTAGATCAGTCATGTTTCCATTTGGAGCAATTAATATACCATAAGTGCAGGATCCTATTTAAATAATTAAATAAATAAATTAAATAAATTAAGGTTTCTCTGAAACAAAAGGGGAAAAGATTTTGGTTTCAAATCAATTATGGGTTTCAGACTTACAGGTAGTCAGAGTAGGTGGCTGCCTAGACTTAAGAAATTTGAAGTATATTTTCAAAGTCCTCTTGTCCAAAAATATCTGTTGCACAAATTATTATGGAACCTACATTTCTAACACTAGAGATTCAATTCTTTAGCATGAGGTATGTGACTGCTTATGAAAAGGGAATAGATTATCATTATAATTCATTAATCATAAGTATAAGACAGCATAGTAAATAGAATACTGGTTTTGGAATTATGAAGATTCACCTTCATGAGTTCAAATCTAGTCTCAAATACTGGCCAGCTGTGAAAATCCAGTGATATCACTTAACCCTGTTTGCCTCCATTTCTTCATCTATAAAATGAGCTAAAGAAGGAAATGGCAAACTACTTCAATATCTATGCAAAGAAAACTACAGATTGGGTCGCAGAGAATCAGACATGTCTGAACAACAACAACAGTATGAATTAGTTTGTCCCATTATGTTCCCATGTAGTAGCTACCTCAAGTCACAAAGAGCAAATAGAATGGAAAAGGAAAAAAAAAAAAAAAAAAACCCTGAACAATTATGAGAAAACAGAATACATTCAAAGAAGAAACTTGCCATAATTTAAGAGGAAATAAGACTAAAAGGGGGACAGAAGGGAACATTTGTGAGTTACAAACGCCTTCATTTCTTTCCCCATCCACCCACCAACCCACCCAGATCAGTGTTTGCCTAGGTTATTCCTCTGGATAAATATAATGTAATTTAAAGTATATAGTATGGTTAAACCTGCTGCAAATTACTCCTTCCCCAAACAAACAAATGTGGGGGTGAGAAATTTAAACAGAAACCTTCCCTCAAGTTACCATGATAAAACCATAACTATGGTAGATGAACCTACAAAGTGAAAGAAATGAGTTCACATCTAGTCTCAGACATGTAATGTCTGTGTGACTCTAGGCAAGTCATTTTTTATTTCAAGCACAATTTCCCCATATGTAAAATTGGAATAATAACACCTATTTCACAGAGTTGCTGTGAGAATAAAACAAATTAATATTTGTGAAGCAATTTATGAACCTTAAAGTAATTGTAGCTATTATTATCTATTTTTGATAACAAAACTGGAGACACAGTATCTAAAGAATTACTATTAAAATGGTTATGCATTATCTCTAAGAAAAAAAGCAATTACTAATTAAATAACTATTATATGACAGATCCTGTATACTGTACAAATATCCTTTCTGATGTTTACAACAACCCTGGGATGAGGTACTCTTATTCCCCTCATTTTATGTTTTAGGAAACTGAGGCAAATAAGGGCTAAATGATTTTCCCAAGGTCCCATAGCTATTAAGTGTCTGAGACTTCATTTAAACTCAGGTCTTCTTGATTGTACTGTTCCATTATTTGCTTTATCAAAGGAAGGCCTGCTAATACTTTTTGAGTTAGCATGGATTAATCTATCAGATTTCTTAAGTGATGTCTTAGATTATATAGAGATCCTGGGTCTGACCTAGCTGAAATAAATACACATCTGATAAATTATTAGAAAATAATTCAAATTCAAATAAATTCAAAATGATTTAGCATGATAAATTATGCTAAATTGTAATTCTTGTCACAGGAAAACTTATTCAGAAAAGTTCCATCTATTTAATTCAAAAAATAATTCAATAAATATCTGCCACATTCTAATAGTTTTATTTATTGAAGGATGCTAAGAGAAAAAAAAAATAATTCTTGGTACATAGTAGGTCATAATAAAATCTTGTACCTTCTACCTTACTTCCTCCCCCTCCCCATTATCTTGGGGTAGGAAGGATTACATTAGGAAATTCAAATCAAATCGCTAAGCAGTTATCAATAGAAAAGAAAAACAAAACAGGTATTCAGTAGTCATTCCTACTGACAGACTATAAAAGTCAGATGACAGACAGTTCCTGCAGTCAAAGACAACAAAATACATTCACAAGAAATATAAAATAATTTGAGGGAAGTACTTAAATTTATGAAAAAGGAAAGTGCCCAAAAAGGTGATGACATAAGCTGAACTTTGAAATATATTAGGAGCTCTAAGAAATAGAGAACAAGAACAGCATTCTAGACATGGAAAGTACCATCAACAATGGAATGTTAGCAAGTAAGCTAATTTAACTTGAATGCAGAGTGTGGGAAAGTAAAATATAATTAGTTTAAAATGGTAAACTGGAACCAGATTATAAAAATGTTTAAAAGGTGAAGGAATTTGTATTATACACTAGAGTCAACAAGAGCTATTTGAAGATGGTGCGTTTGATTTTTGCTTATGTTTGTTCTTTTGTGTTGCATTGTATTGTTTCTAGAAAGGAATAACATGTTTAGCTCTCTTTATAAATATCAGTTTTGAAGTTTTGTATATTTTAAACTTGAATAGAATGGATGTAGCAAAGTCAATTTGAAATCCCTTACAATCATCTATGAGAGAAGAGGAAGGCCTGAAATATGGTGATAAAAATGTTAATGTGAAGAGGGATGCAGGAATAAGAGATGTTAAAGAGGGAGAAGAGATAAAAATTTGAGAAGTGATATGAAAGAGGAGGGTGAGAATGACAGGTTAAGAGAAACTATGATGTGGCAAACTTGAATGGTTAGAAAAATAGATGTGACCTTGATAGAAATAAAAAAGGCATATATATATATATATGCTTTTGTTTTTGTTTGGAGGAAAGGAGGAAGCTACCAAGTTCTATTTTGATTTTTTATTTTTTGAGTGTGACATGCCTCTTGGACATCAAAATGGAGATGTCAGCTGCCCATTAGAGACACTAGAGTGGAACTCAGTAAAGAAATGAGGACTACATAATCAATAAGTTTTTCAAATGACTACCTATGTACTGGATGCTGTGCTAAGCACTGGGTACAAAAAAAGACAAAAGAAAATTCTTGTTTCTTAGGAAGCTTACAGGTTAATAAGATATATAGATATAGGAATCTTCTGCAGGGAAATGATTTCAAACAAAACTGATAAATTATAACATCATTGAGGGAAATTAGACAAATAAAATATTTGATGGACCAGAATTTTACCAAAATTTGGAGGAACATAGAACAGTATTGGGGGTTGGAGGAAGAAGGTAAGAGATTTTTCTAATATTAAGATGGAGAATCAGAAGATCAGTAATAGAATACTACAAGAAAAAGAGACTATAGGTAGATGAAAGAAATATAGTCTGTAGTCAACAGAATTAAAAGCTGCTGGAGTACAAAAAGGATGACAACTGGCAGTGGGAGGGTGGAGTGGAGAGTCATTGAATTTAGCAATGCAGAGATTATTGGTTACCATGGAGTGAGCAATTTCGGTTAAATGGAAGGGATTAAGGCCAGATTGTAAAAAAGTTTGGAATAAGTGAAGGCATGGGGTGTAGACAGTTTATCTATTTGTTTTTCTCTAGTTGTTGACTGTAAAAGGGAGGAGAATGAGAGTATGGTTCAAAATGGCTTTTTTTTTAAATTATGAGGGTGATTGAGATCTGAGCACATTTCTGTACAACATAGTATTCAATGGTTAAGTAAGGCTTGAAAACTATGTCGGGGGGAGAAAGTGATCAAAGGGACAAGATCTGGAAGAAATAAGGGAGAAAGCACAAACAGAAGGGGCTGCATTGACAAGAAAAGAAGTGCCACCCCATCTCTTGAGACTGGAGCAAACTGAAGAGGATAGTGAAACTGAATTCATTTGAAGTGTAAAGTTTGCAATTTAAGGACCTTTTAAACTGAGGATCCCAATGTTTTCAACGCAGTATTTGATGAAAAGTTCTTCTGAGGGATAGGCAGTATGAGAGGTAAATTGAGGAACAAAGGGAGACTGAGAAACAGATGGTGTGACTTCCAGGATAGAATCAAAAAAGAAAGAGTAAAATCATTGCTATGTAGTTGTGAGGGCTCAGTTTAGATTAAGCAGTTTGATTTTGTAGTGAATTATGTTCTCAGCCTTGTGTGACTTTCATTAACTTTCAGCAGGAAGGATGAGGGACCGAACAATGCAATACAGTAATAATTTATTAAGCACCTTTGTGTCAAGAACTGTGCTAAACTATAATTAAGTATATATTTTCTTTAAAAAATTACTTCCCTCAAGGAGAATACAATCTAACTGGGGATGATGGCAACAACAGCAACAACAACCATACATCCACACTGAGAAATAAGTTTAAATTTTGTGACAAGGAGGGAGAGGGAAAAGGCATTTAGGACTATGCTGATAGTAGAGTAGAATTTGGGAATTGTAGCTGAGGAGAAATTGAAACCTAACTGACTTCTAATCCCTCTTTAAATGGCTTTGGGAGAAGATTTTTCATTTGCTCTCCAATCTCAGGGGTGGAGATAATTGAAGATATGGATGAGTTGTGAGTACCAAAGCTAGTGCAAGCTTTGTAATAATGAGTTTCTTAGTAATAAGCTTTTCTGTGGGAGAACAGTGGTGGTGGAGTTGAATCCAAGGAGTGCAGCTGGTAGGTACTGCAGACTTGGGGAGGCTTCTGAGCCTTCTTTAAATAGAGGATTTGAAAGGAGAAGGGAGATAGTGAGAGTTATTCAGGATTCAGTTTGGAAAAGGACAGACACTAAAGTGTAAAGAGACAAAGGATTCAAAGTCAGAAGAAATGAAAAGTTGAATGAGTTAATCATAGAATCAAACTTTGAAGAGAGGAAAGTGAAGTGAAGTCTGAATCTTGTCAATGACTTAAGAAAGTCGAGAATGGAGAATGATTGAAGTTTATAAAGAGGATAGAGAACATTAATAATGATTTTCATTCTTAGATGGATCTGTCATCTTCTTGATGTGGGTAAATCTTCCAATAATATAGATAATGCTAAAGAAATACCTCAGGCCATAAAAAAAAAAAAAAGAATACTAAATGAAAGAGTCTAATCAAAGATTACAAAAGCTTTTATCATCTGAGATGTGAGAAATTAATATTTTTCTCCTATATTTAATAACTAATTATAATATTGGGACTAAGGCTTTTCCCCTTTTCTGATTTCTCATCCAAAAATCAACTAATGTGCAAAATCTTTCTTAAAGATTTCCCCTAGCCACGCTCTAAACAGATAACAAAAGAAATTCTAAGTTTACTCATTACAGTCAAATTGGACTGGGAAAATGTTGGTTCCCCCTTTCTTTTAAGATAAGAGCTATAGAAATTAATTTCTCAAACCACGATTTCAGTAATATACTCCAAGATCTGTATTTGTATATAACTAAACTTTCTTTATGTTATTTAATCAGAGCCAACCCTCAGAAACACTTAAAAAGTATGTAAACTGTGACCCCCACCACCCTGTTGTCTTTGGTCTAAGCCAAAATTATTATTTTGTGGATTATTATTATTAATAGTGGATTGGCCTTAAAACTATGTCTCTTGGACTTTTTTAATAATCATAGAGGCAAAGACATTGCAAAGGAGCAGATAAAAAATGAAAGGATAGTCCTCAGATGCTCAAAGCAGCTATAGAAAAGTATGATATATTAATAATTTCTAGAGACTTTTTTGTGGAGAATGGGGGTTAAAGGAAAAGATGTGTGTAGATACAATAAGGCAGAAAGTAGGATATTTAGAAAATCCTGAGCAAGATCTTGAGTCTGCAACTACTGCTCATTTTCCTTTGAGTTGAGTTGAGTTGAGTTGGCTGGTTCTGTGGTTTCTGACAGTCCCAAGCATCTCCAAATTCAGCTAGATTTCACTTGCAAAGGATCAGTTGTATGTTAAGCACTTCTGAGACTCAGAAATCCTTCTTATTGGCTAGTTGTTATGTAACTCCAATCATTTTTCTGCTCCCCTATGAAGAAGGGAAATTCTAACATATAATCATTACAGAGCCATGTTCATATTAACAATCTGCATGTATCTTTTTAGGCTTTTTTTTTTTTTTTTTTTTTACTTTTGACCATGTAGTTCTCAAAATCCATTATAGGTGAGCTACTCCAAATCCCAAAGACTTTCCTCTGTCTTTCTTGACATTATATGGAGAACAATGGAACATGTTGATTGTCCCACACTCTTATTATCTAATTGATCAACCTTTCTTTTGTTCTTGTTATTCTGCTCTGTAATGATATTCTTTACATTCAAATATTTTCTCTTAAATTCATTCACCAAGTATCTTTGCATTGACCACTAAAGAATCTGGTTTCAAGTCCTGTGATCCTCATTAATATAGTCTAGTAATTTAAACTTTCAGTGGCCCCAGGGGGTTTCTACAACTGTAACTTACAAATGAGTTGTATAATCTTACATAGGGCCTTTCTCTGTGAGATATGTATTGATATTTGTTATATTGATACATAAAAATTGTAAAGAATAGATCTCAACCAAGAATAGTTTTGCCTCCCATTCTTGGCATAATCTCTCTCATCTAAGCCACGTGTCAGTTGAACAGTTAATACTTCCATATGAGAGAAGGCTTACCATTTAACAGATACAATATTAGAAAGAAAGCCTCTGATTTGGAGATAGCCAGGCACCTGATGAAATCTTAATCCCAATTTGTGTATTCCAAAAGTCAAAATTCATTTTAGCCAAGATTTTAAGATTGTTGTCCTTGGAAGCAATAGGGTGTCTGTATGGGGAAAGAGAGATGACTTTATGAGCACAAGCAATTTAACTCTGTTTTATGCCATTATGGAGTTCTAAATGTACAAATCTTGGAAAATAAGAGGAAAAAAACTCCCAAGAACAACAGGCCAAAGTCCTGATTTATGGAGCTTCAGTGACCGTACAGCTGTGCAGACCTCCTGATGAACTGTGAGTCACACAAGGGAGAGAGAACTGTGTGTTGTTGTGTCTAACCCTTTCTGCTCTTGGTGAATAGAGACCTGACTTGGAATAATGAAAGAATGTGCTTTCTAACAATGGTAACTAGATCTCTTTTAAAATATAATTTAAAGCTTCCCTTTTAGGGACTTGCCCATTACAGTGGAAGCAATGTTTATAAAATAGTTCTCCTAGAAACACATGAAAGAAAACAGTAATCATTACCTCCTCCCTCACATCTAGTATGTTGAGGAAGATGAGACTGCTCCCATTGATCCATAGGAAGTCAGATTACAAATGTAGTTTGTCCTCATTTTATGACAACACACAGTGCAGTTTCTATCTTTACCAGCTTTTCAAGACTGTATCTGGTTCACTATTTCATAACTTGAAGATTATGATTAGAAGGCCAACATGCAATATATTCCTAGATGAGGAATTTACAATTAAAGTACATTAGATGAACTTGCTGGTGCCCTCTTTTTTTTTTTTTTTTTTTTTTTTTTTAAATAATTTGTTTACAAAGACTACCATTCTTAAAGGTTCTTATTTTAAAGAGCTTCTTTTGGTGCAGTTCTTTTGTTGATGAGGCAGTTAAACCTCCAATTCAGCCAATGTCACTACTTTTTCCGGTAATGAAAGGCAGCTAGCCTTTTGATTTCCTCTGTTGTGTCACCCAACCAATTTGAAATCCACTGACTGAGATAATTTAAAGACCAGCAATGTCAAAATTCCTTCCCCACTTATCTTGCAAAGGAATGGCCAATGGAAAGCAAGCGACCTGTAAAGCATAGTGCAACCATATAAAAAGGGAGAAAGTTTACATTGCAAGGATTACATTGCATACCAGAAGAAAAGAGAATCAAACTGTAATTAAATTCTTACCATAATAAAAAGTACATGAGGCATCTTGGCATCCTATGGAACAGAACCTGATTTTTTAGATTCTCTGAAGTCTTACTACATGAAACAAACATTGGTTTTAAATAATTTGGTGTAAAGGCTGCTTCAACATAACATTTGAAAATATATTATTTTAACTCCCACTCCCTCCTTTTTAAAGATTGGCCTTTTAGTATTATAGAAAGGTAGAAAATGGAGTGGAACAGCAGGGGACCATTTAAATAGAGGCTCAGTACCCTGCTCTAAACCATATAAGCCTTTCCACATTTATAGATAGAAAGGGCTGATAAGATTTCATGTGGTGTTACTTCATCCTATGTAAGATTGTATTAAGGACTTAATAAAGTAATAGTGAGATGAACATAATCAAAGTTAAAGGATGTATTTACTGTAGTGATGATTATTTTTGTCAGCATGGTATTTATTGAATTTTGGGGTGGTGTGTATATAAAAATAAAAATATAGGAAATATTCTTAAACAGGGTAATGTTTGCATGGGAGAGAATATGGGTCATTTGTGGTGGTGACTTGATTGTTCCTCCCAACAACCATCAACCCCTTTTAAAATAGCAAATGTTTACACCCTCAGATCCAGCTGTAGATTGAAAAAGGGTTCCAGAAGTAAAAGGAAATTTTCTATTCATTGATTATGTAACTGATCTCATCAGTAACATATACTGCATCCATTAATATGGAAAATTTAGTGTCCCTTTTTCATGTGTCCTAACAATTTAAAGAAAAAAAGTCTACAACCTAAAATAAGTGAAGGCTTTAAATGAGGGGAAAAAAACCACTTTGACTTGGCATTAACATTGCTATTTGGATCAGAATCAATGGCAATTTTCCATTTTAGCTCAAGAAATTAACCAAATCCCAGCCTTTTTTTTTTTTTTGAACTAGGACAAACAGAGTCTGTTGAAAATTCTCTTTAAGTGTGAATCACATATCAAGGGGAATAATTCTTCAGAGAAAGAAACAGATGCAAAATTTAAGAGCTTTTCCCCTTTAGAAAGTGACAATATAAGGATAGACTATGATGCTCTGCCTGCTTAGTATCCACTTCATTCAGAGCACACACACACACACACACACACACACACACACACACACACACACTTAATGGAAACATCACTGTTACCATTTGAACTGATTAACATATAGCTTTAAAATAGAATTTTGCCTTTTGAGATAGTGCCCGTAATGCCAGAGAGACACCATTCTGAATTTCTGCCATTCAAATGTGCTTCATTGAGGGAAGGAAGACAGGATAGGGTTCTTTATAATCTCTCTCTTTCTCTCTCTCTCTCTCTCTCTCTCTCTCTCTTTCTCTCTCTCTTTCTCTCTCTCTCTGTCTTCCTCTCCATCTCTTTCTCTCTCTCCGCCCCCTCTCTCTCTTTTTCTCTCTCTTTCCCCCTCTCTCTCCCCCTCTTTCTCTCCCCTCCTTCTTCTGTGAGTTAAGCAGATTTACTCTTTAACAGTCAAGCTCCCCTGGATGATTATGACATCAAAGTGTGACAGACAGTGATTATGTATCACCAGGAAAATGCGGATAAAAGGAGACAATGCATTCCCTTAGCTTAAAAGGACATCCTCCTTGGCCACAAGTAACAAAAAGCTATATCATTTCTGATTTCCTTTGGTGGATAGTGGGAAGAATTTTGACTTAGTCGGCTTTGTTTAGTTCATAGATTTTTTTTTTTGTTTTATTTTTGTTTTGTTTTCAGTTTTGTTTTAGCTTTTTGACTTTTCTTTCTGTATGCTAGCACTGTTCTTTTCTATTTTCCTTAAG
This sequence comes from Antechinus flavipes, assembly GCF_016432865.1. Lineage (NCBI taxonomy): Eukaryota > Metazoa > Chordata > Mammalia > Dasyuromorphia > Dasyuridae > Antechinus > Antechinus flavipes. The sequence goes on from NC_067401.1 coordinate 267,452,612, forward strand.
TAACTTTTAAACTAAACTCTGAAGAACTTTTTTTTTTTTTTTTGGCCAGCAGCCCATATATTTCTTAAATTTGAATTTCTCAATGGCAGGATTTTTCTTTATTTAATACTTAAAAGTTTTCATCTAGGGACACATATTAGGACAGAAGAGGTCTGACTGTTTTCTTCCTTGTTTTTTTCCTTTTATTACAATGTTCAGCCATATCTGTCTCAAGTTTTGACTTCTGGACATGCTATTTGTAGAGGGCACTTGAAGACCTAAGTGCAGAATTTTTCTGACTCAGGTCTATGAGATTTTGATACCAGCAATGATGCTTAGAGGCCATTTGCTTTTCTTTAACTTTAAAGTAATTTTGCTTAGCTATTTAGCTCAAACTTTTTTTCTCCATATTCCTGCCTGACTAAAAATAATCATTTGAAAACTGCTCACTGTATATGAGTTACATCTAAAATATAACACACTAAAAGCTATTTTCTCTTATTGTTGTTTCAACATGGAAACAAAACAAAACAAAGTTAAAATTGAATTCTTTGGCTTATTTAGATATATGACACTGAATACATTTTCATTTTATATACTTTACCTAAAAATGCATAATGGATTTAAAACAAAATTTTATTATTGATACCTTATGGATATATAAGAATGAATAATTAAAAGCAGGCTCCAAAAAAAGAAAGAAAATCAAGTGTTGATGCTTTTATTTTGTCCTATAAATTTTTAAATACTATGTTTTTAGTAATCACTATATATGATATATATGTGTGTGTATTTGTATATGTATATATACTTATATGTGCTTATTTATATATGTGTGCATATAAATGCACTTACCTACAGCGATATATGTTATTTATTTTAAAATATTTCAGGTTTCTCTAAATTTTTGTTAAAAGTTTGAGAAGAAATAAATTACATCCTTTAAAGATGAATAAAAAGAAGTCACAGTGTTGTTTTTATTGTTATTTAATTTTCAAAGTTCCACAGTTTATTTTTTCTTTGAAAGCATGAAGTCTAAATAGGATTTTTAATTTTTGTACAATTGTGATGATTAAAATATACTAAAGAAATATAACTATTATTGAATGTGAAAATTAGGAATGTCCATATCTGAGAACATATTAAAAGAACATCATTTCTATAATAGAATATACTTGTTTACAACCCTGTGTGTATATATATCCATATATGTATACATACAAACATATATACACGTCAATGTGTATATTTACATGAATGCTTACACAAAAATATATGTTATTAAACTTGAAATCATGTATTGCATGAAATTTATGTTCAAGTTGAAAATACAGAAACAAGGCCCAGTATATTAAAGTGTAAAGACACAATCTTCACCCATTTATTATAGTAGATAAATGAATATAATAGAAATTTGTCTGAAATTTGTTTTCTGTTATAAATTTCAGAATCAGTCACTCAATATGTTTAGTTTGTATTTCAACATTTCCTTCCATTTTTCCTTCCATTTTTAGTAGTTATTTCAAGTTTGCTTAAATATATACATGTATACATACCTGCAGGTATATAACATGAATACATACACATACATATATAACATATAATTTATATGAACACATATAAACATATATAACCTTCACATACCTAAAACTCAACATACATAAAGCATACATAAAACATATATACACTACATATGTGTTTTATATACATGTGCGTATAAAACACATGTGTAAAATTATAACTAGAATTTTTATAGTAACTATTATGTGCAGGCCCTGTGGAACATCTCAAGATATCTATACATATGTATTCTTACGTACATATGTAATTATAGGTAATACCTATATAAATTCAAATACAATCTATTAAGAAACATTATATATAGTTAATCAAGCCTCAAATGTTACAGAGAAAAAACATAATAAAAATACTTGAGTCAATTTCTCCAGATGTGTAATTTCTATAACTTATCCAAACAACTTCTGTGTCAAATTATCTTGGAAGAGAAAGCACAGCAACAAAGATTTTCCAAAATGTTTGTCTTCATGGATAAAACAATTATTGAGGCAAGACCTGTACAAATTTAATTTCATGTTGTGATTTGTTTGCCCTTTTCCCTGTTACCCCACTGAGTAATTTGGATGATAGAGTAATTGGAGCTTGTGAGAGTTTCTTCTAACTAATGATTACTGCTGGGTTGGACTAATGGAAGCTTGGCAACAATTGAAAACGTCCAGAAATAGACAGTTGGTGGCTGTTCTATCTAACTGGTGGACAGGAAAGTCACAGGTAGGTTGTGTAAAAGATGCTTCAGTGTTAAGAGAAAGTTGTGCATTCCTTTTCACTGTGACTGTTCAATAGTTTCCAAAATCCCAACCTTGGCAAGAATCTAGATAGGAGGACTTTAAAAGCACCTGAATCTCAACTTTACACTAATATAAATATGTTTTTTTTAAGTCATTCAGTATGTTTTTTCCTGATTTACAATTTTTATATTGTGAATAAAGAAGATTTAGAATAACAAAATTTCAATAGTTTAGAATAACAAATTTTCTTCAATTTAAGGTTACTATGTTGTTATAATTGATACATTATAATTGTTAAAACTTAAAGCATTAAATAAATTAGAAATGTCCCTATTTCCCAATAAAATGTTCCTATTTTCCTGCTTCCATAGATCATACACTCAACATGCTATTAATTTGCCAATATATAAACATGAAATCTGCAGCAACAAAACTCAGAAAATTTGAGGTGTTTTCCCTCAAATGAACAAATTTTTTGAATCTTAAATGGGATGACTTAAATATCTGTAATTAACTTTAGAATTCACAATTGCTAATTATCTCAATTGTTTAGAAATACTGTGTGTTAATGAAGCCAAAGTCATATGATCTTTAATAGACCATTTAGCTTCCCCCTTTTCCATGGTCATACAACATACTGTCCAACTATGGACAGAGGTTTCATTAATATATAATAAAAATAAGAATAGCTCACGTTTACAAACTGGTTTACAGTTAACTTTCCTCAAAGTAACTCCGTGAGGTAGATAATACAAGCAACATTATCCCTGATTTGCAATTAAAAAATGTGCTCACAATCACTGGACTAGTATATTAAGTGGTACAACTGTTTCCTCTCAGGCTTTATTGGGTCTGTATTGTAGAGTAACAGAATAAGAAACCTGGGCCTGAAACCCAATGGACTAAGGCAGAGAAACCAACATTTGCTTTTAATTGATGACATGTGGGGGCACATTTTTGCTCCTTAATCTAACTTTTTTTTGAGTTGCTAATATGACCACTTCCCCCAAGCTATGACTCTATGTCCCTATTAACTATTTTCTCTTGCACTACTCCTTCCAACTAGATATCGTTGTATAGAGTGAAATTTATAATTAATTCTGATTGCAGTTTACTTATTCATTGATTCCATTGGCGACAGAAGAAAATCACTGCAATAGACTATTTACAACTAGTGAGAGTACATGTATTGTGTCAGTAATGCCATCTCACTATAAAATTGTACAAAATAACATGATCATAAGAATTAATTTCTCATTAATGTAAGACCCTGTAATTGTATCTTTATAAAAATTTCTTCTGACAACTCTGACTGAAATTAGAGACTCTCTTAGCTAAGTTCCTGAGAGTCAGAGAAGTATAACAATTTACCTATGAATACACAATTCTAATGTGAGAAGTGGTATTGAAATCCATTTCTTGCTAATCTCTAGTCAACTTTTTCCATAAACAAACAAAACCAATTAAGAACCTCCAACATTTTCAAGTTTCCCCACCTCACCCCCCTTCTAAGCTCATTATTTCTTCTATATGTTTGTATGGGTAATGCATTTAATTATTAAATGATCACAACTTTCAGCATTGCTTTGGTGAATCAAGCCAGAGTACCAGAGTTGTAAATATATGTTTAAAGGAATGAAACTACATGGGGGCTTCAGAACAGGAAGGATTCAAAAATGGTGTTTTAAATCAGATATCCCTACTATAGATCAATAAAGTGGCATGGGGTACAGAACTAAAGTTAATTGTTTTGCTTAGAACAACACACATGTTGCAGTAGTATAAAGGAGGTCAATTTATGCTAGTGTTTTGCTATAAAAGGCTATAAATATTTGCTATTTGTTATTTATTTAGATATTTCTCTTTGTGTTTTGTAACTGAAATCTCTCCAGTTCTCAATTTAGTGATTTGATCATTCAATAATTGGTCCTTGTCTTCAAGAAAGGGGTGGGGAGACAAGCATTTATATAGTGCTGAGAGGTAGGGGCTATGCTAATCAATTTTTTTAAAGCAAATTTTATTTGATTTGATCCTCATAACAACTCAAAGAGATAGCTTCTCTTATTATCCCCATTTTAATTTTTAACATTGAGAAAACTGAGGGAAATTGAGGTTAAAGGACTTGACCAGGGTCATATAGCTAGTAGGAGTCTGAGGTCTGATTTTGACTCAGGTCTTTCTGGCTCCGTGACCAGATCTATATCCACTATACAAGATCCCCTGTGACACTATTTAGGTTTCTCTCCCTCCTTCCTTCCTCCTTCTTTTTTTTCTAATTTTTCCTTCCTTCTTTCCCTCCCTTCCTCTCTCTCCTTCTTCTCTGTCTCTCTGTTTCTTGCAGTTTCTCTCTGTCTGTCTCTGTCTCTCTGTGTGTCTCTGTGTCTCCATGTCTCTCTGTCTCTGTCTCTGTCTCTCTCGCTCTGGCTCTCAATCTTGCTCTCACTCTTGCTCTCGCTCTCACTCTCGCTTTCGTTCTTTCTCCTTTTTCACCCTTTTTTCTAGCCCTTTGAATATTGTTCCCACATATTATGTTGTATACTCCTTGAGAGCAGGGATTGTCTTTTTTTTTTAATTAATTGTCTCTATGCTTAGCACAAAATCTGGAACATAGTAAATAGGTGCTTAAGAAATGTTTATTGGATCAGCTCAAGCAAGATAGATATATTTGATACCAGCAAAATAGAGGAGAGCCCTAAAAATATAGAGGAAAGGAGTCCAAAGATAAATTGTATATTGATCACTAGAATTAACTCTGTATTGACTGAAAAGTCCTCTGAAAAATTATATATACATTGTATATAATCACTAATTCTTGCTATGTGGCCACAATATCTAGGACATATCTCTGTAGCTCAAGGAAAGAAAGTTACTGAATGAAAATTTTCAGGTTCATGTTCCATGAAAACTAACTAATAGGATATATGTTAAACAGCTAGTAAAGGCTTAGGTGAATCTTTTTGGAACTCAGGATCAAAGTAAGGAAACATTAATGTCATTTTAAGTGATTTAAAGAGCAGCATGGCTCTATATGATTTTTGGTAAGAGGATTGAATAGAAAGGGGCCTGGAATAGGAGTCTGGAAATTGGGTTATTTGTCCCTGTTCAGCTACTAATTCTGCTATGTGACAATAACCTTGTCATCTTACTAATATAGGTGACTTTATTCAGGTATAAAGGAAAAGAGAAGTAATAATGAAATAAAGACCTACTATGTGCCAGGCACTGCTCTAAGTATTTTACAAATATTACTTTATTTAACTATGACTATAATCATGAGAGGTAAGAATTATTATGATTTTCATTTTACAGTTGGAAAAACTGAGGCAAACAGAGTTTAAATCATTTGCATTGAGTCACAGGGCTAGTTAGTGTCTGAAAATAAATTTTAATTCAGACCTGAATTACCTCTAGGCCTAATCTTATATGCACTGCAAAATCAATAGCCTTATAAAATGTGTGAGGGAGACTAATATAAATAGCTTATTTGGGGCCTAGAACATCACACAGAATCAAGTTAATAATGTTTCAAGGATCATAAATTAGAACTATACCAACTTGTAGAATTGCTTTGTTTTAAAAATGAGGAAATTAATACTGATTGAGGTTAAGTCTATGTTGATTTCCTGCAAGGTCACATGAATAAAAAGCATCAATTGGGAAATGACTGAACAACTTGTGGTGAATGATTGTGATGGAATACTACTGCACTATAAGAAATGAGGAGCTCAGTGATTTTTAGAAAAACAGGGTAAGATTTGTATAAAATAACCTTAGAGTGAATTGAACAGAACCAAGAGAATATTGTATATGTTAATAGCAATATTGTTAGAAGAATGGCTTTAAGCCAATAAGTTATTTTGTCTATTATAAATATCTGAATTAACTGTAAAGGACATATGAAGAAAGACATTATCTGCATCCAGAGAAATAACTGATAAATAGAACTATGGACAGAATAATTTTACATATATACATCTATTTGTGTCTAATACTCATCATTGCTGGGGCAAGGAGTGAGAGAAGAAAAAAAAAAGCAATTTACATGATAATTTTGCTATATATTTGAAAGAAGTAGCAAGTTGTTCATAGTCTATTTGCAATTTCATATACAAGTATTTTTTAAATTCCACCATGTTATGGAAATTCATAACTATTCCATAAATTAAAAAAAAAGAAAGAAAATATCATTTGATAAGGTAAGATTTGAACCTAAGTCTTAGACTCCAAAAATAATGCTTGTTCTAGTCTATGTTGTTGCTGTGATCTGCCTTCCAAATATATTAGTCTATGAAATCAAATGAGATCATCAATGCAAAATACCTTACAAGTCTTTAAGTACTATAAAGTCTAGTTGCTATCTTCCTCTTCCTTCACCTCAATATTATAATCTCTGACATTACTATTCAAAAGCCTCAAGAAGCGAAAGATGGAAGAAATGTCTCTACTTATTCCATTAATTTAATTCCATGGGTTCTCTGAGCTCAAGCCTTCTCTTTTTGTTCCTCCAATTTCCTCAGTCTTTGTTTTTCATCTGGTTATTCTCATTTCCTATTGTGTTCCTTTTCCATCCTTGCACACCTCACATGGGCATATGCTGGACTCTTTTAGCACAGTAGCCCAGACCCTCAAGTACTCTGGCCTGAAACTCTGTCAATAATGAGTGCTTGACTGCTTCTGCTACCAAACTAAATAGGCCATTAATACAATCTGTTGTTAAATAACTAAGCAGAAACTAGCATAAAACCAAACTTTTCTCTAAACCCAGAATATTCATTGATCTTATTAAACAGTCCATGTGAACAGATGTATCTAGTAAATGTGAGAATAAAAAAAACAAAACGAAACAGAACAAAACAGAAAGGAGAGGGGAAAGAATGCTTCTGACTAGTTAATCTTCATTACTGAATTTCACATTAACTTAAATCAGGCCTCTTAGTGATGTCTCAGAGCTAGATGTGAAAAGTTTGTTGAAAACTTTAATTTTGTCAGCCCTGCTATCCAAAGCAGTCATCAAGGGGAAAAAAGAAAGAAAGAAAGAAAGAAAAAAAAACAAACGGATGATGTGGTGCCTTATAACTTTAAGTCTTTATGCATATTTATGTCTCTCAATTTCTCCTTGAATCTACTCTGAACTTTAAGAATTGATTTTTGCAGTAGAAAGCGAGGATGGTGCTATGTGTCTATATCTTCCATGACTACCAAAGAAAAACAAAAGCAGGCGAAATACTTTTCTAATTTAAAAAGGTCCCAGAACATTATAAATGATAATTTTCTTATGAAATTCATTGTAAATATAGTCACCAAAAATCAAATCCCAAGAAATTGGATGAAAATTGATTCCAAAAGTTACAGTGATTTTTATTCAAGCATTACGGAAGATTTGATTATATGTGAATAAATGGTAATATAATCATAAACTGACTTGCCAAAATTATTTGCAGTGGACTAATCCAAGTTGATATTTCTTGATATAAAATATGATAATCACATAATTTTGCTGTTGTTATTGTCTTTTTAAAAATAAAACTTATCAAAGTTCTGTGTAATCAGGGTTATTCACATTATCTTATGAGTACCTAGCATCCTCAGCATACTTCAGAATAACTAATCTCAGAATTGTTAGGTCCTGGGCACATGTTATCATGTCGTAGTTATCTAGTAAATTCTAAAATCTTAATATATTATGTTGAAAAGGACATTAGGCATTTTCTAGATCAGGGTTTCTTAAACTTTTTCCACTCATGGTCCTTTTGCCAGAGAAATTTGTATATGTCCCAGGCATATGGGTAATTAAAATAGATATGGAAATCAAACATGTATTGATAATAAAGCATAACTTGGTAACCCCATATTTATTTATGGATCCTATATGGATATGAGAAAGATGGTTTAAGAAAATAGGCCCTAGATCAATCCCCCTTTCTTAGAGATGAAGAAATTGAAACCCAAAGAGATGAAATTATTTGCTCAAGGTCACATAATAAATAAATGATAAACCCCAGTCTTCTCAATGAAATTGCAATAATTTCCCCACTATATCATAGTATCTCACATGTATAAAGAAACAGATCCTTGAAAGCGGAATTATATTGTTAACAGAGAGAACTAAAATTAATTTTTGAATTAAAAAAAATTTTAGGAGATGGAAATTTAATTTAAAAGAAAACAGGCAAGCATCAAGAAAATAGAGAGGTAGCTAGGAGCCTGAGAGATCTGGATTTTTAAGACCTGTGGCTTTCAAGTACTGTCTACCTGACACTGGGGAAGCCTCTAATTTGTTGGTGCCTTGAAAAACATTCTGTGACAACACACTTCAGAGAAATTGCTACTCTAAAATTGGAGCAAATCTCACATCTGGAAGTTCCTCTATTGATAAAATCAAATATCTTGTGTTAAAACAAAGCAAAACAAAATATATTTTTCCATGAGAGATACTAATCTAGAAAAAAAACTTCTAACAATTATTCATATGTGTAGAAATCATCCTAAAAATAATCAAAATATCTGCCTCCTTTTTCCTTCAGAAATTCACTGATTGTGTTATAACCCATAGAGATAAACAGCAAAGAGTTATCATAATCACTAAAATACTCATAGCACAATTTTTTTTTTTTTAAACAGCAAAAGTCACATACTCATCAATTCAGTGACATTGGCTACCTTATTCTTATACAATAAAAATATCTCATCTCTTGACTCCAGGCATTTTCTATGGTTGACCTCAAATGCCTGGAAAATTCTTCATCTCTAGGTTCTGGCTTCTCTGACTTCATGTCTCAGTTGAAATCAAAACTTCTACAGGAAGCCTTCCTCAACTCTATTTAATTCTAGTGCCTTTCCTTTGTAAAATATTTCCTACTTTTGGCTTTTTTTGTGTATCACATTAGAATGTGAGCTCCTTTTGGACAGAAATTGTCTTCTGTTTTATTTATTTATTTATTTATTTTAATACCCTAGTGGTTAACAATGAGTGTGGCACATAGTAGTGACATAAATTAAAAAAAAAAAAAAATCCCATTGATATGGAACTGGTTAAACAAATTATAGTGCATGGATATAAAAGAACATAGGTACAATAAGAAAAGCTAAAAATGAAGATGAAGAAAATGAACACAGAATGCTGGTTGACTTTATTAAGTACATAGAAAACAACAACAACAAAACTAATAACAGAACTAAGATCTGAACTAAGCTTTTTCCAATTTTTAGCCTCTGGTTATTTCAGCTTTAGCCAACTGCCTTTGTGGCAAAACTTTGAAACTTGAATTCTGAATGTAAAAGGACCAATATGGGACCTCTCACAGTTGTTTTCACCTAGGCATTGTATTATTTTTCCCTCCAGAAACTTAACCTATTTGTCTTAGTTGGAGGAAGTCTTTAGCAGTTTTTAACTCAATCCTTACTCTTACGTGTTTTATATTATAACTTAGCATGTATCAAACTATACAGGTAGAAGAGTGACTATGAGGACCCTTGAACACTGCCATTTCCTAATATATAAGAATTACAGAAACATCTTTGTGGAATACTTTAAACTATATTGCATTGTACACAGCATTAAATAATTTTAGTATCACATCTTTGAAGTGGTTGGCTAATGGGTTCCACCATACCCTGAGTGGCAAAATTGAAACATTAGAAAGTTGTGCAGAAGATCTGCTCTTGGATGATTACCTTCTCTTTCCAAAAGCACCTACAAATATTCTTGATTTATTCTAATTCTATATTTTTTGCAACACATATAAATAAAGTAGCCTGACAACAGGGATATTGAAGTGAGAGTTCCCAGATCATTCTTAGTGAAGCACTGGAATATTTAGTCAGGAAGAAGCAATTTGTCCTTGTGGAAATAGCAGCAGGTTTGAAGTCAAATGAACAGGATTTCTGTCCAGATTTTAATATTATTTGCCTCCCAGTGTGACCTTGAAGTTAACTATATCAGTTTCTGTTTACTTAGAAGTAAAATGGGAATAATAACAATATTTGAACAATTAAAAGCACAAGATTATTTCAAGAAAAATATTTTTAAACAGTAAGTATACTGAATAAATATATCTTATCATTTTATATTGTTAAAATAACTGATCTGGTGTGTGGGTATATGTGTGTATGCTTGCAAATCAATGTGACTCACTTTTGTCAACCGTCCACTTATTTTTCATGTTCAAATCATTGTCAATGACATATCAAAAGAGACACATATAGTATAGTGGATGGGAAATAGATTAGCATTTTGGAAGATTTGGGTTCAAATATCATCTCTGGTACAATTTGGCTATGTGATTTTGCAAAAGTTTTTTGACCTCTCAGGCTCACAGGAAATTCAGTATCATACATATCTTTATCTCCTCTTCTCTCTTTCCCTCCCCTCCCCACATATCTTTCTTTTTCCTCTCCTATACTCCCTTCCAACCTTTCCTCTCTTCCCTTTCCCTTCCCTCTCTATACAACTTTTCTCCTCTCTTTCTTTCTCGTTGCTTTTGATTCTGATTCTTTTCTCTCACTGCATCTGTACTTCAATACAACACACTACTGAACTCTAAGTGAGATTTTCTTCCTGTTCCTCATTACCCCAAGACTCAGACTTTGTTTTTACTGCATAGCTGTTGGAGGGTCTTGACAATATTGAACAGAGTTTTCAAGGTTATGTTTGTACTACATAACCTAAGCTTCTGAGTGTCTCTGGGAATATAATATTTTATTTCTTTTAGGAACCTCCAAATATGTAAAATATTAACTTAATGATGTCCGGTGAAAATTAATTATTTTTTAACTTAAAATATTTGGTATAAAGGAAAGAGTACCTTAACATGATTGTTTTGCACATTTAAAAAGTCAGGGATCTACAATTATGGCCATTTTCAGCACTTTTATATTCCCATTGAATCAAATGGGAATATAAAATATAAAATATATGGTTTTCCATAGTTCCTTCCCACTGATTTTTTGGGAAGTATATACAAAGGGCCCTGGGCTAAATTTGTTCTGAGAGTAATAATTGAGTGCATGTATGAGAAAGTTGAGATGAATCTTGGACACACTGAATTCTCCCCAGGCATATTTGTACAAACATTATGTTTTGACAGCTATTTTGGAGGGTAAGACAGACTCTTCTAAAAACAAGGGAAAAAAAATGAAATTAGTCAAGTGGACTGTCATTTGGAAGGCTAGCCACTATAAATTAAGGAAAGCAACCAACTTATGAAAGGATTAGATGACTTATTTAGCAACCCTAATCCTTAGCTGTAGTTCTGCAAAATAAAAATTTGCCTCTTTCAGTGTAGAAATCAGAAACCACAATGCTTCCTGTATATCTTAAAATTATAGTTTGCTTTGCACTTTCTTTTCAGTTTACATTCTATCAGCTAAAAATGTGAGGAATTTGAAATCAGGCTTTTTGTAGCTCTATTTTTAGAAGAGGAAAATAGGAAACAATTTGAAACTCTCTCAGTTGATCCATCTTTTTGCTACAAGTACAATGTGCCCGAAAATCCACCTGCTGGAAGTCGGGTGGTTTTGTGCAAAGAGATGTCATGGCAATTTGAAAACTGTTGAATGCAAAAAGGAGGCTTTTCTTGCCCCAGAGCTCACCACGCTGGTTTGTCTCGCTCATTACATGCCAAAACTTTTGATTGATGTGCTGGCTTCAGTCACGGGTAATTTTAACTCCTATATTAAGTAACTGCTGTTTCCATTCCATTATATTTCTTTGCATGGGGCAAATCAGAGCTCAGGTTTGGTCTGTATTGGGGCTGACCCAAGAGCCATAGTGTGCTTTTGTTTAGCTTCAAGTAGGAGGCAAGCTAATATTTCAAAACTAGCAAACTTGTACAATCTCTGCTTTTCTTAATTGTAGGGATCCCTGTGGTAAAGAGCTTTTTATTACAACTACATAGCTCTTTATGAGCCCCAAGGAAGCAAGAGATGTTGTTAAAGAATTTCTAAATACTTATAAATTCCTTTGAAATGCAGGGGATTTAAATGGATTAATAGCTGGATATACAATATAACCAACTTGCTGCATTTCATTTTCTATTATCTGTGCTTGAGTTTGGGGAAAGGCTTTGCATTTTAACATTTTTTTTTCTGATTGCATCCTGCAATTGCTATCTTAGGTTTGTAGTCTAATCCATCTATCCCTTTACCTTTTCTAGTTCTATCAAACACTGCCCTCTCCCTTTAAATTTCTGGTTATATATCCTGCCCCCTAGGTGACATTTTGTCACTAGTATGCTGGTTTCTCTCTCTTTTATTGCTATGAGAACCTTATTTAGTATCACTACAAACCAAATAGAGAAACAGATGAAACATCATCTACTAATTTGTAGAAAACGTATTTATTGGAGCTACCAAATAAAAAAAAATCACAATTAAAATTAGATTTATGAAAAACTTTAAATTGCTTGAAAAATCAAGTTAATAAATATTCTTTGTTTTGAGAACAACTTTAATAATCTCAATAAATTAAAAACATCCAAACCAAAACTAACCAACCAATACTCAGCAGAAATTCTTTATATTTCTTTTATGTATACGTTATTATGTTGGATGTTTCAAATACAAATAACAAAGAATATTATAATCTCTGTTCTCAAAGAGTTTATGTTTCCTCAGAGTAGACACTTGAACAAGATATAAATGCTGGGTGGCAGCACTAGCAAGAGACAAGTATTGTAGTAGCTGGCATTTGAATTGAAATCTAGAGGAATCTGGGAAATCTGAGATGTGGAAGTGAAGAGGGACTGGATTGCAGGCATGAGGGATAGCTTGTACAAATTTATGCAGATGGGAGGTGAAATGTCTTGGTTTTGGAACAGAAAGAGACATTTGATTCTTATTCCCTTTAAGTCTTGCTAGAAACATAATATCCATATGATCTAGAGAGTAGCAACTACCCAATATATCTTGTTTTTGTCATTTCTAATGTTAATTCTCAAAAAAAAAACAAAAACAAAAACAAAAACAACCCAACTATTAATATGTAGAACATGAGAGATGATTAAGTTTAGTACATTGTAAGGTATTTAATTTGGAGATGTCTGGTAGGCCTAGGATATTATCTTTGGTGATAACAGAAGATTACTATATTGGTATTTGATTTATTGGTAGATAACAAATAATGTAAAGTCAGGAGAGATGACTTTAAAGTAATGTATAAAATTATATTCTTCTAAGAGCAAGACCTTCAGAATCTACAAGTCAAATCCCATTCTGTTCAACCAGATTCAAGTGTAACTTCCAAAAAAGTAAACACTGATTTATTTGACCCCTAGAATTGTGAAGACAAGTATATATAGATATAGATCTGAAAAATTTCAGTCTTGTGCCTTGGTAATATTACCAAGGCACAAGATTGAACATTTTCAGATTTAAGATAGGCAATAGAGAATTCAGAGAAAATAATGACTTTTGCCCAACTTTCTGTATGATGAAGGCAAAATTAGTCCTGCATCTTTTCCCTGTTCCATTCCTTCAGATAGTTGAGATTGGTTGGACTTTGTAAGAAAATTTTCATTGTGGTGAGGATTGGGGGCAGGAATCATTTAGAATGAAAACTGGGTTTTGAGATAGACCACAAACCATGAGCAAATGAAGGGAGCCTCTTCAAAAAGCAAATGTAGAAACAGAAATAGAGTGTACAATTAGAGATTTTCTCAGATGCAGTGTGATTATTTATGTATCTATTACAACACAAAGAATAACCTATCATTAATTATTTTCTAGGCATTTGAACTTGTCTATGAAATCAGCAGCTTTGTGAGCTGAACATTGTACTACTTGTTGGACACAATGCAAAAAAAAAAAAAAATGAAAATTCCTGAAAATCAGATGTTATAAGCATATGATATTTTTTCTATACCTTTGATAAGGAAAAAAAATCAGCTACCATTTTTTTGTCAGACTTCATATCTTTTTATTTTTAGAGTATTTTATACATACACATGTATGTATTTATATACATATATGTGTGCATATGTATGTATGTCTCTGTTCTTTCTATATAAGCTTGTTAATTAAAATATTTCTTCATTGTCTTTTTGAGCATATACTGGCTATATGTAACACTACCCTTCTGCCCCACCATAATTATTTTCCTGCCTTATAAACAATTAAATATAAATTAACCTCACACTTGCTTATTCTTGGCATTTTCTTTTTTAATTAGTTCAACAGTTTTAGTTAGTTCAAATGTACATTCAAACATGTATTAGTTATGTGATATTTGTCAAGGCACTTAACCATTATTTGTCTCAATTTTCCAAACTGTAAAATAGTATCCCCTTTGATTTTAACTGTACTTTCTTTTGATTTCAGCAAAGGTTTTAATATTTTGTAATCAAACTCATTTTTCAATATTTTATAATACTTACCATCATTTATGCAAGCAAGCAAGCAAGAATTCTCTTGCTTTTGGTAATTGTTATTTATGTATTTTCTTGGTCTACCATTTTTTTAAAAAATGAAATGACTTTTCATAGTAAAGTTATGTATAGATATGGAGTACACTGTAATACATCATGTAAAGTACTGGTCTAAATCTATTTTTTTTTCCATACTAATTTCCACTTTTCCCAGAAATTTAAAAAAAGCAAAATCTAGGAAGTATTTATCAAATCAATTAGTATCTTGGATTAAATGAACACTATACTACTCTGATTGCCTCTAGGTTTTACTTCCCCAATTTTTTCTATTGCTAAACTTTTCTATTTTTAACCAGTAATATTTTAATTGTTCTTTTATCATATTATTTAAGTTCTCCTACTGTCATTTATTCCCCCTTTATTTCTACTTTTTGTCATTATTTCTCTTAAGATTTTTTATTTTTTTGTTTCTTCTGATATGTTTGTTTTTGATTTTTCTAGACCTACAAAATAGCCTTCTGGTGATTTGATTGGTATCATACAAAATGTGTAAACCAATTATGTACTATAAAATCATTGTTTTTGTCTTATTGGCAAAGTACCAACACAATTTAATAAATCTTCAGTCATTAAATATTTCCCTTGTTTTTGTAAAATGTTTTACAAAATTATTTCATTCCCTTATCAGAAATACATTGCTAGGTATTTTCTATCTATCAACTTAATAACTTTTGTACTCACTTTATTCTCTCTTTTTCTAATGAAACCATCTTGTGATAAACCCTGATCAACTCTCTCTTAGACCATTGCTTTAGTTTATCTCTCTATATCATCTCACTTCATTCCATTTCAGTTCAGTCACTAAATGAGGAGATCTGGCCCTCTACTGCCTTTCTCTTTGCAAATTTTCTTATACCTTACTCACCTCTGCAAATTTCATGATGTAGCTATAGTACACTTGCTATTTCTCCCCTAAGACACTGTTGATACTCTATTTTTTGACTCAAAGCATTTCACTGGCTATCCCTCATACCTAGAATATTTTTCTTCTTCCTGGCTGCTTCTTAGTTTTCCTGACTTCTGAGTCTCAGCTAATGTTTCACCTTCTGAAAAAAAAAATCATTTTGCTGTTTTCCTTAATAGTAATGCCTTCCCTTTTCTCCATATGTATGTATGCATGTATGCATGCATGTATGTGTATATACACACATATGAGTGAATACACACACACATATTCACACACATATATAAATCTATTTCCACAAAATTTTTGTAATGTTGTCTCCCCCATTAGACTTTGAGTTCCTTAAAAGCAAGGGCTGTTTTCTTACTTTGTTTTTCATATCAAATGCTTAGCACAGGGATGACAAATACTAGGCTCTTAATAAATCCTACTTATCAAAGTAACTATTTTCCAGGATCTTTATAAAGATCAAATATAGGAAGAGCATAATTTATGACACATAATATACACATAATAAATTTAGTTTCTCCCTTTTTTCTCCTATCCATTATATTCTCCTACTTTTTTTTCTCCATTTTATTCCGCTTAACAACTTGAAGCTCTGAACATGTCCTACATTAATTAATTTAAAATTAGATTTGATCAATATTAGATATTTTTGATATTTTCTTTTGAAGGATACTGTGATCTAATTATTTAAGTAATTTCTTGAGATCCATAGAAAACTTTTCCCCCTCATTTTGTTTATTTCCTAATTGTTGAATAACATTTGTTACTCTAAGTAGATATGTGGCTTTGGGGCAATAATTTAACTTTCCTATGTCTCAATAATGTTATCATTTATATTGAGGTCAATGATTCGTAAGCATAGAATACTATCTTATTTTTAAGGTTCTACAAAAATAACATGCTAAACAAATGAATTTTATAATTAATCTTGCTTTAATAAAATCTAAAAGTTGAAAGAAAGCAGAAAGCATTTAGTTCAAGCACTACATGAGTCACCTCTGCAGAAAATCACCATCTAAACTTTACTTGAACATAGTCTTTAATAGGGGACACATTATTATTCTGTGGTAGATGTCTCATGTTAGGAAGATCAAATTGTCAGAAAGGTGATTCCACAAGAGCAACCCTGTTCCAGCCTACCTGAAAGTGAATCAAAATCTCCTTTCATTTACTCCTAATTCTGTCCTATTGAAACCCTATTGAACAATATATTCCAATATCTCTTCAAGTATTTGATATTCCACAATATTCCCCATTTTGTCCCTTCTAGGCTAAAAATTTTGTCCCTTCAACTAATGCTTACATGTTGTATTTTAAATTCCTTCAATATCCTCTGAAATGATTTCCATTTTATCAGCATTGACATTACCAATGTTACCTATGATTTCCTTGACTTTTTATTATGTTATTCTTCTCACTAATATTGATTTTCAATTCATTAAAATCATTAGAGCTTCAAAAAACTGCCAAATTATTCTCTATTTTAGTTGGGTTTTTTTTTTTTTGAGCCATCATGAATTTTACAGTTAATTATCCCTAGATAGACATTGTCAATGAAGAATTACTCATGAAATTATGCATCTTTGGAAACCCCTATTTTTAAAATTCTATTTTGTCCTTTGAAAAATTATTTCCTAACAAATGTCTTTCTCATCATCATGACTTTGTCTACACCATCCACCATTCCTGGAATATATTCTTCCTTCCCCTATCTCAGATAGTGAAATTCCTCACTTCCTTTAAAATATGACTTGGTTGCTACTTCCTTCATGTAGTCTTCATTGATTTTCCAAACTTGTCCATTTTTCCAGGAAAAATCGTTTTTCATATTAAATTTTTAGGGAGCTTTTTTTGGACTTCTCCTTTGGATATGTCATATTCTATCTTATATTAAAATTATGAATTAATGATATCCCTCAATTAGATCACATACTCCTCAGGGTGAGAACTATATTGATTCTCATATTTAAAACATCTATTCTCAATACTATGTCTTACACACAGTTAAAAACTGTTTGTTCCTGTTGTTGAACTAACAAAATGTAAGGTAGACCTATCCAAATTGTTTATTTGGGGGGGAAGGGAAAGAGAAATTACAATTTAATCCAAGTACAATTGAAGTAAATTTTGCTTTATGCTTACATTAATCAAACAGATATTTGAATTAAAATACATTGGTGTATAAAAGGATAAAATAGGCAAAATCCTAAAACTTGAAGAAGAATATTATTTTTCTTTCACTAGAAAACTGTCATGCTGAAAAGTTTGATAAAGGCCAAGATCTTATGGCTCCATAGTTTAGGGATTGGGTGCTTGCTCAAGATAAAATCCGATTGCCTGTTGTGTAAATAGAATATGCATCCTAATAGCCTGCTGTAAAATAGAAAGCCCATAACAAGAACATTTCCAATGTTATAGGAAGATCCCACTACATTTCCTTATGACTTTATTGTCTTATGTATTATTTCTACAATATTTTTTTTTTCCTTTCCAATTCAGTCATCTTCTTCTAGCTTACATATCTGAAACAATTTTGTACTATTTTAAAGTAGTGACTTCCTTTTGAGTCAATCAGTATTATATTCTTGCTTTACTGTCCACATATTTTTCAAATGAGAAAATAGTACTGTAATGTTAATTATGGAACCAAAATTGAAGAGATAATACAATTTGCTCTTAAATGATACCATATATATATTCATAGCCTCCAAAAACTGGGGTTTTATAGGATCATTTCATTTTGTGACTCCTGAATTATATATGTCTGTGTGTGCATCCCTTTCTCTCTCTGTGTCTCTGTCTGTCTGTCTCTCTCTCTCTCTCTCTCTGTGTGTGTGTGTGTGTGTGTGTTATACTTTATAATATGCAATTAGGTATGAAGTTGCAGGTAGCATCAGTATATCATGTAAGAAAATCCATTTAATTCACAGCAATCAGAATCTCCAAAAGGATTTTAAAACAAAGAGGAGGTATTTCTATTAACATGTTACATTATATCTTAGCAAGCTTCTGCTTTGATCTCTTCAGATGACAGAAGATGTGTCTTAGGAATTAGAATGTAATACAGACATCAGGAATGATTGATGGAGGGGTATCAGAGCTGAGCCATCTGAAACACTGACTGCTTGCATGTGTCAATTTTTCTTATTTCTTTTTCTTCTTTATTTTTCCCTCCTCCAAAGCCTTGTTGTTTGTAACATTCAGAAATGGCTCTTTCCCCATGGATTTAGTTTCAAGATAGTCCCTTTCCCCATAAAACAGCACCTTGGAATATTTTCCTTACATATATAATATAACCAAGTGGGATTATACGTAAAACTATTTTGTTTTTGTTTTTGTTTTTTTCCCTACCTCCTGATGGAATGCTTTTTTGTCTTTAAAAACAAAAACAAAAACAAAAACAAAAAAAAAGCCTGCAGGCTTTTTTCCCCCTGTACAAAGTAATTACCATTTCATGCTTCATATTGAGAATCTGCTTCTTACTAAGGTCACACTTTATACTAAGAACATTTAAATTGATCTTGCCATCTGTATCCCAGATAAAAACATAAACTTGCTATATCCTGATACTTTTGACAGTTTCTTAGAAAAAAGGATCAGGCGAAATTTCCATATGAAAAGAAAAAAAAATCTAGGTTGCTTTATTCTTTTGTTGCTACATTGTTGGAAGCATAGGGTCCTCTAAAATCAGGACCAATTGCATCTACTTTCCCCAAACTAATCATGACTCATTTAACAAAATATTACAGTATGAGTTAGTGAGTTACACTTGCCCAGAAAACATCCCTTTAAATGAAATCATGCTGTTTATGCAGGAAGAATAGAAATGAATATCCTTTTATAATTTAAAGAGTGTGTTTAGTTAGAAATCAATACAGTCCCTTTGTCATCTTGGCTTCTGTTACCCATTGTTGAACAAGGTGAAATATGTTGATGCCTGAAGACTTGTTTAAATGCCTATTAGGATTTAAGAACCAATCTTGTGTCAATAGCATTTAAAGTAATTCAGTGAGGCAAATTGGAATTTATTTTATGAAAAATTGCAGAGTAATATCTCTTTTTTTAGCAGGGTAATATCTCAAACTTCTGAGTGGCTATGTCATGATTGAAGCAATGTCAGTGTCCTAATCTTTAACTGAACAAGAGGCAAGTGTAGAAAAAAAGTTCAAATAAATAGAATATAAATTTATAATTACAATTAACTTAATTCTTTTTGGCCTCATGAAAATAGATAAATGGATTGACAG
The DNA here is from genome assembly GCF_016432865.1 of Antechinus flavipes. Lineage (NCBI taxonomy): Eukaryota > Metazoa > Chordata > Mammalia > Dasyuromorphia > Dasyuridae > Antechinus > Antechinus flavipes. The sequence continues at coordinate 267,472,479 of NC_067401.1, forward strand.
ATGATATTTAAATAAAAATATGTATGGAAAGATACATAAATAAATAGATATACATCTGTTTGCCTATCTGCCTAGTGTCCTGCCTGTTTACATAATGTAGAAAGCAGGATATTGACTGTTATCATGGAGAAATCAAGCTTACCTTTGCCAATGATGCCAAACTGACTTTACCATTTTCCCTATTTCTGTGAAAACTGTGTTGCTTGTTTTGTAGCTATTCAAGTCATTTTCTTTTCTTGAATCGAAAGTTATTAAAAGCCAAAACCAAAATATATTGCAAATGGAACAAGCTGTCAGATAGATTTTATAAAAGTTATTTTTTATCTGATTCCATTCTGCCTGCTTAATGGGGGGTCTATTTGTCTTTCTTTAAAAAAAAATGCCCCTTTCTTAAAAATATGTTAAGGGCAAGGGCCATCTCTGTCTCTTGTTCCTTCTAGTATGCTACTGAGTACACTTTTTTTTTTTTTTTAACAAAATACACAGTATCTATAGCATCTAATAAAGAATGATCATCACCCACTTTAATAAGTAATTTTAGAAACTGAAAGAAATATACTACAGAAGTTTAAGACTTTATCTTCCCTTTTAGGCTAATGAATAAATACAATAACACAATTTTATATACTCACAGGGAAGAGTGAATTTACTAAATAATGGGAGATTTACCAACTTGTCAGAGCTAGGATTGGTGCAAAGAAGAACTAAATGGTCAAAGGTTAACATTTTAAACTAGTTCAATTCAATTTTCATTTATTGAACAGCTACTGTGGGTAAAGTACTCTATTGAGGCAAGGAACAAAAATGAAACAGAATCTGTTCCTAAAGAGCATACATTCTATTGGTTGAGAAGTGGATGCATGAATAATTTATACACTTATAAACAAATAAAAAATATATTCTGAATATATGCAAAATAGTTTTTGGGTGAGCACCAATCAATTTGCGAGTGATATTTCTAATCTATAAATCAGTTTAGAATGAATGTGATAAGAACTATAATAAAATTTATTCTCTTCTTTTCTGCATATTTCATCATCCAAAAGCATCTCCAGATGTAAAGGTGTATTAGTAACAAATTCATGAAATTTATTTCAAGTGATATTGGCAAGATGCTCACAACTCCTATATTCCTTTGAAATAATATTACATGGAAAAAAAATGTCAAATCCATACAATTAAGTATCAATTAATGCTTTACATGACCATAAAAACAGGTGTAATAATTGATAAAAAGTAATGAAATTATCAGTGTTGTTTGTAATGGGATCAATATCACAAACATTACTCACTATTTTTTTTTCCATCAATGCCAGAATCTTCCTAATTTAGTACTTTTCAAAGTATCACTTATAAGCATTCATCACCCAAAATTATCTCCAAATTTAAAGGTATATTATTAAATTCATGAATTTTATTTCAAGTGATATTAAGATGTTTACAATTTCTACATTCCTTTGAAATAATACTGTATGGAATGAAATGTCAAATCCATACAATTAATTATCGATTGATACTTTACATGACCATAAAAATAGGTGCAATAATTGGCTGAGAGTGATGAAATTGTATTGCCCATACAAAAACTACATTTCCGTAAGTGAATAAACATAGTAACATTCATTAGATTTCTGATATGAGTTAAGTGGCATGCTTCATGTCTATTCTTGTGTTTTGTGCTTTCTCATTGTCTCAATTAGAGTTCTTAACTCTTTTCAAAATGAATAAACTATTTTAAGGAACCTCACTTTTCTGTGTTTCAGTTCATGTAGGTCATTCTCGTTTCCTCTTAAAGAACTAACTTCATTATTTGTTATAGCATAATTATATCACATCACAAAAAATACTATAGCAATACCACTGCACTTTCTTGGTTTCCATTTTTTTCTTTCTGCTACAAAAATAAATATTTTTATACTCAAATGATTCTTTTTTTTCTCTTTATCTCTTTATGATTTTAATTTACTGGAATTATACCTCAAAAGAGCATGCATAATTTTGTTACTTGACACTATAATTCCAAAATACTTTCCAGAATGGCTGGACCATTTCATAGCTCCCACATTAATGGATTAACATATCTGTTTTCTCAGAATCAACCCAAAATTTGTCATTTTACTTTTTTGTTATATTATCTTGCCTGATGGGTATGAGGTGAAACATCAAAGTGGCTTGATTTCTATTTCTTTCTAATTGTTAGCCATTTAGAGCCCTTTTTTGATTGCTTCTTCCTTAGACTTTTTTTTTCAACTTAACTTCCTATCCATATTCTTTGGCAATATATCTATTTTTTAATTAGAAATTCTTTTATTAGAAATATGAAGCTTTCATTATAGTGAGCATTTGTTAACAAGAAATGTTACGTTATCATTTTGTAAGTGTAAAACCACCTCATTTCTAGTTTCAAGGAGCTCTTCGAGAAAGTTGTGATTCTGAAAACAATTAAAGATATGTTGCAGGGTGGCCATAAAATAAATCAGATTTCTATCTAAGATCCATGCCTCATTCAAAGACATGCAAAACTCTAAGGCAGTCCTGGATTCAATGTAATACATACATACATACATACATACATGCATATAATCAGTTAACTCTTTAAATGATATAGGGGAATTGAGTTAGATACTTCCTAGAATATGAACTATTGACAGAACCTACTTTTATCCCTTCTGTGTAACAAGTTTTGTTTGCTTGTTTTTTTTTTTTAAACAATATTCCAATTTTCATTGATAAACCTGCTCCAATTTTTTATGTCTCTGTATTGTCTACTGGATAAAACATGATAAACTCTTTAGGTAGAAATTTTAAGTATTTCCCAGTATGGCCATATGATATCTTTTCCCATCTTATTCCACTCTGCTGATTTTTATACTTTTTGTCTCAGAAAAACTGAATATCTGTCTCTTCTCCAATTCTCCTGTTTTTTTTTTTTTTTTTTTTTTTTTTTTTTTGGCTCTGTATATATTTTAAATCATTCCTTCTATATCTTTACTTAATGATTTTTTTCTTTCCAGGCAAGTTCCTAGTTCAGGTGTTAAATCTCCAAGAAGTTTCCTTAGGGTCCCTGAAGCTGAAAGTGATCTCTCCTTTCTTATATTTTATAGCATTTTTAAAAAATCCTCCATTGTCCTTGACTTTATTTTAATCTTGTTCTCTGTGTTTTAGCTCATTTAAAAAAAAAAAACAAATAACTTTTTTAAGGTCAGGGATGGGTTTATCTTTTAAAATTTATGTATATGAACACATATATCCATGAACACCTGCATATTAATATTCATATGTGTATAAGAATATATGTATATATGCATATATACATTAATCTATAGCAATCTATATATGTATGTATACATATATACATGTATGTTTGCATGTTATATACACATATATACTAACAGATGCAAGGTTTTTATTTAACTATCTCTTCCCCTTGTTTTTTTCTCTAATTGCAAAATGCACCTAGTAATGTCTCTCCTTGCTAAAGGAATCAACATTCTTAATGCTGGAACTTAGAAGCCATTATCTAATATGATTGAACTTAGATCGTTAACCAAGTATTTCTCTTTCATTTTAGAATACATTTATTAGTTCACATCCCTGTTATATAATCTTAAACTTCATAACACTTTCACTTTTATAGTGTTCTAAATCTTGAAAAAAAAAACACTTTTAACAATCAATTTTTAAAAACCTATAAGATGTCAGACACTGTTCTACACATTGTGATCCAAGTATAGAAAGAAAAAGATCAATTCCTTTATATATTTCCTAATTTAAAAAATCATGTGAAATGAGTTCCTCAAAATGTTAAATTCAAGACTCTTCAAGACTTTAAAAATATGCCTTTTTCATGATTGTCTGGTAATATCTGAGCTTGGATTCAAACAGAATCAAGTCTTTTTACTCCATGTCCAGTGTTCTACCCACTATTTGCTAAATAAGCTGTTTACAGAATTGTCTCAAATTTGAAATGTTCTATCATTATAATTTTATCCAAAAAAGAGCATATGAATACTCTGAAATTTTGTAATAATACTATTTTGACCAATTGAATCATAAAGTATTGTAAGACATGTCATAACTTAAAAGAATCCTGAACTGTGCTCTTGTGTAGAATGAAGAAGCATTCTAATTCACCTGCTTTGAAAAGCCTGATTTTTCTTACATAAAATATTGATGGAAGTTATTTACCCTGACATAAAGCTTTTGAGTGAAGTAATAGTAAATTATTTAGCTGATTGAAAATCTGCATGTAAAACAAGATCCTTGTTTTATTTTTTCAGTCATGTTAATTTCTCAGTAATTATAATGATGATAATTATTATGATGATAACAGATGACTCCATATAGAATTTTGAAGTTTGCCAAGTGCTTTGAAAATTATATTTTTTCATAGTGAATTATTTTAAAAACTGAAAAAAAAATGGCAAAAGTTATTTTGCCAAAGATTTTTAACCTCTTGCTACAAAAAGCTCTAGGATTTGCTGTTATTAACTTTGTTTTCTCTTTTCTGCTTATAGTTAAAATAATCCTTAGATTCTAGCTTGCACATTCATATACTTCCCCTTTTTTGCTTTTCTTTCCTTTGCCCATTCTTTTTTTCCTCCTTTCCTTTCCTTTCCTTTTTCTTTTTTGGGGGAGGGTTTACTAGTTCTTTGATCCTAGGATTATTTATAGTTGACTATTTCTTTCATGTTCAAAATAATTCTCCCGCTCTGAGTGATTATACACTGGCAATATTTTTTCTAATATCTCCCTTTTAATGAATATGTATATATTTTTCATTAAACAACACCAATTTCAAAGAGAATGTTTCCCAGGAGGTACACTAGAAATAATCTCTGGGTACAAATACTATAAAAAGACTGAATAAGTTAAAGAGATTGCAAAGAACCAAAAAGAAAGGCATTGGCAAACGGATCTCACATCTTGAAAGCTATGTTGGAAACTATCTTTTAATATAAATTAAATAAGCACTGCCTGGGCATCATAACAAGTTAATTAAACAGCAACACTGAAATGTTGCAGCAAGTGGTCCCAGTTGATCCTATCTATATCTCCTTCTTTTGGCCCCTCCAATTTATTCCCATCTCTCAATGGAGAAGAGAAACACATAAATAATATAAAATGAAACATGCATTAAGAACATCAGTTGCTTCCAAATAGGCACGCACAGATATCATATTGAGATTGATTTATTTTGTTAGAAAATACACATGTATTTGTATTTTCACATCTATATACAAATGTCCATGATGCATACCTATATATGTGCACATTCTTTGGAGCTGAGACAAAATGATTTGACAATAAAATTAGATAAAGATATCATTTCATCTTAAGATAATTTATTTTTGCATGCATTAGCTAATTTTAAGGAAACAAAATATGTCAGGCTACAAAATAAATGTGACCTATGAAATATATTCATGCATAACTTTCAAACTCCTTTTTTGAAGCAATTCTCATTTATGTATAAGAATATATTTTTATTTCTTGATTAGGAAAGATTTTCCTGTTGAAATATAAGCTAAAGCATTGGCAACTTTGAGTACACATTCCTATGTATTTTTATGTTGCTGTTCTCTTCTAGAGATAATGACACCTTCTCACAAGTTATATCTATATCTTTTCAGAAAAGGCAAAATGCTAAGGAAAAGCAGAACTTTTCACTCAGTCCAAATGATGAAAGACTTTTGCCAGTTTTTTGAAGCACAGACTTCATATTTTATTCCATGTAACATTTTCAGGTTATGCAGATGATTTTAGGAGCATAGTGACTGAATTGAAACATGGGATAATTTGATACAAAGAGATACAGTATCAAATGAGAAATTGTTTGGATTAATACTAATTCAATACAGTCAAGAGTTTAGTATAATATGAAAGCTTTTGTAAACTTTAAAGTGATATAGCAAACTGAGATGCTTTGATCTTCTTAGCTCTAAATTTGGAAAGATAACAAAAACATACCAAATTATTTATTTGGACATCTATGTCAATATTTCAGAATATTAGTAGAATAGTATAATTAATAACTTATTCTTGATATAAATATGTTAATATTCCATAAAGTTATTAGGTCAATATTAGCTGATTTGAAATTCAATATATTTAATAAAATTAAATATGTACTATTTTTTCATTTATTCTGTTATAATCAGAGAAAATAGAAGACATTTGCATATAATTCTTAGCATTCATTGACCTGAATATATATACTCTTACTTATTTATATGTGACCAAATATTCATTGTTTCTATGGGATTTCTCCTTTACAGGAACAAAAGGAAGTGATGGATTAATTAACCGGTGATCATCCTTCAGGTTTTGTGAGTCATTTTTAATTTTTCACTTTAGGTCAGACACCTTTAAAATTAGTGAATACTTCCTTTATAATTAGTTTCTATGAATAGAAACTTTCTATTACAGGGCAGTTTTTCTTTGAAATATTGCTTAACATTCATTAAAAAACATCTCACCATCTTTTCAGAGCCTAAAGCACAAAATTACAATTCCCTGTAACAAAATTGCTCTCTTAGAGGGCAATTCTATTCTGCAGCTCTTTCTCCATTATAGAGGATTAATTGTATAAAATGATAAATATTCCATGATTCTACTCACTGGTTTACTTGTGTTCATATTATTAATTTTTGTTAGGTTATCATCAGTTTTTATATTATGTTTAATCTATGAGATTCATAATTGATACCTTTCCTCTATCTTAATTTCTTTCCAAGGAAACCACCAGAAAAATCATATATATTACCAAAAAAAAAAATCTCTCTTTCCTTTAGAATTTTATTCATATATCTCATTTTTATGATAAGAAGCAAAATTAGCAACTTTATTTTATGCTCATGATTTTTTAAGTTGTTCTAATTTTTCTTTGCTTATTCTAATTTTCATTTATGTATTTTACTCCTTTGTTTAGAATAGTTATTAGACAAATAATGTGTTTCTTCTCAATGCAGCATATATTTTGAAATAATCTTATTTCTAAATTTGGATTCTCATCCCCACAACCAATATTGTAAAAACAACACCATTCTTCCACACAACCCCCTCCCCCCTGTACTTTCCCTTCCTAATACCTCCTATGAAACAAAGTTTACTTTTGATAGGGACTAGGCTATAAAATTCTTTCTATCATGAAAACATTAAGTGGGAAAATATATCAATGGAATGTCATCAGCCTAGTTGCATTCTGCTTCTACTTTCATTTGTATTGGTTACTTAATGTATGTAATTGTGCATTTAATTTAATTTGATGTTTAATAAAGTCCAGTTAATTATTGAAAATGATTAAGGTCTGAAAGCAATGGTACATTCTCTTGTGTAGTTGCCGATTTCAACAAATTTAGCTAATAGCCTGAGAACCCTTTCCCAAGTATTTCAAATTGTTCCAGCATAGAACTATTATTATTAGTGATTATGGAAAATTATTACACTCATATTTAGAAAACTCTATTTGCCTTAATTATTTTCTCTATATGTTATACATGAAAAATGAACTCATGACATATATTAAAATATTTTGTGCTTTCATTTACTTTTGAAAGGGATACCTTTTAGAAAGGGATTATAATCCAGAAATCATATAATAGATTCAGATGCATAAAAATGACATTTAAAATTTAATGCTTATTGAATCTACTTACAAAACATGCAATTCGTAGTTTTAAATATTAACTGATACCTTACTTCTAAACTTACATTATGGCCAATTCTTTAAAATAACATTCTAAGAGTTCCAGAGCATTTTTTGTTATTTGCATGCAAAATTATCTAGCATCATATTTAGTAGCAATTGTTTTTCAATTATAAGTAATTTGTAGTTATTTCTTACATAGATGCAAAAAATACAAGAATCAGAATGAAAATATCTAGGCTTGAGTCCTATCCCTGCTATTTATTAGGTGAACTTAACATCTAGCATCCATTTCCTTATTTGTCAGAAGAATTGGATTAGATGATTCTCCCTTCTCTTCCTATCTCCTCCTTGACCTTCTTAATATGCCCCTCTGATTGATGAATTGGCTCCCAGAAATTCCTTTTGAATAAAAGAAGCAACCCATACTAGCTATCCTCAGTCTAAATTCAATTCAGTCCAGAATACTTTGTACTATCCATAGGCCTGACGCCATGTTAGTACCCATTCCTTTTGCTCCAGCTTTCATTCATTAAACAATAACTGGCTTTGCTTCATTAAAAAGTAAGTTAAATAAAGGCAGGAAATATATTGTTTTGATTGTATTCCTGGCATTTAGTAAAATGCCCAGCATACAAGAAGGGCTTAAAATGTTCATTATTTTTCTATATATGTGTACCTATCTAAGTATGTCCATCTATCTATCATATATCTATCTGTTATGGGGAAAGTACAGGGGAAAGTACTTTATGAGTAACCATAGAGACAATACGGAATGGAAAGAATAATAGAACCACTTTGCCTGGATAATTTCTCTGGGATGCAGTTGCTGAGACTATTTGGGGAAAGGGGAGAAAAGAATGAATCAATGCCAAATTTAAGAGGTCCTCTGATATTATTTGTGTTTTTTGGGAATCAGGGCAATGGCAAAATTACTCATTTAGTTTTCTGATATCAGAATTTTCTTTAAATAATCATTATTACTTTGTTTATAAGATAAGAGAGATGGAAGATAGTTAGACTGACATTTGAAATGTCTTTCAAACCTAAGAATCTAGGACTCTGTGGTCCAAGCAATGTTTTAAGGTGATGGTGCCACAAGTTTACAAGATGGATTAATAGCAGAAAAAGATGCATACATGACGTGAGGTTGTGATGATATTGATGAACTCCATGCAGAGTTAAATAGACTTGAATTATCATGGAAGAAATATGATTGGAAAAGATAGAAGGGATATGAGAAGGTTTGTGAGAGAAGACTTGACAAGATTTGGTCATTGCCCATGACCCTATGAAGATAAATAACAAAAAAAGAAATTCAAACATGAATATAAAATTTCAATTTAAGATGAATTAGTCAGAATAATCATGCAATTAATGGAAATTAAGATAATCAGGATGAGAATTTTATTACTAGCAATCACATGCTATCAGCTATTTCCAATTCTTTTTTTTTTTGATCAAAATCTTTTATCATTCTATCTGATCAGATGCTTTGACAAACCTATGTTAACACTGTCACCATTAATCCTTCCATCTCTTTTCTATTTCTAAGCTTATCACCCTTGCACTGGCTACAATGTTCTCTCCCTTTCCTGTCTCAAATCCCTGATGGATCAGTTCAGTTCTACTCTCTCTGCTAGATATTAATGCCTGATCTGTATCCTGTTGCTTCTAACACTTTGGCAAAATGACATAAAATTAGTTCCCCTTTGCACCCCAATGCTGAACAAACTTAGAGAACACTATGAAGTCATAATAATGGGTATAATGCAATAGAACTTTATGCTCTTAATCTCAAAAAGCCCCTCACTGTATTCTGGTATTTTTTTTAAACAACCCTTTCATTAATTTGCTGTTCTACACATTACTGTGCTGGTTACTTGAAATAGTCTCTTCTTTTGTCAAACCACTTCTCCCCTTTCACTCTCAAATTTCTTCTTACTGCTCTCAATTTTTTTTGCATTTGTGTTTGATACTGCTGATAGAGCAGTGACACAGCTTAGTCTCTTCTTTTCCTTCTTCAGTTTTTCTGCTTACTTCTTGACCTATTTGTTAGATTTTCATCTAGATAATTTACAAGGTTTTATTCTGGTGTTTCTTCGCTGTTGCCTCTGTGCTATCTTTTTTGTTGATCTCATCAATGTTAATGGATTTAATTATTACCTCTCTAGAAGTGTTTCCCAGATACATATAACTAGTCCTGTTCTCTATGGAGTCTGATCCCACATGACCAAATGGCTATTGATCATCTCAAACTGATGTTCTATAATCAATTAAATTGAGCTATCTAAAATAGAATTATTACCCCAGGACCTTCCCCTCCTTTGCATGTTCTCTCTTATTGTGTATAACACTTACATTATCCCAATCACTTAAGATTGATACATTGTTGTCCTTCTTGATACTTCATCCTTAATCAGCACAGATATCCATTATGTTGTCATTTCTACCTTTTCAATATGTCTCTTTTGTCACTTTCTCCCTACTAACCTATGCAATAACCTGGTATAGAACCTCATTGACTTCCATGTCTGACCTATTGCTATCACCTCCTGATTGATCTCCTTGCTTCAATTCTTTTTCCTCTTTAGTCCATTTTCCTCCTCATCTACTAAGAAGTTTTTTGGGTTAAGAATTCACTATTTGACAAAAAACTGATGGGAAAATAGGAAACCAGTATGGCAGTAAGTAGGTATAGACCCACACCTAACACAATATACCAAGATAAGGTCAAAATGGGTACATTATCTAGGCATAAAGAATGATATTATAAATAAATTAGAAGAACATAGGATAGTTTACTTCTCAGATTAGTGGAGGAGGAAGGAATTTGTGACCAAAGAAGAACTAGGGACCATTATTGATCATAAAATATATAATTTTGATTAAATTAAGTTAAAAGTTTTGTGCAAGCAAAAGTAATGCAGACAAAATTAGAAGGGAAGCAATAAAGTTGGAAGATATTTTTATATCCAAAGGATCTGATAAAAGCCTCCTTTCTAAAATATTTAGAGAATTGACTCAAATTTATAAGTAATCAAGCCATTCTCCAATTGATAAATGGTTAAAAATGAACAGAAAATTTTCAGATGAAGAAATTGAAACTATTTGTAATCACATGAAAAGGTACTTCAAATCACTATTGCTCAGAGAAATGCAAAATAAGACAACTCTAAGATACCACTACTCACCTGTCAGATTGGCTAAGATGACAGGAAAAATAATGATGAATATGGGAAAACTGGTACACTGATATGCTGCTGGTGGAACTGTGAATGGATGCAACTATTCTGGAAAGCAATTTGAAACTATGCTCAAAAAGTTATCAAACTGGGCATACCCTTTGATCCAGCAGTGTTTCTACTGGTATTATATCCCAAAGAGATCTTAAAGAAGGGAAAGGGACACACATGTATAAAAATATTTGCGGCAGGCCTCTTTGTATTGGCAAGAAACTGGAAACTGAGTGGATGCCCATCAATTGGAGAAAAGCTGAATAAATTATGGTGTATGAATGCTATGGAATTTTATTGTTCCATAAGAAACAACCAGCAGGATGATTTCAGAGAGGCTCGGAGAGACTTAGAGGAACCGATGCTAAGTGAAATAAGCAGAACCAGGAGATCATTGTGCATGGCAACAACAAGATTATATGGTGATCAACTCTACTGGATGTGGCTCTCTTCAACAATGGGATGATTCAAACCAGTTCCACTCATTCGGTGATAAAGAGAGTCATCTAGACCCAGAGAGAGGACTGCGGGAACTAAGTGCGGAGCACAACATAGCATTCTCACTCTTTCTGTTGTTATTTGCTTGATATTCTCAGTTTTTTATCTTCCTTCTTGATCTGATTTTTCTTGTGCAACAAGATAATTGTATAAATATGTATACATATATTGGATTTAACATATATTTCAACATATTTAACATATATTGGATTACCTACCAGCTAGGGGAGTGGGTTGGGGGAAGAATGGGGAAATTTGGAACAAAAGGTTTTGCAAAAGTCAATGTTGGAAAAATTACCCATGCATATGCTTTATAAATATAAAACTTTAATTAAAAAAAATGTTAAAAAAAAAGAAAAGAAAAGTTTTATAGTAGTAGGCTTTGGGTTTGTCAAAATACTAGATTGTTATATTCATTGGCTATTTTGTTCTGTAAACCTATCCTATTCCATTGATGCATTTCTCTATTTCTTAGAGTTTTGATGACCACTGCTTTATAATATAGTTTTAGATGTGGTACAGCTAGGCCACCTTCATTTATTTTTCTCTTCATTAATTCCTTTGAAATTATTGCTCTTTGGTTCTTCTAGATGAATTTTGTTGTTATATTTTCTAGGTCAGTGAAATAGTTTCTTGGGAGTTTGTTATAACACCAAATAAATAGATTATTTTAGAGAGTATTATTATCTTTATTATATTTGCTCAACCTATCCATGAGCACTTGATATTTTTCCAGTTGTTTAGATCTTCCAACAAGTGGAGGCAGATAGCAGAATGGATTAAAAGTCAGAACCCCACACTATGTTGTTTTTTCAGGAAACACATTTAAAGCAGGGTGATACATATGGCGTAAAGGCAAAAGGCTGGGGCAGAATTGATTATGCTTCAGGTGAAGTATAAAAAGCAGGGGTAGCTATCCTAATCTCTGATCAAGCAAAAGCAAAAAGTGATCTAATTCAAAAGAGATAAGAAAGGAAATTATATTTTGCTAAAGGGTACTAGAGATAATGAAGCAATATCAATACTAAACATATATGCAGTAAGTGGTATAGCATCTAAATTCCTGAAGAAGTTAAGAGAGCTGCAAGAAGAAATAGATAGCAAAATTATAATAATAGTAGGCGATCTTAACCTTGCACTCTCAGAACTAGATAAATCAAACAACAAAATAAATAAGAAAGAAGTTAAAGAGGTAAATAGAATACTAGCAAATTTAGTTATGATAGATCTTTGGAAAAAAACTAAATGGAAATAGGTAGTTCACTTTCTTCTCGGCAGTTTATGAAACCTATGCAAAAATTGACAATATAGGATATAAACACCTCAAAATCAATTGTAGAAAGGCAGTTATAGTAAATGCATTCTTTTCAGATCATGGTACAATAAAAATTACATTCAATAAAAAGCCAGGAGAAAATAAACCAAAAAATAATTGGAAACTAAATAATCTTAGTCTAAAGAATGAATGGGTGAAACAGCAAATCATAGATACAATTAATAATTTCAACCAGGAGAATGACAATAATGGGACAATACACCAAAATTTGTGGAATGCAGCCAAAGTGGTAATAAGGGAAAATTTTATATCTCTAGAGACTTACTTGCATAAAATAGAGAAAGAAAAGATCAATGAATCAGGCTTGCAACTAAGAAAGCTAGAAAAAGAGCAAATTAAACCCTCTAATCAGATACTAAACATGAAATATTAAAAATAAAAGGAGAGATTAATAAAATTGAAAGTAAAGAAAAAAAAACTATTGAATTAATAAATAAAAGTAAGAGTTGGTTTTATGAAAACATCAACCAAATAGATAAACCTTTAGTTAATTTGATTAGAAAAAGGAAAGAGGAAAATCAAATTGTTAGTTTCAAAAATGAAAAGGGAGAACTATCCACCAATGAAGAAAAAAACTAGAGCAATTATTAGGAGCTACTTTGCAAAACTCTATGTAAATAAATTTAACAGCCTAAGTGAAATGGAGGAATATCTACAAAAATGTAGATTGCCCAGATTAACAGAAGAAGAAAAAATTACTTAAATAGTGCCATTTTAGAAAAAAAGAAATAGAAAAAGCTATCAATCAACTCCCTAAGAAAAAATCCCCAAGACCAAATGAATTTATATATATACGTATATATCATACTTAAAAAATAACCTCAATATTATATAAACTATTTGAAAAAATAGGAAACGAAGGAATCCTACAAATTCCTTTTATGACATGGTCCTAACATCCAAACCAAGTAGGACAAAAATATAGAAAGAAAATTTTAGACCAATCTCCATAATGAATATTGATGCAAAAATCTTAATAAAATATTAGTAAAGAGATTACAGAAAATTATCCCCAGGATAATACATCATGATCAAGTAGGATTCATACCAGGAATACAAGGCTGATTCAATCAAGGAAAATCTTTAGCATAATTGACTATATCAATAAACAAATTAATAAAAATGATATGATTATCTCAATAGATGCAGAAAAAGCATTTGATAAAATCCAACACCCATTCCTATTAAAAAGACTAGAGGGTGAAGGAATAAATTGACGTTTCCTTAAATTAGGCAGTGGCATCTATTCAAAACCATCAGTAAGCATGGTCTGTGATGGGGATAAAATGGAACCATTCCCAAAAAGATCAGGAGTGAAACAAGGTTGCCAACTCTTACTATTCAGTATTGTATTAGAAATGGTAGCTTTGGCAATAAGAGACTAAACAGAGATTAGGTAATGAGAAAACCAAATTATCACCATTTCCAGATGATATGATGATATACTTAGAGAACTTTAAATAATTTAATAAAAAGTTATTAGAAAGAACCCCCAACTTTAGCAAAGTTGTAGGATACAAAATAAATCCACATCAATCATCAGCATTTTTACATATCAAAAACATAATCCACCAGCAAGAGATACAAGGAGGAATTTCATTTAAAATAACTGTCAATAGGATAAAATACTTGGGAATTGTAGAGGACTGCAATTCTGAAAAGTTGTACTTGAATCAAGGATAGCAGGGTGCTTATAGTTAAGCACCTACTCAGTGTGAGATAGTGGTTCTCTAACCATATACTTAATGTATAGATATGGTTATATAATGGTTTCACATGCTCAGTGTGTTGTGGTGATATAATTTTACTGAGGTATTTAAGGGATTCTCAGACAAAGAACCTCTATCTGCCACAGACACAGAGGACTTTCTCAGCCATAGACACAGGAGAACTCTGTCAGCCACAGACACAGACATGACTCAAGACTCCAGATTTCAGATTCTGGATTACAACCTTGTGGTGGCTGTCCTGCCTTCTTTACTCTTCCACTAAGACCAAGGATTTGGGCTGATACCAAGGGCCTCCAGAGAGTTAGTCTTGACATTACAGAAAATCTATCTGCCACTGGAGGCTCTGGAACATTATGAGCAAAACTACAAAACACTTTCCACACAAATAAAGTCAGATATAAGCAATCGTAAAAATATCAAGAGCTTCTGGACAGATCAATCAAATTTTGTGATGACCACGTATTTAAAATCAGGCGGAGTCAGGAATTCAGGTCAAGGGAAAAATCTTCAATTTGTATTCTTTTTGAGGTGAAGGGGGATTGCAATAGCAATGTGGGCAGCTGCCAGCCAGCAGAAGTGAAGGGGGATTGCAGGTGAAGGGGAATCGGAGGTGAAGGGCGGTTGCAATAGCAATGGGAGCAGCTGTGTTAAAAAAACCAGCCAGCAGTCTCTCTTTCCACTTCCTTCTCCACTCCCCAGCCTCCATGCACCAAAATCATCATTTCCTATATAACACATCAGGACTTACACAAAGAGTGGGTGGGGGCTATTCTTTCTCCAAGCATATATATTAATAGAGTATGGTCCAATTACTATTTAGCCTCACGGGCTGGGGACCTCAGTGCATCAACTCAAGCCTCAGTCCATTAAATCTCTCGCTTTCTTTTCTTTTAGAATACAGGTGGTCATGCCCATCCCTGACTCCTCAGGGAGGTCAGAGCCCCAAGGGAAGGTGATCATACCCTCCCTGACTTCTCAGGAAGGGAGATTAAAGCACTAAAAAGGAGATGACCATGCCCTCCTTGACATCTCAGGAAGGGAGATTAAAAGCACCAAAGGGAAGTAGGGGTTCCTAGTGGGCTTCTGGGCTGAAGGGTCTTATTATGTACAAATCCATCAGCATGGGAGGTATTACACAAGCACATAGCAATAACACAGAGGCTATTAGTGATGACCCTCCCCACAGTCAGTGCAGGCTTGATGTGATGTAACAAACATGAATTATACATCCAAGTAACAGTATAACAAACAATATAAATCAACATGGTGTTGTAAAAGATTGCCAGAAGTCCTAGAAGGAGAGTATGTGAACAGCAGTCACACATACGCCTTCTTCAGCAGCCAAGAGATAATCCAAAACCAATCTATTGTCCATTGTTTCACATATCATGGAATCCAATGATCCCCCCAAGTTTTGAAATCCTGCAAAAGTCTTTTTATGTGTTAGGGAATCCAATAATTCCAGTAGATTTTGAAGTCCTGTAATAGTCTTATCATTTCTCAGAAAGTCCAATGATTCCTGAAGGCTTTCAAGTCTTATGTCTCAAAGAATCCAATGATTCCTGAGAGTTTTCAAGTCCTACAACAATCTTATGTCTCAGAGAATCCAATGATTCCTGAAAGTTTTCAAGTCTTACAACAAGCTTATCATGTCTCAGAGAATCCAGAGATTCCTGAGGGTTTTGAAGTCCAATAATTTTCTATGTCCATGAGTCAAACACCATAACTGCCATGCTCTTTCAATGGTGAACACAATCAGCAACAGAACCACCCAATATTTCTTGGGTCTTCTCCTTTGTTTCAAGGGTCTGCTCTGTCTTTCTGCGATGGACAAGGCGAATATGGCTCATTGGTACATAGCTGATTCCTTCCCCTCCTGTAAAAATACAAGCAAACCCTCTTCCCCAAGCAGTTAACCTATCTAATTCCCTTCTATTTACCACTTTCTGGATCTCTCCACATCACCTGGTGATTATCTAAAGACAGTGGAGCTGTTTGCATTGGACACTGTCCTGTTGTGTTAAAAGACCTGTACCCTCCCCAACTGTAATCCTGATTGCTTTTCAGTTGGTTGATGACATCAGAGTCCTGAATTTCTAAAGATTCTCTGGGTGTAACCTCAGTTGCTATCATGCCCCATCTATCTTTTGATTGATACCTTGGAGCTGGGCCCTGCCTCTCATTTCTCTGGGTCAATCTACATTCAGAGGCCCAGTGAAAGCCTCGGTTACATTTTGGACATGGGGTTTGGGGTTTTATTCTCTCACCCTGTCTTCTCATTGTATCTCCATATCTACAATGACCTCTTAAATGTCCAACTTTTCCACACTGAAAGCATCTATGAGTTTCTCTAGAATTCCTTTGCTAAGAAGGACCCTGTCTTTCCATATTCAACATAGTTTGGGTATAATAAGCATTTGTGCCCACTGTGGCACAGTGCCTTATGAGCTCTAAAGAAGCATCCTTGTGCAGTCCTAGTATAATTCTTCTGCAAACCTCATTAGCATTTTCCTTAGCAAGTTGCCTTATCAAAATGTCTGTTACTGCATTTTCCTCATTAGTTCTCATGTCAGCTGTCTGCAAACGTCCCACAAAGTCAGCAAAGGGTTCATTTGGTCCTTGTGTTATTTTTGTGAAGGCCTCACCCTTATCATATTTTGTGGAGAGAAGCCCACACTTTGATAGCATTAGCAGCAATTTGTTCATATGCTGCTATGGAACAATTAATCTGTACTGTGATGTCTGCCTAGGAACCTATACCTGTTAGTAGGTCATAGGCGATTATAGCATGAACTCCACTTTGACTATTTTGTTGGGCTTGTATTCTATAGAGCTCACTATATTCAGAAAGCCACAAGTAGTTTTGTCCAGGTTCTAGGCAAACCCTTGCTATAGATTTCCAATCATTAGGGGTCAAGATTTCAAAAACCAAATTCTGTAATAACATCTTAACATAAGCTGATGTAGTCCCATAAAGAGTGCAAGCCTTTTTCAAGTCTTTGAGGATTTCTATATCAAAAGAGTGTATTTTCTACTTTCTTGACCTGAAGAATTAAACTGTTGAATTACAGACACCTCTCCCTTCCACCTTGGCCTTAATTAGTCCCTTTTGCAATCTAGTCATAGGAGCACTGGATGCTGGGGGAGAGGTGCTGGTGCTGTCACTCCCTCCCCCCCCCCCCCCCACTACTCCTCCTCCCTTCATCCCAGAGGTGGAGTTGATAGAGGAGAGTCAATTACCTGCTCCTTAGGTGGGGCTGAAGTTGCCTCAGATTCACCACACCCTTGAGCCTCACATAAGTCTCCATGCCCTATGGGGATATGGTCATTAATCTGTTCATTGTCTTCCTCCTTTATCTCAGGCTTCCCCATTTGGCTATTCCTATTCTTTCTTCTATAACTTATATGACTTCTTAAGGCCAACTGTATTATGTTGTATAAATAGAATGCCTTGATGGAAATTGAATGAGGACCGTTTTCATTGTAATATGCAGAGAGCTGTTGCCCAGTTAATGTCCAATTATCTGGAGAGATTTGCTCTTCCTCTAAGAACCAGGGGGAGGTGCATTTTAATGTGCCCAGAAGTCTAGCTGTCTGTTCCTAAGTTATAAGTAGCCCTTGATCTTCTATCAGCTTAAGCATGCTTTCTATAGCACCACTCCTGGGTGGGGGTTGGGGATTGGGGTGGAGGATGGAGAATCTTTAGCTAGCATCTGTCCCATTTCAATCAAAAAAGGTTTCTAGTTTGGTCTTTAAGAAAATAAGTTCCGAACCTACTTCTGGCCAAGATGGCGGAGAGGAAGTACACAGCTGTGTAAGCTCCTCGTTTTCTCTCATTATCCATTTCATTACAAGCCTCTGAATTAATGCTTGACTGAAACCCCCCCCCCCACACACACAAATACTTACCAAGAGAAGACATCCTTGAGATTCACAGGAAAGGTCTGTTTTTGCTCCAGGGCGGGATGATTTTAGATCGGGCAGAGGCTGAGGGCAGGCAGCAGCAGCAAGAGCACGGGAGCAGACCGGAGAGGGGGTGGGGTGTGATCGCAGCCGTCTCTGCAGGGAGAGCTTTGCAACAGGATTGGATATTTTGCTCTGGCAGCAAGCCAGCAGCCCAGCAGAGAAGCTAAAAGCACTGGGGGGTGAAGAATACAACCCCAAACAGCTGGAGTCTCTCGGGACCTGGCCATCCCTCCCCCACAGTGTCTCAGCACACTCTCGGAGTCTCAGAGCGCAGGCGCAGCACAGTCTGGCTAGTGCCTCGCTCCTGCCCCTTCAGTCTGTAGAGGAAGCTTGGTAACACCAGCCAGCCCCTCCCCCAAAGAAAGCAGGCTCCATTCAGGGTTTTTTTTTTTTTTTTCTTTGCTAGTTTGTCTTTGATTCTTTGAGAAAATGAGCAAAAAATTGAAGAGGACTTTAACCCTTGACAGCTTCTATATGGATAGAGAGCAGACTCTAAACCTTGAGGAGACTAGAAACAGACGGTCTCCAGGTGAATCCCCAAAGGAGGAGATGATCTGTTCCTCAGCACAGATCAATGTCATAGAAGAAATTAAAAAGGCTCTCACAAGAGAGCTAGAAGAAAAATGGGAAAAGGAGAGGGAGGCTTGGCAAAAGAGTCTGGAGAAGTCATCCCACTCATTTAAGACAGAGTGGATAAAGAAATCAAATCCTTGAAAAATAGGATTAGTGAACTGGAAACAGAAAATACCTCTCTAAAAAACAAAATTGGCAAAATGGAAAAAAATTCCATAGAACAAAAGAACTCAATTGGACAATTAGAAAAAATACTTCATTGAAAATCAGGGTCGAACAAATGGAATTGAATGACTCGAGGAGACAAGAAGAATCAGTCAAGCAAATCCAAAAAAATCAAACAATGGAAAAGAATGTGAAATACCTTCTGGGGAACACAACAGACGTGGAAAACAGATCCACGAGAGACAATCTGAGAATCATTGGACTCCCAGAAAAGCATGATGAAAAAAAGAGCCTGGACACTATTTTCCAGGAAATTATCAAAGAGAACTGCCCAGAAGTCATAGAAACAGAGGGTAAAATAGACATTGAAAGAATTCAACGATCCCCTACTGAAAGAGATCCTAAAATCAAAACACCAAGAAATATAGTGGCCAAATGCAAGAACCCTCAGATGAAGGAAAAAATACTGCCAGCAGGTAGAAAAACCCAATTCAAATATCGAGGAGCCATAATAAGGATCACCCAGGATCTAGCAGTATCCACATTAAAGGATCGAAAGGCCTGGAATATGATATTCTGAAAGGCTAAGGAACTTTGTATGCAACCAAAAATAACTTACCCAGCTAGAATGAGCATCTTTTTCCAGGGAAGAAGATGGACATTCAACGAAGTAAGCGAATTTCACCTATTTTTGATGAAAAAGCCAGAACTTAACAAAAAGTTTGATCTACAAATATAGAACTCAAGAGAAATCTAAAAAGGTAAAGATTATTCTTAGGAACTATATTTTGGTTATAAAGATGTATAAAGAATACATGTATACCTTGTTGTAGAAACTAGATGTGGAAAGGACATTGTACCATAAAAAGGGTAAAGTGGGGGTACTATATCTCATGAAGAGGCAAAGGAAACCTATTATATCTGAGAGAAAGAATGGAGGGGGATGAATATAATGGGTATCTTACTGCCTTCTGAATTGGCTTTAAGAGAAAAAATTAGACATTTTCAATCTATGGTGAAACTTCTCCCACATCATTGAAAAGTGAGAAGGGAAAAGTGAAAAGGGAAGGAATAAGCTAAGTGGAAGGGGATACGGAAACTGAGAGGGAAAGGGGTAAGATAGGGGGGAGGAACTCTAAGGCCGGGGGAGGGGTACTAAAAAGGGAGGGCTGTGAGAAGCAAGTGGTGCTCACAAGCTTAATACTGGGAAGGGGGGTAAGGGGGAAAGAAGGGAGAAAAGCATAAACAGGGGTTACCAAGATGGCAAGTAATACAGAATTGGTCATTTTAACCATAAATGTGAATGAGGTAACCTCCCCCATAAAGAGCAAGCGATTAGCAGAATGGATTAAAAGCCAGAATCATATAATATGTTGTTTGCAGTAAAGACACCTGAAGCGAGGAGATACAGGCAGGTTAAAGGTAAAAGATTGGAGCAAAATCTACTATGCTTCAGGTGAAGTCAAAAAAGCAGGGGTAGCCATCCTGATCTCAGATCAAGCTAAAGCAAAAATTGATCTAATTAAAACAGATAAGGAAGGGCACTATATCTTGCTAAAGGGTAGCATGGATACTGAAGCACTATCTATATTAAACATATATGCACCCAGTGGTGTAGCATCTAAATTCTTAAAAAAGAAATTAAGAGAGCTGCAAGAAGAAATAGACAGCAACACTATAATAGTGGGAGATCTTAACCTTGCACTCTCAGAATTAGATAAATCAAACCACAAAATAAATAATAAAGAAGTCAAATAGATAAATAGAATACTAGAAAAATTAGATATGATAGATCTCTGGAGAAAATGTAATGGAGACAGAAAGGCGTACACTTTCTTTTCAGCAGTTCATGGAACCTATACAAAAATTGACCATATATTAGGACATTAAAAACCTCAAACTCAAATGCAGTAAGGCAGAAATAGTAAATGCATCCTTTTCAGACCACGATGCAATGAAAATTACATTCAACAAAAAGCCTGGGGAAAGTAGACCAAAAAAATAATTGGAAACTAAATAATCTCATCCAAAAAAATGATTGGGTGAAACAGCAAATCATAGACATAATTAATAACTTCACCCAAGAAAACGATAATAATGAGACATCATACCAAAATGTATGGGATGCAGCCAAAGCGGTAATAAGGGGAAATTTCATATCTCTAGAGGCCTATTTGTATAAAATAGAGAAAAAGAAGGTCAATGAATTGGGCTTGCAACTAAAAATGCTAGAAAAGGAACAAATTAAAACCCCCCAGTCAAACACTAAACTTGAAAATCTAAAAATAAAAGGAGAGATCAATAAAATTGAAAGTAAAAAAACTATTGAATTAATTAATAAAACTAAGAGTTGGTTCTATGAAAAAACCAACAAAATAGACAAACCCTTAGTAAATCTGATTATAAAAAGGAAAGAGGAAAATCAAATTGTTAATCTTAAAAATGAAAAGGGAGAACTCGTCACTAACGAAGAGGAAATTAGAGCAATAATTAGGAGTTACTTTGCCCAACTTTATGTAAATAAATTCGACAACTTAAATGAAATAGAAGAATGCCTCCAAAAATATAGCTTGACCAAACTAACAGAGGAAGAAGTAAATATCCTAAACAGTCCCATCTCAGAAAAAGTAATAGAACAAACTATCAACCAATTCCCTAAGAAAAAACCCCAGGACCAGATGGATTTACATGTGAATTCTACCAAACATTTAAAGAACAATTAACTCCAATGCTAAATAAACTATTTGAAAAAATAGGGATTGAAGGAGTCCTACCAAACTCCTTTTATGACATAGACATGGTACTGATACTTAAACCAGGTAGGCTGAAAAAAGAGAAAGAAAATTATAGACTAATCTGCCTAATGAATATTGATGCTAAAATCTTAAATCAAATATTAGCAAAAAGATTACAGAAAATCATCCCCAGGATAATACACTATGACCAAATAGGATTTATACCAGAAATTCAGGGCTGGTTCAATATTAGGAAAACTATTAGCATAGTTGACTATGTCAATAACCAAACAAACAAAAACCATATGATCATCTCAATAGATGCAGAAAAAGAATTTGATATAATCCAACAGCCATTCCTAATAAAAACACTTGAGAGCATAGGAATAAATGGACTTTTCCTTAAAATAGTCAGGAGCATATATTTTAAACCTTCAGTAAGCATCATATGCAATGGGGAAAAACTGCAACCTTTCCCAGTAAGATCTGGAGTGACACAAGGTTGCCCACTATCACCATTATTATTCAATATTGTATTAGAAACACTAGCCTCTGAAATAAGAGTGGAGAAAGATATTAAAGGAATTAGAGTGGGCAATGAGGAAACCAAACTATCACTCTTTGCAGATGATATGATGATATATCTAGAGAACCCCAGAGATTCTACTAAAAAGCTATTAGAAATAATTCATAATTTTAGCAAAGTAGCAGGATACAAAATAAATCCCCAGAAATCCTCAGCATTTTTATACATAACCAACAAAATCCAACAGCAAGAGATACAAAGAGAAATTCCATTCAAAATAACTGTTGATAGCATAAAATATTTGGAATCTATCTACCAAAGGAAAGTCAGGAATTATATGAGCAAAATTACAAAAAAGTATCCACACAAATAAAGTCAGACTTAAATAATTGGAAAAAAATTAAGTGCTCTTGGATAGGCCGAGCGAATATAATAAAGATGACAACACTCCCTAAACTAATCCATTTATTTAGTGTTATACCAATCAGATTTCCAAGAAAATATTTTAATGATCTAGAAAAAATAATAACAAAATTCATATGGAACAATAAAAAGTTGAGAATCTCAAGGGAATTAATGAAAAAAAAAATCAAATGAAGGTGGCCTAGCTGTACCTGATCTAAAATTATATTATAAAGCAGCAGTCACCAAAACCATTTGGTATTGGCTAAGAAATAGATTAATTGATCAGTGGAAAAGGTTAGGTTCACAAGACAGAATAGTCAACTATAGCAAACCCAAAGATCCTAACTTTTGGGATAAGAATTCATTATTTGATAAAAAACTGCTGGGATAACTGGAAATTAGTATGGCAGAAATTAGACATGGACCCACACTTAATACCATATACCAAGATAAGATCAAAATGGGTCCATGACCTAGGCATAAAGAACGAGATTATAAATAAATTAGAGTAACCTAGGATAGTTTATCTCTCAGACTTGTGGAGGAGAAAGAAATTTGTGACCAAAGATGAACTAGAGACCATTACTGATCACAAAATAGAAAATTTTGATTATATCAAATTAAAAAGCCTTTGTACAAACAAAACTAATTCAAACAAGATTAGAAGGGAAGCAACAAACTGGGAAAACATCTTTAGAATTAAAGGGTCTGATAAAGGCCTCATTTCCAAAATATATAGAGAACTGACTCAAATTTATGAGAAATCAAGCCATTCTCCAATTGATAAATGGTCAAAGGATATGAACAGACAATTTTCAGAGGATGAAATTGAAACTATTACCACTCATATGAAAGAGTGTTCCAAATCACTATTGATCAGAGAAATGCAAATTAAGACAACTCTGAGATACCACTACACATCTGTCAGATTGGCTAAGATGACAGGAAAAAATAATGATGAATGTGGGAGGGGATGCGGGAAAACTGGGTCACTGATGCATTGTTGGTGGAGTTGTGAACGAATCTAACCATTCTGGAGAGCAATCTGGAATTATGCCCAAAAATTATCGAACTGTGCATACCCTTTGATCCAGCAGTCCTACTACTGGGTTTATACCCCAAAGAGATACTAAAGAAGGGAAAGGGACCTGTATGTGCCAAAATGTTTGTGGCAGCCCTGTTTGTAGTGGTTAGAAACTGGAAATTCAATGTATGCCCATGAATTGGAGAATGGCTGGGTAAATTGTGGTATATGAATGTCATGGAATATTACTGTTCTGTAAGAAATGACCAGCAGGATAAATACAGAGAGGCTTCGAGAGACTTACATGAACTGATGCTAAGTGAAATGAGCAGAACCAGGAGATCATTATACACTTCGACAATGATATTGTATGAGGATGTATTCTGATGGAAGTGGATTTCTTTGACAAAGAGACCTGAGTTTCAATTGATAAATGATGGACAGAAGCAGATACACCCAAAGAAAGAACACTGGGAAACGAACTGAACTATTTGCATTTTTGTTTTTCTTCCCGGGTTATTTTTACCTTCTGAATCCAATTCTCTCTGTGCAACAAGAGAACTGTTCGGTTCTGCAAACATATATTGTATTTAGGATATACTGCAACATATCTAACATGTATAGGACTGCTTGCCATCTAGGGGAGGGGGTGGAGGGAGGAAGGGGAAAAATCAGAACAGAAGCAAGTGCAAGGGATAATGTTGTAAAAAAAATTACCCTGGCATGGATTCTGTCAATATAAAGTTATTATTAAATATAATAAAATTTAAAAAAAAGAAAAGAAAATAAGTTCCCTGTTTGTCTTTTATACTCACCTAAGTTCCTGGTCACTGGAGACTTATTCAGTGAAAGTAGGATCCTTGGTTCCCATGCTTGGGCCCCAAATGTGATGACTGAGTATTTAAAACCAGGCGGTGTCAGGAATTCAGGTTAAGGGGAAAATCTTCAATCTTTATTCTTTTTGAGGTGAAGGGGGATTGCGATAGCAATATGGGCAGCTGCGACAGGAAGCCAGCCAGCAGAGGTGAAGGGGGATTGCAGATGAAGCGGGGATAGGAGCTGAATGGCGGCCATGATAGCAATGGGAGCAGCTGTGTCAAGAAACCAACCAACATTCTCTCTTTCTGCTTCCTTCTCCACTCCCATGTCTCCACCCACCAAAATCATCATTTCCTATACAACACATCAGGACTTACACAAAGAGTTGGCGGGGGCCATTCTTTCTCCAAGCATATATATTAATAGAGTATGATCCAATTACTATTTAGTTTCAGGTGCTTGGGACCTCAGTGCATCAACTCAAGCCTCAATCCATTACAAAATTAATAAAGATGACAATACTACTTAAACCAATCTATTTATTTAGTGTTATACCAATCAAACTTCCAAGAAACTATTTTATTGACCTAGAAAAAAATAACAACAAAATTCATCTGGAAGAACAAAAAGTCAAGAATTTCAAGGGGACTAATGAAAATAAAAATCAAATGAAGGTGGCCTAGCTGTAACAGATTTAAAACTGTATTATAAAGTAGCAGTCATCAAAAATGTTTGGTACTGGCTAAAAAATTAGACTAGATGATCAGTGGAATAGGTTAGGTTCACAGGACAAAGTAGTCAATAACATAAGCAATCTAGTGTTTGACAAACCCAAAGACCCTAGCTTTTGGGATAACAATTTACTATTTGAATTGGAAAATGCTAGGAAATTTGGAAACAAGTATTTGTTCATGATCCAGACATAAATAATGAGATTATACATAAATTAGAAGAACATAGGATACTTTCCCTCTCAGACCTGTGGAGGAGGAAGGAATTTTTTTTTTAATATTTTATTTTATTTTATAATAACTTTATATTGACAGAATCCATGCCAGGGTAATTTTTTTACAACATTATCCCTTGCACTCGCTTCTGTTCCTATTTTTCCCCTCCCTCCCTCCACCCCCTCCCCTAGATGGCAAGCCGTCCTATATATGTCAGATATGTTGCACTATATCCTAGATACAATATATGTTTGCAGAACCGAACAGTTCTCTTGTTGCACAGGGAGAATTGGATTCAGAAGGTAAAAATAACCTGGGAAGAAAAACAAAAATGCAAATAGTTCACATTCATTTCCCAGTGTTCTTTATTTGGGTGTAGCTGCTTCTGTCCATCATTTATCAATTGAAACTGAGTCTTTGTCAAAGAAATCCACTTCCATCAGAATACATCCTCATACGATATCATCGAAGTGTAAAGTGATCTCCTGGTTCTGCTCATTTCACTTAGCATTAGTTCATGTAGGTCTCTCCAAGCCTCTCTGTATTCATCTTGCTGGTCATTTCTTACAGAACAATAATATTCCATAACATTTATACCACAATTTACCCAGCCATTCTCCAATTAATGGGCATACATTCAATTTCCAGTTTCTAGCCACTACAAACAGGGCTGCCACAAACATTTTGGCACATACAGGTCCCTTTCCCTTCTTTAGTATTTCTTTGGGATATAAGCCCAATAGAAACACTGCTGGATCAAAGGGTATGCACAATTTGATAACTTTTTGGGCATAATTCCAGATTGCTCTCCAGAATGCTTGGATTCGTTCACAGTTCCACCAACAATGCATCAGTGTCCCCGTTTTCCCGCATCCCCTCCAACATTCATCATTATTTTTTCCTGTCATCTTAGCCAATCTGACAGGTGTGTAGTGGTATCTCAGAGTTGTCTTAATTTGCATTTCTCTGATCAATAGTGATTTGGAACACTCTTTCATATGAGTGGTAATAGTTTCAATTTTATCATCTGAAAATTGTCTGTTCATATCCTTTGACCATTTATCAATTGGAGAATGGCTTGATTTCTTATAAATTTGAGTCAATTCTCTGTATATTTTGGAAATGAGTCCTTTATTAGAATCTTTAACTGTGAAGATGTTTTCCCAGTTTGTTGCTTCTCTTCTAATCTTGTTTGCATTAGTTTTGTTTGTACAAAGGCTTTTTAATTTGATATAATCAAAATTTTCTATTTTGTGATCGGTAATAGTCTCTAGTTCATCTTTGGTCACAAATTTCTTTCTCCTCCACAAGTCTGAGAGATAAACTATCCTATGTTCCTTCAATTTATTTATAATCTCGTTCTTTATGCCTAGGTCATGGACCCATTTTGATCTTATCTTGGTATATGGTGTTAAGTGTGGGTCCATGGAGGAAGGAATTTGTAACCAAATAAGAACTAGAGATCATTATTGACCATAAAATACAAATTTTGATTACATTAAGTTAAAAAGTTTTTTTTTACAAACATAACTAATGCAGACAAGATTAGAAGGGAAGAAAGGTTCTGGATAAAGGCCCCATTTCCAAATATATATAGAGTATTGACTCTAATTTATAATAAATCAAGCCTTTCTCCAATTGATAAATGGTCAAAGGACATGAATAATTTTCAGATGAAGAAATTGAAACTATTTCTAGTCATATGAAAAGGTTCTCCAAATCATTATTGATTAGAGAGATGCGAATTAAGAAAATTCTGAGATACCACCACATACCTCTCAGTTTGGCTAAGATGACAGGAAAAGATAATGAAAAATGCTAGAGGATATGTGGGAAAACTGGGGCATGGTTACATGGTTGGTGAAACTGTGAATGAATCCAATCATTCTGGAGACTAATTTGGAACTATTCTGAAAAAGTTATCAAACTGTGCATACCCTTTGATTCAGCAGTGTTACTACTGGACTTATATCCCAAAGAGATCTTAAAGAAGGGAAAGGGAACCAGATGTGCAAAAATGTTTGTGGCAGCCCTTTTTGTAGTAGCTAGATTTATTTTCCAGGTCAGTTGTTTTCCCAATTAGGTGTTTAACATTTTTTCCTACTTTATCATTTTTTTTTTTTTTTTTTTTGGTTTTGCTTGGCTGATTCTTATTGTCTCATTGAGTCATTCATTTCCATTTGTTCAGTTTTGAATTTTAATGAATTATTTTCTTTATTTACTGTTTTTACTTCTTTTTGTACTTGTCCAATTGAATTTTTAAAAGAATTGTTTTTTTGTATGGATTTTTTCCCCCATTTCACAAATTCTATTCTTTAAGGAGTTATTTTCTTTTTCCATTTCACAAATTCTGTTTTCTAAGGAGTCATTTTCTTTTTCTGTTTCTCAAATTCTGTTTTTCTGTGACTTGTTTACCTTTTCCATTTTATCAAATCCTTCTTTAAATGAGTTATATGCATTTTCCAGACCTTTTCATTTCCTTTCCCAATTTTTCTTCTAGTTTTCTTCTAAGATCCTTTTAAATTTTCTTCTACGAGAGCCTTGCGTGATGAGGACCAGGTTATATCACCTTTTGGGGGTTCATCTGGAAATAATCTGTCTTTAGCCTCCTCAGGGTTTGGAATCTATTCTTTTTCACCACCCAAGCTGTCTAGCATCAGAGTACTCTATACATTTTTACTCATTAAAAAAAAAAAAATTAAGTGTAAAGGGAGCAGAATTTTGAACATGGCACAGGGATAGTATGTGAGAACTGAGAGTAGAGGTGTAGCCAAGAGTTTTGTGGAGATAGAGCTAGCCCTAAGAGGTGACACTTGCCACTGCAAGTGCCATGCCTTCCTCCTTAATCTCAGGAAGCCTTGCATGCTTCCCTCCTTCTCCATGGACCAATCCTTAGATGACTTAACCCCTCTGGCTCCTAGAGGACCTCCTTATTACAAAGGATATAAGCTAAACTTTGCTAAAAAATAAACTCTCTGACATCAGCTCTACCTCCTGGTTGTTTTGTCTTTTTGTGATCCAGGTTGGAGCCCAAAGGCAGATGAGCTGGCCCAGTCCCAGTAACCAATGGGGGGTCATATAGCTCAGGCTTTGAGCCAGGATAGTTTAGGTCTGCTGTTAGGGATGGGAAGGTTTTTTAAGTGGTTGCAGCTGTGCAGGGTCAGTGCTGGTTCACTCCCTGTGCTGGGTGGACATGGCCATGTCCTGTGAAATTCTGGAGTTTTGGGGTTCACTATTGATCTTTTGTATTTGTGTTGGATGTTGTGTTGGATGTTTCATAACTTCTCTGCTGATCTACTGGATAGCAACTAGGGCAGAGTGGCTAACACTGCTGTAGATTCCTGTAAATTCCTCTACGTAGATTCTCCAGTACACAGAGTCCACACCATCCTTGGAATCTGCATGATCCCAGACTTTACACTGTCTGTGCTATTAGTTCTCAGTTGTTTATGTTAGGCTGCCTTTCTCCTGTTTCTGATTGAAACAGATCTTTTCTGGTTTGTTTCCTCCCTGTATTCTCTGCCACACGTAGACTGCACCTTCCTGAGATTTTGTGCTGTCTACCCTGGCATTTGTGCTCCTCCTTGTCCTTGGCTACCTCCCTCCCATTTCCAATTGAAACAGATCTTTTCTGGCAACCTTTGAAATTATCTTCTGCTAATAATTTCTTCACTCCCAATATTTGTGGGTTCTGCTGGTTCAGAGCTGATTCAGAGGCTAGATTAGCAAAATTAGTATGAGGATGTAGAGAAGGTCAGAGAGAAACATTTGTATCATCTCTGACATCTTGGCTATGCCTCTGAAAGTCCTCTATTATAAGCCTTTTCACTTATTATCTCTATGCCTATGAAATACTACTGTCCCACACACATAATTTTGCATAGCAGAATAGCCATCCCCAGCCTCTTCTCCCTCCCCTTGTCTAATGGAGACTATTTTCCACTCAGAAAGGAAGCAAAAGATGGAAAGCAGAATCTGGCCACTCTACTTTTTTTCAGAAGGGGACTAGACTAGAATTATATTTGCTATTTCAGTTTAGGCCATGTGATTTTCAGAATCAAGCTAAAATGAGTTCCTCCTTTTCCTAAATTTGATACTTATTTTCATTTTCTATGAATTATTCATTTTACTATGAATTTACACCTAGCAAATATCAAAGAAAGTTATTTATCCCAGTTGATAGCAAAACATAAATCAGGGAAACTGAGCAGAATATGGACCAAGCAATACAGAATGATTGAAATATCCCTCTGAGAGCATAGCTGAACAGGATAGTCTCAGATTTCAACCAAAGGAAAAACTCCCTCAGGTCTTTAATGTAGTAAACTATAGTTTTACAAGAAAAACAATGTTTTTTTTTTTTGTTGTTGTTGTTGTTGTTTGTTTGTTTGTTTGTTTTATTTTGTTTTGTTTTCTTTGCACTTAGGTCTTCAATAAACAAGGCTGATAATGGCACATCTTTTTAAATTCATTGTTGTTTTGTATTTAATAAAGGTGAGTCGCTTTATTATAGAAATTCAATTTATTGGTGAATATGGACACACCTATGAGTTACATCTTTTAAAAACAGAATAAAAATTATCATAGGTTTTATCTCTTTGTTACAATGAGAAGTGTCTTTTGTAATAGTATACTTTTTTTATAATGACAGCTTATAAAAATTTCAGGAAAATCAGAAGATACATATGAATACCAAGTTCTCTTTCACCTTCTGCAACTGTCTCAATGATTTTTTTTTTTATCATCTGCATGGGTGAACTGAACAGTTGGGGAGTGGTGGAACATGAGGGTGATTTTTGATGGTCATTGTTCTCTTCATTTGATCTTGACTGATGTCATTACACATGTTCTACTGTAAAAGTTGTTGTTGCTCCTTGTATCTAAATAACCCAAGTCTTAGAGTCTGATGACACTTGTAATATGTGATATACAGATTATAAGGTTGGATTTGTTAAATAACATCTTCATTTCCAACATCACTTTTAGCTTAGTTAATTTCTATTATTTTCTTTGTGTCCAGAGTAGCTTCATCTTTCTCCCAAAGTCCACTCTATTCTTATTCTTTCATATCTGCTATTTCTTCTTCATTTTTCTTTTCTTCCTTATCACATAAAACTGAGTAGTCTCAAAGTTTTATATTATTTTGCTGTCCAGGGTGATCTCCTTAATTATTTCTGTCACTACTGTAATACCTATAACATCACATAGTGCTTGATAAACGATTGTGACTGATGAATAATTTACAAAACTTTACTGGCTTCCTACTGGTATGAAGATCAAATGTAAATTCCATTCTTCGGTATTTAAAATCTTTTGCAATCTGTTTCTAAACTATTTCTCCAGGATTGTTTAGACTTCTGTTCACTTCACTCCTATGCCTTAACTCATACTCAGTTTCTCCTAACCTCTCAGTAAAACTCAACCTTAAATTGGTTCCCCAATAAACTTTCTTGGTTTCTATACATGCATTGCTAATTAAAACTAGAAAGAAATTATAATCCCCTGCCTATTGGGTTCAATACAAATTTAGGTTACATAATTTAAAATAGCCCCTCGATGTATGTTAATAATATGTTTACATCCCTAATTGATTCACTCTTTTTCACCACTATTTATTCTATCCCAAGGGCTTCTTTTCTTAAGCCTTCCATGCCCTTTACATATCAACCAAACTGAGCTTTCTTATCTTTATTTTCTCTTTATTGCTGTGTCTTTGTAATGGCATGCTTAAAATGTGTTATCTTCCCCTTCCCTCATATTACCTTGCATTTACTGTATAAATTATACAAAATAAAATGTGTAAGGAAATATCCAAACTGAGAACAAATAAAAATTGTGAGAATTTTTATTCTCAAGAATATGCTAAAAAACATAATTTAAAATGAATGGATTACTTAGTAAAGAACTTTACATATAATACTATCACCAAAACATAAAACAATGATTTTAAGGTATCTAGAAAATAAAATCTAAATAATTAAATAGAAATGGGGGGCAGTCCTGACAACCTCAGGAATCCAGGAGCAAATGTCAATGGTCAGAATCAAATTTGAATCATCACAATTTGAAGTCTAATGCTCTATCTAAAATTTTCCATGTGTTGATATAAAAATATTAAACATGCATAGCAAAAAGTCTTGCATCTCAAGATCTCTAAAATAAAAACAATATCTCTTAAAAATCATTATGACCAAGTTGGAATACTGTAGGTTGTGAAAATATGCATTAAAATGAGAAAATTAATTTAACCAATCTTCTTTTAAAAAAACAGCTTTCGTAACCAAATAACTTATTAATAAATGCAGAAAATGACAAATGACCTTTATTTATGCTACATGTCAAAATGCAGAGCCATAGGTAAACTTAAAATTTTTTTTAAATTAAAAAATGAATTTTAATATATTTCTAAAACTAGTATCAATTGTATTGGAGTAATAGTAGAATTATTTCCCTTGCAAGTGTAAAGCAAGGATGCCTCCCTCTCTACTACTTTTTAAATGTTTCTATAAATGTTAAAATAGTACTTGGACAAGAGTAAATAAATTAAAAGTGTATACATTGTCAAAGTTTAAATCCAATTACCCCTCTTTATATAAGAATGGCATGATGATTTATTTGAAGATCTCTACATAATTGGCAATAAAATCAATCTAAAAAAAATCAAGTTCCAAGAAACTAATTCGATATAAATTAAATCCACCAATATCATAAAAATGCCTATATAAAAATAACAACAAAATTGAAATTTTAGAAAGGGAAATCCCATTCCAAAGAGGTAAAGAAATGCTTAAATATAGGAAAGTCAATCTAATAAAAAAAAAAAAAAGAAGAAGACATGTACATACAATGCTAGATTTGTTTATCAAAAGGAATGCTTTAAGGAATGCACAAATACATTAATGTTGTAGAATTTGGCCAAATAACAACTCTTTGGGAAAATAAAAGATCTAGAGTGCAGGGAAATTTTTAAATAAGAAGAAATAAAATTTACATTTCCAGATATCAAATTTCATAATGGAATACTAATCACCAAAATTATTTGATACTTAAAAAAAAAACAGTATTGTAATAAATTAGATAAGCAATATTACTCACTAATCCAGAGATAGATCAATAGCAAACTTGTACCACTTAAAAATAGCTGTCTATTTGATAAAATCTGATTGGAAAACTGTCAAATTATATGGAAGAAAATAAATTTAAATCAATATTTTATATCACATGCACAATAATTCCAAAGTATTCTTCATTCCTATGAAAAATATTTTTATTAATAAATTGGATGATGCTGAATGAAGGTATCTTTCATATTGATGACTAACGTGAAGTCTAAATAAAAGCAGCCTAGGAGAGATCATAGTCTATGGTAGTAGAAAAAATTACTTGCTTCAGAAGAAATGGGCTAAAATCTAATCTCTGAGACTTACTAGTTGAGTGACATGACAAATCACTTAGCCTCCCTACACAAAATTTTCTGATTTCTAAAAAGAGAAGGTTGAACTAGGTGGCCTTTGACAACAATTCCACATCTATGATCTTATGTTAATAGTTGAAAAATATTTTTAGCAAATGAAATTGATGAAATGAGAACAAGAAGAAAAACTCAAATAAAATACAATATTTTCACACATGGAATGATTTTGTCATCTAAGGCATTTAGGAAATTAAATAAAATAATATAACAGGAATAGTCGTTAATGGATAAATGGTCCCAGAAATGAATAGTTTTCAATATAATTATATATTAATAGTCTAATGAGAGATTTCTTTCAATTATAATTAATGAGGAATACTAATTAAAACAGCTCTGAAATTTATGGCCAGGGATAAAACTAGTTTACTAAATTCGGGAATTTAAGAGTTGGGAGTGACATCAACAACCATTTAGTCAAATTTATACATGAAAGAAATATCTACTGTATATAAATATTTATTGGAGCATCTGAATAATAATTTCCAAAAAAAATATAATACACTACTATTGAAGGAACTCTTTTGGACAGCTCTTGTTATAGGATTTTCTTTTTCTTTTTTAAACATAAAGCACACATTTTCTTTTTAGCAATTCCACCCATTACTCCTCATTCTGTTTTATAGAAAAAAATCTAATCCTATTTCAAATTTAATTATGGGTATGTTATTATGTATCCCAAATCTTGTCTTCTCCAGGTTCAACTTTTCTAGTTCTTTTACTATTCTCATATGAATTAGACAATAAAATATGTTCTAGTTTCCTTTCTATTAACACTTATCAAAGTCATATTTAACAAATGGCATTGAAAATTAAACATGATAAACGTGACAAAATTAAAGATGAAGTTCCAATAGAGAACAAATTGTTGATAGTGTAGTGCAGAGTAAAATCCAAAATTGCTTTCTTTAACTTTGGCCTTCTAAATCCCATTTTAATTCAAATTGCGATAGAAGGTGAATAAAACCCCTATATCTTTTACAGAAGAACTGCAAGCTACTTTTGCCTCCCCCACTTCATCTTTGGGAAGTTTTCTTTCTTACATAAAAATTACAGCAATAAAAACAAAAGAAATTATTCTAGATGCTATATAATTATGATGACCTGACTTTTATTTGGAGAACTAAGAAAAAAAATCTCCATTTTTGCTTCCTTCATTGCATATGAGATGAATCATTGGTACAGAATGTTAACAGATCTAAGATCCAGTTGCTATGTTAGTTGATTATGTAGAATTGTGTATTTCCTATTTTAATCTTTATTACAAGTTTCATTATAGAGATGATGGGAGTGTTATTGAAATTATTGTGCTATTAAAATGATCACACCAGGCTAAATCTAATGCTTCTCTGTAGTGATCTCTACTGTTTATATTTGTACCACAGCTTTGACTCTCATACTCTGTGAGTTTGCAATAGCAGAAGTAGATTTGAGGGTATTTGCTTGTAATAGTTACTTAGAGAACATAATTAAAAGCAATGTTATTTATCAAAAAGGATCTAAACAATAATAAAATTAAATATTATCCCTTGAATACGTGAGGTATGCTCTCACAATTTATCATTGAAAAGAGTAGATAAATATGGAGATTTTATTAGTAGAGAGTTGCATATATGAAGGGAACATAAAGCCAAGTTTAATTACACTTTTGTTACTACCAAAGTCTAATATTTATTCCTCTCTCCCCCTTTTTTTTTTTTAATAATATTATGTTGTTTACTCTGGGCACATCGTTCCTGTAATTTCTTTTCTACAATTTCTTTCTTTGCCATATTGTAACAATTATTTATTTCTGATTGTAAGATTGACAGTTTTTTTTAGGGATTCTATGTAAAATGTTTACATTAATATACAAATTTTCTTTCCTTCCCATTTGAACATCTTTTCCTTGTCACTTGTAGAAAAATTTTCTTATTATTGTTATTGTTGAATTTTACTCCTCTTAAAGTCTCTTTTGGAGAAATCCATCTATTCTTTCTTTTCCTCTCTTTTTTGAAAGGGTTGTATTTATTTTGTATTTTAAAAGAAAAAAATTAATCTATATGTAATAGATATCTGCAGTTCTAAATAAAATCTTCCCTGCCCTCATTCTACTATGTATGTGGAAAAGGCCATTTTATTTAATGACTGTTAAAGTCAGAATTAAAAAAAAATGTTTTAAATGATTTGTGATTTTTCTGTTGAGAACAAGTACTTATTCAAAATTTCCCCCTACTTATCCATTTGGAAATGATATGTTATACTGGACATTCTTTTTAAGTATGCTTTATCATATGACCAATAAGGTCCTTTCAATTTCTCAAATTATATAATTGGGTCTTCCTTGCAAATCTCTATCTTTTTAATTTTTTATACCTCTTACTGCTATTGCTAAAAATTTTAAAGAATATTTCACCAAAATTTATTTTTAATTTTATTTTTTCATTATTAGTTCATTTTATTTTTCATTTTTAATGAAAAATTTTTCATTTTATATATTTTTGTCTTTTTAATACTATTGTATTTTCTAATTACATGTAAAGATAGTTTTCAACATAAATTTTTCTAAGATTTTTGAGTCACATTTTTTTCCCTTCTGTTCCTTACCTCCCAATTTCCCAAGGCAACAAGAAATCTGAGGTAGGTGATAAATATATATTCACATCAGTTATATTGAGAAAGTAAAAACAGAACAAAAACTATGAAAAAGAAATAAAACAAAACAAAAGGTGGAAATAGAATAATCTGCATCCAGTCTCCATAGCTCTCTGCTGGATTCAGATGACATTTTTTCATTCAAAGTTTATTGGAATTGTTTTGGATCACTGAATTGCTAAAAAGAGCTCAGTCTGGGATAGCTGATCTTCACACAATCTTGCTGTTCATGTGTACAGTATTCTTCTGGTTCTGCTCATTTTATTCAGCATCAATTCATATAAATCTTTTCAGACTTCTGAAATCAACTTGCTCACCATAATAGAGCAATAATATTCCTTTGTAATCATATAATTTAGCTTATTCATCAATCCCCCAATTGATGGGCCTCCATTCAATTTTCAATTCCTTGTTACCAAATAAGAGATACTATAAACGTTTTTGCACAAATGGATCCTTTCCTCTTTTTCATGATCTGTTTGGGATACAGACCTGAAAGCAACATTCTTGGACTAAAAGGTATACACTGTTATATAGCTCTCTGTGCTTAGTTCCAAATTGCCCTCCAGAAGGGATGGATCAGTTCACAACTTCACCAACAAATAAGTATCATTTCTTTTTTTTTTCTTTCTTTTTTTTTAAATAACTTTTTATTGATAGAACTCATGCCAGAGTAATTTTTTTTTCAACATTATCCCTTGCACTCACTTCTGTTCCGATTTTCCCTCTCCCTCCCTCCACCCCTTCCCCCAGATGGCAAGCAATCCTTTACATGTTGAATAGGTTACAGTATATCCTGGATACAATATACGTGTGCAGAACTGAACAGTTTTCTTGTTGCACAGGGAGAATTGAATTCAGAAGGTATAAATAATCCGGGAAGACAAATAAAAATGCAAGCAGTTTATATTCATCTCCCAGTGTTCTTTCTTTGGGTGTAGCTGCTTCTGCCCATCTTTGATCAATTGAAACTGAATTAGCTCTCTTTATTGAAGAGATCCACTTCCATCAGAATACATCCTCCAAACAGTATCATTGTTGAGGTATATAATGATCTCCTGGTTCTGATCATTTCACTTAGCATCAGTTCATGTAAGTCTCGCCAGTCTTCTCTGTCAAATAAGTATCATTTCACTTGGCACTTAGATATCTGTTCAGAAGATCAAGTAACACATTCTTTCTATTAATTCTGTTGCTGTTGTATTCTTCTGGGAAACTTTTAATCCATTAATTATCTCTCCAGTTTCTATCCAGTCTTCAAGACCAAAATGTTTTTTACCTGTGTAGAGATCACACTACTTTTTGTATTGTCATTGCTTTTTTGCTTCTCTTCTTCTTGGCAATTTTTTCCTGTGTATTTTCCTGTGTATTTCCTGTATTTCAATTGTCAATGAATTATTCTTTCTCTTTTGCTTTTTAGGTGAGATTTATAAATCATGGACTCAAAGTTTGGTTTTGTTATTTTTTTCTTTGCCAATTATTTCTGCCTTATGGTCCATAAATATTGCTTTCATGATTTTTTAAAAAACAATCCTATTATCTTTTATATATCCATATAAAGTATGAAATGATGAGTAATATGCTTATTATTATGAATGCCATTCCATTTAGATCTCAATGCTATGTATCTCAATACTATGGATTTCAACTCACAAAAGTATTACTTTAGCTTCAAATACAAACATTGAAAAGTCTTTGCTCTTCAAACATTTCATAATTTGTTTTTAACATTTAGTGTTTTACTTACTAATAGTGTTCGACAGCTCACATAGAATATAACCTCAGTAACTTTCTATATACTTCTGAAAAACAGTAAGTCTTTACTGGACATCTGAATAAGTATTACATGCTGAAGCTAGATAAGAATGATTTGAGATTAGAGATCTTAAAATATTCTTAAAGTGATTACACTTTATGTGTTATCTAAATACATGGAAACTGCCTTTCTCATTTGAGCATCATCATGGTATGATGGAAAAATAATAATAATAACAGTAAAAACAACAATAATATCTAGTGTTTCTAGATAGTTTTAAGATTTGAAACATGCTTTAAAAATATTATCTAATTTTGTCCTTACAACAAGTGTGGGAGGTAGGTGTTATTTTTATTCCCATTTACAAAAGAGAAAACTTAGCTCAACAAAGTTTAAGTGACTTGTTGAGGGTCATCCAGCTAGTAAGTTCTGAAGATAAGATTTGAACTTGGATCTTCTGAATTTCATTTCCATGGCTCTACTTGTTTTGCCACTTGGTTGTCACAGGGGCTCTGACTTTAAAATCAAACACCTAGGTTCACATTTTTCTGTATTATTTAGGATCAAGATGATTTTGGATAAATAATTTAACATTTCTGTATATCATTTTTCTTATATGTAAATAAGAGAGTTAGAGTAGATACAAGATAAATTAAATCTAAGGTTTTTTGGAGGGGTACAAATCTGCTATCCAAGACTATCCATCACAAGTCCAGAAAATTTCCTCAAGGACCAAATTCAATTACTTGATAAATAAATCCAAAGAAATTTAAGTTGATTCTTTGAATTTTCCCTTTTAATTATGTGGTTTAACTTGGGAGAATGAACTTTCTATGCTTCTACTTTTCTCAGATGATCAACACCCGGGTCCCTTTTGATTATTTCTCAATTTGCCTCTCATTGGATAGGGTTTCACTTGCCCTTCCCCTCCTGCTAAAAAGAAAAAATTCAGCCACATTGACCAAGGACAAACATGTTTTGGAAAGGCATGCCCTGTCTTTGAGAAGGTTTGTAATGAGGTGTCAAATTATCATCATAATTTTTCAAAAAGTGTTAACTTTTACAAGTTTTCTAGCTTGTATGAGAAATCCACACTCACAAAGAATAACCAATTTTATTTTAACACCCTACATTTTGCCACATAGGCAAGTGTTATATGAGGGGAGAAAGGAGATTCTGATACCAATTAAGTCAAGGTAACTGGAAATAATTTTCTTAAATAAAAAATGTTCCAGTCAGAA
This sequence comes from Antechinus flavipes, assembly GCF_016432865.1. Classification (NCBI taxonomy): domain Eukaryota; kingdom Metazoa; phylum Chordata; class Mammalia; order Dasyuromorphia; family Dasyuridae; genus Antechinus; species Antechinus flavipes. The sequence goes on from NC_067401.1 coordinate 267,511,189, forward strand.
ACCAATAGCTAAGAACTGGGCTAGAACACGGTGCTAATGAAACGATGCTGTAGGCTTAATTTTCAGTCACACTGCCAAGTTGGTTGAAGATGATCAGTAATTGATTTTTAGAGAAATCAAATGACTTGCACAAGATTCCACAGTGACAAAGCTCATACTAGAAATTAGATGTATTGATTCTCAGCTCAGCTCTCTTTTCTTTTATATACAAAACACGTAAACATGTATTCTACAAATAAGGCAATATTCCAACCTATCAGTGATCTTATAAATGGTTCAACTAGTTATCAGAGAATAGAATGTGAATGGCTTTCCACAAAACTGTTTCACTGTCTTTTATTGAAGTCCACATTCTTGTATGCCAGGGAGAGAGAGGCCAATATAATAAATTGCACAGTTGAATTTCCCAGACAGTCTGTTTTGATTAACATACACACACACACACACACACACACACACACACACACACACACACCACAAACACAAATGTGTTTTTTTTTCCCCTACAAGAGACAATATAAGATAATGGATAGAAAGCTGGCCTCTGACAGGAAGATTTCCTAACTGTAACTTTGGGCAAGTAATTTACCATATCAGTCCTCCAAACTCTTTTTTAAGATTCCAAATTGCAGAAGTAGCGACATGCATTCTTAGAAAGATTTTTCTCATTAGGGAATTTCCCAAACCCGGGAGATTACAAAGCCAATGGAGGCTTTGATAGGAATGGATATAGCATTGCGGAGATCCCATAATATTTTTTTTTTCTCCTGGAAACTTTAAAACCTCTTTTCTCAGACACAGAATAAATGTCTTTTCTTTCATCTTAAAATGAACTAATCATTTTTTGATTCAGTTCTCAGTTGGTCTTTGAAGTTTTTTTCTCCACCTTTAATTACCTTTGATGGCATGGTAAGACTCTTTCCTCTAGAAAGGTTTATATACTGAGTTTAAAACATAATAAATGAGAATTCTTAAGCTGGAAGAAGCATTTTAAACTGTAAGGACACATCACATTGACACACACTCAATAATAACATTTTGCAGCTTTTAACGAAGCTGATGAGAGCTTCTTTCCCCCACCCCCTCACCAGAGGCAGCTGCCCCTTCATGCTCATGTACTGTTTTTTGCTGATAGACTGATGTCTTTATTTAGGGAGTTATAAAGAATTGCTTCGAGTCATCAGCAGTTTCAAAAACTAGCCATTGAAGAAGGGATAAAGCCTATTCATAAGATGGATGACAGCTTTTCATTTGAGGATCATAGAGAAGGATATTTCCTTCTATAAAAATAGCATCTGCAGTGTAGTTTGCAACTTGCATTTTACAAGGGATCACCACTCTTTAAAACTACAGTGGAAACTGAAGACTAAGAGGGAAAGATATCCTTTCTTTTCAAATAAAAGGAACTATACATAACAAGTATGTGTCAAATCAACTTACATCATTTAATTTGCAGATATTTCTGAAACACGTGTTTGCTATCATAAATTTTTCTGCCAGAATACTGAAACTTAGAAGCAAAAACAAGCTAAGCCTCTAAAAAATTATCTTGCTTTAACAGATATGACTCCATCAAATTTTATTGATTTAAAAAGAATAATTTATGATTACAAAGTAAAGGGAAAGCTGAAAATGCCAAAATTAGGCCTAGGTAATTGCTTGTTTTACTTTGAATTCTGTTACCAAAACTCACAATATTAGATTCATGGTTGCAAGTATAAAACTAAGAATGCTTAGCAAATAAAAAAAAGAAAATTGAGGACATTTAACATACTTTATATTATATATTACTTATCTATTATAATTTTGGGGAGGCAATTGAGAACATTTACTCTTTTGGTGTGGAAATTTTTTTTTATTATATAATAGTATTATCAATTATGAAAAAAATAATATTATACTTAGAAACAATTTAAGGATTTTGATGAAAAAGAATACTTAATTACACTCGTATACCACAATTTGTAAGATTTTAAAATATATACATTGTTTTTTTTACAAAACTTCTACTGTCTCCTTACTGAACATCTTTAAAGGCTCTCAAAATAAATATACTAAGCTCTTTTTTATTATATCTTTTTATTTTCAAGATAGATGCATGGGTAATTTTTCAGCACTGACCCTTGCAAAACTTTCTGTTCCAAATTTTCTCCTCCTTACCCCCACCCTCTCCCCAGATGGCAGGTAGACCAACACATGTTAAATATGTTAAAGTATATGGAGAGCATTTAGTCTTGAAAAACACTTTTATAATGCTTCATATAATTTAGTCTTCTTGATTTGAAAACATAACAAAAAGAAATAAAAACATACAAATCAATCAACTAAACAAATAAAAAACATTGTGTTAACAATTACTATGAAGAAAAAATGATTTTCATAGATAAGTCAATGCAAAGCCTGGGATACCTAATATGGGGAAACAGAAATTACTAAGGAAACCCATTTCTATTAAAGTTATAACAAAAATGATTTTCAGATTAAGTCAAAGGGAGACAAGAAGATATTGGTGATTTTTATCAAAATGAAAATAATTTCTTAGCAAAATATTTGGGGAATGTTTTATATTTCTATTTGTATTTATTTTTTGTCCCCATTGAGAAAATGGTATACTAATAAATAAATTGATAAGATGCACAAAATTATACCAATTTCCATATTGGGATAAATTGCTGAAATGTGATTTAGCTCAATACTACAAAACAAATATTTTAAAATATATTTACGAGATCAAAATCAAACATGGTGCAATAGACTAAGAACTTGTTTAATTTACATCTCATTAAAAAGCTATGAGGAATATAATCTAGGCTAGGTTTGGGGAAAAATAAAAACAAAACAAACTCATGGTAAATATGATTAAAGAATATATCAATGTCAAATATTTTTTTTTTTAAATGATGAGAACAAAAGGAGAACACATTCAATGCTGAAACTTCTCTAAATATATAAAAGTTGTAAGGATACATTTTATAATTTTTGTTCTAGTTAATTTGTACACCTGTAAATGTCATCTATTCCCACTATAAGTTTCTTGAAAACATAGACAGTCACTTTTGCCTCTGATTTCTCTTTGCTTAGCACAGGCCTTCTTATATATTGGCTAGTTGATGCAGAAATTCAATATGTTTGCACTACTTGTATCGGGAATTATGTTAAGCATTGAAAATACACAAATTGTTATATTATTGAGGTCAGTTACAGATAAACAAACACAAAACATACATATATATTTATATATGCATTTGTATATGCATCGACCTGTATGTATATGTTTATGCATTATGTATGTTTGTATGTATATGTACACAATGCATTTTGAGAATATAGCACCAATACTCAGGACTACCAAAAAAGACCTTATTAGGACTGAGAGCTTTACCTGAAACAACCTAAGGATTTTATAAGATGCAAGTGAAGAGGAAGTATGTTCTATGTAGAAAGGGCTACACCTGTACCAAGGAAGGAGCAAAGAAATATGGCATATGGGGCGCAACAAAAAAAGTTAGTTTAGTTAAATTACAGAGAGGATAATGTAAAATTAGGCTGGAAAAGTAGATTAAAGACACATTTAAAAGCCAAATAAAGTATTTTATATACTGCAGATAGTGGAGAGACAATGACATTTCTTTAGTAGATATGTGCAGTTTAATGTGGAATTTTGTTCAGTAAATGCAATATTAAAAACCTATCCCCAAGTATTTGTTCTCTAAAAACAGATTGAACTTGGTCAGACCTTTTTTCTTCAATTAGGATTTATAATATATGATTGAAACATACTTTTATTAAAATTTTAATTTATCAAGTTATCATATAGAACTTGAAATAATCTTTTTTGTTTGTTTGTTTGTTTGTTTTTTTTCTTAAATGAAAAACATGTACAGCCTATCAAAGAGTGCATAATTGGATGCAATTATGGAAAGATGCATTTGGTCTGATTATTCCTGACATTTTGCTTATCACAGTAAAATCTTCAGATAAATAAAATAGCTTTTCACTTCCCTTCACAACAAAGGAATAACTTGGTGATCACAATGATTGGGGGATTTTGAAACTATGTTAAATTCATATGGTAATGAACAGCTGGGATGTTTTAGTGACTCATTTGCTAAAGAGAAGACAATTCCCAGGTTTCTTTACCATCACTGAAAACTTGCAGAAAGTTTCAAACTGAGCCTCTCAAAAGCCAAAAAATAAAATAAAAATAAATAACCTCCCCCCAAAATATCAGTACATCTTGTTAATTATTTATCCAATCTAAAATAGTTTTAATGTATGTTCCAGGATGGGCTTTATGAGAAAAAACTAAAATGGACATCTGTATTTATGATATTTTATCTCCTCTAATCTTTAAACATAGGCAAATATTTAAATGCCTGTTTATAGATTCAGGTATGAATTAGAATTGCTTACTCTTTAAGTGATGACATAAGTGTGGGTCAAGCTGGAGGAGAATTTAATCCTCAAATCAACTCTAAACATGTATCAAATATCTATTTATTGATGAAACAGGACTAGATGGGTAATGCAAAGGATAAAGTACTTTCCCCATTCTTAAGGAAATTGCATTTGGAGGATCTTAAAAAATGAAAGGCATGGAAAAATTGCTCCTTAACTTTCTTCCGTGATTAAAAATCTTAGAATTATCTATAAAGGGGTAAGAAAGATTTTTCCTCCTGAAATGTTTTGAAATGAATTGTAAAAACAGGTCAAAAAGTATACCAATGGTAGGTGTCTTGAAAAATATAGCTTTTTTTCAAGAAGTACATTGGTTCATGCTTGAATAAAAAAAGAAATTCCAAAACCAAGTGACAATATTTAGGGCAATATTCTCTTCAGCTTTTTTAAGATGAAAAATCCAAATATTAAACTATCCACCATTAATAGTAACAGTTAATTATGTGAGTTTTTTTTTTTACTGTTTGTACTTTGCTGTTTGTGAGTTCCTTGACTATTGATCTGAGTCAGTGGGTTGTGTCTCGGTTATTTGAGTGTGAGTTTCTTGAAGTCAATAACTATATCTTATTTATTTCTTAGGCAAATAACATTACATATAAGATTGAACAGCTAGGGTCCTATTACCTTTTCCTTAAGTGAATGAATGAGTAATAGCTTAGAGGACAAGAGTCAAGGATAATTTTGCATATAACATTTTTCAAGATTTCATAGACACTTTTAATTTTGAAAATGAGCACATTGGGGGAACTTGTACTTGGGTACAACTTAATTTACTAATATAATGCATAATCATAAATATAAATGTTAACATGCTACTGCATTTCTATAGATAGCTTATTGTATATGATAATGCAATTCATTTGATACCAATTAACCTTATGATATATACAAAAATCATCTATTTAATCAATGCATCAACAAAGTAATCAATCAATCAATAAAAATATCTTAGGAATTTAAAAAAGGGAAGCTAGATGGTGCAGTGGATAGAACACTGGCCCTGGTGTCAAGAGGACTTGAGTTCAAATATGTTCTTAAATACTTACTAGCTGTAAGACTCTGGAAAAGTCACTGTCACTGTTTACCTCAGTTTCCTCATCTGTAAAATGAGCTGGAGAAGGAAATGGGAAATCGCTCCAGTATTTTTAACAAGTAAACCCCAAATAAAGTCAAGGAAATACACACCACTAAAATGATTCAAAAACACATATGCCAGGCATCATGATAAGTCTTGGTGACATACACACACACTCAGACACACACAGACACACACACACACACATAGACACACACACACACACACACACACACACACAAAGAGAAAAATAGTGTATCTGCCCTTACAGAGTAAATATAGAAATAGGTAATTCAAAATATACATAATTATGTACATAATAAATAGATCAAACAGACAGCAAGTGATCTCAAAGATTTAGTAATGGTAGCTGGAATAAAAATTAAAATTCTATGTAAATATCAGATTAATAACCATGTGGACCATGGAGTAGATCATGATGGTCTGCTGAAGATGGTAATATCGAAATAAATAAATAAATAATAAATTTACTCTCGAAGGAAATAAGAAAAACCAAAACTCGTGTGTGTTTGTACGTGTGTGTGTATGTAAGGACTTGTATAAAATTCTAGGCATGAAGGATATCTATGCATACAAGGATGAAGCAAGATAAAATCTCCAAAGACTACTGGACTTGGAATCAAGGAAAATGGGTATAAAGTTCTATGACTAGAAAGAACCTTGGAGACCCTCTAGTCCAAAGCCATGATTTTACAAATGGGAAAAAAAAAACAAAAACAAAAACAGACAAGCAAAGTAGGAGCTCTGCTATTTATAATTAGGATTGAGTTTAGTAATCTGACATTTACATAGAATTTTAAGGCTTCAAAAATGATTTAGATAGAAAATCTCATTTGCTCATAATCACCTTTAGTAAGTAGGTACTAAAGATATCATTCCCATTTTGCAGATGGCAAGATAGAGACTTAATGAGGCTTTAGTGACACAAACATAGATCTGTCATGTGTCAGAAAGAAGATTCAAATCCAGGTCTGTCTGACTTTTAGACTAACATTTTATCTTATACTCCACTATGTAACTTGAGATTATGTTTTATTTCATCCTTCTAGGCTTTAGTTTCCTTTTCTGATTTATAATATCCCTGTTAAATCTGAGATATATGAGCTTGTGGTCCTACAAATTCATTCAATACAGCCCTATTATAAAGAACAAAAAGCAAAATTATCAGAAATACATTAGAAGGACCACAAGTAATCTGCCACATTTTTAAACTATGAGGTTTGGAAAAATTTTAAACAGGCTTTAAAAAAAAGTTGTGAGTGCTTCCATTTAAATTCTGCTTGTGTATTTAAAATCATTTAAAACCACCTGTTTGTGCCTTCAATTTCTCATGTTGCACACATAAATGTGAATTTTTGCAAGCAAAAACAGATGCACTCCTAAATTGTGTCAGCATATTTTCAAAAGCCTACTGAAAATGTGTCCTCATATGTCTGCAGACTTTGGTATAACTTACATCAGTGAGCTGTATAAATTGGTTTCTTGAATTTCCATTAATGCAAATTTTCCTGCCAAGAAAACACCCTGAAAGGACCTGTGAAATCATAAGAGGGAGGATAACTTTTCTAGGAGCAAGTTAAAAGGGACAAAATTCATGGTGGCCTCTTTTTTACCCCCCTCCATGAACTGAGCTTGTTTGAAAAAGAGATGCATGTGATGACTTAGTACCAAAATATATGGTTTGTTTTTATGCATTGATAGCACATGCCACTGTGTATAGCAGCTGCTGTATAGTAGGCTGAGAGAGTACTTTAAACATATGTAGAAGTCATGAAGGAAAGTTAAAGATAGATGGCTAAAATATCTGCAATATGCAGAATTAACAGGAAAGAAATTCGCTATTCCTTCAGGGCCTTGTGGAGCTTTTACCTTTCTTATGAGCCTTCCTTGGCATGCTCAACTAAAAGCATCCTCTTTTTCTATGCTATATTTCTATTTCTTTCTTTGACTTCTGTATTCCTAATTCATATTCTCATTATGGTATCATACTTCCATCAAAACAAACAAACAAACAAACAAAACAACAACAACAACAAAAAAAACAATATGATGTCTTAAGTCAGAAAACCTAGGTTCTTCCTTTGATGATTATTACCTGGGTGATCTTAGGGAAACTATATTTCTCCAGGTCTTTGACATAAATGTGAAATTTGGACTAGATGGTCTCTCAGGTACCTCCAGTTTAAGATCTATAATCTTTTACATTTATTCAGATTCTACCCATGTTACTTGAAACCCATTTGATTTTGGATAAGTCATTTGCCTTTTCTAGATTTCTGCTTCCTAAACTGTGGGGCATTTAGAATGGAGTCAGCAAGCATAAGTGTGTATCCTTATTCTATTATCGAATTTCAAGAAAGTTACTTTTCTTCTCTGTCCTTCAGTTTCCTCTTCTGTAAAATGGAAATAAAAATGAGTATATCTACTTCAAAGAATCCATAAGAATATCAAATGCAGTCAGGCATTGTAATGGGCTGAAGCTCTTGAGTCATTGCACTGAGGTCCCAAGCACATGAGGCTAAATAGCAATTGGACAATACTCTATTAATATATGCTTGGAGAAAGAACAGCCCCGCTCACTTTCTGTGCAAGTTTTGATGTGTTGTATAGGAGATGATGCAGAGATGATTTGGTGGGTGGAGTAAGAGAGGCAGAGGCACTGCTGGCCAGATTCATATCATGACTGCTCTCACTTCGTATTGCCATTCCCTTTCACCTCCGCAAAGAATAAAAATCAAGGATTTTCCCTTATTTTGACTCCGGCTGATTTTAAAATACTCTGGATACTAAACACGGTCATCACAATGCATATGATACTTAGAGCATGAAATGGTACAGAATACAATCATTATAAAATGCTACTTTACTTTCTACTAATTTGTAATTTCCTTAAGGACAGAGTAGGCTATTTTGTATCACAATATCACCAACAACTAAAAAAAGTATCTTTTATTTTTATGAAAATCTTACTCCATGATTTAGAGACTACCCTCCTGTTCCCAAAGTGCATAATTAAATTACAATAACTTGAAGCAGTAAATTTGAATCTATTTCCTATTTGATTGAATTATTCCCCAACCAAGTGATCTAGCTAAAAATTTTTGTGGGATTCTGTGAACCTAATATCTTTCCCTCCTTCTCCACCCCCCCTGTTTCTCTTTCTCTCTCTCTCCTATATATATATTCTATTTGATTTCAATATCTTTGATCCTTTTGCATTGATGCATCTTACATCTTAAACATTTTCTTATAAAAGAACAAAACCAAGCTAACAAAAAAAAAAAAAGGAAGAAAGGAAGGAAGGGAAATTGATGAATGGTTGAATGATTAGATTTTCAGTGCCATTCTTCAATTTAGAATTAAGATATAACAATGAGAAGAGCAGATAGTTTTTGAAGTTCATGAATCTGGATTTAATTCCTATTCCTTTATTATTTGCTTCCTGCATGATTTTGAGCAAATTGTCCAAACTTATCTGGGCCTCATTTTCCTGATCTGTAAAACAAAGAGATGGGAATAGATGTCATTTATATCCCTTCCATTTGTAAATCTATAGTCTATCTTTTTTAACCCAGTCACCTATACCTGATACTTTTATTCCTGAATCTTATGCTCCTTTCTTAACTTTCTACAATGTAGCTTTTTACATTTTCCACTGAAATTGTTTTCTTTAAATTTAAAAGTGGTCTGCATCAAGCTAAATCTAAATGATTTTTCATAATCTTCAACTACTTAGTTTAATTTGATATTATTGCTCAATCTTGAAAGATTTCCATCTTTTGGCTTTAATGACATTTTTTTTTTTTGCATTTTTCAGTTTCTTTTTTCTCTTTAATTAGTTTTTTCAATCTCTTTTCTTTAGATTTTCTTCCTCCTCACAACTCCCAATTGTGTGTATCCAAAAAGACTTCTCAGAGATTTCCTCCCTTAGAGACTTACTCTTTCTCATACATAGAGTTACATCACTATAAAATGCTTTTCATAGAAAAAAGGTTGAATTGTAAATCACTATGTTCAGATTAATACTATTTGTGATTTGCATTCTCCTTATCTTTTTGTCCTAATTCTGCCTTCTAATTGTGACTTTGGTCAAATCACTTAACAAATATCACTTTTTTCCCCCTCATTTGTAAAAGTAACAAGCTCAATTTTTCAAATACTTCCTCTTTTAATATTCTATGATTCTGCAACTCCCTGGGTTCTATCTTTCCCCTTGCCCTATCATTCAATAGCAATGGTAGAGTTAGAGCTAAGAGAGATTTCAGTCTATCTTGGAGATTCAAGAAGGAAAAAATCCTTGGCTTAAAATCAATGGTACATTGTGGAATCTGGTTCTACCAATTAGAATCTTGTGAAGACATTGAATTTCTCAAAGCTTTTAGATTCTTTGCTATAAAATGGAGGATAGGAATAATTGGAATATCTCTTTTAATGAGTTATTGTGAAGATTAAATAAGATGATGTATCTAATGACATTTGTTAATTCTAATGCATTCTGCTCTGATTTCATTATTTTATGATGCAGAGACTGAAGTCCAAAGACTTGCAGGTCACACATGTAATTAGTTCCAGTCCCTGAACTAGATCCCAAGATCTCTGATTATAGAGAAAGCACTCTTTTCATTGCAATATTTTTTCCTAAATATTTTGGCACTTATTTTAAACTCAACATGCTCCAAAATCATGATTTTTGCTATCAATTCATTTGCTCCTATGACTAGTGCTTCTTTTCAATTCCCTCATTTCTGTTCTTAATATCATCTCTTCCCCAATCTCTCAGACTTAGAGTCTGTAATTTTCCCCCTTTCCTTTTACCCTTGTGCCCAGAAAGCTACAATGTCCTTCAGTTATCCTTTTTTTTTTTTTCTTATGTCTATTTATTCTTCTTCATTTCCATTGTTTCCACTCTCATCTGAACCAGGATCACTTCATGGTTCAATTCATTTTCTCCTCAGACTTAAAAATGAAAGGCTTTTAATTTTTTCTTAATTTGATTTTTTAAAAATATTGTGACCTTTGGAGCACTTGATAAATCTAGCATTTTGTAATGACCGCGTATTTAAAATCAGCCGGAGTCAGGAACTCAGGTTAAGGGAAAAATCTTCAGTCTTTATTGAAGTGAACAGGTGAAAAAAGATTACGATAGCAATATGGGCAAGAAGGATTGTGATAGCAATATGGGCAGCTGCAACAGGAAGCCAGCTAGCAGAGCGAGAGAGCTCTGAGCTCTACTCCCCTTCCTTTTTCATTCCCCTGCCTCCACCCACCAGAATTGTCATTTCCTATAAAACACATCAGGACTAGCACAAAGAGTGGGCAGGGGCCATTCTTTCTCCAAGCTTATATATTAATAGAGTATGGTCCAATTACTATTTAGCCTCGTATGCTTGGGACCTCAGTGCATCAACTCAAGCCTCAGCCCATTACAGCTTTTTATCTTTAATTCCTGTAAATCTTGCCCAGATTGGTCTCCTCTTATTTCTCTAATGCATCCTGAGCACTACTGCCAGATCAAAATGCAGTCTTTTCATCGTGACTTATTTCTGCTTAAGAACCTATTTTTTTTTTATTCCTAACAGAAGAAATATAAGCTTCATTGCTGACATTAAAGAACTACCATCATTTACTCCCATCTGACTTACCCAGTCACCTCTCTCCCACAAGTCTAGGACATGTTGATTCTTCTCTCACAATTTCTCTAGAATCTATCTCTTTTTCATGACTCAATCAGCCACTAACCTGATTTGTTCCTTTATGATTTCAAACTTGGACTCATAACAATAGCATATTATTTGACTTTCCTTTACTATTTAGCCTCCCCAAAGCAACTACATCATGTTATTTCCTCACTCAACAAGTTTTGGTGATAATTGCCATTGGATAAAATTTAAGTCTCTGACTTTGAATCTTAAAGACAGAAAACTATGGGACTCCAGTTTACTTTTGCAATCTTATTTCACATTATTCTTTTTTATATAACTATTTTTCAGCCAAGAGGGCCTTTTTCTTGTACTTCACATGCAAAATCCCATCTCCCACCTTTCTCCTTTTGTTCAGTCTACCACTCCTTCCTCAAATGCTATCACTTCTTATAGGTAACTAAAGAAATTACCTCTCAAAATTCCTCATACATAAAATTCACTGAGATTTCTCAAGTTTATAGTGCCTTTCCTCTTAGAAATTACTTTGAATCTACTTTGTGTGTGTATACACATAGTTATGCAATCTATACATAACTGTGTACAAATCATTTCTCCAAAGTAAGTACTAAGATCCCTGAAGGTAAGAGGTGTTTTAGTTTCTATTTTTATGTCCCTAGCACTTTATATGTGGGACAATGATTTTCCACTATTCCTTATAATTCCTTGAGATTAACATCAGTCCATTGCATGTTTATTTTTACTTTTATACATGTGCATTCTCTCTTTTTTGGAATACTCTTCTTTTTCAGTTAACTCTTTGCCTAAAATTAATTGTACAGTTAAATACATTATGAACTATTTGTTATCTCAATTTCTTATAATTTTATTCTATATATTTCATATATTTACCATATATTCTATCAGCTCAGCTCAATTTTGAACAATCCTTTCCTGCTACTATTTTTCCATCAAATTTCCAGATTTATAATGTTATTGTTTAATAAATGCTCATTGAATGGATTAATGAAAGAATGAAAATTATTTGACCTACATAATTACCATTCTTCTTTCAAAAAATGAATGTCTGTTTTTACAAAACTGACTACAAAGAAATGTATCAATTGATATTTGAGTAGTGAGATGTTAAAGAAATGAGTATTAAATGAGATCCTAAAATCTTTCCAGGAGAAATTGTTGCATGAAGTCATTAAATCAATCAACAATCAAACACTAATTTCTTCCTTTGTGCCCAGATACTATGCCATGTTATGTGAATAGAAATATAAGCAGAATGAAAGGCACTCTCTACCCTCAAAGATGTAACATTCTATTAGAAGGATGAAATGGGGTAGAAGCTACTTAGCGTGGAGGAATGAAAGAGAAAATCTGAAGTCACACCAAATGAGGAATGACAGAACTGTCTGGTCTGCCCACACTATTTATATGGAAGTTCTGGGAGAAGCTAATTGAAGGGAGAGGAGAGGGAGATATCAGAGAGAGAGAAAGAAAAAGATAGAGAGAGAGAAAGAGAGAGAGAGAGAGAGAGAGAGAGAGAAAGAGAGAGAGAGAGAGAGAGAGAGAGAGAGAGAGAGAGAGACAGAGACAGACAGAGACAGAGAGAGGGGGGAGAAAAGAAAAAGTATGACAAAGAGGATACAGAGACAATTGCTCTCAATGTGTGAATTTGAGAGCTGAAGTATCTAAGATCAAGTGATTTCTGAGTCCTGCTAGAAAAAAGTAAAGGAAAAAGCTGAGGAGTAATGCTAGAGTCACACTTAATCTCTACATTGATAACCCATAAAAACCAAATCAAAAACAAAATAAAACAACTTTTCATCCTTTACAATTATTTTTATTGCTTATTATTATTTTTGTTATAATTTAGGAATTCTATATAACTTTTTTTTAATTTTTAAATAAAACCTTAGAATGCAGAAAATAAAAACATAATGAATGGTAGGAATTGGCATTACATATTTTCCAAGTTTCACACATAGGTGAATCATGTTATCTTGGGTATCACTTTGAATATCTCCGATGCATGTGAAATGACCGATGACTAGCTCAACTAATGCAATGTTTAGAAAGATTCCTCATTAGTTTGCCAAGAGTGAATAATTGTGCATACATTGCAACTTTTTGAGAGTGTCTATTTTATTTTGAGAGGTTTCAATTTGTATCTGTTTTAAAAAGTACCAACACCAATAAATTACACCTTTGAAACATTAAATTCCAATGAAATTTATAGTAAAGGATGATTTAATATTCATAAAGTTATTAGTTTCTTTAGGTATATTCGATATTCAAATGCATCTATGATCTTCTTGATTCAAATGATCAAAATAATAACTATCACAAATCATTCATGCCTCTTCATCTTACATGGATTTTGTCAATGTCCTCCTATGTCTGAAATGGTGTTAACTTACTGTGTTATAAGTTTTCATTCACTCTTGATGTTAGAAAGGTGTTATTGAAACATTCTGATTGTCCACCTGTTATCCCTCACTCTCACCACTTGAATTTCTTTTTTTTCTTTTTTCATTATATAATTTCTTGCTAGCATCTTTTTTTGTTTCTTATTTTCTTTTGACTTTCTTATTGATTTCTAATAACAGTCTCCTCACACTCAATGAGTACCTCTCCATGGTCTCTTAGTGATTTTAATATTAATATTCTTTGATTTGTTGTCATATAGCTACATCAATAAGTTGCCACTAAAAATAATATAAGCATTTTTTCTTTTGGTGTTTAGAATCATGTAATTTTGCAAAATCAAGGCAGCCTGCTCTCCTGTATATCTCTGAACCTAACTTTTTACAATTATGCTATCTTAGACTTCCGGTTAAGATGGCGGAGAGGAGGCTCACAGTTGCATAAGCTCCGCGCTTTCTCTCACTATCCACTTCATTACAAGCCTCTGAATCAATGCTTGACTGAAAAAAACCCACAAATAGTTACCAAGAGAAGCCATCCTTGAGATCCGCCAAGAAAGGTCTGTCTTTACTGGAGGGCTGGGGCGGTTTTAGATCGGGCGCAGGCGGCGGGCAGCGGCAGTGAGGGCACAGGAGCAGACTGGAGAGGGGGTGGGGAGTGATCGCAGCCGTCTCTGCGGGGAGAGCTTCGCTACAGGTTTGGAACCTGCAGCAAATCAGCAGCCCAGCAGAGAAGCTAAAAACACCGGGGCTGAAGAACACAACCCCAAACAGCTGGATTATCTCAGGACCTGGCCGCCCCCCCTTCCCCCCCCCAGTGACTCAGCACGCTTTGGGATCTCAGAGCGCAGGCGCAGCACAGTCCTGCTAGTGCCTCACTGCTGCCCCCTGCAGTCTGTAGAGGAAGCTCGATAACACACCCAGCCCCCCCCCCAAAGAAAGACTCCAGTTTTTTCTGTTTTTCTTTGGTAGTTTGTCTCTGATTAATAGACAGAATGAGCAAGAAGCTGAAGAGGACTTTAACCCTTGACAGCTTCTACACAGATAGAGAGCAGACTCTAAATCCTGAGGAGACTAAAAACAGGCAGTCCCCAGGTGAATCCCCAAAGGAGGAGATTGTCTGTTCCTCAGCACAGATGAACCTCATAGAAGTGATTAAAAAGGCTCTCACAAGGGAGCTAGAAGAAAAATGGGGAAAGCAGAGTGAGGCTTGGGAAAAGGAGAGGGAGGCTTGGCAAAAGAGCCTGGAGAAAGTTAAAGAGAGAGTGGATAAAGAAGTAAAATCCTTGAAAAATAGGATTAGTGAACTGCAAACAGAAAACAGCTCTCTAAAAAACAAAATTGGCGAAATGGAAAAAAATTCCACAGAACAAAAGAACTCAATTGGACAATTAGAGAAAGATTTTAAAAAAGTGAGTGAAGAGAATACTTCACTGAAAATCAGAATTGAACAAGTGGAATTGAATGACTCGAGGAGACAAGAAGAATCAGTCAAGCAAATCCAAAAAAATCAAACAATGGAGAAAAATGTGAAATACCTTCTGGGGAAGACAACAGACCTGGAAAACAGATCCAGGAGAGACAATCTGAGAATCATTGGACTCCCAGAAAAACATGATGAAAAAAAGAGCCTGGACACTGTCTTCCAGGAAATTATCAAAGAGAACTGCCCAGAAATCATAGGAACAGAGGAAAAAATAAACATTGAAAGGATTCATCGATCACCCACTGAAAGGGATCCTAAAATCAAAACACCAAGGAATATAGTGGCCAAATGCCAGAACCCTCAGATGAAAGAAAAAATTTTGCAAGCGGCTAGAAAAACCCAATTCAAGTATCAAGGAGCCACAATAAGGATCACCCAGGATCTGGCAGCATCCACATTAAAAGATCGAAGGGCCTGGAATATGATATTCCGAAAGGCTAAGGAACTTGGTATGCAACCAAAAATAACTTACCCAGCGAGAATGAGCATCTTTTTCCAGGGAAGAAGATGGACATTCAACGAAGTAAGCGAATTTCATCTATTTCTGATGAAAAAACCAGAACTTAACAAAAAGTTTGATCTACAAATATAGAACTCAAGAGAAATCTAAAAAGGTAAAGATTAATCTTGGGAACTATATTTTGACTATATAGATGTATAAAGAATACATGTATACCTTGTTCTAGAAATTGATGTGGAAAGGACATTGTACCAGAAAAAGGGTAAAGTGGGGGTAGTACACCTCATGAAGAGGCATAGGAAACCTATTATATCTGAGAGAAAGAATGGAGGGGGATGAATATAGTGGGTATCTTACTGCCTTCAGAATTGGCTTTAAGTGAAAAATCTTAAGACATATTCAATCTATGGTGAAACTTCTCCCATCTCATTGAAAAGTGAGAAGGGAAAAGTGGAAAGGGAAGGAATAAGCTAAGCGGAAGGGAATACGGGAACTGGGAGGGAAAGGGGTAAGATGGGGAGGAACTCTAAGGCGGGGGGAGGGACACTAAAAAGGGAGGGCTGTGAGAAGCAAGGGGTGCTCACAAGCTTAATACTTGGAAGGGGGGGAAAGGGGAAAGAAGGGAGGAAAGCATAAACCGGGGTTAACAAGATGGCAAGTAATACAGAATTGGTCATTCTAACCATAAACGTGAACGGGGTAAACTCCCCCATAAAGAGGAAGCGGTTAGCAGAATGGATTAAAAGCCAGAATCCTACAATATGTTGTTTACAGGAAACACACCTGAAGCGGGGAGATACATGCAGGTTAAAGGTAAAAGGTTGGAGCAAAATCTACTATGCTTCAGGTGAAGTCAAAAAAGCAGGGGTAGCCATCCTGATCTCAGATCAAGCTAAAGCAAAAATTGACCTAATTAAAAGAGATAAGGAAGGACACTATATCTTGCTAAAGGGTAGCATGGATAATGAAGCACTATCTATATTAAACATATATGCACCAAGTGGGGTAGCATCTAAATTCTTAAAAGAGAAACTAAGAGAGCTGCAAGAAGAAATAGACAGTAAAACTATAATAGTGGGAGATCTTAACCTTGCACTCTCAGAATTAGATAAATCAAACCACAAAATAAATAAGAAAGAAGTCAAAGAGGTAAATAGAATACTAGAAAAGTTAGATATGATAGATCTCTGGAGAAAATGTAATGGAGACAGAAAGGAATACACTTTCTTTTCAGCAGTTCATGGAACCTATACAAAAATTGACCATATATTAGGACATAAAAACCTCAAACTCAAATGTAGTAAGGCAGAAATAGTAAATGCGTCCTTTTCAGACCACGATGCAATGAAAATTACATTCAACAAAAAAGCAGGGGGAAGTAGACCAAAAAATAATTGGAAACTAAATAATCTCATACTAAAGAATGATTGGGTGAAACAGCAAATCATAGACATAATTAATAACTTCACCCAAGAAAACGATAATAATGAGACATCATACCAAAATGTATGGGATGCAGCCAAAGCGGTAATAAGGGGAAATTTCATATCTCTAGAGGCCTATTTGTATAAAATAGAGAAAGAGAAGGTCAATGAATTGGGTTTGCAATTAAAAATGCTAGAAAAGGAACAAATTAAAAACCCCCAGTCAAACACTAAACTTGAAATTCTAAAAGTAAAAGGTGAGATCAATAAAATTGAAAGTAAAAAAACTATTGAATTGATTAATAAAACTAAGAGTTGGTTCTATGAAAAAACCAACAAAATAGACAAACCCTTAGTAAATCTGATTAAAAAAAGGAAAGAGGAAAATCAAATTGTTAGTCTTAAAAATGAAAAGGGAGAACTCACCACTAACGAAGAGGAAATTAGAGCAATAATTAGGAGTTACTTTGCCCAACTTTATGCCAATAAATTCGACAACTTAAATGAAATAGAAAAATACCTCCAAAAATACAGCTTGCCCAAACTAACAGAGGAAGAAGTAAATATCCTAAACAGTCCCATCTCAGAAAAAGAAATAGAACAAACTATCAATCAACTCCCTAAGAAAAATCCCCAGGACCAGATGGATTTACATGTGAATTCTACCAAACATTTAAAGAACAATTAACTCCAATGTTATATAAACTATTTGAAAAAATAGGGATTGAAGGAGTCCTACCAAACTCCTTTTATGACACAGATATGGTACTGATACCTAAACCAGGTAGGCTGAAAACAGAGAAAGAAAATTATAGACCAATCTCCCTAATGAATATTGATGCTAAAATCTTAAATAAAATATTAGCAAAAAGATTACACAAAATTGTCACCAGGATAATACACTATGACCAAGTAGGATTTATACCAGGAATGCAGGGCTGGTTCAATATTAGGAAAACTATTAGCATAATTGACTATATCAATAACCAAACAAACAAAAACCACATGATCATCTCAATAGATGCAGAAAAAGCATTTGATAAAATCCAACATCCATTCCTAATAAAAACACTTGAGAGCATAGGAATAAATGGACTTTTCCTTAAAATAGTCAGGAGCATATATTTAAAACCATCAGTAAGCATCATATGCAATGGGGAAAAACTGGAACCTTTCCCAGTAAGATCTGGAGTGAAGCAAGGTTGTCCACTATCACCATTATTATTTAATATCGTATTAGAAACACTAGCCTCGGCAATAAGAGTCGAGAAAGATATAAAAGGAATTAGAGTAGGCAATGAGGAAACCAAACTATCACTCTTTGCAGATGATATGATGGTATACCTAGAGAACCCCAGAGATTCTACCAAAAAGCTATTGGAAATAATTCATAATTTTAGCAAAGTAGCTGGCTACAAAATAAATCCCCATAAATCCTCAGCATTTTTATACATCACCAACAAAACCCAACAGCAAGAGATACAAAGAGAAATTCCATTCAGAATAACTGTTGATACCATAAAATATTTGGGAATCTATCTACCAAAGGAAAGTCAGGAATTATATGAGCAAAATTATAAAAAAGTCTCCACACAAATAAAGTCAGACTTAAATAATTGGAAAAATATTAAGTGCTCTTGGATCGGCCGAGCGAACATAATAAAGATGACAATACTCCCTAAACTAATCTATTTATTTAGTGCTATACCAATCAGACTTCCAAGAAAATATTTTATTGATCTAGAAAAAATAACAACAAAATTCATATGGAACAATAAAAAGTCGAGAATCTCAAGGGAATTAATGAAAAAAAAATCAAATGAAGGTGGCCTAGCTGTACCTGATCTAAAATTATATTATAAAGCAGCAGTCACCAAAACCATTTGGTATTGGCTAAGAAATAGATTAGTGGATCAGTGGAAAAGGCTAGGCTCACAAGACAGAATAGTCAATTATAGCAATCTAGTGTTTGACAAACCCAAAGCCCCTAACTTCTGGGAAAAGAATTCATTATTTGATAAAAACTGCTGGGATAATTGGAAATTAATATGGCAGAAATTAGACATGGACCCACACTTAACACCATATACCAAGATAAGATCAAAATGGGTCTATGACCTAGGCATAAAGAACGAGACTATAAATAAATTAGAGGAACATAGAATAGTTTATCTCTCAGACTTGTGGAGGAGAAAGAAATTTGTGACCAAAGATGAACTAGAGACCATTACTGATCACAGAATAGAAAATTTCGATTACATCAAATTAAAAAGCTTTGTACAAATAAAACTAATGCAAACAAGATTAGAAGGGAAGCAACAAACTGGGAAAACATTTTCACAGTTAAAGGTTCTGATAAAGGCCTCATTTCCAAAATATATAGAGAACTGACTCAAATTTATAAGAAATCAAGCCATTCTCCAATTGATAAATGGTCAAAGGATATGAACAGACAATTTTCAGAGGATGAGATTGAAACTATTACCACTCATATGAAAGAGTGTTCCAAATCATTATTGATCAGAGAAATGCAAATTAAGACAACTCTGAGATACCACTACACACCTGTCAGATTGGCTAAGATGACAGGAAAAAATAATGATGAATGTTGGAGGGGATGCGGGAAAACTGGGACACTAATGCATTGTTGGTGGAGTTGTGAACGAATCCAACCATTCTGGAGAGCAATCTGGAATTATGACCAAAAAATTATCAAATTGTGCATACCCTTTGATCCAGCAGTGTTTCTATTGGGCTTATATCCCAAAGAAATACTAAAGAAGGGAAAGGGACCTGTATGTGCCAAAATGTTTGTGGCAGCCCTGTTTGTAGTGGCTAGAAACTGGAAAATGAATGGATGCCCATCAATTGGAGAATGGCTGGGTAAATTGTGGTATATGAATGTTATGAAATATTATTGTTCTGTAAGAAATGACCAGCAGGATGAATACAGAGAGGACTGGCGAGACTTACATGAACTGATGCTAAGTGAAATGAGCAGAACCAGGAGATCATTATACACTTCGACAACGATATTGTATGAGGACATATTTTGATGGAAGTGGATTTCTTTGACAAAGAGACCTGAGTTTCAATTGATAAATGACGGACAAAAGCAGCTACACCCAAAGAAAGAACACTGGGAAACGAATGTAAACTATCTGCATTTTTGTTTTTCTTCCCGGATTATTTATACCTTCTGAATCCAATTCTCCCTACGCAACAAGAGAACTGTTCGGTTCTGCAAACATATATTGTATCTAGGATATACTGCAACATATCCAACATATAAAGGACTGCTTGCCATCTAGGGGAGGGGGTGGAGGGAGGGAGGGGGAAAAAAATCGGAACAGAAACGAGTGTCAATATAATGTAATTATTAAATAAAAAATTAAAAAAAAAAACCAATTATGCTATCTTAATTATAAATACTGATGGACAAGTTCTATAGTTATTATCCCTCAGGAATCTCTTTTAAATGTGAATCCTTTGCTGTTCTCTAATATTTATGATCAGAGACTCATCAAACAGATTTTTTTTACTATATTTCTCAAAGAACCTTAAATATTTTTGATATATGGAAGATAAGTTGTGGGAAAAGAGCCTATGAGGTATTTTCTTCTATTAAATCAGTTTTCTTTTGAATCATAAAATATGTTTAGGTTTTATTCTTTTTAAAATGATTTCATTAATTCTGTTTTCAGATAACATAAATATCAACCATATTTTTATTCCTTTCCACCTTCAGGGACATTCAAATCATATAGCAAAGAATAATTTTAAAATAAAGAAGGAAGAAGAGAAATGTTAACCACATCTATCAAAATATAAAACTATCTGAAAGTACATATAAGATTTCATTCAATCTTTTTAGCATTATCAATGCTTTTTAAAGCAATAGATGTGGAGGAGAGAAGAAAATCTTCCTGCTCTCTACCCCCCAACATTTCTTCTTTAGGGCCATGCTTTTTCTTTGTAAGTTTAGAGTGTCCACCTTTGTGTTTTTCTTGTTTGTTTGTTTTGTAATTGTTTTAATTTTCATTATGTTTTCATTTATATTTATGTTATAGAAATATTTATTATTTTTTTGATTTTTTTTACTTCAATCTGAATAAATTCCTACAAGTTAACTTTCCTTCTCAGTCATCATATTTGTAATTTCTTATAGCACAATATTTTCCATTATATGCATGTGCCACAATTTGTTTAGCCAGTTCCCAGTTCATGTATATTAACTTCTTTTTTAACAATAACCTTATGGGTATATGCTAAGAACCAGAATCTCTGACTCAAAAGACTTAAGTGTTTTACTCCCTTTGTTTGCCTAATTACAAATTGCTTTCCAAAATACTCCTTTTCTTGATTCATTTCTCCACCAGGACTACAATAATATGTTTGCCTTCCTATAACTTTAACAAACATTTTTTTCCCTCATATTTTGTCATCTTTTATAATTTGCTAGGTATGAGATGAAATTTAAGAGTTGGTCTTGTTTGAATTTCATATATATATATATATATATATATATATATATATATCTTTTTTATTTACAAATATATGCATAGGTAATTTTTCAGCATTGACAGTTGCAAATCCTTTTGTTCCAACTTTTTTCCTCCTTCCCCCTATTCTTTCCCCCAGATGGCAGGTTGACCAATACATGTTAAATATGTTAAAGTATAAGTTGAATACTATATATATATATGTGTGTGTGTGTGTGTGTGTGTGTGTGTGTGTGTGTGTATAGATAGATAGATAGATAGATATATGTCCAAACAGTTATTTTGCTGTATAAAAAGAGTCAGACTTTGAAATAGCATACAATTAGCCTGTGAAGGAAATAAAAAATGCAGGGAGACAAAAATAGAGGGATTGGGAATTCTATATTGTAGTTCATAGTCATTTCCCAGAGTTCCTTCCCTGGGTGTAGCTAGTTCAATTCATTACTGCTCTATTGGAATTGATTTGGTTCATTTCATTGTTGAAGTGTGCCACATCCATAAGTATTCATCATCATATAGTATTATTATTGAAGTAAATAGTGATCTCCTGGCCTTGCTCATTTCACTCAGCATCAGTTTGTGTAAGTTTCTCCAGGCCTTTCTGAAATCATCCTGTTGGACATTTCTTACCGAATAATAATATTCCATAATATTCATATACCACAATTTATTCAGCCATTCTCCAGTTGATGGGCATCAACTCAGTTTCCAGTTTCTGGCCACTACAAAGAGGGCTGCCATGAACATTCTTGCGCATACAGGTCCTTTTCCCTTTTAAAAAATCTCTTTGGGATATAAGCCCAGTAGTAACACTGCTGGGTCAAAGGGTATGCACAGTTTGATAGCTTTTTGAGCATAGTTCCAAATTGCTCTCCAGAATAGCTGGATGTATTCACAATTCCACCAAGAATGTATCAATGTCCCTGTTTTCCCACATCCCTCCCCAACATTCTGCATTATCTTTCCCTGTCATTCTAGCCAATCTGACAGGTGTGTAGTGGTATCTCAGAGTTGTCTTAATTTGCATTTCTCTAATAATGACTTGGAGCATCTTTTCATATGGATACAAATAGTTTAAATTTCTTCATCTGAGAATTTTCTGTTCATATCCTCTGACCATTTATCAACTGGAGAATGGCTTGATTTCTTATAAATTAGAGTCAATTCTTTATATATTTTGGAAATGAGGCCTTTATCAGAACTGTTGACTATACAAATTTTTTCCCAGTTTATTGCTTCCCTTCTAATCTTGTCTGCATTAGTTTTGTTTGTACAAAAACTTTTCAATTTGATATAATCAAAATTTTCTATTTTGTGATCAGTAATGATCTCTAGTTCTTCTTTGGTCAAAAATTCCTTCCTCTTCCAAAGGTCTGAGAGGTAAACTGTTCTATGTTCTTCTAATTTATTTATTGTGGTGTTCTTTTTCTTTTATATAATATATGATGATTCTCTGTGAGCAGGTTTCTTGGGAAGGTTTTCTGGAGACAGCCTTAGTTTCAGTTCAGAGTAATAATCATCTCAGATACAGCCAGCTGATAAAATCCAAACGTTTATTTTCTCCTTCCAAGTCTTGGGCCCAGTTAGCTTTCTTAGAGGCCTATCTCTCTTCTTGGTTCCAAGAGCTCTTGCAGCTTGTCCTTTGCCTCTGCTTTCTTCTGCTTCCAGCCAGAACAAAGGTGGAAGGTGGAATGAATCTGACTCTGCCCCCGAGAGTGGGCTTGTGGGCTTCTGTATCTCCCAGAGTGCTCTTTGGCCCTAAGAGCTTCTTGCTTATATGAGCTCTCTAAAGGTGTGAACACAAGCATTGTTTCTATCAGTTCCATTTAGTACCTTGTTTCAAATTCTGGCCCATAACATCTCCTTGTAAGATCAGATCAATCATAGTGAACCATGCTAAATTAGATAACTATTGTCTCTATCAATTCTAATGACTTAACAGCTTGTAAGGATTCTAACAATTTATAATCTCATTCTTTATGCCTAGGTAATGAACCCATTTTGACCTTATCTTGGTGTACAGTGTTAAGTGTGTATCAATGCCTAATTTCTGCCATATTAATTTCCATTTTTTCCCAGCAATTTTTGTTAAACAGTGAGTTCTTATCCCAAAAGTTGGGGTCTTTGGATTTGTCAAACAATACAGTATTAAAATTATTGACTGTTTCAAAATAGTTTCAATTTCTTTGTCTGAGAATTGTCTGTTCATATTCTTTGACCATTTATCAATTGGAGAATGGCTTGATTTCTAATAAATTAGAGTCAATTCTCTATATATTTTGGAAATGAGGCCTTTATCAGAATCTTTGACTGTAAAAAATATTTTCCCAGTTTATTGCTTCCCTTCTAATCTTGTCTGCATTAGTTTTGTTTGTACAACAACTTTTCAATTTGATATAATCAAAATTTTCTATTTTGTGATCAGTAATAATCTCTAGTTCTTCTTTGGTCACAAAATCCTTCCTCTTGAACAGGTCTGAGAGGTAAACTATCCTATGTTCCTCCAATTTATTTATAATCTCATTCTTTAAGCCTAGGTCCTGAACCCATTTTGACCTTATCTTCGTGTACAGTGGTAAGTGTGGGTCAATGCCTAGTTTCTGCTATAGGGAGTTGATTAATAGCTTGTTCTATTTCTTTTTTTGAAATAGGACTATTTAAGCAATTTACTTCCTCCTCTGTGCTTTTCTTTTATTATTAATGATTTTTTCACTCTTCTTTTGAGAAGTGTTCCTTCAGATTTTTTGAACAATTATGAATTGGATTTAGAGAAAAACTCATCAACAACATGTTCTTTATATTTTAGAGTTAATTGTTAAATGATCAAAATAGAATAAATTGCAAAAATTACTTTAAAAAGTCTATTTATAAACATTTCTGTCAACATGTTTTTGTATATGGACTGTATGTTTTTTAGTAATTAGCAATTCTTTTAATCATGTTCATTTACATATTTACAAAATCTGAGGTATTTTTCCCCATGTGTCTTGGCTTCATAATTGTAATGTTCTTCTCTAAAATATAATGATCTCTGGGAGCAGCTTTCTTGGGGGACTTCTGGAGGCAGCCTTTGTTTCAGTTCAGTTATCACACCAAATGCAGACAGGTATTAAAGTGCAAATTCTTTATTGTCTCCTTCAAAGTCTTGTCTCCTTTCTTGGGCCCAGTTAGCTTTCTTAGAGGCCTATCCCTCTCCTTGGTTCTGAGAGCTCCTGCCTCTAGTCCTTTGCCTTTGCCAGCTTCAGCCTCCAGACAGTACCAAGGTAGAAGATGGAATGAATCTGTCTCCTTCTCTGACAGCTTCTAGTGGGCTTCTCCTCTCTGGCCCTAAAAGCTCCTCCTTATGTGCCCCACACTGAGTATACACCAATCATTATATCACTACGAAATCATTAATTGTTGTAGAATTAAATCAGTGTTAAACTAGATTTAACCACTGTCTCCTCAATTCCACATAATTAGCACCTTGTAAGAATCCTAACATTTCCTGCTTTCTTTTGTTTTTAGAACATAGGTTGTCATGACCTCCCTGACTTCTCAAAGAGGTAAGAACCCCAAAAAAGAAGGTGATCATGTTTTCCCTGACTGCTCAAAAAAAGGTGAAAGCACCAAAGAAAATGGGAAATCAAATCAGATTAGCAGGTTTCTGAAGAGGTTCACTCTTAAAACAGGTATACATAAATCCATCAATATGGGAGGTATTACACATAATTACATAAATCACATAAGCAATATAACACAGGTTAGTAGTGATATAACAAATAACATGAATTAACATGAGGAATTATATATGTCCATAAATTCTAGAAATAGTCCAAAAGGAATCTATTTTCTTATTAGTTCATATGCCAGGAATCCAATAATTCCTGCAATTTTTTAAGTCCTGTAATAGTCTCATTTTGTATTAGGGAATCCAATGAATCCTTCAGATTTTAAAGTTTTTTAACAGTCTCATTATCAGCCACACTCTTTCAGTGTCTGATTTTTTTTTTTTTTTAGGTCTTCTCCTGAAGACCTTTGTTTTGAGGTTTTTCTCTTTTTTTCTGTCTCTCTCTGATGGACAAGGCAGATATGGTTTGTTGGTACCCATCCTATTCCTTCTCCATCTGTAGAAATACAAGCAAACCCTTTCTTCCAGTTAACTTATCTAATTCACTTCTATTTACCATTTTCTAAATCTCTTCTCATCATCTGGCAATTATATCTGGAGCTGTTTGCACTAGAAACTGCCTTGTTGGTTAAAAAAAAAAATAACCAAACTTGTATTCTCCTCAATTGTAATCCCCTTTTGTTATTTAATTGCTTTTTGGATGGTTGATCATGTAATCCCTTTCTTCTATCTGATTGCTCTTTTGATGATTGATCACACCAGAGCTCTGAATTTCTAAAAACTCTCTGGGTGTCAACTCAGTGGCCACCATGCCCACTTCCCCCCCCCAACCCCATCTTTTGTATGATACTTTGGAGCTGGGCCCTGCATCTCATTTTCCTGGGTCAATCTATATTCTCAGGCCCAGTGGAAGCCCTTCTGGCATTTTGGACATAGGATGTTAGGTCTTCTTTCACCCTGTCTTCTCACTCTATCTCTTTGCCTACATTTGGCTGTCAAATGTCCAATTTTTTCCACACTGAAAACATCGACAATTTTCTCTAGAAGTCCCTTGCCAAGAAGGACCCTGTCTTTCCATGTTCATCATAGTCTAGGTATAATAAGTTTTTGTGCCCACTGTGGCACAGTGTCTTATGATATCCTCTAAAGAATCATCTTTGTGTAGTCTCCATATGATTCTTCTGCAAATGTCATTGGCATTTTCCTTAGTCAGTTGTCTGATCATTATTTCTGTACCTGCATTTTCTCCGATGGTTCTTGTTACAGCTATTTGCAAATGTCCCACAAAATCTGCAAAAAGGTTCATTGGGATCTTGATCTATTTTTGTGAAAGCTTCCCTCTGATCTTTCCCTAGGAGGGAACCCAAGTTTTTGTTGCAGCAGTAGCAATTTGTTCATAAACTGTTATGGGGTAATTAATCTGTGCTGAATTCTCTGAATACTGACCTTCATTTGCTATTTGGTCAAAGGTGATCTTTATGTTAACTCCACTTTGCTTATTGCATTGGGCTTGAATCCTACATAATTCATGATACTCCAAAAGCCACAACAAGTTTTGTCCAGGTTCTAAACATGTCTTTGGTATGAATTTCCAATCACAAGGGATTAAGATTTCATAAGTCAAATTATCTAGTAACATCTTAACATAAGATGATGCAGCCCCATAAAGAATGCAACCTTTTTTAAAATCCTTATTTTTTTTTTCCAAATCAAAAGGAGTGTATCTTCGCCTTTTTTGACCTGAAGAGTCAAGCTCTTCAATCACAGGATATACATTTATTTTTAAATCAGATATACCCTGTCCTTCTCTCTTAGCCTTAACCAATGCCTTTTGTAATCATGTCATAGGCTGCTTCATAGATGTGTAGATTGTGTTTCTGCCTCTCCCCCTCCTCCTTCTCCCTCCACGCATGAAGGGTTAATTGAGGGAAGTAGGTCAGGGGATGGGGAATGACCTAATTTCTCCTGCTGTGAAGCACCACACTTAGAATTGTACTTAACTCCATTCTTATCTGATTCATCATCCTTTTCACCTAGTTTAGTTGTATCTTCTCCCTCCTGCTCTTTCGTCTTTTCCCTTACTCCATAACATATAATTTCCTAAAGCCAGCTGTATTAAATTGTATGTATAAAGTGTATTTTTGGAAATTGAGTTTGGATTAGAATGGTAGTATTCACCTAGTGCTCTCCTACTAATTTCCACTTCAATTCTTTTTCCTTAGAGAACCAAGTAGATGTGTACTGTACAGTTACTAAAAGTTCAGTGATCTGCTCCCAGGTTACAATTAAACCTTGATGTTTTATCAGTCGACTGACTTTTGACACATTTTCCTTGAAGAGGACAAGAAGCCTGTTTTCTAAACATCTGTCCCATTTTAGCTGAAATACTATTTTAGCCTTTTAACAAAGTTTCTTTGCTATATTCACCCTAATTTCTGGGTCACAGATGAAGGTTCTTGGTCCCACATTCAGGTGCCAAAATGTAATGTTCTTCTCTAAAATATAATGTTCTCTGGGAGCAAGTTTCTTGGGGGGCTTCTGGAGGCAGCCTTTATTTCAGTTCAGTGATCACCCCAAATGCAGACAGGTATTAAAGTCCAAATCTTTTATTGTCTCCTTCTAAGTCTTGTCTCTTTCCTTGGGCCTATCTCTCTCCTTGCTTCTAAGAGCTCCTGCAACTAGTCCTTTGCCTCTTCTAGTTTCGGCCTCCAGCCAGCACCAAGGTGGAAGATGGAATGAATCTGTCTCCTCCTCTGAGAGCTTCTAGTGGGCTTCTCCTTTCTGGCCCGGACAGCTCCTCCTTATATGCCCCACACTGAGTATACATTAATCATTATATCACTAGGAAACCATTATTTGTTGTAGGATTAAATCAATGCTAAACTAGATTTAACCACTGTCTCCTCAATTCCACTTACTTAACACCTTGTAAGAATCCTAAAACATACTCTATTTCAGATCATTTGTATTTTAGTCATCAATATCTTCACAATTTTCTTCCTACTAGGATATTATCTTCTCTTTTTCAATTTGGGCCAGTCCACTTTGTTTTCTTGTGTTTGTTCTTTTTGATTACCTTCTTAAAGTCTCTATAAGTACATCTGCAATTATAACATTAGGATTTAAATATAGTGGTTTTTAGTGATTTTTAGAAGGCTTTTCAATTTTCTTTGTTTGATTCCTCCTTCCATATTCATCTTCAAATGTCCTTATGAATATTTTTCTTAGTTGAGAATTTTGCCAAGCTTTCTTGCAATGGTCTTTCTTTATAGTGTTTCAGTCTCTAGGCGTAAGAAATGCATATTTCATTGATAACATTTTTTCTACCATATAAATAGCATGACTTGATTTTGTTTATTGTAATATGTGCAGAAGAAGGTGAGTTCTGCATTACTTTACCAGTGCATCTGATTTAAAAAAATCCTTGAGCAAGACAAAAGTATTTTCATAATAAGTTTAATTAGTTTTGCTATCAGGCATTCAATTTTTACCACTTTACTTTCTCTGTCTTCACTTATATTCTCATCAATTTATTTTCTTCTCAGATTTAAAACTGAGAGCTTTTAATTTTTAATTTAAAATATTTTTAATAACATGACCTCCTGACTGCTTAATAAATCTAACCTTTTGTCTATTAATTCCTTCAAATCCTGAGGAATTTAAATTGCTCAAGTCTTATTTGGTCCATGGAATTATGATGTTACTTATGATTTTAGTCCCAAAGTTTGATGGTATGTGCATTGTAGAATCATGAATTAAAGTCACAATCCTAATAATCCACAATAAATTGCTGAAAGATAATTTAAACTTCTCAGAGTTTGATTATGTTAAAGGATTAGGAAAAAAAGAATGAATAAAGGAAGACCAATTACCAAGGGGGCCAAATAAAAATTCTCAAAACATCTGATTGTGTATGATCATAGTTTTTAAAGGAATAATGATTTTAAGGACTGTTTCTATTAGAAACTGGAAAAAAAAGTACTATAGCAGATACCTACTGTTAATATATGTGAAAACTATAGTTAGGTCAAGAAGTGAAATTTGAATTATAAACCTGCTATATCATTTACTACATGTGGATATTTGGAAAATTTCTATATCTCTCTTGGATTCAGTTTTCTCCATAACCAAATGACATGTCTAGACAAGATTATTGTTGATGTCTCTTTCAGATTGATCTACTATTTTATTACATAGAATTTAATATAGTTTCTGAATTACATACAATTAAAAATTTTCATATATATATACATATATAAATATGCATGTGAATATATAGCTAAAGAATTCAGGTACATTTGTACATGCTGGATTTGGATCAAAATTCAGAGAGTGAAATTTCATTAGTGTTAAAATGACATATTAGGGCCCTCTCTAAAAATTCAAACCACAATTCATTTCTAATTCAGTCCAGGAAAGTTATTTGGGGACCACTGAAGTTAAGTGATTTATCCTATGTCACACAATCACTGTCAAAGGCAATAATGGTCACCAGGTTTTCAAACTCCAAATCTAATACTGTTTCTATTCTATCACAGTACCTCCTTGTAAAAAGACAGTCTAGAATCTGTGCAAATAACTAATTTCTTAAAATATAAAACACAATCTAACCATTTCTCCTCTATCTTGAACTTTTCTATTTGATTTTTTTAAAAAAATGTAATTTTTTATCGTTCCTTATTAGTTTATATATTTTTAGATTTAACAAAAATTCTAAAATATTGATATCTTCTTAGATTCCAATTTGATTATGCATAATGTAAGATATATTTTTCTACTTTATGACTCCTATAACATTTAATAAACCCCATATTTATTCCTTCTTCTAAATTACTAACAAAAATTCAAATTGTATATGGCCAAACATAAAATATATTATTTCCAACCACCAATTCAACCAGTTATGGATTGACATGTTATTGTCAGATCCTTGTCTATTGACATTTTCCATAAGAATTTCTTATATTATTTGTCAAATGCTTTCTAAAACCTAGGTAGGACAAATATGTATGTTTTCTTTATTTACCAGCACAGTTATTAAAAAAAATAGTTTAAAATAGCTAATGATGGCATGATGTTGCTTTATGATTGCTTTCTCTGTTTCTTTAAATTTACTAACCATTCTTCAAAATTGTATTCTATACCTTATCCCCATTATTGAGTTTTTGCTCACTGGTTTAAATTTGTTTGCTTTACTGTTTTGTTTTTGTTTTTGGATAACTTGTTCTCCAATACTGTAGTATTTTTCCCATTGTCTATGTTCTATCAAGTATTTTTTGACAATGACTCAGTAAATTTATCTGTGATTTAAGATATTATGATTGAAAAATTTTAAAAATATATTTTAATAAATACTTATATGCAAGTAACTTTTCTAAATGCTAAGGATGCAAGTTGAAAATTCAGATAGTCTATAATCTCAAGGGGATGGCTTTCTAATAAGGTAGAAAGTACTTATAAAAAGTTGCAGATAAAAATCAGATGTGAAAATCCAGTATTAGATTTCTAATGACAATACATCTTCTTTAATATTTTTAATATCAGTTTCATAGTTAAAAATATATCCACTTTATGTTGAACTTTATGATAATGCTAAGGTCTTTAGCAAAAAGATTTATTTTCCAGTTGTTCAATAGCTATGACACTTGATAGGTTGCCCCTCCACCAAGGCTATCTTTTAATGCAAAGTATAAGTACAAGGCTAGAATGTGTGTAGGGGGTCATGTCCTTGGGAGAATGTGGCATACTGATAAATCTGGAGATGTTGGATTTAGGGTGTGGAATGATTCCACCAAAATCTGGAGAAAAGTGATATTTAAGATGATGAAGATTATTTATATAGGTTTCCTTCTTTTGTGAAAATATTTGTTTATCTATTTACTAATTTAAACTTTTAATATTTTTATTTTCTCAGTTACATCTAAAACAATTTTATGTAGTTTTTAAAACTTTGGATTCCAAATTCTTTTTTTTTTCCTCCTGATTTCCCCCTGCATTGAGAAGGCACATGTGAAATTATAGAAAACATTTCCATAAAAGTCATGTTGTGAAAGAAAACATAGATCCCCCCCACAAAAAAAAAACACATAAAGAAAAAAGATATATATTTGTTAAAATGATGTTTTAGTCTGTATTCATACACAATCAATCTTTTCTCTGGGTATGGATAGCACTTTTCATCATAAATCCTTCAGAGTAGTATTGGATCATTATATTTCGGAAAATAGCAAAGTCATTCTCAGCTGATCATTCCACGATATTGCTATTACTTTGCTCACAGTGAAATTTACTGTGAGCTTATGGTTGACTCATGGAAAACTTTCCAGATTTTTCTGAAAGTATCAGGCTTATTATTTCTTATAGAAGAATAATATCCCATCATAATCCTATTCCACAATTTATTCAGCATTTCACCACTTGATGGACATTCCCACAATTTCCAATTCTTTGCTAGAGAAAGGAGCTACTATAAATAATTTTCAAACATATAAATCCTTTTCCTTTAAAAAAAACAAAAACAAAAAACATTCCTTGCTGTTAAAACTTGGAACACTGTGGCCATCATGGCTCTGGTCTTCTTTAGACCAGAAGAGCATCATACTTCAGATGTTCTGAAGAACATCTTGCAAGCAGTTTAGCTTCATCAACATCAGGCAGCAAACTCAAACAAACAGCATTTACCAAAAAAAAAAAAAAAAAAAAACAAAAAAAAACACCTAGATGGTGCAGTGGTGCAGTGGATAGAGCACCAGCCCTGAAGTCAGGAGGACCTGAGTTCAACTCTGACCTTACACACTTAATACTTCCTAGCTTTGTTGCTACAGGCAAGTCACTTAATCCCAATTTCCCCAACAAAAATAAATTTCTTTGGAATTCATTTCTAGTAGTAGTATTATTAGGTTAAAGGATATGCATGATTTTAACAGCCTTTTAGGTACAGTATCAATTGAGTAATGGCTCATTTGTAATAAATTTGAGTCAGTTCCCTATATGTTTAAAAAATGAAGATTTCATCTGAGAAACTTGTTTCAAAATTACTTTTACAATCACTACTGCTAACTGTATTCCTTCTCATTTTTTTCTATTCTTGCTCTTCTTTCTTTCTTTCTATTCTTGTCTTTTTAAAATACATTTGATTGGGAGGATTCTGGGAAAATGGTAGAGTAGGTAAGTGAATATAAACTCTATAGATTTTCCCTCTTTCTCCCCCCCCCCCCAAACAGAAAAAAATTGGGTGTCAGGTTGAAAATTGGTGAAAGTTCAAGAAGACTTGGGGTATAATAGAAGTCCTTCTGGTATAACCTAAGAAGAACAGAAGATAGACCCTAGAATAGGATTTTTTGAAGTGCAAACACCTGCAGATTAATTCCATAAAAAAACAAAGTGTACAACTCTAGGGCTATCTGGGTTTAGCTGGAGCCTTAGCAGGAATTAGAGAAACTTTCACCTGCCTGACTATGTTCATTTTGAAGGTCTGAGTCTTGGAAGACTGAGTGAATCTTGGCAGATTAGGAATACTAGATTCTGCCATGCTATAAAGACACTGCCTTGGGAGAGAAGGAACCATAATACCAAGTGAATGCAGAAGCAGTGGAACCTGCATTTGAAGGAAGGAAAACAAGGAAAAGAATATCTTGAAAAAAAGTTAACCAACTAGAGAAGGAGATGAAGAGTCTTAAATATAAAAATAACTCTGAAATATAGAATTGGGCAACTGGAAGCCAGCAAAACTATAAGAAACCAAGAAATAACAAAATAGAATATGTTAAATAAAAAAGAACAGAATATGAAACATAAGAAAAACAACAGATCTGGAGAACAGATCAAGATGAGAAAAGAATAATTGGACTACCTGAAAGCTGTGATTAAAAAAAAAAGAATCTTGACACAATGATACAAGAAATGATCAAGTAAATTGTTGTGGAGTTATGGAGTGATAGAACATAAGGGGAAAGTAGAAACAGAATGAATAACTCAATGTGATACTTTATGGAAAACACATAGGAATATTACTGCCAAATTTTGAAACTTGCAGGTCAAAGAGAAAATATGGCAATAAATAAGAAAAAAAAAACACTAAAAATACTAGATCCAGAATTAGAAATGTACAGGAATTATAAACAGCTGCAATAAAAGGCTACAGATTCTGGAATCATGTATATCAGCAAGCTAAGAAATATTATACACAGCAAAATTATCCATAATATTGAATTTTAAAAAGGGACATTTAATGAACTTGCAGACTTTCAAGACTTTCTTTCAACCAAACTCAAACTCACTAGAAAATGTAACATTTAAGAGCTAATACCAAAGATCAATTTCAAGGAACTTAATATGGGCAAATTGTTCATGTTTTATACGTGGAAAGGTATACTATTTGTTTAAGATTGACTCCATCAATTGAGTAACTCAAAAGAAAGATTGTGGCAGAGTTGAGTAAGCTCTAAAAAGCAAAACCACCTAGAAAAAGTAAAAATAGTAATCATGTTATACAAATGAACAGGGCTCAACTTCTGAAGCAGGGCTCATACTTCTGAAAAGCTACTCATATTGGGAATGTATTAAATAAGTAACACCACATATATACCATGTAGAGCATAGTATCCTCCAAAATCTACAAAGAAATAGAGATGGGTAGAGGGAGAAGCAAAGGATGGGGGAAGGAGACAAGGGAAGAATCAACGAGTTAGGGTGTGTGAAGGAGAAGAGGGATGTTAAGTAATAACAAGGCAAATGAAAGAACAGAATTATAGCAGAAGAGTTAACATGGATAGGAAAGAAGAGATAAGTCAAACATAAAATTCAATTAAGAGAAAAATCTACATTATGTCAGCCATGTGTTTTTGGATGTATGTTTTCATTCATGTGGCTGAATGCATGTGTGTTTGCATGTGTATGTGTGTGTGTGTGTGTGTGTGTGTGTGTGTGTGTGTGTGTCTGTGGCTGGTTCAGTTCATTACTGTTCCATTGGAATGATTTGGTTCACCTTGTTGCTGAAGATGGCCAAGTCCATCAGAATTGATAATCATATAGTATTGTTGTTGAAGTATATAATGATCTCCTGGTCCTGCTCGTTTCACTCAGCATCAGTTCATGTAAGTCTCTCCAGGTCTTTCTGAAATCAACCTGTTGGTCATTCCTTACCGAAAAATAATATCCCATCATATTCATATACCACAATTTATTCAGCCATTCTCCAATTGATAGGCATCCACTTCATTTCCAGTTTCTGGCCACTACAAAGAGGGCTGCCACAAATATCCTTGCACTTACAGGTCCCTTTCCCTTCTTTAAGACCTTTTTTAGGATATAAGCCCAGTTGTAACACTGCTGGATCAAAGGGCATGCACAGTTTGAGTTCCTTTTTCCTTTTCTGCTGCTCTTGAGTCCTATGGTTGGAAATCAAATTTTTTGTTTAGTTCTGGTTTTTTCCTTAGAAACAAATGTAATTCATCTGTTTCATTAAATGTCCATCTTCTTCCCTGGAAGAAAATGCTCAGCTTAGCTGGCTAGTTTATTCTTGGCTGCATTCCAAGTATTTTTGCCTTTCAGAATATCAGATTCTAGGCCCTTCAATCCTTTAATGTTGAGGCAGCCAGATCTTGGGTGATCCTTATTGTGGCACCTCAGAATTTGATTTTTTTTTTTCTGGCTGCTTATAATATTTTTCCTTAGTCTGATAGTTCTGAAATTTGGACACAATATTCCTGAGAGGTTTTATTTTAGGGTCTTTTTCAGAATGTGTTTGGTGAATTCTTTCAATGCCTATTTTACCTTCTGATTCTATTACCTCTGGACTGTTCTCATTGATGATTTCCTGTAAAATAGTATCTAGGCTCTTTGTTTTCATCATAATTTTTGGGAAGGCCAATAATCCTCAGATTATCTCTCCTAGATCTATTTTCCAGATCTGTCATTTTTCTGATTTTTTGTGAATTATTTTCTTCATTAGTTTTTTTTTTTTTTAACTTCTTTTTATATATGTCCAATTGAGTGTTTAAATGAGTTGTTTTGCTATATGGAATTTTTTTTCCATTTCACTAATTTCTTTTAGTGAAATATTTTCTTTTTTCCAATTCACAAATCCTACTTTCTTGTGAATTCTTTATCTTTTTCAATTCACAAATTGTGTTTCCTTGCACTTCCTGGGAATTTCTTATCTTTTCCAATTCATATTTCAGGAAGTTGTTACTTTCATGAAAAGCTTCTCTTTCCTTTCCCCATTTTTCTTCTAACTCTCTTTTGAGACTTTTAATGGTCTCTTCTAGGACAGCATTATGTAAAGGGGGGCAGGTAACATTCCCCTTTGGGGTAGTGTCAGGATACTGTTTGCTATTAGTCTCCTCGGGGTTGCAAACCTGCTGTTTTTCTGTATAGAAACTATCAATCCTCCTTTTGAATTTTTTACTCATTTTTAAAAGCCTTTAGGGTCTGCCTTCAGGACAAGGAGATTACCAGCTTCCTCTGCAAAGCAGGGAAAGCTGTAAACAGGCTTCAAGCAGCGAAGTATGGGAGTGCTCTGGGCAAAAGCACTGCAGAGCTACGGAAGTGCCCAGTGGAGAACCCCAGCTGTGTAGTTTAGCTACTGCCCTAAGGCTAGAGACTAAGCAGTGCAATTGCCACTACCCCAGGCCAAAGCCTCCATGGGGCTTTGGATATTAGCAGCTGACCAGCAAATGGCCCCCTCAGACTGGAAGTATGTCTGTCCCAAAGCAAATCATGCTGGGAAAGTTCTATTGCCGTGAGGCAAGTCCCCCACTGTGCAGATCAGAGGCTGCCCTGGGCTGTGCCCCCCTGCCATACAGGTTTGCAACTGCCCCAAGGAAAAGCCCCATACTGTGGGTTGGGACTGCAAGATTGTGCTGTGATCTATGCTTTCACTTCCGGTTTTGGGTGTGTACAGCCAGACCCTGTGAGGTTCTCACATTTTTTTAAGAGTGGCTTCTTTGCTGATCTACTGTTTTGCAGAGCAATCAGTCTATGCCAGTATTGTCTCTGCAATTTTCTATCCACAGAGACCATTCCTGCCCGGTCTGCACAATATGTTAGCCTCTAGCTCTTTCCCTGCTTGTGCTGATATTCTCCCCGGCCCCTCAGGACAAACCTTTTCTGATGAAATTCCAGATTATTTTTGGCTGGTGAGTTGTTGTACTTGTAGTCTTTGTGGGTTTTACCAATCAAGTGCTATTTTTGAGGCTGAATTTAATGTTGGTCTTGAGGGTATCAGAGAGCTTAGAAAGTCATGTTTATCTTCTGTGCCATCTTGGCTCTGCCCTCTATCATGATCATTTTTAAATGAATCTATAAGGCTGATAATTTTCTTCATGTGAATGGTGCTGAAATAGCATGATATTAGAATATACATGTTTAGACAGAGGATCCTAAATAAAAGACAGAGATATCAAGTAGGAACAAGAGTCCTGAAGAAAAAATGCCATGGATTAAGCCAGTTGAAATGGGTTTGCTAGATTTAGAGATCAAGAATAGAATGAAATAGAATGAAGTATCTACTTTTGATCTTTTATTATCTGTCTGAATTTGAACAAATCAATTAATCAATATACTAATAATTCAGTTTCTTTGATCAATGAAATTAGGAGATTATACTGAAGTTCAAAGTTCCCTCTTAGTCCCGAATTTCTTGTCTTGTTATGTAACTATTTTATTCTAAGTAGCCTAGGAAACCATTAAGATTGGTGGAGTAGGACAGTCACTTGGTGAGACCTGAGTTTAAAGAATATTACTTTGTCAGTATAGGATATATAAAATGACAAGAGATTTGAAATAGAGACACTAAATAGAAGGCTGTTGGAATAATCTCACAAGAAAATATGAGGAATCTCATTGTAGCAAGGCAAGCCTTTTGATTTTTCCTATTAATAATCTTTCTCACTCTTTACAGAAGAAATTTTGTATCCTCTATTATTTTTTTTCAAACTTCCCACACATACTTACCTCCCACTTTATTTAGAAAACCCTGAACAGATTGCATTCTTGGTTATTTCTGTTCCTCCTTCCATAACCAAAATTTAACAACTGTCAATTGATTCTATCTTTCAAACATATCCTAATCTCTCCATTCTCAAAAAACCTTTTCTTAAAAACTGACATTCCTTAAAATTATTATATTATATTCTTTTCTTTTTCAAATTTCTATTAAAAACTAT
Source organism: Antechinus flavipes (assembly GCF_016432865.1). NCBI lineage: Eukaryota > Metazoa > Chordata > Mammalia > Dasyuromorphia > Dasyuridae > Antechinus > Antechinus flavipes. Next base: position 267,548,469 of record NC_067401.1, read on the forward strand.
CTATATTTGTTTTCTGTTTTCTTTTTTTTTTTTGGTCATTCTTTTACCATACTTTACTTATTGAAAGTGCTCTTTAAAAAGTTAGCAAGGATTTCTTCTGTTCTGGTTACTTTCTTAAACATAACATTTAGGCAAAAACTCCCCAATTCGAGGAGAACAATCCAGGAGCTACAACAACTGGGGCAGAGGTCTTTTTGATATTGCTTGGTACCCTCTCTTCCAGGATAGACTTTCCTCCTGTTCAAATCCAGTCTCAGATACTGACTAATTTTGTGACCCTATACAACTCATTTAAACTCTCTCTGCCTCAGATATTTTGTGTTTAAAATAACAATAATAACATTACCTATCTCTAAGAATTGTTGAGGATATGATTTTGCAGGATCTAAAGCACTATATTGGGGGAAGATAAAGATGGTAGAGTGAAATAATTAAAAAGTAATAACAATTGACAACAACAGCAATCACTACCACAAACTAACAATTATATAACACTTATTTACCAGTCATTGTGCTAAGTGTTTTACAATTATCTTATGTGATGCTTATTACAATACTGGGGAAAAGAGTATATCATTAATTTTAATTTACAGATGAGAGAATGGAGGCAAAAGGATCAAGTGACTTAGCTATAGTCATGTAGCTACTAAGTATCTGAGGGCAAATGTTAACCTAAGCATTCCCAACTTCAGATGGGCTGTTCTATGCACATCCTACAACTGTCATCTAAATCGCTTCTATATAATGATCACAGAAAACATGAAAGCAAAAAAAAAAGTCATAGTAAGTCATTTTTCAAGTCCATGACAGTAAGAAAAGCATACATACAAAGGTTTTCAGTCAGTGAGGTAGAAGCTTCTGTCCAGGAGCACAAGGAAGCAGAAGCTGAAGGCTTTGAGGCAATAGCAGCTAGTGATGTTAAGGAACTGAAGATCTTAGAACAGAGAAGGTGACATTTTGTAACTATATAGCCCATTATCCAGTTTTGGATTATAGCTTCAAGTCAAAGAGGAGCAGTCATAGTCACACGGGAATAGGGAACTTATCTGAGTAAGGACTAGAATGCAGACAAGGCAGAACAGTGACTAGCTATCTTCATGGATCATACCACATTAGTTTCACCAAAAATAAAGTCATAGATATAGCTGTGAAAGCAGACAAAAAGTAGATAACTTAGCCCAGTCATTCTGTTTTGAAGTGAGAAGAGCTCAAATCTAATATAAAGTCAATTTCCTCCTCCAGCTCATTTTACAGATGAGGGACAGAGACAGACAGATTTAAATAATCTGCCCAGGGTCACATAGCTAGTGAGGCCAGATTTGAGTTTTCTTGACTTCAGGTCTGATAATCTATTCAATGTGCCACCTAGCAGTCCTAAAACTATACTGGTGAGGAAACTAAATCATTTCTCTTAAACTTAGAGATATTTAAAACTAAAATAAATTTAAAACATTAAATATTTGAATAGAATTTTAGAAAAGTTAAATTATGTAGTACTCTGGGGAATACTGAATAGGAAAAAAAAGATTTCACCTATTTCTTAGCTATCCATATAATATCTACAAAAATTGACATTGAATTAGGGTATAAAATCTTCAAAAATAAAACAGAAAATCAGAAATATTTAATGTTCTTTTAAAGACTATAATGCAATAAAAATTACTTTTATAAAAGGCTTCTGGAACACAAATTAGAAATTAATTGAAAATTAAATAATCTGATCCTAACAATTGAGTGAAAGAACAAATCATAGAAATATTCAATAACTTCATTACAGATAATTGCAATAATACCATTTATCTAATTTTGTACAATTTAATCAAAGCCTTACTAATGAGAAAATTCACATCTCTCAAGGCTTCGGAGTAAAAAAAAAAGGGGGGGCAGAAAAAAGATCAATGAATTGTTCATGGAACTAAAAAATGCTTGAATATATTTTAAATTTTAATTTTTTTAAAATTCTCAAGTAAATACCAAAATATAAATCCTAAAAATCAAAATAGATATTAATAAAATCAAAAGTTAAAAAAAATGAATGAATAAAAATAAACCATTGATAGTTTGATCTTATCTAAAGAAAGAATACAATCAAATTGCTAGGATGATTTTTTATATTGTTTTTTTTTTCTGGTTATATACACACATTAATTTTTAAATATACATTTCTTTATGAGTCATGCTGGGAGAGAAAATCAGAATGAAAGGAAAAAATCATGAGAGGAAAAAAAACAGAAAAAAAGGAAAAAGTGTGAATATAGTATGTGTTCATTTACATTCAGTCTCCATACTTCTCTCTCTGAATACAAATGATTTTTTCTATCCAAAATTCATTGCAGTTATCTTAGACCACTGACACACTGAGAAGAACCAGGTCTTTCATAGTTGATCATTGAGTCATACCAAACATTTAAAGAACAATTAATTTTAACATTGTATAATCTGCTTAAATAGATAAAAGAAAGAGTAAGTAGTAGTTTTTATGGCATGATTAGGTTTTTTTAAAATCTATCTAGTCATGCCAATCAGACAAGGAAAAAAATTAAATAAGCAAAAGCAAAAAGCAAATGGCAAAAAGTCTTTTTTTTTTCTCTCTGTGTGTGTGTTTTTTATATATATGGAGCTTTATTTTGCCTAAAGAATTAATTAAATAAAACAATTAAATAAAACACAATATTAACAATAACAACATAGCTAGTCAGGCTCATAACTACAATAATACTAGCCTAGATTTCTCAAACTCACTCACTATACATGTTCTGTTGATAAACTGTCATTTCTGCCTCTCCTATCTGATCCCTTTTTCTCTAATAACATAACTACTTTTTTTCTTCAGGCTCTTATCACCTCTCTTTTTGATTACTAGAACAGCTTGCTATTTGTTCTTACTCCACTCATCACTCCAGTTCATTTCTAACAGCCAAAGTAATTTTCTTTTAGTGCAGATTTCATCTTGATAGTTTTCTACACATACTATTCTAGTCATTTAGATAGATTTCCATAACATCTTTGATGTGCAATGACAATTCCACAGGCCTGGAATGCACTTCCTCTTTACCTATATTTCCTTTATTGTATGGAGCAAATATTTTTGCATAAAGCCTTTCCTTCTCTTTTTATTGTATATAATTGTTTTTGGATATAATTGGATATAATTATTTTTATATTTTTTTATTTATCTGCTTTAGTTCAAAATGTCTATCTATAGCCTTTCTAGCAGAAGAAATTAAAATTACAGGCTATGTTACTTAGATATTTTATTTGTTAATGGAATAATATTTTTTCTCACTCAGAAAATATTGGTTTTAATGGATAACAAAAAAAAAGAAAAATAAGATATTGCTTATAGTACTTTCTGCAGTTGTGTTTAATAAATAATGCTATTCATTTTTTAAATTCTATCCAATTATGCAAAAGTTTTTAATTGAAATTTTGATAGTAAATCTCCAACTTCTCTAAAATAAATTGTTTTTTCCTGCAAATTAATTGCAAAATGTTGAGGGTTAGTTATAACTTTAATAAAAAAGTTCTGAACCCATGAACTCTTCATTTAGAAAGTTTTTTATTAATATTTTATTTTATTTTATTTAATAATAACTTTATATTGACAGAATCCATGCCAGGGTGTTAAGAGTTCAAAATGTTGGAGTTTGTTCTCAGAGGACAGCCGGTTTAGAGGCTTAGAGCCCTTCGGATGTCTCCAAATCCAAAGGTTCTGTCCTTCAGCCTCTGCCTCTGCCTTCTTCTGCCTCCAACAAAGATGGAAGATCTCTCTTATCTCCTTCTGGGGAGCCCAGCACCAACTTGCCGCGGAGAGCGGGCTTCTGGCGTAGCTCCACTGAAATCCCAAAAGTGTTCTCTGCAGCAGAGTCGTTTCTCTCGAGTCTAGCGCGATCAGCCAGCCAAGAGGAAAAAATGTATTCTGCCATAGATCCTTCATCGCTGGCTTTTTATCTGCCTCTTCTGAGAGAATGGGATTATGGGTTTTCTCCCATAGTGCTCTCTGGCCCAATGACTTTAAGGGAGGTGTGAACTCTCTTGAAGTTAGAAAGTGTACTTTGTGAAGCTAGCACACTTGTGGAGTCCAATGAGTAAAGGTGGGAACACAAGCCTTGTCTTGATTAGTTCTACTTAGTACCTTGTTTCAGGTTCTGGCCAAAACAACTTCTTGTAAGATTAGATCAACTCTAATTACTTAGCAGTTAGTAAGGATTCCAACATCTCCCCCTTTCTTTTGTTTTAAAACATAGGGGGTTTCTGAGGGGGTACACATAAATCCATCAATATGGGCCAGAACTTTGTAACAGATATACATGGTATACATAAATCCATCAATATGGGAGGCATTATACATAATTTACATGAGCACATAGCAATATAACACAGGCTAGTAGTAATGTAACAAATAACAAGAATCAATCTGAAAATTTACACATGTCCATAAGTCCTAGAAACAGTCCAATAGGATTCCATTGTCCATTAGTTCATGTGCCAGGAATCTAATAATTCTTGTGAGCACAATCAGCAACAGAACCACCCGATATTTCTTGGGTCTTCTCCTTTGTTTCAAGGGTCTGCTCCATCTTTCTGCGATGGACAAGGCGAATGCGGCTCGTAGGCACCCATCTGATTCCTTCTCCACCTGTAGAGATGCAAGCAAATCCTCTCCCCCAAGCAGTTAGCCTATCTGGTCCCTTCCATTCACCACTTTCTGGGTCTCTCCACATCACCTGGCGATTATCTAAAGATAGTGGAGCTGCTCGCACTGGACACTGCTCTTCTGGTGGGTTATAAAACCTGTCTGCTGGAGCCAGTGCATCTTTATCAAAGATTAAAAAATTAATGGTATAGAGAACTAAATTTAGAAGTTCTCTAGGGTTACCCGTGGCTCCCCCTTTCTTTTGTTTTTGGAGGAGTGTCTTAATGTCTCTGTTTCTTCTTTCTACTATTGCTTGACCTTGAGGATTGAAGGGTATGCCAGTAGTGTGTAAAATCTTATACTGTGCACAAAAGTGTTCAAAATGTTTGGAGGTATATGCCGGTCCATTATCTGTTTTTATTTCTTGTGGCACACCCATAATTGCGAATGCTTGAATGAGGAATTCAGTGACCACTCGGGCTGTCTCTTTTGCTGCTGGTATGGCAAAAGTGAATCCTGAAAAGGTGTCTACCACAACGTGGATAAAAGACAGACGACCAAAAGATTTATAATGAGTCACATCCATTTGCCAGATTTCATTGGGTCTCAAACCACGAGGATTCTTCCCTGGAGGCAGTGTAGGAGCTTGGAAGGGAAGGCAAGCTGTACAGCTTTTCACTATGCTCCTAGCTTCTTCTTTTGTAATCCCAAACTGTAAACGCAAAGCTCGAGCAGCCTGATGGTATTTAGAATGGGATTCCTGGGCCTCCTGAAATAAAGGCGTACTGGCCAACATAGTTAAAAGGCTATCTGCCTTTGAATTTCCATCAAAAATAGGACCTGGAAGTCCACTATGTGAATGGACATGCAGGATATAAATCTTTCCTGGATGCTTTCTCACTTGCTCTTGAAGTTCCTTAAAGAGCTGATATATATTAGAAGCTGCAAATTTTATTTGGGCTGTGGCAATTCTTTGTACCACACCTACTGAATAGGCTGAATCAGATATTATATTTATGTTGCCTGGGTAATAAGTGAGAGCTAGCATGATCGCATATAATTCGTTCTGCTGAGTGGACTGAAAAGGAGTTCTGACTACTCTTTTTACGGTTAGATCATGAGAGTATACAGCACAAATATTTTGTTTGGCTGCGTCTGTAAAGATGGTTGGTCCTTCAAGAGGAACCTTAGAAACCTTCTCTTCAAAAATCCATTGCCAATTATGCAGTAGTCTGGTTATCTTTAATGGAGATCCATGTGCAAAATTTGGAGCCATGGCCAATAAAATCTGCCACTCTGGGATGGTTTCACAGCATACATTAATTTGTGCATTTGTATAGAAGGTATATATCTTGTCAGGTCTTGTCCCAGATAATTGTACTGCTCGCTTAATGGCCTTTAATAGAATCCTAGCCACAAGCACTGGGTAAGGCGTAAGGCTTTGTTCTGGTTGTGCTGGGAGGTTCACCCACTCTATCACACTGTCTCCTTGATGAAGGACTGCTGTGGGTGCTTCTTTCGTAGCAAAAACTGATATTTCCAAGGGTTTTTGAGTTACTCTCTGCCTCTTCTGAGAGAATGGGATTATGGGTTTTCTCCCATAGTGCTCTCTGGCCCAATGACTTTAAGGGAGGTGTGAACTCTCTTGAAGTTAGAAAGTGTACTTTGTGAAGCTAGCACACTTGTGGAGTCCAATGAGTAAAGGTGGGAACACAAGCCTTGTCTTGATTAGTTCTACTTAGTACCTTGTTTCAGGTTCTGGCCAAAACAACTTCTTGTAAGATTAGATCAACTCTAATTACTTAGCAGTTAGTAAGGATTCCAACATCTCCCCCTTTCTTTTGTTTTAAAACATAGGGGGTTTCTGAGGGGGTACACATAAATCCATCAATATGGGCCAGAACTTTGTAACAGATATACATGGTATACATAAATCCATCAATATGGGAGGCATTATACATAATTTACATGAGCACATAGCAATATAACACAGGCTAGTAGTAATGTAACAAATAACAAGAATCAATCTGAAAATTTACACATGTCCATAAGTCCTAGAAACAGTCCAATAGGATTCCATTGTCCATTAGTTCATGTGCCAGGAATCTAATAATTCTTGTGAGCACAATCAGCAACAGAACCACCCGATATTTCTTGGGTCTTCTCCTTTGTTTCAAGGGTCTGCTCCATCTTTCTGCGATGGACAAGGCGAATGCGGCTCGTAGGCACCCATCTGATTCCTTCTCCACCTGTAGAGATGCAAGCAAATCCTCTCCCCCAAGCAGTTAGCCTATCTGGTCCCTTCCATTCACCACTTTCTGGGTCTCTCCACATCACCTGGCGATTATCTAAAGATAGTGGAGCTGCTCGCACTGGACACTGCTCTTCTGGTGGGTTATAAAACCTGTCTGCTGGAGCCAGTGCATCTTTATCAAAGATTAAAAAATTAATGGTATAGAGAACTAAATTTAGAAGTTCTCTAGGGTTACCCGTGGCTCCCCCTTTCTTTTGTTTTTGGAGGAGTGTCTTAATGTCTCTGTTTCTTCTTTCTAATGTTAAGAGTTCAAAATGTTGGAGTTTGTTCTCAGAGGACAGCCGGTTTAGAGGCTTAGAGCCCTTCGGATGTCTCCAAATCCAAAGGTTCTGTCCTTCAGCCTCTGCCTCTGCCTTCTTCTGCCTCCAACAAAGATGGAAGATCTCTCTTATCTCCTTCTGGGGAGCCCAGCACCAACTTGCCGCGGAGAGCGGGCTTCTGGCGTAGCTCCACTGAAATCCCAAAAGTGTTCTCTGCAGCAGAGTCGTTTCTCTCGAGTCTAGCGCGATCAGCCAGCCAAGAGGAAAAAATGTATTCTGCCATAGATCCTTCATCGCTGGCTTTTTATCTGCCTCTTCTGAGAGAATGGGATTATGGGTTTTCTCCCATAGTGCTCTCTGGCCCAATGACTTTAAGGGAGGTGTGAACTCTCTTGAAGTTAGAAAGTGTACTTTGTGAAGCTAGCACACTTGTGGAGTCCAATGAGTAAAGGTGGGAACACAAGCCTTGTCTTGATTAGTTCTACTTAGTACCTTGTTTCAGGTTCTGGCCAAAACAACTTCTTGTAAGATTAGATCAACTCTAATTACTTAGCAGTTAGTAAGGATTCCAACACCAGGGTAATTTTTTTTACAACATTATCCCTTGCACTCGTTTCTGTTCTGATTTTTCCCCTCCCTCCCTCCACCTTCTCCCCTAGATGGCAAGCAGTCCTATATATGTTAGATATGTTGCAGTATATCCTAGATACAATATATATTTGCAGAACTGAACAGTTCTCTTGTTGCACAGGAGAATTGGATTCAGAAGGTAAAAATAATCTGGGAAGAAAAACAAAAATGCAGATAGTTCACATTCATTTCCCAGTGTTCTTTCTTTGGGTGTAGCTGCTTCTGTCCATCATTTATCAGTTGAAGTTCAGTTAGGTCTCTTTGTCAAAGAAATCCACTTCCATCAGAATACATCCTCATACAATATCGTTGTCGAAGTGTATAATGATCTCCTGGTTCTGCTCATCTCACTTAGCATCAGTTCATGTAAGGCTCTCCCAAGTCTCTCTGTATTCATCCTGCTGGTCATTTCTTACAGAACAATAATATTCCATAACATTCATATACCACAATTTACCCAGCCATTCTCCAATTGATGAGCATCCATTCAATTTCCAGTTTCTAGCCACTACAAACAGAGCTGCCACAAACATTTTGGCACATACACATTTAGAAAGTTTTTAAATGGATTAAAGCATTCTTATTTTTATTGAAAAATTTAAAATATTGTGGCCAATTTCTTGTCAGATCTGATTAGTTCATCATTGTTTTGCCATCATAATGTGCATGACAAAGAACTCATCATATGAATAGAAGTGTCTGTTCTGACATCCTAACTCTGGCTGCTGATCACATTATTTGTGTTATCTTTAAGACATAATTTATTTGCAATAATCTTTTAAATCCACTCAGCATTTTTTTTTAAGTGAGTTAAAATCAAAGTAGTAAATATATTCTGTGATGCCATAGAACTTAGAAAGTGAATCACAGAACAGTAATCTGAAAGGTAATTGACAACAGAACACCATTTTCAGGCCCACTACTTTGTGAATTTCCCATTCTCCCCTGAGAATGTATCAAGCAGTGAACATAACATTTCCATCTGACATTACAGATTGAGTGAGTCAGCAACATTTCTCATATAAGTAAAGCATACTTCCACCTCCATATTTAGAAGGAAAAAGATGTAAATTGATGTTTTAATATTGTTTTCTTTAACATAATGGATAATCTTCTGCACTTGACTTTGAACATCATGACTATTCTCTTCAGGAATCACATTGGGATCAAAGTAATGAATAAAAAAAAATTAATTTAAAAAATATCTTTAAAATTTTTAAAAGTATAAGAATGACTGTCTTAATTCTTTCTCTGTTTACATGCTTGTTGTGAAAAGAAGTGTAGAAAAAAAGAAGCAATTCTATTTTAACAAATAGTGAAGTATTACTACAATGTGACATTGTGACTAAATGACATTTTTTTTCTTAAAGCTTTTTATTTTCAAAACATATGCATGAGTATTGGGATCCAAAATGGCAGAGAAGGCAAACACGACTTTCTAAGCTCCTCTCATACCCTCATGACCAATTATTAAATTCAGCCTCAAAAATAGCACTTCACTAATTAGTATGGCAGAAATTAGGCAAGGACCCACACTTAACACCATATACCAAGATAAGATCAAAATGGGTCCATGACCTAGGCATAAAGAACGAGATTATAAATAAATTAGAGGAACATAGGATAGTTTATCTCTCAGACTTGTGGAGGAGAAAGAAATTTGTGACCAAAGATGAACTAGAGACCATTGCTGATCACAAAATAGAAAATTTTGATTATATCAAATAAAAAAGTCTTTGTACAAACAGAACGAATGCAAACAAGATTAGTAGGGAAGCAACAAACTGGGAAAACATCTTTACAGTTAAAAGTTCTGATAAAGGCCTCATTTCCAAAATATATAGAGAACTGACTCAAATTTATAAGAAATCAAGCCATTCTCCAACTGATAAATGGTCAAAGGATATGAACAGACAATTTTCAGATGATGAAACTGAAACTATTACCACTCACATGAAAGAGTGTTCCAAATCACTATTAATCAGAGAAATGCAAATTAAGACAACTCTGAGATATCACTACACACCTGTCAGATTGGCTAAGATGACAGGAAAAAATAATGATGAATGTTGGAGGGGATGCGGGAAAACGGGGACACTGATGCATTGTTGGTGGAGTTGTGAACGAACCCAGCCATTCTGGAGAGCAATCTGGAATTATGCCCAAAAAGTTATCAAAATGTGCATACCCTTTGATCCAGCAGTGTTTCTATTGGGCTTATACCCCAAAGAGATACTACAAAAGGGAAAGGGACCTGTATGTGCCCAAATCTTTGTGGCAGCCCTGTTTGTAGTGGCTAGAAACTGGAAAATGAATGGATGCCCATCAATTGGAGAATGGCTGGGTAAATTGTGGTGTATGAATGTTATGGAATATTATTGCTCTGTAAGGAATGACCAGCAGGATGAATACAGAGTGGCTTGGAGAGACCTACATGGACTGATGCTAAGAGAGATGAGCAGAATCAGGAGATCATTATACACTTCGACAACGATACTGTATGAGGATGTATTTTGATGGAAGTTGATTTCTATGACAAAGAGACCTAACTGAGTTTCAATGGATAAATGATGGACAGAAACAGCTACACCCAAAGAAGGAACACTGGGAAACGAATGTGAACTATTTGCATTTTTGTTTTTCTTCCCGAGTTATTTTTACCTTCTGAATCCAATTCTCCCTGTGCAACAGGAGAACTGTTCGGTTCTGCAAATATGTATTGTATCTAGGATATATTGCAACATATTTAACATTTATAGAAGTGCTTGCCATCTTGGGGGGTGGGGTGGAGGGAGGGAGGGGAAAAATATCGAAACATAAGTGAGTGCAAGGGATAATGTTGTAAAAAATTACCCTGGCATGGATTCTGTCAATACAAAGTTATTATTAAATAAAAAAAAAATCGCACTTCACTGGTAAAATTCATGAAGATTAGAAGTACAACAACTTGTCAGCTGAAGATAATCTGGAAGGTCACCAGAAAAGGTTTGTCCTGAGCAGTGGGAGCAGATCAGTGCAAGCAGGGATAGAACTAGAGGCTAGATAATATTGAGCAGACCAGTCTGGGGTGGCCTCTATGGTTAGAAAATTTACAGACTCTGGCATAGGCTGATTGCTCTGTCTTGTTTGCAAAGGAGTAGACTAGCTGACAAATTAAAGCCAAGTGTAGAGAATACTTTAAAAAATGTCAAAACATAACAAGATCTGGCTATACCAACCCAAAACTGGAAGTGACTCCCCACAGATCACAGCACAGCTGTGCAACTGTAGTCTGAATCAAGAGCAGGGCAATCACAAATCTGCAGGTAGGGGGGTACAGCTCAGGGTAGCCTCTAATCTGCACAGTGGGGGTCTTGGCCTGGGGCAATAGAACTTTCACAGTGCAACTGTGCTTCCCTTGGCAGATACACTTCCGGTTCGTGCCAGGCTGTTCACTGCTCAGCTGTTAATACCCAAACTCTACAGTGGCCTTTGGTGTAGGGGAGTGAAATTTTCATTGCTCAGCTTCTAGTCCCAGGTCAGTTACTAATCAGCACAGAGTGGGTACTTCCACAGTTCATCCTGTGCTACCCAGGCCTGAATCACTTTCAGTGAGGAACTTTTTTCCAGAGCACTCACATACCTCTCTGCTCTCTGCAATCTATTTGCAGGACAGCTACTGTACATATATCTATCCCTGTTCTGCAGAGAAAGCTGGTAACTACCTTGCCCTGAATGTAGACTCTATAGGCTTTAAAAAAAGAGTAAAAAAATCAAAAGGATGATTTATAGCTTCTATAAAGAAAGAAAGCAGGTTTTCAACTCCAAGAAAAATAATAGCAGTTTCCAGACAATACCCCAAAGGGGAATGTAACCTGGCCCCCATCACACAAATCTCTCCTAGAAGAGACTATTAAAAAAATCTTAAAAGAGAACTAGAAGAAAAATGGAAAAAAGGAAAAAGAAGCTATACAAGAAAGAGTAACAACTTCCTAAAATGTAAATTGGAAAAGGTAAAGAACTCCCAGGAAGTGCAGGGAAACAGAATTTGTGACTTGGAAAAGGTAAAGAACTCCCAGGAAAGTAGGATTTGTGAATTGAAAAAGATAAAGAATTCCCAAGATAGTAAAATTTGTGAATTGGAAAAAAATAGCTCATTAAAAAAAATTAGTGAAATGGAAAAAAAATTCCATAGAGCAAAACAACGCAATTAAAAACTCATTTGGACATATACAAAAAGAAGTAAAAAAAAGCTAATGAAGAAAATAACTCATTAAAAATCAGAACTGAACAAATAGAAATGAATAATTTATTGAGACATCAAGAATGAGTTAAGCAAAACCAAAAAAAAAAAAAAGAAAAAAAGAAAAGAAAAGAAAAGAAAAGAAAAATTAGGGAAAAAATGTTAAATATCTATTTGAAAAAACAACAGACCTGTAAAATAAATATTGGAGATATAATCTGAAGATTATTGGACTTCCTGAAAATTATGATGAAAAAAAAGAGCCTAGATATTATTTTAGAGGAAATCATCAAAGAGAACTACCCAGATGTAATAGAATTAAAATGTAAAATAGGCATTGAAAGACTTCATCAAATACCTGCTGAAAAGGACCCTAAAATAAAAACTCCAAGGAATATTATGGCCAAATTTCAGAAATATCAGACTAAGGAAAAAAATATTACAAGCAGCCAGAAAAAAACAATTCAAATACCAAAGTGCCACAATAAGGATCACTGAAGATCTGGCTGCATCCACATTAAAGGATCGAAGGATATGGAATCTAATATTCTGAAAGGCAAAAGAACTTGGAACGTAGCCAAGAATAAACTTCCCAGCTAATCTAAGCATTTTCTACCATAGAAGAAGATGGACATTTAATGAAACAGATTAATTCCATTTGTTTCTAAGGAAAAAACCAGATCTAAACACAAACCATAGGACTCAAGAGTAGCAGAAAAAGGTAAAAGAAACTCTTGAGAACTGTATTTCTATTGTGGATATACATAAAGACTACATGTATAATTTGATTTTACTGATGTAACAAAAAAAAAAAAAGAAGTAGAAATGGAAATGGGATAGTGTGAGAAAAAGGGAAAAGGGGAAATAAAAAGAGGGAAACTACATCCCATGAAAAGGCAAAGGAAATCTGTCATATCTGAGGGAATTTAGAGAATAGGAGAAACATTTTATGAATCATACTCTCATCAGAGTTGACTCAAATAGAAAATAATTGACATAATTGAATTACAGAGAATTTTCACTCACCTCAAAAGTGGGAGAAAAAAAGGAAAAATGAAAAGAGTAATAAAAGAACAGGTCAAAGAATCCTAAAGAGGGAGAGCTGTGTGACACAAGTGGGGCCCATAAGTTGAATACTGGGAAAGGGAGTAAGTGGGGGAAAGAAAAAGACAAGCATAACGTGGGGATAACAAGATGGCAGGAAATACAGAATTAGTCATTTTAACTGTAAATGTGAATGGGATGAACTGTCCCATAAAGCAGAGGCAGATAGCAGACTGGATCAAAAGTCAGAACCCTAAAATATGTTGTTTACAGAAAACACATTTAAAGCAGAGAGATACATAAAGAGTAAAGGTAAAAGGCTAGAATCTATTATGCTTTAGCTGAAATTAAAAAAAAGCAGGGGTAATCATCCTTATCTCAGATCAAGTAAAAGCAAAAATTGATCTAATTAAAAGAGATAAGGATAGAAACTGTATCTTGCTAAAGGGTAGCATAGACAATAAAGCAATATCAATACTAAACATATATACAACAAGGGGTATAACATCTAACTTCCTAAAAGAGAAGTTAAGAAATTTGCAAGAAGAAATAGACAGCAAAACTATAATAGTGGGAGATCTCAACCTTGCACTCTCAGAATTAGACAAATCAAACCACAAAACAAAAAAGAAAGAAATTAAAGAGGTAAATGGGATATTAGAAAAATTAGGTATGATAGATCTCTGGAGAAAACTGAATGGTGACAGAAAGGAGTATACCTTCTTCTCAGCAGTTCATGGAACCTATACAAAAACTGACCATATATTAGGACATAAAAACCTCAAAACTAAATGTAGGAAGGCAGAAGTAGTAAATGCTTTCTTTTCAGATCACAATGCAATAAAAACTATATTCAAAAAAAGTTAGGGGTAAATACACCAAAAAGTAATTGAAAACTAAATAATCTTATCTTAAAGAATGATTGGATGAAACAGCAAGTTATAGACACAATTAATAATTTTACTCAAGATAATGAAAATAATGAGACATCATACCAAAATCTGTGGGAAGCAGCTAAAGTGGTAATAAGGGGAAATTTTATGTCTTTAAAGGCTTATTTGCATAAAATAGAGAAAGAGATCAATGAATTGAGCTTGCAGCTTAAAAAGATAGAAAAAAAAACAAATTAAAACCCCCCAATCAAATACTAAACTTGAAATTCTAAAATTAAAAGGAGAAATTAATGATATTGAAAGTAAAAAAATCTATTGAATTAATAAATAAAATTAAGAGTTGGTTTTAGGGATAAGAACACAGTATTTGACAAAAATTGCTGGGAAAACTGGAAATTAGTATGGCAGAAACTAGGCATTGACCCACACTTAACACCGTACACCAAGATAAGGTCAAAATGGGTTCATGAACTAGGCATAAATAATGAGATTATAAATAAATTGAAAGAGCATAGGATAGTTTACCTCTCAGACCTGTGGAAGAGGGAGGAATTTATGAACAAAGAAGAACTAGAGATCACTATTGACCACAAAATAGAAAATTTTGATTATATCAAATTGAAAAGTTTTTGTACAAACAAAACAAATGCAGACAAGATTAGAAGGGAAGCAATAAACTGGAAAAACATTTTTACAGTCAAAGGTTCTGATAAAGGCCTCCTTTCCAAAATATATAGAGAACTGACTCTAATTTATAAGAAATCAAGCCATTTTCCAATTCATATATGGTAAAAGGATATGAATAGACAATTCTTAGATGAAAAAATTGAAACTATTTCTAGCCATATGAAAATATGCTCCAAATCATTATTAATCAGAGAAATGCAAATTAAGACAACTCTGAGATACCACTACACACCTGTCAGATTGGCTAGAATGAGAGGGAAAGATAATGTGGAATGTTGGAAGGGATGTGGGAAAAGAAGGACACTGATACATTGTTGGTGGAATTGTGAACACATCCAGCCATTCTGGAGAGCAATTTGGAACTATGCTCAAAAAGTTATCAAACTGTGCATACCCTTTGATCCAGCAAAGTTTCTACTGGGCTTATACCCCAAAGAGATACTAAAAAAGGGAAAGGTTCCTGTATGGGCCAAAATGTTTGTGGCAGCCCTGTTTGTAGTGGCTAGAAGCTGGAAAATGAATGGATGCCCATCAATTGGAGAATGGTTGAATAAAATGTGGAATATGAATGTTATGGAATATTATTGTTCTGTAAGAAATGACCAGCAGGATGAATACAGAGAGGACTGGCAAGACTTACATGAACTGATGCTAAGTGAAAGGAGCAGAACCAGGAGATCATTATATGCCTCAACAACGATACTGTTTGAGGATGTATACTGATATAAATGGATCTGTTTGATAAAGAGAGCTAATTCAATTTCAATTGATCAAGGATGGACAGAAGCTGCTACACCCAAAGAAAGAACATTAGGAAATGACTATAAACTGCTTGCATTTTTGTTTTTCTTCCCAGGTTATTTATACCTTCTGAATCCAATTCTTCCTGTGCAACAAGAGAACTGTTTGGTTTTGCACACATATATTGTATCTAGTATATACTGTAACCTATTTAACATGTAAAGAACTGATTGCCATCTGGGGGAGGGGGTGGAGGGAGGGGAAAAATTGGAACAGAAGTGAGTGCAAGGGATAATGCTGTAAAAAAATTTCCCTGGTATGGGTTCTGTCAATAAAAAGTTAAAAAAAAGAGTTGGTTTTAGGAAAAAACTAATAAAATAGATAAAATTTTGGTCAATCTGTTTAGAAAAAAGGAAAGAAGAAATTCAAATTGTTAGTCATAAAAATGAAAAGGGAGAACTTTCCACCAATGAAGAGGAAATTAAAGAAATAATAAGGGGTTACTTTGCCCAACTTTACACCAATAAATTTGATAGCCTAAGTGAAATAGATTTTTACGTCCAAAAATATAGGCTTCCCAGATTAACAGAGGAAGAAGCAAATTGTGTGAATAGTCCCTTTCATAAAAAGAAATAGCACAAGCTATTAATCAAATCCCTATGAAAAATTCCCCAGGATCAGGTGTATTTACATGTGAATTTTACCAAATATTTAAAGAATAATTAGCCCCAATGCTATATAAAATATTTGAAAAAATAGGAAATGAAGGAGCTCTACCAAATTCCTTTTATGACCCTGACATGGTATTGATATCTAAACCAGGTAGGCTGAAAACAAAAAAAGAAAATTATAGACCGATCTCCCTAATGATTATTGATGCTAACATCTTAAATAAGATATTAGCAAAAAGATTACAGAAAATCATTCCAGGATAATACACCATAATCAAGTAGGATTTATACCAGGAATGCATGGCTGGTTCAAAATTAGGAAAACTATCAGTATAATTGACCATATTAATAACCAAATTAACAAAACCTATATGATCATCTCAATAGATGCAGAAAAAGCATTTAATAATATCCAACATCCATTCCTATTAAAAACACTTGAGAGTACAGGAATAAATGGACATTTCCTTAAAATAATCAGTAGCATCTATAAACCATCAGTAAGCATCATATGTAATGGGGATAAACTAGAACCATTCCCAATATGATCAGGAGTAAAACAAGATTGCCCACTATCACCATTACTATTAGAAATGCTAGCTTTGGCAATAAGAGCTGAAAAAGAGATTAAAGGAATTAGAGTATGTAATGAGGAAACCAAATTATCACTCTTTGGTGATGATATGATGGTATACTTAGAAAACCCCAGAGATTCTAATAAAAAGCTGTTTGAAATAATCTACAACTTTAGCAAAATTGCAGCATACAAAATAAAACCACATAAGTCATCAGCATTCTTATATAGCACTAATAAAACCCAACAATTAGAATTACAAAGAGAAATTCCATGTAAAGTAACTATCAATAATATAAAATATTTAGGAATCTATCTGCCAAGGGAAAATCAGAAACTAAGTGAGTAAAACTACAAAACACTTTCCACACAAATTAAGTCTGATCTAACTAATTGGAAAAATATTAAATGCTCTTAGATAGGGCAAGCAAATATAATAAAGATAAGAATACTATCTAAACTAATGTATTTATTTAGCACTATACCAATCAGACTCCCAAAAAACTATTTTAATGACCTAGACAAAATAACAACAAAGTTCATATGGAAAAACAAAACGTCAAGAATTTCAAGGGAATTAATGAAAAAAAAAATCAAATGAAGGTGGCCCAGCTATACCAGATCTAAAATTATATTATAAAGCAGCGGTTACCAAAACCATTTGGTATTGGTTAAGAAATAGACTAGTTGATCAGTAGAATAGGTTATATTTAAAGGACAAAACAGTCTAACTTTAATAATCTATTGTTTGACAAACCCAAAGACCCCATCTTTTAGGACAAGAACTCACTGTTTGACAAAAATTGCTGGGAAAATTGGAAATTAACATGGCAGACAGTAGGTATTAACCCACTCTTAATACTATACACCAAGATAAGGTCAAAATGGATTCATGACATAGGCATAAAGAATGAGATTATAAATAAATTAGAGGAACACAGTATAGTTTACCTCTCAGACCTGTGGAAGAGGAAGGAACTTATGATCAAAGAAGAACTAGAGATCATTACTGATCACAAAATAGAAAATTTTGATTATATCAGACTGAAAAGTTTTTGTACAAACAAAACTAATACAGACAAGATTAGAAGGGAAGTGATAAACTGGGAAAACATTTTTACAGTCAAAGTTTCTGATAAAGGCCTCATTTTCAAAATATATAGAGAATTGACTCTAATTTATAAGAAATCAAGCCATTCTCCAATTGATAAATGGTCAAAGGATTAATGAACAGACAATTCTCAGCTGAAGAAATTGAAACTATTTCTAGCCATATGAAAATATGCTCCAAGTCATTATTAATCAGAGAAATGCAAATTAAGACAACTCTGAGATACTACTACACACTTGTCAGATTAGCTGGAATGACAGGGAAAGATAATGCAGAATGTTGGAGGGGATGTGGGAAAACTGGGATATTGATACATTGTTGGTGGAACTGTGAATGGATCTAACACTTCTGGAAAGCAATTTGGAAATATGCTCAAAATATTATCAAACTGTGTATACCCTTTGACCTAGCAGTGTTACTGATGGGCTTATATCCCTAGGAGATTTTAAAGAAGGGAAAGGGACCTGTATGTGCAAGAATGTTTGTGGCAGCCCTCTTTGTAGTGGCCAGAAACTGGAAACTGAGTGGATGCCTATCAATTGGAGAATGGCTGAATAAATTGTGGTATATGAATGTTTTTTCAAGCATATTGATTTATTACTAAATGCATGCCATTTGTCCAACAAACCAGTTTCAGATCCTTTCATCTTAGGCCTGGATCCCACACACAAATTGTTATATGTTTAAAATAATGAAGTAGGTTAATTAATTAAAAAGAAAAAAATATTAGATAATTTAATTTCTATTTGGAGGGAAAATTAGAGACTTTCTAAGCTGAGAGGAGAGTGAATAAGACACAATTCCCTGAAATCAGAAAGGGAGGTGTCCAACTCTCTCAAATTTCTCTGAACAAAGGAACATAGAACTCATAATTACTTGATCAATATAGGGTTAGTTTTCAGGTATGATAGAGAGATATACAATTGTGAGAAATCTTCTTCCATCAGTCTTTGGATTTGACTGAGTTTCTGGTTACCATAAACTAGATTCTTAGTTAAGAGGATCTAAGCATGTGGTATATGAATATTATGGAATATTATTGTTCTGTAAGAAATGACCAGCAGTACGATTTCAGAAAGGCCTGGAGAGACTTACATGAACTGATGTTGAGTGAAATGAGCAGGACCAGAAGATCATTATATACTTCAGCAACAATAGTATGTGATGATCAATTCTGATGGATGTGGCCCTCTTCAACAATGAGATGAACCAAATCAGTTCCCAATAGAGCAATACTGAATTGAACCAGCTACACCCAAAAAAGAACTGGGAGATGACTAGGAATCACTACATAGAATTCCCAATCCCTCTATTTTTGTCCACGTACCTTTTTGCTTTTCTTCACAGGCTAATTGTACACCCTTTCAAAGTCCATTTCTTTTTGTCAGTGAAATAACTATTTGGACATGTATACATATATTGTATTTAATTTATAGTTTAACATATTTAACATGTATTGGTCAACCTGCCATCTGGGGGAGAGAGTGGGGAGAAGGAGGGGAAAAGTTGGAACAAAAGGTTCGGCAATTGTCAATGCTGTAAAATTACCCATGCATATATCTTGTAAATAAAAAGCTATAATAATATATATATATATATCATGTATTTTCTTTTTGTGCATTTGAAAAAAAATATTATTCTAAGGTGTCTAATAGCTTTAGTAAATTGCTAAAAGGATTCATGACATTAAAAATAAAGGTTAAGAATCCTAAAATATATATATATATATGCATGGATAATTTTTCAATATTGACCCTTGCAAAACTTTGTGTTCCAATTTTCCCCACCCTTCCCTCTATCCCCTCTCCTAGATGGGAAGTAATCCAATATATGTTAAGCATGGTAAAAATATATGTTAAATGTAATATATGCTTCTTTATTTATATAATTATTGTGCTGCACAAGAAAAATCAGTTATAATGAAAAAAAAGAGAGAGAAAGAAAATAAAATACAAGCAAACAACAACCAAAAAGAGTGAAAATCCTATGTTGTCATCCACAGTCAGTTCCTGGAGTCCTCTCTCTGGGTTTAGATGGCTCTATTCATCACAAAATGATTGGAACTGGCCTGAATCATCTCATTTCTGAAAAGACCCACATTAATTAGAACTGATCATCATATGATCTTGTTCTTGGCATGTACAATGATCTCTTGGTTCTGTTCATTTCACTTAGAATAAGTTCATCTAAGTCTCTCCAGGCCTCTCTGAAATCATTCTGCTGATCATTTCTTATTGGACAACAATATTCCATAACTCATGCAGCCATTCTCCAACTGATGGACATTCATTCAGTTTCCAGTTTTTTGCCACTAAAAAAGGGCTGCCACAAACCTTTTCTTTTCTTTTTTTTTTTTTTTTTTGCAAATGTGCATTCCTTTACTTCCCTTAAAACACTGCTGGATCAAAGGGTATGAGGAGTTTGATAGCTATTTGGGCACAATTCCAAATTCCTCTCCAGAATGGTTGGATGAGTTCACAACTCCATCAACAATGTAGTAGTGTCCCCATTTCCCCACATCCCCTCCTGTTGGAATCCTAGTGTTAACTCAACTTGAAACAAGGTACTAAGTAGAACTAATTGATACAATGCTTGTGTTTATACCTTTACTCATTGGAATTCACAAGTATGGGAGATTTGCAATGTTAACTGTGTAATTTTGTGAATTCATACCTCCCTTGAAGCTCTTAGGGCCAGAGAGTACACTGAGAAATATCCCATAATCCCACTCTCTGATATATAAGAAGAAAGTGGAGACCCAGTTAAGAGAGTTCAGCTGAATTACAGTGGAGAGGAGCACTGTGGGCCAGACACAGAGCACTCTGGGAGAGCCAGAAGCCCTCTCTCAGAGGCAAGAAAGATTCATTACAGCTTTTACCTTGGTGTTGGCTGAAGGCAGAGGCAGAAGCAGAAGCAAAGGACAAAGCTGCAAGAGCTCTTCGGAGGCAAGACAGATTCAACTTGGTGCTGGCTGGAGGCTCAAGGAAGCAGAGGCAGAAGCAAAGGACAAAGTTGCAGGAGCTCTCAGAACCAAGCAGAAAGATAGGCCTCTAAGAATCTAGCTATCCGGGCCCAAGGAAAGAGACAAGACTTGGAAGGAGAAATAAACATTTGCATTTTTACCAGATGGCTGCATTTGGGATAATTATTGATCTGAACTGATACTGCCTCCAGAAAACCTCCCCCGAGAAACCTGCTCTCTCTCAGAGAGAACCATTATATTATATTTTAGTTTTTTTTTAATTTAAATTTTATTTTATTTAATAATAACTTTGTATTGGCAGAATCCATGCCAGGGTAATTTTTTACAACATTATCCCTTGAACTCACTTATGTTTCATTTTTTCCCCTCCCTCCCTCCACCCCGCCCCCCAGGATGGCAAGCAGTCCTATATATGTTAAGTATGTTGCAGTATATCCTAGATATAATACATATTTGCAGAACCGAACAGTTCTCTTGTTGCACAGGGAGAATTGGATTCAGAAGGTAAAAATAACTCAGGAAGAAAATCAAAAATGCAAATAGTTCACATTCGTTTCCCAGTGTTCCTTCTCTGGGTGTAGCTGTCTCTGTCCATCATTTATCCATTGAAACTCAGTTAGGTCTCTTTGTCATAGAAATCAACTTCCATCAGAATACATCCTCATACAGTATTGTTGTCGAAGTGTATAATGATCTCCTGGTTCTGCTGATCTCTCTTAGCATCAGTCCATGTAGGTCTCTCCAAGCCACTCTGTATTCATCCTGCTGGTCATTCCTTACAGAGCAATAATATTCCATAACATTCATACACCACAATTTACCCAGCCATTCTCCAATTGATGGGCATCCATTCATTTTCCAGTTTCTAGCCACTACAAACAGGGCTGCTACAAATATTTGGCACAT
Organism: Antechinus flavipes; assembly: GCF_016432865.1. Taxonomy (NCBI): domain Eukaryota; kingdom Metazoa; phylum Chordata; class Mammalia; order Dasyuromorphia; family Dasyuridae; genus Antechinus; species Antechinus flavipes. The sequence continues at coordinate 267,570,141 of NC_067401.1, forward strand.
ACAGGTCCCTTTCCCTTCTTTAGCACCTCTTTGGGATATAAGCCCAATAGAAACACTGCTGGATCAAAGGGTATGCACAGTTTGATAACTTTTTGGGCATAATTCCAGATTGCTCTCCAGAATGGTTGGATTCGTTCACAACTCCACCAACAATGCATCAGTGTCCCCGTTTTCCCGCATCCCCTCCAGCATTCATTATTATTTTTTTCTGTCATCTTAGCCAATCTGACAGGTGTGTAGTGATATCTCAGAGTTGTCTTAATTTGCATTTCTCTGATCAATAGTGATTTGGAACACTCTTTCATGTTAGTGGCAATAGTTTCAATTTCATCATCTGAAAATTGTCTGTTCATATCCTTTGACCATTTATCAATTGGAGAATGGCTTGATTTTTTATAAATTTGAGTCAGTTCTCTATATATTTTGGAAATGAGGCCTTTATCAGAACCTTTAATTGTAAAGATGTTTTCCCAGTTTGTTACTTCCCTACTAATCTTGTTTGCATTTGTTCTGTTTGTACAAAGGCTTTTTAATTTGATATAATCAAAATTTTCAATTTTGTGATCAGTAATGGTCTCTAGTTCATCTTTGGTTACAAATTTCTTTCTCCTCCACAAGTCTGAGAGATAAACTATCCTATGTTCCTCTAATTTATTTATAATCTCGTTCTTTATGCCTAGGTCATGGACCCATTTTGATCTTATCTTGGTATATGGTGTTAAGTGTGGGTCCTTGCCTAATTTCTGCCATACTAATTTCCAGTTATCCCAGCAGTTTTTATCAAATAATGAAATCTTATCCCAAAAGTTAGAATCTTTGGGTTTGTCAAACACTAGATTGCTATAGTTGACTATTCTGTCTTGTGAACCTAACCTTTTCCACTGATCAACTAATCTATTTCTTAGCCAATACCAAATGGTTTGGGTGACTGCTGCTTTATAATATAATTTTAGATCAGGTACAGCTAGACCACCTTCATTTGATTTTTTTTTTTCATTAATTCCCTTGAGATTCTCGACTTTTTATTGTTCCATATGAATTTTGTTGTTATTTTTTCTAAATCATTAAAATATTTTCTTGGAAGTCTGATTGGTATAGCACTAAATAAATAGATTAGTTTAGGGAGTATTGTCATCTTTATTATATTATTATATTATATTTTAAAAGAAGAAAATAACCGCACCCTACAACATTCGTCATTTTTTCCTGTCATCTTAGCCAAAGTTTTGCGATAGTATTGCAGAGTTGTCTTAATTTGCAATTCTCTGATTAATAATGATTTAGAGCACCTTTTCATATGACTAGAAATGGTTGCAATTTCTTCACCTGAAAACTGTCTGTTTATAATCTTTGACCATTTGTCAATTGAAGAATGGTTTGAATTCTTATAAATTTGTGTCAGTTTTCCATATAGTTTAGAAATGAGGCCTTTATCAGAAGCCTTCAATATAAAAATATTTTCCCAGTTTATCGCTACCCTTCTATTATTGTCTGCATTAGTTCAGTTTGTACAAAAACTTTTTAACTTAATGTAATTAAAATGATGTATTTGGTGTTCAGTAATGAACTCCAGTTCTTCTTTTGTCACAGTTTCCTTCTTTCTACATATATCTGAGAGGTAAATTATCCCATATTCCTCTAATTTGCTTATTTGTGTCTAAATCATGGACCCGCTTCAATCCTCATCTTGGTATATATGTAGTTAGATGTGAGTCGATGTCTAGTTTACACCATACTCGTTTCCAGTTTTCACAGAAGTTTTTATCAGTGAGTTCTTATTCCAAAAGCTGGAGTATTTGTGTTTATCAAACACTAGATTCCTACAGGGATTGACTATTTTTTTTCCTGTGAACATAACCTATTCCACTGATCAATTACTGTACGTCTTAGCCATTACCAAATGATTTTGATGACTGCTGATTTATAATATAGTTTTAGGTCTGGCACAGGTAGGCTAACTTCATTTGCATTTTTCATTCATTCCCTTAAATTCTTGATCATTTCTTCTTCCAGATGAACTTTGTTATTTTTTCTAGATGTGTAAAATAATTTCTTTGGAGTTTGATTTGTATAGCACTCAAATAACAGATTAATTTAGGTTTTATTGTCATTTTTATTCTATTCACTCGGTCTACCCATGGGCACAATATTTTTTTCAATTGAGTAGACCTGACTTTATTTGTGTCTAAAGCATCTTGTAGTTGTGTTCATATAGTTCCTGACTTTTCCTTGGCAAATAGACTCCCGAATATTTTATAGTGTCAACAATTATTTTAAATGGAATTTCTCTTTGTATCTCTTGCTGCTGGACTTTGTCACTAATACGTAAAAATGCTGATAATTGATGTGGATTTTTTTGTATTCTGCAACTCTGCTAAAGTTGTGAATTGTTTCTAGTAGTTTTTTAAGCTGATTCCCTAGGGTTCTCTGAGAATACCATCATATCATTTACAAAGAGTGATAATTTAGTTTCCTCATGACCTACTCTAATTCCTTTAATCTATTTTTTTCCTCTTATTGCCAAAGCTTACATTTCTAATACAATATTGAATAGTGATGGTGATAGTGGGCAACCTTTTTTCACCCCTGGTCTTATTAGGAATCATTCTAGTTTGTCCCTATTACATATTATGGTTGCTGATAGTTTTAAACAAATGGTCCTGATCATTTTAAGAAAACTTCATTCATTTCTATACTCTCATTTTTTAATACCAATGGGTGGTGTATTTTATCAAATGCTTTTTCTGCATCTATTGAAATAATCATATGATTTTTGTTAGTTTGGTTATTGACATAGTCAATTATGCTAATAGTTTTCCTAATATTGAACTAGCCTGCATTTCTGGTATAAATCCCACTTGATCATAATATATTATCCTGGGGGTGATATTTTGTAATCCCTATGCTAATATTTTACTTCTGATTTTTGCATCATTATTCATTAGGGAAATTGTTCTATAATTTTTTTTTTCACTATCTGGTTTAGGTATCAACACTATGTATCATAAAATGAATTTGATTGGGATCCTTCTTTTCCTTTTTTTTTTCAAATATTTTGCATAGAATTAGAATTAATTGTTCTTTAAATGTTTAGTAGAATTCACATGTACATCCATTTGGCCCTGGACATTTTTTTCTTAAGGAGCTGATTAATATTTCTTTTCTATTTCTTTTTGTAAAATGGGACTATTAAAGAATTTATTTCCTCTTCTGTTAATCTGAGTAATCTATATTTTTGTAGGCATTCCTCCATTTCACTTAGCTTATCAAATTTTTTGACATGTAATTGGGCAAAATAATTCCTAATTATTGCTCTAATTTCCTCTTCTTTGATGGAAATTTATTGCTTTTTATTTTTTGTTACTACCAATTTGATTTTCTTCTTTCATTTTTTAATGAAATTAACTAAAAGTTTATTAATTTTATTGTTTTATTCATAAAACCAACTCTAGTTTTATTTATTAATTCAATAGTTTTATTATTTTCAATTTATTATTCTCCCTTTTTATTTTCATAATTTCACATTTGGTATTTATTTGGGGGATATTAATTTGTTCTTTTTCTAGATTTTTTAGTTGCAAGCCCAATTCCTTGATGTTTTCTTTCTTTATTTTATGCTAGTAAGCATCTAGAAATACCAAATTTCCCCTAATAACCACTTTGGCTGCATCCCAAAAAATTTGGTATGTTGTCTCATTATTGTCATTCTTTTGGAGGAAATTATTGATTGCATCTATGATTTTTTTTTCACCCACTCCTTCTTACAATTAGATTATTTAATTTCCAATTAATTTTTAGTCTATTTTCTGTTGCCTTTTATTGCATGCAATTTTTTATTGCATCATGATTTGAAAAAAATGTATTTGTCATTTTTGCCTTTCTGCATTTGATTTTGAGGCTTTTATGTCCTCTTATCTGGTCAATTTTTCTATAGATTTCATGTACTGCTGAAAAAAAATTCTTAATGATATTTGTAGATGTTTTTATGAAAACTATTTTTCCTCACCCAAAGTAATTGATACTTAGGCTGCTTATGTTAAAACCTGCCAATTTTTACATGGATTTAAAATAAAATAGACATAGACATTCATATACATTTTTGCTATGTTTGAAAGAGTTCTGGAACTGGTTTCCAAATGTATTTTTAATTCATACAACTGTTTATTATTATGTGACCTTGCACAAATTGTTTTACCTCTCAGAGCACCCTATTTTCTGACTTACAGAATAAAAAGTTTAGATTTGATGACATCTAATAGATTTTCTTTCAGCTCAGAAATAGTCTTTCATGTAGATGTCACACAATTCAATAAAACTTTGTTATTGTTTAAGATTTTGGACTAAAAAAAGAAGGCACCATTTATTGGCACAGTATTACATATTATACAGCAAAATATTGAATATGCTAATCAATGAAAACTAATTATGATTAATTCCAATGGCCATACTTCTTGTTGAAACCAATTGGTATTCTAAAAACTTCGTGGGAATAATATATTACCATATATACCATGGTCTTTGTGTTTGTGTCACTTTGACAGCAATGGACTACCCTGAACATAAACTATTCTTGTCTTTTCTTACTCCATTACAAGAAACTAAGAAAAGGAAATTACCTGAAGCATTCATCAGGAACAAAGAATAGAAGATGACATTGATGTGATTCTTCTTCTTTATTAATTGCACTCACTTATCAAGAAATAATGAATCTGTTGTCTAAGATAGGAACAAATTGGAAGAGAATGTCTCACCATGTAGGTGAATAAGTAAGGAATAATAAATTTGAAGGTTGTAGTTTTAGAACTGGCAGGAACCTTAGAGAACAACCAGTCTGACATTTACATTTTTCAGATGAGGAAACAAGCATATAGTAATGAAGTAAATAAAGCACCTATCACATATATGGTAGGTGATTGAGCTAGAAGTCAGTCCTATTGACTTATACTATTATAAAGACTCTCTTTTTAATCCTAATATATATTTTTTTTCATCTTGCCAGTGATGACTCCAAAGCATATGAATGAAAATTCATGATGGATACTAAAATTTTCAATGATGATGGTCTATTCTAGGCTCCTCTTGTGGAAGACAATCTAGGTTTCTAATAACCACTCTAATTAGTAGTCTAATGACTAATGACAAACAATGCTATTTATTGAATAGACATAAATTTTTTGACTTCTCAAATGTTTTTGCAGTTGTCATTGATAGGAAATTGCAGAACAATATGGTAGGATGAATGAAGAATTTGCTTCATTACCATGAATACTTGAGTTTAAAATTTGTTTGTTTATGGTCAAATTATCATTTTCAGCTCTCTAAGCCAGGTCTACCATTGTTGCTCCCCTCCTTTTCCTCCTTTTCCCCTCCTTCTCTTCTTCTTTTTCTTCTCCTCCTCCTCTTCCTCCTCCTCCTCCTTCTCCTTCTTTTTCTTTCTTCTTCTACTTGTCCTTGTCCTTGTCCTCCTTCTCTTTCTCCTCCTCCGCCTTCTTCTTCTCCTTTTTCTTCCTTCTTTTTCTCTTTTTGATCTTCTAAATTTTTTTCCTTTTCTTTTTCTTCTCTTCTTGTTCTCTTTTTCTTCTTCACTTTTATTAAAAAACAAATAAAAATAAGATAAAATAAAATAGAAAAAGAAATAAATACAGAAAAATAAAACAAACAAAATCTCCCTATTATTGCCATGTACCTTGCAGAATAGCAGTGAAGATTCAAATCGTAGTACAATAAATTGCAATTTCAAGAAAGAATATATAATAATAAAAGGCATTGTGTTCAAAAATGTCCATATTTTCATTTGCTTCCTTGTAGGTTGTCTTTTGTTTTCTTCTGTGCACATCTTTCTTTATGCTTTTCTCCCATTTCTTTCCTTCCTCCCCATCACTCTTAAGCAGACAACAATTTGGCATAAATATTTTTATGGATACTTATACATATACACAGGCATACACACATGAATATATATACACACACCAGTACACATAGACACACACATATACATAACCAAAAATATGCCTACATACATATACATATAGTTATATATGTACATGCATATCACATACATATTTCTAAAAGAATATTAATATGGCTCACATGTAATATAGATTGTTCTCTTTATTGAATTTTTTTGTTTGATTTGTCTAAGATAAATAATTGTACCACTATTTTTTTTTAAATTTTTTATTTAATAATTACATTATATTGACACTCGTTTCTGTTCCGATTTTTTCCCCCTCCCTCCACCCCCTCCCCTAGATGGCAAGCAGTCCTTTATATGTTGGATATGTTGCAGTATATCCTAGATACAATATATGTTTGCAGAGCCGAACAGTTCTCTTGTTGCGTAGGGAGAATTGGATTCAGAAGGTATAAATAATCCGGGAAGAAAAACAAAAATGCAGATAGTTTACATTCGTTTCCCAGTGTTCTTTCTTTGGGTGTAGCTGCTTTTGTCCGTCATTTATCAATTGAAACTCAGGTCTCTTTGTCAAAGAAATCCACTTCCATCAAAATATGTCCTCATACAATATCGTTGTCGAAGTGTATAATGATCTCCTGGTTCTGCTCATTTCACTTAGCATCAGTTCATGTAAGTCTCGCCAGTCCTCTCTGTATTCATCCTGCTGGTCATTTCTTACAGAACAATAATATTCCATAACATTCATATACCACAATTTACCCAGCCATTCTCCAATTGATGGGCATCCATTCATTTTCCAGTTTCTAGCCACTACAAACAGGGCTGCTACAAACATTTTGGCACATACAGGTCCCTTTCCCTTCTTTAGTATTTCTTTGGGATATAAGCCCAATAGAAACACTGCTGGATCAAAGGGTATGCACAATTTGATAATTTTTTGGGCATAATTCCAGATTGCTCTCCAGAATGGTTGGATTCGTTCACAACTCCACCAACAATGCATTAGTGTCCCAGTTTTCCCGCATCCCCTCCAACATTCATCATTATTTTTTCCTGTCATCTTAGCCAATCTGACAGGTGTGTAGTGGTATCTCAGAGTTGTCTTAATTTGCATTTCTCTGATCAATAATGATTTGGAACACTCTTTCATATGAGTGGTAATAGTTTCAATCTCATCCTCTGAAAATTGTCTGTTCATATCCTTTGACCATTTATCAATTGGAGAATGGCTTGATTTCTTATAAATTTGAGTCAGTTCTCTATATATTTTGGAAATGAGGCCTTTATCAGAACCTTTAACTGTGAAAATGTTTTCCCAGTTTGTTGCTTCCCTTCTAATCTTGTTTGCATTAGTTTTATTTGTACAAAGGCTTTTTAATTTGATGTAATCGAAATTTTCTATTCTGTGATCAGTAATGGTCTCTAGTTCATCTTTGGTCACAAATTTCTTTCTCCTCCACAAGTCTGAGAGATAAACTATTCTATGTTCCTCTAATTTATTTATAATCTCGTTCTTTATGCCTAGGTCATAGACCCATTTTGATCTTATCTTGGTATATGGTGTTAAGTGTGGGTCCATGCCTAATTTCTGCCATACTAATTTCCAATTATCCCAGCAGTTTTTATCAAATAATGAATTCTTTTCCCAGAAGTTAGGGGCTTTGGGTTTGTCAAACACTAGATTGCTATAATTGACTATTCTGTCTTGTGAGCCTAGCCTTTTCCACTGATCCACTAATCTATTTCTTAGCCAATACCAAATGGTTTTGGTGACTGCTGCTTTATAATATAATCTTAGATCAAGTACAGCTAGGCCACCTTCATTTGATTTTTTTTTCATTAATTCCCTTGAGATTCTCGACTTTTTATTGTTCCATATGAATTTTGTTGTTATTTTTTCTAGATCAATAAAATATTTTCGTGGAAGTCTGATTGGTATAGCACTAAATAAATAGATTAGTTTAGGGAGTATTGTCATCTTTATTATGTTCGCTCGGCCGATCCAAGAGCACTTAATATTTTTCCAATTATTTAAGTCTGACTTTATTTGTGTGGAGACATTTTTATAATTTTGCTCATATAATTCCTGACTTTCCTTTGGTAGATAGATTCCCAAATATTTTATGGTATCAACAGTTATTCTGAATGGAATTTCTCTTTGTATCTCTTGCTGTTGGGTTTTGTTGGTGATGTATAAAAATGCTGAGGATTTATGGGGATTTATTTTGTAGCCAGCTACTTTGCTAAAATTATGAATTATTTCCAATAGCTTTTTGGTAGAATCTCTGGGGTTCTCTAGGTATATCATCATATCATCTGCAAAGAGTGATAGTTTGGTTTCCTCATTGCCTACTCTAATTCCTTTTATATCTTTCTCGACTCTTATTGCCGAGGCTAGTGTTTCTAATACGATATTAAATAATAATGGTGATAGTGGGCAACCTTGCTTCACTCCAGATCTTACTGGGAAAGGTTCCAGTTTTTCCCCATTGCATATGATGCTTACTGATGGTTTTAAATATATGCTCCTGACTATTTTAAGGAAAAGTCCATTTATTCCTATGTTCTCAAGTGTTTTTATTAGGAATGGATGTTGGATTTTATCAAATGCTTTTTCTGCATCTATTGAGATGATCATGTGGTTTTTGTTTGTTTGGTTATTGATATAGTCAATTATGCTAATAGTTTTCCTAATATTGAACCAGCCCTGCATTCCTGGTATAAATCCTACTTGGTCATAGTGTATTATCCTGGTGACAATTTTCTGTAATCTTTTTGCTAATATTTTATTTAAGATTTTAGCATCAATATTCATTAGGGAGATTGGTCTATAATTTTCTTTCTCTGTTTTCAGCCTACCTGGTTTAGGTATCAGTACCATATCTGTGTCATAAAAGGAGTTTGGTAGGACTCCTTCAATCCCTATTTTTTCAAATAGTTTATATAACATTGGAGTTAATTGTTCTTTAAATGTTTGGTAGAATTCACATGTAAATCCATCTGGTCCTGGGGATTTTTTCTTAGGGAGTTGATTGATAGTTTGTTCTATTTCTTTTTCTGAGATGGGACTGTTTAGGATATTTACTTCTTCCTCTGTTAGTTTGGGCAAGCTGTATTTTTGGAGGTATTTTTCTATTTCATTTAAGTTGTCGAATTTATTGGCATAAAGTTGGGCAAAGTAACTCCTAATTATTGCTCTAATTTCCTCTTCGTTACTGGTGAGTTCTCCCTTTTCATTTTTAAGACTAACAATTTGATTTCCCTCTTTCCTTTTTTTAATCAGATTTACTAAGGGTTTGTCTATTTTGTTGGTTTTTTCATAGAACCAACTCTTAGTTTTATTAATCAATTGAATAGTTTTTTTACTTTCAATTTTATTGATCTCACCTTTTACTTTTAGAATTTCAAGTTTAGTGTTTGACTGGGGGTTTTTAATTTGTTCCTTTTCTAGCATTTTTAATTGCAAACCCAATTCATTGACCTTCTCTTTCTCTATTTTATACAAATAGGCCTCTAGAGATATGAAATTTCCCCTTATTACCGCTTTGGCTGCATCCCATACATTTTGGTATGATGTCTCATTATTATCGTTTTCTTGGGTGAAGTTATTAATTATGTCTATGATTTGCTGTTTCACCCAATCATTCTTTAGTATGAGATTATTTAGTTTCCAATTATTTTTTGGTCTACTTCCCCCTGCTTTTTTGTTGAATGTAATTTTCATTGCATCGTGGTCTGAAAAGGATGCATTTACTATTTCTGCCTTACTACATTTGAGTTTGAGGTTTTTATGTCCTAATATATGGTCAATTTTTGTATAGGTTCCATGAACTGCTGAAAAGAAAGTGTATTCCTTTCTGTCTCCATTACATTTTCTCCAGAGATCTATCATATCTAACTTTTCTAGTATTCTATTTACCTCTTTGACTTCTTTCTTATTTATTTTGTGGTTTGATTTATCTAATTCTGAGAGTGCAAGGTTAAGATCTCCCACTATTATAGTTTTACTGTCTATTTCTTCTTGCAGCTCTCTTAGTTTCTCTTTTAAGAATTTAGATGCTACCCCACTTGGTGCATATATGTTTAATATAGATAGTGCTTCATTATCCATGCTACCCTTTAGCAAGATATAGTGTCCTTCCTTATCTCTTTTAATTAGGTCAATTTTTGCTTTAGCTTGATCTGAGATCAGGATGGCTACCCCTGCTTTTTTGACTTCACCTGAAGCATAGTAGATTTTGCTCCAACCTTTTACCTTTAACCTGCATGTATCTCCCCGCTTCAGGTGTGTTTCCTGTAAACAACATATTGTAGGATTCTGGCTTTTAATCCATTCTGCTAACCGCTTCCTCTTTATGGGGGAGTTTACCCCGTTCACGTTTATGGTTAGAATGACCAATTCTGTATTACTTGCCATCTTGTTAACCCGGTTTATGCTTTCCTCCCTTCTTTCCCCTTTCCCCCCCTTCCAAGTATTAAGCTTGTGAGCACCACTTGCTTCTCACAGCCCTCCCTTTTTAGTGTCCCTCCCCCCGCCTTAGAGTTCCTCCCTCTATCTTACCTCTTTGCCTCCCAGTTCCCGTATTCCCTTCCGCTTAGCTTATTCCTTCCCTTTCCACTTTTCCCTTCTCACTTTTCAATGAGATGGGAGAAGTTTCACCATAGATTGAATATGTCTTAAGATTTTTCACTTAAAGCCAATTCTGAAGGCAGTAAGATACCCACTATATTCATCCCCCTCCCTTCTTTCTCTCAGATATAATGGGTTTCCTATGCCTCTTCATGAGATGTACTACCCCCACTTTACCCTTTTTCTGGTACAATGTCCTTTCCACATCAATTTCTAGAACAAGGTATACATGTATTCTTTATACATCTATATAGTCAAAATATAGTTCCCAAGATTAATCTTTACCTTTTTAGATTTCTCTTGAGTTCTATATTTGTAGATGAAACTTTTTGTTAAGTTCTGGTTTTTTCATCAGAAATAGATGAAATTCGCTTACTTCGTTGAATGTCCATCTTCTTCCCTGGAAAAAGATGCTCATTCTCGCTGGGTAAGTTATTTTTGGTTGCATACCAAGTTCCTTAGCCTTTTGGAATATCATATTCCAGGCCTTTCGGTCTTTTAATGTGGATGCTGCCAGATCCTGGGTGATCCTTATTGTGGCTCCTTGATACTTGAATTGGGTTTTTCTAGCCGCTTGCAATATTTTTTCTTTCATCTGAGGGTTCTGGCATTTGGCCACTATATTCCTTGGTGTTTTGATTTTAGGATCCGTTTCAGTGGGTGATCGATGAATCCTTTCAATGTTTATTTTTTCCTCTGTTCCTATGACTTCTGGGCAGTTCTCTTTGATAATTTCCTGGAAGACAGTGTCCAGGCTCTTTTTTTCATCATGTTTTTCTGGGAGTCCAATGATTCTCAGATTGTCTCTCCTGGATCTGTTTTCCAGGTCTGTTGTCTTCCCCAGAAGGTATTTCACATTTTTCTCCATTGTTTGATTTTTTTGGATTTGCTTGACTGATTCTTCTTGTCTCCTCGAGTCATTCAATTCCACTTGTTCAATTCTGATTTTCAGTGAAGTATTCTCTTCACTCACTTTTTAAAAATCTTTTTCTAATTGTCCAATTGAGTTCTTTTGTTCTGTGGAATTTTTTTCCATTTCGCCAATTTTGTTTTTTAGAGAGCTGTTTTCTGTTTCCAGTTCACTAATCCTATTTTTCAAGGATTTTACTTCTTTATCCACTCTCTCTTTAACTTTCTCCAGGCTCTTTTGCCAAGCCTTCCTCTCCTTTTCCCAAGCCTCACTCTGCTTTCCCCATTTTTCTTTTTGCTCCCTTGTGAGAGCCTTTTAAATCACTTCTATGAGGTTCATCTGTGCTGAGGAACAGACGATCTCCTCCTTTGGGGATTCACCTGGGGACTGCCTGTTTTTAGTCTCCTCAGGATTTAGAGTCTGCTCTCTATCTGTATAGAAGCTGTCAAGGGTTAAAGTCCTCTTCAGCTTCTTGCTCATTCTGTCTATTAATCAGAGACAAACTACCAAAGAAAAACAGAAAAAACTGGAGTCTTTCTTTGGGGGGGGTGGGGCTGGGTGTGTTATCGAGCTTCCTCTACAGACTGCAGGGGGCAGCAGTGAGGCACTAGCAGGACTGTGCTGTGCCTGCGCTCTGAGATCCCAAAGCGTGCTGAGTCACTGAGGTGGGGAAAGGGAGGGCGGCCAGGTCCTGAGAGGCTCCAGCTGTTTGGGGTTGTATTCTTCATCCCCGGTGTTTTTAGCTTCTCTGCTGGGCTGTTGACTTGCTGCCGGAGGAAAGTATCCAAACCTGTAGCGAAGCTCTCCCCGCAGAGATGGCTACGATCACTCTCCACCCCCTCTCCAGTCTGCTCCTGTGCCCTCACTGCCACTGCCCGCCGCCTGTGCCCGATCTAAAACCGCCCCAGCCCTCCAGTAAAGACAGACCTTTCTAGGCGGATCTCAAGGATGGCTTCTCTTGGTAACTATTTGTGGGTTTTTTTCAGTCAAGCATTGATTCAGAGGCTTGTAATGAAATGGATAGTGAGAGAAAGCGTGGAGCTTATGCAGCTGTGAGTCTCCTCTCCGCCATCTTAACCAGAAGTTCCCACTATTTTTTTTAACAAATTATACCCCTGATCATTATTTTGTGTACATTTCTTTATTTCTTATCTCTGCTAATTTTTCTACTTTACTTCTACTTTATAACTTGCCTTGAAATTACTTACCCACCTTGTCACACACTTCTTACTTCCCGTGAATGCCTCCCTTAACTCCCCTCACCAATCCTTTTGCTCCCTTTCTATGTTATGTTCCCAACAATCATTCTTTTGGACTATACAGTTACTAATGTCAGTCTTAATCAGATGGTTTTCATTTTCACATATAAAACAAAAAAATTTCCATTATTGAGTCTCTTGAAATTAGTCTTTGATGATAGCAGGGATATGCTAAATTTTCTATTGAGAACAGGTTTATTTGAGACAAAATCCTGAAAATCTCACAGTACATTAAATGTCCATTGTTACATTCATTATTATGCTTAATTTTGTTGGATATAATATAGCATCCTAGAGAATTTAATTGTTGATATATAGTACTACAGGACTTGTGCTATTTCATTTTAGCCACTGATACATTCTGTGAAATTCTTATTGTAGCTCAACTATATTTGAATTTTTTTCATTGTTTGTTGCTTATAGAATTTTCTCTTTCTTCTGCAGTTTTTGAAATATTGCAATTATATTTCCATATGTTTTCCTGATAGGATCTTTTTGAAGTGTTGATAGTTTTGTTATTTCTACTTTACCCTATTATTCTATCACTTGATGATAATTTAAACTTTTCTTATTTTTTTAAATAACTTTTTATTGATAGAACTCATGCCAGGGTAATTTTTTACAGCATTATCCCTTGCATTCACTTCTCTTCCGATTTTTCCCCTCCCTTCCTCCACCCCCTCCCCCAGATGGCAAGCAATCCTTTACATGTTGAATAGGTTACAGTATATCCTGGATACAATATATGTGTGCAGAACCAAACAGTTTTCTTGTTGCACAGGGAGAATTGAATTCAGAAGGTATAAATAATCCGGGAAGAAAAACAAAAATGCAAGCAGTTTATAGTCATCTTCCAGTGTTCTTTCTTTGGGTGTAGCTGCTTCTGCCCATCTTTGATCAATTGAAACTGAATTAGTTCTTTTTATTGAAGAGATCCACTTCCATCAGAATACATCCTCAAACAATATCATTGTTGAGGTATATAATGATCTCCTGGTTCTGCTTATTTCACTTAGCATCAGTTCATGTAAGTCTCTCCAGTCCTCTCTGTATTCATCCTGCTGGTCATTCCTTACAGAACAATAATATTCCATAACGTTCATATACCACAATTTACTCAACCATTCTCCAATTGATGGGCATCCATTCATTTTCCAGCTTCTAGCCACTACAAACAGGGCTGCCACAAACATTTTGGCACATACAGGTCCCTTTCCCTTCTTTAGTATCTCTTTGGGGTATAAGCCCAGTAGAGACACTGCTGGATCAAAAGGTATGCACAGTTTGATAACTTTTTGAGCATAGTTCCAAATTGCTCTCCAGAATGGCTGGATGTGCTCACAATTCCACCAACAATGTATCAGTGTCCCTGTTTTCCCACATCCCCTCCAACATTCCACATTATCTTTCCCTGTCACTCTAGCCAATCTAACAGATGTGTAGTGGTATCTCAGAGTTGTCTTAGATAATTTAAACTTTTCTTATATTATTGTGTTAAAGTTCTATTTTTTGTTCATAGCTTTCAGATAGTCTAATTATTCTTACATTTACAATTTTTGATATGTTTTTCAGATGTGTTGTTTTTTCTTATAAGTTATATAATATTTTCTTCTTTTTTTTTTCATTATTTAATTTGTAAAAATAATTGGTCTCATAACTTTACTGGCTTCCATTTGCTCAGTTCTAATTTTCAAAGAGTAATTTTCTGCTTCATGACTCAATCTCCCTTTTTAGTTAGTTGACTTTCTTTTCATAATATTCTTTTTTTTTTGGTAATATTCTTAATTTTTCCTCTGTCTCTCTCATTTGATTTTTAAGTTTTTTTTTGGGGGGGGGTAGGAGAACTTCTTTTACTTTGGTATCTTGAAGAGTGGTCTTCCTTCCTCCTACAATAACTTTAAGTTTTTCTATAAATACTTTCTGGGCAGATTGCCATTTAAGATTACTCTTTAATATAGAAGAGATTTTTTTTTTTACTTCACTCTTCCTCCCAAAAAAACAAACCTGGTCTTCTCTATCCCCAAACTAAATTTCTATGATTGGGTTCTTTCTTCCTTATCTGCTCATTTCAAAAAAAGAAAAAAAAAAGAAAAAAAAAAGAACCAAATAGTGTAATCGCTTCTAGTCCTAAGGTGGGGGAAGAGTGCCACTGCTTCATTTCAATTTTCTTCTACCCCTGACCTGGAACTCAAAGCCCAAGAATTGTACTATCCTGTTACTGGCTATATTCAGCAATTACTCTGTACCATTGCCTCTATACTCACTTGGTGGTGCATCTTAACTTTATTTATCAGCAGAGGTTCCCTAAATCTTTCCAGACTTGAACCTCCAACTCCCACTATTGTTTTGGGAGGTCAGTGTTTCTGTGGTTCAGACTGAGATTACCTCTGAACACAGCTAGCCTTTATTACTCCTTACTTTTGGTTTTAGCAGAGAGAGCAAGGAAGTGTTTATAGTTCACAAGTTGATTAAGTCTGTCCTTGGGTTTTTCTTCATGCTTCTACAAATATATTAGAAAAACATCTGTTCTTTTCCAAGTCAAATTTGTTTTTCACTGATCTACATTGGCCCTGAGGCACAATCTTTTTGTGTGGATGAAATCTGGAGAGCTTGGAATTTTTGACCTATTGTGCCATCTAGCCACAATCCTACTCCGAAACAGCCTCCAGGGCTTTTTAAAGTTTTTCTACTGGAGAAGTCTTTTTTGCCCCCAGAAAATTTTATACATATATAAGATAGGTACATGAATCAAAATTTACTGATAATGAATCATAATTTTTACTCCCTTATTCAATTATGAGACTCCATGTGGGGTTGTGATCCAATGTTAAATAAGCTGGGTTCTAGTCAACTCTGCAGCTCTAAAATATTGCAAATTGAAGAAAACGTCCAATTTTACTTTAGAAGGAGTTTACAATACTATATTATTGAAATCAAAGACTTCTAGCTAATAAATATAACAGAAACAGAATTTGAGAAATCAAAGGTGGGGAATACTTAACATATTTAAGTGGCAATAATAGCTATATCTTCAGTGGCCTGGAAACCTTCAAAAATGGGAATCTACCACATTGTAAGGCAGCAAATTACAATTTTGAGCATTTTTAATTATTAGAATTTTTTTTCATAAAATCAAATTTTTATTTTAATTTTTGCAATATCTACACTTTGCTACTATTTCTGTACTTAGAAGTTAAACAGTGCAAGTTCTATATTGCCATTAAAGTAGTTGAAGACAATCTTGTCACAACTAAGTATTCTCATCTTCTAATTGAGGACTTCCTTTTATGTAAATGAAGATAACATGTACTTAAGGTCTTTTAGGCCTTACTGTTGTTCTCTTCTAGAAACCTACTAGTTTATTAAATATTGTCCTTAATTAAGCTATCCAACTAGAAGATATTATTCTAGACTGTGTCTAAAGAGGTCAGAATAAAATTGAGTCACTCAATTTCTTATTCCTGGAAGCTATTTCTCTCTTAATGGTTAATGTCACTCTATTACTTTTTTAAACTACTATATTTTAGTAAGCTTTTGTTCATGAACCTACCACATTTTTAGAGCAATAGAATCTGATTCACCCATGTTATTCCTGTATTGTATTTGTATGAAAGGGATTTCTAAACTCCAATTTTTACTCTAATTTTAATCAAGATGCAGTCACTTAGTTTTCTTATATGAACTCATCTCATTAGAATCATCCCCAAACTCTAGTACTGGAAGAATTGTTTTAATCCTTAATCTATTAGACATCCAGTGGTTTTTTTTTTTGTTTGTTTTTTTTTGTCATTCCTCTTTGTGAAATCCAAAAATTTGATAAGCATGTAATGTTTGCTTTTATCAGTTTCTGATTTAAAAATGCTAGACAGCACAAGGCAAAAAACAAACAAACAAACACATCACTGATATGCTTCATATGTTTGTCTGTGTATGTGAATTGAATTTTTCTAAAATTTTTTAACAATTTTTTTCAACATTTACTTTTATAAAATTTTGTTTTTCAATTTTTTTCTCTCTTCTTCCTTTCCATCACTCCTCCCCAAGATGTCAAGAAATGTGATACAGGTCATACATATATAATCATGTTAAACATATTTCCACATTAGTCTTGATATGAAAGATGAACAGAACAAAAGGGAAAAAGCATAAAAAAGAGAAGAAAAGTTTAAATAGAATGCTTCAATCTCTATTCACACTCCATAGTTCTTTCTCTGGCTATAGATAGCATTTTATATCATAAGTCATTTTGAATTGTGCTTAAATAATATTGTTGTTTTTTTTGGACAATGTTCTTCTGGTTTTGCTTATTTGGCTCAGCATCAGTTCATATTAGTCTTTCCAGATTTTTTTCTGAAACTTGCCTTTTCATCATTTTTTTCTTAATAAAACACTAGTACATCATTATATTCATAAAACAAAATGAATTCAGTGAGTCTTCAATTAGTAGACATCCCCTTGATTTCCAATTCTTTACTAGCCCAAAGAGAGCTGCTATAAATATTTTTGTAGATGTAGATCCTTTTCCTTTTTCATGATCTTTTTGGGATTTAGAGCTAGTAGTGGATTTGCTAAATCAAAGGAAATGCACAGGTTTACAGCCTTTTGGCATAGTTCCAAATTGTTTTAAAGAATGCTTGTATCAATTCACACCAGCACAAATAACACATTAGGATTTCAACTTTTCCACATCTTCAATCATTTCCCTTTTCTATTAATCAATTTGATAGGTGTGAGGTAGTACCTCAGATTTTTTAAAATTAGCATTTCCATAATCAATAGGTGTTTGGAGCATTTTTCCATATGATTATAGATATTAATTTCTTCATCTGAAAGTACAAATCCTTTGGCTAGTTATCAATTGAGGAATGACTTATATTCTTATGAATTTGACTCCATTTCATATATGTTTTAGAAATGAGGCCTTCATCAGAAAAACTGGCTGAAAAAAATGTTTCCCAGCTTGATGCTTCCCTTCTAAATATAGCTGCATTTTTTTTTGTTAGTGAAGATGTTACTGGATAATTTGTCTTATGAAATCCTAACCCCGAATGACTGGAAATCCATAATGAAAACTTGTCTAGAACTGGGACAAAATTTATTGTGGCTTTCAGAGTTTCATGAATTATGTAGGATTCAAGCCCAACGCAATAGGCAAACAGGAGCTATTGTACAAGTTGCTTTTGACCAACTAGCCGGTGAAGGTCAGTATGCAGAGAGTTCAGAACAGATTTATTATCCCATAACAGTGTATGAGCAGATTTCTAAGGCTGCAATAAAAGCTTGGAATTCTCTCCCTGGACAGAAAGATGGAAATAATGTTTTCACAAAAATAGAGCAAGGTCCCAATGAACCTTTTGCAGATTTTGTGGGACATTTACAAACAGCTGTAATAAGAACCATTGGAGACAATGCAGCAACTGAAATAATGACTAAACATTTGGCTAAAAAAAATGCCAATGAGGTTTGCAAAAGAATTATATGGGGGCTAGACAAAGATGCTCCTTTAGAGGAAATCATAAGATGCTGTGCCACAGTGGACATAAATACTTATTATGCCCAGACTATGATGAACATGGAAAGACAAGGTCCTTCTTGGCAGAGGAATTCTAGAGAAACTCGTCGATGTTTTCATTGCGGAAAAGTTGGACATTTGAGAGCTCATTGTAGATACGGAGATAGAGTGAGAAGACAGGGTGAGAGAAAACCCCAAACCCCATGTACAAAATGTAACCGAGGCTTTCATTGGGCCTCTAAATGTATATTGACCCAGAGGAATGAGAGGCAGGGCCCAGCTCCAAAGTATCGATCAAAGGACAGGTGGGGCATGATAGCAGCTGAGGTTACACCCAGAGAGACTTTTTTTTAAAAGGGAAAGGACCTATGTGTACAAAAATATTCATAAGAGCTCTATTCTCAGGGTAAAAAAGTTTTAAAATTAATAGGATGTCCATCGATTGAGGAATGGGTGAATAAATTGTGGTATGTAATTATGATGAATTTAATTGTTGTATGGGAAAGAATAAGAAGGATGCTCTCAGAAAAAACCTAGAAAGTCTTCCATGAACTTAAGCAAAGTAGTAGTACAATGATCCATGACTATTTTAAAGGAATTATGAAAACATTTTATCCATACCCAGAGAAAGAACTGACCATGTCTTAATAGAGATAGAAGCATATCCTCCTCCCCACCCCGTGTGTGTGTGTGTGTGTGTGTGTGTGTGTGTGTGTGTGTGTGTGTCTTTTTTGCTTCATTTTTTGGAGTTTTTTTTTTTTTTTTTGGGGGGGTGACATGAGAGATCTATGTTTTCTTTCACAATATGATTTTATGGAAATGTTTTGCATAACTTCACATGTTTCTTATGGGACTAGGTGTGAGGATGAGAAAAATAATATGAAACTCAAAAGTTTTAAAAATCAAATGTAAAAAAAAAAGTTTTAATTTTAACTTCCAAAAAATAATCAAAATGTCTTAAGAAAAAATCCTAAATACTCCCATGCAAACATCCCCCCTAATATCACCCCCTACTCCTTATCCTACATTTATATGTGCTTTCTAAAAATCATTCTGATAATAAACCATAATTTCTGCTTCTGGATAAAAAGAAATGTTGAGTAGGATGCTCTCAGAAAAAACTGGAAAGACGTCCATGAAATTAAAAAAATGAAATATACTGTATACAATGTAACAGCAATATTGTAAGAATAACTTTGTTATTCTCAGCAATGCAATGATCCAAGGCAACTCTGAAGGACTTAGAGTGAAAAGTGCTATCTATACCCAGAAAAAGAACTGATGATATCTGAATGCAGATTGAGGCATACAGATTAAGGCATACTTTTCTCTGCCCCACTTGCTTTCTTTATTTTTCTTGAGGGGTGTGTGTGTGTGTGTGTGTGTGTGTGTGTGTGTGTGTGTCTATATTTTCTTTTATAACATGATTTATGGAAGTGTTTTGCTTGACTAAACATATAAACAATACTTCCTACTATTATCAATGAGATAAAGTGAGAAGAGGAATGGAATCAGGAAAATTCTAAAAGTAAAGGTTAAAAGTTATTTCTACATGTAACTGGGGAAAATAAAATTCTAAATAATAATAAAATAAAATCTGCTTTCTTCAAATACTGGGTACTTTTCCTACTACCTCTATTTTTTTTTCTCTTTTCTATCAAACTCTGGGAATAAAAGCCAACTTTTCCAATAGACTTTCACCCTTTCCACCATGCCAATTAGTGGCACCAGAATGCTAGTAACAATCAGTTTTCAGGAGAGAATTCTTTCTCTTTTATATTTCCTTTTTGAAAGGATGAAATCATAACTGATTCAAGTGAAGAAGTTATTAGCTACTCACTTCTGACAGAAAGAGAGTGCCATCAGATGTCATGTCTAACTGCTAGGTTTATGATCTAGTTTCTAAATATATGACCTAGTTTATCTTTCTGTCCAAGCGCTGTGTATTAAATGTCAATAACAAAACCACTTCTGTTTTTCTCATTAATCATATCACAACATTATTCCCTTCTTCTCATTCCTGGATGTACTCATGTGAACATAAAATTTCAGTGTGCTATTCCTCCAATAATTTATATAACTTATTTATTTAAAATAATTAGAAAATTCAATAGCCTGAATCAAACCTAGATTTCATACTATAAAGTCATAATGACTCCAATAAAGTCATATCTTTATGTTAAGAAAACTAGTTCTCCTTTATTGCCTGAAATCTGAACATAATTGCACAGATATTTGTGGACATTGATTTTCTCTTCTTCTGCTTAACTCAACTGCTATTTTTTCCTTGTTTGTATTTATTCTCTATCACTTGGGGGAACATATCTAAAAAGTTATCTTCATCATCCTTTCTCTTTAAAAAGCTCTTTGATACAAAAAAAGCTCTTTCATTTCATTTACTACAGAAACATTATTTTCCTATTCTTTGTCAGTTTCATTAGAACCTTATCATCCTTTTATTTTGTTGTCCAAGCACCCAAAATTCATCTCACAATACCACTTTATCTTTCACTTTCTGAGTTATTTCTTAAAAAAAAAATTCCTCCATTCCCTTTGTTCAATGGAAACACACAAGAAAAACAACCAGTGTATCAGTGGTCTCTAGTTTCTTTCCAAATATAAATAATTCTTTGTCATAGGTTTCATTTTCCTACTCTCTTTATTATTTGTGCCTATGAGGATCTCTAGGAGTGGGTAGTTTCCATTCATTATGCTAAACCTTGGCAGGTTCTTTCTTATGCCTTGAGTACTTGCCCTGGGAAAATAACAGACTTCTCAATTTTTCTTAGTAGATTGATGAACAGAACCTCAATACCCTTGAGCAGGACAATGCCAATTGTTATAAGTAATACTTATATAACTATAATATAAGTAATACTATCATATTTTGAGCAAGGAATAGCTGCTTCTCCTTTAGAGCATTTAGCTATCCCCTTTTTATGAACATCCTCGAATCTATTTTGAAGTTCTAATTGTATCTTTGTCCCTTTTATTCTCTTTTCCCCTTATAACAGTTTTCCAGGATCCAAAACTCTAACAAGAGCTATCTCCTTCCATTTATGTTAAGAGCTAGGCATAACAAAAGGGACAAGACTTATGACATTAGAAGATATGGAAAACCTAGGTGAGAAAATTCCTCTACTGTTGTGGGTTAGTCCCTCCTTTGTAACTTGTAGAATTAGTTAACTAGAGCACCCAGATCTTCTTGGTTTCAAGATGAGTTCTCTTTTCATTGTATCATTATGACTATTTTAATAGGAAATTTATAGAAACATTAAGTGAAATCAACTACATCTCACACTAAGATTTGAATCTAAAGTAGATGTTCATTCAATAAATGTGTGTTAATTAATTATTAAGTGCTTTAAGATTTTTAAAAGTAGTTGAAATGAGCTGTGAGAAAGATAACTAATCTAGAAAATTTATTTTTAGATGAGAAAAAAAGCTGAAACATTTGTTTAAAATGAAAATGGTCAAATAGTGATTGTTAGTGTAAGAATAGAAAATTAGGTTTTATGATTCCAAGTCTACATTTCAAGTTATGACCTCTACAATGCACTGGAAAAAACAAACAAACAACAAAAAAAAGATCACCTCAATAGATGCAGAAAAAAAAAAAACATTTGATAGAATCCAACATCCATTCCTATTAAAAAACATTTGTGAGTATAGGAATAAATGGACTTTTCCTGAAAATAATCAGTAGCATCTATTTAAAACCATCAGTAAGCATCATGTAATGGGGACAAACTGCAACCATTCCCAATCAAATCAGGAATCAAACAAGATTGCCCACTATCACTGCTACTATTCAATATTTTATTAGAAATGCTAGCTTTGGCCATAAGAGTTGAGAAAGAGATTAAAGGAATTAAAGTAGGCAATGAGGAAATCAAATTATCATTCTTTGCTGATGATATGGTGGTATACTTAGAGAACCCCAGAGATTCTACTAAAAAGTTATTAGAAATAATGCACAACTTTAGCAGAGTTGCAGGATATAAAATAAACCCACATAAGTCAACAAAAATCAGAGTTACAAAGAGAAATTCCATTTAAAGTCATTACTGATAGTATAAAATACTTAGGAATCTATCTGACAAGGGAAAATCAGAAACTTTATGAGAAAAGCTACAAAACACTTTCTATGCAAATTAAGTGTGATCTAACCAATTGGAAAAAATATCAAATGCTCTTGGATAAGGTGAGCAAATATAATAAAGATGACAATAATATCTAAACTAATCTAAGGTAAAAATGGGTTCAGGACCTAGGCATAAAGAATGAGATTATAAATAAATTAAAGGAACACAGGATAGTTTACCTCTCAGTCCTGTGGAAGAAGAAGGAATTTATGACCAAAGAAGAATTAGAGATCATTACTGCTCACAAAAAAGAACATTTTGATTATATCAAATTGAAAAGTTTTTGTACAAACAAAACTAATGCAGACAAGATTAGAAGGGATACAATACACTGGGAAAATATTTTTACAGTCAAAGGTTCTGATAAAGGCCTCATTTCCAAAATATATAGAGAATTGACTCTAATTTATAAGATATCAAGCCATTCTCTAATTGATAAATGGTCAAAGGATATGACAGATAATTCTCAGATGAAGAAATTGAAACTATTCCTGGCCATATGAAAAGATGCTCCAAGTCATTATTAATCAGAGAAATGCAAATTAAGACAACTCTGAGATACCACTACACGCCTGTGAGACTGACTAGAATGACAGGGAAAGATAATGTGGAATTTTGGAGAGGATGTGGGAAAACAGGGACATTGATACATTCTTGGTGGAATTGTGAATACAACCAACATTCTGGAGAGAAATTTGAATCTATGCTCAAAAAAGTTATCAAACTGTGCATATCCTTTCATCCAGCAGTGTTACTACTGGGTTTATATCCCAAAGAGATCTTAAAGAAGGGAAAGGGACCTGTATGTGCACAAATGTTTGTGGCAGCCCTCTTGGTAGTGGCCAGAAATTGGAAACTGAGTAGATGCCCATCAATTAGAGAATGGCTGAATAAATTGTGGTATATTAACATTATGGAATATCATTGTTAGGTAAGAAATGACCAACAGAATGATTTCAGAAAGGCCTGGAGAGACTTACATGAACAGATGCTGAGTGAATGAGCAGGACCAGGAGATCATTATATACTTCAACAACAATACTTATGATGATCAATTATAATGGACCTTGCCATCTTCAGCAATGAGATGAACCAAATCAGTTCCAATGGAGCAGTAATGAACTGAACCAGCTATGCCCAGCAAAAGAACTCTGGGGGAGATGACTAAGAACCATTATATTGATTTTTTTCCATTGTCATTGAATTTGACTGCCTCCTTTTTTTATTTCCTTCATAGGCTAATTGTACACTATTTCAGAGTCTGATTCTTTTTGTACAGCAAAATAATGGTTTGGACATGTATACTTATTTTTTATTTAATTTATGCTTCAATATATTTAACATCTACTGGTCATCCTGCCATCTAGGGGAGGGGGTGAGGGGAAGGAGGGGAAAAATTGAAACAAAAGATTTGACAATTGTCAATGCTGTAAAATTATCCATACATATAACTTGCAAATAAAAAGCTATTAAAAAAAAGAAAAAGAAATGCTAGCTATGACCATAAGACTTGAGAAAGACATTAAAAGAATTAGAGTAAGTAATGAGGAAACCAAATTATCAATCTTTGCTGATGATATGATGGTATACTTAGAGAACCCCAGAGATTCTACTAAAAAGCTATTAGAAATAATCCACACCTTTAGCGAAGTTGCAGGAAACAAAATAAACCCACCTAAGTCATCTTATCTTACAAGATATATGCATGGGTAATTTTTCAGCATTGACAACTGCAAAATCTTTTGCTCCAATTTTTCCCCTCCTTTCCCCTACTTCCTCCCCCAGATGGTAGGTTGACCAAAACATGTTAAATATGTTAAAGTATATGTTAAATACAATATATGTATACATATCCATGCAGTTATTTGTTGTACAAAAATAATTGGAAATTGAAATAGTGTACAATTAGCCTGTGAAGGAAATCAAAAATGCAGGCGGACAAAAATAGAGGGATTGGGAATTCTATGTAGTGGTTCACACTCATTTCTCAGAATTCTTTCATTGGGTGTAGCTGTTTCAATCACATAAGTGATCTTTTATATCAGTAAAAAATTCAATAGTTAGAATTACAAAAAGAAATTTCATTTAAAGTAACTACCAATAGTATAAAATATTTGGGAATCTATCTGCCAAGGGAAAATCAGGAACTATATGAGCAAAACTTCAAAACACTTTTCACACAAATAAAGTCAGATCTAACCAATTGGAAAAATATTAAATGATTTTGGATAGGGCGAGCAAATATAATAAAGATGACAATACTACCTAAACTAATCTATTTATTTTGTGCTATACCAATCAGACTCTCAAAAAACTATTTTAATGACCTAGAAAAAATAACAACAAAGTTCATATGGAAAAACAAAAAGTCAAGGATTTCAAGAGAACTAATAAAAAAAAATCAAATGAAGGTGGCTTACCTGTACCAGATCTAAAATTATATCATAAAGCAACAGTCGCCAAAATCATTTGGTATTGGCTAAGAAACAGACTAGTTGATCAGTGGAACAGGTTAGTCTCAAAGGATAAAATAGTCAATAAATTTAACAATCTAGTGTCTGCATGTGCCAAAATGTTTGTGGTAGCCCTTTTTGTAATGGATAGAAACTGGCAATGAATGAATGCCCATCAATTGGAGAATGGTTTGGGAAATTGTGGTATATGAATGTTATTGAATTATTATTCTGTAAGAGATGACCAGCAGGATGAATACAGAGAGGCTTGGTAAGACTTACATGAACTGATCCTGAGTGAATTGAGCAGGATCAGGAGATCATTATATACTTCAACAACAATACTATATGATGATCAATCCTGATAGATGTGGCCCTTTTCAACAATGAGATGAACCAAATCAGTTCCAATAGAGCAGTAATGAATTGAAACAGCTACACCCAATGAAAGAATTCTGAGAAATGAGTGTGAACCACTACATAGAATTCCCAATCCCTCTATTTTTGTCCGCCTGCATTTTTGATTTCCTTCATAGGCTAATTGTACACTATTTCAATTTCCAATTATTTTTGTACAACAAATAACTGCATGGATATGTATACATATATTGTATTTAACATATACTTTAACATATTTAACATGTTTTGGTCAACCTTCCATCTGGGGGAGGAAGTAGGGGAAAGGAGGGGAAAAATTGGAGCAAAATATTTTGCAGTTGTCAATGCTGAAAAATTACCCATGCATATATCTTGTAAATAAAAAGCTATAATAATAGAAAAAAATTAAAAAGAAATAAATGATATTATAAGCAAATTAGAAAAAAATAGAATAATTTACCTCTCAGATCTATGGAGAAAAAAATAATTTGTGTCCAACAAAGAACTGAAACTCATAATTGAACACCAGACAGGTAATTTTGATTATATTAGTTTTTTTTTTTTTTTTGTAGAAACAAAACTAATGCAGACAAAAGCAGAAGGGAAGCAACAAAATGGGAAATCATTTTTATGTCTAAGGGTTCTGTTATGGTATCATTTCTAAAATATATAGAGAATTCACTCAAATTTATAAGAATCTAAGCCATTCTCCAGTTGATAGTTAGAAAGGACATGAACAATTTTCTGATGCAGAAATTGAAACCACTTTTAATCATATGAAAAAGTGCTTTAAATCATTATTGATCAGAGAAATACACATTAAGACAACTCTGAGATACTACCACATACCTTTCAAATTGGCTAAAATGACAGTAAAAGACAAGGACAAATGTCAGAGGAGATTTAGGAACACTGGGACACTTATACATTGTTGGTGGAGTTGTGAATAGATCCAGACATTCTAGAGAGAAATTTGGAAGTATGTTCAAAAAGTTACTAAATTGTGCATATCCTTTGACCCAGCAGTGCTTCTATTGGGCCTATATCACAAAGAGATCTTAAAGCAAGAAAAGGGACCCACATATGTAAAAATGTTTGTGGTAGTCCCTTTTATAGTGGCAAGAAACTGGAAATTGAGTAGATGCCCATCAGCTGGAGAATGGCTGAAAAAGTTATGGTATATGAATATTACAGAGTATTATTGTTCTATGAGAAATGATTAGGAGGATGATTTTAGAAAGGCTTCGAGAGATTTATATGAACTGATGTTGAGTAAAATGAGCAGATCTGGGAGATCCTTGTCCATGACAACATCAATATTATATTATGATCTATTCTGATGAATGTCACTGTTTACAATGAGATGAATGATACCAATTCTAATAATCTTGTGATGAAGAGAGCCATCTACACCCACAGAGAGGATTGTAGGGAACTGAATCTGGATCACAACATAACATTCTCATTCTTTTTGTTGTTGTTCACTTGTATTTTGTTTTCTTACTCATGTAATGTCTTTTTTTAAATTGGTTTTCTCTTGTGCAGCAAGATAATTACATAACTATGTTTATATATATATTGTATTTAACATATATTTCAACATGTTTAACATATATGGAATTGCTTGCCATCTAGGGGAATGGGTGGGAGGAAGGAAGAGAAAATCTGAAGCATAAGGCTATGTAAGGATCAATGTTGTCAAATTATCCATGCATATGTTTTGAAAAAAAAAAACTTTATTAAAAATTACATAAAATAAAAAAAATAAATAAACATAAAGTTGATTTCCATTCTTGATTTCTTGGGAGTATTTTCCTAAGCTGGAAGCACTGGAAGCACTATCTTATGCTGGAAACCACAGGGAGGGTCACAGACTTTGTGTGTTGGGGCTTCAGGTGCTTGAAAGCTTGCTCCCTATGCTTGATTAGCCTAGCCTAGTCACATCTGTTGTTAACTGATTTGGATTTAACTGGGGTTTAAGATCTCACAGTTGGCCTGCTGTTTTACTTTCCTGTTGGGCCAGGAGGAAGAGATATCAGATGCTGATATGTATCTCTCTTGAATTTCCTGGACACTGTTTGTGCTGAGTTGTACTCCTCATTTACCCAAGTAAGAAAGATATTTTCTGAAGCTTTTCTAAGTTATTTTAAACTGGATAATTATTTTGTGCTGTCTTTTTGTAGATTCTGTCATCCCAGAATTTATAGACTGGCTTAATTTAATATTGTTTCTGAAGGAATGTGGGAAGATCTCAGGCAACTTCCCAGGTTTTCGCTGACATTTTGGTTTCACACTGAATTGCTTCTACTAGAAACTTTTCAATGTGGTCATTGAATCATTAACATTTTGTCCCCATACAAAACCAATTTTGAATTAAATTGAAAATCAAGAAAATGCTCATCTATTAGGAAATGGCTGGATAAATTGCCACATGTGATTATGATGGAATACTCTTGTGCTATAAGAAATGATAAGCATTGTAAAAAGAAATGTTAAAAAAAGTTTTTTTTTCCTGTTAAGGTCTAATTTCTCAAAGATAGAGGGTACTGAGTCAAATTTATAAAAGATAAGAGCCATACCCCAATTGATAAATAATAAAAAAATATGATCTATGCTCAAAGGACTATAAATTCATGGATAGTCTTTGATCTAATAATACCATTAGTAGCCATGAATTCCAAAAGAGATTTTTTTTTAAAAGGGAAAGGACCTATGTGTACAAAAATATTCATAAGAGCTCTATTCTCAGGGTAAAAAAGTTTTAAAATTAATAGGATGTCCATCGATTGAGGAATGGGTGAATAAATTGTGGTATGTAATTATGATGAATTTAATTGTTGTATGGGAAAAAATAAGAAGGATGCTCTCAGAAAAAACCTAGAAAGTCTTCCATGAACTTAAGCAAAGTAGTAGTACAATGATCCATGACTATTTTAAAGGAATTATGAAAACATTTTATCCATACCCAGAGAAGGAACTGATCATGTCTTAATAGAGATAGAAGCATATCCTCCTCCCCACCCCGTGTGTGTGTGTGTGTGTGTGTGTGTGTGTGTGTGTGTGTCTTTTTTGCTTCATTTTTTGGAGTTTTTTTTTTTTTTTTTTGGGGGGGTGACATGAGAGATCTATGTTTTCTTTCACAATATGATTTATGGAAATGTTTTGCATAACTTCACATGTTTCTTATGGGACTAGGTGTGAGGATGAGAAAAATAATATGAAACTCAAAAGTTTTAAAAATCAAATGTAAAAAAAAAAGTTTTAATTTTAACTTCCAAAAAATAATCAAAATGTCTTAAGAAAAAATCCTAAATACTCCCATGCAAACATCCCCCCTAATATCACCCCCTACTCCTTATCCTACATTTATATGTGCTTTCTAAAAATCATTCTGATAATAAACCATAATTTCTGCTTCTGGATAAAAAGAAATGTTGAGTAGGATGCTCTCAGAAAAAACTGGAAAGATGTCCATGAAATTAAAAAATGAAATATACTGTATACAATGTAACAGCAATATTGTAAGAATAACTTTGTTATTCTCAGCAATGCAATGATCCAAGGCAACTCTGAAGGACTTAGAGTGAAAAGTGCTATCTATACCCAGAAAAAGAATTGATGATATCTGAATGCAGATTGAGGCATACAGATTAAGGCATACTTTTCTCTGCCCCACTTGCTTTCTTTATTTTTCTTGAGGGGTGTGTGTGTGTGTGTGTGTGTGTGTGTGTGTGTGTCTATATTTTCTTTTATAACATGATTTATGGAAGTGTTTTGCTTGACTAAACATATAAACAATACTTCCTACTATTATCAATGAGATAAAGTGAGAACAGGAATGGAATCAGGAAAATTCTAAAAGTAAAGGTTAAAAGTTATTTCTACATGTAACTGGGGAAAATAAAATTCTAAATAATAATAAAATAAAATCTGCTTTCTTCAAATACTGGGTACTTTTCCTACTACCTCTATTTTTTTTCTCTTTTCTATCAAACTCTGGGAATAAAAGCCAACTTTTCCAATAGACTTTCACCCTTTCCACCATGCCAATTAGTGGCACCAGAATGCTAGTAACAATCAGTTTTCAGGAGAGAATTCTTTCTCTTTTATATTTCCTTTTTGAAAAGATGAAATCATAACTGATTCAAGTGAAGAAGTTATTAGCTACTCACTTCTGACAGAAAGAGAGTGCCATCAGATGTCATGTCTAACTGCTAGGTTTATGATCTATCTAGTTTCTAAATATATGACCTAGTTTATCTTTCTGTCCAAGCGCTGTGTATTAAATGTCAATAACAAAACCACTTCTGTTTTTCTCATTAATCATATCACAACATTATTCCCTTCTTCTCATTCCTGGATGTACTCATGTGAACATAAAACTTCAGTGTGCTATTCCTCCAATAATTTATATAACTTATTTATTTAAAATAATTAGAAAATTCAATAGCCTGAATCAAACCTAGATTTCATACTATAAAGTCATAATGACTCCAATAAAGTCATATCTTTATGTTAAGAAAACTAGTTCTCCTTTATTGCCTGAAATCTGAACATAATTGCACAGATATTTGTGGACATTGATTTTCTCTTCTTCTGCTTAACTCAACTGCTATTTTTTCCTTGTTTGTATTTATTCTCTATCACTTGGGGGAACATATCTAAAAAGTTATCTTCATCATCCTTTCTCTTTAAAAAGCTCTTTGATACAAAAAAAGCTCTTTCATTTCATTTACTACAGAAACATTATTTTCCTATTCTTTGTCAGTTTCATTAGAACCTTATCATCCTTTTATTTTGTTGTCCAAGCACCCAAAATTCATCTCACAATACCACTTTATCTTTCACTTTCTGAGTTATTTCTTAAAAAAAAAATTCCTCCATTCCCTTTGTTCAATGGAAACACACAAGAAAAACAACCAGTGTATCAGTGGTCTCTAGTTTCTTTCCAAATATAAATAATTCTTTGTCATAGGTTTCATTTTCCTACTCTCTTTATTATTTGTGCCTATGAGGATCTCTAGGAGTGGGTAGTTTCCATTCATTATGCTAAACCTTGGCAGGTTCTTTCTTATGCCTTGAGTACTTGCCCTGGGAAAATAACAGACTTCTCAATTTTTCTTAGTAGATTGATGAACAGAACCTCAATACCCTTGAGCAGGACAATGCCAATTGTTATAAGTAATACTTATATAACTATAATATAAGTAATACTATCATATTTTGAGCAAGGAATAGCTGCTTCTCCTTTAGAGCATTTAGCTATCCCCTTTTTATGAACATCCTCGAATCTATTTTGAAGTTCTAATTGTATCTTTGTCCCTTTTATTCTCTTTTCCCCTTATAACAGTTTTCCAGGATCCAAAACTCTAACAAGAGCTATCTCCTTCCATTTATGTTAAGAGCTAGGCATAACAAAAGGGACAAGACTTATGACATTAGAAGATATGGAAAACCTAGGTGAGAAAATTCCTCTACTGTTGTGGGTTAGTCCCTCCTTTGTAACTTGTAGAATTAGTTAACTAGAGCACCCAGATCTTCTTGGTTTCAAGATGAGTTCTCTTTTCATTGTATCATTATGACTATTTTAATAGGAAATTTATAGAAACATTAAGTGAAATCAACTACATCTCACACTAAGATTTGAATCTAAAGTAGATGTTCATTCAATAAATGTGTGTTAATTAATTATTAAGTGCTTTAAGATTTTTAAAAGTAGTTGAAATGAGCTGTGAGAAAGATAACTAATCTAGAAAATTTATTTTTAGATGAGAAAAAAAGCTGAAACATTTGTTTAAAATGAAAATGGTCAAATAGTGATTGTTAGTGTAAGAATAGAAAATTAGGTTTTATGATTCCAAGTCTACATTTCAAGTTATGACCTCTACAATGCACTGGAAAAAACAAACAAACAAACAAACAAACAAACAAACAAACAACAAAAAAAAAAAAAAAAAAAAAAAAAAAAAAAAACAGGAACTTAATGGAAGAACCTATCATATACTCTAAGATGGAAATAACCCTTTTTAGATCCAAAGAGTTTAGATGGAATTTGGACTCAGAAAACACTTATAAATATAAATACTTAAGCAATTTCATGGTGAATGGTCTGGAAAGACCTGTCTGGAAAGTTGCCATATAGACGTCATCAGAATAAGTACTTTTTTTTTTCCCTGAAAGAATATGACATTGTCTAACTATGAAGAAGTCATCATTGGAAGTATCTATTATCCAATTTAAATGATTCTTGTAATAATGATATACTATACATATTATATTCAATTCCATCATTATGCAAATATTAATTCCAAAGAACAATTTGCATACACTTATCTGTTTGATGTTCCTTCTTTTGAAGATGAGTATGTACATCAATCATTATTTTCCTATTCAAAACATTTGAATTTAATTTCTATCTTCTATGTTGCTTTTGTGTTGTATTTTTAAAAGCATGTAGATTTGTTGCATCATTTTACTTATAGATTATAGATTATTTAGTGAACACTGAAGTATTTGTAGTGAAATAAGTAAGTCTAATCATGTACAATCATAGGTAAAGGTGATTTATGAGTTTTCAATTTTTACAGAATATTTTATATTCCAAATTATCAGAAAAGCATGAGAAATAATTTAAAATCAATCACTGGGCAATTTCAATGCAGCATATTATATTTAACAAACTGTGAGAACTATTGCATTTTATTCTCAAAGTGTCAAGGAAGAATGCACCTGAACAAATTAGTATTCTACTTCTTCCTCGGTTCACAGGGAAAGATGATAAGCTTTCAGATTATCAACAGACATGGGTTCTAATCTTTATCACACTCCTCCATATAACTTTGCCATGAAATGCTGTACAAATAATTTAATCTGTTGCAGTTGTAGTTTCCTAAGGTATAAAATGTGAATATTAGACTAAATTTTCTGTATATCTTATCTGTGCCACACAATTCTCAAATAATCTTTACATTTTTGTTCACATTTCACTTTTATCTGCATTTAGAGACAATTTAAAGAATGTCTTTCAGAAAAAAATCTAGTTTACTATCATACTGATTCTTGGGCTAATGGAAGGAAAATGACATTAGGAAGAAAAGAGAAGACTGTTAGAAAAAGGGAAGGAGACTGAGTGAGAAGACAGATTTGCTATAGTGCATTAAAATATAATTGAGACATAATTAAAAGTTAAAGTTTTAAAATTTGAATTAAATAAAAAGTGGAGAATGTCAGCATAATAGATAACATTTATGTAATATTTCACTTCAAATATGATTTTGTCAAAATCCCTAAAGGATAGGTTCAGTCCATTTTATAAAAGAGGAATCTGAATCCCAGAAATGTAACATACCTTGCTTAGAGTCACCCAGATAGGAATTATGGGATTTCAATCCAATTTTTCCTGAGTGGGTTGCTTCTTGCTTTAATTTAATTTAGACTTTTTCTCTTGTAAGAAAATGTGAGTTATTTAGTCATCTTTGGATAATTTGGAGTATAACCCCTCAACAATTTAGAGTAAAGCTCCTAAATCATATGTAAGCACCAAAGAAACAGAATTATATCATAATGGCAATGTGCTATTATGTGCCATGCACACACACACACACACACACACACACACAATAGTAGTGCCTAAACATTTTCAATAGTTGGTAGTAGAACATATGGTAGCGTTTAACACATGTAAAATCTATCATGCTTATTTGCAGTCAACAATACAATAAACATAAAAATGTGAGCTTGGTTGATTTACATGCCTATCAATATCTTATTTGAACTGCCAGCTCTTTGGAAAGTCCTTAATTATGATACCATAATAGTATCAATAGTTATAGTAACTATCACTTGTAGCAATGGTGTTAGTGATACTGATACCGTTTGTTAGTAATTTTAGTTGACTGATATTAATTAAAGTTTCTTAGGTCTCCATAGAGAATCACAGTAGACCATAGATAGTAACTGAGGCACAAATTGTAATTTTATTATTATTATTATTTTACTCATTCCATTGACACAAAGAAGAACATCCACTTGACTGGGGAAGTAATGGGAAGTCATTAACAGATGACACTGATATAGTAAAAGTGGAGCTCAAGAACTCACCATTTGGCAAAAACTGCTGTAAAAATTGGAAACCAGTATAGTAGAAACTAGGCATCAATGCACACCTAACACCATATACCAAGGTAAGTATTGAAATGGGTCTATGAGTTAGACATAAAGAGTGATATTATACGGAAATTAAAAGACCATAGGATAGTTTACCTCTCCAATCTGTTGAGAAGGAACTGGTGACCAAAGAAGAACTGGAACTCATAATTGAACAAGAAATAGATAATTTTGATTAAGTTAAAAAGGTTTTGTACAAACAAAATGAATGCATACAAGATTAGAAAGGAAACAATAAACTGGGAGAGCATTTTTAAATGCCTGATAAAGGCCTCATTTCTAAAATATATAGAGAAGTGACTCAAATTTATAAGAATTCAAGCCATTCTTCAATTCATAAATGGTCAAAAGATATGAAAAGAAAAATTTCAGAAGAAAAAATTGCAACCATTTTTAGTTATATGAAAAGGTTCTCTAAAACATTATTGATCAGAAAAATGCAAATTAAGACAATTCTGAGATGCCACTACACACCTCTCAGATTGGCTAAGATAACAGGAAAAAGATAATGATGAATGTCGGAAGGGATGTAGAAAAAAAGGGACACCAAATATTGTTGGTGGGATTGTGAAGAGACGTAGCCATTCTATAAAGCAATTTGGAACCATGCCCAAAGGGTTACAAACTGTGCATAATCTTTGATCCAAAAGTGTTTCTACTAGGCTTATAGGACAATGAGATCTTAAAGGAGGGAAAGGGAATCACATGTGCAAAAATGTTTGTAGCAGCCCTTTTTGTAGTGGCAAGAAACTGGAAACTGAGTGGATACACATCAGTTGGAGAATGGCTGAATAAGTTATTGTATATGAATGTTATGGAATATTATTTTTTCTGTAAGAAACAATCAGCAGGATGATTTCAGAGAGGCCTGGAGAAACTTAAATGAACTGATGCTAAGTGAAATGAGCAGAAGCAGGAGATCACGACAACAACAAAATTGTATGATGATAAATTCTGATGGATGTGGCTCTTTTCAACAATAAAATGATTCAGGCCACTTTCAATAGATCTGTGATGGAGAGAATTCTCTAAACCCTGAAAGAAGACTGGGAACTGCAGGTAGATCACAGCACAGTATTTTCACTCTTTTTGTTGTGGTTGGCTTGAATTTTATTTTCTTTCTCATTTTTATTATTTTTTGATCTGATTTTACTTGGCAGCAAGATAATTGTATGAATATATGTGCCTATATTGGATTTTACATATATATTTTACCATGTTTAACATATATTGGACTACATGCAATGTAGGGTGGGTAATGAGGGGAAGAGGAAGGAAATGTGAATACAAAGGGTCAATGCTGAAAAATTATCCTTATATATTTTTATTTGAAGATTTCTATTTTCAAAAAATATGCAAAGATATATATATATATATATATATATATATATATATATATATATATATATATATATATATATATATACCAATGACCCTTGCAAAAGCTTGTGTTACAATTTTTGCCCTTCCCTCTATACCCTCTCCTATATGGCAAGAATACAATGTATGTGAAAAATGGTAACATGTATATATATATATATATATATATATATATATATACACACACACACACATATATATATATGCAAATCCAATATAGACATAAATATCTATACAATTATCTTACTGTAAAAGAAGAATCAGATTAAAGAGGAAAAAAATGAGGAAGAACATAAAATTGAAACAAACAAAAACAGAACAAGTGAAAATGTTAGGTTGTGATTGACATTAAGTTCCCAAAGTTCTCTCTCTGGGTGCAGATGGCTTTCTCCATCACAAGAACATTGGGGCTGGCCTGAATTGTCTCACTGTTGAAAAGAGTCACATCTATCAGAACAGATCATCATATGATCTTGTTGTTGCCATGTACAATGATCTCTTAGTTCTGCTCATTTCACTAAGCATCAGTTCATGTAAGTTTCTCTATGCCTCTCTAAAAGCATCCTGCTGATCGTTTCTTATAGAACAGTAATATTACATAACATTCATATACTATAACTTATTCAGCCATTCTCCAACTGATGGGCATCCACTCAGTTTTCAATTTCTTGCCATAAAGGGCTACTACAAACATTTTTGCACATGTGGGTCCGTTTCCCTCCTTTAAGATCTCTTTGGTATACAAGGCCAAATTGCTAGATCAAAGGAAATGCACACTTTGATAACTTTTTGAGCATTATATTAAACTGTTCTCCAGAATGGTTGGATCCATTCATAGTTGCATCAACAATATATTCATGTCCCAGTCTTCCCACATCCTCTTCAACATTCGTCATTATGTTTTCCTATCATCTTAGTCAATCTGAAAGGTGTGTAGTGGTACCTCAGAGTTGTCTTAATTTACAATTTCTCTGATAAATCATGATTTAGAACACCTTTTCATATGACTAGAAATAGATTCAGTTTCTTAATCTGAAAATTGTTCATAAACTTTGACCATTTATCAACTGAAGAATGGCTTGAATTCTTGAATTCTTTGAATCAATTCTCTTTAGATGTTTAGAAACTATTTTTTCAGTACTTTTAAATATAAAAATATTTTCCCAATTTATTATTTCCCTTCTAATCTTGTCTGCATTAGTTTTGTTTATACAAAAAATTTTTTAACATAATATAATCAAAATTGTCTATTTGATGTTAGAGAATCATCTCCAATTCTTCTTTGGTCACACATTCCTTCCTTCACTAAAGCTCTGAGAGATAAATTTTTCTTTGTTCTTCTAATTTTCTTATATTCTCACTCTTTATGTCTAAATCTTTGACCCGTTTCAATCCTTATCTTGGTATATGCTGTTAGGTATAGGTTGATGCTGAGTGTCTGCCATACTAGTTTCCAATTTTCCCAGCAGTTTTTGTCAAATAGTGAGTCTTATCCCAAAAGCTGGGGTGTTTGAATTTGTGAAATACTAGATTGCTATAGTCTTTGAGTATTTTTTTTTCCTGTGAAACTAATCTATTCTACTGATGGACTGTATCCACTGTATTTCTTAATAATTACCAAATGATTTTGATGACTGCTGCTTTATAAAATAATTTTAAGTTTGGCACAGCTAGGCCATCTTTGTTGGCATTTTTTCATTAATTACCTCGAAATTCTTGACCTTTTGTGCTTGTTAAAGAACATTCTTAATGATTTTTTAGAATTGTAAAACAATGTCTTTTTTTGTTT
Organism: Antechinus flavipes; assembly: GCF_016432865.1. Classification (NCBI taxonomy): domain Eukaryota; kingdom Metazoa; phylum Chordata; class Mammalia; order Dasyuromorphia; family Dasyuridae; genus Antechinus; species Antechinus flavipes. The sequence continues at coordinate 267,606,680 of NC_067401.1, forward strand.
GTTTTTGTTTTATTTTTTGTTTTTTTCTATGCTAAGTATATTTCATTTTATTATTATTATAACTTTTTATTGAGAGAACATATGCTTGGGTAACTTTTTACAACATTATCCCTTGCACTCACTTCTGTTCCGACTTTTACCTTCCCTCGCTCCAACTTGTCCCCTAGATGGCAAACAGTCTTATACATGTTAAATATGTTATAGTATATCCTAGATACAAAATATGTGTGCAGAACTAAACAGTTCTCTTGTTGCACAGGGAGAATTGGATTCAGAAGGTAAAAATAACCAGGGAAGAAAAAGAAAAATGCAAACAGTTTACACTCATTTCCCAGTGTTCCTTCTCTGAGTGTAGCTACTTCTGTCCATCATTAATCAATTGGAATTGAGTTAGATCTTTTCTTTGTTGAAAATATCCACTTATATCAGAATACATCCTCTTACAGTATTGTTGTTGAAGTATATAATGATCTCCTGGTTCTGCTCATTTAACTTAGCATCAGTTCATGTAAATCTCTCCAAGTTTCTCTGTATTCATCCTTCTGGTCATTTCTTATATAACAACAATATTCCATAACATTCATATATCACAATTTACCCAACCATTCTCCAATTGATGGGCATTCATTCATTTTCCAGTTTCTAGACACAACAAAACGGGCTGCCACAAACATTTTGGCACATACAAGTTCCTTTCCCTTCTTTAGGATTTCTTTGGGATATAAGCCCGGTAAGAACCCTGCTGGATCAAAGGGTATGCACAGTTTGATGACTTTTTAGGCATAATTCCAGGTTGCTCTCCAACAATGCATCAGTATTCCAATTTTCCCACATCCCCTCCAACATTCATCATTATTTTTTCCTGTCATTTTAGCCAATCTGACAGGTGTATAGTGGTATCTCAGAGTTGTCTTAATTTGCATTTCTCTCATCAATAGTGATTTGGAACACTTTCATATGAATGGAAATAGTTTCAATTTCATCATCTGAAAATTGTCTATTCATATCCTTGGACTATTTATCAATTGAAGAATGGCTTCGAACTTCCGGTTAAGATGGCGGAGAGGAGGCTCACAGCTGCATAAGCTCGACGCTTTCTCTCACTATCCACTTCATTACAAGCCTCTGAATCAATGCTTGACTGAAAAAAACCCACATATAGTTACCAAGAGAAGCCATCCTTGAGATCCGCCAAGAAAGGTCTGTCTTTATTGGAGGGCTGGGTCAGTTTTAGATCGGGCGCAGGCTGAGGGCAGCGGCAGTGAGAGCACGGGAGCAGACTGGAGAGGGGGTGGGGAGTGATCGCAGCCGTCTCTGGGGGGAGAGCTTTGCTACAGGTTTGGATACTTTGCTCCAGCAGAAAGTCAGCAGCCCAGCAGAGAAGCTAAAAACACCGGGGCTGAAGAATACAACTCCAAACAACTGGCCATCCCCCCCTTCCCCCCCCACAGTGACTCAGCACGCTCTGGGATCTCAGAGCACAGGCGCAGCACAGTCCTGCTAGTGCCTCACTGCTGCCCCCTGCAGTCTGTAGAGGAAGCTCGATAACATACCCAACCCCTCCCCCAAAGAAAGACTCCAGTTTTTTCTGTTTTTCTTTGGTAGTTTGTCTCTGATTAATAGACAGAATGAGCAAGAAGCTGAAGAGGACTTTAACCCTTGACAGCTTCTACACAGATAGAGAGCAGACTCTAAATCCTGAGGAGACTAAAAACAGGCAGTCCCCAGGTGAATCCCCAAAGGAGGAGACCATCTGTTCCTCAGCACAGCTGAACCTCATAGAAGTGATTAAAAAGGCTCTCACAAGGTAGCTAGAAGAAAAATGGGGAAAGCAGAGTGAGGCTTGGCAAAAGGAGAGGGAAGCATGGGAAAAGGAGAGGGAGGCTTGGCAAAAGAGCCTGGAGAAAGTTAAAGAGAGAGTGGATAAAGAAGTAAAATCCTTGAAAAATAGGATTGGTGAACTGGAAAACAAAATTGGCGAAATGGAAAAAAAATTCCACAGAACAAAAGAACTCAATTGGACAATTAGAAAAAGATTTTAAAAAAGTGAGTGAAGAGAACACTTCACTGAAAATCAGACTTGAACAAGTGGAATTGAATGACTCGAGGAGACAAGAAGAATCAGTCAAGCAAATCCAAAAAAATCAAACAATGGAGAAAAATGTGAAATACCTTCTGGGGAAGACAACAGACCTGGAAAACAGATCCAGGAGAGACAATCTGAGAATCATTGGACTCCCAGAAAAACATGATGAAAAAAAGAGCCTGGACACTGTCTTCCAGGAAATTATCAAAGAGAACTGCCCAGAAATCATAGGAACAGAGGAAAAAATAAACATTGAAAGGATTCATCGATCACCCACTGAAAGGGATCCTAAAATCAAAACACCAAGGAATATAGTGGCCAAATGCCAGAACCCTCAGATGAAGGAAAAAATATTGCAAGCGGCTAGAAAAACCCAATTCAAGTATCAAGGAGCCACAATAAGGATCACACAGGATCTGGCAGCATCCACATTAAAAGATCGAAGGGCCTGGAATATGATATTCCGAAAGGCTAAGGAACTTGATATGCAACCAAAAATAACTTACCCAGCGAGAATGAGCATCTTTTTCCAGGGAAGAAGATGGACATTCAATGAAGTAAGCGAATTTCATCTATTTCTGATGAAAAAACCAGAACTTAACAAAAAGTTTGATCTACAAATATAGAACTCAAGAGAAATCTAAAAAGGTAAAGATTAATCTTGGGAACTATATTTTGACTATATAGATGTATAAGGAATACATGTATACCTTGTTCTAGAAATTGATGTGGAAAGGACATTGTATCAGAAAAAGGGTAAAGTGGGGGTAGTACATCTCATGAAGAGGCATAGGAAACCTATTATATCTGAGAGAAAGAATGGAGGGGGATGAATATAGTGGGTATCTTACTGCCTCCAGAATTGGCTTTAAGTGAAAAATCTTAAGACATATTCAATCTATGGTAAAACTTCTCCCACCTCATTGAAAAGTGAGAAGGGAAAAGTGAAAAGGGAAGGAATAAGCTAAGCGGAAGGGAATACGGGAACTGGGAGGGAAAGGGGTAAGATAGGGGGAGGAACTCTAAGGCGGGGGGAGGGATACTAAAAAGGGAGGGCTGTGAGAAGCAAGTGGTGCTCACAAGCTTAATACTGGGAAGGGGGGGAAAGGGGAAAGAAGGGAGAAAAGCAGAAACCGGGGTTAACAAGATGGCAAGTAATACAGAATTGGTCATTCTAACCATAAATGTGAATGGGGTAAACTCCCCCATAAAGAGGAAGCGGTTAGCAGAATGGATTAAAAGCCAGAATCCTACAATATGTTGTTTACAGGAAACACACCTGAAGCGGGGAGATACATGCAGGTTAAAGGTAAAAGGTTGGAGCAAAATCTACTATGCTTCAGGTGAAGTCAAAAAAGCAGGGGTAGCCATCCTGATCTCAGATCAAGCTAAAGCAAAAATTGACCTAATTAAAAGAGATAAGGAAGGACACTATATCTTGCTAAAGGGTAGCATGGATAATGAAGCACTATCTATATTAAACATATATGCACCAAGTGGGGTAGCATCTAAATTCTTAAAAGAGAAACTAAGAGAGCTGCAAGAAGAAATAGACAGTAAAACTATAATAGTGGGAGATCTCAACCTTGCACTCTCAGAATTAGATAAATCAAACCACAAAATAAATAAGAAAGAAGTCAAAGAGGTAAATAGAATACTAGAAAAGTTAGATATGATAGATCTCTGGAGAAAATGTAATGGAGACAGAAAGGAATACACTTTCTTTTCAGCAGTTCATGGAACCTATACAAAAATTGACCATATATTAGGACATAAAAACCTCAAACTCAAATGCAGTAAGGCAGAAATAGTAAATGCATCCTTTTCAGACCACGATGCAATGAAAATTACATTCAACAAAAAAACCAGGGGGAAGTAGACCAAAAAATAATTGGAAACTAAATAATCTCATACTAAAGAATGATTGGGTGAAACAGCAAATCATAGACATAATTAATAACTTCACCCAAGAAAACGATAATAATGAGACATCATACCAAAATGTATGGGATGCAGCCAAAGCGGTAATAAGGGGAAATTTCATATCTCTAGAGGCCTATTTGTATAAAATAGAGAAAGAGAAGATCAATGAATTGGGTTTGCAATTAAAAATGCTAGAAAAGGAACAAATTAAAAACCCCCAGTCAAACACTAAACTTGAAATTCTAAAAATAAAAGGTGAGATCAATAAAATTGAAAGTAAAAAAACTATTGAATTGATTAATAAAACTAAGAGTTGGTTCTATGAAAAAACCAACAAAATAGACAAACCCTTAGTAAATCTGATTAAAAAAAAGGAAAGAGGAAAATCAAATTGTTGTCTTAAAAATGAAAAGGGAGAACTCGCCACTAACAAAGAGGAAATTAGAGCAATAATTAGGAGTTACTTTGCCCAACTTTATGCCAATAAATTCGACAACTTAAATGAAATAGAAAAATACCTCCAAAAATATAGCTTGCCCAAACTAACAGAGGAAGAAGTAAATATCCTAAACAGTCCCATCTCAGAAAAAGAAATAGAACAAACTATCAATCAACTCCCTAAGAAAAAATCCCCAGGACCAGATGGATTTACATGTGAATTCTACCAAACATTTAAAGAACAATTAACTCCAATGTTATATAAACTATTTGAAAAAATAGGGATTGAAGGAGTCCTACCAAACTCCTTTTATGACACAGACATGGTACTGATACCTAAACCAGGTAGGCTGAAAACAGAGAAAGAAAATTATAGACCAATCTCCCTAATGAATATTGATGCTAAAATCTTAAATAAAATATTAGCAAAAAGATTACAGAAAATCATCCCCAGGATAATACACTATGACCAAGTAGGATTTATACCAGGAATGCAGGGCTGGTTCAATATTAGGAAAACTATTAGCATAATTGACTATATCAAAAACCAAACAAACAAAAACCATATGATCATCTCAATAGATGCAGAAAAAGCATTTGATAAAATCCAACATCCATTCCTAATAAAAACACTTGAGAGCATAGGAATAAATGGACTTTTCCTTAAAATAGTCAGGAGCATATATTTAAAACCATCAGTAAGCATCATATGCAATGGGGAAAAACTGGAACCTTTCCCAGTAAGATCTGGAGTGAAGCAAGGTTGCCCACTATCACCATTATTATTTAATATCGTATTAGAAACACTAGCCTCGGCAATAAGAGTCGAGAAAGAAATTAAAGGAATTAGAGTAGGCAATGAGGAAACCAAACTATCACTCTTTGCAGATGATATGATGGTATACCTAGAGAACCCCAGAGATTCTACTAAAAAGCTATTGGAAATAATTCATAATTTTAGCAAAGTAGCTGGCTACAAAATAAATCCCCATAAATCCTCAGCATTTTTATACATCACCAACAAAACCCAACAGCAAGAGATACAAAGAGAAATTCCATTCAGAATAACTGTTGATACCATAAAATATTTGGGAATCTATCTACCAAAGGAAAGTCAGGAATTATATGAGCAAAATTATAAAAAAGTCTCCACACAAATAAAGTCAGACTTAAATAATTGGAAAAATATTAAGTGCTCTTGGATCGGCCGAGCGAACATAATAAAGATGACAATACTCCCTAAACTAATCTATTTATTTAGTGCTATACCAATCAGACTTCCAAGAAAATATTTTATTGATCTAGAAAAAATAACAACAAAATTCATATGGAACAATAAAAAGTCGAGAATCTCAAGGGAATTAATGAAAAAAAAAAATCAAATGAAGGTGGCCTAGCTGTACCTGATCTAAAATTATATTATAAAGCAGCAGTCACCAAAACCATTTGGTATTGGCTAAGAAATAGATTAGTGGATCAGTGGAAAAGGCTAGGCTCACAAGACAGAATAGTCAACTATAGCAATCTAGTGTTTGACAAACCCAAAGCCCTTAACTTCTGGGAAAAGAATTCATTATTTGATAAAAACTGCTGGGATAATTGGAAATTAGTATGGCAGAAATTAGGCATGGACCCACACTTAACACCATATACCAAGATAAGATCAAAATGGGTCTATGACCTAGGCATAAAGAACGAGATTATAAATAAATTAGAGGAACATAGAATAGTTTATCTCTCAGACTTGTGGAGGAGAAAGAAATTTGTGACCAAAGATGAACTAGAGACCATTACTGATCACAAAATAGAAAATTTCGATTACATCAAATTAAAAAGCCTTTGTACAAATAAAACTAATGCAAACAAGATTAGAAGGGAAGCAACAAACTGGGAAAACATTTTCACAGTTAAAGGTTCTGATAAAGGCCTCATTTCCAAAATATATAGAGAACTGACTCAAATTTATAAGAAATCAAGCCATTCTCCAATTGATAAATGGTCAAAGGATATGAACAGATAATTTTCAGAGGATGAAATTGAAACTATTACCACTCATATGAAAGAGTGTTCCAAATCATTATTGATCAGAGAAATGCAAATTAAGACAACTCTGAGATACCACTACACACCTGTCAGATTGGCTAAGATGACAGGAAAAAATAATGATGAATGTTGGAGGGGATGCGGGAAAACTGGGACACTATTGCATTGTTGGTGGAGTTGTGAACGAATCCAACCATTCTGGAGAGCAATCTGGAATTATGCCCAAAAAATTATCAAATTGTGCATACCCTTTGATCCAGCAGTGTTTCTATTGGGCTTATATCCCAAAGAAATACTAAAGAAGGGAAAGGGATCTGTATGTGCCAAAATGTTTGTAGCAGCCCTGTTTGTAGTGGCTAGAAACTGGAAAATGAATGGATGCCCATCAATTGGAGAATGGCTGGGTAAATTATGGTATATGAATGTTATGGAATATTATTGTTCTGTAAGAAATGACCAGCAGGATGAATACAGAGAGGACTGGCGAGACTTACATGAACTGATGCTAAGTGAAATGAGCAGAACCAGGAGATCATTATACACTTCGACAACGATATTGTATGAGGACATATTTTCATGGAAGGGGATTTCTTTGACAAAGAGACCTGAGTTTCAATTGTTAAATGACGGACAAAAGCAGCTACACCCAAAGAAAGAACACTGGGAAACGAATGTGAACTATCTGCATTTTTGTTTTTCTTCCCGGGTTATTTATACCTTCTGAATCCAATTCTCCCTATGCAACAAGAGAACTGTTCGGTTCTGCAAACATATATTGTATCTAGGATATACTGCAACATATCCAACATATAAAGGACTGCTTGCCATCTAGGGGAGGGCGTGGAGGGAGGGAGGGAAAAAAATTGGAACAGCAACGAGTGTCAATATAAAATAATTATTAAATAAAAATTAAAAAAAAAAGAAGAATGGCTTCAGTTCTTATATTTTGAAAATTCTCTATATATTTTGGAAATGAGGCCTTTATCAGAATCTTTAACTCTAAAAATGTTTTCCCAGTTTATTATTTCACTTCCAATTTTGTTTGTACAAAGGCTTTTTAATTTGATGTAATCAAAATTTTCTATTTTATGATCAATAATGATCGCTAGTTCTTCTTTGGTCACAAATTCTTTCTTCCTCCACAAGTCTGATAAATAAACTATTCTATGTTCCTCTAATTTATTTATGATCTCGTTCTTTATGCCTAAATCATGTACATATTTTGATATTATCTTGGTATATAGTGTTAAGTGTGAGTCCATGCCTAATTTCTGCCTTACTAATTTCCAGTTTTCCCATTAGTTTTTTCAAATAATATATTCTTATCCCAAAAGTTGGGATCTTTGGGTTTGTTAAATACCAGATTGCTATAGTTATTAAATGGTTTGTCCTTTGAACTGAACCTGTTCCACTGATCAATTAATCTATTTTTTAGCCAATACCAAATGGTTTTGGTGACTGCTGCTTTATAATATAATTTTAGATCAGGTACAGCTAGACCACCTTCATTTGATTTTTTTTTTCCATTAATTCCCTTGAGATTCTCGACTTTTTATTATTCCATGTGAATTTTGTTGTTATTTTTTCTAGGTCATTAAAATAGTTTCTTGGGAGTCTGATTGGTATGGCACTAAATAAATAGATTAGTTTAGGCAGTATTGTCATCTTTATTATATTTACCTGGCCTATCCAAGAGCACTTAATATTTTTCCAATTATTTAAATCTGACTTCATTTGTGTGGAAAGTTTTTATAACTTTGCTCATATAATTCCTGACTTTCCTTTGCTAGATATTAGTGATATATAAGAATGCTAATGACTTATGTGGGTTTATTTTGTATTCTTCAACTTTGCTAAAGGTGTAGATTGTTTCTAATAGCTTTTTTGTAGAATATCTGGGGTTCTCTAAGTACACCATCATATCATCTGCAAAGTGTGAAAATTTGGGTTTCTCATTCCTCATTGCCTACTTTAATTCCTTTAATTTCTTTCTCAATTCTTATTGCCAAGGCTAGCGTTTCTAATAAAATATTGAATAATAATGGGGATAATGAGCAACCTTGTTACATGCCTGATGTTATTGGGAATGGTTCCAGTTTATCCCCATTACATATGATGCTTACTGATGGTTTTTAATAGATGATACTGACTATTTTAAGGAAAAGTCCATTGATTCCTATTTTCTCAAGTATTTTTATTAGGAATGGATGTTGGATTTTATCAAATTCTTTTTCTGCATCTATTGAGATGATCATATGGTTTTTGTTAATTTGGTTGTTGATATATAGTCAATTATACTAATAGTTTTCCTAATATTGAACCAGTCCTGCATTCCTGGTATATATCCTACTTGGTCATAGTGTATTATCCTGGAGATGATTTCTGTAGTCTTTTTGCTAATATTTTATTTAAGATTTTAGCATTAATATTCAGTAGGGAGATTGGTCTATAATTTTCTTTCTCTGTTTTCAACCTATCTGGTTTAGGTATCAGTACTATGTCTGTGTCATAAAAGGAATTTGGGGGAACTCCTTCAATCCCTATTTTTTCAAATAGTTTCTATAGTATTGGTGTTAATTATTCTTTAAATGTTTGGTAGAATTCACATTTAAATCCATCTGGTCCTGGGGATTTTTTCTTAGGGAGTTGGTTAATAACTTGTTCTATTTCTTTTTCTACAATTTGACTGTTTAGGATATTTACTTCTTCCTCTGTTGATCTTGGCAAGCTATATTTTTGAAGGTATTTTTCTATTTCATTTAAGTTGTCAAATTTATTGGCATAAAGTTGGGCAAAGTAACTCCTAATTATTGTTCTAATTTCCTCTTCATTAATGGTAAGTTCTCCCTTTTCATTTTTAAGACTAACAATTTGATTTTCCTCTTTCCTTTTTTTAATCAGATTTACTAAGGGTTTGTCTATTTTGTTGGTTTTTTTCATGGAATCAACTCTTAGTTTTATTAATTAATTAAATAGTTTTTATTTTTTTTTACTTTCAATTTTATTGATCTCTCCTTTTATTTTTAGAATTTCAAGTTTAGTGTTTGACTGGGGTGGGGTTAATTTGTTCCTTTTCTAGCATTTTTAATTGCAAGCCCAATTCATTGACCTTCCCTTTCTCTATTTTATGTAAGTAGGCCTCAAGAGACATGAAATTTCCCCTTATTACTGCTTAGGCTGCATCCCACTTATTTTGGTATGATGTCTCATTATTGTCATTTTCTTGGGTTAAGTTATTATATCTGTGATTTGCTGTTTCACCCAATCATTCTTTACTATGAGATTATTTAGTTTCCAATTATTTTTTTGTCTATTTCCCCCTATCTTTTTATTGAATATAATTTTCATTGCATCATGGTCTGAAGAGGATGCATTTACCCCTTCTGTCTTATTGCATTTGAGTTTGAGGTTTTTATGTCCTAATATGTGGTCAATTTTTTTATAGATTCCATGAACTGCTTAGCAGAAAGTATACTCCTTTCTGTCTGCATTTAGTTTTCTCCAAAATCTGTCATATCTAACTTTTCTAGTATTCTATTTACCTCTTTGACTTCTTTCTTATTTATTTTGTGCTTTGTTTTATTTAATTCTGAGATTGCAAGGTTGAGATCTCCCACTATTATAGTTTTGCTGTCTATTTTTTCTTGCAGCTCTCTTAATTTCTCTTTTAAGAATTTAAATGCTACACCATTTGGTTTATATATGTTTAATGTTGATATTGCTTCATTATCTATGTTACCCTTTAGCAAGATATAGTGCCCTTCCTTATCTCTTTTAATTAGATCAATTTTTTGCTTTTGCTTGATCTGAGATCAGGATGGCTACCCTTGCTTTTTTGACTTCACCTGAAGCATAGTAGATTCTCCTCCAACCTTTTACCTTTATTCTGTATGTATCTCCTTGCTTCGGGTGTGTTTCCTGTAAACAACATATTGAAGGATTCTGGCTTTTAATCCATTCTACTAACTGCTTACTCTTTATGGGGGAGTTTACCCCATTCACATTTATGGTTAAACTTACCAATTCTGAATTACTTGCCATTTTGTTAACCCCTGCTTATACTTTTCTCCTTTCCTTCCCCCTTACTCCCCTCCCCAGTTTTAAACTTGTGAGCACCACTTTCTTCTCACAGTCCTCCCTTTTTAGTATCCCTCCCCCCACCTTAGAATTCCTCCCCTTATCTTACCCCCTTTCCTCACAATTTCTCTATTCCCTTCCACTTAGCTTACTCCTTCCTTTTTCACTTTTCTCCTACCACTTTTCAATGAGGTGGGAGAAGTTTCACCATAAATCGCATATGTCTAATATGTTTTCTCTTTAAGCCAATTATGATGGCAGTAAGATACACATGCTGTTTTTTTTTTTTTTTCCAGATCACTAATTCTGTTTTTCAAGGATTTGATTTCTTTATCCACTCTATCTTTAAATGAATGGGATGACTTATCCAGACTCTCTTGCCAAGCTTCCCTTCCCTTTTCCCATTTTTTTTCTAGCTCTCTTGTGAGAGCCTTTTTAATTTATTCTATGTCTTATGTGTTGAGGACCAATTCATATCCCCCTTTGGGTATTCATCTGGAGACAGTCTGGTTTTAATCCCCTCAGGGCTTAAAGTCTGCTCTCTATCCATATAGAAGCTATCAACAGAGTGTGTTTTAATTTTTTGCTCATTTTGTCAAAGAAGTGTCAAAGAAAACAAACTAACAAGAAAAACAAATGGTCTGCTTTTTTTTTTTTTTTTCGGTGGTGGGAGAGGGGAAGGCTAGATGGTATTACCAAGCTTTCCCTACAGACTGCAGAGGGCAGCAGTGAGATACTAGCAGGACAGCAATGGCTGTGCTGCATCTGTGCTCTAAGACTCTGAGAGCATGCTGAGGCACTGTGGGTGGGTGTGGCCAGATCCTGAGAGACCCTAGCTTTTGGGGGTTATAGTCTTCACCCCCTGTGTTTTTAGCTTCTCAGCTTCTCTGCTGGCTTGCTGCCAGGGGAAAATAGCAAACACTGTATTAAAACTCTCTCCACAGAAATGGCTGAGATCACACACCGCCCCCTCCTCAGGTCTGCTCAGCTGTGACCTGTCTGCCTTACTCTGTCTGCTGTGCTGCTGCTGCCTGCCTTCAGTCTGTGTCCAATCTAACTGCCCAGGAGCAAAAACAGACCGTTTCTGATGAATTTTGAGGATATCTTCCCTTGGTAATTATTTGTGTTTTTTTTTTCAGTCAGGCACTAATTCTGAGGCTTGTCATGAAATAAATTATTTTGAGAGTAAACACAGAGCTTAAGTAGATATGTGCATCCTCTTCACCATCTTGGAGGAAGTTCTATAAAATAATTTCTTGAGATTTTGATTGGTATGTCACAAAACAAGTACATTATTTTAGTTAGTATTGTCATTGTTGTAATAGTTGCTCAATCTACCCTTGAGCAATTGATATTTTTCCAACTAATTAAATCTGGCTTTATTTGTGTGGAAAATTTGTTGCTGTTGTTGTTGTTGTTGTTGTTGTTGTTGTTGCAGTTGTGTTCATATACTTTCTGAGTTTTCCTTGGTAGATAGACTTCAGAATATTTTATAGTATTGACAGTTACTTTAAGTGGAATTTCTCTTTGTATCTTGTGGAGGGCCAGAACTCTGGGTAAAGTATACTTGAAGCAAGGATACTTACTGCAGGGTGCTTATAGTTAAGCATTTACTCAGTGTGATTGATAAGATAATGGTTCTCTAGTTCACATATACTTAGTGTTATATAATGATATAATGACTCTAGTTTGATATAATGATATAATTACTCTAGTTGATGTACTGAGTGTGATGTAATGATGTAATCAGGCAGATATTTAAGGACTGAGAGGACTGGAGATGAGAGCTCAAGCTAGAACTTGATCTCAGATTCAGACTCAAATTTGGATACAGAGTAGACACAGGAGGACTCAGACACAGAGGAGACACAGAAGATGGAGACAGAAACAGAGATCCTCCTGATGGCTCTCCTGCCTTCATCACTTCCCCACCAAAGACCAAGGCTCATCCAGAGATCCCCTAGAGAGCTAGTTCTGGCATTACAGTATCTCTTGATGCTGGAATTTGTTGCTAATATATAAAATGCTGATAATTGATGTGAATTTATCTTGTACCCTGCAACTTTGCTGAAGGTGTGAATTATTTTTAGTAATTGTTTTAGTTGATTCTCTAGGGTTCTTTAAGAATACCATCATATCATCTTCAAAGAGTGATAATGTGGTTTCCTCATTATATATTCTAATTCCTTTAATCTCTTTTTCTTCTCTTATTGACAAAGTTCACATTTCTATTACAATATTGAATAGTAATGGTGATAGTGGGCAAACTTGTTTCACTCCTGATCTTATTGGGAATGTAATTCTACTTTGTCCCCATTACATATGATGCTTGCTGATGGTTTTAAATAGATGGTACTGATCATTTTAAGGAAAATTTCATTTCTATACTCTTTAGAGTTTTTAATAGGAATGTGTATTGGATTGTATCAAATACTTTTTTGCCTTTATTGAGATAATCATATGATTTTTGTTAGTTTAGTTATTGATCCACTAATTATGCTAATAGTTTTACTAATATTGAACCAGCCTTGCATTCCTGATATATGTCCTACTTGGTTGTGCTATATTATCCTGGGATTGACTTTCTGTAATCTTGATGTTAATATTTATTTAAGATTTTTGCATCATACCCTTTGATCCAGCAGTGTTACTACTGAGCTTATATCCCAAAGAGATCATAAAGAAGGGAAAGGGATCTGTATGTGCACAAATGTTTGTGGCAGCCCTTTTGTAGTGGCCAGAAACTGGAAACTGAGTAGATGTCCATCAATTAGAGAATGGCTGAATAAGAATAAGAATAAGAATAAGAATAAGAATAAGAATAAGAATAAGAATATGTAGATATTCTTTCTGGCTACTTGCAATATTTTTCCTTAATTCAATAATTTTGAAATTTAGGTATTATATTCCTTGGAATTTTTAATTTGGGATCTCTTTTGTGAGGTGATTGGTGATTTTTTTTTATTGGCTACTTTACTTTCTGGTTCTAGGATATCAGGGCAGTTTTCCTTGATGATTTTCTGAAAGATGATGTCTAAGTTCTTTTTTTCATCATGCCTTTCATGAAGTTCATTGTTTCTCCTCGATCTATATTCTAGATCTATTTTTGTTTTTTTCAAGTAGGTATTTCACATTTTCTTCTTGTTTTCATTTTTTTTGGTTTTGTTTGATTCTTGAACTCTTATTAAGTCATACATTTCCATTTGTTCAATTCTAATTTTTAGTGTGTCATTTTTTTCAGTTACCTTTTCTAGTTTCTTTTCTATTTGGCCAATTGAATTTTTAAATGAGTTGTGTTGTTCATTGCATTTTTTTTTCCATTTCAGAAATTTTATTTTTGAATGAATTTTTTTGTTATATATCTATTTTGTAAGGAGGTATATGCTTTTTTCCAATTCATTAAATCTATTTTGTGGCAAGTTATATGTTTTTCCCATTTCATCAAACTATTTTTAGGGAGTTTTCCTTAGATAATTTCTGCATTTTTTTTTCTTTTACATACTCTCCTGAAAATATATTATCTCCTTTCCTCGTTTTTCTTCTGTCTTTTAAGATACTTTTTGGAAATCTTTCAAAAAAGACTTGTGAAATATGTATCAGCTCATATATCCCTTTGGGGCTTTATCTGGAGTTGATTTGACTTTAGGAACCTCAGGGTTTGAAGTCTGCTCTCCTCTCCATAAAAGCTGTCTGTGGTCTTTTTTGGTTTTTTGCTCATTTTTAAGAGTTGTGTTCTGTTCTTAAGGCAAATGGGTGACAAGCATTTTAGTTTGCCCTGGAGCACTTCTGCTGACTGACTTCTAGTGCTATGTAACTGTGGCCCTGCTCTACATTCTTCCATGGCTCAGTGACTTGCAATTTTCCTTTAATGTTTGCTTTTTTATGTTTTACAGCAAATCTGCTAACCACTCACTTGTAACCAGGACAGAGTAAAATAATAGGCTCACAGAAGATTCCCTGGTGTTCAGTTGCTTCAGTGCTCTGGCTCCCCATCCAAGTATCTTGCCCTAGGCTCCCTATCCTGTTGTCTGGGCTCAGCAGACTGTCCACCTGCCCAATTGAAATAGACCTGTTCTGACATTATTCCAAAGTATCTTCTTCTGGAAATGTGTTGTATTCCAAATATTTGTGGGTTCTGCCATTTCAAAACCAATTCAGAGGCTTAATCTGCTGTTGGTTTGAGAGAATATAGAGGAGATCACAGAAAGCCATGTTTTCTCTCTGCCAACTTGGCTCTACCCCTGTATATGTTTTGAAAAGTAAAAAAAAAAAAAAAAATCAATAAAAATTAGATTAAAAAATGAAGTTCAAAATTTCCAATAAACTTTAAATCTTCTTTGTAATGCTTTTCACAATAGAAAAAAACATAATACATAGTAAATAATACACATGCACACACACACACACACACACACACACACACACACACAGGAAAAGTAAAAGTCCTTGGTCTTTAGGGGGAGAAATGAAAGAAGCAGCCAAACTACCAGGAGTGTTGCCAAAGATCTCTTCTCAATTCTGTAGTTTAGAATTTCCACCTTTCTCCTCCTCATCCTGCCACCAAGTGACTCTGGCCTGTTTCACCCCACCCTCTAATCTTTGCCTACAATTATCTTAACACCAAACATTGAGCCAGCATCAATTGTGAGAAGAGCCATTTATCCAAATGTATGCTAATAGAGTCATTGTTTCATATTGAATAGGTTATAAGCCTTAAGTGCTCTGTTGTCTGATTCAAGTACACCTTTTCATAGTTTCAACCCTTTATAAATCTCTATAAATTGATAAAATACATTATAATTTTTAGCTCAGACTAAAAATGGATCAACAACCAAGATACTCTGTTCTAGCACAAAAGATCAATGGAATAGCCTCTAGTCTTAACAGAGAAAGTAAATTTCCAGTCCCAGAAACCAAGAAACAACTGGCAGGATTAGATCATGCTACCCTAAGCACTCTGAGCAAGTCACCAAATACAAGGGGCTCTGTGCTCAAAGCCAAAACTCAAAGCTGTAGAAGAAATGTTCAGAAAGAAAACATTGATAAAGGGGGATATGGTGGAAAGAG
Organism: Antechinus flavipes; assembly: GCF_016432865.1. Taxonomy (NCBI): domain Eukaryota; kingdom Metazoa; phylum Chordata; class Mammalia; order Dasyuromorphia; family Dasyuridae; genus Antechinus; species Antechinus flavipes. The sequence goes on from NC_067401.1 coordinate 267,622,314, forward strand.
AAAAACCTGTATAAATAGGGAAGAAAAAATTAGGATGGAGGGAAATACACAACTGGTAATCAGCATTGTGAATATGAGTGGGATAAACTTTCCCATAAACCTGAAGTGGATAACAGATTGGATTAAAAATCATAATCATATTATATGTTGTTTAGAAGAAACATATTTGAAAGAGAAATATATACACAGATCAAGAGTAAAAGACAGTAATAGAATATATTACAATTCAGCTGAAGCAAAAAAACAGGGGCAGCAATTATGATTTCAGACAATGCAAAAGCAAAAATGTAATTAAAATAGATAAGAAAGGAAGCTGCATCTTTTTAAAGGGTACCATAGAAAATGAAGTAATATTAATACTACATATATGTGCACCAACATCCAAATTTTTAGAGAAGTTAAATGAATTTCAGGAAGAAATAGATAGCAATACTATGATAGTAGAGAAAATTACCTACCTCTCAAAAATTAGATAAATCTAACCACAAAATTAATAAGAAAAAAATTAAGTAGATTACTAAGGTCTAAGGAAATTTAAATCTGATAGACATGTGGAGAATATTGAATGGTACTAGAAAAAAATTTACATTTTTTGCTTAACATGACACCTAAACAAAATTAATCATGTAATATGGCATAAAAATCTCATAATGAAATGTAGAAATAATAAATGCATCATTTTCAGATCTTGATGCAATAAAAATTACATGCAATAAATGCCAGGGAAATATGAAATAAAAACTAATTGAATATTAAACAGTCTAATCCTAAAGATTTAGTGCATCAAACAACAAATAATGGAGAGAAATAATTTCACCCAAGAGAATGAAGATAATGAAACAACATAGCAAAACTTAAGGGATAAAGTCAAAACAGTTCTGAGGGGAAATTTAAGCATCTCAAAATGCTTAAATGAATAAAATAGAAAAGGAGATAAATGAATTGCACATGCAGTTTAAAAAGTTAGGAAAAGAAAAAAAAAATAAAAGCTCCCAAATAAAGATCAAATTAGAAGTTCTGAAAATTAGAGACTAATAAAATGGAAAGAAAGAAAACTATAGAACCAATAAATAAGTCTAAGAATTAGTTCTATGAAAAATACCAGAAAATAACCAAAACTTGTGTCAATTTGATTAGAAAAAAAAAAAGAAAAAAATTCAAATGAGCAAAAAAATAAAACGATGAAGTCAGCACCAATGAAGAAGAACCAAAATGTATAATTAGAAGCAATTTTGCCTAAATGTATTCCAAAAAATAACAATCCAATTGAAATGGAGCAATATTTACAAAAAAATAAAAATTGCTCAGATTTATAGAAAAGGAAATAAAATAGATAAACCACTCAATTTTAGAAAAATAAGTTTAAAAAAAAATTATCAATGTATTCCCTAAAAAAAAATCTTCAAGGATATGTGGATTTACAAGTGAATTCAACAAGACTTTTAAAGAACAAATTATTCCAATACTATAAATTTGGAAAACTAGCCAAATAAGAAGCCTTACCAACTTCCTTTTATTACATAGCTATGATACTGATACCTAACCCAGAAAGGGCCAAAATTAGAGAAATAAAATAATAGATCAATTGCCTTGATGAATATTGCTGCAAACAAAGCAATTACAATAATTTATCAACAGGATCACACATTATGAACAGGTGGGATTCCTATTGGGAATCCAAGGCTAGTTTAATATTAGTAAAATGATTAACGTAAGTAAAATAACAGAATTAACAGAAACCATATAATTGTTTATATAGATTCAGAAAGAGGTTTTGACAATTATTCCTATTAAAAACACAGACAACATAAGTGCAAATCGAGTTTTCCTTAAAATGAGAAGGGACATCTGTGTAAAACCATCTGAAGGCATCATACATAATGAGGAGAAATTAGAAGTCTTCAAAATCAGATGAATTGGGGAGGAGGGGGAGAGCCAAAATAATGGAAAGCACACACATTTCTTTCTGAGTTCCCTACTACCCTCAAACTTTACAAAATTCAGCCTCTGAATTAGTTCTGGGTGGTCAGAACCTATGAATACTGGGAATATAACACATTACCAAAAGAAGATAATCTTGAAGATCACCAAAAAAGGTCTGTTTTGATGGTGCATTCAGGCATGGGAAGAGGCCAGGCCAGGTAGAAGCACAGGCAGGCAGGTAGGCAGAGCTCAGAGGGTGGCACATGCTGAGCAGACTGGGGCCACAAGTGGAGAATCTTTAGGGAGGACTGTATCACAGTATTGGCTACTCTGCTCTGGTTACAAGCCTGTAGATCAGCAGAGAAGTTATAGAACATCGAACATAAACACAGAGGGTAAAGAGTAAATGTATAATTTGATTTTATTGTTAAAATATAAAAAAAAAGAACTAGAGGTAGAAAGGAGATTGTACCAGAAAAAGGGAAAAGTGAAGGTAAAAAGAGAGAAATAGCATCTCACGAAGAGGCAAAGGAAACCTATTATATCTGAGAGAAAGAAGGGAGGGCAACAAACATTGTGTGAATCTTATTCTCATCAGATTTGCCTCAAAGAGAAAATATTAGACATATAGAGAAACTTCTCCCACTTCATTGAAAAGTGGGAGGGGAAAAGAAAAAAGGGAAGGGAAGGATAAATAGAAGGGAATACAGAAATAGTAAAGAAAAGATTTAAGAAAGGGGGAGAGACTTGAAGATGGAGGAAAGGATTTTAAAGAGGGATTACTGCATGAGGCAAGTGGTGCTAATAAGGTTAATACTGAGGAGGGGGATAAAGGGGAAGGGAAAGAGAAAAGCATAATCTGAAGATAATAAATGGCAGGAAATACACAATTAGTAGTTTTAACCATAAATGTGAATGGGGTAAACTCTCCCATAAGGCAGAGGCAGATAGCCGAATGGATTAAAAGCCAGAATCTTACAATATGTTGTTTAAAGGAAACACATTTAAATCAAGGTGATGCATATTAAGTAAAGGTAAAAGTCTGGAGCAGAATCTACTATGCTTCAGGTTAAGTAAAAAAAGCAGGAATAGCCATCCTGATCTCAGAAAAAGCAAAAGCAAAAATTGATCTAATTAAAAGAGGTAAGGAAGGAAACTCTATCTTGCTAAAGGGCAGCATAGATAATGAAGCAATATCAATACTAGACGTATATGTGCCAAGTGGTATAGCATGTAAATTCCTAAAAGAGATATTAAGAGACCTGCAAGAATAGACAGTAAAACTATAATAGTGGGAGATTTCAACTTTGCACTCTCAGAACTAGATAAATACAACCCACAAAATAAATAAGAAAGAAATTAAAGAGGTTACTACTACACTAGAAAAAATTAGGTATGATAGAGCTTTGGAGAAAGCTGAAAGAAGACAGAAAAGAGTATACTTTCTTCTCAGTAGTTCATGAAACCTATACAAAAATGGACCACATATTAGGACATAAAGATCTCAAATTAAAATGCAGAAAGGCAGAAATAGTAAATGCATCCTTTTCAGATCATGATGTAATAAAAACTAGTTTCAATAAAAAAAAAAAATCAGGGGAAAAGAGACCAAAAAGTAATTGGAAACTAAATTAACTCATCCTAAAAAATGAATGGGTGAAAGAGCAAATCATAGACAATTAATAATTTCACCCAAGAGAATGACAATAATGAGACAACATGCAAAATTTTGTGGAATGCAGCCAAAGTGGTAATAAGGGACATTTTATATTTCTAGGGGCTTTCTTGCATAAAATAAAGAAAAAAGATCAATGAATTAAGCTTGCATCTATAAAAGCTAGAAAAAGAGCAAATGAAAAGCCCCCATCAAACACTAAACTTGAAATTTTAAAAACTAAAGGAGAGATTAATAAAATTGAAAGTAAAAAAAAAAAAAACTATTAAATTAATAAATAAAACTAAGAGTTGGTTCTATGAAAAACAAACAAACAAACACACAACAAAATAGTTAAACCCTTGGTAAATTTGATTAGAGAAAGGAAATAGGAAAATCAAATCATTAGTCTTAAAAATGAAAATGGAGAACTTGCCAGCAACGAAGAGGAAATTGCAGCCATAATCATGATTAACTTTGCCCAACTTTATGCCAACAAATTTGATATTCTAAATGAAATGGATTAATACCATCAAAAATATAGCCTGCCTAGATTAACAGAGGAAGAAGTAAATTGTTTAAACAGTCCTGTTTTAGAAAAATAAATAGAACAGGCTATTAATCAACTCGCTAAGAAAAAATCCCTAGGACTAGATGGATTTACGTGTGAATTTTGCCAAACATTTAAAAAAACAATCAACTCCAATGCTATATAAACTATTTGACAAAATAGGGAATGAAGGAGTCCTACCAAATTCCTTTTATGACACAAATATAGTACTGATACCTAACCAGGTAGGACTGAAACAGAGAAAAAAAAATTATAGACCAATGTTCCTAATGAAAATTGATGCAAAAATCTTAAATAAAATGTTAGCAAAAAGATTATAGAAAATCATCTCCAGGATAATACACCATGGTCAAATAGGATTTATACCAGGAATGCAGGGCTGGTTCAATATTAGGAAAACTATTAACATAATTGACTATATCAATAAACACATTAACAAAAAACATATGATCATCTCAATAGATGCAGAAAAAGCATTTTATAAAACCCAACATCCATTCCTATTAAAAAAAAACACTAGAAAGTATAGGATCAATAGACTTCCTTAAAATAGTCAGTAGCATCTATTTAAAACCATCAGTAAGCATCATATGTAATGGGAATAAACTGGAACTATTCTCAGTAACATCAGGAGTGAAACAAGGTTGCCTACTTTCACCATTACTATTCAATGTTGTATTAGAAATGCTAGCTTTGCCAATAAGAAATGAAAAAGTGATTAAAAGAATTAGAGTAGGATATGACAAAACCAAATTATAACTCTTTGCAAATGATATGATGATATATTTAGAATACACCAGACAATCTACTAATAAACTATTATAAATAATCCACAACTTTAGCAAAGTTGAAGGATAAAAAATAAATCCACATTTATCATCAGCATTTTTATACATCACTAACAAAAACCAACCACAAGAGATACAAAGAGAATTTCTTTTAAAGATAATTGTTGATAGTATAAAATATTTGGGAATCTATCTGCCAAGGGAAAGTCAGGAACTATATGAGCAAAAGTATGAAACACTTTCCTCACAAATAAAGTCAGATCTAAACCATTGGAAAAATATTAAGTGCTCTTGGATAGGTTGAACGGATATAATAAAGATGACAATATTGCCTAAACTAATCTATTTATTTAGTGTTATATCAAATCAAACTCCCAAGAAACTATTTTACTGATCAAGAAAAAATAACAAAATTCATCTGGAAGAAGAAAAGGTCAAGACTTTCAAGGGAACTAATGAAAAAAAAAATCAAATGAAGATGGCCTAGCTATACTAGATCTAAAACTATATTACAAAGCAGTGGTCACCCAAACCATTTGTTACTGGCTAAGAAATAGACTAGTTGATCTGTGGAATAGATTAGGTTCACAAGGCAAAATAATCAATAACTACAGCAATCTAGTGTTTGACAAATCCAAAGACCCCAGCTTTGGGCATTCACTATTTGACAAAAACTGCCGGGAAAACTGGAAATTAGTATGGCAGAAACTAGGCATTGACCCACACTTAACACCATACATTATGATAAAGTCAAAATGGATTCATGATCTAGGCATAAAGAATGAAATTATAAATAAATTAGAAGAACATAGGATAGTTTACATTTCAGATCTGTGGAGGAGATAGGAATTTGTGACCAAAGAAGAATAGAGATCATTACTGAACACAAAATAGTAAATTTTGATTATATTAAGTTTAAAAGGTTTTTTGTTTGTTTGTTTGTTTGTACAAACAAAACTAATGCAGACAATATTAGAAGTGAAGGAATTACCTGGTGAAATGTTTTTACATTCAAAGATTCTGATAAAGGCCTCATTTCCAACATATATAGAGAACTGACTCAAATCTATAAGAAATCAAGCCATTCTCTAATTGAGAAATGGTCAAAGAATATGAACAGACAGTTTTCAAATGAAGAATTTGAAACTCTTTCTAGTTACATGAAAAGGTGCTCTGAATTATTATTTATCAGAGAAATGCAAATTAAGACAAGTCTGAGATATCACTACACACTTATCAGATCTGCTAATATGACAGGAAAAGACAATGATGAATGTTGGAGGGAACATAGGGAAAATGGGACACTGATGCAATTTTGGTCAAGTTATGAACAGATACAACCATTCTGGAGAGCACTTTAGAACTATGCTCAAAAAATTATCAAATTGTGCATACCCTTTGATCCAGCAGTGTTAATACTGGGCTCATGCCCTAAAGCGATCTTAAAGAAGGAAAAGCCACCCACATGTGCAAAAATGTTTGTGGCAGCTTTTTTTGAAGTTTCTAGAAACTGGAAATTGAATGGATGCCCATCATTTGGAAAATGGCTGAATAAATTGTGGTATATGAATATCATGGAATATTATTGTTCTATAAGAAATAACCATCAGGGTAATTTCAAAAAGACCTTTGAGAGACATACATGAACTGATGCTAAGTGCAATGGGCAGAACCAGGAGATCATTATACACTTTCACAACAATACAATATGATGATCATTTTTGATGGACATTCCTCTTCTCAACAGTGAGATGATCCAAACTTGTTTCATTTGTTCAGTAATGAAGAGAATCAGCTAAACCCAGAGAGAGAATTATGGGAAATAAGTGTGGACTATGACATAGCATTTCTACTCTTTCTGTTCTTGTTTGCTTGCATTTTTGTTTTTCTTCTCAGCTTTTTTATATTCTTTCTAGATCCCATCTTTCTTGAGCAGCAAGATAACTGCATAAATATGTAAACATAGATTGTTCTTAACATATACTTTAACATATTTAAGATATATGGGACTACCTGCCATCTAGGGGAGGGGGTAGGGGGAAGGAGTGGAAAAGTTGTAATAGAAGATTTTGTGAGGGTCAATTTTGTATAACTATCCATGCATATGTTTTGTAAATAAAAAATAAATAAATAAAAATGAATAGTGAAACAAGGATGCCCATTTTCACCACTATTTTATAATATCCTACTAGAAATGGTAGCTTTCCACACAAGAGAAAAAAAAAATTGAAGGAATTAGAGTAGCCAATGAGGAAACAAAACTTCCTCTCTTTGCACGTGATGTGAGATATACTTAAAGAATACTAGAAAATCAACTAACAACTGTTTGAAATAAAAGCAACTTTAGCAAAGTTGCAGGGTATAAAATAAAACCACATAAATCAACATAATTTTCATATATAAATCATCAAAAAGATGTGGAAAGAGAAATGTCATTTAAAATAACTGTAGGTGATATAAAGTATTTATGAATCTACCTGCCAAAACAAACCAAGGAACTATATGAACACAATTACAAAATGCTTTTTTACAGTAATAAAGTCTAAAGAAATAAATCTAAACAACTGGAAAAATATCAACTGCATATGTGTAGGCCAAGATAACACAATAAAAATACCAATTCTGACTAAATTAGTCTACTTATCCAGTACCCATAACAAACTGTCAAAAAATATTTAAAGAACTAAAAAAAATCACTTGTAAAAAGGAATATGAAGGGAATTATTGAAAATATATATAAAGGAAACATGTCTAATAATACTAGACATAAAACTGTGTTATAAAGCAGCAATCATCAAAACCTTTTGGTACTGTCTAAAAAAATGGAGTGATGGTGGTAGTGGGGGACAGAGCCAAGATTGCAGAGAATAGACAGGAATTTGCCAGAGCTCTTCTTGGCTTCCCTCAGTAGCAAAACCAGATCAAGCCTCTGAATGGATTTTGGAGTGACAGGACCAACAAATATTTGTGGTGTAACAAATTTCCAGCAGAAGATATCTTGGAAGGACTTTAGGAAACATCTGTCTAAATAGAGCATGGAATGACACAGCCCAGGAAAGGTACGGTACAGGAAGGCCCAGGGTGGAGAGGTACTATACTGGGAATCTAGTGGGAAATTCTTAGCCATAATATAACAGCACTGGCTACTGTATCCTGATTCAGAAGCTAGTGGGTCAGCAGAATAGCTGTGAGATTTCTAATACAACTACAGAAGGCAAATAGTGAATCCCTGAAGCCCTGGGATTTGGCCATGTCCATTCAGCTCTGGGAGAAAACCAGCAGCAGTGAACCCAAGGCAATATAATATGCTCATCTGCCTTATAGAGGAAGCTTGTAACAATCCTTCCTTTGTTTTAGGAGCAGACTTCAACCTTTAAAAATGAACAAAAAAAGCAAAAAAAGAGTTATGACCATAGATAGCCATTACAGAGACAGGGAAAGACAGAACTCAAATCTTTTTTTTTTTTTTTTAAATTTAAATTTTTTTTTATTTAATAATAACTTTGTATTGACAGAATCCATGCCAGGGTAATTTTTTACAACATTATCCCTTGCACTCGCTTATGTTTCATTTTTTCCCCTCCTTCCCTCCACCCCCCCCCCAAGATGGCAAGCAGTCCTTTATATGTTGGATATGTTGCAGTATATCCTAGATATAATACATATTTGCAGAACCAAACAGTTCTCCTGTTGCACAGGGAGAATTGGATTCAGAAGGTAAAAATAACTCGGGAAGAAAATCAAAAATGCAAATAGTTCACATTCGTTTCCCAGTGTTCCTTCTCTGGGTGTAGCTGTCTCTGTCCATCATTTATCCATTGAAACTCAGTTAGATCTCTTTGTCATAGAAATCTACCAGAACTCAAATCTTGAGGACACTAAAGGCAAAACACCTCTAGATGAAACCTCAGAGGATAATAGTGTTGTTCCCCAATTCAAAATGCTCTCTTGGAAGAATTCAAGACAGATCCTAAAAGAGAAGAAAAATAGGGAAATGAAATGAGAGCTTTGGAAAAGGAATCACAGAAATTGTCCAAATAAAACAACTCTTTAAAATATATATAATAGGTGAAATTGAAAAAAAAAATATGCTGAAGAAAACCATTTCTGAAAAATAGATTTGGCAAAATGGTAAAAGAAAGTAATTCCTTGAAAAACAGAATTGGTGAAAAGGAAAAAAAAATCCAATGAATAAAACAAGTTATATAAAAATTCAATTGGCCAAATGCAAAAAGAGGTTAAAAAAAAGCTAACTGAAGAAAATAATCCACTAAACATAAGAAATGAACAAATGGAAATGAATGACTCAGTGAGACATTAATTATTAGTAAAAATAAACCAAAAACCAAAATGAAAAACAGAAGTATATGTAAAATACCTCATTGGAAACACAACTGACTTTTAAAATAGATCTAAGAGATATAATCTAGAATTAGGGAACTATCTGAAAACCTAAGATGAAAAAAAAAAAAGAGTCTGGCCATCTTTTAATAAATCATTAAGGAAAACTAGAACCAGAGGGTAAAATACTCATTCAAAGAAAATGAAATTGAACAATTATTAATGATGAAGTCCCTAAGACTGTCAGATGTATTTACAAGTGAGTTATACCAAACATTTAAATAACAATTCCAATTCTATGCAAACTATTTAGAAAAATAGGGAAAGAAGGAGTCCTATCAAATTTCTTTTATGATACAGATACGGTGTTGAAACCTAAACCAGGTAGTTGGGTCAAAACAGAGAAAGAAAATTACAGGTCATTTTCCCTAATGAATACTGATACAAAAATCTTAACATATTAGCAAAAAGAAATAGAGTCATGGATCAGTGGAATATGCTAAGTATATAAAAGAGGATTGTCAACAGTTATAGTAATCTTTTTTTTTTTTTTTTGATACACTCAGACTCCAGCATCTGTATTTAAAACTCAGTATTTGACAAAAATTGCTAGGAAACCTGGAAAATAGTATTGTAGAAACTAAGCATAGACCAACTTCTCACATATGATGAAAATGGCTACAGGATTTAGGTGTAAAGGATGATAAGCAAATTTGAAGAGCATGGAATAATTAATCTGTCAGATCTTAGGAAAAGGGTGGAATTTATGATCAAATATGAAATAGAGAGTATTATAAAATGCAAAAGGAATTAAAACAGTTTTTTGCACAAACAAAATCAATTCAGCCAACATTAGGAAGCAAAAATCTGGGAGACACTTTTTACAGGCATTGTTTTTGATAAAGATATTTTTATAAAGTTTATGCAGAACTGAATCAAATTAGTGAAAATACAGTCATTCTCCAATTGATAAATGGTCTAAGGCTATCAAAAGACATTTTCAGATGAAGAAACTAGAGCCATGTATAGTCATATAAAAAATATACTATACATAAAAATAGTCTAAATCACTACTGATTACAGAATTGCAAATGAAAACAGCAATTCACAGTTATCAGATTGGCTAGGATGACAAGAAAAATAATGATATATGTTGGAGGGGACATGGCAAAACTGGAGCACTAGTACATTGGTGGAATTGTGAACTGACCCAGCCATTTTGGAGATGAATTTAACAACTATTTTTAAAGAATTTTGAAAATGTGCATCTCCTTTAAACCAATTACTGTGTCTGTATCCCAAAGAGATCATAAAAGAGGAGGGGAAATTGACATATGCAAAAATGTAGCAGTTCTATTTGGATTGGAATATGAGTGAAAGCCTATTAATTGGGAATGGTTGAATGAATTGAGGCTTATGAAAGTAATGAAATATTGTTTTACAAGCAACAATGAGCAGAATGATTTTAAAGAGATTTAGAAAGAGTTACATGAACTGATTCTAAGTGAAGAGAGTTGAGCCATAAAAATATTGTACACAGCAACATCAAGATTGTGTGATGTTCATCTATGATGGTATTAACTCTTCTCAGCAATTCAGTGATCCTAGGCAATTCCAATAACTTTGAATGGCAAATGTCATGTATATTCAGAGAGAATTACAAAGCCTATGGGTTGAAGCATATTGTTTTTAACTTTTTTTTTGTCCTTTTACTTTCTGATGGTTTTTCCCTTTTGTTCTGGTTTTTCCCTCCAAACAAGACTCATATGGAAATGTGTAAAAAAAAAAAAATAGATGTACACACATAACCTAATGACAATTATTTATTATTATTATTACTATTATTATCATATCCTGGCTATATTTTCTCATGAACAAGATCAAATCTACACTGATCTATTCTTTTAAAGTCTTTGTCCCATCATAAAAGCCTCAACCTAGCAACCATATTCTGCCTTTGCTCATATTTTCATGTTGCTGAATGAAGTTGGATAAAATCACAAAACTGTGCCAACTACATGAATAGAGAATTTATGTAATGGTGCCCTAACCTTACTGCAGCAATTTAATCATTTTATAATTTCATTTTTGACTTACTATCTCACACAGTGGCTCTTCTGAACCTTTTCATTCCTTCTCAAATTTCCCATATCACTTTCTCTCTCCATTTTTTAAACTAAGGAACTTAGATCATATTTCACTGAAAAAAAAAAAAGAATATTCATTGATAGACCTCTCTTATCCTTTCTCTCCTTTTCCAGGAACTCAGCTGCCTTTTGCCACTATTTTTTTCCTTTGCCATGATGTAGGATGTCTCATTTTATGTTTACAACATTCCTGCAAGGGAGGACTTGTTATTATCCTCACTTTACAACTGAGAAAGCTGAGACAAATGAGAGATTTAATGATTTGCTCAGAATCATACAACTAATAAATATCTGAGGTCAGATGTCAACTCAGATTTTTTTTTTTAATTTAGGTAATATGCTCTTTCTACTCTTATCACCTTGACACTTCTTTCTAAGGAAAACTCATACATACATGCATACTTGAAATAATAACATTCTACTTCATCTTATCCTTCTATCTATTTTCTATACTTTTAACAATAGCAATCTCTTTCTCTTTAAAATCCCATATTGACTCAATCCTTAAGGAAATTCTTACTAGATCCAGTCAATAAACCAATAACTGTCTCATATATCTTCTAAATTTTTTACTAGACTCCTTGAGAAAATCTGTTTTATTTCTTCTCATTTTGTTTGTTTTCCAATTCCATCATTCAGATGGAATTGCATTCTTCAAACTTGCTCTTGATCTCTTAATTGCCAGATCAATTTTCTTCATTATTCACCTTTTTGTAGCCATTCCCATTGTCAATCACTTTTTCTCCTTAAAAATGTCTTCTTTCTCAGATTTTCTCTATGCTATCCCCGCCTGTTTCTCTTTTAACCAACCAGTTTTCCTATCCTGGATCTTTCTCTATATCAGATTTTTTTAATAGTGGCTGTCCCCTAGTTTCTATATCCTAGATCCTGTTCTCTGCACCATTCATTCTTTTTTCTTGGTGATCTCATTACCTTCCATGGAATCAATTATATTTTTATGCTGATGATTCTCAAATCTACTTATTAGTGTTAATCTCTGTTTAACTTTAATCTTACATTGTCAGCTCTCTATTAGAAGTCTGAAACTATGTTATACATATCTTAAACTCAACATCTCTACCACTTAATACATTATCTTCCCCTCTAAAACTTTCTTCCTTTTAAACTTTTCTAATATTGCCAATTGTACCGTTTTCTTCCTGAAAAGGAGGAAAGCTCACACCCAAGCTTACAACTTAAGTGTCAGTCTCAACTTCTCATTCTACCTCACCACTCTCACCCACTTCTATCCAATCTATTGCCAACTCCATTTGATTCTAACTTTAAAACATTTCTTATGTGTGCCACTTTCTCTCATCTGATACTGTCATAAGCTCGATACATACCTTCAACATCTCATACCTGGACTCCTGCAAATAATCCTTCTGGTTATTCTCTCTGACTCATATATCCTCATTATACTCCATCTTCAAGTTAACTGTCAAATTGATATTCCTAAAGCAAAGCTCTGACTATTTCATTTGTTCCCTATTTGCTCTTTCAAAAAAATCCAGTAGCTTTTTATTACTTCCAGAAACAAATATAAAAGCCTCTATTTCAAATGGAAATATACTTTTCCTATCATCTAATTTATTATTTAAAAAACAAATAAAGTCTTTTATGACCTGGTCCCATATTTCTTTTTCAGCCTTTATTTACCCATATATACTCTGCCATCCTATGATACTATTTTTCTTGCTGTTACTGTCACAAAAGTTTTCTGTAGATTTTATAACTTTTTTATTGACCATCTCTTATAAAAGGAATTGTCTTAGTCTTTATCTCTACCTGCTGACTTTCCTGTCTTTAAGTTCCAGAGAAAAATTGTATCTTCCAAAGGAAGCCTTTACCTATCTTTTTAATGCTAAGCACTTGCCTTAGTAGATTATTTCTATTTTATCTTGAATACATCCCTTTTTTTTGGTACACCATTGTTAGCATGTCATCTCCCCATTAAACTGTATCTATTTTGATAGCAAAGTTTAATTTTTTTCCCCTGTATTTTGTGTTCCCAGTACTTTACACAATGCTTGGTACGTCCTAGACACTAAATTGATTATTGATTGACAAATTAAATTTTTGAAAATCCTGGACTCTTACTTTCTAAACCTCTTCAGTCTGTGCCTTTTTTTCTGAAAATACTTTCCATTTTCCTTGTAAATATTTCACATGTATGTGGCAGTTTATAGATTGTTCCTTCTGCCCCACTGCAATATAAGTACCTTGAAATCTGGTTTGACTTTTTTTTTTTTGCTTTAAAAATGTTCCAAGTACTTATCACAGAATCTGGAGCACTTAGCAATTATATTTTTGACTCGACTTGACTTTGACTTCTATCACTTCTGTTTTCACTTGACTTTAGTAACTCATTAGAATAGTCACTTTTAGATCTTATTATCTTATCAACAACGCATTACTATACTTAGTAATGTGCACTTACTACTACTTCAAATATTTCTATTTCCTATACTATTAATCCCTTATATTTTAGGACAGCTATTTATATATATATATATATATATATATATATATATATATATATATATATATATATATGTAATATATATATATATATCTATGTTAATGTTATTTTTCATCTCAAGCATCTAATGATAATTTTAGCAGTAATAATTATCATTTCATTATTAGATAATATAAGTGAGTCTCAAAATAGTTATGATTTGCCTAAAGTTCCATGGAGTTATATGACTACCATTTAAATTTCCCAATTTCTTTTTTTTTTTTTTCATAATTATAACTTTTTATTGATAGAACCCATGCCTGGGTAATTTTTTACAACATTATCCAAAGAACTCACTTCTGTTCCTACTTTTTCCTTTCCTTCCTCCACTCCCTCCCCCAGATGGCAAGCAGTCCTACACATGTTAAATATGTCACAGTATATCCTAGATACAATATATGTGTGCAGAACTGAACAGTTCTCTTGTTGCACAGGAAGAATTCAATTCAAAAGGTAAAAATAACCCAGGAAGAAGAACCAAAATGCAAACAGTTTACATTCATTTCCCAGTGTTCTTTCTTTGGGTGTAGCTGCTTCTATCCATCATCAATTGAAACCGAGTTAGATCTTCTCTTTGTCAAAGAAATCCACTTCCATCAGAATACATCCTCATACAGTATCATTGTTGAAGTATATAATGATTTCCTGGTTCTGCTCATTTCACTTAGCATCAGTTCATGTAAGTCTCTCCAAGCCTCTCTGTATTATTCATCCTGCTGGTCATTTCTTACAGAGCAATAATATTCCATAACATTCATATACCACAATTTACCCAACCATTCTCCAATTGATGGGCATCAATTCATTTTCCAGTTTCTAGACACTACAAACAGGGCTGCCACAAACATTTTGGCACTTACAGGTCCCTTTCCTTTCTTAATATCTTTTTGGGGTATAAGCCCAGTAGTAGCACTGTTGGATCAAAGGATATGCACAGTTTGATAACTTTTTGAGCATAGTTCCAAATTGCTCTCCAGAATGACTGGATGTATTCACATAAATTTCACAATTTCTAAAGAAATGTTCTTTCTACTATATCATGCTATTTTAATTTAAGAATAAAATCATACTTAGCTTTCAAAATTTTAACAAGATCTATCACACCTTCTCCTTCATATTTACATCCTATATAAGTAATGAAATAGGCCCAGTGAAAAAACATGTTTCCACTGAGTAATGTGAGATGGAGTCTGGCCAGCAAAACTTTTTCATATTATAATTTGACAATTCTAATTTCAGTTACAATCCAGAAAGAAAAAGGTGTTATAATTATATTAGAAAAAAATAACTGGATATTTCAGAATCCAAGATAGTTTCAGTCCCAATTTAAATAGTGAAATTCCTTATTTATAATGTTATAATTTATACTTTACATAATTTATATATTTTTAGAAAGGCATTGATTTTCTTGCAAATCTCCTTCCTCACTCTGCAGAAACTGTCTTTCCAAAATGTGATGGTCTTTCATTAGAAATGCTTAATCAAGTTTAACCTTGGTTATGAAATGGAATATTGGATTTAGAATTTGGCAACACCTGGGTTCGAATTCAAAGCAGGAGTTACCTCTATGACTTTATACAAGTCACTTAAGCTTTCTGAGCTTTATTTTTTTATCCATAAATAAGGAGGCTGAACTAGGAGGTCATAAAGGTCCTTTCCAGCTCAAAATTTATGATCTTGTAGACTTTGGAGTAGGGAGGCTCTTATATAAGTTTCTAATTAGGACTTTCTTAGATCTTTCCTTTGAGAATAGATTCAGAAAGAACAAGAAGTGAATTTAACTTTTTTAATGATACTTTTTTATGATAAGGGCAATAGCTTAATTCTTGATTCTGTGCAGATTACATATTCTCTTTCTTTATTGAACTTATCCTAGATTCTCAGTTGTCTTGGGAGACTAAACTGGCTATTGACAACAATTCCTGGCCTCTTGTGTACAAAACAGTTATGAGAAGCTCTAAAGGAACTCTGATATTTGGCTAATAGGTTAAGATGGGTAACTCAATGAATTCTGAGCACATAGTGAAGCAGATTTTTTTTTTCTTTTTTTTTTTTGTTTCTTATGTGGAAAAGTTTTACATAATTTCATAAGTACAATAGATATAATTTTTCTTGCCTTTTCAATGGATGGGGGAGAAGTTAGAGGAACCTAACACCCTACAGTTGAA
Organism: Antechinus flavipes; assembly: GCF_016432865.1. NCBI lineage: Eukaryota > Metazoa > Chordata > Mammalia > Dasyuromorphia > Dasyuridae > Antechinus > Antechinus flavipes. Next base: position 267,638,427 of record NC_067401.1, read on the forward strand.
AGAAACGATGGAAGTTTTTTAAGAGTTGAATACACAATGTAAATACATAGATATAAGAAAAATCATTAAAGGTAAGAAGATAAGAACATAGACCAAAGTGGTGATAAGGAATATATAGAAAGAGATGGAAACTGGGAGATATATTGAATGAATGAACAAACATTAATTTTCTACACATCAAGCATCATGATAAATGCTATAGAAACTCATCTATAAATTAAGTTACTCCCTTTCCTCAAAGAGGAGCTTACATCCTAAAAAGGGCAATATAAGAGTTATGGTGATGGCAAATGAAGCCATAAAAAATAGATTGAGACAGCCCTCCTAAGAAGAATGGTAATGTTGATTTGACCATTATGCTGTAACTATTGGGGAAGGGGAAGACCAATGAAAATCCACGTGACATCAAGACAATTGTCAAATTGGTTAAGAGGAAAGTCTAGGGAGACAAAGCCAAGATGGCAGAGTAAAGTTAGGAACTTGGCCAACCTTTCCCCAAAATGCTCCAAATTCTTTTAAATAATAACTCTAAAATTAATTTTAGAGCATCAGAATACCCAAAAAGATGGAGTAGAATATTTTTCAGTCAAAAGAAACTTAAAAGCTCAACAGAAAAGGTCAGTGACAGGAGGATGGGAGTTGAGTGTACAGTCTAGTTGCAAGGCCTAATGGCACAGCCCTAGACACAGCTCTGGCCCTGGGCCAGGACTAATCTCTGAACCAGAGGCAGTACTGGTGACTTCCAGACCTCTCAGCCCAGAGATAACAAAGAGGACATGGAAAGTAAGTAGAAAAAGGCCGTTGAACCAGAGTGGAAGCCCAGCATGCAATCCCTGTGCAGGCTGTCCCAGACCCCAGCTCTGGCTTGGAATCCAGCATGATCCAGGTGGGACCTCTGAATCATCAGCAGTACTGGAGTCTTATGGATCTCCCAGCACAGGGACTTCAGGGAGAACTTAGCAGAGAAAAATCTATGACAATGGGGTGGGAGTGTAATTCTAGTGCAACCCTGGCCAGCAGAGACCCAGCCTGGCCAACACACTAGATCTTACAGTCACAGTGGAGTCAGGGACACTCCTAACAGCTCCAATGTTTTCACATTTCTTTTCAGAATGTTTGTGGTGACTGATGTGATTAGTGGTAGTGCAAAGAGTTGTGGGAATCCCCTCCAGTTGCAGACATACAAGTCCAACCTGAAAGATTCACAAACCCAAAAAGTCTGAATGGCAAAAGGGAAGTTTATTGGCACTGAGAAGTTAACTTTGTCAGGAAGACAGATTCCTCAGTGGCAAGGGAGTCTTACAAAGAAATAAAAAAAGGCTATCATTTAGAAGAAGGTCTCTTCACAGTGGGCAAGAGTCCTGGCAGGCAGCTTTGCCAAGAAGAGAGCTTTGTTGGTAAAGCATAATTTCTACTTCATACTTCTGCAGAGATTTAGGGTTCAAAATTGTCTTCTTTATTAGCTTTATGGGGGATAGGGCTTCCATTGAATGAGATTCCTTCAATGTTGTCACTACCCTACTTCCCCCCAGGCTTAGATTCCCAGTAGGAAAAGAAAAATACTTATCTTGGGAGTTTCAAGCCACTCAATAAGTAGAAGTTGGAGCTATTGGGAATGGTCCTGGACTAATCTTGTCAATAGAACTATCAGGTTGAGATCTTCAGCTGAATGAGACCACTTAAGTTCCAGCTACTGGCAATGGTCTTGGGCTAATCTTAATGAAACCACTTAACTTTCCTGAAGGATGGGTATTTGTCAGAGGAGAATTTCAGAGGTCACCCCCATGGCTTCCCCCCAAAAGTCACGGGGGATAGTTTCAGGGTTTACTCCCATCAATTACATTCCTAAAAGGATTTCTAAAAACAGCTGCACAAAACCCCTGAAACATGGGACAATGCACATTTCACTCTGGAAAATGCCCTACTTTATTTTTTAAAATAAATTTATTTATTTAACATTTTCCCCCAGTTACATTCAAAACAATTTTTAAACATTTATTTTTAAGATTTTTGAGTTCTAGGTTCTCTCCCTTATCCCCACTCACAATTAAGAAATCACATGTGAAGTTTTGCAAAACATTTACATAAAAGTCAAGTTGTAAAAGAAAATATAGATCTCCTACTCTAAAAAAATAAAAATAAAGAAAAATTAAGTTAAGAAATTAAGAGGGACAGATAGAGAGAAATAGAGAATTCTTATTTTTCAAATTTTATTTATTTATTTATTTTTATTTTGAAAAAAAAATTTTCTTCACAACATTATCCCTTGCACTAACTTCTGTTCCAGTTTTTTCCCTCCCTCCCTCCACTCCCTCCCCCAGATGGCAAGCAATCTTATATATGTTAAATATCTCACAGTATATCCTAGATACAATATATGTGTGCAGAACCGAACAGTTCTCTTGTTGCACAGGAAGAATTGGATTCAGAAGGTAAAAATAACCTGGGAAGAGAAACAAAAATGCAAACAGTTTACATTCATTTCCCAGTGTTCTTTCTTAAGGTATAGCTGCTTCTGTCCATCATTGATCAATTGAAACTGAGTTAGATTTTCTCTTTGTCAAAGAAATCCACTTCTGTCAGAATATATCCTCATACAGTATCATTTTTGAAGTATACAATGATCTCCTGGTTCTGCTCATTTCACTTAGCAGCAGTTCATGTAAGTCAATAGAGAATTCTTGAAAATGGATTCAAACTCCATCAGTTCCTTCTCTGGGTTTGCATAGGATTCCCATTTATTTATTTATTTATTTATTTATTTATTTATTTATTTATTTTTATCATAAGTCCTTCATAGTAACTGTGGATGGTTGTATTACTGAGAATAACAAAGTCATTTACAGCTGGTCATCTCAGAACATTGCTAATACTTTGTATCCAGTATATTTCACTTTCTTTATGGAGGACTTTACATAGTGTTATGTTTGTTTGTTTTTTCTGAGAACATTCTGCTGATCATTTTCAAGGAACAATAATATTCCATCAGAGAAATTTGCTTGGAAAAAAAAAATACTATTGCTCATTGCATTTCCTCTCACTTTCTCTTTTCACACTGTCCTTCCTCAAAAGTGTTTTGATACCATTCCCTTCCCAACTATGCCATTTTTTTTTTATCATTCTTCCCCCTTTCCATATCTCATTTTCTTCTTATTTACCTGCAAGATAAGATAGATTTCTATATTCCTATTGAGTATGTGTTATGGCTTAGAACTTGAAACAAGGTGCTAAGGCAGTGGAATTGATGTAGTTTAGCATGGTGCTTAACAGTTCTTTAGGTCAGTACATGTACTTAATACTTACTGTATTTCCACAAGATCCACACCTTTAAGAGGGTATTTATAAGCTAGGAGCCTCAACCAGAATTGAGTCAGGGAGAACTAAGGAAGATAGAGAAGTGGTGGCAGGCTGTCCTGTGAAGAACACTGAAACCAAGATCTGGAAAGCCTCCAGATTTGGAGGATTTGGACTTTAACACCTGACTGCATTTGGGGTCATTACTGAACTGAAAGGAGAGCTGTCTTCAGAAGCCCACCAAGAAACCTGCTACCAGAGAACATTCCATTTTAGAGAAGAATATTACAAGTATGTATATTATTTCTTATTTGAGCTAATTCTGATGAGAATAAGGTTTCTCTTTTCCCCTTTTCCTCTTCCTCTTCATCCCCAGGGTAAAAGGTTTTTATTGCCTCTTTTTATATATATATATATAGAAGATAATTTGTATCATCCCATTTCTCCCTTTCCCTTTCTTCCAATACAATCCTTTCTCACACCTTAATTTCATCATTTTTTTATAAAAGATATGCCTTCTTCTTTAATTCATATCTGCACCCTTTGTCTATATATACTCTTGATTGCCATAATAAAAAATATTCTAATGAACTACAAGCATCATTCTTCTGTGTAAGAATGCAAATAGATAAACCTTAAGTCCCTTATGATATCACTTTCCTGATTACTTCCTCATACATCTCCAGAGTCTGGTATTGGAAAATCAGATTTTCTATTCAGCTTTGGTCATTTCACCACGAATGCCTGAAAATGCCTCTGTTTCACTGAATATTCACCTTTTCCTCTGAAGGATTATACTCAGTTTTTTGTTTGTTTGTTTGTTTGTTTGTTTGTTTGTTTTTTCCTGCGTAGGTGATTCTTATTTGCAATCCTACCTCCATTACTTTTGGGATTATTATTTTCCAGTCACTCCAGTATTTAATGCAGAAGCTGCTGAATCTTGTGATATTCTAACTGTGGCTCTACTATACTTGAAGTGTTTCTTTCTGTATGCTTACAATATTATTTTTTGACCTAGGAGTTCCAGAATTTGGCTATAATATTCCCTGGGTTTTTATTTTGGGATATCTTTCAGGAATTTTTCATCTTTCAGTGAATTATTTTAATTTCTATTTTATCCTCTGGTTCTAGAATGTCAGAACAGTTTTCCTTGATAATTTCTTGAAAGGTGATATCCAAGCTCTTATTTTGATTGTGATTTTCAATTAAAACAAAAATGTTAAATTATCTCTCCTGTATCTATTTTCCATGTCATTTTTTAATGAGATAGTTCACTTTTTTCTATTTTTTTTTTTTGGTTTTGCTTTATTGTATCTTGAGTTTTTGTAAAGTCATTAGCTTCCATTTGTCCAATTCTATTTTTTAAGGAATTATTTTCTTCACTGAGCTTTTATACCTCCTTTCCCAATTGTCCAGTTTTTCTTTTTAGGTCATTCTTCTTTTCATTAGCTTTTTGTATATCATTTTGTATCTTTCTCAGTTCTTTCCCTAATTTTTCTTCTGTCTCATACTTGATTTTCATAGTCCCTTTTTAGCTCATTCATACTTGAGCCCAATTCTTATTTTTTCTTGGAGGCTTTGGATGTAGGAATTTTGATTTTGTTATCATCTTCTGAGTGTCTGTTTTGATCCTCTTTGTCACCATAATGATTTACAATATTCAGAAACATTTGTTGTTGTTGTTGTTGTTTTGGTGATAATGTTTTATAGTCAGGGATGCTCTTTTGTTTTCATTAATTTTTTTGGCCATAAGACTTGTATTAATTACCAAGCTAATTTTCTTCCTTGTTTGAGATATAAGATTTTAATTTGATCTTAAACTATGCCATAAAATAATTTTAGCAGAAAATTTTTGACAAATAAACTTTGTTTTTAACTCTTTGTTAAATTAGGTCTTTGTTTCCAGGGTGGAGGGTGCATTGTCCCAAGCTTCAGGGATTTTATGCAGCAATTTTCAGAGATCCTTGTGGGGCCTTACCATAAGCACTCTTTTCTGCCCTGAAGTTATTAGGTATTTCCCCACTCCACTGCAGCTATAAAATTTATTGTGCTAGCTGGGGCTGGGGCTCTGTTGACCTAGGCTGTTCCTACATTGCAGGCAAGACTCCCACCTCTATATATTCCTACATGGGAAGATGATATTTGTAACTCATTAGCATATCCTCATTATTATGACAGAAGAAGAGGAAGAGAGAAGGAATGAGTAAATCTTACTCTTGTAAAAATTGCCTCAAATAGGTATAAAGTCTGGGCTAGCTCCCTGAAGGCCTCAAGAACAGCAGGAGTCAGGATAAGTGAAAATCCTTAGTCTTTAAGGGGAGAAGTGAAGGAGACAGAAAAACTGCCACAGGCTTGGCACCAACCTTTCTCTTCATCTTCCTGCTGAAAAGTGAATTGGCTTGTCTCACTCCACCCTCTAATCCTTCTTACAATTATCTGTATACACCAAACATCAAGCCAGCATGGAACAATGAGAAGGGCCATTTTTTTCCAAACATATGCTAATATAATCATTGTTCAATAGGTAATTAGCTTTAAGTGCTTGGTTACACACCTTTTAAGGGTTTCAGTCCTTTACAAATAGAAAATAACATATATACTTAATAGGGGTATAGAAATCAATCCTTCTGGAAAATAAAAAGGAAATTGGATATAGGAAATGGGGGAAGGTGATAAAATAGAGGGCATGTTGAAAGAAGGAGTATTTTGTACCAAAATATTTTTGAGAAAAGAAATAGTGAAAAAAGAGAGAGAATAAATTAGAGGATATACAATTATCAATAGTAATCATTAAAAAATTTGAAGCAATTTTCTTTGATAAGGCCTCATTTCTCAAATATAGAAGGAACTGAGTCAAATTTATATTTAAAAAAAGAGCCATGTCTCACATGATAAATGATCAAAATATATAATCTGAGCCCAAGGGGCTGCAAATTCATGCATATCCTTTCACCTAACAACACCACTACTAGGCATGAATACCAAAAGAGATCTGGGGGAAAAATAGAAAAAAGGGAAATTACCTATTTACAAAAATATCCATGGCAACTCTCTTCTTAGGAAAAATAAGTAAATTTAGATGATGCCCATTCATAGGGGAATGGTTCAATAAATTGTGATATGTGTTTTTGATGACTTATTATTGTTTTTTTGGGAAATGATGAGCAGGATGCTCTCAGGAAAAAAAAAAGAACAACTGGAAAGAGCTTCATGAAGAAAATTGAATATACTGTATGCAACATAATAGCAATGTTGTGAGGTGAGCAGTTGTAAATGATTTTGTTATTCTCACTAGTGTAATCATCCACATAGACTCTGAAGCTCTTAGGATGAAAATCTTATTGATACCCAGAGAAAGGACTAATTGTGTCTGAATATAGATTGAAGTGTCTTCTGTTTCTCCATATTTCTCTTTCTTTTTAACTTAATTTTTCTTGAGGGTTTTTATTTTCATTAAGATGGAAGATATATACTTTCTTTTACAACTTAACTTTTATGGAAATATTTTGGATATCTTTATATGTGGTTTCTTATTTGTGGATAAAGAAGAGAGAACCTAGAACTTGAAATTCTTAAAAACAAATGTAAAAAAAAAATTGTTTTGAATGTAATTGGAAAAAAAAATTAAATAAATAAATGCATTTTTAAAAAGAAGAAGAAAATATAGAATTAGAAAAGGAAAAGAAATATGGCCAAAGTCTGCTTGAAATATTAGGTAATTGAAGTAATCACCAATTGTAGCAACAGTGTCTCTGCCTAGAAGTTACAGAGATGAAAGGAGTAAAACGTTCATTCAAGATTTGTTAATAGATTAGTTGTAGGAGCTGAGTGGAAGAAATAAAACAAGAATGATTGATTTTTCTAGTGTGGGAGGCCTGAAGAATGTTAATTACAATAACAGAAGTAAGGAAATTAGAAAAGGAACCTAGTTTAAGAATTTCTGAATTTACACTGAAATTGGTTAAAAAAAAAAGATAATTAAAAAAAAATTAACAATCTTTTAATTCAAACTATTACTAATCTGCAACGGTACCCAAGCTCAGAAAAACTAGGTAAGTTTCCTGAGATAGTGGTGATTGATCCAATATTCAAACTCACGTCATTTGTTTCCAAATCCAGAGCTCATACTATCCAATCTCTCTCAGGAAGGTTATGGAAATATTTTTGACCTGTTGACCATCAAGTGCTTATTTCTAATGGTGCATATCTCTCAAGGATCTCTCTCAATCTTAAATTACTGTTTTTCTTTGAACTCTTTTTTATGTATGTTGCAATTTTGTGCTTCAATCACATACATGTCCTGCATAAACTATTAAATCCAGATCTTTAGGTTGTTAAAAATTATCTGTTCAATTTATGATGTGTTGCACCTTAGCTATGTTAGATAATTGTGTATTCAACTATTATGAGACAAGAAGGAGAATTCTACCATACTATAACTATAACCTATTACAAAATCTAATCACAATATATAAAGAAATAAAAATAACTATAAAATATTGGGAGAAATTATTATAAAAACATTTTCTTTTATTTTGTTCCCAACAGATATGTATGACAGTTGATGATATTTATACATATACATATACACATAGACATGCATACATATACATGTTTCTCCTTTGTGGAAGTAAGTTTCAAAAAATTGACTAGATTAGTAGCTGCAGCATTAAAAACACTCTACATTCATAGCCATGATCTTCCTAGAGATAATGGGATAAAGAAACTAAACTCATAGAAAAGCTCATGATACAGAGGAACTGTCATTAAAAATTCAGTTGGGGTTTTGGATTCTGGCATCACTTGTGTAACTATGGGCAATCCATAACTGAGTTTCAATATTTCTATCTGTTAAATGAAGATTATTATACTTTTGTTATTTATTTGATACAATTTGATTAGATTAGGTTTTTTGTTGGGAGGAAGGAATATTTGAAAGAAATTATGAGAATCTAAGACATCAGACCATTAAAATGAAATTATTTTACCAACACTTGGATTTATCCTTATCGGACGTAATCATTTTTAAAGTATATGAAGGGGTCGTAAGTCTTTGTATTCAAGACTGATACAGTTGTAAAAACTTTCATCTCCCTTTGTCCTCTTGAATATAATGAATGTTACTCTTAGCTATCTTATGTCATTCTTAATCAGCTTTCATGTTTAAGCAGGATTGATTTCTTTGAACTGGATTTATGTTATTTCTTGAGGTTATTGAGGGAAATTACTCTATAATTTTAACGGACAATAACATTTTAATTCCTAGGATCATTGAGCATTACATAACTGTTTTATGCAATATAGGAAAAACTCTTGCTAATGTCTTGATTCTTTGGGAGCTTAGGTAATTTGTTCAAGTAAGCAGGTAGTATTTTGGCAATGTTATTAGAATGTAAGTTCCTTGTAGACAGGATCTGTTTAAGGTTTGTTTTTATAATACCAAAAACTAAAGCAGCATATTTATGCTTTGCATAGTCTATAAATTAACTGATAGGTTGAACTGAAATAATGTCATTATTATCTAATATTTTACAGATGGGTTTTCATGTCATGTCTGACCCTCTGAAGTTGGTTTTATGTAACTACTCAATTTATGTGGTAATTATTTTAATATATTTTGGCATGGGATCCAATAAAGACTAGATTGTAGTAGTGATTGGCTATAATTCACCTATGAAGAAAATCTTTTTGTTTATTTGAAGACTTTGAAACATCAATAGATTAAAAACCCATATAATCACAATGGGCATTTTAAATGTTAAAAACATAAGAATTTTAGGTATAGATTTGGCATGTTTTAGAAAGTCAGCAAGAGTATATATATAATCCTATAGTAAAATAAAAATAAATAAAATTAATATTTGCAATGTAGACAAAAAGGAATGATTACAAGATGAAGCTAAATTTGTGTTTATTTTTTATTTTATTTTATGTGTGTGTGTGCGCACACACACACACATACACATATATTATTTTATTTACTTTTTATGAAATGCCTCAAAATTTAATGGTGGGTAACACTAAAGAAGTTAGCAGATTGCTTAGTAGTTTTCTGGGATAAGATCATGATTTTACATAAGACAAAAAAATGTAGCTATTTTCTCTACCACATAGATTATCAAACATTCACTATTCAGTATATCAGATGACTATTTCTGGATTTGATTTGGTCATTAAAAAAGAGGGGAAAAAATAGATGTAGAAAATGCAGAGAATTGTTTAAGTGGCTTATATACATGCCCTTTCTTGCTTAAAAAAAAAAAAAAAAGCACAACTGCGTTTGTAGAAACTTAACTAAGCAGAAATTTACAGTGTCTGCTTAATGTTGCTGACCTGCCAGCTGGAAAGAGCACTGAGTTTAAAGGGTTTGAGCTCTCAAAGAAATCAAGACTTGGCTGATCATCTCTGGCTCGGCATATTGTGAGGCATATGAACACTCTCTTCAAAACTGGCAGGAAAATAAAGGAAAGAAAATTGAAAATCTAAACACAGAGTAGTCAGTTAAAGTTTAGGCAAATGAAAGGGCTGTGTTTTCTCTGTAGATTTTGGTTGTTACCCAACGAGACATAGCAGTGACAGGTTGGGGTAGACAGGACATCTTCAGGTTTTCTGAAAAAAAAAAAAAGCTCTTTCCTACATAGGCTGTAAAATTTGTAACATTTTCTAACATGATCAAGACTTTATTTTCCCTAATTTTATCTTGAAATATTCCACTTGTTTTATTTTAAGGTAAAAATTATAGATTTGATATAAATGAATATGAAATTTCTAAGATAACCAAAAGGATGAAATTATGAAATTAATCCCTTACATGAAGTCATTCCCTCAAGATTACTAATTTCTAAGTAACAATGGAAAAACAAAGTTCTAAATGCTAATTTTCTTTTTTTTATGGGCCTAGACTTGTGCTCTCCTTAATGTGAAACTTCATTCACTGAAACAGATTAGCATTTTTATTTATTTTACAATTTTAGTGAGTCATTTGAATCACTGGAAAATCAAATGATTTATTTTTAGTCATGATCAGTATATCTATAGACATGACCCAGTTTCAAAAACATTGTCCCATCCAGGCAAAGATAGTATGCCACTGGTTCCAACAGATTTCAAACAAGAAAGGGATTTATTTATTTTTTGTTTTCAAATTTATGCTGTGTCTTTGTGAACAATCAGCTTAATACGGTGTTACCCTCCCCCAAGAACATATAAATAATCTTATCAATGACATTCAGAATTGTCATATGTGGTGATCTTCCCAAATGCAGCCAGGTGATAAAAGTTCAGATCTTTTATTATCTCCAATATAGCCCAGTTAGCTTAGAGGTCTATCTCTCTGCTTGGTTCCAAGAGCTCCCTCCGAATGTCACCAAATCCAAAGGTTTTGTCCTTCAGCCTCTGCCTCTGCTTTCTTCAGCCTCCAGCCAGCTCCACTCTTCATGTCATTCCGGTGAAATCTGATCGAGAGCCTCTGTCTGTTTCTTTTATACAAGAGGGAGGAATTGTGGGATAAGAGAGAGAGGGATTATGGGTTTTCTCCCATAGTGCTCTCTGGCCCTAAGAGCTTTAAGGGAGGTGTGAATTCCCAAAGTTACAAAGTTTACTTTGTGAATCTGGCATACTTGTGAACTCTGATGAGTAAAGGTGTAAACACAAGCATTGTACTAATTTGTTCTACTTAATACCTTGTTTCAGGTTCTGGCCCAAAACATCTTCTTGTAAGATCAGATCAACAATCTATCAACTCTAATGAGTTAGCAGTTTGTAAGGATTCCAACAGTCATAGACCTGATTAATTACATTGATATCAAATATAATACTAAAGATAGTCAAAGTAGAGTACTACAGGGTTTTGTTCAAATTGAGGTACCCAGCATCACAGTGGCTAACATTTAGTAGAAGTTTGACAAATGCACATTGATTTATTGTCCTGGTCATGTCTTTGCCCATGGACTACATCTCAAAAATAATAATTCTAAATGCATAAAGCAAAATATATAGGAATAAGAAGAAAATCAATGGTATTGAAAGTTATCAAAAAAAGATTTAAAATATTAATAGACCTCATATTAAAACTAGTTACTAGTTATACCTTCTGCAGTAAGAAAAATAACTGAGTCAGCTTGATAGAAATTAATTATATTTTCCACAATTTCAATCATTAACTCATTGCTAATTGAATTTCAAAAATAGGGTGATCACCTTCCACCTATGAATATCATATGATAGCATTCCCTTTTGGGAGAAAATGTGATTTTCTCCTCTGGGAAGGTTCCCCCCACTCCCCCCCTCCTCTGCTTTAATTAGGTCCTTTTAAAAATTCTTTTCAGCGCTGTTCAGTTGAATAATAGATCTAGAATATAAAAGGACCTCAGATATTACTTTTAAAAGTTCCTTCATTTTACCAAAGAGGAAATTAATGCTTGAGATGTTTAAATGACTTGCTCAGGGTCATACAAAGTATTCAAGTACTTTAAGTACATTTTAAGTAAGTCTTTGTGCTGGACTATGCTATATCTCAAGTGCTGTCATGTGCTAAATTATGGTGGATGAAAATTTATAAAGCATGTCATATTTCCTTCATCTTCCTATTGTAGTATGTATTCTCAGACTGGTAGAAAATTGCCAATTGAATTTCTGTTAATGATGAATTAGGCCTTCCCAAGTTCTCAATTTACTCATAGCTCAACAATAAGGGTAATTTAGTGGGAAAGAATGTAGCTTTTTGTTTGACAAGATTCAGTTTGTCTACAATATGGCTCAAAACATTTGATGTGATACATTCTTTGTCTAACAGAAGTCCAGTGATTTGTCAGAATACATTTTCTCAACTGAAATCAACTGCTGAACTCATTTTACCTTTTAACAAGATGATAGTAAAAACAAAACCTCACCCTTGGAAACAAGAGCCAAAGACATTAAGCACTATTCTACCTCCTGGTTATTGCTGGATGCCACAGTGATGGGGTGATTAGCGGTGCCCATCAACAAAAATTGCCTTGTCAACTGAGAGATTACCATTCTACTCATTCTAGCAGAAGAGAGAAATCTATGTCACCTTTAGGGGAAAATGTTGTGCCATACTAAATCTGCTTCTCAGATTGAAGAAAAGCAAAGTGAGTAGAAAGGCACAGGCAAAAAATAGGAGATAAAATTTCAATCTCATTTGAAATAGTTGTATGACTTCCTAATATATTTTTCTAATTCACAATTAGGAGGCCTTGTTTTCTGGGATATGAAGTATATGATTGTATAAGTATATGACTGTGTGTATATATATATATATATATATACCAAGAAGGTATAGGTCTAAATCCTAACATTGACATTTACCAGTTATTTGAATTCCTGATTTAGTGACTTACATGCTCAGGTTTACTTTCTTTCTCTGTGAAATGGGAATACTAATAGTATCTATATTGCAGAGTTGTTGGGGAAACAGATGAGAGGATTATGTAATGCTTTAAAATTTTAAAAGTTCTATGAATTAGTTATAATTACAATACTTTACACTTCATTCCTATGTCAATCTATATAAGTAAATTAATATTGAATTGTCAGAATTATATTTAGTATTGGACATATCTGCAATACTGAAAGAAACAAATTAATCACAAAGAAGTAACATCTTCCAGTGTCTAGCTTTCTAGATTCTATCACATTGATTCAACAGTAGTTATGCAGAGTTAAGAATATAATTGGTGGCCTGATTTAAATATATATACAGGCAAAGGAGAAAGAACCCAACCAAATTAAGCTAATATGTGAATAGGGAAGACCAGGATTCATATTCAGAAGAGAGTACTGAAGTAAGAAAAAAATCCTATCCTACCCAAAGAGTAATATCCCAAAAGAATTTATAAATGTAAAAAATTCCTTTAAAAATCAAATGAGAAATATTGAGAAAAAAAATTATATATAAATATGTGTATATGAAAAAAAACATATCTGAACATACAACTATAAAACAACAGATCTGGAAAACAGATCAAGAAGAAAAAACATAAAAATAATTAAATAATTGGACTACCTGAAAGATTGATCAAAAATAGAATTTTGATACAATAATACAAGAAATAATGAAAGACACTTGTCCAAAAGTGATAGCACAAGAAAGGAATGTGGAACTAGAAAAACAAAAATCCATCAATCAACACTAAAAGAGATTCCACAAGTGAAATGTAAGAACATTATTTCTAAATTTGGGTGAAAAAAAACAGAACAAAGAAAATTTTTAAAATGGTAAAAATCACACAAGCAAGCACATAAATTTTCTTTATTTTTCCTTTTTTAAATTAAAGCTTTTTTTTTTTTTTAAATTTACAAAACATATGCATGGGTAATTTTTCAACACTGACCCTTGCAAAACCTTGTGTTCCAAATTTTTCCCTCTTTCCCCCTTCCCCCTCTCCTAGATGGCTGGTAGTCCAATACATGTTAAATATGTTAAAATATATGTTAAATGCAATATATGTATACATATTTATATAGTTATCTTGATGCACAAGAAAAATTTGATCAAGAAGGAAAAAAAAATGAGAGAGAAAACAAAATGCAAGCAAACAACAGAGAGAGCAAAAATGCTATGTTGTAGTCCACACTTAGTCTCCACAATCCTCTTTCTGGGTGTAGATGGCTTTCTTTATCACAAGATTTTGGAACTGATCTGAATCACCCCATTGTTGGAAAGAGCCATGTCCATCAGAATTGATCATTGTATAATCTTCTTCTTGCCTTGTACAATGATCTCCTGATTCTACTTATTTCACTTAGTATTAATTCATGTTACTTTCCCCAGGTCTCTCTAAAAGCATCCTGCTGATCATTTCTTATATAACAATAATATTCCAAAACATTCACATACCATAATTTATTCAGCCTTTCTCCAACTGATGGGCATCCACTCAGTTTCCTGTTTCTAAGCAAATAAATAATAGCAAAAAAAAATCTAATATGTTGGAGTTACAATCAGTCTTATACAGGATTAACAAGCAGCTAAAAACAGACCACAAGTCATGGAATACAATATATATCACCATTCAAAAAATTATTGATATAGTTTTGGCCAAAAATATTATATCCAGCATAAATATTATATTGAATAAAAAAAAAAAACCTGACATTTAATGAAGTCACTTTTTCAGGATTTGTCTCAAACATATCTGAAGTCAATAGAAAATTTAACTTATGAGGCACAACATTAGATATTTATATAATGACAAACTCTTTTTTGTATGTGGAAATGGAAACTAGATTTCTAAAACTGACATGAGTAAATGATTTTTCCAAAAGAAAGGTTGGGTTAGATTTGAGTATATTGTGACTCTAAATGTCAAAACCTTCTAGGAAAAGCTAAAAATAATAATTATGCCATACAAACTAGATGTTATAGCAAGAACCTACACAGAGGAAATATATGGGGGAGGAGGATTAGTTCTGAAAACCTATTTAAATTGAGAATATGTTCAAGAAGGAACAGTACCAAGAAGGTTATAACACCCTCCAAATTTTATAAAGAAATACTGAGAGTACTAGTAGCTCTACTGAGAGAGGAGAACAAAGTGTGTAGATTAATCTGGATGGGATAAAGAGGAACATAAAGGATGGAAGGAGAAGTTAAGGGAGGAATTCATTGCAGGGGGTAGTGAGAAGATTAAATAATAGCATGCAAGTTAATGGGTAAAAAATAAAGGAGAATATTTGGCAGGGATTGAAAATGAGAGATATACACAAACAATAACAATGATCAGAAGTACAATTAGAAAAAAGTGGAGGAAGCAATCGCTGATTACAAAGTCAAACTTAAAGTTTGATCAAAAGAGAAAGATGAATTATATGTAGACTATATTTATGTTGCTTTAGATGTATGTGTATGTATGTATATGTTTATGTTCAATTGGACACAATATGCCTTTAGTCTCCTCAGAGTTTGAAATCTCTTCTTCTCTTTTGCCAGAAAAGCTGTAATTGTTAGAGTCCTCGTTACTTTTTTACTCCTTTTTTTTTAAAGTTAAGTTAAGGTCTGTCTTTAGGGCCGCAGAGGTTTTCCAAGTGACTGCAGCTGCGCTGGATCAGTGCTGATTCACTCCTGGTACTGTTCTGCCATGTGGAGTCCTTAGCAATGTCCCGGGGCTCTGTGCTGTCTGCCCTGATGTTTGTGGTTGTAGTCTGCTCACATACCCTGAGACTGCACTGCTCCAGGACTCTGAGCTGTCTGCGCTGGCATTGGTGGTCAGCTGTTCTGGCCATGCTGTCTCTCCTGCTTCTGACTGAAACAGACCTTCTCTATTCGGCTTCCTTCTGCAAACTCTCCTGAGGAAGTCACACCACCATACTGAGACTGCTCTCCCCCAGGACTTTGTTCTGTCTGAGCTGGTGTTTGTGGTCAGCTGTTTGTGTTTCACTGCCTCTCTCCCATTTCTGATTGACACACATCTTTCATGGTCTGTTTCTTCTGGTAAATTATCTGCCCCAGGACTGTGAGTTATCTGACCTGGCATTTATACTGGTTGCTTTGGTTGCCTCCCTCCTTGGTTTCCAATTGAAATAGACCTTTTTGGGTGATCTTTGAAATTATCTTCAGCTAATAATTTGTTACACTCTCAATATTTGTGGGTTCTGCACATCCAGAGCTAATTCAGAGGCTGGATTTTGTAATTATTGTGAGGGATGTAAAGAATGTCAGAGAGAATATGTGTCTCTGCCATCTTGGCTCCACCCCTCCCCCAAAGAGATCTTGAAGGAAAGGGACCTACATATGCAAAAAAATGTTTGTGGCAGCCCTTTCTTTTGTGGCAAGGAACTGAAAACTGAGTACATGTCCATCATTTGAAGAATGTCCAAATAAATTTTTACATATGAATGTTATGGAATATTATTGTTCTATAAGAAATGATCAGCAGGATGGTTTCAGAGAGGGTTGGAGAGATTTATATGAACTAATGCTATGTAAAATGAGTAGAACAGGAGATCATTGTACACAGCAACAAAAAGATTATATGATGATCAATTCTGATGGATGTAGTTCTTTTCAACAATGAGAAGATTCAGGCCAGTTCCAATGATCTTATGATTATGGGAGCCATCTAAGCCTAGAGAGAGGACTGTGGGAACTGAGGGTGGATCACAACTTAGCATTTTCACTCTTTTTGTTGTGGTTCACTTGAATTTTATTTTCCTTCTCATTTCTTCTTCCTTTTTAATCCAATTTTTCTTTGAAGCAAGATAATGGTATAAATATGTATGCATATATTGTATTTAACATATGTTTTGTCAAGTTTAAGATATATTTGGATTAATTTCAATCTAGGGGATAGGGTCTCAGGAAGGATCTCAAAATGGGAACACAATGTTTTTTAAGGATCCATGTTGAAAAGTTATCATTGCATATGTTTTGAAAATAAAAACCTTCAAAAAGAAAAAATAGCAAATAGCTAAGAAATAGCAAAATAGAAATAGCAAGAACTATCCAATTACCCTATGATTATTAATTTCAAATGAAAAGGGGTAGTATCAGAATGCTAGAGTCACCCTGAAAATATCTTTAAATAATGACTAAATAATTATAGGACAACAGAACCCACAAAAAGATGGAGCAAAACAATTTTTTTAGTCCAAGACAAGTTCAAATACTGGCTGAAAGTCTATGACATGTGGGTGAAAGTGGAGCACAGTTTAGCCAAACTACCCAGTGGAATGCCAGACCTAGCCAATCAGATGTAGGCCTTGGGGATTTATGAATCTATAGTGGTAGATGGTAAAGGAGTCAAATAAGTGCTATGAAGGAAATTAGATTGCAGGAGTTTCTTCGCTAGCACTGAGGCATACTTAGATTTGGGCCTCAGTCCTGGTTAGCAGTACAAAGGTGAGGAGGCTCACTAAATGCATCAGAGTTTGTTGGTACAGTAGAATTGGAAACCTCCTCAAAATTACATAAACAAACAAACAAATAAATAGCTCTTGTAGTCTTTCACAAATCAAAACACAGTTCTTTTCTATTTTTTTTAAAAAATCTCTTTTGGGATAAAGATCTAGAAACAGTATGGCTAAGTGGAAGGATATTCATGGTTTTATAGATTTTAAGGGCTTATGTTTTCCAGACTGGTTGAATAAGTTCACAACTTTACCAATAGCACATTAATTTCTCATGTTTTCCTTCATCTCCTGTAGCATTTTTCATTTTTTTGTGCATGTTTAACCTATATTATATTACTTGCCATCGAGGGTGGCAGGGTTGGGGGAGAGAAGAAAGGGAGAAAAATTTGGAACACAAGGTTTTGCAAAGGTGACTGTTGAAAACTATCTTTGCATGCATTTTGAAAATAAAAAATATATATATATATATATTAATTGAAAAGCTCTTATTACATATAACTGGAGAAAAAATATTAAGTAATTTAAACATATCAAATAATACATATGTTAAAAAGAGAGAGAAATTGTATTTGCCAAAGGCATATGCCAATCACAGAGTCTACACATATTAGGTGATTGGTCATTGATTAACTTTTAATAGTTTGAGAACATACATGAGAGGGATTCTCGATAGACTATGACATCTTTCAGAGATTTTTGATGGCATATATTTTAATGTGGATTACATTAAGGCCAAGAACATTACAGGAGATACATGCTAAGTCAAAAAAAAAAAAAAAACATCTCACTCTCTGAACAGGAAAATCCAAGTTGATGACCAATCCTTATCATTGAATACCGTGAAGTTAGAAAGACAAACCACTGAGCTGGTTTATCAATAAATATATCTTGGACAGATATTTCTAATGTGGAACATATCCAAAATTGAATGAAAAGGCAAGGGACAAGAACATCTCTGGAAAATTGTCTATTTATTTTAACAACAAATTTCTATCTAAAGCAAAGGACCATCTTTTGAACACCAATAAACTTCTGTTGAGACTGCATGGCTATGAATTATCAAATACTGCAGTCTTTGAATCATAGGAATTAGGTATCACTTTAAAAAAAGAAGTATATGATATTTATGGATACACATCAATATATTTAAAATATGGAACAGCATCAGCAAAATGTTACTAGCAAAAAGTAAATTTATTCATGGAACTAGAGCATGGAGATATCTTTGGTATATATGTATTATCTCATTTCTGATAGAAAAGATCCCATTGGGCTGTATTCACCCACCTCTTTGATGATTAATAGAACAGGGGCAAGAATTGTTCAAGAAACAGGAACATGAATGGATTATAGTGGCAATATTAAAGCAAAGACAATAACTACAATAACAACATCACAAATCCTTTGACAGTTTAGAGTACTGGGCATGAAAATAATTTCAATTCCTGTTCTATACTATGTAAATTAAAGCTCAAGAGGATTTCCAGGTGATCTTTTTCCTGGTTAATAATAATGTTCATGTAAATAATAACACTAAAGAAAAATATTTTTTTCATTTTCAAAACAGGAAAGAAAAACATTTTAAAATGACAACCTGAAAAATAGAGAATGAGGCAGCAGTTAGTATGAAACTATGAGGTATAAGGGACAGCATCAGCAATATAAAAAAGTCATAATAAAAATCATTATAGTAACCAGATAGTTATGCTGATATTCAATATGGATACATCAATTTTTGATAGTTTTTTAATCAATAAAATAGCACAAGGTATATTTTAGTGTAATATCCTTAAATTGTTTATTTCATTTGATTATGAACAAACAATAATAATTTCACATGTTGAAATCTGCCTTTGAACACATAATGCAAATTAAATTACATTAAAAAAATAATTTAGACCCAAATCACTAAAAGATTGGTTTTACTTCTGTAAGACGTATCTAATATTGATATTATTGATCATTCAACCAATGATGGGATTAGAGTTTAGGATAGTTTAGTAACCAAAATCTACATTTATTGCTTTAAAGAGTTTTGAGGCCTTGTTACTGTTTATAGAAAAAGTGAGTCCTCTGAGATTTATTGAAATTGAAGTACTTATATAAAAACATAGTTTTTTGTTTTTGTTTTTGCTGAGGCAATTGGGGTTAAGTGATCTTAATAGATCTTAAATAGAATTTTCAATATTTACGATAGCCAGGTGAATAATATTAGTGAGTAAGGTAGTTAATAATAAAATAACTTCTTTGTTAAAAAAAAAAAGGTGTCTTCATTTCATGAGTCTTTAGTCAGTGAACACAGCAATCTCAATCACTCAAGCTAACAGAGAAAATCTACTAAAAGCATGTGTTCCAATTGCAGGTCTAGGTTCAAAAGGAGCATTAGAACTCATGACAAGAGAGAAAGGGACCTAATTACACTTCCAAGGCAGAGGAGAGCAAAAGTGCATAATAAACGATGGATCTGCTCTATTATTTAGGAACATATATTGCTTTTATTTGATCTAAAAAAGAAAAAGAGAACAACAACTAAAAGAAACACTTTCCTGTCATCCAGTTTTAAGAGAGAGAGAGTGTGTAATTTGGAAATGTTTTCCAACTCATCTTTACCGTAGCAGTTCAAAAAGCAGTTTTACTCAAAATATACAGATAATTTAAAGAAAAGTGCTTTCTTGCTTGATTTATTCAGTTAATTGCCTCAATTCTTCATTGCATTATGCTTGTTTTACAGAGCTGTAGTATTTCAGCTATTGTATGCATTCTGCCATTAAATGATAAATTTTGCTTATAGGCCTCTTATTCCTGAATTAAAAAGATGGGGGAAAAAAAAAACCAAAAACAATTGTTTGAATTTCATTAAAGATATCTTTATGTTCCATGTTTTCTTCACTCTGAATTGTTCTTTCAGATTATTTTTCATCTCTGATGTAAATAGTACCAGCTTGTGCATAGTAGGTACTTACTTTTGAATACAATAATTTATGGGTTCACTTGCAAACAGAATTTCAGCACCAGATAGATTCTGGAATATGCCCTTATCCACTTGCATCTCAAATATTTATCCAAAGGTAAGTATTGAAAGTCTTTTACAAAGTAGATCAGAATGATTTGCATCTGATTCAAATAAGGAGAACAATCAATTTGGTGACATCATAACAGTTCTCAGATGTTAAAGGTGATAATATGGGCAGAGTCCCTCCTGACAGATTATGGATATCATGTATGACAGTTCAATAGAAAATGTCCCTAGAAATTATGAAGTAAAAAGCAAGCATTGTACCCATGCAGTTTGGCTCCAGGATACAGCAAATTCACTAACATGATAGCAAAGTTGGGTGGCACATCTCATGCAGCATATGGCAGGCTTCTGCTTCAACAAAATGAAAACACATGCCAAAATGTGTTGTCTTCTCTACTGCTGGCTTTGTGTTTTCTTTCTTTTTTTTATTTTTTTTCTTCACAGAATTTGGAATTGATATTGAAGTTCTTTGCTTTTCACAAAGGAAGAGACAGTTTTCAAATACATGTTTAAACAGACTTGAGACAACTTTCATGCTAACAAACTCCTAGCATCTTTTTTGAATTGCAGTACATCTAGTACAATAAATATCAGTGTTTTGGGGATACTGAAGAAGAAAAGTGGTATCTAATTTTATACTTCAAGATAAACAAAAATTGGCAGTGGAGTGGATAGTATGCTGGGGATTAAGTCAGGAAGTTTTGTCATTACTGTTCAATCATTTCAGTTGTGTCCAACTCTCTGTGACTCTATTTGGAGTTTTGTTTTGTTTTTTTTTTTTTTTCAGAGATAATGGAGTAGTGTGCCATTCTCTTCTCTAGTTCATTATGTAGATGAGGAACTGAGGTAGACAGGGTAATGCAACTTGCATACAGTTAGTAAATTGATGTGGTCAGATTTGAATGCATGAAGATGTCTTCCTAACATGAAGCCTAGCACTCCATGTATTGTGCCATAAAGCTGCCCAAAGAACCAGGAAGTCCTGAGTTTAAATCTAGTCTCTGACACTTATTAAGTGTGTAAATTTAGAAAAGTTAATTAACCTGTCATCCTCAATTTCCTGAATTGTAAAATGAGGATTAAATATAGCATCAACTTCCAAGATCTGTTTTGAAGATAAATGTGATATTATTTGTAAAGCTCCTATCAAAATGTCTGGCACATAGATGCTATATGAGTGCTAGCTATTATTGTTGTTGCTGGTTTTTATTATACTCATTATGTCTAGCATGAGGGAGTTGTCAAATCATACCCTAAAACATATGTGTTTCTTTTGAATAAATGCATCTCTATGTGTAATTCTAGGATAGGTATGTCTTCTTAATTTAAATAGACTCTTTCCTCTTTGAACATCTAATATGTAGTAGTCACCATCCAATAGAACTATATGAAATGTGATGTATAATCCAGTACTGTGTTTGCTACCACATTATAAATACTTTGTATAAACTTAGCAATCACTAACTTAAAATTTAAGATAAGCTTTCTATTCTATTCTATTAATACAATAACTTCTTTGTAAAAAAGATGTGTGTTAATTTCATGATTCTTTAGTCAGTGAACACAGCAATCTCAATCACTCTGAGTAAGAGAGAAAATTTACTAAAAGAATGTGTTCCAATTGCAGGGTTAGGTTCAAAAGGAGCACTAGAACTCATGACGAGAGATAGGGACCTAATCACACTTCAAGGCAGAGGAGAGCAAAAATGTACATGATAAACGATGGATCTGCTCTATTATTTAGGAACATACACTGCTCTTATTTTATCTAAAAAAAAGCCTTCTACTCCAAAGATCTACATCAAACATTTAATTAAGAAAATCAAACATTTAACATAGGAAATGATTCAAGGTCATCTTCTTTATTGCATCCACATTTTAGAGATGAGGTACAGAAATCACTTACTTAGGTTAACATAGAGAGTAACAAAGCTGAAGACTGAAGTCATGTCTTCTAGAGCCATGCCTATTCTGTTTTTCAATGAATGATTCAATTCAAATTATTAAGATTATATTAAACATCTATTATATGAAAAGCATTATTCTGAATGCTAAGATTATATGAGATTAATACCATATGATTTGGGAATACATTAGAATTGAAATCAAATGATTATAATGCCAAATATATATATATATATTTGCTATTTCTGATAGCTCAGTGCTATTTCTGTACCACTTACAATCCCAGTTAAACAGCTGACATGTACAACGTAAAGTACTAGATTTGGAGTCAATGAACAAGCATTCAAATTCTGATTCTGTTAGCTTCTCTGCTATATGACCTTGGCCAAAACATTTAACTTCTATAGGCATTGCCCTCCTAATCTGTAATGTGAGAATTTTGGATTGTGCAATATTTAAAGTTATCTTCAATATCTACCATGATGATCCTTAATCAGGATTAAAGACATTTCATATTCTTCTAGTGCAGTAAAATAAATGCTACTACTCTTTGTAAAAAGATCATATCAATTGATTGTTCTATGACCCCACTTTCTAGATCAGACAATGCTCTACTCTCCTATATTTGTTGTCTCTACTTTAAAATTAAAAGTCCTTCAGGATATTCATTTATTTAGATTATTTAATAAGTAATTACTTATTATTGAGTACAATACAAAAGACAGTAAAAATACTGTTCTGCTCTCAAGAAGTTTATATCATTTTGGGTGAGCCACATGCAAATAGTTTTGTGCATGCAAGATATATTCTGAAATATATTGAAGACAATTTAAAAGGAGGAAGACATTAGCATCTGGGAGGAATGAGGCAAGCCACCTGCAAAGGGAAGGATTTGATATAAATCCTGAAGGAATGCAGATATATTAAGGACCAAGGTAAAAAAAAAAATGATCATATGAGGAATAGAGAACAATCATTATAAAAGCACTGAGATGGGCAGTTAGATTATAAACTGAGAAGAAGGCAATAAAGTGACAGGGTAGACTATAAATAACTTTAAATGTCAAGCAGAATACTTTATATTTGATCTTGGAGTTAATGAGGAGGCAGTTTCAAATTTATTTTTCAAAAAAATCACGTTGATAGCTGAATAGAGAATCAATGGGAACATGTAGATAAATTCAGGGAGACCAATTAAGAACTTGTTGCAGTAGTCTAGGCAAGAAGTTATGAGGATCTAAATTGGAGTGTGATTGTGAGTAAAGAGAAAGGCATGTTTATAATATTATATAAATAATATACATAAAGTTACATCTTCAATGTTAAAAACAAGATTTCACCAGAGACTGTATCTATTTTGTAGTTGTATCTTTACTGCTTATGACAATGTGTGAACCATAATAGTCATGTAATATATACATTTTCATTCAATCATTTCTTCCTGGGGAAATTTTAATTATTATGAAGTATAATATATTATACCAACTTTCTCCTCCACAGTAAGATTAAACAAAATGTAATTTGATGCATGTTGTGGATAAATATGTATTGATAATTGTGAAAAAATGCAATGCAGCATAGGTAATGTTGAATATGTATATTAGGTCTGGATAGATGCTTGCAATATTGAGCTGAAATACAATATCATTATTGCTGACATGAGGATAGAGTAAACTTGGCCTACATGTCAGGGAAAAATGGGATAAAAGAAGAGGGAGGGTCAAATACTTCTTTGTTTCTTTTCTTTCTTTCTTTCTTTCTACCAGTGGGGAAGGTATTCACTCACTCAGGAAATCCAATGTTCTTCTCCTGCTGTAAACTGCTCCCCTACCACAGCATCACTGGTCTATTCATTCTATTTAAAGTATATAACATAACTGATCTATTGATTCTCCTTAAAGTATTATATAGTATAAGTAATTTATTATCTGTAGTTAGGATTGTAATTACCTAAATGAACCTGTCATTATCCTTTTGCATTACTTCTTCCCTCAGTGAAAAAACAGACAAGGTAAGAAATTATTAGCTCCATGATTTCTTCCCTAATTATAACTTCATAATTTCTTCTGTTATTTTAACTTGTATATTATCTTATGCTATTTATTAATATGTATATTATACATATTAGCTTTTATATTACAGCATCAATATGGTCTATTAGAAATGATTATTTGCTCATCATGCCCAATTAGAAATTCCTTTAGTGCAGAGAGCCACAAATAGTGGGGTAACTCTCAGTGAAGTATAAGATTCTTCAGCGCAGAGAAAACCTGATGACAGTGTCTGCTTTGGCTCTCATCTCCCCTTGGGGCATCTCACCCTTCCTGAGAAGTCAAGTGGGGTGTGACCACCTGTGTTCTACTTGAAGCAAAGGATGCTTACATTAACAAGAAGCATTTACATATCAATAGCAAGGTGCTTATAGTTAGCACTTGCTCAGTGTGTTATGGTAATGCAATGGTACTATAGTTAGCACATTCTGAGAATATGGTAATGATGTAACTGTACTAAGGTATTTGAGGGCTGAGAGGACTTGAAATAAAGGGACTCCATTTTTTACCACTTTAATGGGTTCCCTGCTTTATCACTCCTTCACTAAGACCAAAAACTCAGGCTAGTCCCAAGATACTCCAGAGAGCTAGTCTGGATAGTATATTTTGGTACCCCAGCATGGGAGCTCTAGAAAGCACACTACATTTTGGCACTTAAAAGTGGATCCCTAAGTGAGGCCCTAGAAACAGCAGCTCAACTGATGGATTGGTGGAGTTCAGTGGAGTTCCTGTGACTTTAGGATAAGGTGAGAATAAAAATAAGCAAGTAGGTAAGGACTACACTAGTCACTTTTGTTTTTCAGCCAAAATGGGATGTATGTATGAAGCATGTTTAGATTAAAAGAGAAGCAAAGTTTGTTAGTAACTGAGAAGTAGATCAGAGTTCTCAGATGTTGTGGAAGAAAGTTTGGAGCCAGAAATATGGAAGTTAGTGGAAGAAAAACTAACTGAATACAATGGGTTAAAATTGGCCTTATGTAATCCCACATGTTAAAATAAGGAAAAAATTTAAGTTCCCCAAACAAGGAAGGATCAAGAGAAAAACAAGCAAAGGTTTGGTGGCTGTAGTCCCTGAGGGTACAACACATGGGATGTAGTTAAGGAAGGGTTTTTTTGTTTTTGTTTTTTTTTTTTCTTTTTTAGTATTTTGCTGACTTATATAGCTTGTTACTACTCTAAGAGGTTTGGAGGGCATGGCCAATTGGGCAAGAAGGCAGTTAAATATCTTAAGTACCATGGCCAGTTGAGCAGAAAAAGAATTAAGAACCTTAAGTACCTTGCTGATAATGGTGTGGTGCTTTTCACTTTCAAAGCTAATTTTCAATTTTGCCTACTCCCACCCTGAGCTTGTGCCCTTAGGGTATTGCCCATCTCTGGACCCTCTTCCCTCAACTCTACCTTCTTGGGCAGTGGAAGGAGAAGGAATGGAAGGGAAATGACACCATCAGCATAATCCATGCAGCAGTTTTCCCCATACCCTAAGTCCCCATTACAAGAGGTAGGTGCTAGCTCCAGGTTTCAAGGCAAAAAAACACTTGGGGTATGATAGCAACTGCTATTACACTCAGAGTCTTTAAAAGTTCAGTATTCCAACATGATCAATCAGCCTAAAAGCAAGCCAATGGGTGAAGAGATTGCAATTAGGAGGAATAGAATTGTATGCCACTGGGACTACTGAGATATCCCCTGGAGAGTTGAAACCTTTCCCTGTCTTGCTTATAGATCCTTTGCCTTCACGCACAGTGTCTATCCAATACTGATTTGGGAAACTGGGGAACATGGAGACAATATCCCAGTCACTAATATAGGTTGATAGTATGTGAGAAGTAGTAGAACCAAGTCTCTTAATACACCCTCCTGAAATGCAGTTTGGTGATATTTATCCAGATTATGACTCCCAACAACAGAATCCAGGAATATTCTGGACTCCAGCTGTTACAGCTGACCATTCTATTTTCACCATCTATGTAAATGTCATACCATTTAGAGGGTAGGTAGACATGGGTGTAGATCATACAGTCATTAGAGGTCCTACCTGGCTTAGTCACTGGCCAAAGATATGGCAAACACCCATATGTCTGGCATAGGAGGATCAATAGTAGTTGAACTTAATGCTACTCCTTTGAGATGAAAATTTGAAGATAAAACAATAGTTTTTATTCCTTTTGCAGTAAAAAAAAAGCCCCTTCAATTTGTGGGGAAGAGACATCTTACAACAGGATGACAATTGAATACTTCAGTCTTTTAGGCAGGGCTGCTGCATAAGGCCTGTCAGCATTCTTCCCTGTTCCAATTCAGTGGAAAGCTAATACACCAATGTGGGTGAAATAGTGGCCCTTAAATAGTGAAAAAATTCAGGCCTTATTAGATATAATACAGGAGCAACTTGACTAACAACATTTACAACATTACCTTAAGTCCTTGGGAATATCCCTGTATTTGCTATTAAAAAAAAAGAAAGAAAGAAAGAAAGAAATTTGGGGAAATGGAAGATGTTGACTGATTTGAGAAAAGTGAATGAACAGATGGAAAGTATGGGAAGCCTTCAGCCTGGGCTTCCATCTCCTACTCAATTGCCTAGGGAATGGCTTCTTTGGTTATAGACATTAAGAATTGTTTCTATTCTATCCCTCCAGATAAGAAAGATATGAAAATATTTGCCTTTTCAGTGCCCAGGGTTAATTTACCCGAGCCTTATAAAAGATTTAAATGGACAGCTTTGCCACAGAGAATTAAAAAATAGCCCTACCATGTGTCAAATGTATGTGGCTGCTGCTCTTACTCCAGTAAGAAAAACATTTCCAAAAGTTATGTTATTACATTACAGAGATGATATATTGGGGTGCACCTGAGGAGCAAATGTTAGAAGCATGTCTACAAAAGACCATAGAAAGATTAAGGAACTACCAATTGTATATAACAACTAGAAAAAAATTTCAAAGGCATGCTCCTTTTCAATATTTAGGATATGAAGTATATTCTAAAGTACTTACTGTACAAAAACTTTAACAACAGGGAACTTGAACACCTTAAATGATTTTTTAAAATTGATAGGAGATATTCAATGGATTTGTCCAGTGTTATGCTTAGCTACCTATTGATTACAACCATTATATGACCTTTTAAGGGGTGACAGTGCTTTAGATTCACCATTCCAGCTTACAAAAAAGCTCAAAAAGCTTTGAGAGAGGCTGAACTGACTTTATCCAATGTGGTTGAAAGAGTCACTCAACAAACCTTGGAAATATCAGTTTTTGCAACAAAAGAGGCACCTACAGCAGTCCTTCATCAAAGAGACAGTGTGATTGAGTGGGTGATCTTTCAAGCATAACTAGACCAAAGCCTTATTCCTTACTCAGTGCCTGTGGTTAGAATCTTATTAGAGGCCATTAAGTGAGCAATACAATTATCTGGGATAAGACCCAACAAGATTTACACCTTTTATACCAATGCACAAATTAATGTATCCTGTGAAACCATCCCAGAGTGGCAAATTTTATTGGCCACAGCTCCAAACTTTACACATGGGTATCCATTAATGATATTATGTCTATTACATAATTGGCAATTTTTGAAGAAAGATTTCCAAGGTTCCTCTAAAAGGACCAACTATCTTTACAGATGCATCCCAATATAACATTTGTACTGTATACTCTCATAACTTAACTATAAAAAGATTAGTCACAGCTTCCTTTCAGTCTACTCAGCAAAATGAATTGTATGCAATGATGCTAGGTCTCACTTATTATCCAGGAGATATAAATATAAAATCTGATTCAGCTTGTTCAGTAAGTGTGGTACAAAGAATTGCCACAGCCCAAATAAAATTTGTAGCTTCTAATATATATCAGCTCTTTAAGGAACTTCAAGAGTAAGTGAGAAAGTTTCCAGGTAAGTGTTATATCTTGCATGTCCAGTCTCATAATGGATTTCCAGGTTCTGTTTTCTAAATTGTTTATATATATACATATATATAAATATATATATATATATATATATATTATTGACAAAACATATGCATGGGTAATTTTTCAACATTGACACTTGCAAAAACTTGTGTTCCAACTTTTCCCTTCCTTCTGTCCACTCCCTCCCCTAGATGGCAGGTAGTCCCATGCATGTTAAATATGTTAAAGCATATGTTAAATACAATATATTTGAGAGATACACACACACACACACAGACACACACACACAGAGAGATATTTTTATATAATTGTTATACACACACACACATTTATACAGTTATTTTGCTACACAAGAAAAATTCGATTTAGAAAGAACATAAAAATAAGATGGGAAGAAAAACAAAAAATGCAAGCAAACAATAAGAAAAAGTGTAAAAATGTAAATGCTATGTTGTAATCCATACTCATTTCCCAGTGTTCTTTTGCTAGGTGTAGCTGGTTCTATTCATTACTGATCAGTTGGCACTGATTTGGATCCTCTCATTGTTAAAGATAGCCACTTCCATCAGAATTAATCCTCATATAGGATTGTTGTTGAAGTATATAATGATCTCCTGGTTTTGCTCATTTCACTTATCATCAGTTCATGTATGTCTCTCCAAGCCTCTCTGTATTCATGCTGCTAGTCATTTCTTACAGAACAATAATATTCCATAACATTCATATAGCACAATTTACCCTGCTATTCTCCAATTGATGGTTATCCATTCAATTTCTAGTTTCTAGCCATTGCAAAAAGAGTTGCCACAAATATGTTTGCACATACAGGTCCCTTTCCCTTCTTTAAGATCTCTTTGGGATATAAGCCTAGTAGTAACATTGCTGGATCAAAAGGTATATATAGTTTACCAACTTTTTGAGCATAGTTCCAAATTGCTTTCTAGAATGGTTGCATCCATTCACAACTCCAACAATGCATCAATGTCCCAGTTTCCCCACATCCTGTCTAACATTAATCACTATCTTTTCCTATCACCTTAGCCCAATCTGAGAGTTGTAGTGGTATCTCAGAGTTGTCTTAATTTGAATTTCTCTGATAAATAATGATTTAGAACGCCTTTTCATATGAGTAAATATAGTTTCAATTTCCTCATCTGAAAATTGTCTGTTCATATCCTTTGATCATTTATCAGTTGAGAATGGCTTGGTTTTTTACAAATTTGAGTCAATTCTCTATATTTTAGAAATGAGACCGTTATCAGAACCATTAACTGTAAAGATATTTTCCCAGTTTATTGCTTCCCTTCGAATCTTGTCTGCATTAGTTTTCTTTGTACAAAAACATTTAACTTGATATAATCAAAATGTTCTATTTTGTGATCAATAATGATCTCTAGTTCTTTGATCACAAATTCCTTCCTCCTCCACAGATATGAGAAGTAAACTATCCTATGTTCTTCTAATTTATTTATAATCTCATTTTTTATGCCTAGATCATGAACCTATTTTGATCTTATCTTGGTGTACTGTGTTAAGTGTGGGTCAATGCTTAGTTTCTACATACTAATTTCCAATTTTCCCAGCAGTTTTTTGTCAAATAGTTCATTCTTATCCCAACAGTTTAGGTCTATGGGATTATCAAACACTAGATGGCTATAGTCATTGACTATTTCACAGGACTATTTAATATAGTCCACTGAAACGAACCTATTACACTTATCAACTAGTCTATTTCTTGGTTTTGGTGACTGCTGCTTTATAATATAGTTTTAGACCAGGTAGAGCTAGGCCACCTTCATTTGATTTTTTTTTTCCATTAGTGCCCTTAAAATTCTTGACCTTTTGTAATTCCCGATGAATTTTTGTGTTGTTTTTTCTAGGTCATCAAAATAGTTTCTTGGGAGTCTGACTAGTATAGCACTAAATAAATAGATTAGTTTACGGAATATTGTCATTTTTTTTTTATATTCACTCAACCTATCCAAGAGCATTTAATATTTTTTCCAATTGTTTAAATCTGACTTTATTTATGTGGAAAGTGTTTTGAAGTTTTGCTCATATAGTTCCTGATTTTCCCTTGGCAGATAAATTCCAAAATATTTTAGACTATTGACAGTGATTTTAAGTTGAGTTTCTCTTTGAATCTCTAACTATTGGGTTTTGTTAGTGATGTATAAAAATGGTGCTGATTTATGTGTATTTATTTTGTATTTTGCAACTTTGCTAAAGTTGTTATTTATTTCTAATAGCTTTTTAGTAGAATCTCTGGGGTTCTTTAGGTATACCATCATGTCATCTGCAAAGAGTGACAATTTCATTTTCCCATTACGTATTCTAATTTCTTTAATCTCTTTTTCATCTCTTATTGTTAAAGATAGTATTTCTAAAACAATATGGAATAGTAATGGTGATAGTGGGCAACCTTGTTTCACTCCTGATTTGATTGGGAATGTTTTCAGTTTATCATTATTACTTATGATGCTTCCTGACAATTTTAAATAGTTGTTACTGACTAATTTAAGGGACAGTCCATTGATTCCTATACTCTCAAGTGTTTTTAATAGGAATGGGTGTTGGATTTTATGAAATGCTTTTTCTGCATCTATTGAGATGGTCATATGTTTTTTGTTAATTTTGTTATTGATATAGTCAATTATGTTAATAGTTTTCCTAATATTGAACCAGCTCTGCATTACTGGTATAAATCCTACTCGGTCATGGTGTATTATCCTGGAGATGATTTTCTGTAATCTTTTTGATAATATTTTATTTAAGATTTTTACATCAATGTTCATTAGGGAGATTAGTCTATAATTTTCTTTTCCTGTTTTCATCCTGTTTTCATGATTCAGTGTCTGTACTATGTCTATGTCATAAAAGGAATTTGATAGGACTTCTTCATTCCCTATTTTGTCAAATAGTTTATATAGCATTGAAGTTAATTGTCCTTTAAATGTGTGGTAGCATGTAAATGTAAATCCATCTGGTCTTGGGGATTTTCTCTTAGGGAGTTGATTAATAGCTTGTTGCATTTCTTTTTCTAAAATATTTATTATTTTACTATTTAATCAATTTATTTCTTCTACTTTTAAGCTAGGCAAGCTATATTTTTGAAGGTAGTCACCATTTCATTTAAGTTATCAAATTTATTGGCATAAAGTTGGGCAAAGTAACTCCTAATTATTGCTCTAATTTCCTGTTAATTAGTGGCAAGTTCTCCCTTTTCATTTTAAAGACTAAAAATTTGATTTTCTTCTTTCCTTTCTCTAATCATATTTACAAAGTGTTTATCTATTTTGTTGGCTTTTTCATGGAACCAATTCATAGTTTTATTTATTAATTCAATAGTTTCTTTTTTACTTTCAGTTTTATTAATCTCTCCTTTTATTTTTAGAATTTCAAGTTTAGTGTTTGGGGATTTTTAATTTGCTCTTTTTCAATTTTTTTTAATTGCGAGCCTAATTCATTGATTTTCTCTTTGTCTATTGTATGCAAGTAGGTCTCTAAAGATATAAAATTTCCCCTTACTACTGCTTTGGATTCATCGCATACATTTTGGTTTGTTGTCTAATTTTTGTCATTCTCTTGAGTGAAATTATTAATTGTGCCTATGATTTGCTATTTCACCCATTTATTCTTTCGGATGAGATTATTTAGTTTCCAATTTCTTTTTATTCTATTTTTCCCTGGCTTTTTAGTGAATGTAATTTTTATTGCATCACGATCTGAAAAAGATGAATTTACTATTTATGCCTCTCTGAATTTGAATTTGAGATCTTTATGTTCTAATATATGGTCAATTTTATACGGGTTTCATGGACCGCTAAGAAGAAAGTATACTTATAATGTCCCCACTAGCTTCCTCAAGGGCCTCAGGATCAGCCAGAGTCTGCATAAATCAAAATCCTTGGTCTTTAGGGGTAGAAGTGAAGGAGGCAGGCAAGCTGCCACACAGCTTGCCAAATCTGTATCCTGAATTCTGGAGTCCAGAGTATCCAGCCTCTTTCCTTTTCCTCCTGCCTCCAAGTGATTTTGAATTCTCTCCCAAGCCCTCCAGTCCTTGCCTACATTTATCTCACTACCAAAATATTTAGCAAGCACCAATGGTGAGGAGAGCCATCACATCACCATCTCATCTAAATATGTATATAGAGGTATTGTCTCACATCGAAAAAGTAATTACCCTTAAGTGCTCTTTTGTCTGATTCAAGCACTCATTTTTCAGAGTTTCAATCCTCTACATGTACTCCTTTCTGTTCCCATTTCCATTTAGTTTTCTCCAAAGATCTACATATCTAACTTTTCTAGTGCTCTATTTACCTCTTTAACTTCTTTCTTATTTATTTTATGGCTTGATTTATCTAGTTCTGAAAGTGCAAGGTTGAGATTTTCCACTATTATAGTTTTGCCATCTATTTCTTCTTGCAGCCCTCTTAACTTGTCCTTTAGAAATTTAGATGCTGTACCACTTGGTGCATATATGGTTAGTTCTGATATTGCTTCATTATCTATGCTGCCCTTACCAAGATATAATGTCTTTTCTTATTTCTTAATATTAGACCATTTTTGCTTTTGACTGATCTGAGATCAGGATGGCTACCCCTGCTTTTTTGACTTCAAATGAAGCATAGTGGATTCTGCTCCAGCCTTTTACCTTTACTCTGTATGTATTGCCCTGCTTCATGTGTGTTTCCTGTAAACAATATATTGTAGGATTCTTGATTTTGATCCATTCTGCTATCAGCCTCCACTTTATGGGGGGAGTTTGCCCCATTCATATTTATGGTTAACATTACTAATTCTATTTCCTTGCTAAGTGATAGGAGCAGAACCAGGAGAAACCTCAACAACGATACTGTTTGAGGATGTATTCTGATGGAAGTGGATCTCTTCGATAAAGATAGCTTTAATTGATCAAAGATGGACAGAAGCAGCTACACCCAAAGAAAGAACACTGGGAAATGAATATAAACTGCTTGCATTTTTGTTTTTCTTCCCGGGTTATTTATACCTTCTGAATTCAATTCTCCCTGTGCAACAAGAAAACTGTTCGGTTCTGCACACATATATTGTATCTAGGACTGCTTGCCATCTGGGGTGGAGGGAGGGAGGGGAAAAATCGGAACAGAAGTGAATGCAAGGGATAACGCTATAAAAAATTACCCTGGCATGGGTTCTATCAATAAAAAGTTATTTAAAAAAAATTCTATTTCCTGCCATCTTGTTAACTCCAGGTTATGCTTTTCTCTTTCCTTTTCCCCTTAACCCCCTCCCCTGCATTAATCTTATTAGAACCACTTGGCTTAGGCAGTCCTCTCTCTTTAGGATCTCTTCCTCCCCCTTAGAGTCCCTTCCCTTTTCTCAAACCTTTCCCTTACAATTTCTGTATTCCTTTCTGTTTGTCCTACTTCTCTTTTCACTTTTCCTCTCCCACTTTTCAATGAGGTGGGGGAAGTTTCTCTATAAACTAAATATGGCAAATATTTTCTCTTTGAGCCAATTTTGATGAGAGTAAAATTCACAATGTGATCATCCCCCTCCCTTCTCTTTCCCTCAGATATAATAGGTTTCTTTTGCCTCTTTGTGAGATGTAGCTTCCCTCTTTTTACCTCCACTTTTTTTTCCTTTTTCTGGTCCAATTTTCTGTTCACCTCTAGTTCCTTTTTTTATATTATAACAATAAACCAATTATTCATGTACTCTTTATGTATACCCATAACAGAAATACAGTTCTCAAGAGTTCTTTTTACCTTTTTATGCTTCTCTTGAGTTCTGTATTTGGAGTTCAAATTTTTTGCTAAGCTCTGGTTTTTTCATCATGGGAATTCACCTATTTCATTGAATGTCCGTCTATTTGCCTTGATGAAAAGTCTCAATTTGCCTGGGGAAATAATTCATGGCTCCATATCAAGTTCCTTTGCCTTTTGGAATATCAAATCCCAAGCGCTTTGATGCTTTAATGTAGAAGCTTCTAGATCCTGAGTGATCCTTATTGTGGCTCCTCAGTATTTGAATTTTTTTTTCTTTTTTCTTTTTTTCTTGCTGTTTGTAGTATTTTTTTCTTGGTTTTATAATTCTAGAATTTAGCCACAATATTTCTTGCAGTTTTCATTTTTGGATCTCTTTCTGTAGGTGATTAATGAATTCTTTCAATGTTTATTTTATTTCTGTGTCTGTGATATCTGGGCAGTTCTCTTTGATGATTTCCTGAAAAATAGTGTTTAGGCTTTTTTTTTCATCATGTATTTCAGGGAGTCCAATAATCCTTAGATTGTCTGTCCTAGAGGTATTTTCCTGATCATTTGTTTTCCCCATTAGGTATTTTACATTTTTTTCTATTTTTTTTCATTATTTTGTTTTGCTTGACTGATTCATATTGTCTTATTGAGTCATTCGTTTCCATTTGTTCAGTTCTGAATTTTAGTGTGTTATTTTCTTTTCCTTTATTTATTTGTTTGTTTGTTTTTATTTCTTTTTGTATTTGTCCAATTGAATTTTTGAATGAGTTGTTTTGTTCTATGATTTTTTTCCATTTCACAAATTCTGTTTTTTAAGGAATTATTTTCTTTTTCCATTTTATAAATTTTGTTTTTAAGAAGTTTTTTTTTCTTCTGTTTCACAAATTCTGTTTTTCTGGGAGTTGCTTTCTTTTTCCACTTTATCAAATCTATTTTTTTTAATGAGTTATATGCTTTTTCCATTTCACTATCTTTTTTGTGTTGTCTTTTCCAGACCTTCTTGCAAAGTTTTCATTTCCTTTACCCATTTTTCCTTTAGCTGTCTTTCAAGATCCTTTCTAAGCTTCTCTAGGAGAGCCTTGTGTGATGGGAACCCAATTATTTCACCCCTTGGAGCTTTATCTGGAAACAATCTGCCTTTAGTCTCCTCAGGATCTGAAATCTGTTCTTCTTTTTTGCCATAAAACTATCAATTGTTACAGTCCTCTTTATTTTTTGACTCATTTTAAAAGTTAAGTTATGGTCTGCCTTTAGGGTGGAAGACATTTCCCAAGCAATGACAGCTGTACTGGGTCAGTGCTGATTCATTCATAGTGCTGGCTCTGCTATGTGGAGTTATTAGCAATGCCCAGGGGCTCTGTGCTATCTGCCCTGTTGTTTGTGATTAGAGTCTGCTCAGGTACCCTGAGACTGCACTGTTCCAGCCCTCTGAGCCATTTGTTGTCAGCTGCTGAGGCCTCACTGTCTCTTTCCCACTTCTGATTAAAACAGAACTCCTCTGGTCTGCTTTCTCCCACAAATTCTCTGCCCCATAGAGGTTGTACCACCACACTGAGACTTCTGTGCCCCTAGGCTCTGCTCTTTCTGCGCTGATATTTGTGATCAACTCTTTGTGCTTTGCTGCCTCTCTCCCACTTCTGACTAAAACAGATCTTTTCTAGTCTGTTTCCTCTCGCAAATTCTCTGCCCTGGGACTCTGAGCTATCTGGGCTGGCATTTTGTACAGGTTGCCCTGGCTACCTCTCTTCAGTTTCCAATTGAAAGAGTCCTTTTTTTTGGCAATCTTTGAAATTATCTTCTGCTGATAATTTGTTGCACTCCCAATATTTGTAGCTTCTGTCCATCCAGACCTAACTCAGAGACTGGATTTAACAATTATTGTGAGGGTTGCAAAGAAAGTCAGAGATAAATGTGTGTTATCTCTGCCATCTTGACTCTCCATCCCCCACCATCCAGAAGTCCTCAGGTCCTATTTTTTTTTTTATGGAAACCCAACAGCAGATCACTTTCTTACTATTTTAACCAATACTCCTTTATTTCAGGCAGCCAAAGAATCTCATTCTAAATATCATCAGGTTGCTCAAGCTTTATGTCTTACAATTTGGGATAACAAAAGAGGAAGTTAGGAGCATAGTAAAAGCCTATACAGCTTGCCTTCCTTTTCATGCTCCTAAGCTACTTCCAGGAAAGCGCCCTAATGGTTTGATACCCAATGAAATCTGACAAATGAATGTGACCCATTATAAATCTTTTGGTCGTCTGTCCTTTATGTTGAAGTAGACAACTTTTCAGGATTTACTTTTGCAATACCAGCAGCAAAAGGGACAGTTCAAGTGATTACTGAATTCCTTACATAGGCATTTGCAATTATGGGTATTCCACAAGTAATAAAAACAGATAATGGACCTGTAATACTTCTAAACATTTTGCACATATTTGTGCACAGTATAAGATTTTACATACCACTGGCATACTTTCTAATCCTCAAGGACAGACAATAGTAGAGAGGAGAAACAAAGAGAGAGAGCCATAGATAATCCTAGAGAACTTTTAAACTTTCCCCTTTATACTATTAATTTTTTGTTTGTTTTTTGATGAAGATGCACTGGCTCCAGCAGAGATGTTTCATAACCCCCTGGAAAGGCAGTGTCCAGTGAGAGTAGCTCCAATATCTTTAGATAATCTCCAGATGATATGGAGAGATCCAGAAAGTGGTGAATGGAAGGGACAAGAGAGACTAACCACTTGGGGCAGAGGGTTTTATTGTATCTCTACAGATGGAGAAGGAATCAGATAGGTGCCAATGAGCTTTATCCACCTTGTCCATTCGAGAGAGACAGAAAAATAGAGAAGACCCTTGAAAGGAAAGAGGTGACCCAAGATACATGTGAAAGAGCATGGCAATTAGTCCTATATGTATGGCAATTGAATCATGAATATCAAAAATAATTGTCAAATGAGAATGATGCAGGACTTCAAAACATGCAAGAATCATTGGATTCCCTGACACATGAAGTAATGGAAAATAGATTGGTTTTGAACTAGCTCTTGGCTGCTAAAGGAAGTGTATGTGTGACTGTTATTTATCTATCATCCTTTTAGGATTCATGGAAATTTTTTATAATACTATGTTGATTCACTTTATTTGTAACATTACTACTAGCCTGTGTTATATTACTACTTGCTTGTGTGATATCTTCCATGCTGATGGATTTATGTATACCTGTTTTGACCAGATCCAAAGAAAGTGGGAGATGTAGAGAGCCACATATAGTGGGGAGCTCCTGGTGAAGTATAAAATGTTCAGCCCAGAAGGAATCTGCTGACAGTGTCTGTTCAGCTCTCATCTCCCCTTGGTACTTCTCACTCTTTCTGAGAAGTCAAGGGAGACATGGCCACCTGTGTTCTACTTGAAGCAAGGGATATTTACAGTAAAGAAAGGCATTAACATATCAATAGCAGAGTACTTATAGTTACCACTTGCTCAGTATGTTGTGCTGATGTAATGATACTGTAGTTAACACATGCTCAGTATGCTGTAGTTACCTAATTGTACTAAGGTTTTTGAGGGCTGAGAGGACTTGAAATAAAGGGACTCCATCTTTGACCATCCTCATGGGTTCCCTGCTTTATCACTCCTCCACTAAGACCAAGGACTCAGGCTAGTCCAAAGATCTTCCAGAGAGCTAGTCCAGATGGTATATTTTGGCACTCCAGTGTGGAAGCTTTGGAAAGCACACTCCACCTTAGCATTAGTTCAATCAGGTATGTTTTACAATCAATTGTAATACAATCTTAATAATTCATATTTCCATATTTCCTTAAGATTTTGCTGATTACTTCCCAACATTCCCTGGGGAAAATATAGATTCATCAGCTTGAATTAGTCTAACATTGCTAGAGTTATTTCACAGTATTCTCATTCATGCATTCTTTGTTCTACCTCAGTGGTTCTCAAACTTTTCATTTTTCTTATGTACAGTGTTTGTTTTGCAGTGAAATATTTTGTTATACTATCCTATTTGGGCATGAGCATCTATTTGGAATTCTGATTTCCATATAACTTGCAAATTTTGTATTCAGTATTGGGAATACCTAATAGAAACTCCATTGGTAGTACTTCTGAGAAACATTCCACAGGACATTGGTGTCTATTTGATGATCCTTACATTTGTTATTCTATCTTGTCATATCAAGTATATAGTTTCTGGAACTGTATCTTTAAGACTCAGGCTTCTTTAAATGTACAATTCAGCTAAAACACATGAAGTTTTTTAATGTTTTTTAACGTTTAGTGTTAACTGCTTCTTGAAATTCTCTTATATTTACCTATATATTTATGTGTAGTATCCTCTAGCAGAAGATAAGTTTTTTGAAAGAATAGGCTTTCTTTTTTGAAAATGTATTTTGTGCATGCCTAATTCATAATATGGTGATATTCACAATATTCTTTAATAGATATTAGCATTTAACACAGAATTTAAAGTCAAGTTACCTGATTTTCTTTCTACCACTCAAAATTCATTGTTTCAAAGTATAATCATATCTATCACTGAAGAAGTGTCCACAGAGCAACTAATAAGTATAATATTATACATTAAACACTATAGAAAATACCTCTCCCCCACTGCCATAATGAAAAAGAAAAGAAGAAAATAGCAAAGCAAAGAAATAAATAAGACTAGCCTAGACCTCAAAAAATTTACTATCCTGATAAGAAGAGAGGGTTAAAAGATACAAAAAAAAATCATCAATCAAATAATAAATATAACTCAATTCAGCAAATATACATATACATATATATGATGCACAAAGAAAATTTAGTGATAAGTATGAGAAAAAATATGTGGTTTAGACAGATAAAGTCACTGTTCTCATGGTTTTCATTGTTTAGAAGAAAGGAGAGATGACATACATAAAAAAAGCCTCTGTGTAATCATTGCATTATACTTCTTTTTTTTTTTTTTGCTCTTTTTTCTATTTATTTTTTATTAAAGCTTTTTATTTACAAAACATATGCATGGCTAATTTTTCAACATTGACCCTTGCAAAACATTCTGTTCCAAATTTTTCCTTCCTTACCCCCACCTCCTCTCCTAGATGGCAGGCAGTCCAATACATGTTAAATATGTTAAAATATATGTTAAATTCAATGTGTGTGTGTGTGTGTGTGTGTGTGTGTACAGTTTTCTTGCTGCACAAGAAAAATTGGATATAGGAAAAAAAAACATGGGAAGGAAAACAGAATGCAAGCAAATAGTAACACAAAGAGTGAGAATGCTATGTTGTGGTCCACATTCAGTTCCCACAGGCTTCTCTCTGGGTGTAGAAGGCTCTCTCCATCACTGAACAATTGGAGTTAGTTTGAATCATCTCATTGTTGAAGAGAGCCATGTCCATCAGAATTTATTATTGTACAGTCTTCTTGTTGCTGTGTACAATGATCTCCTGGTTCTGCTTTTTTCACTTAGCATCAGTTCATGCAAGTCTCTCCAGGCCTCTCTGAAACCATCCTGGTGGTCATTTCTTTCTTTCTTTCCTTCCTTCCTTCCTTCTTTCCTTCCTTCCTTCCTTCCTTCCTTCCTTCCTTCCTTCCTTCCTTCCTTCCTTCCTTCTTCCTTCCTTCCTTCTTTCTTTCTTTCTTTCTTTCTTTCTTTTTTTTTTTTTTTTTTTTTTTTTTTTTTTTTTTTTTTTTTTTTTTTTTTTTTTTTTTTTTTTTTTTTTTTTTTTTTTTTTTTTTTTTTTTTTTTTTTTTTTTTAATAGCTTTTTATTTACAAGTTATATGGAGGGATAACTTTAAGCACTGACAATTGCCAAACCTTTTGTTCCAATTTTCCCCTCCTTCCCCCCACCCCCTCCCTTAGATGGCAGAATGACCAATATATGTTAAATATGTTAAAATATAAATTAAATACAAAATAAGTATATATGTCCAAACCATTGCTTTGCTGTACAAAAAAAATCAGACTCTGAAATAGTGTACAATTAGCCTGTTAAGGAAATCAAAAATACAGGCAGGCAAAAATATAGAGGTTGGGAATTCGATGTAATGGTTCTTAGTTATCTCCCAGAGTTGTTTCACTGGGCATAGCTGGTTCAGTTCATTACTGCTCAATTGGAACTGATTTGGTTCATCTCATTGCTGAAGATGGTCAGGTCCTCAGAATTGATCATCATATAGTATTGTTGTTGAAGTATATAATGATTTCCTGGTCCTGATCATTTCACTCAGCATCAGTTCATGTAAGTCTCTCCAGGTCTTTCTGAAACCATCCTGCTGGTCATTTCTTATTGAACAATAATATTCCATAATATTCATATACAACAATTTATTTAGCCATTTTCAATTGACTGACCCTGAGTCCCTCCAGGGAGATAACCCATACTTTACACCTTTCCATTCTCACCTGCTTCTGATTCCTTACTCCCTGTATTTGTCTTCTCTTCCAAATCCCTTTCCCCTGTTTCATATTTCTTTCCTCAGTTTTATGTTCCCTTCCACCTGCATTCTCTCTTCCTTTTTTTCCCTTTCCACCTACTCCTTTATAGACTAATATGAAATTTTATACCCAAAGATATGTGTATTTTATTCCCTTTTTGAGTCAAATCTGATGTAATCATGGTTCAAACCATGCTCTCTCCCCATTTCATTCCCTCTACTGTAATAGATTTTTTGTGTTACTTACGCAATGCAATTTACCCATTTTACTTCTAATTTCCTCCTTTCTCAGTTTCTACCCATTAATTTCATGTTTATACCATCACATAAAAATCAATTTATACTCACAATCTCTGTCTGTGAGACTACCTACACTCTCTATGTATGCTCATTCTAACTGCCCTAGCAAAGATAGAGGACTCAAGAGTTCTAAGTATGATTTTCTCATGTAAAAATGTAAACAGTTTAACCCATAATTAACTATTTTTTCTTTCCTAATTGCCTTTTTTGCTTCTCTTGATTATGGAATTTAAAAATCAAATTATTTGTTCAGCTCTGATATTTTCATCAGAAATAATTTTAAATGCCCAATTTCATTGAATATCATTCTTTTTTCCTGAAAGGAAAGGATCAATTTTTCTGGGAATTTGATTCTTGGTTGTAGTTCGAGCTGCTTTGTATTATGGAATATAATATTCCAGGTTCTCCAATCTTTTAATATGGAAGCTGCTAAATCCTGGGTAATCATGACTGTGGCTCCTTGCTATTGAATTGTTCCTTTCTGGCTACTTGTAGTATTTTCTCCTTGACCTAATAATTCTGGTATTTACCAACAATATTTCTTGGACTTTTCATTTTGAGATTTCTTTCAGGAGGTGCTTCATGGATTCTTTGAATAACTATTTTATCATTTTGTTATGGAATATCAGGACAGTTTCCTTTGATGATTTTTTGAAAGATGTTGTTCAGTCTTTTTCTTTCTTTTTTGTTTTCTTTTTGGAGCATGGCTTTCAGGTAGTCCAATAATTGTTAAATTCTTTCTCCAGGATCTATTTCCCATGTCCATTGCTTTGTTCCAGTGAAGCATTTTATATTATCTTCTATTTTTTTTCTTTTAGACTGATTGTTTTAGATTTTTTTTTTATTAAAGTTTTTTTTTTTTTTAATTTTC
The DNA here is from genome assembly GCF_016432865.1 of Antechinus flavipes. Taxonomy (NCBI): domain Eukaryota; kingdom Metazoa; phylum Chordata; class Mammalia; order Dasyuromorphia; family Dasyuridae; genus Antechinus; species Antechinus flavipes. The sequence goes on from NC_067401.1 coordinate 267,679,825, forward strand.
AAAACGCATATATACAGGTAATTTTCAACATTCACCCTTAAAAAACTTTGTGTTCCATTTTTTTTTCTTTTTTTCTCCCCATCCCTTCCCTAAACAGCAAGCAATTCTATATGTTAATCATGTGCAATTCATATATATATATATATATATATATATATATATGTACACACACACACACACACACACACACACATATATATATATCCACAATTATGTTGTAGGAGAAAAATAAGATCAAAAAAGAAAAAAAAAAAAGAAAACAAAATGCAAGAAAACAACAAAAAAGTGAAAATATTATATTGTGATCCACACTCAATCCCCACAGTTCTCTCTATGTGCGCAGATGGCTCTCTTCATCACAAGACTATCAGAATTGGACTGAATAATCTCAGTGTTGAAACGAGCCAAGATGAGACTGATTCTTATTGTCTCATTGAGTCATTTGTGTCCACTTGTAAAATTATATATTTTAACAAATTGTTTTCAGTTTACTTTAAAAAAAAAAAAAAAAAAACCTCCTTTTCCACACTATTTTCACTTTTAAGGGAGCAGTTTTGTTTCATGAACATTTTTCTCCATTTCACCAATCCTCTTACAATTTTTCCCCATTTTGCCAAATATATTTTTAAGGAATTGTTTTCATGAGCACATTTCCCCCATTTAGTCAAATCTGTTTTAAAGATTTGTTTTCTTCAGCCAATTTTTGTGATTTCTTTCCAAGATATTGACTTTCTCCCTCATCATTCTCCTCATATCTCATTTCTTTTCACAAATTTGTTCTACTTTTCTTATTTGATTTTTACTTTTTCCTTAAGTTTTTCGAACAGAGCCTTTTGAGCTTGAGACCAATTTATCTTTCCCTTTAAGACTTCATATGGAAGCAGTTGGCCATTGTTTTTCTCTTCTGTGTGTTTGGTCTTCCCAAGTTCCATGGTGGCTTTCTACGATCAGAGCTATTTTTGCTTCTTTGTTCATTTTTTAAAGTTAAAATATACCCCTAGGGTATAAGGTACAACATTCCAAGCTTCTTTTGCAGAAGTAAAGGGTTCTTTTGTTTTAGAACATAAGTGCTCACACCCTCCTTGACTTCCTAGGGAGGTGAGAATCTCAAAATGAGGTAGTCATGCCCTCCCTGATATATCAGGAAGGGAAAGGAAAAGACCAAAGGGAAATAGGGAGTCAAACCAGATTTTGTTAGTGGGTTTCTGAAGGGTCTCAATTGAAACAGGCATACATAAACCCATCAACATGGGAGGTATTACACAAGCACATAGTAATATAACACAATCTAGTTGTGATGTTACAAACAACATGAATCAACATGAAGAATTATACATGTCCAAAATTCCTAGAAATAGTCCAAAACCAATCTATTGTCAATTACTTCATCTGTCAGGGAATTCAATGATTTCTGCAAGTTTTGAAGTCCTGCAATAGTCTCATCACATGTCAGACAATCCAATGATTACTGCAGATTTTGAAGTCCTGTATCACTCTTACCTTGTCTTAGGGAATCCAATGATTCCTGCTGGTTTTGAAGTTCTGCAACAGTCTTATCAACATTTTTTCATCTCAGGGAATCCAATGATTCCTGCAGGTTTGGAGTTCTGTAACAGTCTTATCAACAATTGTTGATGTTCATGAGTCAATTGCCATACACATTTGATTAACAATAATGCTTTTTCAGTGGCACATCTAGTCAGAGGTGGAATTACCTAAAGTTTTTTGAGTTTTCTCCTTTGTTTTGAGGTTTTTCTCTTTCTCTGTCTCTCTCCAATGTACAAGGCGAATATGGATCATTGGAACCCATCTGATTCCTTCTCAATCTGTGGAGATACAAGCAAACCATCGTCGCCAAGCAGTTAACCTATCTGGTCCCTTCCATTCACCACTTTTTGGATTTCTTTTTTACAAGAAATACAGGGGAATTCTCAGGATTTAGAGAAGGTTGTAAGTATCCTTGGTCAAGTTGCTCTTGGACAATATCTAATAAGGCCTGAATTTCATCACTTGTTAAGGCCCACTATTCTATCCACACTGGTATATCTGTTTTCCATTGAATAGAACAGGTGAGAATGCAGGCAGGCCTTCAATAGCTGCATTGCCTAAAAAGCTGAAGTACTCATTTGTAATCCTAACCGCTGTAAATTGTCTCTTCCCTATAGACTGATGAGGATTTTCTCAACTACAAAAGGAGTAGTTTCACATTCAAATGTTCATCTCAAAGGGGTAACACTAATTTCATCTC